>NC_140771.1:100785891-103289129 GCF_044657685.1 Stegodyphus dumicola
CATTTATCTGCAAAATATTAAAGAGTTTAAAAAATTATAATGAACGATGATTTATAATCCTGTAACCAGAATTATTAAATGAACAATACCTCTGGAACTTTCCAATCAATAGCAAATTCTGACTTTTCATCAAGCAAAACTTATGCTTTACAGGTTATGAATGTTATTTATGATACTTCAATAAAATTTCATGTACATGTACAGGAAATCCTTGCCAAATACCGGGAGGGGGGGGTATGTCATTAACACACTGTGTGTACGAGAAAATTAGGCATAGTTCAGATTAAGAAAGTATATATAATTTATATAAACGTACATATTATTGTAATTAAAAGAAGAAAATGACCCAAATATTAATTAAAAGGATTTCTAGTACAATATGTAGGTACATGATACAATTATTTTTTTTTAATTGCTGGTGATTTTTGCTTCAGACAATGTCCAAACTCATTAAACATTTCATTTGCGGTGAGGAGAACAAAATTTATCAATACATCTCATAAAGTCTCCTTATCTTTCTTTATTATGATCAACTTATATTAAAAAATCAGATATTTTCAGTGCCTTTTTGAACACTTCATTTACTTTCTTGTATATTTATCCTGTGTACAAGACCTAGTATATAATGTTACTGTATCGTTATCTTTGAACACTACCACAGCTTTCAACATCATTTGGTGTCATAAGATTATCCAATTCTTCATTTGTCATTTTACAATCATCATTCTTGACTAATTCTTTGATTTCTCCTTCTTCCATATCTGAAAATCCTTTGGTGCCTATGGCTTTTTCAATTTGTATGATAGCCTTGGCTTCATTTTCAATCGATGGAAATTTTTTTAAACTGTTGACAATTTCTGGCCAGCACTAATGCTAGCAAGCATTAATTGTTGATGAATTCACTTATTCCCATATAAGTTTAATTCTTTCTATGCAGTACTTTATGTTGAATTGATTCCAAAATATATTGTTAGTATGTTCTGCTTTCCCTTCCCCTAAAGCTTTATTTTCAGGTAAACATGTCTGTTGTAATAGGCTTTGAATGTTTTAATGACTTCTTGATGATTGGTTGAATTAAGGAAGTGATGTTTGGTAGAAAAAATAAAACCTCTACATTTAGATGCTATGAGAACTTTAGTTTAGAAAAAGAAGCTTTTAGAAAAGAAAAAGCTTTTTAGAAAGCTTAAGTTTTACTGTTCAAAATAATGTTTGACTTCTTTAGTTTAGTTTATGTGATTACGGCAAAGTTTCGAGGGCTATCTGCCTTATGGGACAGATGCCTTCATGAAGGAGTTTTTAAGGGAATTGGCTCATATACACGTTACACATGAGAAAAGCCATGAAAACGCTCATGCAGCCAGCTTGTTCATGGGATTCGAACCTTGGACTGAACTACCCGCGTTCAGTGACTTCAACATTCAGCCACTTCTTTAACCCTCTCACTGCGTACTTTTTTTTTTTTTTTTATCAAAATAGGTTCAAAAATTTCATATTTTTTTATTAAATATTTCAAATCTACATATATTTTAGAGTTAAAATACACAAAAATTTTTTGTAAAAGAGTTTTTTTTCAATATAGATGTAGATCATAGAAAAAAGTTGTCAGAATACTAAAATTGAAGAATAATGATATAAAAGGAAAATTTTGAAAATTAACATTGGTTAAATTATGATTTATTTTATAAAATACCAAGGTAAAACATATACAGTACAAAGTCCGTAATCCGGACATCCATTATCCGGAATGATCTATAATTCGGACCTCAAAGCCACAAACTTACACATGCGCATTTAATGCATGCGTCCACTACGCACGCGCGTAAAGCCAGTAAAGCGCTTACACATGCACGCTTCCAATAGTAAAGAAAGTGACAGAGAGGTTATTGAAAATGAAAAAATTTTGATTGACAAGTTAGTCGGTATTCTTGACGCAGCAATTAAATGATTTGAACAGTGGATCCTTGTAACTGAACAAGAAATTATGTCTGTTTATAGAATTAAAGCGAAAGTATTAGCACAAAAAACGAAGCAACTTAAACAACTTACATTGAGAGAAATGTTTAATAAAGTAAACAATATTAAGCTTTTCTTTTTTGTAAATTTTGATACCCTTTAAATCATAACTGCTCTTTATTTCATAAATTACGGTTTCATATTTTTAATTGTATAATTTCTGCATGCCATTTTACCAGATTTAAATTGATAATCTATAATTCGGAAAAAACCCTAATCTGGAATCGCCGAAGTCCCGACAAGTCCGAATTATGGACTTTGTACTGTATACTATATATTATATATATCAATTTTTTCAATCAATCAAAACATATGTATCAATTTTGCACCACTGTTAAACATTTTCAATAGAAACTGAATTTTCAGATTCATCACTATCTGCAGAGGAATCTGAGAAAATCTCATCAGTTTTTCTATAACTATCTTCAATATACTTGAAATCAGAGTCAGAACTACCATCAGTGTTGGAAATATCGTCAGGAATATAGGTTATATAACTCGCGAAACGCTTCCTGCCGGACAGCTTTGAACTCTGAAAAGCGCGCGCAAAATGCTACATTACGTATTCTTGTATATTTGTCAGAAATGCGGATAACTAATGCCATCTGTTAGGCCACATCTAAATAAACAATTAAAAATCACAGAAAAGCCGAAAGGAAACCTTGAACAGGGAAAGACGGGTTGCACAGTTAAACAAATGGCAAATTTCATCCCCACGGAAATCACGGTTGTGCAAATTTTGCTAATTCTACGCTCGTCGTAAAATGCACAGCGAGAGAGTTAATAAGTAAATTTTCAAACCAGGCATAAAAGAGAACTATCGCAAGGCGGCTGATACTCTGCAGCATACCATATACAACTAAAATTTTTGCAATGAACAAATTAAATGGGGAGAATAACGATAATGTATATATACAAAATCATGTTTCACAAGTCCGCATTCAGCAAGGGTTTACTGTACAATTTTAGATACATTTTTTTTTTAATTAAACAATTTTTCCTGAGAAAAATTTCTCAGATGGCTTAGAATGCATTAACATGTGCCTCTCATATCTTTTTAAAGTATTAAAAGAACATCCACATATATTGCAAGTTTGATGTTTTAATGATGTATCATCTTGTGTATGTGTTAACAAATGTATCCTCAGAGTATTTGCTTGGCTATAATTCTTATTACAAATTAGGCACTGATAAGGACATTCTCCAGTGTGTGTACGCCGATGCCTATTATAATTACTCAAAAATTTAAAACTTTTTGAACAAGTGCTACAAGTATACGGCCTTTCAGTACCATGAGTTATCAAATGCTGTTTTAAAGAAAATGCAGATTTGAAAGAATTTCCACATGAGCTGCACGCATATGGTCGATAGTTCTGATGGATTGTTAAGTGTTTCTTTAAAGTTCTAGCAGTTTTAAATCTATTCCCACAGTCTTCACATAAATAAGGTCTAAATTCTGAATGTATCAGAGCGTGCTGTTTTAGTGAAGCAGCAGACTTGAAAGCAGACCCACAAATTTCACATGCATAAGGACGATGGTCATTATGAGTGGCCATATGCTGTCGCAAACCATGAGATGTTTTGAATTTTCCATCACACTGCTCACAAGAAAATGGCCGTTCCTGGGAGTGGCTCAAAAGGTGCTTTTTTAAATTACCAGCTGATTTACATTTATGCTTACAAACATCACAAGTAAAAGATGAAGATTTTATGTGTTCTTGACTTTTAGTTTTTTTATCATTATGCTCTTTAATATGTAGCTCATGGAAAACAACATGGCTAACTAACTGTTCGGAATTTTTAAAAACTGCATCACAGAGTATACACAGAAAAATTCCATTTTCAGTTTGTTTACCTTGATAAATACAGTTGGAACAAAATGAAGAATTATTCAATCTTGTGTTTTGTCTACAAGATAGACAAGGTTCCAAAACAAGTTTTATCTTGTCTGTGTGAATTTCTTTATGTTTTGTCAAGTTCCAGTTATGAATGAACGTTTTACCACAGATTTCACATTGATAACGTCGTTCTTTGGTATGTACAAACCTATGTTTGCGCAATACAGATTTGTCTGAGAATGAGCGGTCACACAGCTGACAAGTATATGGCCTTTCTTTATGAGAAGAAATATGTTTCTTTAAAAATTTAATATCAAAAAACTTTTCTCCACAAAAATAACAATGGTGTCCTTTTGACTTTTTCTTCATAGATTGTGCAGATTCAGATTCCATGACTGTCTGTTAAAACAACAAATTATTATAATTTAAAAAAAACTTAAAAATGTTGGAGTATATATTTAGTATAAATAAAAACAAAATTTTCAAATTAAAATACAACATATATACGTAATGATGCAGATTTAGTTCTTGTAATAATATAATAGCCAGCAAATTCCAGAGAAAATTCTGTACTTGAAATATAATTTTATTTTCTGATCTTCATATATTGAGCACATTAAAAAAAATTAAGTTAGGGTGGAAAAATAGAAAGTAAATGAAAGAAGCAGAAAGTAGGCTATCACACAAAGCTTAAAATCTACATATTTTAAATGCTGTCAGAGGAACAATAAAAACAAATTATGTTAGTAGGATGCATTTAAAGTAGAGAGGTCAGTTCGTATAACAGAGCAATTTAATATTATTTTATTACTTGTTTGTATGAAGTAAAAAAAGTATTGTAATCACTAAAAAATTCAGGTCTCATTTTCAAAGGAAATATTCATCTTAATTGTTCTTGAATCCATTTGGAAAATTCTTTGCCTGACTTCTGTATGTATAAACAGTTTTCAAAATGGATTTTCAAAATGAAAACAGGACTGTTTTCCAAAATGGATTCAAAAGGGACTTTTTTTTTTTACATCTGTACATACATATGTATGTATGTTATCTCGCATAACTCAAAAAGGATTAGCTGTAGAACATTAAAATTCTGTATATGGAACTGCTATAACAAACATCTAGTTATGTGCCTCCTTTGTATTGCAATCAGCAGTACTAAGCACAGATATTTCATAATCGTTGGTCATAGTCATATACTTCCAATTACAGAAGGGTTTTAGATGACGAAAATATTCATGTTTTTGGCAATGTCAAATTAAAAAAAACAACAACAACAAGTAACAAAATTCTATAAAATAATAAAATCTAATGAATCTACGTACATAATAATAGTTTACCTATGTTTATACATCTAGCAATATTTAATATCAGTTTATAATTGTAAATATATAATAATATTTCATAACAGTTTATTGTTATAAATTAAAACAATATTTAATTTCAGTTCTTTGTTGCAGCAAAAAGTGTGTATAATTTAATAGGACACGCAGGAAAATCATTGGTATCCACATTAGATTTTTAGGTATTATTCCGTTTTGAGGACGGTAAAAAATTGCAGCAAAATTGTATGTGCAAAAGCACCAAATCTAGCAAACGCGCCCATTTAATGGCGCGCCAAATCTAGCATATGCGCTGATTTCAGATTACGTAAGTTTATATAATTCAATATTTCTCAAGATGCCATTGAAATACTAGTTTAATTTTAAATCCTTTTTTGATATCCTATGTATTTTACAATTTGGGAATTGCCCATGACGAAAAGTCTGCAATAGAATTTTGGGTAAAGTGCAGAATCACTCACTGCTTGACGCGTTTTCACATACTCGGTGTCCATGTACACATCGACCTATTTTCACTTTAAAAGAAAATCCCAGAATTGCACAAAAATAGCACTGCGCACACCCTTGACTTTATCTATGTACACATCGACCTATTTTCACTTAAAAAGTAACAGAAAATTGACAAAAATCCAATTGTTTTTACCATTGTAAAAAGTGGCAAACAAATAAGTGGGCGATTCTGCACTTTACCGAGAATTTTTTCAAAGAAAAGGCATCATTCATTATAGAAAATTATGTTTGAACAACCAACGTGATGAAACTATGCTTTAGTGATAAGTCAGTAGCGAAATAGCGATGCAGGCATCCATTCAGTAATGTTTAGCAATTTTTATATAAATTATAATAATGATCTGAAATAGTTATTTACTCCTATGCTTCCATTCAGTCATGTTTAGCCTTTTTTATATAAATTATAATAATAAAAAAGTATTATATGAAATTAACCTTTCACCTAAAGTAAAACATCAATCTTAGATAGTTATTTACTATTATACTTCCTTTCTTGCGTTATGGTTGCCGCAATTATTTTTGGCAGCACTGGCATCAACAATAGTTTGGCGATATTTTACGGCCCTCAAAACCGAATAGTACTGATTTTTATTATTGGTTATTAAAATGTTGTTATGAAAACCACTTATTAAAGGATTTCACTTTCACATGTGCTTTTATGTAGGCCTGTGTGTTACTACTATCGCATTATAGAACAGTAGCTAGTAGTATACAACAAACAATGTTTAACTGATCTTACTCCCACTCATCAATATGTCATAAATATGTTAACACGGCACAGTTAACAAAAAAACTCGGCAGTCCCTTGTAAATAACTCTGAAGGGATTCTGAATGCTTGCATATGAATAGAAATTATTTACATTGTGTCCCAGTTGATAATAAATAGGTAAGTTTAGACTATTTAACCCTTTAAAGGGAACTGGTATACAAACTGCTATTTTTAACCTATTTATTTCAATTTTTTAACCTCCTAAAAATGGTAACTTTTTTTTACACTAAAAGCTGTAATCATAAGTTTCTAGTGTTTTCTTTTGATTCTAAATGGCAGCATTATCCTAGGAAACACAATATTTTGCAGTTATGAAATTAATATACTTCGTTCCAAGATAATTATGTTTGAAGAATCATCAATTCTATTGGAGGGAAAGAAAAAATTCGAAATCTGCAAATATATGACGTATACATGCTTAATCTTATATATTTACTTTATTTCAGTCAGAAGTGATAATTAGCAGAAGATTATTTATATGATTTTAAAACCGGTATGTAATATATACCTGTGTCCATACAGAGGGTACCACGCCAATAGATGGCAGCACCAGTCTTCTCCTTTTCTACTCTGTGAGACGATAGAATTTCATTATTTATAGCAGTTTAAGATGTAATAATTTTTTATGATTAATTTACAAGTTGTTTAGGATTCAAAATTATGTTCATTAAAGGATAGGAAGTTTACTGACCCTGCGCTAGGACTGAATACAAGTATATTAATTTATTTTTATTCTTTGTTTATTCCACTCGAGTTTTATTTGTCTATGTTTAGCTAAATTTTTTTAAATTTCAGCACTTCAACCTTCCCCAGGAGAAAGACCCATCGATTTCAAAATTGTTGTCTGGCATCAAAATTGTTTGTTATGCTAGAAGCTACGATCATGACAAAGTGATGACTGAATGGTCAGACAGCTTTCACAGTGAGATTGTGCCACTGACAAGCCCAATGCTAATGGTTCAAGCTAAAATATTTCATGAAGAAATGAACTTAAAACCTGAGGGTACATATTCGACAGGTTGGTTAACCAAATTCAAAAATTGCCATGGTATAAGGCAATTAAAATTTTCAGGTGAAAAAGCTTCAGCTGATACTGAAGCTGCTGAACTATTTACAGATGAATTCTTTGAACTCATTACTAGTGAAAAATTATCTCCAGAACAAATTTACAACGCTGATGAAACCGGTCTTTTCTGGCTGCCAATATGTACTGCAAAATACCTTGGCACCCTCTACAAGGGAAAAAAAAAAAAAAAAAAAAGGCTCCTATTGGTGTCAAAGATTCCAAAGTGAGATTAACAATTTTAACATAAGCTAATGCTACCAGAATGCACAAGCATCAACTTTTTGTAATTGGAAAAATACACAACCTCAAGCATTTAAAGAAGTAAAGATTTTCCTTGTTATATATCGTGCAAACAAAACAGCATGGATGACACAAGCGTTAATGAATGATTGGTTTGAAAATCATTTCATACCTGAGGCTCAGCAACATCTAAATCCAGTTAGTTTCCCTGATGACACAAAAACTATCCTGATTGCAGACAACTGTTCGGCTTATATGTCACTTAAAGTTTTAGTGAAAGATAATGTATCCATATCATTCTTTCCTTTAAATTGTACGTCCATCATTCAGCCTAAGGATATCAAAATAGTGTGCACACTGAAATGCAAATATAAAGTAGCATTTTTAAAAACCATATTGAATTTCTTGAATAACGGCAAGCCTATTCAAGAATTTTTGAAATATTTTAGCATAAAAATCTGCTGCATGGAGCATTGCCAGATCGTGGGAGGATGTGTCTCCAGATACTTTGAAAAATGCTTAGCATAATTTATGGCTATCTACCATATTTCATGGTGAGAATGATGAAGATGATAGCCATAAATCTAAAGATTTTTGGATATCACAAATAAAAGGTGAAATTTTCCAATTAATGCATTTTGTAAAGAAATGTAATGTAATGCTTCAGTGGTAATAAATGAAGATTATATAACAGAAGTTTTTCATTACAATGGCAATGCCCAAATCATCAGTTAATCAATGGACAGCAAAATCTGTAGTAATGTTCTAGATCTAGAAAATGCTGCTACTGATAGTGAAAGAGTAACAGAAAGGTTACTGAAAATGAAAATATTCTGATTGACAAGTTAGTCAGAGTTCTCGATACTGCATTTACAGAACTTCAGAAATGAAACTTTGTAACTGAAAAAGAAATTTATGTCTGTTTATAGAATTAAAGAAAAAGTATCAGCATAAAAAATGAAGCAACTTAAACAACTTACATTGAGAGAAATGTTTAATAAAGTAAATACATTTTTTTTGTAAACATTGATACCCTTTAGATCATAATTTCATTATTCATTATTTTATAAATTATGATTTCGTATATTTAATTTTATAACTTCTACATGCCATTTTACTAGATTTAAATTGATGATCTAATATCTGGAAAAATCCCAAATCTGGAATCGCCAAAGTCCCAACGAGTCCACATTTCATACTCACTGTATACACAGTTTGGCCACTTGGGGACTTAATGGGCAGGACTTCCAACATGAATTCCAGTGATAACAATCAACATGATTCAAAAGAATTCCAAAGATGCCATTAACTGTCATCACAATACATAGCATTTATTGCATAAAAAATGGAAAGTAACTAAAATTCAACTGACCCAACATCTTTAATTAATGGCTGAACTGTTGCTTTTCCTTTTACATCCATCCAGATTGATATTTCCCTTGTTGGAAACTGAAAGTCTTGTTCTATCTGTTGGTCAATTTCATTTCAACAATTATTGTATTCTCACTTCTTACAATTAAACACCGCCTGTAAAAATTTTTAAAAAGAAAAAGAAATTGTTATGAAATTTTTACATAAATTATTAGATGTACTAAAAAATTAAACTGATATAAATTTGAAAGCATGGGTTATACACAGACTCATTACTAGGACTTTTGTCACATGGTGTATTCTCTGCAGTTCATGAATTTTGTTGTTTCCTTAAATTAAAAAAAAGGCTCTGATGTATACATCAGGCTCCTAGTTATACATCCCAGCAACTATTCCAATGGCACCATGAAGATAAATAAGAACTATTGCTTTTAAATCATAAGAAAATTATTATAAACATAACACTTTAACTAATAAAATATTTAACAAATTAACCAATTTCACAAATAGTGATTCAACTAAACAAATATTTATCAGTCTCTACACACACACATGCATGCATGAAAACAGCAATGTGTATTAAAACAAGCTCCACACATATCCATGAAAATAGCAACATGCACGTAACACGTCTGGCTATCAAATTTGTCTTTTTAATTGAAAATTGAATTTATAAAACCAAGTCTTTACACAGTTGACACTTTATCTACCTGCTGCAAATTTTTAACCATATTTATACACTATTCTACAACAGACATTTCCCTTTGAACTATGCAGCTACTTTAATATTAAATTTCGAAACAGAAAAGTCCTTTTACAATTTATGGAAAGTAAATACAGAATGAAAAGACAATGATGAACAGATAAAAATTTTGAAAGTTTTCAGATTTTATATTACACCCAAAGGGGCCTTTTTAAACATTTTATGTTACCTTTATTTATTAAATATCATCATCAATTTATTAAATATTGCACTTAAACCACAAAATTCAATTCCACAACAATATCGAAAAATAATTTTTAAATGAGCATATCTTTAAAATTCTCGATACACAGTCTCGCACACTGGACATGAAAATGTTTTTTTCCCCTCCATACAGAGTTGCCATTGGTCGCTTTGAAATCATTGAGTTTCTTAATTAACAACTCATAAATATTATAAATGCTTTATAAAATGTGAAATAGTCAATGTCATATATAATAAAACAAATTCCAAATTAGAGCTTCCAGATGCCCATATTTGGTGGAGGATTACGTTATTCAAAATTTGATGGGTCTACGTACCATTGTTTTATCACAATGTGAGAAATATACATATACACTTATGCAGATTTTTAATTATTTAATTTCTTTAAATATAACACAGGGCAATAATATTTGGTAGCAACAGTTTGAAAAGTGAATCAACGCAAAATGCCAAAACGATATTAATATCCCTTCTGGGATTAAAAAAAAAAATCTTATATCCAAACACAAGCAAGAAACATAAACTTAGTTTAGAAATTTCAAAACTAATGTTTTTAAAACCAAAATATAAAATTTTATTTGTAAAATAATTCATCTGTTTAATAAAACGCATATTATAATCTAATTTTCATATAATTCATCACCAAATTTCTCACTGTTTACATGTAAATCAATATAACTTAATTTTTTCATAAATACTTTTATCAGTAACTAGCGCTGTGGAGTCAGTAGGGAAAATGACCGACTTCAACTCCTGGAATTTTAAAGACTCCGACTCGACTCCCTCACATATATATATACAGTACAAAGTCGTTAATCCGGACTCGTCGGGACTTTGGCGATTCCGGATTATAGATCACCAATTTTAATCTGGTAAGATGACATGCAGAAATTATAAAATTAAAAATATGAAATCGTAATTTATGAAATAAAAAACAATTATGATCTAAAGGGTATCAAAATTTACAAAAAAAAATGTTTAATATTTATTTGTTTACTTTATTAAGCATTTCTTTCAATATAAGTTATTTAAGTTGCTTCGTTTTATGTGCTAATACTTTCTCTTTAATTCTATAAACAGACATAATTTCTTGTTCAGTTACAAAGTTCCGCTGTTCAAGTCCTGTAATTGCTGCGCCGAGAATACCGACTAACTTGTCAATCGAAATTTTTTCCTTTTCACTAACCTCTCTGTCACTTTGTTCATGCCTTTATCCATTTCTTGCAGCAATTCCACTTTTTGCTTGATGGACATCGAAATATGCTTTTGCTTTGTAGATCCTTTGGCAGCTCCAGAATCGGAAATTCTTTTTGACATAATTGAAAGTTCAAGCTTACTTTTTATAAAATTGCTCTAACAGTCTGGAGAAAATAATAAGCCGGACCCAATTAGAAGATTAAGGAACAATGCTATCTGCAATATTAACTGAAATAGATAATTAGATAATTTTAGCCTAGCTTATACTGTCTGTTATACATTAAATGCGCATGCATAAACGTATTATGCACATGCATAAACGCCATGCTTGTGCAGAAAGTTTGTAACTTTGAGGTCCGGATTATGGACATCCAGATTAAAGACTTTGTACTGTATATATATGTAAACATATACACATGGGTTACAGCTTTTTTCTTTTAATATAAAAGAAATAATAGATGCTACAGAAAAAATTTATGGTATAGCAAATTATTTATATTAATTAGCATTTATTATGAAATGGAAAAACTGGCATTAGTTATTTTTAAGGAACAGTATAGCTTCGGCAAGACCTTCTTTGTTGGAGGGCCATAGATCCAATTTGATAAACTTCAGAGCTGAGAAGTCTTTCCACACTAACTTGAGTAGGTGAAAGAGCTGTTACTGTTAGGGCTACTTCTTTTAACTTTTCACGATAGATTTTTTAGAAGTTCTAAAAGAGATGTCTTACAAGGGCAATCATATTTCTCTATTTCTTCAAAAAGCATGTAGAAATCTTGTTCGTATTTTTTCATTTTTACATCTAAAGGCTCTTGGTTCTTTATTTTCATTCGCTTTGCCTTAGCCTTTTCAATATTAACCAAAAGTATTTCTCAAAATCAAATTCATCTTTGGAAGAGGATGATATAGACTCAATTGCAATGTCTGCAGTTTGATTCTTCTGATTCGAATTCCTCAATTGTTCTGAGAATAATTTCATTCTTAATGAAATGTTAATTATATTAATTAAATGAAAGTTCATTATTTAATTAATTTAATGAAAATTAATTAGATTAATGAATAGTTTCGGCCATTAATTAATGAAAATTAGATTAATTAATTTAATGAAAGTTCATAGATGGCTTTCATTGCCTTTTCAATTTGTTTGTCAGCCAAGAAAATTCTGTGTTTCGGATCTACATATATTCAACCCAGCAACATCTCATTGTCTAGCAAACTAGTTTCTCTTTACTTAATTGAAGAAATGGTTCCTTCTACAATAAACCCTCCATTTCAGAAAGAACAAACATCAAATTCTTCCGTTCTCACCTCCTATCAATTCTTCAGATTGCATAGTTCCTTCTACAATAAACCCTCCATTTCGGAAAGAACAAACATAAAATTCTTCCATTCTCACCTCCTATCAATTCTTCAGATTGCAGCTTTTTTTGTGGCTATATATGGTGTAAAAAGAAGAGTTTCCAATTCTGCAAGATCATTCCACAGTCTTTCTGTTAGTGAAACATTAGGGTTATCTGCATCTTCTAAAAACGTTCTTAATTCTAACAACCTGTTTATCATCAAATACATACTTCCTTATTGTGTTCCTTGATCAATAATTGCTCCTTTTCCTGCTTGCTTCTTAAGAATGGCATCAATTTTGGAAGTTCTTGCTGCTATTGCTGCTTACCTAAATTTACCAGTGAGATTTGTAACTCAATGAATCAGTTTAATCACTAATGGCAAATATCACATCTATCCTCCTCCCCTATATTTATTTATTAATATGTCAATAGAATAGAAAATTACTATTTTTTAATGTATATACTCCATAAATAAAAACAAGAACTCTGCTTGTCATAATTATTTTTTTCATTTCAAATTCAAATTGTCCTACAAAAAGGAGTCCGAGTGGATCTGTTTTCAGTGACTCCAGCTCCGACTCCTTTTACCCTAAAATCTGCCCGACTCCGATTTCGACTCCACAGCCCTGTCAGTAACAAAACACATTGAAACTAACAACCAAAGCAATTTATTGAAATTTTAAGGATTTTAAGGATGAAGCAAAGTTTACATTCTATTCATAACTGTTTGTATAATTATCACCACTTAAAGGTAGGAAAAACTACCTCTGCTTGTCATTAGAAATTAAAAAATTATTAATACATAAAAAGATTGAATAAACAGCTTAGTCTGTTATTAGTAGCATTAGCAGTCCAGTGCCATACAATTTCCTTATCAACTTGATACATTTTTTGCTCATTTGACAGCTAATTTAATACAGCAACCTTTCAAACAAATGTTTTATTTCTTGAGAACTAATTTTTTTGGGGAGAAGTCCAACTACAAGAGATAGCATGGCATACAGGTAAAAGTGGGTGGGACACCAGAATTTCACCATAGGTTATACAAGTTTAATCCCACCGAACTGCACAGCTCTACCCCAATTTTGAAAGAGAATATCTGGGAGGAGACAGTCTCAGATTTCCAACCCCTCTTCCCTTACAACCACTCACTCAAGAGGACATTCGCTTCACCGGATATTTTAAGTATCCCCTTGCCACACAGATTCTTTATGCTCACAAACATCATTCTCCAGGTAACTCAAACCCGGTCCCATCAGTACGACAGTCAGTATCACTAAACCATTTGGGTGACTACAATCATATACATACACACAAATTAGCATTTCTTATTCTTCGATTAGTTTAAAACATATACAGTCAAAAGTCGTTAATTCGGACACCCATAATTCGGAATGATCTATAATCCGGACATCAAAACTAAAAACTTTCTGCGCATGCGCCACGTTGACACATGCGCAGAGGCGTTCACGCGTGCGTGTAAGACCTTTTACGACTGCGCATATGAGTGTGCGTAAGTGCAGAATACGTTTTCGCGTGCGCATTTTATGTATAATGAACGTATAAGCTAAAATTATCTAATTATCTATTTCAGTTAATGTTGATGATCGCGTTGTTCCTTAATTTTCGAATTGGATCCGGCTTATTATTTTTTGCAGACTGTAAGAGCAATTTTATAAAAGTAAGCTTAAACTTTCGATTATATCAAATAGAATTTCCGATATATATTTGTTAATATGTAAAGGATCTAAAGCGAAAGTATGTTTTGAAATCCGAAATCTGTTTATCATTTTCACGCTGCTCGGCGGCGGGCGCGTAATGAATTGGAAGTTGATTTGTCAACACTATCCTTATCTTCAGCGCAGATGTTTTTATTTTATTTGGCTTATAATTCCTCACCAAATGTAGTATTTCATTTCGATATGCTCCGTCTTTGATATGATTTAAAACAAGTTCCTCGTCATTATAATTCGCTTCCGATAGCGAAGAAAAGTGACAGAGATTATTGAAAACAAAAAAATTTCGATTGACAAATTAGTCGATGTTCTTGACACAGCAATTATAGGACTTGAACGGCGGAACTTTGTAACTGAACAAGAAATTATGTCTGTTTAATAGAATTAAAGAGAAAGTATTATCACATGAAACGAAGCAAAACTTAAACAACTTACATTGAAAGAAATGTTTAATAAAGTAAACAAATAAATATTAAGCTTTTTCTTTTTGCAAATTTTGATACCCTTTAGATCATAATTGTTCTTTATTTCATAAATTACGGTTTCATATTTTTAATTTTGGAATTTCTGCGTGCCATCTTACGAGATTTAAACTGATGATCTATAATCCGGAAAAATCGATAATCCGGAATCGCCGAAGTCCCGACGAGTCCGGATTATCGACTTTTGACTGTATTTGTGAAAGAGGTGTAATCAATGTTATTTACAACTATTTAATTTTCATGTTATTTATAAAGATTTACTTAAATAATTTCTTCAAGGGTTCAGTTTATTTCTGCATTTACCATTTTATTTCACTTAGACAGAATTTCGGTGAAGTAAGTACACAGTCAGTGATTAAATCACCAAGAATCTGATAGCATTAATACTATCAAACAAACAGGTCCTTTTTCCTTGTATTATGTAAATATTCTATACTTTCATTAAGAAATCTTCCATTTTCAGTACACCATGAATTGGGTTTTGGCTCTTTCTAGCACATCAAAGACACCTTTCTCGATGCTATCTTCCTATCTACCACTGTGTAGTCACTCATGCACAACTCATCCATAATAAACTGATTCAACATTTATTACTCCAACAAATATGTCAGTTGAAGGATCAGACTCGCACATATTTGTCCCTCAGAAAACCAAGAGCCCTTTCTTTAAAACTCCTTCAGACCTCCTGCTTGAAAAGACCTGCAGATCTATTGCATATCTTCTTCCAACTAATTTCATTCTAGTAATTTTCCACACATGACACTCGTCCACATTCGAAATCAAGCCAAAATTCATGCATTTAGCCCTTACCTTGTAACTGAATAATTCCATGTGTTCAATTCTTTTGACACCAACCATTTTCCCCATACAATTATCCACAAAAAGCACAGTAAAATGAAGAATATTAAAAAAGCCCAAACGGTTTTTGCAGCTTGACATAATTTCAGTAAAAATGCAATATTGCCAGATTTGGCAAGATTTTGCAACTTGGTGACAATGGTCCAGGATCTCCAGTCCAGCAAAGTACTACATCAAAATGCTATTACTTAAAGAAATATATAAAGAAAAAATGCAAGAATACAAAAGCAAAATAACTACTCGTCTGAAAAACAACTAACACATGAGAAAAATCGGCTAATCTTTAGAATATGGTAACAGGTAGTTTGGCGACATTTTGGTAAGGCGATAAAGGTTACTAGCTAGGACTTTAGCAATAATCTGAAAAGTACACAGTTCGATCACAGATTATTTTGTCTCAGAGAAATGAGAGATTGAGACATGTAATGTGACATTTTCCGGAAAATTCTGATCGTGATTTTAGCTCATAAGCACTTAGAAATAATTTTCGCTGCTAAAGTGCAGAATCGCCCGCTTATTTGTTTGGCACTTTTTACAAGAGTAAGAAGAATTGGATTTTGTCAATTTTCTTTGACTTTTTAAGATAAAATAGGTCGATGTGTACATAGATAAAGTCAAGAGTGTGCGCAATGCCATTTTTGTGCAGTTCTGGGATTTTTTTTAAGGGAAAATAGGTCGATGTGTACATGGATACCGTGTATGTGCAATTCTTAAAAACGCGGCAAGCAGGTACTCTCAATTTCGCACCTAATCTTCGTCGTAATTAAGCATTTTTTTCCCATAAAAGCTCTAGTATAAGCGTAATTCGGCTAGCAGATTTTTAGAAAAAATGTTGAGTTAAAAAAAAAAAAAAAAAAAAAAATGCCTTTATTTTGTGAAAACAAAATGGCGTCCAAAACAAAACTAGCAGGTTGCTGTAGTATGGTTGGTCGCCAAAAAATCGCTAAGTTACCATAATGTAAAGATTCACCGAAAAATCTAATGACAATTAATTTAGCTATTCAAATAAACCACTAAAGACACCTCAGTTAGCCAATATAGCTAGATTACAAAGTGGCTTTAACCTGTGCATGAAAATGCAAAATCAATTCACTGCTTCAAAATATCAAAGTGATCATATTTGGTACACTTATCACCCATCCAAAAAAGTCCCCAAGCAGTGGGTTGGTTTAGTTTGGTTTATTTAGACATGGCAAAGCACTCAAGAGCTATCTGCCTAGGGAGGGGGTAAGAGAAACTGGCTTATAATACACATTACACATTACACATAGAGAAAACCACGAAAACGCATACGTGGCCAGCCTGCTCACCGGAATTCAAACCCTGAACCGAACTACCAGTGTTTAGCGACTTAAATGCTTGCCGCTGGTGGACGCCAAGCAGTAGGCTAAAGCACATTCAAACCGAAATCGCATATAACAATCTTCTCGATATACAGAAATACACGATTTCGCAGAATAAATATGAGGGTAAAAGTTTACAGTTGGGTGCCCCTTGTTTTTTTGGTGATTCTTTTTTGATGCCAAGTTCGGCACGAGGAAGGTACAATTTCATAATGACCGCAACACAGAACCAAAATAAAAAGTCAAAGAATTGCACAAACTCCGTGTCCATGTACACATCGATCTATTTTCACTTAAAAAAAAAAAAAAAAAAAAAAAAAAACGGAGAATTTCACAAACTAGACATTGCGAGCTGCCTTAACTTTACCTACGTACACCTCGATCTATTTTCACTTAAAAAAAATTAGGAAGCTAAAACAAAGTTAAAACTATCATGATATCCAGACATAAGTTTTCATCGCCAAAATTAAACAAAATTTGTCGCTAATCGAAGGGGCACCCAATTCTACACTAGAGCCAACATGGAGTAACAAAAATTTAAGAAAACTTATAATAATAAATAAAATCTTATTAATAAATCTATAAAATATCGCATTTATCATTATTAGTTGTAAAAAAAGATAAAAGTTTAAAGAAGTTGTTTATTCATTTTTAAAACAAATTTTCGTGAATGCGTTCATTTTTCCAACCATAAAAAATCTGCGAATGGTAATTATTATTTAATATATATTTGCAATATTGAAAGCGAAAGACATAGATTTTAACTTTAAATAATATAATAAATGAAGGTGAAGCATGATTATTCTGACAAAAAAGTTATATATACCATATACCAAAAACACTTATTTACATATACACTTGCTTTTAATATATTAATAAAAACTTGATGCACACTTAATCAGCAAATTCACATCATACAAATCAGTTCGCCAATATCATATCATTCAAAACATAACTTTCCGATAGGTTGCCAGATATCTTCAATTTCGTTTTTCTTGCTTGGAATCCATTTGAAAGGCTCATTGCCAGCTGACACCGAAAATGGAATACTAACAGCAGCCAAAGAAATAATAAGAGTATTACAGCATGCATAAATATTACAGTATGCACAAATACATTTGCAAAATTTATTTATTCTTCTATATCGCAAGTGGTTGCAACAAAATCTCCTTAGATAGACATAGACAAAAAAGCACTTAAATTACATCCTCCAACAGCTCAATATGTTCTAAATAGTTTAGGAATTAAGTAATTACTGCGATTAAATAACATCGACTTTATTACTAGATTACCGTAGTGAAATTCCAAAATGCATTTTGTAATTATAAAAGACTATGAGGGTTTAACTTATGATGGGAGAATTTTTACCAGGGCTGCTGAGAATTCTCTTTTAAGGTTTTTATTTTTGAAGATACTGATTTGTATTAAAGTTAAATGACTCAAAGAGGCTATTAAAACCTATAAAAGCAATTTATTTTTAGAATAAATTATTTTTTATAAATTTAAAACACATTTATTCTGTTCTGTTATTAAGTAACATCGGTAAGCTATTTCTCCCCTGCGTCTAGGTTGTTCTCCAAAGAACATCCGCAAATAACTGCAAAACTAGTAATATTTATTATTATTCATTGTATTTATTTACTTTTGTTTCGTCTGTTTTAAAAAAGAGGATTCACTTAAATGTACGTTTATTGTTAGATTATTTTTAGTACTGGAAAATATCCAAATTATTCTTATTAATATCCAAATTATTTGAAGTGTAAATGGAAGTCGTCTAATCTTTAGCACATATTTGCAATTCCCCCCTTTTTTTTAGACGGCAAAGAGAATTTGTAAGTAGTTACGGTTAGGTAAATCGGCGAAGTTCTGAAGGGCGGGGATTAGTAAGATAAGGAGATTTTTCCGCCACATTTGTGTACCTGTCTTTTATACCGGTAGAGTAGTGTTTAAAGATCTTTGATTGTGGTTGTTTTACGTCAAACGATTTGTTGCTGCTACTTATAAAATATGGAGGAAACAATAAATTCTTCCAAGGTATTCTTAAAGCAGTTTTGTGATCAAGTGCAGTCTCCGACTTATGAAGAAAGTTTTAATTCAAAGATTCTAGGAAATTACTACTTAGATCCGGAAGATGTACCTTACCAGGTTATCGACTGGGTTCTTCACTACCTTGAAAACAGGTTAGTTGCGGGAATTTTTGTTGATGGACAATAAAATATATAATTTTTTCCCATCTGTAGTGTTGAATAGTTTCGTCTTTGGGAATTTATGGGTGCTTTTTTTTATTAAGCCTAAGTTAGTATAGGAATGCTCATATTTTTTTTTTTTTTTTCTTCCGGGTAATATTTACAAATGTTTAATGTTTCTTAAATTTAAAAGAAATAAAATGTACGCCGATTACCTGTTTTACGTAAATGACATGCCATCTTGACCGTATGATGCGCTGTCAGTATGAATCATTTCCCACCATTTACCTTGGGGTGGGGCTTTAACTGTAGTATTATCTTATTAGTTTTTTAATAACCTTATAATATAGTTCGTTAATATCATTAAGTTGGTTTCGTACGTGCATCAATGCCTTAAAAACTGCTGTTTTTCAGTGGTAAATAATAATAATAAAGTTGAAATTTTTTTACTTTAAAATTTTTTGCATAAAATTAAAATGTCCCCTTATTGAAAGAAGAAATGTGAATAATGCATAATTATCATAACGAGCTTTTAATGTTTACATTGCTATGACATCTCTGTACGATTTGTAGTTTTTCTTTAAAGCAAAAATTAATTTATAGTGTGAAAGGATTTAAATCTTTTGAATAAAGATTTAATGAAAGATGTTAAAATTAAACAAGTTATATCTTATTTTGCTTACTTGACTGATCATAAATCAAATAAAGACTGCAATCTTATTAATCTAATCTCTGCTATAAGTAATGCTTTGTTTGCATGTGAATGATTGCATATTATTTTATAAGCTTTTGATCTAAATTTCCATGAAATATTTGTGACTAATATATTTTTGGCTAGTCATAAACCATTTTTGCTGTAGGGGGATGCAAAATTGGAAATATCCCATGCATGAAATTCATTTTACAATGGATTGAATTCGGTTGATCTTTACATTATGGTAACTTGGCGTTTTTTTGGCGAAAATTTGGCGACCAACTCTCCTACAGCAACCCTCTATTTTTTTTTCCCGCCGCCATTTTGTCTTCACGAAGTAAAGACATGTTTCTTTTCTTTTTATCTACTGAACACTTCTTCCAACAATCTACTAGCCGAATTACACTTATTATGCTAGAAATTTTATCTAACAAAACTGCTTAATCATGACAAATATTCACTGCAAAATTGGGAAAAAGTGCACAATACCATACTCCTTATGCGTTTTTCAAAATAACACATACACATAAACCATGTACACGCCAACTTATTTTTACTTAAAAAAACATCCAAGAATTGCACAAAAATGGCATTACGCACACTCTTCACTATATCCATGTACACTGCTTTTTTCTCATAAATTAGAAAAATTTCACGAAAATACATGACAATTTTCTCAATCTTTAAACCCGGTAAAAAGAACATATATGAAATTACCTGATCGCGAAAAAGTAATGAACATTTCCACATATAAAATAAATAAAATATCCAAAAACTTTTACCTCCAAATCATCTATTACATTATACACGTCACCAACGAATTCATACCGCAAGCATTACAAATACTTAGTATCAAATATTTAAATTATTTCCATGCACGTTTACTTCAACTTAAACGTATACCAAATTCCTACAAACATAAAATTCACAAAATAACTATCATTTAATTAAAATATCACTAAACCATGTACACGTCGACTTATTTTTACTTAAAAAGAATCCCAGAATTGCACAAAAATGGCATTGCACACACTCTTCACTATATCCATGTACACTGCTTTTTTCTCATAAATTAGAAATATTTCACGAAAATACACGACAATTTTCTCAATCTTTAAACCCGGTAAAAAGAACATATATGAAATTACCTGATCGCGAAAACGTATTTACCCTTTCCAAATATGAACATTTCCACATATAAAATAAATAAAATATCCAAAAACTTTTACCTCTAAATCATCTATTATATTATAAACGTCACCAACGAATTCATACCGCAACCATTACAAATACTTAGTGTCAGATATTTAAATTATTTCCATGCACGTTTACTTCAACTGAAACGTATACCAAATTCCTACAAACATAAAATTCACAAAATAACTATCATTTAATTAAAATATAATTAAATTCAAAAGCACTACTTAAAATATAAATGAGCACATACATTAAATTAATACATACATAAATACCCATTTTGAATTCACTTTAGTTACGGCCATGGGATCCAAAAATTCACGAACACTGTTTCACACAACACAGAATAAAGCCAAATACAAAATTTCCAGATTTTTTCCCGATTTCCCCCCTTTTCCGATTAAAGAATCGTAATTCGTCCATTAATATCACATGACATATCCCATGATCTCTCATTTCCCTCACACAAAATAATGCGTAATCGGAACTGAGTACTGCTCACATTATTACCAAAGTCCCAGGTAGTAACCTTTATCGCCTCCAAAATGTCGCCAAACTACCAGTTACCATATATTGAAAAGATCAACCAAAGTTGCTTTAACTCATGGTTGACCTCAGATATTTTTGAAAAATGTCTAAAACCTTTAGCTAAATATGTGGTTTTACACAAATGAAAAATTTCTTTAATGATAAGCAGTTGTAGAACTCGACCTCAAGATACCAAAGATAAGTATGAAGATGTTAAGTTTTTTTTCTTTCTTTCTAAATACAACTGCGAAACTGCAACGTGTGAATCAAGAGGAGATAAAAAGTACTTAGATGCATTATAGCAAAAGGATTGGATTGGATTGTTCAGTTATGGCAAAGCACACGAGGGCTATCTACCTAAAGGGAGGGATGCCTTTGTGGAGGACTTTCGAAGGGAAACTGGCTCGTATACACGTTACACATGGGGAAAACGACGAAAAATGCCCATGCAGCCAGCCTGTTCGCATATTATAGCAAAAGAATTTCAAAGAAGGCCATAATGGGAATTGAAAGTAATCGGCCTTTACATGTAATAAGTTTACATGGCTGCACATCTGAACTTGCAAAAGTATGGAATTATGATGTCACTGAAAAAACAGTTCCAAATGCTCCAAAATAGAAAGCTGTCTTTATCACCAAGATTGATATTACTGATAATAGTAGTGCCAATGATGCCTGTGGACAAGTAGAGGAACTGAATAGTATGTGGCTGTAGGATAGTTAAAGAATAATGAAAAATTGTAAGATTATTTATTTGTAAATAACAATGTTGAGACCTCAAAAATTCCTACTGAAAAGGACATAAAGGAGAGCATAGAAAATAGTAACAAATCTTACTCAAAAGCCATATTAAATGCTTTTGATACTTTATGACATAATTTTCACTTTAAGGAAAATATATCAAAAGACAGAACTACTCTTATATGTGCCCTCAGGTCATCAAAAGTCTCGCCAAACATTTTTGGCGAGAAACTCCACTCTGCCATATTACTATCTAAATTTTTTGTTTATGTTTTGAACTTTAAGCCTAAAATGTCTTCAAAAACGCACAATTTAAGCTAACGATCCGAAACAAAAACAAAAAATTTAGATAGCAAAAACGTAAAGTTTCTAACCAAAATCATTTGACAAGAATCCATGTACACAGCAATATGTTTCAACTTAAAAAAATCTTTGAATTGCACGATCTAGGCAACGAATGAATCGATGAACTACGCACACCTGGCTTTAATAAATTAACATAACAATAAATTTCAAAGAATACCATGTACACAGCGTTCTGCTTCAACTTTTAAAACGCATTTACGAATTGCACAATCTAGGCACTACTCATTAATCAATAAAATAACTAAAATAAATTTTGGTTGATCTTTGGATTATGGTAACTTGGTGATTTTTTGGCAAAAATTTGGCGACCAACTCTGTTACAGCAACCCTCTGTTTTTTTTTTTCGCCGCCATTATGTCTTCACGAAGTAAAGACATGTTTTTTTTTTCATTTTATTTACTCAACACTTTTTCCAACAATCTACTAGCCGAATTACACTTATGCTAGAAATTTTATGGAATAAAACTGCTTAATCATGACAAATATTAACTGCAAAATTGGGAAAAAGTGCAGAATCGCAAACTCTTTGCCGCGTTTTTCAAAATCGCACATACACAGTAACCATGTACACGTCGACTTATTTTTACTTAAAAAAACATCCCAGAATTGCACAAAAATGGCATTGCACACACTCTTGACTTTATCCATCTAAACTGCTATTTTCTCATAAATTACAAAAATTTGCACGAAAATGCAGGAAAACTTTGTGAATCTTTAGATTCGGTAAAAAGGACATATGAAATTACCTGATCGCGAAAAAGTATATACCCTTTCCAAAGACGAACATTTGCATGTATAAAATAAATAAAACATCCAAAAATTTTTACCTCTAAGTTATCTATTATAAATGTCACCAACGAATCTATAACAAAACATTAAAAATGGTTACAAATACTTAGTCTTAAATATTTAAATTATTTCCATGCACGTTTACTTCCACTGACACGTTTACCAAATTGCTACAAACATATAATTCACAAAATAACTATCATTTAATTAAAATATAATTAAACCATGTACACGTCAACTTATTTTTACTTAAAAAAACATCCCAGAATTGCACAAAAATGGCATTGCGCACACTCTTCACTATATCCATGTACACTGCTTTTTTCTCATAAATTCAAAAAACTTCACGAAAATGAATGAAAATTTTGTGAATCTTTAAATTCGATAAAAAGGACATATATGAAATTACCTGATCGCGAAATTGTATATAACCTTTCCAAGGATGAACATTTGCACGTATAAAATAAATAAAATATCCAAAAACTTTTCCCTCTAAATTATCTATTATAAACCTCACCTACCAATTTCTAACGCAAACATTAAAAATGGTTCCAAATACTTAGTGTCAAATACTTAAATTTTTTCCATGCACATTTACTTCTACTCAAACGTATTCCAAAATACTACAAACATATAACTCTCAAAATCACGATCATTAAATTAAAATATATATAAATTAAAAAACACTACTTAAAATATAAATAAGTACATACATTAAATTAATAAAAATTAGCTTACAATCCTAATTACTTTAAACTAAATCATTGCTAATAACAATTTTCCAATAATACCATATTAATTTTACTACTTACATTTAGAACAATGCATAAAAATAATATCCTCAAATAATTAAAAATAGTAACTTACCTAATCTTCTACAGAATCTTGAGTGCATAGCGGATCACAAAATGTCCATTTTCACCAGATTTCTTGCACCGCCATTCAAACTTATCTAACGCCATTTAAACTATCTGTAATATCCTTCCTTTCACACAATCTCATTTCATACCCACATGTTGGACATTCATACTTATCCGCAATTATGCAATTCTTTTCAATTACACATAAACGGAATAAAAATTTCGGATTTACTTTATATAGGGCCATGGGATCCAAATATTAAACAACACTGTTTCACAGAACATAGAATGAAACTAATGCTGTACAGCAGATATTTTTAAAAATTTACACCCTTTTCCGATTAAAGAACAGTGATTCATCCATTAATGTAACATGACATATCTCATGATCTCTCATTTCCCTCACACAAAATAATGCGTAATCGGAATTCAGTACTTCTCACATTGTTCCCAAAGTCCTAGGTAGTAACCTTTATCGCCTCCAAAATGTTGCTAAACTACCTGTTACCATATTCCAAAGATCAACCTAAATTTCAAACAATTCAAAAAAACAACAATAAGGGCAGAAATTCATACTAAAAAAACAACATAACATTCTACAAAATAAGAACAAGAATAAAATAAAATGCACTTACCATGAATGAATGCTTTTTTGAATAGCAGAAATACCAATTTCATACCGCCTTTAACATGCCGCCACGTAATCACCGTAATATTTATATGACAGCCAGACACACTATCCAGAAAATCCATACTATAGTTCACAAATTAAATGATCAAAACCTTCTTATCCTAAATCCTTGTGAGATTTCCAGCCATCCAAAAAAATAGCTGTACAAGTCTCAATCCACTCTTTAATACACTGCATCACTGTTTCCTTACTTCTATCATGCACAGCTGCTAAAAATAATGTCCCAGACTCTCTTACAACCACGTCTCTCATTGCAACATAGGCCTTTTCAAAACACGCACGACACGAACCATCGAGCAATTAAACCAGTCCAGCGAAAAGCTTTCAACATCAAAAGGGTTGCCATATAACACGCTGTCGCACCAAAAACTGCCGCAGAACACATATCACCACATTTGGTGATCTTAGGGCGCATATAAGAGTAGAGCCCAAAAGACTTTTCCACACATTACAAAGATATGAGACTTCAGACAGTAGAAACAAAATAAAGTAACTGATTATTTTTCAGAATTAATTTGTTATTTTCATATATAACTTTGATGGAATGGATATATTAATGCATGTAATGTGTATTTATATTTCATTTTACGTTTAAAAGTAAGAAAGCTTCCCGGTACTTTTCCGTTTCGCCGGCGCAAATCTCGCCAAGCAGACTTTGTTGGCGACAACATGCAGTATACACATAAAAAATGTTAATTCTAAGAATTTTTTTTTTATTTTGAAGGCATAAACATTTTAATATGGTTTAAAATTTTGTAAAAAGCCAATAAATAAAGACAATAAATTTGTAAAAAGACATTAATTTAAGAATTTACTATGATTTCATGGTTCAAAATCCTGATTTGCCGGTTCGTATCACGTGACCCCAAGTGATCTCATCTCACGTAAACTACGCTACTAAAATCTAATTCGCTCAGTAATTATCTACATTAATTTCAAGTTAAATCTTAATTTGGAATACAAGTTTAAATGCAAGAATTATTTCAATTCGTACGAATAGCTTACTCAGAAATTATGTAAAACCGCAGTGCTTTACTTCGCTAGTGCATTCTCATTAGAATTGATGAATTTAACACTTGATTTCGCCTTCGGATGAGCGGTGTAATTGCGTTCTAATTGACTTATTACCGTGAATTGTCTTAGGGGATAAAATTTAAATATCGTGTAAAAATTCTATATGCCAGTATTGAAAGAAACAATCTGATAAGAAATGGCTTCAACTTGTTTTGAAACTGAGGCGTAAAAGGTTACCAGCGAAGATATTTCGTCTGGCATCAGTTAAACCATTATTGGCGACTTTATCGTTTGCGCCGGCAAAACGGAAAAGTACCAGCTTCCCATATCAGATCGTTTTGTATCATAATCGCTTTAGCAAAGTTTTTTTGCAGGATTCTGTGACTTCATTAAATAGAGGTTTGACTGTAGTGGTATTATAAATTTTTAGATATCCACACTTCAGAATTTATACTCTATAGCCTAAAGATAGTTATGTTTACAAGTGGTTAAGAATTCTAGCAGTTTAAAAGGTAAAAGTATATTTACGGATACCCCTTGATGAAAATTGGTGATTTTTAGCGGTACATGGATACCAAGTTCGTAGCTTGTGTAGCAGCGATTTTTGCACCTAAAAAAATGAAAACGTTAACGAAAAGGTCAAAGTTCACGGATTTACACGTGGAGAAATCATTTAAAAATTAGTAACTTTTCTTCTAATTAACTTACCGACTTCAAACAAGTATCAACATTTAGATTTTTGCGAAATATTTAATGTTTCGCTTCCTATTTTTTTAAACATCTATGCATTCGTGTTATATACTTCTGTTACTGTTAAAAATTGCATTCACATTTTATACATTTTGAATTTCGTGTGTGATAAAATAAAACAATAAATAGAAACACTCTCTTCATTTATTTGTTAATTGATTGTAGGTTGGTTTATCCCATTGATAAGTGGATTAGACTCCAATAAATGACAATTGCTACTTTTTTCAATATTTAAAATTTACTTCTGATTTTTTTTTTTTTTTTTAGATTAACGATTATCTATGCAGATATTTAAACAAGAAGTAGAAATTACTATTTAAAATACTAATTTCAATTTTCACTAAAAATTTCTTTTCGTTCAGGGTTTTAAATTGAATATGTGTTCCTTGGAGATGGTATATGGAAACTTTTCTTATTATAAATAATTATGGGCTAATCTTTGGAATATGGTAACAGGTAGTTTGGCGACATTTTGGTAAGGCGATAAAGGTTACTAGCTAGGACTTTAGCAGTGTACCTGGATAAAGTCAAGAGTGTACGCAGTGCCATTTTTGTGCAATTCTGGGATGTTTTTTTAAGTGAAAATAAATCGACGTGTACATGGTTACCGTGTATGTGCAATTCTTAAAAACGTGGCAAGCAGTTTGCGATTCTGCACTTTCTCCCAATTTCGCACCTAATCTTTGTCATGATTAAGCACTTTTGTGCCATAAAAGTTCTAGCATAAGCGTAATTCGGCTAGCAGATTGTTAGAAAAAAATGTTGAGTTAAAAAAAAAAAATGCCTTTACTTCGTGAAAACAAAATGGCGTCCAAACAAAAACTAGCAGGTTGCTGTAGCAGGGTTGGTCGCCAAATTTTCGCCAAAAAATCGCCGAGTTACCATAATCCAAAGATTAACCTAATTATGAATTATTAATTGCATTAGTATATATATATGGATACAATTTTGTGTTTGATTAGATTAAAGTTTATAAAAAATAAAGTAATTTTAATAATGAATCTACTGTTTGAATAATAAATGAGAAAATTTTCGCAATTACACTTTCTACAACGGCCCATTAGCGGATGAGTGGTAAAGTCACTGAACACTGGTAGTTCGGTCAAACTTTCGAATCCCGGCGAACGGGCTGGCTGCATAGGTGTTTTTGTTATTTTGTGCATGTGTAACGCGTATGCAATATCTTGTGCATGCAAACGTGAATAAAGTGGGTGCACCCCAAGCAAAACCGCTGAACACTGGTAGTTCGGTCCAAATTTCGAATCCTGGTGAGCGGGCTGGCTCCATGGGTGTTTTCGTGATTTTCCGGTTGTGTATAGTGTATGCAGTATCTTCTGGATGCATACATGAATAAAGTGGGCGCAGCACAAGTGATAGTCGGACGGCGCCAAGTCCGGGCTGTACGGCGGGTGATCGAACTGCTCCCAATGAAACTGTCGAATTAACGATTGAGTGACACCAGCAGTATGGGGCCGAGCATTGTCATGGAGCAACACAATTCATTTACTGAGCATTCCTCTTCATTTGTTTTGAATGGCATGCCTTAGTTTTGTTAAAGTCTCACAATATCGTGCCGCATTAATAGTTTCACCTCTGGGAAGAAATTCAGTAAGCAAAATGCCTTTCCTATCCCAGAAGACAGTGCACATGATTTTTTGTGATAACATTGTCACTTTGAACTTTTGTTTTTTCGGAGAATGAGTGTGTTTCCACTCCATCGATTGTTGTTTCGATTCTGGTGTGAAATGACACACCCAAGTTTCATCACCTGTCACAATTTGGTTTTAAAAGTTTTCTCCCTCATCACTGTACCAAGTGAGAAATGTCAGGGCACTACCAAGTCGCTTTGTTTTGTGAACATCAGTGAGCATTTTTGGAACCCATCGGGAACACAGTTTGCGATAATTCAAGCGGTCAGATACAATTTCGAACAAAACAGTACGTGAAATTTGTGGAAATGCCTCTGAAAGAGTACTTAGTTTCCGAATATGCTATGTATATTTATAACTGCGAAACAAATGCAAATTAAAACGGAAACAACATACACTCACATGCACAAAGATTTAGCGTCACAAGAGCAATAGCAGCTCATTGGTTCATTTTCGAAACCCCTCCCTCAGTGGCTGCGCTGATATGCACTTGTTAAATATGCTTACAGGCAGTAATATTTAATAGTAGCAAGGGCTAAACGTTAAAATACTTGATCAATATACATAACAGTGTAAAGTGCATAAGAATAATTCATAAAATTATAAATTAAGTAAAAATATTTCAAACAGTACCTATGAAAGTTTTACTTATCTCTCAGGAACGCTATAAACACGCAGGCAGCCATGTCTATCTGTTGCTATCTTTAAAACTATTATCGTTGTCTTCTCCAGATTGGCTGAGACCCCCCCGCGCGCTCTTCAATCGGTGACCTGATTCATGGGCGCGAAACTGAAACCTTAGTCTTTGCTTGTGAGTATACTCTTAAATCGTCTGCATACCACACTAATTCATTTCGGACTTTTTACGTTACAGGAAAATCTCATGTAACATTTTAATTTCTGTAACTTTACAAAGCTTTTGCCTGTAAAGAACAAACTTTTTACTTCCTTGTACGAAGTAAAAAGGAAGTATTGTATTCGCAAAAGTTTCAGGCAGCATATTTCAATGAAAATATCCATTTAGACTGCTATCGAATGCAATTTAACGATGTTTTTGCATGATATCTATACATAAGGACAGAATAAAATACACTTTTCCTCCAAAAAAATTATAAAACTGCTTTAAAATAAATTCTAAAGAGAATTTTTCATGGCGTCTGTACGAACTTATGTACGTACGTACATATCTCGCATAACTCAAAAGCGAGTAGCCTCAGAACGTTGAAATTTTGTATATAGGACTGCTATAACATGTAGATGTGCACCTCGTATTTTGGTTGCAATCGGCCGCACCAAACATATATAAGTATATTTATATATATATCCACACGGTTACCCAGCTCAGTGATCTCAGTTTCTTTACTCTTATATGTTTGTAAATTGTACATATTTTGCTTTAAAAATGATTGAATTATGTTGTTCTTATCTTCCGGTTAAGGTTTTTATGCCTTTAGTAAATCTTAATGCAATTGTTTTAGAATTATCAACAATTTTAAAGTTGTTTAAGTGCCGTTAAGCCTAATAATTTTTTTGATGGCAACCATTGCTTGTTTACATTTGAAACAGCAGGATAGTGGATTTGTTGCCAATCTAGAGAAACTTAGCTTTCCAACAACAAAGATAACGCCTTCATTTTATTATTGCGAATTAAATTATGCTTAATCCTTTCTGGAATTTTTTCGACGAAATAAGTATTTTAAGATTTATTTCGTAATTTTTAATACAGATATTTTGAGTTTTCATGTATTTTTGTCTTGTCGTGAAGTGAAAACTGAATTAATTGAATGAGAAATACTCAATCGTCTGTGGAAAACTTTCTTTTTTGTTTTGTTTGCTTAATTTCTATTATACATCATTCTAGCTTTATTATAGTATTTGAATAGAACATGTGGCAACGATTAGATAATTCTTTAAATGATATAAATTTTGTGCATTCTGATTTCGTTTTCTTCTTATTTAGCCAAGATTTTACTTCATTTTCTTTACTTATAGATTTACTATCAAATTACAAAGCGCAATGGACTTTGTTCCTGCCAAAGCAGGTAGACTTTGTGTGTAAATAGTTTTTACTCTTGTGAAACGCTTCAGTGTACTTCAAATTGTGTTTTTCATCATTTTACTTGCCAATTATTGCTTATCAGAAGAATAATTTTTATGTAATTTTAAAAATGCCTTACAATACATACATCCTGCAAGAGATGGCGCAACCAGAGCTCCAGTCAACTAAAATGCTTTTGATCCCTACTAATAGATGGCGCCATTTGAGCACCTCATTTGTTCAAAGTTTACTTATTCTACGGACGGCAGCATGGGAGCCTCCGTCGCTTGTAATCTGCGAGTTCTAGTACATGTGTATGAGTACTTCCATTTTATTGAATACAACTTACTCGATTCTTCAAGCATTTAAAAGTCAAGTAACATATATTGGTAAAGGTGGTTAATGGTCGATTGCCTCTTACTAAGTGATAAGACATAGACATAGACATGGTTATAATATGAATCATATATTGGTAAAGGCCGTTAATGGTCGATTGCCTCTTACTAAGTGACATAGACATAGTTATAATATGATTGATGTTGTAATAGTCGTTGTGTATTGATTTTCTGTTGTATGGATTGAATTTGTGCAGTTTTATAGTAGTATTGAACTTTTGTTATATAGCATTTTCAACCATGTTTTGCATTTATCGTTTCTCTGAATTGTGAAGGATCTGTTTGGATTTTCTTCATCTTGTTGAGTTCCGTTCAACTTCTAGATGCCTTTGGCCTTTTTCCTTTTGGTACCTATCTCACTTTTCCTTTCTCCTTTTTCTAATCCGAGATTTTTTCAATTTCCCGAATTCATTATGTGCTTAATTTAAGGAACTGACAAGGTTGCACCTGCAATAGCTCGGTAATATAGAATTGTCTAAATCTATAATATGAACGAAATATAATACTGTTAAGTGAACCTAGCGCCAGAGTAATGGTAAACAAATAGAGTGAATTTTATAGAATGCATTTATTCTATTGTGGTTTATGCGCTGTCGGCAAAGTAGATTTAATTCAATCCAATAAGTTTAAATGGAATGCAAGAAAAATGCGTATAATTTGGTATTCGGTACAAGGAAGTCATGTGGTGCACACATCAGATTTTTTTTTACAGTGGAGGCATCTAATTTTGAATAACGTAATCCTCCACTGAATATTGGTATCTGGCAACTCTATTTTGGAATTTGGTTTGTTATCGATTTCATATTTTGTAAATAACAAATTTTTGATTAACAAACTCAAAGATTTCAAAGCGAGCAATAGCAACTCTGTACGGGGGGGGGACATTTTTATCTCCAGCGCGTGAGATTGTGTATTAGAAATTCTAAAGATATGCTCTTTTAAATAATTTGCGATATTGCTGTTGAATTGAATTTTATGGTTTAAATGCGAAGAACATGATATTTAATAAATAAAGGTAACACACAAAACGTAATATAAAGTCTAAAAGCTTTCAGAATTTTTTTAAAAAAATATTTCTCTTTAGAAATTGAAAAATAATCATTGTAAAATGTAGTGGTGGTACTAAGGTTTTCAGTTTTTGTTTAGATGGTACGCGTTAGTCAAAAGGTTGAGAACCGCTTATCTAGACCATTGCTTTTATATAGAGAGAAACAAAACTGGTGGTTTGGATTAGTCTTCAACTACAGTAATGAACTGCCTGCCTTCAGAGGTTGCGTTTTGCTTATTTTTAAAAGCCAACTGCATGTTTTGCATTTTTCAGGAGCAATAAATTACATCTCGGTAACACACTTTTAGGAGATCAATATGTTTTCTGGGAATGAATGGTGTTCATATGTAAATGCGTACAGCATTGAAAATAAAAAAACGCCGTGTTGAGTTTTTCAAAGCAGAATTTTCTTAACAGGCTGCAAACTGTTTTTCGTAAATGCCGGTTGGCAGTTTCTGATTGCTGTCAGCTTGGTACCTTCTTAAAGCTATGGGGACGAAGTCTGTTTTACTGGAGTCTGTTTAAGTTTTTACTGGAGCATATTACAAGTTCGGTCTCCCGGTTTTTACTTTGCAGATGGCTGATGAAATTTTAATAATATAAATAATTTTGTTTGAGAATAGAAACTTTATCAAATATGTAAACAGGGAAATGGGAATTTTAGGGATGGAAATTTTAATTTCATAAGAATTATTAACTTATGAGGTAGCGAGTTCCAAACAATTCTAAATGGGGTATGTATATATAAACCTTTATTTAAAAATGACTAGGTCTGTTTTAATAAATGCGTGTAATAAGTTAGTTTTATTTGATGCAAAAGGGTAAAATGCTTTGCGCTTTACACTTGTACTTATATTTTTCTAATCATTGGTTCCCTGATGCTGTCTGAGCCATAACTTTGCTTAAGTGTTTTATACATTATTTAATTTTAATAAAGATTTTATATTTGGTTTACTTTGCGATATGCATGTATTAAATTATACCCGAGAAGGTACTAAACCATAACATATTATTTCATTAGATGTGCTGTTACATAAATAGTTCGAAGTTTGTTTTTGTCAAAACACCACTTTGTGTATGTATTTTCCTAAAGTCTTGTATGTATGGTGTGTTATGTCTTATTTCCATATTTTAGTTTGTAGTCGATCAGTGATTTGGTAAAAGTCCAGCCCTTGGCAAAGAAAGGAACCCCCTCCTCCCAGTCTTTCCTTATCACAGACTTATTGTAATCTTTTAAGCACCATTTGAACAAACGGATTGTAGCGTTTTCTTTTAAACATTTTCCTGTGCCAAGTTTTTCTAATTTCCCGTTGGTGAGTCAGATACCATGTCGAAAGAATAAAAATAATTTATCGCTGTCTGAGGTAGCGGTATACATGTTTAAGAGGTTTCTTTTTCTTATTTCTCGCCAAGTTCAATGTTCACATTCCAACCATTGAAAAAGCCTTTTTAAGACATGAGTGACAAGTGCAACTGTTTTCTCGTTGTTGACGAGATTTAAAAAACATTTAAAAAAGCTGAACTTTGAATCGAAGACTGAATTTGAAGACTTAACGAGAGATATTATGGGAGTAAAACAGTTAAAATTTACTTCTTGCTAATTTTAACAAGACCGAGACAAAAAAAAAAAAAAAAAAAAAAAAAAAAAAAATATCGCGAGCCGTATTGTCGGCACTTTCTAAGTAAAACAGGAATTTCGTTATGTCGGAGGGAACTTTCAAGTAACATAATGGATAAAGAAGGTATTTTTACGGATTTCAGAATGCGTTGATTCTCTGAAGAATAATCTAGAACAATGATTCTCAACCGGCGGTATGCTAAGAAACAACGTATTTTTAAAACTATTAAATACAAAAATTAACCCCAACATTTTGTTTAGGTTTTCTCTTTAACACTTGTACATTTATGCGCTCAAAGTCAATAGCCGCTGGTAGACTTTAGGAAAATAATCCGTTTTTATTTTCACAAATATTCTTTTAGCCACAGACATAATAAAATTTGTCATGAATGATGTTTTTAAAAGGAGTAATAGAAATGAATGCTGCATTTAATAGGAAAAAAAATTAGTTCCTTTAAAAGCATAATAGTATTTCGTGAATCCTTTTTGAGTTGATCGATTTATTAGCATGCCTACGCTTTATATCGCCACAATGTTCCGGCTCATATTCCTCTATTTTCAGTTAAAATATTTTTTTTACTTCAATTTGCTGTCTCTAACAGCAGGTATTTCGTCTTCTTTTTGCCTTTTATGCTTTACTTTTCTACGCGATCTGGGAATATCGTCGTTTGTTTTTGAAGAAGTCGTAATGTATTGTGCATTTAAATACACTGGTGAAAGAAATTAAAAAATTTTCATATTTGATCTACGATCTCCAGAACTACTGGACAGATTTTTAATAAAATTTGATGTGAACATAGATTGATATAATTACAAACAAAATAAACATTCAACAGTTATAATAGACACACAAGTTCGTGTATAACACTCATAGGAGTCTGAAGGTCTGAAACAGCAGTTGCAGAAGACACAAAAGAAATGGGTTAATAGGGGGTATGGTCCCCTCTTACAACAATACAAGCCTCGCAGTGTGATGTCATACTGGAAATAAGGCAGTTTATCAGTGCCTGTGACAATTGGTCCCACTCATTCAGCAATGCTGTTTTCAGGTCCTGGGTGGTTCTCGGAGGAGAGTTGCATTTGCCCTCCCCAGAGCATTCCATATATGCTCTATAGGGTTGAGGTCTGGAGACCTGGCTGGCCAATCTATCTGGCGAATATCCTCGCTCTCGAGAAATTCGACCAGAAGAGCTGTATGTGGCCTTGCATTATCGTCCTATAAGATAAACTCGCGGCCCACTGCAGCCCGGAAAAGGCGAACATAGAGCTCAAAGACCTCCTCCCTATACCTCACACTAGTTACTAGAAGCATACTAGTTACTAATTCTAGAAGCAGTGGTTTTTCTTTCAGTCTGCCAAAGACGTGAAGAGGTGCGTGGCCATCCAACATGATGCCTGCCCAAACTATTACACCACCATAATTGTTGATTTCGCAGACATTGGAGGGTAGGTAGCGGGTCCCTGGCTCTCTCCATGTGAAAGTATGGCGAGAATCGGTGTTTAGGCTAAAACGGGACTCAGTAAACAGAACGGTTGCCAATTGCTCCGTACTCCAGTCACTATGCTGCTTGTGCCATGCTAATCAGACTCTCCTGTTTGCACATGTGAGCGGGATGTAAACAGCCAGTTTTTTGGCAAACAACCCTATCTCATTCAGTCTTTTGGAAACAGTTCACCCTTGTTACACGGGTTCCTGTGGCTGCATGCAGGTCCCGAGAGAGCTGAAAAACTGTAGCCTCTCTGTTACACCTCGCTGAAATGGCCAAATAGTGATCTTCTCTGGCCGTCGTGGCTCTTGGACGACCTTGCCCAGGCTTTCTCTCGATGGATCCAGTATCCTGGAACTGTTTCCATAGGTTACACACGACGCTGGGTGTTAAATTCTCTGCATATCTGGATTTGCAATTGGCCTGCCCTTAGCCTCCCCACAATTCGCCACCTCATTTTATCATCTAAACGTTGATGGTTACTCATTTTTACTGTTCCGATGTGAATTTAACTTAATGCTGCAAGATAACACCAAGAGATCGCCGAGGTGTGCTAGCGAACACAATTTGTCTTCTTACCCTCCACGTGCTTATGAAGCCTGTTTTTCTTCTGGCTCTGCCTACACACAAGTGTACGCTTATGTATTTGCCATACAAGATTTGCACTTTTATCTAGAAGCAGTGGTTTTTCCTTCAGTTCAGTTCTTTTCATGCAATTCGATAAAAAATGCGAATTCTCTTAATTTATTTCACCAGTGTATTTGGGAAAAAATACTAAAGCAAACCTAGATTTTTCAAAATGGGAAAATGGCTAGGATTGAGGAGTGACTAAGTAGAAAATTAAGAATCCAGGACAATCTACTAGCATTGTGAATATTGAAAAGAAAAAGTGTTTATAGAAAATATAATGAAAGTTATTTTTCATTTGGTTACTTGGAATGGAGGGGAAATGGACTCTCAATTTGTTGTTTGCGGTGAACTGTTATCGAATCAAAGTATGAAACCATCGTTTCTTAAAACACATTTGAATCTAAGCATGCCAGTTTTAAGGATGAATCTGAAGATATTTTAAGAGGAATTTATCAGAGTTCAAAAATAGTAAACAAGTAATGAAAGGTTTTGTTATTTCAAGTTAAAAACTTTGGAAGCTAGTTGCATAGTAAACTTAATAATTGCCAAGACTGAGCTGGCTCACACTATTTGAGAAAACCTTCTATTATTACCAGGAGCTAAAGATATTGTTTCGACATTATTAAAAATCGGCTAATGAACTTGATAATATTCCATTATCAAATGATACAGTCAAGTCGACGAATTCATGAAATGGCAAATTCCATAAAGGAGACACTTATTCAAAATTTAAAACACGGTGAGTATTTTGCATTGCAATCAGATGAAAATATTGATGTAACAAACTTTGTTCAATTATTAGTTTAGATACCTTTTAAAGATAAACAAATTGCCAAAAAGTATTAATTTTTTTAAGCTCTTCATGATAGAGCAGTAGCATGTGAAATTTTCAAAGTAATTGACAATTTAATGTCTGAGAATGATATTCCTTGGAATAAATACTGCAGTGATGGAGCTCGGGCTTTAACAGGAAAACATTCCAATGAGATTTCTGAAATAAAAAAGCTGCACCTGAAACTAAATTTACTCACTGCTCTATTCATCGGTGAAGCTTTAGTAGCCAACAGAATCCCCGAAAACCTGAAAATTGTTTTGAATTAAGGTATGAAAATTGTTAATTTTATTAAAAGGCGAGCTTTAAATTCAAGATTATTTACCATGTTATCTCAAGAGATCGACAGTAAATAAGAAACGCTTTTATTACATTCCATTGTAAGGTTGATTATCCAGAGGCAAAGTTTTAAGGAAAAATATTTAGTGAATTATGGTTGCCATATTTAGCTGATATTTTTGGAAAGTTAAATAGATTAAATTTAGGATTACAAAGATGAATTGTTAATTTGTTTACCATTAGAGATAAAATAATGCACATAAAAAAATCTGATGCGAACACCAGATGACTTCCTTGTGCGGAATATTCAATTATATGCATTTTTGCTGCATTCCATTTAAACTTATTTCCTCGAAATTCATTAGAGATAGATTTCCAAGTCAGTAAATTTAGTTCTCATGTCACGACAAGGCCAATAAAACCAAAAAAACTTCCAAATATCTTGATTAAAAATTAAAAAATGTAGAAAAACATGAAACACCAAATATAGTTAAATCTATTTTTTTTTATGTATTTTGATAATTATGTTGAAAAATATTACAATGTCGTGTTATTTTCTTTCCAGATGTGAAAAAAAATTACTAAATAAAAATCAAAATGTGTTTAATACATTTTAATGTTTCTATTTTTAGCTGGTATCTTCGTTTCTCATACAATGATATATGCTAGGAGTTAAATTTATTATAATTTGAACGTTTTAGGTAATTCATTTTAAAATTTTCATGAAAAGTAAGAAATCAATTGTTTACTATTTTTTTGAATTGTAAAGATGTTAAACAAAGTAATGATTTTCTTTATGTATTAATTATTAGTCATCTTAAAGTTTTGTGAACTGTTATGAATGTGCATTTGATCAAGATAAACTGTTTTGTTGTTAAAAATTGTGTACATAAACTTATAAATTTCTAGCAGTATAGCGATAAAAGTAAGTAAAATATTTACATGATTGAATATGTGGAAAGACGTATCCAAAAATTTAGATAGGTATATTTCTTCAATTTCAGCTCAGTTCAAGGCAATTTTTTTGAGATTCATAAATATTAAACAGGCATAAACTGGAATCATTAAATTCACATAAATATGTTTTATTTTATTAATACTTATTTTCTTATAAGGTTATAACTTGTTGTTATAAGGTTCTGAAAAGGATCTATTTAAAATTTTTCATTTTAAAAAAATGTGACCCGTGATTATTTTTTTAGATAATTATCTCTTAAATATGTGAATTTCTAAGCATACTAAACTAAAACAACTTTTTTCCCTTGTCTCTTAAACTTGGTTTATGAAATGATTCTTTAATAAATTATGATAATATTGTGAATAAATCAGAAATATCACTTCTTAAAAGTACATCCAACAGGTTGCTGATAAAACCTAAACAAATCCTTAAAATATGCAGAAATGTAATTTTTGACTTCAATGCTATACTGATGCATTTAGATTTCAAACTATTTCTTAATAATTTTCTGTACATAGTAAATAATGGATATCATCTTTATTACTTTAAAACAAAACTTTAACAATAGCGAAGCATTTCATTATAAATTTAACATATTTTTACTGGGAAATGCATGCATGAAACAGCATAGAAACATGTATGATTCACTGCTGTGATGCAGTGTGTTGACAGAACAAACATGGACACCGCTTGTTAGGTAGAGTTTTATTATCCGATAGTGGAGGAAACTGCAAACCCTTTCTCCTTCTATTCTAACATCCTTGCCATTCTGGCAAGTTTCTAATGTAAACAAATATGGCTGCAATGCTGTAAAAATGTAGGCTTAGCTGCACATAAGCAACTTTTTAACTTGTTGATAATTCTACAGCTATTGCATGCAGATTAACTAAAGGCATAAAACATTAACCGGAAGATAAGAACAACATTATTCAATCAGTTCGAAATTTTAAAAATGCATAATTTATCGGCGGTTGGAGTTGACTTTAAGGTACTCCTTGTATTATCGTGAAGTTGTTGTTTCATTTATTGCCAAGTTGTTGTTTCGTTTATCGCCAAGTTGTCATACCCTTTATGGTAAACTGAGTAGTTGAATGTTATGGAATCATTTGCATTATTCTGGGAAATTTTGAATCATGGAATGTTTTGAAAAGGTTTTTGTGGTGTGTGTTGCTTGGAAAATACACTGCTAAAAAAAAAAAAAAAAAAAAAAAAAAAAAAAAGGACAGTGTTTATATCTCTTGTTCTGGGCCGATTGACAAAATTAAAACTGTGTTTTTCATGTCTCGAAAGTGTTTCATTATTTAATAACCAATCGGAAAACCACTTCTGTTCCGAAAATAAGTATTTGTACTCAATTGTCCTGCATGTTCTTCAAATTTGTCTTCTTGTGATTTTTTTTCTTTACCAAAAACTAAAGTTGCCTCTCAAAGGAAAATTTTTTGACATGGAAGAGGCAAAAGGTGTATGACATCTATTTTTAGAGGCATGTCAAAAACAGATCTCTGCAAGCCTTCTCTTCCATTACATGTTGTGCATTCAGACAAAAGGTTGCATCAGCGTAAATTCTATAATCTATTTTTATTACACTCTGATTACTTTATTAACATACAGTGAATCTATACTAAACCTTTTACTTCAGCTTCGTAATTCGGAAGATGGAATTGTTGTTGGAACTAGGACTTAGAAGATAAGTCAAATTGGATATTTCTATAATCAAGTAAATTCAAGGTTGAAGTTTCAATATTTATTTTCGGTGAGAGGGGAAATTTTTTCAGTTTTGGTCCATTATCCTAAGTATATTTGCTTCGATTCTTTATTTTTTCCATAAAAGCGAAAATCTTGCGCATGGTATACATATACCGAACGCGTAAGCTTCAAATTAAAATTTAATAATATACAGGGTGGTTATAATTAAAGTTCCACTTTAAAATGGTCATGAAAGGAAAGCCACTGGATCAAATGTTATCAAACTTGGTAACCATGTAAAGGAGGTCATGGGAATTTATTTTCCACGAAAAAAAGAAAGATTAAAATCTCACCAGCAGGGGGGAAATGGTGCTGTATGCAATATTGTTAAACGAAATATGGGTCGGAATCTAACTTAACATTTTGTTACAGGGTTTTAATATGCTAGCCCTTAATCTGTTCAGGACCAGCGTCGATTCCACTCCTACCAGCCCAGTGTCCCATATACGCGACGCGATGATTCTGCTCCTGCGAGCCCAACGTTGCGTATATGCGACATTAAAATGGAACGATTAATTTGAATTTTTGAAAGCTAGTAAATGGAGCAAAGTGGTAATTGTTTCCACATAGGTTGATTCATACGGCATTTGACCTTCATGTACTGGCATCAGTTTCTGTTTTGTGCTTCTAGTTTTGAGAAATTTATTGAAATAAACAAACTGGAAATTGTGGCTCTTTATATAGGTGCGCCTGTGAATTAAAAGGGCACTGGCGTTTTTGTTTATTTCGTTTGGATTTTTTTTTTATGTGTGTGTGTGTGTGTTTCTATTTATTTTGGAACTCAAGCTTTCTTGGTTAATTAAAAAGTAACATTACAGCATTACTACAGAAGGGGAAAGAATATCAGCATTCTCGAAGCGTAATGCGTCTTGCTCACATTTCTCAGGAAAGGACCATCGTTTTTGTTTTTCTTACTCGATTTAATAAGTCAATATATATAATGCACTGAAAGGTCATTATATATAATAACATAGACATTATAGTTTGGTATATAATGTATTTACTTTACATATAATGTATAGATTGACATGATCAGTAATGGATATCCCGCCAGTGGTGGTCTTTTCTTGATCACTTTCCTGTCATCGTGGACATGGTTTTCAATTTAGATAAACAGGAATTTTTCCAATATAAGCCTGATGTCACACAGGGTTTAAGGAGGAAATATTTCTGAATGTCTTTTGAAGAAATGTTGGGACATGTGTTGGGGTTATATTCAGTTTCATTCCGTTAGCCATGGCTAAGAGACCTTACTTAAAAACTTCAAAATTTGTCAAAATCATCGGATACTCCACCTTTCTGTCTAACTGGAAGACAGTTTCTGAAAAATTATGTTGATGGAAAAGGTAATAAAAATAGGAGAAAATGCGTTGTTTGCGCTAAAACCAAGGTAAAACGAAAGCAAACAACATATTTTGAGTGTGAAATATGCATTGTAGGACTGTGTGTCGATCCTTGTTTTGAACTATTTCATGCAAATTCTGAAAAATTTATATTAATAAATATATTAAAAATGCTCAGTTCGAATGAATAAATAGAAAATTTTAAAATAATTATCTAATGCAACACTAACAATTAAAATAAAAGTCTGAAAATTTAAAAATTACCTAAAATAGTAACTATGACTAAGAATAAAGTATAAAGAAAACTATTTGAAAAAAAAATAAACAATGCACCTCTTATTTAAACTACGCAGTTTGAATGAGTAAACAGTTATTCGGAAAAAACCATGCAACTTAAACAATTAAAATGAAATTCGAAAAGGAAAAATACTTAAAATGATAACAATTATAATTAAAAGTATAATATAAAGACCATTATCTGAAAAAAGGAACAATCGTGACTTCCCCCCCATGCACGAGGTAGAAAGGGAAAGGAAAATAGGTTGTGTGTATTAAGTTCTCCAAGTGAACTATTCTTGGCGCGACTGAAAAAAAAGTGGCAACGTAAACTGTTGAATTTCTCCATAAATTTCACATCAAATTTTACAAAATTTATTATCTAGCCATAATTTGAGTCGTAGAATCGAAATATGTAAAAAACAAATGGTATTTCCTTTAAAAAAAAGTCCGATTTTGTGTCAAAATACCTATGTTAGAATAGTATTATATATAAATTTAATATATATCCTAAGTCGTGCTTTCGAGACTTAAAGAACGCAGTATGAATTTCGTGAATCGGCTCAGTAGAACGGGAGATATAGAACTGTCCTTTTTTTTTTTTTTTTTTTTTTTTAGCAGCATACATTGTTTGTTTCATTGTTTAGACGGTACAGTGGCTGAATGTAGTAGGATTAATTTTAAGTTTCTGTATGATTTGGAATGAAAGGGGAAAGTGAATTAATTGTGTAAATGAAGGTTTACTTAGTAGCCATAGTCCGGAACTATGTAGTATATTTTTTACTCTTATTTTTGTGAATTTCTGTGGCGACGCCGATATACAGATTATAGTTCAGATAGTTTTGGATGCTGTTAAAGAATTTTGTGTGCCACAGACTGAAGACAAGCGAATTTCTAAATAAGGTAAGGGGATTTTTGCTTTGTGTAGTGCTAAAATACATATCAGGTTTTTCATTTTTTGTGTTATTTTATCGTTTGGTTTAAAATGTAGTTTATTAAGATTATGTATTTTTTGTTTACCTCTACTGTAGAATTGGGTGCTCCTTTGACTTTTTAAGTGAAAATATATCGATGTGTATATGGATAAACTCAAGGAAGTTCCTAAAGCATAGTTTGTGCAATTTGGAGGATTTTTTTTTTTTTTTTTAAGTGAAAATAGGTTGATGTGTACGTGGATGCAATTTTTGCGCCAAAAATCGCCGCTACGCAGGCCAAAATAACAAGTCAAAGCATTGCACAAACTCTGTATCCATGTACCGCCAAAAATCTCCAAGGGGTGCCCTAAAATATACTTTTACCTTTATTAGCATATAGGAATAAAAAAAAAAAAAAATGAGCTCATGGAGCCGAGTAACAGAGTGGGTACATATGTATGTATATTTATACACTTTGGATGCAGCCGATTGCAACCAAAAAGAGAGATGCAAACTACTTGTTATAGCAATCCTATATACAAAATTTCAAATGTTCTGAGCCTACTCAGTTTTGAGTTATGCAAGATACGTACGTACATACGGACATCACAAAAAAATCTCTTCTGAATTCATTTTAAATCAATTTTATAATCCATTTGGGAAAAAGAGTCCTTTATCCCATCCTTATGTACAGATGTCACCCAAAAACATCATTAAATTGCATTCGATAGCGGTCTGAATGGATATTTTTGTTCCAATATGATTTTCGGAAGTTTTCGTGGTTACAATATTTCCTTTACAAGAAAGTAAAAAGCTGTAAGAAAGCTGCAAGAAAGTAATAATTAGAGAATTGCATAATAATACTTTAAGCTTCTTAAAGTATAAAATATATAAAGTTTTTTATATAGGAAAAAATTGAGCTCGCAGAGCAAAGTAACAGAATGTATATTTATACACTCTCAGTGCAGCCGATTGCAACCAAAAAGGGAGATGCAAACTACTTGTTATAACAATGCTATATAGAAAATTTCAACGTTCTGAGGCTACTCAGTTTTGAGTTATCTGAGATACGTACAGATGTCGCAAAAAATCTCTTCTGAATTCATTTTAAATAAATTTTATAATTTGTTTGGGGGAAAAAATGCTTTTTACTTCCTTTACATTGTACAAGGAAATAAAAAGCTGCAGCTTATAATCAAAGAATTGCATAATAATACTTTAAGCTTCTTAGAACATTTAGAAAGTTTTATAACCAAGCATAATTTGAAAATAAAAGAATTAGCATCTGACATGAAAAAGCATTGATGAATAATTTCAACATGGAATTTTCCTGAGAATTATGAAAAAGAAAATTGGGTTATAAATCTATTTTATTCAAATGTACCTCAAATTTTGTCTCGTGAAGAACAGTTGATAGAAATTTTCAGTGATCAAGCTGAAAATTTTAAAAATAACACACTCATTAACTTTTGGCTGAACCGAAAAAAAATTAATTAATTAATTAAAGGCATTTAAAAAAGCTATTAAAATTTTATTGCTTTTGTGTACAATCTATTTGTGTGAAAAGGATTTTTTCCATACTGTATTTGGGGGCGGGGGAATCATAACAAAAGTGAATTCTAATTTACAGTTAAAAGTAAATGAAATAAGACCAGACACAAAAAAATTGATCTCTTTTAAACAGGCCCAAATTTCCCACCAAAGTTTAGAATTAAAGTATTATAACTTAAAATTTTGATAATTAAAATGGTAACCAATTTTTTTATGTGTGAATATTTAATACAAATAGCCAGTACGTTGTGCAAGAGGCAAAATATATATTTTTTAATAATATTTCTATTGAGAAACTGAAAAATAATCATTGTAAAATGTAATGGGGGTACCTAAGATTTCCAGTTTTTGTTTAGCTGGTACACGTTAAGAACCTGTGATCTAGAACATGCACAAGGTAGGTGGCCAGATTTTTCCATTGTCAGTTTGAGTTGAGAGAGCACTGATGATTTACAAAAAAAGAGGGGTGGGGAGAGTTTTAATACTTGGTGCATTTTATGTTAAACAATTAACAATTCTTATTATGTCAGTGATTTAAAATGCAAAAGAATTTTGAATTTACATAGCCTTCAAAATGTCGGTGCTTCTAGCTTCACTTCTCTTCTTCTATCTCCAAAATATTTTCGATGTGGAGCAAAGACAGGAAACAAAATATTGCAGGAATAAATTTGTATTTGATTAGAGAGTATCATAAGCAAGCTATATGATAGAGTATTGCATCAAAATAAAGAATATATTTACTCAATCTAGTTAGGGAGGAAACGAGTGCTTCATTTCCCCTTTATTGATGCCAGTGGCTGTACTGCTGTACTTTTTTCCGGTATACACAAGTGTTTTTTTTTTTTTTAGTTATGGCTGATCATTTTAAGTAAAATATTCAGAAATAAGTTGTTATCTGGTAACTCTTATTCGTCGAATAAGAGTTACTAGATAACAACTTAGCTTCGTGAAGGGGGGGAATTAAGCTTTCCTCTTCGATTTTATAATCTACCATATTTTTTGAATCTACCATTGAAAATTTTGTGGCAGATTGGGCAATATTGTTCACTTTTTCCAAGCAAAAAACTGCTGCAACAGACTGGGTTCGTACGGTCCTTAAGAGTCCTTAAAAGTCCTTAGATTTTTTGGAATCAATTTTTGGTCCTTAAAAGTCCTTAATTTTGGCCAAAATCAGCAAAAGGTCCTTAATTTTAATCATCTGAAATTTCTGTCTGTTTTTACGACTGAAACATAAGCATTTTGAAACTAATTTTTTCTAATAAAGAGCTTTTAAACAATTTTTCGCTTTTGAGGATGTGAATTCTTCTATTAAATGGCTCTAAATTTGGCGACTTATCAACATTTTGGCGATTTTAAGATGAGTTTCTATAGAAACTTTTTAATTCCGAGATCTGAGAATTTTTTGACGACTTTTTTTAAGACATTGTAACATTGATAAATTTCCTTAAAATAATGGTAATATATTAACATTTTTATTTTTCGCTGTCATATTAGAAAGTTTCATTTTGGCCACTTATTATACGATATTTTGAATTTGAAAAATAAACAAGGTATAATGCTATAAAGCATGATTTACAGTAAACAGCACTTAGCAAAAGCAAAATTAGCTGTGCAATTAATTAAAAATGTCCTGTTTTTAATTTTTTCATAGTAAGCGTTTTTCTCATGTAATTGTCTCAGAATATTCAAAATTCTCAGAATATGCATCAGTTTTCTCTATAAAATTAATTTTACAGTTCTTCCCTTTTTTTTTTTTTTTTCTCTCCCAAAATATTTCTGGCTTTTTGCTGTTACAGAATTGGTAGGGATAATTATTCTTTAGTATTTTAGACATTGCAGCTTGGAAAGTTTAGAAGGATTTGAAGGCAAGATTTATAGACCTACGATTCTAGAAGATTCGAGAAATATGTGACAAAATAAAAAATGTCTCCATGGTATCAACACGTAATGGATGTATTTAGCAGAAAGTTAGCGATGAATTTCTTACTTTTTGGAGAATGTGTGGAAGAATGTCTTAGTATGTCATAAACAAAGGTTATGAGAGATCCAGTTCTTGGAAACGGGACACTGCTAAACATGTAGGACACGTATGATTACATGACCATATAGTGTACTGAGCAAAATACTATATACTAGTGCACTTAAGCAACTTTTCTGATTTTGTCCGTAATCCCGCAAAAGAATCAATTGAAAGACAAAATTCATAATACTGAGGCACAATGTAGTACTTAAAAGATGAGGAACGTATACAGTCAAAAGTCGTTATTCCGGACTCGTCGGGACTTCGGCGATTCCGGATTATCGATTTTTCCGGATTATAGATCATCAGTTTAAATCTCGTAAGATGGCATGCAGAAATTCTAAAATTAAAAATATGAAACCGTAATTTATGAAATAAAGAACAATTATGATCTAAAGGGTATCAAAAGTTGCAAAAAGAAAAAGCTTAATATTTATTTGTTTACTTTATTAAACATTTCTTTCAATGGAAGTTGTTTAAGTTTTGCTTCGTTTCATGTGATAATACTTTCTCTTTAATTCTATTAAACAGACATAATTTCTTGTTCAGTTACAAAGTTCCGCTGTTCAAGTCCTATAATTGCTGTGTCTAGAACACCGATTAATTTGTCAATCGAAATTTTTTCGTTTTCAATAACCTCTGTCATTTTCTTCGCTATCGAAAGCGAATTATTATGACGAGGAACTTGTTTTAAATCATATCAAAGACGGAGCATATCGAGATGAAATACTACATTTGGTAAGGAATTATAAGCCAAATAAAATAAAAACATCTGCGCTGAAGATAAGGATAGTGCTGACAAATCAACTTCCAATTCATTAGGCGCCCGCAACGGCGATCCCCCCCGCCGAGCAGCGTGAAATTGATAAACAGATTTCGGATTTCAAAACATACTTTCGCTTTAGATCCTTTACATATTAACAAATATATATCGGAAATTCTATTTGATATAATCGAAAGTTTAAGCTTACTTTTATAAAATTGCTCTTACAGTCTGCAAAAAATAATAAGCCGGATCCAATTCGAAAATTAAGGAACAACGCGATCATCAACATTAACTGAAATAGATAATTAGATAATTTTAGCTTATACGTTCATTATACATAAAACGCGCACGCGAAAACGTATTCTGCACTTGCGCACACTCATATGCGCAGTCGTAAAAGGTCTTACGCGCACGCGTAAACGCCTATGCGCAAATGTCAACGCGGCGCATGCGCAGAAAGTTTTTAGTTTTGAGGTCCGGATTATAGATCATTCCGAATTATGGGTGTCCGAATTAACGACTTTTGACTGTAGTAGCAAAAAAGTGAATAGGACACTTATGATACAAAATAGTGATTGCAATATTTCTACACCGGTATTTCACGCGATTTTGTAATTTCGTGAAACCAATATTTTTATTTTTGATATTAGTTATAAATAATGAAGATTTTTTTGTTAAACTTGTTGAGCACCTATTGTTATTTGAAATACGTATATTTTTTTAATTGATGTGGCAGGAACTAACATTAATCATTTGCCATCTTTCTTCCGTTTTGATTTCTTTCGCTTCAGAAACATATTCTGATGTCATAGACTGTGACAAAGTAAAGATAATAATGAGAAGAAATATTAATTTATCAAGGATTGCTTCCTATAAATTAAGAAAATTTGAAGAGTTGTTAAGGTATTTAAACATTCCCTTACTAAAAAGCCATTTTACAAAAATATATTCTTATTGAAATGAAAAAAACTTAATGGCAATGTTAGATTCTAAGATTCGCTGAAACAGTTTGGTCTTAATAATAGAACAATTTTTGAAATTTAAAAAAAAATCCAACTCCAAAAGCATAAATTGATTTCAGTTTACAAATTAATTTTTCCCATAGTGAATTCGATTTAAAATCTAAAACTGTATCAGCTCTGCTTCCAATGAAGCTGGCTATGAAGGAATTATGCTGGAAGGATTTCGACTTATCAACAGCAAATCATGAACAAATTTTATATCACAGTCACTTAAAGATCAGGACATGCTACTATCTGAGCAATTATCATAAAGGATAATTGGATGTTCATTGCAAATTCACATAAAGGAAAGGCATAATCAACTAGAAAATATTTCAAGGTTTACATAATTATAATGACTTTAGAAAAGAAAACTAAAAGTAAGAAAAGAGGCAAACAAGGTCAGTTTTAATTAAGTTTGCTGTAAATTTCCACAGAAACATTAACTCGCAAGCACATGCACTGGGTCCAAAAGACCCAGTTCTTGTTTTTTGAAGAAAATGTTGTGAATATTCAGAAAAAATGTGACATTTATGTCAGTAATAAATTTTATGATAAAATTTTTAAAATATGCAAGTTAAAGTTTTTAATTTCTCTAAATGCTTTTATGAAACAAAATTTCTTAAAGGCATAGAAAATCTAATTATTTACTAGCATAGGGGGGGAATAGTACTGTATCGATACTCTTTACTCTGTGTCGATTCTTATTTTCTTTGTTAGCACTACAGACACAGATGAAAATGCAACAACAAATGTGAGCAGCACATTGAAGAAAGTGTTTTCAAATGTTCCAAACATAAAAATTTTTCACATTCGGTGAAACGCATTTTCGTTTTTTGTACTTTTTTGCTGACGAAAAAACTTCAGAAACATAAAGAGGTCGATCTAAGATACAACTACACTGAACCTCAACAACTTGCGTGAAATATGTGCCCTTTGAAAAAGGTTTGTTTAATCACGTGGGTCCTTTGACCAAGTGCCCACGCTTGCGGGTTAATGAAACGCAAGCACAAATCTATCCAGAAAAATTCTTTGAAGACGATTTTAATATCGGAAAAGAATGGTCTCTCGAGAAAAAATTACAATGAACTATAAATATAAAAATTACCATACACAGTAATACAAAATTAATACAAAAAAAAAAAAAAAAAAAGTTCTCCAAAACCGTGAAACGAGGGATTTAGTTGTTATAAGATGAAGGATTTCGAGGATGTAAGAGTGGCTGTTTACGTTTCGAAGTTCGAATGGCACCGAAATCGAAAATGGAGTTTCAATTCAAAATAACTTTAATAAATTCCACTACTCTAAGTTTATTCAAACCAAACTGTAAACACATTATATGAAATATTGGTAAAAGTGTAGAATTGAGTGCCCCTTGTTTTTTGGCAGTTCTTTCTTGACGCCAATATCGGCGCCGAGAAGGTACAATTTTAAGATGGACACTACGCAAAACCAAAATAAGAACATAAGACACCATCAGTTTTGAAATTATTCCTAACGATATTTCACACTTTTTAAGAATAATAACATGTAACACTTGAATATATTAAAAAAAGTTTTTACATTATGGAAAAGAATAAAATTCATATAATGTTAATGATGGGTAAAAGCTTAGAATACACTGTGTAAACAAAGTTGCGAAGGCGGACCTATGTGACATCCATAAATGGGTGGGACCAAGCTTGAGACGTCACAATGTATTGTCTCATAGCCAGAGTCGCCTGTGATATTCTCTATAGATGTAGAAGTAAGTACTATAAAAATTGTTTATATTTCAAATTACTGTGATACGGTAAGTGAATTCTACCAATTATTAAAACTGCAAAATAACGTCCGAGTCACATGCTTGTATTTCATACAGCTTCAGTATTTTCAAAGATTTTTTAAGCTTTAGCATTTATAAAAATAAAATTTTTTTTTAAAATTTAAATTCATATTATGAAGCATTTTAATAAGTTACTTTTAGCGTTAGAGTTTACAGTTTTGCTACTGTTGAGTAAATTGTCGGACTATCAACATTTATCGTAAGTCGGAAAGCATTATCAACATATCAAAACCAAGGAATTAAAAATACAACTTAAATACAAAGAAAAGTTATCTAAAATATAATTTATCATTAAAACAAATTAAAAATATACAAACGATATATAAACCATTCCACATAAAATAAGTCGCATTACTGCGCGACATCACACACAACCTTGCTTTGCGTATGTGCACAACGATCTGTATTCACTCGAAAAACACCAGTTACACAAACTCTGTTTCCATGTGCACATCGATCTATTTTCAATTTAAAAAAAATCCGAGAACTCGGCATCATGAGCTACCTTGACTTTTCCCAGTGCACATCGATCAATTTTCACTTAAAAAATATCCGAGAATTGCACAAACTCGGCATTGCGCACTGCCTTGACTTTCCCATGTGCACATCGATCTATTTTCACTTAAAAAATATTCGAGAATTGCACAAACTGGGCATCGTGCACTACCTTGACTTTTCCCATGTGCACATCGATCTATTTTCACTCAAAAAAGTATGAGAATTGCACAAACTCAGCATCGCGCACAACATCATTATTGCACACTACCTTGACTTCTCCCATGTGCACATCGTTCAATTTTCACTTAAAAAATATCTGAGAATAGCACAACCAAAGAATCTCTAAGGAGAAGAATGAAAGCTTCCATAGACGCAATGTAAACCTGTTTTGCCTACGCGCTGCTATATCGAAGAGCCATGGCTATGCAGTGAAATAACAGCGCAGGTTGGAATTTAAATAGCACAGTCCAGGTAGATAGTAAATTTTTTATTTTGAAATAACTCAAAATGTTTTATTTTCATACATTTCCGGAGTTTTATCAGCAAAGTGATGTTAGTTGGAATTTTTGGCGAATTATAGAAATCCTATTCAATTTTTACTTTCAATTTAAACAGACAGCCATACGAAGACAAAATTTAAATGAAATAAATTTCTCAATACTTATGAGGATTCAGAGACTTTTGTTTTAGATAAATTGTGTAGTTGATCTTGTATCTTCTTATCTTTATTTGTCTAGATATTTCACATGGAACATCCTAAAGAACTTCATGTATTTTACTAAAACTCGTCCAAAACGTCAACCACTTTCAGGAGTCTCCATCGAACTTCCCCAGTGACTTCTATGACTTCTAAATATTAAAAATCAATTCAATTTTGCATTTTTATTTGAAATAAAATTTTATTGTTTATGATATTTTACAGAATTTTATGTTGTAGATAATGTAATGAATGAAGTCACATTACTTTAAAAGTAATTGGTTTTAATATCTATAAATTTAATCTTGTTAAATGCTTTAAACATTATTTATGGCTGTTAAATATTAAAATACAATTTAATTTTGCATTTTTAAATGATTTTATTATGTATGATTTTAATTCTATGCGTGATGTAATCAGCTCACTGATTGGTTACAGAATATTTGTGCATTAACTAGCTGTAATCAGCTCCGATTGCTTACTGAATATTTGTGCATTACCACTCCATTTAAAATTTTATTATTCATCTCTTCGAATTCCTTAGATTACATTTCTTGGCACAGCTTCAATATAGCCCACCCGGAATTTTAAACAAAAAAATATCGCCAAGAGTTGGCGATAAATGATATGATCTGGTAACCCATACTATTCGTCAAACTGAATGTAAACAGGAAGATGGAATTACGGTTACAGCTAATATGGTAATCAGTTACATTTATTCAATTTCAATAAAAATTACCGAGATATCCGTTTACTCAAAGTTTAATAAATGTGCCCTGTATTTTTACTTTTCCGGTATAGATTTCTCTTAAAATTTGTCTCGCGCTGCATTGCAGGGGGAAAGACAACATTTTAAATTAGAATTCTACTGAAATTAATATCTAAATACACAATTCGTAACACTGTTATTAGCGATTGTTTAACGCTCAGATACCGTGAATACTATTTTGTATATGTTTTTTGGCTACTTTGGAGGTGTTAATTTTGCGTTTAGTTATTGCTTGCTCTAAAACTGCAGTTAGTGATGTTGTAATTAAGTATCAGAAGATTATAAAGGAAAATTTAAGGTGGGAGTTTTCAAACAAGCGTAAAATTTTGGAAACAGATACTTTATGTATGAATTAGCAATAGTATGAACATTTTTAGAGGATTTTTGATGGATTGTGGATTATTGAAGGGTAACGTTCGTTGTGAAAAATGTAAGATACCTTGCGTTAGTTAGTCAGAAAACGATCATCAAATGGGTAGTATTTGGAGATGCAGGAAGTGTAGGGCTGAGAAATCAATTAGGCTAGGATCTTGGTTCGTCTGTAGTAAGCTGAATTTTTCTAGAATTTTTTTTTTTTTTTTTACAACGCGAATCAATGGAGTTTCTGCAATTCTCCAATTTCTTTTAAGTGAAAGCAGATTTCTTAATATATGAGCAATGTAGAGTTTATTCAATGTCTGATTTTTAAGTGAAAAGAGATTGCTATATACATGGGCAAAGCCAATGTAGTGTGCAATGCCGAGGTTGTGCGCGGTGCCTAGTTTGTACAATTCTTGGATGTTTTTTTAAGTGAAAATAGTGTACATGGGCAGAGCCAATGTAGCGTGCAATGCCGAGGTTGTGCAATTCTCGGATGTTTTTTAAATGAAAATAGATTGATGTGTACATGGACGTCAAATTTGTGCAATTCTTTGATGTTTTTCTAGCGAATACGGATCATTGTGTACAAGGGAAAATCAGATAATGTGTGATGCCGAGCTGGTAATGGAATGTATTTTATATGCAATGTTTAACATATCGTTTGTGTATTTTAAATTTGTATGGTTGTTTTAATTGTGAATTATATTTAAGACATTTTTCATTTAAATTGTATTTTTAATTTTTTGGTTTTGATATGTTTATAATGCTTTCCGACTTACAATATATATCGATTGCCCGACGATCTACTCAACAGTAGCAAAACTGTAAACTTTGACCCTATAAGTAACTTTTACCTCATTATTATAATACGTAGTTTTTGCTATCCTCATTGCACTTAATAATATGAGTTCTTTGATAGTATGTGTGTGTTTATGTGAAGCATTGTTTAGTGTTTCAAATTTGTAGTATTTATTTTCTTATAATATTTTCTTTCATTGTGAGAAATTAGATTTTTTTATTTATTAATGTGTAGAATTCTAGTATGCCTGCCTACAGAGAATATGATGCGATTTAGGAATTTAAGAACCTTTTTTTCATTAATGGGAAGTTAAAATGTTTAGAAAATAATGAAAATTGTCTAGTTGTAAGGGATTATGTCGTTACGTAGCAAAACGTTAATTTGTAAATATGATAAAATTGATATGTTCCAGAGTATTAGTTTATATTTAAAAAAATCTTTTTTTATTTGTATAAATGCCGAAGCTTAAAAATCTTTGAAAATACTGAAGCTGTATGAAATACAAGTATGAGAGACCGCAACGTTCTTTATCGTTTTAATAATTGGTAGAATTCGCTTATTGTATCGTGCTAATTTTAAATATAAACAATTTATTATACTTATTTTCAGTAACGCCTAAGCTTAAAAGTTAGAAGTGTAAATTTAAAGTAAAGAATTTTATGTTAATTTACAATAATAAGCAATTCATTATTGTTATTTTTATTTTTAAGAGAAGGTAGAAAGTACGGGTAGCGTAAATGCGAGAATGCATTGTGACGTCACAAGCTTATGGACGTCACACAGCTCCGCTTTCTCAACATTGTTGATGCAGTCTATTCTGCACTTTTACCAAATTATTTATTAACCCCTTCGAGCCGGGTAGCGAAAACGCGCTTATCGCGGAGGCCGGCAGTGTCTTCCGCGAGCGTCTCTCCAGGGCTGGGAGCATTTTTGCTACTAAGCCTAAATCCATGAAATTTCCGAAGTATCAACACATTGTTTAATAATGCTCTATAGAGTATTTAAATGGCTTATGCTTTATAGATATTTTTATATATATACTTTAATTACCTTATTTCTTGTCTAAATGCATATTTTACACATTTTATTTTAATTACTCACCATTTTATGACTTTTAACATTATACATCTGAAAATTAAATATATTACTTAAAATTTTTTTTCGTATGAAAAATTTTAAAACAGGGATCTACACACAGTCCTGTCCTACGTTACATTCCTTGAACTTGTAATAACTCATTTGCTGTTTTGGAGGATTTTTCCGGGAATGTGAACAAACGAAGCATCGTCGTCTCATTTTCTTATCAGTCTGTTCTGAACAAAGTTTTGGAAAATGTCTTTCAGTTAATCATTCGGAATCAATATCAGAATTTCAGAATCAATATCTGAAATATTTTGCATCATTTCTGCTATTTCATGCTCTGTTAAACATTTTCGACGCTTCGACATTGAAACGGTAAAAACAGGAAGAATTCACGTCTAACAAGATCTAATTATTTTCTAAAAACTGAACTGTAAACCGAAATACTCAACGCTTTAGCGCATATAAAACTTCTACTTACAATAAACAACTACCACGTGCGAATAAAGTGCGATTTAAAGAGACGTCATAAATCACGCCATTCGGAAACATTTAGTTCCCCGTTTGTTTATATAATCAAAAACACGTGTATGTGAGTCATGCTTCTCTCATTTCGAGTAGAAGCTCTAATGTACATGTATCTGAAATCATATGGGCATACAGTGCCATCTTGTGGCAGAAATTATAGTTTGAAAAACGTTCCTAGGTACTGGCACAAATACGTGACATTTGGTAGAAAACGCAACATTGCTCTGGCACGCCTGCGTGTCGGCCGGTAGATAAGTGCGTTCGTTGCTGGCACGTATACATGACAGTCGGCGCGAAGGGGTTAAGGGCTAAGGGTTTCCGGTATTGTTTTTAAAATTACATCCTCTTAACCTTAATCATTTTTATTAACCATTTCTAAATATTTCTTTCTCTTAAAATCGTGTATAATAGTCGTAAATTTATTTCTATTATCCACGATTTTGGTGAAATCAAGATGGCCGCCATTTTTTGAAACACGGAGTTTCATCGAAAATCTGGATGGCAACCATTTTTCAAAACAACGTATTTCATGGGCTTTGGCGCCAAAACAAATTCGCCAAACTTTGAAGGTGGGCTATACTGAAGCTGTTCCACACTTTTTAAATTATATCACATTTTTCAAATTTTTTTCATTGATATCTAAATTATGATTCCGATTTTTTTATGGTACTTATCAATATACGACAGGTTAAATACTCAAAAAAATGTACGTACATATTTTTTTTTTACTTTATATAATTGTATACTTCAATTTTTATTAAAAATATTGGTGCTACTTTGGTAGACGGTTGCACGGATTTTGGCAAGTAATACGACTCTATGCATAAATTCCGTGTTTTAAATATTATTTATGGCTTCTAAATATTGAAAATCAATTTAATTTTGCATTTTTATTTGAAATAAAAATTTTGTTGTTTATAGTATTTTATATAATTTTATGTTCTGGATGATGTAATCAATGACGTCACCTTACTTAAAAAGTAATTGGTTTTATTAATACGTAGGTAAGTTGAAAAATAAGTTTCCCTTGTTGACTGTGGTCAGAGTTGTGTATGAAAGTCAAAAAATAGAATGAGACGTTAAAGATATGACATACCTTTATTTTTCCACATAGGTACCAAGTACATTGAGACATTTGTCATATCGCTTGATAAGCTTCAAAAAGCCCTCCATGAAAAAATCAGGGCTTTGCATATGGAAGAAGCGTTGAACGGCTTGTTTCTGGCGTGAAATGGTGGACCCACGTTTCATCCCCCCGTCACAATCCGAAACAGAAAGTCATTGCCATCTTCATGGTAACGCACGAGATGTTCCAGGCTGACCCCCATGCGTTGTTCCTTGTGTGTCGAAGGAGGTGGTCAAAGGAGGAAGTGAGAGCGGTTATCCGCTATGAATGGGCACGTGGAGTATCAGGAACAGAAATTCATAACCGCCTTGTGGAAGTCTATGGGCCAGGTGTGATGTCGAAGCAAATGGTGCGTAGATTGTGTCGCACATTCAGTGATGGACGTCAGCAAGTGGAGGACATACCGAGAGCTGGACAGATGCACACGGCCACTACAGATGCAAATGTCAGGAAGGTGGATGACATGATTAGAGCGAACCGGCGTATCACCATCGATGGAGTAGCGGAAGAACTTGGAATCTCACATGAGCGAGCTCAAAACATTATCCACGACATTCTTCGATACAGAAAAGTGTCAGGACGATGGTGCCCCGACAATTGACATCGACACACAAGGAACAACGCATGGGGGTCAGCCTGGAACATCTCGTGCGTTACCATGAAGATGGCAATGACTTTCTGTTTCGGATTGTGACGGGGGGATGAAACGTGGGTCCACCATTTCACGCCAGAAACAAGCCGTTCAACGCTTCTTCCATATGCAAAGCCCTGATTTTTTCATGGAGGGCTTTTTTGAAGCTTATCAAGCGATATGACAAATGTCTCAATGTACTTGGTACCTATGTGGAAAAATAAAGGTATGTCATATCTTTAATGTCTCATTCTATTTTTTGACTTTCATACACAACTCTGACCACAGTCGACAGGGAAAACTTATTTTTCAACTTACCCTCGTATTTCTAAATTTAATCTAATGTTTTAAACATTATTTATGGCTGTTAAATATTAAAATACAATTTAATTTTGCATTTGTTTTAAAGATGATTTTATCATGAATGATTATTTAAATAATTTTAATTCTATGCGTGATATAATCAGCTCCCTGATTAGTTACTGAATATTTGTGCGTTACCGCGCTATTTTAAAATTTTATTATTCATCTCTTCGAATTCCTCAGAATTCAAATGGAATAGATATGTCCGTTTCGAAGATGAATGATGTTATTGGTAATTACCAAGAATTATTGGTATCAGAATAAAAAAATTGCCCTTTGAGACCTTAATTTGGCCAACCTGTATTTCCTAATCAAAGATTTATTTATAAATTGTTAATAGCATGAGAGGAAATATATTTAAAATTTTTTTAGAAAACTTCGCTAATTGATCAATATACAACAGGTAAAATACTTTAAAAAAATGTAAGTACATAATTTTCTTTTACTTTATAATTGTATACTTCAATTTTTATTTAAAAAAAATTAATACAATGTTTTCAAAAATTCCTGAGATATTTATTGCCATATACTATGTTTTAATGTTAAATAATTAAATCCTATAAAATTTATTTTAAAGTATTTAAGTAATATTTTAATTCTTTTAAATGTTGGTATGATGTTTTTAATTCGATATACAATTTAAGTAATATTTTAATCTAATTAGATATTGGCGCAATGTTTTTATAGCGGTGTTTTTATTCTGTTATATGAAAGTAATAATTTAACCTTACTTTAGCATTTTATACTCTTAGCAAATTTATTTATTTACATTTGCCAGCCATCTTAAAAAAACAATGTTTTCAACAAAAAAATTAATCCATTATTTTTAACGATATTTATTTTTTTAAAGTTTCGAATACTTTACTATATGCATAAAATATGTAAAAACAGCATTTTTCAAGATGGCTGACGACTATAAAAACTGCGCCAATGTAAATCGCCAAAAATCCGTGCAAGCGTCTACCAAAGTAGCACCAAAATATTAATACACTGTTTTAAAATTTGCAGAGATATTTATTGCCACATATGTTTTAATGTTAACTAATTATATCCTATAAAACTTATTTTAAAGTATTTGAATTTAAGTAATATTTTAATTCTTTTGGTGCTACTTTGGTAGACAGTTGCACGGATTTTTGGCGATTTACGTTGGTGCAATTGTTGGCGCGGTTTTAACGGTCGTCAGCCATTTTAAAAAATGATGTTCTTACGTATTTCACGCATATATACCATAAATAACCTGTCCAGCAATGGGTTTACCATAAGTCTTATAGCTCGCAAAAAAAAAAAAAAAAAAAAAAAAAAAAAAAAAAAACGTCAAAATCTGCGCAACCGTCTACCAAAGTAGCACCATATAGCCCACCTTTAAAGTTTCGCGAATTTGTTGTGGCGCCAAAGCACATGAAATGCGTTGTTTTGAAAAATGGTTGCCATCTTGATTTCACTAGAAATCGTGGATAATAGAAATAAATTTACGACTATTATACATGATTTTAAAAGAAAGAAGGGTGCTACTTTGGTAGACGGTTAAATTATTACTTTTATATAATAGAATAAAAACACCGCTATAAAAACATTGCGCCAACATTTAATTGGATTAAAATATTACTTAAATTGAATATCGAATTAAAAACATCATGCCAACATTTAAAAGAATTAAAATATTACTTAAATACTTTAAAATAAGTTTTATAGGATTTAATTATTTAACATTAAAACATATGTGGCAATAACTCAGGAATTTTTGAAAACATTGATTCTCGATGTTATTCTTAACATTGTTACTTCAATTTTTATTAAAAATTCAGGATTTTTTAATAAAAATTGAAGGTATACAATTATAAAGTAAAAGAAAGATATTGTTGCATGCGTATGGGTTCGTTATGAAATGAATGCACAAGTCCGATGAAAAATGAACAAAATTTTATTATTATCACAACAAAAATGCTTAAATTTTCTCAAATTATCATGCAGTATTACAATATCTCACAGTAGTTTTCTTTTAACTACTCAAATGTCCAATAGAACGTAATTCAAAACAGCTAAAGAACGCTAATCCGCGAATTTGCTACAATCAACAACAGTAGTTTTCTAAACAACAACAAACTAAGCAACTACTACAAACTGAGATGTTTTCCTCCTTTTATAAGATTTTAAAATCACGCGCTAGAATTTTCCAGTACTTTCTCGAAATCAAAAAGAGACATTTATTTATTTAATGCACGCGCTCTTGTATTTTCAATTTTCCGGCTTAGCTTTCTTTTAATATTTGTCACGCGCTGCACTGCGCGAGAAATAAAACCATTTAATTTATAATTGAACTAACATTAGCTTTTTAAATACCAAATTCGTAACACTGCCCCCTTCCCAAGGACTGCACGTCCCGGGCAGTACAATCCCTGGACAGGAAGCTAAACTTACAACTGTCGCATAAATGCATTAATAAGCATTACATTACAATAATAAACAACATGAACAATAAATGCAATACATAAAACAAATCAAATGCTATCAAATACAAATCAAATACACATTTAAAAACAAAATCGACCATGGTCTTATACTATTTACAATTATTTACATTATGTACTATGGCCATAGTAATGAGCTAGCCTGTCGTAATGAACGACTTTAGGTTTAGAGTTCGAAGACTTACGAATCCGAACCACGACGTCATTCAGCCTGTTTAGGACTGTGTACGGCCCATCCCAAGGTGACTGTAATTTCGGACAAAGTCCTTTCCGTCGAGTCGGATTCCACAACCACACCTTGTCTCCTTCGTGGAATTGATGTTCAGTAGCTCTTGTGTCGTATCGGGTCTTCATCTTCTCCGTCGCCAAGTTGACTCGCTCTCGTGCAAAATTGTGCATCACTTCAAACCGGGCCTGGAGATCTTGAATATATTCCTCAGACGATGAAGGAGCATCCGGAGGGGGGCCGAACAATAGATCACAAGGCAGACGAAGGTCATGACCGAAGAGCATCTGTGATAGAGAATAGCCGGTAGTCTCGTGGACAGCACTGCGGTAAGCCAGTAAAAACAGCGATAATTTCTTGTCCCAGTCCTGCTGGTTTCTGGAAACCACTAACGAGAGGTTATTAAGGATGGTTCGATTGAACCTCTCTACCATGCCGTCCAACTGGGGATGTAATGGCGTCGTTTGGGTCTTGTCAATGCCGAGTAGTTTGCATAGTTCTTTGATTACTACCGAGGTAAAATTCCTTCCCTGATCGGAATGTAACTGAAGAGGCACTCCGAACCTGGAAATCCAGTGCTGTATCATCACCTCAGCTACTGTAACAGCCTCTTGATCAGGAATAGGATACGCTTCAGGCCACTTGGTGAAGTAATCAACGACAACGAGTATGTATTTGTTGCCATCAGCAGTTCGTGGCAGAGGTCCCAGGATGTCAAAGGCGATACGTTCAAAAGGCGCCCCTACGTTGTAACGTTGCAGCTTGCCTCGGCTGCGTCTCTTCGGTCCTTTCCGACCTGCACAGGCATCGCAAGATCGGCACCACTTTTGCACGTCATCCTTTGCATTATTCCAATAAAAGCGCTCACGAACTCTCTGTAAGGTCTTCATAATTCCAAAGTTACCTCCCGTAGGACTGTTATGTAGTTCTTTAAGGACATCAGGAATGCGGGATCTTGGAAGTATCAGCTGCCATCGGAACGTCTTCCCATCATCCGATTCGAATTTCCTGTATAAGACGCCGTTTCGAATGTGAAGTGAATCCCAGTGTGCCCAATATTGTTTGGTTGTAGGACTACACATAGAAATGTCCTGCCAGGTAGGTTTTCTGTTTGACGACTCCATTAAATCAATTATGGGTTTAATGTCGCCGTCTTCCAGCTGGTCTTTCCTGACTTCATCATCACTCCACGGTTCTCGATCAGCCGATGTTAATGCTGTAACTTGTCTTGCGACCAGTGTCAGCAGATCGTATTTCGCTTCCACCCTGGAACAATATCGGCAGTTTTCTTGGCAAGGTCTTCTAGACAGGGCGTCGGCGTTTCCGTGTGATGATCCCTTAAGCCGTTATCACATTAGCTGTTTGTTGCCGGGACAAAACGTTTGTAGCAACAGTTCTGAGAAAAGGCCTTTGGCGAAATAGGGTTACCATCTTCACTTGGCAAACAGGTTGAAAGCCAAACAAGAATCAGTTATCGCTCAGATTGGCGAAAGTGACGTTTCCTTTCAAGTGACATTCGCTTCTTCGTGTTGTTTTGTATCGCTCACACGCTTTTCGTTTTAAACTTTATTGTTAGTAATGGAAGATAATAGAAAGGTGATTGCTATCAAGTTAATCACTTTGATCTCCACTCTGGCACTTCATGTAACAGATAAACACACTTCTGGTTATAGCAATCAATTACATCAGTAATAGCCAAATTCTGTATACACTCTAAGAATAGTTTAAAAACATGTGCTGGATAAGTCTATTTATCACACATCGCTTATGCGTATTTTCTGTTGTCTGCATTTCAATGAAAATTTAATGGCTCACTAGAAAATTTGTGACCTGGTGAAAGCATTTTCTGACTAACTTTATGGCTCATAATTACTGTTCTGTCCATTCAAATGACAAAAATCTATATCGCTGATATTTACCTCCTCACAGCCAGCAGATACTATTCAGCAAAATGAAGATCAAATAAAGCATATGAATACATGAGCAATCAAACATGTGTGAGTTGTTTACTGTCCCATAGAACACTCGGTAATATACCTAAAACACATTAATTATACCAACTCTAGAAATTAGGTGTTCACATCATGAGTTTGTTTTATGGTTTGATTTATTGAGATTACAGCAAAGCACACTAGGGCTATCTGCCTAAGGGAAAGGATGCCTTCGGGGAGGACTTTCTAAGGGAAACTGGCTCGTATACAAGTTACACATGGGGAAAACCACGAAAGCGTCCATGCAGCCAGCCCGTTCGCGGGATTCGAACCTCGGACCGAACTACCAGTGTTCAGCGACTTTACCGCTCGGCCGCAGGTGGGCTCAGTTGGTTTTATGTGATTACCGCAAAGCCTCGAGGGATAACAACAGGAGGGATCCCTTTGTAGAAGATTTTTTAAAATTGGCTCGTATACCAGTTACAAATGGGGCAAACCAAGGAAACGTCATGTAGCCAGACCGTTCGCGGCATTCTAACCTGAGACAGAACTACCAGTGTTCAACGACGCTTCGGCCACTAGTAGGCCCGTGCACTTAATTGGAAAGTGCAATTTATTATGTAAACAGACATGAAGGTGATAATCAGTTGTGCGCTGTTTTAAGTAATCAAATGTTATAAATGCACAGCTGTTACATTTCTTATTATTTATTAGTCATGTTTTTATTACGTAGATCATACGTATGATATAATTATGAATTAACCCAATAACAAAATGTGTACACTCTTTAGTACTCAAATACTCATCAATTATTTTTCAACTGATTATTACATACCCATAATAATTTGCAAAGAACTGATAACTATAGTTGCTGCCAATTACATAATCGTTATTTGAATTAAAAGTAACTTCAAATAAACTTCTTGGCAATGTTCATTTTTGTATTCATACATACATATATATATATATACACATCTAATAAGTCATATATTTACATACAGATAGAAAGATGCGATGTTTTAGAAGTTGTTAATATATATTTATTAGTATTAATGTAATGAATAAGATTTATATTAATGAATGCATATACAAATGTTTTTCATCATGCATAATAATAAATCCATAAATTTTCAATGTTTCAATATGTAGCATTTCCAATAAAAGTATAGTTTCTAATGTATTTATAATTCAAAAAGTATTTCATTAATAACATGAAAATAATAGACAAATTTAATGAGTATTCTCATTATTACATAAGCTATGCTTTTCTTTTTTATGCATCTTTTATGCTGTTTAAAATGTGTCACTGATTATGCAGTTAACAATTTAAAAGATAAGTAATTAGGAGAAAAGCCGCGCATATACAAACGGATTTTAAAAAATTATTCAACTTAAATTTAAGAAATAAAATTCTATTATATAACAGTGTTAAAATACACGATCAGCACGAAATACGACAAATTTGGCGAACTTTTGGCTACGAACAATTTGTAAACAAATCCGAAATGCAAGAACGTCGTAAAATAATATCAACTCTGAAATTTCCACGATTACATATTTAATGAATATATACACATTTAAAAAATGACTCAGGCAGTTGTATTACAACAAAACAGCAATAATTAAATCGGCCTCTATTTCCACCGTCCATCACTTCACAGTGAGAGCCATCGCCATATTGAAAGTTACCCGTGATCCTTCAGAAGCTGACCTTTCGTCTGATTGGTTGAACGTTCGAGGAACACGTCTCCAGCCGGAACATTTTGGGAAAAGTTTTAAAATGTTGCTCGTAGCCGGGACACGTTCCTCCTAGCTAGACGAAACATTTCTCGGAAGCCTGCCGCTTAAAGCCGTGCTACTAGAATCTCGTTTCTCGGAATTGTCCCGGGTAAGTGCGCACGTCTATAGATGTTATAACAGCATTACGATGACGGATAGTGATGTCATATTCTTGGAGTCTCTGTATCCACCTGGCTATTTGACCCTCAGGATTTTTGAAATTTAAAAGCCAGGCCAATGAGGCATGGTCCGTGCGGAGGAGGAATTTTCTCCCGTATAGATAATGATGGAAATGTTCTACAGCTTTGACTATGGCGAGCAACTCTTTCCTTGTGACACAGTAATTCCTCTCCGGTTTAGACAGGCACTTGCTCCAGTAAGCTACTACATGTTCTTGGCCGTCTATTTCTTGGGACAAAACAGCACCGACACTTTCATTGCTCGCGTCGGTGTCGAGAATAAATGGTCTGTCGAGCTGAGGATACGTCAGGATTGGAGCAGATGTTAAAGCTTCCTTTAAGTTGTTAAATGCATCCTCGCATTCTTTTGTCCACAAGAACTTTTGGTTGCTCTCTGTCAGCTTGTGAAGGGGTCTTGCGATGGAAGAAAAGTCCTTCACGAATCTCCTATAGTAGGTGCAAAGCCCTAGGAAGCTTCTCAGCTGATGGACATTTTCGGACGTTTCCAGGATTTAACCGCTGATACCTTTTCAGGATCCGTGCGCACACCTTCTGCAGAGATGACATGTCCCAGGTAAGTCACTTCCTTTCGGAACAATTTGCATTTAGCAGGACTCAGCTTCAGATTGGCCTCTTTCAGTTTCTGAAGCACCTTTCTAAGATTTTCTAGATGCTCTTCAAAACTCTTTCCGACGATGATGATATCGTCCAGGTATATCAGACAGGCTTCGTAAGAAAGGCCTTTCAAAACAGTCTCCATAAGACGTTCGAATGTTGCCGGCGCATTACACAGTCCAAACGGCATCACTTTGAACTGCCAAAGTCCTTGTCCCGTAGTAAATGCCGTCTTTTCTCGGTCATCAGGATGGATTTCTACCTGCCAATACCCACTCTTTAAATCAAGTGTTGAGAACCACTTGCTTCCAGAAAGAGTGTCTAGAATGTCATCAATTCTAGGAAGAGGGTAACTGTCTTTCTTCGTAACCTCATTCAACCGGCGATAGTCAACGCAAAATCTTGTTGAGCCGTCTTTCTTTCTGACGAGAACGATGGGAGATGCCCATGGACTCGCTGAAGGTTCGATGACATCGCCTTCTTCCATATCTTTTAACAGTGTTCGCACCTCTTTCTGTTTAGCAAACGGTAGACGTCTTGGATGTTGCTTGATCGGGGGATGATCGCCAGCCTCTCGACTTTTCAGTTACATTGGCGACTCTCACCGGGATAACCGTTCTGGATAGGTATCTATTCTATGTTGTGTCAAACTAGTTCGACCCACGTCAGAAGACAAGCAGGAGAAAACAACTTGAAGATCTTTAATGACGCGATCGGCAGCATTTTTCTCTTTATCGTTTAATTGTGCATTCTGCAATAACTCCGATGTAATGCTCTCTGAGGACACGGATTCTGGGATGTTACTCTTTTTTTCAACGCTGGTTACTGGAGTACATGTTGCAACCACTTCACCTTTCTTAATAACTCTCGACTTTTCAGTTACATTGGCGACTCTCACCGGGATAACCGTTCTGGATAGGTTGACGAGTGTTGAGGCTACTAATACTCCTTTTGGGATATTACAATTATTGGGATATTCTATGATGCCGTAGCGGAAATTTCTATTTTCGGCTATGGATCCAGGAAGTAAAATTTCTGTTCTTGCCGGTATTGTAATATAGTCTTGTGCTATGATTTTATGGACAGATTTAACTTCTTCATCATTAACGAGAAATAACGCTATGTCCTCAGATGTAGAATGCAATTCGTTATTTTTAAAATCCAAGGAAAAATTGTATTTCCTTAGAAAGTCCAATCCGAGTATGCAAGAATCAGTGATCTCTGCTACATATGCCGTGTGATGGTAAGCGGCACTTCCAAACGTGATGTTAACATTTACTTTTCCGTTGATGTCGATTTTCTCACCGGACACAGTCTGGAGGGTAACGCAGGGGGGCGTCCAGATAAGTTTGTTTCCTAGTTGTTGAACCAAATCTTTTCGGATGATGGTGACGTTGGCTCCTGTATCTATAGTCATATTGCACGGAACTCCATTAATATGTCCTATTATGAAAAGTCCATTACTGCCACCTCTCACTGCAGAAATCTGAAGCGCTTTAAACGGGGGCTTTTCATTATCTGGCAACCTCCGCCCAGCGAGATGGCCACTAATTAGTTTCCCTGCTGCTTATTAGAAGCGGTCTTAACATCAGTACCCTGGGGTGTTTTGCAGTTTCGTCGTATGTGTCCTTCAGCACCGCAGTTCCAGCACTTAACGGTCGGTTTCTTCTCACCAATATTCCGTCTCAAGGCGTTCAGTTGTCTAGTTAAATCGTCAAATCGAGCGGTGACTTGATCCCCTGGCTCCTGGACTTGAGCAGCTCTGACTGGGTGGCGGTCTCGACGAGTGGCTTGCTGGGCTGCCTCAAATTTCATGGCGTACACTAGAGCACTTTTTAAATCTTTTACATCCGCCATTCGTAGAGCTTTCTGTATTTCAGTATCTCGGATGCCGTCGATAAAGTATTGCAAGGACAGGATTTCCCTTGTTTCTGTCGGGCATTCCGAAAAGGCGAGATGGGACAGCCTTTCAACATCCGCGGCGAGCTCCTGAAGTGTTTCGGTAGGCTTCTGTTGACGAGATTTTAATTGGAGCCTGCTGTAGTCTTTTAAACACTTCTCCCCAAAGCGCAACTCCAAGGCGCCGAACAGAGCTTCGAAATCTAACCTTTTGTTTTCGGGAAGAGTCTGAAGGATATCCGCTGCGTCGGCTCTTAGAGAAGCGGCGAGATGACAGGCCTTAGCTTGGGAATCCCATCCATTCACATCCGCCACGATAGAAAATTGTGTCTTATACACCTGCCAGGAGGTCTTCCCATCATATGTGGATAGCTTCAGAGGTGGACGAGCAGGCATTGGTAAGAATTTAAAATCATCACTCCTGCTCCCTGCCGACGCTACGAATTTCTTTAAAGTATCCATTTCTTTGGCAACTGCAGACACTCTCTCATCAATTTGTTGTTCGATTTGGTGTTGGACGGCACAAACTCTTCCTTCAATTCGTTCCTCCACAGCAGAAACTCTCCCTTCTATATGTTCTTTTACAGAAGAAACTCTTTCTTGTATTTCTTCTTTCACCGAAGAAACTCTTTCTTCAATATGTCCAACTTTATTTTCAACTGCGTCAATTCTGCCTTCCATAGCTTCGAATTTATTTTCTATTATGCAAGTAATTTCTCTTTTCATTTCTTCTTGACCAGCTTGAACAGCTTTCATTTCGTCCTTAACGGATTCCTGGCCCAATTTCATTTCTGCTTTAACGGATGTAATCTCTGCTTTAACAGAGTCTTTCATCTCTTCTTTAAATGATGCTTGGCCAGCTTCCATCTTTTCTTGGAATGCAGCAAAAGCACTAATGAGCTGTCTCAATTGTTCTTCCATCGCTCTTGTTATTGGCATTCGAATCCCACTTCTGACACCAAAAATTGTTGCGTGCGTACGGGTTCGTTATGAAATGAATGCACAAGTCCGATGAAAAATGAACAAAAATTTATTATTATCACAACAAAAATGCTTAAATTTTCTCAAATTATCATGCAGTATTACAATATCTCACAGTAGTTTTCTTTTAACTACTCAAATGTCCAATAGAACGTAATTCAAAACAGCTAAAGAACGCTAATCCGCGAATTCGCTACAATCAACAACAGTAGTTTTCTAAACAACAACAAACTAAGCAACTACTACAAACTGAGATGTTTTCCTCCTTTTATAAGATTTTAAAATCACGCGCTAGAATTTTCCAGTACTTTCTCGAAATCAAAAAGAGGTATTTATTTATTTAATGCACGCGCTCTTGTATTTTCAATTTTCCGGCTTAGCTTTCTTTTAATATTTGTCACGCGCTGCACTGCGCGAGAAATAAAACCATTTAATTTATAATTGAACTAACATTAGCTTTTTAAATACCAAATTCGTAACAATATGTGCTTACATTTTTTTAAAGTATTTTACCTGTCGTATAATGATAAGTACCAGAAAAAAAAAAAAAAAAAAAAAAAAAGATATTCATTTGTGATCCACATCTCTCGCACTTCATTGAAGAAGCAATTAGCGAGGTTTCCTCCAAAAATTTAAGATAAATTTCCTCTGACCCTTGTAACAATAAATAAATCTTTGATTAGGAAAGCCAGGTTGGCCAAAATAAGGTCTCAAACGGTAGTTTTTTTATTCCGATACCAATAATTCTTGTTAATTACCAATAACATCATTCATCTTCGAAACGGACACATCCATTGGCTTTGAAATCTGAGGAATTCGAAGAGATGAATAATAAAATTTTAAAATGGCGTGGTAATGCACAAATATTCAGTAACCAATCAGGGAGCTGATTATATCACGCATAGAATTAAAATTATTTAAATAATCATTCATAATAAAATCATATTTAAAAAATCCAAAATAAATTGTATTTTAATATTTAACAGCCATAAATAATGTTTAAAACATTAGATTAAATTTATAGATGTTAAAACCAATTACTTTTAAAATAATGTGACGTCATTCATTACATCATTCACTACATAAAATTCCATAAAATATCAAACAATAAAATTTTTATTTCAAATAAAAATGCAAAATTAAATTCATTTTTATTATTTAGAAGTCATAAATAATATTTAAAACACGAAATTTATGCATAATAAAAGGCATTATTTAAAAAATAAAATGACAATAAAGTATCGATTACCATAAATAACCTGTTCAGCAATGGATTTACCATAAGTCTTATCGCTCGCCAAAAAAAAAAAAAAAAAAAAAAAAAAAAAAAAAAATCGTCAAAATCTGCGCAACCGTCTACCAAAGTAGCACCATATAGCCCACCTTTAAAGTTTAGCGAATTTGTTGTGGCGCCAAAGCACATGAAATGCGTTGTTTTGAAAAATGGTTGCCATCTTGATTTCACTAGAAATCGTGGATGATAGAAATAAATTTACGACTATTATACATGATTTTAAAAGAAAGAAGGGTGCTACTTTGGTAGACGGTTGCACGGATTTTTGGCGATTTACGTTGGCGCAATTGTTGGCGCGATTTTTACAATCGTCAGCCATCTTGAAAAACGCTGTTTTTACGCATAGTTAAGTATTCGAAACTTAAAAAAAATAAATATCGTTAAAAGTAATGGATTAATTTTTTGTTGAAAATGTCGTTTTTTTTAAGATGGCAGGCAAGTGTCAATAAATACATTTACTATGAGTATAAAATACTAAAGTAAGGCTATTATTACATTCATATAGCAAAAAAGAGAATAAAAACACCACTATAAAAACATTGTGCCAACGTTTAAGTAGATTAAAATATTAATGAAATTGAATATCGAATTAAAAACCATCCTACCAACATTTAAAAGAATTAGAATATTATTAAATTCAAATACTTTAAAATACGTTATATAAAATATAATTAACATTAAAATATATGTGATAATAATTATCTCAGCAATTTTTGAAAATAGTGTATTCATTTTTTTAACAAAAATTGAAGTATACAATTATAAAATAAAAGAAAAATATGTACTTACATTGTTTTGAGTAATTTAACCTCTTGTTTATTGATAAGTACCACAAAAAAAAATCGAAATCATAATTGAATCGGCTCTTTTAACTATCTTCATCTGTTATCCACATATCTCGCACTTCACTGAAGAAGCAGGTAGCGAGGTTTCCTCCAAAAATTTAAAATAAATATTCTCTGGCGCTATTAACAATTTATAAATAAATCTTTGATTAGGAAAGACAGGTTGGCCAAAATAAGGTCTCAAAGGGTAATTTTTTTATTCCAATACCAATAATTCTCTAATTACCAATAACAACATTCATCTTCGAAACAGATATCCATTCTATTTGAAATCTGACGAATTCGAAGAGATGAATAATAAAATTTTAAAATAGCGCGGTAATGCACAAATATTCAGGGAGCTGTTTACATCACGCATAGAATTAAAATTATTTAAATAATCATTCATAATAAAATCATTTTTAAAAGAAATGCAAAACTAAATTGTATTTTATTTTAATATTTAACAGCCATAAATAATGTTTAAAACATTGGATTAAATTTATAGATATTAATAAAACCAATTACTTTTTAAGTAAGGTGACGTCATTGATATTACATCATCAACAAAATAAAATTATATAAAATATTATAAACAAAATTTTTATTTCAAATAAAAATGTAAAATTAAATTGATTTTTAATATGTAGAAGCTATAAATAATATTTAAAACACGGAAGTTATGCATAATAAAACGCATTATTTTTTTAATAAAATGACAACAAAGTATCGGTTACTATAAATAACTTATCCAGCAATGGGTTTACCATAAGTTGTATTACTCGCCAAAAGAAAAATCGCCAAAATCCGTGCAACCGTCTGCCAAAGTAGCACCGAAAGAAGTATTAAGGAATGATTAATGAAAATGATTAAGGTTAAAAGGATGTAATTTTAAAAACAATGCCGGGAAATCTCACCTTTGCTTGGCTTTTCCAAATGTAAGATACCTTTGCATGGTATCTTACATTTTTTCTTCAGTAATCCACGATCCATCAAAAATCCTCTAAAAAGTTCATACTCTCTTGTTAATTCATACATAAAGTATCTGTTTGGAATGCTTGGCTTTCCCAAACTTTTACGCTTGTTTGAAAACTCCCACCTTAAATTTTCCTTTAAAATCTCTCGATACTTAATTACAACATCACTAACAGGTTTAGAGCAATCCATAACAAAATGCAAAAATCTGATCTCCAAAACAGTATTCTCCACAATATCTGAGCGTTAAACAGTCGCCGAAAATAGTGTTACGAATTTTGTGTAGATAGTTAATTATAGTACAATTCTAATTAAACAATGTTGTATTTCCTCCTGCAATGCAGCGCGAGATAAATTTTAAGAGAAGCTATGCCGGAAAAGTAAGAATACATTGGCACGTGCATTTAACTATGAGTAAATGGATATCTCGGTAATTTTTATTGAAATTGAATAAATGTAACTGATTACCATATTAGCTGTAACCGTAATTCCATCCTCTTGTTTACATTGCGTTTGGCGAATAGTATGGGTTACCACATCATATCATTTATCGCTGCTCTTGGCAATATTTTTTGGTTAAAATTTTGGGTGAGCTTTACTGAAGCTGTGCCCTTCTTTTAAAAGTTAGTATGATGTTTTTAATTCGATATTCAATTTAAGTAACATTTTAATCCAATTAAACGTTGGCGCAATGTTTTATACCTTTGTTTTTATTCTATTTCTTTGCTATATAAAAGTCATAATTTAACGTTACTTTAGTAATTTATACTCGTAGTAAATGCATTTATTTATATTTGCATGCCATCTTAAAAAATGACATTTACAACGAAAAATTAATCCATTATTTTTAACGATATTTATTTTTTTAAAGTTTCGAATACTTTACTATGCGTAAAATACGTGAAAACAGCGTTTTTCAAGATGGCTGACGATTGTAAAATACCGTACCAACTATTGGCCAACGTAAATCGCCAAAAATCCGTGCAACCGTCTACCAAAGTAGCACCAATTTATCTTTAAATAATATCTTTAAAAATCGCCCTATGAGTGATTAATTTAACTTCAAAAGGAAGGTAACAATTGCCATCCATAAAAACAAGATTGGGATTAATGGCACTCCGGGAAAGATGCATATGAAAGAGGATAACTTCATCACAGTATAGCAATCTCTAGGAGCTCTGTCCGTCTGTCGATCATTATGCCTGCCCATACAAGCACGCCAAGACAGTGTGCCTACTTCTTTTCGACACCGCCCACCAGCGGCCGAGCGGTAAAGTCGCTGAACACTGGTAGTTCGGTCCGAGGTTCGAATCCCGCAAACGGGCTGGCTGCATGGGCGTTTTCGTGGTTTTCCCCATGTGTAACGTGTATACGAGCCAGTTTCCCTTAGAAAGTCCTCCACGAAGGCATCCCTCCCCTTAGGCAGATAGCCCTCGAGGCTTTGCCATAATCACACACACAGACACACACACACACACACACACACACACACACATACTCTTTTCGGCACCAGTTGATATGAAAAGAAGGACCAGTTGTCAGACTGAAAGGACCCTCATCGGTAAAGAGGACGTGACTCTCTTCATGAGGTGTCCATTCTCTATGTTCTTTATACTTTATACCACTGAAAACGGTGCCGCCGATGGTCTACTGTCAGTGGTAAATAGCGCTCATGTAGAGAATTCAGATACGAGGAAAAAGTTAAAAAACGCCGAACTTAAAGATGTTGAAGAAATATTGCTGAAATGGTTCATCATTCAAAGAAGTCCTAATCTACCAATATCTGGACAAATGCTTCAGATAAAAAGCCAATGAATTTGCCAAAAACTTTGGAGAGATTGTCCTTTTGTGCTCAAATGGTGGGTTGAATAGGTTTAAAAGTGGAATAATATTTTTTCTGGGAAAATTATCAGAGAATCGGGCAATGTTTCAAAATTAAATATCGGAAAATTCGTAGGGACAAGAAAATTTTGGATGTTATACGGCCAGTACCAAAAAAGACATTTTTTACGCATTTCGCCGATAAAACTAGGCTACTGTGCAAGACGATGCCAAATCAAATGTTAAAGACCAAAGATTCACGGCCATAAAATTGTCAAAAATACAGTCACAGTTCTTTGTGCCAATATGAATGGCACTGAGCTTTGTAGAGGCTTTTGATGAATGAAAATTGTAAGGCATGATGACATTGAAACAGTTTAAAGAAGAGTGCGAAAGCAGGAAAGAACTTTTGACCAAAAAGCGAACAGCTGCACTGCCGCACAAATGTGGAAAACGTAGAATGGATTATTGTCTTCCTGCCTCTATGTGTAATTTTCGTGATTCAACCTATGAACCAAGGCTGGATTAGGAGCTCGAAATGTCATTACAACAAGCGTCTCCTTTTAAACATTTTGGACAAGTACGACAATAACGTAGGTTAACCGTTTCATTTCTTAATGCAATAGTAACGTTAGAAAAGTTTGGCTGTTTGTACTAGCAAAAGTTATGCAATTACTATTTGTTCCACTCAGGATGCGGCTATCGCCCAGGAACCTGATTCAAATGCCTTTTCTATTTAAGTCTTCATCGTTGATCCGCAGCTCTACTATGTAAAAAGCCATTCATTCTCATTAGAATGTTACTTTTATGGGTTAGAAGATGAATCAATTTAGAAATTTCATTTCGAACTGAATTGCATGCAGATTCAATGAAGAATGTGTAAGATGTCAAGTAGCGTTTTTTAAGCAAATGATTAATAAAAAATAGAAAAATTGGGGAAAAGATGTACTTAAAAATCTATCTAAAAACAGATGACTAATTTCTACCGAACTCCAAATGTAGATTACTCGAGGATAATCCTTTATTTCTGTGGGAAGAATCCTTTTTTAAAGTTCCTTGCGACGCAAACCTGCTAGAACGCAAAGAGTTAGGTCAGACGGCCGATTAATCTAAATTTGGGTGATTTTCTGGACTTTTAAACCCTCTTCCGTTTTTTAACTATTTTCCGTTCCGTATCTTCAGTCTCCGTTCCGTCCATGTTTAAAAGAGTACCGTATAAGTACATTATAGTATCTTTAATCAAGTGTTTAAGCGAATTCATTTATCTTCCGTTATACATTGTTTGGTAGAGGCTACAAAAAATAACCCTCAGGCAACAAAAAAACAAAACAAAACAAAAAAAAAAATGTAGTTTTTTGTTTCATTCTATTCTTGACGAGGCACGCATGGAGCAGATCGTTGAAATACTGAGGCACATGGTAGTTTATTTTAAGTGAAGACAAACAAGGAAAAAAAAGGGGTACAGCTGAATCAGTTCATAAGCCTTGTTTATACAAAACTGGAAGGATGCAGAGAACTTTAGTGAAGTCATCCTGAAGCAACTAGATTCGAACGAAACAGACGTTAAAAGATGATTCCCAATAGTACAAATAACGCTGTTATGATGGTAAGACATAGAAGTGGTGTTAGTAAAAGAATTGGAGCAATAATAATTTCGTAGTGTTCATAAATTATGACACTCACTCAGATCGGTAGATTATACTGCAAAACGGTGTCTGTTTGATTGTTCTAGCGGGAGTTAAAGTTTTCGGAATAACCCTTCTACGTCTTCTCCATTTGTTCAACATAGAGATAAGCTGAAAATTGCCGTTAATGTGACTTTAAAGTCGGAGTCATAAAGTGGGAGTACATGAGCAGAAGTTATGAAGTCGAACAGCCAGTGCATTAAAGTTGTTATTCTGGTTCTTTGGGTCATTGTAGATGGCGAGAACGAGAACAGTCAGAATTGAAGGAAGTACACTTATTTAATGAATTAGAGATTCCTTACTTTATAGGAATTTTAAAACACTGACTTCATTTGTCGAGTTCAGAAAAGATTTCATACTCCTAAATGACTTAGGTGGTGCAGGCGCCGGAACAAAATCTGATCCTGTGTGTAATAGTGTGATAAATTGATAGCAATTATGACTAGCATTTCAGAGGTGATAATCGAGATACTAGAGTACTCCAGATGCAGAGAAAAAGAGTAAGTAGGAAAATTCTGACAGGTTTAGGTAAATCCTAGTCGCAAAAGCGCTGTAGGAATTAAATGGGAGAAGCCCCTGTGAAGGCGTAGTAGTGACGTCAGGAGGAGAAAGTTTCTAATAGGCTGAAAGTAAGGAGTAAACAAACAATACCTCTGCATTGGGGGCGGAAGAGGGGAAATATTTGGACTAATTTTCGGAGCCCTACTGAAATTTAGTATAAAGCCAAATAATAACGAAAAATAAGGAGAAGGGGAAATTAATAACTGAGCATGAGGTAGATGAGTTGAAGTTGTCAGTGACCATGTAAGCTATTAATTAAGCAAAAAGATGAAATGCATGCAAAAAATTAGTCTAAGTGAAGGAGCACCACTACTCTAGGTCTTTTTCTATTTATGCTATCATGGAAGTTGTTATCCAGTTGTGGCATACTTTTATTATTCACACTTTCAATGTTATATAATATTAAAAAAGAAAGAAAAATTTATGTAAATTGGAAACAAAAAATTTATATTTCTGACTAAGTTTGGCGATTCAGCGCAATTTCAGAGAGTTTAAAAAATTGTAATGTTTTGCCCTATTTCGTTAGAAAGCTCGCCATGGGTAATCAAAACCCCATATTTAGTATTTTTTTACTGTTACATATATCTAGATGTGTAGATTAATATATAGTTACGAATTTTGTACTTAGATGATTTTAGTACATACGAAATCGTTGAATTTTTCTGTATAATGTAACATGAAAATCTAGTGAAACGAAGCTTGCCGGAAACGCTAGAACACATGGCAAGTCTATTTAACATTTAGTGAATGGCTAAACTGGCGAGATATCGCTAAGCTGGCAAGGGTTTTGGCGACTAATTTTGCCGCTAAATTTGGTGATAAATTGCAAAAGGTCCCTAAACTTGGCGATATTCTGGTCCGGTCCTTGTATAACTGTAATGGATATTGTAATTGATACTTTATGTAGCTGTAACTGTAATTCGGGCCTTATATGACTTCCAGTTATTTCGAGAAGCAGAAAGTACTAGTAATATCTCGTCAGCCGGTTGAAAACTATAGAAGACCGGTGAGAGCATCTCTGAGTTGTTAGTTCAGCGGGAGTTCGAAGTACTGAGCTATCTCCGGGTTAGCTTCGCTCTTTAAATGTGCATTTAAATGCGCATTGCGAATCTAAAGTTGTGTTTAATGTTTTTAATAGTTTGAAATGTAACTACTAATTGTATTCTGTGATGAATTGTACGACTATTTTGGTGGAAAGTTCCAGAACTCTGATTAGTTTCTTTGGATAAAATAAATCATATCAACCTATCGTGCATGTAATCTATTACGAACCGGTACGCACGCAACCAGTATTTTGTGAGAAACCGTTGACAATTCATGACTAGGAGACCTTCCTTGTTAGTGTAAGATCAGTGATGGAAAACTGCAAGCCAGTTTACGTTCAGTATATTCCCCAGAGCTTCTTTTTCTGCTTCTCACAGCAAGGTTACAAGTAATTTTGTTATTTGACCGTGAAATCGCGATGCGTTTATGTTTTTATCTGATAAAATTTAGTGCTCTACGTACAGTGCACGTACATATTTCTGATAGCCGTGAAATTTAATGAATTTTTTACCTATTTGTTAGGAAAACACATTGTTGTTTAAAAAAGTGTGGTAGTGCAGAGTATTTCACTTAGAGGCATGAAAGCATTCGGCACATGAGTACGTAATGACAGTTACTTTTAATCCGTTGACTAAATTATAAAAGAATTTACAGATCTGGAGGTTAATCACAAATTTACTTGTGTCGTTTAATAAAATTAGCTTTATATTTTCTAAAAAATTACTGATTTATGTTTGCTTGGAGAACAGCAAATCGCATGAGTCCCGTTCTTCTTTTATTAAGCACCTTAATAGTTCTGATACTATACCCTATGTGTATTGTGTTTTTACATTTTAGTGACTTCCGTAAGATTCACTATTGCTCGCGCAATTGCTTTTCAAAAAAGAAAAAATAAGTAAATAAATAAATAAAGTTTAAATGTTTCTTGCGCGCAGTGATTCATATCGCATCCGGAGTATTCAATTGGTATGTGTTATTTTTAAGCTGCGAGACGCAACAAATGCAGGTAGATGTGTATTTTTACGTCACATGTCGGGAAAACTCATTTCCGATGCTCTTGCGTCACGCTTGAACTCTTGCGAATACTGCTGCGCCATACTTTTCTAATCTCCCCATTTTTCAGGCCACTATTTTATTTTTGAGCTTTCTTTGAAGATTCATTGAATGTGAAATTAGATTTTGACTACTATTATTCATTGATAGGCAGTTTATTATGAACAGTAGCTTCGTGTCTGATTCGAATAAATCTTAATTGTCCTACCACTAAAAATGAAATTCGCTAAGCTTCTTAATATGGCAGATATTTTAAATTGATAGAAATATTCGTGTCCTTCCCGTTAATATTGTTCCTGCTTCTAAAATTTATTTAAATGTTCTGATATTAAAATTTATTTCTGGTTGCTTTTTTTCCCTCCCGTCGAAACAAATCTGTTTTAAGAAATTTCGTTGGAACTTCGCAAAAATAATGCAAGATCGGTGATGTAAGCTATCTATGCCTATAACAGGTTTTCCTGAAAAGAGGAATGTTAACACATAAGTACCACAAACGAGAGTGATATAATATTTTACTGATGTGTAGGATCGTATTATACGTTTTCGGGAATGCTAAATTTTTTAATAAGAGGTTATACTTCCTTATACGAAGTATTTCTTATACGAAGTAATGGAAGTGTTGTAATCGTGAAAAATTTCGATTATTATATTTAAACGATGTAATACGTGTATAAGTACGTATATATCTTGCATAACTCATAAAAGATTAGCCGGAGAATGTTGAAATTTTGGATACAGGAATTCTATAACATCTAGTTGTGCACCTCCTTTTTTTATAGCAATCCACCTTACCAAATATATATAAATGTGTGTGTACATACATGCATACGTACAACGTATGTATATAGAGTGTGCATACATGCATACATAAATATATATATATACACATAATAAGTAGTAATTATAATTTTTAAAAAAACCAATTTTGGTCTAGAAAACATCTTGCGCAATATGCTGCAAAATAAGTAAAATATAAAAATTGTAGTAAGCTCGCCTAAAAGTTACCAAGAGCTGCTGCTCCAAAAGGTTCAACACGTTTTTAAAAAAATTAATACATATGAAAATCAAACCTATATAAACACGTCTTTTTAGACCTTTATTTTAATTGCTAATTTCTCAAGGTACCACTTTATTGGTATTTCTTTTTGGACATTCTTCACTATGTATTTACTTTTGATTTTGACTGTTACCCTTGCCTGCATGAATGACGAAACACGAATTGAATGATTGTAGAGTTAGGTTTGGAGGCAACTTCCCCTTGATAAGTCTGTCTCCTGCCTGCTCAACAGTCATTCACTTATGCACTAAAAAAAATTTTTTTTAGATTAATTTTAATTTGCTAAATTGGTGAATTTATTTTCATGGTTTGGTTTTGCACTTGATTTACTTATGCTATCTGAATATAAATGATATTGTAGATTAGTTCGAAAATTAAATCTTTTATATGTTTGCACACTTTTAAATTATTTTAACTTTAAATTTGGTTTTTACGTATATACATGTTTGTTAAAATTTAATTAAATTTGTATTTAAATTCAATTTATTATTTTGAAACAATATATATACACACATATACATACCCACCCACGTACCAAACTTAAAAGTTCTTAGCGGGCCTTGGCGTTTAGTTTACCAATCGTTGGCCGTAGTTATACACTTCCAGTTATAGAAGTGTTTTAAATGACGAAAATATTCCTTTTTTGGCAATGACAAATTTCGAAAAATAACGAAATCTAACTTTAATACGATTTCCCGTTTTCTGTACTTATATTTGCGAACGTTTTATACTCCTTATGAAAAAGTAAAATTAGAAAAAGTTTGACTCCCATACCACAAAAACTGACCGGAGTATTTAATTTAAAAATTTGCAGTTTTTGATGTCATTTTCAACATGCCTTGAGAGATGGGTTAATTCAGTTAGAATCATTCGGGGAAATAAGTGTCAAAGAAGTGTAGTAAATAATGTGTATAATTCGATAGGCCGTACAAGGAAGTCATGTGGTGTCGACATCAGATTTTTCCATGTGAAATCGTTTATCAGGTATATCATGTTGCCCAATTCTCTAATCCTGAGGCATTACATTTCTGCTAAGAAGGAGTTGAAGTACTCAGGTAAACTCTGCACACAAAAATGGAGGGGGGGGGCAGCTCTACTGGGCTGATTGACAAACTTTTACTTGAGTTTGTTATGTCTGGAAAGCGCATAAAATATATATTAGATTTATATGTACTATTCGGTTTTGAAGGCCGTAAAAAATTGCCAAACTATTGTTGATGCCGTGCTGCCAAAAATAAATGCGGCAACCCTAACGCAAGAAAGGAAGTATAATAATATCTAAGATTGATGTTTTAATTTAGATGAAAGATTAATTTCATATAATACTTTTTTATTATTACAATTTATATAAAAAATGGCTAAGCATGACTGAATGGAAGCATAAGAGTAAATAACTATTTCAGATCATTATTATAATTTATATAAAAAAAAGTTAAACATAACTGAATGGATGCCTGCATCTCTATTTCGCTACCGAGTTATCGCTAAAGCATAATTTCATCTCGTTGGTTGTTCAAACATAATTTTCTATAATGAATGATGCCTTTTCTTTGAAAAAATTCTCGGTGAAGTGCAGAATCGCTCACTTATTTGTTTGCCGCTTCTTACAAGGGTAAAAACAATTGGATTTTTGTCAATTTTCTTTTGCTTTTTAAGTGAAAATAGGTCGATGTGTACATAAATAAAGTCAAGGTTTTGCGCAGTGCCATTTTTGTGCAATTCGGGGATTTTTTTTTAAGTGAAAATAGGTCGATGTTATACATGGATATCGAGTATGTGCAATTCTTTAAAACGCGTCAAGCAGTGGGTGATTCTGCACTTTACCCAAATTCGATTGCGCCATGGGCAATCACCAAATTGTTAAATCCATAGGATATCAAACAAGGATTTAAAAATTAAACTAGTATTTCAACGGCATCTTAAGAAATATAGAACTATATAAACTTATGCAATCTGAAATTAGCGCGTACGCTAGATTTGGCGCGCTGTTAAATGGGCGGGTTTTCTAGATTTGGCGCTTTTGCGCATACATTTTATCTGCAATTTTTTTACGGTCCTCAAAACGGAATAGTACCAATTTATATATAGCAGTGTTCTAATAAAGATATTTTGACACAAAACCTGACTTTTTCTGAAATCGCATACCGATTTTTTTCCATCTTTCGATTTTACGACTCAAATTACGCCAAAGCTTCTTAAAAATCGCACGAGTAGTTTTTAAAAAATTAAGCTCTCGAAATTTTAGCTAGCTCCTGTGTTAAACGAATTTGATATATATTTATTAATAATATTTTTTGGCTTTTTTTTTGGGCTAAAATTGCTTTATTCTTTATTCTTTCATAAATTGAAATCTAGATTCAATCCAAATAGAATTTTCAGGTAATTTCTGATTTTTTTAAATTTGTAATTTTTAGAAGTTTTTTGAAAAAATTCTTAAATTGTAACATATAAAATTTTTACCATCACCTTAAAGTAGATGTATTTCAAGGCATACCTGCAAAAAAATTAGTTTTTATTCAAGACTTACCAAGATATACGTGAATTTATGTATTAGTGCGTATTAAAATATAGCAGACCAGCGGGTAGCCGTGTGGTAACGTTAAGGTCTTTCATCTCAGAGATAGCGAGTTCGAATCTCGGCCTTGGAGTTATATATATATATATATATATATAAAAAAAAAAAAAAAAAAAAAAAAGCCGGACATTTACCGAACTAACTCAACGTCGGACGTATCTGAAGACTCGTAACTTGCACCTTCACGAGATTTATTTCTCAATTACGCAGCTTTGTAACGTTAGGGTAGAAAAAGATATGCCATTTTCGCACGAGTTCAACACAGGATGGGTTTTTACAACCCGGGTGCCTGCGGACAAGTGTTTTCTAACACCTGAGTCTTTAAAATATAGCATGTTTGCTATAAACAATGAATGATAACTCCAAATTAGCGATGATTACGCACTTTGTTGAAATTATTTGAAAGAATGAACGATGCACCTTTTTTCTTCGTTGGTGCACGATGAAAGGAAAATAAGTTACCATAAATTAAGAATTTCACCAAGTAAAAAATTCTTAGCGCAATCTGAAGAAAGTAGGGCAAAATAAATTTTTAAATTTCTCGGGAAGTTTCTCAACAAATTTTACATAATTTAATATTAAGGCATAATCTTATGTGATTCAGAAAAAGGTCCGATTTTATGTCAAAGTACGTATATTAGAGCATTGCTATATGTAAATCTAGTATATATTCTAAATCGCGCTTTCGAGACATGAAAAACGCAAATTAAATTTCGTCAATCGGCCCAGTAGAACGGGAGCTATTTAAAACTATTCTCTCTCTTTCTTTCTCCCCCTCCTTTTTTTTTTTTTTTTTTTTTTTTTTTTGGCAGAATGTACAGCAGTTGTTCTGTTGTTTAGTGAGGAATGAGTGAATGAGCTTAGCTTATCTGTGTTTCTTCTGGATTATGAATGGTCTTGCTGAACTACCGCTCAGTAGGGCAGTAGAAAAAATCCGATTGTTTATTTTATGATCTTATTCAATTTATTAGTTCATTAATTTTTCTGGTGGAGTTAATAAACTTTGCTCTTACGATTAAATTCAACAGTGAACAAGTACATTATTATTGTTTAATTTGGGTCCTTTGTTTTGGTTACAATTCAAAAGTATTATGAACTGATTCAGAATGGGAGACTTAAAGTATACATGAAATAGTGCTAAGTTCCATTTTCACGCTCCAAAATTTCAAACTGTTATCCATAATATTGATTGAAATATATGACGTTTGTTTTTTACTAAAATATGGACTATATATGTAAATTCACATTCTAAGAGAAATAAATAATCAAATGTTAAAAAATATCGACCTGATTAAGCTTTATTGTGCTTAGGAAAAAACCATCCATGCAGTTAGCTTATTCACCTGGTTTCGAGCTATTAGCATTCAGTAATCTTGTCCGTTCAACCACTGGTAGAGCCTTTTATATTTTTTAGGTTTCTTTTGTACAAAATTCTGAAACTGAAAAGAGTTCTAATTATTGTTGTTTTTCAGGGTGAACAATTGTCACTTTTTTATACATTAACAACAAATTATGTCTCACTGATCATAAGGACATAAGCTGATGTAAAAATTAGAAATGTGCAATCATTTAGCTGTGTACTGGCATCCTTAAAAATAATCATGATGCTGTCAAGGAGTGCTCACCTGTTGTTCATAGACAAAGTAATTTTATTTTGGGAATAAAAGGAAAAATTCGCAAAATTTTTATGGCCTTGGATTTATATTAGCATTTCAGGTTGATTTGAAATGTTATATGTGTACTTGGAAAAAAGCAATAATGTAAGTAATTAAGTACTTCATTAAATATATGTTACATTAAACATTTAAATAGAAATTTATATCCAATGAGGATATGATTAACAGTGGCATTTTAGATCAAGATTACCATTTAATTGGATGATGTACTTAATATATTTATTCTATATTCAAGAATTATCTTCAGTAAATAGCAGCTGTTTTAAAAAAAGTTTGTTTTAGCATAATGGCCTACGGCAGAATATTTCTCAGCATTCTTTTTTACTCATGTACTTTTACTTACTTTACCCTTGATATATCATCACTTCTCCATGTCCCCTACACCTGTATATAATTACTAACATCTACAAGTACAGTAATAATAGTAATAATTATAATACAGAAACATTTTCATTTTTACCAGTTATACAAATGATGTATATTGGTAATTAAGCACATTTAATATATATATCAAGCATATTTAATGGGAACTTTGAGATTATTTTTCGGCACTTGGTAATTTAAAATTCAAATTAGAAGATGAAAAATGCAGTCTTAAGTCCGAACTTATGGTGGAAAATCTGTTGCTGTGCTTATTTTTTAAGTAAGTGAAGGATGAGAAAGACCTCTTCATTGATACGGTGCTTATGAATGGTAACAGAAGTGCCTTATTAAATAGTTCAGATGTTTTTCTTTCAAGTCAGCCCAGAAAATTAATAAAGATGCATACTGGAAATACTTTACTCTGAAAAGAAACGTAATCCAGTGGTCAACTGTTCTACATTTGGGAAGATATTTTTTGAAAGTTGCGTTCAGTCCATGCAGATGTTGTGTTACCAAATATTTTTCTCAGAAATAAAATTTTATTGTGGAAAAACAATAACAAGTCACCTGCCTGTTTTTGTGTAAGGATTCTCGAAATATATCTATTATTGTGTATCGGTTGTTGGTACTATTCCTATCAACAGGTACTGATCCTGCAGGTAAAGTAGGTACCTAAACTGAATTCAAAACATTCATACCTTTTTTAATTCAAATTTTGTTTTTTCATAATACTTTGATTGGAAATGCCAGTTGCTTCGACAGTTCTTTAACTTTTCTCTTATATTCAGTCAATCCATCAGTGACCACCATTACATCTTTTCTCCTGCATAACTCCTGAGATCATTTCACCTACCACTAGAGAGAAAAATATTGTCTTAAGATATGCTGTGGAATGTACACACAAAAAAAACCCTGTTCCAGCAATTTTGTAGCCTGAGGCTATTGGTGCCTCCTATAAATTAAGCATATTAACAAATCCAAGCAAACTAAACTTTTATTTACTGGTCACTTATAAGAACATTTTACCTGGTGCCCTTCAAAAATCATTGTCTTATATGGCTCCCTACATGAATGCTTGGAGCCAGACCTGAACATACAAACTTTGAAAAACAACTTTTCTCCATATGCATAAAGGCCAGGAAAACTTTTGAAGTTTCAAAGTTCTGCTTTGGATTGGGGAATATGATTACTTTATATTTTTGCTAGCATTCTAAGAGAAAATAGGTAAAATTATTTAAATATAAATGTAGTGTAACTTTTGAAATTAAAGATTTAAAAAAAAGTTAAAAGGAATCTAGAAAAGAAAGAGAATCTGAAATCTCTGGTTTTATTCGCCATTTGCAGAGAAATTTAATATTTTCAAAATCTTACCAAATCTCTAAAATTTACAAAAGTAATTGCGGAAATGCACGTTCAGGGTGCAATATTATTTGGTAGATTCCAGTTTTTTTTTTTGCTATTTTTAATATCTTCCAGTTTTCATCTATATAATACTAGGTATTGAACCCAAAGATATATTCTTTCCTCACCAACCTTTTAAGAGAAGTTTCAGATCAGCATAATTTAAGTGCTCCTATTCCACAAAGATACTATGTGCTAGAGTTACAAAATGTCTGTGCCTTATCATGATCTGTGATAAGTTAATCCTTCTTATTTTTAATAAAATTGTCAATTATTAATTTCAAGAGCATGATCAATCATGCTGAATTAAAAAATCCTTGACTTGTATTATTACTAGGATAGGTTTGTGCCTATGAAATATTAGTAGAAAATATAATAGTTTAAATTTTTATATATTATAATCTCCAGTTTCTGAACTAACTGCTTTCAATAGTCATTTTCATGAAAATTGTAATTGTTATGTATAGAAATTCATGTATGTTAATCATTGCAATTTTTTGTATTTGTATATCGATGTAATTTTTTTATTTCAGAAAATGTCCTTATCACTTAGCTATAGCTATTGCCAAAGATGTTGCTCAACATATAAATGTATATATTTCTGAACAATCTAAATTAGAAAATGAAGATGCTGAACCAAAAAAATGTAAATATGTTTGATCCTTGTCTTTATTTAGTTATTAGTAACCTACAATATTCTCTTGTATTTATAGCATGTGTAATATAATTTTTTTCCCCTTTATTTTAGCTTTGCATTTGTTTTCATTATTATGCATCTTTCAATGCAGCAATAAAACCTGCTTTTTTTTTTTTTTTTTTTTTTTTTTTTTTCCCCTCAGAAATTTTTACAAATGTTCTTGTGAATCATACACTTAAAAAATGGAAGACATCTCATTTAGTTATGAAACCAAGGAGGAAAATTTTTAATTCTAATGATTTCATTTCCTTTTTTGAAAAAATAGCATAGCCATACGAGTACTGAAACTCAGAATGAAAAATTTAGCTTCACATTCAGTAAAAGCACTACTGCACAGAATTACTGAAAATGGATTATTCAATTAATCATTCTGAAGCTCAAAAAAGTTTCATTGCAAATCTGTTATAACACAACATAGACAGAATTACTTTTTTTGTTGTTGTTGTTGGTGGTGGTGCAATCACAATGCAATTGTAAAGGTTTGTGTTTATAATAATTAAATTGCCATTTGAAAATTGCCTTTACAAATACATGATACATTTTATAAATTTTACATTAGGAAAGAAATATATTTTGATACGTATTAAAGGAATTGGTAATATGTGTTGTATAAGATTCAACAAGTTATTTTACAGGAAAACTAGTTAGAATAAAAATAGGCTTGTAATGGCCAGGGTTACTGTTCTGAGAACTGTGAGTGAAAGCAATACCAATTATATATCTTGAAGGAAACATGTAATACAATAATGTTGTTTATCAATTTCTTATATAAATTAAATTTTTAAAGTATGTTGCAGAATTGGAACTCTACTACATAAATTTTTATGCTTCACATGCATACAATTCAGGTGCTGAGATTAAGTAATCAGAATCATAAGACAAACATTCGTATTTGTCAATCTTGGATTTAATTGGAAATATGTGTGTGCTATTAAGTTAAATACAGTCAAAAGTCTTTAATCTGGACGTCCATAATCCGGCCCTCAAAGCCACAAACTTTCTGCACATGCGCATAATACGTTGACGCATGCGCATTTAATGTATAACGGACGGTATAAGCTAAGCTAAAATTATCTAATTATCTATTTCAGTTACTGTTGCAGATTGCGTTGTTCCTTAATCTTCTAATTGGATCTGTCTTATTATTTTTTTGCAGACTGTAAGAGCAATTTTATAAAAGTAAGCTTGAACTTTCGATTATGTCAAAAAGAATTTCTGATTCTGGAGTTGCCAAAGGATCTATAAAGCGGAAGCATGTTTCGATGTCCATCAAACAAAAAGTGCAATTGCTGAAAAAAATGGATAAAGGCATATCCTTTGTTTCTCTAACCATTCCAAAATCTGTTTATCAATTTCACGCTGCTCTGCGGGGGTGGGGGGGACGTCGCGGGCTCGCAATGAACTGGAAGTTCATCTGTCAGCTGTATCCTTATCTTCAAGGCAGATGTTTTTATTTTATTCGGCTTATAATTCCTTAGTATCTCATCTCGATGTACTCCTTTGATATGATTTGAATCCTTTGATATGATTTAAATCAAATTCCTCGTCATTATAAATATCACGAATACACATCAAATAGTTTTCTGGTTGCAATTTTTTAATTTCGACTATGTGTAATGTATGCTTTACGCATGCGCGTGTGGAAAGAAATGTTTAATAAAATAAACAAATAAATATAAAGCTCTTTTTTTGTAAATTTTGATACCCTTTAGATCATAATTGCTCTTTATATCATAAATTACGGTTTCATATTTTAATTTTATAATTTCTGCATGCCATCTTACCAGATTTAAACTGATGACCTATAATCCGGAATTGCCGAAGTCCCGACAAGTCCGGATTAAAGACTTATTGCAGATCTGTAATTCATAATAAACAATTATTAAATTTAAATCATACATGTTATTAAAATAACTTTTTTATTTTTTAACTTGTTAAACAGTGAGATTCAGCAGTATTAAGCTGAATGTAAAATTTTAAATAACTATATGTATTAACAATTAGAGTTGCATACAGAAGCCGTAACAAGCAAGAACTGGATTCTTTCTGCGGCAGTGATGCCTTGTTTACGATAGTTTCAATGCTATCAACGTGAGCTACCATTGTTCCTGTAGTTTGTAGATGTTCTAAGGATTTTTAGAATTTCCTTTTTTTGGGGGGGGGTGGAGAATTGGCAATAATATCTGAGTATGTTTTGAAAAAAAATTGTTGCTCTATCCAGTGGTAGTCAAAAATGAAAATAGCTACAGTGTGGTTAAGAAACATCAAGTAGGAAAACGTGGTAAAAATATATATATATTTTGGGAGACTGATGGTTCCAACCTGTCTTGTCCTAAGCACCTCTTTCATCATTGCTTGAAGATCATCCCTTCCTCTCTACTTTCGAAACCTCGAAAACTGCCTGCCCATTTATTTAGATTTAAGTTGTCTTTCGATACCTTTTTAAATTAAAAAGCAAAAAAATATAGGAAATGATGATAAGTACCAAATCTTGAATAAAAGTAGCTTTTTATATTCATGAATTAAAGGTAAATACTAAACAGCTAACTAAGAGGCTGGCCACATCCTTACCTGACACTATGAAGTTTGCCTTCGGGGTGATTCCTCTTTAATTGAGGACCATGTGTTAGACTTTAATTTAGTGTGACTTTAGATGTGATTTATAAGTAGTATAGTCAAATACTGAAAATCCGCCAACTCTTGAAATCCGCATCGCCTCTCAGAATATGAACATTCAGTTTATAGGTTCCGGAAACCGCAATATTGAGTACGAAATATCAAAGAAAAAATTTTTACCGAATAATAATGAGTCAAAACGTAAATACTAAATTATTAATATAAAAAAGTTAAAAAAATAAGATAAATAAGATAAGTTTGTTTTCCCTCTAATCTGCATCAAGGTAAAAAAGCAGACGATTCACTCTTTATTCAAGTTCACGATTCACGTTGTTGTATTTTCTGAGCTTTATTATTTCATTTCACGAGATTGTTTAGTGCTGCCTTTTTTATCAGGCTATTTTGTGGATAAATTAAGAATATTTTAAATTTCAGCCCTTATTAATACAATAACAGATAAGAAACGCACTCGTGATTTTACTGCTTACAACTTTGAAAAACGTAAATACGTTGCATTGACGGTAACATAAAAAGTGCAGTTCCTGCAAAAGATGGAAGCAGGTGCTCCTCCTCAATTTATAGTACAATGGTATGGAATTGTGACACGATTGCTGTTGAAATTTTACAGCAACAGTGATTCTAACACCGGAATCCGAAACTGGAAATCTTTGCATGAGGCGAAATCGGCAAACCTCGATGCTGTGTACATATAATACAATGAATAATATAATCAATTTATATATGTAATAATAATTTAATGCATATAATAAATTATTGCAATAATGTATATAATAATTTAATTAAATTTATCTAATATGCCTTATTCATTTTGCATTTTTAGTCCTAATTTTATGCATTATCTTTTCTGTCCTGAAATCCACACAACCTCTGGTCCGAAGCTTTGCAGATTTCTGGAATTGTACTGTATTGATAATGTGGTTAGTGTTCAGAATGATTAGAAAGCATATGTTTTTACATGCTTCTTCCAAACATAAAATTTTCACTAAATTTATGAAAATTGATAGCTTTAATTTAAATTTTGCAGCATTAACTTCTATCTCACACAAAGTGAAAAAAATTCTGCATATTAAGTTTATTTTGAAATATATAGTTTAAGTGGTATGCAACTTTTAAATTTAAATTATTTTATTATGCATGGATTTCATTGGCATGTAGGTCATGTTTAAAATATGTCATTGTTAATCAATTTATGATAGTGTATTAATTAAAATTTGTTAGTTACCATTTATGGAACAGTTTGGTGGAAAATATGATCTTGTCAGTTTGAATGTGAATTAAGATAGCTATATTTTCTCCTCTTTGTAAATTAATAAAAATTGGTATGAGGATATTTTATTTTATTATATAGTGGATATTATATAAGTGAATGATAAATATGAAAATATAATTTTTATTTTACGATTTAGATTTGAATACTGTCACACTATATACTGAAGCAATTAACAAGTTACCGTCTGTCTGTCATTCTTTCCTGGAAGAAATTGTCATGAAAGAAAATTATGAATCCTTATCATCAGCAACATATTCAGCTTCTGTATTTGCTATAAAAAATAAACGAAGGAAAATGGAAGATCGGCATGTTATTCACCATGATCTTAATGCCTTGTTAAATTTGAAGGTAAAAAAAAAGGTCTTAGTTTAATAATTTTTAATTACCATATTTGACGGCATATAAGACGCACCCTTATTTAGACGGCCACACACAAGGGAAAAAGTTTCAATAGCGAGGTTTCTTTTAGTTCTCACGTTTCATAAAAGCCAATAAACAATTATTGAATGCAATTACCTTCACATATAAGACGCAGGTATCTTTTTTGAGACCAAATTTAGGAAAAAAAGTGCGTCTTATATGCCGTCAAATACGGTATTAATTTCTTAAAGAAAAAAGTTTGATTTTATTTCAACGTACATATTTGGTTGTTATTCTAAAACTTGTTGTGAAAGGTTATTTATAAATTTCTCTTGAAATTTCATGAATTGCAAGAGGTGCAAACATTACAAAGTAATTAATACTATCATCTGGATGCTGCATTTATCAATCAGGACAGTGTGCTAAAAAATAACTCTGTAAGCAATTCAGTTGAAGCTAAATACATAAGTTAGTTTCAGTAAGTTAGCTAAATCTAGAAGTCTAAGTGAAAATTGTGTAATGTTGGTGTCGAATTAGATTCGCCAAATTGAATTCTACATCTGTAGGGCATAAAAATATACCGTCATCATATGTTTTGTCATTTATGAAAAATGTCATTTACCTGAAGATTAAGAAGAGCTAGTCATTTAAACAAAATGTCCAAATATAGAACTATAATAAAAATATTCATGTACATTCCATTACAGTCAAAAGAGAGGGAGATCGAAACTCGGATAGCTAGACTGTATGGAGAGAGACTTGTCCAATTTAAACACCATTAATTGGAAGACTAAGACCAAGAGTATAACACCCTGGAGAGAAATAGTAAAGAAAGCCAGGGCCCATCATAGGGTATTCATCAGTACAGTCAAATACCGAAAATCCGCCAACTCCTGAAATCCACGTTGCCTCTCAAAATATAAACATTCAGTTTATAGGTTCTTATTGAGTATGAAATATCGAAGAAAAAATACTTACCGAATAATAATGAGTCATAACGGAAATACCAAATTATTGACATCATGATAAAAGTTTTTTCCCTCTAATCTGCATCGAGGTAAAAAAGCAGATGATTCACTCAACTCTTCTTTCTAGTTCACGATTCACGTTGTTGTATTTTCTGAGCTTTGTTATTTCATATGATTATTTAATGCTGCCTTTTTTTTCAATCTGGATATTTTGTGAATAAATTAAGAATATTTTAAATTTCAGCCCTTTTTAATGCAATGACAGAAAGAAATGCACTCATGATTTTACTGTTTGCAATGTTGAAAAACGTAAACACGTTGCATTGAGGGTAATGCATAAAGTGCAAATTCTGCAAAAGATGGAAGCAGGTTCCACTCCTCAGTTTATAGCAGAATGGTATGGAATTGTGACACGATTGTGTATGATATACGGGAAAATAAAGAAAAGCTGTTGAAATTTTACAGCAACAGTGATTCTAACACCGAAATCCGAAACCGGAAATCTTTACATGAGGCGAAATCAGCAAACCTGGATGCTGTGTACATATAATACAATGAATAATGTAATAATGTATATATGTAATAAAGATTTAATGCATATAAAAATTATTACAATAATGTATATAATAATTTAATTAAATGTATCTAATACGCCTTATTTATTTTGCACTTTGAGTCTGAATATTATGATTTATCTTTTCTGTCCTAAAATCCGCACAACCTCTGGTCCCAAGCTTTGCGGATTTCTGGACTTTTGAATATTATGATTTATCTTTTCTGTCCTAAAATCCGCACAACCTCTGGTCCCAAGCTTTGCGGATTTCTGGACTTTTACTGTATTTGTCTCAAACTCAGTGATGCTGTGTTGGCATGCAAAACGGCCCAGTTCTGTGAAAATTAACTATATAAAGCAGCAGTTCTCAATTCTTTGTGCATTGAGCCTTTTTAGAATGAATTTCTCCAGCAAGAGCCTGTTAGACCTATCTTATATTATACAAGTTAATGATGTTTAAGAATTCACATTGGGGGGGGGAGGAGTATAGGTACAGGTTTCGTACAATCCTTAAGAGTCCTTTAAAGCCCTTAGATTTTTTGGAATCAATTTTTGGTCCTTAAAAGTTCTTAAATTTGGTCAAAATCGGCAGAAGGTCCTTAATTTTAATCATCTGAAATTTCTGTCTGTTTCTATGACTGCCATTTTGAGTGTGAATTAGCATTTTGAAGGAATATTTTTGGCGATTCGCTGACATATATGGTTATCTTTTGAATGGGTTCATGGTTTATAATCTGTTCCTATTTCAAATATAAATGATGGGATACTCGAGTTTCTAAGCAAGAAGTGAAACATAAGCATTTTGAAATTCATTTTTTCTAATAAAGAGCTCTTAAACAACTTTTTGCTTTGGGAATGTGAATTCTTTTATTAAAGGGTTCTAAATTTGGCGACTTATCAACATTTTGGGGATTTTAAGATCAGTTTCTATAGAAAATTTTTAATTCCTAGATCTGAGAATTTTTCGAAGATTTTTTTTAAAACATCGTAACATTGATAAATTTTATTAAAATAATGGTAATATATTGAAATTATATTTAAAAAATAACATTAATATTTTTTGGTTGGACTACTTAACTTTTACCAGATCAAGTAAACCCTCATAGGTACATTCTGGAGAGGTACACAAGTTAGGACATAAAGCACGCAGAAACCAGCAAGAGCATTGGTGTGCATATTGAGACAAATCTTTAATTGTTAGAAAAGATCCTTAAAGAGAAGTTGATCGATAAAAAGTAGCCAAAATGTTTGGGAAGGCTTCAAGTTAAAATGACAGATAAATATTTTTTTGAGTTTTGTTGTTACAAAACATAAATGATTTGTAGCTTTTAATGTGTAATTATCGTAATATCGTTTAAGAACCTGTGTCATAAATTACATGTATTTTAAACTGTAAAATTTTATTAGATTTTGATTTTAATAGGGCTTTTTTAACAAATATTGTTAAGAAATAAAATTTAATAGTGGTCATGTAAATCCATAATGACTAAGGTTATCAAACTGCCTAATTATTTACAACTAACTGCTTACCCTTAAAAATTATCTCTGCATATTAAAGCAAGTTATTGCCTTTCATTAATACTAACTGGTGTCACAAGATAAAATACAAAAATGTAAAAGTTCAAGTAAAACATATTCTTTGCATCTAGTGAGACAAAATAATACAAAACAGTTTATCACCTCTGGTGCTTTAATGGCTTATTGGAACCGTAAAGTATATCAACTGGGTTACAATCCCTGGAACTCTACTTGAAGCTACGACACTAACTGCATCAAACAGAGCCTGACTAACTTTCAACACTTGCCAACCGTGCCTGCATCAGGCCTTTCAGGTTGTTCTAATCAGCAGGTCTCTCTCTCTCTAAACAAGCAGCAGTGGTGACAACATTCAGTCTTTTGTTATGAATCATGCTGATTATGATCTTACTTCTCATTTTAACCTATGCTGTTTGACATAAAATCTACCTGCTATTTACTAAACCTCCAGACTGACCGACCAAGTATGTGACAAAATGAGACTAACCCAAAAAAAAAAAAAAAAAAAAAAAACATAAAGCTGTTAGTAAAACGTAAATGTCACTTATCTTCTTTCAAATATGTCCAACTATTGGGTTGGCAACTAAGTAATTGTGGATTTTTTTTAGAAAGTCAAAGAAAATTTTTTTCATGGAACTAAATAACTTTATTCTGTAAGTATTGCCCATTTTGTTCAATGACCTTTTGCCATCTTTCAGGCAGCATCATAATCCCACGTTTATAAAACTTCTGGTTTTTATTAGCAAAAAACTGAATCAGGTACGATTTGACATCATCATCATTATTGAAATTTTTACCATTCGAGGAGTTTTGTAAAGATCGAAACAAAAGTCAGAACCATATGGTGGATGTGGCAAAACATCCCAACCAAGCTCCAATAAATTTTGTTGAGTGACCAAAGATGTGTGTGGCCTTGCATTGTCATGATGGAATACACCTTTTCAATTTATCAATTCGGGCCACTTTTCTTCAACTGCATTGTTTAATTTCATTAGTTGTCAATGTAGACATCAGAATTGATCGTTCGGTTGGGTGGTAAGAGTTCCTTTGTAATCCCACCAAAGACAATTCCTTTGTAATCCCACCAAACTAATAACAAAACCTTCTTTTGATGAATATCAGCTTTTGATGTTGTTTGAGTTGGTTCACCTGGCCTGCTCCACGATCTTTTCCGCTTGATATTGTTGTAAACAACCCATTTTTCATCGCCAGTTAGCAGTCGTTTTAAAAATGGATCATTTTCAATAAGTTTGTTTAGCAAATTGCAGCTGTTAATGCACTGCGTTAAATGCGTTTCTTTCAGTTCGTGAGGAATCCATGTATCGAACCGCAAATGAACAAGATAGGAAATAATTTATTTCCTATCTTGTTCATTTGTGGTTTTGCAGCTGAAGATGATGGTTTGGTAAAACCATTGAAACTAGTCCTGTGAAAATTTTGTAAATTAACGCTGATTTTTGTTGTTTGACTTCTGAATTAGTATTTATTCGGCGTGTTATTGTGTCTTAATCATACAACTTTTTATGAGCTTGTGATGCGTTTTTCCCTTTGCGGAAATAAAAAAGAAAAATATGACGAAAATGTTCCTTTTGATTTTCCATTTTTCAATGAACGCCAAACGAAAACTACACAACCGATCAAAAAACTTTTTTTACTGATTAACAGCTGAATTGCCGACTATCAAATAACAAAATGTGTTTTACATTTGTACTATGTCTGCAACCCTAAAAATTCAACTGAAGCCATCTATGAGTGAAATCCGCAATTACTTAGTTCCCAACCCAATATTATAAGTAAAATATGTAATGCTACTTAATAAATTGCATAAAGTTTATTTTGTTCTCAAACTTATTAATAATTATGTTAATTATTTCATGTTTAGTAATAATGCATACTACTTAGGGATCTATTTCATTTTTAGCATGGTATTACAAAAGTGAAATTCGGGCATGGATAATATTTTTAATTGAATTTATTCAGTTTCCATTTGCTCATAGGTCCTTAATTTTTTTCATTAATGGTCCTTAAAAGTACTTAATTTCCTTGTGCAGAAATGTGTACGAACCTCGTAGGTAGTAAATAAATACCTAAATAATTATGCAGTGTCCATAAAATGAAATTATACTTTAATATTTTAATGTATTTATTAGGGGGATATTCTCAAATAGTAAGTCGTACATAAAGGTTCTTCAGAAGTTCAATAAATTAAAACCAATTTCTGTTAAAACAGATTATTACTAAGAAAATCATTAAGGTTGTTACAATAAATTTGGTTCTTGCAAGTTAATCATTACATACAATTCAATCCAAATACATATTAGTTGATTACTTTATATCTGAAATTTCTATTACTCATTATAGAAGACAGTTAAAATTTAATTATACTATTAGATAAATGTAATGCACTGTAGGCCTAAACTAAAACATCACTTGGGGAGAAGCGTAAAAGCATTTAATGAAACACTTATGGTTGAATTTTTATGCACAATTTTCTTATTTTAAGTTTAACTGTTGACTGCAGGCAAATGCCTTGTTCTGCATTCACACGTAATATATATATTGTTTTAGTACCTGTATAGGTAAAGAATGCAGCTTTACAGGTATGTATAGTTGAGAATGACAGTAGCACTAATTTTGCTTTCTGAGATAAGATTTTGAAATCATCTTGTATACAGCCAAAATTTTGATAGATTTTGGTTTTGATGTTCTCTGTGAGGTGTCAGATTTAATCCGTATTCCACTGAGATTAAGCTGTATCATTTTTCCTTCACACTGAACATGAGCTATCTGAAAATAAAGTTCAAGTGAGTCTTTCAAACTTTAAGATGCACCTGAATATTTTTTGTATTCATTGTAATGATAGTTTCTTCCAAAAAGGATTGAATATAAAAGGCCACTGTTGGCCACTTGAGAGCCACTGTTTACAAGAGTTCAAGCTAAATATAACAGAATAATTTTTAATCATTGTGAAGTAGTGATAAGAATATTGCTTGTTTTTGTGTGATGAAGTTCTTCAGAGACCCTAGTAAATACATCCAGTATATAGTCGGGCAATTCATATAGATTAACAGCCAGTAATTTGTTGCCTATGTGTAATATAAATGGTGCAACATCCACGTACCTAGATGCAAGGTTCTATCTTGGTTAAAAAATAAACATTTCGAAAATATATCTCCATCGCGAATGAAGAGCTTATAAGTATTTACAAAAAAGTCCGTGGCACTTGAAAAGAGGATTTCCGTAACATTTTACCAGTATTGCGGGAAATCTAAAAATAAAACTTCTGAAGTCTGATGACAAGAATAAAGTTTGAGTCTTATGAATCATATTAAGTTAATCATATAATAGTTTACGTAAGTTCATTGTTACCTGCATACAGGTTCATAATAGATTGAATGCACACTGAACTGATGATAGCTTGATAAATTTTGCCTAAATAAACAAATTACAATTCTAGAACTTTCTGCAAAAGTACTCATACAAATCTTCACAGTGTCATAAAGTACAGAAGTACAGTAACTGCACTTCAATCTGCTAAGAATGTTAAACACAGTGCAGTGCAAAGCATTTCTAAAAAGCTCACACGGACATATCTCAATACTCTGAACTTGCGCTGAACTAAACAGCAACTAAGAAACTCATGCTTTTGCCAGTCTTGTATAATTTTCATGTAACTGCCAAGAAATTACTGGTGCCTTCTCGAAATTACCTGTAGGCATACGAGTTACAGTTACTTATAGGATCAATTATCATTATTGAATTACAATACCCATTACAGTTATACAGGGACTGGACTAAAATGTTGTCAAGTATTCACCAAGTTTGGTGACAAAAATTAGTCGCCAAAACCATTGCCAACTTGATGATAAGACATTTAATAAGACTGCTGTTTACACAATATTAAATAGATTTGCCACTGTATTCTTATTTTTCCAGCAAAGCTCTATTTCTTTTGATTTTTAATGTTACATCTTACCCCCCCCCCCCAAAAAAAAAAATAAAAAACTGCAATCTCACATTTAATTTCATTAAAATTATTTACATGTGTACAAAATTCAGAAAAGCTGACATACGCGGACTGGGTTGGAGAAACAGTTCTTGCAAGAAACTCCACAATTTTACTTATCTAAATTTTTTGTTTGCGTTTCAGAGTAAAGCCTAAAATGTCTGAAAAAAAAATGTGTTTTTTACAGTGAAAAAGATAATGTTTTTTTCACATGATTTACAGTAAAAGTCCGAAATAGGGGGGGGGGAATAGATAAGGAGAAGCATGAAGTTTCTTGTTAAAAATGTTTGATGAGAAGTTTAAAGTAAAATAACAATAAATTCCAAACAATTTCAACACCAATAAATTCAAAAATTAAAAAAAAAAAAAAAAAATTAAAGCAATGCAACGATTAACATAGCTTTCTACAAAATTAAAACAATAAAAAAGTAAGTTCACTTGCCTTTCAAAATAGTTCTCAAGAAGGCAAAATATTGTTATGGTTTCTTTATTTATTTAGCTATTTTTAGTAGAATTTTTAGTTAAAATTGTTTTATATTCCCGTGCAATGCAGCACGAGACTTACTTGAAGAGAAAGCTACACTGGAAAAATTAAAATACAGAAGCATGCACATTTAACATTTTAATAAATAGATATTTCGTAATTGTACTCTTGCTATCCAGAAAAATCGAGAAAGTACAAGAATGTTCTCGTGCATTTAAAAAGCTTATGAAAGCTGGAGGAAAACATTTCGATCCATTTGTTTAGAAAACTGTTGTTGTTTACTGTAGCGAATGATAAGTAGGAATGAGAACAAACTGGCTCTGTTGGAGTTGTGGTACTGAAGTGTTGGAAAGTAGTACTGAAGGCTGAATACGACAGCGTTGCAGAACACTCCAGGGCACAGAAAATAAAACATGATTTGACAAGACCAATCAGTGCCTTGAGATGGAATAGGAGTGAAAACAAACCAATCCCAATGTGCTGGAACTGAAGGCCACATACGAAGCAACTGCAGAATACCCCAGAGCACGGAAATTACGACAGACGATTTAAACAGGCAATTAAATGCCATGGGATGGAAAAGGAGTGATAAGAAACCAATGTCCTGGAACTGCGGAGCTAAAGGCAAAGGAACTGCAGAACATTCCAGGGTACAGAAAATTACACCATTTCCCAGCAATGTCGCAGGAAACATTAATGATCATATCACGCAGCCGAGTTTGAACAGTAGTGAAAAACCCCGCTTTAAAGCGCTAAAGATTTCTGCAGTGAGTGGCAAAAGTAATGGGCATCTCGATGGTGTTCCTTGTAATGTGATCATTGACGCAGGAGCTAATGTTACCATCATTCAGAAAGATTTAGCTAAACAATTAAACTCATTTGGATGCCTTCCTGTGTTGTCCTCCAGACTGTGTTGTCCTCCAGACTGCGTCTGATGATAAAGTCGACATAGACGGGAAGTTAAACGCGAACATCACATTTGGAAGTGCCGCCCGCCATCACACAGCATACATGGCAGAGATTGCAGATCCTTGCATATTCGGATTATACTTTTTAAGGATGTATAATTTTTCCTTGGACTTCAAAAACAACAGACTGCTTTCATTATCAGAGGACATAATTATCCATCATCAGAAGGTATCCTCACCTGGAAATGCCTACGCCTTATCTGAAAGACCCAGCTGAGAAAGCTACCGAAATCATACTAGGGTCGAAGAGAAATGGAAGACTTTCTGATGGCAACTGATACTTCCAAGATTCCAGATGTCCTTAAAGAAATACATAGCAGCCCTGCAGGAGATCACTTCGGAATAATGAAGACCTTCCAGAGAGTTTGTGAGCTCTTCTACTGGAATAATGCAAAGGATGACATGCAAAAGTGGTGCCGATCTTGCGATGCCTGTGCAGGTCGGAAAGGATCAAAGAAACGCAGCCTAGGCAAGCTGAAACATTATAGTGTAGGAGCACCTTTTGAGCGTATCGCCTTTGACATCTTAGGACCTCTGCCATGAACTGCTAATGCAACAAATACATCCTTGTTGTCATTGATTACTTCATCAAGTGGCATATCCTATTCCTGATCAAGACACTTTCACAGCAGCAGAGGTAACGATACAGCACTGGATTTCCAGTTTTGGAGTGCTTCTTCAGTTACATACCAATCAAGGATGAAATTTTACTTCAGCTGTAATGAAAGAACTCGCAAGCTGTAATGAAAGAACTCGACAAATGCAATTTAACTGTATTTAATTGCACTTTCAAGGGCAATTAAATACAGTTAAATTGCATTTATCAGTACTAATCTGCTGCCTAAATTAATTTTATAATTTAATTTAGCGATAGTTTGTGGAATTAAAATTGTTTTAGGAAGTAGTTCTGTTAAACCAGTTGAATCCCACCATTGCATCCACTTGTGCCTGCTGTTTTTGAAGCAGCTCAGTTTCATCCATCAGCAAAAAAGAACCAGGAATTTGATATTTAGTTTTTTTTTTTTTTTTTTCCTCTGTTGCACGTTGTCAGCTCTGGTAAGTGGATGGTCGTATATCACAGAAAATGAGGATATCTCAGAAAGAATATATTTTACATTAATATCAAAGAAATCTAATGTGTACACCACAGGACTTCCTTGTACAGAATATTAAATTATATGCATTTTTTCTTTCATTTCATTTAAACTTATTGGATTGAATTAAATCTACTTCGCCAACAGCACATAAACCACAATAGAATAAATGCATTCTTCAAAATTCACTCTAGTATTTGTTTACCATAGCGACACTCTGGCGCTAGATTATTCACTTAACAGTATTATATTTCGTTCATATTATAACTCATAATGCACAAAATTTATATCATTTAAAGAATAGAATTATCTAATCGTTGCCACATGTTCTATTCAAATACTATAATAAAGCTAGAATGATGTATAAAAGAAGTTAAGCAAATGAAACAAAAAAGAAACAGTTTTTCACAGACAAATGAGCATTTCTCATTCAATTAATTCAGTTCTAACTTCGCGAGAAGGCAAAAATATATAAAAACTCAAAATATCTATATTAAAAATTACGAAGTAAATCTTAAACACTTATTTCCTCGAAAAAATTCCAGAAAGGATTAAGCATGATTTAATTGGCAATAATAAATGAAGGCGTTATCTTTGTTGTTGCGAAGCTAAGTTTCTCTAGATTGGCAACAAATCCACTAGTCTGCTGTTTCAAATGTAAACAATCAATGACCGCCATTAAAAAAAGGCTTAGCCGCACTTAAACAACTTTAAAATTGGTGATAATTCTAAAAATATTGCATAAAGTTTTACTAAAGGCATAAAAACCTTAACTGGAAGATAAAAACAACATAATTCAATCATTTTTAAGGTAAAAAATGTACAATTTACAAACATATAAGAGTAAAGAAACTGAGATCACTGAGCCGGTTAACAGAGTGGATATATATATAAATATATTTATATACATTTGGTGCGGCCGATTGCAATCAAAATATGAGGTGCACATCTACATGTTATAGCAGTCCTATATACAAAATTTCAACCTTCTGAGGCTACTCGTTTTTGAGTTATGCGAGATACGTACGTACGCACGTACATACGTTCGTACAGACGCCACGAAAAATTCTCTTCAGAATTAATTTTAAAGCAGTTTTATAATTTTTTTTGAGGAAATGAGTCTTTTATTCTATCCTTACGTACAGATAAACATCGTTAAATTGCATTCGATAGCGGTCAAAAAGGATTTTTTCGTTGAAATATGCTGCCTGAAACATTTCGCGATTACAATACTTCCTTTTTACTTTGTACAAGGAAGTAAAAAAGGAATTTGTAAAAGTACACTTTAAAAAACAGTCTAGGAATGTAAAAGGTTGAAATTTAATTAAAGGCCAATCCTTCAGGTGAACTACAGCCTCTTAATTTAGAAATGCACTTTATCAGCTGAAGTGCTCTTTAGAATTCTTAACTGATTGAAAGTAAGTTCAGTTTATGTTTCACTGTTATATGAAGCTATATTTATCATATTTAGAAATTTTAATTCTGTGCATTGCATTAAATTTTATTGTAAAATATGTTACTCATTTTGATATCTGTAATTATAATTTTTTTATGCATGTGTTACGGGACTTTTTTCTGGATTATTTTAAATTATGTCAACTTTCTTTGTAGAATGTCCATTTGTTTTTCAGGATGTACCCATTCATAGTTATTATGCTGTGTTTGATGGGCACTCTGGAATTGATGCTGCTAGTTATGCTTCAGCCCATCTTCATGTGAATATTGCAAAACATCCTGCCTTCCTCACAGACACTCCTAAAGCAATAGCTGAGGCTTACAGAATTACAGATGAAAATTTTTTAAAAACATGTAGTAAAGAGGTATGAAAATACTAAATTTTCTAAATGTCATAAAATTTAAAAATGATATAAACTTATTTAACCCTTTGATGCATGGTGGTCGCGCCTTGAAACCACCATTTTCCGAATTTTTTTCTCCTCTTTTTTCCGAAATTTTTGAGTGAAAAATGAATTGATTACTGATCTTTTACGTCTAAATAACACAAAATGACTGTAGAATCATATATGTTTTAGTATTAATACTTCAGATCGGATGCCTTTTAAAATTCGTGTTCGATGAAACAAAAAAACTTCCTTTTATTAATAAAAACAACTTTAAATTTCAAAAGTTAGTCATCGCACATCATGATTTCTATCATAAACAATAAAAAATTGCAGTAATTAAATTGCATATATAAAAAAAACCCTCCATATGTATGGCATTTGCTATGTGGTTTCAGGGCACGACCACTGCACCACCAGAGTATTGTGTCACAATGCTTACAATCCTCTAGAGGCTTGGTTGTCGCACCTTGAAACCACTGGCGTTTGCTTCTCAATGGCGTTCACTTGCTTTTCAAATAGGAATGTTTATTTTTACCTGGATATAGATAAAGGGCTTTGAAACCACAGAGTTATTTTATTACTAAACAATACATGCACCTGCCCAGTAAAAAGGTGTTTCTTTTCCAAATACTTTTCTCTGACATCAAAACACTTGCTCCTCAAGCTAGTATTGTGATTTTATAAATTATTTCCTGTGGTTTAAATTTAATGTAAATATACTTTGCTATAATTAAAAATAGGAATTGCGTAAAAGTTTTATTTAAATTAAAAATATTTTCTGAATATTTTGGGACGAAATACGAATAAAATAAGTATGAATGAGAAACGAACGATCCGTACAAAGCCAAAAAGATCAAGCCCCCCCCCCATTAACATAAAAAAACCACAAATTTCATGTGCCAGATGAAAAGAAACTAAATAACGCTGGACATATACCAGTGAAATTTAAATCCAGGCAGTGTACATTTTGTAGTACAAGGAAGAAACCTCATAGAACAAGATTTTATGTGCGAAACGTGCAATGTGGGTCTGTGCATGTACCAAAGAGACAAAACATGCTTTAAACAGTGTCACAAAAAAAAAAAAAAAAAAAAAAAAAAGAGTTCTTTTTTATCTTTATTTTATTGAGTTTTTTAATCCATTTATCCAAATGTCCTTATTATGTAGGTACTTATATTTTCACTGCTATAGAAAAATTACATAAATGTTTATTTTTTAATTTTTTCTGACAATTTACTTTAACAATTCTGACAATTTTTTCTGACTTTTTTTTAAAACTTTGTAAAATAATGTAAAAAAATTATATATAATGCAACTCTTACATACATTTTTTTTTTTAAAATCCGCAAATTTCGTCATTTATTGGAAACATGCGCGGAAAATGGTAAGTTTTTTTTTTCCTACTACATCACTAAGTTTCAAAGTCCTAGACTCGCAGTGGTTTCACAGTGCGACCACCACCCACAGAACAATGGGCAAGAGTAGATCCTTTTAATTCATATATTATTTGTCTCTAGGATCATAATATTCAATTTCTAGAGTATTTAGTTAAAAAAATTATAAAAATAATATCGCACGTGTCAAAGGATTAAGAGGTTTGATTTTTTTTTTCTAAAATACATGATTATTATCATTTATAAAATGGTAAATTTGCAGTTTGCCAGGCAGGCTATTTAATAATAAGTTACAAATTTTGGGGGGGGGGACCATCATGCCATAAATAATTCCATTCTTTTCTCAATGAGGCATTAAAGGTTTGTAAAATTTTTACTTATTGATCGTCACTGTGCTTTAAAAAAATACAGTACAAAGTCCAAAATCCAAGCGTCCATTATCCGGAGTGATCTAAAATCCGGACTTTAAAACCACCAACAACGTTTTTCTCCTAGGCTTTACGCATGTGCATTTGATTCCCTCCCTCCGTGCATAATAAAAATAAAACATCTGGAGAGTACCGATTCTTAATTTCACTTCAACACTAAATAAAATGCCTTGTAATTAAAGAAAAATTTTAGCATAAATTTTTACGATCAGTAATTTGGCGCACACATCTCAACCGAAACATTCCACATAGATACATCGTTGATCTGATGTCAACCTGGGGAATCATTGTTTATTATACTTTCCTTTCATCACCGCATGTTTATCAAAACATGACAACTTGAGTAATGAGTCGTGTAGTGATGACTAATATTTTTTTTTTTTTTTTTTTAGTAATTGAATAATAAAGGAGTATGGTAACCTTTTATGTTAGCATTACGCTTGGTGATGATTACAGATTTAAGTTAAATGTGTAAAAATGTTGACGAGGAAAAATTTAGCAAAAATTTCTTTCCATATGTTAAAAAGAATTTTTTTTTTTTTTGATGATATTCATAGACCCAAAGATTACATTCAGGGCTATTTGAATTGAGAATAAATGATTTGTTGTTCACATAAACCTAGAACCAGCACCAGGGCTCGTATGGGTGCACCGAGTCACAGAATTTAAGACCCACAGAGACTGCATCAGGCAGTAAGATATCTCAATAAGCTTAAGTATAAGCTGGCCCTCAATAAGGCTTAAGTATATGTGGGAATTTATTTATTCAGAACTCTGATAAGCCTTAAGCATGTGCAAGAAATAGACATAAATATAATAAATAACTTAACTAATACAATTCAGGCTTAATGTTTCAGTGCACAATAGAAGCAAGATAAAATTTAACAGAACAACTTGTCATTAGTCGCCAAGCTCATGATGCGTAGCCAAATATGTATAGTGAAGGAGAGCTAAATTTGATGACGATAGCCGCTAATTTTAAAGGTTTTCGGATATCGCAAAACAAAGGCGAAATTTTCCAATTAAAGGATTTTGTAAAGAAATGTGGAGAGTCTGTAATAAATGAAGATGATATAAAAGAAGTTTTTCATTGTGATGACAATGCTTCTCAATTATCAAACAATTAATGAATGGCGAAATCTGTAGTATGGTTCTAGATCCAGAAAATACAGCTACTGATAGTGAAGAAAGTGACAGAGAAGTTACTCAAAAGGAGAAAAATTTCAATTCGTAAGTTAGTCGGAATTCTCGAAACAGCAGTTACAGGATTTCAACAATGTAACTAAACAAGAGATTATGTCTGCCAACAGAATTAAAGAGAAAGTGTTAGCATAAAAAATGAAGTTACTTAAACAACTTTACATTGAAAGAAATGTTTAATAAGGTAAACAAATAAATATTAAGCTTTTTGTTTTTGTAAATTTTGATACCCTTTAGATCATAAATACTTCATTTTTTCATAAATGACAATTTCATATTTTTAATTTTATAATTTCTACATGCTGTCATACTAGATTTAAACTAATGATCTAATATCCAGAAAAATCCCAAATCTGGAATCGCCAAAGTCCTGATGAGTCTAAATTTCGGACTTGTACCGTATAATTTAATACTTGTAATTGATTCGGTACTGTATAAATAATAATAAGGAAAAGAAGCTTTTTGCTGCTATTATTTGATTAACATATCATTAATGTTCCCTAATGTCATATTATATATTTGTTATATATTTACATATTATTAATTTTTATATCTTTTTAGACCATTGTTAGTTTGTATTTATTTGGATCCATTAGTTCTATGTTGGAAAAATATATATTGCATCTATTTTTGGATATATATGCTCTTAATATGATTTAAATTCAGTAGGGTATAATTAGTCATCCTATTTGATTCTTTTTCATTAGTCAATGGAGTGAGAGGCATGGGATATAAGATCTGAAAGTCATAGGTAAATAATTCTAATATGAACTTAATAATTTTTTCACTTGAGGGTTTTCATGTGCTATGTTATGTGATCATATAATTTTACACTGGAGTAAGATCCTATCATTTTAACAGTCATTAAATAATCTGCTCATAGTCCTATTATTTAATATTTCAAAAATCGTGGTTATTTTAAGGAAACGTAAAATGTCTTAATTGAAATTATGAGGCAAACAGATTTTCATTAAAAATCAGATTAACTGAAGACTTTTATTTGTATTGCAGTTACATTTTTTAAATATAAAATTTTAAATAATTTTAAAAAGGAAAGTATTTAAACATCCTTAAATCAATATTCTGAGAAATGGAATATTCCTAATATTTGGATTTTTATTTGTGAAGAATTAATATATAATGATTTACAGAAAATTTGCAGTTATTTTAGGTGTTTTGTAATTCTTATTAATTTAGAATTTTATTGCTGTTTTAAAGAAGGAAAGAATAAAATGTGCAATGTTCTTAAAATATTATTTTTTGAAAATTTAATTTTCGTGTGTAATTATTGTCTTGGCCCAAACCACATGAGAGTTTGATTGTTGAACCATACTAATAGTTTACCCAAAGCCATATGAGAAATTTAAGTTAATTATCATTGTACGTAGGCTTATGAATTACCTGTTTACCATTAATTGGTAAATTAATTTATTTGAATTTAAGACATAATTTTTATGAATTAAAAATTTTCTTTTCATGTTTTAGAACATAAAAAGTGGCTGCACTGCTGTCTGTGCCTTAATCAGAGAAAAAACTATTTATCTCTCTTGGCTAGGGGACTCTCAAGCTGTGCTGGTCAGGAAGGGCAAGCCTTCAATAATTACAGAGCCTCATAAACCAGAGAGACAGGTACATAATTTACTGTAAAATCTGTTTATGAATTCAAATTTATAAGTAATTTATTGTATGAATTAAAAACTGGTTTATACTATCCAGGATGAAAGGGAAAGAATTGAAAGTCTTGGTGGTCATATTACACACATGGGAACATGGAGAGTAAATGGAATTTTAGCTGTCACAAGAGCCTTAGGTAAAAATCTTTCTGTCTTAATTAAGCTAATCTGAAATTTATTCTATTATTTGAGTTTTGCATATAGGCTGTATTAATAGTGGCTTGATTTCATGTATAAACAGAGTGGAATGTGGCATCTTCAAAATATTTTAATAACAATTTATAAATTCTATGCAGCAACCATTATGTGATCTCTTTTTTCTTAAATTATGTCAAAATTATCCCTATTTGTTTCATGGTTTTTTACTTGATTTGGATCATGTGCATCACTTGGTTAATAGTATTATTATATTGGTTACTTATGCTATTACCATATGCAAGAAAGCAGCTATTCTGATTTTTACAGTTTTAGGTCAGTAATATACCTCCCTCTCATTTTTATCTATACGTGTTAGTTAAAATTGATTCAAATGTACTAAATAAACTCAGATTTAAAACTTTGATAATATTAACTTTTATCTTGAATATTTAGGAAATTAATGTGAGATACATCTGGATTTATTTCTATATGGGATGTTAATACATTTTAAGAAGGATTTTATTAAAGGATTTAAAAATATATACGAATATTGTGAAATGAAAAATTCTTGGGAAATATTGCCTGCTACCTTCAAATTTTTATCTTTCAGCATGTCAGATATAAAAAAACTATTGTATTATTGTTAATGAATATGTTTTTGCCTTTCCCAAAGAAAATTTCTCTTGATTCCATAACTAAAAAATCTGATGTGTACACCACATGACTTCCTTGTACGGAATATTAAATTATACGCATTTTTTCTTGCATTTCATTTAAACTTATTGGATTGAATTAAATCTACTTCGCCGACAGCGCATAAACCACAATAGAATAAATGCATTCTTCAAAATTCACTCTAGTATTTGTTTACCATAGCGACACTCTGGCACTAGATTCACTTAACAGTATTATATTTCGTTCATATTATAACTCATAATGCACAAAATTTATATCATTTAAAGAATAGAATTATCTAATCGTTGCCACATGCTCTATTCAAATACTATAATAAAGCTAGAACGATGTATAAAAGAAATTAAGCAAACAAAACAAAAAAGAAACAATTTTTCGCAGATGATTGAGTATTTCTCAATCAATTAATTCAGTTCTCATTTCGCGAGAAGGCAAAAATATATAAAAACTCAAAATATCTATATTAAAAATTACGAAGTAAATCTTAAACACTTATTTCCTCGAAAAAATTCCAGAAAGGATTAAGCATGATTTAATTGGCAATAATAAATGAAGGCGTTATCTTTGTTGTTGCGAAGCTAAGTTTCTCTAGATTGGCAACAAATCCACTAGTCTGCTGTTTCAAATGTAAACAATCAATGGCCACCATAAAAAAAGGGCTTAGCGGCACTTAAACAACTTTAAAATTGTTGATAATTCTAAAAATATTCCATACAAATTTACTAAAGGCATAAAAGCCTTAACCAGAAGATAAAAACAACATAATTCAATAATTTTTAAAGCATAAAATGTACAATTTACAAACATTTAAGAGTAAAGAAACTGAGATCACTGAGCCAGGTAACAGAGTGGATATATATATATATATACGTTTGGTGCGGCTGATTGCAACCAAAATACGAGGTGCACATCTACATGTTATAGCAGTCCTATATACAAAATTTCAATGTTCTGAGGCTATTCATTTTTGAGTTATGCGAGATACGCACAGACGCCACGAAAAATTCTCTTCAGAATTAATTTTAAAGCAGTTTTATAATTTTTTTGGAGGAAACGAGTCGTTTATTCTGCCTTTACGTACAGATATCACGCAAAAACATCGTTAAATTGCATTCGATAACGGTCAAAGTGGATATTTTCGTTGAAATATTGTGCCTGAAACTTTTCGCGATTACTATACTTCCTTTTTACTTCGTACAAGGAAGTAAAAAACAGTGAAAATGCATGGTATTAAAATTTCTAAATGCAAAACTAGCAGCATTATAAATTGGAAATAATAATAAAAAAAACTGAAATGGAATTGCATGGAAAAAAGACTTAAATGAAAATCTGCAAGAGAGATAAGAGTTATGTACTGTTTCCAGTGTTTCCTAACTGATAATTTCATTAACAACAGAAGACTTAAATGAAAATCTGCAAGAGAGATAAGAGTTATGTACTGTTTCCAGTGTTTCCTAACTGATAATTTCATTAACAACAGAAAATCCACCGATAGTGAATCGGAGTTGTTGACAGTTAGAAAGTGTTTAAATTTCTAGCCATGTGGCTGAACACAGGAAATGTTGTTGAGCCTTCTATAAACACTGTTTAATGGACATTGGATACATTGATGAAACATGGATTTATTAAGTAATTAAGTAGGATAGATTTATTAAATAATTAAGTAAGATGAGGAGCAACACATTTTTAGTACAAATCCTGAAATCTGGATACCAGTATCTGGAATGATCCAAGATCCAAATCACCAGCCAAAATAAATAAATAAAATTATATAAAAGAATCCTGCCTTACAAAGTTTAAGAATAAACTCAAGGAAGTGGGTGTGCCGTAAATGCGATTTTTCACCTGTGTCACGTCACTTTCAAGTACTCCTTGGCTAGGGAGTTGTACAATGACCAGTGAAAATACATTGATTGAATTTGGCACCATGGCAAAATTTTCTCAAGCCAACCTGAAAATCTGATATGAATTGGTGACTGCAAAGTCTATCAGGTAGTGTCATGCACTGTTTGCATGTGGTTTGATAAAATATCAATAAAATGAATAGTGTTTGTATTTTGCGGAAAGTATTTATGAATTTTTGTGACATATGTTAATGCAATTTTATATCTCATGATGGAAAAATTATATTGGGGAAATAATATCTTTGGATAAAAAAACCAGAAAATCAGCAACATTAAAAAAGTTTGCTAATTTTTAAGTTCACATAATTAAGACCAAAGTATTTTATAAAAATCTGTCATCTTTTTGTGTGTTAATGAAAGTAATAAAAATGATTGTAAGTTGTATCCAATTAATCCAGTAATCCAATTAGTGCAATATTTTAAGTGAGACAAAAGATGAAATAAAAAGCAGTTTTGTATCTTCTTAACCCTTTAACTGTCAAGTTATTTTGAGGATTTAGGTACACAAATTGTCAAATTTTTTTATTGGAAAAATCAAATGTTTACTACAAAATAAAATATACTTAAGTAGTTAAAAAATTGATATTTTGAAGTACATGGGTAAAATTTTTAAAGTCTTGTAGCCTAGTGGAGTATTATTCTCTAAAAATGAAAGAAATTAATTATTTTCTAAAAAAAATAAATAAATGAAAAAAAAAAATAAAATAAAAGTGAATACCTATTAGTAGTTCAGTAATTCAATCCTGTGTGGTACAACTGGAAACATTTTTCCAAGCACAAACCAACTCCACATGCGACGGGGGACGTGGGCACCACCCCTTTACCGTCGGTTAATTGGTGTAGTGCCACGTCCACCAATATCTAGAGTTGAACCTTGAGTCTTTCAAAAGAGCAATTACATGGCCATACAAGGGCTGTTAATATTTAGTATTACATTCTTGTTTGCTGGTTAACATATTCTATGGATAACGTGATTTACAGAGTTACATACTGACTTTGTCTCTCATTTCCGGCATACAATGCATATGCATTACCTGAATTACATTAATCTTACATTGCGTTGGATTACTTTTGTGTACAGTTACAGTTTTTAGCTGTACATTTCAATAAATATACCTACATTACTTGTAGATTGCATATAAATACAGTTTGCATGTACAGATACATATGCCAATATTACATGTGCCTTGCGTGACATTTTTTTTATATACATACATAGTCAGGCACGCCTGCTTCACATATTACTTAATTTTACCTACACTGCTTAAACTTAGGTTACATATACTTGCAGTTGCATATAGATACATGCAGATACATTCTGATTAATTTTTTAGATACAAATATTTACAAACATAATAGTCTTACAGGTTACTTACATTACATGTTATTTGGGTACTTATTGCATAATTTTCCAGTACATGAAATAGACATTCCAATACATACATTGCTTTGCGTTAGACATCCTATATCCCTTATTCATAATACAAAACATATATGTAACCCATGCATTTTTATTAGACATTTCTGCATTTATATTGCATTACTTTAAATTGCATAACTTACTTATACATAGCTTACTGATACACAAAAATATTTACATATATTACACTCCCTTACATTACTTTGCTTACAGATATATGCACTTTCATACATTCGTTATGCCTACATTATATATCGGTTCATTATATATGGTCTTACGGTATAATTTGCCGAAATTTATTTACACAGTACATGCACATTGTTAAATGCAACTGACTTTCCAGGTATGAATACAGGCAGTCTTTATACTGTGAGTTTCTAGTCTACATTATAGTTTCTTACAATTCACTTGAATGACAGTTTTCCTACATTGCAATACATGTCCTTTTTAAAATGCTTAAGTTGTTTTTACATGCTGGGTTGTTCTATGGCTGACACAAGTCTGTATCTAAGTCGGACAGTCTGTCCATCAACTGTACCAGCTTTTTAATACAGTGCCGCTGTTTTATCATATATTTACAGAACGGCTGGCGATTTGTTTCAGGGAGATTGATATGCAGTCCTTCTGTTAATGGGCATGACGTTAGATAGTGCTCTGGTGAGCCTGAGTCGCCGCATGCACATTGACTTGTGTGACTTAAGCCACGCTTGAAGAAATATTCCGGGTAGGGCCCATGCCCGGAAATGAACCTTACCAACTGTGCGTTCGCTACATTTCGGCTAGTGTCCACATAGCCGATGAAGTAGTGGGTCCTTCTCCCTGTGGTGCTTTGGTCCCATTCGTTCTGCCACATGCCAGTAGCCCTTAGGCGTAGTGTCTTCTTTAAATACGAATGCGGCCATGGGATGATAATTGGTGCATCAAGCGGGTCAGTTCTTGCCTCTTTGGCGAGTTGGTCGGCAAGTTCATTGCCATAGTGGCCAACATGAGCCTTTATCCACTCTAATTTTGTGCGGTACTGGGGGTTACTTCTAAGACCTCTCTGGATTCCCTGTATAATCTCCGAGGGATGATCTGCATTCCAAATGGCATATAACGATGATAAGCTGTCCGTTTTAATGGTGACATGGCTATGCTGGTGCGAGTGCAGGTAGCGAATCGCTTGTGCAATTGCCACTGCTTCGCTTTGAAAGACACTGTTATGTTGTCTTAACTGTCCCTTCCATTTCTCGATTGCGTTGTCTTGTTTCGTGGCGACATAGGCGCATCCCACTCTTTCGTCCAATCTGGACCCGTCTGTATAGATGGTCATTTCCCTTGAGTGATGAGTTGCAGTGGGATTAATTGAGATAAGTATCCCTTTGCCTTTCTCTGCCAGGTGGACGTCAAGAGGGCAGAAGTTTGTTTCGTACTCATCCGGGTAGTATGTTTCATCATCAAAAGTAACTGCCTTCTTAAGTTGCAAAATGTGTTGGCGTACTGCCTCCTCCTCAACCCGGATGTGTAGGGGAAGGAGACCAGCAAGTACGTTAATGGCATCGGTGGAGGTGGTGCGGTAGGCCCGTGTGATTCCCAATGCGAATGGTCGTTGTATGCTGTTAAGATGTCTGACCTTCCTTCCTTGCATTGGGTAGGCCCATACTGCGGCAGCATACGTCACTATCTTCTCGATGACTGTCGTGTACAATACCTTTTGAATATAGGGGTTAAGCCCCCATTTGTGACCATAAAAGAGTTTCGTTTGTTTGGCTATGGCTGCCGTCCGGAGTTTGAGATCCTGCACGTGAGGGATCCAGGTCATCTTATGATCAAAAGTGACCCCTAAATATCTTAGCTGGTCCACTATCTGCAGACGTTGGTTGTTAATCTTTATGGTGGGGCGTCTTACTAAGGATCCTCCTTTTTTCGGAATTAAAAGGACTTTTGACTTATGTTCTGCAATTGTGAGTTTAAGTTTGGTACACTGGTCATGAAAGATCGCGCAAACTTCATTGCAATTTTTCTGTAATTTTTCTCGCGTGGTACCCTTTACGATAAGCGCCGCGTCATCCGCGTATGCAATGATTTTAGTGTGCGCCGGCCACGTCGCTGTCAGTACTTCATTGAACGTTAAGTTCCATAAATGCGGCCCGGCGCACGATCCTTGCGGACATCCTCTAGTTTGCACCTTTTCGATAATGCCTGCATTATGCACCGCTAATAGCTTCCGATCCTGCAGGTAGTTGCTTATTATACTATATATGTTACTTGGGCAATTGGCCCTTCGTAATGCCTGCTTGATAGCCGGCCACCACAGCGTATCGAAAGCATTCTTTAGGTCTATGCTGACCATAGCCGTGTGGTGGCCGCTGTGTCTATTTTCCAGAATTGTCTCCTTTATATTATGGAGAGCATGCACCGTCGATGAACCAGTCCTGAAGCCATATTGGCTGCTGCTGAGATAACCATTGAGATGCAAGTGGTGGCGCAGTCTGTTGATGATTAGCTTTTCCAACACCTTCCCCATCGCAGACAAAAGGCAGATGGGTCTGAATGATGAGGCTTCTGAAGGATCTCTGTTTTTCTTGAGGAATAATACCACTTGCCCTATTTTATATGGTGTTGGAAAAAGTCCTACTGACAGAAGCTTATTGAAATAGCTTACGAAGAATGTAGGGTATGCCTTTATGGTAGCTTTTACAATTGTGTAGTCCATGCCATCTGTCCCGGGGGCTTTCTTATGCGGCAGACTTGCCAGCACTCTCTGCAGTTCTTGAAGCGTGAATTCCGGATCTGCTTCTGTGTCTACACTATTTGTATCTGCTCGAAGGGCAGCTTGTTCGGCGGTGTCTTGCTCTGCATCGTCCTGACTGAACACAGTATTTAAAACTACATTCAAAGTGTCAGTCGTGTAGCTTTGGCTGCTATCCAGTGATGACGGGATTTGAAGCTGCAAAGGCTTGAACACCTTCCCCGTTGCTATCTTGTGATGCAGCCCATATACTTCTTTTGTATTGGAACAGAACTCTCTCCAAGATGTTACTTTGGCCTGGATGATCATCCTTTTGTATTTTGCTCACTCTCTTTGAAAAATGGTGAGTGTGTCCGAGATGATCTCTAGCCGCCTCTCGTACTTCAATCTCCTTCGCAAAGCCCTGCATTTACGCTGTTGCTTCTGTAATGCGCCCGTCCACCAGTGCATTTCCTTTATCTTCTGAGGTTTTTTCTTGGGGAGATTTTGGTCACAAACTAATTGTAGGGTGTTCTGTAGCCTGATGGAGAAATTCTCTAAGTCTGCCATTGTGTCTGCATGCTGTAGCACCGGTTCAAGAGTTTCCAGGTGCCTTTTAACCTTCCTAGTGAAGGTAAGGAGCTTTCTACCTGGGAGATAGTACCTTTTAATTTTGGTGATAGATGTCGACTGCCGTAGAGAGTAAGTTATAAATTTGTGATCACTTAGACTTTCTTGATCATCTACTTTCCAATCTGTCAGTAAGAACGCTGCTTGCAAAGACGTAATAGTGAGATCGGGCCAGCCCCGAGCGAAGATTCTGTCGAAGGAGGGTGGCGCTTCTGCGGTATTGTGGATAACAAGATTTTTCGAGCTGAGGAAGTCCTCCAGTTCTCTGCCCTTTGTGTCCGTGGCACGATAGCCCCAGGTGGTATTATGGGCGTTATAATCTCCCCCGAAAAGTACGTATGGAATCTTTATCTTGTGTAAAACTTGCTCCATGAACCTTGCAGTGGGCCCAATTTCCACTGTCGGTGGCGAGTAGCTCGAAGCGATGGCCAAAGTAAGTGAATGAACTTCCAGGAGTACTGCAATGTTGTCTTGTTCCGCTGCGATGATAACCGGCGACCAGTCCGGCCTGCAACATACTAAAATTGCTTTTGGTGCATTATCTTTATCTATTTTCTGAAATACCGTCCATTTTACCGGGAAACCTACTGCCATCCCCTCTCTGACATAAGGCTCTTGACCAAGGATTATATCTATGTTCTTTTCGATTGCATATTGTATTGTTTGAGCGACTGCCGCTCTGGCGCGCTGCATATTGATTTGTAGTATTTTCACCGGTGTTTCTTTTGCTATAGTCTCTCGGTTGACAAGTACATCAGTTTTTGACTGGCTTCCGCTGTTTTGTGATATGATGCTATTATCAGTACTGGGTAATACTTCTGATATATGCTGCTGCACGTTGGTACTCTGGACACTCCGCTGCATATGCCGGGTGCCTGCAGTCATACCTAGCTCAGTGTCTCTCATTTGCATCCCGACAGTTAATGCATTCTGGAAATTCGGCTTTACATTTGCTGGTGTGATGGGGTCCGGCACAGTAAGCACAGAATTCCTTTTTGCAGGTACATTGGTCTTGTGTGTGGCCGAGCTGTTGGCACTTGTAGCATCGGCGTATTCCCAAGTACTCTGTAATTTTATGTGCGTGCCATCCGATGTAGATTCTTCTAGCTCGAAGGACTGCCTGGATACAGGAGGGGTCGCATTCCAGGACCCATTTAACACGCATTGGATTTCTCTCTCTGAGCTTGAAAAGGGCCTTGACATTTTTGGTTGAAATGCTTGTTGTCGTTGCCAATTCGTCGATGAGATCCTCCGGTTTAACGGAGTCTGAGACGTTGTGAATTGTGCAACGCGGTTTCCTTCGTTGTTGTCTGCGTAGGCTGGCATCGATGTTGGCTTTCTGCAATGCCTCTTCTAAGTTGTCGACGTCCTTCGCTGTCTTGCTGTCTCTATCTCTCCTTTTGCTGTGGTGGAAATCCTTTCCACTTCTACTTGCAACTTGCTGAGAGGCGCCTTCTCTTGTAGCTCTTTTCTCAGTTGTGTTTTGTTCTTTTGCGCAGAAGGTTTTAGGATTAGGCTGGGTTTCTGCGTAAGCTTGACGACCTCTGCAAACGACCTTGGCGTTGTGTCCTGTGCACCAGCAAATGTCTCTGGAACTGGAGGAGTGGCTCTTTGCTGAGGTTCACTTTGTGCTGCCGTGGGCGGCGTGTGCAGCTGGCTGCAGCAAACAAAAGTGGACGTATTCACACCTATCTCTGCAGTAACTGGCTTGGGCTTAAAGTCTTCACCCTCAATTGCTAAGCCCTGTAGGATACTTAGAGATTGCTGGACCCGATCTTGGAGATCCTGCGGAAGAAGATGCCTTCCCCTTCTGTAAGTGGCAGTGATCTGCCAGATGTCTTTGACAAGGGCTTTAACTCGGTCCTCGTGGGTCAATTTCGAGGTTGTCAGCGCATTTGTATCCAGTGGCTCTTGTAAATTTTGGGTGTCCGTGTTCTCTGGCAACACTGAGGGGTGTGTCATGTCACTTTAGTATCGCACGATCCGCTTTACGCTGAGAAAAATTCACTAAAAAACATTTGGTGTAGCTTAATGCACTTTTGCGAATATACACGATGCGGTAAGCACTGATGACACTTTCACTAGAGCACTCTTATGTGAGTAGACACTATGCACTAATTACTGATGAAACTTTCACTAAGGCACTTTTAACAGCTAAACGCGATGCCCTAAACATTGTTTTCACTTTAACTAAGGCACTTTAATGCGAAGAATCGCAATGCACTTATTTTTGGTCAAATAGATAACATATGTCACTCTGTGCACAATTAATCAAGAACTATCTGTATACACCATTAAGATAACTTGACACTTGTTTAATAAATCATGAAAATCACTTTGTGCACGATAAATCAACACTAACGGCCTATGTCAAAATAAGAACACTCATTAAATAAATTACACAAATAACATGTGTCACACTGTGCACAAGTCATAAATAGTTAATTGTATATATCAATTAAAACTTCCTAAGCACTTGTTAATGATGTCACATATATCACTTGCACACAATTATCAAATACTAACTATAGATGCTAATTAAATTCACTAAGCACTTGTTAAACAATCGCATATATCACTCTGTGCACAAATTAACGGGAACTGACTGTATGTCAATTAAATTCGTTATTCAATATTAATACACAGTTGTTCAACAGTGAAGCAACTATGTCAATAAATACACTCAAAATTAAGACCACTGAAACAGGTAACGTGAAGATTTGTTAATTACAGGTAATTAACTTCACATACATTAATTAATCTATGGCACCTATCAGACTACAGTTTGCTTAGATGTCACGATATGCGGACTGCACACAAAATAAATACCACAATGTTGTGAAATATCAAAATAAAGTTGCTAATAGCAGGTAATTAAATACACAATTAAAAACTTATCTGCGCTACTTAGCAAAAATCTGTCAATTAGCTTAGCATATGCTTCTTACTCAGTGCTACTGCACCATCGAAGCAGAGCAACACAAAATTTAAATTTTAAAATTAGGAAAATTAATTACATTAATTAAATAGAGACCTGTATCTTAGTCATTGAAGTAGCTAACAAAAAGAGTACTTGTCCTATTATGTAATTGATTACATCCGGCGGAAAATTAGATCAATTATATAGCTAAACTCGGAAAATAATTAGATATTTAATTATTGTAGAGAAAGCCTACCTTGGCCGTTATTATCTTATCTGTGCTTTCTGTACAGGATGCTGCTGCGGAACTGCGTTATCCAGATTATAGTCACACAACACTTAATTATGCAAATCACTGGCACAATCACTGGAAGATGTAAATTCTAGTCCGGAATAACACAAAGTTAATATCTCTAGTTGTACTCGTTCAAAAATTTCGATTTTTAAATATCCGTGATCCTTATCGCGTGAGGATTCCAAATCCAAGGGTCCCGACGAGCTACTCCAATTAGCCGCTTGATTAGCAAATTGTGCTAATAATCCTCAGTCCTTCTTCTCGTTTTTCTTAGGTGAAATGGAATGGCATTATTAACACACACGGTACTCACTGTTGACACAGCACTTTTCGCACACAGATGACGAAAATCTAAGTCCAAATAATTAACTCAAAAATACTAACTCCGGAACTAAAGGGTCGATTGTCTCCAAATTTAGAATCCTGTATCCGCGAGCGGATGTTAGGAGGATTAGTGTTGGTCTCGAGTCAGGAGAACTAATTGGTTATTAATTAACGGCTTGTTAAAGAATGCCCGCTTACACTTGAACGTCCTTGACTATTTTCTCCTGCCCGTGGTGGGAGGGACGATTGCTTCCAACGTACGCTCCTTTGAACTGGTTCTCCTGCCCGTGGGGGGGGGGACGATTGCTCCCAAGGGTCGCTCCTTTGAACTGGTTTTCTTGACGTGCAAAATATGCTTAGAGTTTCAAAAAAATTTTTAAAAATTGATAAAAAATCATCCACTTATCCAATTCCAATGAAACAACTTTTGTGGTAATGCTGGGAAGTTGCTCTTTCTGATGGTGTAAAAAATTATCCTCTGCGATGGACAACGGTGTCTCGACTGGGTGATAAAGCTAGCGGTAGCACAGAAAATGGCACAGAACAATGTAGTGATTTTCTATATTCTTAGAAAATTCATAATTCACAAACCACTGGTCGTATCCATGTAAACTTGGTATCCGCGTAATGCTTACGCTTTAGGCTACACAGAACAACTACTTTTATACTTCTCCGATGAATATTGCCAGATATAAAGGCGGAAAATGCGGAGCTCAAAAAGCTCTAACACTCGCTAGCTGGGTCTCCGCTGCAATCAACCAACTCCACAATCATACACCAGAATCGTGTTTCCTTTCTTATCTTTTTCCCATTTTTATCCTTTTTCGAACAACACACTTTGTACTGTCTTGTAGGCTCATGTTTCGCAGGAGTAGGAGGAATATGTGAAATAAAATGTCGTTCAGTAAGACGGGCAGGGTTATCTATTGTAGGTGGTCTGCCAACATTCTTTTGTCCAGAAGCTGCATTATCATATTTATGTAAAAGCTCTTCTAGAAGTTGAATTCAAAATTCTAAAAATGTAATACGTTTCCCAACTACATTTTTATAGAGCAAATATGAGTTCCAGAGTACCTTGTCTAGTAAATGTAAAAATATCTTTTTATAATATTTTTTCTGACGTTTTCGGATTGTTGGATGAAAGGATATTTCCTGATCACAGTGATCTACACTACCCATAGTTAGACTGTAGTCAGAAACAATCTTCTTGAGTATATCTTCATTTTTTTTTTATTTTTGAGGCTGACCATGGAAGTATCATGAATACTGCTCATCAAACACATATCCTTCATCTTCGGTTATAATGTTTCAAAGAACTGGACGCCATTTTACAACAAAAAGATCCCGTGCACATTGAACTAAAGAACTTATAACCTCTAACCTTTGAAATCTTTAGTAAAGTGCTGTCGTCTATTGAACTGAGCACACATTAACTTTTCCCGAGATACGTTCGGGTTTGACAAAGAGATGAAACCGAAATAAACGTATCCCGATATATATTCGGGTATAACAATATGATGCACTCAAAAAAAAAAAAAAAAAAAAAAAAAAAAAAAAAAATTACCCCGAATAATACTCGGGCGTGACATTTTCAAACATCAGTGCCGTGACCGAGATTATCTCGGGAATGGCAGTTAAAAGGTTAATTTAATTAGTAACTTAACTGGACAGAATATTTCAGTGATGATTATTAATAAATTGAGTAAATTGAAACATTTTTATATCAAACTGTGTTTTGTTTTGTGCAGATTATGCCCACCAATGGCCAAGTGGTAAAGTTGCTGAACACTGGTATTTGACCTAGGTTCAGTTCCAGGTGAATAGGCTGACTGCATGGATGTTTTTATGGTTTTCCACATGTATGATGGAGATACAAGTGGGTTTCTCTCAGAAATTCTTCTATGAAGACCTCTCTCCCCTTAGACAGAACCCCCTTTTGTACTTAGCTGTTACCAAATAAGCATAAAAATAAACGATTCTGCAAATTTTGAGTTTGTTATGGCCATAACAAAGTGTCCTGAGATATGTTTATTCTAATTTTGACTCTCCAAAGAAACTAATGCAGGAACCTTTCATTTCAGGCTGCTACTAGGGATTATTTTTAGTGCAGTGTCAAGAAAGAACTATTATGCTATGGCAGCTGAATGCCTGTATACAGATGAGTATCTGCATATCTATGGAGGGGGATGAACTGCCTATTATCGGCTGCCCATGTCACTTTGTCACTTGATAAATATTTCATTAGAAAAAACATCTGCTACATAACCATTATACATAGATCAAATTTTAGTGGATGTCCTAAAGAGTCTGAGATCCGGACTCTCTAGGCTTGCGTGATTCTGGATTTGGGATTTTTCTAGATATTAGATCATCAGTTTAAATCTAGTGAGATGGCATGTAGAAAATTAAAAGTATGAAATCGGGATATCTGAAATAATAAAGCATTTACAGAGTTGCAAACTCTCCCGATTTAGGCGGGAGACTCTATGGAACTTGGCTTAATACTTTGTTATATGAACAAAAAAAAAAAAAAAAAAGTGATTTTGAAAGTCTGAAAGCAATTGAATTTTCTCTAGATTATATCTAAAACAAAACCTTGAGAATTAGATAACTTCTGCTTTGTGAGTGAGAGCATATACAAATCCAGAAACGTCGTTCTTCAGTTCTCCAATGGTCATCGTGCTCCACTGCGTGTCACCTGGCATATATTAACCAATGAGGACAAAGCAAGCGCTTATTTGGATGTTCTTTAGTTATTTCGGTCATTTTGTTCTGAGTTGTGCGAGTACACGTGTCTTTGGAAAATAGTTTTAGAAATTATCATCTTTTGTTATATCTGTGAGAAAGGTGAAATACTCATGTACGTTTAAAATATCCTACATAGTTGACTTTCCTTCCATTATTTCCTCAAGGAAATGCAATAAATTTTTTATGTGTACGGCCTGTCATTGTGATTTTTCGATTTCGCATAGTGGAAGGGCGCATGTTCTCAAACACGTGCGTACACAAAAACACAAGGACAACATGAGTGGTTTTGAAAAAAACAAAAAAATTAAATTTTTCTTCGGAAACAAAGGACCAAAAAATTATTAATGCAGAATGTCTGTTCTCTGGACAGTGGAGCACAACCTGCCACTGAATGCATCGGATCACACTGCAGCTTTATTTAGAAAAATGTTTCTCGAAATCGCTAAGAAATACTTAAGTGCAACAACCAAAACAGGTGCAATTGTTAAAGAAACTGAAAAATAAATCTTCAGTATTGATTGCATTAAAACAGCTCCATTCTGCCTCTCTACAGATGGAAGCAATAATACCGATTCAAAACTGTATCCAATTGTTTCTTTTTTTAAGTCTTCAGAAAATGAGTGCAATTTACTTTCTGTCCCCATTTTAGAAGGACATTTGACAGGCTTTACTATAGCACAGCTAATTATTAAAACTTTAAAAGAAAATGCAGTCCCTCTGGATAATTGCTTAGCACTTGGTGCCGATAATGCACCAGTATTGGTAGACTTGAAGACTGGTGTTGCAGGCATCTTGAGAAAGGAAAATTCAGATTTGCAGATTATGAGGTGCACCTGTCACCTCTTAAATTTAGCAGCTAAAGGGGCAGCTTCTTACCAATAAATGTGGATGAACACATTGTTGATATTTACTATTATATTGAAAGGAGTTCCAAAAGGAAGAAAAAATTGAAACATTTCCAACAGCTGCAAAACAGCAGTTTACAATTAGAAAACTTGGATGAAGTTATAAAATAAGCTAGGATTGACACCCAGTGGAATTTAATTGGAAAACTGAAAGATGCTGATGGAATTTTAAAATATAGTGAACTGTCTAGAATTATGTTGGCCATCTTGACAGTTCTTCATAGTAATGCACAGTGGGAGAGGATTTTCAGTGTTGTTGCAAAAACGAGGACTAAATTTAGATCTAACATTAGTGATGACACATTAGAAAAACTTTTATTAGCGAAAGCAGGCCTACATGGCAATTGCTATGAACAAAATTATGAAATTTCTTTCTTAAAGAAAGCAAAATCTGCCACTGTTTATAATATTTGTATGAAAACTGATTAAAGTGTTTTTTTCCCCTCTTCCATTTTCTTAAGTAATGCAAGTAATAAAAATGTTTTTTATGTGTAAGGTATTTTTATGTTGCTTGCATTTAAGAATTAGTTACTATTTAAAGTTAATTCATTATTAAAAACTATATTTTCATCATTTAAAAATTCTTTTTAACATTGTGAAAAATCTCCCGATTTCTTAAAAAAATCTCCTGATTTTTGAGTGTCATAGGTTGGCAAGTATGCATTTATTATCTAAAGCAGGGTTTCTTAAACTGTGGGTCACGGGACCTGCTGCAGGGGTCGCCAAAACTTTTATCAGTTTTGATGTTTCTTTAACTTATTATAATAATTCTACAATTACCAAATATTTTTACACAGTGTATCTGAAAAAAAAAATAAACGTAAGACCATACAGACAAAGAAAAAAACGAAAACATTTCAACGCATTCCTCTTTATAATATAAACATTAGTTTTCCATGCTTTGAATGTTACGCTGTCATTTTGTCTGTTACTTATTTATAATTTTTACATTTTTCTATGTCTTGAAATTAGAAATTAAAGTTAATGACTTAAAACTGCAATAGTATATTACAATACAAGTGGAAGAAATTGACAGTTTCACTCACGCATGTGTCGGATTTACGCAATACTTATGGGGCCTTACAAAATTTTTGTAAGTATTGTGGAGTCCTGGGGGTCTCGACTGGGAAAAGTTTAAGAAACCTTGATCTAAAGGGTATCAAAATTTACAAAAACAAAAAAAAAAAAAAAAAAAAAAAAAAGCTTAATTTTTATTTGTTTACTTTATTAAACATGTCTTTCAATGTAAGTTAGTTAAATTGCTTCTTTTATTATGCTAATACTTTCACTTTAATTCTGTAGACAGACGTAATTTCTCGTTCAGTTACCTTGCTGAAGTCCTGTAATTGCTGTGTCGAGAATTCCGACTAACTTGTCAATCAAAATTTTTTCGTTTTCAGTAACCTCTCTGTCATTTTCTTCACGATTGGTAGCAGTATTTTCTGGATCTGGAACCATACTACAGATTTCGCCATCCATTAATTGATTGATGATTGAGAGCCATTGTCATCACAATGAAAAATTTCTTTTATTATCATCGTCATTTATCACTGCTTCTCGGAGCCAGATTTAGTCTTGATAAGGCCCTAAGCTATTTGAAATATGGTGCCCTTTGTAAGTCTGTAATAATATATTTTAATACTATTTATACTATATTTTAATATTTTTTTTTGGGGGGGGGGTCCTAAGCTATAGCTTGTGTAGCTTATACATAAATTTGTCCCTGCCCCTTCTCCAAATTTCTTTACAAAGTCTGTTAATTGGAAAATTTCACCTTTGGTTTGCAATATCCAAAAACTTTAAAAATTCGCGGCTATGATCATAATTGTTCACTATACATATTTGACTTCTATAGCGTGTTGAGACAATTAAGCTTGCATTGTATTAGTTTAATTATTTGTTATAGGTTATGTATATTTCTTGCACATACTTAAGGTGTATCAGTGTCCTGAATAAATAAATTCTCACATATACTGAAGGCTTATTGAGGGCCAGTGCTAGATACCTTACCATCTGATGCAGTCTCTGTGGGTCCTAAATTCTTCTACCAAGCGCCTGCCTTGGTCTTCTCTAAATTCTGCCACCTGTGTGGCCATATGAGCCCTGGCGCTGGTTCTGGGTTTATGTGAATAATAAATCAGTTATTCTTAATCAAATAGTGCTAAATGTAATCTTTAGGTCTATGAGTATTATTAACAAAATCTATTTTTAGCATATGGAAAGAAATTTTTGTTAAGTTTTTCGTCTTCAACATTTCTTAACACATTTAACTTAAATCTGTAATCATCACCAAGCGTAATGTCAACATAAAAGTTTACTATACTCTTTATTATTCATTTACTAACAAAAAAAAAAATTGTTTAAGGATCGCTACGTGAGTCATTACTCAAGTTGTAATGTGTTGATAAACATGCAGTGATGAAAGGATAATATAATAAATATGATTGGCCAGGTTGGCGTAAGGGATATAAAATATTAGTTGGTGTAAAATCAATGATGTATCTATGTAGAATGCTTCGGTTCAAGATGTATGCCAAGCAGATATGCAGCAATTTAGCCAAATTAAGGATTGTACAAATATATGCTAAAATGATTGTTTCTTCAATAACGAGTTATTTTATTTTAGTTCTGAAGTGAAATCAAGAATTGGGACTCTCCACATGTTTTATTATGCTTGGAGTGGGAGAGGATCAATAGCACATGCATAAAGCATACAAAAGAAATTTTTTTTAAAGTTTAAAAAAAAAAGTTGGTGGTTGCTTTGAGGTCCCGATATTGGACGTCCGAATCTCAAACTTTGTACTGTATTACGTAAAGAAATATGAGATGACATGATGAAATTAAACTTAATAAAAAAATCCTGGAAATGAAGAATCAGAAAATGTATTTTTCTGTTTAAGAGATTTTTTTTTATTTTCTTTCATCTTGGCTGGACAAAACCATTTGTAGTTTTTTAATATTACTAACAGTAGTAATATTATTTAATGTTACTGGTTTTGATTTTGAATTAAATATGCAGCTACTGTCTGCATCACCAAAATTTCACATCCTGAAAAAATGCTTGAGATAATATTTGCAAGGACTTCTTATTAGATATGTGAAGCCTTCAGTAAAAAATTTCAAAGATTTGTCAGAAATTCCTTATTATCATTTGGAAAATTAGAAAGAAGATAAAGATTTGTTTATTGAAAAATGTACTTGAAAATTGTTAAGAAAGTTAAAATATAATGAGAGCTTTTTTTTTCTTTTTCCACTTATTCAACAGTATTTTGAAACTGCATAATTATATACATAATATGGGGCATTTTCGAAAAGTATAGAAACATCACAGACAGCAGGAAAGATTGGCGAGCATGTTTTCGACACTGACCTTGAACTTTTCGCTTTCCCTTCGTGGTCATTCTTTATTTCTACTCTTAGTCAGTTTTGAGTAGCACATGTGCATAATGGCAGCATCAATTCAGAATCCTGTCAAATGTGAAGTGCGTTCCATTGCACATTTTACGTTTTCTTCATGCAAAAGGTGAGCATCCAGCAGAGATTCATATAAGAAATTGTTTTCATATATGAGAACATTGTGAATTGATTAAAGGTAATGAAATGGTGTCATACTTTTTGGGGGGGGGTAGGACTCGCATTCATGACAAACACAAAAATGGGTAGGCCATCTATGGTCTTAATTGTCCTTCTTCAAAGAACAGAAGAAGCAGTTTCAGCAAATAAGCATCTTGCATCAAAAAAATTGCATAAAACAATACTGGAAGTGTCTATGACTCTACAACTCTTACGAAGTTGTAACTGTGACTTAAGTATACAGTAATCAACTTTGCAATCAACTTCCTCGCATACTGCACAAACAGGTGATGCATATCTTAATCACGTTGCTGCTTGTGACGAAATGTAGGTTTATCTCCTCATGGCAGATTTTAAATAACAGGCAATGCAGTGATACCATATGAATTCCCAGAAGCCAAGAAATTAAAAAATTTAATTTCAGAAAAGAAAAAAAAAAAGAAAAAAAAAGGCTTCTGTTTTCTAGGGCAGACAAGGCATTCTGCTGATTGACTACATATCATCCAACACTGCAATTAATCATAACACATACTGCAGGTTTTGAAAACGTCTTAGATTGCCAATTCAAAACAAATGCAGGGGCATGCTGACAAGCAGATCTGCTTGCTTCATGATAATACTCATCCTTACACAGCACTTCAAGTACAAACACTACTGAAAAGTTTTAACTCTGAAGTTTTGGCAAATCCTCCATACAGCCCAGTTGACACTATGACTTACATTTATTCCTTTACATGAAGAAACATCTTGCAGGGCAAAACTTCTGTGACAGTGATGTGATCAAAACTCAGGTTAAAATGTTTCAACAGCAGGAAGTAAACGTCGGTGACTGTGGGATAGATAAAGTTGTACCCCGACTAAAACAAATGCTGCTTGAAACAACTGTATCGAAAAACTGACATTTGTGCAGTAAGTAATTTGTAATATACGTTTTTTTTATCATTTAAAAGTACACTACCTGACATTGAAAATGTAACACCAAGAAGGAGTTGCCCAAAAGTTATGCAAATTTCAGGGTACACACACATCCCCGAGTTGTGCGAATGATGTGAAATGCGCAGCTCTCCAGCACACATTGAAGAAGATAGAAGGGAAGGAACCTGCAGAATGTTAAATTTTCGTGCCGTTGTTTCTGCTAGGGATATCATCTTAGAAAATTTGTTCTTGTCTCGGAGGATGTGTGTAATAACAGAAAATGCCAGGCCATCATCAACAGAGGCACTTCAAGCAAACAGACAGTTTTGCGAGGGGTCGGACTGAGAAGTGGCAAATCTCTGTTGACACACACCTGGAGGCATCCACAGTGCACCGGCTGTTGTGACGATGGTTGGAACAAGGAAATGTGGCAAGTTCGAGGGGTGCTGGTGCAGTGACTTCAGCATGCCTGGATTGACGCATCTGCCAACGAGCTATGGCAAACCTACAAGCCATTTTATCTCCATTCTGCAGCATGTTCAAGACACCCTGGATGTTCCCATATCAACCAGAGCAATTTGCCATCATTTGGTGGCTAGTGGCTTGCACTCATGGCATCTGTTAAGAAGACTGCCATTGACCTAACATCATAGACGCCAATGTTGGTTCCAGGCTTGAGCGGTGTGGATGACTGAGGGGCACAGGGTCATGTTCTCAGATAGTCAGGTATTCGTTTTTCCAATGATAGTCGCTGCGTATGAGTGTGGTGTGGATGTGGAGACAGGTCCAGTTTGGCAGCAGTTGTGGAATATCCCACTGCATGACAATGTGGCATCTTGGTTGGGGCGCAAATGCACGTGATTCTAAGTTATCTCTAGTTCATATTCAGGGCACTGTGTCGGCCCAATGATACATGAATGATATGCTGCTGCTAGTGACACTCCTTTACCTTCAGGGAGTGCCCAGTGCCCTTTATTAGCAAGATAACACCCGACCACACGCTGCTTACATCAGCCAGTCTACACTTCAGGGTGTTCAGATGCTCCCCTGGCCACCGTTCTGATCTCTCACCAATCGGACATATATGAGATGTGATTGGACGCTATTTGTGGACCCAGCCATTGCTGCATTCAGGAGATGAACTGTGGCAAATGGTTGAAAGGGAGTGGGAAGCCATTACTCTGGGCACCATCCGTAGTCTCATTGACTCTGTAGCTAGACGTTTTGCTTCATGTATCACCGTCCAAGGTGGTCCCACGTTGTTGTTGAATTCCTGTGTCAAGTATATATTTCAATTATTATTATATCTGCCATTTTACATATAGTATTATTGTATCACTGAATCATTTCATGTAATGTTTTGCATAACATTACTAATTGGGTTTTATAAGAAATAAGTTTTCTCTTTTGTGATTATTCACATGAAGGAAATTTGATTTGTGAGTTTTAACGTACATGTAGAGTTAGTAGGGTACTGTTCAAAACACCTAATGTAATCGCCTAACACATTGTATTACTGTATTTTTGTTTCACTAATATATCACCTATTAACATCGTTCTTAAATAACTATTCATGTATTATAAAATGCCTTGCATTACTACAGTAATTATGTAAAACATAAAATGTAATGTGTCACTTGCAGTACTGCATTAATGCACCTTTTAAAAAATATATGGCGTTTAGTTATATTTAATGTATAGTATTACTTTATCATTGCTGTATTTCATAATATTAAGGTATTATACTATGCAATATCATTAACTAATGATGTATTCATGTATCTTTTCACTAAATGCACTATATTATGTTACTGTTATATCATATATTGGCATTTTGCTTATTGTCATGTCATATTTAATCTCTGCATTATATGATTCCAATTATATCAGGTCTAAAATATTATGTTGGCACAGTATGAAATTCTAACAGTATAAGAAATGTATTCAAGTACTAATTATATGCTTCTGTGATGGCACATACTGCAATTACCAGCAGTATGTATACTTGATTCATGATCATCAGTATATTACAATATTCTAATATGAGATGTAACACATCACGTATAGAAATGCATCTATTATCACTTCTTGGACTTTAATAATTATAAAATATATATGTGTATGTGTTCTCATTTATGTTTTTCTAACGCATAAAGAAATTGGCACCATTTTTATGTATATATTTTGCATTACGTGGCAGTCCATTCAAGATTACTGTAACCTAATTTTGCATGGAGCACAATCTTATGTATCGTGTGTAGCAATTTATGGTAGATGTCTTTACAATTTAGTAAACTGTTTTTCTGTAACTTTCCTGATTAAGAATAATTAATGGCGTTTCGTCTTTCAGCCGCTACCGTATCGTGGTGGCTGCTTGTTGTTTTTTCCACTGACCAGGCATCATTCCATTCGGTTTTACCTTAGGTATTTTACAGAAAGTTTGTGATGAGTTTCTTACTTGTGGAGAATTTTTGGAAGAACAATGAAAATATAACATTTGAATGTTTTACTTCTGATACTAGAAGTCTTTTTTAATATGTTTAGCCTCTGTTTATTTTCTCTACTTTTCACTAGATACAAGCATGGAAAATATCAAAAATTCTTCTAATCTTATAGGCATTTAACAAAAGGAATTTTTTTTTGTTTACAAATAAATTGAAAACTGACAATTTAAAAGATGCATCTTCTATGTCTCAGTGCATTATATATAGGGCTGGCACTAGGCATTTTCCTACCTGATACAATCTCCTGTGGGTCCTAAATTCTGCTGCATAGTGCCTTCCTAAATTCTAAAAGTTTTGCCAATACTAGATTTTGTTGCTTGGTGTGTCACTAAATTTTAAAAATTCTGCCACAAAATTTCGGCCCTTATCGTATATCATTTTATATTTATTTTGAAAGTTCAAATTACTAAAGAAATAAAATTAGCAGTTTTTTCTGTGTGTTCAAAATGCATTTAGTTTGTTTAGAATAACAGAAATCTTTAATTAATTCCAAAAATTCTAAAGTGAGGAGTAAACATATTTAAGAAAGAAAATGAAAGATCAAGAAAAGCTTCATTAAGTACACTGTTGAGAGACTGACAAGTTAGGAGGTAAAGCATGCAGAAGCTAATGAAAACATTAGTTTGTGTATTGAAATAGGTTTCTAATTGTTAGAAAAGATGTTTAAAGAGAAGAAAATTGATATAAATTAACCAAAATATTTGGGAAGACTTCAATCTAAAAAGATGCATTATTCTATCTTGCATAATATTTTGTTTTGTAACTTTTTATGTGTAATTATCCTAATACCGTTTAAGAATCAATGTCATAAATTACATGTATTATAAACACTCAAAAGTTATTAGATTGTGATTTTTTAACAAATGTTTTAAAAAAATAAGTAAAATTTAATAGGGGTCATGTAAATCTATAGTGATTTTTTAACAAATGTTTTAAAAAAATAAGTAAAATTTAATAGTGGTCATGTAAATCTATAATGACTAAGGGTATTTAACTACCTAATTTAATTATTTATAACTAACTGCTCACCTTTAAAAGTTATATCTGCATATTAAAGCAAGTTATTGCCTTTCACTAATCATTACTGTGGCCACAAGATACAGCACAAAATTGTAAAACTTATTCTTTGCATCTAGTGAGACTTAAAATAATATACAAAACAACTTATCACCTCTGTAATTAGTGGCTTATTGGAACCTTAAAATATATTAACTGAGTTACAGTCCCAAAAACCCTACATGAACCTACAACACTTAACTGCGTCAGACAGCCGAAGCACAACTAAGTTTCAAAACTTGCCAACCATGCCTACATCAGGCTTTCAGGTTTGTTCTGATCAACAGGTCACCCAGAGAAATTCAGTGTTCTACATCCAATGAGAGAATTTGCTGCATGAGTATGAAAATGCAATAAGTAATTTATATCATTCAGTCATCAAATAATACATTAAATGTCATAAACTGAAATTAGCATAGTTTAGGTGGAAAAGTTGTAAAATTACCCAGCCAAGATTATGATATATTTCAGCTATAAATGAATAATGCAAAATGATCATTTATCTCATTATGTAAACATGTCAATTAAAAAGCGTCAATCTTTAATATAATTAATTGAGTGTATTAATCATTGTATTTAGCATTATGTGAATGTTCTCCCAAAAATATATTGCCTGAAACTAAATGAAGTGTCAGTTTTTCCGGATTTTATTTGTACTGATAATATTATGCAAAAAATATGTATTTTTGTATGAATCTATAGGATTGTATTTTACAACAAAATAAGGGAACTGGTGGTTAGCAGAAAAAACTTCAGAATCTCAGTTTATCTTCATTATGAAAGTCTTATACTGCTTTGTTAAAAGCAGTTTATTTTTGGCATGAAGCAACTTACTTTCACCCTGTCTTACCCCCCCCCCCTCTTTTTGCACAAAACAGTTCGAAAGAGAATCACACACTGTTTGATTTAGATGAGTTTTATTTAGGGACCAAGTGCAAAATAAAAGTTTATTAAAATAAATTTGAATGTAGTATAGAGAAAATCTGATTAAACTGCTTTGGGATGATTTGCATTTGAAAATAAATTCCAGTTTGCAATATATATATTTGAAGCACATGAAATCTATATCAACATATTTTAATATTAAATGCTTGTAAGTTTGAGTGTATAAACTATAAATATATGTCAGCAGACATATTCCAATAATAAGATAGTATCTAAATTATGTACCCTAAAGTACCGTTACTCTTTAGCAGACATTCCATGGTAAAAGAGAAATGGTCTTGTGTGTGTACACACATGCATGCTAATGGGAGGTTTGACTCTATGTGTGTGTATATGAATTTAATAAATACAATATTATAATTTCATTCATGTAAAGCAAACTAAAATTTTAAATTATGCAAATTCAATTGCAAGCAAAATAAATTGATTAATTATTGCTGTGAAACTAATTTGCAATATCATTAAATTCAGAAACCATAAGTTAATAAAGTGCAAGCATGTAAATCCAAGGGGAAAATAATACAATCCTAAAATTTTTTATCTTAAAAACTTCTAAATTTTTTAAAAATAAATTTTAATTTGGATAAATTGAATAATTATTGAGCAGGCAGAAGACAGATCTTTTCAAGGGGAAGTTGCCCCCAAACCTAACTCTTCAATTACCCAATTCATGTTTTGTGATCTATATAGGTACGGGTTAAAAAATATAAAAAAACGAAAGTAGTGATATGTTAAAATAAGAAATTTAATATTTAAGGAATTTTTGAGAAATTTAAAAACAAATCTACTATAGGAGAAAAATTACAAATTAAAGTACATAGCCAAATTAATCTAGAATCCATAACCTATATAACTACTTCTCTGACATGAATTATGCATGCAAACTAAAATAAACTAATTCTAAACATCATAAAAATTGCTCGAATAATTAATGAAATATTATATAAAATAATATGAAAAGGCAAGTAGTTTCGATTTAACTTACCGTGTTACCACCAATATTCTAGTTTAAAATGTTGCAACACTATGCAAAATTGAGAAGTTTGTGGCTGCTAACTGTGAAAACAGAGAGCTGTGAGACTATGTAAAGTTGAGTAGTATGAAGCTGCAAACGGTGTTAGGTATTGCAAAAATGTAGCTGCTAATTGTTATATATTATTGTAAAAATATAAGTTCTGTGTGAAAAAATGAATGAAAATGTAAATTTTGTAAAGAGAAATTTATAGAGTAAGTTGTTTACTAATTAATTTTTAATGAAACATTATTATATATGTATGTGTATTATATCAAGAATGTTTGTGCTGTTTTTATTTGCATTTATTATCAAAACTGAGTCTTACTGTAAGTTTACAAGAAACTGTGTACAATAAATTTTTAAAACTAAGGTTTTTTAGTGATTCTTCCATATTTCTGTTTGCCTACTCCTTCATGTTTTTGGGCCCATCAGCGGCCGAGCGGTAAAGTCGCTGAACACTGGTAGTTTGGTCCGAGGTTTGAATCCCATGAACGGGCTGGCTGCATGGGTGTTTTTGTGGTTTTCCCCATGTGTAACGTGTATACGAGCCAGTTTCCCTTAGAAAGTCCTCCACGAAAGCATCCCTCCACTTAGGCAGATAGCCCTAGTGTGCTTTGCCATAATTAAATACACCTTCATGTTTTTGCAATTAATAATAATTTAATTTTCTATTTTGATCTAGGTGATCCAGATCATAAACCTTTCATCAGTAATGAACCAGATGTGTATGCTTTAAATCTGGATGGCAGTGAAGATTTTTTGATTTTGGCATGTGATGGCTTATGGGATGGAATATCACCAGATGATGTTGCATCTGCTTTGTATAATGATCTATGCACGAGTACTACTGGTGACTCACTAGATACCACTGCTGCTAATTTAGTACATAAATCAAAACTGCAAGGTTCTGAAGATAACATTACTGCTGTTGTTATCTTTCTGAGGGATATTGAAAAAATCAAAGAAGATTGTGTAAATTTTATGCCCGATGGAAATAAAATAAATTTAGCAAAGTATGAACATCTTTGTTTGAATGGAGAACAAAAAGAATGTTTTGTTGAAGATGTCTCAGGTGCCTCTTTTATGAAACCAACTGTGCTGGAATTAAACTCAGCGTCATCAAAAAAGTTAAAAAATACAGCTAATATTTTAAGTTCAGCAGGCATAGGAAATGTGTCTTATTCATATCAGTATGAAGGAAATGCTACAGAAGGTAAATTTCTTGAAAATGTAGATTTTGCTACAGATGACACAGAACAAAATATTTTTATACCTAATCAAAATGTAGCTTCTTGCTTTGCTCCTGAAGCTACAGCCCTTAGTGAGCTTCCTACGCCACCTATAGATGATTTCCTAGCATCGCAGCAATTTGAAAAGTTTAGTGCTGTAGATTTGTACCAAGGCCTTAATACTGCTGCAGCACAATCAAGTACTGATCCATTTGGAATCTGCAGTGAAAATCCAAAAGAGGATGAATCGGCATTAATGGAATTGCATTCTGTTCCTTTAAATACTGGCTCTTCACCTAATCAGCTTATTGATTTAGCTGAGAACGAAGCTTCTAGAGAAGATTTATTTAAGAATGAAACTCTCGAGTCTCGCAGTAATGAACCTACACAAGGCAATATAACTCCTGATGAAGCTGTAGGAATTGCTTCTTGCGTTGTTTCAGATGCTATTCAAACTGCTGTAAAGTGTTTGTCATCAAATGATTTACCTACTCCTCCTTCCCCTCCTGTTTTAACCAGCTCAAAATTAAATCCTTATGCTGAACCTTTTGTGATGAAATCTTTTCAAAAGGAAGAAACAGAGTTTCAGGATAAAACTAATGTAACTAATAATAATTTAGAATCTGAAAGTACACATCTCTTACTGGACAACTTAAAAAATCCTTCTGAAAATAATGAATTGCTGAAAAACTCTGAAACATCTCAAAATATGGATTCTTGTGTACCTGCGAATATAAGTGACAGTTTTTCAAACATAAGCCCTGAAACATCTGTCCCATCAGAACAAAGCCTTACAAACCTCAAGAAAGAAAAAGATGAGACAAAATCTTTTATAGATAATAATGAATTTCAAAGTAGTCATTTAATCTCTGCATGTATTTCACAAGATTTAAACAAATCAGAAAGTGAAGTTACTGATAAATCAATAACTCACACAGTGTGTGTTGAAAATATTCAAAATAATGAATTATTTGTTGCAGAAGTTGACAGTTCTTGTATAACTACAATTCATAAAGATGTTCCAGAACAAGTAACAGCCATTCAGAACAAGTTATTGAAGAGTTCATCTGTTCATGATTCCCATAGTGAAGCACCAATAGAAAAAATTCAGCCTACTTTTGAAGAAACTAATCAAGAAATAACTGTATGCTATACAGAACAAAACTGCAAATTGATAAATTTAGCTGATAGTAAAGCAAATGAAGTGGATTGTAATGAAACAAATAGTGAATGCTTGTTCCAGAATCCTGAAAAATGTGAAACAGATCTGTTGGATGAAGTTTTGCAAAAAGAGGCTTGTGAAACCCAGATTTCTGAAGGGCATGAAAGTATAACCTCTGAAAGTGTAAATTCTAACGCAGAAAATGATGAAACAGATCTGTTGGATGAAGTTTTGCAAAAAGAGGCTTGTGAAACCCAGATTTCTGAAGGGCATGAAAGTATAACCTCTGAAAGTGTAAATTCTAATGCAGAAAATTTAGATCATTCTGTTGCAAAGACAGCAGAAGCTAATGAAGCTGAACTTTTATCAAAAAGTTTAAATCAAGAACCTGTTTCACTCATTACTGTGCAAGAGGTAATATTAAGATCAACAGAAGCTGTATTACCATCTGATCAAGCTGTAGAAGATACTCAAGTTGAAAACTTTGCTGTTGATTTACAAACAGTGCCAGTTGGTGTTCCTGAGGCTGAAGGTGTTACAGAGGATATTGATTCAGATTCCGAAAAAGATGGTGGGTGGAGTTATATGAAGGGAAATGCAGAAAGCAGCTGTAAATCTAAAATCAGTGTGCATGAATCTAAAGTTAATAAATCTGTTGATAAAAAGTCTGATACTAGCTCTCGAATGAAAAAAGATATGGTAAAATCTCTTGTAGACCCAAAAAATAAAACAAAAACTGTTATACCATTAGATAAAACTAAAAAACTTGTACCAGAAAGACCACTAAAAAACCTTCCCGATTCTAAGGATAGAAGTAAACTTGTCAAATCATCAACTTTAACTACTACGGGAAAAATTAATGCAGATAAGGGAAGTCGAACAACTTCAACTGCTTCAAGAATTAGAAAAGAAACGGCTCCCGTTACTGCTAAAGCATCATCAGATGTTGTCCTCAAAGTCTCTAAGCCTACAGTCCAAAGAAATCAAATTTCACTTAGCAAACCTGCAAGCAATTTGACTTCTACTCGCAGCTCAGCCTTATCTAGTGGTGTTAGTTCTAAACCAAAATCTGCACTTTCTGGCAGTGAAGCTAAATCAAATCTTAAGCCTGCTGCATCCTCTACTGTGCCTAAAGGGCTGCCTTCTACTCAAAGTAATAAATCAAATCTTACTTCTACTCGCTCTACATCAAATCGTTCTGTGACGTCTTCTGTTCCTAATAAAGTCTCAGTTACAACAAAGATAATGGTTGCATCAAAATCAACACTTCCTGAACCAAAAACAAAACAGCCTGTATTTTCTGTCAGGAAAACTGTTTCATCTGCCTTCAAGAAGCCTGATATTAAAGAAACCAAAGATAATGTGAATAAACAGATTTTAGCTGGAAAAAGTGTACCTATACGAAGTCAGAATAAAGCAGATCCTACAGCTAATTCTTCCAAATCCACCATACCTGTTGGCAGCAAACCCGTTGTTGCCAAAACACGTACTGCTGTTTCTGTTAAAAGTGATATAGGCAAGAAAGATGGGCCAAAAATTCCAGCATCTAAAATTTCTGCTAGAAGTGTAACTTCTAAAACATCCAAAGATATCACCAAAGAGAAAAACAAAAAGTCTGTTCTTGTTAATCGTAGAGTTGAAGAGAAAATCGAGTTAAGCAGTGAGAGTAAAAGTGAAGGAAATATTGAAGCTGCATGTATATCTGAAGAAGAAAAGTTTATTCTTGAAGCCAATGATAAGGAAACAGTTGTTAAAGAACAGAGTGAAACTTTTTCTGATATGACACAAAACCAGTGCTTTTTGGAAAATGGTAGTGTTGAATGTATGAAGACTATTGAAGATAATCAGACTGTGGTGGAATGTGCATCAGAAAACATATTATAAATTTCTGTATCTTCCAAAATTGTGCTTCAAAATTTTTCTAGTCTCCAATTTGATCTCTGAATCAAGCATAAAAAGTATACAAGCACACTTTTTTTTTTTTAACTTTGTGCTTAATTTTCTATTGAATGTTTTACCTACATTAATATTATCTGACTATTATTATCTGTTAAGAATAGTCACTGCATTTAGTGTTGCATTGCTATGATTATTTCGATTTGGCAAGAGAGAAAATTTGTAATTTGTTTTGCATAGAAAAAGTGTAAATATATAGAACTCCAAAAGAAAATTGAGAACTCCATTTATAACTGCTTTTTAAATTTAATCAAAGGGCAGGATAAGAAAAAGGGTTTTCTGTGAATTCTATATTCACTTATATAGTGGCATTTCTATAATAAATTTTATGTATGAATTCTACATCATTGAAATTAAAAGTAATGATTTCTTATATGAAATGTGATTGGCAGCTATATGTAGTAACTGTTGTTACCAATATTGGTATATTTTCTTTAATTTTTTTTTTTTTTTTTTTTTTTTTTTTTTGGGTTAAATATTAAATTTGTCTGTTCAGGCTAACATGCATGGTAATGTATTGCATTTTTTTTTCTACTGGTTGCTATTAACTATCATATTAAATTTTAATTTTGTCACTGTTAGTTTCTACTTATTTGTGTGTAAAGATTTAAAAAAGTATAGTGTGACACATATTTAATAGTTTTATGGCAGTGCTTTAATTTTAGATGTATTTCATCATACTTTTATTTGACAATTGAATTTTATTTATTGTATCATTTGTGATTATTAATATTGGATTCATATCTTTTCTAATTTGTATCTGAGAAACAGAATTTTCCTTAATTAAATGAAATTATATTTTAATTAATATGTATATTTATGTGTTTGTAATGCTATTTATTGAGCTATTGTTAGTTTAAGAAATATTTTGTCTAGTTATTTTCCATTAAAATCTCGTGTTTGACTTTAAATTTAGATTTATAATGCTTGCTCTAAGTGTTAAAAGTAATTTTTCCTTAAATAAATTGTTAGCTAATTTTGTTTTTCACAGGACATTTTAATCCATAAGAATTTTATCTGAATTATTTTTATAATCTGTAATTAGTGTTACATAGCTGCCAACTCTTCAGGTTTTATCGGGAGACTACTAAGTTTTCATTAAATTTTATTGGATCTGAATTGTCTTAATTTACACTAGCTATCTGTAGAATATTTTATAAAGATTCAGAAAATGTTTAATCTGTTAATATTTGTATTTAATTTTGTTTTACAATCAGTATTGATTCATTACTAATTTTATATCCACACAATAGTATGTAAATTAATTATTAATTTCATCATGCAGGTACATTGAAAAATAACAGCTTTACTTACCTACTTGGGATTTTTTTCAGTATTCAAGATAAAATTAGCCAAAGAATTTGAATGTGTAGAATTAGTATATTTTACATCAGAATCATATTCAGTTACCTGAATTATACATTATGAAGTAAATTTAAATCAGGAATTTCTTTAAATGGTGTTGCCATGCAGCACAAAAACCTCACAATTTTTCATATTTCAAGATTGGCAGCTATAATGTTATATTGGGTATATATAAATTTTATAGAATTTAAAAAAATTAATATATTTCCTTTTTATATTTTAAGAATTATGTGTATATAATGTTTTGCATTTCTGGAGTCTTAGTGCATATTAAAAATTTTAAAAGTTTGAAAGTGAGCTTTATTTTCTACTAACGTATACAGTCAAAAGTCTAATCCGAATGTCCATAATCCGGACTTCAAAGCTGCAAACTTTTTGCACATGCGTCAACGCATATGTTAAGTCAATGCATAATGCGTTAAGGCATGCACATAATAACTTTACGCATGCGCATATGCGTATAGGCATGCGCGTTTAATATATAACGGACGTCTATAAGCTAAGCTACACTTATCTATTTCAGTTAACATTGCAGATTGCGTTCTTCCTTAATCCTCGAATTGGATCCGGTTTATTGTTTTTTGCAGACTGTTAGAGCAATTTTGTAAAGTAAGCTTAAACTTTCGATTATATCAAAAAGATTTTCCGATTCTGGAGCTGCCAAAGGAACTACAAAGCGAAAGCATGTTTCGATGTCCATCAAACAAAAAGTAAAAGTGCTGCAAAAAATGGATAAAGGCATATCCTTTGTTTATCTAACCATTCCGAAATCTGTTTATCAATTTCACGCTGCTCTGCACGGGGGGGGGGGAGAGGACACGACGCGGCGGCGCACGATGAACTGGAAGTTGATCTGTCAGCACTATCCTTATCTTCAGGGCAGATGTTTTTATTTTATTTGGTTTACAATTCTTTACTAAATGTAGTATTTCATCTCGATGTACTCTGCCTTTGATATAATTTAAATCAAATTCCTCGTCATTATAAATATTACGAATATACATGAAATAGTTTTCTGGTTGCAATTTTCTAATTTTGACTATGCCTAATGTATGCTTTACGCATGGGCACGTTGAAAGAAATGTTTAATAAAATAAACAAATAAATATAAAGCTTTTTTTTTTTTTTTTTTTTTTTTTTTTTTTTTTTTTTTGTAAATTTTGATACTCTTTAGATCATAATTGTTCTTTTTCATAAATTACGGTTTCATATTTTTAATTTTATAATTTCCGCATGCCATCTTACCAGATTTAAACTAATGATCTATAATCCGGAAAAAACGATAACCCGGAATCGCCAAAGTTCGACAAGTGCGGATTAAAGAATTTTGACTGTACTAATTAGGTATTATTTTCTGTAAAATACAGCTCTATGGAATTGAATTTTAAATTTTCTTAATTTTTTTTATCAGTATTTGTTACTGACCAAAGGTTATCATGCATGTTTGCATTTGTTTTGCTTCAAGTATAAATTTTAGTTATAATCATTTTTCATGCATTAATCCCTTTTGTACTTAACTAAAATTGTTCCAAATTGATGTCTTCCCTTCTTTGTTATTGTTCCTTCACTAAATATTGTTAAGTTTCAAATGAAGTCGAATTTTATGTAAAATATTCAAGTTATGTATTTATTTCAGCAAGTTTATTAATTATAAATATGTTATTAAACACATTTACTTCAGTAAGTTTATAATGAAAGAAGATAAAAAGAATTTAACTTGAGTTTATAACTAGAGTAGGTAAGTTATTAATTTGCTGTGTATTCTATATTTTATTTCCATCTAATTAGATAAAATGTATAATATATTATAAAAATCACCCACCCACTCACCCACACACACATGAGCATCATTACCTTGTTTGGGAACATGGCACCACAGATTTATATAAATATAATGCCTAAAATGTCATTAGTAACTATCAAATAATCAAGTTGATATTTTTCAATTTCTCTAATTTCCATATGAAAAGTTTTAAAAGGAAGAATCTAAAAAAATCTATTTGCAATTAATAATAAGTCTCTTTATGTGAAACACATTATTTAGAAACTCAAAGTAAACAATTCCCTCTCTCTCTTTCTTTAAAGTAATCTGATTTGAGAACATTCATAGACAATTATTGATGCATGTAAATGATTAATTAATTAATTAATATGAAAATGGCTAAAGTAGTAGTTTCATACATTCACATATTTGTCATATTGAAAGTGCTACTTTGTCATAAAGTGTACCATCTTAAATCAATTATTAATGCAAAAATATATAATTTCAATGAATTAAAAAGTAATCTTGTTTATTTGGTATATTTTTACTATGTGTGATAAGGTTGTGCATTATCTATCACACTTGTAAAACTTCATGTCGTCCTTATAACTACTCTGAGAAAAATCATTGCTGATTAAAAATTTAATTAGCTACATAAATTAGGAACTTTGTCAATGAGGATTTATTATTAGATACTTAAGTTTTTATTATTAAGGTATACTGTCATAATATGTTATTAAATATTTATTTTTTTGCTGTTGAGTATTTGGTATGTGTAATTTTAAATAACATTGTTTATTAGTTACTTTTAATAAATAAGTGAAAAGTTTCTAAAGTGCAAAATTGTGCTTTCTTTATTATGCAAAATTTTGTACTTTGAGATGATAATAGTAATGCATCTGTTATGACAAATATGTGAATGTATTTTAAATAAAAGCAGTTGGACTTGGAAGTTTGTAAAAGTTCCCAAGTTTAGATTCCAGATCTGGTCTAGATGTTAATATTAAAAATATTCATCCTTTTAGCTTTTTTCTGTGTTTAGTTATGTTTTATTATGTATATATATATATATATATATATATATGATGATGATTTAGATTTTCATAGCCATGAATGGGATTTTCTTATCAATTCATGTGTTTTAATAGTAGCATAAAATCTCAACTAAAAATCATTGAAAATTTTTGTAATTTTATGTAATGTATATAATATGTGTTCTTAACAGAACTTTTTGTAGAGTTTGGAATGTACCAGTGTTTTAGTTTATTGGCTATGAACCATCAAAATGTTTTACAACATTTTCATTGCAATTTTATTCAAATTATTGATTATTTTGATAGGATGAATAAGTGGCAGGTAAACTATCTAAAGTAAACCATTATTCCTTAAGGAAATTAACCTTCCAGCAAGCGAGCTTAGCAATTTCACATGAGCATGCGCACGTAGTATTTTTTCAGACATCCGTTATTTTACCGTTTTTGGCACGAAAAACAACAAATGAGTGAATATTGATAATAAATTTGTTAAGAAATAAATATTTATCTTATTATTGCAAAATACAAATGATATCACATTCAAATATGAGTAAATTATTTTTAAGTTTTTATCTTAATGAGATGGAAATGCAATGATGCATTTCATTATAGAAAATCGAAGCTAATTTTAATATTCATCAAAGATAAGTATAGACAATAAAAAAGGAAAACACCTTGGTAGGAAAAAAGTAAGTTTAGCATTACTTACTTCTGCAAGAAAATTTACTTCTTACTGGTTACAAAAATGCACTTTAATCTAACTTTAATGTTTTTATTTATTACTAAAAAATAGAAATAAAATAAAATAAGGAATGGAAATCGCTATTGTTCTCCCATACAAAGGTTTCCTTTTCTTCATCAGATAATTCTTGAAGAATCCGAGCAAAATCAGCTGGTTGCACATATTTTTTTACCATGAAAACCGATATAAAATTTACAGAGCCAAATGTATTTAAATTAAAATAATACACAACAATTAATAACACAAATTTACAAAATATTTGAGAAAAAAATTATTTTCCGAATTTTAAAACACGACCACGCACGTATCGTAACTTTTATGAAAAAGCGACCACGTGGCACAAAAGCCCAGTTAAAAAAAGTCAAGTGACTTCCTGTTGGCACATTCCATGATGTGGGGAAGGGTAGAAAGGAGGAATAGGAATGACCTTCAGACGTCTCAGCTTCAATATGCGAAAAATGTGCATTAAAAACTGAATTTGTCGTAAATTTTGCGCATACGCGCGTGCTGGAAGGTTAAGAACTACCAATCTGCAAAATGATATTTTTTTTCCCTTTGTGGGAATCTATGTTAATTGTTGGTAGTTCTAATGTTGTCATTTCTACTTATATGATTAAAGTTTAATTGGAGAAACTTTAAACAGACCGAATATTAATACTTACATAGGGTAGTAGTATTCAAATTTTATGCCAGTGCGACTCAAAAAAAAAAAAAAAAATCCTAGCCCCAATTAAAGTATCAAACATTAGTTATATATACCATCAATTCAATTTTTTTGTGACTTTCTTTGCGACCCCACTATAAATTTTTTAATTTTCACAACCCACAATTTGAATGCCATTGCAGCCCACCAGCGGCCGAGCGGTAAATTCGCTGAACACTGGTAGTTCGGTCCGAGGTTCGAATCCCGTGAACGGGCTGGCTGCATGGGCGTTTTCATGGTTTTTCCTATGTGTAATGTGTATACGAGCCAGTTTCCCTTAGAAAGTCCTCCACGAAGGCATCCCTCCCCTTAGGCAGATAGCCCTCGAGGCTTTGCCATAACCACACACACACAAAAAAAAAATGAATGCCATTGCTATGTAGTATTTGTCATTAATATTAGTAGGGCATCTATTTGCATATTGACACATATGTGGTGCTTTGGAAGAGTTTTAAAGCAAATTTAAGTAATGCATATAATTTTTCAAAATTACTATTTCTAGAGTTTATGAGCCGTGGGCAATTTACAATAAGTATTAATTGAAGTTTCAATAACTTCCATCTCCAGAATTTGTCCCTTACAGTTGAATATTATATTTTAATATTAATTGCAATGCCAAAATATTGCTGCTTGTTTAGTTTCTTTTGTAAAATATTGTGAAAATTATGATTTAAAAGTAATACCTGTTTTAAAGTACAAATTTATGTGTTCAAAGAAAAAGTATTTTTTAAATTATTTCTAAATATTTTAATAAATTTAAATATTTGTCCTACTTTTTATGTTATTTTAGAAATTTTATTTTGAGCATTGCATTCTTTATTTCAGACAGTTATGGTATGCATTTTATTATATTTTCTTTTAATTTAGTATTATATAAATTTCTTCCATAACATGGTCTTTCTTTGCTGTAATAATGATTTGCATATGTGGGGGAAAAAAGGGTTTCTACAAAGACTTTAGGGGGTTAAAAATTCAAAAAGTAATTGCTAATAAGTATTCAGAGCAAAAGTGCCAAGATCATAGTTACCTATGTTATATAAATAGATGTTCTTATTATACCATAGGTGAAATCAAAATTGTTTCTGCCTTATTTAAATTTATAATAAAATATTAAATTACTCTTATTTTGTATTATATATGTATTGTCCATCCATAAATGATAGACCCATATTTGAAAGCATACTAGAAGGGTTGAGTTTATGTTGTAGGGAAGAGAAAAAAAGTACTGCTAGGATTTCTGTTTCTCTGCAGACACAGAGATCCATGCCTCTCCATGAAGCCTAATATCCTTTTTCTGCAAATGTTCTAGTATTTTTCAACCAATGTGCAGAACTATTCTGGACTTTGAATGTTTGTGAACAGAAAATATATGTAACTTTCAATTTATATTTTTCATATTTTCTGTTAAATTTGGTACTGGCACTTTTGGTAAAAGGATTCTGCTGTACGAGGTTTACTATGTTTGAAAGACATAACAAGAACTTAAAATTTTATTCATTTGGAATATTAATGAAGTTTATTGTTTTGCTTCTAGGTTTTGTATGATGTTCCTGTTTGTGCTACAAAAATATAAGATATTTAAAAGCATCTAAAAATGTTATTCATAATGTTGTGAAAAGAAATAAAACAGCTTGTTTATTCTATAATGTTATATATATATGTGTCTGTGTGTATCTGTACATGATGTGAAATTTGTTAAGGAAAGTGTAAAATAAATTTCTATTTGAATCACTAATATTTAAGAAATTATCAATTCATTTTATCTCATTTATTTATATAATTATGTAAGCAAAAGAATTATTGTAAAGAGCAAATCTCAGTGTTTTTTAATTCTAGAATTCAAGCCTAAAAATCTACATAAGAACATTAAGATATATACCTAAGGAAGGAATTTGCTTGTAAAACCTAACTTTTTTTTTTATCAGCAATAATGAAATATTGTAACAGCCTGTAAAAATATTGTGCTTTACAAAATACTTTTTGTTCAACTTAATCATAAAAATTTGCTTCCTAAAAATAGTTTTATTTCTAAAACCTGTTTACTATTTAGATTAGCTGTATATATCTTTCTGTGTAATGAAATTAATGTTCTGTCGGTTTCTCTTTTAATTAGACTGGTAATGAAATATAATAAGCTACCTCAGAATGATTCTGTAAAATAAACAGGCTGTGATTATTTTATGATTGAACTGCTTCACGTAGTTGTAAATTCAATAATCAACTGTGTATTTTACACTTCTGAATGATTACTTACATGTTTTTAGCTTTAAATTAGTGGCTTTGTCACTGCTTTTGACTATGTGAATGTGTAATAATTTGTAATTTTGTATTGAGTTGCATGAGAGTTAGTGAAATTCATGTACGGGGCATGTTTTTAATGACAGGAATAAGTGAGAGCTCTTGTTGATTCAATTGCATTAAAGCAATAATTATCTTTATGAAAAAAAAATATTTTGTATTGGACTAGGCATAAATTTAAGTAGATTTGATAAAACATTGTTTATATCAAAATGTTTATTGCAAGTTAATGATGGAAATTTTGTATTGGTAATGTATTTATTGTGTAAAATGGATTTTTGCATTTGTATTCCAGATTAAATTTTCAATCTTTTTCATGTTTTAGTTGATTATTTAGTAAAAATCATTATAAATTCAGAATTTATCCCACAGTCTATGACAGAGTTTAAATAGTTAAGCAAATTTTTATCTAAACCAATACAATATAAATTTTATTTAAACTAAAGATGGGATATTTCAGTCCTTAAAACCCATGAATGGTGAATAAGATTTGCTTTCCAAAAATTTGAATCTTTGTCCCTTTTTCATAATTCATGTCTTTTACGTCCTAACCAGTAAATCATTAAACATCAAACTCAAAACTTGAGAGGATTAGTTTTATTTGTGTTGTGTTTTAAAAAATGTTCATCTATATATTTTTAAAAAGCTTTTTTTTTTTTAATGCAGAAATTACTATTTTTCTTTGATTAAAAACTTTTAAATAAAGTTTTTATCCTTATTGAAGGTTTCAAAATACTCAAGAATATTCAGATTCAAGAAACTTTAGGATTCATCTCATCTGTAATTAAAGAAATAAAATAGAAGCATTTATAAAGCTTTAGCTTATTTGCAATTAATAAATTTAAAGGTTACCACATTCATTACAATACTGACATCAATTCTGAATAAACCGCAAGTTGTTTTAAGTGTCCGGTGTACGAACTATGATTGATTGTAGTGTGTAAATTTGCATTCTGGTTGATTTATAGTGAGAATTAAAAGAGGAAAAAATAGCTTCTCAGTTAGCAAGGTCATTAGTACTTATAATCATTGGTTAGTAAATATCCTCTTAAGAAACAGCATTGGTATCTACTGAAAAAAACTATCTTTCTTGTAGACTTCTGCTTTGTTATAAAAAATTAAACAGTAGGAAAGGCTATTAATAATTATAATAACTGTTAGTAAGTAAACTCAAAAATAGATCATTAATACCTACTAAAAAGATTGCCCGATTTGTAGCAGTGGTGATTATCGTCCGGATATAGCCGGAATTCTGTGCTTACTTTCTCAAATTCGGAAATTATGGATTTGAGAAATCGCATGTACATGATACTATCGTGAAATGCTGTGTTGCGTGGATAGGTAATCTTCATGGATGGTAAATAAGATAAATGTCTGTGAATGATTTCGATTGTTGCAAAGACTGCAATAATTATTAAAAATTCTGGAAGGTCTAATTGATTAAAAACGATTTAAGTGCATTTTGAGAGGCATACAAGAATATAGAATGCAGTGAATGTATGCAAGAAAAAGCTATCTTTAAAGAACTCTAGATCAAATTTTATGGCATCAATACTCTTCACCACTGTGAAACAATTGTTCTCAGTGGTTTGATAAAATTAGTAGATACTTTTTCCAAATATTATTTGAGAAGACGAAAACATTGTTATGCCAAGAATATTGAAACTATCAAAATATTATTAATTTAGAAATCAAACAACAAAAATCAGCTTTATATTTTCAAATTTCACAGGACTAGTTTCGATGGTTTTACCGAACCACCATCCTCAGCTGCAAAAACGCAAATGATCGAGATATGATATAATGATTAGATAAGATAAGAAAGCCTGAACAGAAAATAAGCTAGTGGCGCCATCTGTTGATGAAACCAGAACTAAAACATTATTTCTTTAAAGGCCGAAGGCAAAGATGGATTGGAATTAGGATCGTTAACTAGAACAGAAAGATTTTTTTGAATGTGAGATGCCTCTGGAAAATCCAGTTCTCCAATGGAAGATGTTTTTTGAATAATTTCGGCAGCAGAAAAATTGAAAGTGTGATTTTCGGACCAACAGTGTTGGGCAACAGAAGACTTCTGTGTTTCCTTTTTCTTAACATATGCCTCATATTCCTTGACGCGAAATTTTAAGGCTCTCTTAGTTGGCCAATGTAAATTAAACCACACTGGCTAGGAATTCTGTAAATACCCTAGGGATTCATATCCGGAATGGAGTCCTTGAGTATGGAACTCGCAGGGGTGTAGCTAGAGGGGGGCATCTGTCCCCGGACGCAGAATTCAAGGGGCGCCAAACTGATGTTACGACATTTTAAAATTAAATATTGTCCATCCTTGGCAAGCAGTAGGGGGCGCGAAACCTTCAGTTGCCCCTGGGTGCTGAAAACCCTAGCTACGACTAGGAATGTTATTGTTGGGAGAATAAACGACCTGAAAGTTAAATTTCTGCAAAATACGTGCAACTTTATAGCTAATTGATGGAAAGAAGGGAAGGACAACAGAATTTTTATAATCTTCTAAAACAAGAGTGCACCTTTTGATGTGTTGAGATGAGAATTTTTTAACTGCTAGATTAATAATGTTGGGTGAAAAGCCCCTGTCAATAGCTATTGCTTTTAAATAATTTAGTTCTTCATCAAGGCATAGTTTGGAGGAGCAAACTTGAAGAGCACGGAAAACATAGGAATAAAATTAAGCTAACTTTTGTTTAGTCGGATGACATGATTTGAAGTAGGGTGGAAGGCAAACCGATGAAGGTTTACGGTAAACCGTAGTACTGAAGTTGGATGTGTTACGTGTGACCGAGTGTTGAGAAACGGAAGAGACTTGCAAGTCTCAAGTTCAAAAGTGAACTGAATCCTGCTATTCAAAGAGGAATACCTCTTTTATGAATTTTGGGAAGAGCATATAATCTGGCACAATTCGCAACAGATGGGATATGCGAATGTTTTAAGTTGCTTGAAATGATTTGTGAAGATTTTGATCGCAGTTTTTATTTTTGACAAGTCCGAAGGTGAAGGATCTTTAGGGATCGGATTATATGGTCCTTCGTTTAAGAGTTTAGTGACACCATCGATGTAAGTGTTCTTATCCATGACGACTATCTGGCCACCTTTGTCGACCTTTGAAATGATAAATCCGGGTTAGAATGAATTTCGCGCATTGTAGCTCTTTCTCTCGCGGTTAAATTTGGTTTCAAAAATTTATTATTGAATTTCACATTATGAGTGATAAGATGCCTAATCATTTCTTTCTGTGAATCTGAAACTTTACTGAACTTGAAAGCTTTTTCGATAGAGGCCAAAATCTTTGGAATCGAGGGTTTAGAGTTTGTGAGAAGTTGAATTATATTTTAGAATTCCCTCTTTTTCTTCTGATAAACTAACATTAGAAATATAAACTATTGGCTTAATGTTTACAATGGGAAGATTTTTTTGAACTACTTGAACTGGAAGACTGTAAAAGAAGTTTTTCGAATATAACTGCAAGTTGTTACAACTGTTGTTACAATGTCTAATCTGGAACTCACGTCTTTTCGAGAGTCTTGCTAGAGTTGGAAATTTCCTGGCGCATCTTGTGCTTTTTCTTCTTTTTAAATGAAGCTCTCTTAACTCCTCTGTTAATTGAAATAGGAAGCTGTGCCTTGTAATATTTTTATTACTCAATTTATGGTAGATAACGTAGGCATTCGTTCCTGCCAAATCCAGCACATTATAGAAAACATGCACTGGCTACCTACTTGAAGCAGCTCGAATAGCATATTTATGCATCATCTGGTCTAGGATATTACATATTTCCAGCGTCATTCTGACTAGAGGGCGCTGTGTTCGTCCCAATAGTCAGTGGCAGGCAGGTTACTAAAGGTGTAGAACATGGAAGGTAGCGATGCCTAATAATATATCTCTAATTGCTTGAAATTTTCATATATTTTCTTGTAAATAAATGTTGTTATTGTTTACAAAACCTCATATTATCTCTTGGATGCACCTTTAGAACACAGAACCATTAGATGCAAAATTGGTGCATCTTGTCCTAGTCATCATTACTGGATTATATTTCTGGAGAAGTTTGGATACTGCACGTACGCTTTTGGATACGTAACATTGCATACTGGACTGTGGAGGTAAGATCTTTTGAACTCACAAATTCTGAGTTAATATGGATAAGCTTTCGAAAATAATTTGAAAAAGAAGTAACGTTCGCGCTAGTGTTACTAAACTAGTTAAAAGGGTGCAGAAGCTTGATGAAGCTGTCGAAAACGTAAGTTCATTATCAGAACTACTGGAGCTATTAGAAACGAAAGAGCAGATCTTGAAAAGCCATGATTTAGAGGTGGAAGCACTCATAGACGATCCGGAAAAATTTAAAGTGAATTAAAAGCTTCGGAAGAATACGATGACAAAATATTGTTCGCTAAGATTAAACTGAAGAGCAAAATTAAAGAATTAGCAGCAGAAAATGTTCAGCGAACTTCTTCAGTTCTTAACACATCTAGTGTTTCGGAAAACACTGTTACGGCTTTAAAATTACCAAAGTTAGAAATTTCGCGATTCTCTGGTGATTCTGGCAAATTTATGGAATTCTTAAACTGTTTTGATAGTGCAATCCGTTCAAACAATTCACTTACGAAAATTGAAAAATTCCAATATTTAAAATCTCTTCTTTCTGGACCTGCATACAACGTTGTTGCGGGTTTTGAATTAAATGAGAAAAACTGTGACTCATGTCTTGAGCTTTTAAAACAAAGATATGGTAGAACTGATTCTATTATAAATTCTTACATGACTAAATTATTAAGCTTAGAACCTGTGAGATTTTCGTCTAATGTTAAAGGTTTGCGTAAATTATACAATGAAATAGAAGTTAATATAAGAAATTTTAGTTCATTAAATGTAACGGAGGGTTCATATGGCATTTATTGAATCCAATATTATTGAAGTTGCTACCACAAGATTTGGTGTTAGATTTTCACCGAAAACGGAACAGGGAAGTGAATTGTGAGATTTCGGAAATTATTACGTTTTTGAGGAATGAAGTCGAATCTAGGGAAATTGCCGAAACTGTGATGAGCACCCTAAAAGGTTACGAAACGAAACGATCCTTTTCCCAAAATTATCAAAGTGGTCAAACTTATCAGAAAAACTATTCAAAGCTTAAAAATATATCAACCGCTTCGTTAAATACACAAATAAAAAATGTTGTTTATTCTGTGACGGTCATCACGATTCCGTAAGTTGTAAAAAAATGGATGTAGAACAAAAAATAAATAAGCTGAAGTTTGAAGCTAGATGCTGGTGTTGTTTTAAAAAATATCACATGTCTCGCGAATGTAGGGCAAAAATATCGTGCAAAAATTGTTTAAGCAATTTTCATCATGAGTCAGTGTGTAGAAAAAATAAACCCGTTAATGTTACGATGAGAGGTTCTGAGAAGCAACTGGAAAGCGAAACTGTTTTGAATGACTCACAATCTAAATCTAATAAAAACGCCGAGAATATTTCTGTGTCTCGTAGTAATATAGGTACCAAAAATAAGCCCTTTTTACAAACATGTACAGTTTTAGCCTGTTCGGATAAAAATTCAGTTTTAACTAATGTTATTTTAGACAATGGTAGTCATCGAAGTTTTATTTCATCTCGATTAGTTAAAGAATTAAAATTAAAGCCAATACGCTACGAAAGAATAGCTATTTTTGCTTTCGGAGACAAAATGCTACGTGAGAAGGAGTACGGTATCGTTTCATTGACGTTCGAAATCGTACGAGTTAGAAGCTGTCGTAACGGAATATATATCTAATTTGTCCTTGAAAATTCCTGATGTATCTATTCGCAATGCGTTGAAGGAAAGAGGTTTACCTTTGGCTGATTCATTTTCGGGCGACTGTCAGACGGAAATACTTATCGGATGCGATTCATTTTGGGATGTTGTTTATGACGAGAGAGTAAAGTTAAATGAAAACATTACTGCGATAAATTCTTGTTTCGGCTAGTTACTAGCGGGAGTGGAAGGAAGTAATAAATTGACTAATAATTATGAAAATGTATGTTTAGTCATGGACTCTTCTTCCATTTTGTGCGATTTGAAAAAATTTTGGGAAATAGAAGAATTTCCGTCAGACAAACAAAACTTTTCTGAATGGGACAATCAATTGATTGAAAAATTTGAAAATTCTCTGGAATTTAATGGGGAAAGGTACGTTTGTAGATTGATGTGGAAGGAAAACTTGGGACCTGCAGTTGGGTTGAATTCTAATTATGAGGTTGCGAAAAAGCGTTTTGATTCGTTAAAGCACAAACTAAATAAAAATCAAGAAATTTATGACCAGTATAAACAAATTATATCGCATCAGTTAGAATGTGAGATTGTGGGAAAATGTGTTAATGAAGATAAAAATTCAGGATATTATATGCCCCACGGAGCGGTAATTAGGGATGACAAGGAAACAAATCGAGTTAGAATTGTTTATGACTGTAGCAGTAAGGCTAATGAAAATAATAAATCTCTTAATGAGTTTCTAGAATCGGGAGTAAATCTTTATGCAAATTTATTGGACATAATTCTTAAATTTCGAGAATATCAAGTTGCATTTTGCGGAGATTTAGAGAAAGCTTCTTTTATGATAGAGATTGCGGAGGAAGATAGAAAATATCTTAAATTTTTGTGGTTTCCCGAAGAGGTAGGCGATTCAACCGAAACTCTCCATTTAAATCGTTTCCCATTTGGTTTAACTACTTCGCCATTTTCCTTGGCTTGCGTTTTGAAATTTCACATTAAGAAATTTTAAGGAACATCGTCCAAAATGTTATGACATGTTAAATCCTTTTTTTTATGTTGATGATCTCTGCTATGGAGCCAATACCGTTCAAAATGCTTATCATTTGACTTCTACGGCAATAGAGATATTAAAAGCAGCGGGATTTCATTTGAGGAAATTAAAAACTAATTGACCGGAATTGTATAAACTTTGGAATGAAAACGGATATGAGGAAAATACTGACTTCGGGCAAGGAACAGATTTCTTGGGATTGAAATGGGATCCGATTGAGGATAAAATTAAATTAGATTTAAGAGATGTTAGGGATTCCATTGATGCTAGAATCACCAAACATCACGTTTTGAGAGTTATTTCAAAGATATTTGATTCATGTGGACTGATTAGTCCCTTTGTAATCACTGTGAAAATTCTTCTGCAAGAGATGTGGGAACGTGGTCTACAGTGGGATGAAGTTTTGCCAAGTGACCTACAAAATAAATGGAGAACCTGGTGTTCTGGACTTTGTGAACTTGAATCAGTATCTATTGAAAGAAGGTTTTTTGAAAGTGTAGAAGTGAAGTTCCTCTTCATGTGTTTTGTGACGCCAGTCCCAAGGCATATGGGGCTGTTGCGTTCCTAAGGTACGTGAATTGCAATGGCCAAATCAAAGTGAGCTTTATAATGTCAAAAATTAAGGTTGCTTCTTTAAAAACTTTGACTCTTGCAAGATTAGAGTTAATGGCAGCACTGCTCGCTGCACGTTTAGGAAATTATTTACAAAGTCTATTTCCTAATTTCACGAAACAAATTTTCTTTTGGAGCGACTTTCAAATCGTCCTTCTTTGGTTGAAAGGATCTTCTAAACAATGGAAACCATTTATCGCCAACAGTGTAGCTCAAGTGCAGTCGCTGACTCTACCAGAGTGTTAGAACCATTGCAGTGGCTCCGACAATCCCGCAGACCTTACTACTAGAGGAGAATCGGCTAGGAGAATTCTTACAAGTTCTCTGTGGTGGTTAGGCCCTGTTTGGTTGTCTAAACCGCTTTACTCGTGGCCTCTTCAAAAATCGCTACATCATTTTAATGACATCTGTGATGAACGCGTTATAGTGAAAGAGCGACGGACTGCACTGATTAATTCCATGGTAACCAGTTCAGCTAATGGAAACTTACCTATGTCGTCGTTACTGGACGTTAATGACTTCAGCGAATTAAGTTGATTACTGCGTGTTACTGCTTGGATTAAAAGGTTTGTGCACAATTCTAAACCTAATTCTACAAAATTAAATGGGCCTATATGTGCTCCAGAACTCGAGCAAGCTTTGCGTTTTTGGATCAAAGCTACTCGATTCAAACATTATAGTACAGAAGTTACCCAACTTCTTTTTAAAGGAACTATAGATAAGAGTTCACGCATATTTAATTTGAATCCTGAACTTGATGATAATAACTTACTTTGTTTAAAGGGGCGTTTACAGTTTTCAAGTAACGATATGCGAGCCAAACATCCTTGGCTTCTTCCTTCTAATGATAAATTTGTTGAACTACTTATCTGTGATTCTCATACTAAAATGTGCCATTTAGGTGTTGATGCAATTTTAACACATTTACGAGAACAATTCTGGATTGTTAAAGGTCGTCATTTTGTGAAAAAAAAATGTTAAATAACTGTCTGATTTGTAGACGATTCAGAGTGAAATCTGGAATGCAGGTGGTTGTCCCTTTACCGCCTGATAGAACTCAAGAGCATCCACCATTTGATATATGCGGTGTGGATTTTGCCGGACCATTTTTTGTTCGTGATTTTAATTCAAAGTGTTATTTACTTATATTCAGCTGTGCAGTGACAAGAGGTATTCACTTAGAAGTAGTTCTTAACATAAGTGCTGATTCTTTTTTGTTAGGATTCCGACGATTTGTTTCTCGTCGAGGATTATGTTCACTATATATTCTGATAACGCCAAAGCTTTTAAAAAAGCAAATTGTGAATTGAAAAAATGGTGGAATCAGATAGATAATGATCAAGTTAAAAATTTGTTTGCTTCTAAAGGTATAGTTTGGAATTTTATAGTTGAAAAAAGTCCATGGTGGGGAGGTTTCTGGGAGAGACAGATACGAACGGTTAAAACCTGCTTAAAGAAAATTGTTGGACGATCCTCTCTTTCTTTGAAGGAATTGGAAACTGTTTTTTCAGAAATTGAAGCACTGGTTAATTCCGGGCCTATCACGTATCTGTACAACGAACCCTCAGAACCCTCCCCACTCACCCCATCTCATTTTCTTATTGGTAAAAGGTTGGTGTCTTTACCAGTAATAAAACATAAAAATGAAAATTTTAATGTTAATAGGAATTCTTTGGTAAAGAAATATAAATATCAGCAAACACTTTTGAATCACTTCTGGAACAGGTGGAGAAAGGAATATTTACTTAATCTAAGATCAGCTTATATTTCTCCACAACCAGGTAAAATAGTTTCATTTAAAGTGAATGATATTGTTTTGATTAATGATGAGCGTTATCCCAGAAATATGTGGATGATGGGGATAATATTAGAGCTATATCCAGGAAGAGATGGAAAAGTTCGTTCTCTTCTTATTCAGACTCCTAAAGGACAAATAAAACGCTCAGTACAACTTGTGTATAATTTGGAAATTAATCCTTAATTGTGTTAGTTTAATTGAGTTGCAACCTGTTAATGTTCTATCTGTGTGTTAATGATAGTTTAATTGTGCTTATATTTTAAGGCTTGATATTTGAACAATTTTCTTTGGAAGTTAAAAGTGTAATTTGTTTTTGTAATTCAAGTGACAGAATTAATTTTGAAGCTTTGTATTTGATATAATATGCTATTTATATTTTTATTCTTGTAATTTTAAATGGTTCCTGAATGTAAATTTAGTTAAACTTCAATGGTAAGTGAACTCAGTTCAGGTGGGGAGTATTACATATTTCCAGCGTCATTCTGACTAGAGGAAGCTGTGTTCGTCCCAATAGTCAGTGGCAGGCAGGATACTAAAGGTGTAGGACATGGAAGGCAGCGATGCCTAATAATATATCTCTAATTGCTTGAAATTTTCATATATTTTCTTGTAAATAAATGTTGTTATTGTTTACAAAACCTCATATTATCTCACCTTTAGTCTCACAGAACCACTAGATGCAAAAAAGGATATCAACTCCACATTTGGTTTTGTTGTAGAACTCTACTGTTTCTGGAAGTTTCGTCTTATTTTGTGAGTTTACATGTACATTAGGATGTGAGGTACTTAGTAGCAGGACGTTTTTATTCCTTTTTCCTGATAGACTGTCAATGTAGTTTCACCATTCTTTTAGTAAAACTGTTTCAAATAGCCGGGTTTTTGATTTCCGCCCTTCATGCGGAATTTCTTTTCAATGTCTTCTTATTGTGCCCAGATAACTTGCGTTTTTCATTTTAAATCTTTTAGCTAATAATAGTGAAGAAAAATAACTGTCCGTAGTCAAATTTCTACCTGAATTCAGATGACGGCTTAGAAGAAGCATTACTACATTTTCAGAAAGACTTTCAGTTTCACTTCTCGATGCATCTTTTCCAAGGTATGGAAAAGCATTGCACGTGAACTTTGAGTCTACATTGACTAGCATCCAAATTTTGGTACCGAATTTGTCTGGTTTATTCGGCATGTACTATATAAACTTACGTAATGGATGGAAATAACTGCTCATCCACATTTAGATTTTCTCCTGGCTTATAGGAAATCGCACAGTTCTGTATAAATATTTGCCAAATATCTGAAAAAAGTGCAAACTTATCACTTTCTAAACGCTGAGTCCTAGTTGACATCAGGTCAAATCTTAGATATTTTATAATATTTGGAAAAGATTGCAAAACATTTTTTTTTTTGAAAAAAGGTATTATTCCACAAAAATTCGTAACCCGTATTATTGCAAGCATGTGCTCCTCTTGCATAAATAATAGCAACAAAAGCATCAAGCTTTTCTAAAGATATTGCCAAATTTCTTCATTGTTCAAAACTGCCTTTGTTGGCTACACTTTTTAATTTGGGAAAACGTCAGTTCATCCACAAACAGCCTCCAAGCACTTAACACATTATCCTTGAAATTTCTCTTTGCATAAGATGTTTCACCCGGCAATTATTTTAGAACATTTTGAGCTCTGTATTTCCGAGCTGTTGTTTGTGAACTAGATGTCACAGTCCACGAAGAAAGGTGTTTCCTGAGTAGAAAGGAAGTATAACCTGTCGTAAATAATCAGTGAATGAGAGGAATGTGTACGCCAGATGTTTTTCGAAGAAAAAGTGTTTTCTGAGCAAGATAATAAGACAAATATGTCCAGTATTACTGGCAGTCAATATGACTGCTCGTGGCGCTTTTAAGAATAACTAATAATATCTTCGTTAATTTTATTTGATTTATATTTGGTACCAATAATTTTCAAGGTTTTTTAGGAAAGTCCAAAAATTTGTGACTTTTTAAGGTAAAGAGTTTTTCAGGAATCCAAGGACAAATGACGAAAGCAGTCAAAATGACTGCTCCGGTGCTTCTAGTGTTGAACTACTAAAATGTTAAACAGAACTCGGCTAAATCGCAGACTAGGCTGCATCAGTCGATGCGGTGTTTACTTGTCTTATGCTTGGACACGTCTTTGTATGATGTAATATTGGTTACACCTCTTTTTTAAAAACAAGTTATAAGTATGCTATAGCTTTATATTTAAAGAAAATTTAAATTATATTTTAACTGCGTTGAAATGCTAGATTTATAATGTTCTGCGCGAGATTTTTTTTAATTATAAATCTACTTTTGTGTGATGTGTGGTAGTGTTAGTATTTAACGCAACGAGTTATCTCTCACAAATGTATTATTAAGATATCAAACGATTGAAAATATTGAATGCATGATTTAAAAATTATAAATCAAAATACAGAAAATACAGAAAAGAATTCTTTTGCTTAAAGAATGTTTTGATTATTGATGAGTGTGTCTGATTCGGTGATTACTGCAGAATGGATGAGTATCTGAATCTGGATTTTTTCTATCAGTTGAAGTGAAAAGGTAAAAAAAGCGTGATTGAGTGGTGTATGGAGAAACGTTTGATTGCGAGATCGTATAAATGCCCAATTTGTGAAACTGATAGGAAACAAGGTGCGTAGTTCCCCTTGCTCTGTGCTACGTTCTGATTGCATTTCTGTTTAGTACTAGTGTTAGCACATAGAAGATTTTCGTATAGGTCTTCAGTGACCGACGTGTTGTAAAACGGCCTTAGTGCATTTGTACCGATTTAATTTTATTTTTCGCGACTTCGATAATTTACAAGTGTGAACGAAGATGGCTTTTCTGCTGCAAATGTTTAAAGAATTCGCCAGGCTCTGAGAACTCAAGAAAACTTCTACCCTAAGCCCTGATGAAGCGCTTACGCTAAAGTTTCTGACCAAGATTATGTTCTTCCTGATGGATGACGGGACTGACTTTCAGTCCCGTCATCAGTCCCTGTGTCCAGGCTTCAATCTTCAGGATTTCCCGAAGCTGCATTCAGAGGAACAAGGACTGGAAGATATGGAGTTTCAACAAGTCAGAAATAAAAGGCCGTGCAGCGCCATCACCGGCGATGCGGAACCTAAAGCCAAATTTCAGAACAACATATATTCTGTCCTCCACGACGAAAGCGACTATAATCACGAACCGGAAGCTGAATCCTCTTCAGTGATACCTCAACCTAATAAAAAGCAGGGAAAGAAAAAACAAATCAAGCATAAACTTTCGGAATTGGCTAAAGAGTTAATTTCATTTGGAGCTCAAGCCAAGTGTAATTTACAGGAAAGCATTCCTGCTCCCAAGCCCGTGATGACGGAGAACGCTACGACCGCGCCGGCCAATCAGGAGAGCCCCAGCAAAGTCACCGTTCAACCAACCAATACAGAAGCTTCACAGGATGCCGTTATAGATGGATTCTAATATCCGCAACGTAAAGCTAAAATCCCGCCGATTACGGTGAAAGATGCTGATATCACATGGAAGCAGCTAATTAAGCTGTTAGACGACCATAAATGCAGGGTTATAATGCAAGCATGAAGGGAGATTATCAGTTTGACATAAAAGTCTCCACGACTGATTCCCACAGACAAATTACTGCTCTCTTCAACAGGAAAGGAATAAAATATTACTCGCATGTCTTACCAGACGAGAAAAAGATTAAAGTGGTAGTAAGAAGCATACCTTCTTACACTCCGCAGTTTGACGTAGGAGAAGCTCTTACTGAACTTGGATATCAAGTTGAAAACGTGATACAACTCACACGACGCAGAGGCCCAGACATAGTTAAAATGACCTTGTACTTGGTCTTTCTCCCTCGTAACGACAAAAGCAGGACAATTCATCAGCTTGAATATTTAATGCGTCTCAGAGTGAGTGTTGAGAGACACAAAGGAAGAAGAGGCCCTACGGAGTGCTATCGCTGCCAGGGTTTTTATCATGCACAAAGTACATGCAAACTCCCGCCTCGCTGTGTGAAATGCGGTGCCGACCATAAATCCAGGGAATGCACAAAACCCAGAAACGCATCCCACTTGCGCAAATTGTGGACTAGATCACGTCGCAAGCTATAGAGCTTGCAGTGCCTTTCCTAAATCTAAGCCGCAAAATAACAGACTATACTCAGAGCGAGTTATAATTAACAGCTCCCAGAAATTCCGCGGAAATTTCGCTACTTAATCAAAAATTCACGGAAGCCAAAGAAGTGATTACTAAGCTCACCGCTGCTCTAAATATGCTTAAGGACTTACAACCAACTAAATTGGTTGAAAATGTAGTCAGGCCCCAATCCAGCCAAAATGAATAATTTTTCTCGCAACTCGTATACACCGGTCAAAATCATGCTGTGGAATGCACAAAATTTAACAACGAAACTTCATGAATTCCAGGACTTTGTCAGAAGAGAGGATGTGGATATATGTTTAATCACGGAAACTCATGCTATTCAGAGTAAAAATCTTCGTATGGCAAACTTTATGTCCTTTAGATGCGATAGATGGCGCCACCGGGGCGATGGCGTTATCATTTACGTGAAAAGATCGTATGAGGCCTTTTTGATTAAAACAGACAACTCTAAGGCATTTGAAATGGTGAAGGTTCAAGTAAAGCTTCCCAGGCTTGGAAAAATTAACTTTTGTGCAATATATAACCCTCCAGACAATCAATTAACGGATAATATCCTTGATGAATTGCTTCTCAGCCAAGAACCCTGTATAATCGGGGGGTGATTGGAACTCGAAACATGTGGACTGGGGCTGTCACAGTACAAACAGAAATGACAAGGTAATTCATTAACTATGTGTATAATCAACCAGTTTATTTATTTATTCCTGAAGAAGCCACTTACTGCCCAAGCATCCCAGGCCGGCGTCACTATATTCTGGACTTTTTCCTCTCAACGGATAACATCCCTATTTCACTTGAGGTGCTTACTGATCTTTCATCAGATCACGTTCCTGTTATAACTAGAATAGGTGGAGCTCCCAAGACAAATCCAACTCCAAAGAAAATAGTGGACTGGAACCTATTTCACAATATCGCTAGTGCATCGAAATTCAGTTTAGGCACTCTTAAGATTAAACCAGACATTGACGCTGCAGTAAACATTTTTACCAATAAACTTCAGGAATTCCTTCAAAATGCAACTACAGAAATGGTGAACAATTATCTGGACGGCTCACTTCCTGCACGTATCCGAGCGGTTATTACTCAACGGAACAGACTTCGCAAACAGTACAGTAAGGATTGGAATCCGGCTATTAAGACGGACATAAATAGACTCACAAGGCAAATTAAAGCTCTCATCAGGGAGCACCGAAACGAAGTATGGAGATAGAAAATAGATAACTTAAATCTGGATGACGGTTCATTCTGGAACTTCGCTTGGAACCTGAAAAGAGTCTATCACCATTCTCAGCCAATCAAAACAACCCGCGGTTTTCCATATACCGATCAGGAAAAAGCGGACACTTTCGCAAAGCATCTAAGCGAGCAATTCACACCGAATGTAATTCAGAATAATAGTGGCTCTGATATTGACAACTTTGTTCAAGAATGGCTTGAGATTAGCACACAGAACAACACGATTAGGCTCACTACTCCTTTAGAAATAAAAGATATCGTCAAGAACACCAACTCAAAAAAGGCGCCTGGAAGTGATAAAATTACGAACAGAATGATGAAGAACCTGCCTCACTGTCTAATTACCAAGCTGACTAGCATCTACACTGCTTGTTTGACGCATTCGTATTTTCCAACCCCGTAGAAGCATGCAAGCATTTTTCTGATAAAAAAACCAGGCAAGCCTCCCGATGAACCGGCCAGTTACTGACCGATTAGCCTCTTGTCGACACTGGGGAAAATTCTTGAAAGAATCATTTACGAGTATAATAGAATTAAACCTCTCCTCGATATTCTGGCGGATGAACAACATGGCTTTCGAAGAGGACTATCCACTCTCATCAGTTAGTCAGAATTACTGAATATATTGGAGCGGCTATACATAAAAAAATAGTGCAGCTATTCTCATGCTAGACATGGCAAAAGCATTTGACCGCGTCTGGCATAGAGGACTTATTTTTAAGCTCATTAATTGGAATTTTCCTCGGGAAACTATTTTCATCCTCAACTCATTTTTGAACTCCCGAACTTTTTCAGTGCGGCAAGGAGATTCCAGTTCAAACCCACATCAAATTTACGCTGGTGTCCCACAAGGAAGTATCCTTGAACCAATATTTTATATTTTCTACGTAAATGACTTCACAAAATTCAGTCAAGACCCTAATATTAGGTTAGCATGCTACGCGGATGACACCGCCATCATCGCGAAGTCCAGACGACCAAACCACGCCTTGGAAAAGATTCAGCAGATTATTCCTAATATTGAAGCATGGTGTCAAAGATGGAAAATTCAGATCAATCCGGAGAAGTCAAAAGTTTTAGTTATCAGAAAATTCAAGACCACAGACCCCTCACCTGTAATGTTACGCTCCTCGGGAAAACAGTCCCTACTGTAAGTACGTCAAAATACCTAGGAGTCATTTTAAATCGGTCGTTTACCTGGATTGCACACATGAACAGTGTGTGTGAAAAAGCGTACGGCATCGTGAAAAAAGCTTTACCCATTAGTTTCTAAGGACTCTAGATTAAATCTTGCACGCAAAAGAAGTCTTTACACTGCAATTGTCAGGCCTGTTATCACATATGCCTCCCCGGCCTGGGCAAGTGCTAAGGCAAGTGAAATTCACCGGCTGCAAGTTCTGCAAAATAAGATCCTGAGAACCATCACGAACGCCCCATACTATATTAGAAATGAAGATTTACATCGCGACCTTCATATTGATTATATCAAAGACTACTTATCCAAGATAAATGGAAACTTTTTCAGGAAAGCAAAGACCAACAGTACAGCTAATTTTGGGTATATTCTGAGCTATGAAATCATCCCGGACGATTTGCTCATCCGACCTTATGCTGCTTACTCAATTAGGCAAGCCAATAATTAAGTGTTACTCTTCAGTACGATGTGTAGAGTTACTGGAGGCGAATGTAAGCATCGAATTACAAGGTTTGTTCGAATGCACTCGTGGTTTGCGAAGAGTAAATTGAGTATGTGTGGTGTTTTGTGAGTTACCTATTTGTGGTTTGGTAATTTTTACGATGATTTTATACGATGATTGATACGTATGATTTTATACGATCGGAATTACGTATTGCTAAAAATACGGTGACAGATTGGAAAGGTTTTTGTAGGGAAATGTATACATAGAGGTATGCTTGAAGAAGAATGTGGTGTTGGGTGGGGTGTTTGAAGGAGAATGTGATGGGGTGCAAAAGGAGAAGATTGAAGGTAAGTTTTATTTATTATTATTCACTTAAGTAAAATATTGGGTGCTTGTCAAATATAGCAATTTGGATGTTCCGTAGTTACTTTATTCCGGTAGCTTTATTTTCGTTTTGTGTAATTTTTCTGAATTTTTTTTTTTAAACTCGAATCAATGGAGTTAATTATGCGCTAGTTTCTGCAATTTTCCGATTTCTTTTAAGTGGAAACAGATTCCTGAGTATATGAGCAATGCCGAGTTCGTATAATTCTCTGATGTTTTTCAAGGGAAAATAGATCGATGTGTACATAGGCAAAGCCAATGTAGTGCGCGATGCTGAGTTTGGGGAATTCTCTAATTTTTTTAAGTGAAAATAGATCGATGTGTACATGGACAAAGCCAATGTAGTGCACAATGCCGAGTTTGTGCAATTCTCTGATTTTTTAAGTGAAAATAGATGGATGTGCACATGGACACCGAGTTTGTGCAATTCTTTGATGTTTTCCGAGCGAATACGGATCGTTGTGATGTACAGGAGAAAACGAGCTGGTGTGTGATGCCGAGCAGTAATGTAACTTTTTTTTATGGGCAATGTTTAACATATCGTTTGCATATTTTAAATTTGTATTGTTGTGTTAATTGTAAATGATATTTGAGACATCTTTTTTGTTATTTAAACTGTATTTTTAATTGTTTGGTTTTGATATGTTGATAATGATAAGACTTACGATAATTATCGATAGTCCGACGATCTTGAGTAGTAAAACTGTAAACTTTGTCGCTATAAGTAACGTTTACTTTATTATTTTAATGCGTAGTGTTTGGTGTCGTAATTGAACTTAATAATATGAGTTCATTGATAATATATGTGTGTGTGTATGTGAAGCATTGCTTAGTGCTCCAAATTTATAGTATTTATTTTCTTATATTATTTTCTTTCATTCTGAGAAATTTACGATTTTTTTTTTGATGCGATATCTGAGATACGATTTTTTTTTTCATTTATTAAAGCGTAGAATTCTAGTATGCCTACAGAGAATATTGCGTGATTTAGGAATTTTAGAAACTGATATAAAAGCTGTGTAATGATGTTCATATGCAATAAAAAATATTCTTCTTTTTTATTAATGTAAAGTTTAAAATTTTTAGAAAATAATGAAAATTGTCTAATTACTGTATGTAAGGAATTATGTCATTACGCAGCAATAAGTTAATTTGTAAAAATGATAAAATTGAAATGATCCATAATATGAATTCAAATTTAAAAAATACTTTTTTGTTTGTATAAATGCTAAAGCTTAAAAATCTTTGAAAATATTGAAGCTATATGAAATACAAGTATTAGAGACAACGGCTTTGTTTATCGTTTTAATAATTGGTAGAATTCGCTCACTGCATCATAGCAATTTTAAATATAAACAATTTATTGTACTTATTTTCAGTAACGGCTAAGCTTAAATGTTATAAATGTAAATTTAAAGTAAAGAATTTGATATTAATTTACAATAATAAATAATAAACAATTCATTATTGTTATTTTTAAAAGAAAATAGAAAGTACGCGTAGTGTAAATGCTAGAATAAATTGTGACGTCACAAGCTTGGTGCCACCCATTTATGGACGTCACACAGCTCCGCCTTTTCAACTTTGTTGATGCAGCCTATTCTGCGCTTTTACCATGAACTCAGTTAAAAGCAGAGAAAGCGAATCCGATCTCGCCGCGAATTGGCTACAATCACGGAGTATTATACTCCATGGCTACAATCAACAACAAGAACTAAGTAAACAACTGAATTGAGATGTTTTCCTTCTGCTTTTATAAGCTCTTTATTCGTGCGCGAGAACATTTTGGTATTTTCTCGAGGTTTTTGGAATGCAAAAGAGTACAGTTACGAGATATCTACGTATTTATTAATAATTGTTAAATGCACGTGCTCCTGTATTTTTACTTTTTCGGCGTAGCTTTCTCTTAAAACTAGTCACGCGTGCATTGCACGGGGAATTGAAACAATTTTAATCATAATTATAATAAAAATAGCAAATTAAATACAAAATCTGTAACAGTATATGTAATAAATACCTGACTTACATTATGATAAAATGTAGAACAACTTTCACTACCTATATGCTACGAAGACTGAAATATTATTTGTTCCCACCAAAGGAAAGTACGTGTGAAACTTTTGGATTAGAAGGTATCTCTCAAGGCCCAAGTGATGAAGGTTTTTAAGTAAAATTTATTAAATAGCTAAAGTTCTTTACATGTCATGAGCTATTCTCTTCTAACAGTTCCTTATCTCTAACACTTATTAATATGCATACTTCAGGCTCTGTTCTTAATACCTAAGGGTTAAATGAAAAGTCATTGTCATATTAATCGATCCTTTGATCAATTCATCTTTGTCGGTTCGTTTCTATCCACTTATGAACGTTATTAGTCAACTCTATTTGCAGGAAATAAACTGGGACACTTATGCAGGTTTAACAATAACATGAGCTATATTTTAATTTTGTAAATACAGTTTAACTTTTCACAAAGTATTGCTTTTATTCACATTACATCAAACGCACAAGTAAACGCACATTGCATCTCTCAGTTCCTAACCCCCCCAAAAAGAAACTAACTCTTCTCTCGGAATACAGCCAAACTAATTTCAAATTTCTTCTCACGAGCATGCCGTTCTTCTCGCATCAAGCACATTTCTTCTTCTCGTTGCCAGATTTCCCCCTCTCCTTTCAGATAAACTGTTTTTTCACACGAGCATGCCGTCCTTCTCGCATTAAGCACGCTTCTTCTTTTCGTTGCCAGATTTTCTCCTCTCTCCTTTCAGCTATAAGTCGTTGGCTTTCAGCTATAAGTCTGTTCTTCCGGCAGGTTTGGTCGGTAGCATAGAGTATGTGCATGACACGTCCCTGCCAAGAATGAAATTTGTCCTTTCTTTGGGACGTATTTCATTAATCAATATCCAAGCAAATTTTCTGTACATTACTTTTACACAATACCAACCTCGTACAGTATTAAAAAAAACAAAACAGAGCAAACAATGAATTATTACAATCATACAAATAAACAAAGAAAAAGAAAAAAACAATCAAATTATATTAATCATATCATATTTGATCCAGACGTGAGAGTGCATCTGCACTTTGGTGCTGGATCCCTGGCCTATGAGTAATCCGTAAGTTCCATTTCTGCAATGGTGCAATGCCACCTCGTCAATTTGGGACTTCGAGGAGTAGTTTCATTCAAATATCTGAGAGGGTTGTGATCCGTTATAATTTCTACCTGAGCCCCATAGATCCATTTATCAAATTTATTCAGGCCAAATAAGACTGCCCAAGCTTCCTTCTCAATGCTTGCCCAATTTTTCTGAGTTTGAGAAAGCTTTTGACTTGCAAATGCAATAGGACAATAGTTACCACTCTCGTCTATCGGGGTTAAACAGCAACCTACCGCCAAATTGGATGCATCACAATGGATCTGAAACGGCTTTCCTATATTTGGTGTGGCCAGAGATGTCACTTGGCACAAAGTATCCTTTAATTTGTTAAAAGCATTCTGTTCCAACTCCCCCCTCAGAACAATATTGGCTTGCCTCTTCTTCGTCAACTCTGTCAATGGTGCCGATATTTCTGCGTAACTGGGAATATAAGATCGATAAAATCCCATTAATCCTAAAACCGATCTCACATCTTTTTTTGTGACTGGCCTGACGAGTTTTCTAATTGCTTTGACCCTTTCTTCATCAGGACCATGCTTGCCTCCTCCAATTATATGCCCCAAATATTTGATTTTTTTAGCTGCAAAAGTACATTTGTCCAAACGTACAGAAAATCCTAATTTTTCTAAAGTTTCCAGAACCAGAGAAATGCGTTTCAAGTGTTCCTCAAATGTTTTCGAGAAAATCACCACATCATCTATATATGCCTGAGCATAATCACTATGACTCTGGAAAGCACAAATGATTTCCTTCTGGAATATCTCTGAGGCTCCTGATAAGCCGAAAGGCATTGTTCTCCACTGGTAGACTCCATTACATGTTGCAAATGCAGTCAAAGGGTTGCTCTTTTCATCCATTCGGATTTGCCAATACCCTTTTCGAAGGTCGATGCTTGTCAGCCAGTTTGCTGCACCCGCCACAAAAATCAATTCCTGCATGTCTTTCATGGGAAATGTTGTAGTTTTCGTTACAGCATTCAATGATCTAAAATCTATACACATTCTAACTGTAGCATCTTTTTTTGCCACACAAACTATAGGATGAGCAATTTCTGACTCAGAAGGTTCAATTAATCCTAATTCTAGCAACTCACGTATCTGCTCATCTACTGCTTTGCGGTATGCCATGGGTATTCCATAGCAGTGGGGTTTCTTCCTAATAGCAGTAGGAATAAGTTCGATTTTGTGTGTACCTACTCGTGCTGGTTGCACTGAACGTGTAAATAATGTTTGATATTTCCTCAGTAGCCCTAAAAGTTTACTCCTTTGGACTGAATCTAAATTAGACATTTCTAATCCTTCCAGAGATTCAGAAAAACTCTTTTCTCCCTTGTTGACAGGTATAGATTCAATTTCCCCAAACTCTTCTTCCCCCTCCAAGATAACATTTACTGCTTGGGATCTAACTACATAAGGTCTAATCTTATTCTGATGGACATGTCTTTTGGTCCCATCGGGCATTTGTACTACAAATGAGTGAGAACTTCTCTGTTCCAATATATTTGTAGGACCCTGCCACCTAGAACAAAGCTTGTTATTAGATCCGGGAATCAAGACTATCACCTTATCTCCCAACTTAAATGTTTTTATGGTAGACCTTAAATTATGATAGTGTGCTGTCCTCTCTTGTTGAATTTTAGCTGTGAGCTTTGCCTGCTCCGCTGCCTTCTCAAACCTAGCCTTTAGATTTTGTAAATATGTATAAACAGGAGTTGCATCTAATTGTAAATTTTCATGTTTCCCTGTCCATGACGATTTTAATATCGACAGAGGTCCCTGAGGTGTCCTGCCAACAGTTTTAATTGGTCTAGTCAACTGGCACTCTTTACATGCCTCGCAAAATTTCTGAACGTCTAACCTCAGACCTTCCCAATAAAAAGAGTATCTAATTCTCTCCACAGTTTTCTTTACCCCCATGTGGCCACTAAACACCGAGCAATGTGCTAACTGCAAGACTTCCTCCCTTCGACTCTTAGGTACAACTAATTGCCCCACACTTTCCCCAAGAATTTTGTCCTTATGAAAGAGAAAGTTATCCACTGTATAATAATTCCCCTTTCCTTTCTGAGCATTCTCCCATGCTCCTACCAGAAATTCACAAGTCTCCTGCTCTCTTCTAAATACATCCGCTGTACATAGTCTTCCTGGCTGAGGTTCTTGGCTATCACTTGATTCCATCTTCCCTTTCTCATTGAGATTCCTTCCCATACTAGCGTTTCCTTCTAGTTTCCCCGTGTTTACCTTCACAGACTTTTCCTTTTTGCTAACCTCTGGGATGTTTGTGGTTTCTTCAGGTAAGTTTTCCACCCCTTCACCTGTGTCATATAACCGACCTCCTAACATGGTGAATACTTCCGGAGGAAGCAACACATCCTCTGCCAGCGATTCTGCAACTGCACACAAAATCTCTTGATGTGTAACATTGGCACTTTCTCCTACAGTAATACTCAGTGGAATGCTTACCAAAGGGCATTTAACAGCTGAACCAAATATACCTTTCAAATATATACTAGATCCTTCCTTCAGTTGGAGACTTTCGGTTAACTCTTTCTTAACCACCGTAATTTCTGTGCCTGAATCAACGAGGACCTTCCCTATTGTTCCATTCACACTAATAGGAACCCTTTTCAACTCACACAGCTTATAGTCGTTTACATCCCCTGACTTCCTCAAAGGATCCACACGAGCTACCACAACTTTGTCCTTTAGGATATTATTATCCTGATCTTTCTTTACACAGTTTACCCTGGCTTTATCCTTTTCCTCATTTCTGTTATACTGCCTAGAACCTTTAATCTGAGGACAGTGCCTTTTAAAATGTGAAGCTGAACCACATACAAAACATGTTAAACCTTTAACGTTCCCCGTGGTTTTCCCTATGGTTTCTGACGTATGCCGACTGCCTCGTCTTTCTTCGACCTTAGGTTTCTCACCTATTGCCTGATTTAAAATCTTAGTTTCACAAGCTTCCCTACGTACGTTGTAGAATATGTCACACTCCTTTCCAAGCTCTCTTGGCTTGAACCACGAGTCTCCCTGCCTTATACCTATGTGTACTGCAGTTTCCGTATCAAGGGTCTGGTAGATTTTGTCCGCTACCACCAACTGATTAAGACCTTCAAAGTCTGTCACCCTCCTTGATTTCACATAATTTTCCCACATGGCAGTAACTCTAGTAGAAAACTGGCCAAAGGTTTCTTCTGAACTTTGTCTTGCCTTTCTGAAATTCTCCAGGCATACCTGAGGTGAAGGTTTAAATTCTTTCAACACAGTTTCCTTTATTTCCTCATAATTCCCATACTTATCCTCGCTTATCAATGTTAATAAATTTGCCGCTTTATCTCCCAAAAGGTAAATCAAAATTTTGGCCTTATGCTCATCAGGGACACTTTCATTGACATAAGCTCTTTCTAAACTGGAAGAGAAATAGTCCCAGCCATCTGCTTTACTTGGAACCTTTACTGTCAATAATCTGATTGTCCTCGTTAACTCTTCTACTGATCTTTTCTCCCCCCGTTCGGGTGTAGTACTCCTATTCGAGTAACGACCCTGGCAATCTACCTTATACTTCTCAATGGCAATCCGCTCCTCTGCCTCTAACTTTAGTTTATATTCCCTTTCCTTCTCCTCCTTTGCCTCCCTATCTGTAATGATAACACTCAAAAGATCCTTTGCTACCTGCTCCTCATAGCTTTCACTAGCAAGAATCTTTTCCCTCAAGTCCAAAATCCTAAATGTAGGCAACACTTCAACACCAAACTCTTGTGCAAGGGCGACTAGATCAGCCTTTCTAGATTTGGCCAAAAATGACATTATGCGACTTTATGTTCAACTTAATTAAAATAACAGAAAACTAAAACTAAATTTCCTTACATAAAATTATACATTAAGTTAAATCCTTAACTGCTGTTGAATCATAAACACATGGTATCTGCATTAAGTATGCACAACATCCAAATACTCAATAAATAAAAAAAACATGTATGTTTATATATAAGCATATGAAAATTAATGCAATCATATCTCAAATAAAACACAAGCATTACTTAAATTAATGATCATTCAGTCATATAATAAAAGATAAATGTACTTGCAAGGTAATTCAAGTCTCATATGATAATAACACTGATAATTTTTGTCTTCTAAAATACTTTTTCAAGTGTACCTTTACATTAACAGCAAATTTTTCATAAACACAAAAACATAAATAAATCACTTAACGAGAGAACCTGGTAGAAGATAACTATTCCACTTAATAAGCTTCGCAGCATTCGTAAGGAATTCACTTGAGCTTTTTCCGAGTTGACAAATATACATCCGACCAGCTGCCACCACTGTCCTATTAATCGATCCTTTGATCAATTCATCTTTGTCGGTTCGTTTCTATCCACTTATGAACGTTATTAGTCAACTCTATTTGCAGGAAATAAACTGGGACACTTATGCAGGTTTAACAATAACATGAGCTATATTTTAATTTTGTAAGTACAGTTTAACTTTTCACAAAGTATTGCTTTTATTCACATTACATCAAACGCACAAGTAATACATTGCATCTCTCAGTTCCTACCCCCCCCAAAGAGCATGCCGTTCTTCTCGCATCAAGCACATTTCTTCTTCTCGTTGCCAGATTTTCCCCTCTCCTTTCAGATAAACTGTTTTTTCACACGAGCATGCCGTCCTTCTCGCATTAAGCACGCTTCTTCTTTTCGTTGCCAGATTTTCTCCTCTCTCCTTTCAGATATAAGTCGTTGGCTTTCAGCTATAAGTCTGTTCTTCCGGCAGCTTTGGTCAGTAGCATAGAGTATGTGCATGACAGTCATTGTCTATAAAATGGCTTTTTGATCGTAATGAACTTTCAGTTGCTAGCAAAAAAATTATTTACAAGGAACGTCCTAAAGTTGAATTCCCTGCCCCATCCTGAAAAGCAAGCTAAACTTTATTATTTTAGAAAGTTTTGAGAGACCAAAAATGTGAGTAACTGTAAAACAAAGCAGTAAAACTTAAATTAAAAAGCATTGTAATTTTCCCTTCGCTAATGAAATCGAGTGAAAATTTGTGTGTACCCATTGTGGTGTAGTGTTAATGCTTCAACGGTGTGGTGTAGAACTGCAATGAAAACTCTAATGATGGAAAACCGCATGAAAATTTTATTGAACGCCCAAAATAAAAGGCTGCGTGCAATCAACAAGAGAAAAACCTTGTGGTGTTGCGTGACCCCAACCTACACGCAACAATAGTAGTGACTGCTATGAACTGGAAAGTACACAAAACTCTTAAGAAGGGTTTAACTCCCTTTTTATTCTACTTTAGAAGTTACAGATGCGTGCACTTGACGCTCACAAACTACGCCGACCCGGCGGTAAAATAAAAATAGGAAACTAAAAATGAATAATAACAAGTTACTACCTACGAGGTTCTCTAAACGTAACTAACCTAACCGCGTTCTAAGATACAGCTGATATTTCAGCAAACTTTCTGAATATTAAGTTGAAAGATTCAACGAGGCAAGCACACAGGCCGAAACGCGCGGTTCTTCAATTTCTACCTAGCAACCTTCACGCTCGTGAAGCAAGAAAGCACACCTACAAACTCGTTTCCCTTCTATTTAACTCAAAATACTTCTGCTTAAAATTTGAATACTTTGCGCGTTCTACTAAAATTTACATACTCTGGCATTGGCAATTCCAGGGGAAAGTAAGGCTTGACAGGAAAGATAGTTTACACTTAAAATAAATGTTAGTTAAAATAAATATAAACCCTACATTTGCAGCTGCCAGAATTTGGTAAACTTGGAAGCAGGTCCTAGAAACGACCTGTTGAAAAGTTTCCATATTTTGAACTAAAATTCAAGAGCCTCGTTTACATAAAACAAACTGTTTTCTCACAAATTAGAATAAATTTCTGTAGATAATCATTTTACCCTCTCTTCTTACAGCAACCTTTTCTGGACTTCAGCAATCAATCTGTTCTCTTCCTTCCAGCATCTGGAAGGAATAAGTATCAGTATATTTCTAAATACATTATAACTTACACTTTCTTGACACTGAATAAAGTTTTTGTTCGTTTTATTTTTCTTAATTACTGGTTAATTCACATTCATTCAAGTATTCAAACATGAATTTAACTTTACCCTGGCTTTCCACCATGTGTGGTGTCAAACGGGAATATTCGTGTTTTAGTATTGCAACACTTCCCCTAACCACAATGATTTGTTAGAATTCAACGACCAAATAGACACACCTTACTCGACATTCTAAAACTCGATGAGCTATTTTAACATTCTTAAAATTCAAGTGTAGGTGGAGAACCCTACAAAACACATTCATTCTAACTTCCCCCTCATTCATCTTTAGACATGCAGGCTTTCGCTCTAAAGCATGATTTTATCTGCTGTTTAATACTTAAACTTTAATTCATTTCTTTCGAGTATTTACTTTTAGCATCTAAAATTTTATGCTTCTAGACTAAATTCTATTTTACATAACTTTCAAGTATTTACGTATATTTACAAAATTCTAATACATATGAATTTTACAATTTACCATAAATTGAATAAGAGAAAAATAAATTTTTACTTCACGCATTCTTCGCCAAGCTGGCGGCACTGAAGCTAAATTTCTCATTAATACAAGAATACGAAGTTATTTTACTTTCGGCCAAATTTTGGCTTTAACATACAGAATTAGTCATTCGACCAACAGAAACTGCTTGTTCTTAGATTTTATACTTAAAGAAAATAATACTTTTTGCCTTAGCTAAATAAAGTAAAACAAAACTAAGTCTCAACCGAGACAAATTGACTTCCGTCAAAACATAGAACTTCGTATTTACGCATAACATTTCGGAACAAAAGAAAAATTTATAGAAGATTTTAACTTATCTTTGAGTTTCCGATGATTGGAACTCCGACATCCTCTTCTGGCAGAACTGCTCCCACGTTATGGAATTCATCGAAGTCAGTCGTCTCCTTTGTGTTTTTCGTGTTTCGTCCATGTTGATTTTTCTTTTTCGCTCTCTGTATGCAGGCCTCTTGGAGTGGTAGTCGTCGGGATCCTGTCTTTTCCGTTTTCCCCTGGACGGCTGGTCTTGGCGTCCTCCGGTCTGGAATCGTGCTTGAATTTCTTCTGTTGGTGGTGGTCTTTTCGTTCCTCCTGCTGTCTTTTCGTTCTCGTGAACGGCGGCCTTGTTTGCTCCTGATTATCTGGCCCTGGAAGTGTTTTCCTCGATGCAGAATTTCTACTGCGATACGTTGTAACTGATCTTTTCCCCTTTACCAAAGATTCTTTACACGGCGGCGTTGCTTTCTTGTATTTCTTAAATGCTGGAGTCTGAACGTTTTCCTTTCTTCTTTTCGGTACCGTCGCATGACTTGTAGAAGGGCTAGGTTTCTCTTCAGTTCTCTGCTTCTTGGGTGGGAGCGGGTGACGTTACTTCTGAACCTTCCACTTCTTTTACGCTTGAGTCCTGCAAGAAACTTTTAAGGATTTCAAAATCATTTTGATTATAAGATTTTTTCACCTGGTCGGGACTTGCTTTACAGATTTCCCCTCTCTTGTTCTTAAGGTACAATACGACTCCCTTGATTTCCTGAATTACATAGGGGCCTTCAAATTTTGGAGCTAACTTTGCAGTAAAATTGTCTGGGGCACTTGATAAAGAAAATTTCCGCTTCAACACTTTATCCCCCAACTTTAAAATCTGCTTCACGGCGTTTTCTATCATAGTATAATTTCTGTCTATTTCTTGCCGTATCCGAGCTTTTAACCGCCTGATCAATGAGTTTTGCACATCTTTTTGTTTGAACTCTTGCTCTCTTTGTTGCACAAAAAATAATTTATCTAGTGGCGTAATTAACTTCCGTCCTAAAAATAATTCTGCTGGAGTTTTCTCCGTAGTATCGTGATTTGCTGTTTTTAAAGCATAAGCTAACTCATTTATGTAGCCATCCCAGCGCTTGTGATGTGTGGTAACGTAACTTCGAATTATTTTTACAATATTTTTATTAACTCTTTCTGCTATGTTTGCCTGTGGTCTATACGGAACCATTTTGATATGGCGTATGCCAAGTCCAGTGCAAATGTTTTCAAATATTTGGCTAACGAATTGTTTACCGTTATCGCTAATGACTTTTATCGGTGCACTGTATTTTAAAATGTATCTGTGTAAGAATGCATCTGCGACTGTTTTGGCTGACGCGCGTTTAAGTGGAACAATTTCTGTCCATTTTGAAAAATGATCTACAATTACTAAAAGAAAACGATTTTTATTTAACTCACTCTGAGGGAAAGGACCAAGAAGAGCTATGCCTAAAATTTCATTCGGAAATGTAGCGCGAATGCTATTTAAGTACCCGGTCGGGCTGTAATTAATATCATTTATTAACTGACATTGATTGCAGGACCTGACATACGCAGTTACTATTTTGTATAATTGCGGGAAATATACCGTTTCGCGTACCCTTTTTAAAGTCTTTCTGACCCCTAAATGACCCGCTGTTTTCGCGTCGTGTAATTCCTTCAAAATGCTTAATCGAAGCGAGGCTGGGATGACTGGTTTGTATTCGAAATTTTCGTTTGTTGTTTTCGTATAAAATAATAAATTGTCTATTATTTCATAGTTTTCTACTCTATTTCTTATTGAATCGATATCTGTGTGTTCAACGTTTTCGAGGTCTTTCAAATATGCATAGATACTTCCAAATTCAGGATCAGATTTCAATTCAGCAATAATTGTTTCTCTAGAATCTAAAATTTTTGAAGTCAACACAGCGCATTTGAGTTCATTGCCTTCATCGTCCAGTTTTATACGAGATAGTGCGTCAGCTACATTGTTTTCCTTACCCGGTTTATATTTAATTATGAGGTTATACTCTTGAAGTTTTAAAGCCCATCTTATTAACCTGGGCGTTAGGTTTTTCCCCGAGTAAAGTCTACCAACAGCCGCATGATCCGGAAAAACTGGTACTGGCGCTTTGCCGAAATAAACTCGAAATTTGTGTACAGCCATTAATACGGCTAATATTTCTCTCTGTGTAGCTGCATAATTCCTTTGCGTAGGGTTCAAAGTTTTACTAAAAAATCCCAAAGGATGGCCATTTTGCATGAGAACAGCACCTACAGCATAGTCCGACGCATCTGCTGCAATTTCCAAGTTTTCGCCCGCCTGCGGGAATTTCAAAACAGGGGCATTGATGAGCGCTTCTTTTAACCTTTCAAATGCAGTATTTGCTTCTGCTGTCCACGTGAATTTACTTTTCTTTCTTTTAATTACTAACAAGGGTTCCACAATATTAGCAAAATCTTTTATGAACGACCGATAATAAGAACATAACCCAAGGAAAGAAGAAAGTTTCTTGGCGGTGTTGGGAGGTGGGAAATTATTGATGGCTTTTATTTTTGAATCCTGAGTTTCTATACCCTTTTGCGAAATTTTATAACCCAGATATTTAAGTTCTTTAGTTGCGAACTTGCATTTTGATGCGTTAATTGTAAGACCGGCCTCTTTTAATAATTTAAAAACCTCTTCTAAGTCTTTAGTATGTTGTTCCAACGTACTACTCGTTATAATTATATCATCTAGATAGATTAAAGTCGATTTTCCTAGGACAGGCTTTAGAACAATGTCCATAGCTCTCTGGAATGTTGACGGGGCCCCACACAACCCAAAGGGCATGCGTAAAAATGCATAAGTGCCCGATTTTGTTATAAACGCGGTTTTATGTATGTGTTCGGGTCTCATAGCTGTTTGATAGTAACCCAGACGTTAAGTCCAACGTAGTCATGTATCTCGTAGACTTAATCTTTCTAATAATTTCCTCTATAACCGGCAAAGGGTAAACTGGGAACTTAGTAACACTATTAAGCTTTCTGTAATCGATAGCAAATTTCCAAGCCCTTTTATCCGAAGGAGGAAACTCATTCTTTTTCCTACATAGTACGACTGGACTCGCGAACTCACTATTTATGGGCGTTATTATTTGGTTCTTTAACATTTCCTGAATGTGTTCTTCGATGATTTGCTCTTTGTGTTTATCATAGCGGTAAGGTTTAGTCCTACAGGTTTTGTCGGCAGTTTGTTAACTGTATATCATGCGTAACAATTTGACAGTTACCAGGCCGTTCTGAAAACAAATTCGAAGTAATACTCACCACTTGCTGGATGGCTTGACTTTCATGGTCATTCAAATGGCTAAGGTCGACTTGCGGTTGTTCCACTGGCTCCACCACCCTCCAATCCATCTCCAGCACAATAGAACTTTCCTGAAAATTCAGTTTGGCCTTCATAAATAATTAAAATAAGTGGACTTTGCAAATTTTTTACTACAAAAATTAATACTTTAAGGCTTTCGTTTTTAACCTGTATTTGTAATGATAATTTGCCAATACATTGACAAGTTTTTCCTTGAGCTGCTATGATTTCTGTGTTTTTATTTTTAAATAATCGTAACCTATTAAAATTCTTAAAAAAAGTATCACTCATAAAATTACCTTCTGCTCCTGTATCGATGAGGGCTTCTACTGTTACATCGCCAACCAGGACTTGTATAATCGGTAATTGTGAGTTTTTTACGACGACCGTATTTAAGTATCTTCTTGAGGTTTTTTTTAAAGTTCCGGGGTCTGGACCCTCGCTTTTACAGGCCCCTCTACTCGTTTAAAGCTTTCCTTTCAACTTCTGCCTTCTGGGTACGCGGACGGTTGTTTTCAAATTTCCTTTTTGGGCCTTGACCTTCGAGCTTCGATGAGTTAGCTTTACAGCTCTTTCCCCCATAAGAGCGATTTGCGTTTCTGGTCTGCTCATTTGAAGATTGCCTTCGGAGACCTTGAGAATGCGATGCCCCTCTAGCTTTTTCCGCTATTCTGCGATTTTGGAACTTGACCGCCAACTCGAAGAGTTCCTGCAATGTGCTTGGGTTTCTTATTTCGAAGTAATCTTGAACAGCAGGTAGAAATCTTGGTAAGATTATTTCAATAATCTCCGCGTCGGGTTTCTTCCCATACAGCATATCCGTCAGTTTAATTTTTCGCAGAATAAAGTCCGTCAACTCTTCTATATTCCGTTGATAAAAACTATACAGTTCGGCTTCTAGCTTTGCTCGGTCTTTCACTATGGGGAAAGCCTTTAATAATGATTTCTTGAAATTTTCAAAGGTATATGTTTGACCTCCGAATTCCCCTAATAAAAATTTACCTATATTTTTCCAGCATAGCGAGGCCTGTCCTTTTAGTGCAGATGTGGCAATGGCAACTTTTTGTCTTTCAGGCACAGGGTAGAGCTGGAAATGGTTTTCGAGAACTTCTAAGAATATTGCCACCGAATTTTTTCCGTCGAAATTGACGTTTGGCTTGATTGATGCTATCATCGTCTGGACCAGGTATCCAAATCCTTCCAATTGGCTTGCCATTTCTTGATGTTGGACTTGTCCAGGACCTTCCACCCAGTTTTCGGCCATTTCAGTTCGACAAGTGTTCGTGCGCCAATGTGGTGTTGCGCGGCCCTAACCTACACGCAACAATAGTAGTGACTGCTATGAACTGGAAAGTACACAAAACTCTTAAGAAGGGTTTAACTCCCTTTTTATTCTACTTTAGAAGTTACAGATGCGTGCACTTGACGCTCACAAACTACGCCGATCCGGCGGTAAAATAAAAATAAGAAACTAAAAATGAATAATAACAAGTTACTACCTACGAGGTTCTCTAAATGTAACTAACCTAACCTCGTTCTAAGATACAGCTGATATTTCAGCAAACTTTCTGAATATTAAGTTGAAAGATTCAACTATTTGCCGAGGCAAGCACACAGGCCGAAACGCGCGGTTCTTCAATTTCTACCTAGCAACCTTCACGTTCGTGAAGCAAGAAAGGAAACCTACAAACTCGTTTCCCTTCTATTTAACTCAAAACACTTCTGCTTAAAATTTGAATACTTTGCGCGTTCTATTAAAATTTACATACTCTGGTATTGGCAATTCCAGGGGAAAGTAAGGCTTGACAGGAAAGATAGTTTAAACTTAAAATAAAGGTTAGTTAAACTAAATATAAACCCTACAACCTATTTCTACCTTTTTTTTTTCAAACAAATTCCAATATCTCTGCAATTACCGTGCGAGAGCCATACGTGGCTCTCCAGCCTGCGTTTGAAAATATTCATCTTATGCTCTCGAGACATCCTTGTCCATATTATTAATCTTCAGTTTCTTCTTTCTTTATGCGATCTTATCACAACTCCTATGACTATGGAAGGAAAAATTCTAAATACTTTTCACTACTTTCAAAATACAAGTGGTAACCATTTAAGTGATAATAGAGAAGCCAGTTACATTACCCTGCACTTATTTCTAGATGACATAAACGCAAAAATACAACAAAAGTACTCTAATGTCTGCCTCATACAGAGTACATTCCTCAACTTTTATAAAATGCTGACTACAAAAGCATGCAAAAACTACAACTTTTACAAAATGCTAACTACAAAAGCATACAAAAACTACAACTTTACAAAATGCTAAATAATATTTAAGATAAAACATTTAATTCTAACAATTTTTGAAAATGATTATAATTCCAAAACGCTACAAAAATCATTTTCACTAATTTTTAACTTACCTTGTATCCACTAGTGATATCCAGTCACTAGATAAGGGACGACTCAAGCCATCTGCATTACCGTGTAATTTGGCTGGCCTATGAACAATTTCAAAGTTGTACTGCTGGAGACACAATGCCCAGCGAGTCAAACGAGAATTTGATCCCATTATTTTGTTAAGAAAAGTTAACGGATTATGATCCGTCTGGATCTTGAATTTTTGTCCGTCTAAGTAATGATTTAGTTTCTTCAGTCCATAAATAATGGCCGCTAGTTCTCTTTCAATGATGCTATAATTTCGCTCCGCTTTAGTAAACGTTTTGCTAAGATACAGTATAGGGTATTCCTTCCCATCTTGAATTTGAGACAACACGATACCTGCACCATATAAGCTGGCATCTGTCTGCATAAAAAATTCTTTAGAATGATCATGTGCAAATAAAACCGGACTTTTTACTAGTTTGGTCTTCAGTTTATTGAAAGCCTCGTCGCACTCTTTTGTCCAAATCACTTTTTCTTTTTTGTTTTTCCCCTTCAAAACCGTTTGTCAAAGGTGCTGGAATACGCGCTTAGTCTTTTATGTACCTTGCATAGTAGCCCACAGTACCAAGGTAGCTTCGCATCTGTGTTTTAGTAATCGGAAAATCTCTGATTGCCTTGAATCTTAGCCTCACTAGGTGACCTTTTCCCAGACCCTACTTCATGACCCAGAAATTTCACATGGTCTTGGGCGAATTTGAATTTCGAGGGCTTAAGAATAAATTTAGCCTCCTCAAGGCGACCTGAAACCACATCCAAATCCTTCATATACCTATCCTAAGTCGGCGGAAAGACTGCGATGTCGTGAATATACGGTAAAACAAAACTGTCCAGCCCTCCTTAAACTTGAGCGACCAAATTACAAAAATAGAAAGGCGCATTTAAAAGCCCAAACATCATTTTCTTCGAAATGAAAGATCCAAAAGGCGTCACAAATGCGGCATACCTATGTGCACGCTCTGTAAGTGGTATCTGAAAGTATCCTTTGGTTAGATCCATAATTATGATAAATGGAGCTGCGCTGACTTTTTCTACCACTTCTTCAACACTGGAAAGAGGGAAAAATTCGGTCATAGTTTTTGAATTTAATTTTCTACAGTTTATACAAGGACGAGAATCTTTTTCTGGGACCTCTAGTAAGATCATAGGTGAAGCATAATCAGATTGCCCGACTTCTATGACTCCTAACTCAAGCAACCGCCTCATTTCCTCTTTTAAGATGTCGGTTTGTCTCGCCGACATTCGGTAAGGCCTGAGTCTCATCCAATAATTTAATATTGTTACGGAATTGGTATTTAAATAGCTTATGTTAGTTGAATTGTAAATTAAATGGATTTTATTTCCCGCGCAGTGCAGCGCGTGACGAATATTAACAGAAAGCTAAGCCGGAAAATTGAAAATACAAGAGCGCGTGCATGTAACATTTAATAAATATCTCTTTTTGATTTCGAGAAAGTACTAGAAAATTCTCGCGCGCGATTTTAAAATCTTATAAAAGGAGGAAAACCTCTCAGTTCGTGGTAGTTATTTAGTTTGCTGTTGTTTAGAAAACTGCTCTTGTTGACTGTAGCGAATTCACGGATTAGCTTTCTTTAGCTGTTTTGAATTAACATTTGTTGAACTTTTGAGTAGTTGAAAGATAACTACTGTGAGATATTGTAATACTGAAAGAATATCTGAGGGAACTTAAGCATTTTTTTATTGTGATAATAATAAAATTTTGTCCATTTTTCATCGGACTTGTGCATTCAATTCAAACCAACCCGTAGGCACGCAACAATTTTTAGTGTCAGAAGTGGGATTTGAATGCCAATAACAAGAGCGATGGAAGAGCAGTTAAGGCAGTTGATATCAGCCTTTGCCTCGTTTAAAGAAGAAATGAAAGAAGAGGTGAAACCTAGCCAAGAGAAGATGGAAGAGGCCGTTAACTGCGTTAAGAAAGAAATGAAATTGGGCCAGGAATCCGTTAAGGAAGAAATGAAATTGGGACAGAAAACCGTTAAAGAAAAGATGCATGTTTTTCAGGAATCTTTTAAGGCAGAGATGAAAGCTGTTAAAGAGGAAGTGAAAATAGGGCAAGAGGAAATAAAAAAAAGAAATTACTTGTATAATAGAAAACAAATTTGAGGTTATGGAAGGCAGAATTGTGACTATTGAAACTAAAGTTGGACAAATAGAAGAAAGAGTTTCTTCGGTAAAAGAACAAGTAGAAGAAAGAATCTTCGGCACAGCTTTAGTATAGCCCACCCGGAATTTTAAACAAACAAACAAACAAACAAACAAACAAAAAAAAAATCGCCAAAAGCGGCGATAAATGATACTATCTGGTAACCCATACTATTCGCCAAACGCAATGTAAACAAGAGGATGGAATTATGGTTACAGCTAATTTAGTAGTCAGTTACATTTATTCAATGTCAATACAAATTACCGACATATCCGTTTACTCAAAGTTTAATGCACGTGCCCTGTATTCTTACTTTTCCGGTATAGATTTTTCTTAAAATTTGTCTCACGCTGCGTTGCAGGAGGAAATACAACATTTTAAATTAGAATTCTACTAAAATTAATATCTAAATACACAATTCGTAACACTGTTTGTTATTGGCGGTTGTTTAACGCTCAGATACCGTGAATACTATTTTGTATATATTTTTTTTGGCTACTTGAGGTGATATTTTCGCGTTTAGTTATTGCTTGCTCTAAAACTGCTGTTAGTGATGTTGTAATTAAGTATCAGGAGATTATAAAGGAAAATTTAAGGTGGGAGTTTTCAAACAAGCGTAAAATTTTGTGAACAGATACTTTATGTATGAATTAACAATAGAGTATGAACTTTTTAGAGGATTTTTGATGGATTGTCGATTATTGAAGGATAACTTTTTCTGTGAAAAATCTCGTCCTCACACTCTCGGTCAGTTTACATTCTTCCATAAAATGAGCTGCATTTCCGTACTTCCCACAAGCCAAGCATTGATCATTGCCCTGGAGATTAAATCGTTTTAAATAGGCCGGGAATCTACCATGATCCGTGATAACTTCAATAGTATCTATATTATTAAATAGATCCATTTTTCTTTTTATGGTCAAAATCCTCAAGTAACCCTTATTTTTATTTGAACCATTCCATTCCCGAGCCCATTTCTCAATTATACTTGCTTTCATTTTTCTCAAGGTAATTCTTCTGGAATCATTAATAGCCTCATAAATATCACCCTCTCCCAGGGCAGCCTCTTTAGCTAGCATATCCGCCCTTTCATTCCCAATAACACCAATATGTGCCTTAACCCAATGAAAATATATAGCATTTTTCTCTCTTATTTTGTTATAAATGTTTTTTATATCCAAAAGAAGTCTATTACATGGTTCCGGATTTGCCATACCTTGTAGGGCCGAGAGAGCATCAGAATAAATATGTATTGTAAAGTACTGTTTTAAGTTTTTATAACTCCACCGCAGTGCCTCTTTAATTGCAACCGCTTCAGCTTGATACACTGATTTATTTCCTTCTTTTTTTTTTAGTATAGATTTTTCTAGTATAGATTTCGACTCCGTAATAAAAAATAACAAAAGCGCAACCAGTTCCACCTTCATATCCGGAGCCATCAGTGTATATATCAATAATTCCAGTATTCATATAATCTTTATCGTACGGTATGCCCTTGAAATCTTTTGGATGTATATTCATAAAATCTTTTCTTGTCAAGAAGTTACCATTCAAAACATCACCATTTTCACATGTTAAAATCTTTTTAAAACCGTAGTTGAGTAAAAATTTTTCATAATAAAATTTAGAAAAAATAAAAACCATTTAATTTACAATTCAACTAACATAAGCTATTTAAATACCAATTCCGTAACAATATTAAATTATTGGATGAGACTCAGGCCTTACCGAATGTCGGCGAGACAAACCGACATCTTAAAAGAGGAAATGAGGCGGTTGCTTGAGTTAGGAGTCATAGAAGTCGGGCAATCTGATTATGCTTCACCTATGATCTTACTAGAGGTCCCAGAAAAAGATTCTCGTCCTTGTATAAACTGTAGAAAATTAAATTCAAAAACTATGACCAAATTTTTTATAAATTTTATTTTTGGCGGAATGCCAGCAAGTAAGCAAATAACTTCTGTAGAAACAGTACGGAAAGCCCTTGTGATTGCAAGCAGCCAGCTCCTTTGCAATGAATCCAGTTTAGTTCTCAGTCTAATTAATTCCCCTGCCCGGCAGCCCCACATGCCAATACCATATAAAATTTTTGGCTTAATAACATTTAAATAAATATCTCTAAGGGTAGTGCTTTTTAACTTTAAAGTTTGTGAATCAAAGGCACTTCTATAATATTTTAAAATTTTCTCTATATCTCTGTGAATCGCCTTAAAATATTCAATAAAAGTTAGCTTTTCATCAATAATCACTCCAAGATATTTAAAGTGACTTTTAATCTTTATACCATTAAATTTGAACTTTGGTTTTCTAGTAGCCTTACCACCCCTAGGAAAGAAAATGGCATTTATTTTTTCCTTGTTGAACTCTATATTTTCTTCTCTACTCCAGTTTATAAAATTTTCCTCTAAACTCTTAAAAGTTTTTTCAAGTTTCTCTAAAGAGTCATCATAGACAATAGCCAAAATATCATCTGCAAAGCAGAATAATTCAACACCAGTCATGTTAATAAAAATTTTATTGACAATGAGGCTCCAGAACAGGGGTGCGCTGCAGGAGCCTAGAGGACATCCTCTTTCAATCGTAAACAAGATGGACAGAATCATTTTTATTTTTGAAAACAATCTTCCTATTTTTTAGATAATCTTTAATAATTTCAAATAGTTGTTTTGTGATCCCTATTTTCTTCAGTTCAGATAGCAGGGACGGCCAAATAATTGAGTCAAACGCTCTACGGATATCGAAAGAGATCAGGGCAACATGATGTCTTTGCTTCTTATCTTTCAAATGAAATAAAACGTTATATAAGGCCAAATCCGTAGACTTGCCTCGTTGAAAGCCATATTGCCTGTCATTAATATAGTTTATTTCTCTTAATTTGTGTTGAATTCTATTTGTAATTAGTTTGTCATAAATTTTTTCATAAGTCTTTAAGAGGCAAATAGGTCTATATTCTCCATTACCTTTTGGAATGAGTATCATTTGACCAATTTTCCAAGCATCTGGAAAAACACTCAAATAAAGACATCTATTATATAAAATCAAATGAAATGAAGGAAACTCCTCAAATAATTTCTTAATAAGCCAAACCTCGATCCTATCTAATCCGGGGGCAGAATGAACTTTTAAACACTTAATCGTATAAGAAATTTCTTCATAGGTAAAAGCATCTTCAATTTTGTAATCATCTTCCATATTGACCTCCCCCGCGATACTTAAATCACTATCCTGCTTTCCATATATGACTTCCACAATTTTCCTATAAATCTCCTTCACAGAGGCGACCCCCACTTCCTGTGACTGTTTCAAAATCATTTGACTTCTTAATCTTCCTTTTGCAGTCCGATAATAATTATAATAATACTCCTCATTTAGTAGAAAGATTCTATTTATATAATTTCTTTTAGTTTTTTTAATTTTCTTTTTGTAAAGAGCTAAATTTCTTTTGTATTAAATTTTTCTCTTAAGTCTAACATTATCGTCGATCTCGCTAACCTGGGAACTCTTCCTTAATGCACGAATAATCCTTCTTTGCTTGTCCAAATCTTGAGTCCACCAACTAGTAATTTGTCTTTGTTTTTTCTTACATTTTACTTTTAGTACTTATCCATATTATCGATTAATAATTCTTCCAGTCGAGAAACGCACTTATTCATTTCCATTGAAGTCTCGCACTTAATTATTCTATCTTCATAGTATTCAATGCTTCTACCAATATTATGCAGCATATGTTTGACTTTTCTTAAATTTCTACTGTAAGCAAAGAAGTAATCTTCTTCAATTTGGAAATCTTTCAGTTTCACTAAAATGTATTTATGATCACTCAGTGATTCAGCATCTAGAATTTCCATTTCAGCGCTCCTCATTTTTAGTGTCGACGACCCAAGCGCGAGATCAGTCCATCCAACACCCACCGGCGAGGAAAAGGTAGGTATAGAATCACTATCGTTAAAAAGTTGTAAATCATGTTGTAAAATAAAATCGTTGACTAAATCCCCCTTTGATCCAAAATCTTAGCCCCCCAGTTAAAACTTTTAGCATTAAAATCACCAATTATAATAAAATCTTCTGCATATATGTTAAAACCCTCTTCCAGTTCACCAAGGTGTTCATTCAGGTCTTCCGCCGGTGAGAAATAAACAGAGGTGATACTCATTTTGAAGCCTTCCCTTTCTACAGTGATTGTCACAATACAATCGGAGGCTGCCCTTACGGAAAACTCCAAATTTTCATTCACAATAATAATGGCCGCTCTTCCGTTATCTGCGTTAATATTCCTCCATGTACTTTTAACGTGTGCCATTTTGCCTTCTATATAATACGGTTCCTGCAGCGCAATAATATCTGGGGTATCACTCAAAATTTTATCTATAGCTGAGAGCTGGACTGCTGCAGCTGCACAATGATTTAAATTAAAGCTTAAAATCTTCATATTTAAAATCAAACAAAGCAGTAAAATATCAGTTAAAATCTCAACAATAAAAACAAATTTCATAAAATTTTAAAACCACTCAGTCTTTTCTTCACTGTTAAAAGCTATAGAATGTAAAATCAAATCACTTAAAATTTCTCAATATAATATCAAAAGTCTCTTACCTGACGCGAGAGGTGGGTGAGACAATCAAGATCCAAAAATCCAATATAGTATAAAAATCTTCTTGTAAAAATCAGGAATAGAAGTTTGCAAAATTTGTAAAATACAAAATGGAATATCTAAAATAAAAAACACGTAAAAACAAGGAAATTTGTCAGTCCCAGCCAACCTGCTAATCCAGCACCATTTTATAATTTTTATATATCCAAGTGATCTCTAATAAAACGTATTTCTTCCAAAAGCACCGGACAATCTTTTGAAAAAACATCATGATCTTCTGAATGTTTAGTACCATACTTCTTATTAATTTCTTTACAATTGATACAACACTTGGCAGTCGATTTACATTCCGTTCTTAAATGATTTAAAGAACAATTACTGCATGCTAATTCGTTCTTACAAAATTTCTTCAGGTGACCATATCCATAGCAATTTGAGCATCGCTTTGGACGTAGATACAATTTTACCGCATAGGATTTCCATCCAATTACCAATCGCTGTTCCTCCAAAAGGAAACCCTGACAGACACCAGAGATTTGAAATACACGATGAGATACCTCTCTTTCACTTATCGGAATCCTAAACAATGGCCTAGTACAGTCTCCACCACATTCACATTCCATTTTTATTTTTTCAATGATTTGATCATCTTCCACAGTATCTGAAATATTATAAATTATAACCTTCGGATTAATACATTTTGTCCTACGAGGTCTCACAATATTCGCTAGTTTCTCATTTTCAGCAATTGCTCTTTCAAGTATTTTACAATCTTCTCGATTGGCTAACTGCACAACCACATCTCCATTTTTTCTACTATAAGAATCAATAACTCTTATGCCTAAATTTGATGGACTGATATTTCGTTTCATTTCCGTAAATACATCTATATCATTCTTAAGTGCTTTTATTACAATTTCATTATACTCAGATCCCTTAGGTTTCACTACCTTATCTTCCTTCTCAACCTTGGTATCTATTATACTAGTATTTCCACTCACTTTCTCCTCATTCTTCTTGTTTTCACTAACTTTCACATCTCCTTTGATATATAATTTTATTTCAGCGATGTCTTGTATTAAGTTTTCCAATTTATCCTCTGTATTATTCATTTTTACCATTTCAACATCCATTAAATTACGACGAGTCACCCAGTTAGCTATGTAAACTAATCCTTGATTAAGTGTTTAATAAGTGCCTTTGCAATTCTTTTCTCTCTCATATCCTCAACAACTTTATTTAATCTATCGATCACTAAAAATACATCTTCGTCGTCTTCCAGAATCTTATTATCCATAGGAATGGATTCTCTTGTATTATCATTCATTTTAATGTCAGCACGCAAGACTGGGACAAGATGCGAGTTTAGAACATATTCACAAATAAAATATTCTATAAAATTCAAAAATGTCTAAAAATCCATTTTCATATCAGAATCATGATATAAAACAATTAAAATAATTTTTCCATAAAAAACCACATTTTTATGACTACATTTTGCCCACATCGGGTAGAAAGACTTAAACAGTTGATGCACAAGCTTTCCAAATGTGAACAAGCAGCATCCATTAGGCCTGGCTCAGTATTCAAATTTTTAGAAGTTCGTAATTTCAAAACTATTTAAGGTATTCAAGCAAACAGTACATATTCTGAAACCGCAACATGAAATCTTTCAAATAAAACTTGTTTCAGCACAAAAAAATCAATATTTACCAGTATATCAATCAATACGAAGAGCCTACCAAGCTCGCCGCCACGTCAGCTCAGTATTCGACAATTTTAAAGTTCATAAGTTTAAAACTATTTAAAATAATCAAACGAGCAATACATTTTCTGAAACCGGAACATATAATCTTTCGAATAAAGCAGGTTTTTAACATAATAGAGTCAATATTTCCAGAATATCAATCAATAAAGAAGAGTTTACCAAACTCGCCCCCACATCAGTCAAGTAGAGTTGAGGAATCCGAGCAGTATTCCGGTGCGAGAGCAGTATTCGCGCCAGGAGTCTCTGAGTTTGCTCCGTTCCTGTGACAATTGGGGTGTCCACCATGAGGCAGAAGTCCGAATTTAAATTTTCTTTGTCTTGAACGTCTTGCGGCAGGCATCAGTGCATTGGTCAATTAATTGGTCATAGGTTTTGTCTAGAGCTGCTCTGGTCGTGCTGTTCCGAAGTGCTGTTTTAATAGAGTGGATGAAGGGAGAAAGGTGTTGTTCCAGCTTTTGTGTCCCACCATATGCTGTCTTAAATCTTTGTTTTATTACAATGCTGCGTGGGAATTGGAAGTTAAACATAATAGCTTGATGGTCACTAAGAGAAGGGAAGTCTGCAACTGTCCAGGCTGCAATATGTGAGGATAGCTGTGGTGTTGCCAAAGAGAGATCAGGCCAGCCTCTGGCAAGTATTGTGTCAAAGGTGGGAGGGGAGTCGCTTTTATTGAGAATGACCAATCCATGAGAACTTATGAAATCTATGACAGGAAAGGAGCGAGGACTGTCTGTTGGTGAACCCCAAAGGCGGTTAGCAGCGTTAAAATCCCCGCAGATCAGGATGTGGGTTAGAGGAGTATGGTGTAAGAAGTCAAGTTGAGTTAGGAGGTCGTTGATACTGAGACTAGGAAGGAAGTAGCATGAAATGACCATGAGGCTTCCCTCTATTGAGTCCAGAATGATGGCAATTGTGTGGTTTGTCGTTCTCCAGACCATGGGATTCATTGCACCATTATAGACGATCATAGCTAGCTTGTTATGGGAAAGGAAAATTTTGTTGTGTGAAGTTGAGCCAACTGGAAGACCTTCTTTAGTAATATAAACCTCTTGAAAGATACCTAAGTCCGCCTGCTGTTGGAATTGGACATGCAGCATGTGACTTGTGGCTACTGAGGATCTTTGTAAGTTACATTGGATGACTTTGAAAACTGGAATTCTTGATCTTTGGGTGCTATCTATTGTTGTCCTGCTGTCCGCAGGAGTTTCTGGACCGCAATCCTGTATACAGGACATTGTCTTGAACTAGCCGCGTGGTGGCAGTCGGGATCTGTACCTTGTTGCTGATTTGCCAATGTGCAGTTTTTGCATATAGGATGCTCCTTGCAGGATCCTATGGGCATGGAATGTGGGCCTGCGCACCGCACACAAGAGGGTTGTTCTTGGAAATCCCTGCTGATGTGGCCTAAACCTTGACAGTTGAAGCAACGAGGGACACGGTGGTATCTTCTAAAAGGACAGGAGAAGAAGCCTAAGTAGATGCGGCCGCTAGATCCAAGCCTGTTGAAGTAGTCCTTATCCAATTGGATAATCCAATTATTCTTGGAGATAGATTGGTGTATGGGGAGTTCTTGGGTGGATTGCTCCTACTTTGTTGGACTGGAGATGTAACTCAAATGCAGTAACGATGTCTTTTGTAATGAATTCTTCCGGTGCACCAAAGAGGATTATCGACTCCCTTGAGCCAATGTAGTGCGCAATGCCGAGGTTGTGCGCGGTGCCTAGTTTGTGCAATTCTACGATTTTTTTAAGTGGAAATAGATCGATGTGTACATAGGCAGAGCCAATGTAGTGCGCAATGCCTTGTTTTTGCAATTCTAGGATGTTTTTCTAAGTGAAAATAGATCGATGTGTACATGGGCAAAGCCAATGTAGTGCGCGGTGCCTAGTTTGTGCAATTGTAGGATTTTTTTTAAGTGAAAATAGATCGATGTGTACATGGGCAGAGCCAATGTAGTGCGCAATGCCGAGGTTGTGCGCGGTGCCTAGTTTGTGCAATTCTAGGATATTTTTTAAGTGAAAATAGATCGATGTGTACATGGGCAAAGCCAATTTAGTGCGCAATGCCGAGGTTGTGCGCGGTGCCTAGTTTGTGCAATTATAGGATGTTTTTTAAGTGAAAATAGATCGATGTGTTCATGGGCAAAGCCAATGAAATGCGCGATGCCTAGTTTGTGCAATTCTAGGATGTTTTTTAAGTGAAAATAGATTGATATGTACATGGGCAAAGCCAATGTAGTGCGCAATGCCGAGGTTGTGCGCGGTGCCTAGTTTGTGCAATTATAGGATTTTTTTAAGTGAGAATAGATCGATGTGTACATGTGCAGAGCCTATATAGTGCGCAATGCCGAATTTGTGCAATTCTCTGATATTTTTAAGGTGGAAATAGATGGATGTGTACATGGACACCGGGCTTTGATGTTTTTCGAGCGTATACGGATCGTTGTGTACAAAGGAAAACGAGATAATGTGTGATGACGAGCTGTAATGTAACGTAATTTATATGCAATGTTTAACATATCGTTTGTGTATTTTAAATTTTTATTGTTGATTTAATTGTGAATTATATTTCAGACATCATTTTTCATTTAACTTGTATTATTAATTTTTTGGTTTTGATATGTTTATAATGCTTTCCGATTTACGATATATATCGATAGCCCGACGATATACTCAACAGTAGCAACAGTAACTTTGACCCTATAAGTAACTTTTACCTCATTATTATAATACGTAGTGTTTGCAATCATAATCGCACTTGATAATATGAGTTCTTTGATAATATAGTGTCTCACAAAAGTGATGGGACACTTGTGCTTTACAAAAGGAAACTGTAATAAAATAAATTAAAAAAAAATATAAAAATTTTTTGTGGGTGTGTTTCATACTTAAATTTAGTAACAATTATTACATAACATACATTTTCTCAAAATATTAATTTAATAAAAATGCAATTGTTTAGAACGGAGCAAAAAATGGTTCACATAAGTGATGGGACATCATTAGATACTACTACGTACTATGCAACAAAAATCATCTGAAGTAAGCAATAAAAATATTTTTTGGGGTTTTTATTTTTACTCAAAAGCAATTCGCAATAATTTATAAAATCGTCTGCAGTATTTCTCCCCAGTTTGCTTTGGAATTTTTGTGTTTTTTTTATCTCTGTGCAGCCATGAATCCTAAGCGAAAAGAAACTTTGCCTGAAATTCGAAAATTAGTTATTAATTTGCATACTGAACGTGGAAATCCTATCAGAGAAACTGCTGAAACAGTTAACCTGAGTCATTCAACAGTTCTCAATATCATTAAACGATATAAAAAGAATCATATGATTCTTTCTCAAAATCCAACATAAATAAGTATTCTGGTTACTGGAATGAAGTTATATTTGCTGATGAGAGTAAATTTAATATATTTGATTCTGACGGTAGAATCGTGGTGTGGAGAAAAACCAGGGAAGAATTTCGCAAACACACCATTTCTTCAAAACAACAATTAAAATCGGTGCTTAAAGAAGAATGGGGTAAAATCACTCCAGAAATCGCAAAAAAAAAAAAAAATTAGTCGAATCCATCTCAAGAAGATTAAATCATGTTTTAAAAGTAAAAGGAAATCCAACAAAATATTAAAACCTTTTATAAAGTAAAATTTTTGGATAAATATTTGATGGAAAAGTAAGTGTCCCATCACTTATGTGAGCCATTTTTTGTTCCGTTCTAAACAATTGTATTTTTATTAAATTGATATTTTAATATTTTGAGAAAATGTATGTTATGTAATAATTGTTACTAAATTTAAGTATGAAACACAACCACAAAAAATTTTTACATGTTTTTTTAAATTTATTTTACTACAGTTTCCTTTTGTAAAGCACAAGTGTCCCATTACTTTTGTGAGACACCGTATGTGTGTGCGTATGTGAAGCATTGCTTAGTGTTCCTAATTTGTAGTATATTTTTTCTTATAATATCTTTTTTCATTGCAAGAAATTAAATTTTTTATTTATTTATGTGTAGAATTCTAGTATGCCTGCCTACAGAGAATATAATGTGATTTAGGAATTTAAGAACCTGTTTTTCATTAATGTGAAGTTTAAAATTTTTAGAAAATAATGAAAATTGTCTACTTACTGGTATATAAGGTATTATGTTTGCAAAACTTTAATTTGTAAATATGATAAAATTGATATGTTCCAGAGTATTAATTAAAAAAAAACTTTTTTTACTTGTATAAATGCTAAAGCTTAAAAATCTTTGAAAATACTGAAGCTGTATGAAATACAAGTATGAGAGACTGCGACGTTCTTTATCGTTGTAATAACTGGTAGAATTCGCTTACTGTATCATGATAATTTTAAATATAAACAATTTATTGTACTTATTTTCAGTTACGCCTAAGCTCAGAAATGTAAATTTAAAGAATTTGATGTTAATTTACAATAATAAGCAATTCATTATTTTTTTAAAGAGAAAACAGAAATTACGCGTAGCATGGAGAATACATTGTGACGTCACACCAAATTATTTATTAAAGGTGAAATAGCTAAAGGTTTCCGGTATTGTTTTTAAAATTACATCCTTTTAACTTTAATAATTTTTATTAATCATTTCTTAATATTTCTTTCTCTTAAAATCGTGTATAATAGTCGTAAACTTATTTCTATTATCCACGATTTCTGGTGAAATCAAGATGGCCGCCATTTTTTTGAAACACGGAGTTTCGTCGAAAATCTAGATGGCAACCATTTTTCAAAACAACGTATTTCATGTGCTTTGGCGCCAAACCAAATTCGCCAAACTTTGAAGGTGTGCTACACTAAAGCTGTTCCATTTCTTCTGTAAAAGAACATATAGAAGAGAGAGTTTCAGCCGTCGAACAACAATTTGATGATACGGTTTCAGCAGTTGCGACAGAAGTTGATACTTTAAAGAAGATCGTAGCGACGGCAGGGAGCAATTCGGGTAGTTTTAAATTTATCTCGATGCCTGCTCGTCCCTCTCTGAAACTATCTACATATGATGGGAAGACCTCCTGGCAAGTGTACAGGACACAATTTTCTATCGTTGCGGATGCGAATGGATGGGATTCCCAAATTAAGGCCTGTCATCTCGCCGCTTCTCTGAGAGCAGACGCAGCGGATATCCTGCAGACGCTTCCCGAAAATCAGATACTAGATTTTGAAGCTCTATCCGGAGCTTTGGAGCTGCGCTTTGGGGAAAAGTGTTTGAAAGAGTACACAGCAGGCTTCAACTAAAATCCCATCAACAGAAGCCCACCGAAACACTTCAGAAGCTCGCCACGGATGTTGAAAGACTCTCACATCACGCCTTTTCGGAGTGCCCGATAGAAACAAGAGAAATCCTGTCGCTGCAATATTTCATCGATGGCATCCGGGATACTGAAGTACAGAAAGCTCTGCGAATGGCAGATGTGACGGACATAAAAAGCACTCTGTTGTACGCCGTAAAAGTCAAGGTAGCCCAGCAAGCAACTCGTAGAGATCGCTACCCAGTCAGAGCTGTGCGAGTCCACGAGCCAGTGGATCAATTGATTGCTCGTTTAGATGATTTATCCAGACAGGTGACAGGTGACGGAGGACGGGGGCGCCTGGTGTCTAACATAGGTAAACAGGCATGTACCCCGCGTCCTCCACTGTGTAGAGGCAACAACTCCCTGGAGCCCCATGAGGCCGCCCCGGGAGTTTATTAGGATCTTAAAAGTTAACATGGCCATACTAGGGCTAGACTACATGTAGTACAATTGTAAGAACGTGAGACAACTGAAGGTTATGGTTACAGAGGTAGAACAAAATAAGACATAAACATAAAACATAAATGGAAACATATAAAGAAAAACATAAAGAAACACATAAAGCACTAAAAACACAAAAAGATACACTAAGATACACGTAACTAAATAAACACCGAACACACATAGATAAACACGATGCAGACAATTAAATAATGTGGACACATAAAAACGAAACACTTGATGATGTTATTAACGTATAATAGCACGTAATTATTTAAACAGCGCGTGTGATACTGAGAGGACACTCAATAGGGCACGCATATATACGTGAAGCAATGTGATGACAGTAGTTCATGAAGCCATGATAATAATAGTACGCACAAGAAAACGCGTAGATATCATAACATATAAAGAAAAACATAAAGAAGCACATAAAGCACTAAAAACACAAAAAGGTACACTAAGATACACTAAAATACACGTAATTAAATAAACACCGAACACACATAGATAAACACGATCCAGACAATTAAATAATGTGGACACATAAAAACGAAACACTTGATGATGTTATGAGACGCATAATAGCACGTAATTATTTAAACAGCGCGTGTAATACTGAGAGGACACTCAATAAGGCACGCATATATACGTGAAGCAATGTGATGACAGTAGTTCATGAAGCCATCATAATAATAGTACGCACAAGAAAACGCGTAGATATACAAGATGCAAAGTAAGGACTAAGGTACACGATACAATGATATACAGGATGCAATATAATGGTAATAGTACATGATGCAATAAAGTTAGTAATTCACATAACAGGTAATAGTACACACACGTGAGCATACAAAGATACGTGTTACAGCATAGTGACAAGAGTACTTGACGTAATGGTGCTAATAGTTTACACTGTACGATGCAGTACACACATATATGCAGAACGCATACTCGATGACAAATAGTACACATATAAACGATGCAGACGATTAAATGATGCAGACACATGAAGAAAATAAACATTAATATGGTGCACATAAAAATTATGAGACTCATAGTAGCATACAGTTGATGATAAGGCACGCGTGACTTGATAGTAACACACAATTGTCCATTCATATATACGTGATGTAATGTGATGATGGTGATACATGATGCGAAGATACTAATAGTACACTGAGCGGTTAATAGTGCACACAATAAGACATGCAAATATACATGTTGTGGTGTACTTATTGACCACATGATGTTAAAACGACAATAGTGCACAAACAAAACTTGCGTGTAGACAAGATGCAGACAATTAAATGATGCAGATAAACATTAGTATGGTACACTTAATGATATTAACGATGCATAATAGCACATGGTTGATGATTGATAGCTGAAGATATGTCACCCGTGGTACAAGGTACACACAAAGACGTATATTAGCATATGGTTGATGATAGATGGTTGAAGATATGACATCTGTGACACTGATTGTACACACAGTAAAGCATAGATACACATGATGCAATTGGCTGACTAAAGTACATGATGAATTGCTGAAAAAAGTACATGAAGAATTGTTGAGAACAGAACACTTGACAAGACATGCAAGTACACATGTTGCTGACAAATGCATGCTGCAGACTCAGAGAGGGGCTTCATATTAAGTAGGCTGACAAAGGTCTTGCCCTAATGCCGTTATTGCCTTCAGAATGCGGCAGATTTTATTTGTCATAGTCTTATTTTTGATAGTGAAGCGGTAAAATGCCTCTTCATTGTTGGATGGCGTAGGCAGGTGGTACTGCGACGTAAGTGGGCATTGGTAGATATAATGGTCGGGTGTGCCTTCGTTGCCACACACACATACATTTGTAGTTGAGATTCCGTGCCTACAGAAGTAAGTAGGGAAAGGGCCATGTCCGGAGATGTAGTGTGACAATGGCGCAATTCCTATAGTGCGGTCAGTGGACACTTTTGGGAAGAACATATAAGTTCTCCTGCCTGTGTCACTTTGGTCCCACTCTGATTGCCATATGCGGGCAGCTTCATCCTTGAGTAGACGTTTGAGGTAAGAGGGAGGCGATGGAACGTACAGCTCTTGCGCTGCAATGTTGTTAGCTGCCTCCTTCGCAAGCTGGTCTGCTGCCTCGTTACCAAGGATGCCTGCGTGGGCTTTGACCCATTTTATGGAGATCTCGCGGGAGCTGTTGAGCCTTAGCATCTGTTGCAAATTCATAATAATTTGCGACGTGTGCATATGGTTCTGGATGGCGTACAATGTAGATGCACTATCCGAGAAGATTGTTGCATTATTAATACCGGTGTCTTCTATTATATGCTGAACTGCTGCTGTGAGAGCGAGCGCTTCTGCCTGGAAGACGCTGTTGGAGTCAGCTAGGTGGCAAGTCGATGCTTTGATACGGAGTAGCAGTGAGAACAAAGTGGCTGTAAGGTGTTGGAGATGTGGTTCTGAAGGTCACCTACGACGGCATTGCAGAACACCCCAGGGCACAGATAATAAAACGGATGAATTGAAAAGACCGGTGAATGCTTTAAGACTGAATAGTGGTGAAAAGAAACCGACCATAAAGTGCTGGAATTGCGGTGTTGAAGGCCACCTACGAAGGAACTGCAGAACACCCCAGAGCACGGAAAATAAGGCATACAAGTTAAACAGACAATTAAATGCCATGGGACGGAAAAGGATTGGCAAGAAACTAAAGTGCTGGAACTGTGGAGCTGAAGGCCACGTACGAAAGAATTGCAGAATACCCCAGGGTACGAAAACTGAGACCATTTCTCAGCAACGACGCAGGAAACAAATTAATGACCATATTAAGGAACGGAGGTTGCCAGATAATGAAAAGCCTTGTTTTAAAGCGCACAAGATTTCTACAGTGAGTGGCAACAGTAACGGACTATCCATCAATGGGCATATTGATGGAGTTCCTTGCAATAGGATCATTGACACAGGAGCTAATGTTACCATCATTAGGAAAGATTTAGCTGATCAGTTTAAAGATAAACTTATTTGGACGGCATGCTGTGTTACCCTTCAGACTGCGTCTGGTGACAAGATCGACATAGCTGAGAAGTTAAACGTGAACATCACGTTTGGAAGTGCCGCCTACCATCACTCGGCTTATGTGGCGGATATTACAGATCCATGCATACTCGGATTGGACTTTTTAAGGAAACACAATTTTTCCTTAGGCTTCAAAAACAAAAAGCTGTTCTCAGCGCATCTGAGAACATGACTATCCATCTTCAAAAGGGATCCTCACCTGGGAACGCCGATGCCTTGTGTGAAAGACCTAGCTCAGAAAGCTGCCGAAATCATACTAGGGTCGGAGAGAAACACCAGACTACCGTCTATTCTCCATCTCAGATGCTTTTAAGTCGAGACCTTCGTTTGCCTTGTGGCCGCCTGTTTGATCGCTATACGGATGCGCCTTCATCGCCTGAGAAACACATCCAAGATCTCAAGGCCCGTTTTGAAGTGATGCACCGTTCCGCACGAAAGCGAGTGAACTTGGCGACGGAGAAAGTGAAGACCAGATACAACGCGAGAGCTACTGGACATAGATTCAACAAAAGAGACAAGGTGTGGTTGTGGAACCCGATTCGACGAGAAGGAGTCAGGCCTAAATTACAGTCACCTTGGGATGGTCACCACACAGTCCTAAACAGGCTGAATGACGTCGTGGTTCAGATGCGTCGGAACTCTAAACCTAAAGTCGTTCATTACGACAGGTTATTTCATTACTATGGCCATAGTACGTAATGTAAATAATTGTAAATAGTGTAAGACCATGATCCTTTTTGTTTCTAAATGTGTATTTAGTATTTAATTTGTATTTTGTATTTGATTTGTATTTGATAGCATTTGATTTGTTTTATTTATTGCATTTATTGTTCATGTTGTTTATTATTGTAATGTAATGCTTATTATTGCATTTATGCCACAGTTGTAAGTTTGGCTTCCTGTCCAGTGATTGTACTGCCCGGGATTGTACTGACGAGTCCTTGGGAAGGGGGCAGTGTTACGGATTTAGTATGGAATTTCCCTATTTCCTCTGCCAAAGCTCTTTCTTCTAGATTACTATCTCCAACTATTTTCCAAAAATCTACCTGAGTTGGATAAGCCAAGGGCTAAGGAATATCCACTTCTCCCTCAATATCTTCCATGACCTCCTTCATCACAAGATTTACAAACTCGGGGCGCTGATGATAAGGTTTCATCAAATTTACATGATAAATGGTGTCACTGCTACGCTTACCCGAAATAACTGTATAATTGGTTTCGGAAATCATACTAGTTACTTTACCTGGCTCTATCCAGTTCACAGCCATTTTGTGTGGTTTAGACGTGGCTAAAACCACGAGATCTCCGACCTTAAACCTTCTAGTAACAGCGTTGCGATCATACCAGAGTTTCCTTTTACTCTGACACTCTTTCATCCTCTCTACAGCCAGCTCCTGACACTTCTTTAATCTGTTTATTAAGTCTAGAACATACTCGACCACAGTGAGGTCTGAACTTTCTTCCTCTAGCCAGTTTTCATACACGATCGTTTGAGGCGTTCTCAAATTTTTTCCATGTACTAACTCGCAGGGACTAAAGCCTGTGCTCTCATGGCTAACAGCTCTGAGGGCGAACAAAGCACATGGCAGACACTCTTCCCAGTCTTTCCCGCTTTCCAAGCACAAAGCCTTCAATACCCTTCTCAAGGTGGAATGCAACCTTTCTACAGAATTGCTTTGAGAGTGACACACAAAAGAATGATACGCCTTAATTCCGAACTTGCTAAAAAACTCAGATGTAAGTTCACTAGTAAACGATCTACCTGTTGGATTTCTAAACAATGTAGTTTGTATTTTGTACTTACTTTCCTTTAATTTTTTACTTAAATTATACTTATAATTTTACAATACTTATTCCTTTTACTTTTTGGCCACTAATAATTGTTGTTACTTTGGTTTCATGAGAGTGGTAGCGGGGCAATTCATAGAATTAGGAAAATATGTTTCTGTAGTTAGTTAGGCTTATTGAAGATTAATTGTATGTTATATACCTGAGTGATGTTTTATTAAATAAATGAATACTTTAGAATATATTAGTCTCTTTAGTGTCCGTGATACGCTGGTAGCGTAATAGTTTGACGCGTAAGCGAACACTACCCAAATCACACTGAATTTCCTTAGGGTAACCTGATCTAGAAAAGATTTGTATCAAGGCTTGAATCACACTTTTATTTAGAGCTTAAATTCTGTACAGGAATGGCATCTGGATATTTGGAAGCAACACAAATAGACGTAATTAAGTATTTAATTTCACGTGAACTAGGAATCAGAGGTCCTACTGCATCAATATTTAATCTGCTATACTATTCTGATATAACGGGCACAATCTTCATTGGGGCTTTCTTTTTATCCCTATTGTGACCTACACGCTGACAAATATCACACGTCCTCACAAATTCTTCAATCTCCTGGTAACATTTAGGCTAGAAATAGTGTGTCAAAACTCTCCTTGGTTTTTGTTACCCCTAAATGACCAGAGAATTCCTCGTGCCATAACTTCTCCAAAATCACAAAAATGGTACTCACCAATTTGAAGACGCCTTCGATGACTCTCCTGGCACTAACTTAGATACTCCAACTCTTCCGGGAAATGTCACTATTTTGCGGCACTAGATGACGCTTCCTCCGGCGTTCCCTTCTGACACACTGTCACTTTCTGAAAAGGCTTCACCACCCGAATTGTCCTTGCACTCAAAATTAAATCGTTCTTGTGCAGAGAAGAAAGTCTTGACTGCTCACATAAAGTCCTTTACAATACTGCCTTTTCTGGAACATCCATTTGAAGATCCGGAACACTCACACAACGAGACACACGGAAATCAACACACAATGTTAACTCAAGTTCACAGGCGAAAAAGTCCGTTCCTAAATTTACTCTCAGGAACAATCCCTAAATGCTGCCACCAATTTTAATATTTACTGCTGTGTTGTGGTATTAATGCTTCAACGGTGTGGTGTTGAACTCTAATGAAAACTCTAATTATGGAACACTCCATAAAAATTTTATTGAACGCCCAAAATAAAAGGCTACATACAATCAACAAAAGTAAAACCTATTTCTTCCTTTTTTTTTTAAACAAATTCCAGTATCTCTACAATTTTCGTGCGAGAGCCATATATGGCTCGCGAGCCTGCGTTTGAAACAATGCCAACATATTAATATTATTTTTAAAACAATTAATTCAACTTAACAACTACTGAAAACGTATTCGGAAGTTAAATAATAATAAAATTCATCCTATGCTCTCGAGACATCCTTGTCCATATTAATCTTCAGTTTCATCTTCCTTTATGCGACCTTATCACACCATATATGTATGCGTATATGTATGCGTATCACATTAGTATCCTGCATTATTTTAAATTATCGGACATTTTTACTCTAAGATAGTTTTCAGGATTTTTTAAATGGGTTCACAATCACTGCTATTGTATGCGTCTGCTTTATGATAAAATAATAAACAGTAGAGATCTGCTCTTGAAATTCCTTTTCTGAATTCAGTGAAAAGTGGGAGAAAGTCGTGGCTGGAATTAACATTAATAATTTAGCAATTGAGACTTCATATTAACTTTTTGGAAGGTAGTGTCTAACAGAAATGAAGAGTAAGGCGTAAGGCAAATAATTAATACGTAGCTAAATAAACAAATCTGAAGGAGTTCTGAGAACTTGCAAGAATGTAACTTAACATGCGTAAGATCTTGATGGAGTCGTTGATTTCGCACAAACCACGGTGAGTTAGTAATTGCTCTCAGGATTTTATTTTGAAGTATAATACTTTTCTAAGTCTTGAGTGTCGTTGCTGACACGGGGACGACGTAGAAAGACAAATTACAGGACAGGACAAATTAGAATAACATGTTTCTTTTGATGCCTAAATCTTAGTTAGATTTTCTCCCTGTGAGACTGTAAATGTCGGCATGTAAGCAGTGTTGGCTTTGTTTAACCATATATTATGTTTTCTCTGAAATTTATTTGTTCCTCTAAAACAACTCCTAAATATTTTATGGAATGTACAATCTGGGAATTTGATTACTAATCTTGAAGTTTAGGTTTCTTGTTGGTTCTTCTTGCAATGTCTAAGCAGGATGACGCTGCATTTAAATGCATTAAGTTTAAATTTCCTTAAGTCACACTAGTGTACAACTATGCTCATACTGAATTGTAAATTATCAATTATGTGGCTAGGCTTGATCGAGTGGAAAGTGATCAGATCTAAGCTCTTTTATCATTTCCAGCTGAGGATTGCGTTGAATTCCTTTTTCTCCTGCTGCCTGCGGCGTCGGTTCGCCCTCGTCTCTGAACAAGAATTCTACCCTTTCGGATAAAGCAATGGATAAACCCTCAACCTTGGCTGATGTTATTGTACTGGACGCAAACAGTGGGCTTGCTATTAAGGACATTAAGCTTGTAGATACTGCATATATGGGAATCTGCTTCGAAGAGGATCTGATTCATCTTAACCAGCTAAAATAACGGATTACTAAGGGTATTTCTTCCAACGAACGAAGCAAGACTTCAAAGGCCCCCTGGGAAACACGTGCAAGGTTTTTTGACTTACAGTATCAACAGGCAGAGCGAGTGATGAAAATATATACAAGATAAGATTGTTTCTTTAGGCTTTGTTAGTGGTGAACATGTTAACACTCTTAAAAAATCCAAGTCATGCAGTGGCGTAGCTAGGGTGGGGCAAGGGAAAGATCTGTTCCCGGGCGCAGCATCCAAGGGGCGTCAAATTGAAGCTACGAAATGTTTTAATGAAATGTTTTCTGTTCTTGGCACACAGAAAGTGGCGCAAATTCTTCAGTCGTCCACGGGCGCTGGAAACTCTAGCTATGCCTCTGATTTCATGTGATAATATTCATATTACTTCTGAAAATGTTACTTGTAAGTGATAATGCTATTCTTAGTGTCAGTCAGCCCTGTAAAGGCTCGGTACAATTTAAGAAACGTGTGATTGATTCTAAGGATAGTGACGAGTTTCAGCAACCGGATAAAACCGCTCGACCCCCTAAAATTTTGAAGTGTAATGTAGATTTAAAATTTCAAAATATATATTAACAACTTGCTAATGAAAATGATAATGGCACTGAAAATACTGATGATTCTGTAAATGATATTGAAATGTTAGAATATCAGACTGGACAAGGTAACTCATCCTCTCAACACCCGAAAATCAGTCCAATAATGGTCCATCCGGGAATCAAATTTTATGATTTTGTTAAAGTTTTAAAAACGGAAACTAAATCTGATTTTTCAAGCAAAGTCAGTGGCGAATTTCTGAAGTCAGTGGCGTTTCTTTCCTAAAAACTGAATCTGATCATAGAACAATTTCTCGTTATTTGAATGAACGAGTAATACATCATTATGTCATTACATCTAAAGTACTAGAACGACTTATTAAAGTCGTATGTAAGGGACTTCCTGATGATACTTCAGTAGATGAAATTGAAAATGAATTCAAAGCATTGGGATTTAAGGTAAAGAAAGCGGCAAACATGGTTCGGTTAAAAGCAAAGGCCCCAATGCCCATGCATCAAATTCAAATTATGAATGAACTGGGTGTAGAGAGGATATACGACATAGTAAATATTATGTATTTTAATGTAGAAATTTTACGCTGTAAAGTTAAAGAATAAGTAGTACAGTGCCACAATCATCAGCACTTTAACCATTCTTCCGAAATCCGTAAGCTCAAACCTGGATGCATTAAATGCGCTGGACCGCATAAAACGGAAATTGTACAGCCAAGCGTCTGGATACGGTGGCCAGATAGGCTAACTATTGTGGGTGCCCGAAATTTCTTGGAGTAACGTTCTAACAAAACCTAAAGTAAATCTTAATGTAAATACTTATAAAATTATCCCTGGAATATCTTATGCTTAATGCTGGGAAAAATCAAGTGCCTACTAATGCTCCAACCAAAAAGGTTCTGAATGAAAATAATCATATTGTTAAAAATAGTATTAGTCCTCCAGATAGTTCTAAGCACAATGAGTCTATGTTTGAGCCATTATTAGAAATATTTAAAGATGTTCAAAAATTGTTCTTATGAATTAAAATGTATGTTTGATGGTATTTAACTGTTACAAATAATTAGAAAAATTTCTTTTCGTCTGAGTTACAGGAGACAGAAAATACAATTGATAAACTGTTTGTACTTTTCTCAGCTTTCGAGGAAATTTTCAGTTCCAATGTAAATAATAATCATGAATAATTTGTACAATAATATGAGTATCATTACATGGAATGCTAATGGATTGTCACGAAAGATTAATGAACTTCGGGACTTTATAAATGAGTACTTTCTCGATATCGTGTTCATAGAGGAGCATAAACTTAGTCTTAATAATCCTTTTTATGTAGGCAATTACAATCCTTCTGGTCTATTACAAATAGCAGAAATCATGCGGGTGGTACAGCTGCTATCAAACGCTGCTTACTTCATTATTCTGTTACAATTCCACAGCTCTTAGCCGTTGAGGCCACAGCAATTACACTCGCAACAAACACTTCTTTGACATACACTTGTAGTTCCACCTATATTCCCTCAAAGCGGAACCCCACAAATATACGATCCGATTTGAATACTTTACTCGCACTTGGAAACCGTATTATCATAGGTGGTGACCTTAACGCTAGACATCGCGTGTGGAATTGCTACAACTCAAACAGCAACGGACGCATAATTACGATTTAGCCAACTCCACTGCATTACCCATAGTACCTCCAAAAGCTCCAACACGATATGGTACTGGGTCTTCAGGAATTATAGATTTCTTCCTGCTCAGAAATATCAGTGATCCACTGAATGTTTTTGTGCTGGATGAGCTCTCTTCTGACCATAATCCGGTCAGTGTTCTCTTGGAGATCAGCTATTATATCACTCCAGTCAAAAGAATCATTGTTTCTGACCAGCCTAAGTTTGCCAAAGCTCTAAACATACATTACACACTGCCAACAGTACATAATGAGAGTGACATTGATAGTTTGGTTAAGGACTTTACGGATTCAATATTACATACCCACAGAAATACCTGTAAAATTATCAAAAATTCCAAACCCAAAAGAAATATGGAACTTAAATATTTAATTAAAAGACGAAATGCAAGAAGAAAATACCAGCGCACTAGATTTTCTGCTCATAAGCAACTACTCAACAGATTGAATGACGTCGTCAGGTCTCTAACAAATTTTCAGTCAAACAAAACTGGACTAATTATCTAAGTCTGCTTTCTACGAATGATAATTCCATTTGGAGAGTATGCTCTAGATATATAAAATGCTACAATAAAGAGGACCCTTAAAGGCCCTGACAGGATCCATTTTTACTGAAATGGAAAATTCAGGTCAACGTTCAAAAAACAATTCCCATAGTCTTCACTAAGAAGAGAAAAGTTGAACAAAACCTGCAGTTTTTTGAAACCTCACTGACCTGAGCTAAGCAAATCACGTACCTTGGGGTGACCCTCACAAATTCTCTCACATGGTCCCCACATATACACTCTATTATTCAGAAGTTTCGGATTCGTAAAGCTAAACTCAACCCCTTAATTGCCCGAAAGAGTTCTAGCTATAATAAGTGACTCGTTTATAAATCCATTCTGCCTCCCATGCTCTGTTACGCTTGTCTAGTCTGGGCTAGTCATGTAAAACTCTACGTAAAAAATTGCAAACTGCCCAGATTGTTGTTCTGCGGCAAATTACAAACGCACCATTCTATATTAGAAGCAATGCAATTCATGTGGAACTAGGTGTAATATCACTGAAAAGTTTCACCTGGCCAGACAGTTTCACATTCGTTTACATACTATAAGTAACTCTGAAATCAGAATTTATAATTACGATTATAAGAACGATTCTAATAAAAAAAGGCCAATGTCCATTCTCAATCCAAATGTAAGCATGGAAGTCTGATTTTTATATTTACTTTGTCATGTTATTCGGCAATCTTTTGTTTTTAGTTATGTATATTTATATCTTATGTGTATTGTATGTATTTATTCACCACTTGAGACCTATTGATTCAAAATTACCTTGATAACATAAATTCAGTTAGACAGCTTTGATACTTAAAGTTGTAGTTCGTGAATCTCTTGAAAATTTAAATTAAAAGAAAATTACTATTATCTTAAATATGTTACTTTCTAAAATGTTTCGAAGCTTTCAGCTATATTCGATTTGGGGTAAGGCGTCAGCCTAGGCACCCAGGTGTATCAAACACCGTTCCACAAGAAGAGAAGAATATATAGGACTTCGGTAAATGCATTGTGATGTATCCTGGTAGGTGTATAGGTCCTATTATCTATATACCGTTTTCCTGATTGTCTGTCGATTGATGAACTTTTTACCAAAAACTGCCCAGGTGGTCACGAATCGAGTGTCAAGGCCAGATGCAGAATACCAGACTATGATGAAACTTCTTAAGGGAAGGAATCCTGCGTTTCACGCGTACCAACCACGCCATGAAAGGAATATAAAAGTAATTTTGAAGAGACTCCCGGCTTCTATCAAGGAAGATGCTATTCTCAGTGATCTGAGGAACAGAAAATTTCCTTCTGTCAAGGTTAAGCAATTTGCAAGCACAAGAAATGGAATTAAAGCCAAATTGCCCGTGTTTTTTGTCGAGCTCCAGAGAAATTCTGAAGAGAACCAGATTTTCCAGCTGAACAACATCTTCAGTTTCGACGTGCGTGTAGAGAAATAACCCGAAGAAAAGGCCTGGGCAATGTTTCCGCTGGCCTTTGGCGCAGCATTTATGCAATAACCCGGAAGGATGTGTGAAGTGCGGAGGGCCGCACAGGAGTAACACCTGCTCGAAGAAACCGGAGGACCATGCTGTCTGTTTTGCCAAGGGAGCATGAAAGCAGATTCCGTGGTTGCGTGGAATATAAGAAGAGATTTGAAAAAGGAAGACAGCCAGAACCCAGAGGAAACCAGCCCCAAATGTAACCCAAGAAAATTTTCCCGAGTTGACGACCACCGAGTCTCGGCGGAGCGGAACTACGGGCAAAGCCAGCTACAGTGAAAAGCTGAGAAGTAAACCTGCAAAGTCGCCAAAAATCATGGAGGGACTCCTATAATGGGTTATTAGCCCGGAAATTCAAGAACTGTTTAAAGTCTTCACTGAAACTTTTAGTTTTCTTCGCAGTATCAACTTAGCTGAAAAACTTCGCGATTTGCTACAAACTGTACAGACCATTATGCAGATGACCTCCATGCAAGATTAAATCTTTCTCTATTTTTAGCTTCAGCCTATCATCTTTGTTCGAGTACAGTTTCTTTCACTTACCTCTCAAGATTTCAAAACTTCTTTTTGTTCCACAAGGGGTAGGGTCTTGGAACGCAGGTACCCTGGTGTTAGGGCACCGTTCTACTGGATCGCTTATACCGTTTTGGTCAGCAAATTTCTGCCGTTGATGTTGGCATATCTGGAGTGCTAGATGTTAAAGATTGTACACGGCGAAAAAAATAGGAATAGTTCTATATCTACCGTTCTACTGCGTCGATTGACGAAATTCAAATTGCGTTTTCCATGTCTCTAAACCGCGACTTAAGATATATATTAGATTTATATATAGCATTGTTCAAGTATATGTATTTTGTCACAAAATCGGACTTTTTCTGAAATGACATGTCATTTTTTTCATATTTCAAATCTACGATTCAAATTATTCCTAAATATAAATTTTATAAGCTTTGGTGTGAAATTTATGGAGAAATTAAAAAAATTACCTTGGGGTACTATTCAGCTTGCGCTAAGAATAATTTACTTAGCGAATTTCTTAATTTATAGCAACCTATTTTTCTTTCCTTTATACTTCCTTGTACGAAGTGAAAAGGAAGTATTGTAATCGCGAAAAATATCGGGTATCATATTTCAACGAAAATATCGATTTTTACCGCTATCCAATGCAGTTTAATGATGTTTTTGCGTGACATCCGCAAGTAAGGACACAATAAAATACTCTTTTCCCCCCAAAAAAATTATAAAACTGATTTTAACTGAATTCTGATGATAATTTTTCCTGGCGTCTGTGCGTACGTATGTACGTACACACGTATCTCGTACGTACACGTAACTCAAAAACGAGTAGCCTCAGAACGTTGAAATTTTGTATGTAGGACTGCTATAACATGTAGATGTGCACCTCGTATTTTGGTTGCAAGTTTCTTTATTCTGATATATTTGTAAATTGTGCACTTTTTGATTTAAAAATGTTTGAATTGTGTAGTTCTTATCTTCGGTTAAGGTTTTTATGCCTTTAGTAAATTTGCATGCGATATTTGTGGAGTTATCAACAGTTTAAAAGTTGTTTAAGTGCAGCTACGCCTAATGAATTTTGCGATGGCGGACATGTTTGCTTACATTTTAAACTTGGCATAATAGCGGATTTGTTGCCATTCTAGAGAAACTAAGTTTCGCAACAACAAAGATAACGCCTTTTATTATTGCGAATTAAATCATTCTGGAATTTATTCGAGGAAATAAGGGTTTTAGATTTACTTCGTAATTTTTAATATAGATATTTCGAGTTTTTGTGTATTTTTGCCTTGTTGGAAAGTGAGAACTGAATTAATTGAATGAGAAATACTGAATAGTCTGTAAAAAACTGTTTCTTTTTTGTTGCGCTTGTTTAATTTCTTTTATAAATCGTTTTAGATTTCTTATGGTATTTGAATAGAACATGTGGCAACGATTAGATAATTAATTCTTCAAATGATATAAATTTATATGCATTCTGAGTTATAATATGGATAAGAGATAACGCTGTTAAGTGAACCTGGCACCAGAGTGTCGCTATGGTAAAAAAATATAGTGAATTTTGAAAAGTTCATTTATTCTATTGTGGTTTATGCGCTTTCGACGATGTAGATTTAATTCAATCCAATAAGTTTGTAAGAATTAATTTAATTTTATTAACAGTTAAATTTTAAGTTAAAGTTCCTTTCCTGTCAAATTCTTAACTTCAACTTACTACTTCTGGCCAGTACGTAGTTTTAGAATCACGTCTGAATACATAATGAGGAAGAGCGGTATTTAACCACGAAGTTCTTTGGTCTTAGCGAGAGAGAATCAAAGTTTCTGATTTACGCGCGTCTGCCTATTGGCCACTCTCTCTCTCAAAGCTGTTATTACGCTTGGCCGTACTCAGGCCTTTGCTCAGGCTTCGTAGACAAATAAGTTAAAGGGCCAACTCGATTTGAATCTTGATTGCTTCGGCTATGTTTCTTTAGTTAATCTGAGTTTTAGTTTAATTCAGAGTCCCTTAATTTCAAGCCCAAATGTCCGCTTTGATTGTACACTCCAAGAAGGAGTTTTGTTAAATCTTATTATCTGTAATATTATGGTAGGAATAAATGATGAATGGGTGTACGTGTTCAACAGTTGATATGTGACCAACCAAAGATATCGGAACGAAGTCTTATATAAGACATTTCAGAGATGCATATGGATCTGACTTTTTTTATGGACGCTATTCTACACTCATGCCCATAAATTAAGGATAATGCAAAATCAGGCAAAGGAAGAGTTAGAAGCAAAACAAATTTGACTTATTTGTAAAGCTTATTTATTAAACAAAAGGTAAAGAGCAAAAAAAAAAATTTTAATGTTTGATATTATTAAAAAAATTAGCGATTTTTTTCTCCCTGGAGCAAATTGCAAAAAAAACTATTTACAAAAAAACAATATTACATGGTTGGTATGATTGTTAATACATTGTATGTCTCCCAGACGATGCAATACAGTCCGTAGAAACGTACATGTTGTTCCAGAATGACGTCCCGATAGATTTGGCTTGTCATGGTTCCAATTTGAACATGCAGGTTAGTTCTGGAACCCAGAATAATTCCACCCCAAACGAGCACTCCTGCACCACCATAACGGTGTCGTTCAATGATGTTTTCTTGGTAGTAACGGGTACCTGGAGCTCTCCATATGAAAGTCCGGCGAGAATCAGACTGCAAGCTAAACCTGGACTCGTCGGAAAACATCACACAAGCCCACTGTTGCGGTGTCCACAATGCATGCTCTCTACTCCAGGCTAACCGCAGGCGACAGTGAGTTGCAGTAAGTAGAACGCATCTGACAGGTCTACGAGCATATAGACCAATCTACCCTAAGCGTCTGTACACGGTCTGCCTTGAAATTGTCGTACCAGTGGCTGAAGAGAGCTGACGAAACAGGTCTGAGGCTGTGCCCCGCCTGTTTCTTTTGGCATCAACTGCCAAATACCGGTCCTCATTCGGCGTTGTAACTCTGGGGCGACCTGTGCTGTAACGTCTACTCACATTACCATCATCTTGGAATCGATGCCAAATCCTGGAGATGACACTCTGGGCAATTCCAAGTTCGTCTGATACTTCCAGTTGGGTTCGCTCACATTCCAGACGGCCGATAATTCTACCACGTAAAAAATCATCCAAATGCGTCCTTTGTATCATAACTATTCGGTTATTGCACTGAAATGCTTATAAAGCGCCTGCGAACAATTTTACTTCTTTGCCAGTATTCCTTATATATCACTCTCTTACACTCTCGTCATTGTGACGTACCATCGGTGTTATCTGGTTACTTCCTGAAATTTGCATATGATTCTTGAAGACATGTGTAGTGATTTTACAGGTGATATATTTATTATAGAATTCGATTTCCGCTTGACTCCGAATTAGCCTTAATTTATGGACATGAGTGTATAATGCTCGTCCATATTAGAGAAAAACTTGTTGAGGAATTCTTTGAAAATGAGTAAATTAAGCGAACACCGTTGCCAGCAAAATCTCCTGTTTTTAACCCCTAGAAACTTAATCCTCTCGCTGCTCATCCCGTGATTTCCACGGCAACGTAGAAGTAGCAAAATTTGCGCAACCCGCGATTCCCGCGGGGATGAATTTTTGCCATCTATTTAACTGTGCAACCCGCTCTTTCCTAGTTCAAGGTTTCCTTTCGGCTTTTCTGTGATGTTTAATTGTTTATTTAGATATGAGCTAACAGATGGTATTAGTTGTCCACATTTCTACCAAATATATATACAAGAATACGTAATGTAGCATTTTGCGCGCGCTTTTTAGAGCTCAAAGATGCCTGGCAGAAAGCGTTTCGTGAGTGATATTGTAAGGATCCTAAGTTTTACTAACGTTTATTTTATTTTAAATCTTTACTATCACTTCTTATTTTCTACTTCCGGCCAGAATTAAAAGCTTTTACTTATTTATGCAAATTTGTCTTGCTAACGCCAAGTACTTAAGTTGTGGCTTTTTGCCAAACAAGAGAGAGGAAGGAGTTATTAGAAGCAGGCCGCTGGCCATAGTAGTTTTATTCGTTTGCTGGTCGCCTTCAAGGCCAGAGGTTTAATCCTCTTGATAATTTTAAACGTATCGTAGTTTTAGCAGCTCTCTGTACTACATACGGCTTTTTGTTAATTAACGGCCAATCTTAAAGTAGGTACTTGTATATTAATCCAAAGTTAGTTTAGTTAGAGTTTTAGTTAATATTTTTATATTCTTACGTTCAGACCACAAGTGGTTGGTCTCTGTATTCCGAAGTCCGGAAATCTCTGTAAAGATAGAAGAATAAAGGATTTCGTATACCCTTCCTGTGTGTATTGTCTACTTCACAAATTATTGAACATAGCTTGAGTAAGCTCCCTGTTCCGAGTCAGGACAGTTAATGTTTCCAAAGCAAGTAAAGAGGAATACCAGTCCTGATAGTGGCGCCCGACGAAGAAGAATAACCATGGCCGAGTTTCAAGAAGAACCTGTGGTGCCTGCAGAAGCGGCTCAGAATCCAGAAATGCCAGCTGCCGCCCTGGAAGGATTTGGGTACATCGTACAGACCATGCGCGCATCGATGAAACCAGAAGCAACATTTAATGGAAACTCACCGGTAACCAGTTTTTTGGGAAAATTGTATGACCACTTCATGCTGTATCCAGTCCATGAGTTCCAGAAAGTCACTTTAGCTACCAGCGCTTTGAGGGGCCAAGCGCTTAATTGATTCAAATGTATAGGCAGAAGAATCTTGGGTCAAGCGGGAAGTTCCACCTATACTTACGAAAATTTTAAGACTGCCTTAGTAAAAGCCTTCCCTGTCGTAAGAGATCGTGCAAGATTAGAAACGGAACTCTTCAGCATATATCAGCAACGAATCGAAAATCTTTCCAACTTTATTTTAAGAAAAATTCACGTCTTTAAACTCTTGTATGGAAACCATCCGGATCCTGAGATAATCCAAGTGATTTTGCCGAGGTTACTTCCCCAAGTACAAGACTTTATTGAATTAAGGAATCCGACTACACCGGAAAAGTTATTTGAGCTAGCAATCCAGTTTGAAAGTAGAAGAACGGCGGACATTGAAAGAAGACGCCAGTATGAGCAACAAAGCCAATTTGGTGCGCCAAGACCACAGCAAAGGCAAGAGCACGGCTACGGAAGCAAATCGAATCAGTGGGCAAAGAAACCCGAGTATCCAAAAACAACCGGCGAACGTCGACAGTTCAATAGTAAGCCAGAAAAAAAAATCTGAAGGCCAGCGGAAAAAGAAGGAAGGCATGGAAAGGAAGAAACAAAATTTAAACTAAAACGGATTTCTGTTGACGGGAGGGTGCGGAAATCCGAAGGCCAAGAAAACCCCTCTTCCTTCAAGTTAAATGCAGTTATTGTGAAAAATTTGACTCTTCCAAAGATTGAAGTTCTGGTGAACAACATCCCAGCCACCGCACTCCTGGATACAGGCGCGCAGTGTTCCTGTGTGGCAGAAATTTTTTAGATACCGCATATATAATTCGGATAATACGACAGTGTTAGCAGCGCAGGGAGAAAGATGCAAATGCATAGGTAAAATACCATTATATATTCGTATCAAGGACAAGCAAGTAAAGATCACGTTTTTTATCGCAAAAAATTTACAAGCACATGTCATTTTATGGATAGGTTTTCTTTCAGAGGCAGAAGCAACGCTGGATTTTAACGAAGCGTCCCTTAAGCTGACGATGAAACCAGTTCGAGAAGAAAAACGAGAACCACCGACGTTAAACCTCGACCACCTGCCTAAGGAAGAGCAACAAAAAATTCAACAAGTGGTAAGTGAATTTGCTTCGTTATTTAGTGTTATTCCCGGATTTACTCAAGTTACTAACCATAGTATCGACACCGGAGATTCACTGCCAGTTCGCCACAAACCATATCGATATGATAAGAATAAAGAAAAAATTATAGAGTGGCACATTCGAGATATGTTACGTAAAAAGATCATAACGCCCATCTCAAGTAGTTATGCTAGCCCGGTTGTGTTATGTAAGAAAAATAATGACTATCCGGTAACACATCCAAAAAGGTGGCGTTTTGCAATTGACTATCGTAAATTAAACTCCATGACTAAATATCCGGTATATCCGTTACCTATTATTGAAGAAATTCTAAGGAACATAACTTCTACCAAATATATGACTACGTTAGACTTAACGACTGGTTATTTTCAAATAGGGATTAGACCGGAAGACGTGTCTAAGACTGCTTTTATAACCAAGTCTGGCACGTATGCATTCTTGCGTATGCCGTTTGGCCTTTCAGGGGCACCGGCAACATTTCAGCGATGTATGGACATTGTGCTAAGGCCTGTTCTTGGAAAGACCATATTTATCTATTTAGACGATATCATTATTACTAGTGATAATCTGGACCAACATGTACATGATTTAAGACAGGTGTTTTCATTATTAAATGTGGCCGGTCTAAAAGTTAATGTCGAAAAGTGCAAATTTGCAGCCCCTGAATTAAAATACTTGGGTTACAAAATATCTCAGAAAGGAATCGAGACGGACGAATCAAAAATAATCGCTGTGCAAAAGTATCCGCCGCCAAATACGGCGAAGAAGCTCTCTTCTTTTCTAGGACTTTGTTCATATAGGTCCTTTATAAAAGATATTGCAGCTATTGCTGAACCATTGTTAAAATTAAAAAGGAAAAAGGCAAGATTCTCGTGGACGGCCGAAGCCAATAGTGCTTTCGAAAAATTAAAACAAGCATTAACGCAAGCCCCTGTTTTGAAATTTCCTGAAAACGATGAGAATTTAGAAATTTCAGCGGATGCTTCGGATTATGCGGTAGGAACGGTACTTTCGCAAAATCAGCAACCCGTGGCATTTTTTAGTAGAACTTTAAATCAAACACAAAGAAATTATTCCGCGACTGAGAGAGAGACACTTGCAGTTCTGTTAGCAGTGCAAAAGTTCCGAGTCTATTTTGGAAGGGCGCCAATAACAGTGTATTCTGATCATGCGGCGGTAACTAGATTGTACTCAGGGAAAAACTTATTCCCAAGGTTAATAAGATGGGCACTCGAGTTACAAGAGTATAATCTGGTAATCAAGCACACCCCCGGAAAGGAAAATATCGTAGCAGATGCCCTATCCAGAATAAAAATAGATGACGAAGGTAATACTGTAAAGGTGGCAATGCTCACAGCATGTACGATACATTCCCGAGAAACTATAATAACCGAACTGGGTAAGGATCCTGAATTTAAAAACATTTATGATTATTTAAAGGATCCTGAAAATTTTAGCCACCAAGATATTGTGGCGATAAGAAATAGGGCGGCCCATTACGCACTAATAGATGGTCTATTATTTTATACAAAAACTGCGAATTCCAACAACGAATTTCGACCTGTTATCCCAGCTAGTCTTAGATTAAATATACTGCAGGAGTTACACGACTCCCATTTAGCTTCTCATGCTGGTATTCGAAAAACCATCCAACGCGTACGCGAAGCAGTTTATTTTCCTGAGCTGCAAAAGTTAACAAGGGCGTATGTCCAGTCCTGCCCAACATGTCAAGCAGTTAATTATATTAATTTCCGCCCGGCCGGGTTTCTAAATAGCATTAAATCCGAATTTCCAAATGAAATAATTGGCATCGATTTATTGGGCCCTTTCCCAAAAAGTCAGTTAAATAAAAGTCGCTATCTCCTTGTTATGGTTGATCATTTTAGTAAGTGGACCGAAATTGTTTCCTTAAAACGAGCCTCCACGAAATTAGTTACTGATTCTATTTTAAATAAATATATTTTAATATACGGGGCGCCCCTAAAAGTTATATCGGATAATGGTCCTCAATTTGTAAGTAATATATTTGAAGACATGTGCCAAAAACTGGGCATACGTCATTTAAAAATGGTCTCGTATCGGCCGCAATCAAATATAGCGGCACGGGTCAATAGAAATATAGTGAAAATTATCCGTAGTTATGTTAAAATTTTTCATAAAAGCTGGCATAACTATGTCAATGAATTAGCTTTCGCCCTTAGGACAGCAAAACATGATACGACGGGCAAAACTCCTGCTGAGTTATTTTTAGGCAGAAAGATTATAACGCCGTTAGATAAATTATTTTATGTTCAACAAAGAGCCCCAGAATTTAAAATGGGCAATATAGAAAAATTAATTAAAGAAGCAAAAAAGAACACTGAAGTAGCACAGAGAAAACAGAAGCTTTATTATGATATGAAACGACGGGGAGTAACTTATAAAGTAGGGGATGAAGTGTTAAAAATTAAGCATTCACTTTCTTCAGCACCAGAAGATAAAAACTGCCAAATTTTATCCACGATTTGAAGGACCATATGTCATAGAAAAAATAACTCACGCTGTAGTGGTGTTAAAAGTCAGGAATGGTGGTACCTGCACCGCAAACATTGACCAGAGAAAACCATTTTATAATCGTACTAAAATGCCAATATTTCAAGATCTTTTGCAGGATCCGGCACGGCAGGCACAAGCTCCAGAGGTGGAACTACGACAATCACAAGGGAAAGCCATTACTAGACAGGAGCAGTTGAAAAGAAAGTTCCCCCGTTGGAAAACTGAAGGTAACAAGAAAAAGAAGCCGTTCCACCGACCAGAAAAGAGAGGGCACGACCACCGCCAGAATGAAGAAGGGAGAAGTACGACGAATGGAAAGAGAGCCAGGAGAAATGACAGCAACTATAACCCGGCTCCAAAACGAAAGATCTACCCATCGGATAGGCGTCTACGCAGCAAATGTCGACGAATTGATGAAGGAAAACCAGCTGCAGATGCAAAGAAGCAAGAAAAATTTGAACAGCCAGCAACGAGATCCAAGCAGGAACGAGAGAGAGTTGTCCCGGTTCCGCCAAGACCAGCTGCCATCAAACGGCCGAGACCACAGGCAGAGGCTAAAAAGAAGGTCTTCAAGGGTGACCGAACTGGAAGGAAAAGAAAGCTCATGGAGGAAATAACCGAAGGGCGAACCGTACAAGACGGAAGATCAACCAGACTGTAGTCTTCGCCACTTTCCAAGCCTGGGCAGAAAAAAGGATGTCTGAATATCAAAAAGATAAGTAAAACTTTATGTTACTTTGAAACATTAAGTTAATTTTTCATTCTTACTGCAAGTGGCAGAATTCAAGAAGTTTTACCTCATGTGAGGCCTACCTTTATCGCCAAAAAGGCGAGAAATGAGTTGTTACCTATTTTGATATTGTTTTTCAATTACTCGCGAGTAAAACTAAAATTAATGTATAATAGGAATGTGTAAATACTTGAATATTGTAAAAGCATTGATAATCTTTGAGAACGGTACCTTAAGAAAATTGTAAAAATTATTGTATAAAATTTTATTTATAAGATTCTCGCAAGAAAGAAATTTTAGTCTGAAAGACTTTTGAAATGTAGTATTTCAATGTAGAAGAATTGGCACTTGCTTGGAAAAGAATAGAAGTTAACAATGTACTACTAATGTATGTTTTAAAATGCGTAAAATTAACGGCATGTTAATATGTCCTTATATACAATGTGAACTGTTATTTTAAAAGTTAAGAAATACTGTGATATGTTAAAAGTGAAAATATTAGAGTAATGCCAAAAAAATTTTTACTTATTCGTGTGACTGTAAAAAAAGCAAATTATTGTGAATATGTGTTAAAGGTTGAATGAATGTAGTTAGGGTCTCTGACGCTACACTTCAGAGTTAGCCACTTTTCAGAATAGTACCTCAGGGTTTAGAGATGAATATAAGGTGTGTTCTGAGGTCTTGTTATGTTGAATTTTAACACGTTAGTGTTTTGATTGCAAGCGGTAGTGTTGAACACTTGTACATAGACACGCTCGTGTTTGGTGTTTTCCTTTACAACACATGTCAGAGAGCACGAGGAGATAATTAAATAACGTCATGAATGAAATAAGAATGTTAAAAGAGAAATATAAGTATTCATGTTACTTGCCATTTAATTGTGTAACATTTCATTAAACTAGTTTTCTTTCCAGATCTCTGGAAGGAACCAGATTTCAACTAAGAAACTCATGTTTATAGATGCAGTACAGATGAAAAATCTTGTCCATGGAGTTGATAATGTAAAAACGACTTTTTTAATTTCTAGTTTCTAGTGAGAAATGTTTGTAAAAGATTGGCCTCGCGTTAGATTCTAGAGCTAAAAGTCTTCAACAAGGTCGTTTTAGACCTCAGTTTCAAACTAATTAACTCTGGCGGGAAGTATGTAAGGATCCTAAGTTTTACTAACGTTTATTTTATTTTAAATCTTTACTATCACTTCTTATTTTCTACTTCCGGTCAGAATTAAAAGCTTTTACTTATTTATGCAAATCTGTCTTGCTAACGCCAAGTACATAAGTTGTGGCTTTTTGCCAAGCAAGAGAGAGGAAGGAGTTATTAGAAGGAGGCCGCTGGCCATAGTAGTTTTATTCGTTTGCTGGTCGCCTTCAAGGCCAGAGGTTTAATCCTCTTGATAATTTTAAACGTATCGTAGTTTTAGGAGCTCTCTGTACTACATACGGCTTTTTGTTTATTAACGGCCAATCTTAAAGTAGGCACTTGTATATTAATCTTAAAGTAGGCACTTGTATAATAATTAAGTTAGTTTAGTTAGAGTTTTAGTTAATATTTTTATATTCTTACGTTCAGACCACAAGTGGTTGGTCTCTGTATTCCGAAGTCCGGAAATCTCTGTAAAGATAGAAAAATAAAGGGTTTCGTATACCCTTCCTGTGTGTATTGTCTACTTCACAAATTATTGAACATAGCTTGAGTAAGCTCCCTGTTCCGAGTCAGGACAGTTCATGTTTCCAAAGCAAGTAAAAAGGAATACCAGTTCTGATAATATAACCTATATTCCTGACGATATTTCCGACACTGATAGTAGTTTTGACTCTGATTTCAAGTATATTGAAGATAGTTACAGCGAAACTGATGAGAATTTCTCGGATTCCTCTGCTAATAATAATGCTAAATAATGATGAATATGAAAATTCAGTTTCTAATGAAAATGTTGGACAGTGGTGCAAAATTGATATGCACAATATTACATTATGCAAATATTTTCATTAGTATATATGTTTTACCTTTCTATTTCATAAAATAAAATCACAATTTAACCAATATTAATTTTCAAAATTTTCCTTTTATATCATTATTCTTCAATTTCAGTATTCTGACAACCTTTTTCAATGATCTAATTCTATATTGGCAAAAAAAAATTTTAACAAAAATTTTTTCTATGTTTTAACTCTAAAATGTATGTAGATTTGAAATATGTAATAAAAAAATACGCAATTTTTGAACCTATTTTGATAAAAAAAAAAAAAAAAAAAAGTACGCAGTGAGAGGGCTAAGGGATTAACTTGAATAAACTGTTCCTCGAAAACATTCTCCTCCTAGAGATGTAAATGCCCTGAAGACCGCAATGATTTAGGAATGGAACTTAATTTTCCCAATGTTAACAATGCTATTCCAGTATGAAAACACATAGTGGAGATGTATGTAAAAATTAGGGGATATCACTTTCTATATTAAATGCATAAATCTGAACTGTTTTCTGAGTTATTCTTATTTTTTTAACCAGGAACTCTCGTTGTAAAATATTGTTGCGTACGTAAGGGGTTTTTAATGGATTGAATCCATGCAGAACTGATGATAGCTTGACAAAATTTATTTTTGTCCAAAAGAAACACTTTACAGTTCTGGAACTTTTCACAAATGCAGCTCTTGTCAGTATGACAACATTTGTGAAAAATACTTAAAAATACTTACTTAAAAATTACTAAGAACTACTTAATACTTAAAAATTCAAATAATTAAAAATTCAAACTACTAAGAACCTTAAACAGAAGGCAATGCAAAGCGTTTCTAAAGAGCGAAGCTGGCACGGAGATTATACTCCGAAGTCAACTGTGAACAGGAAAACTAGAACTCTCTGAGCTTAAATAGTTTTTCTTCGGCCGCCAAGAAATCTCTAGTACCTTTCATTTCACGAAATTACTGGGAGGCATATATGGCTAAAGCTTCATATAATGGCAGGATAAGTTACATTTACATATAAGGATCAGTTACAGTTATTCAATTACAGTACCAATTACAGTTATACAGGGACCGAACCAAAATGTCACCAAGTTCGGCGACTTTTGGCGATTTATCTCCACAACTGGCGATAAAAATTAGTTAGCAAAACCATCGCCAGTTCAGCAACATCTCGCCAATTTAGCGGGATAGTCATTTAGCTCAGTATTAAATAGAATTGACCCTGTAACATTATTTTTCCGGCAGAGCTTAGCTTTTCCAAGCATTTCATGTTACAATATACAAAAGATGCTACTTTCAATAATAACTGATCCATTATTCTCTTATATTCTGTTCAACGACGGCTGCTATGCTTTAAATCCGAAACTTGTGTTCCCGTATTAACTTGCTATTTCATTAAATCTTATTTCAAGATGTAAGCAGAGTATGTAATTTTCTCTTCAAAATAAAAAATAACAAAAAGTTCTTTTTGACAACATATTTTTTTTTTTTTTTTTTCAAATATTGAAAGTTGGTAACAAGAAATTAATTTTGTTTCAGCTGATTGCTGAGTTTCAACAATTTGTTTCAGTTGCATAACGCCAAAAATTTCCAGTTTAGCAAAATTTATGAGCAACGTGCTATAGTAACGTTTTTAGTCCAAAGGGGCAATTTGCCCAGAAGGACTTAATTTCATTTTGGCATTTTGCGTCGATTCACTTTCTGCGTCATTTCACTTTTCAAATTCTTGTCACCAAATTTTATCGCCTTGTATTATATTTAAAGAAATTAAATAATGAAGAATCTGCATAAATGTATGTATATTTCTCGCAGTGTAAAAAAAAAAACAACTACACCTAGAGTCATCAAATTTTGAATAACATAATCTTTCATTGAATATGAGCATCTGGTAGCCCTAATTTGGAATTTGGAATTTGTTTTATTATTGATTTCGTATTTTGCAAAATTTTAACGAATTTTTGATTAACAAACTGAAGGATTTCAAAGCGAGCAATGGCAACGTTGTACAGAAAAAAACATTTTTATCTCCAGCGCGCGAGACTATCCGAAATTCTAAAATATGCTCATTTTAAAATTATTTTGTGATTTGCTCTTGAACTGAATTTTATGGTTTAATTGCGAAGAACATGATATTTAATAAATAAAGGTAACGCACAAAACGTTAAAAAAAGTCTCTCTGGAAGAATTTTAAAATCTGAAACCTTTCAGATTTTTTATATTTTATAATTTTTTCATAAATGTTTTTGCAATAACAAAACAAATTGTTAAAGCATTCCAACCTCTACAGTCTACATAAATTTACTCTACTTTGAATTATTTTTATTTTTATTATTATCAAATATTTTTCAAAACAACTATTGGTCTCGAAACATAATTTTACATTGTTTCACTTTTCATTCTCCTGCCATTCAGAAAAATGTAAGATATTTTTCTTTCAAATTTAATCTGTCTCCTATTCATGAATAAGCTAAATTATTTAAAAACAATAGATTTAATTCTTCAGAATACTTTTTTACTTTTGAATGCGATTCAGTTAAATAAAAATGCATTTAATTCATAATATAGCTATTTAAAAACATTAGATATTGTTAAGAATTTGTACTTAGATAAGTAATTTTAGTAAAATTATAAGTAAAACTGTTCTACACTGGTGAAATAAATTAAGACAATTTTCATATTTGATCCACGATTTCCAGAACTACTGGACAGATTTTAATAAAATTTGATGTGAACATAGGTTTACATAATACAAACACAATAAACATTCAACAGTTATAATAGACACACATGTTCGTGTGTAACACTTATGGGAGTCTGAAGGTCTGAAACAGCGGTTGCAGAAGACACAAAAGAAATGGGTTAATAGGAGGTATGGCCCCCTCTTACAGCCATACAGGCCTCGCAGAGTGATGTCATACTGGAAATAAGGCAGTTCATCAGTGCCTGTAGGAATTGGTCCCACTAATTCAGCAACGCTGTTTTCAGTTCCTGGATAGTTTTCTACGGGGTGTTGCGAGTTGCAATTTCCCTCCCCAGAGTGTCCCAGACATGCTCTATAGGGTTGAGGTTTGGAGACCTGGCTGGCCAATCTATCTGGCGAATATCCTCATTCTCGAGAAATTCGACCAGAAGAGCTCTATGTGGCCTCGCGTTATCGTCCTGTAAGATGAACTCGCGGCCCACTGCAGCCCGGAAAAGGAGAACATAGGGATCCAAGACCTCATCCCTATACCTCACACTAGTTACAGAGCCTCTGCCAAAGACGTGAAGAGGTGTGCGGTCATCTAACATGATGCTTGCCCAAACCATTACACCGACACCGCCATAATTGTTGACATTGAAGGGTAGGTAGCGAGTCCCTGGCTCTCTCTATATGAAAGTACGGCGAGAATCAGTGTTTAGACTAAAACGGGATTCGTCGGTGAACAGAACGGTCGCCCATTGCTCCGTACTCCAATCACTATGGTGCTTGCACCAAGCCAATCGGACTCTCCTGTCCGTAGACGTGAGCGGGACGCAAACAAATGGTCTTCTGGCAAACAAACCTATCTCATTAAGTCTTTTGGAAACAGTCACCCTTGTTACACGGGCTCCTGTGACTGCATGCAGGTTCCGAGAGGGTACGCTTCGCTAAAATGGCCGAATAGCGATCTTCTTTGGCCGTCGTGGCTCTTGGACGACCTTGCCCAGGTTTTCCCTCGATGGATCCAGTATCGTGGAACTGTTTCCATAGGTTACATACGACGCTGGGCGTTAAATTAAACTCTCTGCATATCTAGATTTGCGATTGCCCTGACTCTAGCCTCCCCACAATTCGCCATTTCATTCCATCATCTAAACGTTGGTGGTTACTCTTTTGTACTGTTCCGATGTGAATTTAACCTAATGAATGCTGCAAGATAAAACCAACATATTCGCCGAGGTGTGCTAGCGAACGCAATTCGTCTTACCCTCCAGGCACTTATAAAGCCTGTTTTTCTGCTGGCTCTGCCTACACACAAGCTTACGTATTTGCCGTACAAGATTTGCATTTTTATCTAGAAACAGTGGTTTTTCCATCAGTTCAATTCTTTTCCTGCAGTTCGATAAAATATGCAAATTCTCTTAATTTATTTCCCCAGTGTATTTTTCTGTATAATGTTAGCGGAGACAAAATTTAAGAGAAAGTTATGCCGAAAAAATAAGATAACAGAGGCAAGTACAATTAAAAAACAAATCTGTTCATCCATTATATTGACTAAGTACTGAATATTTTGAAACATTTTGGTCAGTAAAGAATAAGTGCAGAAATTATTTCTAAACTGAAAAAGAAATGCGGTACATCTAGATGAGCAGTTACTAAAATCCTTAATAAGATAGAATCTGGTCTTTCCGAACATAAAATTAATTTAAATAAATTGAGAGAAAATTTAGAACTGCTGAACGGTAAGTTGGCTATTGTAACGAATTTTGTGATTTGATAGGTAATTTTAGTGGAATTAGAAGTAAAATTGTTGTATTTATTTGTGTAAATGTAGTGCGAAACAAATTTTTAAGAGAAAGCTAAGCCAGAAAAGTAAGAATACAGGGGCAAGTCCATTTAACATTGAGTAACTTGGTATCTCGGTAATTTGGCGAAAAATCGCCAAAAGTTGCCAAATTTGATGCAGATTTCGCGATGTTTTGATATTTTCTCTGTATCATCGTAATATGTATCAAAATTGAATAAATTTAATTGACCACTATGTTAGCTCTAACCGTAATTCCACCGTCGTACTGCTTTCAAATAATTTCGAGAAGCAGAAAGTGCTAGAAATATCTCGCGGCCATTTGAAAACTATTTAAGGCCGAGCATCTGCTCTGTTGTTTAGTTTGCTGTTGCGAGTTCAGCGTGCGATCGGATTAGCTTTCTCTTTAGATGCACTTTGCCTTACCTTGTGTTTAACGTTCTTAGTAGTTTTAAGTGTAAATACTGATTATACTATGAACACTTGTGTTCGAGAATAAACACTCATGAAACACGAACACTAAGATTTAATGGACTGTAGCTTTATTTCTTTTAACTTCTGTTTGGATGGACACTCTTGCCATCGCATAGGTGCACCTCTCAGCACGCAATCAAGCACACTAATCATGGCCGCTAGCTAACCACGTTGTCGTTTTCTCCCATCGTGGTTGCCAGATCACTTCTGCCTTAACATACCGCCCGGGTTGGGCATTTGTTACATAGTTAACAATGACCAAAATTAAACAGTTTTAAATCACCATACCGTCCAAATCATATATCACAAAATTTAAATTGATACACATGAACAAAAGCAATAAACATAATTAACCACAGAACATGAAATGCACAACATCTAAATTAAAATACAATGCATATATATAACAATTTTTTGAACTCAGGAAATATACATGAAATTATGTAACATCTACTGGTAGTACAGCTAATTTAGTTATTGGTCTTTTTAAAAAACCTGACTTGGTTCTTACAATACAAACTCTAACCTTTTTATCCTTACCATAAATTACCTCTTCTATTTTACCCAGTAACCAAGTCGAAGTGGGCATGTTGTTTTCCTTTACTAAAACTATAGTGCCCTTTTTAACGTTATCCTTAGAGAAATACCACTTAAATCGTTGCTGTAAATGACTGATGTAATCATTTTGCCATCTTTTCCACAAATATTGCGTTACTTTAGTAGTGCGCTGCCAGCGCTTTAAAGAACTATCAGAAAAATCAGTTAAATCAGGCTCTGTTATTGATGTTAAAGGTCGCCCGACTAGAAAGTGTGCGGGTGTAAGAGCTTCTAAATCATTGGTGTCATTTGACAAAGGGGATATTGGACGTGAATTTAAAATTCCTTCAATCTGGTTCAAAATTGTAAGAAACTCCTCAAATGTAAAAATCAATCTCCCAACTGCACGCTTAAGATAAAACTTAAACGACTTAACACCTGCCTCCCAGATACCTCCAAAGTGAGGAGCCCTGGGAGGTATAAACTTCCAATGAATTATTTCAGATGTCAGATATTTGGTTAAGAATTCATCAGGGTATTTCAACAAATTGTAGAGTCGCTACAATTCATTGCTAGCCCCAACAAAATTTCGAGCGTTATCGCTAAATAAGGTTGCGCATTTACCCCTTCTAGAAATAAATCGCTTCAAAGCAGCAATAAATGATTCTGTAGACAAATTTAAAACGATCTCGAGGTGGACTGCACGAGTCAAGAGGCAAACAAAAATTGCAACATAAATCTTGTGCACTACGCTCTTCCTTTGAGTTGTATACTTTATACCAAAAGGACCATAAAAGTCAACACCAGTATGGTTAAAGGGAAAGGATGGGTTTAGTCTCTCTAACGGTAAATTTCCCATCTTTTGATCCAGCAATACTGGTTTTACTTTGGCACACGTAACACATTCTCTTACTATCTTTCTAGCAAGATTACGCCCACTTATCGGTAAAAATTTTTGTCTCACACTATGCAAGAGCGCTTGTGCTCCAGTATGAAAGTTTCGAATATGGTAGTGTAACATAATTAAATAAGTCAGTTTATGATTTTTTGGCAGGACAACAGGGTGCTTTGTGTTAAAGGGTAAGTTAGCTTCCTGCAGTCTACCACCTACTCTAATAACTTGAGATTCATCTAAAAAGGGACATAAAAATTTTAACTGACTATTTTTACATACTTCCCTTCTCTTACTTAAGTTCTTGAATTCTTCAGGAAAGTTTTGACATTGGACTAAGGAAAGTAATTTATTTTCGCTTAACGAAACCTCATCTACTGTCAGATGACCTACTTGTTTTTCCTTGGATCTACAATTTCTTATAAATCTTAAAACATAAGCAAAAACATTAATTAATTTAGCATAACAATTAGTAATACTAAAAACATAATCCAAAAAAGAATTTTTAACAGTTACGGTCAAATTTACATTAGAAATAAGTTTCAGTTCGCGCACATAGTTCTCATTTGAATTTTCAAAGTTATTATTAACACTATAATTAATTACCTGTTGATGCAGAAAATTTGGTCCTTGAAGCCACAAAGAGTTATCAGCAATAATTTCCGGTCTCAGAAAGAGAAATTAGGTCAGCGGGATTGCCTGCTGTTCTGACATGTTGCCAGCAGAAATCCTTAGTTAGCTCTTGGATACGAGCTACTCTATTTGACACAAACACTTTTAGAAGATGAGGAGATGTAGCAATCCAGGCTAACACAATTGTTGAATCTGTGTACAGAATAACTTTGTCAACATATAAACTCAAAGATGTTATTACCTTACACACAAGTTTGGAAAGGAGGTCTGCTGCACACAACTCCAGACGAGGAATGGTTATTACCTTGATAGGCGATACTCGAGATTTGCTGCAAAGTAAAGTCACTTTAACTTCGCCAATTTTAGAGACACAGCGCAAGTAAATTACTCCACCATATCCAAACTTTGAAGCATCAGCAAAACAGTGGAGCTCAATTTCTTTAATTGATTCTATTAGAGTGCAACGAGGGACTTTGATTTGTTTCAGCTCTGGTAGGGCCTTTTGAAATGTCTCCCATTCTTGTCGCTCTTTGAAAGGAAGTGGATCATCCCACTCTAGATGTAAAAGCCACAGCCTTTGCAGGAATATCTTAGCACGCATGATTACAGGCCCTAGGAAACCTAAAGGATCAAACAGTTTAGCAATATCAGCCAAAACCGTGCGTTTTGTACAGATTTTTGACGAACTAGATACAGTAAAACTAAAAGAGTCTTCTTCTGGATTCCATCTTAAACCCAGAGTCTTTACGGTGCTTTGTGAAGATTCTCCAAAACGATACTCTTGTTTTTCGAATGGAACTTGTTCTAAAAGAATTTTTTCGTTTGAGCACCACTTGTGCAATTCCATTTTCGCAGATTGTAGCATGTCTATTAACTGCCGCTGCAATTCTACAGCAGAGGTGACATCTTCTGCACCAGACAAAATGTCATCAACATAAAAATCGTTGAGTGTCGTTTTAGAAGCCAATGGATACTTATCTTTTTCATCTAAGGCTAACTGCCTCAAAACTCTTGTTGCTAAAAAAGGCGCTGATTTTGTTCCATATGTTACCGTAAGTAATTGATAAAGTTTAGATGCATCATTCAACGTATTTTTCCAAAGTATGCATTGAAGTTTTCGTTGCTCAGGATCTATACGAATCTGCCGATACATCTTGCATATATCAGCAGTGAAAGCCACCTTGTGTTTTCTAAATCGTAGCAAGATAGCAAACAGGTCATCTTGAACTACACCTCCATTCATCAAACAGTCGTTTAATGAAAAACCAGACGATGAAGGAGCCGAAGCGTCGAATACCACTCGTAACTTAGTTGTACTGCTGTCTGCCTTATAAACACCATGATGAGGCATTATGTATTTAGGAGTTTCCGTCACACTCTGCATTTTTTGCATATGCCCTAACGCTTCATATTCACTCATGAACTCACAATACATCCTAGACATGTCAGGGGTTTTGTCTAGTCTCTTCCACAAATTATTTAACCGTTGGGTGGCTAATTGCGATGAATCACCCAAATGAACATCTTGCCTTAATGGTAGCGTCACTACATATCTACCCTCAATATCCCTCTGATGGGTTTTTCTAAAATGCTCCTCACATTCTACTTCTTCTTTATTTTTTATTTTAAGAGATTCTGTAACAGCCTCAATTTCCCAAAAGGACTTGATTAGTGAATTTAAGTCTTCTTCGACTTTCATAAATCCGCACTGAATCGTATTGCCTGAATTTGAACCAACATTTACACCGGTAGCAATGTATCCAAATACGGAATTTTGAAGAGTTAAATTAGAATTTCGTGGATGAATTTGATCAGCCTTCAATAGCTCATAAAAGCATTCTGCACCTAACAAGGCATCTATTTTCTGGGGCTTGTTAAAATGAGGATCCGCTAGTTTGATCTTTTGCGGAAGTTGTGAAAATGAAAATTTAAAATAATTCACTGGTACTAAATCATTAATTTTAGGTACAACAAAGAATTCAAGAGCTCTGTGGTAATCACGCTTGTTTGATATCACAGCAGTAAGCTTGGATTTTACCGATAGAGCTTTTCCATTTAAACATGAAATTGATATGTTAATTTTACTCCCTTTTATTCCAAGCCTATTAGCGAAATCATAGGTGTAACACGAACACTGACTTCCGCAGTCAAGTAAAGCTCGACAAGCAATAAAATTCCCGCAAGAATCTTTAACATAAATAATAGCAGTAGATAGTAATACCTCCTTCGAAATCACTTTTGAAACAGTTACAGATGAACCACTAAATTCCGAATTGTTTATTTGGTTGCAATTAGATAACATTTCAAAACATCTGGCGTCAGGGTTTAGATTCGAGTTGTCTACTAAAGGAGGGTCAGAATTATTAGCCGGTGCTTCCTCCTTCCCCACACAACTCGCTATAGTAGCAGGTGAATGCGAAATGTCTTGATTGGGAAAATGCAGTAAACTATGGTGTTTTTTCATGCATTTTGAACAGCTGAATTCTGAACGACAGTTCTTTGCAGTATGAGTCGGATTAAAACCCAAGCAATTAAAGCATAATTTATGTTTCTTAACAAATTCAAGACGTTCACTTACAGTCATTTTCAAGAAAGAATTACATTTATACAACTTGTGAAAATTGATACTTTTACAACAAATACATTTAAAATCTTGACCTTTAACATTTGACACTAAGGCAGTCACCTTTTGAATAGGTTGACCCTTTTTTGCATTAAACACATTAGATGACCTTGACGACTGCAAAGTTCTAGCATGATTTTTTAGAAATGTAATAAGCTCAGATAACTTAGGTAACTCACTTGTTTTTGAATCTCTTTCCCACCAAAGACGAGTGGAAACATCCAATTTTTGCAGCAAAATATATGCAAGAAATGTTTCTGCGAATCCCTCTATTTTTTGGTCTAATATTTCCAGAGACCTTACACTTTCATTCACTGTGTTTACTAATTTCAAAATAGAAGACGGGCTTTCATTTTGTATGGGAGAAATTGACATGAAACGCTTTATCTGAGCGAAAACCTGATCACGTTTATTGGAGTATCTCTCTTCTAAAAAATCCCAAGCAATTTTATAGTTATTGTCACAAATTGTGACTGATTGAATAATCCTAGCTGCTTCGCCATGAAGCGATAACTTCAAATACGAGAGCTTTTGGGAATCCGATAATGCATTATTATCATGAATGCTTGAAATGAAAAGATCCCGAAAGCTTAACCAATCTTGAATATTTCCACTAAAAGACGGCAAGTTTAATTTAGGTAATTTCATACCTTGTGCACTGGTATTTTCAATCTTTACATTACTTGCATCTTTAGCACTAAATTTTGACATTTGTCGTTAACCTTAACCCACAAAGTATCAATACTGTCTTGAACAAATTGTTGTTCAGTTACATATTTGTCAAACTCTTTTTCATCAACTATTACAAATAATTTATCAAAAGTATCTGAACATTCATTATTAAATTTTGCACATTTATTTTCAAAAAGTTGTAACTGAAATTCATCACAAGTATATTTTTCGAAGTCTGATGTCGCTTTCGTTATATTTAACTTTAAAATTCTTTTCTTAATTAAAAATGCTTCCATAATTCACGTTAATTAATAATACCGAACATATGAGCAAATTCACTTACCTCCGTTTGAGGTAATCCAAATGAACCCGAAATTACGTCCTGACGACCGAGAAAAGACGGCATTTACTAAGGGAAGATTTTGGCAGTTTAAGGTGATGCCGTTTGGACTCCGAAATGCGCAGGTAACATTCAAACTCCTCATGGAGTCTGATTTGAATGGCCTTTCCTATGAAGCCTGCCTGATATACCTGAGTTACGTCATCATCGTCAGAAAGAGTTTTGAAGAACATCTAGAAAATCTTAGAAAGATGGTTCAGAAACTGAAAGAAGCCAATCTAAAGCGAAGTCCTGCTAAATATAAATTATTCAGTCAAGAAATGACTTACCTCGGACATGTGATCTCTGCCGAAGATGTATGCACAGCTTCAGAAAAAGTATCAGTAGTTGAAGATTGGAGACGCCCTGAAAATGTTCATCAGCTAAGAAGTTTCCCGGGGTTTCGTACCTACTATAGGAGATTTGTTGAAGGACTTTACTTCCGTTGCAAGACCCCTTCACAAACTGACAGAGGGCAAACAAAATTTCTTGTGGACAAAAGATTGCGGGAATGTATTTAACAACTTGAAGGAAGCTTTAACATTGGCTCCAACCCTGACATATCCTCAGCTCAACAAACCATTTATTCTCGACACGGTTGCGAACAATGAGTGTCGGTACTGTTTTGTCCCCCCCCAAAAAAAAAACTGCCAAGAACGTGTTTTGGTCTATTGTAGCAAGTGCCTATCCAAACCGGAGAGAAATTACTGTGTCACCAGGAAAGGGTTGCTCGCCATAGTCAAAGCCGTAGAACATTTCCATCATTATTTCTACGGCAGAAAATTCTCCAGGGATCATTCTTCGTTGACCTGGCTTTTAAATTTCAAGAATTCAGAAGGCCAAAGAAACAGGTGGATACAGAGATTCCAGGAATATGTATCACTATGGGAAGGGTTCATTACATGGAAATGCTGAAATACGAGCTACGAGCTGCTTAATCCGATCGCACGACAAATTACAACATCAGCATCGGCTCATCCAGCTCCATGAAGTAACAAAGAAGTCAGGAGACATCATCTGGAAGACTGCGAAATTGAACCTGTAAATGAATTAATGGAGTCTTCAAACAGAAATCCTACCGGGCAGGACATTTCGATCTACAGTGGTGGTCGAAATTGTGGACACTTTTGGAAATTTTTATGTTTTTGAACTTTGTATGCTTATAGAAAACGTTACGTTTCACAAAATGCAAACTTGTATATATCATTTAAAAGAGAATTTATAACTGAATTCAATACAAAACACAAAATCAATTATTTGCAATATAAAAAAAATTAAACGCTAATAGTTATCGATATACATTAGATAGTGATGATTGCAGTGAGTTATCAGTACTTAGTAGGGTACCCTTTATTTTTGATTACAGCTTCACATCGACGTTTCATTGAGCTGACAAGAGTTTTAAGCTCTTCTTTCGTTATTACATGATGCCAGGAAACAATTATATCCTCAATTAGTTCCCTTTTATTTGATGGGCGCCTCATTCAGACAAGAGTTTTCAAACGGTGCCACACATTTTCGATAGGATTGAGATCAGGACTGTTTCCTGGCCATGACAACAATTTAATGCTCTTTGTACGAAACCACTCCTTCGATATTTTGGCCGTGTGGAAAGGAGCAGAATCCTGCTGAAAAATAAACGAAGCATTGCTGGGAAAGAGATCTCTGATGGAAGGTAGAAGTTTTGGTTCTAGAATAGTGTCAATGTATTTTCTGGCATTCAGTGTCCCATCGATGACATGAAGGCGATTAATACTATCTGCTGACATGCATGACCAAATCATAACACTAACTGGGTTCTTCACAGTTGCTTGAATGAAGTCAGGATGTAGCTCTTCTCCTATTCTACGTCTTACATATTTTCGCCCATCACTACCGAATAACGATATCTTGCTAATTCAGAAGTCAAACAACAAAAATCAGCGTTATATTTACAAAATTTTCACAGGACTAGTTTCGATGGTTTTACCGAACCACCGCCCTCAGCTGCAAAACCGCAAATGAACAAGATACGAAATAATGATTAGATAAGATAAGAAAACCTGGACAAGAATAAGCAAGTGGCGCCATCTGTTGGTGAAACCAGAACTAAAACATAATTTCTTTAAAGGCCGAAGGCAAATTTGGATTGGAATTAATATCGTTAACTAGAACAGAAAGATTTTTATGAATGTGAAATGCCTCTAGAAAATCCAGTTCTCCAATGGGAGATGTTTTTTGAATAATTTTTTCAGCAGAAAAATTGAAAGTGTGATTTTCGGACCAACAATGTTGAGCAACAGAAGACTTCTGTGTTTCCTTTTTTCTAACATATGCCTCATGTTCCTTGACGCGAAATTTTAAGGCTCTCTTAGTTTGGCCAATGTAAATTAAACCACACTGGCAAGGAACCCTATAAATACCCCAGGAATTCATATCCGGAATGGGGTCCTTGAGTATGGAACTCGGAATTTTATTGATGGGAGAATAAACAACCCGAAAGTTAAATTTTCTGCAAAATATGTGCAACTTTATAGCTAATTGATGGAAAGAAGGGAATGAGAACAGAATTTTTATAATCTCCTAAAACAAGAGTGTGCCTTTTAGTGTATTGAGATGAGAATTTTTTAACTGCTTGATTAATAATGTTGGGTGAAAAGCCCCTGTCAATAGCTATTGCTTTTAAATAATTTAGTTCTTCATCAAGGGCTAGTTTGGTGGAGCAAACTTGAAGAGCACGGAAAACATAGGAATAAAATGAAGCTAACTTTTGTTTAGTCGGAAGACATGATTTAAAGTGTGGTGGAAGGCAATCCGATGAAGTTTTACGGTAAACCGTAGTACTGAAGTTGGATGTGTTACGTGTGACCAGAATGTCGAGAAACGGAAGAGAATTGCAAGTCTCAAGTTCAAAAGTGAACTGAATAGCAGGATCAATAGAATTCATTGTTGAAAGAACTTTATTTAAATCATCTTTATTACCTTCAAACAGGGTAAAAGTATCGTCTACGTAGCGGAACCATGCCGGGAAGTTTAAAGTTTCAAACAATTTTGATTCATAATAATGCATGTAGATATCAGCCAGGATGGTATTGAGGGGGCTTCCCATGGCTAATTCCTCAATTTGCTTGTAATATTTATTTTCGAAAACAAAATGTGTTTGTTTCAAACAGAGTTGAGTGAGAGAAATTAGCTCAACAATTTCGATGCAAGAGAAAAGAAATTCTCGAAATCTGGTTTCTAGACATCTTAATGCACCCTCCACTGGGGCACTGGTGAATAATGACTTTACATCAAAAGAAACCATGAGTAAATTACTAGGAGAAATGTTTTTAAGCTTTTTTACAAACTCTATTGAAATTTTTATGGTGTAAATGTTATTGTCTAATAGAGCTGAAAATCTAGAAACTAAATATTTAGCTAATGGATACGAGGTAGTACCTAAATTTAATACAATAGGGTGGAAAAGAATACTACTTTTATGAATTTTGGGAATTTTTATTTTCGTCAAAAAAATTCTCATCTCAACACACTAAAAGGCACACTCTTGTTTTAGGAGATTATAAAAATTCTGTTGTCATTCCATTCTTTCCATCAATTAGCTATAAAGTTGCACATATTTTGCAGAAATTTAACTTTCGGGTTGTTTATTCTCCCATCAATAAAATTCCGAGTTCCATACTCAAAGACCCCATTCCGGATATGAATTCCTGGGGTATTTATAGGATTCCTTGCCAGTGTGGTTTAATTTACATTGGCCAAACTAAGAGAGCCTTAAAATTTCGCGTCAAGGAACATGAGGCATATGTTAGAAAAAAGGAAACACAAAAGTCTTCTGTTGCTCAACATTGTTGGTCCGAAAATCACAGTTTTAATTTTTCTGCTGCCAAAATTATTCAAAAAACATCTTCCATTGGAGAAATGGATTTTCTAGAGGCATTTCATATTCATAAAAATCTTTCTGTTCTAGTTAACGATCCTAATTCCAATCCAAATTTGCCTTCGGCCTTTAAAGAAATTGTGTTTTAGTTCTGGTTTCACCAACAGATGGCGCCACTTGCTTATTCTTGTCCAGGCTTTCTTATCTTATCTAATCATTATTTCGTATCTTGTTCATTTGCGGTTTTGCAGCTGAGGATGGTGGTTCGGTAAAACCATCGAAACTAGTCCTGTGAAAATTTTGTAAATATAATTGAATTTGTCTCCTGATATCGTAAACAAAACTTTCGGACTCCAGATGTAGTCACTGAACCACCCACCTGTCTTGCAATTTCAGCATAGGAAAGACCAGTTTCTCGTAACACAATAATATTATATCTCTTTCTAGGCGTCCAATCTACTCTTTTATTTGATGTCATTGCTCCTTGACTAAATATTAAAAATTTTTACAAAAATTCCTACTTGTATTCCAGTGTATAAGAAACAGGTCCTCCTTCTACAGAACAAAGCAAAATAATGAATTGTTTCAAGTGTAAACATGATGTCAGCTTCTACTGGCAGTTACTAAAATTTGATTGGTTCTCAGAAAAAGAACAGTGATTGGCCAGGAAAGCTAGACATTACAAACCACTTCATAACTGTGTTTTTTATTTATATTAAAGTACATATAACTTTTTTGTAATGCAAATAATTAAATTTTGTGTTTTGTATTGAATTCAGTAATGAATTCTCTTTAAAATGATATATACAAGTTTGCATTGTGCGAAACGTAACATTTTCTATAAGCATACAAAGTTCAAAAAGATAAAAATTTCCAATAGTGTCCACAATTTTGGCTACCACTGTACAGTCCTACGACAAAACAATATTGGGCTCCCTGAGACTTAGTCCATATTCGAAACGGCGTCTTGTACCGGAGTTCGAATCGGCAGATGGAAAGACCTTTTGATGGCAGATGATACTTCCAAGATCCCGGATCCTGGATGTCCTTAGACAACTACATAGCAACCTTACAAGATGCCACTTTGGAGTAATGGAGACTTTTCAGAGAGTTCGAGAGCACTTCTATTGAAGTAATGCAAAGGATGATGTGCAATAGTGGTGCCGATCTTGCGATACCTTTGCAAATCGGAAAGGACCGGAAAAATGCAACCGAAGCAAACTGTAACGTTAGAATATAAGAGCACCTTTTAAATGTATCGCCTTTGACATCCTGGGGCCACGAAATGGTGATGGCAACAAATACATCCTCATTGTCATAGATTACTTCACCAAGTGGCCTTTATCAAATCCTTTCCTGATTAATACGCTTTCACAGCAGCAGAGGTAACGATACAGCACTGAATTTCCAGTTTCGGAGTGCCTGTTCAGTTACATACTGATCAAGGATGAAATTTTACTTCGGTTGTAATCAAAGAACTCGCAAGCTCGCAAGCTACTCGCAAGCTTAAGAAAACCCAAATGACACCCTGACATATCCAGTGAGACGGCATAGCAGAGAGTTTTAATGAAATTACCATGAATAATCTCTCGTTGGTGGTTTCCAGAAACCAACAGGAGTGAGACAAAAAGTAACCTCTACTTTTACTGGCTTATCGCAGTGTTGTCCACGAGAATACCGGCTGTTTCCCATATCATCACGGCTGTTTGGTCGTGATGTTCGTCTGTCTTGTGATCTTTCGTTTGGACACCCTTCGGATGCGTGTTCATCGCCGGAGGATAGCATCCAAGATCTCCAGGCCCAGTTTGAAGTGATGCAGGATCAAGGTGTGGTTGGAATCCGATTCGACAGAAAGGACTGTGTCTTAAATTGCAATCACTTTGGGATGGTCCTAAAAAGGCTCAAAGACGTCGTAACTCGGATTAGTATAAGACCATGGTTATTGTTTTTGCTAAGTTTGTAAATTTGCGCACTCATTTATTTATCTCGTATGTGGTTTGTCTTATGTTACTTATTACAATTATTTATTATGTTGTTTGACATTGTATTGTTATGTGTCTTATTAAATTGATACTTTAGTTGCAAGTGTGGTTTCCTGTCCAGCGATTGTACTGACCGCTATGTGCAGTCCTTGGGAAGGGGGCAATGTTACCGACTTTGTGTTTAGATAGCTAATGTTAGTAGAATTGTACTAAAAGTGTTTTATTTCGTTGTACAATGCAGCAAAGACGTATTTTAAGAGAAAGCTACGCCGGAAAAGTAAAAATACATGAGCATGTATAAATAGATTTCTAAATAGATATCTCATAATTTATATTTATATTGAATAAATGTAATTGACTACTGTGTTAGCTGTAACTGTAATTCTACTCTTTTGCTTTCCAGAAATCTCGAGAAGCAAAGAAATTACTGGAACTTTCTCGAGACCGATTGAAATCTTAAAAAAGCCGGAGAGAATCATCTCAGCTCAGTTGTTTAGTTAGCTGCTATTGTTATTATTTGCGAGTTCAGCATGAGATCGGATTAGCTTTCTCTTTGCATTGTGTTGTATTCTATTTATTGTTTGTAATAGTTTAAACTATAACTACTGATTATATTGCGTGACATTTTGAGCAATTGTAGGGATATCTCTGAGGAAAATTCCAGCATTTTGTTATATTTCTTTTGAGAAGAATAAATTTTATTAACCATTTATCGGACTTGTGCATTCAGTCTATTACGAATCCGTACGTACGCAACAATATATATATATATACATATATATATATACAGAATATGTATATATGGAATATATATATATGTGTGTGTGTGTGTATTCCGTTTTGAGTACAATTAAAACACTGCATAGGATTTTTTAATGATTTTTCATTTCTACTCTCCAGAAAATTTAGAAAATGAAAGTTGGATAAGATTTTTAATTTTGAATATTGTGTAAATAATGATTCATTTATGTAAGACACTCGCTTTTGGATATCTAATAAATCTAATGACGGGAATCTAATGAATGAATTTTTAAAAAGTAAATTTATTAAATTTTGGTTAGAAAACAGGAGATGAAACAGGCTTATTTACCGCATTAATCCTGATCAATAATAAATTTTAAAATTTGCTACTATATACATCGCAATCGTTCTCCTACCTCTGAAACTGTAACTCTAAGTTTTGATTTCGAACTGAAGCCGCTTAGAATTTTGAGTGCATAGTGTATTATGTAAAAAGCTGCAAAATGTGTTTGTAACTTTAATTTTTTTTTGCAAAGGTTTTCAAAATATTAAATCTTTCATGTGAATCTGAATGAATCTTAGCTTTGAGCCATTTGGAAAGCACTGCATAGGATTATATCAAATCCTATTCTTTGATATATACACTATGAAAGAATCCACTTATTGAAAACGGAAATGAAAGCTTAAGGTGAGTATTCTCCGTTTCTTTAGTAAACATTTTTAGAAATTATGGCATCCCTTGCTATGAGGATGTAATAATAGTTTCTTATTATTTAAAAATCAAATGTGTTAATTCAATATTTTGATTACGTATTGCATATTTTGAAATATTTTGATCAGTAAAGAGTGAGTGAATAATTTATTTCTAAACTGAAAAAGAAACGCGATAAATGCAGATTAGCAGTTGCTAAAATTCTTAATGAAATAGAATCTAATCTTTTCGAAGATGAAATGAACATAAATAAATTCGAAAAAAAAAATGAAAATCTGAAAGCTATCAGATTTTACAATATGCGCGTATTTTAACCTTTTGTGTGTTGCCTTTATTTATTAAATGTCATGTTCTTCGCATTTAAACCATAAAATTCAGTTCAGTAGCTATATCGCAAAATAATTTTAAATGAACATACCTTTAGAATTTCCGATACACAGTCTAACGCACTGGAGATAATTTTTTTTTTTTTTTTTCCCGTACAGTGTGACTATTAAATCGTTAAATTTGTTAAAGTTCTACAAAACACGAAATAGATAATAAAACAAATTCCAAATTTGGGCTTCCAGTTGCTCATATTTTGGTGGAAACGTTATTCAAAATTTTATGGCTTTGGGTAGCGTTGTTTTATCACAATTCGAGAAACATACATACATTTATACAGATTATTCTTTATTTAATTTCTTTAAATATAATAAAGGGCGATAATATTTGGTGGCAACAATTTGAAAGGTGAATCGACATTTATAGTGAACCAACGCAAAATGTCAAAACGAAATCAATAGTCCTTCTGTGCATAATGCCTCTTCGTACTAAAAATTTAGAGCTGCAGAATTTTAACGTTTATATTGTTATGAATTTTGTACTTAGATATGTAATTTTCATAGAATTAAATGTAAAATGGTTTATTTTTCTGTGTAACGTAGCGCGAGACAAATTTTTAAGAGAATCCATGCCGAAAAAGTAAGAATGCAAGGTCAAATGCATTTAATATTGAGTAAATGGGTATATCAGTAATTTAGCGAGATATCGCAAAGCTGATAACGGGTTTGGAGAATTATTTTGTCGCCGAATTTGGCGACCATTTAACGACATTTTGGTCTGGTTCCTTATCACAGTGTATTGAAATTGAATAAATGTAATTGATCACTATGTTAGCTGTAACCGTAATTCCACCGTCGTACTGCTTTCCAGTAATTTCGAGAAGCAGAAAGTGCTAGAAATATCTCGCGACCAATTCAAAATTATTTAAGGCCAAAGGGTGACCATATGCTCTCATTATTTAGTTAGCTGCTGTTGTTACCGTTACGAGTTCAGCTTAAGACAGGATTGGCTTTCTCTTTAGATGCGCTTTGCATTACTTTGTGTTCAACTTTCTTAGTAGTTTGAAGTGTAACTACTGATAATACTGTGTGATACTGGTAACACTTGTACGCTGATTTCTGTAAAAAGTTCCATAGTTTTGAAATATTTCTTTTGATAAAATAATGTTTTTAAACTTATTATCAGAATTGTGCATTCAGTCTATTACGAATCCTTACGCATACAATAATTTTTGGTGTCAGAAGTAGGATAGAATGCCAGTAACAAGAGCAATGGATTAATAGTTACGATAGTCCCTTGTGGCAGCCTTTGAAGAAGAGATGCAAGGATTAAAGCAGAAATGAAAGCGGGCTAAGATTCCGTTAAAAAAGCGATCCAATAGGAAATCAAAGCGGGCCAAAATGAAATCAACTGCATAATGGAAAACAAATTTGAAACTATGGCGGGCAGAATAGAGGCGGTGGAAAATAAAGTAAGAAATTAAAGAGAAATTTCCTCTGTCAAAGAACAGATAGAAAAGCGAGTTTCTTCCGTGGAACAACAAATCGATTTCAAAGTTTGCGCGGACGGCAAATAAGTTGATACCGTGAATAAATTCGTAGCGACGGCAGGGACCAATACTAGTAGTAAGCCACCGTAACCGGGCGGCGGAAGTGACGTCACAGAAAAGGGGCGTGGGCAGTATCCAGAGGGGCCTGGAACAGGAAGTGACGACACCAGCGCCATCTTGTATCATGTGATGGAATGACATAATCAAACTTTCGTTTTTATGGTGTGGCAACGATCTTTTCAAAGTTTTTATTTTTGTGGCAACAACGCTATTTTTCCAAAGTTTTTTATTTTTTGTGGCAACGACACTATTCTTTATGTTTATGGCAACGAGCTCTTAACCACGTGTTTGGCAGGACACCATTTTTAATTTATTGTTTTTAATTATTTAATACGTGACTAATTATTTAATACGTCATTACTTTTAATTATATACTCATTTTTATACGATTCATTTTAATTATTTAATCCGTCATTATTTTTAACTAGTTTTAAATGATTCCATTATATTTTAATCCATTTTAATGAATTTTAAAAATAACTCCACGGCTGAGATTCGAACTCGCTATCTCTGGGATGGGAGGTCTAGCACTTTACCGCTCGGCTACCCGGTCCTCTTATCAGACTTGTTATTTGAAACCCTCTTTGGCCCTTTGACTTTTTGCACCATTGATGACATAAGGCTAAAAGTCTGAGCATGCGCTTCATTTGTTTTTACACGACGGCTAGGATTTCTTTTGGCTTCTTAATAATTACTTTATTCATTGCTGTTTTAAATATAAGATTTTCCCACAGTTTAATTTTTTTTATTATTAAGATATTTTTAATTGTTTTCATTTTTCATCTTATTCTTACTATTTTTTTAGTTAATTTATTAATTTTTTATTTCATTTTTTTTCTCTTTCCCAAACATAAATTTTATTTTTAACTTTCGCAAATTGACGTTTACTTCCACAAAAGTGAACTTAAATTTTCTTTTTACTTTTTATCTTGCAAAGTTTATTTTTTTATATTTAATTTTCTTTTTGGTTTTACAAAAGTAATATTTATTTTTACGAATTGAATTTTTCCTTTTCACTTTTTTATTTTGCAAAAGTTTTTTTTTTCGAAATTTTTTTCCTTTTCGTATTTTTACTTTACTTTATTTTAATTTTTTTATATTTAATTCTCTTTTTGGTTCTACAAAAGTAATATTTTTATTTACGAATTGAATTTTTCCTTTTCACTTTTTTATTTTGCAAAAGTTTTTTTTCCTTTTCGTATTTTTACTTTACTTTATTTTAATTTTTTTGTTTAAACTTTTTTTTGGTTTTACAAAAGTAATATTTATTTTTACAAATTTAATTTTTCCTTTCCGCTTTTTATTTAAAAAAAAGGTGCTACTACATTTTTAACTTAATTTTTTTTTACAAAAGTAATATTTAGTGTCATAATTTTAATTTTTTTGAGTTTTTTGTTTACACAAATGCAGTTTTTTGTTTTTTCCCTTTTGCATTTTACTTCCAAAAGTAAATTTTATTTTTTTCCCTTTCCCTTAATTTTTTTGTTATATTTTTATTTTACCCTTAATTATTTTTTCCCTTGTTTTAAATACAATACGATGTTACATTTCCATTTCTCCAAAAGTAAACTTACCTACATTTCTGTGTCTTTGAAATTTTAAGCTGGAATTTACATGCATATAACTTCACTAGATAATATTTTCTGTAACATTAAGCCAATATACACAATGCTCTTTCTATATAGTTTAACTGGAATACTACATTTCTTACTTTTTTACTACTAAGTTGGAGATACTCAGAACTTTTCCTTCTAATGCATTGTACTAACTATTAATGACTGTATTAACTTTTTGGCCAACTATACAAAACTTTGTTGATTCCCTTTTACACGTCTTACTTTTATTCAAAGGATTCACCAAACTATGTCTGACAAATGTATTTTTTACACTTTCCATTTACACATTTACCCTTATATTTAACTTATAAAACATATTCATGCTGTATTTCTGATTCCTTTTCCCCATAATAAATACACACTTACACATGTTTCTTTATTGTAAGACTTACTAACTTTAAACAAATCTTACAAGGAGCAATAAATTTTCATGGTATGAAGCCCACTCAAACCAATGCATGGAGCATTTCTACCCAGTTAAGTTTAGATACATACCAATAGTACTACATTTCTTCTTATTTTACTCTACAGACATTTATACGTATATATTCAGAACACTCCCTTTTATTCAGTAAGATTCATTTATACTACTAACACAAATTTTGCTAACTCTTTGAAATATTTTACAAAAAAATCTTATATTTTCTTGCACACATCCTTCTTAAATCACCAAACATACACTGAACCTTGATTTTTCCTTCATGTGAAAACGTCACTCGGATTCTTAATATGATTCCCCCATTTACCGCAGAACTTTATAAACACTACTCTATTTGAACTTATCACAGCCTTACTCTCTTAACAAGGAACAGAAGATTGAATTATATTTTAACTACAGACAAGAATATCCATATTGTAACGTATTATTTTAAATTTGAATTAAAGGAGCATTAATTAAAATATATTAAAGGAGCAAATTCTCCTTCACAAACATTTGTGAAGGAGAATTTAAAGTCTATAATACACATGGAATTAATATTCAGCCATGGAAATGAAACATTATCGATTTTTTCTCAACTTGGAATATAAAAATTTGTTAACTTGGAATATTTTTAACGTATTCATTGTAAATTAACTGAAAAATACCCATATTTCACATTGCCAATAATTTATTTAGCACTGAACTCTTACAGCCTTTTGAGAACGAAATTAAATTTATCATACCTGACAAATGATTCCTACATAGTAATGATACATTACACGAAATATTGAGTAGAGCTCCAAATAATGATCTAACATAGTAATTAACATAATTTACCTAACACATAATTTTAAGATAAAAATTTCAAACTGACATTGCTTAACTCTTACAGCATTATTTGATATTTAACTTCTCATAGATAGTAAATAAACCTACACACAAATAATTATACATAACAGGTAATAATGACAGAAACTCCATATAATCTACTATAATTACCAACTTTAAAAATTTTAACGCTTTTTAATATGTCACAAGAAAGACCAAACTTTCAAAAAAGCATTATTTTAATTAAACATTGGAGTCATATAATCCTGCGCACATGTTTTTATTTATCATGAGCATGACACATAATAAGTAAATAAAATATATTTCACAAACTACGAAAAGCATTTCTCTTTTAACCGACTGTAATCTTAAGAAAAGATGCAGTATGGAATGCTTAGAACACTCAGTGCCACAGTTCCTCATTTCCCCCACGCATTGACCAAAATATACATGTACTTTAAAATCAGTTAAACAAATTCAAATGTTAGTATTCAAACAGGAATACTTCACAAATGAGATGAAAGAGAGGTACACAATGAACTTGAGTGATAAATACAGAAAAGCATGTAAGGACCGAGAAAAAGATGTATTCGTGGAGAACTTTTTAAGATAAAAACTTGCTCTTTTTTTGCACATGGGTTACATTTTGCATTTCAGATTAAGGAAGCATTCAAGATAATTCCTGTATAACTAGGGATTTTATTCACACTTGCTAGTAATGTAATTTATTAGAACAGTCACAGACATATAGGACAAGTATGCCATTTCCAAGGAAAACAATTTTCCCAAGCCAGACTTTAACAGTGAAATATAAAATGGAATAAGAAAATGCCATATTTCCAACAAAATTAGTATCTGAGTATGCAAAAACATGAACAAGAAACGAATATTTTTTCTGAAAATGTTCCGAATGGTTTAAGTCAGGACTAGTTTCATGAACAGAGCATGAAAAATAATGATGAATTTTTAATTTTATTTTGTCTGTAGTACATTTACTTATGCTAAAATCTTCCATTTTGGTTGACTGTACTTTAAATTTAGACGCTAGTTGATAAATCAGAGTGATTTTGTGTTTTAAAGCTTCAGATTCAGAAATAATACAACTCAAAAGCAAAAAGATTAAAACGACAAGAGAATATACTGCAAGCAAGCGAGCGTGATAAATGACTTTTTGGGCTGATTTTCCTGAATTCATAGATCGGGTGCAAAATTTTAATGCACTGTATATGAACTATTTTTCAAATGTATTACGATCACTGTTTTAAAACTTTACATACATTTTAAGTATGTAATGTTGAGCGCTTCCAACCTGCACGCAACAATAGTGGTGACTGCTAAGAACTGGAAAGTAGTCAAAGTCTTGAGAAGGGTTTAAATCCCTTTTTATTCAACTTTAGAAATTACAAATGCGTGCTCTTGACGCTCAGAAACTACGCCAACCCGGCGGTAAAATAAAAATAAGAAACTAAAAAAAAAAGAATACTAACAAGTGACTAACTTCGAGGCTCTCTAAACGTAACTAACCTCACAGCGTTCTAAGATACCGCTGATAATTCAGCAAACTTCTGAATATTGCGTTGAAAGATTATCTGCCGAAGCAAGCACACAGGCCGAAACGCGTGGTTCTTCAATTTCTAACTAGCCACCTCCACGCTCGTGAAGTAAGAAAGCACAACTTCGAACTCGTTTCCTTTCTATTTAACTCAGATTACTTCCGCTGACAATTTGAATTCTTGCGCGTTCTACTAAAATTTACATACTCTTGCATTGGCAATTCCAGGGGGAAAGTAAGGCTTGACAGGAAAGATAGTTTAAACTTAAAATAAATGTTAGTTAAAATAAATATAAACCCAACAAGTAAACATTTCATGCTAATTTACCATTTTTTCCTGAGATTTATCTACGTATTTGCTAAATTTTTGCATTTTGTTTATAACTATAATGCCAAAAGGACATAAGAGAACAATTGTTTCTTGAAAATGTCCATATTTTTTACCCAACTGTTATTTCTTTCATAGCTTTGAAGTAACCTATTAAACACAAAGTTATCCTGTATTGACCAGACAGCCGTTGGTCTTGCCAGTGTCTGCGGGAAGTCTCAAAGCTAGAGAATTTAAGTAATATTTTACCAGTGCGGAGAACTTCTTACGGCGTTTTTGATGAAAATTGACCGAATTTAGTAGTTCATTACTAACCTAGGAGCCTTTAACTATTTTTTTTATTCGAAAAAAAACACACCAGAAATTATCATCAAGATTTTCCATACAGATATATTATACTACTTTTCATGCCATTACATTTCAAATGAAATTTGATTCATTGTCAGATAGTTAAATGTTTGTTATTTTTTCGCATACGAATGCATTTTCGTGTCTCACATACGCTCATTACATATGATTTAACAAAATTACGAACAAGTTAGAAGTTAAATGAATATTTCCTGAAATACTGTACATTTCATTCCGGAAAGTTTACATGAGTACCTTCATTTCGAAACCCCTAATGTTTCTTTTCCTGAATTCAAAGTAAACTTTGAGTGTAGAATTTTCAGTTTTGACAGAAGTTATTTGTGGGTGGCTGTGATGTGTTCGTGTTTTCATAAACCGTTTTTGTGAAACACCCTATTGGTAACCTTTAGAACAGTTTGAATATTACCATTTTTTACCTTACTGCCACTGCAAATCATTGAATTTTCAAATATTTTCCTTTTTTATCGTTTACAGTGCCACGTAAAGTCTTGAGAACAAATTTTTACTAAATAGTTATATCATTCGATTTAATAATTTTGTTACACGTTTGGAAGATTTAACTTCACTATCACGCTAAACCAGAAGTTAAGAAAAGAAATGTAATTTTTATCTTAGTATTCTATGGGGATAGATTAATTTTCTCTGACATTGACGTATTCGTATGTAGATAATAGAGACTTTTAACCCAGCTCATACAGAGTTGGAATATTTTCTCTAAGTCACCACGATGACTGATTTGCATTGTCATAGACGTTTTTCTCGTGAAATATATTTCTTTCTTAAAAGTTTATATACTAATTTCTTTAGAAACATGTCTAAGAAAATACCTCATCTTCATAAGAAACATCAGATTTGATTTAAATTAATAATAAAATAAGAATCATTATTTTGTAAATATATTTCTCTTTGACTCAAAGGTTCCTTCTTTATCATATTCGAAATTAACAATTAATTGTACATAACTAATATATTGTATTGATGAACCAGAGTTATATTTTACCTTACTGCATTATATTTCAAAGTGAATGTGTTTTATTGCATCTTTTAATAAAATCTTAAAAGCTTAAATGAGTGTTTCATTACAAAATTTGTACTTTCTAACTTCATTCTACCGAAACGAAAACATTCATAACTTATTACGAAGAAAAAGTTTTACATATTATACTTTTTGATTAATTTTCATACCACAGTATTATCTTTGAAAATTTGTTTCCTAATCCACTGCTAATATATTACTAATTTTCGCTCTTTCAATACACTTCGTACGTGATAAAAAAACTCAGTTTAGAAACTTTTTTCCTTAACGCCTTGTATTGCATTGCTGAACCGGGGCCATGCTTTCATTTTTATTACATATCATGCGAATATTTTAAAAAAAGCATATTTTTTCCTTCTGTTATCACAATTTTAACCAGCATTTTACTATTACAGAGACTTCTTTAGTAAAATTTCAAGGGTTAAATTGATCGTTTCATTATTAATTTTGAAGATTTCTGGATATATCCTATTTAAAAGTTCATAACCGATTAGCAAAATAATTTATATATGTACTTTGTTGTCCTCTTGGTTAATTTTTAAAGCGTTTTTTAACTATAACACTTGATTTCTAGCGAAGTATCGAAATGATTATTTACTTTCCACTTTTTCCAAAGAATTTCGTAGACACATATATTCAGTACAGAATATTTTCCTAACTTAAAAATATTATTACCAAAATAGAAAAATATGCAAAATTTTCCGAAAAATTTATATATTTGTTTTTTAAAATCATGTACACGAATACCCAGAATTTAATTACTTAATGTGTATTTTCCTATATCAGAACTAGAATTTGGAACGAAAATTTTTTAAATAATGTCATATTACATAAAATTTATGTCTTTGTGATGTCATCGTCTTTTCTCAAACGTTTTGAGAGTAGTCGTTTAGACATTTCGAAACTGTTTTCTCTTTGCTATTGGAAACTATTTTATCTTTGCTGTTGGTATATGCCAATGAATTCTCGATACTTTTTTCTCTTGGTTTATCTTCAGCTTATGAATTATTTAAATACTTAAAAATATATTTGTAGCTCTTTTATGTTGACACTTGTGATAGATTTTTTTGGACGTTTTTGGAAAATGTATTTTATTCACGTGAATGAAACTGATGTTTTCTTAAAATTTTATTATTCAGAGTGTTAGTCAATTACGATAGAATGCCGGATTTGTTCTCTTTATTCAACATTCATATGAACTTCGGTATTCCAAATCCCTCACGCAAAATGTAATTTTTCTATCAGTAATAGGAAGACGAATGGAATAAATGCAGGTTATGCAGACATAAGATAAAAAATCTGGAAGTAAAAGACATTCTCCAGATCTAAACAATTCAGTAGAATGTGCAAATATTCATCCTATTCGAAGCTTATTTTTTGAATTACATAGAATATAAAATGTAAATTTAATAAAAGGAGATATAATAAAGATCAAGTATTCTGCAAAATCTGGATGTTAATTATACAAAATTAGTCATAGAGCAGGTTTTCGTAAAAAGCGGCTCCAGCGAAGGAAACACGCCGGCAGTCTTCTGAAGCTCTAAGTGAGCACCTGATCTTTGCTCTTACAAAAGCTAAGTAGAATTGTAATTTCTACGTAAGAGCGAAGATCAAATGAAATGAAGTACTATTGCTATGTATCTAAACTTAACTGGGTAGAAATGCTCCATGCATTGGTTTGAGTGGGCTTCATACCATGAAAATTTATTGCTCCTTGTAAGATTTGTTTAAAGTTAGTAAGTCTTACAATAAAGAAACATGTGTAAGTGTGTATTTATTATGGGGAAAAGGAATCAGAAATACAGCATGAATATGTTTTATAAGTTAAATATAAGGGTAAATGTGTAAATGGAAAGTGTAAAAATTACATTTGTCAGACATAGTTTGGTGAATCCTTTGAATAAAAGTAAGACGTGTAAAAGGGAATCAACAAAGTTTTGTATAGTTGGCCAAAAAGTTAATACAGTCATTAATAGTTAGTACAATGCATTAGAAGGAAAAGTTCTGAGTATCTCCAACTTAGTAGTAAAAAAGTAAGAAATGTAGTATTCCAGTTAAACTATATAGAAAGAGCATTGTGTATATTGGCTTAATGTTACAGAAAATATTATCTAGTGAAGTTATATGCATGTAAATTCCAGCTTAAAATTTCAAAGACACAGAAATGTAGGTAAGTTTACTTTTGGAGAAATGGAAATGTAACATCGTATTGTATTTAAAACAAGGGAAAAAATAATTAAGGGTAAAATAAAAATGTAACAAAAAAATTAAGGGAAAGGGAAAAAAATAAAATTTACTTTTGGAAGTAAAATGCAAAAGGGAAAAAACAAAAAACTGCATTTGTGTAAACAAAAAACTCAAAAAAATTAAAATTATGACACTAAATATTACTTTTGTAAAAAAAAATTAAGTTAAAAATGTAGTAGCACCTTTTTTTAAATAAAAAGCGGAAAGGAAAAATTAAATTTGTAAAAATAAATATTACTTTTGTAAAACCAAAAAAAGTTTAAACAAAAAAATTAAAATAAAGTAAAGTAAAAATACGAAAAGGAAAAAAAAAACTTTTGCAAAATAAAAAAGTGAAAAGGAAAAATTCAATTCGTAAATAAAAATATTACTTTTGTAGAACCAAAAAGAGAATTAAATATAAAAAAATTAAAATAAAGTAAAGTAAAAATACGAAAAGGAAAATATTTCGAAAAAAAAAATTTTTGCAAAATAAAAAAGTGAAAAGGAAAAATTCAATTCGTAAAAATAAATATTACTTTTGTAAAACCAAAAAGAAAATTAAATATAAAAAAATAAACTTTGCAAGATAAAAAGTAAAAAGAAAATTTAAGTTCACTTTTGTGGAAGTAAACGTCAATTTGCGAAAGTTAAAAATAAAATTTATGTTTGGGAAAGAGAAAAAAAAATGAAATAAAAAATTAATAAATTAACTAAAAAATAGTAAGAATAAGATGAAAAATGAAAACAATTAAAAATATCTTAATAATAAAAAAAATTAAACTGTGGGAAAATCTTATATTTAAAACAGCAATGAATAAAGTAATGATTAAGAAGCCAAAAGAAATCCTAGCCGTCGTGTAAAAACAAATGAAGCGCATGCTCAGACTTTCAGCCTTATATCATCAATGGTGCAAAAAGTCAAAGGGCCAAAGAGGGTTTCAAATAACAAGTCTGATAAGAGGACCGGGTAGCCGACCGGTAAAGTGCTAGACCTCCCATCCCAGAGATAGCGAGTTCGAATCTCAGCCGTGGAGTTATTTTTAAAATTCATTAAAATGGATTAAAATATAATGGAATCAATTGAAACTAGTTAAAAATAATGACGGATTAAATAATTAAAATGAATCGTATAAAAATGAGTAAATAATTAAAAGTAATGACGTATTAAATAATTAATCACGTATTAAATAATTAAAAACAATAAATTAAAAGTGATGTCCTGCCAAACACGTGGTTAAGAGCTCGTTGCCATAAACATAAAGAATAGTGTCGTTGCCACAAAAAATAAAAAACTTTGGAAAAATAGGGTTGTTGCCACAAAAATATAAGCTTTGAAAAGATCGTTGCCACACCGTAAAAACGAAAGTTTGATGATGTCATTCCATCACGTGATACAAGAACGCGCTGGTGTCGTCACTTCCGGTTCCAGGCCCCTCTGGATACTGCCCACGCCCCTTTTCTGTGACGTCACTTCCGCCGCCCGGTTACGGTGGCTTACTACTAATACTGATTGTTTTAAAATCCATGACCGCTAATTCCAATCTAAAGCTATTCACTTATGGTTAGACGACCTCCAGACAAGTATATAAGACACAATTTTTTATATTGGTAGATGCAAATAGATAGGATTCCCGAGCTAAGACCTATCATCTCACCGCTTCTCTGAAAGCAGATGCTACGGATGTTCATCAAACTCTTCCAAAATACCAAAAACTAGACTTCAAAGGTCTATCCGGGGTGCTGGAGCTGCGCTTTGACGAGAAGAATTTAAAAAATTACAGCTGGCTTCAATTAAAATGCCGTCAAAGGAACTCCACGAAAATACTCCAGGAACTTGCGGCGGCGGATGTTGAAAGGCTGTCTTATCTCGCCTTTTCAGAATGCCCGACCAGAAAGAAGAGAAACCCTGTCTTACAGTACTTTATAGACGGCTTCCGGGATGCATATAAGCATTCTGTACTGCGCCACGCATATAGAGAAAAATCCCTCCTTATGATTGGATATGGCTTCCGATGATATCATTTCCTGTACGCTTGGGAACGCCTTGACATTGCTTGAGCTCGAGGCTACACCTCCGTACCGTTTGCTTACATTTACATTACATTATTATCGAAAGATTACTGCTTGCGTTATATTTTTGTTATGAGATTACACTTCTTACTACACTGTTGTATGATGAATGTAATATAAAAAATGTGGTAATTCCCCCCCCCAGATTGAAAGTATTATTTCTTGTGTTAACTCGGTTAATGTGTATTAATATTAAGTGCAGAGATTTTTAATGAATGCATTCTTAATTTAAAACGTTAAAGTTGTTGTGATTATTAATTCATTATTTTATGTTCATTCTATAAGTATCAAAAACGATGATGGGATCTAACATAGTACTTAAAATATTCATAATATTTATAATCAGTCTGAAGAAGTAAAATATATTTTTGCAGACAGGCTAATGTAGATTTGGAACAGAGAAATAGAGATACGCATTTTAAATTGAATAATATTACTTTATGAATACTGTCCATTGTTTAATGTGTAACATCTTTTGTATCTTTTAAAAAAAGTAGTGTTTGTCAGAGAAGGAAGTTTATTTTATGATATACGTGTATTAAATTCAGCGACAATAATACTGAACGTACTTTTTTCTTTCATTTAAGGCAACAGAATATAAAAATGACATTACATTAACATGGAATTAACATAATAGTAGGAAAGGAAATATTTCTTACCAATGTAAAAGCAACAGATTGCTACAAAACTGAAATAATGTAATAGACTTGCTAGTATATAATGTCTTGCGCACACTTGGATCGTGATCGTCGTGTTTTGGTTTTTCCTCTAAATTCACGAACTCAGCTATTTATATGATCTAAGCGCTTAAGATTGCTTCTGATATTAAAAGCATCTGATATTAACAGAAAGATTTTATAATTTTACTATTCCATGAAACAGAAATCCATCTGAAGAACGCTGCAACTATATTTTTTTCATTCGAAAGAAAACAAACGATAATTTTCATGCTTCCGTGTCACTCATGGACGTTATTCATCGAAAACAAAGCCGTAAAAATTCCGCCTAAACGTCATTACACCAAGAGAAAAATGATGTCATCTGAAAGTATATCCAATCAAGGATTTTCCCTGTGCTCGTGGCGCGGTACAGAATGCTTATATGCTTCCTTGATCCTGAAATACAGAAACCTTTACGAATGGCGTATGTCAAGGATTTGAAAAACGCTTTATTGTACGCCGTGTAATTCAAGGGACCTAGCAAGCAACTCGTAAAGACTGCCACCCAATCAGATCTGCTGAAGTTCAGGAGCCAGTGAATCAAGTGACTGCTCGTCTAGACGATTTAACTACACAAGTGAATGCTTTGATACGGAACAGGAATGAGAAGAAACTGACTCTAAAGGGCTGGAAATGTGGTGCTGAAGGCCACGTACGAATTAATTTCAGAACACCCAGGGCACGGAAATTAAAACAGACGATTTAAACAGACATGTCAGTGGCTTCAGACGTAGTAGGAGTGACAAGAAACCATCCTTAAAGTGCTTGAACTGCGGTGTTGAGGGCCACATACGAAGGAATTACAGAACCCAAGGGCACGGATATAAACCATTCCATAGAAACGACGCAGGAATCAAATTAATAGCTGTGTCGAAGAGCAGAGTTTTAAGGATAATGAGAAGCCTCATTTTAAAGAGCTTCAGTTTTCTGTAGTGAGTGCGGCAATATTGGACTTTTCATCAAGGGACATATCAATGGAGCTCCTTGCAATATGGTCATCGACACAGGAGAGAATGTTACTATTGTCTGAAAAGATTTAGCTCAACAGTTTAAAGATGAACTCATTTGGATGCGATCCTGTGTTACCCTCTAGACTGCGTCTGATGGTCAAATAGAAACAGATGGGAAGTTAAAAGTAAACATGACGTTTGGAAGTGCCGCCGACTATCACACGGCATATGTCACACATGTCAAAGATCCTTGCATACACAGGTTGGATTTTCTAAGGCGATAAAATTTTTCTTGGACTTTAAAAATAACGAACTGCATTCAAAATCTGAGCACATAACTATTCAGCATCAGAAGGGATACTCACCTGGAAACGCCAACGCCTTGTATGGAAGTCCCTGCTCAGAAAGCTGCCGAATATCGTACCAGAATCGAAGTGAACACGAGCTGCTGAATCCGGTCGTCCCACATGTTACAACTTTAACATCAGCTAATCGAGACACGTGGAGTGATGAGGAAGTCAGAAAAGATCAGCTGGAAGACAATGACATTAAACCCATAATTGACTTAATGGACTCCTCAAACAGAAAACTTGCCTGGCAGGACATTTCGATCTGTAGTCCTACGACAAAACAATATCGGGCTCTCTGGGACTCAGTCCACATTCGAAATGGCGTCTTATACCAGAAATTTGAATTGGATGATGGAAAGATATATTGATGGCAGCTGATACTCCCAAGATTCTGGATCCCTGATGTCCTAAAAGAAATACATAACAGCCCTACAGGAGGTCATTTCGGAATAATGACAACTTTGTTGAGAGTTCGAGAGAGCTTCTATTGAAATAATGAAAAGGATGACGTCCAAAAGGGCTGTCAATCTCGCGATGCTTGTGAGAGTCGGAAAGGACCAAAGAAACACAGCCGGATGAAGGTACAAGTTAAATGCAGGAGCGCCTTTTGAACGTATCGCCTTTGGCATTTTGGGACTTTGCCACACACTGTTAATGGAAACAAGTACATCCTCCTTGTCATTGATTACTTCACCAAATGGCCTGAGGCGTATCACATTCCTGATGAAGAGGCTGTCATAATAGCAGAGGTAATGTTACAGTATTGGATTTCCTAGTTCGGAGTGCCTCTTCAGTTACATTCCGTTCAACGGTGAAATTTTACCTAGGCTGTAATAAAATAAATCTGCAACCTACTTGGCATTGACAAAACAGAGACGACGCCTTTACATTCCCAGTCAGACGGCATAATAAAGCGTTTTAATCGTATCATCCTTAATAACCTCTCGTTGGTGATTTCCATAAATCTAGAGGACTGGGCAAGATGTTACTTCTATTTTTACTGGCTTATCGAAGTGCTTTCCACGAGACTACCATCTGTTTCCCATCTCAGATGCTCCTCGGTCGTGACCATCGTCTGCCTTGTGATCTCTAGTTTGGTTCCCCTCCGGGTACGTCTTCATCGCTTGAGTATATCCAATATGTACAGATATGGTTTGCAGTGATGACAATTTTGCACGAGAGCGAGTCAACTTGTCGACGGAGAAGATGACGACCCGATATGATATGAGAGCTACAAGACATCAATTCAAGGAAGGAAACAAGTTATGGTTATGGAATCCGATTCGACGGAAAATATTCTCTCCTAAACTACAGTCACCTTTTGATCATAAGTATTTGCAATAGTCGCTTCACGTTCCCAAATGAACGCTAAATAGCATCTAAAATATGTCAGCATCTCTGGTGAAACTTAATATTAAGACAGCCTGAACTGCATTATACAACTGAACAATAAGTTCTCTGTAAATTGCTTGCACCAACTGGAATTATCTAACCTCAAATCAAAATGTAGTAGTGACAGTCTGATTATTAAAATCGTGATATAACATTTACATATTCTTAGTGTAACAAACATGAGAAGTATGCTGAATGGTACTGTATAACACGATAAACTATAGCAAGAAATATTCTTCCTTGTCTGTAAGCTTATGCATAGCACATTGGAATTTGTTTTGTATAATACATAGCAAATAATTTGGTACATGGCAATTGAACAGAATGATTTAGAATTACTATAATTGCACTGTATGTGACATATCAATTAGTTAAAGGTTATGAATTGTGTAATTTATGAATATTATAAATTGTTCTGTAATATGTTTTGTTTAGTTTGTGGTTTACTATACGGATGGTTTCTTGTAATGCCTATCTATTGTTGGGTATTACCCTTTGGAAGTACTGTAGATCCTCTTGTAAGGTTACCGCATTATGTAAAAGACTATTGTTGGAACTTGTATAATATGGAAGTGGCTCTAATGTTTTGTAAACTGTACTGCTCTTCACAGATTCCAGAAAAGCATGTGTTTCTTTTAGTATTGCAAGTGATAAAGGGCACTTAATGCTGCTCAAAGTACTTTTTACTAGTAATACTACTAAGTATTATTATACAGAAAAATTATTAGCAGTGTATATATTTCACCTTTTATTATATAAGTCATAGTAACTTCACTGTTGCATACAGAGTTCAAAGAACTTATTCTACGAAATGGCAATACTTTGTTTCCGTGCTAAGCTGCTAATTAATAGTACCGCAGGCTGCATTCTATATAACACAGCATGTTCTAAAGTGTGTTACACACAATTAATCATCTTTATTTTAATATTGAAACCTTGTTGCATTTTAAGCGCACGCTCGCGTGTTGTGATGAATTTATTACATAGTGTACTCAGTGAATAATTGTTGAATGTATAACAATAGCGTCATAAATGGTATGGTGCCACATAATACAAACATTAAAACTATATTCAGCTTTAATTGTATAATGTAAATAACCTGTATATAGCAGTACTGTAATAACCAGTACTGCAGGTATATAGCGATGTATGTTACCCTTAGTTAAGTTTTGTTTATATTTTTCTGCTAATGTTTTATTTTTAGCTTATGTTAATAGTTTAATCCAATGATAATGTCTTAACTACCATTGATCTTATAATTGCATCTACTCATATGAATCTTATAATTGCATCTACTCAATATGAATGTATACTCTGCACTTTGTGCAAAGTTAAACTCTTGCAATGTACCTGTAAACTTTTTTCCTTTGATTATGAATATAAAAAATGCCGTTAGTCTGTTGGGCTGTATGGCGGCAGCTAGAGTTGTACATCCTTTTCCGCTGTGGGAGCTACAGTCCCGTTAGGTTAACCCTTAGGTCGGGAGCTCTCACAGTGGCGTTAATGTCACCTTTTGACTGTCCTTACACAGTCCTAAACAGGATGAACGACGTCGTAGTTCGGATCCGTTAGTAATCGAATTCTAAGCCTAAAGTCGTTCATTACGGCAGGCTAGCTCCTTACTATGCCCGTAGTACGTAGCGCATATAATATAAATAGTATAAGATCATAGTCCTGTTAGTCTGTAAATTTGTGCACTCATTTATTGATTTAATATTTGATTTGTTTTAAGTTTTTTATTGCAATTATTGTTTACGTTGTTTGTTATTGTATTGTTATGGTTATTACATTAACGTGTTACGTATAAGTACAGCTTCCTTCCAGGTATTGTACTGCCCAAGACGTGCAGTCCTTGGGAAGGGGACAGTGTTACGAACTTTATACTTAAATACAGTGCTTGTAATAAGCAATGTGGAACTATTTTTAATATTTAATATGATGTGTCCTTTATTCTCTAATTCTTTCTTTATAGTTCTAAAATATTTAATCCTTAACCTTAATGTCAGTAGCCATGCCCCAGTTTATGAAAAAGGTACGAAAGTCTTTGTATGGAACTGCGCGCTTCACAGTTCCAACGGCGTGGTGTTTGGCTGTTTAGAACATGCGCACACAGAAAGCAGCACGCGAGCCAGGGAGAGAGAAGAGCACTGTCGCTTTTGCAGGGCCGAATCTGGCGTGCGTGCCGTTGGGAGGTGGTTCTTTTTTTTTACTCCGCGTGTGCTGTGTTTAAAAACCATACACCATATTCTTGATTAGATTATTTTTCAGCTATTCCATTTGATTCGTTTTTTCGGTTCTTTTATTTTACATAAAACTTTAACCATGACCTTGCATCCTCAAGTAATAAATTCTGTGACTATAAGTGAACTTCAAGAGCTTTCGTTTTACCAGCTGTCTCTCCATGAAAAAGTTAAAGAGGTCGTTCAACACCTGATATTCTAATATGTCAGCCAGGCATAAGACACAACAAGAAATATATTCGTAATTTCAATTCTGAATGGTACCAACGGAAAAGTTGGCTTTGCGGTTGTGAAGTGCGGAAACTTTGAAGCTCCCTTACGTGGACATGATGAAAAAGACGTTTCAGAAAATCCAGGGGTATTTAGAGGATTATTAAATTTTGCATCTAAATTAGATTCAGATTTGAAGGATCACTTAGAAACTAGTGCAGTCTTCAAAGTTGTTTCTAAGACCATTTCAGAATGAGATACTTGATTGCCTGTTTCAAATATACCATGAGGAGATAAGAACGGAAATTAGAAAAGCTTCTTTTGTAGCTTTAATGGCTGATGACACAACAGATGTTTCGGAACACACTGAGATGGTCTTTGTTCTACGATATGTATTGAATGGAGAAATATTTCAGCGTTTCTGGGAATTCTTTATTCTAGAAATAATACTACAGAGGGCATATCAAAATGTATTTTAGAACAACTGAATATAATCCTTCAGGGAAATGAACAAAAATTGATAGCTGAGACATTTGATGGTGCAAAAATCATGAAAGGCTAAAAAGCAGGAGTTCAAGCAATAATTAAAAGCAGTTTATACTAATGCACATTTCATTCCCTATTATGCACATCAACTTAATTTAATAATAAAAATTGCAGCAAGTATTTCAGAAAACGCGAAAATATTTTTTTCTAACATTCTGGCTATTCCGACATTCATCTCAAGATCACCGCGATGTGTGTCCATTCTAAAGAAGCATATGGACGTTAGCATTCCACGTCCTTCCTCTACAAGGTGGAACTTCAACACACGGACCATAAACAGAGTTCATGAAAATTTACAGCCTTTAAAAAATTGCCTTACTGAAATTCAGTCAACATCAAACGCAGATCAAATTCTTACAGAAACAGGAATTTTAAAATATCTAAATGATGATAATTTCAAGTTTTGGTTACAGCTTTTTTATCAGATTATGCCTCATGTTGAAATAATATACAAGCAAATACAATTCAGAGAAATTACTGTGTTTAAAGTTAATGAATTGTAACAAATTTCAAAACTGCTACTTTAGAATTAAGAAACTCAAAGTACTGGGAGAATTCTTCAAAGACACCAATGGCAGAAGCTAAGGAAATATGTGACTTTATATGTATTGTTATCATGGACAGATATTCTTCCACTAAACACTTAGCAGCTGCTAAGTTCAACAAGTTTTAGGAATGAACATCCTACAGAAGAAATAATACTGACCACTGAAGCATATCCAATGATTGACAAAGAAAAACTTGAATCTAAACTAAAAGTATTCTATTGTAGTACATGTAAAAGTATTCTATTAATGAGCTCTGCAAATTAATGAGCTACTGAAATTTACCTTGGAAGATAATCTAGACGATGTTCTTAGTGAAATTACGAAATTGATGAAAATTCTCTTGACAGTTCCCATGACTACACCAGAGGCAGAAAGCTGCTTTTTAACATTGAGAAGAGTAAAACTTTTCTAAGAAGCACTATGAATTCGGAAAGACTAAATGCGCTTGCAGTGCTTTCAATAGAGAAGCATTTCCTCAGTTGTCATCCAGAGATCAAGGAGAAAATTATTGATCTTTTCACGCAAATTAAAACAAGAAAATGGATTTCATTTTTAAATGAATAGATAAAGATTGAACTGTAGCAATTTAGGTTAGAGTAAATAAGAAATGTTAAATTTTGTTCTTGTAAGATTTCATGAAGTTTCAAAATAAATTTTATTTTTATGCATGTTTGCTTTTACACAATTTTAAAACAAACATTCAACTTTTTTGGAGCAGCACCCCCACTAATTTTAGCTACGAGCCGCCAATGCTTAGATAGGTAATTTTAGTAGAGTCATAAGTAAAATAGTTATATTTTTCTGTGTAATGTAGCGTAAGAGAAAAATATGCCAGGAAAATCAAAATAAAGGGGTAAGTGCATTTCACGTTGAATAAATGGGTATCTTGGTAATTTGGCGAGAAATCGGGAGAAGTCGCTAAATTTGGCGCCGATCTGCCGATATTTTGGTCCGTCTCTGTATCACCGTAATATGTGTTAAAATTGAATAAATGTAATTGACCGCTATGTTAATTGTAATTCCACCATCGTACTTCTTTCAAGTAATTTCGAGAAGCGGAGAGTGGCAGAAATATCTCGCGGCCAGTTGAAAACTATTTAAAGCCGAAGAGAGAGCATCTGCTCTCAGTTGTTTAATTAGCGGCTGTTGTTATTGTCGCGAGTTCAGCGTGAGATCGGATTAATCTCTTTAGATGCGCTTGCTTTGCACTATTGTGTTTAACGTTTTTAGTAACGTTTTTAGTTTTTAGTTGTGCTTAACGTTTATTTTGAAGTGTAACTACTGATTATACTGTGTAGTACTTTGAACATTTGTACGAATATTTCTGTGGAAAATTCGAGAGTTCAGAAATATTGTTTTTGATAAAAATAAATTTTATTAACATTTTATCCTATTTGTGCATTCAACTTATTACGAACCCGTACGCGCGCAACGATTTTTTGTAATGGCAGTAGGATAGAATGCCAGTAACAAGAGCGATGAGGAGCAGTTAAGACAGCTGGTGCTAGCCTTTGCTGCATTTAAAGGAGAGAAGAAAGCTGGCCAAGATTTCGCTAAGGAAGAGATAAAGGCTGTTAAAGGAGAAATGAAAGAGGCCAAGATTCTGTTAAAGGAAAGATGAAAGCCATTAAAGAGAAAATGAAAGCGGGCCGAGAGGAAATCAAACGAGAAATCGCTTGCATAATAGAGAACAAATTTAAGGCTATTGAAGTCAGAACAGAGGCTGTGGAAAATAAATTTGGAAGAATTGAAGAAAGAGTTTCCACTGTCAAAGAACAGATAAAAGAGCTAATTTCTGCCGTGGAACTACAAATCGATTACTGAGTTTCCGCGGTCGCCAAAGAAGCTGGTACCTTGAAGGAATTCGTAGCGACGGCAGGGAGCAATACTGATCGTTTTAAACGTTTCACCCATGCCTGCTGATCCCTCTTGGAAGCTAACCATGTATGGGTGCTATAACTCATTCTAATTATTAGGTGAAATAAGATTACGCACTTTAAGTATTTGAAGGTATTTACAGTGCCAAGTATATTTTGAGCTATCGAAAGAAAAAATTGCAATATTAGTAGTAATAGTAACGGAGGACGTGGCATTATCCCTCTACTATTACGGTTAATCGGTTCTGTCCACATCTGCCCTTGTCTAGTATTTAATAATAATTCTAGAATTTTTACATTGCCATATATTGTGGCTGATTTACAAATAAAGTTTATACAATAATTGTATTCACATTATTAACATAACTTACTACATAAATTTTGATTGGAGAATTTTCTCTAATGAATTGCTTTCTTTTGTAATTTCTCTTTATTTTAAACAGTCTGTATATTATTTTTTTATCGTGAAGTTTTTCTTTTGTTATTTGTACTATTTCAACTAGAATGTTGTCTAAGTCCTCTTGCAAAATTCCTTTCATTTTGCTGCAGTTCTTTAATGAGATTCTCAGTTTCAAGGTAGCTATTGCATTCCTCATATTATACCTTATATATTGTGCTAATGTCTTCCAGAATAGTACATTTTATTTCAACATTTTTTTGTCTCTTCCTTTTGTATGTCACTGAATCCTATCTGTCTTTGATCATACCGAATCAACATGGGTATGTTTTCTTGTAACTTGATTTTCAAGTTTATAATATCTCTATGACAATTTAACTGCCAATGCGTCATGCCTTCATAATCGCGAAAAGTCAGTATTTATTTATCGTAATTTGAATGCATGTACACTACTCAAAAAAAAAATCTGATGTGTACACCACATGACTTCCTTGTACGGAATATTAAATTATACGCATTTTTTTCTTGCATTTTATTTAAACTTATTAGATTGAATTAAACCTACTTCGCCGACAGCGCATAAACCACAATAGAATAAATGCATTCTTTAAAATTCACTTTGTTTACCATAGCGAAACTCTGGCGCTAGGTTTACTTAACAGTATTATATTTCCTTCATATTATAACTCAGAATGCACAAAATGTATATCATTTAAAGAATTATCTAATCGTGGCCACATGTTCTATTCAAATACTATAATAAAGCTAGAACTATGTATAAAAGAAATTAAGCAAACAAAACAAAAAAGAAACAGTTTTTCACAGACGATTGAGTATTTCTCATTTAATTAATTCAGTTCTCTGTTCACGAGAAGGCAAAAATACATAAAAACTCAAAATATCTATATTAAAAATTACGAAGTAAATCTCAAACGCTTATTTCCTCGAAAAAATTCCAGAAAGAATTATGCATGATTTAATTGGCAATAATAAATGAATGCGTTATCTTTGTTGTTGCGAAGCTAAGTTTCTCTAGATTGGCAACAAATCCACTAGTCTCCTGTTTCAAATGTAAACATCAATGGCCGCCATTAAAAACAGGCTTAGCGGCAATTAAACAACTTTAAAATTGCTGATAATTCTAAAAATATTGCACACAGATTTCTAAAGGCATAAAATCCTTAACCGGAAGATAAAAACAACATAATTCAATCATTTTTAAAGCAAAAAATGTACAATTTACAAACATATAAGAGTAAAGAAACTGAGATCACTGAGCCGGGTAATAGAGTAGATATATATATAAATATATTTATATACGTTTGGTGCTGCCGATTGCAACCAAAATACGAGGTGCACATCTACATGTTATAGCAGTCCTATATACAAAATTTCAACGTTCTGAGGCTACTCGTTTTTGAGTTATGCGAGATACGTACGTACGCACGTACAGACGCCACGAAAAGTTCTCTTCAGAATTAATTTTAAAGCAGTTTTATAATTTTTTTGAAGGAAAAGAGTATTTTATTCTGTCCTTACGTACAGATATGACGCAAAAACATCGTTAAATTGCTGTCAAATAGCTGTCAAAATGGATATTTTCGTTGAAATATGCTGCCTGAAACTTTTCGCGATTACAATACTTCCTTTTTACTTCGTACAAAGAAGTAAAAAAAGGGGACACTTCCGTTCTACTGGGCCGATTCACGAAATTAAAATTGCGTTCTTCATGTCTCGAAAGAACGACTTAGGATATATATTAGATTTATATATAGCACTATTCTACCATAGGAATTTTGACACAAAATCGGACTTTTTCTGAAAAAATATACCAATTTTTTTTACATATTTCGATTCTACGACTCAAATTATGCCTAAATATTAACTTTTGTAAAATTTGGTGCAAAATTTAAGGAGAAATTCAACAATTTATATTGGCGCTTTTTATTCAGTTTGTGGCAAAATTAGTTCACTTGGCGAACTTCTTAATATGTGGCAACCTATTTTCATTTCCATTTTTACATAGTGCGTGAGAGGAAAAAAAGTCCCAATCGTTCCTTCTTTCAAATAATGTTCTTTATCTTATATTTTTAATTATAACTGTTATAAACCTTATGCAGAAACCGTCACCTTATGCAGAAATTCGATGACAAGAAAGGTGTCTATATTTGCTATTGTTTGAAAGGCAAGCAGAATGGGCTAAAATTGATAAAGAAGAATTTGTATCTCATTTACTAGGACTTCTTCCTTACGAAGTAACCCAGTTAATAGCTAGAGAACCCTCCGATAAAGCTAAAGACTATGAACACGTGAAAAATTTATTGTTAAGACGGTTTAAACTAAGCCCGGAAAAGTTTAGGCAGAAATTTATGAAACATCAAAAAAGTACCGAATCCACATGGGTGGATTTCAATTATGAAATAGAAAATTATTGCAAAGAATGGGTGACTGGTCTAGGAGTTAAGACTTTTGATCAGTTGCTAGATTTGATGGTGCTTGACCAACTTAAACGTCGAGTTCCTCCTGAAATTCGAGATCATTTTCTTGATGAATGGGTAGAGATGATTTCATCGAAAAAATTAGCTGAAAAACTTGATGCCTATGAAAACGTTTTCGGAAACTTTCAAAAGAGGCCTGTAGTGGATCGGCAGAAAGAAAGATACAATGCACTAACTCAAGGTAAATTGAGTTCAGATAATAAAAATAAAACTGAAAAAAAATTGTTATCAGGATTTAATTCGCAAAGCTGGTTTCATAGACCTAGAAGTCCACGTCCAGATGATAAATATGAAAAACAAAAAACGCCACAATGCTATCAGTGTGGGTCCTATCAACATTTAAGACCCCAATGTCCAAAACTTAAGAATAGTACTGAATCTCCTGCTAATCTTAACAGAATTAGTGCAAAACCAGATGACAAATTTATATTACCTTATACTAGTATGGGTTACGTAAATGGTCATAAAATTCCTATATTAAGGGATTCAGGTGCTAGTATTGATATAGTTTGTCGCAAATACATCACGCCGGAAATGCTGACAGGTGAAAATGTGTGGGTGCAACAGCCATTAGATTTGAATCCAACCTGTTTACCATTGGCTGAGATCGAACTAAATTGCGATCTTGGACGAGTAATAACTAAGGCTGCCATTATTAGAAATGAACTCGACAAAGGAAGGTATTTATTTGGCAACCGAACTTTTGCACTGTTGAATAAACAAAGAAAGGAACCTGATAGTTGTCTTCACCAGGTTAATGCTGTCTCTACTAGAGCTCAAAAGAAAAGAGAAATAGCCGAAGAGAAGATCTTGGAACCGATGAAGGAAGAAAATAAAGCATCCAGAGATGTTTTTGAAGAAGAAGATAATTTACCGGAGCTAAATTTGGAAGATGAAACTCTCATGAAACTGGTAAACATTGACTCAGAAGAAATTGCACAACTTCAGCTTGCTGATAAGGAATTGTCTAAAATCATCCAAGAAGTTAAAGAAGGTACATGCAAAAATGAGAACTATAGTCTGACAGGAAAAGAACTTTTAGTTAAAAAAACGACGGATAAAATGAGCTTTGAAAGACAGCTTGTCGTTATACCTGAAAAACTCAAACCGTCAATTATAAAGATGTGCCACGAAAGAACTTCTGGTCATTTGCGTGTCAAAAAGACCAAAGACAGACTTGCTAGATATTTTTACTGGACGAGGTGTTACAAAGAAACTGAAGATTTTGTAAGAACCTGTGATGCTTGTCAGCGCGCTGGAAAAGGAAATGACAAAAAGAAGGCTCCAATGACATTAGTACTAGTAATTTCCGAAATATTCACTAAAATAAATGTCGATGCCGTTGGTCCGCTACCTATTTCAAAGACTGGAAAAAAATATATTATTACAGCTCTGTGTATGTCGTCCAAATATCCAGATGCTGTTGCGGTGACAGACATTTCTTGGCCATCTGTGATTGATGCTTTCTTACAGATTTTCAGTCGTATGGGTTTCCCAAAAGTGATCCAAACAGATCAGGGGACCTCTTTCGTCAGTGCTTTGACGGAGGAATTTTTGGACCGTTTCGGCATTAAACATGTAAGAAGCTCTGTGTATCATCCGCAGAGTAATCCCGTTGAGCGATTCCATAGAACGCTAAAAAGGGTGTTAAGAGTCGTATGTATAGGAGCGACTTCGGATTGGGAGAATTATCTACCATCAGTTCTTTTTGCTCTCAGAACAGTCACACACGAAAGCACTGGTTTTACACCAGCAGAATTAGTTCATGGCAAAAACCTACGAACGCCAGTCACTTTACTTTATGAGCAGTGGCTAGAACCGATTGAAGAAAGTAATAATGTTGTCAGTTACGTTTTCGAATTTATTAATCGAATGAAGAAATGCCAAGAACTTGCCGTGGAAAACATGAAAGAAGCTCAACAACGGAGGAAAACATGGTACGATCGAAACGCAGTGAAAAGAGAATTTGCTATAGGAGATTTAGTTCTTGTTTTAGCAACGAATCGTCAAAATAAACTAGAAGTACAGTGGAAAGGACCTGGAAAAATAGAGCAGAAAATTTCGGAAACCAATTATATTGTAAGTTTCGAGGAACAAAATGAGCCAAATCAAGTATATCACATTAACATGCTTAAACCATATTACAAAAGACCAGAAATGATTAATATGATAACTGAAGTGGAAGGAGACTTAGAAATGAACATTCCTCGTTTACCTTCCAATCCAAGTATATTAAATTTTTCGGACATCATAGAGGAGAATGAACTCGAGAAAAGGTTGAAATCCGAGCAAATAGAAGATTTAAAAGATTTTATGGAAATATTCTGGTTTTTTTCAAATAATCCTGGACTAACAAACTTAGTTTGTCACGATATTGAGCTATTAAATAACGAACCAATACAAATAAAGCCATACAGACTGTCACCCCGACAGACTGAAATTCTCAAAAGGGAAATACAGAAAATGCTCGATCTTAAAATTATAGAGCCAGGAGAATCGGGCTATACATCTCCCATGATTTTGATAGAATTTTCATCAAAGGATCCTCGGCCTTGTATTGATTATCGTAAACTCAATGCTGTTACTAAAACTGAATACTATCCTTTGCCTAATATTGAAGAACGTATCGAAACTGTAGCAAAAGCAAAATATATTACCCTATTAGATTTATCTAGAGGCTACTGGCAAATTCCGTTAACAGAAAGAGCCCAAAGATATGCAACATTTGTAACTAGTTTTGGAAGTTTCAGGCCTCTACATTTACCCTTTGGATTAAAAAATGCCCCATACTTTTTTAGCAAAGTTATGACTAAAGTCCTGGCTGGATGCGAAGGTTTCGCTGTACCATACCTGGATGACATTGCCATTTACTCAGAAAACTGGGAAGAGCACCTTAAAAACTTAACTTCTGTTCTAGAGAGAATACAGAAAGCAAATTTACGACTAAAACCATCAAAATGTAAATTTGCACAAGATCAAGTGAGATACCTAGGCCATGTTGTGGGACAAGGACAACGAACCCCGGATGAAGTAAAGATCCTGGCTGTAAAGGAGTATCCTACACCTAAAACTAAAACAGAAGTACGTGCTTTCTTAGGACTGGTAGGGTATTATCGCCAGTACATACCGAGATTTTCGGAAATTGCTTCACCCCTCACGGACGCTTTGAAGGGGGTAACAAAAAAAGAAAATATACAATGGTCTGAAATATGTGACAAAGCTTTTAAAAATTTAAAAGAGTTGCTATGCAAGAAACCAATTCTGTATGCTCCCGACTTCGATAAAAGGTTTATTATACAAACCGATGCCTCAGACAATGGCATGGGCATAGTACTATGCCAATTGGATGATGAACAACGTGAACATCCTATCTTGTATATAAGCAAAAAATTTACTAAGTTTGAAAAGAATTATTGCACTACTGAAAAGGAGTGCGCTGCTATCATCTACGCTATCAAGAAACTGCATTTTTATCTGGATGGTCAGCAAGAATTCTTGATTCAAACTGATCATAATCCTTTGGTATGGCTACAATCCAACGCCAAATGTAACTCTAGATTGATGCGCTGGGCACTTTCATTACAACCTTCTAATTTTAAGGTCATTCATCGCAAAGGATCTTTGCACAAGAACGTAGATGTTCTGAGTAGAATTAAGTAATGTAACCACGTTCTCTCTTAGTGTATGTAACCACGTTCAGGATTTATTTATTTATTTAATGTATACTCAACTGATGTATTTGAACGTTCTCCATTTTTTTTCTTGCTATTTAAATGTGGTGTAAAATATTTGTTTTAAATTTAAAATTTTCGGCCTGAAAATTTGGAAACTTATGAGAGAAGTTATCTTTTCTCTTTAAGCAATTGAGCAAGCCGAGCTTATAAACTTTCGAAATTTACAGAACTTTTCGCTTCGGTAAAAGTCTCTCCGTTGGGGGAGAGGTTGTAACAGATTTAAATAATATTAAAATCTTGTTGTTTAAATAACTTAAATAGATGAACATTAAGGTATTTGTGAATGGCAATATTTGAAACCAGACTCGAGTGCCACGTGCGACTCTCGCACGAAGAATGTAATTTAATTTTAAATGATAGAATATGTTTTCTCTTCTTGTTTGTATGTCGCCATTTTTTTTTTTTTTTTTTTTTGAGTGTTAAATAAAAGTTATTGCTGTGTTCCATCATTGGAGTTGCTTCATATCGCCAAAGAAGTATTACAGTGTCTAAGAATACAACAATATTTTAAATATTTACAAATAAAATATTAAATTGAAGCCTCATCAGTTGCCTAGCATTTGAAGATTGTTAAATATTAATTGTTTTTTTCGAAGTCTAATCCAGGCTGCTTAGTTGGTTTTCGTAGTTTTCTAGGTTCAATTTACAAAGGTTCTCTATGAAAGCATCTTAACCAAATAGCTCCGATGTTTTTTCTATGATCAAATAACCAACTAACCTAGTTTAAGCGCGATGTAGCTTGCCAATCGGGAGTAACATGAAAGATACGGCGCTAATAATTGAATTGCTGTTACCGTACGCTGTTTCTAAACTTAGATGGTCATTCCTTAATTAAATATAATTGATTTGTAATTTCTACTAGAGCTGACGGTAAGAACTGAAATGCAAATAAATAATATCGTGTGCAATCTTGAGTAATATAAAATTAGAAATATTTTCATTCAGAAAGAAAGTTTTTTTAAATATTTGCAATTGCTTTATAAGAAGGATTTATTAATAACCGTAATAATTGATGATTAGAATTCAGTTCTTGACAATTACATTCTAAATTAGAATTTTAAGGATATAATGAAAATACGCTACGCATAAAAATACATTTTAGGATAAAAAATGAGTTAATTTTTTTATGTTTAAAAACTTCTTAAATTCATTTAAGAAGCATCGTACCTCCGTTGTTAATTGAATCCAGAATTTGGGTGTCGTTTATATAATTATTCTTACTTGTCCACAGAAACTGCTGACTTATCTAGCTATTAAGTAGCTGCAGATCATTTCTACATAACCATTTATTCGGTCTCTAGAGAGTTGTATGTTTATATTATAGCTTGACTTTTATAAAAATGATTATTCTAAATCTTATGTTTCTATAAAAATATACTGTGCTTTAAGAATATGGATGATAATATCATCCGCTCTTTCAGTCACTTCATAAGCAACAGCTTGTTTAGAAATAAATTATGCAGTTAATGTCATAAAATATTTTCGTAAAATTCAAATAAACATCAAACGAAAGTTCTCAGTTTTAGATACTTCGGTTTAAACGAAGTTAAATTAAAGTAGCAGACGATAAAACGCCGAAGATAAAAATTTACTCTTACAAATATTTTTTTAAAACAAGGAAGAAAAAGAGAAATTTAAAAAAATAGTTAATAATTTGAATACAATATAATTTAAAAAAAGATAGCTTTCCTTATAGTATTAATAAATATTTATTACGCATCATTGAGGGAAAAAATTTCATATAAATAATTCTCCGTAAAATTTTACTTGAAATTTAAGGTTAAAAATAGCTGTGGCAATTCACTGTAACAAAAATCCATAAACCACATTTGGCGTTATTATCGCTTAAAAAAAATTTGCCAAATTTCAAAAAGCGAAAATATGTAAATTCGTGTATATCTTAGAAAATTTAGAATAAAAAAGTCTAATTTTCTGCAGGTATGCTTAGAAATACATCTACTTTATAGTTAATGTTATAGGTTATAGGTTAAAAATGTTATAGGTTATAATTCAAAATTTTTTTCGAAAAATTTATAAAAATTATTTAAAAATAGAAATTTAAAAAATAGAACACAAAAATAGGTAAATTTTATTTGGAATGAAGCTAAATTTCGAAATGTGAAAGGAAAAATCAAGAAAATTTAATAAAAAAAGAGATATTAATAAATATTTTCCAAATTCAATTAACATTGTGGAGCTAAAATTTTGAGAGCTAATATTTTAAGAACTACTCGTAGGATTTTTACAAAACTTGGTATTCTGACATAATTTGAGTCGTAGAATCGAATTGGTATGTTATTTCAGAAAAATTCCGATTTTGTGTCAAAATACCTATATTAGATTAGTGCTATATATAAATCTAATATATATCCTAAGTCGCGCTTTCGAGACATGAAGAACGTAATTTGAATTTCGTGAATCGGCCCAGTAGAACGGAAGATATAAAGCACTGTCGCATTTTTTTTTTTTTTTTTTTGAGCCGTGTACATATTAAATGAATGTACATTTTAAATATATGATTATACTTTTTATATATGATTGATACTTTTTGCTAGAAATTAATCAGTTTTTTAAATTAGCACTGATGGTATTTGCTTTACTCTATTACAGATTGCACTTATTACTTTAGTTCTTTATTTATTATATTACTAGCAGCTTCGCTGCCAGCCTTCGCCTGGCTTTTAAATGTACCGGAAAAATGGCTGAATCCCTTAATAAAAATATTAGTCATCCTAATAAATAAATTAACCAACTTCCCTTTGCAAAATCTTAAGACCTCAAATGGTATAAAGGAGGTTAAGAACTTTGTTTCCTAAAAAAAAAAAAAAAAAAAATCACTCAAAACTTTTCAATATCTTAAAGACAGTGAAATGAGCAATAAATGACATAAAAGAATACAAAAAACAAAAAATTCTGAAAAGCAAAGTATAATTAATGATATTTTATCTCATATTTTCAAGAGAAAAAAATTACAATGAAATAAGCTATATCCCTTAATACAAATATTAATTATCCTAGTAAAAAAATTAACCAACTTTCTCTTGAAGAAAATAAATCATGCAAAAGTTTTCAATATCTTGCAAATAGTGAAATATGCAGAAAATAACATGAAAGAAACTCAAAAAACAAAAGATTCCGCGCAGAATTTTACCCTGCAGAACAACTTTAAAAAAAAATCAATAAAAATGTATTATATATATATATATAAATGACAATGAAATATGCCAATCTCTTAAAAACAGTGACATAAGAAATACGATGAAAAATTGTTGCCAAACCCATATTTCTAAAAGAATGAAACTATTCAAAATGATAGGATTTCATCAAAAATCTATCAACAATAATAAGAAAGGATCACAAAAGAACCAATAAGATCACAACAATAAGAAAGGATGTTGCCAAAATCACATTTTTAAAGATGTGAGATGTGAGAAGTGTACTCGGAAGCTTCATTTATTTTTTTTTTTTAAATACAAAATATTATCATTTTTCCAAAATTTCTTTTGCAAAAGCAGTCGCAAGGACGAAAGTTTAATGTATCCAAAAATCAAAGAAAAATAAACTGTACATTTTTTAAAATAAACTTTTTTAGAAAAAAATCCCGTTGAAAAGGTGTTATGCTCACTTTGTTAACCCGCGGGAAAGCGCGTGGGGTGTATCATACCCCACCCCTACATAAAAGTGGAATATTCCTAACTTGTGAAACTGAAATTCTGTGCTGCATTCAGTAGCTGAGTTTCTAGTTGTGGTTGACTTTCAGAACCGCTTTTTCTTTGCCTGTGTGTTTCAGAAAAAGATTTATCGATATTTTGTTGGAACTGGGGTATGACACCGTGGCCTTCGAAGGTCACGATGACACAGCCCACGCTCCTGTCCGCGTAAGTGTTTTTCTGACTGAATATTTAGTTCAGAAATTTATTTCTAGAGTGTAACAGTAAATATTTCTACTCGCAAGTGATTTTAAAGTACTTGACATTAAATTCTTAAAATTTTCTAACCACATTATGGTAAAAAGAATGACTCCCTATGAATTGGAGGTGCAACGCCTGTGAAATTTATTAGAAATATTTGAAAGCGATGAAGATTGGATTTCGGAAACTGAAGATGAAACTAAGAATATTTTCAACACTGTTTTTGGTTTCGAAAAAAATAAAACATTGATTCCTGATGTTACTAAAAACGGAAAAACTGTTCTTATGCTTTCAACATTATATAACGATCATACTATAGACGATACTATTGGAGAAAATACAACGTTAGGTATTATATGTTTTTATAATATGACCTAAAGAAGCAGTGGATGTGTGGGATGAAATGTCAGCCAATTATTCAATTTCCAGAATAACAAGGAGGTTGCCAGTGGTAATTTTCTTTCCTGCATTGAACGTTGCTGTAATGAATGCTTGAATTATATTACATTCAAATGCTAATCCGCCAACCAGAAACAGAAGTCTATTTTTGAAAGACTTAGCATTACAATTAATGAAAAAATGTATTGAACAAAGATCAGAGATTAATACTTTACCAAGAAACGGACGTACTACATGCAAAACAAAAGCAGAAGTTTCGACGAAGAATTAAAACGAATACATGAAATTCGAAGCAACTAAGTATGAAAGATGTGATAAATTTGCAAGGCATTCACTTTTATTGTAATCGCGCCAAGGACAGAAGAACGTGAATGCAATGTTTAAAATGTGAAAACATTCTGTGGCAAGAACACATGAATATATTTTGTTCAAAGTGTAAAGAAATAAAATAAGCATTTTGTATTAAAGATGCAATGAAACGTAGAGGCATGGTGTTTAATTTTTATCATTTTCATTTAACTTAATTTTAACTCTAAGATTATTTTTAAAATTAATTTTTTGAAACCCAATTATTATTCACGCATTTATAATACACGAGAACAAGAAAAACAGCTTTAAAACTAAATAAAACTATTTTTTATCGTATTTTAAATATTGGGGTATGTGATACCGCACGCGCCCGCTCTAGTAACTTTTCTCGGTGGGACTTCCGCCGAGTTAAATAAATTCGTATTTAATCGATTTATTGAAACACGAACTTCATTTTAAGTTCGTAAAATAGCTAAGTGCCTATGTTTCATGACGATGTTAAAATGGAGAGTGTAGAGTAAAGTCTCGCTTTCCTATAGCCCATTATGTCTCAAAATGACGCGATTTCGTCAGAAAACATAAAATGAAAAAAATTCGAATTCGAATTTCGAAAAAAATCGCTTCGAGGTGCACTGGCTCTTGTCTAGATGCACCTATGTACCAAATTTCGTAGCCGTGGATGTATTAGCAGCGCAAACGAAAGACACACACACACAGACAGACTCTTTCTTTTATTATATGTGAAGATTACATCTTTTTTATAACTGGTTATATGAAATTATATTACTTGACATAAATCTGTGCCCAGTTAGGATGTCGATTGTTTTTGTGATTTTTTTTGCACTGTGTATTTTTGTTTTACTAAGAATTTACTAAAAGCTTGAATATTTGTTGTTGGCATTTTAGTATGAAAATCTTTAGTGAGTTGACAGTCAATAATGTAATGTTGAGGCATTCCCAGCTGGCCACAAATACAGGTAATCGTGTTTGAAATACCAAACTTTTCGAAATTTACGGGGAAAGGTCCGTGGCCTGAAACAAAGCGCACTAATTGTGGGTTTGCATTTAGCCGTTGTGGGTTTACCTTGGCGTGTGTTGTGTGTTCTTTTACCCGTTTCACTGTTATTCCATTCGTCTTGCCATTTTGATACGACAATTGATATTAGATACCGTTTTCGATGAGAGGTTGGCCATGGGACATCTATAAATTCTGCATCTTGGTCTTACAGCAGCCTCTTACCAAGGCCAGCCTTGCTCTGACCCTCCGCTCCTGTTTTTACGTGGTCACGAATTCGATCCTGATTCGTAGTCTTTCAACAAAATATTTATTTAGGACTTGTATATATTTTCCACTTCATCTTTACTATTTACCCAAACATTTTAAAGCATTATTTTATTTTTACGATGATTTCTGCAATTTATTACATTTTTTTGCATCTCTATTTTATCGTGATTTTGTACTTTGATTACACTTGATACTTCATAGGACTTACTCTACAGTACATTTATACCATATAAATATTATGCCTCATCTAACTACTGCTGAAACTCAAGAAAATTGCCAAGAAATTACTTATCCCACATACTGCTATCTTCATTGAAGTTTTTTGGAAAATTTATTTAATAGCAGCCTCTTTAGCTAATTGGTCCACTATTTCATTGCCGTATATCCCGGTATGGCCTTTTATCTATTCTAGAGTTATTTTGAATGAAACATTAAGTTGTAAATCTTTGTGAATTGCTGCAATAATAGAGGAGGTAGGATTTTTAATTGCGTAGAGTGTGGAAAGGCTGTCAGATTTTATAGTTATATTATGTCTTCAATGTTCTTTAAAGTATTTTATTGCTTTACTTATTGCCATCGCCTCGGCTTGGAATACACTATTATTTTTCTGAAGCTGACAAAAAATTGGAATAGGGATTTTTGGGGGAAAGGTATTTTTATGACTCTCGGTAGTCAACTGAATTTTGAAGTGTATGGACGTTCCGAAGCGGAATCTGGCGCATAGACAGAGCCATTTTTTGTTGGAAGGAAACGTTCAACTAAACGTCAAAGGTTTGTTTTCGACTTTTCCTTTCGTTTCTCGTCGTGAGCGAAATAAAAGCAATTCGTGGAACGTTTATTTATTCTGACCTTTAAGGGTACTACAGAAATCTTTTTATCTCCGCAGAATTGTTGAAATATTTGGAATGGCTGATGTGTTTGATTTGGAATTACATGATACAGATAACTTGGATGAGGATTCGGAAGACGATGCTATTGAAGTTGATGGACAAGTAAGCCTAATAACCATATTGATACATTTTTCTTCAAAAATTTTGGCAAATAAGGTGTATATTTTAGCTTTAAATGTACATTTCAGTTCAATAATTATGAATGTTAGTGATTTTAATGTAGTGTAAAGATTTATAAGTACATGTTTATTTTATGACTTCCTTGTTGTTTCTTTGCGTAAATACTTTTATTTCCTGTTATCTGTTTTTAAGTTGAAAACTGTATAACAGTTTCTTTGTGAAAAAAACAATTATTTCATTATCATTACGTGCCATGTAATTCTTTGACCTTGCCCTATATTCATATAGGTCGATTCTGAAAGTAGAACGTGGATTTAATTTCACTATTTTCTTTAATACCTGTGATCTTTTCTAATTCGATATCTTATTAAATTAATGACGAATATTAAGGATATAAGCCGTACTGGGACTTAATTATGCAATCGATTTTGAAAATGTTTGTTTATATTTTACTGTGTGGTAGACTTGTTAAATTTATACTGTCTTTAAGTTAGATATTACTACCAAATTGTAGGAAGTGCTTATATTAAATGAGAAGGAAATATGATCAAAAACATACATAATAATGAATATACTTTATAGAATGTTAAGATTGTCTAAAATATGTTTATTTGTAGAACATATTCATTCGAAGCTACTACATTTAAAAAATGGGTTTTATCGGATATTAGTGATCTATAAAAAGATCTGTGGTTATATCCTAACAACATTGATCGAAACTACTTAGTAGTGTTTTTAAAGAAAGTATTGAAGGGTATAGTTCAAAGGAAAAGGGGGTTGATCTTTACATTATGGTAACATGGCGTTTTTTTGGCGAAAATTTGGCAACCAACTCTCCTACAGCAACCCTCTATTTTTTTTTTTCCCGCCGCCATTTTGTCTTCACGAAGTAAAGACGTTTCTTTTCTTTTTATCTACTGAACACTTCTTCCAACAATCTACTAGCCGAATTACTTATGCTAGAAATTTTATCTAACAAAACTGCTTAATCATGACAAATAATATTCACTGCAAAATTGGGAAAAAGTGCACAATACCATACTCCTTACGCGTTTTTCAAAATAACACATACACATAAACCATGTACACGCAGACTTCTTTTTACTTAAAAAAACATCCCAGAATTGCACAAAAATGGCATTGCTCACACTCTTCACTATATCCATGTACAATGCTTTTTCTCATAAATTAGAAAAATTTCACGAAAATACATGACAATTTTCTCAATCTTTAAACCCGGTAAAAAGAACATATATGAAATTACCTGATCGCGAAAAAGTATTTACCCTTTCCAAATATGAACATTTCCACATATAAAATAAATAAAATATCCAAAAACTTTTACCTCTAAATCATCTATTATATTATAAACGTCACCAACGAATTCATACCGCAAGTATTACAAATACTTAGTGTCAAATATTTAAATTATTTCCATGCACGTTTACTTCAACTAAAACGTATACCAAATTCCTACAAACATAAAATTCACAAAATAACTATCATTTAATTAAAATATCACTAAACCATGTACATGTCGACTTATTTTTACTTAAAAAAACATCCCAGAATTGCACAAAAATGGCATTGCGCACACTCTTCACTATATCCATGTAAACTGCTTTTTTCTCATAAATTAGAAAATTTCACGAAAATACATGACAATTTTCTCAATCTTTAAACCCGGTAAAAAGAACATATATGAAATTACCTGATTGCGAAAAAGTATTTACCCTTTCCAAATATGAACATTTCCACATATAAAATGAATAAAATATCCAAAAACTTTTACCTCTAAATCATCTATTATATTATAAACGTCACCAACGAATTCATACGGCAAGCATTACAAATACTTAGTGTCAAATATTTAAATTATTTCCATGCACGTTTACTTCAACTAAAACGTATACCAAATTCCTACAAACATAAAATTCACAAAATAACTATCATTTAATTAAAATATAATTAAATTCAAAAACACTACTTAAAATATAAATGAGCACATACATTAAATTAATAAAAATTACCTTACAATCCTAATTACTTTAAACTAAATCATTGCTAATAACAATTTTCCCAATAATACCAAATTCCTTTACTTCCACCTTATATTTAGAACAATGCATAAAAATAATATCCTCAAATAATTAAAAATACTAACTTACCTAATCTTCTTCAGAATCTTGATTACGTGTCCGATAAACTTTTCTTCTTTCTGTTTCAGGATCTTTAAAATCATACGTATATTTCACAGCAAGGTACCAGGTAAAATAAATAACTTAATAAAACATCTTTATTTCTATCTCGCACAACCTTAAAGAAACATTTATTACTACCCTTTTCAATACCACTAAATACCCATTTCGAATTCACTTTAGTTACGGCCATGGGATCCAAAAATTCACGAACACTGTTTCACACAACTCAGAATAAAGCCAAATACAAAATTTCCAGTTTTTTTCCGGATTTCCCCCCCTTTTCCGATTAAAGAACCGTAATTCGTCCATTAATATCACATGACATATCCCATGATCTCTCATTTCCCTCACACAAAATAATGCGTAATCGGAACTGAGTACTGCTCACATTATTACCAAAGTCCAGGTACCTTTATTGCCTCCAAAATGTAGCCAAACTACCAGTAACCATATTGTAAAGATCAACCGAAAAGGGTATTGTATTGTATAGTGTTTTGTCAAGTAGATCACTGATTGATAAATAGGTATACAGTCAAAAGTCGTTAATCCGGACTCGTCGGGACTTCGGCGATTCCGGATTATCGATTTTTCCGGATTATAGATCATCAGTTTAAATCTCGTAAGATGGCATGCAGAAATTCTAAAATTAAAAATATGAAACCGAAATTTATGACATAAAGAACAATTATGATCTAAAGGGTATCAAAATTTGCAAAAAGAAAAAGCTTAATATTTATTTGTTTACTTTATTAAACATTTCTTTCAATGTAAGTTGTTTAAGTTTTGCTTCGTTTCATGTGATAATACTTTCTCTTTAATTCTATTAAACAGACATAATTTCTTGTTTTTTGTTTTCAATAACCTCTGTCACTTTTCTTCGCTATCGGAAGCGAATTATAATGACGAGGAACTTGTTTTAAATCATATCAAAGACGGAGCATATCGAGATGGAATACTACATTTGGTAAGGAATTATAAGCCAAATAAAATAAAAACATCTGCGCTGAAGATAAGGATAGTGCTGACAAATCAACTCCCAATTCATTAGGCGCCCGCCGCCGAGCAGCGTGAAATTGATAAACAGATTTCGGATTTCAAAACATACTTTCGCTTTAGATCCTTTACATATTAACAAATATATATCGGAAATTCTATTTGATATAATCGAAAGTTTAAGCTTACTTTTATAAAATTGCTCTTACAGTCTGCAAAAAATAATAAGCCGGATGCAATTCGAAAATTAAGGAACAACGCAATCATCAACATTAACTGAAATAGATAATTAGATAATTTTAGCTTATACGTCCATTATACATAAAATGTGCACGCGAAAACGTATTCTGCACTTGCGCACACTCATATGCGCAGTCGTAAAAGGTCTTACGCGCACGCGTGAACGCCTCTGCGCATGTGTCAACGTGGCGCATGCGCAGAAAGTTTTTAGTTTTGATGTCCGGATTATAGATCATTCCGAATTATGGGTGTCCGAATTAACGACTTTTGACTGTATATGACAGGGTTGAGTTTTTGTTTTAAATCTCTCCTCTTTTTTTTTTTTTTTTTTTTTGGTACTTTGTTTTATATGTTAACCTTTTTGAATGCATATTATTTTTCAGAATATAATGAGCTATGAATAAGAGAAAAAAAATTCGCGGCTAATCTTTGGAATATGGTAACAGGTAGTTTGGCGACATTTTTGTAGGCGATAAAGGTTACTACCTAGGACTTTGAGAATAATGTGAGAAGTAGTCAGTTCCGATTAGGCATTATTTTGTGTGAGAGATCATAAAATATGTCTTGTGACATTTATCACAGTTCTTTAATCGGAAAAGGGAGTAAATTTGTAAAAATATCTGCCGTACTTTATAGCATTAGGTTCATTCTACGTTCTGTGAAAGTATTGCTTAATATTTGGATCCCATGCCCCTATGTAAAGTAAATCCGAAATTTTTATTGGGTTTATGTGTAATCGAAAAGAATTGCTTGAATGGTGTATGAGTGTAGGATTAATTGCGGATAAGTATGAATGTCCAACATGTGGGAATGAAATGAGATTGTGTGAAAGGAAGGATATTACACATAAGTTTGAATGGCGGTGCAAGAAATCTGGTGAAAATGGACATTTTGTGAAACGTAGTGTAAGGAAGGGTACGTGGTTTGCTGAAAGTCGTTTGAGTATGGGGGAAATTTTATTAATTTCTTATTAGTGGGTGAATAGACTGCCAGTTGACTACTGCATTATTTAATCTATAAGAAAAATTTATCCGCCATGCAATCAAGATTGTGAAGAAGATTAGGTAAGCTAATATTTTTAATCATTTGAGGATATAATTTTTATGCATGTAAGGAATAAATAAATAAATATGATATTACTGGGAAATTGTTATTAGCAATGAATTAGTTTAAAGTAATTAGGATTGTAAGCTAATTTTTATTAATTTAATGTATGTGCTTATTTATATTTAAGTAGTGTTTTTTAATTTAATTATATTTTAATTTAATGATCATGATTTTGTGAGTTATATGTTTGTAGTAATTTGGAATACGTTTGAGTAGAAGTAAGTGTGCATGGAAAGAATTTAAATATTTGACACTAAGTATTTGCAACCATTTTTAATATTTGCATTATAAATTTGCAGGTGACGTTTATAATAGATAATTTAGAGGGAAAGGTTTTTGGATATTTTATTTATTTTATATGTGCAAATGTTCATCCTTGGAAAGGGCATATACTTTTTTGCGATCAGGTAATTTCATATATGTCCTTTTTACCGAATTTAAAGATTCACAATAATTTAAATATTTGACACTAAGTATTTGCAACCATTTTTAATGTTTGCGTTATAAATTCGTTGGTGACGTTTTATAATAGATACTTTAGAGAGAAAAGTTTTTGGATATTTTATTTATTTTATACGTGGAAAAGTTCATCCTTGGAAAGGGTATATACTTTTTCGCGATTAGGTTAATTTCATATATGTGCTTTTTACCGAGTTTAAAGATTCATAAAATTTTCGGTTGATCTTTAGATTATGGTAACTTCGCGATTTTTTGGCGAAAATTTGGCGACCAACTCTCCTACAGCGACCCTCTATTTTTTTTTTTTTCCCGCCGCCATTTTGTCTTCACGAAGTAAAGACATGTTTCTTTTCTTTTTATCTACTGAACACTTCTTCCAACAATCTACTAGCCGAATTACACTTATGCTAGAAATTTTATCTAACAAAACTGCTTAGTCATGATAAATATTCACTGCAAAATTGGGAAAAAGTGCACAATACCATACTCCTTACACGTTTTTCAAAATAACACATACATATAAACCATGTACACGTCGACTTATTTTTACTTAAAAAAAATTCCCAGAATTGCACAAAAATGGCATTGCGCACACTCTTCACTATATCCATGTACACTGCTTTTTTCTCATAAATTAGAAAAATTTCACGAAAATACAGGACAATTTTCTGAATCTTTAAACCCGGTAAGAACATATATGAAATTACCTGATAGCGAAAAAGTATATACCCTTTCCAAATATGAACATTTCCATATATAAAATAAATAAAATATCCAAAAACTTTTACCTCTAAATCATCTATTATATTATAAACGTCACCAACGAATTCATACCGCAAGTATTACAAATACTTAGTGTCAAATATTTAAATTATTTCCATGCACGTTTACTTCAACTAAAACGTATACCAAATTCCTACAAACATAAAATTCACAAAATAACTATCATTTAATTAAAATATAATTAAATTCAAAAACACTACTTAAAATATAAATAAGCACATACATTAAATTAATAAAAATTAGCTTACAATCCTAATTTCTTTAAACTAAATCATTGCTAATAACAATTTTCCCAGTAATACCAAATTACTTTACTGCCACCTTACATTTAGAACAATGCATAAAAATAATATCCTCAAATAATTAAAAATACTAACTTACCTAATCTTCTTCAGAATCTTGCTTACATGGTGGATACACTTTTATTATGGATTCAATAAAATTATAATTAAAACCACGTACCCTTCCTTACACCCCGTTTCACAAAATGTCCATTTTCACCAGATTTCTTGCACCGCCATTCAAACTTATCAGTAGTATCCTTCCTTTCACACAATCTCATTTCATTCCCACATTTTGGACATTCATACTTATCCGCAATTAAACCTACACTCATGCACCATTCAACCAAAATTCACTTTAGACAGCACCATAAAATCCCAAAATTATTCAACCCTGCTTCACACAAGACACAATGAAGCTTAATACAAAATAATATACAGCCACAAATATTTTTCAAAATTCCCCCCTTTTCCGATTAAAGAACCGTAATTCGTCCATTAATATCACATGACATATCCCATGATCTCTCATTTCCCTCACACAAAATAATGCGTAATCGGAACTGAGTACTGCTCACATTATTACCAAAGTCCCAGGTAGTAACCTTTATCGCCTCCAAAATGTTGCCAAACTACCAGTTACCATATTCTAAAGATCAGCCAAATTTTACTGCATTTTCGTGCAAATTTTTCTAATTTATGAGAAAAAAGCAGTGTACATGGATAAAGTGAAGAGTGTGTGCAATGCCATTTTTGTGCAATTCTGGGATGTTTTTTTAAGTAAAAATAAGTCGACGTGTACATGGTTACTGTGTATGTGCGATTCTGAAAAACGCGGCAAGGAGTTTGCGATTCTGCACTTTTTCCAAATTTTGTAGTTAATATTTGTCATAATTAAGCAGTTTTGTTCCATAAAATTTCTAGCATAAGTGTAATTCGGCTAGCAGATTGTTGGAAAAAGTGTTCAGTAAATAAAAAGAAAAGAAACATGTCTTTACTTCGTGAAGACAAAATGGTGCCAGAAAAAAAAGTAGAAAGTTCCTATAGCAGAGTTGGTCGCCAAATTTTCGCCAACAAATCGCCATGTTACCATAATCCAAAGATCAACCAACTTCGCTTGGTGCACTTAAATTCTATTTAAATGTACATTACATTACTTGATATAGTAAACAATGAAGTAAAACAAAAACTTTGCCTGGTATATCTGCAGAATTATATGTAGTAAAATTGAAATTATTGGAAAGTGCAGAATCACCCACTGCTTGGCGTGTTTTTAAGAATTGCCCATACTCAGTATCCATGTACACATCGACCTATTTTCACTTAAAAAAAATCCCAGAATTGCACAAAAATGGCATTGCGTACTCTCTCGACTTTGTACACAACAACTTATTTTCATTTAAAAAGTCAAAGAAAATTGACAAAAATCCAATTCTTCTTGTTCTTGTAAAAAGCGCCAAACAAATAAGTGGGCAATTCTGCACTTCACCCATAAATTAACTGATGGTTAAAATTTACTCTACAGTACCCCTTGGCAAATTATCTCATTTTTGACTTCAAGATCAGCGCCAGGAAGGATCGGTACGAATTTCAAGATTGTGCCGATCTTCCCCCCCCCCCCCACCGCACAAACCAAAATGAGAAGTCAAAGACTTGCACAAACTCGGTGTTCATGTACACATTAACATATTTTAATTTAGGGGGGGGGAAAAAGATAATTCCACAAACTAGGCATTGTACTCTTACTTTGTCCATGTACACATCGATCAGTTTTCACTTAAACAAAATCAGGAAGCTAAAATAAAGTTAAAACTATCATGTTAGCCAGAAAAAATTCGCCGATGTTTTAACACACAAACAAAGAGTAATATATAACCAAAAATACATATTTCCTAACATAAAACATTAGACAAAAAATCTTTTAACAAAAATTAACACGCAGAGACAAATAAATAAATGAAACGTCAATTTTGTAACATACTTTTTTTTTGCCTGCATACGTTCACCTTTCCCACCACCATCTCCTCCATCCTCCACGTAAGCAGTTCAGTTAAATTTTTGTTCAGTTAAATAATTACAAAAAATTTTTTGGTCACTTCGGCTCATCCGTTGTTAATCAACATTCATCCTCTTACCCACCTCAGACATACTTAAATGATGGTGCCCACAGCAAAATAATAGCAAGTTCAATATCCAAGACCATACCACGTACGTTTAAGCAAACGCAGCAACTAAAACTAAACCTGGGTCCATACGAAAGGGTTACTATTACAAAAAATAACCAAAATCTAAATTTGTCACAACACATTTGGCGATATTCGCAGAAATAACCCCTTTTTAATGGCAAAAACTAAAACACAATTTTCCTCAAGGCTAGTATTGCCAACATTATCAACATTAGGGTTATTGAAAAAACTGTTTCATGCAGCGGGCTTCCGGATTTCACTATCAACCAGTACCACGTAGTGATTTTTTTCAGACAGAAACCGAGGGGTACCGTATAGTAAAGATGAGCCTTAATTTCATTTCGACGTTTTACATTGGTTTACTATAAAAGTTGAATCACTTTTCAAATTTTTGCCACCAAATATTAAAGCTCTGCATTATATTTAAAGAAATTAAATAAGGAAGAATGTGCATGAATGTATGGTCTTGCAGTGTGAATAAACGATGCTTATAACTTTATATTGAATAACGTTTTGTTCATTGAATAAATTTAATTACTTACTAGGTAGTAATTGAATTTATTCAATACTAGGTAGGGTAGCTTATAATGCCATTTCCAGACTTTCGCTTACAAATGAGAATTACGATTCAGCTGTAGAATTGTTAACTAACAGGTTTGGAAGAAAAGATTTGGTAATAAATGCTCACATAAATAAACTCTTACATCCTTCCTCTGTTAGAAATATAAGGGATATAAAGATCTCAGGAATCTATATGATCAGTGTGAAACTGAAATTAGATGCTTAAAGTCAATAAACATGGTATCAGAAACTTACGGAAGTTTACTTTGCCCAGTATTGTTAAAATTAATTCCATCAGAGGTTACATTAGAATATGATCACAGTAGAAACAGTGACCAAACATGAAACGTTAATGAATTAATGGAATTTATTCGTAAAGAAATCAAAAGTGCCGAAAGAGCTACGCAGACAGTAGAGAAAGAAAAACAGAACATTCAGCGGAAATGATTCATAACTGGAGGCATAAATCAAAGGATTGTCTCCACTCCGCTCACGAAAATGTGAGCAACAAGCGCAATAAACAGTTTGATAAAAGTTCCCCTAAAACTTATGAATGTATTGCTCCAGTCGCAAGGAGTAATTGTATATATTGTAACGAACTACACAATTCTGAGCGTTGTGAAATTAAAACCGGGGATGAGAAAAGAAATATTTGGAAATGTCAAGCTCGTTTTTTATGCCTTAAACCTCATCATAGAATTAAAGAATGTAAAAAAAAGAAAAATGTGTGAAATATATAATAAAAAACGTAATAGATCTATTTGTTTCCAACTCGAAACCAAATCAGAAAAAAAAAAAACAAGCTCCTGTGGGCAATTCTATCCAGTAAGGAAGATGTTCAGATTAGTCAATTAAAAACTGAAACTTTCCGTAGTGCATTGCCACAAACATGCACTGTGATGATACGTCCATCCTCTGATGAGGATAGTTTAGAACCAGTTCGTATTCTATTAAAAAATGGATCGATGAGAAGTTTTATAATTTGGGACGTTTCAGAAAAGTGTAAATTACCTGTTATTCGAAAGGAGGCGTTGTCCGTATTTGCCTTTGAAATTAACCAGGGAACAGAATAAACTTACAATGTTGTAAAAGTCAAAATCGAAAACAGAAAGGAACCACCCCTAAATATGGAAATTGAAGTTTTGGAAACTAATAAAATATGCACAACTAATTTACCTTTTCCTGATATCCCATTTTCCAAAATTAACAAAGAATTAATAGGATTACAGTTAGCTGATTCTTGTGAATACTGTGACAAAAACACTGCTGTTCTGATCGGAGCAGATTACTGTCATGAAGTGATAACAGGTAGACTTAAATGTTTTAAAAATAAAACAAGAAAAACAGTAATGTTTAAATATAAAACAATGTTTTAAAAATAAAACAACCTGAAACAATGCTTGAATGGTGCCTTCAAGGTCAGACTGATTGTAACAGTGAATTGTTAAACATGGACATTATTGTGAACAATAAATTGATCTCAAGACAGTTAAAGCAGTTTTGCAAATTGAAAAAGGGAAGTAAAGCAGTAAAATAGGTAATGACATTTTAGAGAATTTTAACAGAGCTATCAAATTTAAAGAAAAGTTATATGAATATAAATTCCCTTGGAATCGAAATTCGTCTTAATTAAAAATGAATTATGTAAATGCAGAAGCTTACCTTAACAAACTTTTTAAAAGGTTGAGAAATGATCCAATACTTTGTCAGTCAGTTAATAGAACAACATTTAGAAATGTGTATAGCTGAGGAAATAAATCAAGGTTTTGAAGAAACAAGAAGTGTTTATTATATGCTTCAACAGCCAGTTATTCGACCTGATAAATCTTTAAGAGATGTATTTGATGCATCCAGCCATTCGAAAAATGGATATTCTTTAAATGGTTCTCTATTCTGATTCTGGTTCCAATTGAAATCCGCTGTTTTTAGAGATTCATTTTTTTTTTTTTTTTTTTTTTCAAATCTCAGTCTCTCAATGTACTGATTATGCTTACCAATATAACCAATCCAGTAACTGAAAATACTTTACTACTAATTATTCTGTAGATGGCTGGTCTCAAATATTAATTATTTACTCAAAAGACAAGAGAAAAATAGAAAAGTAGCAGTTTACTTCATCCTTTGCAAACACTAAACTGTGTTTTGAGATTAAGGGGGGATACAAAGCAAGTTATCCCCAGGTTGCTGGTCATATCAAAAATTATTTTTTGATTAGCATACTTGTTCATGCAGTAAGAATACATATTGATGCATTTTTATGAACCACAAATTCAATTATATAAAAGAAAATCATGAAGGGGCAGATAATGTATTCTTAACTTTTTTTGCTTCCTCCTTACTTTTCCCACCACATGACAAAATGCCAATCCTGTATGTAATTATTTCAGTTGATAGATTTACAGTGATTCATTCCCAGTTGTAATTGACAATTCTATTAAACCCTTGATACCAGAAAGGAAATAAACTAAAAAGTAAACAGAAAAGGATTGTCAGACTTTGTAATGAAAATCCTTGCTGTAAACTTACCTTTTAATCATACGATCTGTTCCATTTTCAGTACTATAGTAGTTGTAAAATGAAACTTCAATTTGTGACTTTTTCTCTTTGTATAAGGATGATACTCATATCTTGCAAGAATTTAATCATGATTCTTTGTCATTTGGCAGTTGCTAAATTGTGTAATGTGTATGGATTCTGTGTCAAATCATTTTAGCCAAAAAAAAAAAAAAATTGAAAAAATATTGGATTAATGTGTATTCTTCCTGCATGTCACACTGATGTCAGGTTACCGCATTTGGTGTTATGGTATACAGTTACAACTGGTGGCTTGTTAATCACAAAGTGCTGTTTTCCAAATCAATTCCAAAAGTTCTTTCTAAATGTTGACTGTTATGAAAATGTATGCAACATTTTTGTAAAGCAGAGTTAAAATGATTGGAAATTTGGCACTTCTAGAAGAGTTAATTAAAAGAGAGTAAATTAATTAAAAATGATTTATTTCTATTTTTATTTTTTATTTATTGCCGGACAGAAAAAAGGCAACCTTATGAAAAAATGATAATTTGTACATAAATAGATAATAACAAAGTCATTGACAGATGTAATTTTCAAAGATCTGCAACAATAAAGCTCCTAGATATCCAATGCATCAACAAGATATTCTGATCACATTTAGAGCAATACATTTTTTAACATGTTATTGCAACATATCCCTTAGTTTCAAATCATATCCATGTGGAATTGTGCATCATGCATTATTGATGTCAGCCTTTAGTTCATCTTCATTTCGTAGAAGAAATTCAAGTAATGCAATACTCAGTTGTTTTGCTAATGCTGAGCTGCCAGGAGGTTGGGCTGGCCATGGAAACCCTTGCATATCTTATGATGGATTCGGGGGGAGCTGTGCTCTTTGTAGCCACTTGGGAACTATTCTGATATGCGCCCTCAAGTCACCAAAAATTTTTGGCGAGAAACTCTAAGCTGCCATATTACTATCTAATTTTTTTTTCTACCTTTTGAACTTTTAACCTAAAATATCTCCAAAAACGCGGTTTTCGCAAATGCAAAAAACATGTTTTGAATACGCAATTTAGGCTAAAAATGTCTCCAAAAACATGGATTTCGCTCATGCAAAAACCACAATTTCAACACACAATTTAAGCTAAAAATCTGAAAGAAAAACAAAAAATTTAGATAGCAAAAACGTAAAGATTCTAACCAAAAATATTTGACAAGAATCCATGTACACAGCGATAAGTTTTAACTTTAAAAAAAATCTACGAATGGCACAGTCTAGGCAACGAACAAACCTACGAACTACTCACACCTCGCTTTAATAAATTAGCATAACAACAATAAATTTCAAAGAATACCGTGTGCACAGCATCCTGTTTAAACTTAAAAAAATGACTATGAATCGAACAATCTAGACAACAAACGAATCTACGAACTACGCACACCTCGCTTTAATAAATTAACATAACAATAAATTTCAAAGAATACTATGTGCACAGCATTCAATTTCAACTTTAAAAAACATCTACAACTTTCACAATCTAGACATTACGCACTAATCAACAAAATAAACTTAAATAACTAAAATAAATTTCAAACAATTAAAAAAAACTTCTGTGATGCACAACAGCCACTAAAAATATTCTCCCAGATCCTCTTTCCACACCTCCAAATACCCACTGCCCCTCAATAGGATGGCCACAATGATATTTCCTTTTGCCGAAATTCAGTTTACCAACTTCCACCATTTTATCTTTCCCCCCTATCTTTGAGAACCGACGAGCTCCAGCGAAAGATTTTTCAGTGTCAACAGGGTTGCCATATAACACACAATCGCACTAAAAACCAGCGCAGAACACATATCGCCACATTTGGTGAAATTAGTGCGTATATCAGAGTTGTACCAAAACAGGTTGTCATACAACACGCAATCGCGCCAAAAACCAGCGCAGAACACATATCGCCACATTTGGTGAAATTACGGCGTATATCAGAGTTGTACCGCCACTTGTTATGTTTAAAATAGTATTTGGGGTACCCTGTGGCTATAAATGAAGATGGGGCTGCACTGCATCATCAGCATAGTTACGTCCTGTCAATATAATAGGGCCATAGTACAATAGAGAAATGCATGGAAAGGCAAACCCAGGATGTTATTCTAAGTTGATGGGTCGTGTGTGGCTCTAAAATAGTGAATAATATAAGATTAAGAAATGCATATCCTAAAACATTAATTCATCTTTATACTAAAATTTGTTCTTTTTCCCTCCCTGTAGAAAATAAATGAAGATGTTGAAATACATACAGTTTTAGGGTAAGTGACAAATTTTATTCCTGTGTTTACATTTGAATGTCTATGTTATGGAATTTTATCATTTGGTAATTTCTTAATCTGTATTATTTTACTGCTCTTTGTTATTTATACATATTATGCGAAAGACAGTTTACTTGCATTTTGTGAAAAAAGCTTTTAACTATTTTTATAATTATTTTTGTATTTGTGTATGTAAATATTGTGTTGTGTTACAATAAAAAAATTTTTGGTACTTTCTGATAATCCGTTTTCCTACAAAAAGTTGTCAACTAATTAGTAAAAACCATGTTTGTAATACTTTTGAATAATTCACACCCTCACTAAAGGTCATTTCATTAGCAAAAAACATTTGTTTTGATTATCTCTACTGCTTTTCAGGTACAGTTAGCTCTGCATATAAATAATAATGTTGTATGCATACAGATTCCTAATGAACTGAATGCATATAGAACTGTTCAAAGCTTGAGAAAATTTATTTTCCCAAAAGAAACACTTTTCAGTCCTGGAACTTTCCACAAAAGTACTAATACAACTCTTCTGAGTACTCATACAACTCTCCGAGCACTATCAGTAGTTATCACTTCAAACTACTAAGAACTTTAAATACAATGCATTGCAAACTGTAGCTAAAGAGCGAAGCTAGTGCAGACATCTCCCACTTCTCTGATCTTAACACTGAATTAGAAAACAGAAGTGATGCTCTCTCCAGAATTCTATAGTTTTACCCCAGCCACCGAGAGATCTCTAATACCTTCAGTTTCTAAAAATTGTTGGAAAGCATATATGGTTAGTTACATATAAGAATCAATTACAGGTACTCATAAAGAGTATCATGTAGTTTTAAACAGAGACTGGACCAAAATGTTGCCAAGTTGGGTGATGTTTGATGATTTCTCACCAAATTTGATGGAAAACTATGTTACAAAATCCATTACTAGCTTGGTGATATCTTGCTAATTTAGAGAGATAACTATTTACCTCATTCTTAAATCGACTTGTCACATGTAATCGTACTTTATGGCAGAGATTCGCTGAATTCAGAAATTTCATGTTCTATTATACCAGGGTTCGTAGCGGTCCTTACAAGTGCTTATAAGTCCTTATATTTGAAAATAAAATATAAAGGCCCTTATAGGTGCTTACTTTTTCTTTAAAGCCCTTATTTTTTTGTTTTTAGTGCTTATTTTTTGCTTTTAGTGCTTTTTTTAATGAATGCGCATTTTCCCCCGTACCAAAGCCTAAAACAACTTTTCTTCCTTATATGAAACGTCAGATGGTGAATCATACTCCCGGAAATAAGCTTTTCCCCCTTTCTGTGCATTAACATAACCTATGGTGCACGCGAGAGTACAGACAGGTGCACATCGTTCTACTGGTCAAAGAATTGCGAAAACCGTAAAAAATTCCGGTACATTCGATATTCTTTTCCTCCCACCCAAATACTACACACGTTTGAATTTCTATCAAGATTTTAATAATTTGCATTCTCGTTCCGCGTGGTCAGTTCATATTCGTGTTTATTAATGATCGTTATGCTTATATTATGAGCATATGTATGAATATTTATAATAATATAGTTGCAGGAGCTGCTGAAGTGTAGATAAACTTCCAAAAATGTGTGCATTTTTACACAGATTAGCTTACTAAGGAATGTGTTGGAATGGCTTAAATAAAAGGAAAGTAATCGAATAGTCAAAGTAAATTTTTTTTTTTTTTTTTTTTTTGCCAGTATTTATACAGTACGAAGGTTGGTAAGTTCTCCCCTTTCTCCACAAAATCTCTAATATTGAAGCAGCGGACTTTTTTTTTTGTCACTGTCCGATCTGGATTGAATAGGAAATTTAACGCAGTCTTCAAAATTAGAATCAAAAACACCCCAGATTAGTCTCTTTCTTTTCCTTTATTTAGTTCTTTATTCTCCGTAACCGGCAGCTGTTGATTCTGATTGCGTAATATCACGTATGGAAGAATACACGTATTGCGCAATAACGTTTGCGTATTGCGCGATAACGTTTGTGATATTTTGCAGAGATAATTAATTTTGATGTTCAGTCTGAGATTTATTTATGAACACTTAAAAGAGTTTGACTGTGCTTTCTAAGCAGAATATTTCTCAGTTCCGTTGGTCTATTTTTATATGATGCCACATATCGAAATGTCAAAATCATTTATTTAACCCAGAAATCTAAAGAACGGCTAAAAACTCCCCCTATCCTCTTTTTCCAGTTACGCTCAACTGTACGGAATATTTGGCAATTTCCAAGTATGCGGGTTAGTTAAGCTTTTACTGTTAAAGGATGATTGCATGAAGCAATTTTCCGTCTCCTGATTTCAGAAATGTTCCTCTTTTTTACTTAAATTACTTTGCTTGGAATATATGTTAAGGGAAAACTGTTATGCAATGAAAATTTAGAAAATGTTCAGAATTTTGATTTAAATTATTTAAATATTAATATGAGTGGAAAAATAAATTGTATTTATTATTAGGTGCCAAGCGAATACAATTAATACGGCTTATTATTATTTATTTTCTATATTTTGAACTGAAATTTCATCATTAAATCTTGTAATATAGTTTAGTTCTGCATAGTTTTTTTCTCTCATTCTAAACTAATTCTGTAAATTGAACTGTCATTTAAAATTTAAAAAAAAATTAATTGTTTTCCATGCTTGAGGTAATGCTCATTCTCTTAATAAATATTGCATTGCTCATATTTTAAATTGCAAGTCTAATTTTTCTTTTAAGGTTATGCCGTTGTGTATGATGTAATTAGACACATGCTTATTTTTTTTTTCTTAAAATGTGCTTGAAAAGTGCTTATAAGTGTTTATTTTTTTAACTAAAATGTGGCTATGAACCCTGTATACAAAAGGTATTACAATTTCGTGTATGATTTCACTAACATCATTTACATATATACAAAATTTGTAACATTGTGGCCTTCCCAAAGACTGCAGAAACCAGACCAGTAAAGTCCTTAGATAAGAAGCCATCCTTACAACTAAAGAAAATCAGTATGATACTAAAACAATAATTTCAATAAATAACAAACAAATCAAATACTAAATGCATAAATTTATATTCATATAGAACCTTGATCTTAAGTGTACTGTTTACATTACATACACCATGAGGACTGCTTACTATGGCCATAGTAATAGGTTAGTCTTTCGTAATGAAGGATTTTAGGCTTAGAATTTGATGAATTACTGATTTGAAGTACATCATTCAGCTGTTTAGGATTGTGTAAGAACAGTCCCAAGTTAACAGTAGTGTAGGAGAAAATCCTTTTCATCAAATCAAATTCCATAACCACACCTTGTCACTTTCATTGAATCGATGTCTTTGTGTTGGTATCAGGTTTTCGTCTTCTCCATCACCAAGTTAACTTGCTCTTGAACAAAACTGTGCATCACTTCAAACCATGCCTGGAGATCATGATTATACCTCTCGGATGATTAAGGTGCATCTGGAGGGTGACTAAATAACAAATCACAAGGCAGATGCAGGTCATGACTGAAGAGCACCTGAAATAGGGAATAGCTGGTAATCTTATGGACAGCGTTGTGGTAGGCCAGTAAGGACAGAGGCAACTTCTGGTGCCAGTCCTGTTGGTTTTTTGAAACCGTCAGCGAGGGCTTCTTAAAGATGGTTCAATTAAACCTCTTTGCCATGCCATGTGACAGTAGATGTAAAAGCGTCGTTTGGGTTTTGTTTATGCCGAGTAGTTTACAGAGTTCTTCAATTACAGCTAAGTTAAAATTCCTTCTTTAATCAGAATATAACTGAGGAGGCACTCCAAACCTGTAAATGTTGTATCTTTACCTCTGCTACCATGACAGCTTTTTTTTGATTGAGGATAGGATTTGCTTTTTGTGAAGTAATCAATTTTGTGAAGTAATCAATGACAACATACAAGCAACAAATACAAGGATGTATTTGTTGCGATTAGCAGATCGTGCCAGATGTCCAAGGAAGACACTTCTACATTGTAACATTGGAGCTTCCTTCAGGTGCATTTCTACAGCCCGCCCTTTCCTGCCGGCACAGGCATTGCATGATTGGCATCACTTTCACAGTCAAAATATCATCACACATCCAGAATATCGTCAGTTCTAAAAAGAGGGTAGCTTGTCTTTCGACATAACATTCAGTCAATGCAAAATCCTGTTGAATCGTATTTCTTTCTGACCAGGATGATTGGAGAGGGAAGCCCAAGGACTTGCTGGAGGCTTGATGATGTCACTTTCTTTTATGTTCTTTAGAAATATTCTTACCTCTTCCTGTTTAGCAATTGGTAGATGTCTTGGATATTGCTTGATTGGTGGATGTTCCCTGGTATCAATTCTGTGCTGTGTCAGACTGGTTTGACCTATATCAGAAAACAAGTGCTATAAAGCATCTTGAAATTCTTGAATGATACACTCGACAGCTTTCCTTCATTGCTTGTTTGTGCATTCTGCAATATTGGGTGTCCAAAGACATAGAGATTGGTGGTCTATTGGGTCTTATCCTGCAACCATTTAATTGTTAATGATTCTTGCTTTATCACTGATGTTGGTAACTTTCACTGGGATAACTGGATGAGTGCTGAGCCTACTAATACTCCTCGTATGCTGTTACGCTTTTTGGGATATTCCATTACACCATACTGGATTTTTTTGGGGGGAGGGCTATGGGTCTTCCAGGAAGTAAAAATCTATTCTTGCTGGTACTATGATATTGTCGTGAGCTATGGTTTGGTCCACAGATTTAACTGCTTCATCATTAGTTCAGAGCAGGGTTACGTCCTCAGAGACAGAATCTAATTAGTTATTTTTAAAGTCTAAGAAAAAATTGTATATCCTTTGAAAGTCTAATCCAAGTATGCAAGGATCTGTAATATCTGCGACATATGTCGTGCGATGGTAGGTGGCACTTCCAAATGTGATGATAATGTTTAATTTTCTGTCGATATCAATCTTTTCTGTGGACACAGTCTGGAGTGTAGTGCAAGGCGGCATCAAGATGAGTTTACCTCCCAACTTTTGAACTAAATCTTTTCGAATGATGGTAACATTGGTTTTTGTATCAATGGTCATATTGCAAGGAACTCCATTAATATGTCCCATGAGGAAAAGTCCATTACTGCCACCACTCATTGCAGAAGTCTGAAATGCTTTGAAATGAGGTTTCTCCAGATATGGCAACCTCCACTCCATGAGATGGCCACTAATTTGATTCCTGCATGTATGCTGGGGAGTGGTCTTATTTTCCGTGCCCTGGGGTGTTTTACATTTCCTTCGTATGTGCCCTTCAGCACTACATTTACAACACTTTGGAGTCAGTTTGTTGCTACTCCTGTGCTATATCAAGGCATTGACTTGCTTGGTTAAATTGTCTAGATGAGCAGTCACTTGATCCACTGGCTCTTGGACTTGAGCAGCCCTGAATGGGTGGCCATCTCTAGTTGTTTGGTGAACTACCTCAAATTTCATGGTGTACACTAAAGCACTTTTTCGATCCTTGACATCTGACATTCGCTGGGCTTTCTATATCTCAAAATCCAGGATGTCATCTATGAAGTACTGCAGGATAGTATTTCCCTTGTTTCTGTCAGTCAGCTCGAAAAGATGAGATGAGGGAGCCTTTTATGAGACATCAGTTTGTTATCCATGGTGAACTTCTGAAGTGTTTCTATGGGCTTCTGTTGGTGAGATTTTAACTGAAACCTGCAGTAGTCTTTTAAATATTTCTCATCAAAGTGCAGCTCCAGCGTGCCGGAGAGAGCTTCAAAGTCTAGCCTTTGGTTTTGGGGCAGATTTTGAAGGATATCCAATGTGTCTGCTCTCGGAGGAGTGAAGAGGTGGCAACCCTTAGCTTGGTCATCCCGTGTATTTGCCACTCTAGAAAACTGAGTCTTTAACACTTGCCGGAGGTCTTTCCATCATATGTGGATAGTTTTAAAGAGCGATAAGAAGGGATGGTTAGGAATTGAAATGCATCAGTATTGTGTTCATACTGTCGCAGTGGATTTCTTTAAGCTGACAATTTCCGTGGCTACACCAGCAGAAACTGTGTCATCAGTTTGTTTTTCGACAATAGAGACTCTCTCTTTGATTTGTTGTTGGACAACAGGAACTCTTTCTTTGGTTTGTTACTTGATTGTAATAACAGTTTCTGTAGCTTCTCCAACCTTATTTTCAACCATGTTTAGCTGACACGGAAGCTGAGTGAAGCAGGCACGGACATCTCTCACAAACTGTCAGTACTCCAGATCTAACACTGCACTGCACTGAAAAAAATGAAAACTGATCCTCTCTAAGACCGTATATAGTTTTCCCCCAACTATTGAGAAATTTGTAGTTTCTTCAATTCTTCAAAATTACTGGAAGGCAAATACAGTTAAAAGCTACATATAAGGGCTGGATATGGTTACAGTTACATATAGGGATCGATTACAGTATCAGTTACAGTTATGCAGGGATTGGATCAAAATGGTCACCAAGTTTGGTGACTTTTGGTGATCTCTTGTCAAATTTGGGGACAAAAATTAGTTACCAAAACCAGCTTGGCGATATCTGACGAGTTTACTGAAATAGCCATTTAACTCAATGTTAAATATATTTGTTCTTATTATCTTATTTTCCGACAGAGCTTCACTCTCTTCAGACTTTTCATGTTACATTATACAAAGTATACTGGAATTTCATATATAATTTCATTAAATTTATTTACATACATACAAAATCCATAACAATAATAGTAATACAAGCAAACATTTATGAGAAACGACATTTTATGTGGGGAGGTACTATATGTTCAGTTTTACACTTTTATGACCAGTGGATGGTATTCAAGTTATTTATGGTCTTTCAGTTTAGTTTTCATAAAATTAATATTTATTAATTTATTTATAAATGTACTTTCAAATATCAACTGCATAAATTGATATAACTATGTTTAATAAATTATATACATTCAACAAACATGCCATTTGATTTAGTGAATTCAACAGCTAAACCACCAAGGCATTTTTCATAATGGTTTCTATTATAAAATGTTTAAATAAGGTATAACTTTTTGCCATCAGCTTCAAAAACACTGCATCTGTATGAAAATTAATATAGTGTTGAAACTGATGATCAGGAAGTATTGATTTTTTTTTGCAAGTATTTGTTTTTTTTCCCTGTAACTATCTCTGATAAAACCAGAGGTGTCACTTTTCATAATTTGCAATTTTTTGGGATAGTACCAAAAACTATGGGATGCATGCAGTTGTCGATATATGGAATAAAAATTTAAATTGGGTTGATTTTTATACTTTTGTCTGCTCTAATAATAACTGAAAGACTGCTAGACTGTCTGGTTACACAGCTCAGAAGCAGAAAATTTTAACTTTAGTAATTTTACTCAGTTTCTTTACGTCATATACCTGATAACAGTCATTATATTTCCATTGTTTACAATTCTAGTATTAGTAGTTCTTTCTCCTTAACATTAGAAATTTTTGCAAATTATGAAAAGAGACTTTGTCTGTATTTAAAAAGCAAATATGATTGAAAATATTAGGCAATTCTCTGTAAATTTTTGTTTAAATATTACAATTTCATTCACACTCTTGAAGAATGTTTTATACCTTATCAGTTTTTTTGGAAATTGTATGCCAGTGGCATTTTGGAAACAGTAATATATTTCATTAATGTGCAACAGAGAGGGAAGTTTTTGTTTATTTGCAGCAGTTTTCATTATTATTATTTTCTTCCCTTTCCATGAATTTCCCCAGAATTTAATGTATCATTTAGAATAGTTTTCTGTATCTTTGTTTGAAGAATGGATATATTGCTTGTTGTGTAGAAGGAAATTTCGTTATTTACTTGACACTTTTTGCAGTAGTTTTAAGTAAATAACAATTAATTCTAAATAACTGAGATGCTAGAATTCTGAAACCATTAGAAATAGTTGGGCTGGAATTAATGTCATTAACTATTTATGATAAATTTTTATGTATGTATGAAATAAAGTTCATCAACTGAAGAAGCTCTATGAATAACTTTTGCAAAAGCGAAGTCAAGTTGTTGATTAGATATGAAGGATTTGTTTATTTATTTATTTATTTTTTTCCAAATATAAGATTCATGTTCCTAGATGTGAAATTTTAATGCTTCCATGTTAAACCACATGTAAAAAATATACTATAAATTCCCTAAGAATTAAAATTAAAAATGGAAGCTTTAGGAGTCTAGCAGTTAATGATAGTTGAGAAAATGGTGTGAAAGATGAAACTTTTGGAAAATTCGAGCAATTTTGTTACTGACAGAAGAATGAAGTGGAATGATGATAGGGTTATTATCATTATTTCTATATGAAATAGTTTCTATTCTGACAATGTTTGCAAAAATTTGTTTGTGGAGAAGAGGAATCTGTGTCTTATTGGTCCTGAAATCAGTACTGTTATTCAAAACCTGTGTCAAATTAAATTTAAAAAATACTGTTTTTAAATGTTTTGGCGTTTAATAAAATGGGAATAAGTAGTAGCTAGCAGTGAATTGTTGCTGTGTCTAAAATATACCACATTATATCTTAGGAAGTAACAATTCTTCATTTGTGCTTTGTTTATTGTTAGAAAACATTTAATTATAGTTGCTGATTTTTATGGCTTAAATACCTTTTATGTAATTAATAAACTATTAATTGTGCAACTGAAGCAATTTTTTCCCTAACTGCATTGTGGTATGTCACTTTTTACCGTACTGACTAAGGTAGATCTCCATGTGCAGTCAGATAGCACAAGCTAAACTGGGATATTTCTTCGCAGTTTCAAAATAAAATAAATGTTTTTGTTTTTGGGAGGGGGGGTTATTTGTGTGAATAGATTGATCATAGCTGAACTTTAAACGCAGTTTTTTTATTATTATTATTATTATTATGGAAAAAGTAAATATAGTTATGTAGTTTTTTTTTTTTTTTTTTTTTTGTTGTTGTTGTTGTTGTGATTAAAGTGTTCTTTGGAAATCGTGAATAATTTTATTTGTTTTTAGTTTAACATGCATCCTGTACATATTATTACAGAATTTGAAATTGTACTTACTTTTTTTAATAGCTCTGATGATATTGAAAATGTTCCCATATCAGACATTGAATTAGATGTAGGATCTGGTAAAACAGGACCTAAAGATTTTGAACTTCTCAAAGTTTTAGGGAAAGGTGGCTATGGAAAAGTAATTAGTTTGAATTTATTTTATAGATTTAATTATACATTTCTGGTGAAATTCTAAAGCATATCATAATAGATGTAATTTTTTGTTTTCATGTAATTTTTATGATGATCATTACAAATAAAAGAATTTTTTTTTGAAAAATGTGCTGTAGATTCTTTTATGTAAAAGTTGCAGTCTTCCCTCAAAAGTCAATAATTCTATTTTCTTTATAAACTGACATCCATTTATTTACCTTAGGTATTTCTGGCTTTTGATTAGACTTAATATGTGCAATAACTTTCTCTTTTGTTATACTAGCTGTTATCAGACATGCATTGTATTGCTATTTAAAGGAAAGAAAGTATTTGTGTTTTAATTCTGTTTATTGAAATGCTTTTGGATACACAGTATTTTTTTCCCCATCTGGTGCGGACAATTTTTCTTCCCACGTCACAGTGTTCCTGGTGCTTCAATGATTTCACAGAAAGAGTAATTTGTGCTGATTTTTACAAATTCATTTTCAAAAGCAAAGAAAATGCATGTGATGCAATAACACACATGTTGATGCGTGTTATTGCATGAAAAATTAAATATTTCATGCTTTGCTGAATGATAACACACTTTGAAATATTTTAATTTGGGCAGTGTAACACATTTCTTTTAAATAGACAAGTTTTTTATGAAAATCAAGACATATTAATATAATTGTGTTTTCCTGAGTGGCAACACATCACTATGTATTCTGAATAAATTTGAAACACATATACCTTACACTTTTGCAGAGTGGCAATGCAAAGCTTTCAGATGCTGAGTTTTTAATCAGAAGTTCATTAAATTTGCATAAAATATATGTATATTGAATTTTTTAAAAGAAAGTGGACATCGACCTTTCCCAGGACCCCCCAAAAAAAATTCTAGAAAGTTTGATGATGATAACTATCGTAGTGACTGAGTATCGCGAACAAGCAAACACATCAACAGACATTCTTCTTTACATATATAAATCATGCTGCTTGGGCTTTTAAATTTTTACTGCACATATTCAATTTAAAACTGTTCATGTTTTCTTCATAATTCTGTATAGATAGAAAGATGTATGTGTATGCTGTTTCATATGTGTATTTTAGTTCATGCTTTGTTTAATTTTAGGTTTTTCAAGTTCGAAAAATAACTGGAAAAGATGCTGGAAAAATATTTGCTATGAAAGTTCTGCGCAAAGTAAATTCTTCATCATTTAAAAGATTCTTTAAATTCAAATTAATACATTCATGGTATATTTATCGTATGTAATTAATTTTATTTACAATATTTTTTGTGATCTTTTTTAAATTGATGTTGCAATTTAAAAAAGCATTTTATATAAATATACTGAGAAAGTGGGAAGGAAAGTCTAAGTATATTTCTTTATTTGATCGAAGTAATGATAATACATATATATCATATACGAATATAAGTATGTAACTTATTCTCATTTCCTGTCTGGACTTCTGTGAATGTTAATATTTATATTTAGTAAAATTTATATTTGTCAAGAGCTTTATAAAAAAGATAGAATAATTCTAGTGAAAAGAAATAATATCTTTCATATCCTAGTTATTTGTTCCTTTTAACAATACACTGTAGCAGTTCATATGATTGTTCAAAGGTACTACTATTTTGGAATGAGTCTGTATAATCACATTTATTCATATCTAGGACCATAGTTGATACTCTAGCATCAGTAGATGTCATATTTTAATGCTGAGAGCTAAATTAAGTTAAATGGAGTTATCCAATCAAATCACAAGCATGCAGTTTATGGAACTTAAATCAGGAAATTCAGAACCTAAGATAGCAAGGAACATTTGTAGCATTTGAGAAGGTGGCATAAAGAGTTAACTGACACATTTTCTCGATAAAGGGCACGTTTTGGTTATGCACCTGCCAGCGTTTTGGCAGTACTGTTCACACACATATACTCATAGTTCCCACATGGTGCTGTGGCTGGGTCTCAATGTGTATCACGTCTTTTTCATAGGTGTCGAAAAATGTGGCTGGTGCATAATGGAAAAGTACCTGATAAAAAAACAAATCCTATACATAATCTACATTTTGCAGATCAAGTATAGGGCAGGAATGGAAAGTAGTAGCCCTCCTGACAGTTGCTGTATAGTGTATATCTGCTGGCAACATTCAGTAATTTTTTCTGAGATAGGGTCGTAACATGACATTGATATTTTGAAAATGTACAAATATTTGAGAAACTTTGAAATAGATAGTATCCATTGGCTTCAAGATAGAGCATATGGCTTTATGACAAATATGACATGCTGAAATTTCTGACTAGTTAGCTAGAGAATTCTGTTTTCTTTTTGGACTTATGTCACCAAAAATCATTGCTTCTTTTGATGTTTGAAAAACTTGAGAGGGCATTCAGTAATTAATCAGCTTTCATAAGCTTTAGTTCAGCTGAAAGTTTTTTAACCTCTTGTGGCTTATAACTTTTTGAATCTTTTGTAGGTTAGTGATAAATTCTGTAATGACATAAATTGCAATCATATGTAATCACATAGATTTCACTTTTTGTTATAAATTTAATTTATAATCTACTTTTAATAATATTTTGGTAATTTTTTATTTTTATCTTTTACTTTCAAAAATGAAATGCAGATTTTAAGCAAGTTCAAATCTTATTTAATAGTTAAAGTTTTATTGTTATTTATCACATATCAACACTAGGTATTGTTTCTATTTCAAGAGAGATTCAAAAGAGTCCAATTTGGGGAATTTAGAATGGTTATGATTCATTTTAAGTTTACATTTCATACGTATGCATGAATCAATACACTCTGGGGAGAAGTGAACCCCTCTCCCCAAAACCATTATCCAGCCTAAATGAAATTTTGCATTTATGATATAGTTGAGAAGATAAGTGTATGGTTACAATACAAAATGCTTATGTATAATTGCATCACAAATGTTATTGTCAAAGCATGAAGTCCCCTCTGATGACGATATGTTCAAACATATAATTATTACACGTTCTCAAAGCAACTTAAAAATTTGTCTGGCATTCTGCAGTTATTCTATATTGCTGATATTCTGTGGATGGTGCACTTTATGGTCTAACATATCTTTGACATGTTTAATTAGGGAATTATCAGGGGATTTTGACAAAACAGTAGACATGTGGTATATATCACTAAGCATTGTCTTTAGAAAAATATCTTCTTAGACATGTGATGGGAAGTAAGGTCTGTTAGGTGCATCTCTGTGTTGTTAGATTACTTCTTATAACTAAATGGTTCAGCTGGCATATATGACAGCTCTCTACATCATTATGCTGGGAGTTAATAGTAATGTGTCACTAAATAGTAAGCTGCAAATATGTGTGCTTGCTGGATCTGTGCCAGATGCATATGTGACGATCATCTGCCTTAAAGTAAAAACAGATTTCATCACTGAAGATAGTGCTATGCAATTCAATGCCTGTTCTTGAGTTTTTTGCGTGTCAATTAAAGATATATGTTGGTAAATTAATGCAAGATAATACAAAATCACTTATAAGCAGATGTGAAAAATATACAGATATTAACTTTGACTAAAATATTTTAAAGGAAATGCTATATTAATTTTTTTATGACTGTTGTTTTACTGCAGTTATGGATACAAATAGGAAAATGTTGTATCTTGCATTATTGAAAATAAATTTAGGTAGTATTAATAAGCAGTGTAATAATTTAAGGTGTAAACATCAAAAAATGTAATAGAAAAAGTTCTAGAATGCTGCTTTATTATTTAAAAAAAAAAAAAAAAAAAAAAAAAGAATGGAAAAGGGGGGAGGATGCATAGTGACATTTTAAAATAAAGTGAAATACTTAAAATGCAACTATCCTTAATTTGGTAAGAGGTTAAATAGGTTATTTAAAATTGAGAAATGAATTACAACTCCTGTCTTTTTATCAATTGCAAATGTATTTTGATAATTAATAAGCATTTCTAACTTGGCATATATTCTTCTGAATATTTTCAAGGGCTAAATAATGTATAAATATGCAGATATTGCTAAATTAGAGGAACCAACTTTTGTGCATAGAAAACATCATAAAAGGTCTGAAATATGATGCCAATTGTGCCAGGTATTCATAGCTCAAGAAACAGTAGAAATTAAACTGTAAGAAGAGGGAAGAAAAAACGTTTTGAAGAGAGCAGAAACCTGAAGAAAATAGTAATGTGAATTCAAATTGTTTGTATTATAATATTAATATGCTAGTAAAATAAAAGTGCTTTAGCATTCATATAATATTTCAAGGTGTGCATACTAATGAGGATTCTAACTAAAGCCTGCTGCATCTATAAGCACATTTAACGGTGTTCTGTAACTCTTAATTCTGATAACATTGTCATAAATTCTGAGCAATGTGGTACTGGCCTTTTGAGTTCCACTCAGTAGATGGAGAAGAGTTGTGTTTTTAATTATATTATTCAGAATGTCATTTAGTGCACTTGCATATAAATTCAGTTTCTAATTTCTGATATCTGCTAATGTGTAACACATTAATACTATTAATGTGTAGCACATTAATATGTAACATTAATCAAAGCTGCTTGTTCTTAAAGTGTCCTGTTATTGCTTTATTAATTTATTCTAATTATATTTAGAACAATCAACTTTTTAAAATAATTTATTACCTGCTACATATTGCCTCCTTACACTTTGTTTAGGCCAGCATTGTAAAAAATAAGAAAGATACTGCACATACAAAGGCTGAGCGTAACATATTGGAAGCAGTTAAGGTAAGTGCAGTGATATTTTATTTATATCGAATATTTATCTGCAGTTTTAATTTTATCTTGTATTTAAACTTATATGGAATACTTTTGTATGCAACTGCTAATTTTATGTTAAAGTATGGTGGAAAAGGGGTTTAAGAAGTATCACTCTGTTAGTTTTTGTATAGTAATTTTGTATGTAATTGAGCACTCTTAAGAGACCAAGAAGTTATCTGAATGGGATGATATTTGGCAAATGTTGTATATTTGCATGAGGAGAAAACAATTAAGATTTCATCAGAAGATTGGAACATCTTATTCAAGAGATAGAGATTCAAGATTTATGCAAAATAAAGCTACATATAGCAAATGTGTGAAAAAGGCATTTACTTACCATTGGCCTTTATTAAACTTGGCATTGCCTCGTAGAGTTGATGAATGACCTGCAGGATGTTTACGCCAGATTCTTTCCAATTATTGAGTTGCATCACCAACATTCTGGAACTGTCAGAGGCACCTATTCATCAGAACCCACATATGCTTTTCTGAAAAAAGATCTGGTAATCTAGCTAGCCAGAGAAGTGTTTGACAAGCGTGATGACAATCAGTAGAAATGGATGTGATTTACTTCGAATCTGTAATCTTCCATAGTAGACAGACATGGAGTGAGCTCGATCAGTACAACCCACTTAGGCCATTTCAAATTATTTTCAGATATAAATGCATCAAGAATGTCAAACAAAATCTGAACTATCAGGACTAAAAGCAAATATAATCAGGTTAAGAAAATGAAATTTTCCATGCAAATGCAAATCATGCCTAACCAAACTAACAATCAAATTGTAAACTGTAAACACAGTTACAAAGCTAGCTGAACAAACTGATAACACCTATTTAGATAATCATGATATGGATACCATAAGTGCAGAAAATGATAATGACACTAATAATGTTTATAATACTCAGGCTGCCATTGATAAAACAAAAATCCAGGATCTCCCCAATCACTCTGAAAGAGGGTAAATTGAGTTGGGTAGAAATTAAGGTAAAAACTCATCAGAATAAATTCAAATTCTATGGCAACCAAATCCCAGGAGCCATTAAAGTATTCACTGAAACTCCCGAAGGCTATAAAGGTATAATTCAACTTCTAAATAAGCTCAAAGTAGAACATCATTATTACATATTGCCTGATGAGAGAGATATCTAACTCACTCTTAGAAGTGACTTAGAAGTCTAGTCACTTCTAAGTCTCACTAGTTAGTCTTAGAAGTGAGATATATCTCACTTCATCAAAGAAGGTAGGCCTGGAATATATTACTGTTTCTGTGCTCTTACCCTACTATGGATTTATGTATTTTACTTCACCCTATAACCCGCCGCAGCACATGCTGGATACCATTTTAAAGAATATTCTGAGGCTCATAAAGCCATCTATTCTCGCAGGTGATTTCAACGCTAAAAATCAGGAGTGGCTGTGTAGAAAGACAAACCCGAACAGTGAGAAGTTTATCAAATTCATATGTAATCAACCTGTTTACTTTTATGTTCCAAGTGAATATACATACTTCCCTGAGCAGCCAAATAAAGGGGATATTTTAGATCTATTCATAGCCAACACTCCCATCCCCATTTACGTGGAGGTCATACGTGATTTAGACTCATATCATGTACCAGTTGTTGCCATGCTCAAAAAAGAGAAAGATATCAATGTGGACAAAAAGAAGATCACAAATTGGAAATGCTTCACTGACTACCTAAGCAAGCAGCCTTTCAACGTTACTAGACTCAAAAACCCGTAGGATATTGATTTTGCTATCTATCAACTCTCCACCACTATTCATAATGCTTATAACAGAGCCACTACCACAGTACCTGTTAATAATTATTCTGATAAGCTTCCCCCCCCGTATATTAAGGAATTAATTAAGGAGAGAAACAAAATGAGAAAACAATAGCAAAGGTCTTGGGACCCCAATGTCAAAAAGGCCCTTAATAAATTAAACAGGAGTATTAAGCAAAATATCATTGTGCACAGAAAGGAGATACGGGATGATAAAGTTGCAGCCTTTAATGAACCTAACAATAAGGAAATAAGGAAGCCTAATAAGGAAAAGGCATCTGTGCTTGCCAAACACTTTGTAGAACAATTTAAACCCAATGACAATCCCAGCGATGTAGAGCTTGCGTACCATGTGAGGTATTATGTTAAAGACTGGCTTGCTGCACATTCTAAGGAGAAGGATTTACAGCTCGCTGATCCTAAGGAAATTCAAGATGTCCTTAAAAGGCTTAAAAATAATAAGGCCCCAGGGTACGACAACATTACAAATGTTGCGATCAAATTCTTACCACTAGGCACTATAACTAAATACACTGGTATCTTGAACACTTGCCTCACAAATGCTTATTTCCCCATGTCCTGGAATAGCGCTAAAATGATAGTACTACCAGAGCCAGGCAAGGACACGACCAAGCCAGAGGGTTTCCGCCCTAGTAGCCTTCTCCCGGGTTTTGGTAAAATACTTGAGCGGATTATTCTGAAACGCATGGAGCCTTATCTGGAGAAGCTTGCTTCCTATTGAGCAATTTGGCTTCCGTCGCTCGCTGTCCACCACCAAGCAGCTTGTTAGGCTCGCTGAATACATTGGCAGCTCTCTACATAATCATCAGACTGTCGCCTTACTCATGCTGGAGATGGCAAAAGCCTTCAACCGTGTCTGGCATGAGGGGCTTTTTTTTAATCTTATTAACCACGGCTTTTCGCCTGCTCTTGTCAGGATTATTCATTCCTTTTTGTGTGGGCGTAAATTTCACGTTTCTATAGGAAAGGACTGCTCGGACTTTAAGAGAAATAGGGCCGGTGTCCCACAAGGGAGTATTTTAGGTCCTGTCTTGTACTTATTTTATATCGCAAATCTTCTAAGGGCCAAATTGGATTATAATTATTTTCTTGGATGCTACGCTGACGACACTGCACTAGCAGTGAAGTCGGCAAACCCCAACTTTGCGATCCGCGAGCTGCAGAGCATTATACTGCAAATTGAGCACTGGTTTTGCAAATGGTGGATATGTATCAGTGTGGATAAGTCCCAACTACTGATTATAAGGAGGAAGCACTCATGGACTAATAGCACTGAAAAACTTATGCTTTTCAACACTGAGGTTCCCCGTGTTAACAAGGCAAAGTATTTAGGTATTGTACTCAACACCAAGTTTAACTGGAAGGACCACATTATGCACATTCGTAGGAAAACTATTGGCGTGATTCAAAGTCTCACCCCTCTACTCAGTTATGATTCAAAATTAGACTTATGAAGAAATAGGCATCTCTACATTTCGGTCATCAGATCCATTTTCTCATACGCCTCGCCTGCATGGGCTACTATGAGGACTACGGATTTGGATAAACTGCAAATTATGCAGAACAAGCTGCTGCGTATTATGACTTATGCACATTACTACGTCTCAAACAAAATTCTACACACGGATGTTAAAATCGAGCCTGTCCTAAATTTTCTGCACCGGATGAACAGTAATTTCTTTAAGAAAGCAATTAATTGCCCACGCCTCAAGAGTCTTAAAGTTCTTGATTATATTGTCCTAGAAAAGGACCGTGAATTCAGACCACTGGCCACCCACCTATCCCGGGACGCTAACTTTCCGACATAGCTTGCTTTCCGTCTGTACATATGTATATAGCCCACCCTTTTAATTTAAACTTTGCCATTTTAGTAATGGTGGAATCAACAGAAGTGGTGGTCATATCATTATGGAGGTATCTAATAGGCAGCCATTCTTACCTCCTATGAGGGGACAGACAATTTACATCCATGGCTTCTCCGGGATTCGCACCCGCACCCTTGTATCATAGTCGGCTCCCCTAACCACTGTATAACTGGGTGGCTCTTCTGTCATGATATAGAGCTTCTTACATTTGGCTGTTTTGTAAACCACCTTATAAAGTGCTAGCAAAGACTGCATCAACTTTTACATCAACTCAACACTGTACTTTTATACGCAATACACATTCCGGTTTCTCTTCACCATTCATTTCTGTTGATGTGAAACTAAACTCTAAATAGCTGTCATTATATTTACAATGTTTTTGTATCTTCATACTCCTGCCAGTGGTTGAAGGCATACACTATTACATTTATTACTGTTAAAAAATCAGTCCATTTTCATAGATACAAAAGCAAAAAATCACAAAACTATGTAACTATGTAAGACAACAAACAAGAAGTAACATAACACTAAGTATATTACATGAACTAATTTATATCACTGTTCAATTATATGAAGCTTTGAGTTTAATTTCACCAGATTTAGATTATTAACTGACTGACTGATTTGAGCCGACAACGCTAACTTGAGAACACTGGATGTAATAGAATTTGTATGCGTCTTCCATAGAATATAGTTGTACTGTTTCAAGGTGTCATTTTATCAAAATTACACTATGAAATACGAATATTGTTGAGCAGAGAGAATGGAATGAAAAGAAATGTGTGAAACGATAAATTACATTTCATGCAGCATTTTATTTAAAAATTTGCTAATATCATGTCAGTCATCTGATAACAATAGTAGACTCCCCTTTTTTTGGCATTATTGGCCAAAAATGCAAATTTCAGCAACCCTGACTTCATCCTCACACTCAATGAGAAAAGCAATTACTGCATTCATTCATTGACCAGGAAGTGAAGAATGACATCTGCTTCATCTTTGACATATGTGTGCAATTTCAGAACCTCATAAGGTTTGAAAACCACTATGCAGCTCTGCTAAGATTATCATTATGAATGTTTTTGTCAAATTTTGGGAGCATTTTCCTAATAAATCTGTCAACAAAATTGTTAGTTTTGCTGCTGATTTGACTGCCATTTCCGTCACATGCATAAATTGCATGAAATTCAAATGGAAAGAAAATGGTGGATTTTCAACTCGGGGGGGAAACAATGACCTCCAAACTTCAGTACACGCAAACCTGAATCAAACAACATGATGAGATTAACTTTACCAACAATACAAAGAAAATGAGAAGGTGCAGCTTTGAAGTCTGATTCACAAAAAAATTCTGTGTGAGTGACTTTAGTTTTATACAGAGTAAAGTAAAAAAAAAAAAAAACTGCCCAATAAGAATAGATATTTTTAGTGTCTCACTTTGTTTTTTGTTTAGTTAGGCTAAATATTTTGGATCAATTAATTTTGAAGCTTTTACAATATTTCGTGGCACCTCTGGGAAGAGGCCACAGCGCAGTTTCAGAACCACCACTTTAAATATTTTTCTCTGAGCTGTGATTTTTCTTTTTCACTTTTTTTTAAATGTAATACAGACAATGCTTATTTCTGCAAAACTAATCATTAATAATCACTGATGGAACAGCTTATTATAAAAGAAGTTAGAACTTCTATTCTACTCGATTATTTGGAGGTATTGAGTGATGATTTAGGCTATTAAATTGTAAAACAAAGAGAAATTGTAGTTGTTGGATTAAGTATAATAAATTCTAATGAAAATGAAGATAGGAATAATGAGAAATAACTAGGATTAGTGAAGAGAAGAAAGCATTTAAAGTAGTTTACTTTAGAATGCAGCAAACCAAAAATGAAAAGAAATCTCCATATTATGAATATTGTAAGCATTTCCATAATTTAATTATGAAACTCATGCTTTGTGTAGGAACCCTTAAAAAGAGTGACTTTTTTTCCCAGTTCTGCAAATGGGGGCATTGACAGGTGTTTTCAAATGATTTAATAGAACTATTTATGTAAGCACATGCTTTGCAAAATAAAATTACGATAGGCATATTATGAAATTTTTATAATTTTTAGTATATGTTGTATTTTTAAGTAGTGTTCATTAATTTAGGTAACTGTGATTTGCTATTAATTTAGCTTAATGGGGGCACCTTTGCATTTTATGTGAATTAATTAAATATTTCATTTTATGTAGTATTTTAATAGAATATTTTTTCTCCCTACATTTTAAATTCTTATTTAAAATTTGTTTTATTACAGCATCCTTTCATAGTTGATCTGCACTATGCTTTTCAAACTGGTCGAAAATTATATTTGATTTTAGAGTTTTTAAGTGGAGGAGAGTTATTTATGCATCTTGAAAGAGAAGTTATGTTATTAGAAGACACAGCTTGGTAAGAGACATTATTATCATGCAAGCTAATGGAAAAGTACATGTTCCTGTATCATAATATGATATTATTATATATTTAGTTAATTATTTTTTATATAAATCAGCCGCTAACATTTTTCCCCTGCTTATTGTATTTTTTCCTTAATTTTATCAATTCTGGAATCTTTTAAATTGCATCTAGCAGTTTTCAAAGAGCTAATTCACATATTAAAAATAGAAATTTTGCTTTATTGTACTAAAATTTTGACACTTTTTTTTAAATGTAGAAATGGCATGTATGTAACAAACAAATATTTATTTTTTAATTCACATAAATGATGTGATTAAAATTTGCAGAAAATTCAAATTTTAAATATTGTAAACGGTACCATTTGAATCTGTTTGGGAGGCATTGGTATAAATATTTAAGAAATTAACCAAATGAGTATTCATGATGTTTTCTACTGCAGGGTACTATTTGGCGACATTGAAAAATTTTCATTTAGCTGATGCACCAAGGACAAAAACAGTTTTCAAAATGGGTTTCTAGTGATTTTGAGAAAAAACATGGATGCATAAAATTTCAAATGCAAAAAATAGCAATTTAAAATGAGATAAATATAACTTAAAATTTATATTTACTTTTCTTCATGATCTGCAAATGGTTTCAAAAAAATTTTAAGGCTTTGGAAACACATGATAGAAGTTCTCCATGTTGTTTCTGTACTTCGTGCACCACATAAATTAATGAAATAGGAGTGAAAGACCTGTATTGTATTTGTGTTTTAGTTGAGATATAAAGTCACAGAAAAGTTTTTACTTTTATGAGCAAAGACTATATATTTATCAGGTAGCTGCAGAATCCAAAAAATTATTAAATTATTTATTCAGAACTCATTCTGCATTTATATTATCCAATGACATAAGAAGCATATATGTTTAACTCATAAGTATATATATTTTCTGTACAGAGACACACGAACAAAAGAAAATTCTGAAATTTATTTTAAAGTTCATGTGTAAATTAACAGAGAGAAAATCGAGCATGAAATAAGTTAACATTTTTGTGTCAAAGAAGAACCTAGTTGAAGGTTTTCATAATTATGCAAAACCAATCATAAATAAAGGATAGCCAGATTTGGCACATTATCACCATTTTGGTAGTTTTTAACTCAAGGGATATATTATTCTGATATTAAGCCAATTATTCATGTATTGAGCTCTTTTCTAAATGAATCAAAATGTTTCTTAAGCAAAGCATTTTCATTACAATGTTTTTGATTTTCAGCCAGCTTTTTATTATTGGTGAATATTTCAAAGATATTAAAAAAAAAGAAAAAACAAAGTATACCACTTTTTTTTTTGTGACAAGCAAATTTCTCTGCCTTAATGTTTTAATATCTTTATTATTATTATCACAGCAAGACTTTTTTTTATGTGCAAAATTACTTTGTTGTTATGGACCAAGTTTTGTGTTGATTATTTATTGAAAGCTCTAAACTGTATGATGAAAACATGTGATTTCAAATAGCCCCACAACAAAGAAACTGACAAAAGAGGAAGCTCGATAGCTGGGCATGAACAACTAATAAGTTATTTGGAATCAAATGCCCTTACGAGGAAGACTACTATGTAGGTCTTACTAATATACGAGGGAGACTTAATCTTGCGTGAATGTAATTAATGTTATGAGATTTCATTCCCTTAAATATGATACCTTGTTCTCATATATCATTTTCAGGTAGTAGTATATTTCCTAGTTGTTTCCTGCTTATGACTTTCAAAAAAGGAAATATAGGGCAGTGAAGGTGGATGCAGCGAAGCTGTATCGTACACTTATGTGCAGCAGGTCTTCTCTGTGTACACTTGGGACTGTCCTTTGCCTGTATTTGACAATTATGGATATTAACTTAGTGCATTTTCTGTGATGAAAAATATATTTTTTATTTCTATGGTGTTTTGAGAATCCATTTTAGATAAACAACAATTTTTCTCATTTCTCCAACTGGCAAATTCCTCTCATTTTTGAATATACTTGGTTTCAGTTGATAGAATGATTACAAGATATAGGAACACAATTTGAATGCACTGTGCAAGATCTGCAAGACTAATAAACTTGGTATAGTGATTATTCTTACAGCTTCCCAATCACTGATCACTAATTGCTGTCACAAGTTATTTGGACACAGCCAGCAGTGTCGCTTCTCTTGTCCATAGTGCAGTTTTCCTGAAAGCTGCTCAGGTTTTGTACTGACCGAACGATTTGGCCCTGGCATGTTTTCATCTATTTTTGAGTACAAAACTAATAAAGCTAGAATGGCTGATTTCATGCTTAGGTTTTAATCAGTTAATGTCTTAGCAGTCAAACTCAGCTGACAACGACCCACTATTAACATACATAAACATTACAAAAATCAAAGTTTTTGTTGGTGGAGAAACCCTAATGTGCATACCTCGATTCATTGGTGAAATTTTGAACTAATTTTCAATTTTTAGTTTTTGAAAATATGAGTTCATGTTATGAATTTGGATTTTTTGAATTTTAGTGCATATCTGTCTAAAACGTGCTCCATCTTTTGAACAAAATGCAAAATTCCCTTTTTCTTCCTAAAGCAACAATTGCATCTAAAGACTTTTATGTCATTGTCAGCTTGGAAGAAACCATGAAATAACTTCAAGAGAGTTTAGACCTTCAGTCTGCTATAAAAATTGAACTTAGCAGTTGTGCTTATCTTCTACAACTGCTAAGTTCTGCATTTTATGTGAAAAAACAAAGGCTTTATCATGTAAAGGTACTAATTTAAGTTGCCATCATCATCAGTGCTGTTAGAGAAATGGGATCATGTACTGTGTATTAACAAGTCCATGGATTTTCTAAAAGTGTTTTGATCTGGTGAAAGGGAATAGTTTAAGACAGCTTGCCACCTTCCTTTGTTTGAAATATCCCGCTTCAGGGTAGAGTCAACAAAAATGGCAGCTCAGAGCTGTATTTCTTTGATGGATGTACTGTAACTGATCACTTACTTACATGTAATTCTGTAATCTGTCATTGGAAAACTAAGTATGGTTATAGCAATTATAGGGGTGATAGACCCAAATTTTTTGGTAATGGGATGGCAGTGTTGATCCTCAGTGAATATATATGATACCAGAACATCTGGAGCAAAAAATATCACTCTGATGGATTGGCCAACTTACCATCTGAGCACCTGAGGGATACAGCACCTCATTGCAGCATGCCAAATGCCTTCCAGACCCTCCAGGATCTGAGAAGTGCACTCTTAGAAAAAGAGTATGCTGTTTCACAAGACTTGATTAGCAGTTTTATTAATTCAGTGAAGATGTGAAGTTTGCTTTTCTGTGTATATATTATATTAAAGAAAGAATGTCACAAAACAGAAGAAATCACTTATCCATTTTAAAATTTCCATAAATCTGACTTAAATTCAGTATTTTGAAATTAATCAGTTGGCAAACATTTAATGTTAAGTTTTTTTTTTTTTTTTTTTTTTTTTTTTTTTTCAAATTGTTTGTAATCATTTTCAGTAAGTATTTTCAATAATCTTATCATTATCTTTTAATTTTGACAAGTAATCTGTTAAAATGTAAATTGCAAGTTATCTGTGATATAAAATTTGTTAGCATATTCAGAAACTTAGAAATGTCTTGTAATTTGAACAGTTGTTGTGCAGTTTGGATTAACGAATATTTATCTGCAATCCCACATTAAAATATAGGCTCTTTATCATTTGTGACAAAAAAAATATTGGAATTTTTTATATCTTGGTTATGTAATCTCTATATGCTGGCATATGTGAAGAAAAATAAATATAGCATTCCACAAAAGTTCAGAAACACTTTTAAAAGTTTATCATAGCCCAAAAAGTAGCATTACAAAATAACAAAGTACATCATTTTAAAGAGTAAAATTGTATATCATATATAATTGTATAACACTATATATGGTATCAGACAATCGAAATCTTGTCACATATGGCCTAACGTGCAGGGTTGCCACGTTACCTGGAAAACTGGAAAATTTCAGGGAATTCGAAAACTGACCAAAAATGTCAGCTAAAAGTCAGGGAATATAAACATTTGAATCAAAATCTGCAAAAGTCAGGGACTTTCATAACGGCGATCCAAAGAAAAAGCGATTTTTGCTCCAACGTTCGAAGCGATCACTTTCTTGGCGAATTATGTATCGCATGAACGTCATTCAGGCAGCTGGTGTAGAACTAATTTTCATAGTTCGAGTCAGATTGTCTTTTAGAAAAGCAAAGCAAGTTTTCAGTAATCAAGAGACTCGCATGTGCAGTGCATGTTGAATGAAAGAAAGTACCTTCCCATTCTCGTATAAAGCAAAATTGGTTTAATCCTAGTGATTTGGTGACATTATAATGAGCTGTAAACTGGCCGTTTTGATGTTGGCGACAATTTTCAAAATCGTGCCAAGACCATACCATACCATATTCTAGGACTTTACCGCAGAATCTTTAAATACCTTATTTGTCATGTTGCAGTAAAATAAAAAAAATTGTAATCACTCATCTAAGCTAACCATTATATTTGCCAAAATATTGTTTATTATTGTAATTCAATTTTTAATCTTTAAATAATTTTATTTTAATGTTATTCGTGTCATTTAATGTGATTTCTTCGTACTATATTTATTTATTATTAGTTTATACTACTTTCAGATTTCAAGCAATTTTATGTGACATATGCCTGAAACTAATTCTAGCAGTGCGATGGCATGCTATCACGAAATTTAATTATATAAAAATATCATTAGACTTCTTTCTTTTATTCAGCAGCAAAATGTCTGCAAAAAAAGATGATTTTGAATCCAGATTAGGCAGATTCTAATCTCATTCTTCAGTGGGGAAACAACTATTATACTTTTAATAGTAATGCTTCGGGGATTATATATATAAGTCATATGTAATTGGCTAATTTGTGTGCTTTCAATTTTAAAATTGCTTCAAAAATGTAAGTTACAGGTATCCTAGTTTTTAAAAACTGTACTAATCAAAAAAAGGATTGCTAAATATCTGGGTCAGTAAATGTTTGTGTACATAGAAATGCATACTTTTATATGCAGATTTCTTTACTTTTGGTTATATATCTTTTAAAATTTGTATTTTACAGCTTTTATTTGAGTGAAATAATATTAGCTTTGCAACATTTACATCGTGAAGGGATTATCTATCGAGATCTGAAACCTGAGAATATTTTATTAGATGCGGAGGGTAAATATGTCTTTTATTTCAGTAGTCAAGCAGTAAGATAAATTTATTAAGCTTTTAGATATTTATTATAAATATTAATTATTCAAGCCTCTTTTCTTTAATAATAATTAGGTAGGAAATTGTAAGCTTTTAGATATTTATTATTCAAGCCTCTTTTCTTTAATAATAATTAGGTAGGAAATTGTAAATCAGTTAAATTCATGAAGAATGATTATATTAACCCTGAATTTTTGTTTCTGTTGTCTTTCTCAGGTCATGTGAAGCTCACTGACTTTGGCCTTTGTAAAGAGTCTATAACAGATGGCTCAATAACTCACACATTTTGTGGAACAATTGAATATATGTAAGAATTTCTGCAATTTGTGACTTTCTCCATTTGGGCCTTTTTTCAAAGATTGAAATGTTCTTAATGTCGTTATTCATATTTATTAACACCCAAAATTTTATTCTTAGAAACATAAACAAATTTTGGCAATTTAAGATATATTCATTAATGTCCATAAATAAAGGGCCTGGCTGTCTGGATTGTTTACATCATCTATCTGCAGGGAATGTAGATCAAGAGGGTATATATCCCACATAAAGACAAAAATACTGTAAAATAAAAATTGGGGTTCACTTAATGCCAAAAGTGAAGTTATAGAGTCCTGCAAATCTCAAGGTGCTCCATTTTCAGAGAGGATTAAAATTGTAATAAACATATCCTTTGTCTTAGATGAGGTGTCCCATATCATGAAATATGCTATTGCTTGATGCATGAAACAGTTGGAGGGGGGGAAAGGAACAGCATCTAGATTTACATAACTGGTATTATGAATGTCTTCTTGCTGATGCTGGAAAGTTTTAAACAATTTGTGAAAGACTTATTTAGCACTGAAGATTTTAAGAAAATTTTTTATTATAAAATGCTGTTTGAAATTAAGCCTAACATCATAAAGCAAAATATTGATTAAATTTTCTTATTGCTGTATGTTTTCAGTTTTTGTTGCAAGTACTTGTTGATCAGCACCTTGGCACTCAGATTTATTTCAGACTTGCTCTATGGAATAAAGAAAAGATATTTTTTCATGTAACACTCCTTTGAGATTTCAAATATGCAATACAGGGCTGAGGTTTAAGGACTAGGCTCATCATTTCATCTATATTATCTTTTTCTATGTATGAGCTTTGAATGTTGTTACATTTTTAGCATGAAAATAATTTTAAGTTCTGCTGCAAGGCAATTGCAGCTTATTCTGCAATTGCCTTGCAGCAGAACCTCATGGAGTGAATAGGGATTTCATCTCTTGTGCAAATGATCCCTACATTTAAATTAGGCCACTGTGAAATGCAGTACCTTTATATTAAGGTGTTTGCCCCCTAAAGGATCTGTTTACCAGTCATCTATTTGTGGGGCTGTGTGTACTTAATGGTGACATAGTTGTTTTGATCAGATGTCATTATTTGGTTTATTACATTGGACAACTTAAGTCTGATCTTCCATTCACATTACCAGTTTCTTAAAATTATTTTCACAGTATGTTGTATCACTTTATTAGACCACCTTACCATCTGTGTAAGACTAATCTATGTGTAGTCAGCCATTTATCTCCATCTTAGTCCTGTCATCAGTTCAAATAATTGGGAAAATTCTTTATCAAATTAGTTTTTCTGATCTCAAACATTATTCTATGTAATTTAAAACCACAGAGTGCATTTTACAGAAATATTATTTTTTTATTTGTTTGTTAAACTAACAGCATTTACATTAGCTGGCTATTTGCATTACATGTTTTCTTTACACGTGTGCATGTGTGTTGATAATTTAGTTTGTTGTAGGTAATTTGATATTAGATGAGTGTTTGACCAGGGAAAACGAGAAATTATTTTCCATTCATGAGTGGATTGAAGTTATAAGATTACCGAAATATTGGTAATATAGTAAAGGCAATGACCAAGTTTGAAGAATTACTTGTGGATTATTCTATGACACAGCACTGCACGATAGGAGCAATCTGGATCCCACAATTTTAACTACTGCATATTCCATTTTTAATAATGAATAGAAGCGGCAAAGCTGTCTTTTAGCTAGCAAGCATAGGCAGCAAAAGAGCGATGGTTAGTAGTTGCGTAATATTTATAAGCTCAGAAAGTCTGTTTTAATCCTGAGCAGCAATTGGGCAAAAGTCTAAAGCAATGCAGTTACTGCAGGAAAAGTACAGATGTCTTGAAGGGGATGTACTTTAATTGAAAATTCAGAAGTTAAAAAAGTGTATTGCCAATTGCCCTTCAAATTTTATATTTTATACACATGCGCACACATATACTATATCATCATAGTTTTCAAATTTTTCCATGTGGGTTATTTAAATTATTTCAAAAAGAAAAGTGTAAGATGTGTTAATGAGAGTAAGCACAAAAAAGGTTTTGTTTTCATAATTAATTTGACATGTAACAAAGTTAAAAAAATAAAAGTTGAGTATACTTAGAAGAGAGGCAGAATCTAACATTAATTGCAACAGACAGCTTGATTCAGTGTATCTGAAATCGATTTTTGCACAGTTCTTAAATTTAGTAAACTACTACTATTTCTTATCCCCACACTTTCCTAAAGTTGAAATATATATGTGCTGTTAAGAATTTTTTATGAGCATCTCTCAAATTGACAGTTTATTAGAGTTGTTTTATTATTGTTACTGTTGAAATTTTCTTACAGTTATGTAATCAATATTCTTTTACATTACATGTACAGGGCTCCAGAAATTTTAACACAGAGTGGACATGGACGAGCAGTTGATTGGTGGAGTCTTGGGGCTTTGATGTATGACATGCTGACAGGTTCAGTAAGTTGCTTCTAGTTCTAAAAATACTTTGCCTAGGATAATTTTGCTATCTGGTTTAGAAGTGTTGTTCATTCAGTTTCACCACAGCACTTTTTATAATCATTATCTTTAAAATAATTTTTATCATTATGTTTAAAAGTAATTTATAAATTATATTTATTGAGAACTTGATTACACAATGAGTATAATTATGAAGTTCAGCTTGATATGAAATGGGCTTAATGGGCCATAACCCCAAGAAAAGAATACATGGTTAAAAAAGTGCTTTAGTAGTATGAATAAATATTGTCAGAAAAAAATGTAAAAAGAATGGCATCTGAGCACTTGATTAAAAAAAGTAGTGTTCTTTGAATTTTGTTGGAACAAATAGTTTTACACTTTAAAAATTTTCTTTTAACTGAATTTGTGAGTCCAGTTAAAAATACTGATGCTAATAGTTGTTGTTGGCACAAAATACTTAGTTCACAACTCATTAGATCAAGCTGTGCCAGTTTTTTGGATATTCAGTGATAGTGCTCTCTTTTTCAGGTGAGACATCTTGATCAACTGCTGTAGCAATACTGTGGTAGATCATTGGCTGTCACGAGGGAGTGCATGGCTGATGTGATCTTATCGATATTCATGTAATCTTGATATTCTATATACAGTCAAAAGTCTTTAATCTGGACTCGTCGGGACGTCGTCGATTCCGGATTATAGATCACCAGTTTAAATCTGGTAAGATGGCATGCAGAAATTATAAAATTAAAAATATGAAACCGTAATTTATGAAATAAAAAACAATTATGATCTAAAGGGTATCAAAATTTACAAAAAAAAAAGCTTAATATTTATTTGTTTACTTTATTAAACATTTCTTTCAATGTAAGTTGTTTAAGTTGCTTCATCTTATGTGATAATACTTTCTCTTTAATTCTATAAACAGACATAATTTCTTCTTCAGTTACAAAGTTCCGCTGTTCAAGTCTTATAATTGCTGTGTCGAGAATACCGACTAATTTATCAATCGAAATTTTTTCGTTTTCAATAACCTCTGTGTCACTTTCTTCACTATCGGAAGCGAATTATAACGACGAGGAATTTGATTTAAATCATATCAAAGACGGAGTACATCGAGATGAAATACTACATTTAGTAAGGAATTATAAGCCAAATAAAATAAAAACATCTGCTCTCAAGATAAGGGTAGTGCTGACAGATCAACTTCCAATTCATTGCGTGCCACCCCTCTCCCCCCCTCCCCTCCGCAGCAGAGCAGCGTGAAATTGATAAACAGATTTCGAATGATTAGAGAAACAAAGGATATGCCTTTATCCATTTTTTGCAGCAATTCCACTTTTTATTTGATGGACATCAAAACATGCTTTCGCTTTGTAGATCCTTTGGTAGCTCCAGAATCGGAAATTCTTTTTGACATAATCGAAAGTTCGAGCTTACTTTTATAAAATTACTCTAACAGTCCGAAAAAATAATAAGCCGGATCCAGTTAGAAGATTAAGGAACAACGCAATCTGCAACATTAACTGAAATAGATAATTTTAGCTTAGCTTATACCGTCCGTTATACATTAAATGTGCGTGCGTAAATGTATTATGTGCATGAATAGATGCGCATGCGTTAAAGCAATATGCATTGACGCATGCGCAGAAAGTTTGTAGCTTTGAGGTCCGGATTAAAGACTTTTGACTGTATATGAAATGACTCCTGAGTGTGAATAAAGGAAGATCAAATCATGTTAACGTACTGTTAAATTGTGTGTATTCGTAGCTCTCTGTAGCCTTAAACTAGTGCAGTGCAGCTTTCAAGATCAGCATAAATAACTTGATGATTGCAGTAGTACAGCTTTGTAGAGAAAGGTACAATAATCAGTTTAAAACCTGGCTTTTTAAAGTTTAAAAAAAAAACATACCTTAGTTCAGTTTGTGTTGGAACTATGTTAGATAGAAAATAATTTTCTGTGTAAATTAAGTAGGTAATACAGTCAAACTTTGCCATAATGAACTTCAAGTGACTGAAAGTTTGGTTCACTGTATCTGATTTGGTGATGAGTCAAAATAGATCATCTCAAAAATTGCATAAAAATTAATAGATTTTGGAATCATAGCACTGTCTTATATCCCACAAAAATATTTTACTCCTATTTAAAAAAAAAAGTTATATACAATTGTTATTTTGTGCGGTTACTTTTTTTTTTTTTTTTTTTTTTTTTTATTTACTCTCAGCATATGTTAATAATTTTACACAAAAAAATTACTTAGCATAAAAGTCATAGACACATTTCTCCAATTACACATTTCCATTTAAAATATATATTTGTAATTTTAAACAGTCATTTATCCATAAAATGTATAAAAATACAAAAACACTAAAAATCAGTAACAAGAAATATTTATGAATTTAACTTTTGTGTAATTTTTTAGCACAAAAATAATATGAAATTTTATGATGCAGATTGTAGGAATATTTTTATTAAAAAAATCAAGAGACTTCAAATTTTTCTTTTCAGCTGTTTACATTGAAAACAATTTATTAATGTCATGCATTGCAGCTGGTAGGGAGTTCTCTTTTTGTATGTAGCATTTCTACATTTTCATAAGCATCATAAGAATTATCTTCGACGTCAACATTTCCCATTTTAATTTCTATCACAGTATGAGGACTGTTAAAAAAATATCCGAAAGTTTTCAAATTTTATATTATGCCTAAACAGGCATTTTTTTTTTCATTTACAAACACATGCATGTTTCAAACTGGGCTAACACCACTTAGTGCTGAAAATATTTAAAAACAGCTTATCTTTAGAATTTCCGATAGACAGTCTCGCTCTCTGGAAAGAAAAGTGTTTTATTCCCTGTAGTGTTGCCACTGCTCGCTTTGAAGTCATTGATTTTTTTTTTTTTTTTCAATAAAAAATTCGATAAAGTTTTACAAAAATATAAAATAGACAATTAAAATTCCAAATTCGGGGTTCCAGGTGATCATACTTGAGTTAATCGCTACGCTATTGAAAATTTAATGACCCTAGGCACCTTTGTTTTTTCACAATACGTGAAACATACATATGTTCATGCAGAATCTTTGTAATTTAATTTCTTAAAATATAATACAGGATGATAATATTTGGTGGCAACAACTTGAAAAATGATTCAACGCACCCATTTTGAGACTAATAGCCCTTCTTGGCTAACACTATGTGGGTTTAAAAAAGGTTCAGTTTTTGCTGTTCTTGCGGTATGGCTCGCTATACAAATTTATAATCCATTCAGAGTACTCTCTTCTAATGTCAATGCATTATTTCTTTCACTTCTGCAATGCCTGTTGGATATCACTCTTTTTGATGGCACCATCACATTTCTGAATTTCCTGTATGGACTTCCAACAATGTCCTTTCAGAATGGTTTTAAGTTTGAGAAAAGAAGAAATGTCTGCTGAGGCCAAGTTCAGAGAGTAGGTTGGATGGTGCACAAGAGAAGTGTAATGCTTTGCCAGATAATTGCTGACAAAGAACTATGCTTGAGTTGGGGCATTATTTCAAATTTCTTCCTATGCAAAGCATCTCTCAGTCATGTTAGAATTCTGGGTTAGACTTTATCTGACTGCATGGGACAAATTCGTGGTGCAAAATAAACATGTTAATTATCTGATAACATGGTAGATGATCCAGTCCTTGGATCATCAGCAACAAAACTTCTGGTGTTTATAAAATGCTGAAACTTATCAGAGCACTGCATTTCATTCATACCATTATCCTTGTATGTTTGATTAAGCATTTGGAATATTTCGATAGGAATTTTCCCCATTTTTATACAAAATTCCACTTATACATCTTGTTTTCCAACTCTATTCACGCCTGCTTTTTCACTAATCTGACCAAGCAGCTTATTCACAACCTTATTCAATCAGTAATTACTTCATCAAAACTCTGTAAAAGCTAATATGTTTCTAGCATATGTTGGGTGCACATGGTGGTTTGGTTAATTAACCAAAATGGACTGTAATTAAACTAATTAACAATCTAAACTATTATATACAGTCAAAAGTCGTTAATTTTGACACCCATAATCCGGAATGAACTATAATCTGGACCTCAAAGCTACAAACTTTCTGCGCATAGGCGTTTACATGTACTCGTAAGACCTTTACGGCTGCGAATATGCGTGTGCGCATGCGCATAATACATTTACGCATGCGCGTTTAATGTATAATAGTCAGTATAAGCTAAGCTAAAATTATCTAATTCAGTTAATGTTGCAAAAAATAATAAGCTGGATCCAATTCGAAGATTAACGAACAACGCAATCTGCAACATTAACTGAATTAGATAATTTTAGCTTAGCTTATACCATCCGTTATAAATTAAACGCGCATGCGTAAACGTATTATGCATGTGCGCACACGCATATTTGCAGCCGTAAAGGTCTTACGCGCATGTGTCAACGCAGCGCATGGACAGAAAGTTTGTAGCTTTGAGGTCCGGATTATAGATCATTCCGGATTATGGGTGTCCGAATTAATGACTGTTGACTGTATAGCACTATTCTAATATAGATATTTTGACATAAAATCAGACTTTTTCAAAATTACATGTCAATTTTTTTTCCTTATTTCCAATCTATGACTCAAATTATGCCTAAATATTAAATTTTGTAAAATATGGTGTGAAATTTATGGAGAAATTTAAAAATTTATCGTCACAATTTTTTTTCAGTTTGCCCCAAGAATAATTAATTTGGGGGAACTTCTTACTTTATAGCAACATATTTTCCTTTCCTTTTTTTTCATTGTAAATGAGCAGAAAAATGTCATCGTTCATTATTTCAAATAATTTTAACAAAATGCATAAGCCACGTTTGGCATTATTATTTTTTATAACAAATATGCCAAATTTAAAAAAACGCCAATATGTAAATTCACATACATTCTAGGAAATTTTGAATAAACAACTCTTAATTTTTGGCAGGTATACTTAGAAATACATCCACTTTAAGATGATGATAAAAATGTTATAGGTAATAATTCAAAATTGTTTAAAAAATTATAAAAATTATTCAAAAATATAAATTTTAAAAATAAATCATTAAAAATGGGGGAATTTTATTTGGAATGAACCTAAATTTCAAATAATGGAAGAAGGAATCAAGTAAGTTTAGTAAAAAAAAAATGTGATATTAATAAATATATATCAAATTCAATTAACAGTGAGGAGATAAAATTTTCGGAGCTAATTTTTTAAAAATTACTCATGCGATTTTTACAAAACATGGCAGTTTGGCATAATTTGTGTCTTAGAATCGAAATATGGCATTTCATAAAAAGTTCGATTTTGTATCAAAATACCTATATTAGAAGAATGCTATATGTAAATCAATTACATATCCTAAGTCGCGCTTTTGAGACTTGATAAACACAAGTTGAATTTCAGTGGGAGATATAGAACTGTCCCCCCTTTCTATCTCTTTCTTTTTTTCGCAGTGTACTTATAAACAACTTAATACTACTTGTATTATTATAACTACTGCTATTATGCTACTGGAACAATTTAGGCGTTTGGTCGACCTAATGTCTGAATGCTCGGGTGTTTTGGGCAACTTCAATGTGAAAGAGTTAAACTAACGAATTAACAAACTAAACTATGACTACTACTTTACTCATTTGTGGAAGACACTCCGGCAAGCACACACACTCCGCTTCGCCATTGAAGTAGTCCCTTTGAAGCGAGATGGCGATGCCATTGCCATTGAAGTAGTAGCGATGGCAGGGCCATCTCGCTTCAAAAGAATTTAACTCCTTAACTGCCACTGGCCTATATATACGCCCTTCCAAAATACTATCATTTGCTTTGTGCTGCTACCCGTAAATTTATTCGCAAAGCTTTGGAATGCAACACCACAATGACCTTGACAGAGTATGCGAAGGAGGATACTATTTCAGAGAAGTGTGGGAAGAAATTGCAGAGAGGGGTGTGTCTAAAGCGATGAAAGTAATGACTACGCGGTATTGGCTGGTGTTGTTTGGGTAAAACTTTCTTTTTATTATTATTCTGTGTCCTCCGTTTTCGTTTACTTTTTGTAGTAGGTTCCAGGAATAAAGAAAGATATAACAGATGTTTCAAACCCATTTATCTTTTTTGAATTATTTTTTGATGAACTGCTTGTGCTTCATATTGTTACTGAAACTAAGCGTTTTGTAGACGAGTATATGAACCAACACCTTGCAAACGAAAAATCAAGAACAAACTCGTGGAATTCAACCAGTTCAGAAGAGATATATGTTTTTTTAGGCATACTGATTTCACAAGGTATAACACTAAAACCTGATATTACACTTTACTGGTCTAAAATGAATTGATCGAAACTCCATTTTAGGGATCTTTTTTATTATAAAAACATCATTTTTATTATACTTACATCTTTTTATTATACTTTTACTCAAAACATTAAATTTTTTGCATTCATTTTTTTTCTTTTATTCTTTACTTTGTGAAAGTAAACAGTTTTTAGAAAGTAAAACTTGCGCTTATTTTCTTCCTAATACATCACATAACTACACGTGCCTGTGTAAAAAACCGTGGCACTGGGAAATGCTTGTACGTTTTTCACGGCAGTTGTTAACACACCCCCAGATTGAAATTACAAAATTTCAAGGAATTATACAAAGCATTCTTAAAGCAAAAATTAATATACTTATAAACAACATAATACTATTACAATACTAGAACAAAATATAATTTTTATTTTACATATGAAAAATATCAGTTCAGTTTCCTATAGGAAGCACGATGATCTTTGTGATCGCTCTTTTTAATTCTTCTGATTTTGTTTTGAATTTAACAGTTCTTACTTTGTCAGATCCATGATAGACTTTAATAACCCGACCTAAATCCCTTTGCAAACTGGCGGATACTCCTCTTTGACGAGTACCAGAGTACCAACAGAAATATTGTATTTCTCTGCCATCCACTTGCTTGTTTGCTGCAGAGTTCCCATGTTCCCATTTCTTCTAAATAATCAGAACAACCTTTGTGTTTTTCTGCTGCCATCTTGACTGATTTTCATTTACGTATATTATCATTGGTTCTGGAGTTCTGTGTATTGATCTTCCTATTAAAAATGACCTGAGATCAAAACTTCATACCAATCAGAATCATTGTAAATGGATGCAAGAGGTCTCAAATTTAGTATTCCCTCCATTTGTACAATTACTGTTTTCAAACTCCTCATATGTAAAATGCAAATTTCCTATTGTTCTCTTTAAGTGATGCTTTACTGACTTTACACTGGTTTCCCATAGCACTCCAAAATGAGGAGACTTGGGAGGAATAAAGTTCCAGTCTGCTTCTTTGAATGTGAAATATGAGGCCAAAGTTTTATCAGGAAAATGAATTACATTGTTAAGTTTCTTCTATAGAGATTTAGCTCCTACAAAATTAGGGCATTAACAGTCAATATTTTCTCACATTTGCCACGTCTAGCCATGAATCGCTTAAGAGTGACAGTTAAAGCATCAGAAGTCAAATCTGACAAAGGCTCAAGATGGATAGCCTGTGTTATATACATACACAAATGTAAATTTTATTTAGCATGCTCTTTCTCTGATGCTTGTAAGTGACCGTATAGATCCAAACCTGAAACACTAAAGTGGGAGTGTTCTATTAACTCTCTCTTATGGTAAATTACCCATAATCCGTGAAGACAAAATTGGTTTATATTTAAATCATGCTACACAAAGGTGTACTGTTTTTCGTGCCAAATCTGTGCCACCTAATAGCCAAAATTTTAAACGTACTGCATTTAATAATCCTTAAGGCATGCAGTAATCATCTGTGCACACTAAAAAAATAAATCTTAGCTTAGAATTTCTTGGGAGTATCGCAGGATATTTTTGAGAAAATGGCAAAGATACTTTACCAAGATGGCCACCAACACAAATTATTTCTTTATAATCAACAAAAAGGTTTCAATTTTTAAAGTTACCTGTTATGTCCTTTTTACAAGGTAGAGCCCTCTGCTGATGCTTAATAAGTGTTTCCTTGGCTGTTCTTACCTCTTCTAGTCAAAGGTCCTACCCATTTTGATTCATTCCTGCAATTATAAATAAACCTAAAAATATAAGAAAGTACATTAATGATTTTATAAAAATTGTTACTAATATTCAAGAGTTCGTCTAAAATGTTCAATTTCATATCAATCAACATAGTTCTCTCAGAAAGGTCATTAATGTCAATAGGACTTTTGCTTGCTTTCGTGCACAAAGGTTTCTCTTTTACTTGGTGTCTGGTGCTCAACATCTGGAACTATTGGTTGTAAGCACTTGTAAAGAAGATACGGCTGTCAAAAATCAAATTTTAACTGAACGAAAAGTGCTGATAGAAGGTGTTTAAAACTTTTATACAGTTTGTTTTCAAGACATACATGTTTCTGTGACTTCTAGAAGACAAATGGAAGATTCTGAGCTCTGGCGTGCTGTGGGGTGCATTGAAGCACGACAGTCGATCACAGATGTTGCACTTTTCTTCAGCGTTCATCATTCTGTAGTTTCACATTTATGGAAACAATTCCAAACCACGCAGACAGTTGTCCGAAGGCCCGTAGCCAGTCACCCAAGGGTTACAACCCCCGCGGAAGATCGATATATTGCTATTGTAGCCAAGCAGAATTGCAGAGCGACCTCCACACGTGTGACATCTATGGTTACAGCGTCCATTGGTAAGGCAATATCTGCAGCTACTGTATGCCGAAGATTACGTATGAGTGGACTGTATGCCCAGGTACCTCAAGTTTGTGTTCCTCTATCCGTCTAGTCAAGAGGGGCACGATTACAGTGGTGCCGGGAACACGCCAATTGGAATGGGTCTGACTGGGACAATGTCATGTTTACTGATGAGTCAAGATTTGCTCTGGAGTCAGATGGCAAGCGTATAAGGATATGGCGTGAATAACGAACACGCAATCAGTCCCAAAACATCACCGAACGTTACGCATTCCGAGGCGGAAGCATTATGGTTTGGGCAGGGATTTCATTAGGATACCGCACCGACCTGCACATCTTTAAACAGGGTTCTTTGACGGCTGTCCAGTATCGAGATGAAGTCGTAGAACCCATTGTGAGATTGTACGCTGCAGCAGTTGTCCCTACTTTTGTGTTAATGGCCAATAACGCATGTCCCCATAGAGCTGACATCGTCGATGGCAGAGACCAGCACTTTTGGTCTAAAACATAGAAAATAGGAAATAAACTAATTTAACTAAATAAGAACTAAACTTAAATGCTTTACAGAAACTATTAACCCTTCGTGGCGCACTATACATTAACGTCGGAATTTCAACAAAAAAAGTTGTATGCAGTCTATTTAGTTCTAAAGGAGTATACAGGTAAAATTTTGTAAAAATTGCAGTTACCGTTTTAATTCTGTGGGTGTTCCATGAGGTGGAACACTGCACTGCCAGAGCTTTTAAAAGTGCGACTAAGCGAGCATTGCAGTGAAGCACGAAAATGAGTAGAAGTGTTTGTATAAGAATAAAAAAACTCTGTATTATGGCTGTATACATGGTTTCCTGGATATACACAATATTCTTGAATATATACGGATAAATGAGATAAATATCTATATACAGAAGTCGTATATACAAAAATATTTACAAATTTTCGGAAAGAGTTAGACCTCTCCGCGCCATTTATGGAAAATTAATAATAAAAAAATTAACTACGATCAATGTTAACAATAAAGAAAAATAAGCCTACAATATATACATACACGAAAATTATCTACACAATTATTGAAAATAAATGGAAATGAGACTAAAATGCGACAGCAAAAAATTCGCGCAGGTCTAAGTAAAGATGAGTCAAGCTACTAATAAAATTCCCTCCTAAAACCTACTGCCAAAAAATTCGAGATGCCAATATTAGGGCTTTCATAACACAAAACACACCTCACCCCTCAATACTGCTTTGTTTGAATTCACCCCCCCCTAAACAACGGAAACAGAAAACGTAAACAACGGATGTTCTCTCCTAAGCACAGATGTTCTGATTCGTAACAGCATAAGATCGCTAAAGGTGCAGTATTCAGGCTACTGGAACACCTGGTTTCATTCAATGATTCTGCATATGGTTTTTGTATGAAAGATTTAAAAAAATATAGAACAAATAATTTGGAGTGCAGCCAGCAAAATTATGCCTAATTTTTTTTCCAAATAAAATTTTTTATATCATTAAAAAAATAGAGAAAATTACTTGAAAAAAAGTGGATTTTAATAACACATAATAAATGAAAATTCTGTGTATCCTTGTGATACGCTGCTATTTACTGTTTAAAAAGAAAAGTTCAAAGTATATGATAAAGGTTTTTTTATCTATTTACGGTTGAATTTAAAGGTTTCAGAAGCGATTCAATTTGGGTGTTCCATGTAGTGGAACACTGAGCCGCAAAGGGTTAACACGAAGATTGGTCTTTTGACATTACGTATGTAGTGAGCGAAATGCATTTACTACTATTACGTTTTAGTATATTACCAGGAACTATGTTCTGACCTTAAAGGCATACATGAACTGACTGAAAAGCATGCGTGTGGCAGGGTAGCAGGAAGGCTCTCTACGCTTCTTGGCTAGAAACCACTTCTTAAATACCTACACAGTTCGCAAACTCATTAACATAAAAATTGTACCCGCTCTTATCCTCTCCAGAAATGGAAAATAAGAGAAGATAGCAAAGTTTAAAATAAAATAAAGGTTTGTAAAACTTAAAATCCTTATAGCTGTTTGTTTATGTCAAGGTACTTGCATATTAGCACAATCACCGTAGTAGAAGTCTTTTTTTTTTTACTTGCGTTTGTTTTGTTATATTCCAAGTTCCAATGGTTTTTATTAATAAATTGGGATATTTTTTGTATTAAGGTGAGTTATAAACTTGAACTGTATTGTGATTTGCTGACAGTGAAAGAAATCGTGATAAAATTTCTGCAGAATTGCTGCACTCTGCTACAAAATCATGGAAAGGAACAATTTAGTAGCTTGTACAAAGGGAACAAAAAGCCTTTTATAAGTAGATTTGTTGATTGATATGTTGGATAAATAGTTAATTAAAATATTTAAAAACTCAATGGCGCAGCAACCCTTAGTGAGCCATGGCTTGCACTACCCTGATATCTGCTTTCTTGACAGTGGGCCCCTGGCTGCATGAGCGTATACCCTGGGCAAGTGGTCAGTTTTTTGCAAGACCCCTGGTGTTTAGTCCCCAAGCAAACTTGGTATTCATTTTATTGACCCACTGTAGGAATGAAAGGCTGAGTCAACTTTACCTAGCCCGGGGATCGAACCCCAAAGTTGTTCTGCTGCACAACGAACTAGCTGCTCTGCCACTGGGTACCAATTTGGTAGTGCTGATATGTTTTAGTAAAACTCCTTGAAGTTCAGTAGATGATCATTGTTTTAATGATATGGATAATTTACTAGTAAAGTACACCACACAAAAAGAAATGAGACAGTTCTATATCTCCCTTTCTGCTGGGCCATTTGACAAAATTCAGCTTAAGTTTTTCATATCTCAAAAGTGTGACTTTGAAAAGTGACTCATGAAAAGCGCGAACATTGAAATCAATTGAAATTTCTCTTCCACAAAAGTTCTTCCTCCTGACATAGTGGCATTGAAGTTGATTAAGCTCCTCTTCTATTATGTTAATTTTCCATTAAATTTCTTTAATTTTTTAAGTTGGGATATTGCTTGTTTGAAAAGTTATGGTTTTAAACATTTTTTAAATTTGTAATTGCATTTATAGGCTTATTTGAAATTTATTAATTATGAATTTCAATTTGTGGTCTTTGTAAAATATTAGTTCTAAATTTCTTACTTAATGTCTTTACTGATAACTTTTTTTTTTTTATATATGTTGATACATTTTTTGCTTTAAAAATGATTGAATTATGTTGTTCTTATCTTCTTGTTTTTATGCCTTTAGTTAATCCGCATGCAATATATGTAGACTTATCAACAATTTAAAAGTTGCTTAAGTAAGGCTAAGCCTAATTTTTTGTTTACTAAAGCAGCCATATTTGTTTACATTTGAAGCTTAGCAGAATAGTGAATTAAGTCTTTCTGCACCTTCAGTGTCTTTTTCCAGAGTGGGACCAAAAAGAAACTTTTAATTTTGTGTACTGAAAAATCAGCCTGCTGGTCGAATTACTTGTTTTTTTGCATAGAAACTGTAATTTTAATTGTAAGAATTGTTTTTTAATTGTTTTACCATATTTGGTGGTTTATGTCTTTCAATTTTAATGAAAATATTTTGAGTTTTTATGTCTTTTTGCCTTGCTGCAAAGTGACAATTGAATAATTTGAATGAAAAATATATCTATCTCTCATGAAGTAAGTTTAAATGAAATGCAGGAAAAAATTTGTGTAATTTAATATTCCGTACAGGAAAGTCGTGGTGTGCAAATCAGTTTTTTTTTAATAATTGTTAATGCATTTATTTATTGTTTAACCCATTAACCGCTGAAACTACAAGCAATGATTCTTTTCTCATGAAAATAATAACGAATATTAAATTAAGCATTTATAACATAAATTTACATTGAAAATTTAAAAAATGCTCTTACCTGTGGAAAAAGCGAGTGTTGCGTTTGCGCAACGTCAGCGGAATAAGAATACGCATGTTTGCTGAGTAGGATTGTACTCATGTGATGTTTCATTTGAGTGGAGCGCAGGATTACTTCTTAGCTGTATAACGTTTTATAAATCTACAAATCACTTTACTTGTAATTAATTTAATATTAAAATATACATCATATTTCTTTTACTAATACAGATTATTTCAATTGAAAGATTCAAGCATGAAAAGCTTCATTACGATCATGATGTAAAGCTACATTACATACTTTGCATCTATAAACAGTCTGGCTATGGCACTCTTTACAACGAAGTCTTTTGTTATCAACAGACTTTACGATAAAATATCTACCATCTCCATGCAATGGTTTTTGAATGCTGAATTTATTACGTCTTCCTGTTGATGATCTATTTCTGTCTAATTCAATAGGAGTTTGCAAAAGGAATAATGCAATCTCGCGTCTGAAATCTAAAAGAGACTTTATATTATATTACTTTTATAGTAGTGATATTTAGTAAGTTTAGGTACGGTCTCACCTTATATAATTTATCAGTATTGTCAATTTGACTATTTTCAAATGCAAATTCTTCATATTCCTGTACTGAAAAACATGATATCAATTCTCGTACAACAGGAACAGAAATGTCCTTATCAAAAGACCAATACATTTTTTTCTTGAGGTAAAGAATGATATCCCGTAAGCAATAATATTCCAATAAATCTTCTCATGTAGGCTTCAGATGCAATAAATTCTGGGCAATTTTTTTGCTAAGCGTATATATTTGTTTGTTCAACGAGAAGAGAGTAAATGTCTAAACCAAAAAGAAAATCGAAAATCTGTGCACTAGTTTTATCTTGTATTTTGTCTTTTATAGTTTCTCTTCTATCTCTTTCTTTATGTTCTTCCTGAGACATAACTGACAGTTCCTCTTTTATCCACTTCAAGTTTTCAGTCTTCTGCTTTTTAAACTTTTTAGTATGACTACAACTGCTTTTAGAAGGCTGAAACTTACTTCTTACGGGAATTTCAACTTCCCCAACAGTATCATTTGGTAAAATATCATTATTTAAAACATTGTCATTCTTCTTCATCACTAGCTTCTGCAGTTTCTGGGGAAACAACAACAATATCAGTTTCATTCTGGTCATTATTAACATTATCATCATCTGTTTCTTCTTTAAAAAAATCTTTGAAGAGCTTCTTCTAACGTAAGATACCTTGTTCTAGGGATTTTTAAAGCAGGCAATACATGAACCAGAACATCGAAAATAATGAGTGAAAAAGGAGATTGATTTCCCGTTTCCTGCTGACGTTGCGTCAGCGCAACACCTGTTTTCCCTTCTTTCCCAACACAAATATAAACATCTGATTGATGTAATATTTTGATAAACGGTGACCTTGACTAAAAATAGATCACTCATAAAGACGGCGATCCTTTTGTTAAAGTAATTTCAGCAAAAATACTCGGTTGAAAATTTTGCTTAAATTGTGCCTTAAGTATGAGATTAATTATTATAAACAAAATTATTGTTAAAGGCAAATATTTTTTACAGAAATAATCTTCATAATATTCCCTATACAAAATCATCAGCTGGTATTAAATATCTTAGGTAGTTATATTTATATATGTATTTATTTTGACCGTTGCGTCAACGCAATACCAGCGGCTAATGGGTTAACTTCAGTTACAGAATAAAATGATATTATTAGTTTGGAAATTTGCATAATTTCTCAATTTTTCATTAATAGCCTCCTTTTCAAGCTGAAAATAGAAAAAAAACAATTGAAAAGGTAAGAATCATATTTTTTTGTTCCCCCAGGGAATATAAAGATATGCAGAATATATTGCAGTAAATTAAAATTTATAATATCTTTTGCTTCATAAGTAATGTTTCCCAAAATAAATATAGATAAACAATAGTTAAGAAGAGTTCTCTTTCTGATTTTTAAAATTCAGATATAAGCTTGTTTATAGTGAAATGATGAGGATAAATCATTGCCCCCCCCCCTTTTTTTTGTTTGTTTGGTTTAATATGTTTTCTGTAGTTGTGTTACTAAAAACATGAATGTTGTAATAAACACATTTCAGATTTCACTTCTATTTCATTTCATTTTAATGAAAAATATATTACTAGTGATATGAAGTTCTGTATTGTTCATATTGTGCAGTTTCAACGAAACAGTAATTGTATTTTTTCATAAAATTTGCAAATTTGTTATTGTTTTTATTCATTATTCTGATATTTTCAGATTTTGAAGCATAAGCTGAATTTTCCTCACTATGTCACATCTGATTCCAGAGATTTAATCAGAAAGGTAAAATGTATTTTTCATTTTATTTTTCGAGGAGTAATTAAGTATATGCTTAAAAGAAATATAAAAATGTTGCATTCTAAAACAGACAAATAAGTTATGAAATCTTAGTTTCTTTAAGATTTGCTGCCAAAATTCCTTATAATGTTTAAAAATAAGTTTCACATATAAGACATATCTGCCTTATTTTGTGATAATCATATTGTCAACCGTGCATGGATTCGTAATAAATTGAATGCACATAGAATTGTTGATCGCTTGATAAAATTTATTTTACCAAAACAAACAATTCACGGTTCTGGAACGCAAAAATACTCGTATAGCTTTTCCCAGTATCACAGAATACAATAAGTAGTTCATACTAAGAACGTTAAACACATTACAATGCTAAGCAACTAAACTGCACACATCACAGTGCAAAGCAACACATTTAAAGAGCAAAGCTAACACTGCTATTTCAACCCTCCAAGTTCATCTCTGAACTAATAACGACTACTGACAGACAGCATGTGTTCTCTATGATCTTTTGTAATTTTCAGCCGGCCGCTGAGAAATCTGTAATAAATTCCATTTCTCGAAATTACTGGAAGCTGTATACAGTTAAGGTTATATCTAAGGGCTGGATACAGTTGCATAATCTGATTAAGTCCAGTTATTCATTTACATTTCCCATTACAGTTATGCAAGAATCGGATCATAATGCCCCCAAGATTGGCGATTTCTCCCCAAATTTGGTGAAAAAAATTAGTTGCCAAAACCAACTCCAGCTTTCACCAATTAATTGAGATAGCCATTTACTCAATGTCAAATAGACTTGCCCTTTTATTTTTACTTTTCGGCAAGCTTTGCTTCTTTAGATTTTCTTGTTACAGTTTTAAACAAAAAAGAAATTTTTACATAATTTCACTGAAATTATTAAACTGTACAAAATTTGTTGCAGTACAATTTCTCTAATTCCATTAAAATTATTTGTAAAATCTTTTTGTATTTTAAAATCTAAAATTAAATGTGATACAAATTTGCTTGGTGAATAAATAAACAGAATTAAGTGTAATTTTATTTTTTCAGATGTAAACATAATTACTTTGAGCATGTCTGCTAATTACATTTGTTTTATAAAATATTTCATTTTAAAACTTCTCTTAATATGTAGTTGAGAAACAGTAAATTCTTGTTAATTTTAGAAAAGTCTGCTTTTCATGTTTTTTTTCCCCTCATCATTTTTACGTGAAATTATTGTCATGGCATAGAACTCTACTCTAATGTAATTCTTTCCAAAGCAGTGCATCGTGAGGAGTAGTTCTTCAGAAAGCAAAACCATTTCAAATATCACTGCTTGGAGTATTCTTAATTTTTCGAATTGTATTGTTATTCAATCAGCTAATAATCAATCAGAACACTTCGAGTCATTTTCCTTTAATTGGCAATCCTGGTATTTATTACCTTTGTTAAAAGAAATAATGTTAAAAATACAGAAATATTTCTTAAAGTTTATGAAAGATGAGGTGTTTTTAGGAAATATGCAAACTGTAATTATTGCAAAAAATTTAGCATACTTTATTGAATATTCAGTCCTTATTTAATTTTCCTTAATCTTTATATTAGTTATGTGTGAAATTGAAATAGTTTTAAACATATGAAGCATTAAATTTTACATATCTTCTGTTGAGCCAAATTTATACAGTTGAGATTTTACACAAATTTCTGTTTCGTTCTTTATTTAAGTATTATATGTTTGGTAACTTATTGTTAGAAATTTATCAGAATTAAAATTACTGATAGCTGGACCAGTGCAGGTAAATACAATTATTTTACTTTTTTAAAATAAATGCAGTCGATTCCGGTTAATTGGACCACATCGGGAAGCGATCATTTTGGTCCTAATACCTGGTACGATTACACAAACATTTCCTGTTGTAAGACGGGACATGCTATATGTAGCAAACAGTAAATGTACATGTAAATCGTACTAAAATGTAATTATGAACTTTATGGTGCGGTACACACGTATGGCGAACATACAAGTACAAACAAGAAATACAGTCGAACTTTTTTTCATTTAGAAAATTAATTTAGAAATAAATTCTCAGAAACAATCTCCACGATACTCAACATGCAAAGCACAATAAAAACAATTTCTTACCAAGTACTAGTCAACATTTGAAGAACTTATCCAATGTGATCTGATGCGTTCTCTTGATGGATTGCACGTGAATGAAATCGTCACAAACATCTAACACAGCAATGGGACTGCCTTCATTCCCTCCTGCATGAAATACCGACACAAAGTTTCAATGCATTTCCTCGCATCCTGTGTTGTCACTTGCTCTAACTTATTAATGATATCATCATCATCACTTTCTTGGTCTTCCGATGCTGTTGTGTGTTTTGCTGCAACGATTGCAGCGTCGTAATCTTCATTTTCATCGTAGCATTGAAGCTCGCTGTCAACGGATAAAAATTCTTCACAATTTTGTACCTGTTGAAGTTCTACATGTAAATCATCATTTTCACTTTCAATGAGCATGTCCACATCCATCTCCAAAACCAAGTGCTTTAAGGCTTCGCTGGCTTTTGACAATGAGGTCAGCAAACCTCATCGTCCAGCAAACCTCATCGTCAAAATAGAAATAATAAAAAGAAAAAAGAAAAAAAAAAAAAAAAAATAGAAATCGTGTTAAGTTTTATTTAAATTTAAAATATTTTGAGACGAAATACGAATAAAATAAGTATGAATGGGAAATGAATGATCCGTACCAAAAAGACCAAGCCCCCCTCATTAACATAAAAAACCACAAATTTCATGTGCCAGATGAAAAGAAACTAAATAACGCTGGACATATTCCAGTGAAATTTAAACTTGCAATGTGGGTCTATGCATGTACCAAAAAGACAAAACATGCTTTGAACAGTGTCACAAAAAATATTTGTTCTTTGTGAAATAAAAAAAAAAAAAAAAAAAACACTGAGTCTCTTTTTTTTTTTTTTTTTTTTTTTTTTTAAATCCTTATTTTACTGAGTTTTTTTAATCCATGTAGCCAGACGTCCTTATTATGTAGGTACTTATACTTTCACTGCCGTAGAAAAATTGCATAAATGTTTATTTTTTAATTTTTCTGACGATTTAGTTTGTAAAATAATGTAAAAATATATCTATATTATGCAATTCTAACGTGCATTTTTTTTTTTTTTTTTTTTTAATTCGTAAATTTTGTCATTTATTAGAAACACGCATGGAAAAAGGTAAGTTTCAAAGTCCTAGATGCGCGGTGGTTTCACAGTGCGACCACCACCCACAAAACAACGGGCAAGAGTAGATTTTTTTAAATTCATATGTTATTTGTCTCTAGGATAATAATATTCAATTTCTAGAATTTTTAGTTAAAAAAATTATAAAAATAATATCACGCGCATCAAAGGGTTAAGGCAGCGAGGCTTAGTGCTTTTTCCTATAACCAACAGCTTCCTCTTGTCCGTTCCTGACATGTTTGAGCAACACGAAACAGTTACGCGATCCATCACTTTTTTGGAGCCAGAGAGTGCAACATGTTTGTAACTTAACGAGTCATCCTGTGTAGCACGATAGTACAGCCCAGTCTCATCTGCATTGTAGATGTCATGTGCTGAAAATTTTTCCAGAAGCTCGGGTAGTATTGTTGATTTCCATTCTTCAGCATTTGCACTATCAGCACTTTCTTTCTCTCTATGTGTTTTCTTGAATTTTATGTCATGTCTAGATTTCCATCGAGACAACCAACTGTCCATAGCTTTGAAGTCATCGTGGCCCAGCTTTTTAGTGTGTCCTTCCTTCTGCTTTGCATTTTAACATTGGGCCACTTACTCGCCCAGATCATCCAGTAACAATGGCAAACCATTCATTACCTTTTTCCGGCACACTACCTTTTAAAGTTGGAGTTTTGATTTAAAAAAGGTAGGCCTAGAGGAGTACACAAGTAAAATTTAGTTAAGATAGCACTTAACGTTTTAATTCTGTGGGTGTGCCCAAAGTAGGCACACTGATTGGAATAGAGCTTCGAAAAGGGTGCTGAAACGAGCATTGTTGTCAATGAACTGACCGATGAGATGTGGAGAAACAAAAACTACAGACTCTCAATTGTCCTAGATTATCGATGAGCCTGGTCTGGGCACACCTAGGGTTCACCGTTTGATTTCAGGCAAGATTTCAAAGTAAAAATTACAGCCAAAAAAATAACATAGAAATTTCTTTTCAAACAATTCTTTTTATACCCTAAAAAAAATCTGGAAGATTTCTTTGAAAAATGAGGGTCTTAAAAAAACTAAACATGGCTAAAATATATGGACTGGTTTTTGTTGATCTGCCATCTGCTATAAATAAGGAAGGTTCAGAGTAACCTATAAATCCTCTTTCATTCAATTTTTCTGTGCATACAGAAGGAAATTTTTAGGTGTGTCCAGACCGGACACGCTGTGCCACAAAGAGTTAACAGCCTCATCGACATCTGGGTCCTTGCCCTCACACTTCCGTTTTTTGGAAGTTCCTCCTCGTCCTCCACATTGTGCCCATTCTTCTCACAGCTCATTCTCTTGTTTTATCAAGAGCGAAATTGTAGTCTTTGCCAATCCGGTTATTTCCACCATTCGACGCTGACTAGTGTTTCGTGGTTGTTGCTTGATCTTGTCCAGGAAACCAAGTTTTTCAGCTAACATCAAGTCCCGTCGTGGCATTTTGGCAGGGGAGACAAGACACGCATGCAGTTCACTAAAGTTGTCTGAAGAAACCTTGGTGTTTCAGGTTCAAGATGTTGAGGTCAAGAGGGAGATAAAGTGCCTGCCATTTAAAACTTTAGCACTAAAATCATCCCCAAAATGTGATAAAATGATAGCTTTCTCGTGTAAACTTTAAACATGATTGACAGGCAAGAATTCCGTTCAGGTGGAGCCGGACACTTTCCTCAAAACTCGGAGGCACAGGTGAAAGAAAATGGTGCACATGTTCACCTCCCACCGGTTTTGCTTTTGTCATGTACTTCAAGGAATTGCTGACCTTTATGAAGCATTTTCCTGGGGAGCTGTAACTACAGATCCTTCCATATGTCACAGACCACCTGTACATCCGCTGTACGCTGCCAACTTGTGGCTTCTGTTTCTTATTCGCTCTCACGTTTTTGGTCCGATTAAACGAAATTTTGATCCAAATAAGCGAATAATATTAGGCTTATGTACATAGGGTTTGTTTCGGTTCTTTAGGATTTGGTCTGAAAAAGCAGCTGTTCCGATTATCTGGTGGCGCAATTAACCGGATTCGACTGTACTTCATACTGAGATTAAATTGGTTATGCAGATCAAGGTTTTTACTTCCTTGTACGAAATTAAGGAAGCATTGTAATCACGAAAAATTTTTGGTATCATTTTTCAACAAAAATATCCATTTTGAGCACTGTTGACTCCATTTGAACAGTCTTTTTGTATAACATCTGTATTGTGAATACAGATTCATTTTTCCGAAATGGGTTGTAAAACGGATTCAGAAGAGATTTTTTCATGACTTCTGTCTGCACATATGCATGTATTTTGTATAACTCGAAAGCGAGTTGTCTCAGAAAGTTGAAATTTAGTACATGGGACCTCTATAACACATTGTTTTGCACCTCCCTTTTAGGTTGCAATCGGCTGCACCAAACATGTGTAAGAGGTTTTTTTATATATCATCTCCTAGGAAAGTAAAATTTAGGAAGCTTAATGAAAAGCTTACTAGAATTTTGTTGTAGTAAAATTTGCTAGTAATATAATTAAGAGCCAGAAATATTTTTTTTCCTAATTAGTAGATTGAAAAAATATGTAAAACAATAGTCCATTATAATAAAATTGAAGCAGTTAAGCAGTTATTGTTATTAAATGGAAATTAATTGACTTATCAAGGGGAACAAACCAATTTCCAATCAGTTAACAGTAGTTAATATATTTCATCATTTTTCCAAAGTAAATCAAAGTTCAAACAAATTACAGTTAAATTATCATTTACTAAGTTATTCTGTTTGATTTAAAATGCAAGCCAAGAACCAAACTAATGATTAAAGTAAAATGTTTTATAATACCTTAAGAGAAACTATTCCCCGAAACTTACAACTGATCATAGTAAAACAATGCAAAAAGAATGTAAAAACAGATTTAAATAATGAACTGAAACAACGTGCAAAATAATACATTTTTATTTGACTTAATTGAAACATCACAAATGTAGATATTTAAAAGCATTAAAAAGGCCAGAAATGAATTTAATTAAACTTGCATATTTGTTAAATTTGAATCAAAGACAAAATAGCTGGAACAGTCAATGTTCATAGCAGTGGAATTTGAATAATGTTGTAGTATTTGGATGGGGGCGGAGACAGTCAGCCGTGATATGTTGGACGCTATTTTTGCAAGGCAGGAAAATGAATAGCCATGCAAGCTAACATAAAGTTGGCAAAAGCCATGCAGGCTAACATAGAGTTTGTAAGAGAAATGTTCTATGTTAGTTAAATTTGACTTTTAAACTTTATCAAACATAAGAAATTAATTTATTTCTGGCTAATGGTCTCAATTGTACAAAGAGATATAGAAGAATTAGAAATTTTCACTTGTAAAGGTCTACTAACAGGCCTGGGAAATTTAAATTGGCCCAATTTGTTAATAAAAGGATCTAATGCTAGAAGAAATGGTTATTTTACATCGTATATAAAAATTGCAGTAATTACAAAATTTACAAACCTTTAACAGAAAGATATTGAACATGTTTTGCTTTTTGAATTATCATAACCCTATCATTTAAATGATCGATTGAATGTATAATGCCTTTTTTTTAAGACAAAAATTAATAAAATTATTTGGTACTGGATTTATTTTAAGAAATTTAATAAGAAGAAAAATTTCATTTTGGATATATAGTGTACCTGTACAAAGTTTTTTAATTCATTGTATTTGATTAATTGTTGTGTTACTACTTACTTTTCTGGAAATGTTAGAAGTCCAATTAATTAAATTTGAAACTCCGTGTTTTTGTCAAATAGTTGAATCTGCATGTAGTTTACTATTTAAAGTTCTGGATAGTTAATAACTTTTAGTGATGAATTAGTTTATTAAGAGTGAGGCTGTTTGGACAAATTTGGGAATTTTCTGTTTTGTTAAAATTATTAAGAGTAATGAAATCATCTATGTATATGTAAGTATGAGCATAGTAATTTAAATCATTTTGTTGTAATGTTTTTTGGAATGTAAATTCTTTGATAAATAAAAATGGTTACTTAGGCTAATAGATGCATGAGCTCCCACTGCGATACCTCTTGATTAAAAATTTGGTTGTCAGATTTAATGAAATTATGAAAAGCAGTGCAATGAAGGAAGGTCTTCCATCTATTAAAGTCTACAACAGGGTTTCCATGCTACCTGAAAAATCAGGAAAAGTCAGGAAATTTGAAAATTGACCCAAAAAAGTCAGGGAATTTAAATATTTTTGTCAGAATCTCGAAAAGTCAGGAAATTTCATACTGTGATCGCCCTAAAAAAATGATTTTCGTGCCAAAGTTGGAAGCGATCACTTTCTTAGTAAATTATATATTGCATGAGTCATTCGGACAGATTGGTGTAGAGCAAATTTTTGCAGCACCAATTAAATTGTCTTTTAGAAAGGCAGAGTAAGTTTCCAGCGTCTTTGGTTTCCAATAACCTCGAGTCACGTGCGTATGTACATTGCATGTTGAACAAAAGTAAATTCTCCTCATTCTCATATAAAACAAAATCTTTTAAACCTTTTCTTCCTTCTAAATGATTTATAAATGATTTATTATTAGTTAATAAAACTTTTAAGTCGTATGCAATTGGCAATTTTTTTTTTTTTTTTTTTTTTTTTTTTTTTTTTTTTTTTTTTTTTTCCCGTTTCAAGTGGTACCATTATTAATTTACCCTCAGCACAGCCAGCATGTGCTATATGGATATCCTGGAATTTTCTTGAAAACGCCTAGAAAAGTCAGCGAATTTCATTCTCCTATTTGAGTGGCAACCCTGCTAGAATGACTTTTTAAATTTGACAATCAACTTAGTTACAACCAAGCCTTCTTTGGGATCAAATCCGTGCCCTTCATTACTGCTGGAGGCTCTCCTAACCACTAAACTTTTTGGGCTGAATGCCCAGATGTAGTGCAAAAGTTATAGAATTATCAACAATTTCAAAGCTGTTTAGGTCTTTCTAATCCAAAGTAGGACGCCATTTGAAGCTCTTAGTAAAACAGTGAATTAAGTCTGTGCAGCGTTTTCAGTGTCTTTTTGCTGAATGGGACCAAAAGTAAACTTTAAATTTTGTCACCAAAAAATATGTCTTTCTGCCCGCTGAATTGCTTATTTTTGCTTAAAAACCAGTTTTAATTTTGGGGGGGACTGTATTTGTGGGCTATATGTTTTCCTGCGTTCTGCAATTTTTAATGAAGGTGCTTTGAGTTTTTATGTATTTTTTTGCCTTGCCGCAAGGTGAGAACTGAATTAATTGAATGAGATATGTATCTGTAATGAAATTAAAGGAAGTTTAAGTAAAATGCAGCAAAAAATGTGTATAATTTAATAGGCTGTACAAGGAAGTTGTAGCGTCCACATGAGATATTTTAAGTTCCAAAACAAAGCGTAAATAATACTTGATCAGTGAAAAGGAAATGTCTGATTTATACAGTGGCTCCCAAAAGCGTTCGTACGGTTATAATTTTCATTGAAATAGGGCTCTATCCATTAATTAAAAGTAAACTTTCTGAATAAGATTTTAATAATAAGATCTATAATCTATCCGTAACAAAATTACATGAAATATTTTTTAAATATAGCGAAATTTTATTTTTAAGAAATTAATAATAAAAAAATGACAAACATTTTATCTCACAAAAGTCTCCGTACACTTCAAAAAATCTTGACATATTAGTAAATATTTTCATTTGTCGTTAAATTAATATTTAGTAGGATATCCTTTAGCCTCAATAGCTTTTAAACGTCTGGAAATAGATTTTACTAATTTTTTTTGTAATTTCTGTATCAATGTTCATCATTCCTTCCATCATGACTGTTTTGAGTTCGCTTTTCATTTTAATGTTGTGTTTTCCTACTCTAACCTCCAGTTCTTTCCAAATGTTTTCTATGGAGTTTAAATTTGGTGACTGAGGTGGTGTGTTCAAAACCTGTGGCAATTATAGAGACACCACAGACGAACGTTGAGAACCGTATGCTTAGGATCGTTATCATGATTAAAAATAAAGTTGTTTCCAATACCAAAATTTTGGGCTGATAATTTGAAATTATCTCTTAAAATATTTAAATAAAGAGAATGATTCATTATGCCATCAATAAATACCAAATTACTTAGTCCTGATGCTGCCCTGCACCCCCACACAAGAACACCTCCACCGCTATGCTTAACTGTTCCAACTTAATACAGCTATTCGACCATCGGAACCAAAAATGTTACATTTGCTTTCATCAGCAAATGGGACATTATTCCAGTACGTTTCGGGTGTATTTATCATTAATTTTGCGAATGAAAGCCTAAGCTTTCTGTTTTTCTCACTAACAAAGAATTTTTTACGGGCAGAACGCCCATGTAATCCAGCTTCTCTGAGAACTCGTCGAACAGTTTCAGGTGAAATTGAAGTAGAAAACTTTGCATTAAATTCTGCAGAAACTTTTACAGCACTCAAACATGGATTTTTCACAAATTTTCTAATAATAAATCTCTTATCACGTTTAGTTAACTTTCTCGGTCGACCTTTTCTTACTATGTTTGCAATCTGATTTTCTTCCTTAAAGTGTTTTATCACATACTGCACTGTAGAATGGGATAAATTAAATAATTTAGCGATATTTCAAATTGATTTACCACTGCTATGGTAAAAAATTATCAATTTTCAAATGCTGTTTGTAATTTCTTTACGACTGCGACCCATTTTTCAATAGTAAATGGAATATTATGAAGTAAACAATAAAAAATTAAAGCAAAGGATTTTTTAAATGCCACCAAAATGCAAAAATTAAAAAAAGCGGCAAACGATAATTCTAATTTTTAATTTTATCCAAAAATATTTCAGTGTTCGAAGACTTTTGTCAGATAAAATGTTTGTCAATTTTTGATTATTAATTTCTTAAAAATAATGTTTCGCTATATTTAAAAAATATTTTATGTAATTTTGTTATGAATGGATTATAGATCTTATTATTAAAATCTCATTCAGAAAGTTTACTTTTAATTAATGGATAGAGCCCTATTTCAATGAAAGTCATAAGTGTACGAACACTTTTGGAAGCCACTGTATATTGTGTACAACCAATAATCTAATACTTAGTGTTATAGATGATGAGCTATGCAATGAAACTGTATGTATCTGTATACCAATGGATTGTACATGTGTACTTATTATTTTTTTTTAATATATCAACTTGTTACAATTTACATCTAATTCATAATTTTTATAATATCACGATTGGTCAAATTAATAATGTATTAATGCTTAAAAAATCAAATCATTTAATTAGGAGATAGTTTTAAATGTGTTATTACTACCTGACAACACCATACTGGAAAACAATCAAAACAGAAAATGGAATTACATCAAATAGTTTTAAGTTAAGAGCTTGAATTCAAACAATAACAGCTCACTTCTTCAGCTCGTGTGCATTAAACTGAGTATTTTCTCTATATCATCGGTAGAGGACGTGGCCGATGATATTCTTTTGTTACAGTCTCTCTCCTGGCTATGAAGATGTTTCAGTGAGTAGCCAGAGGAAGAATTATGTGGTTGGTTCTTTTGCGAAACATTCTTAGAAATCTTTCTTGATCTCCATTTCCAAATGGAGTGCTTCTTCGTGAGATTACTCAATGGTCTTGAGATCTCTACAAAATTAGAAATGTAGCATCAATACCAGCTGCAAGTCTGAAGGAAACTTTGCACTTGCTTCACATTCTTTGGTGAGGAAATTTGCTGAATGACTTTTACTATGGCAAGGTCTACTTCAGCTCTAGAACTTGTGATAAAATGTCCAAGATATTTCACTTTAGAACAAGCAAAATGACATTTGTTTCAATTAGCATGAAGTTTGAATTTTAAGAGTCAATCAAAAACTAAGTGCAAGTGTTCGAGATGCTCCTCAAAAGTAAAAGACATCACAATAATATCGTCGAGATAAGTGTGGATCTTTAACTCATTCTGGAAAATATCTATTAACTTTTTGGATGTGGCTGGTGCCATCTTAAAACCAAAAGGCATTCTTGTGAATCTATAGACTCCAAACTGACATACAAAGGCAATTTTTTCTTTGTCCGGAAAGTACATCTTAACATGCTGATGCCCTTATTTTAAGTCTGTGGTAGGCATATATCTAGTTTGCTTTACATTATGAAGTTCATTCATATGAGGCAGCAGGTAGGGATCAGACTGAGTCATGGAATTCAGTTTCCTGTTGTCAATACATAATAGAAAGGCACCGTTTGGCTTGGGAACTAAAACAATGAGTGCTGCGTTATGGTGAATCTCACTCTTCCATTATGCATGATGCAAGAAGAGCATTGATTTCTTCAAAATCTCCTTTCTTTCTGGATATAGTGTGTAAGGGGTTGTAGCCATTGGAGGTGAGTCACCTGTATCAATTTGGTGCTCGATGTAAGGAGTTGGTTCTCTCCCCCCTGGAGAGAGCATAGTTTCATATTTTATTAATAAGGCGTTCAATCATTTTCACTGCTCTTCAGTTATATTTTCACCTTTGTCTGGAGGTAGTAGGCAAGGATTTGTTAACATGTCACAGGATTGGACTTGAACTCAGCAAATAGAAAATATTTATTTGGACTGTCACCGAAAAAACACTTTTGCTCTCGAGTATTTAAAACTACTCTCTTCCCTTAAGAAGTTTTCTCCAAGTAGTGTTCAATTACCTGTAGCATCAGGAAGAACTATCAGCGTCAAAGGGAAAGTCCATCTTTCAAGGCCAAGTTTCATACAAGTTGTGCAAATGTGTTTCATTGTTTCGCTGCCATCAGTGAGACAAACAGGGCAAGAGGATTTCTCGAAATTTACCCAATCTTCTTTCAAGTTGTGGTAGAGTTTTTTGCCAGCGATTGAATGACTTGCTCCACTATCCACACAAGCTGTGCTCTATATTCCATTGATAGAGATATTCATCACTGCAGTAGTCTTAGTGTTGCTTAACTTTTGTATATAAATATTGTCAAAACAAGTTGAGGTTGAACTCGTGGAGTGCTGACAATCTGGGCTTTTTGCTAAATCTGCTACATTGGTATGTGTCTTCTTCACTGGCTTGGATTTTGGGGATACCACCTTCAGAATTGGAAGTTTTCTTTTGAGTTGGTGAGATTGCAACTTTGCTTTGGTTATTATGTAAACAATCGTAAGTGTCCAAATTTTCTGCTAATTCTGCATGCGAGTTTAAGTTCGTCCAAATGCCCAAAAAGTGATCTTTTACTTCTTGAGAAACTCTCTTTTTCATTTGATAAGATATAATGAGCTGCTTCAGATCATAAAATTTTGTAACATTTAATTGTTTAAGCCAATTTTCAAAATAACTGGTCAGTTCAAAATAGAAATCACGCCAAGTACTTTCAGCAGTGAGCTTATTTGTCTTTAAAAGCATTTCCTTCATCTTTTGGCAATCTCTTGATTCCTCGTCTGGTTCACGAACAATTAATTTTCCAATTTCTGTTGGTAACGATCCCACTAAGTAAAATACGAAACCGAAGTTTCTTGTGGAACGTTTAAAAATTTCAGTTGTCTCTCAATAACGTTTAGGAATAAGACCATGTAATTATCCTTAGGATCATATTTAGGTAAAATTCTCTCAAAATCCCAACTGATTTTTTTAATTAGCAACAAGACCTGTTCTAGTGGAGAGAGGTGTCTTCTGAACGTCAAGTTGAAGTTTCAAGTGTTCCAATTCATAAGCTCGCTCTTCTGCTCTTTCTTGGCTAATTTTCCTTCCTTAGCAGTTTCTTCTTGAGCAATAAGTTCTAATTCAGCTTGTTTCTCAAGTCTTTCTTCTATTTATTATATTAGTCAACATATTTTTCACTAATTCTTCATCATAATTATCGGATTTTGTTACGAGTTCTTTTAATTGTTTAGATTGTCTGCCACGACTAAATCCAATTCAAGGGCAAGAAGTTTTAAATCTTCTCTTCTCCCCCTACACAAAAAGGACATTTTTGTCTTTTGCGAAATTTAAACACTGTCGTAAAGTCTCAGTTAAAGTTCACACTGTGGTTGTTAAAGCTTAATATTCTAATTTTATATTTGTTTGAATTCTAAATATATTTAAATTTGTCCTTCAGTCCTTAGATATCATTGATAATTTTAAGCACTTAGGGTCATACAGAAGAAATCAACTTCACAGTAACTGGAAATAAACACTACTGGTTCACAGTACTTATAATTCACACATTTGTCAAAACTTAGTATCAGTTAAAATTCTAATACTACAAATAATCAAATATTATTCAATCGTTTTAAGTCAAGATTACTTATCTTAATCATACATATCGGGGTAGATATTAGCAATGCACCTCTGGGGTAAGAAGATCCATTCTTTTCATATAAGACAACAAAATGGTTATCAAACATCTGTATGAAGTATCCTGAAATAAAAGTAAATTTGACACGTTCTGCAACTCTATACTGCTGCTGCGAGTTGGGTGCCAATTTTCTCCATATCATCGGTAGAGAGCTTTGCCGACGATGCTCATTTGTTACAGTCTAACCCCCCCCCGCCCGACTTCGCAGACGTCGAGTAGCCAGAGAATCTTCATCTGGCTTGGTTCATTTGCTACAATAAACAATAGAAATGTTGTCTAATTTTTCTTGATAATGAAGGCATTCAGTTATAACATAACACTTTTAACTTTTAGCATATTTTTTTCCCACATGCCTGTAATGTTCAACACTTTTAACTTTTAGCATATTTTTTTCCCACATGCCTGTAATGTTCAGTTTTTTCTCACATCTTTTTGAATTCCTATAAAAACTAGAAAAATGTCTAAATTCTGTCTTGAAATTTTCATACTGTAATTAAATTCATTCTTCAGTCCTTAGAATTCCTTTCCTAATACAATCAAGCCAATTTGTCAATCTTAGTCATGTAGTCTTAACAATAAATTATCTAATTAATTCTAATTTTGTATTGAAAATAGTCTTGTCAGGCTATTTTCAATACAAATTGGGTGCAAACAAGACTTTGACCATGAGAGAATAGAGTATTGCAATGTAGAAATGATGCAAGCTAAAATGATGAAATTTGTTCATTCTCCATATCTCCATTTTCCTTAGATGCAGCAGAAACATTCTCATCAGCCAATTCATAGAAATCAATGTTTCTTTGATGAAGCAAGCTGCAAAATATCCCTGGCTCAAATGAAAGAGTTGCTGTAAATTAAAGTAACAATCCCTAAAATTCTCCTGACCCCAATATTCAGAATTGCACAAGAAAACAATTAGCTGCCTAATTATTTAGTAAAAATTGCCTTCAGATTCCCATTTGAGGAATAAGCACTCAATAGCCTGAATCTATGAGATATGTAGTTTTTATTTCCAAAATAGGACACGGAATTTGGCAGACCAGATTTCTTTGCTTTTGTGACAACTCTATGAATACAGCTTACCTGAAAAAGAAGGACAACACATAGTTTTTTTGAAAAATATACTAAAAGTTGTGATTTTTAAAGGCAAAAAATATTTACTATTTTGAACACCCTGTGAGATAGAAATTTATATGTTCTGAAGCAATAAAATACTGCAAGATGGTCAAACTGTCTTGAAATTTATCATAACAACATAATATATTAAAAGAATTACAGAGAAAAGATAGAAAAGATTAAATTTGCTGAAATAAATTAAATTTACAATTTCAAAAGTTTTAAGCTGAACAATTTTAAGGAAATTAATTGCTCTTGCTTTTAGAAAATTGCTTAAATAATAATGATAAAAACTTAATAAAAATTATAATATCTTGCATTTTAATTTATTTTCTTAAATCAAGAAAAGTAATGTCTACATTAACTGAGTTAAGATTTTTTTTTTAACAATAACAATTTAAGCTGATACATCAACAAAAGTATACTTTGTCAGAATATGAAGTGTAGCATGTTTAATTAGCTATTCTGTTAAATGCTTCACACAATTTCTTTATATGAGAGCCAATATGTGAATACTGTGCTATAATTTCTGTAGCTTTTGAGAAGACCAGTTAATCAGAGGCTTGGCAGTGGTCCGGAGGATGCGGAAGCAATCAAATGCCATCCATTCTTTCGCCATGTAAACTGGGATGATGTATTAGCTAGAAGAGTAGAACCTCCATTCAAGCCTCCCCTGGTAAAGAGGAAAAAAATATTTTTTAAACTTAACACTAGTTGGTAGTCATTTCATATGTCTTACTGATAATGAATAATGAGTACTTTGAACAACTATAATTCTTGTGAAATAAATGAAAATAAATTCTCTGTTTGATTTAAATTATGCTTAAGTAATAAAATCAAAGCTTCATTTAAGTAATGATTTACCGAATTGAATATAAAGGTTTTCCTTTGTTTCTTGTATCATTAATTTGTAAATGTTTTACACTAGCACAAAAAAATATGTAAGATTGCTCAGAAAAGGTAAATTGTACCAGTTACTCAGTTTCATTGATGGCATTCATTCAGCTTGCCTTGTTGATGGCTCATTGCTGCCATTTATTCAGCATTCTTAAATATATTAATCAGTAATATGTTGTAGCTTTGAACAGCAGGCTCAGAACTGATGCTGGTACTAGCAAAAGCAGTTCTAAAGTTTTTTTTTTTTTTTTTTTTTTGTTAATTTGAACAAATATACAAAACCACTTAGTGGATCCTTGTTTAAGCTAAGGTTTAAGCCTAGGTAATTAATTTTTTTTCACCCGAGTCGCTTGAGTTGTACATTGATGTAAATGGGCTGTCTTTTTGTCCCTTGTGCGGATGGATTCAAGCTAAGCTTTGAAATAGCAGTATATTAATGTACATGGACATATAAACATATAATCCCATTAATGAAGCTTGCCTGCTGAGTACAAATTGTTGCTCATTAACATTTGCGTTCTGATATGTGCCTCACCGTGTTGTTATTTGTAGCCAAATGCTATGGTGAATGCTGCTGATCTTTAAAGTTGACTTTGTCATGGGGGAAAAAAAAAAGTAAGAATCTAGCTTTGCATTGTATTCTTTCACAGTATCTTTATCAGATGCATTGTTAACCAAATGATTTAAGCCTTTTTTGAAGTTAAAAACAACTACAAGCAAAGGATTTATTTAAAAACTTATTAAGGCTTATTCTTAATGGATGCAATTAATTTACTTGTGTTGCCTCATACCTTCCTTTTTATTATATTATTAAACCTTTAATAATGTTCTAGTCCAGAAATATTTTCTAGTTGTACAACTACAGTTTTTAGCAACCTAATAATTTAGAATTTTGTGAGTCTTTGCATTACTGTATATCTTTTGTAACCTTGTTACTAAAGCTTTAGCGGCTTTTGAAGAATTTTCTGGGATTATTTGTGTTTAGTTAAATATTGGTGCTATTTGTATTTATTTTCATAATGATCTGAAAATAATTTTAAATAATAACGTAAAAGTTATATTTTAATTAATATAATTTTTGTTGCATTCATTATTTACAGTAAAAGATAATTTAATGTGTCTGTGATATAAAATCTTCTGAATTTGTCCTTAATAAAAATTGTTTTGATGAAGTTATAAACATATATTTAATGCTTCTCTCTTTCTGACAAATTTTATTAGTTATTGCAGTTTCTTTGACTGAAAATTTGATAGGTTTAAAATAAAACTGTAACTTCTAATATCTATAAGCTTTTTGTAATCCATTTTCATCTGCACTTTTTATTTTGTATTTAGCAATATATTTATTAAATAGGTTAGTGAAGATGATGTATCCCAGTTTGATCCAAAATTTACAAGTATTGCACCCTATGATAGTCCAGATGATTCTTCACTAAGTGAAAGTCAGAATCAGATATTTTGTGTAAGTATCTGAATTTGAATTCTAATGAAACAACAATAGATACGTTGTTGTTTTATTAGATAGATACGTTGTTGTTTCAATATATAACGTTGATAACAATAGATACGTTATTTCTTTAACTTTCTTTTACGACTTTCCTCTTTTAGGGATTTTCTTACATAGCACCATCCGTATTAGATGAAGTATTTCATAGTAAATCCAGGTCACCCATAAAATATGGTCTCAGTCCAAGAGGTGCATTCAGGTAATAATTTATTTAGTAATACTTTTTATTTACAAATTTCACACATATGAAAGTTTGCTCAATAAACGTAGTTTTCCTAAATGTCAAAAAATAATTTTCATATTATTGTGCAGTTATGATCTTGAAGCATAATTTGATAAGCTGGAAAATCTGCGTTTTTTTTTAAAATCAAAGCACATTCCTCTCTATTTTTTTAATTACTGTTAATAAAGAGTGACATTTAATCAGCTTTATAAGAAAAGCAAGATATTTTTACATTGTGTTAGTCTTGCATGTGTTGTCACATTACTTTTGTTTTAGTACAGTGCTAAAAAAATTCTGGATCCGAAAGTTAATTTGTATCATTTTGTGCTGTTTTATTAAAAAAAAAAAAAAATTAGACAGCTCTTAAAATTTGGCAGATATTGTTCTTATGTACTAGCCTTGTATAAGAGTATCCCCATTGAAGAGTGACTACACCAGAATTCTTCAAATTTTAGAGCTGTGTTTGCTCTACACTGAGAACCCACGAGCAGTAGAGTGGTAAAGTCCCCTCCCCCCACTGGTAGTTTGATCCAGGGTTCGAATCCTGGCATATGGGCTGGCCAGATAGGCATTTCTGTTGTTTTCTTCACCTGTAGCATGTATGTGAGCCAGTTACCCGTAAAAAGTTCTCACGAAAGCATCCCTTCCCTTAGGCATATAGCACTCGAGTGCTTTACCATAAGTAAATAAACCAAAACACTGTTTCTTTCTTTGGAACCTGCTCTACAATTTTCAACAGACTATTATGCTTAGCTGAGGCAACAAGATTTCAACATTTGTTAGACAATTGCATTACATAACTACTCTATAAATAGGGTTACAGTTTCAGGTGAAAACTATTTGAATTTAAATTTGTACATCGATGCCAGACTATTCATCAACACATTCCAATAACTAGCACTAACTATATTTACATGATATCATGAATATGCCGCTTTTATATGGAGCATATTAATTTTCCTAATACAATTAAGCCAATATGTCAATCTTAGTCGTGTAGTATTAACAATAATTTAATAAACTGTTAATTTAGATCATGAAAAATAGAATACAGTTCTGTTCTTTCATGGATTTTATGTCATTTTTATTGATGTATTAATACTTATATATTATTATGTACTTTTGCTGCCAGAAGTAAATTCTTGATCAGGTACCTTTGAAAAGGAGCTTATTGTCAGTTAAATACTTTATAAGAAACTGAAATGTTAGAGGACCTTTAAAAATGTAGTTATCTGCATCAGCCACTTCCTCACAAGTACATTTCTGTAAAAGAAGTATTTCTTACATGAAAGTATGATCGAGAAAGCTCATGTCAGTTATATGTGGTTGTAACAAAAGTTTTCTGTCAAAAACATTCTTAATAAAGTTAGAAATAAAAACATGAAAGCAGTGCATTTTATTGCAGGTAGTAATCACCGCCCAAATCTGATTTTCTGGTTTTGGTAGTTTTAAAACCTTCAGCCCAGAAACTTGGTGACTGCAAATCCAAAAACATATCAACCTCATTTTGGATGTCCTGTGCAGAATGGAAGATAGCACCAGCAAGATGTAACTGCAGGTGTAAAAAAGGGTAGAAGTTCAAAGGAGTGATGTCGGGGCTGTATGGTGGGTATGGCAAAAGATCCCATTTGAGTCCATACAAAGTTCAGCCCGTGAATGGAGACACATGTGCATTATTTTGATGGAAACAGTTTTGCAGTTGAAAAATGAATGCGCTCCATAGTCACTTTAGGTATTGATTCAAGGTTTTAGACCTCTTTCCATCAGAACCTGAGTTCAACGTTTTTCCTTGATAGTAGAGTCAACACAGACTACCATCTTGCTGTACATCTTACTGTAGAGGAAACTACCTTTTTTCAGATACTCTTTGTGGATGATACCACGGCAATCCCATCAGATACAAAGCATGATGTTTTCGTTAGTTAATTTGTGCTTTGCGATGCTGCCGACAGGCTCACTGGGCATGAACCTACCCCCGTTTCAACTTTTGTTGTTGAAGTAAATCCAATTTTCATCACAAGTGATGATATGGTCCAGAATTTTGTCCTTGTGTTGATATTCAAGTAGATTAGTGCAGGCTCAAACATGTCTGTCCTTGTCTGCTGCTTGAGTCAGCTTATGTTGCACCGGGCAATTGTACTTGTACATCAAGTTTATGTAATGCTTAGCATGACTAATGGTCATGGCACTAACATCTAACTCTTCTTAAGTGGTTGTAGAATGTTCTTCCAGAAGTTCTCGCAGGCGGGCCTCATCAACATCAGTAAGCCGACCAGAGTGCTCTGCTTGAATGCCATGGTTCTTGTTTTTGAACTTTTCGGTACCAAACTTTCACAGTGTCATATGATGCAACATTACCTAAAGCTGTATACATAATTTGGTGACATCCTGTACCTGACTTTTTGCAACAGAACTGGAAGTAAATGATGGTTCTAATCGAACTGTTGGAATATATATGATGGAACCAATGCATATAAATATATTCCCAAATAAAGTGATGATTCTTACTGCAAAAATTCATAACTGAGTGTATTTATCTTTTGACATATATGAAAAAAGGTTACTCAAAACTGTATGTATAAATCTTTGAATAAGATTTATACCTTTGATTAAATCTTTGAATAAGATTTATATCACAATTGTTATTGACAATGAAAATAATGTAAAATTAGACTCTATCTTAAACCTTTCCCCCAAATATTTGCTACAGTAATTAATATCATAATAATATTAATTAGTTTGTAAGAAATATATTTGGGGGCTACGTAAAATTGCTGTGAGGGGTAGCCTGCGGGCTCACAATTTGAGACCATTGCTATAGAGTTATTGAATAATATTAAAGGAACTAAATAACTTTTCATGCTCAATAAACTGGGTGGAACGTTCTCTTGACATTAAAAATTGTAAAAGAAATGAGAATGACAAATATGAAAGGTATAATTTCTGTGTTACTGGATTATATTTTGGTGCTGCTTCCTCTTTGCATTCAGCAGTATGGATAATTTTTCACTTTTTACAATACCAGCAATGACAGATGACTCTTGGAAAAATTATGATGGTTAGTAAACGTCGTTTTGGTGGTGGAATCATAAATTATTTTACAAATTTTCATTTTATGAAATCTTATTCCATTTTATAAATTCATTGGGGGGGGGAAATCAGATTTACATGTTTTGCTGTCTAATAGAAAATAACTTGATCATGTATAGATGCTGTGGTAATGCAATCTCTAATATAAAATTCAAATTAATAAATTTACGTAACTATTTTCTGAACATGATCTTTATGAATTACTGTTAGGACTAAATTGGTTCATATATGAGGTATTCTAGTACAAAATATGAATGTGGGAAAGTGAAAGTTTTTAAAAAGAAAATTTTAGAAGTCTGTGTTTTCAGTATTTATTGAGACCCTGCATATTTCTTTTGTAAAATACTTTTACTGTGTTGTGTTTTTCATATTACTCTGATATAGTACATTTAGCAATAATTTAATATAAAGTATTAATTAAGACATAATCACACGCCGAATAAATACTAATTCAGAAGTCAAACAACAAAAATCAGCGTTTTATTTACAAAATTTTCACAGGACTAGTTTCGATGGTATTACCGAACCACCATCTTCAGCTGCAAAACCGCAAATGAACAAGATAGGAAATAATGATTAGATAAGATAAGAAAGCCTGGACAAGAATAAGCAAGTGGCGCCATCTGTTGGTGAAACCAGAACTAAAACATAATTTCTTTAAAGGCCGAAGGCAAATTTGGATTGGAATTAGGATCGTTAACTAGAACAGAAAGATTTTTATGAATGTGAAATGCCTCTAGAAAATCCAGTTCTCCAATGGAAGATGTTTTTTGAATAATTTTGGCAGCAGAAAAACTGAAAGTGTGGTTTTCGGACCAACAATGTTGAGCAACAGAAGATTTCTGTGTTTCCTTTTTTCTAACATATGCCTCATGTTCCTTGACGCGAAATTTTAAGGCTCTCTTAGTTTGGCCAATGTAAATTAAACCACACTGGCAAGGAATCCTATAAATACCCCAGGAATTCATATCCGGAATGGGGTCCTTGAGTATGGAACTCGGAATTTTATTGATGGGAGAATAAACAACCCGAAAGTTAAATTTCTGCAAAATATGTGCAACTTTATAGCTAATTGATGGAAAAAAGGGAATGACAACAGAATTTTTATAATCTCCTAATACAAGAGTGTGACTTTTAGCGTGTTGAGATGAGAATTTTTTAACTGCTTGATTAATAATGTTGGGTGGAAAGCCCCTGTCAATAGCTATTGCTTTTAAATAATTTAGTTCTTCATCAAGGGCTGGTTTGGAGGAGCAAACTTGAAGAGCACGGAAAACATAGGAATAAAATGAAGCTAACTTTTGTTTAGTCGGATGACATGATTTAAAGTGTGGTGGAAGGCAAAGCGATGAAGGTTTACGGTAAATCGTAGTACTGAAGTTGGATGTGTTACGTGTGACCAGAATGTCGAGAAACGGAAGAGAATTGCAAGTCTCAAGTTCAAAAGTGAACTGAATAGCAGGATCAATAGAATTCATCGTTGAAAGAACTTTATTTAAATCATCTTTATTACCTTCAAACAGAGTAAAAGTATCGTCTACGTAGCGGAACCATGCCGGGAAGTTTAAAGTTTCAAACAATTTTGATTCATAATAATGCATGTAGATATCAGCCAGGATGGGACTGAGGGGGCTTCCCATGGCTAATCCCTCAGTTTGCTTGTAATATTTATTTTGGAAAACAAAATGTGTTTGTTTCAAACAGAGTTGAGTGAGAGAAATTAGTTCATCAATTTCGATGCAAGAGAAATGAAATTCGCGAAGTCTGGTTTCTAGACATCTTAATGCACCCTCCACTGGGACATTGGTGAATAATGATTTTACATCAAAAGAAATCATGAGTAAATTACTAGGAGAAATGTTTTTAATTTTTTTACAAACTCTATTGAATTTTTTATGGTGTAAATGTTATTGTCTAATAGAGTTGAAAATCTAGAAACTAAATATTTAGCTAATGGATACGAGGCAGTACCTAAATTTGATACAATAGGGCGGAAAGGAATACCACTTTTATGAATTTTGGGAAGAGCATATAATCTGGCACAATTCGCAACAGATGGGATAAGTGAATGTTTTAAGTTGCTTGAAATGATTTGCGAAGATTTGATCGCAGTTTTTATTTTTGACAAGTCCGAAGGTGAAGGATCTTTAGGGATCGGATTATATGGTCCTTCGTTTAAGAGTTTAGTGACACCATCGATGTAAGTGTTCCTATCCATGACGATTATCTGGCCACCTTTGTCGGCCTTTGAAATAATAATATCCGGGTTAGAATGAATTTCACGCAATGTAGCTCTTTCTCTCGCAGTTAGATTTGGTTTCAAAGGTTTATCATTGAATTTCTATTGTTAGTCTTTCAGAAGAACAAGAGAGAATTCTAAAATATAATTTTAACTTCTCACAAACCTGTAAACCCTCGATTCCAAAGATTTTGGCTCCTATCGAAAAAACTTTCAAGTTCAGTAAAGTTTCAGATTCACAGAAAGAAATGATTAGGCATCTTATCGCTCATAATGTGAAATTCAATAATAAACCTTTGAAACCAAATCTAACTGCGAGAGAAAGAGTTACATTGCGTGAAATTCATTCTAACCCGGATATTATTATTTCAAAGGCCGACAAAGGTGGCCAGATAGTCGTCATGGATAGGAACACTTACATCGATGGTGTCACTAAACTCTTAAACGAAGGACCATATAATCTGATCCCTAAAAATCCTTCACCTTCGGACTTGTGAAAAATAAAAACTGCGATCAAATCTTCGCAAATCATTTCAAGCAACTTAAAACATTCACTTATCCCATCTGTTGCGAATTGTGCCAGATTATATGCTCTTCCCAAAATTCATAAAAGTGGTATTCCTTAAGCCCTATTGTATCAAATTTAGGTACTGCCTCGTATCCATTAGCTAAATATTTAGTTTCTAGATTTTCAACTCTATTAGACAATAACATTTACACCATAAAAAATTCAATAGAGTTTGTAAAAAAAATTAAAAACATTTCTCCTAGTAATTTACTCATGGTTTCTTTTGATGTAAAATCATTATTCACCAATGTCCCAGTGGAGGGTGCATTAAGATGTCTAGAAACCAGACTTCGCGAATTTCATTTCTCTTGCATCGAAATTGATGAACTAATTTCTCTCACTCAACTCTGTTTGAAACAAACACATTTTGTTTTCCAAAATAAATATTACAAGCAAACTGAGGGATTAGCCATGGGAAGCCCCCTCAGTCCCATCCTGGCTGATATCTACATGCATTATTATGAATCAAAATTGTTTGAAACTTTAAACTTCCCGGCATGGTTCCGCTACGTAGACGATACTTTTGCTCTGTTTGAAGGTAATAAAGATGATTTAAATAAAGTTCTTTCAACAATGAATTCTATTGATCCTGCTATTCAGTTCACTTTTGAACTTGAGACTTGCAATTCTCTTCCGTTTCTCGACATTCTGGTCACACGTAACACATCCAACTTCAGTACTACGGTTTACCGTAAACCTTCATCGGTTTGCCTTCCACCACACTTTAAATCATGTCATCCGACTAAACAAAAGTTAGCTTCATTTTATTCCTATGTTTTCCATGCTCTTCAAGTTTGCTCCTCCAAACTAGCCCTTGATGAAGAACTAAATTATTTAAAAGCAATAGCTATTGACAGGGGCTTTCCACCCAACATTATTAATCAAGCAGTTAAAAAATTCTCATCTCAACACACTAAAAGTCACACTCTTGTTTTAGGAGATTATAAAAATTCTGTTGTCATTCCCTTTTTTCCATCAATTAGCTATAAAGTTGCACATATTTTGCAGAAATTTAACTTTCGGGTTGTTTATTCTCCCATCAATAAAATTCCGAGTTCCATACTCAAGGACCCCATTCCGGATATGAATTCCTGGGGTATTTATAGGATTCCTTGCCAGTGTGGTTTAATTTACATTGGCCAAACTAAGAGAGCCTTAAAATTTCGCGTCAAGGAACATGAGGCATATGTTAGAAAAAAGGAAACACAGAAGTCTTCTGTTGCTCAACATTGTTGGTCCGAAAACCACACTTTCAGTTTTTCTGCTGCCAAAATTATTCAAAAAACATCTTCCATTGGAGAACTGGATTTTCTAGAGGCATTTCACATTCATAAAAATCTTTCTGTTCTAGTTAACGATCCTAATTCTAATCCAAATTTGCCTTCGGCCTTTAAAGAAATTATGTTTTAGTTCTGGTTTCACCAACAGATGGCGCCACTTGCTTATTCTTGTCCAGGCTTTCTTATCTTATCTAATCATTATTTCCTATCTTGTTCATTTGCGGTTTTGCAGCTGAAGATGGTGGTTCGGTAAAATCATCGAAACTAGTTCTGTGAAAATTTTGTAAATATAACGCTGATTTTTGTTGTTTGACTTCTGAATTAGTATAAAGTATTATATTGTAGCAATAATTTCATTGCATACAGTTTCTAATGTCTGCATTTTTTTTTTAATGCATAGCCCATGTCGAGCTTCTCCACATTTTAATTATGAAAGCCCCAAACCCTCACCTATGCAGTTGGAGGATCATATCCCACAGGCTGTTTCAAATGTTGCTCAGCTCCCAAGATCTCCAGCAATACCAGTTCGTAATAGACACAATGTAAAAGTAATTTGAAGTTTTACCCCTTCATCACTTTCTTTAATGTAAAAATTAAATCTGTTTGCAATGAACTAACTAAAATTTTGTATTTTATTTTTAGGTATAATGAATTTTGAATCTTTAGATATTTATTCAACATAGGTGAGTTACCCATTTATTTAATATTACACAAAATTTCTTTTTATAATTGAAATATATGAAATTTTGAGAGATAATCATAAAATTTTCAGATATTTTATAAGTGCAGTTTTACAGATAAATGTGTTAATAGATCAAAGTTTATTTATTTATTTATTTATTTATTATTATTATTATTATTATTATTATTATTATTATTATTATAGTGGGAGTAAGGGAGTAGTTGTGTGCTGTAAAAAGTGTAGTGTGTAATTAAAAAAAATGAAACCTGAATGATGAAATTTTTAAAACAGCTTGCAGTTAAAGAATGGATGCTGTCATTTTAGATATTGATATTGCTGAATGGATAGTCATTTTAGATATTGATTGTGATATCTTGAACAAGGTTTTAGATTTTTCAGAGCAAATAATGTGTTTATTCTTTTGTGTACATGTATGCAATTACACATGCGTCATCATACTGACATTGTGTCTCTGATATGAGCCAGAGGTGAGCAGCTAACAATGTTAATTGTGTCGCTAACTGTAATCCTGGTGTGTTTGTGTTGTTAGAGAGCATAGCATTTAGTATTTGAGGCAGGATTGGACTTGTTTCCAGGCTTTTATTTGATGACTGTCATTGATCAAACTGCAAGACTTGTTACCTTACACTATAAAGAGTGGCATGACTAAAAGCTACTTTCAACCAATTGCCTAAAAAGTATTCTTGCTGATGGTTGTCATCCTTTATGTGGTAGCCCAGCATGCCTTCAGATGCATTGATTCAAGTGGGCGGGTGTCTGTCTAAGTCAGTGGTACTCAACCTTTTTTGGTGCTGAGGCACACAAGACAGTTTCAGAAAGCGAAGTCCCGGGTGATATTCAGGCTATCCCTTGGCGATATTACCACATTACTAGTTAACGCTAGCTCTTAAGAAAACAACACGCCCTCATAAAGAAGATTTGAAAAAATGGATCGAGATAGAAACAAAATATACATTTCATGTACAAAGTTTTTATTACTTACAATATAGTCGTGTCTCTTCTGTTTATGGTGTTGCACTTAATGCGATTTTTGACACTGAATTTCTCCTACAAACATATGTACGTTAGGTGCATACGCTGAGGTTCCCGCATGCAAGCTATTGTCAAGATGTGAATCAGTGAGCCTGCTACGGTTCTTTGATTTGATAATGTTCATGGTTGAAAACAGGTATTCGCAGAGGTAGGTAGACCCAAAATAAGATTTGATTTCATATGCAACACTTCTTAATAATGGAAACTTCTTTTCCATAAGTTTCCAGAATGTGGAATGTGTTTGCAGGATAATATTCTTCAGTTCAACTATTTCCAGCTCGAGGTTTTCTGCTTCTGCGTCAATAATTCTTGCAATTGCTGTGGCGTTTTCAGTTGCTTTGTGATGAATGGGTTAACAAAAAAGCTCACCATTGGCTCCAGGCAACTGAAATCTTGAAATCGCTTTTCAGATTGGTCCAGAAGCATCTCGAGATGGCCAGAAAATCACAAGGACCGAAAATTGTCGTCGTTCGCCATTTTGTTCATGTTTGGAAAATGAACCAGGGACTTTGATCTCATTTGAGACATCCATAATGTCAATTTGATTTTGAAAGGTTTCACAGATCCCATCATTTTAACTAGTTCCTTGTCTTTACCCTGAAGATCCAGATTTAAGATGTTAAGTTTCTCAGTGATATCAGCAAGGAAAGCCAGATCAAGTAGCCACAAAGAGTCGCTTAGTTTTTCATTGTGTTTACTGAATTTGTCAGGGTTAGATTGCATCAAATCTTTTATCTGCTCGATTAGAGATAAAAACCGTGATAGAACTTTGCCTCTGCTGAGCCATCGGACTTCTACATGCAAGATGAAGTCGATTGTTTTATCTTTGTAGTCTTACAGCAGTACTTTAAAAAGCTGGTGTTGGAAATGAGCCGCACAAATAGAATTGATAATTGACGTGACAACATTCATGACATGTTGAAATCTAAGTATCTTTGCATGTAACACTTCTTGATGAACGACGCAGTGATAAGACATGAAGTTTGGAAAACATTCGTCTTTCTTGCTTAAAGCGACAAAGCTATTAGTTCTTCCTGTCATGGCTGGTGCTCCGTCTGTGGTAATTGTCAATAGCTTTTTAACCAGCAAGGCAATTTCTGCCGCAAATGTCTAGAAATGTTGTAAATGTCCTCTCCTCGCATTCTCATCTTCAAAGGCAGAATTTTAAATAATTCTTCTTTAACAGAAATGTTGTTAAATAACATTCTTATCATAACAGCTAACTGTGCTGTGTCAGAAATATCCATGCACTCATCAAATTGGAGAGAAAACCATTCACATGTTTCCAAGTCTCTCTTCAGTTGATATTGCATATCATCAGCAATTGTTTCTGTTCTCCTTAAAACAGTGCTGTCCGATAATTGAAAGTCCTGAATTGCATTGATGATTTTGTGCTTGTTAGAAAAATCTGTCAAAGAGGCTTTTGGCACCTGCAAGAAATGCCTTTAGCAACTCACTGTCTTGAAATGTTTTTTTCTTCTTCTTTGGTAGCAAATGAGCAATTTTAAACGAAGTTTGTTGTTGCATTTTTGGACTTTGAAACTGGCCTTACAAATACTGATTGCTGCACTGAAAGCTTCGATTTCAGCTCACATACTTTCTTCTTCCTAATTTCTGAACTCTCTGGCCAGTTTGTTGTAAATGTTTCGTAATTCGTCTGAAATTGACGTTCCACATTATGTTTCTTGGCCAATGCTACAGAAGCACCACACAGCAAACACAGGCACTTTCCTTTCACATCAAGAAAGCAATACTTTCTTCCCATCTTGAATTGTAATTGTATATCTTCTGCCTTTTGCTGGGCCTACTAAAAAAACCCAAATCGCTAAGTTCCAAAGCAGAATGAGGATGCCAAACAAGACTGGATGCACCACCGATACTGTCACTGCCAAAAGCTCAAAGAAGACTGGTGAAGAACGTGGGTCAAAAGTTGCCCTTTGCACCTTGTTAAATACTTGATATAATTGGGCCATACACTCGAATCAAGGGTCGACTCTGACCTGCAGTTCCCTCAACTTTTGTCACTCTTTGTCAGCCCTTTTTGGTGTGATGAGCCTTGTAAAATTGTGCCCGCATTCTTAAAACTTTATCTTCCTATTAACTTGTGAGGATGCGCATCAAGCCTGCCCAGCCCTGTTTTACGAAAACATAATACAGAAATTACTCCTTTTGGTGAAATTTTGTCTACCTTCTCAGTAGCTGCATTCATGTACGTGTCATTCACAGGCATTCTTTTTTTCAGCAGTTGGGTAGCCGGGAATCCCAGGCCCGAGGTGCGCATTCGCATTGTCGTTTTAAACCGGATGGAGAAGGATCAAGTTAAGGACATGCCATCACCCTCGATGTTTTCGAAACCCAAGACAAGGCTAATTAAGTTTCTAACCTTTTCCGTGCGAACCCCCTCTATGTGCAATCCCAAAAAAGACTGTTGCAGAAAAAAAAAAAAAAAAAATTTCCTGAAGCTTGGCAGATGCTATGCAAGGTTACCTTGTTGCCCTCGGGCTCTGGGTTGAGAGTACCCCGGGTCTAAGCACAGCAGTATTGCTGACAGGGTTCATATCCATTTCTTTAATCATTGTTAAACTTTTGCCCTGTGAATGCATGTAGATGTGTTTTAGCCAAGATATAATACAAAAACTATCAGCTATGCATAGATCTGAAACAAAACCCTTTACTAAAGCATCTGATTGTTTTGACTTTGGCATTATCTGCCATATATGTTTTCAGCTAGAAGTGTGTTCAAGATTAGAAACAGCCCAAGAAAGAGGTATCCCTTAACAACAGAGTGTGCCAGTTGTTGAGTCTTTTGACATTTTCTTCTCTTTTTTCTCGCTGACTTATCACATCACAAATTTGCATTTCAGATCATTTGCATAAATTCTTCAGCTGTATATTCCTTTCAGTGCATAATTATGCAGCCAAATCGTCATGGTATTGCAAATTTTTTCACCAGGTTGTGTATATACAATGCAGCATGAAAATTTCCATAAGATAAATTATTTATAATTTGAAGAAATCAGCAGTAGTGATTATTCAAAACAATACTGAATAGCTGTAAATTTTATTTTACTTTTGTAATATTCTGCAGTAGTATTAGATTTATCATTAAAAATTTGGTTATAGTTGATTTATTTTTGTTTATTAGAAAGTTTATTATTAAAAGTTTGTTTAGGTTGAATGTTCTTTAATATTTTTCTGGATATGTGTGGAGCTGCATTCATCAGACAGGGTTCGTACAGTCCTTAAGAGGCCTTAAATTTTTTAAATCGATTTTTGGTCCTTAAAAGTCCTTAATTTTGGCCAAAATCAGTAGAAGGTCCTTAATTTTAATCATCTGAAATTTCTCTCTGTTTTTACGACTGCCATTTTGAGTGTAAATTAGCATTTTGGAGGAATATTTTTGGCAACTCACTGACGTGTATGGTTATCTATTGAATGGGTTTATGGGTTATAATTTGTTTCTATTTCTAATATAAATGATGGGATACTCGAGTTTCTAAGCAAGAAGTGAAACATAAGCATTTCGAAATTCATTTGTTCTAATAAAGAGCTCTTAAACAACTTTTCGCTTTTGGGATTGCGAATTCTTTTATTAAATGGTTCTAAATTTGACAGCTTGTCAACTTCGGCGATTTTAAGATCAGTTTCTATAGAAAATTTTTAATTCCGAAATCAGAGAATTTTTCGGCAATTTTTTTAAAACATCATAACATTGATAAATTTCATTAAAATAATGGTAATATATTAGAATTATATTTTTAAAATAACATTAAAATTAAACATTATTATTTTTTGCTGTTTCATAAAGTTTCATTTTGGCAACTTATTATACAATATTTTAAATCTGCAAAATAAACAAGGTATATAGCTATAAAGCATAATTCAGCTCTTAGTAAAAGCAAAATTAGCTATGTAATTAATTAAAATGTCTTCTTTTTAATTTTTTCATAATAAGCATTTTTCTCATGTAATTGTCTCAGATTATTCAAAATTCAATATGCATCAGTTTTCTCTATAAAATTAATTTTACATCCTCCCTCTCCCCCCCCAAATATTTCTGGCTTTTTGCTGTTACAGAATTGGTTGGGATAATGGGATAATTTTTTTTAGTATTTTTGACATTGCAGCATGGAAAGCTTAGAAGGATTTGAAGGCAAGTTTATAGACCCACGATCTAGAAGATTCGAGAAATATGTGACAAAATGAAAAATATCCCCATGGTATCAACATATCAACACATAATGGATACATTTTACAGAAAATTTGCGATGAATTTCTTACTTTTTGGAGAACGTCTGGAAGAACAGTGGAAACATAATATTTGAATGTTTTACTCCTGATACTAGAATCTTTTTTCTTAACATGTTTATCTTCCCTTTATTTTCTCTATTTTTCACTAGACAAAAGCATGGAAAATATCAAAAATGCTTCTAATCTTAACACTTGGGCAGGCATAGAAAGAGCTTTTTTATTAATAAAGAAATAGAAAACTGGTAATTTAAAAGATTCATCTAATGTGTCTAAATGCATCATACACAGAGCTGGTGCTATGCATTTTCCCACCTGATGCAATCTCTGTGTATCCTAAATTCTGCTGCCTAGTGCCTTTCTAAATTCTGCTTCCAGTGCCTGCTCTAAATTCTAAAAGTTTTTCCATTTCTAGATTTTGTTGCTTGGTGTGTCGCTAAATTCTAAAAATTCTGCCACATTAGCTCTATAACCGGCCCTTACCATATATATTTCATATTTCTTCTGAATGTTCATATGAATGTTCTATCAAATTTTCTCATATTCTGCCAACGCAGTTGAAGAAATCACTTATTCCACCTATTACTAATTGCGCTAGGCTTTATGCTCTTCCAAGAGTCCACAAAACTGGTATTTCTTTTTGACCAATTGTTTCCAACATAGGTACTGCTTCATATCCTTTGGCCAAATATTTAGTTTCCAGATTTTCTTCTTTACTTGCTAACAATATTCACACTGTAAAAAATTCTGAAAAGTCATTGATAAAAAATTCTGAAAAAGTCATTGATGTTTATCAATGACTTTTAAAATATTTCTCCTCTTAGTTCTATTATGGTTTCATTTGATGTCAAATCACTGTTTACTAATGCTCCGGTCGAAGGAGCACTAAATTGTCTTGAAACTAGGCTTCGGGAATTTCACTTCACATATACTGAAATTAATGAGTTGGTTTCGCTTACTAAAGTTTCTCTAAATCAAACCCACTTTGTTTTCCAAAATGCATATTTTCGTCAAGTTGAATGATTGGCTATGGGTAATCCTCTCAATCTGGTACTTGCTGACATTTATATGCACTATTTTGAGATGAAATTATTTGATAAACTACCTTTTCGTCTTTGGATTCGGTATGTTGACGATACTTTTGCACTTTTTGATGAGTATAAAGAGGATTTATCCGAGATTCTATCTATTATGAATTCAATTGATCCAGCCATCCAATTCACTCTTGAAATTGAATCCAACAATTCCCTCCCCTTCCTTGATATTCTTATAATCCACAATGAAGCTGATTTTAGCACCACTGTGTACCGTAAACCCTTTGCAGTTTGTTTACCACCCCATGCCATGTCATGCCACCCTGTTAAGCAAAAAATGGCTTCTTTTTACTATTATGTATTCTGAGTGCTTAAAGTTTGTTCCTCTGAATTTTTGCTTACCAATGAACTTAATTATTTGAGAGCAGTTGCGATTGACCGTGGATTTTCTCCCGTGATTATTGATAAAGCCGTTAAAAAATTTTCAGTTTCCCATCAAAGAAGACATTCCACTGTTAGAAATAATATCAATGACCTTGTCGTTCTTCCATTTTATCCTTCTGTTATCTATAAAATTGCACGGATTCTCCAGAAATTCAATTTTCAAGTCTGTTTCTTCCCTATTAATAAAATTCACCCTTTGATTCTAAAAGATTGCGTTTCTGTCTTGAATTCTTGGGGAATTTATAGTATATCGTGTCAGTGTGGTTTAAGATATATTGGCCAAACAAAAAGACCGTTGAAGTTTCGTATCAAGGAACATGAATCTTATGTCAGAAAAGGCGAAATTAATAATTTTGACTTTGGGTCTGCAAAACTTATCCAAAAAGCTTCTTCCATAGGTGAATTGGATTTTCTTGAGGCTTTTCATATTCGCAAAGATTTAGCAGGTTTAAATGATTTGAAGTCCAATCCAGTTCTTCCTAATGCCTTTAAAATTCTACTATCTTAATTCAGTTATTTTTGCCGATAGATGGCGTTACCTCCTCGTGTTTGGTACTACCAGAGGGTATAAAAATCCGTTCAGTGGTTGCTTTCCATTATTTGAAGTTCAGATTTTGAGCGTATAGGTGCATTTGCCCCTCGCTCCCTATTTTTAACTTCGCTAATTTTTCTTGTCCTTTATGCTTGATCAGATAGCCTGGCTTAGTAAAAGTAGGTGGCCAGTGCAACACTGATTTAAAAAAAAATATCCAATTATAACCACGTGCAGTGCTGATAAGGACCACATGTTTCTGAGACTCTTTCCCCTTTATTTTCTTCTTTCCAGGTATTTCTTTCTCCTGATGAGGAGGGACTGTTAGCTGCCTTTGAAATCGATTGAGTGTTTCAATATACTTACGCTAAATATAAGGTTGTTTTTTGATTGTCACATTAGCGTGTTTCTCTTCTAGTTTTGTCTAACTTATCATCTCTGGCGCTTTAATGGCTTATTGGAACCTTAAAGTATATTAACTGGTTTACAACCCCTGAAACTCTACACAAAGCTATGACATTAACTGCATTAAGCAGAGCTTGACTAACTTTCAACACTTGCCAACCGTGCCTACATCAGGCCTTTCAGGTTTGTTCCAAACAGCAGGTCTCTCTATAGACAAGCAGCAGAGTGACAACATTCAGTCTTTTGTTATGAATCATGCTGATTATGATCTCACTTCTCATTTTAACCTATGCCGTTTGACATAAAATCTCCCTACTATTTCCTAAACCTCTAGACTGACCAAGTATGTGACAAAATAAGACATTATTAAAAAAAAAAAAAAAAAAGCATAAAGTTAACTATTAGTAAAACGTAAATGTCGCTTATCTTCTTTCAAATATGTCCAACTATTATAAGTGCAAAATATTTAATGCTACTTGATAAACTGCATGATGTTTATTTTATTCTCAAACTTATTAATAATTATGTTAGTTAATTCATGTTTAGTAATAATGCATACTACTTAGGAATCTGTTTTATTTTTAGGATGGTATTACAAAAGTGAAATTCAAGGATAGAATAATATTTTTAATTGAATTTATTCATTTACCATTTGCTCATAGGTCCTTAATTTTTTTCATTAATGGTCCTTAAAAGTCCTTAATTTCCGTGTGCAGAAATGTGTACGAACCCTGATCAGAGTGATTACTTAATTAGGTATAATACAGGAGAAGAGCAAAAACCTGCTTACCTAAAATCCATCTGCACTGAAATCAGCGCAGGTTCTCAGATGTTAACAGTGAAAAAAACTGCAAAATATAAAATGTTTAAATTAAAAATATGAAGTACATGGCATATGTCATCGCAGCAAAAGGAACTATGGTTCGTTGAAGATATTTTTTGCTGTTTGGTGTTTATAAACAAAAAAAAAAAAAAAAAAAAGATGCTGAAATTAATTCTGCATTAAAACGTTTCTTTAGTTGGAGATATACAGAGGATTTTCGGCAATTATTAGTGACAAATTTTCTGATTTAATATCAAAGCAAGTGACCTAGTTTTATAGAAAATTCCTTTATGCCATTATCAAGTAAATATTTTATTAAATGTAAATAACTTCCAAATATTGAGGGAATAATGAATTTAAAGCAGTAAAACTATTGACTAGGAGGTAATGATTTTGTATGATGTTTTAAAGGGTCACAAATTAGAACGGCCTAAAATTTTAAAACGAATGTTTGAAAAATGGGGAGGAAAATTATATGTTTTTTATGATTTTTGTAAATAAAATGTTAATATATGTAATATTTTTTCATAAAAATACAAAAAAAAAAAAAGAATTAATTCCTTTTATATGATTTTTTTTCCTTTGTGTGTGTGTGCGTACTAATTTTTTATATATTTTTTTATTTAATTTACAAAACTTTAAAATAGAATCAACCCAAGCTCTGTGCATTTTTTGTCTTCTACTGTACTAGGTAGTTACTAATCAGAGGTTTCCAAATTAGTGGTGGTTCTAATTCGTGCCTACTGAACACATCCCATATTGTTGAGCTGCTTTTAGCTTGTATAATCTAGGTGCAGCAGTCTTTTTGTATATGCTTTTAATTTCTATGAGCATTCATCTGGCTGTGAATTCATGGTTATTTGAGATATTAAATTTTATGATTAGAACTAGTTTATCTAACCCCTTTCTCCTATAGTGTAGTTTTATTGCATGAATTATATACTAATTTGTACTTTTGTCTTTCTAGAATTTCCTAATGTTTTTTTTAATTATACTGAAAAACTTCTCTAATGGGCGGTTCATGATGACATTCATTGTTGTAAAGAAAGTTAAGAAGTGAAAGAGAGATGGAGAAGAAGAAAAAAAAGGGGGGCCTGATTTTGGCTGCTAATGCATTTTGTGCAGTAAGCACTCCACTGTACAGTAAACAATAAATGTACATTCATACATATATGTTATAAGTATTTTTGAGAGAGTTTTAGTAAGTAATGTATATTTAATTACTTTAGATTTGTTATAATAGTCTGCATATACAGTTTTATAAATGCTAAGTGATTCTCTCATTTATTTGTATGTGAAGTTAAAAAAATCATGCATATTTTTTTTAATTAATCCAATACGAATTCTATGTTTATATTTTCTTTAAATGTGTATTTTGAGAAAATTTTTATAATTAAACAAATTACAGAAAAAGCTCATTTTTTATGTTTTATGACTTTCCTATTACTGTTGTATTCCATTTTGAAAAGCTTTATGTGGAAATTTAAGAATTTAATGTAAAATATAAAAATTTTTAGGTCCAATTTTCTACCTATTTTTATTTTTAATACATTAACATTAGAATTCTGAGTATTTTTATAAGAATTCAGATTATGTTCAAAGTAGTTTTCCATGATTGTTTTATGGAATTGTGTAAAAACTAAGCTACATGATAAAGAATAACAAATAATTTCTTAATGGAAGAAATTTATTTATTTATTTTTTTAAATATATATATATATATATATATCTGTAAATTTAAAGTACCAGTTTTTCCTGTGTGAGGCTTGTTTTGGATTGTTTTGATTAATTTGGCACAAGCAAGGAAGTAATGAATATTTGCGATTACTAATATGTGAAATATTGTATTTAAAGAGGATATTTAAAAAATAATAAAACACCAGATTTGTATGAGTTTTGAGTTTGGTATAGTATATTAAACTGTGCTTCTGTGATTTGATAAGCTTTAGTTATGCAAAATTTTATTATATACATTATTCATAAATCAAACAAAAATTTCCATTTAAGAGCCATTTTAATGTACTTTTGTTTTTGTATTAGTTAATTGCTATGTTACTTAATTTTTCTATAATTGGGGATACATTGCCAGTGTATACATTATCTGAGAACATATTATTCAGACTGTATAGGTTACCTTTAAGTTGACAGGTAATGATGAACATGATGTTCAGTTTGTATTTGGACAACTGCTTGTGTTTATTAATTAATATGCATGATCTTATTTAGAATGGCTCTAAACTTGTATACTTTCCAAAAATTTGCATTTTTGTTTTTGAAAAAACTATTCTTGAAATCTTCTGAAATGGAGGAGTTCTGTTCCCTCTTCTGTTTCTTATTAAAGTTGTGTATTCCCTTCCCATCATTTTTGACTTGATATGTATTTGAAGTTCATGTATTTTATATCACAGTTAGTGAATATATATTTTGTCAAACTGTTCTTTGATGTATTTGATTTAATAATTAAGTATTTAAAATTTTTTATTAAGCATGTGTAATATTTTGTTTTTAGTATTGTTTCTAAGCTGAATTTTAAGTATGTAACGTATGTTAGTAAATGATTGTGTTCATTATTTGATTACAGTAGAAATGTAATCCAATAGAAAAGCATCTCACAATATAACATTATATGAAATGCTTTTCGGATCTTCCCCAATTCGGAGAACTGAGCAGACAAATAGGGCATTTATTCCAGATTGGTAGTGCAAAACTAAAGGGCCAATAAAGATGATAGCAACTGCCTTTCACCTCTTTAAGCTCCATAACTTTTATAAAAATGGAAGCTTCATTTATTATATTTTTAATTTATCTGCAAAAAGAGGGGGTGGAATCTTTGGGATTTATTTTTATTTATTATTATTTTAAACACTGAAATGCTTAAATGTTCAGTATTCCACTCTCTATATGAATATACGTATATGTTATATACATACACACATGCTCTCATAAAAGACTTAATCAAGATTTTGTTTCTCTGTTTCGTTAATTCATTTATTGCCCTAAACGTAAAGCATTTCTACATTTCTTCTAACTTTAATTGCATTATTTAAAAAAAAATATTTACCGTTGTAAATAAGATACTGTTTTTATTTTGCAGACACAATGAATTATAAAATATCTTGCATCTCGGAAGACCAAAGTTTATTAAAAAAAATGAAAAACTAATTGTATTTCTTCATTGTATATGTTTTGTTACCTTTGGGTGCTATGTGAAAGTAATAGTCGTGTACATATTGTTGTTGTTATTATTTGTAAAAAATATACTTCAGTGGGTGATATTGGTTTAAAAAATGTTATTGAAACCTTTATTGTATATTTTATTATTTATTTTTGAAAGTATTTGCAATCATGTTTAAGAAAAATAAGAGTGTATTGTAATAAATGAATAATTTGTATATTAGCTTTTCCCATAAATTGATATATAATAAAATATATACACTTTTATCAGTATTTTATTATTGTTAATCTATTAAATAGTTCAGTTTCCATATTTATTATTTTATTTTATATACTGTCTTTTCTAAATTTTATTTGCCAACTCTTATATTTTTTTTTTTTTTTTTTTTTATGTTTTGATTATATTTTCCATCTATTTTTTTATGCAACTTATTGGTTAAAAAGGTTTTGACATTTTTTTCACTTTAAAAACCATTGTTGAAGTATCTGTTTTCATATTTATCACATATTTGCCTTATTCTTGCTGGTTTTGAAAACGTTTAACATCTGTTAATATTTTTCTTTCTCTTCATAGATACTAACTAGATTAGGAGCTCTTTTATTATATTGTTTATGACTGATTGTGTAATCCTTGGATACTTATTTCATTAAGATGTTTAATCTGTAATAAAACTAATTTTTATACAATGCAAATTCTTTTTTTTTTTTTTAACAAGATGATTCTTACTTAATAAAAGTGTCTTTTTTATATGTTAAACAAAATATGTGGACTATGAGTATATATATGTAAACTTTTTCAAAAAAGGAATGTTAAATATTTTTGGTTGGTTGCTGATGTGGAAACTTGTTTAATGAATTTTGAAGTATTTTCTCTTGATCTAGCTGTGACTTTGTGATTGAAAAATTAACAAAACTGAAATTATATTTCATGTTACCAAAGGTGATTCATGTGCACTATGCATAAATATTATCGAAAATTACTTTATCAAATGTGTGATGAAATTTTATCATTTTTGTAAAAAGTGTTTGATTTGTTTAAATGTGTATATAAATTTATTTAAGTGTAATTAATAGTACTAAACAAAATATGAAGGAAATTAATTGGTTTCTTGCTGTACATTGCTGTTGAATTTTTTGCGAAAATATTTTGGTATGAATAAGGTAATAACGATGTTTTGAACATAAGTAATAGTTGTATAGTTAAACAATAGTCCACTTCAACCTAGTCATTTATTTAACTAATAGGTGTATATTCATAGTATTTTATTTTAGTCTATTTCTAGTTCTGTTAATGTTGTTATTTCCTTTTGTAAGGATGGCTATTTCTTAAAATTCAGAAAGCTCAAACTTGCCAGAAGTGCCTCAATAAAACATATGCAAAATAATAATTATGATATTTCATACTAGGTAAATGATGCATGGTTTTATGTTGAGAATTTGTCTGATTTTATAAGATTGAGCATTATTATTACTCTGTATTATGTCTTAATACGAAACTAAAGGCTGCATAAGTTGAAAATAGATTTATTTGAATAATGAATATTCTTTGTGTAAAATTATTATGTGTAGCAAACAAAGAATTTTCATCAGATTTGGTACCTAATATTGGCCATCCTTTTCATTCTGTAATTGCTTACTGTTTGTAATTTAAATTAGTATATATTTGAATTTGCATTGTATCACTATAAATATTATAAAAATTAATGATTCCTTTTTATTTATAGCTTCTGTAATAATTGGTAGTTTGAGTAATGTATTTATTTATTGTCCAATCATTTGAATTAAATTTACAGTCAAAAGAATTTGTTTTTAAACTGAAATTTGATTTTCACTGAAAATTTGATTGGATAAAGTATATATAAAATTATTTTTTAAATTATAAGTGATGTGCCAAGGCATTGGATGTAAGTATTTTTTGTTAAAAATGTGATAACATTGTATGAATTTCATATTCGATATCTTATTTCAATAATAAATGTTTTGTGTTCTGTACATTTTGCCTTTGTAGTCATACTTTTAAATTCATTTTATGAAAGCATATGAACTTTTTTAATAACACTAAAAAATGTACATGTTTTAAAATGTGACTTTCTACGAAATACATACATCATTTCTGCATTCACCAAAAACAGTTTGATATCCTTTGATCTGGATCTAGTCAGACTAGCTTAGAGCAGAAAGATAATTATTCATTCCACGATTTCCATGGGCAACTCAAATGTAGCAAAATCTGCTCATCCCACGATTTCCACGGGCATGTGCTTTTCTTCCTTTGTTGAGGAGCGCATCCCATTTTTCCTCCGTTTAATCACTGAAATAAATTATATACAGTATTAGACGTTTACGCTTTGGCCAACAGATATTGTTAATGTCCACTAGATTGCGGCGTTTGAAGGCACACGGTATTACCGCACAAACTCCACTCTTTGCCGCTTTTTTCTTAGAACTGGCTGCTAGAAAACATTCAGCGATTATCTTGATTACTTAATTAAATTATTGAATTATTAATTAGATTTATTGATTAAATTAATAATTAGATCGATTATTAATTAGATTTATTGAAATCTGGTGCAAAGTCTGTGAAGTTGAACTTTGTCTTGAACCCTGTTTTGAACTCTACTAAACTGCATTTCTAAGATACTTTTCCTCAGTGCTTTATATTTTCTTAAATTTTATATATTTTACTTTTTTTATATTATGCAATAAATAAAAATTGACTGAAATTTATTTAAAAAAAAATTTTTTTTTGGTGATAACATCTGAAATTGCTTTTTCTGGTAACTTAGTTTCTCATGATAAAAATCTATAAAAAATATTTTCTAGAAAGGAAAAATGCATTTTTCAATTCTCCGATATATATAGATTTAAAATATGCCCCAAAGAAAACATACAAAATTTTTTAAGCGATTTTGATTTACAAATTGAGCAGTCAGAGGGTTTAAAGGAGCATTACAATAAATGATTCACAAATGAACCCTCCCATTATCCAAGTGAATTCATACATTCAACAATATTTGTTATAATTAGAGAGCATCCCCCCCCCAAGATAAAAGGCACTGAAGCCGAAATGGTTTGCAGTCAGGAATTTTAATTAAAAAAATGTGATGAAATTAAGTTTGTAAAGTAAATTATGCTAATTGTTGGCAATTAGTATTTCATATTTTCTATGATGCTGAAAAATGTAGCTGCTTTGTTTAAATGGGATTAACAATAAAAAAAGGTTATTGATGCCTCGATTCCTTTAGCTCTCTTCAGCTTGACCAGTAATACTATAACATTCTGTTATTGAAGGCTGTGTGGCTGTTAACCTAATCATTTGAGACAATGCAAGAGATCTAATAATATCCGAGTTCCTAAGTGAAAGAATCAGAATTCTGATAGAAAAATTTCAATAATCCCCTACTGTACATATGCTTGATACTAGTAAGAAACTTCTTGTGAATTTTGGTGTGAAAATAATAAAATGGATTGTATGAAACTATAGATATCAATCTTTTTAGTTTGATTATCTCTCACTAATTTAATAAATACATATAAAAATTTTAAAAAGAAAATTGTCCTTCGCTTCCAGGTAAATGAAACTATATTTTTGTCTGAATATTTCTATGTGATATTGTACAAAATCTAAAGCAGGCTATAAAATAACTGATTTGGTTGAGTATTCTTTGCATATTGAAAATAAGAATTCCTTTTGATTGTAATTGTAATGGTTTATTTAACTTTGTGAACTGTTATATGAATGGATTTTCTGATGTTGCTTTACTTACTGTTTTTATAGAGACTTTTTTCTTAACAAAAATAGTCAGACATTGTCATAATACTAGTATATACTCTGTAGCCATAAATATCTTTACCAAGCCTTTACTTTTGCAACCATTGGTCATATGAAAATGCTTTATATGATGCAAATATTTATATTTTAGGATTTTTAAATTTATAGAAATCAATTTCGTAAAAATCACGATATTTAACTTTTTATACATTCTTCCAGACCTTTCATTTAGGAAAATTTTATACTTGTTATAAAAGTGAAACAAAATGTAATGTTGTCATGCAACAGAAATTGACTGAGATATTTAATTTCAAAATTTGTGATTTTTGACATTTTTAATAAAAATATTAGAATGACTTGAGGTTGCTTTTTCCCCCATAAATGCCATTCAGTTATATTCTAATGTGTAATTTTTTTGTTTTAATTTGTTACAATCTGTATACTAAAAGCATTTTCACACAAATAATTTTGAATCAAGAAAAATTCTCTTGCAGTCTTATATCATTGCAATCCTGATCTAAAAGTCATACAAAGAAGTTCACTAAACTAAAAATATTTTTAATTTGTGCGAATAAATAAGATTGGCCAAACATTTTAAAAGTTAATTTTGTACTGTACTAATCAAATTAGTTCCTGACTGTAATTTGATTAATCTTTGATTCTTACTTGGGGAAAATGATGAAACACTTTCGCTTATATTAATTATTGTTAATTGGTTTGTTCCCCTTGATAAGTCAATTTCTATTTAATAACAGTAATTGCTTCGTTTTTATCTGCACTATCGTTTTACCGATTTTATTAATCTCCTAATTTAAAAAATTTGTTTATTTCCGTCTTTTAATTATACTACTGGCATATTTTATTACAGTAGAATTAGCTTTTTATTAAGTTTCCTCAATTTTATTTCCCTGGGAGACGATATATTGGGTTGGCAACTAAGTAATTGCGGATTTTTTTTAGAAAATCAAAGACAATTTTTTCATGGAACTAAATAACTTTATTCTGTAAGTATTGCCTATTTTGATCAATGACCTTTCACCATCTTTCAGGCAGCATCATAATTCCACGTTCATAAAACTTCTGGTTTTTATTAGCAAAAAACTGAATCAGGTACGATGTGACATCATCTTCATTATTGAAATTTTTACCATTCAAGGAGTTTTGTAAAGATCAAAACAAAAAGTAATCAGATGGTGCAAGGTCAGGACTATATGGTGGATGTGGCAAAACATCCCAACCAAGCTCCAATAATTTTTGCCGAGTGACCAAAGATGTGTGTGGCCTTGCATTGTCATGATGGAACACAACATCTTTTTGATTTGTCAATTCGGGCCGCTTTTCTTCAACTGCATTGTTTAATTTTGTTAGTTGTTCAATGTAGACATCAGAATTGATCGTTCGGTTGGGTGGTAAGAGTTCAAAGTACACAATTCCTTTGTAATCCCACCAAACTGATAACAAAACCTTCTTTTGATGAATATCAGCTTTTGATGTTGTTTGAGTTGGTTCACCTGGCCTGCTCCACAATCTTTTCCACTTAATATTGTTGTAAACAACCCATTTTTCATCGCCAGTTATCAGTCGTTTAAAAAATGAATAATTTTCATTACGTTTCTTTAGCAAATCGCAGCTGTTAATGCGTTTCTTTCAGTTCGTAAGGAACCCATGTATCGAGTTTTTGAACATAGCCAAGTTGTTTTAAGTGATTTTCAATGCATGTGTGTGATACATGAAGCTTCTCTGCAATCTCACGTGCTGTACTGTGATGATCCGAATCAATTATTGCTTTGATTAGGTCCTCATCATCACTCAACTGGACGACCAGAGCGTTTTTCATCTTTGAGTGAAAAATCACCAGAACGAAATTTGGCGAACCAATTTTGACACTTTCGTTCTTTTAAGGCTTCGTCATCATAAACAGCACATAACTTTTTATGAGCTTGTGATGCGTTTTTCCCTTGGCGGAAATAAAAAAGCAAAATATGACGAAAATGTTCCTTTTGATTTTCCATTTTTCGACGAACGCCAAATGAAAACTACGCAACCGATCAAAAAACTTTTTTACTGTTTACAGCTGAATTGCCAACTATCAAATAACAAAATGTGTCTTACATTTGTACTACGTCTGCAACCCTAAAAATTCAACTGAAGCCATCTATGAGTGAAATCCGCAATTACTTAGTTGCCAACCCAGTATAAATAAAAAATTCTCTCTTAAATAATGGGGTTTTAATGAAAATTTTCCCCCCACCACAAATATAGTATTGCAAACAGTTTGCATCATTGTGTTTAATCATATTTTGTCAAATGATTTTTGGCATTTGAAAGAAAGAGATTTGCCGTGTGTTGTGAAATTTGTGTTCTGAAATGGAATCATCATGCTACCAGATTAGAACCATCACTTCCAGTTCAGTTGCAAAAACAGCTTTAGGTACTAATGTTGTGTCATATGACACTGTGGAGGTTTGGTACCTAAAGTTTAAAAACAAGGACTATGACATTCAAGAAGCAAAGTGCTCTGGCTGGCCTACGATGTTGATAAGGCCTGCCTGCAAGAACTTGTAGAAGAAGATCAGTATACAACCACTCGAGAGCTTGCTAAGGAGTTTGACGTTAGTGCCATATCCATTAGTCGCGCTCTGCATTGTGTAAACTAGATGTACAAGTTCAATCGCTGGGTGCTGCATGAGCTGACTCAAGCAGATAAAGACCACATGTGCCTGCGCTAATTTGCTCAAATATCAAGGCAAGGACAAAATTCTGAACTGGATTCTCACTTGTGATGAAAAGTGAATTAACTTCACAGGCCAAAAAGAAAGTAGGTCTGCACCTTATGAGCCTGTTGACAGCATCACAAAGCACAATTTGAATAACAAAAAGAAGTAGCATCCACAAAGTGTATCTGGAAAAAGGTAGAAACAGTAAGATGTACAGCAAGATGGTAGTTTGTGTTGATTAAGGAAAAATGTTGAACCGAGTTCCAGCGCAAAAAGGTAATGCTTCATCAAGATGATGCAAGACCATGCATGTGTCTGCATTCACCAGCTGAACTCTGTACGGACTTCAATGGGATCTTTTGCCACACCCACCATACAGCCTCGACATTGCTCCTTCGGACTTATACCTTTTTCATACATGCAGCCATCTTGCTGGTGCTATCTTCAATTCTGCACAGGGTATCTGAAATAAAGTTGATCTGCTTTTTGGACTCGCTGCCACCAAGTTTCTGCGCCGAAGGCTTTGAAAAACTACCAAAATGTTGGCAGAAAAACATACATTTGGGTGTTGATTACTAACCACACTCAAGGTACTGCTTTCATGTTTTTCATTTCTATTTTTATTAAGAATGTTTTTGGCAGAAAAATGTTCATTACAACCTGATAAGTTTTTATTTTATTGCTTAGCAGCTTTAGCGCAAGTATTTGGCTTTTTTTTTTTTTTTTTTTTTTTTTTTTTACCTTTTTTAACTACACTAATAATTATATATATAAATATCTTATGCTAAATCTTCCAGAATTCTATCAAATATTCAATTCATATGTTCTACCTAATGGTTTAAATATCCTGATATTCTTTAGTTATCAATGTGTATGCCGATATCAAATATTAAAAAGCATTTTTACGGTTAGTAATGAAATATTCCAAGTCTGTCTCGGCCCTTTTTGTGTGTGTTTCCCAAATTTTTTAGCATCGCGACTTACGAGCCCTCTAGAAAACAAAGTTGCACTCTTCTCTGTGAAGAAATTCTCTATAAGAAGTTGCTCTGTTTGAAAGAGCTATAACGGAATAAATTATAAATAAATATGAATAACTATTAACAATCGGTCGCCCGGACACTTAGCCGACAACCACTTAACCAACACCAGTTAGCCGACACGACATTAAGCTAACAATGAGTCTCGCTCTTCCCAATGCTTTTAAATTTCTATTACCTTCACATTTCGAGGGTAGCGTTTATACGCAGAGATAAGAAAGAGGTCGTATGAATTTTGCTTCACGGTGAACGGAATATTCAGGCTTACAAGAGATTTTTTTGTATCTGCAGTTACAGCAAAGCACTAGGACTTCAGTTGTGTAAGTTTCATCATTATTCACTGATTATTTAATTAATTTTTCTAAGTATTACTGTTCCGGCTTGTGTTCCTGACCGTCGTTACTTTAAAACACAGTAACGCGGTTACCCGACCCTCCGTCCTTCTGCTGATAAGAAAAAGGAAGACAGACAGACAAAGTAGACAGATGTCTTTTGTTGCACCCGCTAAGTCGTTCTGCACCGATGGGCGAAAAATCAAGCATAGGTGCGAAGGAAAGGTATATAGAAAGGGGGGCAATTTCGTATTTCAGAGGAGAGAGTAAAAAGGAACTTCGTATATTTTATACGAGTTCGAAAGGCCAGGAAGAAAAGATGGGACAAAATAAAGTAAAAAATAAATGGCCCAAAAGTAATGGAGTGGGGGAAAAAAAATTATTTATAATTGAAAAAAAGGCCTATAGAAAGAAAAGAAAAGGAAGTAAGAGAATTTTGTTTAAAAAAAAAAAAAAAAACCACGCTTGTGTTCATGAGTGTAGTCAAAGTTGTTAGCATTTACATTAAAGTCTTCCAGGTGTGTGTAATGAGTGTGTTTTGTTAAGCTGAATAGATGTAAAGATGAGGGAAAATTAATAATAAAATAGTAAATATTCGGGGTCCAATCACATAACAGTATAAGTCAAGTTTAGAAGCTAACTTTTGCTATAACAGGGAAACTAAAATTTTTAAATTTAAACTTTTATTTTTTAACATGGAAACCAATATTAGCCTCTACCTTGAGACACAGTAACAGAAGACACATAAGATCAAGATACATATAATATCATGCAAAGTTATACATTAACTAACATCATCTATTGCGATTTCCAACATATTTATATACTCAGAAAACACCATCAGATAGAATCATAAATCCAAAACAAGGCGAGAACATATCAGCAAAAATAAATAATTAAATAAATTACGGAGTTTTTTTATTTTAATATTAATTAATTTTTTTAAAAAATAAGCATTTTATTTATTTATTAAGTCAATGGTCATAATTTATTATATGTGTACTATTTTATCAATTTGAGGCACACTGTATTAATATATGCTTTTAATTTAAATAGATAGGAAATATAGATTAAAGGAGCAAAAACTACAACTCTATACATTCATTGAGGCACGAGATCGTGTTTTTCCCTCTCGAGAAATTCCTCAAAGGGGCCCCAATGGGTAATGCTAACACTACTGATAAGAGCTAGTGATAAGGATAGCGTACCTACGAGATGGTAACCAAAAAAGAACCACATGATTTAAAGCAATTACTAAGTATTTAATGCCAGAACATAATAAAATGAGCATAATAATAATAATGATCATAATAAATAAATGAATTTAAGGGTACTTTAGTGACAAATATTTGATTTAGCTTAGAGAAAAGAAGTTGTTCTTATCTGAACGCTCCGTCTTAGTGCTGCAAAAGATTGCAAGGAAGACAAGACCCCCCAGGTACAGGAGAACTCCCGGCTTTGAGAACGAGACAATGCAGAGGATATTCGCGAAAATTTTCTTAAATAAATGAAGATTTTCCGGAAAACACCTTTGAAAATTCAGGAGCTCTTCCAAGATCCTGCCTCCATCGTACGTGATCAGCCCTTTAACACATTACGCACGATATGAGATAAAAAACAATCAAAGAAAAAGGAACTTTAGCATTTTCCCCTCCTCTCAGTCTCGGACACAGGCAGCGCAGGGGTGCGCTTGTAATCGAATACTACTCTAAATCCACCCCTTCCAAAATCTCTTTTATTTTATATATATATATTTCAAAATAAGAAGGAAAAAAGATTCTCAATCGCCATCTTTGGCCACATGAGAGTAGTAATCATCTTACGACTGTCGGTGTATTTTTTATTATTATTATTATTATTATTATTAATACTACACATCATTCGTGCCAAGTGCGTGTTTGCATTCAGCTCAAGCAGTTCATATCTGTGAAAGTGTGTGCATTGCTTATTTTGAAAGAGATTTTAACGCTTACGAAGTATTTACCTCTTACATACCCCAGTCCGAACTAGTGCTATAGCACATACTCAATATATGTAAAGAAGATTTTTGAGATTTCACCATACATCTCCTTATTCATTATTAATACCGGAAGTTTGTGCATCGTGTTCTCGCAGTACGATACATACTTTATCGGCAGTGCATGCGATTTGATTGTACATCTCCTCATTGAAGTTTAATTACTTACTTAGGGCAGTGAAAAGTGCGTGTATTGTGCTCAAGTATTCATTTTTTTTTTTTTTTTTTTTTTTTACACAGCGCTGCGTTACAGTGTACAGAGTGCGTAATTTTTATTCAGTGCTTACCGTGAATGTGTGCACATGTTATTGCTCTTTCTTTTTCTTTTTTTAATCTTTTCTCTCATAGTGCTACAGCGCAAACTCAATATTTATGCAAGATAATTTATTTATGAGATTTCTCCATACATCTCTTAATCAAATTTTCAGTGCTGTGAAAGTATAGTGTTCTTGCAGTTATCTCATCTTATAGTGCTATAGTGCATACTTTACTGTCAGTTTGTGTGATTTGATTGCGTATCTTCTCATTCGAGTTGAGTCCCAGAAAGTGTGTGCATCGTGTACTAGTATTCATTTTGTTATTACTCAGTACTGTGTAATAGTGTGCGTGATTAGGTGAAAGTGTGTGCGTCACATTTTATATAAAACAAATATATATATATATATATATATATATATATATATATATATTTCCTCTTATAGTGCTACAGCCCATACTCAATATACAAGAAAGACTATTGGCTTATGAGGTTTCATTATACATCACTTCATCCACTTTTAGTGCCGTGGAAGTGGACGCATTGTGTTCTCGCAACTGTCTAATCTATTATTGCTACAGTACATGCTTAGTACTCTAGCCCAAGTGCATGCGATCTGATCGTGCATCTCCCCATTCAAGTTTAGCGTTGTGAAGTGTGTGCATTGTGTTCCGCTACCTTTCCTTACAGTGCTATCGTGTAAACTCAGTATTCCTGGAATATTGCAGGTGCATGTGTATCCGTCATTCATCTTCTCATTCGTTTTTTATGCTCTGAAAGCATCTTCATTGTGTTCTCTTACTTACTATGCCTTCGGATACTCCCCCATCACCAGCCGGCACGGAGCATAATATTCAACATTCTCCCCTTTCTGTTAAAGGTGCCGCTAGCACTTCGACACCTAACTCCAGGTTGGAAGCAATTAACCACATCTGTAACCAACTCCAGTTATTCATCTTACAAGCAAAGGAATCTCGCTGACTAAACGCTTCTGAAAGAAAGCAATTTGCATCTTTTGTGAACACCGTTCGCATAACGTTAACGGAACAAGAGGTTTATCTCGCCCAGTTCCAGGGACAAGTCTTGGCTCTTCAACAATAGTAACTCGCACACAGTTTACAGCCACCTCACGAGAATCCTCAACATTCCGAGTCTTATCAAGCAGTGGAATCCTCAGCCCCAGAAGAACAGTCCACAAAAGAATATCCCTTCACTGAGGTGACACGAAAGAAGCGGAAAACTTCACCCCCTTCAAGATCTTCTCCAGTTCTATCGGAGCACGTTCTATTATAAAGAACTCCACACGGACACCCGAAGGGATTAAATCTCAACTTTCGGCAGATTTGAAACCTTTCCAGCTAGGGATCACTTTAGTGCAGATTCGGCCCACAAGGTCCAGAGAGCTTCTCATCCGGTGTCGAGAAAAAGCTCACCTGCTACGCCTGAAACAGGCAATCGAGGACAGGCCAGCACTATTAGAAACACTTGAATTTCGGGACCCCAAGCCAAGAAGGGAAAGTGTAATTATTTTTGGAGTGCCTGAGAATCTAGAAAAAGAAGATCTAACAGCAGCATTTGTAGACCAACTGCCCAATTTCAATCCTAGTGCTTTTCAAATACGAGCGAGCCGTTCCGGGCAAAGCGGAAGGAAAAACTGGGTGATAGACATAGACCCTAAGTCAGCAGAACACCTAGTTAAGCTAGGCCGTCTTTTAATGGGTTTTGAGTCTTGTCCTCTTCGTCCGTACATTAGGATCATACGCTGCTACAACTGCCAGGAGTTCGGTCACTATAGCAGGAACTGTAAAAACGCTCCAGTTTGCGCGAAGTGTGGTAACAGCCAACTGACGCAGGAGTGTAGCTCGGAAAAAGTGAGTTGCACTAATTGCTGCAGTAGTAAATCTGAAAAGGGGACCTCTTTCAGCACAGATCACCCAGCTACTTCAAGTTCCTGCCCAGTGCATGGAGCCCATTTCGAGAGCCTGAGAAGGACCACTGCTAAGAACTAAACCAAGATGACACTAAATAAACATATAGCAGGTCTTCGATTTTTACAGTGTAACTTGCAGAAGTGCTATGCAGCAATCATAAATACGCTGCAAGTAATGACACATACTGCTGCCAACGTCGGAATCTTCCAAGAGCCATACGTTTACAACGGAGTGATTCCTAGTGTTCTAACACACAGCAGAACGTTTCTGTCAAAGAAACAGCTAGCTGTGATTATTTACAGTGGCCATCTCTCTCCCCTCTCCTAATGAAAATCACAGAGCATATAGTCTCCATCAGACTAGACACTAGAAATTGCAGCATTGATATTATTGCTGTGTATCTACCCCCGAGCGAAGATATTACCTCTCTATTAGAAGAACTTAATTCTAACCTTCTAACTGGGGCATCACACTGTATCATAGCAGGAGACTTCTCCAGTTCCTATACGCCACCAGTCAACTATGGGGTGCTGACTCGGAGAACCGAAGGTGAATTGCGATACTCGAATTCTTGGACAGTAAGCATTTCATTGACATCAACGCTCAGGACTCACCGCCTACCTTTGAAACATCTAGAGCTCGAGGGTGGCCAGATCTGACAATATCAACTCCCAATACAACTCCGTACATACAAGATTGGACAGTGAGTGACCTGCCGTCACTCAGTGATCACAAAATTATTATTTACAGGCTGGAAATTCCTATAGACTACATAATAAAGAAAAGATTCAAAACGGCATTTGGAGGACATTCTGTTTTACGGGAACACATTCGAGCGCATGTAGAGAAATTTATCAAAGATTTCAACAACTGCCAGGACAGAAACTCCTTAGATAATCTCTACGACTTACTAGTTACAAAAATAGTGCAAGCCGCCCACAAAGCATATCGTTTGAAATCTGTAAAGGCAAAACACTCGATATCCTGGTGGTCACTAGAGCTTAACACACAGAGGAGCAGAGTTCGGGCACTTCGCAGAAAAGCACAATCCACGGTAGATCCATATCTACAGCAACTCAAAATGATAACATACAATAAAACCAGAGCTTTATATAAAAGAAAAATCTGATGTGTACACCACACGACTTCCTTGTACGGAATACTAAATTATACGCATTTTTTCTTGCATTTCATTTAACTTATTAGATTGAATTAAACCTACTTCGCCGACAGCGTATAAAACACAATAGAATAAATGCATTCTTTAAAATTCATTTTGTTTACCATAGCGACACTCTGGCGCTAGGTTTACTTAACAGTATTATATTTCGTTCATATTATAACTCAGAATGCACAAAATTTATATCATTTAAAGAATTACCTAATCGTTGCCACATGTTCTATTCAAATACTATAACAAAGCTAAGATGTTTCGTCCTACGACCCTTTCGCCTATGGTGAATAGCACTGCCTCATCCAACATCGAAGTAATCAGTGAGATCATAAATGCAGTTTTTCCTGATGATGATGAAGAGGATTTCTTAGAGGAGCAACAGGAAGCGAGAAAAACCTACAGTTTGAAATTTCGCCAAGTTACCAGAAGAGACGAACCCCCTCCTACGCAAATGGAAGTGGACAACATCATATGTACTCTGGTACCCAAAAAAGCTCCAGGTCCGGATGGAATTGACAATATCATCATTAGAGAGATACACTGGGATTCCCAAAACTATTCCTTGCGGTCATTTCAGCTTGCTGGAAACATCAGTACTTTCCTAAAAATATGAAGTTGGCAGAAGTGGCGCTATTCCTAAAATCAGGCAAAACTCCGGCAGAACCTTCATCTTACAGGCCAGTCTGTCTACTGCCAGCGCTCGGTAAGGTATTGGAAAGAGTAATTCTTTACAGATTGGACTTCTTCCTGCAAAGGAACAACGCCCTGCATCCCAACCAATATGGATTCCGAATGGGCAACTCAACTGAACATGCCATAAAAGACTTAATGGCCACTATCAAACAGAACAAGGATAACAATTTGCACTCACTGGCAGTACCCATTGACATCAAGGGAGCCTTTAGAGGGTGCCCACAGGGGTCATGCCTTGGACCAACACTGTGGAATATAGTGGCAAACTCGGCATTTCGTCAGTTTGAGAGCGTAGAATACGCTCGAATCATAGCCTATGCGGACGATTTTATGCTAGTTGTGGCAGGAAGCAGTAACCTCGAAATGAGATCACAATACTGTCTTGATCTGTTCTCCCAATGGGCCAGAGCACATAAGCTTCAGATTTCGGCAGAGAAAACTAAAGCTTTCCTCACAGGACGCAGCAGGCAGCTAAGACGCAACCCAAGCATTAAACTTCATGGGATACCGGTAAAATGTTTTCTCCAATTGAAATATCTTGGGCTATTACTCGACAACAGACTTTCTTGGATGCCACATGTCAGGAATCTTAAGACTCGAATTAGCCTCATAAGCAACAACATGAGACGCATGACTTCACATAAATGGGGTATCTCATCTATGCTACTAAAAATTTGGCATAGAACCATTACAGAAAGAGTAATAACTTACGGAGCAGCAATCTGGGGTGGCGAACTTACCTCTCATATGAAAAGATCCCTGCTCTCTATTCAGAGACAGCAGCTACTTCAAGTATGCACAGCCTACCGTACCACGTCAACACTAGCCCTACAACAACTAGCAGGAATTCCTCCCCTAGATTTGATAGTAGAAAGGGAGGCAGCTATCGTAAGGGTTACCAGGCTGGGTCAAACTTCAACACTCTGGGGTCATAGTTATCACCACTCGGACTACGAGGAGCAAAACAACTGCAATAACTTTCATCCAGCAGCTTTTAATCTCTCCGACGGTATCAGTATAAACGACCAACCAATTCAGAGGTACAGTAATAATCTTTTCACAGATGGCTCCAAAACTGAGAACGGCACGGGCAGCGCCTTCTGTAGACTAGAAAATGGAGTCGTAACATTCGAGTGGAAAAAGAAACTAGGCTTGAACAACTCGATATACCAAGCAGAGCTTCTAGCTATCAGTGCTGCAATTAGATATGCGAACACATGTCAACAGGAGAAATTCTCCATACTCAGTGATTCGGCATCAAGTCTTTCGGCTATCGCAAGTCAAAACAGCCGGAGTCCTTTGGTATACCGAATTCAGAAACAGCTTCTGACAATGCCTATTTCGCAAAGACCCACTTTAAAATGAGTTCCCGCTCACTCAAGGATTCAAGGCAATGAAGCCTCTGACCTACTGGCCAAGCAGGCAACCAACTGCACAGATATACTAAACTTCCTCGGTTTCATAATAAGCGAACAACTTTGACAAGTCTGCTACAAAATTGGCAAAGTAGATGGACAGAGGCAGAGGTAGGACGAAGGACATTTCGCTTACTGCCAAAAGTTAACATAGAAATAAAGACCCACTGTGCTAGCCTAACACAGTTCTTGACAGGTCATGGACCATTCGCAGTATACCTGAACAGATTCAGACTTAGGGATACTTCTTTCTGCGAATGCGGAGAGGAAGGCGACACGGACCATTATTACTTCCATTGTGTACATACAAGAACCTGGCACTTGAAGAAACCAGCGGACTGTGCCTGGGCAATGTGGACGTCTAACACACTCAAAAACAGAATACCCTTGATAAAATAGAGAAAATCTCAGGACACTGCCTAAGCAGAAACAACTGTGGATAATATTATAATGTTTCAAATGTTCAGAACTTAAAGCAGATAACCAGAATAACGCTTAGTGCCTTGCAGTTATCAATATGTAAAAACTGTTATTAGTATGTAATATTCAACCTTGTCACTCTGGAGTCTTCTCCGCCGTGATGGTATATAATTCCGTTTGGTTCATGTCCGTAGTCGGAAGCCATCATAGCGGTGCACTCACTCACTCACTCATCTTCACATTTCATTACTACTTTGCTCAATACATCGCACTACATTCATTTCCGTATAAAGCCGTTTCGCTCCTCAATGTTCGCTCCTCAGTGTTCGCTCAAATGAAATTTCCTTTCCCTGTCGGGAAGTAGTGTGATTCACCCTACTCCTCGCCACACTGGAACTACATTTTTATTTAAAATGCTAGTCACACCCTCAGAATACTATTTACAGGTTAGGGATTGCATATTTATTAATCTGGGATAGGGCTCCGGGACGGGAATTCGTACCTCGTGGCCTACGGCCACCTAACAGAAGTAGGTTTGACTTATGTAATTACAGCAAAGCCAGAGGGCTATCTGCCTAAGGGGAGGGATACCTTCGTGGAGGACTTTCTAAGGAAAAGTGGCTCGTACACATGTGGGAACACACCCATGCAGCCTGTCTGTTCGCAGGATTCTAAATTCGGACCGAACTGCCAGTGTTGAGTGACTTTACCGCTGCTGCTGGGACTGACAGAAATAGAGTGACTGTTTTACTTAATATATAACCAGTCTCTTCCAATGAAAATTGCCTTTTTAGGCTAGAACTTTCTGAATGCATTCAGGAAAATGGGCACCAAATACTTCCCTACTACCATGTAGCTAAAACAAAAATGAGAAAGAGAAGGAATGAAAGAGGAAAAAAAATTAAAATTAATGAAAAGTGAAATGAAAATTTATACATTTTAACAGATATTGAGAGAGTTACATTTTATAAGAAAAACATGAAACAATATAACATATTATATTGAAAATTACACATCGCGACTTTCAAAACAGAGAACATAATATGATCTAGTTACATGACTGACCTAGTTAAATCTAGCATCGATCGATGGCACCACATTACGGTCACTTTTCAGGATGTCTCGCTTTGCTCCGCCCTGCTTGGTGCCCCTCCTTCTGCAGATTTCTCTTCGGCGATTTTCCCACGTCCGGAAATTCGTATCAGCAACGTTTTAGATATATGAAGAGTGAAAAACGTAGTAGCCTGTAATTTTAATTCCATATTCATGAGAAATCACAATATTATTGGCCGCTATAATGGGCTGTTCATGCCACCGTACTTGAGGTAAAAATTCTGTAACATTTTATTGACCACGCCTCTCGCTGAAAATACTTACTTAGGTTAATGTTTATAGCACTACATTGGTGCATTATGTTTAATTTAGAAGTAAAATTCACTCTTCATAATTCAATTCCGAAATGTATTTAGTTATGAATGAAATAAAACCTTTAAGAATATTTTACTTCTAAATTAAACATAATGCACCAATGTAGTGCTATAAACATTAACCTAAGTAATTATTTTCAGCGAGAGGCGTGGTCAATGAAATGTTACAGAATTTTTACCTCAAGTACGGTGGCATGAACAGCCCATTATAGCGGTCAATAATATTGCGATTTCTCATGAATATGGAATTAAAATTACAGGCTCTTAACCAATCTATTGGCGGATTTGCGTTGCAAACGATAAAAAAAAAACAATTAGCTACCGGAACGAAAGTATCGGTGTCTGATTGGCTATTCACCCAATCTTTCGAAACAGGTGTTTTCCATAAATTTAGGCAGATTGTGACGAAAGCGTGAAGCCGGGAGTTCTTTAAGATGCGAAAGTGATGATGAAGGTGCTCGAGAAAAAAAAGGGGGGGATTCTGAAAATATTTGCCAAAATTAGAGCAATTCCAACCTGGAAGACAACGACCCTTCCGACGCCAATAGGAACGAGATGCCTGGAAAGTGCATTTTCAATAAACTGTGGCTTCATCAAGCTGACTACAATGACTGGATATTGATGGATGACAATCCTTATAAAGCTAAATGTGGTCTTTGTCTGAAACAAATTGAAATTTCTAGAATGGAAGAGTCAGCGCTGAAAATTCACATGAAAATTAAATTTCGTTTTATCATTTCAATTTGTTTTTACGCGATTTTGCTTAGCTTAATTTCTGTGTTTGTTTCAATTAAGCCATAAATTAATTTTTATCACCTTCTACGGAGTTTATTCTCTTTTGCACATACTATATGTATGGGATATCGGGATTATGAGTTTATTTCTGCAGAGGGTCTGTTATCGATTTCGCGAGAAATCTATTGGCTCCATTTCGATTTTAGGTCGGCAAGGGCAAATTTTTTAACGCTAGCCGAGAAAAAGTGAAGTTCGGAAATACGTTTTGAAGCTTCAATAGACAATTAAGTATTTGGTTTAATCCTATGCTGTTGATAGTAATGCATTATTTTTGCTAATGGCGATACAATTATTAGTTGAAAACAACTAATTGAAACTAATTTTCCTGAATTAACTAGACGCAAAATTAACTTTCATGAATTACTAAAGTTATTGGGTAGAAGTTTAACTGAAAATATACATTCCGTATTGAGGTCTGGACTCGTCGGGACTTCGGCGATCCCAGATTTGAGATTTTTCCGGATATTAGATCATTTTAAATCTACTAAGATGGCACGTAGATATTATAAAATTCAAAATATGAAATCGTGATTTATGAAATAATGAAGCATTTATGATTTAAAGAGTATCAAAATTTACAAAAGAAAAGAGCTTAATATTTATATGTTTACTTTATTAAACATTTCTTTCAATGTGAGTTGTTTGATTTGTTTTCTTTGCTAATACTTTAGACTAATACTATAGACATATAATTTCTTGTTCAGTTATTAAGTTCCATTGTTCAAGTCCTGTAATTGCTGTGTCGAGAATTCCGAATAACTTGTCAATCAAAATTTTTTCTCGTTCAGTATCCTCTCTGTTACTTTCTTCACTATCGGTAGCTGAATTTTCTGGATTTAGAACCATACTACAGATTTCGCCCTCCGTTAATTGATTGATGATTTGGGCATTGTCATCGCAATGAAAAACTTCTGTTTTAACTTCCCTAAATTCTGCCGCCTGGTGCGTCCATGCGAGCTCTGGCGCTGGTGCGGCCATGCGAGCTCTTGCGCTGGTTCTGGCTTTATGTGAATAACAAATCAGTTATTCTTAATTCAAATAGCACTAAATATAATCGTTTGTCCTATGAGTATCATTAACAAAATCTATTTTTAGCACAAGGAAAGAAATTTCTGTTAAATCTGCCCTTGTCAACATTTTAGCGCATTAAACTTAAATCTGTAATCGGATTACTCTGTTATTTGGCGTCGCTGCATGAGTCATTACTCAAGTTGTCATCCGTTGATAAACATGCGGTGAGGAAAGCAAAATACAATAAATAATGATTCGCGATTTCGGCATGAAAGATATAAAATATTAGTTGGTTGTAAAATTAACAAATGTTTCGGTTTGAGATTATGCCAAGCAGATACGCAGCTATGGAATCAAGTTACTAATCACACAAATTTATGCTAAAATAATTATTTCTTCAAAAATGAGATATTTTATTTAGCGCCAAACTGAGATTAAGAATCGGGATTTCCGACATGTTTTTTTATGATGAGGAAAAAAATCTAATGCGCATGCGTAAAGCATACCCCTTCCTTCCAAAAAAGCCCTAAAAAATTGGTTGGTGGTGGCTTTGAGGTCCGGATTTTAGATCATTCCAGATATTGGATGTCCGGATCTCGGACTTTGTACTGTATATATATATATATATATATAGTAAAAAATGTATATTTTCAGTATACATTTCTGATTATATAAATAGATTTCTTATTATATATATATATATATACATTATATACATATATATGCGATACTTAATTTTACTAATGCCTTGCATGTAATGCCCCTTTTAGGTGCAAAACATCTCTCCCTTCCCAACTGCAGAGTTTCTTCTAACAGTATCATGAATTTTGTGAAGTTAGAAGAACCATCTACTTCAGGAAACGATGTAACTGCTAATTCAACATCAATAAGTGTAGAAAATAATAAAATCAATTCTTTTCTTTTCAAATCTGAAGTTACAGATGCAGAAATATTGTGGGCTTTTAAGTGCATCAAAAGCCACTATTCTTTTAAATCATGTGATGATATTGGGCCGTTATTCACCAAAATGTTCCCGGATAGTTCCATTGCAAAACAGTTTTCATGTGGTGAAAAGAAATGTGCTTATATCTGTTATTTTTGTCTTGGCCCTTATTTTAAAACTTTGTTACTAAAGCATTGTAAAAATACATTACTATTTGATGAGAGTATATTTTTACATTACTATTTGATGAGAGTCTTAATCTGACAAATCAAAAGAAGCAACTAGATATTCATGTGAGGTACTGGCATCACGAGAATAAGATCAGAACTCAGTACCTTACTTCTGCATTTATAGGGCATGCAACAAGTGAAATTATTTTATCCAAATTTTATGAATGTGTTGAAAAACTAGACTTGTCAAAACTCTTACAAATATCGATGGATGGTCCTGCAGTCAACTGGAAATTTTATGATTTATTGCAACAGGACTTGACAAAGGAATATAACATTCAATGCTTGACATTAGGGACATGTGGTTTACACATTCTTAACAATGCTTTCAAGCATGGGATGTCATCCACTGGCTGGGACATTCCATCATTCTTATCCTCCTTATATTGGATTTTTAAAGATTTTCCTGCAAGACATGAAGATTTTTTAAGTATATCTGGCTTAAAAAAGCTTGAACCCGTGAAGTTCTGCTTTTACCGATGGTTGCAAAATGTCCCAGCAGTTGAAAGAGCCATTGAAATATGGGATGACTTGCTACTGTACATTAAAAAAGTTGAAATGGGAAAGTTTAAAAAAATTCATCGAAATCCTTCTCAAATATTTTGGAGGCAACTAAAGATAAAACATTTCTTATAAAACTAAATTTTTTTCTCTCTCTGTCGAAAATATTATTTCCTTTCCTTGTATATTATCAAAGTGATAAACTACTTGTTCCCTTTTTTGCTGAAGATATCTTAAAACTTGTAAATGATTGCCTTCAGCACTTTAAAATTTTGAAACTAGAATATTCAAAAATAACTAAAGCAGAAAATCTTTATAAATTTAATTTTAATGATCCAAATTGTTATAATGATAAAAGTAAAGTTTATTTGGGATTCATTGCTGAGCAGTTAATGAATGATAAATGCCGCAAGAAGGACATTTCACAAGCTGAAAGTTTTGCATTGAAACAAGAAGGTCAACAATGTGTCTTAACAATGGTACAACACTTAATCTAAATGTCCAATAAATTATTCTCTTATTCGAAATACATCTTGTATAGACCCGCAAGTGATGGTTAAATGACCAGAGAAAGCCCAGAACGAAATGAAAATAGTTCTAACGGTATTAATGCGGAATAAACGTGTTTTACAAGATGATTGTGATGAAATTCTGCTGCAGTTTGGAGAGTTTCTAGACAAAGTAGTTAAGACAAATTTACATGAATTTTCTACTTTTGATCCTCAAAATCTTTCTCTTGCCACATTTCTCACTTCTTATTTTCATGATTTTCACTATTCAAAAGTATGGAAAATAGTGAAAATGATTCTTATCTTGTCACATGGACAGGCCTCTGTGGAAAGGGGATTTTCTGTAAATAAAGCAATTGAAATTGAAAATTTAAGTGACTCATCATACATTTTTCAACGCACAGTATTTGATTACATAAAATTTTCTGGAGGTGTTCTTAATATCGAAATTAATAAAGAAATGAGATCAGCAGCAGCTTCTGCAAGGTCTAAATATATGCAGTATTTAGAAGAACAAAAATCTTTAACTAAATCTAAAAATTCAAAGAGAAAAAGAAATATTCTTGAGGAAGAAATTGATTATATGAAACAGAAGAAAAAAATTCTTCAAAGGGACATTAAAGATATTAATGAAGAAATAGGTGCTTTAGCAGATGAAGCTGAGACCAGCGGGAACATTGATTTGTTTATCAAAGCAAATGAACTTAGAAGAATAGTTAAAGAAAAGGAAATAGACATAAATAAATTAGATGTTAAAATAGCTGAAAAGATTTCAGATTTAAAAAAAGCACAAATGTTTTGTATCTTTTATTGTACAGTTTGTTATTCTAGTATCTTTCAAAAAACCAAGGAAATAAATTTTATGTTTACAAATCAGTTATTTTAATTTGCAAAATATTCTTACATTGTGATTATAATAGTAGTTGACTGTGTTTAAATAAATATCAAATAAGTTAAATAATAATCATGTAAATCTCTAAAATAGTGACTTTATTAGTGTAAAATACACTTATACATGTTTTTCAAGAAATTATGTTCCTAATTTAATGTTATCTACTTCATAACTTGTAGGGAGTTAGTTTAATTTTCAAAATTGTTTTATGGTAAGTATTAAATTGAATTTAATAATAGTGCATAATGCACACTTTTGTTGGTTTCTTAAAGTGAAATTACAAGCATGAAGTCGGTTGTATGGATAATTGCTTTATTCTATTCGTTTTTTTGTTTGCTGATAGGTCCTTAATTTTTTCTTTGATGGTCCTTAAAAGTCCTTAAAAGTCCTTAATTTTCATGCAAGGAAATGTATACGAACCCTGTAAAAGTATTAAAAATTTGAAAGCATTTGAAAGAGCGAGATTGAAAATTAATATTATTAAGTAAACAAAAAAAATTTATTAATGATGTGAAAGTGTTCAAAAGAACCAGAAATTTCAGCGTCTTTTACAATTTAGCCAATATACAACAAACAGCATGATACATACCAAACAATGCTAAATTATCCCAATGATTAAAAGCACATATGAGATCTTAAAGAATCGAAAAATCAATTTTACTGATAGGTGAAAAAATAATTTAAATATTGAACTTATGGTTAAGTCGAGAAATTTTATAATTCATAGTAAGTTTAAATAATTATTGGGTACGTGTCAGCTAAACGTCACTGTCAACTTAGTGTCCTGTTGACTAAAAGTTTTAACAGTTAAGTGTCCCGTAGCTAAATGTCCTGACGGCTAACTGTCCGTGTCGGCTAAGTGACCTGTCGGCTAAGTGTCCGTGTCGGCTAACTGGTGTCAGTTAAGTGTCCCGTCGGCTAAGTATCACGGGCCCATTAACAATATATTCATTAATGATTAAAATATACATACTTGTAAAACAGAACAAAAAATGTTCAAATATATCTTCATTCAACAAAAATTATTTCATGATACAATCCATATTACGAGAAGTAATGTAGTTTATTTAGTGTTTGAAATAAGCATTTCCAAAAAACAGCGTTGGCTGGAATGCAGATTCAAACCTTTAAACAAAGGATTTACACAAGGGTGCTGAAGTAATTTAACGTGACAAACTGATCTTCAGTTTTTGTAAGCCTCCTTATGCTGCAGAAGCATTCTTAAGATTTCTGAATTTTTAGACAGTGGCCAACTTGCGTAAGGGTGTGGCACTGTTATGAAGATATTAAATGGCCTGTTTAGTTTTTCGTTCCAAGTGATTCAGGAAGAACGATTGTCCTTACGATGGTGCACGAAGTTTCTTACCATAATTCTGGTGTCACCAACAGTTTAGGTGAGATTTCTCCTTGATGGATTTAAATCATTCTATATCTATGATTTTGTTTGTAAATTTCCCTTCAACCCAGAAAATGGCTGTTTAACTGAATAATTCTTCGTAGATATGTTACTGTAAAAGCCCGAAGTCTGGTAAATCCTAGGTTTTACTGGCAAAACCAAGTTTTTACCAATGTGGCTCGGTAAAAGTCCGAAGTGCTTTAATATGATTACATTTCGGCCTTTTACCAAGCCTTTGCGATAAAACCTAGGAGTTACCAAAGCATCCGGTAAAAGTCGGAAACGAGGGATTTATATTTTTCTGTTCCTCCCCCTGCTTTTGTGCGCATTTGCAGTCTAGCTTCGAGCGAATTCAAACAAGTGCAAGTGGCTACGATCTAAAATAGAAGCAGTTTGTTTCCATTTTAACATAGTTTGCGTTTTTTATTTTGCTAAAAGAAAATGAGTGATGTTATAAGGAAAATGTTTTACGACATTTTGTCTGAATCTGTAAAAAAATAAGCACGATACCATCTTTTATTTAACAAATGAGAAATGCACTTTTTTAATAAATGAAGTGAAAGAAAACCAAATGATTCATTGCAGAAATGATATTTAGAATATCATTCGCTATGCTATTCTAAATATTGGAGGAGAGGACAAACTTATAGCAACATTATCTGCAGATAAAGTAGAAATCCTTACAATTGATGAAGTCTTCAAACGTCATACACGACGCTCATATCGCAGTTGGCCATGGTGGAAGAACCCGTATGATTGAGGAACTGAATCGCAAGTACAAGAATGTAACAATGCAATCTTATCGTCACGTATTTCAGACTATGTGAACTAAGGCTCTTATAATACCAAGAGTTCCCTTAGAAAGTCCTCCACGAAGGCATCCCTCCCTTTAGGCAGCTAGCCCTCGTGTGCTTTACCATAATTGAATAATCCAATCCAATCCAATCCTATAATACCAAGGATGAATCAGCAACTTTTCCATCTTGGGCAGAAAGGGAAAGCGCTGCCAGTGTTGGCACGTTTATCGCAGACAATGGCTGAATGTTTTTTAAAGACTGATTTTATAGACGGGCGAGATTCCGCACATATAAAATTTTCGGATAATTTAAAATTGTTACGAATTTTGTATTTAGATAGCTAATGTTAGTAGAATTATAATTAAAATTTTATTTCTCCGTGAATGCAGCACGAGACGCATTTTAAGAGAAAGTATTGGCTTCTGACTCCAAATTAATCTTTCTTCATTTCTTCTCCATTTCTTTAAATAACTTTAATCCACGTTTAATTCAAAAATAATCTGTACCGAAGCTCATAGTAAACAAACAATTTTTTTAGAACAATAAAAACTGAATAATCTTTTTCGTTGCCATTCCAAAAACAACAAAAAACAAACAAAGCGATATAAACCATTATTTAAAATTTCTGTATAAGCCACAGCAGTACTCCGTTCCCAGTAACTAAGATACGGTAAACCATATTATTACCTTCAAAACACACTATTTACAAAAAAATATTATACATATATTTAAATGCTAATCCCGAAATCGCACAGAGGGTCTTATTGTCCGTTCTATACGCGATTGTTTTGCAGGAAGCTTTTTAATTTTACAAAGTAAATCTGTTGGAGGTTTGACAGGTTGTCTTATTGACGTGGTTGATTGCTTCGTACTAACGTCTGGTATTTGCAAGAAATATGGTCGGGCTAATTCAGAATGGAGTGTTAATCTTAATTAACTCTTTTTCATCGAGAGAGGACCAAATCATTTTTCCTCAAACATCGAAAACGCCCTTGTATACGAATATCTGTTGGAATGCTTTTCCTTCCCCCATGACAAATAACCTAACAAATAACTAACAACAACCTACTTAAGTAAAACGACAACGTCTTTCTTGGACGCTTTCAGCCTGTGTGAAGTTCCCCCTTGGGACGGGATTGCAACTTGGGACATCGATAGATAAACACTGACCGTAAACAAAGGAAAAAGAAGGTGCATTAAAATAACAGAATTACTTTTAGTCCCTTGAAAAGAATGATTAACGTGTCATTTAACAACTCCTGAAAGGAAGGAGCAACGCAGTAACGTGGTGGGGAAAAACATTAGGTAGGAAATTATTTAGGCGTTCGGGCGACCTGTCGATGTCTAAATGCTCGGGCGTTTGGGGCGACTTCGATGTGAAAGAGTTAAACTAATTAACAAACTAAACTATGATATCTCATTATCTTTATTTTACTCATTTGGGGAAGACACTCCAGCAATTACATGCACTCCGCTTCGCCATTGAAGCAGTCTCTGTCTTACAGTAGCGATGGTAGCGCCATCTCGCTTCTAAGGAATTTAACACTCCCCCCGGATTGAAATTACAAAATTTCAAGAAATTATACAAAGCATTCTTAAAGCAAAATTAATGTTCTTATAAACAACATAATACTATTACAATAACTACAGCTATTACAATACTAGAACAAAATACAATTTTTCTTTTACATATGCAAAAATATCAGTTCAGTTTTCTATAGGAAGCACGGCGATCTTCGTGATCGCTCTTTTTAATTCTTCTGATTTTATTTTGATTTTAGCAGTTCTTACTTTATTGTCAGATCCATGGTAGACTTTAATAACCCGACTTAAAAATCCATTTGCAAACTGGCAGATACTCCTCCTTGACGAGTACCGTAGTACTAACAGAAGTATTGTCCTTCTCTATCATCCACTTGTTTCTCTGCTGCAGTGTTCCTAAATAGTCATTCGACCATTTTTTACAAATAATCTGAACTACATTTGTTGTTCTCTGCCACCGGCTTAACCGATTTTCATTTATGTCTATTACCACTCGCTCCGGAATCTTTTGTATCGATCTCACTATTAAGAAATGACCTGGGGTCAAAACTTCATAACAATCAGAATAATTGGAAATGGGTGTAAGATGGTCTCGAATTTAGTATTCCCTCTACCTGCACAATTATTGTTTCAAACTCCTCATACGTGAAACGCAAATTTTCTATAGTTCTCCTTAAGTGATGCTTTACGGACTTTGCACCGGCTTCCCATAGACCTCCAAAATGACAGGAATTGGGAGGAATAAAGTTCCAGTCTATTCCTTCGGACGTCAAATATGAGGTCAAAATTTTGTCACGAAAATTAATTACATTGTAAAATTTCTCCAGTAGAGAATTAACTCCTACAAAATTAGGGGAATTATCAGTGAATATTTTCGCACTTTTGTGGCGTCTAGCCATGAAACGCTTAAGAGTGGTATTAAAGCACTAGAAGTCAAATCTGACAAAGGCTCAAGATGGATAGCTCGTGTCACAAAGCATATACGTACACAAATGTAAATTTTATTCAGCATAACCTTTCTATGATGCTTGTAAGTTACTTGTTTATTACTTAAGTTAAGTAATAAAGGGGACCGCATAGATCCAAAACTGAAATACTAAATGCGGATGTTCTATTAACTCTCTCGTATAGTAAATTACCCATAATCTATGAAGACAAACATCGGTTTGCATTTTAAAGCATGCCATGCAAAGTCAAATCGTGCCAAATCTTTTTTCGCGCCAAATCTTTTGCCAAAAGTTTAAACATACTACATTCAGTAATCCCTGAGGGCCAACATGCAATAATCGTTTGTGCACACTAAAAAAATAAATCTTACTTAGCTTAGAATTTCTTGGCAGGATCGCAGGATATTTCTGAGAAATTGGTAAAGACGCTTGGCAGGATCGCAGGATATTTCTGAGAAATTGGTAAAGACGCTTTTGAAGATGGCCGCTGACACGAATTATTCCTTTACAATCAACAAAGAGATATAAATTTTTAAAGTTAATTGTTATATCCTTTTTACAGAATATAGCCCTCTTCTCATCCTTAATAAGCGTTTCCTCAGCTATTCTTACCTCTTCTAGTAGAAGAGGGCCTACCTTTTTTTGATCCATTCCTGCAATCATAAATAAACCTAAAAATATCAAAAAGAACACATTAATAATTTTATAATAATTGTTATTAATATTAACTGTTATTAATATTGTTATAAGCACTTGTAAAGAAGATGTGGCTCTGTCAAAAATTCTGCACATGTCCACCACTTGGAATTGTTCACAAGAGAAGAGGCACTAACTCCACGCATTAGAAGATCGGATGGATTGTTCTTGGTTGAACAATATATATATATATATAATATACGTAACCGATCAAATGTATAATCTTTTTTCTTGCTATTAATTTATATTTAATGGATCTATAAGTGATCTGATATTAATAACAATATTAATAACAATTACTTAATTAATTAAGTGTTCGTCTAAAACGTTAGAGCTCATGAATACCAACACAGTTCTCTTAGAAATGTCATTAATGCCAATAGAACTTTTGCTTTCTTGCACAAATATTTCCCTTTCATTTGCTGTTAGGTGCTCAAAATCTGGAACTATTGGTTATAAGCACTTGTAAAGAAGATGTGGCTCTGTCAAAAATTCTGCACATGTCCACCACTTGGAATTATTCACAAGAGAAGAGGCACTAACTCCACGCATTAGAAGATCGGATGGATTGTTCTTGGTTGAACAATATATATATAATATATGTAATCCGATCAAATGTATAATCCTTTTTCTTGCTATTAAACTATATTTAATGGATCTATAAGTGATCTGATATAACGACTCGAACAGTTGCTAAGCATCGGGTAGATGCGCGAGAACCCCTTTAGTTCGATCCCACATATTATATTTTGCTGGCGCCGAACGTGGGGCCTCTAGATAACAACTGATTGGAAAAGATGGATGCTACGAAATTAACAGCCAAAAGTAAAGGGTTGAAAAAGAATTTTACTCTGTGTTCCAATAAAATTAATATTGCACATTCGAAAGAAAATCCAGATGTCAACGAACTTTCGGTTATAAAACTGCAGCTCAAGATTAAGTTCGAACGACTGGCAAGCTGTCAATATGAATTAGAAAACGCTACTTTGCAATCTGAGGAGTATTCTGAACAGAATTATGAAGATGATTTATCGAAATCCGAAGAATATAGAGATACGTATTACGAGCTGATTTCTAAAATAAAAGAATGTACGATTGGAAACTAAGTTAAGGAATCGTCAATGGCGTGGAATGTTACTGAGAAAAAGCAGTTTAAACTTCTTAAAATCGAATTAAAGAAGTTCCGTGCAGGAGCTAAAGATTTTCTCTCATTCTGGCCACAGTTTGAAAAAATACACACCGATTGGCCGCAGGAGACAAGTCCCAGTACCTATTGCAGGCTGTGGTTCCGAAATCGAAAGCTGCAAGGTTCGTAGAAAGTTTTCCAGCTACTGTAGCAAATTATCCAAAGACTGTCGAGCAATTACGGGAACGTTTGGTAGAGAAGATTTACTGGTTCAAATTTATGTTCGAGATCTCCTGAGTATGGTGATGAAGAATGTTATATCGACACGATCTGAAATAGACCTTCCAACATTATATGATGAACTGGAAACGAAAGTCAGAGCATTAGAATCGTTGGGAAAGACTCAAGAAAAATATGGTGACTTTTTAACACCTCTTGCAGAATCATGCCTATCTGAGAAAGTCCTTATTGCTTAAGAAAGGAGCAGAAATAGTGTTGATTCGTCGAAAACGGAAGATAGATCTTTGAAGGGTTTAATGAATTTTCTAAAACAGGAGCTACAAGAAGAGATGGTTTTACTCCCTCGTAGTGGTTTTGGAACTAGTAATTCGGACGTTGAGAAAACGGAAGCTTTAACATAAAAGTGTATTGGAATACCTTCTACCACGGCACTGGTGATCACGATGAATCAAGGAAACTCAGGTAGGCGAAATTTTAATTGTTTATTTTGTGATAAAGAGGCACTGCAGAAGCTGAAATTGCAACAATCAATATTCGGCAATCCTTTGAGAATTATAAGTGACAAAGGTACGGCGTTTACCTCTAAAGACTTTGAAGATTACTGTAGTCAAGAGAAGATCCAGCAAATATTTACAACTACAGGCGTTCCTAGAGGAAATGGACAAGTGAAAAGAGTTCATCTCATTCTGATTCCAGTCCTATCCAAATTATCCATAGATGATCCAATCAAGTGGTACAAATATGTTGGAGATGTACAACGGATCCTGAACAGTACTAAGAGCAGAAGCACAAAGAGTTCTCCATTTAAGCTCCTCACTGGTGTTAAAATGAGAAATCGAGAAGACTTAAAGATTATGGAAATTCTTGAAGAAGAAGAAAGAAATGTTATGATGAAAGATCGAGAAGATATAAGAGAGGAAGCAAGGAAAAACATTTTAAAAATTCAGGAAGAGAATAGAAAAACATACAACAAGAAGAGAAAAGAGGCGCAGGTATACAATGTGAACGACCTAGTTGCCATACAAAGAACGCAGTATGGAGGTGGTCTAAAGTTAAGGCCAAAGTTCTTCGGTCCATATCATATAACAGCGAGGAAAGGCAAAGATCGCTACCAGGTGGAAAAAGTGGGACACCATGAAGGTCCTGGATGTACCACTACAGCAGCTGATTAGGTTTGGACTATATAGGACTATGTATGGTTTTTCCGCACTTCTATCTTTTTCTTTTTTTATTTTCCTTTTCTTTAGTTTTTTTAAAATTTATTTTCAGGTGCCGTTTTAATGTTCCAGTGTTGCTGATCCGTGTTTTCAAGGACGAAAACCAAGCCAGGAAGGCCGAGTTGTAGTATCCGTAAGTGTAACACAGCCACCAGAGGGCCTCACCTGTGCGCCAGCGGCGAGAGCGAGGTAAAAAGAGAAGTATGACATAGTCTTCGATCCCACGCGAAGGTGGTAAGATGTCTCCGGAAAAATTATGAACTGTATGCTTCCACGAGGAGGTGGTAAATTGAACTGCATAATACGACAGCAAGTGCGAGTAGGCACTAAGCTGCTATGTTATAAGATTGGTAAACCTATCCAGAATCATGTTTATATTCAACAGCACTTGTATATAATTCAATCTGTACCTTCTTCTGATTTTGTTTTTATTAAATTTTCTGTGGTGTGGAAAACGTTGAAATTGTTATTTAGCATCTTCAACTTCCCTACTATATATATATATATGAGGGAGTCGGCCATTTTCTCTACCGACTCCACAGCCCTGTTTGTCCCAACAATTAAGGATGCTCAGATTATAGAGGAATTGAAGAGCAGGAAAATTAAGGTCAGTAACACATTTTTCGAGGATAATGAAATTGAATTATTGAGAGGCGCAGATGTCCTTGGTAAATTGTTAACTGACGAATATCTGGAATTACCCTCTTGTTTACCTGCAGTCAAAACAAAACTGGGTTGGACGGTTATGGGCAAAAAAAATGATACTGTTAGCGATAATGCTCTAATAAGTCTTTCCCTACATGTAAATAATGCTTCTTTGAAATCTTTATGGGATCTTGATGTTATTGGTATCAGTGATCCAAATGAAAATACAAGTCAGAAATTAATGTTTTTTGATGCAATGTATCAATTCCAAAATAATTTGACTATTCTTCCTAATGGAAGGTATGAGGTACCGTTACCATTCAAGAATGAGACCATTTTACCGAATAACAAAGAAATGACTTTGGAAAGACATGAGAAAATGTGTAAACGCGCCTCCAATGAAGGATATCTAGATGATCACATTTTTGTATTTAAGGAATGGGAAAGGCTAGGAATTATCGAAAAGGTTCAAGATGACGGCGTAAAGGAATTCGGACACTATTTACCGCATCGCCCTGTAATTAAAGAAAAGAGCCTAACTTAAAAAATTCGACTAGTTTTTGATGCCTCAGCGAAAGACGCGAATCAGCCATTCTTAAACGATCTTTTGATTAAAGGACCAAACCTAATTGAGTTAATCCCCGATACAATAGATATATTTAGGTTTTATTCCATAGGATTATCGTCGGACAATGAAAACACCTTCTTACAATTAAGTTTGGAAATAGGGTCAGTGCCTAACAAACATCAGACCACATCTTACAATTATGTATTAATCAACGACACAGAAACTTTCTCAGATTCTTTTTTTCTTCGGAAACTGAAGAAATGCATTATAGACACTGTAGAGTAGTTTTTGGGGTTACAAGTCCTTTTCTCCTTATGGCATCTTTAAATCATTTGTTAGATATGCCTCTGGAGAATATTCTGATGTCGCCTATTGACTTCGTCATTCATTTTGTGTCGATAACTGTGTCACTGGAGTGTTTAATTTAGATGAATTGGAACAATTTGTCCCTCGAGCTCACAGTTTACTGAAAAATGCATGTTTTAATTTAAGAAACTGGAAAAGTAATATGCGTAGTTCGCATATTTGCAAATCTTCTAGCGATACTTCTCTTTTGGGAATGATATGGAATCTGGATCGAGATACTCTGAGATGCTTGGTACCTACAATTGAATTTAAACCGAATCAGACAAAGAGAGACATTTTGTCTTTGATACAGCAAATATTCGTTCCACTCAGAATTCTCTGGCTTGCTACCTTATTGCCAAAGCTATTAATGCAGGAGACACGGAGAAATAAACTGAACTGGGATAGACACTTACCAGATAACATGAAAAAGTCATTTTCAAATTATCTGGTAAAACTGCCGCGCACAGAAGTTTCTCTTGGTGTCAAAATTCGTCGTTTACGAGTTAAATCTAGAGTTGCACTACTCAAGGAACTGTCGATACCTAAATTAGAACTAAAGTCATGTTGTATAGGAGCTAGATTAGCACATTTCATAGGTTAGCTCTTGATCTGCCTGAAGTAAAAGTTACGTTCTGGTGTGATTCCATGGTGGCGCTTTGGTGGATTCCAGAATGGGAGTGGTCGATTTTTGTCTCAAACGGAGTAAAAGAGATCCACCAGCTGTTAAGTTTATGACTATGTATCCTTAAATTGCCAATAGATGGCGGTAGTGTTTGTAAAAAAAACTGTGATGTCATATTTATGTATATGTATCAGTTTGTCTTTGGTGTTCGTCAATAAAAGTTGTGTGGAATAACGCTCTTTGTTTATTACTTTACATTCGATCCAGTCTGATTTATTAGAGACTTACATATATTTTGTTTATGGTGCCTCCAAACCGGGATTGTTACGAACCAGAAAAATCGACAGACTGAATATTTCGAAAATGGAGGGCGTTCTTGAAAATTTGAAAAAGAAACGATCGGTTGTAAGACAATTAACTACGAAACTGATAACCAAAGTCGAAACGAATTTAGCAAATAATGTTCCGCTAAAGGAAAAAAATGAAATAATCGAGGATTTATATGAACAGTTAATTGAAAAAAATCAACGAACTGAAAAGTTTAGATTCAGAAATCGAAACGAAAGTAACTTCGGAGGAGATTGAAAATGAAGTTACGCTAAGTCAAGCATACCAGGATAAAACTATTATATGAAGAGGAAGAATGCAACGATTTTTGAAAAAGAATTCGGAATCTTCTAGAACAGTTCATCAGAACGAAATGGCTAATGTTGCACTTAAAGATGAAGCGAAAGCAGTGAAGTTACCACGTCTGCAAATCGGAACTTATTACTATTTGAACTAGATTACCTTAAACTATGCTCATTCAAAAATTACATCGGCCCACCAGCGGCCGAGCGGTAACGACGCTGAATACTGGTAGTTCGGTCCGATGTTCGAATCCCGCGAACAGGCTGGCTGCATGGGCGTTTTCGTGGTTTTCCCCATGTGTAACGTGTATACGAGCCAGTTTCCCTTAGAAAGTCCTCCACGAAGGCATCCCTCCCTTTAGGCAGATAGCCCTCGTGTGCTTTGCCATAATTGAATAATCGCAATCCCATCCAAAAATTACATCTTAGGAGGAGACTTCATTGCATCAAGCTCGCTATGGGGTGCAACATCAGAAAACTCAAGATCAGCTCCACTAATAGATTTCATTGAATCTAATCACTTGGTGATTCTAAATGTTACTGATTCTCCACCAACTTTTGATACTCTTCGTGCAAAAGGCTGGCCGGACCTCACACTTTCAACTATTAACCTAGCACCGATAATACAAGATTGGACAGTCCATGACTTTAGCACTTTAAGTGATCATAATGCTATTACTTTTAGTTTCCATGCCACCCTCACTGCAATTTTCAAACCACGCTTCAAAACTTTCTATTGTCGAAATACAAAACTAAAGAGGCACTTTTTTCCTTTTATAGACACATTCACCAAGAATCTTAGAGTATGCAATTCAACTACAGATTTCGACAACGTCTACAACCAACTGATAGTATGCTGTAAGATAGCATGTTGACAAACATTTCGAATTAAAAAGACTCACACACGTACTGGTATTTCTTGGTGGTCTGATACCTTATCTACGGATCGTAGAAATTTACGAAAACTCAGAAGACAAGCACAAGCAACAACTGACCCTGCTATTCGTCGTGACCTGTTTGTTAACTATAAAAAATCACAATCTGCTTTTAAACGAAAAATTGCATCTGCCAAGCAAGATTACTGGCTGCAATTTGCACAAAAACAGTGGACATCTACTAGACAACTTTCAAAATCGACACAGATAAGATCTTCAGGCCCACAGTTCTACCAGCAGAAATACTCCCAATGGCTGAGTCACCAATAGACACAATAAAATTCGTTCTTTCATTCCTTTTCAAGAATGATCCACCAGCTGATGACACAGCACAACAATCAAAACTGAGAGCCTAATTTAATAACTATGATTCATATAGGCAGTCTACTGAACCTCCTACAAATAAATCTGAATTGGCAAAGATAATAAAACACCTTAAACCGAGAAAGGCGTCAGGGCCCGATAACATAGACAATACTATCATTCAAATGCTTTTTAAAATTGCTCCGGACCTTATTGTATTATTTATAAATACTTGTTGGAGACTCCGACTCCCTACATACAAAGAGAGCAGACTTACATACAAAGAGAGCAGAAGTGGTACTATTTCCCAAGAAAGGCAAGGACCCTGTCCAAGCATCTTCTTATCGTCCTATATGTCTTCTCCCAGCTTTTGGGAAACTCCTGGAACGCGTTATCCTGGGTAGATTACAATACTTCTTATTTCGTAATAATGTTGTGGACCCATCGCAATTTGGTTTTCTTAGAGGCAAATCAACAGAACATGCAATTTCGAGTCTTCTTTCAGTTATTCGAGCCAACAGAGAAAAGAATCTTCACTCTCTCATTATTAGCTTAGATATTCAAGGAGCCTGTGACTCTCTGTGGGGGCCAGACATCCTTGATGCCTTGGTCACTATGGAGTGTCCAGGCGATCTCGTAGACCTCATAAGAAGCTATTTCCAAGAGCGCTCTATTCAAGTTACTCTAGACTCTGGAATTGTTGCTCAAAAATTGCATCGAGGATGCCCTCAGGGCTCATATTTAGGTCCTGTCTTATGGACAGTGGTCGCAAATTCATTACTCCAAGAGTTCAAAAATACACCCAATTGTTCTAACATAGCATATGCAAATGACTTTATTCTTATTGTAAACGGAAAATCAAAACTACAACCAACAGCACAATATTGCCTTGAAAAGTTCAGCAACTGTGCTAGAGATCACAAAATTACTATTTCAGTATTTAAGACTCAAGCTATGACAATAGGAATTGTAGCCCCTCTTAAACGAAAGCCCACAATTAAATTGTATAGCACTTCTATTAAGGTAGTTCAACAAGTCAAGTATTTAGGTCTCACAATTTAAGATTTTCTTGGCTGCCGCACCTGAAAAATATTAAGAATCGAATTGGAATTTTGAATAATAACATGATGCGGACTACGGTTAAAACCTGGGGTGTCTCTTCTTCCTTACTAAAAATTTGGTATCAGACAGTCACAGAAAGAATCATTTTGTACTGTACTGGTGTCTGGGTAACTTCTCTAACTAAACATGAACGCCGTCAACTTCTCTCCATACAAAGAATGCCTCTTCTACAAATCAGTAGGGGGTACCGCACAACGTCGATAGCAGACCTGCAAGTAATAACTGGTATTCCTCCTCTCGACCTAACTGCGGAGCGAGAAATATACATTCCTGCATATTACGACTGAAAAAACATATCACTCTATGGAATATTCACTTTTCAGCTTTAGACTACGAGACAAAATATTCAGATTATTTTTGACACCCTTCCTATAATGATCTAGATTCTTATATTTCCTCTAGATCGCCTCAGTTTCCATTTCACGGGATTGCCATTTACACAGATGGTTCGCGTACTGAATTAGGCACAGGCTGTGGTCTGTGTGTCATGCTAAATGATATTGTGAAACACACTTGGAAAAGAATATTAAGTAATCATAACTCAATTTTCCAAGCTGAATTGACAGCAATAAATAAAGCTATTCAACTCTCCTATACATTCGATACACAAGCCCATATTTGCAGTGACATTCTATCTAGTTTGAAGGCAATTGGTGGTATAAATTCCAGAAATCCGCTAGTCGCAGAAATTCAAAAATTACTTCTCAACATAATGTCAGAATTTCGTCCACGGTTATCCTGGGTTCCAGCACATACGGGCATAGTTGGCAATGATTTTGCGGACGAACTTGCCAAGCAAGCAGCAACTGGCCTTAACTTGGTGGAATATCCCTTGCCCTTGCCAAGTTCTTATCTTAAAAGGATTATTTATAAGCACTTAATGAATCACTGGCAATCCAGATGGAATATTGCAACAACGGGAAGATGGACTTTCCGTTTTTGTCCCCATGTCCCTACGAAGATGCTTACATATTCTTCTGCATTGACAACCTTTCTTTCAGGCCATGGACCTTTCATAACATATCTTCATCGATTTGCTATTACAGAACTGGACACTTGTGATTGTGGCCTGCAAGGAACTCCATATCATGATGCCTTTTCCTATTGTCTTACGAAACCTTTTCACTTGACCAAGCCATTTGATCAATACTGGGAACAATGAACTTCACACCTATTAAAAACTAAGGGAGCTCTTACTAAACTGACTAAAATATTACAATTCTGCAAAGAAAGATGTTCACAATCATCAACTAGGTAAGTACTCATACGATAGCCACATTCGTACTCATCAAATAGATAAGTAATCGTCGTATAAACTTTTTTTACTTTTATACATTCATTTATTTATTTTTTATTTATATTTACGTTTATTTATTTGCATATATTTATTCATTTTATTTATATTACTTTTTCTGTATTTATTTTATTTTTTATTTTTATTTTTTCCCTTAATTTTTTTTTTATTATATTAAGTATTTGTAAAATTTATTCAGCAACTTTCTTTTTATTATATTAAGTATCAACTTATAACCCTGAATTATATGTAGCATATGAATGCAAGATGTCTTTGTTTTTGAAATACTGCTACTGTAGGTACTGTCTGATTTTGTTAAAAAATATGTACAGCCCTACCCTAGTAGTGGTGACTGTTATATTGTACTTGATCTCCTGCTGAGCAGGCACTATTCTACTTGGTATACACCTTAGGTCAGAAGCCTGCTCAGTGGTGATAAATAAATAAAAATCACTTCGCATAGGAATAAATTATTATATCTTGAACCAGTAGGGAACATATGAAATGTTAAAGACTGCGTAACCTGTACGATGAATGCGAAATAAACATTTAAAGTTTAGAATCGTTAAACGTTACTTCTGGAAGTTATGGAAATATTTTCTGTCCTATCATTTTACAGAAATTTCCAGAGGAATTAAATTTGGAATTTAATCGAAGTCGAAAAAAGGAAGCAGAATTTGATATAAAGGAACTTATAGAATTCGTAAAAAAGGAAGTTAATTAAGACACAATAACACGCCGAATCAACACTAATTCAGAAGTCAAACAACAAAAATCAGCGTTATATTTACAAAATTTTCACAGGACTAGTTTCGATGGTTTTTACCGAACCACCATCCTCAGCTGCAAAACCGCAAATGAACAAGATAGGAAAAAATGATTAGATAAGATAAGAAAGCCTGGAGAAGAATAAGCAAGTGGCGCCATCTGTTGGTGAAACCAGAACAAAAACATAATTTCTTTAAAGGCCGAAGGCAAATTTGGATTGGAATTAGGATCGTTAACTAGAACATAAAGATTTTTATGAATGTGAAATGCCTCTAGAAAATCCAGTTCTCCAATGGAAGATGTTTTTTGAATAATTTTGGCAGCAGAAAAATTGAAAGTGTGATTTTCGGACCAACAATGTTGCGCAAAGGAGGACTTCTGTGTTTCCTTTTTTCTAACATATGCCTCATGTTCCTTGACGCGAAATTTTAAGGCTCTCTTATTTTGGCCAATGTAAATTAAACCACACTGGCAAGGAATCCTATAAATACCCCAGGAATTCATATCCGGAATGGGGTCCTTAAGTATGGAACTCGGAATTTTATTGATGGGAGAACAAACAACCCGAAAGTTAAATTTCTGCAAAATATGTGCAACTTTATAGCTAATTGATGGAAAGAAGAGAATGACAACAGAATTTTTATAATCTCCTAAAACAAGAGTGTGCCTTTTAGTGTGTTGAGATGAGAATTTTTTAACTGCTTGATTAATAATGTTGGGTGAAAAGCCCCTGTCAATAGCTATTGCTTTTAAATAATTTAGTTCTTCATCAAGGGCTAGTTTGGAGGAGCAAACTTGAAGAGTACGGAAAACATAGGAATAAAATGAAGCTAACTTTTGTTTAGTCGGATGACATGATTTAAAGTGTAGTGGAAGGCAAACCGATGAAGGTTTACGGTAAACCGTAGTACTGAAGTTGGATGTGTTACGTGTGACCAGAATGTTGAGAAACGGAAGAGAATTGCAAGTCTCAAGTTCAAAAGTGAACTGAATAGCAGGATCAATAGAATTCATTGTTGAAAGAACTTTATTTAAATCATCTTTATTACCTTCAAACAGGGTAAAAGTATCGTCTACGTAGCGGAACGATGCCGAGAAGTTTAAAGTTTCAAACAATTTTGATTCATAATAATGCATGTATATATCAGCCAGGATGGGACTGAGGGGCCTTCCCATGGTTAATCCCTCAGTTTGCTTGTAATATTTATTTTCGAAAACAAAATGTGTTTGTTTCAAACAGAGTTGAGTGAGAGAAATTAGCTCATCAATTTCGATGCAAGAGAAATGAAATTCGCGAAGTCTGGTTTCTAGAAATCTTAATGCACCCTCCACTGGGACATTGGTGAATAATGATTTTACATCAAAAGAAACCATGAGTAAATTACTAGGAGAAATGTTTTTAACCTTTTTTACATTGAATTTTTTATGGTGTAAATGTTATTGTCTAATAGAGTGGAAAATCTAGAAACCAAATATTTAGCTAATGTATACGAGGCTGTACCTAAATTTGATACAATAGGGCGGAAAAGAATACCACTTTTATGAATTTTGGGAAGAGCATATAATCTGGCACAATTCGCTACAGATGGGATAAGCGAATGTTTTAAGTTGCTTGAAATGATTTGAGAAGATTTGATCGCAGTTTTTATTTTTGACAAGTCGGAAGTTGAAGGATCTTTAGGGATCGGATTATATGGTCCTTCGTTTAAGAGTTTAGTGACACCATCGATGTAAGTGTTCTTATCCATGACGACTATCTGGCCACCTTTGTCGGCCTTTGAAATGATTATATCCGGGTTAGAATGAATTTCGCGCATTGTAGCTCTTTCTCTCGCAGTTAGATTTGGTTTCAAAGGTTTATTATTGAATTTCACATTATGAGCGATAAGATGCCTAATCATTTCTTTCTGTGAATCTGAAACTTTACTGAACTTGAAAGCTTTTTCGATAGGAGCCAAAATCTTTGGAATCGAGGGTTTACAGGTTTGTGAGAAGTTAAAATTATATTTTAGAATTCTCTCTTGTTCTTCTGAAAGACTAACATTAGAAATATTAACTATTGGCTTTCTTATCTTATCTAATCATTTTTTCCTATCTTGTTCATTTGCGGTTTTGCAGCTGAGGATGGTGGTTCAGTAAAAACACATCGAAACTAGTCCTGTGAAAATTTTGTAAATATAACGCTGATTTTTGTTGTTTGACTTCTGAATTAGTAAGGAAGTTAATTGTCGAGAAGCTGCAAGTTTAATGAACTCTGCGAAAAGAAATCAGAAACCATACATTCGTCAAAATGAACAACGCACGAAAGCTTATCCGAATTATAAAACGAAAGTTCCGACTGCTTCTGCTTTATCAACAATTGGATACAAATGTATATTTTGTGATAAAAAAGACCATACGAAATATAAATATACTGAAGTGAACTCTGAAGAGAAAAGCAACATTTTGAAACGTACAGGAAGGTGTTTTCTGTGTTTTGGATGTAAACAGTTAGCAATCAACTGTAAGAATAAACAGTTTTCCTGCACAAATTGTTGCAGTAAACATCATGAAAGTGTTTGTGTAAATCTCGCATCAGCTGTCTCCAGTGTAAAAAATAAGGAAACCGAAACATCGGCGGAAATTGTTCAAAATTCTTCTGCCAAAACTGGATCTAATATTATGCTTCAAACGGTGTATGCTGTGGCTGAAGGCAGAAAGTAGAATTGTACTGTGAGGCGTCTTCTTGACGGCGGTGGCCAAATCTCTGCAATTCGAGAAGATTTATCAAGAAAATTACAATTACCAGTAAAGGAGAAACTTTTTTTAATCTGCATACTTTCAGTGAAACGAACGGGTAACTCTTGCGTCGAAAGAAGGTTGAATTTACTCTCCGAAATATTAACGACCCTGAAAAATGCATAAATATCGAAGTCACTGAAGTACCCGTCATAGCAAATGCCAATATACGGGTACAGATGTCGAAATCAAGTCCAACCTCCAAGCATTCGGCGTCACTTTGACAGACTGCGGCAACGCCGATGGAATGAGTGATATTTCTGCTTTAATCGGTGCGGAAATTATGTGGAAAATTGCGAGCGAAGAAATAAAAAGGATAAACAAAAATGCCGTAGCGATGAAAACCTTATTTGGGTGGTGTATACAAGGCAGATTTTAATCAGACTTTCAAATCCATGATGCTTGTTTAAACGTAAGTGTAGAAGAGAAACTTCTAAAAAGCGTCGAATCGTTTTGGGATATTGAATCTATAGGAATAAAAAATATTTCTGATAAAGAACAAAATGAAATGGCCTTATAGCTATTTAACAACTCAATTACACAAAAGGGTGATAAATACGAAGTTAGACTTCCATGGAAAAGATGAGAATGTGACTTTTATGTGACAATTTTAAGAATGCTGAAAGACGGTTTTTAAATCTGATCGAACAATTTAAATCAAACTTGAACATTTATGCGCAATATAAAGAAGTGATTGACAATCAGCTTAAGGTAGAAATGTTAGAAAACTTCATGTACGTTGGCGATTTTATTTGTGGATAAGATACGGAGGAAGAAGCTGTGGATATCATGAAGCCAATGATGTAATGAAAAGGGCATCAATGACTCTGACCAAATGGAATTCCAATTCGGATACTTTAAAAGAACCATAGTACAAATCAAGTAACAACTTCGTTAGCTTTAAACTGCCTGACTGTGATTCTCCCTCAAAGATTCTTGGTCTTCAATGGGATACAATTAAGGATATTTTCTGTTTTAATGCCCAAGACATTATTGATTTCATCCTCTCAAAAGACCAAATAAAACGTTGTGTTTTGAAAGCGGCTTCAAAAATCTTCGATCCTGTTGGGTTTCTTGCTCCATATGTTATTCAAGCAAAAGTTCTGTTTCAGGATTTATGGCTGAAAGGTATTGATTGGGATGAAATTATCCCACCAGAATTGCAAGACAAGTGGAACAAATGGTATAGTCAACTATGTGATCTACCTAATATGCAGATACCTCGGTGGTATTTTCGTGATGTTGATGAAACGCCGGAAACACTGGAACTGCATTGTTTTTGCCATTCATCTCAAAGTGATTACGGAGCAGCAGTGTACGTGAAACTCCACATCTTAAAATATTCCGGAGCAAGTTTAGTGATAGCCAAGACCAGAGTGACTCCTCTGAAAAAATTATCTTTACCAATACTCGAGCTCATGGCAGCAGTGTTAGGTGCAAGACTTGTAACTACAATCCGTGTGCATTTGCCTCAAGCTAAGATTCATTTATGGACAGATTCTCTTATTGTGCTTCACCGGATAAAGAACTCACCACGGCGATAGAAAACATTCGTACAAAATCGACTGTCGGAAATTCAAGACAAAACATCCCCGAGTATGTGGCATCATTGTCCAGGATCTCAGAATCCTGCCGACAAAATCACATGTGGTGTTAAAGTGAGTGAGCTTGTGTGGTGAGATCATGTGTGGTGGCATGGAACTCCATGGCTTCATCAAGATGAAATAAATTGGCCTAAAGTGAACGAGCATTGTAACATAGTAGATAGTACTGAAGAAAGGGTTGTGACTTAAGTTACAAGAACGGGAAACACTGGCTTGTGTTACATCCTGTGTTAAAAATAGAGAATCTTAGTGATTTACATAAACTTTTAAGAGTTACGTCATATGTATTTAGATTCATTAATAATCTGAAGTCACAGAATAGGGTGATTGGTCCTGTGCCCAAAAATGAAATATGTAATGTTACGTGTTGTTGGATTAACTTATCACAAGGTGAATATTTTTTTGCAGAATTGAATGATGTTACATGTAAAAAACGATTGTCTCATAATTCCAAATTGTTTGGGTTAAGTCCAGTAATGAATGAAAAAGGTTGTTTAAGAGTTGGAAGTAGATTAGTAAAATCATCATTAGATGTCGATGAAATTCATCTTATAATATTCCTAAATAATTTTTTTTTTCTCGTTTAATCATTTGAACTGTCATGAAAAGGTACTTCATACTGGTGTAAATGAAACTTTAGAGCAAGTAAGAGGGAAATTTTGGATTTTAAAAGCTGGACGTTTTGTAAGATCTGTGTTACATGATTGTAGATTTTGTAAAAAATATAATGCTAAAGCTGGACACGAGATATCGGCTCCTCTTCCTGCTGACCGAGTGGAGAAAGCTCAATCATTTGAGATAAGTGGTCTAGATTTTGCTGGCCGTTTGTATTTGAAAGATGGTACAAAAGTGTATATCTTATTGTTTAACTGTGCAGTGACTCTAGGATTCCATTTAGAATTGTTATCAAATTTAAGTACGGAGTGTTTCATTCAAGCCTTGGGTAGATTTTTTTGAACGTAGAGGTATTTGCAGAGCTATTTATTTTAATAATGCTAAGACCTTTAAAGCTGCTGATCATGAATTAAAATATTTGTATGAATTATGTAAAGATGAAAAGGTTCTAAATTTCCTTGGGAAAAATGGGTTTGAATGGAAATTTATTGTAGAAGGCTCTCCTCGGTGAGGTGGATTCTGGGAACATTTGGTAAGATCTATACAAACTTGTTTAAAACGTATCTTAGTTAAAGCTTCTTTATATTATGAAGAACTGTATACTGTTTTAGTTGAAGTTGAAGCTGTTATTAATTCTAAACCTATAACCTATGTATACAATGAACCAAATGAACCTGATCCTCTTTCACCATCTCATTTTATAACTGGATCTAGATTGACTGTTTTACCTTTACTTGAATCTAAACTAGAATCTACAAGATTTCAGTTGATTAAAAGATGGAAGTATAGGCAATTATTATTAGAGCATTTTTTGGAAAAGGTTTATGAAGAATATTTGGTAGAATTAGATCTTGTGATATTCAGTTGGATAAGGGTGTTGTTAGAAGACCAACTGAAAGACTTTATAACTTGAAGTTCAGTAAAATTGATGCATCCGTTTACGGATGCATGGGGGGGGGAGTGTTAAGTTTATGACTATGTATCCTTAGATTGCCAATAGATGGCGGTAGTGTTTGTAATAAGAAACTGTCATGTCATAATTATGTATATGTATCAGTTCGTCTTTGGTGTTCGTCAATAAACGTTGTGTGGAATAACGCTTTCTGTTTATTACTTTACATTCCATCCTGTCTGATTTATTAGAGACTTACATATATTTTGTTTACCAGCTAACCTCACTAGAAGATTCGCGACATGTTCCTGGTAAAATGAATGTCTCTGATGTTATTTCTCGAGGATATTTACCTGAAAAGTTACTTAAAACTCAGTGGTGGAAAAGTCCATCATGGCTCTTTGAGAATTCAGAGAGATGTCTACCTAATTTTTTTTTTAAAGGGAAGTAAATGAAGAAAAAAGGAAAGTTTCACTGAATAATATTAATTTTTCTGAAGAAAGTATACCATTTTATACAAGGAGATTTTCTTAATATCGATCCATTGTTCGTCTTGTAACCTGGATATTGCGTTTTGTAGGTAATGCACATAGTGAACGTAAAGGTAGAAAATTTGGAGAACTTTCATTATCGGAGGTAGAACATGCAGGAAAGCTTCTAATTTAAAGGATCCAATCTGATCAATTTAAAGGATCCAATCTGATCAATTTAAAGGATCCCTGTGCCTAATAACGTATCTATCTGTAACGTATATAAAGATGAAGAAGGACTCATTAGAATTAAAACGCGAATAACCGAGTGTATAGCTTTCCCATTCTTTATTTCGCCCATATTATTACCAGAAAAATGTATTTTCACTCAAAGATTAATTGAACATTTTCATGAAATGAACTGTTATGCAGGAACACACATTCTGTTACGTGAAAAATTCTGGATTGTCAGATGTAGGAGAATTGTTAGTAACGTTATAAAAAACTGTATCAAATGTAAACGTTATAATGTCAAAAGTCAGATTACAGAACCTATTCCCTTACCAGCTGATACAATGAAAGACGCAAGAGTCTTCGAAGTTGTCGGGATAGATCTTGCAGGTCCCCTCTACATTAAACATAGAGATAAGACATTGATAGTTTTGTTCACCTGTGCTATTTATCGAGCCACACACTTTGAACTAGTTACGTCGTTAAGCACCGACTCTTTTCTTCTTTCTCTGCGACGTTTCATTGTCAGAAGAGACCATCTGAGGATTATATATTCTAATAATGGAAGCAATTTCAGAGGTGCATTCAACAATCTTTGTGAAATTGATTGGAATAAAGTTCATAAAGAAGTTGAGTTGTATCGAATTCAGTGCAGATTTAACCCATCTTGCCTCCTGGTGGGAGAGAATTGTTAGAATACTGAAAAAGCTTTTGAGAACTTTGGAAAAAGCAGTTCTAACGTATGTAGAGCTAGAAACCATTTTATGTGACTGTGAGTCTGTGATCAACTCGCTTCCTCTTATATACCTATCTGAGAATTCCGATGATTTGGTTCCTCTTACACCAGCGATGTTCCTTCATGAAAACTCTGAAAATAAGGTGACTGATATAGATTTTATTGATGCCAATCATTCCCGTAAACGTATCCGATATCGCACTAAGCTCCTAAAGGAATTAAGAATGCGTTTTCGCAAAGAGTATCTTGGCTTATTAATTCAATATCAAGGCAAGAAACGTCATTATTTCAATGTGAAATTTGGTGATATAGTTCTCGATGGAGATGATTTTCAAAGACGTGTCTTATTGATCTCTTGCCAAAGTTATAGAACTCATAACTGGGAAAAGACGGAAAAGTGCGGACTGTTAAACTGAAAACTCAATCTAATGTTTTAACTAGACCTATCCAGATTATTTTTTTATAACAATCTAATGAGTTTTTAGATTCTCTTTTACAGGTTAAAGAGAGTGATGCAAGACGGAGTGAAGCTGTTCCAAAAACCAATGGTGAATGCTTTTATTCCGTCTTCGGATGCCCAGAGTGAAGCTGTTCCAGAACCAACGGTGGATGCTACTAGTCCCTCTTCGGATGTCCAGACCACCCGATCCGGAAGAGTTGTTAAAGTGCCTCATCGACTTGATTTATTTAATATCTCAGAAGAGTTTTGAGCCTCCTTTAGTAGCCGTAGACTCAAAAGGGCGGGGGAAGGACGTTGGAAATCAGCCTCAGTGCCACTGCACTTGAAGTGAAGAAGTCCCAATTATTTTGAACTAAACTGAGTTATTATTTATCTATCGATGGTGTGTGTGTGAGTCTGTGACGCAGAATCCGATCAAATGTATAATCTTTTTTTTTTTGCTATTAATTAAACTTATTTATATTCAACGGATCTATTAGTAATCTTATATCACGACTCCAACAGTTTTTAAGCATCGGGTAGATGCGCGACATCGCCTTTAGTTCGATCTCACATTAATACCAGGCTACAATCACTTAGGGACAGACTACGTATTTTATTTGAGCTCGCATCAAATACAATACGCATTTTTTTGCCGTAATGCTTTCTTCTCTATAAACTGCCTGATGCGGCATATGAAAAACTGGCTTGTTTACTGGTTTCGAGGAATCTAATACTCTTTCTATTATCCCTTGATTTCGGTACTCTTCTAAAGTTTCTCTATATTTTAAGTATAATGCATTATCATGCTGCATTTTCCTCATCAGGATCTTTATTCTTTTTCCTGCGACACCGAAATTGTCGCCTAAATGTTCCCAACTTTTCTTCCAGGGTAGGCTACCAACATAACGAGCATCTTTGAAACTAATAGTTTTATTGAATATCTATAATGCTCTATCTTCATCGTAAGAATTTGGATCGTCTCTAATACCAATTGTTTCCAAATCAAAAATACTTCTTCAGCTGTGCCTCGGCATTGTCATAAATTAACCCACAATGCATTAACTGTTTCTCATGTGGTAAATCTTCAATGCTCCCATTTACCAAATACCCAAATGTTGAGTTTTGTAACACTAAATTTGTACTGGGTGCCTAAATTTGCGCAGATCTTATCAAATCGAAAAATATTTTAGATCCAAGAAATAACTGAATTTTACCCGGTTTGTGAAAGTCTGGATCACCTAACGTAACTTCTTGTGGAATCATAACATTACAGACATCAGTTATTCTAGAAGGCATCAAATGAGTAATTTTTGGAATTACGAAAAACTCTAGTTTACGAGTGTACGTTTTTTCTCTATTTAAGATAACCGCACTCATTTTTTATTTCACCGTTGTTGAAATCCCAGATAAACATCCTACTGATACATTTACATTTTCCTTTACTTCCACTGTCAAGCAAAGTTCTGGCTGGTAATATTTCCCCTTCATTTCCCTTAGTATAAACAATCGCTGTCAATAATATGACTCTATTACACTTTTTATTTATTTAGGTTAGCTGTCATAAAACACTCGTTATCCTTACTTATGAATGGCTCTGCGTGAACGTTGAGTTTTGTGGTTTCCGTGGGCTGACTGGCGTCTGACTTTTCATCCGACGGAGAAGCGATTTCGCAACTGTTTTTATTTTGGGAATCGCAACTTTTTTTGTTCATAACACAATAACGATTTGTGCTATTTTCTGCATAACCGACAAGACTAATTTGGAAGGCAGGTTCTCACTCAATGATTTCCAAAACAGCAGATACATAAATTGTGCTTTTTGACATACTCTATCTTTCAAGCTGAATTTTTGAAATTTAGGACATTTAAATAATGTTCCGCATTACACAGTTTACAAATACATATATACAGGTTTTACAGTCACACATGAAACCATTTAAGAAACTTTTGGTTGACTTCGTTTAGACTTGGAATTCTAGAAGCGTTTAATATCCTCGCGTGATCTTTTAGAAACTCTAATAGATCTGATGTCCAGTATTTTTTTTTTTTTTTTTCTTTTTTTTTTCTTTAAATTTCTTTCCTACCATAACTTAGTATTCTGATCAAGTTTCTGGCTAAGAATAAAGGCAAAATATAACGGATGAAGCCCCATCTAACCTTTGTTTTAAACATTCTAACGATCTTACAACTTCACTTGTAACATTAATTAAATTTAAAATTGCAGAAGCTGACTCGTTTCAAATACTGAGTAACTGAAATGAAATGAACTGAAGTAATAACTGGCGAGGTGCTACCTCTGCCTCTGACGTCAGCCTGCGTGCTGAATGTTTTGCTTGTAGACAGAACGATAACTGATCTCGGAAACGTAAGACTGCTATGAAAATAAAGAAGTATTGGCTTATTAAGAATATTTTGTCTTCATTCATAACGCACCCAGTCTCGGGTAGAGGCAGCGCACAATTGAATGAATTGTTTTGAATATATTTTATTTATATATTTTCTGTGTTCTCCGTAATATAGTGGTACCCTCGGCGGGACCAGGTTCTATGGATTAGTATTTTCGAACTGAACTTCTGATTTTGAATGTATTCTGAAAAAAGGATTTGCGGTTTTATTCCTAAGGTTAAGGATAAAGAGATTTTGAATGAATTAAAAGGAAAGGAAATCGAATTTTCTGATCCATTGCGAAAGGAAACTGAAATTAACCTTTTAATCGGAGCAGATGTTATAGGAAAATTATTGACGGGAAATTCTATTGAATTACAATCGGGGGTAGCGACTGTCGAAACGAAACTTGGGTGCACTGTACTTGGAGAACGAAATTCGGGTGAAAAGGATAATATTTTGAAAACATTTTCAATGCATATGAGGAGAATTCCTTTGAATGAGTTATGGGAGCTCGAAAAAATAGGAATATGCGCTCCAATCGAAACTGTTAAAATGAAAGAAAGTTTTAATTTATCTGAATTTGAGCATAAAATGAAAATTCTTCCAGACGGAAGATATGAAGAACTTCCGTGGAAATGAGATACGACACATTCAACCAATAATAAAGAATTATCCTGTAAAAGGTATCAAAAGATGATCTATAAATTCAGATATAGTAAATTTTCCGATGATTATCAAAATGTGTTCAAGGAATGTTAAAGGTTGAATTTTATTGATCGCGTAACCAGAAAACGAACTGAATAACGAATGTCATTATTTGCCGCATAGGCCTGTAATCAAATTAGGAAGTGAAACCACGAAAATTCGTCCTGTTTTTGACGCCTCTGCCTCTGAGAAAAGAAAACTCTCTTTGAACGAATGTTTGTGTAAAGGAATGAATCTTATTGAATTAATACCCAATATTATAGATCATTTTAGGATGTATCCAATAGGTATTAGTGCCGATATTGAAAAGGCTGAAAGCCTTTTCAATCCTTTGAATGAATAAAGTTAGGAGGTTATCTTTAGATCCGTAGCATCTAAAGATAGAGATTTTCTCGGATTTTTTCCCCATGCAATGAAGGACAATTAATTTATAGGCATTGCAGAGTTGTGTTTGGAATTTCTTTGAGCCTGTACTTGTTGAACGCATCTATTAGAAAACTGTCCACGTCAGTATAGTGAAGTTGTTCAAAAATTGAAATCATCATTTTATGTGTTTATCTAGTGTTTTTGTTACTGATGAATAGTTTACTTTTATTGAACATTTCAAATTAATCATGTCAAACGGATGTTTTAACTTGCGCGGTTTTGAAAGCAATGTGGCTGGTTGACAATCATTCAGGGTAAACTTCCGTTCTGAGGGTAATTTGTAGTTTGAATAATGATACGCTGAGGTGCTGCACGGATACAGATACATTGACCTGTGATACGAAAATCAGAAAGAGATCAATTTTGGTAATTGTGCAAATAATTTTTTATCCTATTGGTTTATTAACGCCAACTACATTGCTTCCGAAACTGTTGTTGCAAAAATTGTGGAAAGTGAAAGTTGCAAGGGGTGATGAATTGTTTCCAAATGATGTAAATACATTTTTGAACTGGTTTAACCCTTTGCGGCTCAGTGTTCCACTACATGGAACACCCAAATTGAATCGCTTCTGAAACCTTTAAATTCAACCGTAAATAGATAAAAACGCCTTTATCATAAACTTTGAACTTTTCTTTTTAAACAGTAGATAGCAGCATATCACAAGGATACACAGAATTTTCATTTATTATGTGTTATTAAAATCCACTTTTTTTTCAAGTAATTTTCTCTATTTTTTTAATGATATAAAAAATTTTATTTGGAAAAAAAAATTAGGCATAATTTTTCTGGCTGTACTCCAAATTATTTGTTCTATATTTTTTTAAATCTTTCACACAAAAACCATACGCAGAATCATTCAATGAAACCGGGTGTTCCATTAGCGGGAACACTGCGCCTTTAGCGATCTCATGCTGTTACGAATCAGAACATCTGTGCTTAGGAGAAAACATCCGTTGTTTACGTTTTCTGTTTCCGTTGTCTTTTTTTTGGGGGGGGGAATGAATTCAAATAAAGCAGTATTGAGGGGTGAGATGTATTCTGTGTTATGAAAGCCTTAATATTGGCATCTCGAATTTCATCGAGTCGTTTTTTTTTAGGCGGGAATTTTATTAGTAGCTTGACTCATCTTTACTTAGACCGGCGCGAATTTTTTCTGTCGCTTTTTAGTCTCATTCCCGTTTATTTTCAATAACTGTGTAGATATTTTTCGTGTATGTATATATTACAGGCTTATTTTTCTTTATTGTTAATATTAATCGATTTTTTTTTATTATTAATTTTCAATAAATAGCGCGGAGAGGTCTAACTCTTTCCGAAGCGCTAAAAGTGTTCCATGAATTACCCTTAGATTATACCCCAAAGATTTCCGTTTAAATTTGCTGTGTTCCCTCTGTGCCATGAAAGCGTCAGAGATAACTTTGAAGAGGCGACTTCCTTCAAGACCTGAAGATACTCCCAGGCATAAAGTAAAGGTTTCCGGGGAAAAACGCTGCAGTAGTGTTGAACACATACCAGGGAAGGGTACGCGTAGACGATGTGCACATTGTAGCACGAAGCAGAAGCCGCACAAAACAAGTTTTATGTGCAAAACCCCGCAAAGTTGGTTTGTGCTTCCATCAAAAGGTGTGACTTGCTTTGAACAATTTCACGAAGCTAAGAAATAGGAAAATTTGTAAATATTTTTGTATATAGGACTTGTGTATATAGATATTTATCTCATTTATCCGTATATATTCAAGAATATTGTGTATATCCAGGAAACCATATATACAGTCATAATACAGAGTTTTTTTCATTCTTATACAAACGCTTCTACTCATTTTCGTGCTTCACTGCAATGCTCGCTTAGTCGCACTTTTAAAAGCTCTGGCGACGCAGTGTTCCACCTCATGAAACACCCACAGAATTAAAACGGTAAGTGCAATTTTTTACAAAATTTTACCTGTATACTCCTTCAAAACTAAATAGACTGCATACAATTTTTTTTTTTTTTTTGTTGAAATTCCAACGTTAACGTATAGTTCGCCGCAAAGGGTTAAAGAGCTTAATGTTTTGAAAGATGTTACTTTGCCTCGATACTTGTTTATTAAAGACACGTCTGAACTACATGTATTTATGGATGCTTGCAAAGGGGCATATGCAACGTGCGTCTTTGTTCGATCAGTATTTAATTCTGAGGTAAAAAGAAATCTCGTACGGGCGAAGTCTAAAGTTTCGCCTTTGAAACCTTTAAGCATTCCTCGCTTAGAATTAATGGCCTGTTGTATAGGTTCTAGACTTGCAAATTCTATTATAAAGGCTCTCAGTCTGCCCGACTTAAAAGTTACCCTCTGGTGGATATCAGAGCAAGGAAATTGGTCCGTTTTCGTCGAAAATAAGGTTAAAGAGATTCGTTGACGCGAGATCATTCATGGAGACATGTCCCAGGGTAGCTGAATATTGCCGACTCGTTATCGAGCGGATGTTTTGCGAAGCAAATGCTTTGGTCTAGATGGTGGTAAGGCCTCTTGTGGTTGCGAAAAGGCCCTGAAAAACTGGCCCACTGGTGAGATTATTTGTTTGCATGAAGAAGTAGAATTGGAGAGGAAAAAGATAAAAATAGTGAATATTGATCTATCAAAAGACGCAACCCCTTGCCATCGAATCAGTGTATCCAATTGTGATAAAATGATTAGAATATTTGCATGGATATTTAGATTTGTAAATAATTGTAAAGATGGTTCTGAAAAGAATAGAAACATTGAACTTTAACAGTATGAAATTGAAAATTCTGAGAAAATTTTAATTCGTTTGGTTCAAAATTATCTGACTGATAAGAAATCTTATAATTCTATTGAAACGCTCATTGATGATTATAGTATTCTGAGAGTTAAAACGAGAATACCAAATAGAGATGACCATGAATCTTTTCTGTATCCAATACTGTTGCTAGAAAAATGTGATTTCACTAAGTTATTAATCAGAAATGTACATAATAAGAACTGTCATGATGGTCTTCAGATGACGCAATGTATATTACGAGAAAGATTTTGGATAGTCAGAGCTAGAAAGGCCACTAAAAATGTCCTCTTTAACTGAATCGTTTGTAAAAGATTTAAAACTAAGGCTATGTCAAGTCAACCGACACCTCTGCCACCAGGCCGAATTACGGATTGTGCGCCGTTTGAAATCATAGGGATTGATTTGGCTGGACCCCTGTTTTTAAAAAAAATGGAGGAAAGGCGTGGATCGCTCTGTGCGCTGTGTGCCGTGCCATTCACCTTGAACTTGTAAATCTCTTTCTACTGATGCTTTTCTTCTGGCGCTTCGACGATATGTTGCTAGGCGCAGACGCCCTAGAATAATCTATAGTGATAACGGGACAAATTTTCGGGGTACATCTAATGATTTATTAAAACTAAAATTGGGCTAAAGTATTAAAGGAAACGGGAACTGAAAGGATACTCTGGAAATTTATTCCACCTACTGCAGCTTGGTGGGGCGGCTGGTGGGAGAGATTGGTTCGTACATTAAAAGAATTGCTGAAACGTACTTTAGGTAAAACAGTGTTATCATATGAAGAACTTTATACTATTATTTGCGATTGTGAAACTATAATTAATTGTAGACCCTTAACGTATGTTTATGAAGATCCGCAGGAATTTGTCCCCCTGATACCCGCCATGTTTCTTATCGAGAAGAGAAATTTCAATGTTGAAGATCTTGATGAATTAAATTCGTCAAGTCGTAATAAGAGATTAAAGTATAGAATAAATTGTTAAATAATCTGCGACAACGCTTTAGAAAAGAATACGTTAGTCAACTGGTTCAAAAACATAATGAAAAACGATCTCGGGAACCTGTAGTTGGAGAAATAGTACTGATGGGGGACGATAACAAAAAACGTTTATTTTGGCCCTTAGCCCGAATTACAGAATTGATACCTGGACGTGATGGAAAGATACGCACGGTTAAACTTAAGACCCGGCATGGAACAGTTGTACGACCAATGCAACGCATCTTTCCTCTGGAGATACAGGCCAATGAAAGAAACATAATTCCTGATAAGAAACTGAGTGAAGAGGAATCTAATTCTAGTGCTGGATGTACGTTAAAAGGGGAAATTGCACCTGATAAAATGGTAATGCAACAATATTCCTCCTCTGGACGACTTGTAAAAGCTCCAAAAAAATTTGATCTTTTAAATAATGTTTGTTAAGGGCTTGAGACTCAGGGGGGGGGAAGGATGTTGTGAAATGAACTGAAGTAATAACTGGCGCGGCGCGCTACTGTTCATGACGTCAGCCTGCGTGCTGAATGTTTGCTTGTAGACAGAACGAAAACTAAGACTGTTATGATGAAAATAAAGAAATGTTGGCTTATTAAGATTTTTTTGTCTTTATTCATAAAGCACCCAGCCTCGAGTAGAGGCAGCCCGCAATTGAATGAACTGTTCTGAATATATTTTATTAATATATTTTCTGTGTTCTCCGTAACAAACGGGAATACTCATAAATCTTTTGAGATGAGCATATACTTGTTCTTTAGGGTTTGAGTATCTTTCCTCAAGGAGAGACCATGCCCACTTATAATTATTATCCGCTATAGGAATTATTCTAAATTATTCTAAAGATTAAATAATATCCTTTAGAATTCTAAAGGATTATTCTGAAGGCATCTCCTTTCAGTGCTGATTTCAAATATTGCAATTTACATCTGATAAATTTGGCTTTTGATCAATACTCGCTTTAAAAATATTCTTAAACGAAAGCCGCAAGAATGCATTTCTCCTGAAAATGTCAATAACGAAATCTTAGGTAAACGCACAACAGAATTTTTAGAAATTATTGTATTTTCCACTTGATTCTCTTTAACAACTTTCTACAATTTATTATTTATTTCAAATTCTATATCAATACTAATACTATTGATTTCATCTTGCTCACTGAATATTTTTTCAATATTTTCTTCAGCATTTAAATTAATAATGAAATAAAAATTTTTATGAATTCATTTTGCAAATTGTTAAATTTAATTTTTAACAATTCTAAATCACTAACACTTAAATCTGGCTCAGAAAGTTTCTTTCGCAACTTCGATAAGATAGTTTTCTGAATTCTCTTTTTAGTGAGAACATCCTTCAAGTTCGTAGCCATTTTCGCTACACTTATCATTAATAACATATTAACACACAAACTTAATTCAGAATTTACTAAATGCAACAGTTAGTAATGAATAGAGTTTCAAGAGTTACTTACCCCTTTCTTTAAGCATCTGGCTATAATCCACAAACACAAATTCTCCAGAAACAAAATGGCAAAATCTCGGTTCCTATGACTATCTTTTTTAATTAGCCGATATCGCTCCGGCTGTACAGGACCAATCAAAATGGTCCAGCTAATTCAGAATGGAGTGTAACTCTGAATTAAACTAATTAACAAACTAAACCATACTATCTCATTATCTTTATTCTACTCATTCGTAGAGGACAACTACACGCTCTCCGCTTCGCCATTTGAGCAGTGCTTTTCTTAAAGTAGCGATGGCAGCGCCATCTCACTTCAAAGGGATTTAACGAAATATGCAGTCCTTTAATCTATCAATAGACATTGTAACGTCTTTGTGTTTGATTTTTACAGTAAAATATTTTTCTTTTCTGTTAGCCACTTGAAAAGTACCATCATAAGGAAGTTCTAATCGCTTTCAAACTCTATCTTTGCGAATAAACACATGTGATATTGCTTTCAAGTCTTTGGCGAATATGATTTGGACATATTTATCGTACACTGTTCTTGGTCCAATATGTTCCACATTTTTTTCTAGCTGCTTGACAAAAATATCAGGTGGTGTAGGAGTTGCACTATCTTGAAAAAATTCTCGAGGTAATCGTACATTTTGTCTATAAATCATTTGAGCAATGGTGTATACAGAGTCTTCTTGCATAGCTGCGCGTAGGCCAAGAAGAACAGTTAGAAGTGTTTCACTCCAGGCCAGGTTATTGTGTGCCATAAGTGCGGTCTTGAGAGATCTATGGAGGCGCTCGACCTTCCCATTAGCTTGGGGATGGTAAGCCGTTGTATGTTGCAATTTTATTCCACACATTTTTGATAGATTGTTGAACAACTCTGAGCTAAACTGCGCTCCACGATCTGTAACTAGGCGACATCGCGTACCAAATCTCGAAATGCTGTTAGAATAAAATGCTTTGGCAACTGTGTCTGCTGAAATGTTGTTAAACGGAATCTCTTCCATCCAGTACCGGTCAATGCAAGTGATACAGTAAATATTCCCATCTGATGTCGGTAGAGGTCCAATGCACGTCACAAAATTTTTCTGAAGGCAGTTGAAAGTCACCGAAACTTGATTTTGTGTGCCGATTCGTTTTACTTTTTGGGCAAGCCATGCAAGATCGAGTCCAAAGCTGCACATCTCTACGGATACTTGGCCAAATAAATTTAGACGATAAGAGAATTACAAATGACTTGATGCCAGGATGGGCTGCGTTATGCATTTGGCGAAATATTTTTTTGCGATAGCTGTCAGGAATATATGGTCGTTGAATTCGTTGAAGTTTCACACCACAAAGACTTCCCAGAAGGTAGTGGATACTGCTTGAAGTTCAGAGAAATTGCTGATGTCTTCAAATTTTGCAATTTTTTATCCATAATTTGTTCATATGCAATTTTATCAGATTCGATCAAAGAATTATTTTTAATTCTAGATAAAGTATTCGCAACGATGTAGTCTCGACCTTCTATGTGCTGTATATCAGTTGAAAATTGAGAGATGTATTGTAAATGTCTAAGTTGATGAGGTGATGCTTTTTCTGGCTTTTGTTTAAATGCAAAAATTATGGGTTTATGGTCTGTGAATATTTTAAATATTCTTCCTTCCAGTAAACATTGAAAGTGTTTGAAAGATAGGTAAATTTCTAGCAACTCTCTGTCGTAAATACTGTAATGCTTTTGTGCTTTGTTTAGTTTTTTGGAATAAAATGCAATAGGTTTCCATCTCTTATCTTCAAATTGTTAAAGTATCGCTCCAATCGCCGAGTCTGAAGCATTTGTATATAATGACAGAGGTAGTTCATGATTCGGAAATGATAAAGAGTTTTCTATTGACTAAATCATCTTTGCATCGCTGGAATTGTTCCTTAGTTTTGTCTGTCCACTGAACTTTTCGTTTATCTTTTTTCCGAGCTCCTTTAAGGTAGTCATGTAGGAGAAATTGGTTATTTGATGCATTTTTTAAATACCGCCGATAAAAATTAATAAGGCATAAGAAAGTTCTGAGTTCGTGATCGGTTGTTGGAAGTTTGTAAATAACAATAGTTTGGACTTTGTCAGGTAAAGGTCGTGATCCTTGAGGATTGTATTGACTTATTCTATTTCCCGCCGATAGCTATATATCATAATAAAATAACACCACACACATTACACAGTTTCAATACATTTATTTTCCATAGCGACTCTCTGGCGCTAGGTTTCACTTTAACATATGAATCGCAACTTCCAATGTCAGCAAATGCTGATTAGGCAATTTTACAGTTACTACTCTTATTTTGTTATCCCTACCATGAAAAACCTCAGCTATTCTCCCCGCTAACCATTTGGTTGAAGGCAAATTTTCATCCTTTATTAATACAAGAGTTCCCAACTGAACGTCATCCTTTACAAATTTCCACTTGTGACGTTCTTGTAAATTATTAAGATATTCACGTTTCCATAATTTCCAAATTTTTTGTGTATACTTAGTGATTCTTTGCCATTTAGAAAGTCTGTTTTCATTTATGTTGGATAAATCTGACTCAGCTAGAGTTGTGATAGGTCTACCAACCAAAACGTGACCTGGGATCAAAGTTTCAAATTTATTGTAATCAGCTGAAATTGGAGTAAGAGGTCTTGAGTTCAATACTCCTTCAATTTCAGTTAAAACAGTTAAAAATTCTAAAGTTAAACACTGATTACCAATAACTCTCTTGAAATGACTCTTAAATGATTTAACCCCGGCCTCCCAAATTTCGCCGAAATTTGGCGACTTTGAAGGAATAAATTTCCACTCTATACCTTCAGTGGTATAAAAACTCGCTAAATTCTCATCTGGACAACCAATTTTTGCAATTTTTTTAGTTCTACACTAAACTAAAGGTTTTGGCTTCCCTGCTCCGGGAACTAAAGCCCACGACAGGTCTAACCCCCCCCCTTTGGGCACATCGTGGAGGTTCAACCTCCACTATTACCCTCCAGGAGAGCAGCGCACCACCTGGATAAGACACCAGGCAGCACCGGTCGTCTAATGCTCCTACCAGTCGCTTGGGCGAGCCCATCGCATGCGACGGAGGACGTGGGCACCACCCCTCTACCAATACGGTTAATCGGTATAGCGCCACGTCCACCTTTATCTAGATAATCATACGTGTTCATTGTGCTAATATACTAATATATAAACATACATACAAATTTGGTACTTCATACAGTGGCGTTAAAGCTAATTAATGTTAGACACTGGATAATACATTGCCATGTTACGACGTGTATGCAAAAGCATGGATACGATAGCATATATGCATAACGTGTGTACTCATATGTTGAGTACACTATGACCCTTTGAAGCATTATCATCAGATTACAGAAGACATGTACACTGCTCAAAAAAAAAAAAAAAAAAAAAAAAAATGGGACAGTCCTATATCTCCCGATCTACTGGGCCGATTGACAAAATTCAAATTGCGTTCTTCATGTCTCGAAAGCGCGACTTAGGATATATATTAGATTTATATATAGCACTATTCTAACATAGGTATTTTGACACAAAATCGGACTTTTTCTGAAATAACATACCAATATTTTTACATATTTCGATTCTACGACTCAAATTACGCCTTAATATGAAATTTTGTAAAATTTGGAGCGAAATTTACGGAGAAATTCACAAATTTATGTTGGCACTTTTTTGTCAGTTTGCGCCAAGAATAGTTCCCTTGGCGAACTTCTTAATATATGGCAACCTAGCTTCCTTTCCCGTGAGAGGAAAAAAAGTCACCATCCTTCCTTTTTTCCAAATAATATTCTTTATATTATATTTTTAATTATAACTTATTATTTTAAGTATTTTTTTTCTTTTTCGAATTTCATTTTAATTGTTTTAGTTGCATGATTTTTTTCGAATAACTGTTTTAAAAATTTCTACTTACCTATTCGAACTGCGTAAATAAAGGTGCAGCGTTTATTATTTTTTTTTTTCAAATAGTTTTCTTTATATATATTTTTTGTCATAGTTATTATTTTAGGTAATTTTTAAATTCTTAACTTTTATTTTAATTGTTTGTGTTGCATTGTCTCTTCAGATAATTGTTTCAAAATTTTCTATTTATTCCTTCGAATTGAGCATTTTAAATATATTTATTAATATAAATTTTCCAGAATTTGATTTTATTTATTCAAATTGCGTTTCTTTCGGAGGAATACTTTGTAACCCAGACTACGATGCGTTTGAAAACTGCATATATTAAAAGAGAAAATACAGTAAAGCACAGTTAACACGCCTTTCAATGTTCCGTTCAGAAAAGATATATATAAATAAGAGAGAAATTTAACTTAGGATTGCGACATTTTAACTTAGGATGACTTGCACACTGCTTTAAACAGTTTTATCATTGCCCCCATTGCTTTACACAATTTTATCCTACATGTGGCTTCTTAAATGCTATTCATATTTTAGTCAAATATTTTATTTTTGAAATCGTAAGAATCAAATATCATAATATTAAAAAGTTTTAAATTAAAAAAAAAAAAAAAAAATACAAATACTAAATTTTACCGTAAAATTTATTTTTTCTTCTCTTTTTCTTCAGGCATTCTACTTTATTCTTGCTCTTTTTCTTTAGGCATTCCGCAAGTATATTAAAAAGCATTCAAATTTTCGAAATATCTTGATATTTCTGACAATCATATTAAATAAAGTTATCGCCTTCCATTTCATAAAGGCCCACAAACGGCCGAGAGGTAAAGTCGCTGAACACTGATAGTTCACTCCGGGGTTCGAATCCCGGTAAACGGGCTGATTGCATGGGCATTTTCGTGGATTTTCTCATGTGTACCGTGTATGCCAGCTGATTTCCCTTAGAAAGTTCTTTACAAAGGCATCCTTCCTTTTAGGCAGATAGCCCTGCTTTGACGTAACTTATTAATTCAATTCAATCCATTTCATCAATATTTGGTCAGAGCCTTTATCAGTCTTTAGAGGCTAAACATTTTGAAGGTATGAGATGAAAGGAAAGACTGGCTTCATCAAGAGGTTTTGGTTTATTTAATTATGAAAAAGCACACTAGGGCTATCTGCCTAAGGGGAGGGATGCCTGCGTGGAGGACTTTCTAAGGGAAACTGGCTCGCATACACGTTACACATGGGGAAAACCACGAAAATGCCCATGCAGCCAGCCCGTTCGCGGGATTCGGACCTCGGATAGAACTACTAGCGCTCAGCGACTTTATCGCTCGGCCGCTGTTTCATCAGGAGGGAAAAAGAAAATATCTTTAGGTGACATCCACATATATCACTGGATAAACTCCTGAATCTTCAAATAATTCGAATGAGAAAATCATGGGATTCTCCATTTATGATACGATATGATGTTCTATAACGTAATTTAAATTTATACAACCATATAGTCGCTCTTCACTTTAATCTGCAATGATATCGTTTTTGTCTTTTCTGTTAACCACAAGCTCAATTGATGGTATTTGCTGGTGTACACGTCCAAGTGTTTTTTCTTTGAACACCTAAATTCTTTGAAGTATCCTGAAAGTATATTCAAAAGCGTCCAACTTTTTGAAACATCTTGGTATGTCTGACAGCCAAATTTCCCTGCAAATTTTTGCTTACTTTTCTCCCTAATTTTCTTCTTTCCTTCTACAGTTATTTTAAGTGCACACACAAGAAAATTAAGATTTTTCGATTGCTAGACTTCCATAAATTTTGCATTCTTGTCAATTTCTTAAAATATCAATTACATGAATTTGCGTTTCAGCTGAAGACAGCTTTTCATTTTCTAGTCATTTTAACTATAATAAAGTTTAATGCGAAGTCCAAAGGATAAATATTTGAATTAAAAGATTTTTGCTAAATGACAAAGAAATAAAACAGTCCAGCAGGGTTTATTCTCTACCACCGAGTAACCCGATTCTTATATCGGCTGAAACAATCTAAATCATATTAAAGATCATGTTTTTTTATACAATCTATAACGCGAGAGAAAAATTAGCTTCTTAAAACATTCTTTCTAAGAGGATTAATATAAAAGATTATATTTATATATATATTTTTAAAGCTGGGACTTGAACCAAACTGTAAAATTTTTAAAGTTTAATTTACATGGTGGTTATAATTAAAGTTCCAATTTGAAAGGGTCATAAAAGGAAAACTACCGTACCAAATGTTATCAAACTTGGGAATCGTGTAAAGGAGGTTATGGGAATTTATTTTCCGCGGGGGAAAAAAAAAAAAAAAAAAAAAAAAAAAAAAAAAAAAAGAGTTTTAAAACTCACAACCAGGGGAAAAATTGCGGTGTATACAAGATTGTTAAATGAAATAAGACACGAAAACATCTGTTGAAAATGTGTTTAATATTTTCCGGAACGTGGTACAAAGCATGTTCAATGTAGCGTCCAGTATTTTCCGAAAGCAAGTTAAATCCTGTTACTGCATTCTCAACAGCAGCTCTTAGCATATCAGGAGGAATGTTACGGACATGTCGGTGTATCACATTTTTCATTTCTGCCAAATTGTTTAGATTATCACCATTAACAGAGCTTTTGAGATAACCCCATAGCCAAAAGTCACAGAGGTTGAGGTCTGGTGGGAAGTGGGGAAATGTCGGCCTATAAGACGTTCATTCGTGAAATGTTGCCTAAGTAACTATGCGACACATGTGAGGTGGGGCCCAGCCCTGCATAAAAATCGTAGTATCTAAAATGACACGTTAACTGCAGTTCATGTATCACGAAACATTTTAACATTGACTCTTAAACGAACTGCAATCACACTGGTCCAGCTGTCGACTGCTATTCAGAGAAAAATGATTCAGTTATGAAACTGCTATGCAATCGAATGCAGTAGGAGAATGCAATGGAACTAGGTAGATAACATGAGGGATTTCTTTGGCCCAAATCGATTAAAAGCGTTTTGAATGAGTATCTTCATGTTTTAGGGCTGAATTCAGGCTTCAAAAATTACAAATTAGCGATCTGTAAGAAAACGATTTCCAGATTGTATGCACTTGTGCGAGTGATTTGCGATCTCACATTTTCTAATCGCTAATTCGTGGTTTCCACGGACGAATTTCTCACTTACACGGATGGCGCATTCGACGTTTATCGAATTTAACGCCTTTAAATGGTAATTTGCTTACTTCAAAATTTCTTAAGGGTATACAACATATTAAACCCGTGTAACAAAAGGTTAAGTTAGATTCCGATCCATATTTCGTTTAAAAATATTGCATACAGCGCCATTTGGCCCCTGGTGATGAGGTATGGAACTTCCTTTTTTTCGCGGAAAATAAATTCCTCTGACCTCCTTTACACGATTACCAGGTTTGATAACATTTGATCCAGTAGTTTTCGTTTTATGACCGTTTCAATGTGGAACTTTAATTATAACCACTCCATATATTATTAAATTTTCCTTTGAAGCTATGCGTTATATGTATACCAAACGTAAATTTTTCGCTTTTATGAAAAAATAAAGATCGAAGCAAATATACTTCGGATAATGGACCAAAACTGAAAAAATTTCCCCTCCCTTCGAAAATAAAATATTGAAATTCGACCTTGAATTTATTGGGTTATCAAAATATTTAATTTGACTTAGCTTCTAAGTCCTAGTTCCGACAATTCCGTCAAAAATTCCGAATTACTGAAGTAAAAGATTTAGTATATATTCAATGTATGTTAATAAAGTAATCAAAGTGTAATAAAAATAGATTATAGAATTTACGCTGATGCAACTTTTTGTCTGACTGCACAACATGTAATGGAAGAGAAGGCTTGTAGAGATCTGTTTTTGACATGCCTCTAAAAGTAGATGTCATACTCCTTTTGTCTCTTCAATATCAAAAAACTTTCCTTTGAGAGGCAACTTTAGTTTTTGGGAAAGAAAAAAAAGCCACAAGAAGACAAATTTGAAAAACATGCAGGACGATTGAGTACACATACTTATTTTCGGAACACAAGCGGTTCTCCGACTGGTTATTGAATCATGCAATACAAAACATTTGGAATACGTTTTCTGACTGAAAACGTAAGATTAAAAGTCATCTGCTTAATTCACAGCCATTCAGAAGTCAACTACTCGGGCAATTGCAGAATCGTTTTAATCCTGAGCTTGTAAGACAAACCTTATATCACTGGATTTAGACACTTCTTTAATCTTCCGAGAACGTTCCTTCTTTAGCTCATATTCCAAGAATATTAAGTGAATATAATTATTGCAAAAGAAATTGAATATTGATTTGCACTTCGGCTTAGTAGTTTACTAACGAGTTAACAAAACTTAAATTCTGCTTTTTGTGTCTAAGTATACAACAATATTTTAAATATTTACAAATAAAATATTAAATTAGAGATTTAATTGGAGCCTCACCAGTTGCCTAGCATTTGAAGATTGTTAAATACTAATTGTTTGTTGCGAAGTCTAACCCAGGCTGCATGGTTGGTTTTCGTAGTTTTTAGGTTCTCTCTACAAAGGTTCTCTATGAAAGCATCTTAACCAAATAGCTCCCATGTTCTTTCTATGTTCAAATAACCAACTAACCTAGTTTAAGCGCGATTTCCAAATGAAGTTACGAGCAAAACCCGAATACTCATTAAAAATCATGTATCTTGCCAATCGGGAGTAACATGAAAGATACGGCGCCAATAATTAAATTGCTGTTACGGTACGCTGTTTCTAAATTTAGATGGTCATTCCTTAATTAAATAGCCGACCAGCAGCCGAGCGGTAAAGACGCTGAGGACTGGTAGTTCGGTCTGAGGTTCGAATCCCGCGAACGGGCTGGCTGCATGGGCGGTTTCGTGGTTTTCCCCATGTGTAACGTGTATACGAGCCAGTTTACCTTAGAACGTCCTCCACGAAGGCATCCTTCCCTTTAAGCAGATAGCCCTCGTGTGCTTTGCCATAATTAAATAATCCAATCCAATCCTTAATTAAATATAATTGATTTGTAAGTTCTACTAGAGCTGACGGTAAAAATTGAAGTGCAAATAAATAATACCGTGTGCAATCTTGATTAATATAAAATTAAAAATTTTGCATAGAAAAATATTTGCATTCAGACATAAAGTTTTTTGAAATATTTGCAATTACTTTATAAGAAGGATTTATTAATAACCGCAATAATTACTTATTATTGATGATTAGGATTCAGTTCTCGACAATTACATTCTAAATTAGAATTTTAAGGATATAATGAAAATACGCTACGCACAAAAATACATTTTAGGATAAAAATGAGTTGATTTTTTACGTATTAAAACTTCTTAAATTCATTTAATAAACATCGGATCCTCGTTGTTAATTGAATCCAGAATGTTGTGTGTCGTTTATATAATTATTCCTACTTGTCCACAGAAGCTGCTGACTTATCCAGCCATTAAGTAGCTGCAAATCATTTCTACATAACCATTGAACTTCTAATAATTCAGTCTCTAGATGGTTGTATGTTTATATCATAATTTGACTTATATAAATGATTATTCTAAATCTTGTGTTTTTATAAAAATATATGTGCTTTAAAAATATGAATGATAGTATCTGCCGCTCTTTCAGCCATTTCAAAAGCAACAGTTTGTTTAGAAATAAATTATGCAGTTGATGTCATAAAATATTTTCATAAAATTCAAATAAACATTAAACGAAAATTCTCAGTTTTAGACAATTCGATTTAAACGAAGTAAAGTAGCAGACGATAAAACGCCGAAGGTAAAAATTTACTCTTAGAAAAACGAACTCTTATTTTTTTTTAAAAAAAAAGGAAGAAAGAGAGAAATTAAAAAACATTGTTAAAATTTGAATAATATCATCTATAATTTTAAAAAAATAGCTTTTCATATAGTATTAATAAATATTTTTTACGCCTTATTGAGGGAAAATATTTCATATAATTAATTCTCCGTAAAATTTTACTTGAAATTTAAGGTTAAAAATAGCTGTGGCAATTCAGTGTAACAAAAATCCATAGACCACATTTGGCGTTATTATCGCTCAAAAAAAAAGATGCCAAATTTCAAAACGCGAAAATATGTAATCGTGTATATCTTAGAAAATTTTGAATAAAAAAGTCTAATTTTTTGCAGATATGCTTAAAAATACACCTACTTTATGATGATGGTAAAAATTTTATAGGTTATAATTCAAAATTTTTTTGGAAAAATTTATAAAAATTATTTAAAAATAGAAATTTAAAAAATAAAACACAAAAAATGGGTAAATTTTATTTGGAATGAACCTAAATTTCGAAATGTGAGAGAAAAAATCAAAAAAGTTTAATAAAAAAAGAGATATTAATAAATATTTGCAAAATTCAATTAACATTGAGGAGCTAAAAGTTTGAGAGCTAATATTTTAAAAACTAGTCGTACGATTTTTACAAAACTTGGTATTCTGGCATAATTTGAGTCGTAGAATCGAAATATGGAAAAAAAATTGGTATGTTATTTCAGAAAAAGTCCGATTTTGTGTCAAAATACCTATGTTAGAATAGTGCTATATATAAATCTAATATATATCCAAAGTCGCGCTTTCGAGACATGAAAAACGCAATTTGAATTTTGTCAATCAGCCCAGTAGAACGGGAGATATAGCACTGTCCCATATTTTTTTTGAGCAGTGTACATACTGAAATATTAGGTGCGCAATGTTATGCTGGAATAAGTAATTAGTACAGTGAATTAAAAGTTAGACCCTAGATTAGTACTGTGTAGTACAGTGTCTTTGGTGCAATTAATTTTAGAGTGGGGCTCTAGTTAGTTCTTTGCGATACGGTGCCGTGTTACAGGATAAAATGTGCAGATGCATAGTTACATTATCATATATACAGAACATAAATTCATATACATATATACAGACACATTAGGTACATGATTATTCAGTGCGTAATAGATGTATATTAACTATACAGTGCCAAGATATGTGATAACACTAGTAGATACATGGGTACAATTACATATAAACAAGGACATACACACTTACATATAGACAAAAGCGTGTATACGCTTATATTTTGGTACACAATAGTCATTGGTGACATAAACATTTCGTACTTACTTCATATACTGAAACTCTAGATCCATAAAATAATGTTATAACTAGTAATAGGTGCTTATTTAATTTCATAATAGGACACTACGTTGATGTTTTGCCTTACTGTGTCACGTTACGTAGAAATATATGCGGGTGCATGGGTACAGCTTCCTATTTACAATGCTATACTGTTTTCTTATTTACAATCCTATACCTATTTACAATGCTTATATCATTCGATTTCATAATCAATAGGTACATGGCACATTTATATTCATGAGCAGATGGTACATTGTAGAGTGCCGTTGAGGATAATTGATGCAATTAATTTTATAGTATTTTAAAAATAATGCATTTATACGCAATTATAGGGTGTACAATTGTCATTGGGTACATATACAATAGGCGCATAATACATATACATATTCATATATTAGTTTCTTAATACAATGCTAGGGCAAGTGATTGGTGCTGTTTTTTACATGTTACATGATGCTGTAGGCGATTGGATGGATAAACTAATATATATACTAATATACATATACACAACTTTTAGGCACATAATAATCACTAGATTCTCAGACATTAGGTACATGGTATACATATATATATATAAACAGATGGTTCATAATACAGTGCTATGGAAAGTAATAAATGCAGTTAATTTTATAGTAAAATTCTAGTTTAACACTATGCGAAACGGCTTCATGTTACACAGTGTTAAATACTGACGCATGAATACAGTAATATTTCTACTTGTTAATACTATATATATAAAAATATACAAATATTTTTTAGGTGCATACTTAACATAGGATACATAATTATTAGATGCACTATGCATATACGTACATAATACATAAGATTAGTACAATGCTGGAACAATTCATTGGTGCTGTTAGTTTTAGTGTAAGATCCTAGTTTAACGCTATGTGGTACAGTGCCATACTACAGGATGATATGCGCGGAGCCATGGATGCAGTTATATACATACTAAAACACGTATACACAATTATTAGGCACGCAGTAATCATTGGATTTATAAGCATAATATACATGGTACATATACAGACGATACATAATATATAAGCAAATATATATATAATAATAATGCTATAGAAGTTAGTTAATGCAATGGGGTTTTTAGAATTAAGACTTTAGATTAACACTATGCGGTAAAGTGTCATGTTATATTCGGATGCATGGTTACATTATCATATATACGAGGATATATATACATATTATTAGGCACATAGTAATCATTGGGCTCACAATCTTAATGCACATAGTGCCTTAGTCTCGTGGACTTGAAAGTACGTAATAAGGTTCAAATGGTGCTATTAATTTGATGATGCTAAATAATATTAATACAATAATGCAGCAATGATTAATACAGTTAATGATCAATACAGTAACATTTATACTAGAACACATATATACAAGTACAAGGCGCATAATTACATTGAGTATAGAAGCATTGGGTGCATTATACATATACATACATAAAACATAACCACATGGTGATGGTACTTAAGATACATTTATAAACAGGTACAGATGGTCCTTATTTACATATTGCGGTACAGATAATAGACATAATTCGTTTGGTTGGCATAATGCAAATTGATTAAATAGTTTATTCTTGCTATATTACTAGGAGTGTTGGACACTCCTTACGATAATTCACAGTTATTTTGTGGTGTTGGTAGTTGGTGATAGACACTGAATTACTATTCGTCTACATGGCTAAGTATGGCACAGGTCTGTGTTAAGATCGGCCAGTTTATCCATTAAAAGCCCTATTTTTCTAACCAAGTGCCTCTGTTTTATCAAAAACTTACAGAAAGCTTGTCAATTGGTCGACGGAAGGTTGATGTGTAGCCCTTCTGTAAGGGGACAGGAGGTTAGATAATGCTCCGGAGAGCCAGTCTGTCCACAGGCGCACTGGCTAGTGTTACTTATCCCGCGTTTGTTAAAGTACTCGGGAAATGGTCCGTGACCCGTAATGTATCTTACCAATTGCATGTTTGCAAAATTTTTGGTAGTGTCCACGTAGCTGACATGGTAATAAGTCCGTCGGCCGGTATCGCTGTTGTCCCATGTCTGCTGCCATTTCCCGATTGCCTTTAAGCGCAATGTTCTTTTCAGGTAAGACACTGGCCATGGGATGTTGATTTGTTGAGATGTTGCTCCTGTGGCAGCTTCTTTGGCTAGATGGTCAGCCAACTCATTGCCGTGGTGGCCGGCATGCGCTTTGATCCATTCAAGTCTTGTATGGAGTTGGGAATTTTTTCGCAGATCTTCCTGTATTCCCTGAATAATATCGGACGGGTGGTCAAGGTTTCCTATTGCGTATAGAGAAGAAAGACTGTCTGTCTTTATTGTAGCGTTGCGGGAGTGGTGGGATTGCAGGTAGCGGATTGCTTGCGCAATTGCCACTGCTTCTCCCTGAAAAACGCTATTAAATTGCCTTAGTTGACCCTTCCATTGATCTATGACTGTAGCTTGCAGCATGACCACATAGGCACTTCCCACGTTTTCGTCTATCTTCGACCCGTCAGTGAAGATAGTAATCTGTGCTGGACGGTGGGCCGTAGTTGGATTGGTAATTATGCTTATTCCGGTGCCTTTGGCTGCTGGATGGATTTTCAGAGGACAGCATTTAGCTTCATAGTCCTCTGGATTAAAATATTCTTCCTCAAAGGTGACAGGTCTTTTAAGCTGCAGGACGATTTGTCTTGCTGCCTCCTCTTCGACACGGATGTGTAGGGGAAGAAGGCCAGCCAGCACGTTGATCGCGTCTGAAGACGTCGTGCGGTAGGCTCTAGTGATACTCAATGCAAAAGGTCTTTGAATGGTAGAAAGGTGTTTAATTTTCCTGCTTTGCATTGGGTGAGCCCATACTGCTGCTGCATAAGTGACTATCTTTTCTATCACTGTGGTGAAGAGGACCTTCTGAATATGAGGATTGAGGCCCCATTTGTGGCCATGAAATAATCGCATTTGCTTCGCTATTGTCACTGTTCTAATTTTGATGTCCTGGATATGTGGTATCCAGGTCATCTTGTGGTCGAACGTAAGGCCCAGATATTTTAGTTGATTGACTATTTGTATCCTCTGATTGTTGATCTTAATGGTTGGTCTTCTTGATAAAGAACCTCCCTTTTTAGGTATTAATAACACTTTGCATTTGTGCTCTGCAATTTTCAGTTTAAGGTTGTCACATAGGGCATAGAATTGTTGGCACACTTCGTTACAGTGAGTCTCTAATTCTCTTCGGGTTCGACCTTTCACTATTAGCGCTGCGTCGTCTGCGTAGGCGTAGATCTTTGTGTGCGCTGCCCAAGTAACTGTTAAAACTTCGTTGAAAGTTAGATTCCACAGGTGTGGACCAGCGCACGACCCTTGTAGACAGCCTCTCGTCTGCTCCTGTTCTATTATGCCTGAGTTGTGAACTGCTAGTAGTCTTCTATCCTGTAGATAGTTGCTTAGCATCTTATACAGGTTGCTCGGACATTTTGCCTTCCGCAGAGCCTGTTTGATAGCCGGCCACCATAATGTATCAAAAGCGTTTTTGAGATCTATGCTTATCATGGCAGTATGGTGGCCGCTATGTCGATTCTCTAAAATTGCTTCTCTAATGTCGAAGAGTAGGTGGACTGTAGAAGTGCCCATCCTAAACCCGTATTGTCTCGGGCTTAAGAATCCTTGCGTGTGTAAATGGTACCGTAGCCTGTTCATGATAATCCTTTCTAGTACCTTACCCATTGCCGATAAGAGACAGATAGGACGAAAGGATGTGGCCTCGGCTGGGTTCCGGTTCTTTTTCAGAAATAAAATAACTTGCCCTATCTTGTATGGTTTTGGGAATATACCTGCTGCCAGAAGCTTGTTGAAATAGTCAACAAAGAATTTAGGGTGAGTTTTGATCGTTGCTTTGGTGATAGCATAGTCCATCCCATCGGGCCTAGGGGCTTTCTTGCGCGGCAGAGTTGCAAGAACTTTCTGAAGTTCATTAATTGTAATATCCGGGTCTGTTGGGGTGTCCAGTGTGGTTGTTACTGTCCTGAGAAGAGCTTGTTCTGTTGTGTCCTGCTGTACATCATCTTTGCAGAAAACTGCGTTTAGGAGCGTACGTAGGGTGTCTGCCGTGTAGTCCTGACTGTTGGTGATTGAGAGAGGGATCTGTAGCTGCGAAGGTTTAAAAATTTTACCGGTAGCTATTTTGTGGTGAATACCATACGTCTTTTTTGCTTGGGTGCAGAATTCCCTCCAGGAAGTAATCTTAGCCTGAATAATCATCTTTTTGTACCGCGCCCGCTCCCGTTGAAATATGGTGAGGGTGTTGGACTCTATTTCCAACCGTCTTTCGCTTTTGAGTTTTCTTCGCAGTGCTCTGCACTTTCGTTGCTGTATTCTGAGCGCACTCGACCACCAGTGAATGCCTTGGAGTCTCTTAGGTTTTCTAAGAGGGAGATTTTCATTACATATGGCTTGCATTGTTTCTTGTAATGTTACGGAGAAGTCTTCTAATTCTGCTGACGTGTTAGCTAGTTGGAGCGAAGGTTCGAGGCGCATTAGCTGCACTTTAATTTTCTTCGTAAATGTTGTTAATTTTCGGAGTGGAAGGTTATAGCGTTTGATCTTGGACACGGAGTTGGTCTGCGATATAGAGAAGGTAATGAACTTGTGATCACTGAGGCTCTCTTCCTCTTCGACTTTCCAGTCCTGCAAAAGAGGTGCTACGTGCAGAGTGGTCAGGGTGAGGTCTGGCCATCCCTGCGCAAAGACCCTGTCGAAGGATGGTGGTGCATCTGCTGTATTCTGGACTATTAGATTACTTGAGGATATGAAGTCCTCTAGTTCTCTCCCTTTCGGGTCTGTAGTTCGATATCCCCAGGCCGTATTATGTGATCGACGCTAAGATAACAGAGAAGGAATGTACTTCTACGAGCACTGCTACATGATCTTAATCGAGTGAGATAGATGCTGGAGACCAGTCTGGATTACAGCTTATTATTATAGCTCTTGGTGGATGGTCGTGATTGGAACTTTGAAATACTGTCCATTGCAATGGAAAACCTGCTGCCGTGCCATCGCGGGTATATGGCTCTTGACCTATGATAAAGTCTATTTTATTATCAATTGCGAATTGAACTGTCTGAGCGACCGCAGCCCTGGCTCGCTGCATATTGATTTGTAAAAATCTGATGGGTTCTTCGTTTGAGTTAAACACTGTATTTATCTGAACGTTTTGCGCTTGTTGACTTTCGCAATTACGTGGTGTGTTGTTATTAATATTGGGTGATGCTGCGGATGTAGGCAGCTGCTCGCTGGTATTCTGCGCATTCAGTTGCGTAGGCTGGGTGCCTACAGTCGTGCATGGTTCCATGTCTATCGTTTGCGTCACGGCAGTTAATACATTCTGGTAGTTCTGCTTTGCAGTTTTTGACATTGTGCGGTCCGGCGCAGTAGGTACAGAAGTTCTTCTTGCATGTGCATTTATTCTGGGTATGTCCGAGCTGCTGGCACTTGTAGCAGCGACGGATGCCCAGGTACTCTGTGATTGCGTGTGCGTGCCAGCCTGTGAAAATTCGTCTTGCCCTAAGAACTGCCGGAAGGATGGACGGTTCGCACTCCAAAACCCATTTGACTCGCTTTGGGTTCCGTTCTCGGAGTCTGAAGAGCGCTTTGATGCCTGTGGATGGGATTTCTGCTGTTGCAGCGATTTCCCCGATGAGTTCCTCGGGCATAATGTTGTCCGGGACGCTATGAACTGTGCAGCGTGGCTTTCTTCTTTGCCGTCTTTGCAGATCAATTTCAAGGTTGGCATTTTGTAATTTCTCTTCTAATTGATCTATGTCTTTAGTTGATTTGCAAAAGACCTCTAACTCTCCTTTCGATGTTGAGGAGATATGCTCCACCGCAATTTGTAGGCTGCTAATCGGGGCTTTTTCTTCGAGCTCCTTCCTGAGTCGTGCTTCTCTCTTCTTACCAGTAGGCTTTATTATTAAACTAGGCCTCTGTGTTAGTTTCACTACTTCTGCAAAAGAGCGCGGGGGTGGCTCCTGTATAACTGCTGATGTTGCTGCGTAAGAAACTGATGCACTCAGTGCAGGAAGATCGCTCGAGGTTGTAGAAATCTGTGCGCGTACTGCTTCGCAACAGACGAAGGTGGATGTGTTGACCCCAATTTCAATTGTCTTAGGCTTTAGTGTGTATTCCGGGCCTTCTAGAACTAGCCCTTGTAGAACTTCTAACGACTTTTGTATGCGTATCCTTACGTCGTTTGGCAAGAGGTACTTGTTCCTTCTGGATGTCGCCGAGGCCTGTCTGATATCTTCTGCTAATGCTACGATTTTCTCTGCGTGCGTCCGATCTGAAGAAAGTAAGGCAAAAGGGTCTAGTATGCTATTGATAGGGGTATGGTCTTCTTCAGTCGGTACAGCAGATTTTCGTCGCATGGCAAGGAGCACTCTTCAATATTGCAACACTATTCAAAATTGATGTCACACAACACTGATTCTTAACATTCACGAATATGATAGAGAGGTATGCAATTGTGTTTGAAAATGCAGTTGATTGCACAGTTCAGTAATACAGGGAATATTATCAAGATAGCAGTACTGAACAAAACAAAACAAAACAAAAAAAAATAACAGTTCAAAGTTCGGTACAGGGTATTACTGCATTAAAGTTCAGTCAGTGTCACAGATAGGACTAACTCAGTTCAGAGAGAAATATGTTACACTGTGGACTATTAAAAGCCTTGTGTAAAAGCTGTCACAGTAAATAAAGAACTTGTTGCCTTGATGCAGGTTCTAATGTATGTGTGGCATAAACTATATTAAAATAACACTATCACTATAGCAGTACAGATAACAGAGACAAAGTGACACTATAATTAGGGTAGGCTGTGAGTAAGTACAATTTAAACAGTAAGCCTAGTAAGAAAGTCACACCTGGGGATGTCAGTGTATTATACCTTGCACTAACCACAAAATGTTCTGAAGTGTAGTTTGAGATTGTTAATATACGGGCCTACTGCTCCCTGTTTATCTCAGAATGCAAGAAAGATGAGGTAGTTTTACCTCAGTAGATTAACATTACAGTTAGTAGTATACAAGGATTATTCATTGACCATCTAGTAAAAGAACCGTGGTTGGAGAAATTCCTCTAAGTCCACTATATGTCGGGAAAACTAAGAAAGAAGAGGGATGGACACTGAGAACAGATGAAAGAAACAAATTAGAAAGGGGGGCAAGAAAGAGGGGGTAGATGAATAGTAGATGAAATTGTTAATAAGGGAGAAGAAGTGAAGTCAAACTGTGGTGGAGTGGAAACTTTGGGTTAAATAGTTACTGAGTAATAAGAGAAATAAAAAAAGGGGGTTAGAATCAAAAGGGGGGAAAGAAGGGTCGTAGAGAAAAGTGAGAGGTAAAATCGGAGAGGTAATAAGGAGGGAAGACAAACGAAGGTGGAATGGAGGCTCTAGGTGGTGTGGCTGCTGAGTTATTAGAGAAATAAAAAGTGGGGGTTGTGAATTAAAAGGGGGAAAGAAGAAGGGTAGGGGCTTATAACTTCTTAACTATAAGTAAGGTGTCTACGAAAAGGGAATTTTGTGTAGAGAGTGAATAAAAAGAAAAGAAGGTGTTAGAATGTTACAGGGAAGAGCTGCAAGAGAAATAAAACGTAATTAAATACAATTAAACGTAATTAAAATAGGAATAGCACTGAAACTAATGGAGTTAGAGAAGAGGGGGAACTGGGGATGTCAATAGGAAGGAAAGGGGAACCTGTGTAATTTTGTGGGGCTAGCTTGGGTTTAAAAAAATTGGGGGGGGGCTTAGCGTATGATTAGTCTAAAAAGTGTTCCTGTGTGGGGGGTACTTATCCCTAAAATTTTCCTTTATAATTCTGGTATGAGACAGAAAATTTTCTCCGTTGAACAAAAATGCACTGGTGAACACATCTTGCAGGGTAATAAAACCATTAATAAAGCACAATAATTGCAAATAAACACATAATACTCGTATGTTTAAAAAATAAATACAGTATGAGAAAAAAAATCAAATAGAGCTAAATTATAGTTTTAGATCATAATTTAATATGCCTTTAAAACGTTGTATAACACAATACTACCACAGAATACTAAAAATATGGGCAAAATAGCTAAGTACAAAATATAAACAAACACACGTGGTGAATAAAACTCATATATCCCACTTTGGAGAATTATTTAAAAATAATTAGATAGCTATCGGAGACCTAAAATACCATTAGTGCTTTGTACTATAAGTATAAAGTTATGAAAAAAAATACTATTATTGACACATATGTATTCAGTTTTTAGTAATAGCCCTTTGAAAGTACCTATTTAGCACAAAAACTATCAGCTCTTGTGAAAACCCGGTTGTGTAAGTCCCGGTTATGCAAATCGGAACCAGAGGCTATTGAAAATTTACAAATTAATTTTTAATAATTTAATTAAATGTGATATCAAAAATCTGGTTCGATAAGTCTTCCAGATCAGACTTAATGTAACTAAATAATAATAATAATAAAAAAAAAAAATTAAGTTTCTAGGATAATATTAAAATTTTGACATAATGTATAGAAATAGGCTGTATAAAAAAGCAGTTACATAGAACAGAACCAGCTGCCTCTATACTATTGAATGAACAGAACTTACAGCATTAAATTCACATATAAATGATATTAAAACTGAATACGCTCTTACTACTAACAACAATTGAGCATTATCAAGAATTTGAAGTAGGATTAAATAATAAGATTTAGTTATATTCAGTAATCAAGACCACAGAATCAAATGTTAAAATACAAAGTGCCTGTTACTAGGCTCTACCGAACTGTGCATACGACCTTAGTCAAGGTCGAGTTGTTGTTGACAATATGGCTGACGCAAAATGAAGCTGGTCGGTTATTCAATGTTACTCACAGCTCAATAGATAGAATGTAAGAAGCCTACCTTGGCAGTGATAAGACGAACATGGTAATCCAATGTAATCCTGGGTAATGAATTTTTAAAACACTTTTATCAATGATTTCTTGGACTTAGAATAAATTTCGTAAGGTTAACACATTACACAACACTGTTGACACACACAGAAGAGACGCTACGAAGACAAGAACAATGGACGAATAACAAAAACACTAATTTCACAAAAACCACTAGACGCACAAACACATAACTTATATCAAAATGCTCCTCCAACACTCACTCAACTTAAAAACAACTTTTCTATCACTTGTAATTAAAATTTCCGCTAATTACAGGGAATAATTGCGGAGCGCATACAGACACGGACTTCCTTCGGCGGACTTGCAACCGACCACCGAGCCCATCGCAGCGGGACATTACCCAGCGACCCCGGGGGAGACCCCCGGGTTACTAGAACCACGCCGCGCTAGGACGTGCCAGACTCCGAGGCCGGCCAATAAGTGACCTTTCCCAGAGCTTTCAGAACCACCAAGTTCATAAATTTTATACCCCCGTGGCCGAGACTGCCTAGGTACAGATCCTAGCCAGTAGCTTCGCAGAGTTCTCTACGTCGACCCCCGGGGGGGAGTTCTACACTAGTACTTTTGAGGTTTACACACTTACTCTTTTTTTAATTGATTTATTTCTTCTCGAAATTTACTTTTTTGGGCCTCTAATAAAATATACACTTCAGCATCCTTTATCTCTTCTAAAGTAAGTACTCCGTAACTCCTTACCTGAGGGTTCTTAAGCTGATGGATAAACCTGAAAATGAAACTTACAATACGAATAAGTTTAGTATAATTAGAAGACAAATTAAGAATATCATTAAAGAGGTTTGGTTCATTACATGCAATTAAAACTAAGTTAGAATTGTTATGCAGTTCATTGTCCTTTTTAAGTTCATTTGGACACATTTCTTCAATTACCTCAATTGATAAGTCCTGATGAGGAATCTCTGAGCATGTTAGAAAGTCACAGCATGACCACCATTTGGAACAGTTCACAAGAAAGTCAATTTGAACACCACGCGTCATAACATCTGCTGGGTTCTCTTTTTTTTTTTTTGAACAATAGAACCACTCTGTCGGCTGTGTTAACTTCCTAATCTCGTTAACTCTGTTGGCGATGAAAGATTTCCGTTTAGTACTGGTACCTTTAATCCAGTATAGCACTATTTTGGCATCAGTCCAATAAAATATTCTCGAGGATTTCTTTTGATCGAGCAATTTTTTCACTCCAGAACCTAAACGCGCTGCTAGTAATGCCCCAAGTAATTCAAGACGAGGTAACGTAATTCTTTTCACAGGTGCAACACGACATTTTGATGCGACGAAACTCACAGAAATTTATTCTTGCTTACGCAGTTTTGCGTAGACAACAGTATCGTACGCCCTCTGACTAGCATCTGAAAAGCAATTGATCTCTATGGAATCAGCTTCGGAATTCAAAATGAATCTTGGAACTGCAATTTTACTTAGATGATGACACTCACAGCACCACTTTGCCCACTCTTGACAGATATCTGTAGGTAGTTCATCATCCCATGTCAATTTTCGAACCCAAAGTTCTTGTAGCAAGAATTTAAGTCTAACAGTAAATGGAGTTATTAACCCAAAGGGATCGAAAATCTTCCCGGCAGTTTTCAAGATGAACCGTTTTGTATTACGCTTATTCTTGAGGAATTCCATCAAACTGTGTCTATACTCAGACCGTCTTCATTAGTATCCCAAGATATTCCCAAGATCTTAAGTGTCTCAAGTGTCTCGTTTGAGTCATTGATTTTATGTGGATGGATCTCGAAATTTTCTTTTTCCCATTTTCTCATCAGCTCAGGATCATTGGATACCCATTTACGCAAGTTCATATTTGCTGCACTCATAATTTCTTTAGCTTTTCGAGATAAGCTTAGAGCCTCTTCTATACTGTCCTGTCCAGTAATAAAATCATCAACATAAACACAAGAATCCAATATTTTAAATACATCTGGCTGCTCATCTCGATATTTTCTAATGTGTTCTTTAATTGTTGCAGCCAACAAAAACGGACTTGTTTTAATCCCAAAATTTACGCGCTTGAATCTATATGTCGCTAGTTTTAGATCATTTAATTGTGTGTTTTCCACAAACAGGAATCGCACTGCGTCTTGATCCTTTTCTGCCAAAGCAATTTGCAAAAATGCTTTTTCTTTATCCGCTGAAATTGCAACTTTATTTAATCGGAAATTAATTAGCAGATGGAACATATTAGGATTTAAATTTGTCCCTGTCCATAAACAATCGTTCAGTGATAGCTGCCCGAACTCATGTGAGCTGCCATCAAACACTATTCTAGTCCTCCTTGAAGCACTGGTTTCTCTAAATACCGGTTGGTGTGGTAGGTAAAACACTGGTTTACCGATAGGTATATTTCCATCTGACACTCTCTCAATGATACCTTGCTTGAGATAATCATCTAATATTTCACTATATGTAGAAAACAGTGTTTTGTCATAATTCATTCGCTTTGCAAGAGTTTTTAATCTATTTTCCGCTACTCGGTAATTATCAGCTAATTCCCTCCAGTCCCTTTTCCAAGGTGAAGTAACCTCGTAGCGACCAGCTTTAAAACAAACTGTCTTATTAAATATTTCCAATGCTTTGTCTTCCTCATGGCAATAAGGATCATCTTTAATTTCTAATGATTCTAGTTCGAAAAACATTTTCAATTCACTCTCTGAATTATCATTTATTAACCCACAATACGATAAATTATTTCTCCGTGAATCATTTACATTTCCACTAACTATATATCCAAACACACTATTTTGTAATATCAAGCCTGTGTTAGGAACATAGATTTTACCAGCTCGTAACATATCATAAAAAAACTTCCGCGCCGAGCAACAGGTTTACTTCCTCTGGTATATAAAATTCCGGATCCGCTAAATTCACCTTCTCAGGAATCACAAGTTTACTAACATCGATAAACTTTGCGGGAGTTAAACCTGCTATTTTTGGAATTACCAAAACCTCTAGTTTCCTTTTATATGTTTGTTCCTAATTACAGATAAGGGCAACTGCTTTTCTTTTTATCATAGTTAAAATACCTGATATACTTTAAACCGAAATATTTGTCTTTTCCCTTTTTAAATTAAGTATATCCGCTAATTCAGTGGTACAAAACAAGAAACACTTCCACTATCACATAACGCTTTCACCTTAATTAAAGTTCCATCATTAGTCTCAATGAACACAAAGGCAGTAGATAAAATCACGTTTTTCCCACTATTAGTACCCGTAGCGGCTGTAAAGGTTTCGTTTTGAGTTTTAGCTTGAAATGCAGGTGCATATACATTTAACGCATTGCTGTTTTAATCACCCAACTCCTGATCTGAAGTGTCTGCTCTTTCTACTGTGCTACCAACGGAATTATTTTCGTTTTGATAACGCAAGAGAAAGCTATGTTTTTTTTCTTACACTTCTTGCACAAGTAATTAGAACGGCAATTTCTCACACTGTGTAAATTAAAACTACAAAAACATAAATTCTGTTTTTTCACAAATTCTACCCTTTCTTTTACACTTAACTTCTGAAATTTAGGACAATTAAAAAGCTTGTGATTGCTCAAATTACATAACCTTAAATTACTAAATTTTACACCATTTCTGAAAATGTTTTTCATTTGCATTAGAAACGACAGTGGTAACTCTTGTGTAACTTTTTTTGTGTTAGTCACACTATTTGAAGCGTTGAGAGTTCTTGCATGATCTTTAAGAAATTCTATAAGATCTGTTAAATTAGGCAAATTCTCTTTCTCTAATTTTCTTTCCCACCCTATTTTGGTGTTAGGATCTAATTTTTGCCTTAAAATGTGTGCAAATACATTGGAAGAAAAACCGTTAACACTGATTTAAAACTTCTAATGATCTCACGCATTCATTTGTAATGTCAATTAAGTTTAATATTGCTGACGCAGACTCATTTTGCATAAGATGCATATTCATAAATCGTCTCAGATGAACGTACACTTGTTCGTGGTGATTAAAAAACCTTTCTTCTAGTAATGAAAAGGCTAATTTATAATTAGAGTCAACTATGGATATTGATTGTACAATAGATAAGCATCTTCTCTTAGCGCAGATTTTAAGTACTGTAATTTGACTGCATCTGTTAAATTAGGATTTGAATCAACACTGGCTAAAAGGATATCTTTAAATGAAAGCCACTCATGTAAGTTACCCGAAAACGTTGGCAAATTAATTTTGGGCAATTTAACATTGTTCTCAGTATTCGTGCAAACCAAAGGCTCCGATTTAATTTCTTTGGAAAGTTTAGCTAATTTACGATTTAATTCGACTTCTACATCTAAGAGAATATCTTCAATCTCTTCTTTCTCTTTTACATAAGCATCAATACTTTCTTCCGTACATAACCCGAACAAAGAATCGAAATTAGAATTTATCTCTGTCTCAAACGCTTTAAATTTATTCTTTAGTACTTCCAAGTCACTTCCTTGGACATTTTCGTCCGCAAACTTTTGTTTTAACTTTGTTAACTGTGTTTTCAATGTACGTTTTTTCGCTAATACCTCCTTTAGTGACATTTTAATTAGCAAAAGTCAATAAACAAATAAAGAGCTTCAAAAAGGTACAGTGAGCTTCAAAAGGGAGGAGGGTACTTACCCTTTTGTTTCTACAGAACTTCAATCTGGAAGTATCCTATGTAATTCTTCATTTCACAAAACCGAAAGTAATATCACAGTCTCATTAACTTCATTACCTGTTTTGGCTCTGATCGGCCACAAAACTTGTATTGACTTATTCTATTTCCCGTCGATAGCTATATATCATAATAAAATAACACCACACACATTATACAGTTTCAATACATTTATTTTCCATAGCGACTCTCTGGCGCTAGGTTTCACCTTAAAACGTAACATATGAATCGCAACTTCCAAAGTACCACAAAATCAAGTTTCTCACAGAACACATTTCAGTGCCAATTCCGGCGGCGCATGCGCCATTAGCCAAGATTCTGCTCTGGCGCCAAGCATTTCTCAGCAAAACAAGGATTATAGCACAAGAATTCTATTTCTTGTATACCAAGGATGGATTTGGAAACTTAAATGCGCAGTCCATTATCATTTAATGTTTCAAACACTAGCTTCAAATGGATTCTGTATAACGCAGCAGATGCTATCAGAATGCCATCTAAGTAGGGAAAAGCGAAATTTAGACCAGAAAGAACTGTATTTATAAATTTTTGAAACGTTGGTGGTGCATCTCTCAAACCAAAGCTCATTACATCAAATTCGTATAATCCAAAAGGAGTAATAATAGCAGTTTTACATCTGTCTTCTTCTGCAATGGGCATTTGATAGTAGGCTTTAAATAAATCTATTTTGGAATAACTATTTGTAACTTTAAAATATGATGATGATTTAAAATATGAGGTCCTCGATCCTAGAAATAGGATATCTATCAGGAACTGTTCTATCGTTTAGCTGTCTATAATCCCCACATGGGAGAAGAGTACTATCTTTTTTTAGCACCACATGAAGAGGACTTGCCCATTGAGAATCTGAGGGTCTTATTATGTTACTATCCAGCATAAATTGGAACTCTTGCTTTATTACTGCAAGCTTTCGATGATCCAACTGTCTTCCTTTAGAATGCACAGGTGGACCATGTGTTATGTTGAACATTATGTTTTAAACCTGATAACAACAAATTTGATTTGCATAAGTCGGAGTATTGCTTAAGAGTACGAAATTTTGTCGAATGGTTTACTGTAATAAAATGACTGTTTTTACTGATGGAAGTAACTTCACCAGTTACCTTTGGTTGAGTTTTTGGGTTCTGAGATACTGTTAAACACCCATTTAGAAAAATAAACTCTTTTAAAATCAAAATATGTAAATGGCGTTAGAATAACATTAATTTTAGCGATGAATAAAGTGTGTACATGAACTGGTAAAAACAGAAGGGGAAAGTTCATTTTGCAATCGCGCAGAGATGAGAGTCTTATCGCGCATGTGCGAGGAGAACTCGAGACACTGAAGAAATGTAGGGGGGAAGGTAACCCCATACCATCTCCCTTCCTAGGAAAAAATATGCGCTAAAATTTGAAAAAGAAAAACAAAATTACTCTTGTACAAATCGTTTTGGTAAGTGAACACGACGTGCTGAACGAGTTTGGTAATTTGCTTTCGCAGGAGCACTTTGTTCAGGTGATTAGTTTACTGGACAGGCTGGTTGCTGTGATGAGGCATTATCCACATCAGTTAAACTAAGGTTCAGATACATCGTCTGGGAGTAAATAAGCAGGTTTTACCTTGTCGATAGACACAGTGATCTCATGTCTTTCTTTCGAGATGGTAAAAGTTTTATCGCTATTTTGAAGCACTTTGTAAGAACTAGTGTAAGGTGTACGCAACGAGGGTTTTACTGCGTTTACACGCTTGTCATACTTTTGGAAAAATGCTTTTATAAGTGGCTTATGAGCTGTAAATACTGTTGTTTTTTAAAGTTTGTACCTTCAAGCAGATATCTGAAGTATTTAATAGCGGCAAATATTGCTAAGAGCTCTCTGTCCTACATGCTGTACTTCTGTTCTGTGTCGCTCAATTTTCTGGAGAAAAATCCTAATGGTTCCCATGTTTGTACATTAAGCTGTTGGACGCAAGCGCCTATGGATTTGTCTGCTGCGTCGCACATGACAGCAATTTTCTTTTTGGGGGATGGATGGACTAAATTTGTAGCCTGTGTCAGAAGCTGTTTACATGACTCTAAGGCTGTTTCAGTGTCTGTTAACAATTTAAGGGTATTTTGCCATTTTTCTTACAACCATACCATTTAAAGGAAGCAATGTTAAGTATACCATTTAAAGGAAGTTGAACTTCAGCAGCATGATTTAAAAATATCCTACAGAAATTAAGAACTCTTAAAAAACGTCTGAGTTTATTACAGTTTTGGGTTTGGGCAAATCTTGGATAACTTAAATTTTTTTCTGGTAAATGAATGATTCCATTTTTGTCGATAATGTGACCTAAACGTTTTACACATCCGGCAGCAAATGTGCATTTAGGAAGGTTGACAGTCAAATTATGACTTTTAAAAACTTCTTCGATATGAAGTATATGTTCGTCGAGGATGATGAAGTAATCAAAATATCATCTTTGTATACGAAGCAGAAATTTAAATCTGACAGAATTTGATCCAGTAATCTTTGCATGGTTTGCGCAGCATTTACGTAAACCAAATGTCATGTAGTTAAACTCAAGTAATCCGAAAGAAGTAACTATTGCCGTTTTTGGTATGTCCTCTTTATTCATTGGTACCTGGTGATATGCCTTCTTGAGGTCTAATGTTGAAAAAAAAAACAGTTTTATTGCTCAAATTGGATGTAAAATCGTGTAGATGTCTAATTGGATAATTATACGGAATAGTGATTGAATTTAATTTAGGGTAGTCCCCGAAAGGCCGCCAAGACCATGTGCAGAGGATTACTCCAGCAGCTTTTAGAAGGGCTACAAATGCCTTTTTGCACCAAATAAGTAAATTATGTTTTTGCGGCAGCCAATTTGTCGTCACTAGGCGCCTAGCCTTAGCTGCTACTGGAGAACCTTTAGTTTCGATTATGTGTGCAATACCAAGGGTATTCTTATTCAAAGGCTATTTTAAAACATCTTGTAACAGAGAATCATATTTTTAACGTAAACCATTAAATATATGTAATGGTTGTAAAACTGTAAGTTTGGGTACAGTATCCCGGGATATCTGACTAAACGTTAGTCATGCTGTCAATTAATTTTTTTGGATTTCAAATTAACAATAATGCCATAATTACTTAAAAAGTCTGCGCCCAAAATTGGTTGCGAAACATTAGGAATAGTAAAAGTTCATGGAAAAATTCGGCGTAGACCTATGTGTAAATTAACGTTTTCCATATAGATCATTTTTGGTGCCATTTGCTGCAATTAAATTGAACAATGATGTTAGTTTACATCGGTCTTGTGAAGGAGGAAGCTAAACAGACAGTTCAACTCCTGTGCCAACCCAAAAAATACGTTCTTAAAGATTTTTCATATACCAGGCGGCAACAATTATTCTGGCCTATGGCGTTCGTCGCCACGCAGATTGGCCTTCTACTTTTCCGATTTAAAAAAGTGCAAGGTTTGTTGCATTTAACGGCTTTTTTTTGACAAACTTGGTGTGGTACCAACACATGGATGTGTTTTCGGTTTGTTTATTCGTGGGCAAGGATCTAGATCTAGAATTAGAACGACCACAAGAGTGAGATCGAACGCGAGAATACAACGTAAAAAGTTTATCTGCTTATTTAAAACTTTTTACGTTGTATTCTCGCGTTCGATCTCACTCTTGATAGATATTTGTTTCTGTAAATTATCTAAAGCATTACTTGTATCAGTAGAATTAGTTAATTTCGATTTGACGTCCACTGAATGAAGCTGAGCAGGACTTGTGGAGTCAGAGATTTTGTCAGCCATAGCTGCTCATTTTTTAAGTTCGATATACGAAGACGCCAATATGGCTTGCATCTCGGCTGGAAGGCGTTGAAGCTACAAAGAGTTTAGTAGTTCATTCCCAACGAGAGGTCCCGCCAGTTCTTGCATTTGTTGAAGTAAAACAGATGGGCGTTTGTCGCCTAAATCGATGCCTCTCAAAAGTTTTTTTTTTTAACTTTTGTTCTTCAGAGTCAGAAAAAACTTTAATTAATCTTTTTTTAAGAGGGGGCATAAGCATCAATAACTGGAGGAGTATCAATTATATCACTTACTTGACTTAAGATGTCAGTCTCGTTATGGCCTACCACTATATGGTATTTTGTGATATCAGCAGTTATCCTACTGTAGAATTGGCGAATCAATATGGCGAAACGAAATACTTGGATTATCTTTTCAAAACGGCAGTACTCTGAGATTCTGTTGATTTCAAGTGCTTACGTTTTAATGTTACGTTTAGTTACGTTCAGGTGCTTACGTAGCTTAGCCGTTGCTGAAAATAAGTATAATAAATTGTTTATATTTAAAATTACCATGATACAGTAAGCGAATTCTACCAATTATTAAAACGATAAACAACGTCTTAGTCTCTAATACTTGTATTTCATACAGTTTCAATATTTTCAAAGATTTTTAAGCTTTAGCATTTATACAAATAAAAAAAGATTTTTTTTTTAAATTTAAATTCATATTGTGGAACATTTCAATTTTATCATTTTTACAAATTACCTTATTGCTACGTAATGACATAATTCCTTACATACCATTATTAGACAATTTAATCATATTTTCTAAAAATTTTAAACTTAACATTAATAAAAAAGAAAAATATTTTTTATTGCATATGAATATCATTACACAGCTTTCATATCAGTTTCTAAAATTCCTAAATCACGCCATACTCTCTGTAGGCATACTAGAATTCTATGCATTAATAAATAAAATAATAATAAACGGAACTACTCTTATATGCGCCCTCAGGTCGCCAAACATTTTTGGCGATCCATGACGCCATATTACTATCTAAATTTTTTGTCTACATTTCAAACTTTAAGTCTAAAATGTCTCCAAAAACACGGATTTCGCTCATGCAAAAACCACGTTTTCAACACGCAATTTAAGCTAAAAATCCGAAAGAGAAAGAAAAAATTTAAATAGCAAAAACGTAAAGTTTCTAACCAAAAATATTTGACAAGAATCCATGTACACAGCGATATGTTTTAACTTAAAAAAACATCTACAAATTGCACAATATAGGCAGCAAAGGAATCTACGAACTACGCCCACCTCGCTTTAATAAATTAACATAACAAAAATAAATTTCAAAGAATACCATGTACACAACATTCTGTTTAAACTTAAAAAAAATCTACGAATTGCACAATATAGGCATTGCGCACAAATCAACAAAATAACCTAAAATAACTAAAAAAATAACAAATAATTCACGGTGCGATATTACTATCTAAATTTTTTGTCTACATTTAAAACTTTAAGCTTGAAATGTCTCCAAAAACACGGTTTTCGCACTTGCAAAAACCACGATTTCAACACACAATTTAAGCTAAAAATCCGAAAGAAAATTGTTTGACTTCTGAATTAGTATTTGTTCGGCGTGTGATTGTGTCTTAAATTGATGTTCGTTGCAGCGATTAAAAACCAAGAGATTAAAACAGAAATGAAAACACAAAATGCGAAGCATTGTAAACAAATAATCTACGAATCGAAAGTACTAAAAATAGGCTTAGCGGCATTCGTAGCGTCATAGCGTACGAAATCAAAGTTGAGCAAAAGGAATTATTGTTTCCAAAAAACTCATATAAACACTCCGGTGGAACAGGACCAATGAATATGAATGTCGCGATGCGGATTAATAACAAACAGCGATGGACTGTATTAAAATGTGATTTTATTTTCAAACCAATAAAAAGTTCTGTTGCGAATTCAGCTAACTTAAACAGAACATCTACTCTCGTGTACAAAGCACGAGTAGTCACGCGATTGACTTAATCTATCTGTGGTCGCAATGGCAGCGTCATCTACAAAGTTATACTTAATAATAACACTCTTAGTAGTACAATTGGTGCTCTAACATGAGTGTCTTTCTGCCTCGTGAGGCTAAAAGTTAACGTTAAATTTTTGTGTACTGAAAATTTTCTCTTTTTGCATCTTGGCTGAACTGCTTGATTTTGCGTGGAAACTCAAATTTTAATTGCAAAAATTTGTTAACTGCTTTTTAGATGCATTAGGTGCTTTAGATTTTTCTATATTTTAGAATTTTTAAAGAAGTTTTGAGTTTTTATGTATTTTTGTCTTATCGCAAAGTGAGAACTGAAATGATTGAATAAGAAATATATTTCTAATCAAGTTCGAAGAAATAAGTTTAAATGAAGTGCAGCAAAAATTGTGTTAATTTAATAGGCCATTCAAAGAAGTAATGTGGTATCCACAGCAGATTTTTATTACTATAATTTTGCAAAGTTCAATTTATTTTCAAATTGCAAGGTGGGAGGATTATAAATAATAGTGTACTATGATAATGCCTGTTTCTCAAATGCGCAATAAATATTTTTCAAGTTAAAGATTTTTTTGTGGCAACAGTGATGTACCATCAGAGAGAATTGATTATGTTTAGTATTCGAAATAATGAGAATAAACATGTCATCTTTCAATGTCTATTAGAGTTTTTTCAATGTCTGTAGAGTTTTATTATTTTAAAATTCTTATCAGAGTTTGTATGTATTTTTCTTTTTAAACTTTTAAAGCATGGTGCATTGCCATTTTTTCATCTTAAATTATTGCATCTTATTTAAGCTGGGAACTTATTGAACGCGCATATTATAACAGAAGTTGCAGAGCCATTAGGTTTTTTGAAGCTGGGAACATGAAAAATGAGCCGGGACTCGAACTCTGGGCCTTTCGATTGTTAACTGGACGTAACAATTAGACTACAAAGGCATGCGGTAAGAAGGGAGAAAAGTCTTACATTCTTCCTTCTCCCACTTAAATTGCAGACGGGGAGGAAGGGCACACAATCGCCAAATCCTAGTAGTGACGAATTACTGCCCACCACCTTTTAGTTCGGCCACTACATGTAGAGTCATCATTCTTTCTTTATTTATTTTTCAACAGGGAGCATAAAAAAATGAGCTATGCTCTCGCCGGGATTTGAACTCCAGACCTTTCTGCGCTAGCCAGACGTGCTTTCTAGTTACGCCACAAAGGCATATGGTAAGGAGGGACAAAACTTTACAGAGATAGGCTGCATAAAATGCAAAACGGTTTTGTGTATTATAAATGCATATTGATTGAATACTTCATTTTTTATTGCATATAAAGTTTTAAAATCTTTTGATTAAGTATTATTACCGTTTCGAAATTCAAAATCGAGATAGAAGCAACATGCGTAAAAGGCATACTTCAACACTTATAGCATGATGCTGCACTCAGAGTACGCATTAAAAATGCTCATTTGACTTTAAGAATTTGTTTATCAATATAAAATGAAATTATTGAAATGTATTAGAAGAAAACAAAAAAACTAACAAAAGCGCTATTAAACGATATAACAAAACTAAAGTTCAAAAGATAGCCCGATCTTAATAATGAATTAATGGTTCTAATATTTTTATTAGTCCAAAGGGATTTGAATCCCGAAGGACTATTAGTTTCGTTTTGGCATTTTGCGTCGGACTCATAAATGTCGGTTCACTTTTCAAACTGTTGCCACAAAATGTTAGAGTCCTGCATTACATTTGAAGAAATTAAATAATGAAAAATCTGCATAAATGTATGTATATTTCTCGTATTGTGATAAAACAACGGTACATAGAGTCATCGAATTTTGAATAACGTAATCCTCCAACGAATATGAGCATGTGGAAGACCAAATTTGAAATTTGAAATTTGTTTTATGATCGATTTCCTATTTTTTAAAACTTTGACGAATTTTTGATTAACAAACTCAAGGATTTCAAAGCGAGCAATGGCAACGTTGTGCAGAAAAAACATTTTTATCTCCAGCGCGTGAGTCTGTATCGGAAATTCTAAAGATATGCTCGTTTTAAAACTATTTTGCGATATTGCTGTTGCACTGGATCTTATGGTTTAAGTGCGAGGAACATGATATTTAATAAAGAAAGGTAACACACAAAATGTTAAAAAACGCCCCTTTGGGCGTAATTTAAAATCTGAAACATTTCAGATTTTGTTTTTTAATGATTTTTTCTTCTGAAATATTTATCTTTTTACTAAAATATTGAGTTTAATATTTGCTTATTGTTTCTGTATTAACAACACTATGTTAATTAAAATCCATTTATAAGATACTTTTCATCTATCATACTTTTTTCAGCCATATCACACTAACTCCCGTATATCCTGTTCGGCCGTTGCATTTCGTATTCAAATAACATACAAATGAAAAGGAAGGAGACAGAAATTCAAGCTACTCTTACCGTTTTTTGAAAATCTACAACTTGAAGAATAACTACCCAAGAATCTATGTGACCGAGTGAAATGAATGGTTTCTAAATGGTAATGGACATAATATTCATATTAAAGTAACCCTCCAGTACGTAAGCGAGTGGCGGCCAAAGCCACAGATGTATGCAACTAGCGGCTGATTAGAGGAAAAGCTATTCTCATCCGAACCCCTTTCCCTACAAATCTCCTTTAATTCCCACAAGACTTAAAATCTAACCAAATGCGTTTCGTAGTCATTTCGACGAAACTCGAGGTACGGCGGCGCCGGAACGTATCTAAAGCTTCTGAAACGGAATCATGCGCCAGCTGGAAGGATAGCGGTCATTCGGGCCACAAATCGGTAAGACATTCGGCACTCTCCCCTTCCTTTAATTTTGAAGTTCTTAAATGAAATCCGTCGAGGTCAGATCGGTCGCCCATTGGTGAACGCTAATGGAATATTACGACCCCAAATGGCACATCGTTTGGCACGCAGCTCTTTTGGTTGCCGATGGATAGCTGTCGTTACGGATAACGAGGGAGCTTAAAGTTCAAAACATAATTTTACCACCTCGTGTGTCTAGTTTTGTACCTCGACAGAAGGTTTACTAGTTACTGGATAACCTTTGAATTACTTCAACATCATTTATGGCCTTCTTCATACATCGCATCGCAAGAATAGTACTTATAATATTCTGTAACATCACTGCGTAGGCACATTCTATAAAACAAAAGTTACTCGTTTTATACAAATAAACGGATATTAAATAATCAAAGGTGAATTAGATTTGGTGTGTTAATTGGAATCCAATTCAGTGACAAAAAAGAAGAATTAATTAAAATGCATTTTTCAAGACTATTTCTAAAGGCTGTTTGTGCACCGTGTAGAGATAGTTATAAAAAAAGATGAACGCATAAAATATAAATTGATATTGTAGACCGTAATTTTCAAAAGTGGGCTCTGAGAAGACCTGGGAAGGCGCAGTATTAGTCCGAGAGGTAATGGGGGGGGGGTGGACATCGAGAAAAACACACGCAAACAACTTGGTTGCATGAATACTTTTAAATAAATATTTAAACATTTACTTGACAACACAAATCCTACTGTTACGCATGCTTACAAGAATCATATTAAATTATGTTATACCCATAACGCATCTTTCACATATGTTGTTCTAAATTGTATGTAATTTTATTTAACGATTCTAATAAAAACAAAATTATAAATTATGTCTAATATTCTAAAATTTCGTTTCTTAATCTTCTTTAAAAGTGGAAACCTCTTTTAATGTCCACTTGTATAATGGAACCCCTAGTTTCCTTCAAGAATATGGTTTTTACATTTCGTACGTACTGTATTCATTTGCAATAAAAATAACAATCATTTCAAATAATATTTATTTGCTTCAAAATGTCATTTCAAAGTTAATTCGAAAGTTCTCAAAATAATTAAAAATAACAAATTCAAAGAGTTTAAATGTCTCCGGTATCCCCTTCCTCTTCTGGTAAGCCCTTTCTTGTTAGGAAGTAATCAAAGTCAGTGGAACGCATACAAATTGCCTAAAATTCTTTTTCCTCAAAGTAAGAATTTTTTCGTGAACAGTAAATGCATTTAATTTTTTCCCCTGAAATTAACCCTGTAAATTTTAAGATGTTTATTGATCTTTGTAAAAATTTTAGCTCAAATAAGCAATTTTTAGTGGCTGATTTCTTTCAAATAACCGACTTTTCAATTCGAAATTGTGTTAAAAAATTGCATAAATGTGCACGCACTTTTACCTTAGCTCAAAAATAAGATACTTTTACCTTAGCTCGAGATAACCATCTCACTTACGCTTGTAAAAGAAGAGATGTAGGTACACTTCCCATGTCCTTTCGTAAGCACAAACAAATACTTAGTAATTTCCGTGAATAAACAATTATTTAGTAAACTAATTTATGAAGTTAATGACTTCCATGACCTCATCAAGAGCAATTTTATAACTGGGAATAATTATTTTTTTGCAGCTAGTGTCTGCCTTTGTGTTATGTAGTGGTTATTAGAATAGATTTTGGAGATAATTTTAATAAAATGCACAGCCCCTCTAATTATGCCAGTCGCTCCATCGGTGCAGGATATCAATGAAATTGTCCCATGGTATCTGTGTGTTAAGTCATCGAAAAATAAATGTTTGTCTGTTATTCTGCTTGGACTTCCTTATAATTTACATTATGGTCCCCGATAAGTTGCATTTTTATGTGTAATGTAATGTTATAATAACGAATAAGGATTATCAATAATAAAAAAATTAAAATAAAAAACTTTCAATCAATTTTTATTTTATAATACATACATCGCCAACTTAACTGCAGAATAATTTTATATTCAAGTACACGGGGTTTCTCTGTATTTTTAAAACTGGGGATGGGATTTTGTATTTCTAGATCTGTGTTTCTAGATCTTTCTATTCCCTGCGTACAGCGCTCAATAAAGAAATGAGCCGGGTAATCAATCACCGACAGCTAGACTCCGGGCGATTCGCCAGAATACCAAAAATTGTCCCGACTGCGCTGTCACAACTCGCGACATCAGACTCTCGCATTTGCATCGACTATCCAAATTACTAATTAAGCACAAGTTATAGTTTTTATTTTGTTTTTCATTTGGCAGAGGCATTAATTTTTACGACTTTTTCTTTTAACATACTTTCTTAAACGTTATTAAAAAAAGCACGTACAGTTTCAAGGAACACTTGTATGATCTCCATGGAACCCCAAGTTTCGCGGAACGCTTGCATGATCTTCATGGAACCCCATGGTTCCATAGTTTCGGGAAGAGTTTGGAGGACATTCGTTGTGTCAGCTCTCAGAAAAGCGGCGAGATGTCAAGTCTTAGCTTCGAAATTCCATCCATTTGCGTTCGTCATAATAGAAAACTGTGTCTTATACACTTGCCAGGAGGTCTTACCATCATATGTGGATAGCTTTAGAGAGTGACGAGATGGAATGGGTAATTTCCTCTTCTTCAATCTTTTCTTGAACAGCTTTCATTTCTTCTCTTAATACAGCAAAGACTTTGCCACTGCCATTCAATATCACTTCTGATACCAAAAATTGCTGAGTGCGTACGGATTCGTAAATGCACATAGAACCGATGCATGATAAACTTTATTTTATCAAAAGAGACAGTTCACATTTCTGGAACTTTCCACGAAAATATTCGTACAGATGTTCACAGTATCGTAGAATACAGGTGACAGGTGACAGGTACAGGTACACCACTGATCAGGCCTCCGTCCTAAGGTAAGCCAAGCGGAGTAACGCCTGATCAGTGAAACTATTCTACCACTAGCAGCCGCCATCACCTGCAGGAAGGACCGACAGGCCAGCGAGCATTTATTAATCAAAATACAATTTTACAAATTTACAGTGTCACAAAATTTGGTAATATACATCTTTTACATGTGCTATGCTATATAAACAAAGAATGTTTAACATGATTGTACAAAATAAATATATACATATGACAAGATACAATAATAATAAATATAAAAATTAAAAAGATAAATAAAAATAAATAAAATATAAGAAAAACAAAACTTCTCTGATGTAAGGTGCATTGTAAGCATCTAGAAGGCATAGAGTTCATTACATATATGCAAAATCCTTATAAGTCTATTATGGCTTCCATTATGTTTCAGGAGGTGTTGAGCCCACTGACCCCTATGCCTTTCAGCAGGTATATGGAAGTGGTGCAATCGAGTTAGGTCACAATCAAAAAGAAAATGATCAGGAGATCCTCTTTGGCCACAGTTACATAAGTCCGTGTCTTTTAGGCCAAAGCGGAAAAGATAATCCGGACAGGACAGGGCACCCGGACGGCTTTATATGACTACTCGGGTATTACCCTGGCACTGCAACCATCTAGAGACTTCACAGTTGTAAGACGCTTAACAGATGCGTGCTCAATACATGCCACGTTACATCTACAGTATTATATGTGCACTGTCCATTACTGTGCTAATAGCCTTTAACGACACGTCGGCTCGTGGATAACTAAAAACAGTTACATTTCCATACTACGGATACACATACCATTGCTGTCCTACCTACTTTAGTTAGCTTTGAAAATCGTTATGCCAATTGTGTTTATTGCATGTGCCCTATTCCGGCCTGCAGAGGTCTATGCCCATTTTTTCTAGTTTGTCCATTATGCTTTTAAGCTTTTGCCGCGTGCCTCGATGTTTTACGAGAAGGCGTTTGAAAGGCAGAACATTGGTGGTTGGGAATTTGATGTGCCATTCTGCTGTTAAGGGGCACTCCGTGACATAATGGTCTGGTGAGCCCAAGTTGTCACAGACACACATATCAGTTGTTGCTAGACCCCTTTCTGCAAAGTACGTCGGAAAGGGGCCGTGGCCTGTTATATATCGCGTGAGGTAGGGCGCTGAGATGAGCCGGTCCACCTCTACCTTGGGCAGGAACTCATATGCTCTGCGGCCTTGCGGGATTTGGTCCCATTCATTCTGCCAGTTTCCAATGGCGGACTCCTCTATTTGCCTCTTTAGGCATGACCGGGGCAGGGGCACCTGAATCTGCTCCGTTTCCTCATTTTGGGCAGCCTCCTTGGCAAGAGCGTCTGCTGCTTCATTTCCCTGGATTCCGGCGTGCGCCTTCACCCAGGAAATTTGGATTCTCATTGACTTTTCTTGTAGACGGAGGACTTCTTGCAGGTGCGAGATTAGTGCGGAGCGCTGGAGAGGGTTGTTGATAGCATAAATGCTTGACAGACTGTCAGTAAATATCGTAGCTCGACTCTGCCGTGTGTCAATTGCCCATTTCACTGCCTTTGTGAGGGCAACTACTTCCGCTTGGAACACTGAGTTCTGTGCGCCCAGACGGCCCTTCCATTCCTTTGCTATGTTTCCATTTATATAGGCTATATAGGCACTGCCTACAGCGTTATCAATTTTTGACCCGTCTGTATAAAACACGGCCCCTGGTTCGTCTAAGCGCGGGGTTAACGCTGGTGAGTGGAAAGTCCTTATGCCTTATATTCCGACGGATGTGTGCTTAGTTTGGACCTGCGTGTTTCGTAGACTTCTGGCAGATAGCATGTATCCCCATATGTGCATGGCTGTTGGAGTTGCGTCACCTTTGCAATTGAGGCTTCTTGCTGCGCTTTGATTGGGAGCGGCATAAGCCCTGCTAATACCGAAGCGGCCGCAATCGACGTTGTCCTGTAGGTCTTCGTTATGGCCGGGACAAATGGTCGCTATGCACTACTTAGCAATTCTGCCTTTCTGACTGTCATCGGGGCTGCCCAGATCGCTGCTCCGTAGGTTAGGACCCTCTCCGCGACAGTGGAGTAAAGTATCTTGTAGATATTGGGCCGAAGGCCCCAGTGCGGGCCTTGCATTTTTTGCAGATTGTTTGCGATTCGGCGAGCCTTTTCTCTTTGCGCTTTAAGGTGAGGCAGCCAGGTGAACTTTTCATCCAAGATAATACCCAGGAGTTTTAGTTCTCTGACCCTTTTGATGGTCTTCCCATTAAGCTGGATGGTTGGGTTTCTTATTAAAGTTTGGCCTGGCTTATGATAAATTATATATTTCGATTTTGCCTCAGAAATTATTAGCTTTTTCTCCTGACATAGCCGAGAGAAGGTATCAATTACATCATTGCAGTTTTGCTTCAGTTCTTCTCTACTCTTGCCGCCCACCACAAAGGTCGCGTCATCCGCGAAGGCTACTATCTGTGTATGGGACGGCCATTCGTATCGTAAGATGGAATCGAAAGTTGCGTTCCACAAGTCTGGACCCGCGCACGATCCCTGTGGACAGGCTTTTGTCTGGCTTCTGGTTATGACACCGCCAGTGTGTTACTATGAACTTTCTATTGGACAGGTATTGCTTGAAAACCTGCAAGAGGTTATCAGGGATCCTTGCCTGGTGCAGTGCCTCTAAAATTGAGAGCCACCACAGAGAGTCAAATGCGCTTTGCAGGTCCAGACTTAGGACCGCTGCATGCTGTTTCCTTTCATGCAAGTGGCTGATATAGTCTCTTATCTTTGATAGGGCAGCAATCGTTGAGCGTAGCTCTCTGAATCCATATTGAGCGTCAGAGATTGCCCCACTCTGCGTCATATGAAATTTAAGCCGCTGGACTAGGAGCTTCTCATAGAGTTTCCCTATTACCGGGAGAAGACAAATCGGCCTAAAAGAGGATGGGCTGTTTGGATCCTTCCCTTCTTTCTTAAAGAGCACAACCTGCCCCGTTTTGTAAGATTCCGGAAAGCTTTGCAGTGCTAGCAGTTTGTTAAAATAACGCGTGAGAAAGCCAGATCTTGCTTTATGTATTGCTCTCAAGATCGGATAGTCTATTGAGTCCGGACCAGGGACTTTTCGGGAGAATTTTGATCGTTGCGGAGACTTCCTTCTCCGTAAATGGCATATCATCTGGGACAGATGTGTGCAGCGTATAAGCCTGGTGGTCGGACGGATCTGTAATATACTCTTCCGGAAGTACGGCGTCAAGAATTGTCCTGCGCGTGATTTCCGTTATGTGTCCAGCCTGCTGCCCTGCAAAGGTTCTTAGCTGCGGTGGTCTGTAAACTTTGTTCGAAGCTATCTTGTGGAGAGCACCATAGACTTCTACATTCTTAGTACAGAACTCCCTCCAGCTGGCAAGTTTTGCGGCTGTAATTGCCCTTTTGTACTGAGCTTGTTCTTTATTATAAAGAACACTAAGGGCTTGCCTCCTGTCTGGGTCTCTTTCGCTCTTCATCTTACGCCTAAATGCCCTGGTGCGACTACGCTGTGCACGGAGCTCTTTTGTCCACCAGTTTGCCACTCTTAAAACTTTTGGTGATTTCAGGCCTAGGGTGGCATCACAGATAGATTGAATATCTCGTATCATACTGGTGGTTAAGTCGTCAGCATCCTTTATGTTCTGACATTTCATAAGTGCCTCGTCCACCTGCTCTAGTACTGGTCCTAGCCTGCTTACAAGTTGTTTTAATTTTCTGCCATTGGTTCTATAACGCTTGTTCATAAACTGCGCATGTGGCTGACCTATCTGGAATGTTATATAGCGATGGTCCGAGTTTGAGGGAGTGTCACTTACGGTCCAGCGCTGTATTTTCTGAGCCAGACGCGCTGTTGACAGAGTGATGTCGGGCAATCCTTTTCCCATTTGGGTCTCGAAGGTCGGCAGACTGTCCGGCACGTTATGAAGAATGAGTCCGTTGCATGCAATGAAGTCCACAACTTCTCTACCTCTTGGGTCTGTGGTCGGATATCTGAAGTCCTCCGCATGAGAGTTAAAATCTCCTGCCAATACATGGTGTGCATGCGGGTAGGACGTAAGGATATTCTGCAAGGCATCTAATGTGGGAGAAACGTCTACTGTAGGTGGAATGTAAACATTCGTGACCAGGACACTCAGTCCCATAGCCTCGACTGTAATTGTGACCATGTCTCTTGACTTTGCTAGCACAACTGGCAACCATCTGCTGTGGCAACAAACTACTGCCGCTCTTGTTCCCTCACTTCCTGAATCCTGGATGACAGTCCATTGGAGGGGAAATTCTGCTGCTTGCCCTGCATAAAGAAAAGGTTCTTGAATTAAAAGGAAGTCCGCCTCTTCCTCCATAGCATATTGCACTAGCTGTGCAGTAGCCGCGCGCGCTCTTTGGAGGTTGATTTGGACAAACTTGAGCACATTGCTTTCCTCTGTTCTTGAATTCACTTCCATTACTTTTGTAAATTAATTGACTTTTAAGGTAAAATTACTAACTGTGAAAATAATTGACTTGCTTCCTAGAGAGGTGCGCTTGTTATTAAGTGAACTGGCTGTTGTAGTAGGTAGACGATGCCTTGCTTGCTGGGCTATTAAATTAGTTGTCCTCGCCGTAGTCAGTACGTGCTTTAATCTTCTGGATGTGCGAATGGAATGTTGGGCAGTTTGCTGCGTACGCTGCATGGTGTGTATCCACTTTAACTTTTGAATCTCTGTTTGCTATGATGCAGTTAATGCATTCAGGGCAGTCCGCCTTACATTCGTTAATGTCATGACAGCCTCCGCAGTAAGCGCAGTAAGGCCTGTGGCAGCAGTTTTTCGACGTATGTTCCAGGTCCTGACAGCGGAAACAGCGCTTGGCTCCTGTAAACCCGTAGATACTATGTTCCCTCCATCCTTGGAACAATCTTCGTTTGGACATGAGGACATGAAAGGCACCAGGGGTACATTCAATCACCCACTTTGTGGCTCTATTCCTTCTGTCCGGGCGTTTGAAGAGGACTCTACACTCTTTATTCCCAAGTTTGCAAGACTTTTGTAGCATTTCTTGTACTTCCACCTCCGAGGTGCCGTACGGTACATTGTCGATTGTGCATTTCAGTGTTCTCTTCCGTGGTATACGCGTGCGTACTGTATCCTTTAGGTTGTCGTGCTGAGCTAGGAACTGACTTATCTTCTGTACTTCATCCTTGTTGTTGCATCGCACCGCCACACCTCCACTATTTAAGTTCGTAATGCCCCGAAGGTTGACACCCAGATCTTCAATTTGGACATGCTTTTCTAGTACTCCGCGTATATCCGCACTCTGTTCATCACGTTTAGGAAGGATCAGCAGTGTCGGCATGTTCGTGACTTTCCTTTTCCATCTCCGCTTTACCGCTTGCGCGTACGTAGGTTGGCCATCTTTGCCCTCTATAACCGGGTGCTCATCCTGCTGTATAGTATCTTTGCTTGCATGGAGCTGCTTCACCTGTCTTTTCGCATTTTGCTGAATCGAGTGAGCAAGTTCACAGCAAAGAACCGTCGACGTGTTTACTCCTATGTCTGCTAGGGTTGGACTCTCTGCAAAGGTGTGGGCCTCTCAAGGCTAGCGTTTCCAGAGCGTCCAGAGCACATAGCAGTCGCTCACGAAGATCTTGAGGTAGGAGGAATTTGCCCCTTCTATAAGTGCTGGCTGTATTTCTTATAAATTCGTAGAGCAGGTGAACTTTGCCTTGATGGTCTTGGTCACTGTCGAGTAACTCTTGCGGATCGAAACCCGACCTTTGCATCTGAGGCTCTCCTTCCGACTGTGCAGATGAGTTACGTGTCATTCTTGAATCACCGATACACGTTGAGCACTTTTCACTTAATAACACTTTCACGTTAACACTTGTATCACCTTAATCACTTTAAATCAGTGTTGATGGAATTCACCACGTACTATCACTTTCACGTAAACACTTTGGATCACTTTTAAATACGTTAAGACACTTTAAATCACGACAGAACGTAAACTTTTTAAATCACTTTTCACGTAAATCATTTAACACTTGAAAACACTTTCACCATACAATATCAACACTTAATAACACTTTAAATCACTTTTCTCCTGTGCCACGTACATAACTTTCAATACAATCAGTAGTTACGCTTCAAACTACTAAGAACGCTAAACACAACACAATAGTGTTGCTCTAGCAGGTCTTATATAATTTTCGTCCGGCCGCCGAGATATTGCTAGTAATTTCTGCTTCTCGAAGAAGGCATTTGAGGGCCGGGTACGGTTACCGCTACATATGAATTCAATTAAAGTTATTAATACCTAATAAGTATTTTAAATAACTTTAATATATTTTAATTAAAATTATTAAAGTTATTGCTGAATAAGTTTAATAATTTGCTACTGGAACCGGACCAAAACGTGGCCAAGTTTGGCGACAAAAATTAGTTGCCAAACCGTTGCCAGCTTGGTGATATCTCGCCAAATTATCCAGAATAGCCATTTACTCAATGTTAAATAGTTTTCTAATATTCTTACTTTTCTGCAAGTTTCGCTTCTTAAGATTTTCAAGTTACACTACACAGAAAAATATAGCAATTTTACATATAATTTCACTAAAATTATCCGTATATGTAGAAAATTCGTAACAATATATTAAAATACCAGCCACATTTTGAAAAAAAAAAAATCCAGCAAGCATGCCTTGAAAAATCAAAATTAATTCAGTTTTTTTGACTTAAAAAAGCACACCAGCTAGGCCAAAAATGAAAATTAAACCTCAGCTCTGGATATTTTTAGAACAAAGATAATAAAAATAAAAAAAAATCTGAAATGTTTCAGATTTTAAATTACGTCCAAAGGGGCGTTTTTTAACGTTTTGAGTGTTACCTTTATTTATTAAATATCATGTTCTTTGCACTTAAACCATAAAATTCAGTTCAAGAGCAATATCGCAAAATAATGTTAAATTAAGCATATCCTTAGAATTTCCGATATACACAGTCTCGCGAGCTGGAGATAAAAGTATTTTTTTTCTAAATAACGTTGCCATTTCTCGCTTTTAAAGCATTGAGTTTGTAAATCAAAAATTCGTTAAAGTTTTACAAAATATAAAATCTATAATAAAACAAATTCCAAATTTGGGATTTCAGATGCCCATATTCGCAGTAGGATTTCGTCATTCAAAATTCGATGGCTCTATGTACCATTGTTTTATCACAATGCGAGAAATAGACAATCATTTATGCAGATTTTTCATTATTTAATTTCTTCAAATATAATGCAGGACTCTTAACATTTTGTGGCAACAGTTTGAAAAGTGAACCGACGTTTATGAGTCCGACGCAAAATCGCAAAACGAAAACAATAGTCCTTCAGGGACCAAGCCCCTTTGGACTAATAAAAACTAATAAATAAGAACCAAGAGTTCAATTTTAATACTCAGAAAATAACCATAAAAACTAACTACAAACTAATAATTGTTTGATCTTACAGCTAATATCCCATTTCAGATTGTTACAGGCCTAAAGCACTTAGATACTGGTGATCCCGCATATATATACAATAACAGTCATTCCCCCCATTCCTTCTCTTTATATTTTGTTTAGCTGAATCATAGATTTTATAGTTAAATCAGCAAAGGAAAATTTTTGCAGTGCCCACTTTCCTTGAATTCACAAGGACCTTTCTATGTTGCCTTCTTTCCTTGATGCCCTAAGCCAGAAGCTTATTTTGCTTCACCCTCTCTGGCAAAGAAGGGAAAGTGTAATTATTTTTGGAGTACCTGAGAATCTAGGAAAAGAAGATCTAACAGCAGCACTTGTAGACCAACTGCCCAATTTCAATCCCAGTGCTTCTCAAATACGAGCAAGCCGTTCCGGGCAAAGCGGAAGGAAAAACTGGGTGATAGACATAGACCCTAAGTCAGCAGAACACCTAGTTAAGCTAGGCCGTCTTTTAGTGGGTTTTGAGTCTTGTCCTCTCCATCCGTACATTAGGATCATACGCTGTTACAACTGACAGGAGTTCGGTCACTATAGCAGGAACTGTAAAAACGCTCCAGTTTGCGCGAAGTGTGGTAACAGCCACACGACGCAGGAGTGTAGCTCGGAAAAAGTGAGTTGCACTAATTGCTGCAGTAGTAATTCTGAAAAGGGGACCTCTTTCAGCACAGATCACCCAGCTACTTCAAGTTCCTGCCCAGTGTATGGAGCCCATTTCGAGAGTCTGAGAAGGACCACTGCAAAGAACTAAACCAAGATGACACTAAACAAACATATAGCAGGTCTTCGATTTTTACAGTGTAACTTGCAGAAGTGCTATGCAGCAACCATAAATACGCTGCAAGTAATGACACATACTGCTGCCAATGTCGGAATCTTCCAAGAGCCATACGTTTACAACGGAGGGATTCCTAGTGTTCCAACGCACAGCAGAACGTTTCTCTCAAAGAACCAGCTAGCTGCGATTATTTACAGTGGCCCTCTCTCCCCTCTCCTAATGAAAATCACAGAGCATACAGTCTCCATCAGACTAGACACTAGTAATTGCAGCATTGATATTATTGCTGTGTATCTACCCCCGAGTGAAGATATTACCTCTCTATTAGAGGAACTTAATTCTAACCTTCTAACTGGGGCATCACACTGTATCATAGCAGGAGACTTTAACGCCACCAGTCAACTATGGGGTGCTGACTCGGAGAACCGAAGGGGAATTGCGGTACTCGAATTCTTGGACAGTAAGCATTTCATTGTCATCAACGCTCAGGACTCACCGCCTACCTTTGAAACATCTAGAGCTCGAGGGTGGCCAGATCTAACAATATCAACTCCCAATACAACTCCGTACATACAAGATTGGACAGTGAGTGACCTGCCGTCACTCAGTGATCACAAAATTATTACTTACAGGCTGGAAACTCCTATAGACTACATAATAAAGAAAAGATTCAAAACGGCATTTGGAGGACATTCCGTTTTACGGGAACACATTCGAGCGCATGTAGAGAAATTTATCAAAGATTTCAACAACTGCCAGGACAGAAACTCCTTAGATAATCTCTACGACTTACTAGTTACAAAAATAGTGCAAGCCGCCCACAAAGCATATCGTTTGAAATCTGTAAAGGCAAAACACTCGATATCCTGGTGGTCAACAGAGCTTAACACAGAGAGGAGCAGAGTTCGAGCACTTCGCAGAAAAGCACAATCCACGGTAGATCCATATCTACGGCAACTCAAAATGATAACATACAATAAAGCCAGAGCTTTATATAAAAGAAAAATTAAAGAGGCCAAGTTAATCTCATGGAGAACTTACTGTAGTAATGTCACTAAAGCCTTTGGACCTACTCAAAAGATAACATGTAACAAGGTGTTTCGTCCTACGACCCTTTCGCCTATGGTCAATAGCACTGCCTCATCCAACATCGAAGTAATCAGTGAGATCATAAATGCAGTTTTTCCTGATGATGATGAAGAGGATTTCTTACAGGAGCAAGAGGAAGCGAGAAAAACCTACAGTATGAAATTTCGCCAAGTTACCTAGCAGAAGAGACGAACTCCCTCCTACGCAAATGGAAGTGGATAACATCATACGTACTCTGGCACCCAAAAGAGCTCCAGGTCCGGATGGAATTGATAATATCATCATTAGAGAGATACACCGGGAATTCCCAAAACTATTCCTTGCGGTCATTTCAGCTTGCTGGAAACATCAGTACTTTCCTAAAAATATGAAGTTGGCAGAAGTGGCGTTATTCCTAAAATCAGGCAAAACTCCGGCAGAACCTACATCTTACAGGCCAGTCTATCTACTGCCAGCGCTCGGTAAGGTATTGGAAAGAGTAATTCTTTACAGATTGGACTTCTTCCTGCAAAGGAACAAAGCCCTGCATCCCAACCAATATGGATTCCGAATGGGCAACTCAACTGAACATGCCATAAAAGACTTAATGGCCACTATTAACAGAACAAGGATAACAATTTGCACTCACTGGCAATAGCCATTGACATCAAGGGAGCCTTTGACTCCCTATGGTGGCCAGACGTTATAAATTTGCTGCACATGGCGTGCCCAACAGCCATTATTACCATCCTTCGCTCGTACCTTCAAGATCGAAGTGTACAAGTAACATCAGACAGCGGCATTTATGTCAAAAATGTCTTTAGAGGATGCCCATAGGGGTCATGCCTTGGACCAACACCGTGGAATATAGTGGCAAACTCGGCATTTCGTCAGTTTGAGAGCGTAGAATACGCTCGAATCATAGCCTATGCGGACGATTTTATGCTAGTTGTGGCAGGAAGGAGTAACCTCGAAATGAGATCTCAATACTGCCTTGATCTGTTCTCCCAATGGGCCAGAGCACATAAGCTTCAGATTTCGGCAGAGAAAACTAAAGCTTTGCTCATAGGACGCAGCAGGCAGCTAAGACGCAACCCAAGCATTAAACTCCATGGGATACCGGTAAAATGTTTTCTCCAATTGAAATATCTTGGGCTATTACTCGACAACAGACTTTCTTGGATGCCACATGTCAGGAATCTTAAGACTCGAATTAGCATCCTAAGCAACAACATGAGACGCATGACTTCACATAAATGGGGTATCTCGTCTAAGCTACTAAAAATTTGGCATAGAACCATTACAGAAAGAGTAATAACTTATGGAGCAGCAATCTGGGGTGACGAACTTACCTCTCATATGAAAAGATCCCTGCTCTCTATTCAGAGACAGCAGCTACTTCAAGTATGCAGGGCCTACCGTACCACGTCAGCACTAGCCCTACAACAACTAGCAGGAATTCCTCCCCTAGATTTGATAGTAGAAAGGGAGGCAGCTATCGTAAGGGTTACCAGGCTGGGTCAAACTTCAACACTCTGGGGTCATAATTATCACCACTCGGACTACGAGGAGCAAAACAACTACAATAACTTTCATCCAGCAGCTTTCAATCTCTCTGACGGTATCAGTATAAACGACCAACCAATTCAGAGGTACAGCAATAGCCTTTTCACAGATGGCTCCAAAACTGAGAACGGCACGGGCAGCGCCTTCTGTAGACTAGAAAATGGAGTTGTAACATTCGAGTGGAAAAGGAAATTAGGCTCGAACAACTCGGTATACCAAGCAGAGCTTCTAGCTATCAGTGCTGCAATTAGATATGCGAACACATGTCAACAGGTGAAATTCTCCATACTCAGTGATTCGGCATCAAGTCTGGCGGCTATCGCAAGTCAAAACAGCCGGAGTCCATTGGTATACAGAATTCAGAAACAGCTTCTGACAATGCCTATTTCGCAAAGACCCACTTTAAAATGGGTTCCCACTCACACAGGAATTCAAGGCAATGAAGCCGCTGACCAACTGGCCAAGCAGGCAGCCAACTGCACGGATATATTAGAAAGACCAACTAAACTTCCTTGGTTTCATATTAAGCGAACAACCTTGACAAGTCTGCTATAAAATTGGCAAAGTAGATGGACAGAGGCAGAGGTAGGACGAAGGACATTTCGCTTACTGCCAAAAGTTAACATGGAAATAAAGACCCACTGTGCTAGCCTAACACAGTTCTTGACAGGTCATGGACCATTCCCAGTATACCTGAACAGATTCAGACTTAGGGATACTCCTTTCTGCGAATGCGGAGAGGAAGGCGACACGGACCATTATTACTTCATTGTGTACATACAAGAACCTGGCACTTGAAGAAACCAGCGGACTGTGCCTGGGCAATGTGGACGACTAGCACACTCAAAAACAGAATAGCCCTTGATAAAATAGAGAAAATCTCAGGACACTGCCTAAGCAGAAACAAACGTGGATAATATTATAATGTTTCAAAAGTTCAGAACTTAAAGCAGATAACCAGAATAACGCTTAGTGCCTTGCAGTTAACAATATGTAAAAAACTGTTATTAGTTTGTAATATTCAACCTTGTTACTCTGGAGTCTTCCCCTCCGTGATGGTATATAATTCCGTTTGGTTCATGTCCGTGGTCGGAAGCCATCATAGCGGTGCACTCACTCACTCACTCACCCTCTCTGGCTGCTCATCCCGCGATTTTCGCAGGCATCTGTTTTTCTTCCTTTATTGAGAAGCGCATTTAGGTGTTGACTATCAGATGTTAGTCGACCAATAAATTGCGGCATGTGAAGTACTTACCGATCTAACTTCACCATGTTTGCCACCTTTTTCTAATCAGAAATGGCTTCTAGAAAACATATTACCAATTAATGTATTACCAATGTTAAACAATGGGTGTCCACTGCACTACAACCTGAACCTGCTAGAAAACGTTAAGCGATTGACAAAGTATATATTTCTGATGATTTATCTGATTCTGAAAATGACTTTTGTTTTGATGGACTCTGGACTTTGCCTTGAACCCTGTTTCAAACTCGATCACACTAAACTACATTTCTAAGGTATTTTTCCCCTCAGTGCATTATATTTTCTTAAGTTTTATACATTTTACTTTTTTATATAATGTAATAAATAGAAATTAACTGTAATTCAATTGAAGTTTATTATTATTATTTTTTTGTGATAACATCTGAAATTAGCTTTTCTGACAGCTTAGTTTCTCATGGTAAAAGTCTATATGAAAATTTTGTTTCTAGAGAGAAAATATACATATTTCAATTCTCCAATATATAGAGATTTAAAATATGCCAAAAAATACACAATTGTTGAAGCAATTTCGGTCCACAAATTGAGCACTCAGAGGGTTAATGGTTAAACTAGTTCTGTAAGTATTGTAAATTTATGTCTGTGAGTATGCATGCTGGCACACACAATATGAACATACTGTCACATATAAAGAGCTTAAGCCCATGCCAATGACAGCTGCAATCCTGCACTCATGATCTTATTTTGATGTTACAGTTGTGGGATATATTGTTTTGATGTTACTGTGCTGTATTATTTTGATGCTACTGTGACAACTGAAGTAAGTCATAACAACAACACATAGTCTGGAGTGTCCTCCTTTACCACTGCCCCTCGAAAACCTAGTACGCCAGGCTAATACTCAGAGTGTCCTTTACAAAAGCCTAGAACTGCAGTGAAATATATTTCATAAGTTTGCGAGAACATTCTGTCCACAGTAAACTACATTGATTATCAAAATTAAAACCTAACTGATACTTAATGAAAAATTATCAATTGAAATTTGCATAAAAGCATAAATTACAATGTTTGGCAGTTGATTATTCCCAAAATATTGAAATTAAAACTAGATTTACAGAAATTTGGAAATGATGGAACAATTAAGTCACCTCTTCTGGAAAATTTTTTTTCTTTAATGTGGTGTATGGTCACTTCAGACAGTATATGTATATGTACTGTCTCAGACACATGGTGTCACCTCAGACACTCTGTCACTCTCATGGTGTCACCTCAGACAGTATATGTGAGGTATGCATACCTCACACCTTGGTTTCGTGGACTTTATTAAAGTGTTGATCAAGTCTTCTGGAATTGCACGCCATTCTTCTAAAAGTGCACTTTTCAACTCCTGGAGGGTCAGGAGAGGAATTTGGTGTGCTGAAACTCACCGCCTTAGGGCCAGCCACACATGCTCAATTAAGTTCAAGTCAGGTAAGTAAGATGGTCAGTCCATTCGAGTGATAGCTTCTGTTTGCAAGTATTTTCACACCCCATATATTTGATGAGGCTGAACATTGTCATCCATTAGCAAAAACACTGGGCCAACAGCACTCCTAAACAGTAAACAGAAGAACAGGTTACAGAACCTCTTTGAAAGATATGCAGCTCGGTGCGGCCATTTGTGATTATTCCTCCTCAAACCATTAAAGCGCAGTCACAGAAAAGGGATATTTCACGGATAAAGGAAGGCAAGATGTGTGTTCATTCAGAGGGTACTTTGAAGTGTTCATTCCTCTCTCCAGATCAAAACATGTCTAGAATCACTCTTCAATCTGGACTCGACGGTAAACAATACTTGGGCTCAGAGTCGCTCCTGGCTCCAATGAACATCACAACGACATCAGTTTAACCTATCACCTCCTCTATTGAGTTCCCGTGGCAGCATGAAAGTCTAAATCTCTTGCAGTCGATTTGCGGTTTCTTAGAGCCGACAACGACAGAAAACAGTCTTGTGATGAAATTGTTTCTCTTGGTTGCCTTTGACCAGGCTTTCTACCAACTAATCCAGTGCTTAAAAGGTGACTCCAAACTCTTGATATGACACTTTGAGCGATATTCAGGTCTTTGGTGACTTCTATTTGTGTTTGGCCTCCCTCGATTTTACCAATTATTCATCACTTTTGCCCTTCACTTAAATGATGCCTTTGAGCCATAACTTCTGAATTCTGATCTCTCTCAGAAATCGCATTCACTTTAAACAACACTACACACTGGAATTCTAACATGCGTTCTTTGTGCATGACATTGTCAAACACCAAATTTGCATATTTCCAGTGATAATGCATGCACGGAACAATGAATTTCGTGTTCAATTGCATTTAATTAACATAATAATTACAGCAATGGGCATTGGTTACAATATTAACTTAGCAAGTATATTTTTTTCTCGTTATCCTTTAAACACACTTAAATGTTTTGCCCAAATACCGTTTGTCTGCTGCAAAAAGGGACTTTTTTTTATTTATCCGTACACCACTCGGGTAGGGTGTTTTTCTACACCAATCCATTGATTTTCCCAGTATTTTCACATTTTTTTTACTTTGAAGTGTTGGTCCAAGAGAGATTGGATTGTAAAGCCAGTTCCAGGACAGGTTTTACCACTTTTCACTATGTGAGGAAATTCAACAAGTTTGTTTCCATGTGTTCAGTGTTTACGAATAGTATTTCTTCCCAATTTTGTCATGAAATAAAAGAATGATGAGTGACAGTATATGACTCATAACAGAATGTAATTCTGATACTGGATCAGATAGGGAATCTGAATTTTTTGTAAATGGTTCTGGTAGTCCTGAAAATTCTTTATCGGAATTCACCAATGATGATAAGGAAACGGAAAGCTCAAATGATCTAATTCAGGTTCGGAACTTTTGCAAAATGGATACTAGAAATCCTCCGGCCCTACCACCATGATTTCCTTTCACAATGAATTTACTTCTTTCACATTTATTTCTTGTAAAGTGTTCCGCAGTTTAGTCATACAAAAGCCAACTTATAAATAAAAATGCCTTAATTTCACTGTAATTAAAAATTACCTTAAATAAATATATACATTACTTGTAACAATTTTGACTGACGATTTGAATTTATGCAATCGACTAGATTACAAAATTTCTTTATAAAAAATATCCTTATTTTTTAACACAATATGGCAGGCAAATGAAACAGTTAAGTTCTTAATTTTGATCAGTACTGTAGCACCAGAGTTCCTGACCAAGAACCACTAGGATGTAACCATATAGAAATGAATACTCTAACACTAGAGATTATCTAAAAATTATCTAGTGATTACACAGTGCAAGTCAGATTTGACAGTATCCTTACAGCAGCTGCTAACCTGAACAGATCATTGCATAAATGATGTGAAGGTGGTTAATCTCCCAACTACTCCCACTATATGCATTGAGCAGGTGACCAACCTGTGGATGTGTTCAGACCCCTTTGTTGCATAGACAGAAAAACCACCCATAAGTGTTGTCGTCCCTCTTCCACATCGAGAGAAGACCCACAGAGGGGATATTCTACAATGAACAGCATACTTCTTTCAAAAAGGTCTAAAATTTTGGTGTAGTTAGAGGTGTAAGATTTGTGTGTTTCGCAGCACTCACATAGCATCCCAGAAGTGTTTCATTATGCTGACATCCAGTGACATTGGGATTTTTACACTTGCATAGCTGCACATTGTTCCGTTAGATGAGACCAAATTTAATAGCATGAACCAGTAAACAAACATCATATAAAAGAGACAATATAACTTTACGGTCTCATGGTGACACGTTGGATTTATGAATTCATGGTTTTTTTTTTACCACACACACATCTTTTCATCTGTCCAATTCTACTGGAAATCCAATTGGTCAGAACTAGCTAATCATTTTCAAATACCCAATGTCCAAATTGTTAATCCTAAAGCAAGCTGCACAGCTCTGTATTGTGCATTCATCAATATCACGCTGGCTGGCACACATTTCTCAAGTCCATATAGTAAATAGAATGTTCACAGCCTTCATGCTAAAGATTGCAGAGGCCCCAGTAATGAACTCTGATGTTACTTGCAGTAGCCACCCAGACAGCATGATGGTTAATGATGCTGACTGCTATACTGACGGATCCAAGTTTGAATCCTGGAGAAGGAGTGTCTTCTGAATCGCTACTCTTATGTCATCTAGAATAATGTTGAAAAGGAGGCCTCCTGTGAAAGGTCTTGTTTTAGATGTTTATATTGTGATGTTGCTTTTATGAATTCTAAGAACTGTTATGAAGTGTCACAATCCTCCCTTAAACTACCAATTTTTTTTAAACTTTTCTTAGTTGAACATATACATATGGGTCATGTTAGGATGCAGTTTGCAAGGCTTATTTTCATTAGCAGTTATAGGATATATGGCAGCAAATTTCAAGACAACATTTGATATTTGTGTAAAATCTACTTCGAATTGCACAAAATTAAAAGATAAACCCTTATTTACTACTAATAAAGAAGTTTAATATAAGAAAAGCTAGTTCTAAAAATGGCTAACAGCTGTCTAAACATACAAAAGTAAAATAAAATTACAAATTAGTAAACACAATTTTCTGTTGCCAGATTTTCATTTCCACTTCACTGTTTCTCACCCAAAGTTTAGTCTTTTGCTTTTTCTTTTCTGCTTCTTTTAATTCAGGAACACGAATATAACAAAACCAATTTTTAGGAACATTGTACAATTATTCTGGACCCTTCCCTATTGGGGCTTTAAGAGTTTTGGGGGAAGACAACCTCTTGACAACAAATCTCCAGGATTCATATTTCCTGGTACATGATTTCATTGTTCTAGTTTATTGAGTTTTTAATTCCCTTTACTCAGTTTTCAGAAAGACAGGCCAAGGGCCTTGTTTTGTGTTATCCAGGCTTAAGTAATGGTTGAATCTGTCCTAAAATATATATTGAAATCCTCTTCTTTCAGCTCATTTCAGATGAAGGAATATAGACAAGCTCCATCTAAAGTTGCCATGAGTTCAAGATGGGGAAGTGTCAATGCTTTTGATGGAACAATTCTAGATTTTGACATAAATCTAACACAAGCATTTTCTTCAAATAGAATATAATCAATAATTCTATCTTTAGAAATCTGCTACAGAAAACCCAAATTTCATCCCATCCTAATTTTAGATACCATGTTTTTCGAAGTAATAATTTAGGAATAAATGTCACAGAAGCAGTAAAATTAATAGAATCAAACATTTTTTGAGTTAAGGATAAAAGTGATCTTTGTATCAAAGAATTTTCTAAGCAGTTTATTAAAGGCACATTATATCTTAGTTCATCTGTTGAACAGTACCATCTAAGTCTTCAAGCATTTTTTTTTACAGTTTTATGTAATGAGCCACTGACCCATCCTCTAAGATTAAGTCCAGCCGAAGGCATCAGCTCATTTGCCTTTGAGATAAATGTTTTCCTTTCATTTATATTTTGCATGTCCGCTAAACAATCAACCACATAAAATGATTCAAAAAGTCTTTCAGCTGTCTTTGCAAAATTAGTTGGAGAATTCTTCAACAAATCATTTTATGTTTGCAAACAATAAGAAAAGGCCAGATCACTAACGCAAAAATGAACAACATATAATACACTATTCCTTCAACATGAAAAAAAAAAAAAAAAAAAAAAAAAAAAAAAAACTTCCAGATTTTCCCACAATTCCATAAATTTTGCTTTCTATAATTCTGAAGATTTTAGTTCAGTGAGTTCCATTTTAAAATTATCATCTTCCATCCACTTAAAAATTGTCAAATCTGGTGGGATTATAAATGAGTCTACTAAGTCTGATTTGATTAGGAAGAAAAATGTAGACATACATGTTTCAAAGTCTTTGAGTCTCTTGGAAGATTTCTCCTTAAGTGTTTAAATGTAGGTTTGAAGTTCATCTTTGTCTAAAGGCAATGTTTGTGGAAATTCTTTACGTTTGTGAAGTATTTATAGACACTAGTATTATTAACATGGAAAAACATTTTTAATTTTTCATCAAAGCCTTTAAAGTATTAAAAAAGTTCAAGCACTGTTTTGCCCTTTCCTTGTAACCCTTAGTTCTTTGAGATGTTTAATTATATCAATCAGAAACATCAATTTGCATAACCATTCTTTATCATTCAATTCTGAGAAATGTTGATTCTTCTTTAAAAAAAAAAAAAACTTTAATGCACTAATGATACAAATTAGACATAACTTCAACTAAGCCAATAAACATGGCTGTATAAGGGGAGATCTACATATTCTCTTTCCATTTCATCGAAAGAGATTTAAATTGCCGGAGTACCTATGAAGAACAAGACACTATAAAATTAACTAATTTAACAACAGTGTTCATTACCGAAATTATGCGCTGAGATGAAATTTTGGCAACTAAATTTTCCTGACAGCTCCAGAGAGAAGAGATAAAACTATTTATCTTTGCCTGATAACTTTAGGGAAGTGGTGGCATAGAGTAATGGTGTGTGGAATAGTGTGTGAAAGTGAGAGTGTAAAGTGCCACTGAGAAATTTACCACGTGCCATAGGTTGTCGACACCTGAACTATACGATACTCCAAAAGCAACCCCATAATGGCAGAAAATGGGTATTTGATCATTTTGCCAGCACAGAAATTGTGATACAGCTTAATCAGCTTCATATTTACTTGGCATGAATTGAGGACTTTAGTCAAATTGAACCAGTTTTGACAGATTAATGACATCCATGCTGGACCCACCAGTGGCTAAGAGTGGCTAAAATCACTAAACAACACCACCAGTGACTAAAATCACTAAACATTGGTAGTTCTGACTAGGTTTGATTCCAAGCAAGCAGACTGGCTGCATGAGTATTTCCATGGTTTTCCCCCATGTATAACATGTATACGAGCCAGTTTCTCTTAGAAAGTCCTTGACAAAGGCATCCCTCCGTTTAGGCAGACAGCCTTAGTGTGTTTTGCCTTAATCAACTAAACCAAACCAAGTCTCCATGATAATAAGCAAGCACTGCATTAAGCTGTTGGTGAGAAGACATTTTAAAGGTATTTGTATGAGGAATATGCAGTAAAATTTAGTCTTAATCAGACAGAGTAGCAGAAAACACAATCAAGTGACTAATCACAGCATAGCCATTGCCTTCAGTGCTTCTTCTGGATTGCTCAAACCATGTATCAGACAGTGCATGACTGGAATGAGGTAGCTTGGTCTGATGAGTATATTTGCAATTTGTATGAACTGTTGGAGTGTGGCACAACCCTTATAGATCCATCTCGTCTGCAAATCATTCTCGAACATTGTAGTGGTTCCATAATAGCATAGGGCATGTTTACTGGGCATGAACTAGGGGACTTAAGTCAAATTGAACCAGTTTTGACAGGAAATTGACATGTTCAGCTACTTCAGGATCATTTGCAACCCTTTATGGATTTTATATATCCCAGTAATGATAGGATCTTTCAAAATGATAACACATCAAGTCACTAGACCCAAATTGATCATGATTGCCTTGAGGAGCATTTTGGACTATTTTAACACATTTGATCACCTAAATCACCAGACTTGCAACTTCATAGTGCATAGTCATTTAAAGTTTTATTATATATTAGTTATGCATCATTTAAAGATATTTACTAACACAAAAATGAACAACATACAATATAACTATTCCTTCAACATAAATAAAAATTTTAATTGTGCATGTATCATGTATCTTTTAAACATATTTATTAAAATAAGCAACCTAAAATATAAGTATTCCTTCAATATAGTTCAATAGAAAATTTAAATTTTTAATGTGAATGTTGTCTCTGTACTACTTTACTTAATATCTGAGTATCAGGGGTATAATCTGACTTTCAGTTTGACACATATTTCTGAATATTCAGTTGTTAAACAACTTCTTTGTGGACTCAAAATGTTTTTCATATGCGAATAGATTTGTTAACATAAGTATGTGGAACCAAAAGAGGAAACCAGAGCACGTGCAATATTCTTCAAACAATTAAGTCTGTCTGGCACTATAGATTATGTGCCAAACTATGCAACTTCTAACTAGTTTATATTTGATGTATGATCGATAGAGCCTTTCATGCTGGAGATACAGCACCTACGATAACTTTGCTGACTTGGGAAGCTATTGAGACAGCATCACTGAATGGCTATCATAGGAAATTCTGAATAGATGAGTTCATGCCACATTAGTTTACTGCACTTTGCTAAAGGCTGGCTGCTCACGATATTAGAGAGGTAACCAATAACATTTGATATATTGGTATTTTTAGAAGTTTCGGACTTACATTTGTTCAACTCAATGGTATCTAATATTAGTCACCTCTCAGTCACAGTCTCTTAGTATCTTTATTGTTCATATACTTCGATTATGATTGATCAATATTTCTAGGTGTGTAGGTTTACCTTCCTTTCTACAGAGCATATGCAAAGTTTTTAAAATAAACTTATTAAACTCAAAACTGCTATAAAATGTGTATTTTTATGAGCAAATCATAACAATTCATAGTTTTGCATCGAAAATTTAAGTTTTAGGAAGCCATATTAACTGATTTATTTTAATGTAAATTTTAAACAGATTTTTATATAATTTTCTGAATGCAATTTTCTTAATATGCTTGAAATAATTGTACAAAATCTTTTATGAATTTCTTATGTGATTACAAAATTGTTTATTGATAATTTTATTTTAGGTATGCACTAAGAACATGAGTTTATATAATTAATGTGATGGCTAAATGATTGAATAAGATTTTAGAAACATAAGGCCTACTTATTAGAGATAAGTAATAACACTGATGGAATTATATCACCTTTTAGGTAAGCCATCTTTTGATTACTTGAATAAGTTGAATGAAATCCTTTTCTTTCTTAAGTGCTTACCTTCCAAACTGAAAGTGATGTATAATAATCGCCATTTAATAATTGTGATCAATTAACCATTAATTCTAGTATAGAAAATCCAAACTATAAAAATAGCAAGAGTTATCAAATTTTGCTGCAAATGATTATTTAGATGCAATTTATCAGTATCAGTGTTACTAAGATAATATTGATATCATATTATCTAAAACAAATTTTGATTAAACTGAGACTTTAATGTATATTTTATATATCTGTCTTAAAGCTGAGCAATTGAAATAAAAATTGAAGTATTATTTGCCTGCCATTAGCAACTGACCTGTGAAGAAAGCTGTTTGCTTCTTATTATCAAATAAAATTCTATTATCAACAACTAATTTTTATGAGTATATTCTAGAAATGTAAACATAGCTAGCCACACTGAATGGCTGGGTAGTTATAGATTGGAGTGTTTGCAAAATCAGCAAAAATGGTCCTAAGATGGTTAAAGGGTGGTGAAATGATTATCAAACTTATTACACTTTTTCTGTAAAAAAGGGTGGCCAACATTAATTTGCACGTGGGAAGCTGAGGGTTTAGGACCGGCAGTGCACTGAAGGTATTAGTGAATTACAAAGCATTTTTCAATGCATGTCTAGGTGAATTTTTTACATTCCATGAGAAGCCATTATCTAAGCATTTATACTGACTATATTCCTAGAGAGGATATTATCCTCCATAATGGGTGACTATAATGTGGCTCGCGAGCCATATGTGGTTTCTGCAGGTGAGTGGTGCAGCAACTCTTATGGAAATAAAATGTATATGTGAAATGTGGTAAACTAAAACTATTTAATGTCCAAATATAATTATTTTACTTAATTTCTTGTCAATTAAGAAACTGAATACCACTATTCAAAAACATTTAAAAAAAATATTGTTCTGATTTTATCAAACAGTTTTGTAAAGGAAATCTTTGAAAGTTAGATTTGCTTGTGGATGCCAAAGTTTCATGAGCATTAGAAACTGTAATAGATCAATAATAAATTTATAAAGGGGTATCGCCGAAGAATTGGAGCATTTAAAAACTGAGAAAGGTTACTTTTTTTACTGAATTAGTCGTAACTGAAGAAAACAAAGCTACCATAAAATTTCACATAGCTTCACACAGTTGTAAGGAAGCTTTGAAATATTTGGTCCTTTGCAGAACTGATAAAATTGACTTTGAAAATGAGTCTTTGCTTTCAATTGCTATAATTAAAAAAATATTTTCGCATAATACTTTAGAATAATAAATAAATAATTCCAAAACAGAAAGAAGGTCTTAAATTTTAAAAAAGAAAATAAGGAGCTTTTCTTTTTTATACAAATTTAATGTGCCTGATATTAATTTTCATATTATGTTTAACATATATTAATTTGCATTACTTTTTATCTTAATAAACTACTTTAAGAAAGACAAAATTTTTAAAAGTGTTTTAATGCCATGTAATAGTTGGAAATCTTGAAAAGAGTCATAGTACCATTCTGGAGGTAAAGATAAAATTTGGATTTTCACATATGATCATTACATATGTTATCATTAACTACAAGAATTTTTGTAAAAATCTGAACTTGCAACTGGTATGTTGCCGTAGAAAGACTGAAAATCATCATCAACATCATTTGCAAGAATAATTTCACACAATGGGAATCTAGTAACAGGTAGAAGGTAGGCCAGCATCTCTGCAGTATGATAGGTGACTTAAATAAAGCCTTCATCCCATTTTGAAGAAGAACATCCTGGAGGGCAATCCAAAGATCTCCCACCTCCCTTCCCCAGCCCCCAACGACACGAGAGGACTTTCAGCTTTCCATGTCTTTTGAGTGCTTCCTTACCACACAGACACTATACGTCTTATATCATTTTTATGCAGATCTGTGTACCACAACTAAAAATATATACCAGCTTGAGACAACCCTCAACAGAACTCTAAAACACATTGCAGAAGCGGCAGATTATACTAAAATGATGGCAAGCCTTGAAAAAACTGCATACCAGCTTTTCACCCAATTGACTGAAAAATGAGCTGGTTTTCAAAGCATCAGATCTACCCTGAACCTTGCTTGCCAAATACCTGGAAGTTAAGCTGGATGCAAATCTTTCATGGTATAATCTTACTGGAATTACTGATGAGTATGCCCGGAACAGATTAAATCTTCTCAAATGGCTCAGGGAGACAAAGTGGGCTACACACGAGATGTTCTGATAATTGCCTATAAAACATACATCACACCAACTATGCTCTCTCTATGCATGCAAAGCGATCTCCCTGAATACATTCAGTTTGTTTGAATTTCTTTTATGTCATTTAACCTCTGTAATGCAAGGCAAACTTGTCAGAGGTATGTATATCAGGTGTTAGGTAGCCTAGACTTTTGTTGTAGTGCTTTACAATTATTTGCTATTGTTTCTCAAAGATTTGAGCACATTCACCTTGACACCATGTGACCCTTGCCTCCATCTGAGATATATATACACACACGCACCTTGTCACCTTTAGAAATAATTTTTCTCATTGACCTGAAGGATATGGCTGAAACAGTCACTTGCAGTTTCATTGCACGATGAATCAAGAGTCCCAGAAATTATAACTATGGACGAAAGAAGAAAATTGGAGTGTCATTTAATTTCCTCATTCAACAAGATTTTAGGAGTTTGCTAAATTCAAACTTCACCATATTACCCATTTTGCAATGGACTGTTTGAATGAATTCACCAGACCCTTAAGCAAGTCTTAATATAAAATTATGACACAGGCTGGACAGAAACTTTACCAATTGTCCTTTTTTGGTTCACTGCTCAGCTTTCAAAGAGGACCTTGGTGATATTTGTTTCAAGATGTCGTATGGAACAACTTTGTCCTCATCAGGAGAATTCTTAAAAGCTTTCTAACTATTTGCTGCAGATGGATCCTGCAGCAAGTAGGAGAAAGCTTGCTGACATCTATATAATACCATGCAGGAATTATCTCCACTTCTACGACTACACATAATAAACATTTCTGTTTTGTGCACCCTTCCTTAGAGACTTGCTCAATTTTTTTTCAGTGACACAGTGAAAGCCCCCTTAATACAATCACACGATGGTTCATGCAATATATTGTCAAATGGACTAGTAAACACTTCATTCTGATAAATGGAAAAGAATCTATTGTTGAAATTGACCATTCAAAACAAACCTTCACTACTCAGTACAACATACTATCAACTGTAGTTATTCCTAATGACAGTTTACCAATGACTAGTTATTCTTAAGGACAGTTTACTAACAGCATCAGTTATTCCTAGTGAAAGTTGAACAACCACTAGCTCAGAGAAATTATCAAAAGAAGTACCATCTTTGTGCTCATATAGAAAACTATTAGTTTTTAATAGTGTAGTGAGATTTAATTCTTACTACATATGATGTGTCAGCACCTACAGTACTTGGGGGAGGGGATATTGTAGTGGTTTAACCCTAACTGGATTTTTGAACTTTTATTTACTTTCTAATTGTCTGTTTAACTACATTATTTCATACTAGCCGCTATGCGGCCAGCCTTTCTCTGGCCTGGCCTTTAAATGTACCAGAAAAATGCCTAAAGAGAACACCAACATTAAATTTAAAAATGGCACAGAATTTTACTCTGCAAAACAATTTTATATATATTAAAAAAAACTCCACAAATTTCAATTAAAATGTATCTCTACATATAATAAAAGAAAGAGTCTGTCTGCGTGTCTTTCATCTGCGCTGCGTGCAAGCTAATGGACCCACGGCTACGAAATTTGGTACATAGGTGCATCTAGACAAGAGCCAGTGCACGTCGAAGCGATTTTTTCGAAATTCGAATTCGAATTTTTTTATTTTATGTTTCGTGATGAAATCGTGTCATTTTGAGACATAATGGGTTGTAGGAAAGCAAGATTTTACTCTATACACTCCATTTTCACATCGTCATGAAATGTAGGCACTTAGCTATTTTACGAACCTAAAATAAATTTCATGTTTCAATAAATCTATTAAATACAAATTTATTTAACAAAGAGAGCTTAACACCTTTTCAATGGGATTTTTCCTAAAAAAGTTTATTTTTAAAAATGTATAGTTTATTTATTTATTTTAGACACGTTAAACTTTCATCTTTGTGACTGCTTTTACAAAAAGAATTTTGGAAAAATTATAATATTTTGTATTTTAAAAAATATTTTTAAATGAAGCTTCTGAGTACACTTCTCACATCTTTAAAAATGTGATTTTGGCAACAATTTTCCTGTTTTATTGTTAATGATAGATTTTTAATGAAATCGCATATTTTGAATAGTTTTATTCTTTTAGAAATATGGGTTTGGCAACAGTTTTTCATCGTATTTCTTATGTCACTGTTTTTAAGAGATTGGCATATTTCATCGTCATTTATATATATCTATAATAAATTTTTATTGATTTTTTTTTTGATAAAGTTGTTTTACAGAGTAAAATTCTGTGCGGAATTCTACGTTTTTTGAGTTGCTTTCATGTTATTTTTTGCTTATTTCACTGTTTGTAAGATATTGAAAAGTTTTGCATGATTTTTTTTTTCTTCAACATAAAGTTGGTTAATTTTTTTATTAGGATAATTAATATTTGTGTTAAGGGATATAGCTTATTTCATTATAATTTTTTTCTCTTGAAAATATAAGATGTAATATCATTAATTATACTTTGCTTTTCAGAATTTTTTGTATTCTTTTATATTATTTATTGCTCATTTCACTGTTTTTAAGATATTGAAAAGTTTTGAGTGACTTTTCTTAGGAAACAAAGTTCTTAACCTCCTTTATACCATTTGAGTTCTTAAGATTTTGCAAAGGGAAGTTGGTTAATTTATTTATTAGGATAATTAATATTTGTATTAAGGGATATTGCTTATTTCATTGTAATTTTGTTATACGTAATGACTTTTTTTTATGAAGTTGTTCTCCAGAGTAAAATTCTATGCAGTTTTTTAATTTAACGTTTGGTGTTCCCTTCAGCCATTTTTCGGGTACATTTAAAAGCCAGACTAAGGCTGGCAGCGAAGCTGCTAGTTACATATAAAAGAATTACAATGAAATAAGCAATATCCCTTAATACAAAGATTACTTATCCTAATAAATAAATTAACCAACTTCCTGTTGCCTTCTATCAACAAACATCCAATATCCAAGAAAAACATTAAATTTAAAAACTGTACAGAAATATCACCTTCATTTATAGGAGTGGCAACAATGCTGATATCAGCAACAATGGCTGCATGCCATTGTTGCTGATATAATGACAGAGAATTATTGATTTGATGCAATTTCATAAAAAAATATATAATTTTTATAAAAATTTTGTTTGAATTTTGAAAAAATTACTTCAAGTTGCATTGGCTCTTGCTTAGATGCACCTATGTACTAAATATCATAGCCCTGGGTCTATTAGCTTAAGTGCAAGCATGAACAAAAGACACACACACACATACACAGACTCTTCCTTTTATATATATAGATATCTAAAACTGTAACAAAATTCTATGCATGTAACTGTAACCATATCTGTATTAGAATAAGTAGTATAGTTCCACTAGTGCTCGCATGCAGATGCATGCATTCTTGTAACTTGTTATTGTCAAATATGATACTTGTTATGTTGTGAAGATGATGAGTGATTTAATTTGTTAAGCAAATTAGTTGTGAGTAGTGATCTGGTATACTATAATGGAATATTCAATATAGCACATACTTCTTATCCATTATATTTCGAGCTCTATGAATGTAACACAACAGTAAGCATTCCTATCAGTGTAACAAAAGTAAGCATTCCTATCATCTTTACACATATCACAACAGTAAGCATTCCTATCATCTCACATGTTCGGCGTTCTTGTGCCCGTAAGGTTGGCATTGCATGCCATATGACAAAGTGAAAAATTCCGTCGTTGAAACTGAATCATCACTACTCATATGTCACTTTAAATTTCGTGGTTATTTTTGTATTTTTGAAATATTGCTAAGAGATAGCATGACTAGTTCTGGTTTCTTCATAATTTTCCCATTGAGATTTCCTGAATATCTGTTATTGAATATATTCACGTGATATCTATTAGAATTTCAACTAAACAACCATTCAAGATAATTTTTGATATTCACAGCCAATATTTTTTATAAAGTAAGAAATTTTTTTTTTGGATTAAAAATTGGTTATGGTTTTGTGATAAATGTGTTCAAGGCAGGTTGTAAAGCTGTTTTAATGGAAAGGTTGGAAAACCATTTTCTAAAGCATTTTTACATAATAATTTTTATGCAGATATTTATATTAAACATATCAAAATAACAGAGTTACTAAATATAATATCTCACTGTATTGGTTTTAAATTTAAAAATTGGGTGCATTGCAGAGAAAACTGGTGATCAGTGGACGGGATATCACATCTTTGACCACCCATAGGTCCATCAAAAACTGCTTACTGTCAAAAATATTTTGCATTTTCGAATTTAGGTTAGAATATATATTAATTTTCAGCAATTGAAAAAAAGCTTTTTTTGAGGGTGAGAAATTTGGAAGGGGAAAAAAAAATCTAACCAAGAAGGGTTTAAAGGTAGAAAAAATATCCCTTGAAGATAAAAGATCTGGAAGTTCTTCCATGAGCATCACCCTTGAAAATGAGAGAGGAATTCAGAACTTTTACACATCGAACATTGAAGAGTGATCACTAATACTACAGATGTTGTCATATTATACGATTCAATCCAACAATGCAACATGTGCATAGGATTCTCCATGACCACTATGTATCTTGTTACTAAGTATTCACCACTTCCGAATTTCTCACCAACTTTAACAAGTTAATACTTCCAAACCAGGCATACTTACCAGATTTAGCTTTTGCTAACTTCTTCCTTTTCCTAAAGGAGAATTTGCAGTTAAAAGGTCACTGTTTTCATACTGTTGCCAAGATCCACATTGTTAACTTAGACTCCTATGTATACATGATCCCGAAAACACCACTATAATTTTTCCTCACGCTAACTAAGGAATGCTTTTCAGCATACTGCCTTACCAAGACTGATGGTCACTTTAGCTGTTATTACTACCTTAAACACTCCTTTGCTGACATGCTACAGGGCTGATCCAGGGACCTTTTTGATTCAGCAGCATATGGAAATCCTGAATATTTCAGTGTAAAAGACTAAATACTTTCAGAAAATATACAAAAGGTCTGCACTTCTGCAGAAATCTGAAGAAAGAAGAGAAAACTGGGTATGATAAGTCAATTTTTTTTTTTTAAATTTATCCTTTTGATTTCCTTAAAATTTTCATATCTATGCATCTTGAAAGAATTTGCAAAAAATTGCTAATATTCTGGTTTCTTTCTCACAATAACTTATTTTGCAGTTTAAACATCTGTATGGTACATAAATAATACATACATTCTGGTTTCTTTCTCACAGAATATTCTGGTTAGAATATTCTGTGAATATTCTATATTCACAGAATATTTAATATTCTGGTTTCTTTCTCACAATAACTTATTTTGCAGTTTAAACATCTGTATGGTACATAAATAATACATACATAACAAAACATTCATCTATACTGCATGCTATAAATTTGAAAAGTTCACTGTATTTACAATAGAAACAGCATAGTTATTTTCATTCAATAAAGGAAGTTGTCTGCAGTGGTTCATCTCAGAAAGATTACTACATTCATCCAAAACATGTTGACAGCAAACAATTTATATGCGAAGATTTTGATGCCACTGATTAAGAAGCACGTGAAATTTTGGGATTTTACTGGCTTTGATTTTATTTTCTTACGTCTTTGTGAATTAGGTTCCAAAGTTCTTAATTTTTGTCTACAACTGATTACACATATATTGAAATGATAGTTTAAAATAAAAAAATGAAATTCTGAAAGGGATTAAAAGCGACTAAAACAAATTAAAGATTGATGCAAATTTGAGTGTGAGCAAATGCAATTGTACAGAAATTGTTGGACAGTGATTTTACCATAAAAATCATACTTTTCTAACTATCAAAAATTTTATATTGATTAAATAAGATTCAATGATTCATACCTCTTTACATATATTTTTGCTTGAGATGTGTCACCTAAGCCCAGTCATGACCATTCCACAATCATCAACATGATCTTCTCACTGTGTTGATCTTTCACATTTTATGATTTCTCATGCAATGTGAAAAATTCATTATTATAAAATAATACATGCACAATGAAATAATACAGGAAAATGTTCCTATGTTGTGTTATTATCATTATTTATACCTATTTATGTTCATGAGCTCCATTTGGAATAATTTATCAACATTAAGTGTCGCAATGCAATACACAAACAGTGAACAATACAGTACCTTTTACAATATTTGATTTCTTTAATAAATTTCAAAATTCTTTTTCATATACTAATGCTTTTTTTGAAGGCAAAAAGGCAATGCTTAAAAAATTTCAGGCAGCTCTTTTAATGCTTCAAAAGGCAAAAAAAAAGTAAACCTTTCAGAAGGTAAAAGTTCTTGCCTTTTCTGATATGACATTGGAATAGTGAATCCCGACATAAAAATAGTCGTCAAACCTGGAGATGAAGTGGTTAGGATGGGAGACCAGACACTGAAAAAAAGTATAAAATTGCGTATTGGTACTTCAAACATAACTCACACAGTGACTAATTGAAATGGACGTGCCAAAGGCACTTGTTTGGAGATGTTTGCAGTATGATTTTAAAGTGGGCCTGTCAGCAGCAGAATTAAGTCGCTAACTTTGTCAGGCATTTGGAGATGATGCTGTTAACAAACGAACCACTAGGCAATGGTTCCAGAAGATCAAGTCAAGGAATATGTCTCTTAGTGATGCACCATGCAGCAGTCGGCCATAAGCACTGGACGATGAGGCTCTGAGCACAGCCATAGAGAGTGAAGTAGCCAAACATGTGGTAAATTTGCTGCACACTTCTAGGTATCTGATGAAATGATCAGACTCCATTTGCATCACACAGGTATGGTATACAAGCTGAGCAAGTGGGTATCCCACTCACTGTCCAATGCAAATAAGCAACAGCATGTCGCCGTCTGTTTGTCATTGCTTACTCGGCACCACAATGCATCCATATTTGATCGAATACTCATGAGCAATGAAACGTGGGTTCAGTATGACACACCCAGGCAATCCAAACATTGGTTGTCACCATGGGACCCTGTGCTTCACACTGCGAGACCTTCTCTCCACCCACGCAAGATCATGCTGTGTATCTGGTGGAATAGTCGCCAAGTGGTGCACTATGAGCTCCTGCCAGTGAGACAAACTATCACGGCAGGCCTGTACTCACAGCAGCTGGACACCATCTAGAGACTGAGCTGGAAGACACTACCTTATCCACCATATTCCTCAGACCTCCCAACAGACTACCACCTTTTCCATTTCCTGGGTAACCATCTTCATAGGAAATCTTTCAATAACTGGCCAGATCTCAAGAAGTTCCTCATGGACTTCTTTGCTTCCAAGACTTCTGAGTTTTACCATGATGGCATTGCACAGCTAGCCACTTGTTGGAAAAAGGCACTGGATGCCAACAGTGTTTACTTTGAGGATTAGTGGTGATTAGTATTTGTTTTATGACATTTTCTTTCTGACTGTCCAAAACAGCAAGAACTTTTTGCTTGCCTTGCCTCACACAAAGTTATTAAAAAGAATCCAGCATTTCATGGTTTGATTTGGTTTGGTTTAGTTAATTATGGCAAAGCACACTAGGGCTATCTGCTTAAGAGGAGGGATGCCTTCGTGGAGAACTTTCTAAGGAAAACTGACTCATATACGCGTCACACATGGGGAAAACCACGAAAACGCCCACGCAGCCAGCCTGTTCACGGGATTCGAACCATACTACCAGCGTTCAGTGACTTTACCGCTCGGCCGCTGGTGGGCACAGCATTTCCCGACTTTTGAGGCAGAAACTGATAAGCAAGATTTGATAAGACTTAACATGGGCCATATTTTACATTTCACTAGAGCATATATCAATATTGTGAATGCTATTGCAGTATAAATGAAAATCATTGCCACTAAGAGCCTTATAAAGTTGAAAGTGCTACAATAAGTCATATTGTCCTTGCTCATTATTTATGTAAGAACTACATTTAAAGCATGAATTAACTTACCAACTCCTTCCTTGATACAACAGAATGTAAGGATGTAACTGCTGAAGGAGTATTAAATTCTCTGATGATCTTTTAAGGGAACTTGATTTTCATGATGATTTTCTGAAAGAAAATTTCTTGTAAGTTGCAGCTGATGGGGAATGTTTGGCTGAAATATGTATACTTAAATACCAGTTTCTCAAAATTATAGTTTAGCATTTTGCTAATCATAGATTAGAACTTTCAGTGTCAAATATATAATGAATAAACCGTTTCAGTTTGAGAGCGTCACTGCAGGGGCGATTAATGCATTGCCGATGTGGATATATACACACTGACATCCTGGCATGAGATTACTGGAGCATTTGTCTATTTCCAAAGAGTGTGTTGGAAATGCTTGAACGTTAACAATGACGATGTTATTACCAAATGCATCCAAATAGGACCAACGAATGTGTTGTTAGTCCAAAGGGTCAATTTGCCCAGAAGGCCTATTAATTTCGTTTTGGCATTTTACGTTAGTTCACTATAAATGTAAATGTTGGTTCACTTTTCAGATTGTTGTCACCAAACATTAGAGACCTGTATTATATTTAAAGAAATTAAATAATGTAGAATCTGAAGAAATGTATATATGTTTCTCGCACTGTGATAAAACAATGGTACTGTGATACTTCTTTGGCAATATGAAGCAACTTCAATGATGGAACACAGAAAATTAAGGCTTTAGTTGCCCATTTCAAAAACTAACAGAAATTGAGAGGAATTTGCATGAAAGACTACTATGAAAAAACACCAAATTTCCTTTTAGACCTAGCCTAGATATGTAATGGTCTTTATGAATAAGCAGAACTTCATGAATTAACAGAATTGAAAGCACATTATGACATTTTATTCTGCTCACAGAAAATTAGCCAATCAAATTAAATTATTTGATTAAAGGAAGATAAACATTGGGTTTTATTATTTAAAAGTTTTACAAACAGAAAAAAACTCGGATAATAGAAAAGTTTCAACAGAAATTGGGTGAGGATATCGACGGAAAAACTGCACTGATATGGCCAGACTTCATGGAAGTTCTGAAAGGGTGCACGGAAAGTCGACTTGACATGCAGGCTATAATGGTTTGGTTTATTGAGATTATGGCAAAGCACACTCGAGCTATCTGCCTCCTAAGTGGAGGACGACTTTCTAATAGAAACTGGCTTGTATGCAAGTTACACATGGGGGGAACCCCAAAAATGCTCATGCAGCCAACCTATTCATGGGATTCGAACCTCTGACCAAATTACCAGTGTTCAGCAACTTTACTACTTGGCCACTGATGGGCTACAGGCTATAATGGCATGCTAAAATTCCACAATGGGTCAAGGTGCTGGATTGTAAAACTTGGCTGTATGATCTTCTTCTGATTAAAAGAAAAATATATTTGCATGAAAGATTTGGATTTTTCTTCTCAGTAACCAAATGCCTGGTCATTCTTGACAAATGCATTAATGTGAAAAACCATTTGAAACAATGGATTTGGACTTCTCTATATGATAAATTCTAAAGGGCTTTTGAGAGTACTTTTTAGGAAAGGAGATTCCATCACAGGGTGTAAAAAATGGTACTTATGTATTATCGCAACCACCTTAGTAGAAGATCACCAAACTCTGGCAACACCATGCACACAACCGTTCTTTAGATAACCATATCAATTATAATCTGCAATCCCAAAATTCATCAAATCACCTTTCTTTCTCGTAAAAAATCGCTGATTTGCTGCAAAATGATTGCGTTTCTAAATCATAAAATGGTTTCCACATATTTTTTTCAAAGGTCTCTCTGACTAGGTAATATTAAGAAGTGTAATACATATTTTTAGACTTAAATTAATATTGTATAAATTATACATAATTTATTAATGAGTAACATAAAATATAATGAAATTGTTTTTGGAGCTTTTTGGCTTTGGTAACTTTCAGTGTTTTTAATAATATCACTAGTCACTACAATGGAAACTTACACACATGCATACAAACTACCAAATAACTCCTCCCTCCCCCCCAAAAAAACTGCTCTAGTAGTTTATCTGCAATCTATATAATTTTATCAAAAGACTTTAAGCATAATATATCTGCATTACTGCTATGTGCACTCACAGCTTTAAGCAAAAGAAAAAAAGTTTTGCTTCCTTTTCAATCCCTGACTTTTTTTTTTTTCCGTCACAGATTCCAAACTACAAAAAATTTTTTAGTCCCAGCTGGTGAAGATCTTGTGCTTAACATTTTAATTACACTGCTCGACATTGAAAGTGCAACACCAAGAAGGAGTGGTCAGAAATTTATGCAAATTTTGGAGTAGACGAACGTTACTGAGTTATGCGAATGATACAAAATGAGCAGCTCTCCGACGCACATGAAGTAAGATATAAGGGAAGCAACGTGCAGAATGGGCAATATTCATATCGTTATTTCTGCCAAATGAATTATTAAAGAAAGTTGGTTTTTGTCCCGGAGGATACGTTTAATAGGAGAGAATGCCAGGCCGCTGTCAACATAGGCACTTCCAGCAGATAGACGATTTTATGAGGGGTATGGTGATCAGACTGAGAAGGGCGGGTTGGTTCTTGCATCAAATCGCAGCTGATACCCACATGGATGCTAGCACGGTGCATCGGCTATGGTGAACATGGTTGGAACAAGGATATGTGGAAAGAAGGAGGGGTGCTGGTGCAGCCAGAGTGACGTCAGCACACGTGGATCGATGCATCCATCGACAAGCTGTGGTGGTCCCGCAAGTCACTTGTACTGTGATTCTGCAGCATGTGCAAGATACCCTGGATGTTCCTGTGTTGACCAGAACCATTTCCTGTTGACTGGTTAAACGTGGCCTGCACTCACGGCGTCCGTTAAGAAGACTGCCATTGACCCCACAGCATAGACGCCAACATTTAGAATGTTGCTGAACTGAATGCAGCAATGTCGATGACAGAATGGCAAGACGTCGTGTTCTCAGATGAGTTACGCTTCTGTTTATCCAGTGACAGTCACCGCATACATGGAGAGAGATCTAATCCGGCTGTAACTGTGGAATGCCCCACCACACGACAACGTCGCATAATTGTTTGGGGCGCTATTGTCTACGATTCCAGGTCACCTTTAGTTCGTATTCAGGGCACTATGATGGCCCAACGATACTTGAATAGCGTAATGTGGCTGATGGCAATCCCCTACCTCCAGGGTCTGCCTAATGCAATTTTTCAGCCGGATAATGCCAGACCACACAGTGCTCGCATCTGTCAACATGCTCTGCAAGGTATACAGATGCTTCCCTGGCCACCGTACTCTCCTGACTTGTCACCAATCGAACATGTGTGGAATGTGATTGGACGCCGTTTGCAGACTCTGCTCCTGCCTCGTTCAGAAGATAAACTATGGCAAATGGTTGAAAGGGAATGGAGAGCTTTCCCTCAGGACACCATCCGCACTTTTATTGACTCTATGCCTAGACATGTTTCTTCGTGCATAGCTGCGGTGATCCTACACCCTACTGAGCCTATGTCCTCCGTTACTACTACTACTACTACTATTACCCTACTGAGCTGAAGCCGTTATCGCTCTGCATTCTGAACATCATTTTGAAATAAAGATCACTTATTGCTGCTTGCTGTCTCTGTCTTTTTCCTAAATTTCATCACTTTCTGACCACTCCTTTTTGGTGTTGCATTTTCAATGTCGAGCAGTGTATATCCAGTTCATTCCCCTATACGTATTCTTTCTCAAAAGCTATTGATTTCTGTCAGTGATTCAGTGACTTGATCACTTTTTTTAAAAAAAGGATTCTGCAGAGAGGTAGAAAAGGAATTATATATTTTAGTGCAATACTAAACAAAGCAATTTCTCCATACTTTTCTTTCAATTCCAATGCCTGTTTCTTTTTTTAGTTGCTAATAATGTTTAAACTTTATATTTCTGTGATAAAATATACACTAAATGCACTGATAATGGTGTTTGTTTATATCATGTTTTAAATAATTTTATATGTGTATTACCAAGACTTGTCTAAGTTGTTTTCAAGATATTTTCAACTTTAATATACCTTTAGCAATGCTGCAATCTTTTTCTGGATTTTGCTCAAAGTGATTGAAATTAGCTTCATATGAAATAAGGGATCATCTACATCTTGTTTGCTATGTTAGGAACTTTTGACTGAATATTTTTGACTTTTGCAAGTGAATTTTTTTCCACAATTTACCTGAAAATTGGCCTGTCCTTTACAGAGTCCTATACTGAGTTCCAGTATATTTCAGATTAAATTTGGCTCAGACAGGCTAGTTATTTCAAAAATATTTTATTATTTGAATAACATGCTCAATAACATTGGATAAATAAAATTTTTGGTGAATAAATTATGTATATGTGCTGAACAATCACTGAAAAAAGGTTTTCTAATTCTTTTCTTATTTGTACCTATTGTTGGATTGCTGATTACAAAACTACAAATTTTACATTTAAATTTGCTTCCAACTCTTTTAATAGCAGCAACAGCCAGGATAAATAAATTTTTACTTCTATGTGATGCTAATGATGTATAAATAATTTCCCAGGGTTCATACACATTTCCTTACATGAAAATTAAGGACTTTTAAGGACCATGAAAGAAAAAATTAAGGACCTATCATCAAACAAAAAAATGAATAGAATAAAGCAATTATCCATACAACCGACTTCATGCTTGTAATTTCACTTTAAGAAACTAACAGAAGTGTGTATTATGCACTATTATTAAATTCACTTTAATACATACCATTAAACAATTTTGAAAATTAAACTAACTCCCTACAAGTTATGAAGTAGATAACATTAAATTAGGAACATAATTTTTTGAAAAACATGTATAAGTGTATTTTACAGTAATAACCACTATTTTAGAGATTTACATGATTATTATTCAACTTATTTGATATTTATTTAAACACAGTCAACTACTATTATAATCACAATGTAAGAATATTTTGCAGATTAAAATAACTGATTTGTAAACATACAATTTATTTCCTTGGTTTTTTTGAAAGATACTAGAATAATAAACTGTACAATTAAAGATACAAAACATTTATGCTTTTTTTAAATCTGAAATCTTTTCAGCTATTTTAACATCTAATTTATTTATGTCTATTTCCTTTTCTTTAACTATTCATCTAAGTTCATTTGCTTTGATAAACAAATCAATGTTCCTGCTGGTCTCAGCTTCATCTGCTAAAGCATCTACTTCTTCATAAATATCTTTAATGTCCCTTTGAAGAATTTTTTTCTTCTGCTTCATATAATCAATTTCTTCCTCAATAATATTTCTTTTCCTCTTTGAATTTTTAGATTTAGTTAAAGATTTTTGTTCTCCCAAATACTGAACTTCTAAATAACGAACTCCACTTCTTGCAGAAGCTGCTGCTGATCTCATTTCTTTATTAATTTTGATATTAAGAACACCTCCAGAAAATTTTATGTAATCAAATACTGTGCATTGAAAAATGTATGATGAGTCACTTAAATTTTCAATTTCAATTGCTTTATTTACAGAGAAGCCCCTTTCCACAGAGGCCTGTTCATGTGACAAGATAAGAATACTTGTCACAGTGAATACTTGAACAGTGAAAATATACATTTTTTACTATATGTATATAACATATACATACAGTACAAAGTTTGAGATCCGGACATCCTATATCTGGAATGATCTAAAATCCGGACCTCAAAGCCACCACCAACCAATTTTTTAGGGCTTTTTTGAAGGGAAGGGGTATGCTTTACGCACGTGCATTAGATTTTTTTCCTCATCATAAAAAAACATGTCAGAAATCCCGATTCTTAATCTCAGTTTGGCACTAAATAAAATATCTCATTATTGAAGAAATAATTATTTTAGCATAAATTTGTGTGATTAGTAACTTCATTCCATAGCTGCGTATCTGCTTGGCATAATCTCAAACCGAAACATTTGTTAATTTTACAACCAACTAATATTTTATATCCTTCATGCCGAAATCGTGAATAATTATTTATTGTATTTTGCTTTCATCACCGCAAGTTTATCAACGGATGACAACTTGAGTAATGACTCATGCAGCGACGCCAAATAACAGAGTATTATCCGATTACAGATTTAAGTTTAATGCGCTAAAATGTTGACAAGGGCAGATTTAACAGAAATTTCTTTCCTTATGCTAAAAATAGATTTTGTTAATGATACTCATAGGACAAACGATTATATTTAGTGCTATTTGAATTAAGAATAACTGATTTGTTATTCACATAAAGCCAGAACCAGCGCCAGAGCTCGCATGGTCGCACCAGCGCCAGAGCTCGCATGGACGCACCAGGCGGCAGAATTTAGGGAAGTTAAAACAGAAGTTTTTCATTGCGATGACAATGCCCAAATCATCAATCAATTAACGGAGGGCGAAATCTGTAGTATGGTTCTAAATCCAGAAAATACAGCTACCGATAGTGAAGAAAGTAACAGAGAGGTTACTGAACGAGAAAAAATTTTGATTGACAAGTTATTCGGAATTCTCGACACAGCAATTACAGGACTTGAACAATGGAACTTAATAACTGAACAAGAAATTATATGTCTATAGTATTAGTCTAAAGTATTAGCAAAGAAAACAAATCAAACAACTCACATTGAAAGAAATGTTTAATAAAGTAAACATATAAATATTAAGCTCTTTTCTTTTGTAAATTTTGATACTCTTTAAATCATAAATGCTTCATTATTCCATAAATCATGATTTCATATTTTGAATTTTATAATATCTACGTGCCATCTTAGTAGATTTAAAATGATCTAATATCCGGAAAAATCTCAAATCTGGGATCGCCAAAGTCCCGACGAGTCCAGACCTCAATACGGAATGTATATTTTCAGTTAAACTTCTACCCAATAACTTTAGTAATTCATGAAAGTTAATTTTGCGTCTAGTTAATTCAGGAAAATTAGTTTCAATTAGTTGTTTTCAACTAATAATTGTATCGCCATTAGCAAAAATAATGCATTACTATCAACAGCATAGGATTAAACCAAATACTTAATTCTCTATTGAAGCTTCAAAACATATTTCCGAACTTCACTTTTTCTCGGCTAGCGTTAAAAAATTTGCCCTTGCCGACCTAAAATCGAAATGGAGCCAATAGATTTCTCGCGAAATCGATAACAGACCCTCTGCAGAAATAAACTCATAATCCCGATATCCCATACATACAGTATGTGCAAAAGAGAATAAACTCCATAGAAGGTGATAAAAATTAATTTATGGCTTAATTGAAACAAACACAGAAATTAAGCTAAGCAAAACCACGTAAAAACAAATTGAAATGATAAAACGAAACTTAATTTTCATGTGAATTTTCAGCGCTGACTCTCCCATTCTAGAAATTTCAATTTGTTTCAGACAAAGACCACATTTAAGGATTGCCATCCATCAATATCCAGTCTTTGTAGTCAGCTTGATGAAGCCACAGTTTATTGAAAATGCACTTTTCAGGCATCTTCTTCCTATTGGCGTCGGAAGGGTTGTGGCTTTCCAGGTTGGTATTGCTCTTATTTTGGCAAATATTTTTGGAATCCCCCTTTTTTTTCTCGAGCACCTTCCTCATCACTTTTGACTCATCACTTCCGGCTTCACGCTTTCGTCATAATCTGCCAAAATTTATGGATAACACCTGTTTCGAAAGATTGGGTGAACAGCCAATCAGACACCGATACTTTCGTTCGGGTAGCTAATTGTTTTATTTATTTATTTTTTTTTTTTTATCGTTTGCAACGCAAATCCGCCAACAGACTGATTAAGAGCCGTGTAATTTTAATTCCATATTCATGAGAAATCGTAATTCACACTTAGAAGGCAATCATTAGAAATGATAAGAAATGTCAAATGAGCAAAATTAAGGACCGTTTATTCATTTTGGCCAAAATTAAGGACTTTTAAGGACCAAAAATCATTTTTGAAAAAATTAAGGACTTTTAAGGACCGTACGAACCCTGTTTCCACTGAACGTGCAGTTTTACCTGTTTTGCAAACATATGTGGATTATTGGTTGAATGTGGATATTAGAGGTATTACAATTTAAAACATCTCATCAGTGATATCATTGTAAGAAAGTGATACATGTGAACTATGATTTCACAAGGCAGATGGCTCAAGATCACACAAGAAGCATAGGCTCGCATGCTGCATCATACTTAATCACTTAAAAATTCACTTAGATATTCTTAATACCTCATATGTATGTTATGTATGTGCATTTATGCTTGTTTATATTAAAACATGTTTTATACCTTGTATTTATCATTTGGATTGATATTTCTTGAATGATTAGATTAAAGAAGATCATCAACTAGTGGCCATTGGGAAAGGAATAAATTCTGCTGGAATGATTGACACAAGTTTGGTGACAAGTCTGCCAACTTTGATGGTTGTTGGGATTTCACATTTGGATAAGTAGTTTTATTTTCATATGTTTAAGGTATATGAAATACGTAGGCTTCTATATCTGAAATGCATTATTTTTTCTCATTTAGTAGGTAAATTAAAAAAAAAAAAATTTTAACATCTACTCTTCCCTTGGGCATGCTTGAATATTACAATATATTTACTACATATTCCTCCCTTGGGCAAGCTACTTCACTCAAGTAGTAGAGTTCAAAAATAAGCAGGCAAAGTGAAGTGGAGAAAGATGCTTGAAACACTACAAACAATCTTTTCTGGCTTAATGAACCAATACCCCTTAGATCCACTTTCTTCCACATAGTACCAGAGGGTGAAAAAAAGGCCACAAAACGGTTAAAAAGAGGATGGTGACTATATGACAACATAGAAGCACAATGGTAAAGCTTATCATGATGACTATATGGTAATTTATGAGTGCAAAGAGTTGAATGTAGGCTTTTGATACTCAAGTTGCTAACAAATAAGATGTTCTATTTTATAATTTTTGACCAGAAATTTCTGCTTTCATTTCGTTTTTCTACATTTAATAAGAATTTTTATAAACTATCCAGAATTTTCACATATATTGGCATCTCAAGCTTTTAGAGAAATCGAGTTTTTACTACACTAACATAGCTTGTTTATATCTTAGGTTTGATTTAACCCATTTTTCATCACTTAGAAAATCTGTAATGTACACCACGACTTCCTCGTATGGAATATTAAATTATACACATTTTTTCCTGCAGTTCATTTAAACTTATTGAATTGAATTAAATCTACTTTGTTAATAGCGCATAAAGCACAACAAAATAAACACACTCTTTAAAATTTACCATAGTGACAAATAGGGCACTAGGTTCACTTAACAGCATTACATCTGATTCAATTTATAACTCAGAATGCACAAACGTTATATCATCTGAAGAATTATCTAATCATTGCCACATGCTCTATTCAAATATTATAATAAATCTAAAATGACATATTAAAGAAATTAAACAAATGAAAAGTAAGTTTTTCACAGACGATTCAGTGCCACTTACCTAATGAGCATGTGCTACTCATAAACATTCTCCTCTGTTCGAGATGGAATGGTGACAATGTTTGCTGAAACATTTATTTCCTTGAATTTCATTAGAGATATATTTCTCATTCAATTAATTCAGTTCTCACTTCGCGGCAAGGCTCAAAATATCTTCATTAAAACTGAAAGATATAGAAAAATATAAAACACCAATTATAGTTAAAACAATAAAAAACCCTAAAACACCAAATACAGCTAAAACAATTAAAAAACAATTTTTACAATTAAAATTAGAGTTTCTGTGCAAACATAAGCATTTCGACCAGCAGACAAGAAAGCAGATTTTCCGGTTTCCTTTTTCGTTCCACTCGTCAAAAAGAAACTGAAGGTGCAGAAAGACTTAATTCACTATTGTGCTAAGTTTCAAATGTAAACAAATATGGCTGCTACAGTAAGAAAAATTAGGCTTAGCAGCACTTAAACTACTTTTAAATTGTTGATAATTCCACAATACTGCATGAAGATTAATTAAATACATAAAAACCTTAACCAGAAGATAAGAACAATAAAATTCAATCATTTTAAGGCCAAAAAATGCGCAATTTACCAACATATAAGAATAAAAAAAAACTGGGCACACGGAGCCGAGCAACACAGCGGGTATATATATGTATATATTTATGCACTTTTGGTGTGGCCAATTGCAACCAAAAAGGGAGGTGCACAACTACACATTATAGCAGTCCTATATACAAAATTTCAACTTTCTGAAACTACTCCTTTTTGAGTTATGCAAGACACACAAACATATATATATACATACAGACATCACAAAAAAAATCGCTTCTGAATCCATTTTAAATCAGTTTTAGAATTCGTTTGGGGAGAAAGAGTCCTTGGTCAGAGCATATTTAAGGGTGTGCCTTGGATTATCACTAAGTTGTTGTTTCATTTATGGTAACCTGAGTAGTTGAATGTTATGGAAACCCTATTATGACGTAATTGGTTGCATGATTGCAATGAATTTGACTAATGGAAAAAGATTTGTCCGAGCTTGTTTGTGTCTTCAATGTTGGTTAGGAAGTAAATTGCTTATTTTGTGGTTTACACGGTAAAATGGCTGAATGTGGCAAGATTAATTTGAAGTTTCTGTACAATTCAGAATGAAAGGGAAAAAAGCATTAATTGACTAGTGTGTAAATGAAGGTGTACTTAATAGCCATTATAAGTGTCCTGTTTATACAAAGGAAATGTGTATGATCAAACATTGGAGGATAATTTTTACTCTTATTTTTGTGAATTTATGTGGCAATGTCAGTATACAAATTTCAGTTCAAATAATTTTAGGAAGTTTTTGGATGCCGTTAAGGAATTTTGTTTGACTAAAGACACAGAAATTTCTAAGGTAAGTCAATATTTGCTTTGTCAGTACTTAGATGTTATAAGGAATTTCCTTTTTTATGTTATTTCACTGTTTGATTTAAAATGTAGTTTATTGAGATTATATATTTTTTGTTTGTCTCTAGAGTAGAAATGGCCATTCCTTTGACTTTTAAAGTGAAAATAGATCGATGTGTAAATGGACAAAGTTGAGATAGTGCGCAATGCCAAATAGGCGAAAATAGGTCGATGTGTACATGGATACCGAGTTTGTGCAATTCTTGGACTTGTTATTTTGGTTTTTGTGTAGCGGCAATTTTTGGCACAAAAATCGGCACTATACGAAGCCAAAATATTAAGTCAAAGAATTGCACAAACTCGGTGTCCATGTACCGCCAAAAATCGCTAAGGGGCACCTGTAAATATATTTTTAGCGAATCCTTTATTGTCCTTAAATACAGACATCAAGCAAAAACATTGACGAATTGCATTCGATAGCAGTCAAAATGGATATTTTCTTTGAAATACAATACCCAGAATTTTTCGTGATTACAATACTTCCTTTACTTTATACAAGGAAGTAAAAATGGGAAAATTTCTGATTTTAATTAATGATTAAAAAAAAAATCTGCCAATTAAAATAATTGACATCCTGTTCAATCACCTCTCATGTCTCTTTAAAATGAGATCAAGATCATTTCAGTTTTAATAAACGAGTGTGAACGTGACTTCTCACAGATGATTTTAATAGTGACTTCAACAAGAACTTTTTTTACATTTAAGCATTGTATCAAACAATGCTTATAAAATTAGCAATTTCTCCTTTCGATTCATTTAAGTGTACAAAAATTTGTCATTTTTGATAGTACACCATCTGGTGTGAATGTCAAAAGCAAGCAAAGGAATAAAAAAGATGTTAATGAACATAACCAATTTAATAAGTATTGTGGATTGTGTAGTATAAGGGGTAATACATATTATTGGTAAAAGGAATTTTATTCATCCATAGCATTTACTTTTCCCAATTTCAATTATAAAATGATAAAATTCTTCAGTCAAATTAAGTCTACCTAAGCCTGAGCTAGCTATTCCATAACTTGTGGTCACTATGCATAAACAGAAATCTTTCAAGAAACTTTCAGACTTCCCTTTTAGCCAGTTTACAACTGTTATTATATATCCATTATCTAATAGCTATCTCCCATGCACTTTTATTAATCAAAAAGACAGTAGATTTCTAGATTTCTTAATAAAAAATATGTCATTTATACTGAAAGAAAATTAGAATGATCCCTGAAAGCATTGTAGCCACTATTATACTGGGTGCTACAATAAATGTTATTCCTGATTGAGCTTGCCGTTGCACTGCAGCATCTATTCCAGTATGACTCTAAACATAAATTATCTGTACAAATTTTATTTTATGATATCTGCAACAGTTATGCCAAAATAAATATTTACATTTTACATATTAGTTGCCTTTACTCCTGATAATGTTGGATAAAATGTTATACAAATACACATATTGACAATTTGGGATAATAATTATGATATTATTACTATTAAACATTCAAACACAAAAGAAAGCGACTTCACATTTGAAAGACTATTTACAGAAATTTCTGTATTACTTTCAATCAATTGTTTTTTAAACTTCTAAATAAGTTAAAATATATTAGCTAAAAAAATAGAATACTACTTACATTAATGTTTACAACAGCCTTATTTCAAAATGAATATATATATTTTTCATAGCAGACACTACTCAAAACACTTGGCGCAAGTCAGCTGCAAAAGTCAGTCAGATCAGAAAATTACAACCATAATCTGTTTCTTTACATTTTTAAATGATAGAAATAGCTCTCATAAGAAACATTACATACTAATTTAAAAGATTACTTTCAGTTTAAACAAAATAATTATAATTACATGGAATTTGCTTTAAATGACTCTGATTAATACACTTGAAAATTGGTATGCTATGCAAGAAACACTCACGATTTCATTGTTTTCCTTAGCAGTGTAAAATATTTTTACATATGTAACTTCACATGAAAAGATTTATAATAAGTCTACTGTATACTTTTCCCACCAATTTCAAATTTTCAAAAAATAAAGATAGTTTAATTTTTAAACGAATAACCTTTGTTGATGCAAAATATCCTACATGAAGAAATAAAATTCCCTTATTTACATTACAGAAAAAAAAAAAAAAAAAAAAAGAAAGAAAGAAAAGGCAACTCAAATATGAAGACTTTTCAAATAACCAAATTAGCTATAATTCTAATTAATTTGAATTGAAATTTGTTTTTGAAAATGAATATTATCAGGTTTATTACACAAAAATTTTTTAACTTTAATAGCTTCAAAATGCATACTTGAGCATCAAATATGAAAGGCTTAATGTATTTTAACCATGTATGCAAAAAGAAAGACATACACATACATTCAAAGAAGTAATAAAAAGGAAAAGAAATGATACTATTAATCACAAAAATTACAACAGACAATACAAAAAATTATATAAGTAGTTCGTTATATACGCTGTTTTACCATACCATAGCAGAGAGACTGTAGCATCATCATTCTCCAAAGATGTATGTTAATGCAAGGCTAAAGATGACATAATGTACCTGTTTTAATATCCACTACCTTAATTAGATAAGAAAATATATTGGATTAGCACATATAGATATATTGATTAATATTATTTACATATAGATAAGAAAATATATTGGATATATTATATTAACATTATTTTTTAATGTAGGAGAATGATAAACAGAAAATTTAGATGCAAGCCACTACACTGTTAAGAACCTGAAATTTTAAATAAAAATTAGACTATAAGAAAGCATTAAAATTATAGCCATGCATTTTACAAATCATTATCAGATAAAAAGAATACAATTTATATTCTAATAAATAATATTAGATATCACTCAAAATATATAAAATCATATATAACCTCCAGCACAATTTTCTACCAAAGTGAAGGATGAGTTTTTAGTTTTGTATTTAACGAAAAATAGATGTTTAAAGATAAAACTTCCTCGATTACATAGTCACACTAAACTTCTAAAAATGACTCAGATAAATACTGCTTTAAAAAAAATGCTAAAATGGGAATAAACTGTAAATTTTGTTATATAACTTCATTAACAAAGCGGTTAATTTTTAAAAACAAACGCACATGGTAATCTTTGCTTAATTTACACGGATATTCAGAAGCACCAAAATTATTTCCTGTAATTATTTCTTGACAGAGAAGTAAAACTCTTCAAATTAACAGAACACTAAATACAATTTTGGTAATCAATCATTATAAATCTAACTCCTAAAAGAATATAGGATAGCATATCAAACCTATGACAAATGTAAACAATCGAGAGTGAATGCACCAACAATCATACTCAAAATGCACCATAAATTTAAAGCTTTGAAATGCATCCGAAACCATTATATTTTTATATGCAAAGCATAATAGCTCTTCGACTGATATCATAAGATTAGTACAGCCTTTTAAAACTCAGACAAAAGAACAAATTGCCTGCACACAACTCCGAATTTCAAATTCACGGACGGCAAAAATTTTCACCAACGCAGTCTGATAACGAGGCTACGAAAGGGATGCTGGGTCACGTGGACAATTAGTTGTCATTCGTCTTGGGCAAAGATGGCTGCGAATGTTCAGTCTTTGGTACAGTACTGGAAAAACTTCGACTTACCGCAGCTGCAGGTAGGCTTTTAATATTGTATTTACAATACAAGTTTGATTTATGAATATCTGAAGTCCAACCAGCCCGATTTAGAAAGCTGGAGACACTACCAAAGTGGCGCTTCGGTTGAGAAAAAATATTGATAGGTTATCAGCAGATATCGATGCCTCTCTCTATCCTCCGGTAGAGCTGAGATGAGTAGAGCAGCTTCTCTTTGTTGCTCTTTTCATTGCCACTGACATAGTATAGATGTGATAGAAAAAGATCTGCAGCCTTTTTTTTATAAGTGTACGGTGTCTCGCGACGTCCCAAATTTCAGTACTTGTGTGTATGACAGGATCGTTCCCATGTGCACTGTAGTTTAAAACTCGCGCAGTGAAGTATCGTTAAAATTTTGAGATCCTGCGCCGGCAGTCGGCTGGATTCATGCCGAGTTCCGATGCGAGTGCTGCCGCGTATATATCCTTTCTTTTGCGCACGGTACCACTTAGTGAGTGTCATGAGTAGGGGAATTACGGGCAAATAAATAAGTCCGCACTCCTTTTTAATGTTATTGTACATTACTAAACATAATTATTCGTGGGTTAAATATCAGATAGGCAAAACATAATATTCGTTTCCCATTCATGAAATATTAGAGTGAAAACTGAATTTAATGTCTCGTGATTATGAGTTTGTATAATGTACTAAAATTTGAAGCAATAAAAATTACACTTTCCGTCTTACTATTTGTTATGAATGATAAAAAAATTATAAAATAAATGAGCAGCTTTATAAATTTGAAAATATGGTAATTCACTACTGTGATTAGTAACTCTCATTATTTCGTTAACTAACTGGGTTGAGTATTGTTTTAAAATCGCAAATTTCTAACGGTCGTTTAGATTTAACAGAAAAAGAGAGAATCGGCTGTTATTTGGAAGTTTTAATGATAACAATAAAAGCTTAGTTTTGATTTTTTAACAATAAAATAATAAACAACAATAAAAGCTTAGTTTTAAGCCTAGATTGATTTGATTGATTTGACAATTTTGATACTGAAAAAGAGATTTAGTATATTCCGAAGGGCATCATGGTTTTATTTTAGAAGCAAAATTTATCTTGTATGACAGCTTTTACTCACCAAGAAAGATCACTCTTGAAGTTTTCATCCTCTTTTTTTATTTGAAGTTAATATCAAATTAAAATTACATTTCACAAAAATTCGTGTCGACTGCAAGGCTGCAAAAGGAAGTTTTACACATGGGTAAAGTGGAAGTCAGTATTTAATTTTAGCTGATTTTTTTTTCATTGCTTTTATTACGGGAGAAAATAAGTAGTAAATTGAAAAAAAAAAAATAAATAAATAAAATAAAAAATAAATAAATGTAGAGCTGTATACTTAAATATTTATAAATTTTACTAATCGTCAAGGTGAAATTGCTTAACCCTGCAATATAATTCGTTTGCATGGACTAAAAATGTAAAGTAGACGAATAACATCTTTTCTTTTTTTTTCATTTTATAAACTTTGATAATTTATTTTATCTTCAGATTAATGATTTATATTGCATTTAACATTTTCGTTGCTACAGTATTTCGAAAGCGGGCGTTTTGTTTACATATTTGTCTGCTATTTATTTGCTTTTTCGCCCCTATTAAAATGCGCAGATTTATTTAAAATCAGTTCATTGTTTTAAAGCTATGTGATAACGCTTTCTATTACGTTTTTCATAGTACTATGAAACCACAGAAAATTAATATTTCACACATGATCTGAGATCGATTCATCTTATTTTTTGCATATTCATCTTTAAAAATACTAGACTCTTCAATTTAAATTACGTTTTTTAAATATTAAAACGCTTTTAGTTTTTTACCATAGCTTTTCTTTTTTATCAGTTGCCTTTCTGGGAATTAAAAATATGAAACATTTTCATTATAGGACGGCATGATGTTAAATTTTGCCAAACATAAGAAATATGCCTCTTGGATTAGGTATTTCTGCCAACAAATGATTAAAATGTAATGAATGACACTCTTTTAAAAACATTTTTATTGGCACAACTTGCTTTGAAAATAAGAACGCTGTTTTAAAAGATAAGAACAATTTATTTAATTTAAAGATGGCCAATGGGCAGTATCGGTTAAAATACGCTCAGAGGATTTTTTTAAATTTTTATCCGACCTTTCCACGTGAATTAACACAAGAAACAATAACATTAAGTTTCGACTAGTACTATGGCGTATGTTTTTCTTTTTTGTAAAAAACTGCTTAGCGCACATCGTCCTATAACGGGAACGATCCACATTCTCATACAAATAAAAAGATTTAAAACAGTTTACGTATTTTACCCAAAACTTAGGCCATTTTCGTTCTAAAAAAGAAAAATTAGACAGATGATATTTAGTTCGGAAGAATCGAATGACTTAGCTTCAACTATAAGAAAAGCAGATTAAAATTTTTACGGTGAATAAATGTACGGGTTTAGAATAGACCTATGATATACATTTCATGAAAATCATAAAAACAGTAAGCATATTGCTCTTTTTATGGCAATCAGAATTACTGAGTAGTTATTGAGCTTAATTTCAAGAAAATATGATAACTATTGTTCTTTCACTTCTAGAATATTTTATTAAAACAAAGTTTCGATATATCGGAAGAAAATACTTTGAAATTGGAAATTCGTGTGCTTCGCTTCCTGCTTTAAATTATATTACACGCTTTCAATGTTTTTAAATGTAACTAAATATACGAAATGTGTACAAGCATTTGTTTATCTTTCCGTAAAAATATCCAAATTTGAAAATATACAATTACTTTGAAATAAACTGAAGTAAATTAAATGCGTCTAATAAATAAATATCCGACTATTAAATCTAATCACCTTATTTCAGTCGAAAACTGAGCCAAACAATAAACTCGAAAATAATATTAATTGTCCAACTGTTGAATTAATGAATGAGAGTTAAAAGTCTTTGCTTATTTAAAGACGGAAGTGCCTTGTTTATTTAGTAAGTCATTTAAATATTAAATACTTGAGTACTGTAAGAAATAATTTTTATTATACATCTAAACACACTGAGATGCAACATTTGAATCGTCAGTTATCTAAGGGAAATAAATATTCTCAGATTGTGATTAGTTAATATCTCAGCAATCAGTATTATAAAATAATGTTTTAAAATATTAATTTGTAGGTGATGCACATTCTAGCATCGCATCTGACAGAAACACGTCAATGTAGAATTTAGAATTAGACAAAATAGCACCTTTATATTGGCATAGATTTTGAATAAATCTCTATAAATTTTGAGAACGAATAGACCTACGCACTTCTTCTTAGAAAAATTTTGTTTCTAAAACTTGCTTCGAGAACAAAAATAAAAAGAGCAAAAATTGCAAAACGTGTTTGCTTTTGATAAAGAGGATCCGTATTTCATCGATCTCGAAGTCGATGGAATTTCGTTCAGAATTTATGGTAAATCTTTTACCTAATTTTAAAACATTAAATTTTAATAAAGAAAGGAAAATATTCAAGAAAATTTTATTGTCAATTCAATTTTTATGCATATAACTACCTGCTGTTAATTTTATTATTCTTGTAATGCGAGTTTAGAATATTTTTCGATACTTGTGTCTTTTTCCAGATTGGAAGCTTCGGTTTGGAGATTGGGAGCTGAATGACGATGTGTCTGACGAATATATATATTTTTTTAATTTCTGAAGGGCACCGTTTAGTTACTGCTTGCAATACAGATTCGAAAGCAGTTGTTAGATACGTACCAATTCATTTAGCTTCTGTGTCAGTATTCGTTAAATCTCTGAGATCTGTGATGAAAATATAATATTAAATAGTACACGCGGAAAATTAAAACTATAAAGAGACCATTTATCGGAAATATATCGCCATTTTTGCCCCCTGTTGAAGCTGACACGTTGGATAAGGAGAAAGTATCTTTCCTCTCTTTTAATATTATTTAGACTTTGCACTTTCAGCTTATCCACAAGGAAACAAATGTTGTGTTTTAAATAATTAGTTTTTAATTTATTTACCAAAATTGATTTGTTTGAATGCGACTGAAATTAAGTTTTAGAAGCAATGTATGAGGAATTCACCATGGAGAGCGTTGAGTTTAAAGTTTTAAGATGCATTAAATAGTTTTAAATATATTTTTAAAAATAAAAAATTATAATTTGGACTTCAGAAATGAAAATCTGGGTCTTAATGATTCAGAGCTCCATTCAACCTTCTAATTTCTTCTAATTTGCTAGATCAAAATGCATCCATTTCTCATTTATAAATATCCGTTCTAGGTTGCGTATTAACACGACAATACTGGATTTCAAGGGATGTAGAATGCCTCTGTAATGAACCATAACCAATAAACATTAGTTTTATTGGAGCTCTGTGAACTAGAAGGGTTTTAAAATTTAAAATACTAAAAAGCGTTGGTCAAACAGCAGAAAATTTTCCTGAACAAGCGTAAAGGTGTTGAACGTTTTGAAACTGTAGATATATTTATAGTTGCATTGATAGTTTAGACAAGATACGGCCTTTGATATACGTAAAAAAATTATCCGAAATCTAAATTTATTTTTAAATTTCTGAAGATTTTGGGTTATAAAATTTTGGTTTCAAAGGAGATCAGGCTAAGAAACAAATGCGTTGTTGGATTATAATTTGATTTAGAATTTAATTAAGATTTATTTTCATATGAAAACAACATAAAAATGCTTCTTTATCTTTACAGATGGTACAGCCTTCCTTTTGAAACTGATAACTAATAATATTTTTTTTTTTTTTAAGTCTGAAGCATTTCTTTTTTAATATTATCAAATAAAAAAATATATGAAATATTTTTTTATAAAATAAAGTGACAATTACTTAGATTTTTGTTAACTGGTTCACAAAAATTAATTTTTTTAGTAGAAAGTTTTCACTTTTCATTCCTAAGTGGGATCTAGAACCACAAACTTGTTTAAAAGCGCATATATTCATTTTACTTCCTTTCACACTTTACGCTCTGTACGTTCCTTTTCACTGCAACTATAAGCGTCACGCAGAGAAATCGAAATACAGGAACATTTTCCTCTCACCCTTCAAATGTAATACGGACATTTTCATGCTTTAGTAAAACAGAGTATCTTTTAATAATCCATTAATTATTATTAGTATCAAAATCATGATAAGTATCAAAATAAATCAACATGAAATGACCAACATGGAAAATGGAAACAAAATAAAAATATAGTAAAATTGTGAAAGATTTTTTATGCAAAATTTATGATAAAATATTGATTATGAAAGTTTGTATACGTTACAACCAATGTTTGAAAACCGGCATTCTATATGATATTTAAATGCCGAAAACTGGCCAGCTGTATGAAGCCATTAACGTTTCATATATTTTCTAGGCATTCTACGGAATGCTGAATGACAAGTGGGCAAAATATAAAATACATCAAAGATTTGTTTCGAGTGTCCATGTATTTAATACATTTATACATAACCCATGCATTTAATGCATTCATTCCATAATTACGTACATTTCATATATTTTAATTCATTGTGTTCTTTAACAAAATAATGCATAAATTTTGTTTTTACGTATTTTTAATAAAAGTTTTTTAATGGCATGTTTTAATTGTTTTTTTTTTTTTTTTTTCAAATTAACATTTCTGTTTTTGAGGAATGCGGGTCTTTTAAATAATAACATTATCATGACCGTTTTTCATGCTTTACCTAAATAGCATTAGTCATTCTATAGAATGCCTAGGTATTATATACAATGCCTAGGGAACGTATATAATAATTCTCATATTTCCATACTTTCTCTGAAAACGCCAGGCATTCTCTAAAATACCTAGATATTCTATAGAAATGGAATTTCATACACTGGAGTATAAAATTATGTATAACGCAATTTTTTAAATATGTTATATTTTTGGTAAATATTCCTATTACGTTTATTGCAAAAATGGTTTTGGAAGGTAATGAACAAAAACTTGGCTTATTTTCTTGGGACTGTGAAAAACGATTCAGAAAGGAAGGAGAATGGGGAGCGAAACAACAAATAATTGCTTTTTTATTTACCATAATTAACAACAAAAAATTCAATAAAATATTCCATTCGCATATCACAAAGCGAATGTGTGCAGAAAAAAAGCCCAAAATTTGAAATTTAAAATTACATAAGGTGAACCTTTATTTTATAGAAAACTCCGTGTATTTTAACAGAGTATTAAATAGGTCCTTCTTTTGCAAGGAACAAAAATTTTGCGATATTTTCAAAGAATATAAGCCATTACCTTTTTTAATCTATAATGGGCGCCCCCGCTTTTATTATTTGTAGTATAAAACTGTAGATGAATTCCGTAAATATAATTATTTAATCTATTATTCCCATTTAATTATATGATTTTTTCTGTCAGTGCTTTAAATACCTAATCCATTTTTAATAAAAGCTTATCGTACAAAACCTTTTTTTTAATAGTTTTGTTTTACCACCACTTTATCCACAAGTGCACAGTTCATTGGATTTTGCGGGATTTTTCATGTGCAAAATAATTTTGCACTGCTATCCCTTCGAAAGTCTTCCCTTAATGGATTCTTTCTTTCAGCAGGATTGGCCTTCAATGCTTTGTGGTAATCGATAAACAAATCCAAAACTGAGGAAATCTGTTATTTATATACCCTGATTTTATTCACAATCTAATTATACTAAAGATAATTAGATTTTTCGAAGCAGGAAATATGAAAAATCAGTTGTATCTTTGCAAGGGTTCGAACCGAGGATCTTCCAGTTGCCAGCTTAATGTACTAACCATTTAAACCTTAATAAAGGTTTGCAATAATTTCATACACAATTAGTGTATTCTTAATCAGACGGCAAGTTTTTTTTAACTCTTCATATTTCGCTAAGCTTTCAGAATATCCAAACGAAAATTTTACAATATCTTAAATTTTACTCTTTAATTATACCACAAAGATTGTTGAATAAGAATAAGGATTGGCAGAAGTAGCTTTAAGAATATGTGTGTTACTGACAATGTATGAAACGCCGTCATTTGTCACATTCCAGAAACCTAACCTGAGGCAAATTTGAGGATTTTTAAGATTGGTTTGGCTTATTTGATTATAGCAAAGCACGCGAGGTCTATCTGACTAAGTGAAGGCGTGCTTTCGTGGATACTATTTGTGAGAAACCGATACGTATCGACGTTTCACTTAAGTAAAAACACGGAAACCAATTATACAACCAGCCCATTCGCTTAAAATCGAACCTAGATCGAGTCACAACCGTACCGCTCAGCTGTTGGTTGGCCCGAGAATTTCTAAGAAGAACTAGAAAAATTTCTTTCACTTTATTTTGGATTAAAGTAGCTTTGCTATAGTAATAAAGATACTGTAAGAGATTACAGTAATCGCTTTCTTTAACTACAGTATTTCACTGTAATCCTTTGTTCAAAATTAAAGTTTCTCGTAGCAGTTTAAGCTTTGAATTTATAAAAGATTTAAACAAAAAGAAGGATATAGATTTCAGAAACAAAAAGTATGAAGAGAGGAATTTCGATTTAAAAAAAAAGGTAATGCGCATATCAAATTCTTAAATGTTCGGTCCTAAACATTTTATCAAATATCTTTTTTTTTCAAGGTCGCTTTCCAAGCGTTTGTGTAGTTAAAATGCATTTAAGGATTTAAAAAAACGAAGCAGACGTTCCAGTCGATTAGCAAAGGTTAAGTCTCAGTAAAGACGCTATCAATTAACTTAAATCTTTCTTACTAAACTCCGTTCTTGAAAATTTTAATGTCAAATATTCGAAAGAATTTTACCATTCTTAAGAACAGTGCAAGATATTGGTGAGGTTATTCTTTTACATCGCACATAATATTCAGATCCGAAATATTTCTCGAATATAAATAAAACTGAGCATCGATATCGCTGATATACGATCCGAGAGATAAAGTCCTAGGGGTGGTATTTCACTTATTGATTTTTGACACATCCGTTTCTGGCCTACGATGCCGACATTCTGTCTCATATGCAAGTCTATGCTTTTTAGAATTTCCAACTTTTTTTTTTTTTTTTTTTGATATGGCGTTCAAAATTGCTGACCAAAGAAATGGCATGCTATGCATGTGGGAAATACATTCTCTGTGTCATCGGCGTTTGTTGCGAAAGATCATAGTGGAACTAATGTAAAAAATTTCTATACTTTTAGGAAGCAATGAAAAATTTTATTCCTCTTTTAGAGATTTGAACAAGTGTGCAAGTTTATTTCCGAATTATGAAAATATTTCGTTTTCTGAGTAATAATAACAGTTTAGCAAATTCGTGAGAAATAATGATTGAACTTCCTGAGTAATTAATTGAAATCATGCTATACATAAAATATTACTGTAGTCTATTGTAAATTAAATATAAAAACAAATGATTTAGTACTGAAGTAGGGAATATAAAATGCGTTATATATACCTTGCACTGATTACACTGCTGCAGCAAATGATCATTTAAATATAAGCTGGATATATTGCAAATTAAATTTATTTTAAATTATATCTGTTAGATATGTCTTTAAAAATAAAATGAAAATTTAAATTATTAAAAGGAATGCTTATTGCTTTCGATTGTAAAGCAACTACAGATTAATTAAATTTGAAAGGTAGATTAACGTTTTTATGTTCTGTCAATTGACAACATTCTGAGAACTACCAATGGTACTTACGTATTCGCACAACCACCTTGGCACATATGGCGATTTTTTACAGATGAAAAGTTACTTGTCATGTGCAGGTTGGCTATTTTCGTGACTTTTTTATAAAGATTATGAATCTATCGATATTTATCGAAAATAACTGTTTAGAAATTTAAGGCACAAATTTTGATTATTAAATAAGGTCTATACCATATATTAAAAACAACACACATTTTTCTTGAAAACTTTCTGTAATACTTTTGTACTGTCTCCCCGTGTACGTATCTATCTGGTTTCACTCAAAAATATCAGAGATGACGCACCCGCTATCTACCAAACGCATTTCGTCATTATATCCCTTAAGCGATTTCGCTGCAAAATGCTATATTCCTGCAAAAATGGTACAGCAGTTTCTTTCTTTGCTGGAAAATTCTACAAGCTCGTGTTTTGAAATTGTGTTTTAAGGCAAAAAGTATCACATTTTTTTTCTATGAAAACCTTTGTAACTTGGATTACAACAAAAAGAATGCATAAAAATGGCGACGTTACTTGAATGAAGGACTGTTATGAGCATGGTTGCCAGTGTTTAGCATATTCTGAAAGTTTTGAAACTTCTTCTGAAGGGATTGAGTTAATACGTAAGTACTCTAGCTATTTGTGAACCTGTGCCGAAGATATATAAGAGGTATCATGCGAAAGATAAATGTATGATAACGTAACGTAATAGTATTGAAAATCCTTTGGACTGCTAATTTTGTTTTCAATGTCAAAACTAACGAAAACCTTACAGTGTAAATTAAGTTTATTTAAGTCATCGCCTGGATATCACGTCACTCTGCCTTTTATATTACTTTTACAATAATTATAAAATCTGAATACATTGCTATTATTTCTTCATTTAAATTACTTATTTAAGTGGTATTATTGATTATTACTTAAATGGCACTTATGTAAGTGCTGTTACTGGTTATTATTTAAAGGATATTTACTCCCTTTTAATTACTTATTAGCCGTAGTTTTATTCAAATAAAAGTGTGCTGTGTCATTATTTTCTGCTTGCGCTTTTATCCTATTATTATTTTACAGTAGACGTCGCTTATTGTGATTGCGGCTAATGTTATCGTTCGGATATTGTTATCAAATTCTCGATGTTCTGCCTTTTTATATACAAAAGCATTAAAAATATTTGTCTTATTATTATCAACAGCTCGGTTAATATTATCAAAATATTTTTGAATAATTTTTTAAACTGAAGTACAGACGCCAAATTAGTTTTAAATGCATTTTAAAAATTGACAAGCTACACAGAAGTATTGCTAAGTAAAGGATTAAGTCGCCAAACAGCTTGGTTTCGATTTTAGTCAACCATTCAAAAATTAGGCATTAGTTTAATGTATAAATATAAATCAGGGATTTTCAGTAACTCGATACATTTTGAGAGGATTAGACACAAGTTCCTCTTCTTCAAGAACAAAAAACTCTACAGAATATCCCTCCCTGGAAACACCTACGGCAAAATGAGGTTACTTTGTCTAATTTTAAATTGTATATTGGTGAGTTCTTTTTCAATGAGAGATGCCTTCCAGTAAGTGGTGCAGAATCGAATAAATAATTTCCAGAAACGTTATGAAAGTTCACAAACTACATTTTTCTGAATAAACTGCTGTGAAAAAGTCTATTAATAAATTCCTAAGTTTATTTATATTAAATTAGTTAAGTTCCATTTTTCATTTAAAGGGTATTTTTTGTCATCGTTAAGAAAACTGTATACTTTTCTGAAACTTCTTCAACTAACGGAAAATGTGAAATAATTCCTTAACTCAAATTCCATTATCTTTTTTCCCCGTCACATGCAGTCTGGTGAGAATCATAAGCCCACCCGATCTAATGACTGCATTTTAAAGAATGAAATATAGCTTTCTTTAAGAGATGCCTCATTTTCATTAACTGGGCGTCCACATTTTCATAATTTTTTGTTGTTTTAGTTGGCCGGCTCGTTAACTGAATGCAGAAAAACCAAAACGAGCTATATGCCTAAAGTAAGTTATACTGTCATGAAGGATGTTTTAAGGAAATTGGCTCATATTTACGCTACGCATAGAAAATTCATAAAAACCCACTCATTTAACGTATTTTCCAGGATTAGAAATTATCCGCTCGGTCACTAGTGGGTTTCTGTTTTAATTGTCTCAGTTTCGTTACCTTGTTTTCATGTTACGTTATGGATGCGTTCGTGGTCTTCCCTTTTGTCATTTAAGTACGAGCTAATTTCTGTTAGAAAGTTCTTTATGAAGGCATATCTTACTTTAAGCAGATAGTTGTTTTAACCATTTTTTCAAAATAAGAGAGAGGATTTGTTCTGTTTATGTTTTAAAAATTCCTGCTTATTTATTTTCTTTACTTTTGCTGTACCATCTTTCTTAGTCTGCGGCACTAGTCTTTGAGTAAGTTTAACTAAAGATGTACTAAATTCATTTGGTGATATTGAATATAAATAATTCAGTGATAACATATTATATGATACATTAATCGTTACCTTAATGGGTTTGGATGCGGGCGAACTGTCTGATTGCATAATAGTTTACATGATTTTTCATTTATAACATGTATATAAAGTATTTGTTTTCCTCATTTGTAACATGTAATTTGTAAGTTTTCCCCCAAAAAATCCTCCATGAAGGTATCTCTTCTTAGGTATATAATTATTATATTCTTTGCCACAATCAAATAAACACTTGTTTAATAGGAATAGTCTGTTACTTAAAATAGCGACCCTCCCATTACTTACAGTCGTCACGTGTGTTATCGAAACGCACTGAGGAACTTAAGCGATTTTAGCTAATTAGAGGATTCGATCTTTTTTCCGCAGCCGTTATTGTCATGCTTATGTGTCGTGGTTTGAGGGTAAGAAATGGCTTTGAAGTGTCTGTTCAAAAGTAACAGACTATAATGATGTCAGTATGTGGTGGGTCTCTTTATGTAAGGAAAAATAATTTGTTTTTGAAAATAGATACAGAAATGGAAAAAAAAACATCTTCCTCTTATTCTCATATACAAAGATGTGTACCTGTTTGTAGGATCTCAAGCTCTAATCTTTACGGTTGTAGGTTTTCTATTTATTCTGTCAATTATTGTAATTAAATTACAACCGCTTTTACTCCAATACTGTTCTAGGAAGAGGACTTCAATGTAAAATCATGTTATTTTAGATCACATGACTGCCATTTATTAGATTATTTGCCGACTGCGTGGGCTTGGTTTAGTGTTAGAAATTAAAATTTAATCGCATCGCAGTTTCTTGTACATAATTATAGATCTTAACAACAAAACCCACAAATATTTTGAAAACAAATACCTTTATTTACAGATACTATTTATATTATTTACATGGAAAGCTTGCATGTACAGTTGCTATGGAAGCAACGATATATCCGTTACCTCGGTATGCTAAATAAACAAGACAAATAAATACATTTCAGTACATAATAATTTTTTCGGTTCGCCTTCCCCCATAACATTAGAGTTCTGTGCACTGGGACAATCGAAGTATGCTATTTCGTGTTAGATGAATCGATATCTGAATTGTATGTAAAGCATAAGCATGTATTTTCATTTGTAATCTATTGCCGAGACTTTTGAACCAAGAGAAAGAAAAGGTTTCGTAATCAACTAATATTTTCCAATGCTATAAATTACAAGATGCGTTATAAAGAAATATTTACTGTTATTAATATATTTGTAATATGTGTCTCAGCGTTTACCATATGTATGAAACGCGGGCATTCTATAGAAAACCTAGGCGTTTGATCGAATACCTGGCGTTTTTAGGCAAAGCAAGAAATATATTTATTATGTACTTTCCCTGTGCATTGTATATAATATCTAGGCATTCTATAGAAAGACAAATGCTATTAGGTAAAGTATGAGAAAAGGTCATGATATGGCTATTATTTAAAAGAGTACATACCTCCAGACTATAAATGTTATTTTGAAAATAATAATGAAAGAATACCGTTAAAAACTTTTATTCAAAATGCGTTAAGAAAAATGAAAGTTGTACAAAACAAAATTTATGTATTTCTTATTAAAGAAAACGAAATTTTCCTATAAAACGTAAGACATTAAAATTAACCTACTTGTTGCAGCACGGTACGTTTGAATGACATTTTGAGTTAAACTTCATTTCGTTTTTCATTGAAAGATATTTCACATTTTGGCACGGTTTTTTTTTGCATGTGCAATTGACGAATCCTTGACGGCTTCCATTAAACTGAGCTATTCCAGTTGACCGAAGAGGAATTTCGTGGTCAGGAATATGTTTAATTCTAAGCAAGTTCTTCGAACATAACGTGCATTGTGATCTAGCACATAGCTGTTTTGAAATTCTTTCAGAAGCTCTAAGTCATATGAAACCGTCTTTTGCCACCTTCTTTACAGCTGCTATTATATATTGTGCGAATAACCTCGTCCATTGTCGATGTCAGGAATATAGGAACACGCACAGTAGTTCCCAAAGAAGCAGTCGGAATTTTTTACTACAGCGGATAACAAACTACACTCACAGTAGTTCCCATTCGAAACGACTCGGAGATGTATTTCATACTTTGTGCACAGAGTGCCTAAGAAATGTATGAAATACTAAATCAGAAGTCAAACAACAAAAATCAGCGTAATATTTGCAAAATTTTCACAGGACTAGTTTCGATGGTTTTACCGAACCACCATCTTCAGCTGCGAAACCGCAGTTTGCAGCTGAAGATGGTGGTTCGGTAAAACCATCGAAACTAGTCCTGTGAAAATTTTGCAAATATTATGCTGATTTTTGTTGTTTGATTTCTGATTTAGTATTTATTCGGCGTGTTATTGTGTCTTAATTAAATGTATGAAATGTTAATCGTTTCATACATTACCGGTTTGTTTTCAGTATTTTGTAAAATCCCTAGGTATTCTATAGAATGCCAGCTTATATACATCGCCGGTAACATATCTTTCCAAATGTTTAAAATTTGTCGGTTGTTTTCTGTTATAAGACAGTAGGCGTCAAGCACTTTTCTGCAGAAAGATGGTGCATTATTCTATTTCGTTCCTTTTGCTATTGAAATAAATAACCTATGACACATATTTCTTAAAGACTGTTTCCTAGAATCGAAATGAGCTGATAATGGAAGTATATTTTCTTTCTGGAAGTAACAAGTTTGTGCACGTATCTTTCAACGAAAAATTGTTTAGCGCTTGTTGTGCTAACAGAAATTTTGAAATTAAGCTGAAAATTGTTTAATGCTAAGGAAAAAAAATGATGTCTATCACTTTTCATTATCGATTGCTTAATATTCTTTTAAATTTATTTTTATTAAAATGCTGGTGAATTTGGTTTTCTTTGAAGGCTTCCACCAATTGTCGAAGGTGGAAGCCTTGAAAGAAAGTAGTCAGCTTCATAAATGACTTGGGTTCAAATCCTGTTCTTTCATTTTAAATGATTAAACGCCTCATTTCATACTTTTGGGGTCTTTTTATTTCTGTTTAATTAAGTATAAAGCACTACAGTTCTTTATTTTGAAAGTTATTTATTAGTGCTAAAGTTATTATTTATTAATGTTCACTTCAGTTATTTAAGTGACGTATTCCTCGGTAAATGAGGTAGAATGTCTTTCATTGAAGAAGAGCAGTGTCAATCTTCTTCGATGTGAAGAGAAATTTTCTGAAAAATAAATTTTAGTCTATTGTTAGATTTTTCCTAGTTTTAAATTCTTTTTAGAGCTTTCTCACTCTTCTTTGTAGTATTTTACTGATTTTAAATAAAACTAACCAAACTAATTTCATTTTTAATATTAATTAATTAGAATACATAAATTAGAAGTATAAATTTTGCAACATATTTACATGAAAGAGGAATAATAAAACTGAAAATAAAATCCATTTACATTTAAAACAAATGTTATAAAGTCAACTGTTCACAGAGTCGATCAAACATTCATAAAATTCATCATACAAATAATCATAATGTCTTAAATAAGCTTTCACACCTTATGCTCATTCGCTAAAGTTACGATTGTTGTTGTTGTGACTTATCTCACTTGTCTGACAGTAATCAGAACAAGCCCAAGAAATTCATCGCGGCAAAGAGAGAAAGATTGCGTCTGTCGTTCACAAAAACCTTGAGCGCTATACAGGTGACAGTACTACTTCGGTAATTTTTGCCTCCAATTTTGAAGGAAGGCACCCTCCCGGAGGACAGGTCCGAAGGTTTCCCAACCCCCTCTCTTCCCTTACCACTAACCTCTCGAGAGGACTTTCGGCTCGCCGCGTATTTAGAGTGCCCTCATGCCGCACAGACACTATGCATTTATAAATACCCATGCCTTCTCTGGGACTCGAACTCGGCCTTTCGGTATTGCAAAAAGCTCCCCTAACTACTATACCGTCTGGGCAGCATAAAGTTACTATGTGTGAGTTTATTAATAAAATAATAAAATTTTACAAAAGAAATAAATATGCTGATATTACATTAATATTTTTAAGCGTAATGGCAATTATCTTTTCCCAATGCATCAAGTAGATTTATAGTTTTATTAATTTCAAGAACAAAATATCTTTGCTTAATGAGGAATCTTTTGAAAAAAATGACTTTAGCTGCAGGAAATTTGATATGGTATTGTTTCTTTATAGACATTCCACTATATAATGATCTGCAGATCCAGTGTCCCCACAGACACCTTGAATAGTCTGGATAAACCCATGTTTATAGTAAAACGTTATTTATTTAAATTATTTTTTTATTTTTGACGCTTAGAAAACCTATAAGAAGTCGTATTCTACCGAAGAAAACTATATGTTTCTGCCGTTATTCGCTAATTGCTCAGAAATTTCTTGAACCAGTAATATTACATAAAAAAAGTAATAAACTTTGGAAGTGTATTTGAAGTAAGTCTGCTACAAACAGCTTATATGCAGATGCCATTGACGGAGGAAATACAGGTTTTACTATGATTTCAAAGATGAATTAGCCTATGGCAGTGGCGTAGCTAGAACGTTTACCACTCGGGGCGGCCCTAAATTTGCCGCCTGTTTCGATGTCTAGACAAAAAACTACAAAATGCCATGTAGGGAAATAAACTAAAACCCTATGCTTGTTTTTGCAGAAAAGCTTTAATTCCAACAATTTAAAATTATATTCTTATTTTGTTCGTTTTCCTGTTTGCGAACCATCTATGTCATTGTAGTGGTCTGCTACAATGCTCCTCTTGCTGTCATGTAGAGAGCACAGAAAGAATTCTTAAATGCAGAGTATACATTTGTAGTTTTCAGATACATCGTAAGTGATTTTTATTTAGGAAACACTTTTCACAACAAGCAGCAATCAACAATTGAGAAAGTTTATACTCGTATCACAATATTTGTAACTTTGTTCCAGAGACTGTATTTTAGAACAAACTGCAAAAATCCAAAAGGACTGCACTTCCATGTCCCTCTTTTGGTTTCTCTAATAATGACGGAAACATAACCCTGAAATACTTTTTTTCTTACTGAGAAATGCCATCTTGATCATAATTTAGTTTACTCGTATATACATAATTTGAATTAAAAAATTTCGATGGAGTAAAAAAATTATAAGGAAATTACGTAGCTGTTGAAATTACATAGTGATTTCTTTGAAACTTTATCCAGAGTGAAAATTCTTTTTCTTCTCAATTTAATTCCTTATGACAATTTATAATCTACTTATTTTTTATCTGTCTCGACTATCCATCCGACTAATCCCTATAAAATAATGTTTCACGCAAAAAATATGAAATATGTGCCGCTGGGGCGGACCGCTCCCTCCTCTCCCTCTAGTTCACTAGCCTATTGTCTCTTTTGTCAAGTTTGATACCAGTTGCTGGTCAATTGGTTGATTAATTTATTCCATAAGTATAGTTTTTTTTTCTAATACATACATAATATAGCATACCAAAAGCAAGAAAAATATCGCTCATAAATGGCTTAATGTAAAAATACTGCGGGTTAGAAAATTCTAAAACGAATGCACTAAAAGCGTTTGTAAGGTCAGAGACTTTGAAGAAACCTTTTAAAAATTGAAAAACAGTAAACTATATTGTAGGATACTTTATTTTCTCACCTTTTCGCTTTTTTGGAATTTAATTGTAGAATAAAATAATCATATTGAAATGTTATTACGAATAGCGCATTTTAGTTCTGGAAGCTGGTGTTCATATTACCTGAATAATGAATCTTGTACACCAAAAATATACGCGTGCATATTTTAATTAATTTTTGCATCAAATTAAACTCACTGACATACATGTTTCCATTCATAGGTTTTAAACATAAATACTTACATTCTTCCGTTTTATTCGCTTTATACTTAAGCCCAAGGTACATCAGCATTTTTTCTCCTTTTCTTTTCTTAGACAGCAGGACAACCGGTCTGCCTAGCAAAGGTTCTGTCAGCCTGATTAGCATCAGCCCGTATTAAAAAAGGTTATATGTTACCGGAACTGCATGAAGGCCGGCATAACCTAGGCGTTTTATAGAATGTCGAAAACTGACCGACAATATATGCAACGATTAACATTTTATACATTTCATAGGCATTATATAGAATGCCAAATGACGAACCGGCAACGTTTGAAATACATCTCGGATTTGTTTCGAATGTCCATATATTAAAAACATTCATACAAATTCTTATATATAATTCATCTATTTAATGGATTCATTCCATTAGTTCTATACATTTCATACGTTTTCATACATTGTTTCCAAGCCATAAATTTGTTTTGCACAACATTTATTTTTTAAAGCCATTTTAAATATAAGTTTTTAATGGCACTCTTTCATTATTTTTTAGAAATGAAATTTGTATTTTTTAGGAATGCATGTCTTTAAAATAACAACTTTACGAAGATCTTATTTCGCATTTTATGCGTAGGGAAAGTATATAATAATAATCATATGTCATACTTTGCTTAAAAACGACAAGCATTCTATGAAATGCCTAGGAATTCTATAGAATACCAGCGTTTCATACATTGCTGGTAGCATATACAATATATTAAAAATAAAGAAGACATGTTACGCGTCTTATCAGAATTTAAAACATTATTCTGTTTAATAATAGCTAGTTTATCACTGAAAAAGTTCTACTTCGAAAACACATTTCCCACTTTTGATTGCCCTGTAACGGCCTTTCTCGCTTTCCAGATTAGTAATTTGGCCCGAAAGACAGCCTGTTAAAAACTCCTGTAAAAGGGGTTGGTTCTCAGTCACTTTCCAAAATCGATAATCAGAGAAAGAGAGGGGAGGGCAATCAATCGTTGAATCAGTAGTGCATGTCTGCATTAGGAGCTGTCTTAGTTCTTAGTCACTCATTAGACCAACCCCTCCCTTCATTTTTTTCCCTGTCTCACTTTCTGAATACCATACTATAAAAGGATTCAGTGTTGGGGATTACATCAAAATGCACCCACCGAAGAGACCCACCCTCATCCTCGGCTGCCTATTACGTGTGGCGTGACATGTTTTCGTTAGGATTTAACGAAATGTGTTTTAGGCAACTTGCAACAGCCAATTTCAGGTAATCAGGCGGGCCGGAAGTGTAAAACTTCGCATACTATTTCAGCAGCTTTTCATGCAAGTGTCGATTCTGTGTAGTTAGTTTCATTTAAAATGCCAGTTTGTTTTAACTCTTCTAATTCTAATGTCCCTTAATAGAGTTGTTTCTTACGTTTTATGTTCGGATAAGATTAATATTTTATGTTAAAATAAATTTTTCTCTCGATGAAAATATGTATCCTTATTCTTCTTTAACCACTTCACCGTTTTACAAATTTCAAATTTTTGTTACCTATTTCCCCTTTAGTGAATATGGTCACTTTACTTAACCTGATCCGCCAAACTAAGTTAATGGCACTACACGGTTAGGAAGTCATCCTAGTCATTGCTAGCAATCTGACGGTTAGGCCGCCTTTCTACATTTTACATTAATCTTTAGTTTCTTGGATATAATTATTTTCATTCACTTGCTTCATTATCTCTAAGATGCCCTTGTTGCAGTAATAGTCCGTGATCAGTCTATTCACAGGATATGTGATGTAGTTGGAAGGAACCACTTTAGTGAAGTGAAACTTTATTTTGTATGATCCACAATACTTCTCTGGAAAGAGCGAGACCAGTATGACCATAAATATCCTCTTTTCATTTTCGCCGTATTCTGGAAGCTGGAAATCACAAAGCGACGATTTTCTCTTGGGGTAATGCCCGACGAGTGTATCTCGTTCTTGACACCTTAGGACACTTTTCAAATCAACGACTTTGTCTTAGGGAAAACGGCGATGTTGTTAAATAATACACATAACTGGAAAAATTTATAATTCCAAAGACAAAATTTAAATATAGTGCTATTATTATTATTATTATTATTATTATTATTATTATTTCCTATTTTTGAGTGATTAGTTATTTATATCAACACTTGATGATTTTCTTTAGAGATTGGAAATTCATGGGTCGCCAACTGGATAAAAGCTGGTGGATACTGATAGTTCGGACTGAGTTGAATCACGGCTAACAGATTGGTTACATGGATGTTTTCATCGGTTTTTCTATGTGTAACGTGAACACAAAACATTTTTCCTTAAAATGTAATCTATGAAGGCAACCTCCCTCTAGGCTGATGGCCCTTATGCGCTTTGCCACATTCAGTTAAACAGAAGCAAAGCAATAAAACTATTGATCAAAATGCACGTTTTCACTGAACCCTCGGAAATCGATAACATTCAAGCTTCATCTTGTTCCTTCCTCTTGGCACCAACTTATTGCTGGGTTTTCTTGAAAGTCGGAGCTTAATCAGTGCCTTTCTTCTGGCTGTGAAGAACTTCACCGCATTAATTATAACAGCAACAGCGATGTTGAAAAAAAAGTCTTGTATATTAACCGATTCTCTTCATTGAAGCCTTGAAAGTTGAAGTCGCGTAATATTATTGCGGCTAATGTTATTATTCCTATATTATTATCCAATTGCCGAAGTTTCATCCTTTTGTATACGAAAACTTGGGAAATTCGTTGCTTATTGTGATCAACAATGCGGTTAATATGACCAAAATATTATAGAAAGTTTTTTCAAACTCAAGTAAGTCTTCAAACATAGTCAAAATGGATTATAAATATTTCCAATTGACAGAGAAATGTCGCCAATCAAGGGATTAAGCCTCCAGACAGCTTAGTTTTGATTTCGATCAACCAATTAAAATTAAGGAAAAAAAACCTAATTTGTCGCTCATACTGAATAACTATCGAGTTTGAGGGGGGTTAGACATAATCCCTTCTCCTTCAGAGGCCCCCATCCCGAAACAATTCTCCTAAATTTTTTTCTGCCTTTTCCTTGATCCTGAAAACAAAAACCATGAAAACATCTACTAAGTTTAGCATATTCGTTTTCAAAGGGGGATTTTCTCCAGGTTGTTAAGATTAGGGATACATTATCCCTGAAATAATTTCCAGAAACGTTTTGAGGAGTTCATAAATGAATTTTTGCATTAAAGACTTTTTGAACAATTCATAAACAGATTTTTTTCATTCTAATGATTAAAAGGCTGTAAATATAAGCATTTATACGTTTCTGGTTAGATTTTTATTAAATAAGTTAAATTTCATTGCTGTTTTGAAGAGCATTTTTTTTCATCGTTTAATATTATTATTCAGGTAGTATTATCAGATCAGAATAATCGCAGATAAACGTTATCACATTAAGTGCACCTACTGTTTTCCAGTTTGTATTCTATTCATACTATTTAGTACCAACATTTGTTTTTAAAGTCAGCGTTTTTTTTTTTTTTTTTTTTTGGTTTGGGTAAAATCTTACGAAAATAGAGATTACAACCCGAAGGCAGTCTAGAAATAGGCGATTAACAGAAAAAGATATTTAAAAGCGTATTCAAAACACTTTCTTTGTATGAAATATTCATATAATGATGATGGTGGAAAACACTGACTACCTGAACTTTCGAACTGAATAAAATAAACTCTTTCAGGGAAATTTTAGACTTATCAGTGATGCTCATCTTCTGCCGTACGAGTAAAATAAAATTTGAAAATTTGTCGAAAATCCAAAATAGGCATTACTGAATAGGCATATCGTACAATGTTATTAAGTTTTGACCAAATATGTGAAATCGGTGTGCCTTTAAATTCTAACAGATCACAGAGTTTGCTAAATTAGAAAGTTTTTATGAAAGTTAGCACGAAAACAATTATAGTGTCTAATTATAGCAAATTACAAAAGTCTAATTACAATATACGGTTTAATTACAGTATATTTTAGTTGCCTAAAGGATGCTTTCGTAGAGGACTTTTAGAAAGTCCTCTACAAAACTGAGTAACTGGCTCGTATACACGTTACACATGGGGAAAACCACAAAACACTTCGGTTTATTTTTAAAGTTAGTATTTAAAATAGTGCATAATAGTATATTGATTTTATGATTGATATCATATTTATTAGATATAATTATAGTAGTTATAATAATTACAATAATAGTAGGCCAACAGTCATAATTTATAACAGTTCATAATAGTTCCTTGAGATAAAGTTTATTATATGAATTCGTGCCTTCTTCATCTTCTTTTACTATATCATTATTATTCCATGGATTTGTTTTTAAGATAATTACTTAATTTTAGATGAATTGCAGCTTCAAAAATGAATTTTGACGTTAATTAGGTTAGTGCTCACATAAGTTCTTGCCTATTGAAGATAGATATTTGATTGTATTTTCTATTTTATTTTTTAAATGTTTGTTGTTAATTGCAAAACGAAGGAAGGCATTGATATTTGAATTAGGCAATTTAATATGAGTTGACTTTGTTAATGGACATTGAGTGATATAATGGATTGGATAAGATGCACATTGCTCAGAGTTTAAGATGTTTATTCTGAAGAAGTGTGGGGGAAATGACCCCTGTCCAGTTAAAAAGCGGTTTATATAACCACTGACCACTGTACTTGTATCATTTACATGAGGTGCTATTTGATGTAATTATGATATGCCTTCCTGTATTTGTTGTTGTCCATTCTTCTTCCCACATTTGGAGGCTGATTTTATGTAGATATTTCTTGAGGTATGATTTCGGCCAGGAGATTTTTCTTGAAGGAATATTGTTATTGGTAGTAGCTGATTTGGCGGCTGAATCGGCTTCTTCGTTACCAAGAACTCCGTCGTGAGCCTTTATCCAATACATGTTTGGTGATATTTGAGGATATTGGATAATTTTTTATTAAAAATATCTTGAATTATTTCAGATGTGTGTTTGGGATTTTGTAGATCTAGTATTGCTGATTGACTATCTGAGAAAATATTGATTTTTTGTAAATTGTTATCGATTGAATATTCTGTTGCCATTCGAATTGCGTGTAGTTCTGCTTGGAAGATACTAGTTTCCTTGGCGAGTCGGTTTTGGAGAGTTATTTTCTGGGTTTGACTACCAGTGTTCAGCGACTTACCGCTCGGTCGCTGGTGAGCCTTAATTAGAGTACATAAAAATGGGATGTGGTCACCATATGACTTTCTCGTACGGCCTATTAAATTATGCACATTTTTTGCTGCACTTCATTTAAGCTTGTTTCCTTGAATTTTATTAGGGATATGTTTCTAATTCAGTCAATTTAGTTCTCACTTTACGGCAAAGCAAAAATGTATACAATCTCATTACATCTTCATAAAAATTTTGAAATACAGAAAAACCTAAAGCACCAAAAAGTATTAAAGAAAGTAATTTGAACTTAGCATTTATTGTATACTCTACACAAAAAGAAATGGGACACTTCTATAATTCCCATTCTACTGGGCCAATTGATAAATTCAGATTATGTTTTCATGTCTCGAAAAAACAACTTTAGATATACATTCGATTTATATACAGCATTATTCTAAAATAGCTACTCTGACACAAAATTGGACGATTTGTTATCTTTATTCCGATTCTACGACTCAGAGTTTGTCAACGTGCCAAATTTTGTAAAAATCGCACGACTAGTTTTTAAAACATTCGCTCTCAAAATATTAGTTCCTCAACTTCCCCCCCCTTTTTGTGCAGAGTGTATATCTCACATCAGCTGTATAAATGACAAAGCTGGGTGGAAAAATTGACTCTAAACTCTTACTTTATAATTGAAAGTAAAATCCGAAGATTATCAGTCAAAAGCCACCACTGCGTCTGGGAAACTGCTTCTATAGATTGCTTTAAAGACGCAATCGTCGATAATCGATTGATTGATAGACGAACCTGATTAACCTCCCATTGATTCCCATTTAATATCTCTATACGATCTCAACTAATGTTCAATTTGTGATTAGTTTTCATAAGATCTATATTTAAAGCAATATATATATATATATAATGTAAGAAAAGCTTATGAACTAAACAAAAAGGACCTATGTCACGCAAACTTGTATCTATGCATAAATACTGTACAAACTTACACACACAAGACACACACACACACATTGTATATAATAGAGAATATATAAATAAAAATTATTTCCTGTGAAATACGAAGGGAAATTTAGTAGATATTAAATGTGTACTATTGTGGAAATTAATAAATGGAATTTGCAAATAATGAAATTGGTGATTCCGATTCCACAGAAAGATTCCCGTCTCATCAAGGGAAACTGGCGCCTCTCCATACAATCACCACCAATTCACGAGGAGAGCATTTAATCATTTTGCATTTCTGAACAAAATCCGAACTCCAATCTTAAATTTCCTATTCAATTTCATAAAATTCGAATTTAAATCTTAAAGAAGATAAGAAAATTTAGGATTTTTTTCAGAAATGCGAAATCGAAATAACGAAACGTGCTACTCATGAATTGTTGGTGATAGTATGGAGAGGTTCTAACATATATATATAAGTTTGCGTGAGCCTTGCTTCCGTGTTTATCCGATATCGTAAAGCTGTTCGAATTTCTATAAGCAGAAAATTTCAGGTGCTCCTAGTGCCCACTTTCCAGTTATACGCAATCAAAGCCTTCAAAGAAGAGTTTATCATAAAAAGTGTTTAAAGACGAAGTACTGCACTTCCTCGCGTATTCTCCTCTCTAACGTTTTAGCACCAGATTCTAAAAAGTTTTAAAATATTCCCGTAATTTTCCTGTTCCTCAATGCATTCAGAGAACAAGCTTACCTAAATTTTGAAATGGATTCATCCATATAGTCAATATTTTCGTCTTACTAACAAAGACAAACACTCGCAATATATCTGCGAAGGTCATGCCGAACTTTTCCCTTCTATCTGTTGATGTTTGTGTCAGTCTTATACGAGAAACGAAGCGAAGCAAATCGGAATGATATTAAGTTTAGGATTTTTCTAAGTCAGCTGCACATTCATCTTCACTAATTATTTATGGAGGACTTGAGGTCTGTCAAAGACAACAGATTTAAGTTACAGGGAAGTAGAAATGAAGATATCTTATTAGATCGTGGAATGCTAATATTAGTATGTATTCTTAAGTTTCTTTTAAAGGAATTACATTGTGATATTTACCTGCAGTTCATTGATTACTACTTTTCATTTCTTATGTTCTCTGTTGTAACCGTGTCTTTCGGATATTAAATTATTTACAAAATTTTTCCCTCTCGATTTTTGGACGTTAAAATTAGTAAAATAAAAGACAAATACACGGAGAAATATGGCACACACACACACATATATATATATATATAATTCATTTTAAAAAACATTATATTAATTATAAATCAGGAAATATGGAAATATAAGGGCATTATCTGTAATTTTTAACTTATAAAGCTAAATTCGATTTCAGAAATTATAAGGTTTGTTTCCGCCTTTCGCTTTTGAACATAAAATGGTATAAGCAGAAAAATGTTTTAAAATGTATTACATTTTAAGTTTTAAGATGTCAAGACCCGATTACAGTCTGTATATTACTACAAAATTTCGTCATCACCTTTGGATGGGATTTACATGCAGAAGAGAGTGTACGGAAATGTAAGACATTTTCTAATCAGTATATTATAGTGTTTGGCGAACGAATTTTATTTTTTATATTTATGCAAAAAAATAACATTTGTTGAGAAATGCTTTCAGGAAGTTCAGATAAAATAGCTTTTAAACGATTCACTTTCTTACTTTGATGCGCTTTTAAGTAATTAAGTAATGCATATTTATAATATCGAATATAAATCTTATGCATTGTTGATTAGTAACGACATGCTAGCGAAAATTCCTGTCTATTGCAAACGGTTATCGTGATTCTGATTTCCGCATATAACGGACAAGATTTATCTGCTAATTGGGAATAATAGGATCTTATCGAAGTGCTACGAAAGCATCCTTTTATTCTTCAAAATGTTTAATGGACAATTACCCTTACAGTATTTAGAAATCAGATGAATCTTATGTCCAGTTTACGGTGCTATATTAATTAAAATTTTTATTAAGGTGTAGAATACGTTTAAATGTATGCCCTGGTAGAGAACATATCAGCTTCGCACTACAGAATAATGCTCAAAGGTAATTTATGACATTTACTGCAGAAGTTTTCAAGTCATTATTTTAATTTCATCCATTTGTCCTACTCTGTCAGTGAGCCACAGCAAATAATATAATCAAGAATATTTTATTTTTTAATTAGATTTCCGTATTCAATCGTATAAAAATATGAACATTTGCGCATATTTAACGTAACCATTCTAACAGTTACGTTTTAAAATCTAAACATGAATTCTGTAACTGATGCCGTTAACCATCATACCGAAATAATAAACGTAGTCGAAGTTTTTAAAAGGCGAACTAATAACTATATGGTTAACTACGATACCTAAAAGCCCTTTCTGTTTATTAGTTACTTCCATAAAAATAATTAAAAATAACGATAGTTAAAATGTTCGCAATTTTAAGCTTTAAGGAATTAACATAGTCCAAATAAGCATATTGTAAAAACAGCGAATTTTCATTTGTTCTATATGCACGTGGCAGTTAGGCTTAGAGTTTGCGCTTGCGCTTGTTTCCAGGGAAAAAAAAAAAAAAAAAAACACGTGGCCCCCCAACTTTTGGGAATGTTCCCTCCAGCCAAACCTTAATGGCACAAAGTCAGATGTTCACATTCCATTGATTTGCGAACTTAAAAATTGCAAGCACACAGGTGAATGGAAATTTTTACCTTCTGGAGACTCGTAGAAAGGAATTTCGGACGAGTTGCGTCAGATGACAGTGTTTTAAAGATGTTCCATTGATGATTTTGATTGTAAATAGTTTATTCGTTTGTATTAAGCCAGAAATAAAACTTCATGTCTTTAACTTCACAGTCCTGATTTTCGTGGTAGACTGTGGTATTACGATATCCATAATGTATCAACGTAGTAGGAGTGAAAACGTTTTTCTCAAGTGCTTTTGGGATGTAGTAGTTAGCATATTAATGGTTCAGTAATTTGAAGACCTGTATTCGATCCTCTGAGAAGGTACGATAAAGTTTTTAAGAAACTCCACTCGCAAACTACAAATGTGTCTGAAAATGAATCAAAATTTATCAGAAAGCACAATAAAAGGTTAAAAATAGTTAAAAATTAAAAACAAATTGTCATCCCTTTTGGATATTTCCGATCTTCTTATCAAGGACGAAAGTTTAATTAAAAGTAAATGCAAATATGCTAAAACTTTACTCGTGTTTGTTTACCAGTTTACATGCTATTTCATCATTTTAAAACCTTTTTAAAAAATTTCTTAAAGACTTTAATGCTGTATATAGGTGTAAAATAGTTATAAATTCTCATTTATAATTCTAGTTCATCAGTTTTTATGAAGTTAGTACCTAGAAAAGTTTCAAAAATATAATTGTGTATTTTTGTAACTATATATCGATATGAAATAGTTTATCTCAGAAGTTGAAAAAAAATGGAAATGAATAAAAGCCAATAATATTTTACGCATTTCAACATTTCGAATTTTTAGAACAGAGCTTTTTGATTTGTAACTGCAGTTCATTTCTTCCTAGTACTCTGCAGTCAACTTGGAAGTAATTATATCCTTCCTCACTCGTGATTTCGAGATGTAAGTAGTTAATACGCCCATCTAGCAGCTGGAAAATCTGTGGTTCAAATCCTGAACAGAACACATTAAGTTAATTGATTATTAAATTTATTTTACGTGTTTCCTGCAGTAAAAATTGCAGTAGTGGTTGGCACCTCCTGCTGTTGTCTGCTACTTTAAAACTGACATTTCGAGGTCTTTCCAACCCTCCCCCATATGCGATAGAACACGTGTCGTCATCACAGCACAGCACCTATTTTCTCCTCCTCATCTGAAACTATTTAGAAGCGAAATAATCTAAACGAAAATGAAGTGAAAAGAAAAATTCGGGAATTCAATCATGTTCCACCGCTTGTCGTTACCGTGGTTACGAAGCAAAGCGGGAGGGGGAAAAGACTTTTAAGTGCTTATTTTAAAGTACTTGACTGTAGATATTTGAAGATCTTCGGACACAGCTGTTTGCTGCACCAAAAATAATAAAACTCAGACTCAAAATGTCGGCAGGTGTAATAGATTGTTGTTTCTCTGTACGTGAAAGGATTTTTTTATAACATTTTGAACATCTGTAAGAAAACGTTTCGGTGAATTTGCTATTTCTCAATTCAGTACTCATGGAATTTTTTTGTGAATTATGGGGCACATAATATGAAACAATTTCTTGCTGAATTTCAGATAATATTTAATATAGTTTTATTGGACACCGGATAACTGATTTCATACTCTTAGTTTTTAATTTAGCGACTTTAGTAAAGTATAATTTATTTGTAATTTTTAAGACTAACATTAAGGTCCATCTCTCATTCTATCTATCTGTTTATCTATATATATTCACTTTTTGATGAATGTGCATATATAATTTCCTCCATCTTTTCTTTCTATCATGTATCAAACCAAAGGAATTCCATAGCAACAGTTAACAAGGGATGAACAATAAACGGAAAATACCCACATCTGGAATATAATAGTATTTCATTAATATGACGTAGGTTCACATTTGGAAGTCGCTTTGCGACTGTCTGAGACACGGGTTTAGGTATTTTTAGCTATTCGTTTTGCCGAATAGCATTTGTTTCACTTCATGACGTAGAGGAGGATAATACTTTCCCTTCTGGCTTTTGCCTTATCCTATTCGGATGATACTGAGACCATCGAGTTGTACTGGGCAAAGAAGATGTTCAAGCTCACTTTCATGTTCTTCAAAAAAACATAAAAGTGTACTGATAAACATATGACATTAAAATATGTGCGATGCTTACGAATTTTAATTTGCTTCTCTGAAAATTTGTCTCTACGTAATTAAAGAAAAGCTCATGTTTTAAAAAATTCAGCTTTTACTCGAAAAATCATGAAAATACTTCAAAGACTTTTTATTTATATTATTATGAAGAAAGCCGTTAAATTTGTTAACAAAGTATTTGATTACTTGAATTTAAATGTATGAGAGCTATTAGAAAAATTAGATTACGTGGTTTAAATAATTCGGCTGTGATTAAGATAGAACATTTCTATTAAAGAGAAAAATTTGTCTCATCTCTTGAAAATGATCTTTCTTCTAATTCTTTTCAAAATATTTTTTTGTTTGTTACTACTTCTACCACCTTTGCATTCATGACTATCAATATTTAATCTTATTTCTTCTTCGAACATTTTGAATGACTAAATTATTTACGGTATTTTGAAATGGAAAATATTCTGAGAAATAAATGTGATAAAGATATTTTTTCGTTTCTGACGAATTTTCATTGATGTCGTTTTGTATCTGTTAAATTAATATTATTACTAATTTAATTTCTTTGTGACAGCTTTCTAGTAATCGCTACTGAAACGAATTGAGTGGAGTACTTTAAAGCGATTTCATATATTACTTCTTTTAAATTCTGAACTTTTGACTTGAAATAAAACGAAAGTGCGAAGTTTTCTTTTTCTTTTTCTAATCCTAATTTTAAGCGTCAATAAATCAAAATGTCAAAATTTATGATAAATTTATTTTTATCTTTACAAATAATAGGTATATGTCTTTCATTTTGCTACAAACATTTTATTTGTATGTATGATGCGTGATAAAATTTATAGTTATAGATCCAGTTTAAGAATATTTAAGAAGTCTCCATAAAAATGTGAAATAAATTAGAATTTAAGCAATGTAATTTCAATTACGCACTTTAATTACTTCATTTTAGTTTAAATAGGAATTATGTTTTATTAATATTATTGTTTTGAATGCTCTCCATTAATTATTTTTTAAATTTATTCTATTTCAAGAAATTATTGTTATTATTTCTTACAATAAACACACTGTGTTTAATGTTAGCTATTAGATTTTAGAGGCATTAGGTTTTTTTTATGCTGGAAATGTGAAAAATGTGCAATGCGTTTGCCGGGTCTCGAACCTGGATCTCTCGAATACGCGCTGAGTGTGCTACCGTTACACCACGAAGGCATGCTGGAAGAAGGGATAAAATACATTATATCATATTCAACCTACCAGAAATATGAACGAATTACTTGTATGATAAACAAACATTAGATTTTTCACATTTAACGAGAGTAATTAGAAAGCGTATGAACGTAAACTGTACACACATAAGCATGCTTCTATGTGTACTGAAAAGCGAGAATTAAAGTATTATGTGAAAAAAGTTTAGGAAATGCCAGCAAAAATTAATTTCAGCTTTTTGTATGCATTTTCCTAAATACAGTCTACCAAAGATGTTGTCATTTTCAAAAACGAGAAATCCCTGGCAATTTCTAGGCAGAACGGACCCACCAGTGGTCGAGCGGCTAAGGTCGCTAAACGCTAGTAGTTTGACCCTGGTTCGAATCTTAGGAAGCGTGCTGGCTGAGAGAACAATTTTGTTTCACAGTCCATGTGTAACACAAATATGAGCCAGTTTCTCGTATAAATGTTTCCATAAAGGCAACCTATCGCACTAAATATTCTAAAGTAAAATTCTCTTAGGTTTGACATATTATATTTTTTTTAATGTCTCGACGAGAATTCTGCGAAATCTGAAATTAAATTAAATACGTTTTAACAAGTAAAATGAATATTCATTTGTACATTTTTGAATATTCATTTATACATTTTTATTTATTTTGCATTATTATTTTATTTTAATGACATTTAAAGTTTTTTTAACTATCCAAATCACATTTCAACCGAAGCGACTGTTCTGAGAATTGCTTCCTAAATTAAAAAATCTCACGTTTCTTCTTCAACATGGCTTATTCTCTTAATAGCACATTTCTGTTGCTCAAACTTTATTTTATCCCTCAAGCGTTCTTTTTCCGGATTCAAAACGTAATTTTTTAGGCTTGTATTGCGACACATTCCTATTCTTAAACAGAATCCCTAACTATACCTTATTACATTAACAAATTAAAAAAATCTGGGCAGAACGTTCTGGGTGTATAACCTACTTTTATAGGTAATAGGTATTTCATCTTCAGCAGCTGTTGAAAACATATCGCTATTTTAAATGAAAAGAGTTGGGGAAAACTGTGTCTTCGCAGAGGATCGAAAAGACATTCGAACTGCAAGCTGGATTTGTTGACCAGCACTCTATAATGGCGTATGGGGTGTACAATTTCAATTCTTTCCAAATTAACCAAAGAAACCTTCTCAAAAAAGGTATCTATTTCTTTCGCATTAAAGCTAAAGTTGGTATAACTTTGTTTTCGCTATTTACTGAAATTTAATGGGAGTCTATTGCATACATTTATTTTACCTTTAAAAGAAAGTAGACTTGTTTGAGCCTACTTTCTTTTAAAAATAGGAAATAGATACTTTTCCCTCTTCTTAATAAATATTAAATTATTAATTATGCTAATGCATTAGAGAGACATTTTGCTCGAAGAGAGATGCCTGGGTAGAAGACATTCTGCAGGGAACAGACATGCTGTGAGAAATAGGCATATCAAACATATGATATATTTAGAAAAATGGTTTAGTAGAATCCTTTTTAAACGGCAGCAAAGGACCGCATCTATTCCGGATAAGAGTTTTCTCCGGATAATTGAATATATGTTTGTAAAATATGCTTGTTTGTGTTTTGAGATGTCATCTGTAGATATTAAAGCATACGAAATCAGTCAGTAGTGTTTCTAATCTATAAGCCAAAATTAAATAAGTAATACTGAAATCGTACAGATTATTTAAAATTAAAATACGTAACTAGATTTTATATTTCAGGAAAACAAAATTAAACAACATATTAAAATTACCATATTTATTATTAAATAAGAATTACGAATTTTTTTGTATGATGCCATGTAACTTCAAACAACTGCTTATTAGATTTTCGGCATAGTTTTACGAAATTTGCTGTGTATATAATGAAGCATAATAACATCACGTACGTGCAAAGACGAACATTTCTCGGGAAATCTGAAAGTCTGCTATTCTTCGCCAGTTGAACTTCCACGTAACTTTCGCACTCTGTATAACGTCTTCATACTTCTCTTTTCCCAGTACATGTCTGGTTATTTCCTCGTCACCTTGAAAGATTGCGAAGGGAACACAATTGTTTGCATCCATCCAAGCCTGTAGCTCTCCTTCACTAAAACGTAAACATCGAATATGTAAGTAAATCCAATATGCCTGATACGGGCATCGGAATGTTTTAAAGCCATGTCATTCGTATCGTCATCTACAATTCGTCTTTGTTGCTCGACTCGTCATCAACTAACATGATCGTAGGTCACTATTTGCAGTAATATTCATGTAATATAATGTTCTTCATAATATTCTAGGAAAAAAAAGTAAATATGACATTCTTCAGAGAGAATTTTTTTCTGAAAACCGTGGAAGCTATTTTCAAAGTTCACACTTCGACGCACAAAAAGGGTTAAGTAGTTCATCTTTATATTTTAGATAACTTCTTGATTCACTAGTTTTATAAGTTTCACTAGTTTAATATGTTGGGCGGCAGAAGCATAACACAAATAGTCTTAAGTCTTCAGATTATTAGCTCATTACGTAATTTATCTCATATCTCTAAATTTCGGATTTAAACCTATAATTCCAGATTTGACGGTATTTTGATATTGCTGGGGAAATTGGTAACTGTTAGAGGGATTTTACTGTAATATGCTCAGAGAATATTCTTATATTTAATCCTTAGGATCATTTGAAAAATATATTGATATTTTAAATGAAAAGATTTATAGAGAGAACTGTCTTTTGATTAAGACACAATAACACGCCGAATAAGTACTAATTCAGAAGTCAAACAACAAAAATCAGCGTTAATTTTCAAAGGACTAGTTTCGATGGTTTTACCGAACCACCATCCTCAGCTGCAAAACCGCAAATGAACAAGATAGGAAATAATGATTAGATAAGATAAGAAAGCCTGGACATGAATAAGCAAGTGGCGCCATCTGTTGGTGAAACCAGAACTGAAAGATAATTTCTTTAAAGGCCAAAGGCAAAGATGGATTGGAATTAGGATCGTTAACAAGAACAGAAAGATTTTTCTGAATGTGAAATGCCTCTAGAAAAATGTCTTTTGACTCAGAAATAAAGTTAAGATCAATTGCAAAGTGAATTTGCTGACCAGTGCCTTGCCACGGTGTATGGGAAGAATGCTTTTTCTTTGCAGATTAACCAAAGCAAACTGTTATCACATGCGATTCTTTGTTTCTGTACGATAGTGTAAAGTTATTTTGTTGTCCAGCATTAGGGTTTTATATATAAGTTGGTTCCTATATATGCGAGAAACTGTACAAATATATCAGAAAATCTATCTTGCCCTTCCAAAAATACGTGAAATGACGTATGACCTTGAATTAGGTGCTTTTTTATCATCACCTTGAATGTGTCTTCTCCTTTAACATGTCATATTTGCTGGGAAATCAAATCACATTTACAGCTAACGTCTAGGCTAGAAACTTCCAGAACTGATCATGCTACCTTCATAAAATTTATTCATTGATTCTACGATTTCATCTTAAGTAGTTTTAAATCACGAGAGATTTTAGATAGAAAGATATAATTTTAAAAAATTTGAAACCATATTTTCTTAAAAAATTCTATAAAACACAATATATTTTTACAGTACATAAATTATTTATGAATGTGATACAAAACGTTATCGAAAGATAAAATACAAACTATAAAAGTACAAGTAATTTAAAAATAAGTATCGGAACAAGTTATACTATTCCTTCTCACGAGATCGAAATTTATATTTCTAATTCAAAGTAATTTTTTCTCTTAATTATTATTATTAGTCCAAAGGGGCAATTTGCTCACAAGGACTATTAATTTCGTTTTGGCAATTTGCGTCGATTCACGATAAGCGTTGTTTCACTTCTTAAATTGTTGCCACCAAATATTATCGCCATGTATTATATTAAAAAAATTAAACAATGAAGAACGTGCACGAATGTATGTATGTTTCTCTCATTATTATAAAACAACGGTACCTAGAGCCATCAAAATTTGAATAACGTAACGATATTGCTGTTGAACTGAATTTTTTAGTTTAAGTGCGAAGAACGTAATATTTAATAAATAGAGGTAATACACAAAACGTTAAAAAAAAGTCTGTTTGAACGTAATTTAAAATCTGAAACTTTTCAGTTTTTTTTTAACCCTTTCTTTGGATTTCTTTTAAATTTTGCATTTGCTGCATTAAAAACCTTAAAAAAAGGATCGGGTAGCTGCATTCGAAAAAAAAAAAGAGATATTTTATGTTAAATAGCATAATATCTTTTATTAGAAAATTAAAGTCGATAGTAAAAACAGAAAATTTTAAAATCGTCTGTCGAATCTGAAATTTGAGTCTGAAACTGAGTCTAGAATTTTTATTTGAAAAACGGAACTCGGAAGACTATAACGAACATTCATTAAAAGGCAAAGGTTAATTATACATCAAAAAAGTCTCAATTTGCGAACGTAAATTTGCATGATAACGCTATTTTTTCATATTTCAGTTACAATGTTAATATTCGTTAATCAAAGCAGCAATTCCACTACATTGTATTAACATCTTTTGATAGATGCTGTTGACAAATATACGTTTAAGACACCGCTTGTTTTAGGAGCATTTTTGTACTTGTACGAAAGCATGTTAAAATGAAATTCAGACTGGAAGTTTTCATTCGTTATTGAAAAATTAGTTAATCATGTTATTTCGCAAGAAAAATTAAATATTTATTGCATTAAAAATATTTATTATACGGCGAAATTAAATATTTATTATACCGCAAAAAAACGGGAATTTTTGTAATTTAATTACAGTAATATTCAAAATTATTACGCCGTGTAAAAAATTAACAGCAATCATGTCACTGCTAAAATTTTTAAGTTAAGAAAAGAATAAAAATGAATTTCTGGTAATAGTAACGATAGTAGTAATAATAGGTGATGTTTACCTAGCACCAGTAATGGAGATTACGCATAATGCAAAGCAAGATATGAGTGTAATAACTAAATATTCTTGTGCTTTTTTGATACTAGTTTGCATTTATAATAAGCATAAGGAATAGGTATTCTTGTAGCTCATACAAATTGTGGACTTAATTTAGCACACACAAAACGTGTGTTGTTAAGTGCACAGAATATCCACGCTGCCATAGTGTGAATACTATGAAAACAGCATGTTTGCATGATTGTTTCCCTTGCCGACATTTTGACGCTGAGGAACCTGCAAGAAATACTGTAACAAACAAGGAGTTGTTAAAAATTAACTGAACTCTAAAAGTACTTTAAAGAATGTAAAAAGTACAAAATGAGTTATGTTATAGTTGCTGATGTAGCTAAGAACAAGCCGATTAATTTTATCGTGGCAAGGAGTGCAATACTGCACCTGTTGTTGGCATGAGAAGTGAGATAAGTAAACTATATTATAAAATAATTTAATATCTCTAAGAAGGTATTTTTCCATTATTCTATTTCATGTCCTAGCAAAAAGTAAATAAATAAAAAAATAAAATAAAAAATTTGTTGCAACTTTACTTGGGGCTAATACATCTCAATCATCGTAAGTAAGTGATCCAGTAAAAAATATGAAACTTTATCTTTAATAAATGTCCTTCTCTTATGAAATGTATACAAAAGTTATCCTATGAGCAAGCTTTATTTTTCTTTTGGTTAGCATTGTCATTTGGATAAGTAATATTAAATATTTTATTTTTCGTTTGTATCTTGAATTTCGGGGCTATATTCCTTAATTAGTCGGAGCCTATCGAACAGCTTAAATTACTTTAGATATAAATCTGGAATCAATGAATATGAAAATCAGATTGCAAAATTTTATTTCTGTGACTGTTGTAGTCATAAGATATTTAAAAGTTTTTTAATTGCAAACTCTTTTCATTGTATGTTAACTCCAATCTGAAACGCATCATTCGTATTAAAATACCATACTTCCTCACGTATGCCCCCTTAGCAATTTTAAACTATGCTCCGAAAATTTTAAAAATATTCGCATAATTTTTCCTTTGCTTTACTGTACATAGTGTTTTCCTCTGAGGGCCAGTTTATTATTAAATAGTATTCCCTTCTTTATCATTAATTTTATTCAGTGTATTCAATTTCTATTTGCATTTTTGTATTGGCGTTTCAGGCATTTTATTTTTGTTGCATTTATTATTTGAAACGTATTTTGTGTAGATTATTAGTATTTGGATGTGGCAAGTATTCTCATGCTCAAGAAATTTTTCAAACATGTGATTTACCCTTACTTCTACTATTTACGTTCTAGCTTATTTTAGACTTATATACTGCTAATGAGATCGATCTTTCGAAAATCGGGACCTTTTTTTTAGCCCTCCTTCTCCTTCGTTCCTCTTATATTTTTCTTGTGAACTGCCATCAAGACTCATCTCTGTGAGCTGCCTCTTAGAATTTCACAAGGTTACTGAGCCGGACACGCTCAATCACCGTCAGGTATTGTAAAGGTAATATTACCATGAATTCTTATTAGAATGTAGGTTCTTTATAAAGAAATAATATTGTGATACTTACCAGTAGTTTATTCATGATTACTTTTCATTATGTTCTTACTGTCATCTCGTTCTTTAGAAATTAAATTACTCGTATAATTTTCGTCTCTCGATTTTCGGACGATAAAATAGTTAAAAAAGTGGGAAAATACGCGAGGAAATGGGGTTTAATTTAGCAGTACGTTCTCTTATTCCTACAAATATTATACAAATTAATTGTGTGTTGAATAATGTGTTGCGGAAATAAATGAATGCTTACTTTTCTTTCGTTACATGTAATATTAAGTTCACTCGGTTATAAAAGACTTAAATATGATATTGTAATCATATAAATTGACTCAGTTACTTACACCCGTAATTTTACGTTTGAAAGTTTTGCGGCCTTCTGTTTTTATTTGCATTTTCCAAGTAGCACCTTTCTATATTACCTCGAATAATTAGCAATTTGTTGTGTTTTTGAAGTCGAAAAGGCTTAATATTCGACATCTTGAAATCTATTTCAATCATTGAATTACGTATATTAACTCGAAAAGTACATTTATTGTTTTAACTATGTACTCTCAATATATAGCAAAAGATATCAGTTCAAAGAATTATAAAGTAAAATCTTACATTTTCGTTTCAGAATAATACTTAAACACTTTTTTCACCACAGCATTTTAGAATATTATGGCACTGATTTTTGTAATGCTAAAGGGGGATGCTGCAACATGAGAAGCTATCTGCTTCTTAGTACGTGTCATGACAAAATTATTTAAGTCGTGATAAGTGTCTGTAAATTAATATTTATAAGATAAACTTTATTTCCTCTTTTTATGGATGATAGTGCACTGTGTTTTACATTAGGAAAGGCGAGAAGAAAAACAATGTGTGTGGCGTGGATGCAGTCTGCTAATCAGCGTTTAACAATGCAGCCGCCCAGACGGTATAGTGGTTAGGGAAGCTTGACTGTGATACTGCAGGTCCTGGGTTCGAATCCCGGAGAAGGCGTGGTTGTAACTATGTGTCCTTTCATAGGAGGCGATGGTGGCCCACCTATTAGGTGCCTCCATAATAAAGAGAGCAGCACATCTGGCCTTGTATAGATTAATGGACTGTGTTACACTGTAACTGTTCACAATCTGCCATTGGGGAAAAAAAGAATAAAATTCTTAACAATGCTTTTACTCAAAACATTGTGTACAGGGAAGTTTTTTGATTAATTTTATGATTTATTTTGTTAACTTTACTGCTCTTTGTTACTCAAAGTTTGAGTTAATTTGTAAACTAATTCATCAACCTTCGTTCAGTCTTTACTTAATAATACTTACTTACTTTATCCTCGTTTAGTATTATCTTCAAGTCTTAAAATATATATAAAACATTAAAGTTGGATTTATTCTCTACCATTTAATTCTCCAGTTTTCATGCCCATGCAATTCATACCGTAGAGTTCTGTTATTCGATTCGTTAGAGAATCGGAAGCTTATTAGTCTTTACTAAACGTAATGTATTATAATAATTTGGTTTTAAATCAAAGAAGCGATATTATGAAATATTCTATGAAATATTCTTCGTGAAAGTAATTTAAATAGCTGCAGTGAGTTCTTCTTATTTTTTGAAATTGGCTAAATCCACTGTCATCAGCAACGAACAGTTTCCATTTTAACTCAAGTTATAGGAATCTGTTCAAAATATAACATACGAGAGTGATTTCGTTTGGAATTGTCATTACGAACCTGCTATTGCTTTTGTCCTTCTCCTTTAATTTCTATTATCTTCCGCGGCAAACTTGAAATTAGGGTCGTTATGCTCGAGCTATTTCCCTCCGTCAAATATCAACTTTATCGTTGCACCTTACGATATATTAGATGAGTTTTGAAGAAAAATGCATCAAATATTACAAGACTTGTATTTCTTAGATTAATCGATAGCTGAAGTCAAATCCCATCTCCAAGCAGAAGGCAGAAAACTCCGGTTCTTCTAATTTAAAACAAAAGGAAAACCATATCAATATGTTTGCTGCCTAACAGAAAAGTGTGCTGCCCTTCGTAGACTTAGAAGATTTTGAGCAAACACCCCAATTCGATAATGGTCTCCACCGAAATTTCTGCGTTCGCATTTCGAGTCCTTTTGTCTATCATTCATCCATTCAGATTTCTCCTTCCCAAAAAGCAATCTTCAATATCTTGACTGTTCTCAACCACCACCAAGTCTGAAATAACAACAACAACAACATCAGAAGCACTCCAGGAAAAAATGCCACCCGTTAATGCGTACGCCGGAAGAAATAGAGTATTTCCTTTTGCCAGTGTTTATATTTTAGATTAAAGAGTCTCCATCCGATGTATTTTTTTATGCACTTTTTACAGGGCCTCCAACATTTGGTGACGACAGGAATCTTAATGAAGTATCGATAACGCCAACGGTTCAAGCTCTCCTACATCGATTGACGATATCGATTGCTGGGGATATTGATTAGCTAGCGGTGCAGCCTCGCTGTCTTCCTGCAGTTTGTTTGTGTGTTGAGTCTCAGAGGATAGGCATTTTTTATTGCATCCTCTTTTTTTTAGACGGAAAAGAGAAAATGCAGCGACATAAAAGGATTCGCATTGTGCTGTCTAATATTCTTTATCTGTTCCATCATCTTAGGAGTTCCATGTTGTCTGCTTGGAGATTGTTTTTCAACCTGAACCCTTGCATTATATTTGGTGCGAGAATATGGCTTTTTTTCCTGCAATATTTATGAATTGAGGAATGTCGGAGCAAAGAAAAAAAAAAGAGCTTATTGTTAAGAGGTTACAAGCTTCTCGAGGCGCGATGTCCTGACAAAAGTTATTGTATGCTTATTGTTACTGTGATATCATGGTATTAGACACAAATTTATATGCACAGAATTAACTTCTTTCCAATCGACAAATTTATTTAACAAAAGTGAAAACATTAATTATTAGTAAAGGTTTGCTAGATGTTGACACTTTTATGCGGCACAAAGCTTTATCTAACTTTTTCACATTAAACCACACTTCGATTCGAATAAAACTTGTAAGTCAGAATGAAACTTCTACTAAATTTTGAAATATTCTTTCCATTTAATTTCATATTATTAATATATAGTAATCTTTTCCGGCTTACTTGTTGTAAGCCTAAGTTCTTAGTTTGTTAGGTACATGATGCACAGAGAACGTTTGCATATTTTTAGAACGGTTTTGATAAAGAATTAAAAAAGCGAATGTTTTGGGGTAAAAATTTCTAGCAACAGCTTATTATTTAAAACGAGAAATATCGTCCTTTACTTTATTTTCTTTCAAAATGTTGCATATAAACAAGCTGTGGATTGACAGATACGTTTTTGCGTTTTCTGAAGAGAAATATTCGTATTCCCTAATTCAAAAACATCGTGAAGGGCATACTCTTAAACTTCTTGAAGAAAAATTAATCAATATAGTTAATAGGAGAGAGAAAAACCGTCCGTGTCAAATTTACGTGCTGTTTTTGATGTTTTTAAAGTTAAGTCTTTGTTAACATGAAAAAATACGCCGATGCAGAAAACCGTTGCCAAACCTTTAGATACATCTGTAGCAATACTAAATCACATAGTAAACCACGATTTACAAGATAAAAAACATAATATTCACCAACTTTTCCCGAGGCATGTGGCTCAACGAAGAGCAATTTGTAGGATCCTGTACAAAAACTATTTAGCAGGAGATAAATGGAAATAAATTGGGAATCTTGATGAAGCTTGGCTTTACCTAAATGACTGCAACGAAAAAAGATGTATTTTTTCCAAAACCCAATATAAAAAAGTGTACAAAACTGGTACTGTCAACGCAAAGAAAAGGGGGTTTATGATTGTGTTAAGATTCTCTTACAGTGAAAAATTAAAAATTAGAAAAATGGAAAAAAATATTCAACTCAATGTAATATTAAGAGATTTGCGTCCGATACTTACAGAAGAAAACCCATTTCTTTATCCCAGTGACTTTCAAAGAGCAAAATTTTATCAAGACATAGCAAGGAGTCATTCGTAGTAAAGTACCACTGCATTCCTTGAAAAAATAAAGACTGATGCAAGTGTTGTATATGCACCTTTTCAATGTATTCCTGAAAAGTCCTCTAATGTTTCACCTGCTGACTGTTGTGCATCTGGTCTCTTGAAAAGAACTCTTTCTAAGCGCATACTCACCATGATTGATATATTCTGGAAAGTACTGGAAAGTACTCTATCATAGAAATCATGACGCAGACTCACAGTCCAGAAAGAAGCCTATCAGATCGAACATTTAAATAAGTACCCTTTGCATTTTAAAAATTAATTAGACGATCAGATTATGGCTCTAAAAATGTGTCAACACCCCTCTGTATTTCTTAAAATGCATTGGTCGATCCCAAACGCTTTCGGCATTAAATATAAGAACAAAGTTTGGAAAGTAAGTTCTTGGAGAAATGGGGTGGCAATAAGAAATGAAAGTGATAAGGTTCATTGGGGTGACTCCCGCCTTATTGGCGTGCCTTCGTGGTGTAGTGGTGTGCACGCTGGTCACGTATTCCAGAGGTCTGCGATTCGATTTCCGGCGAAGGTGTTTGCTAATTTTTCATCTTGCCTGCTTCCAAAAATCCTAATGTTTCTACACTGGCGCCCGAACTAAAAGGGTGGTGGATGATGATTCTCCACACCCAGGATTTGACGATTGGGTCCCCTAGAAAAGGCCCCTTTAAAAGGGGTAGTATATAAGGTAATTTTCCCGCCTTCCTAGCGTGCCTTCGTGGTGTAGTGGTCAGCACAGAGAGCCGGTATTTCAGAGGTCCGTGGTTTGATTCCCGTCGAAGGCGTTTGCTCATTTTTCATCTTGCCTGCTTCCAAAAATCCTAATGTCTCTACAAAGGGTTTACCAGTGAAATCGAGTACGCTGTATTTTAACTGTTTACTGAATGAAGTGACGCACCAATTTATTCTGAAATTAATTAAGACACAATAACACGCCGATAATATTTTGTAAATTAACGCTGATTTTTGTTGTTTGACTTCTGAATTATTATTCTGAAATGTTTAAAAAAGATTCTCGTTCTTTCATTACATTTTTGACAAATGAAAGTCTTCATCCAAAAGAAGTAAAACAATGCTTGAATCATCTATATGCTGAATTCGTTTCATTCCTTTCTATTCTTCTGTGAAAGGTTGGATAAAGTAATTTCTCTTGGGCCGAGTATCTATAAAAGATGATTTTGGTATAGGTCAAGAGTTGTAGATATTAACACAAGAAAATATTCCTCGTTCCAATAGGAAAAATATAAGGTGACAAGAGTCAAAACATGTAGAAGATGTCAAGTAGAGGTAGAAGTGGACGAAACATCAGATTTTGTCATTATACAGGTATATCCCACGGCACAACTGCGCAGCTCCACCCCATTTTGATGGAAAATACCCCAAGGGACGAATACGGAGATCTATTATCCCTCTACCTCTACTACGAAACCAATCGAGATAACTTTCGGCTAGCCAGTATTTAAATGGCCTCCATGCCGCACAAACATTACGCACTTAAAAACATCTATGTCTTCTCTTTGATTAGAACCCGGGCCTAACGATACAGCAGCTAACATCGCTAACCATTTTATCTGCCAAGGCGACATCAAGGAGATAACAGCAAAACTGAATCTATGTTAAACAACTATTTTATGCATATTACATAAGCATCTCCACATGCACAAAACCACTGCATGATAAGAACCTCGACTTCTTTCAGAAATTTAAAAACTCTGATGTTGTTACTACCTCCCACTAATTCCGTGCTTTATATATGAACGGTTTTAAAGTAAAGTATCACTTCTGTTTGATTGTCTGTAAGAAAAATCTAATTTGTTGTTCCGATAAATAAAAAGATCTGTAATACGAAATTTTGGATTATAAAAAGTTAGGTATTATTGGATTTTAAATGAATAGGTTAAAATCTTTTTTTTAAAATTTATAAGAACGTAAACAAATGTTTGCCACTTTATTAATTTTTATTAAAAATTGAACTTTATTGGTTAGTTTAACGTACAATTTAATTGGTTTTCAGTTAAAGAAAATTTAGTTTTTATAATATATTTAAAATATACATTTTGGAAAGAAAACCATTATTTAATTTTTCTTCGCGAAAATCCTTTCAGTGTGTCACTTGTAGTTTATCCCTTTTAGTCCACATCTAATGTTATCCCCATGAATATACAAGTTTTAAGTACTAAAACTGAAAAGTTTGGAATTATGTTTTAATACAGTTTTTTATTAAAAACAGTTACGGGCTTCGAGTAAAGTCAATTTCCGATTGCTCATTAAAAACTGTTATGGACTGAGTCAAGTACAATTACCGGCTATCCAATTTCACCCAAAATCTACTCAACTCTTTATATAAACGCAAGAAAAAAAATCAAGTACGGAGCACAGATATTTTTATTAGTTTGATATAAGAGTTATCGTGGACGAAAAGATTGTCCCACACATACTCACAGACAGGCATACAAATAGACATCATTGTAAAAATAGTAAAAACATGTTTTGGGGATCGTAACTCCTGCTTATTCACTGAAAACAAACGTTGAAATAATTAACTAGAAACAGTTAAATGAAAGCAATTATCAAAATTTTCGACCGAAAACGTTATCTCCCTTGCTTATCTATATAGTTTGGGGGAGAGGTAAAAACAATAATGTGTCAATGAAATTAAAAAAAAACAGGTGTGATTTTGGAGTATGAACCCCTCTTTCTTTTGAGCCCAGATTCAGTTCCAGCTCATTGTGATCTGTTCATATGATGCTGAAATCTAGCTTTTGTGGAAAAAGATTTAATGATGACGATGATGTAAAGAGAATAATTCTGGAATATTCTGAAGAAAACTCTTTACATTATTTTTTCAAAGGCATAGAGTTGTTCGTTAAATGATGAAAAACATGTATGGAGGGAAATTATTTTGAAAAATAAACTATTAAAAATTTCATTCATTGTTTAGATGTTTATTAAGGCAGAAACTTTCATATCTAAGTACGCAGCTGAAAGCAACTTGTGTCTAATATCAAAACCTCGCGTTTGAGTCTATCATAGCGATAATATAGTAATAATATAAAATTCTATTCTTACCTATTTTGAACTTTTAGGTATTTTTATTCAAAAAAAGGAAGGTACTCTTAACCAACAACAAATAAAATATCTTTCGATAGAAAATTTTTTATGTATTATTTTTATGTATGTAATTATTAGATGTATTTTAATTTAAAGTAAAAAGAATACACTTGTCAAATTTAGGTAAGAAAATACAATAAATATTGCTACTGTCCCTCAAACTTTATTTTTGGTCAATGTTTAATTTTCATTACTCACGCATTTTAGTGAGAAGTAAGAGAGAGGTATAACTTTTTGAAAAAAAATAGTCTTATTAATTATCATTAGAGAAAGTCAGAGCCAGCTTGCGCGTTAGTTAACGTTAGTTGCGCGTTAATTTCCTGTTTGAGGGACGGAGCCACTTTGTTTTGCAGAAATAAAAACTTCTTGTTGTCCTGAACTCTTCTCGATTGTAATACGGTTACGAAATGTCCAGACGCGGCAAGATAGCTTCCCCGCAAAGTAGGTTTAAGGTTGCCATAAAATGGAAAAAGAAGGTAAGGTTGCCATATTTGGCGAGAAATCGCGCGTTTGGCGTAAAAATTGGCGATATGCCATGGGCGGTGCAAGAGCCTTCTGGAACGAATTCTTACCGATTTAGCCCAGAATGTTCTCGAACACAAGCCAAAAGCTACATAAACCCTGCTGGCACGTGGAGAGTTAGTCAGATAGTCCATAGTGAGTCCATCGAGTTGATAGTCAGTCAGTGAGTGCCGAGCTGGTCGTCGACTGCACCGAAAGAATCTCTTAGTTTATCGCGATTAGTACATCGTCGAGAGATTGTGTTGAACGACTGAACCGAGGAGTCGGGAGCTGTACTCTAGTGTACCGTCGAGTGCATCGCGAGTTGTAGTGTGGAGAGTCTCGAGAGTAAGTGGAGTTCCGAAAACGGCCGAGTAGAATCGGGGGCTGTATTCTGGTGAATCTGGAGAAAGCTGTCTTCACCGTTATAGCCTGATTGCCTGAAGGTTGTGTCGCTGATTGTTACAGCGTGTCTGTAGTAGTTCTTCGACGACTATAAAAACGTGATTTTGGAGCTGTACTGAGAATACTGGCCAATGAAGTGTGTTTTGATACTTCATCAAGTGCTGTTGTCATTATTCACTCCAAATCCGCACGAGCCCCGTACGAACGTAAAAAAGAAGAAGAAAAACGCAATCATACCTTATGTATTACATAAAAAGATTTGTGTGAAGTTGGAAAAAAATGCTGTGCGGACATTAAACAGAAAAGGAAATTACATTAATTGTTACAAATCCTCTCAGTCGTTTATTATTACTTTTTTTTCTCATTGGTCGAACGGAGACTGTTTTCGTCACGTGACTCGTGTGCTAAAAGCACAAAAAAAACTATATACCGAAAAGTTTTAGTTCATCTTCTAGAACTTCAAATACTTGCTGTGGTCCGGACGTGGTAAAGGAGTAGAAGGCCCTGCTAAAAGGGATGCAAAAAGGCATCGTAAGGTCTTGAGAGATAATATCAAGGGTATCACTAAGACAGCAATCAGGCGTTTGGCAAGACGGGGGGGGGGGGAATAAAGCGTATTTCGGGCCTCATCTATGAGAAGACGCGAGGAGTACTGAAAGATTTCTTGGAAAATGTGATTCGAGATGCTGTTATCTACACCGAGCATGCGAAAAGGAAACTTGTCACTGCTATGGATGTCGTTTACGCATTAAAGAGACAGGGGCGCAGTCTGCATGGATTTGGTGGTTAACTCTCATTACCTTGCCCTCCCCCCAAAAAGGCCATCTTAAGGGCCATAAAAGTTTTAAAAAAGATATGCCTTTATTGCTGTTATTGTATAATTTCATTTCAACAGTATTCCCGATTAAATGATATCATTTTAAATCAGTATATACTAAAACTGTTTCAGTCGAACTAAAATGAGTATTTAATATTCCTTCTGTAATGACTTATTTATTGTCATTTGTGATACACTAATATTTAAAAACTCTAGATTTTAAAAAATCTTTATATTCCTTAATTCTTTCATCACAAAGTATTGATTATTTTTAATATTTCATTGGGTAGTCAGACAGAGGCCTCTCTTCTTCAAGAGCCCAAAAAAACTTTCTTTTGAAGACATACTTACGTCTCGTATTAAATATTAGGTATATACTATTTATAGATAGAGAAATTGCAAGAGAAACAGTTTTTGCAATAAAGTCATTAATTTTTTTTTAATTTGTATGGCTCTGAAAAGAGCCTTTTTTTAAAAAAAATTATTTCAGTCCCTGATCCCTTTACTTTTTGCTTTTTTAGTGGCCTTTTTAACTGCTTTTAAGCTTCTTTGCTTTGGAAGGCTTGGGCTTCGTTGCCTTTACAGCTTTCTTTCAGCTGGTTCCTTTGCAGGAGCTTTAGCTTTCTTTGCTGGTGATGCAGCTGCCTTCTTAGGCTTCGTCTCCTGCTTTCTCGACTCCTTAATTTTCTGGCCAGGTGCACTAATTTTGAATGAACCATTTAGCAACCTTTCCTTTCGTCTGAACTAGGCTTCCACCAGCTACGGCACTGTTCAGATATTTCTTGATAAAAAGGATCAAACGGTCAATATCCACTTTGTGATGCGATACAATATGCTTCTTAATTGAACGGAAGAACCACCAAATTCTTCTACGAATACATCAAATTACAATTTCAAATTACAACTTCAAACTATAATTTCAAATTCCTCTACATATAAAGTTTTAGCTATAGCCTCTACGACCGTAGCTGAAACTTTAGATGTGATGGTATCGTGTTCGGAATTTTTGCTCGCAGATTTCTTCGCTTTCTTTGGCATAACAGCAGCAGGCGTAGCTGAAACAGTAGCAGTTTCGTCGAACATAGTTAGAAAGAGTAACTAACTCTCGGAAAGTATATATCCAAATGAATTTATCGGCGTCTTCCTAGACAGTCTGTTTAGAGTAGAGATGCAGACACGCGAAGTGGGGCATAGAAATTTGACTTTTCATAAGTCTTGTATACTCACGTTATCTGTCAAACAAGTTTACAAAAACGAATAGCCAGACCGGCGATTTTAATTTCTTGAGTTTTACTTGCATTGTAAAGTCGTGCTGAAGAAGCTCATACTTTTGGTATGGCTCATACTAAGCAGACCGCAAGGAAAAGTACTGGAGGTATAGCTCCTAGGAAACGGTTAGCTACTAACTCCTATACATTTTTTTTGTTGCAGTCATTTAGGTAAATCCATGCTTCATCAAGAGTCACAATGTATTGCCATTTATCTACTGCTAAATAATTTTCATACAGAGTTCTACATATTATTTTGGGTTGAGGCAGATGCGTCAGGAAAAGGTGGTGAACATAATGTATTTTAGCGTTTTTTAAGTTTTAAAGCTTGGTTTAATATTTTATTTATTGTTGATCCAGATATATTGAAAGATTCTGAAGTTGATTTCTGCGTCTGCGAATTTTTTTTGTTACCAATGATTTAACTTGAGAAACATTAGAAAGAAGGCATACCTTTTCGGATATTCATTTAGAGTCTTCTTTCCATGTAGAAGTAATGATTAACGGCTTTTCCCTTTCCGATTAATAATGTTTCTTATTTTACACTCGTAAATTTTAATCCGATGTATTTCACAATATTTTTGAATTATGAATTAGGAAGGAATAGTTCTCTTCGGAAGGCGCAAAATCAACCCACAGCTTATTAACATGCGATATATTAAAATTAGAATAGATTTAAAAGTGGTAGTCGATATTTCTAATTTCAAGCATTTTAAAGTCGATATTTCTAATTTCAAGCATTTTAAAGTCGATATTTCTCATTTTAAGCTGTTGTCAGAAGCATTTATTACAGAACTTTTTTTAAAAAATTCTTTATCATAATCGTTCTAAAAGTATGTAAACACCCTCTGTATATTACGAGCCGATATTTTGGCAAAAGTTACCGAGTAGAATACAGAAAAGCTTATAGTCGAAAATGTTTTTCATAAAATACCTACGTAAAAATTTAAATTGCCTATAATTTTACTAAAAGATGTCACGTGAGCAAAATTTGCGTAGTTGAAAAGCCTGCTTTATTTGAATTGTCCCTTTAAACTACAAACCATGGATCTACACTCAGTCATTGAAAAGATATTTAGTACTGTAATCGCTTTAAAACACTTTCAGCGTTATAAAAGTGCTTAAAATTTAGTAACGTTAGAATAAGCATTCAGAATTTAGAGTTCTTTTTAAAACCTAAATTTTATGTCGTGACAAAACAATACAAAAAATAAATAATTTATCATTTCCTAAAAGTTGCAGGAGTTAAAAAATTGTTTGGTATTTATTCTCTGAATGTTTGCAGAAAAAGCCTTATTTCTTCTTTCTACATTCTAAGAAGAAAATTTCTACTTATTACTCTTCTTTTGATTGAGAAGTAAAAGACAAAATCTTGTTATTAATCTTTTTAAAGTTTTTGAAAGGAAAAATTTTTTGCTATTTACCATTCTTCCTTCTTGTATTAATGGAAAAAGTTCTGTTTATTACTATTTTCTCTTTAACATTATAAAAAACGTTAATTCAACTGATATTTATCAAGTAACTTCCCGTAAAGATTTCGGGTTTTCTAAACGTTTAATATTGTGATATATTGAAGTAATGCGTTTCTTTCTGAAAAGCAAATACACGCAGCGAAATCAATCAGCACACATGTAAAAAATTATGGGAGAATTTTAACAGGCTTCGAAATTCATGAATGTATAAAATAATTAAGAAACACTACGGAAATATTTTATTTTAATACATAAATAACTTATTATTATTATTATAAGGCATAATGCACTCTTTTGCAAAAAACATCGAAGCACCATAAAGCAAGTGGTTGTTTTTGATGAAACTGAATATGTGTATAGCTCATACACAGCTAATAAAATGATTAAAAAATCAAGGTCCATAGTACCTGTTCACGGCTCACAATCACCCAATGAGTGTTCAAATCAGTAGTTGGTCGAACCGCCCCTGGCGGCAATTCATGCTTGAATTCGTCGAGGCAAGGAGTGGTAGAGGTTCCTAATGTCATCCTGTGACACATTCTGCCAGGCATTCCTCAGTTGTCGCTCCAGATCTGCGATATTTTGTAGTGCTCAAATCTGGCGGCCTACCATGTCCGAGACATGCTCGATTGGTGAAAGGTCTGGTGACCTTGCTGGCAAAGGAAGAGTATCAACCGCACGGAGACAGTCCAGCGATATGCGAGCGGTATGTGACCTGGAATTATCTTGTTGGAAAATGGCTCCAGGATGACGTGCCATGAAGGGTAATGCAACGAGCCGCAGGATGATATCAACATATCGTTGAGCTGTTAAAGATGTACGGAGGATGACTAAAGATGACTTGCTGTCATAAGAAACAGCGCCCGACAACATCACAGCAGGGATTATGGCTGTATTGCCTTTGTAAAACAAAGGTTGATTAGGACCGCTATAGCCCGTCCTCTCCAGACACAAACACTGTGATCATCTGCTTCAAGAGTGAAGCGGGATTCATAGCTGAACACTATACGATGTCAGGATGATGGCAGCCATGATAATCGGCTGCGATACCACTCCAGACGACTCCGCCGATGTTGTGGGGTCAAAGGCAAACGAATTAAAGGCCTCTGTGAGCGTAACCCCGCCTCAGACAAGCGCCATGAGATGATGGACGGTACCACAGGAGGTATAGGAGTGGCTATAGTGTGGCTATAGTGGCGTGTAGTGTGTTGAATAGTCGACAATGTTACCCTTGGGGCGGTTCGGACATGGCGAACAATCATCCTATCTTGCCTCGCATTTGTGCTCCTTGGCATTCCAGAGATTTCATTTCGTCGGCAATTTCATTGTAGCAAAACATTGCTGCCAACATCTTTGCACAGCAGTGTCTGTACGCTGCAGGTGCTGGCCTATTGCTCGGTATGCCCACCCAGCTTCGCGCAACCCTATAGTGCGACCACGTTCGAAGTCGTTTAGTTGTCTGTAAGGTCTTCGATATCATGATGATAGGATCTTTAGTTGCTTCTTTACGAAGTTACAATGGCAGCAACAAAACAAGATAAACTTTCTGCCCCTGTTACTGGCTTTGTAATTCGCGAATTGCGCACTAGAAATACGCGCTATGATCGCAATTCTTGTTCATTTTCCTTGAAACTTCGATCATTTGCATGTTCGATCAAAATGTTTTTACATACCAAATTTTGTCACGATCGCAAAAGTTCTTCTTGGTGTTTCGATTTTTTTGCAAAAGCGTGTAAATTTATCAACAAATATTTAAATCCTTTAATATGCGTATGCAGTAAATAATTTAAATATTTGAACGTAAACGTACTGTATGCTTTGCTTCTCCTTCTTTTGTACAGAACATGCATCTTCACGTATTACTTTTATGGAGAAACATGCAAAAGTTATATATAAGCATGGGATTTTTATGTGAGATCTCAAAACACGTTGCTATACTATTTTTCCTTTATCGTTGTAGTAATACATTATTACAAAAATCTGATGTGGCTCTAAAAATATAATTTTACAGGCCGTACAAGGGAGTCATGCAGCCACATCACTTCTTTGCATGGTCTATTAAATTATACAAAATTTCTATTGAACTTTACTTAAATGTATTTCCTCGAATTATTCTAACTTAATTAACCGATTTATGTTGAAAATGACATCAAAAATTGCAAATTTTGAAATTAACTATCTCAGTCAATTTTTGACATACGAATGTTAAACTTCTTATAGTTTTATTTTTCTATAACGAGTATAAAACTTCCCCAAATGCAAATATAGGAAAAGGGAGACCGCATTAAAAGTTATATTTCGTTTATTGTCGAAAATATTTTTTTCTTATTTTGATATTTTCAAAACATAAATATTTTCATTATTTAACACATTTCTGTAATTGGAAGTACATGACTACGACTAATGACTACCACTAATGACTACGAAAATAAAGGCCGGGTGAGGACTTTTAAGCTGGGTAAGGGTGTAGAGACATTAGGTTATTTTGAAGCAGGAGAGATGAAAAATGAGCAATGCCTTCTCCGGGACTGGGAACACGGACCTCTCGAATACGCGTCAAGCGGGCTGACCACTACACCAGGTAGGGGCATGCTAAGAAGGTGGGAGAAATACCTTATAAGGATAGTGGGTTTATATATATATGTTTGATTCTGCTGATTACAGGAAAAAAAAGGGAAGGTTTCACAACTAGATGTTATAGCAGTCCTATATTCAAAATTTCAACATTCTACGGCTAACCGTTTTTGAGTTATGTGAGATACATACATGCATACATACGTATATATTTACAGACCTCATGAAAAAATTCATTTTAAATTAATTGTACAATCCGTTTGGAAAACACAATCCTGTCTGTCCGTATGTATAGATGTCAGACAAAACAGTCGTCCAAATGGAATCGGGCGCTGTCAAAATGGATATTTCTATTGAAATATGATACCTGAAATTTTTCGCAATTCCGATACTTCTTTTACAAAAAAGTAGATATCTCAAATTTTATCCATTGATGATATTTTAATAGCATCCTAATTTTTTTTTTCAGATTGCATGCCATTTTAATATATGCATTCATACCTTAAAACCTTGTTTATTCATATAATTTTAACAAATCTTTAGCTGCTGAGTGGTGAGATCGTTGAATGCTAGAAGTTTGCCCCAGTCTGAAATTTCAGGGAAGAGGTGGCTGCATGGAAGTTTCGTGGTTTTCACATATATAATGAGAATATGAGCTACTTTCCTTTAGAAAGAAAGACCCACCACTGGCCAAGAGGTAAAATCGTTGATCAGTGGTTGTTCGACTTGGGTTCAATTCAAGGCGAACGGGCTGGGAGTTTTCGTGGTTTTCACCATATGTTGATGCGAACCGGGTTGCATTAGAAAATCCTCCCCGAAGGCATCACTTTTCTTAGACCGATAGCCGCGGAGTGCCAATTCAAATGGTTTAGTTTGGTTTACTTAATTGTGGCAAAACACACTAGATCTATCTTCCTAAGGAGATTGATGCCTTCTTGGAGCACTTTCTAAGGGGAAATGGCTTGTATACACGTTACACATGGGGAAAATCACGAAAACGCCCATGCAGCCAGCCCGTTCGCGGGATTCGAACCTCGGACCGAGCTACCAGCGTTCAGCGTTAAGCGATTCGGCCGCTGGTGGTATCAATTCAAATGAATCAAACCAGTTCCACTAAAACGTTCTCCGTGAAGGCATCAATCTCTTCACAGATTTTATCATAATTCAACTATTTAAATCCATATAATTTTAACAGCTCTTTATTGTTTATTATATTATTTAATGATATAATTTCAACACAAAATTTTAATTATTTGCATAAGATTGCATTATCCATTGACACTGTTTGAACATTTGTACTGTTCCAAGATTATTTAAATTAAAGTGCAAGGGTGATACTATTTCGATTTCTTACTGTTTAAACATTTATTGGTTAATATGCGTGGAGGATACCATTCTAACATTCATACTGGTTTAAAATGCTGGTTTAGGTGTTTAAAGTATTGGCATGCAGCGTAGCACTTTTAGTTTCTTTACTGTTTTAGCATGCATTGTTCTTTCTGACACCGTTTTAACATCTTTAGTATGTATTTAAAAGAAAGCAGTTCTCTAATGCCATTTATAACACTCTGCTGCTTATAGCACATGCTTTAAAATATTTTGAATTTTGTAATACTTTTTTAACCGTAACCGTAGTGTTGTTACGGTATACGTCATCAATCTATTTCAAATCTTTGGATTTATACCAAACTGGACGTACACTAAACGAACTTTCCAAAAAGAAATAAAGGGAAAATAATTAATCTTTTCTTATAAAAAATCCTATTGCTATTATTATATAACCGTGCAATACTAAAATACAAATTCAGTTCATTCGTGATACTGTACATAGATGAATATTTATCAAATTAATTTTTCTCATTTCTTCTATCAGGTTCCTATTTGAACCTGGCTGAGGATCACCAGGTCTGACCTTTTCTAAAAATCCGTTCAGAGAACTTTACTCCGGCTCTTTGTTCAGGATATTTCGTAAATCTGACAATGTTTGGTCACAGACAATGTTGTTGTTGCTTGTTTGTTGGGATGATAATTCTCTGCAAAGTTTTTGATGACTCCGTTTGTTTAATAAAGATTTGACGTCAGAAGCAGCTGTAGATTTATTATGGCGTTTTTGTGCAAAATTGGTTGTAGTGTTGTCTCGAAAGAGGCAAACTAGCGTAGTGTGAACAGTCGTGGCTCTTCGAACTTGAGTCGTATTCCAAACAAATGTCGCGTACCAAACAATAATTTTCGCGTTCAAACAGGACTTATAACAAATTGGAACTGATTATACAGCGGTCGTATACCGAGATACCATTGCACTTGTATTTTGTGATGATATAAAATTCTATTATGAAATGTAATAAAATTGTTTTAACATTTTTTAATCCAATGATGGGATTCAAATCATTCAACGACAGATTTGTTGCACCATTTATTGTGCAAAGTACAAAAACATTATTATTTTTATATTTGTCTGCAGTTTGTTATTTAAACTACTTTTTATGTTAGTGCACTTAACCCGTTCAAAAAATATGAAAACAGCTGAAATTGACCATTGTAAAATTAAAGCAAATCACACATTACAGCATTTTAAGACAAATGGCTACATTTCATGGAGGTACTAAGTAATATAATATGCTTTTACTGACGTAGAAGTATAACCGTTAATTGTAGCGAGCTAGATAGTATCAGGATTAGTATTCCTCTTTACTTGCTTTGGAAACATTAACTGTCCTAATTCGGAACAGGGAGCTTACTGAAGCTATGTTTAATAAATTGTGAAGTAGACAATACACACAGGAAGGGTATACGAAACCCTTTATTTTTCTCTCTTTACAATGATTTCCGGAACTTCGGAATACAGAGACCAACCACTTGTGGTCTGAACGTAAGAATATAAAAATATTAACTAAAATTCTAACTAAACTAACTTTGGATTAATAAACAAGTGCCTAACTCCAAGATTGGCCGTAAATTAACGAAAAGCCGTATGTAGTACAGAGAGCTGCTAAAACTACGATACGTTTAAAATTATCACGAGGATTTAACCTCTGGCCTTGAAGGCAACCAGCAAACGAGTAAAACTACTATACCAAGCGGCCTGCTTCTAATAACTCCTTCCTCTCTTTTGCTTGGGAAAAAGCCACAACTTAAGTACTTGGCGTTAGCAAGACAAATTTGCATAAATAAGTTAAAAGCTTTTAATTCTGGCCCGAAGTAGAAAATAAGAAGTGATAGTAAAGATTTAAAATAAAATAAACGTTAGTAAAACTTAGGATTCTTACATACTTCCCGCCAGAGTTAATTAGTTTGAAACTGAGGTCTAAAACGACCTTGTTGAAAACTTTTAGCTCTAGATTCTAAATCTAACGCGAGGCCAATCTTTTACAAACATTTCTCACTAGAAACTAGAAATTAAAAAAAGTCGTTTTTACATTATCAACTCCATGGACAAGATTTTTCATCTGTACTGCATCTATAAACATGAGTTTCTTAGTTGAAATCTGGTTCCTTCCAGAGATCTGGAAAGAAAACTAGTTTAATGAAATGTTACACAATTAAATGGCAAGTAACATGAATATTTATATTTTTCTTTTAACATTCTTATTTCATTCGTGACGCTATTTAATTATCTCCCCGTGCTCTCTGACATGTGTTGTAAAGGAAAACACCAAACACGAACGTGTCTATGTACAAGTGTTCAACACTACCGCCTGCAATCAAAACACTAACGTGTTAAAATTCAACATAACAAGACCTCAGAACACACCTTATGTTCATCTCTAAACCCTGAGGTACAATTCTGAAAAGTGGCTAACTCTGAAGTATAGCGTCAGAGAGCCTAACTACATTCATTCAACCTTTAACACATATTCACAATAATTTGCTCTTTTTACAGTCACACGTATAAGTTAAAAATTTTTGGCATTACTTTCACTTTTAACATATCACAGTATTTCTTAACTTCTAAAATAACAGTTCACATTGTATATAAGGACATATTAACATGCCGTTAATTTTACGCATTTTAAAACATACATTAGTAGTACATTGTTAACTTCTATTCTTTTCAAGCAAGTGCCAATTCTTCTACATTGAAATACTACATTTCAAAAGTCTTTCAGACTAAAACTTCTTTCTTGCCAGAATCTTTTAAATAAAATTTTATACAATAATTTTTTTTACAATTTTCTTAAGGTACCTTTCTCAAAGATTATCAATGCTTTTACAATATTCAAGTATTTACACATTCCTATTATACATTAATTTTAGTTTTACTCGCGAGTAATTGAAAAACAATATCAAAATAGGTAACAACTCATTTCTCGCCTTTTGGCGATAAAGGTAGGCCTCACATGAGGTAAAACTTCTTGAATTCTGCCACTTGCAGTAAGAATGAAAAATTAACTTAAGGTTTCAAAGTAACATAAAGTTTTACTTATCTTTGTGATATTCAGACATCCTTTTTTCTGCCCAGTCTTGGAAAGTGGCGAAGACTACGGTCTGGTTTATCTTCCTTCTTGTGCGGGTTCGCCCTTCGGTTCCTTCCTCGATGAGTTTTCTTTTTCTTCCAGTGCGGTCACCCTTGAAGACCTTCTTTTTAGCCTCTGCCTGTGGTCTCGGCCGTTTGATGGCAGTTTGGCTTGGCGGAACCGGGACAACTCTCTCTCGTTCCTGCTTGGATCTCGTTGCTGGCTGTTCAAATTTTTTTTGTTTCTTTGCCTCCGCAGCTGGTGTTCCTTCATCAATTCGTCGACATTTGCTGCGTAGACTCCTATCAGATGGGTAGATCTTCCGTTTTGGAGCCGGGTTATAGTTGCCTTCATTTCTCCTGGCTCTCTTTGCATTCGTCTTACTTCTCCCTTCTTCATTCTGGGGGTGGTCGTGCTCTCTCTTTTCTGGTCGGTGGAACGGCTTCTTTTTCTTGTTACCTTCAGTTTTCCAACGGGGAAACTTTCTTTTCATTTGCTCCTGCCTCCTAATGGCTTGCCCTTGTGATTGTCGTTGTTCCACCTCTGGAGCTTGTGCCTGCCATGCCGGATCCTGCAAAAGATCTTTAAATATTGGCATTTTATTACGATTAAAGAATAGTTTTATCTGGTCAACGTTTGCGGTGCATGTTTTACCATTCCTGGCTTTTAACACCACTACAGCCTGAGTTATTTTTTCTATGACACATGGTCCTTCAAATCGTGGACAAAATTTGGCAGTTTTATCTTCTGGTGCTGAAGAAAGTGAATGCTTAATTTTTAACTTTTCATCTCCTACTTTATAAGTTACTCCCCGTCGCTTCATATCGTAATAAAGCTTCTGTTTTCTCTGTGCTACTTCAGTGTTCTTTTTTGCTTCTTTAATTAATTTTTCTATATCGCCCATTTTAAATTCTGGGGCTCTTTGTTGAACACAAAATAATTTATCTAACGGCGTTATAATCTTTCTGCCTAAAAATAGCAGGAGTTTTGCCCGTCGTATCATGTTTTGCGGTCCTAAGGGCGAAAGCTAATTCATTGACATAGTTATCCCAGCTTTTATGAAAATTTTTAACATAACTACGGATAATTTTCACTATATTTCTATTGACCTGTTCTGCTATATTTGATTGCGGCCGATACGGGACCATTTTTAAATGACGTATGCCCAGTTTTTGGCACATGTCTTCAAATATATTACTTACAGATTGAGGACCATTATCCGATATAACTTTTAGGGGCGCCCCGTATTTTAAAATATATTTATTTAAAATAGAATCAGTAACTAATTTCGCGGAGGCTCGTTTTAAGGGAACAATTTCGGTCCACTTACTAAAATGATCAACCATAACAAGGAGATACCGAATTTATTTAACTGACTTTTTGGGAAAGGGCCCAATAAATCGATGCCAATTATTTCATTTGGAAATTCGGATTTAATGCTATTTAGAAACCCGGCCGGGCGGAAATTAATATAATTAACTGCTTGACATGTTGGGCAGGACTGGACATACGCCCTTGTTAACTTTTGCAGCTCAGGAAAATAAACTGCTTCGCGTACGCGTTGGATGGTTTTTCGAATACCAGCATGAGAAGCTAATGGGCAGTCGTGTAACTCCTGCAGTATATTTAATCTAAGACTAGCTGGGATAACAGGTCGAAGTTCTTTGTTGGAATTCGTAGTTTTTGTATAAAATAATAGACCATCTATTTGTTCGTAATGGGCCGCCCTATTTCTTATCGCCACTATATCTTGGTGGCTAAAATTTTCAGGATCCTTTAAATACTCATAAATGTTTTTAAATTCAGGATCCTTACCCAGTTCGGTTATTACGGTTTCTCGGGAATGTATCGTACATGCTGTGAGCATTGCCACCTTTACAGTATTACCTTCTTCATCTATTTTTATTCTGGATAGGGCATCTGCTACGATATTTTGCTTTCCGGGGGTGTGTTTGAATACCAAATTATAATCCTGTAACTTGAGTGCCCATCTTATTAACCTTGGGGATAAGTTTTTACCCAAGTATAATCTAGTTACCGCCGCATGATCAGAATACACTGTTATTGGCGCCCTTCCAAAATAGACTCGGAACTTTTGCACTGCTAACAGAACTGCAAGTGAATCTCTCTCAGTATCGGAATAATTTCTTTGTGTTTGATTTAAAGTTCTACTAAAAAATGCCACGGGCTGCTGATTTTGCAAAAGTACCGCTCCCACCGCATAATCCGAAGCATCCGCTGAAATTTCTAAATTCTCATCGTTCTCAGGAAATTTCAAAACAGGGGCTTGCGTTAATGCTTGCTTTAATTTTTCGAAAGCACTATTAGCTTCGGCCGTCCACGAGAATCTTGCCTCTTTCCTTTCTAGTTTTAACAGTGGTTCAGCAATAGCTGCAAAATCTTTTATAAAGGACCTATAATATGAACAAAGTCCTAGAAAAGAAGAGAGCTTCTTCGCCGTATTTGGCGACGGATACTTTTGCACAGCGATTATTTTTGATTCGTCTGTCTCGATTCCTTTCTGAGATATTTTGTAACCTAAGTATTTTAATTCAGGGGCTGCAAATTTACACTTTTCAACATTAACTTTTAGACCGGCCTCATTTAATAATGAAAACACCTCTTTCAAATCTTTTATATGTTGATCCAAATTATCACTAGTAATAATGATATCGTCTAAATGTATAAATGTGGTCTTTCCTAGAACAGGCCTTAGCACAATGTCCATACATCGCTGAAATGTTGCCGGTGCCCCTGAAAGGCCAAAAGGCATACGCAAGAATGCATAAGTTCCTGAATTGGTTATAAAAGCAGTCTTAGGCACATCTTCTGGTTTTACACCTATTTGAAATTAACCAGTCGTTAGGTCTAACGTAGTCATGTATTTCGTAGAAGTTATGTTCCTTAAAATTTCTTCAATAATAGGTAACGATATACCGGATATTTAGTAATGGAGTTTAATTTACGATAGTCAATTGCAAAACGCCACCTTTTCGGATGTGTTACTGGATAATCGTTATTTTTCTTACATAACACAACCGGGCTAGCATAACTGCTTGAGATGGGCGTTATGATCTTTTTACGTAGCATATCTCGAATGTGCCACTCTATAATTTTTTCTTTAGTCTTATCGTAACGATAAGGCTTGTGGAGAACTGGTAGTGAATCTCCTGTATCGATTTCGTGTTTCGTCACTTGAGTAAATCCGGGAATATCACTAAATAACGAAGCAAATTCACTTACCACTTGGTGAATTTTTTGTTGCTCTCCCGTAGGCAGGTGGTTGAGATTTAACGTGGGTGGTTCTTTTTTTTCTTCGACCACTGATTTCATGGTCAGCTTAAGGGACGCTTGGTTAAAATCCAGCGTTGCTTCTGCCTCTGAAAGAAAACCTATCCCTAAAATTACATGTGCTTTTAGATTTTTTTACGATAAAAAAACATAATTTTTACCTGCTTGTCCTTAATACGGCTATAGAGTGGTATTTTACCTATGCATTTGCATCGTTCTCCCTGGGACGCTAACACTGTCGTATTATCCGAATTATATATTCTATATTTACGGAAGTATTTCCTAAAAAAATGTTCTGCCACACAGGAACACTGCACGCCTGTATCCAGGAGTGAGGTGGCTGGAATATTATTCACCAAAACTTCAATCTTTGGAAGAATCAAATTTTTCACAATAACTGTATTTAACTTGAAGGAAGAGGGATTTTCTTGGCCCTCGGATTTCCGCACCCTCCCGTCAGCAGAAATCCGTTTTAGTTTAAATCTTCTTTCTTCTTTTCCATGCCTTCCTTCTTTTTCCGCTGGCCTTTCAGACTTTTTTTCTGGCTTATTATTGAACTGTCGACGTTCGCCGGTTGTTTTTGGATACTCGGGTTTTCTTGACCACTGATTCGACTTGCTTCTGTAGCCGTGTTCTTGACTTTGCTGTGGTCTGGCTTCGTTGCTCATACTGGCGTCTTCTTTCAATGTCCGCCGTTCTTCTACTTTCAAACTGGAATTCGTGCACGGGGTAGAGCATGAAGTGGTCATCCAATTTTTCCAAAAAACTGGTTACCGGTGAGTTTGCATTAAATGTTGCTTCTGGTTTCATCGATGCGCGCATGGTCTGGACGATGTAACCAAATCCTTCCAGGGCGGCAGCTGGCATTTCTGAATTCTGAGCTGCTTCTGCAGGCAGCACAGGTTCTTCTTGAAACTCGGCCATGGTTATTCTTCTTCGTTGGGCGCCACTATCAGGATTAGTATTCCTCTTTACTTGCTTTGGAAACATTAACTGTCCTGATTCGGGACAGGGAGCTTACTGAAGCTATGTTCAATAAATTGTGAAGTAGACAATACACACAGGAAGGGTATAGGAAACCCTTTATTTTTCTCTCTTTACAATGATTTCCGGAACTTCGGAATACAGAGACGAACCACTTGTGGTCTGAACGTAAGAATATAAAAATATTAACTAAAACTCTAACTAAACTAACTTAAACAAGTGCCTAACTCCAAGATTGGCTGTAAATTAACGAAAAGCCGTATGTAGTACAGAGAGGTGCTAAAACTACGATACGTTTAAAATTATCACGAGGATTTAACCTCTGGCCTTGAAGGCAACCAGCAAACGAGTAAAACTACTACGGCAAGCGGCCTGCTTCTAATAACTCCTTCCTCTCTCTTGCTTGGCAAAAAGCCACAACTTAAGTACTTGGCGTTAGCAAGACAAATTTGCATAAATAAGTTAAAAGCTTTTAATTCTGGCCGGAAGTAGAAAATAAGAAGTGATAGTAAAGATTTAAAATAAAATAAACGTTAGTAAAACTTAGGATTCTGACAATAGTACCTTCAGAAGTAAAAAATACCCCTTCACATTGAAAATGTTCATATCGAGAGCTTATTATTTTTGCTCGTGAGCTAATGAAAAAACGTTAGATGTTTGACTGTAATACATGATACCAGATTTTTTACTGTAATACATGATACCAGATTTTTTACTGTAATACATGATACCAGATTTTTTACTGTAATACATGATGATTACTATTGAGGAAAGAGGTGAATTCTCCACCTTTGCACGCATTGCTTTATTGTATGATCTTTTCTATTATTTTCTTTAATCTTAAATGAATTTTCAGAAAGTTGAGAAAAGAAAACTTTTGCAATAAATTTTAAGAAACGCAGACATTTGCAAAAATTCCTATGTGTGTTACAAGGCAGTGTTACAAGGAAAAATTTAATAACTAGATTCACTCCTTTAAAAGCAATTAAATTTATGCCCATTTAATAGTGTTTTCTGAAGCAGCTTTACGCAAATGCAGGCATTTGAGTGGAATTGTCTGTACAAATATTACAATCAAAATTTTAAAAAGTTAGTCGAACTAAAACTACTTTAGAAGCGGAACTGTTGTATCGGTACCAATCGACTTAATTCCACTACCGATTACAAACATTAATGTTTAAGAATTCATGAGTCATTGATTGCTTTTTAACAACTTTGCTGCTAACCCAACAAACCTTATGGACGTCGAATTCCATATAGAAGGATGGCTTTTTAATTCATTACACATGAAAATTTCTACCAATTCCTTATCTATCCGATTAGGGGGTTGGATGTATTTTAGAAGAAATGTCGGGGTGCAAAGTGAGAGGGACATTTTGGAATTAAAGTAAAGAAAATACTACTTATTCATGACATTTTGGGTAACTGAAATTTCAGGGCCAAACCTGTAATACTCCGGTGGTTTTAAATAATACGTTATTCGATATGAATGGAACTCTGATGACTCCGTTTGTTTAACAAAGATTTGACGTCGGAGATAGCTGTAGATTTATTATGGCGTTTTTGTGCAGAATTGTCTGTGGCTGAACAGTCGTGGCTCTTCGAACTTGAGTAGTATTTCAAACAAATGCCGTGTACCAAACAATAATTTTCGCGTCCAAACAGGACTTGTAACAAATTGGACTGATTATATAGCGGTCGTATACCGAGATACCATTTAAATGTTATCGTTGTTTAAGAATTATTCTTAACTATTCTTTGCCTTATTTGAATCTCTCACCCTAAAGAATTTCTGTAAAAAAATTGAATTGGATAAACTCCAAATAAATGTAAACGGTTGATATTTTTACAGGCAAAGAAAAGTGACAGAAGTATATTTACAGATGCGATATTACTAGAAATTTGCAAAACGTTGTTATTTCTAAAACTATAAAAAGATTTACATATAGTGCTGCTTTTTTGTTCTTTTCTTTTTATTCTTTCTTTTTTTTAAAGCTTAACAGATTATTATAGCATAAATTTCATTTAAACTGGAATAGTTCTCTCTTGAGTTTCTTACATTTTATTGGTTGTTATTTGGGTGCAATAATTTCAACTATTTTTATCAAACTATTTGTTATTATTACAGGCTGATTGATTATAACATATAAATAATTTATAACAGTGTTAAAATTTTAAATAATTGTTTCAGTTCCGAAATAATCAATAAAGCCAGGTAATTAATTCAGCTTAAAATTTATTTAATGAATGTCAGTATTTAAAGATCTTAGATATGGTACTTTATTAGTTTATACAATATAATCGAAGAGTATACACAAAACATTTATACAATATGTTATGCAGTGTAACCAAAATATTAGCAGCCTTCGTTTGATTCGACGCTTCTACAACATAGTTTCGATCTGAAATGGTTCGAGAATATGGAAAATTCCGTATGGTTCCATTGTAATAGGTTAAATTGTGGGAAATCCGTATAAACAGCATTCTTGCTAACTCCTTCGCTTTAACGCAGCTCGATTAAAGGGCAAAGAAATTGCCTTGTCCAATATCTTTATACTTTGATATAATAACATATTAAAATACAATTGAATTAAGAGAAATTATCGAGAAGGCGGGCAAAAGAAAGAAGAAATAATTAATTGCTTCCCATTTCGCCGAATGATTGGAGCTACATGTACTAAATGAAGATCTGTCTACTGAGAAAAGCGGTGAATTTTAGAGCAAACGTTTTCAAGTGTTTAGCTTCATATAATGAAATTTATAAAGGTCTAGCTAAACTCAAATCACTAAAAAATATAGATTTTAAAGAAATGTCATGAATTCAGAAGTCGAAATGCTGTTGTACAGAACTGAGAACGTAAGGATAGCTAGAAAAAAAAAGCACTGGATTAACAGTGATTAATGACGAAGAAACGTTATGTTCCATTAATGATGTGTAATGCGTTTAATGAATTATTTTATACTAATTCAGAAGTCAAACAACAAAAATCAGAATTACTTTATGTTTTAAGAAATATATGTTTTTAATTATGAATAAAAATAAAAACATTATAGGTTTTTTTATAACCTTGTAGAGGTCATCAGATTTATTTCAGAGGAAAAAAAACTAAAACTGCCTTCACTGAGTTTGAACTCTAGGCATCCTAAATGCTAGCTGGACATACTTCCAGTTACACCACGAAGACACTCGGCAAGAAGAAAGAAAATTGATTACGGGAGTTACCTGTTTATTTACTGTATAGTTCATAATATAAGGTGGGTTTGGATTTTTGCAGCTAATTCATGAAGAAAAAAGGCTTCAATGTAAGGCGGTCCTATCAAAGGCAAAATTTATATTTAAACACATTTAAATTACGTTACATTTAAATTTAATTAGAATAAATTATACTGGCCTGCTAGATATAGATATAGATAATCTATATACAAAGATATATAGATAATCTATATCTATATCTAAATTTAAATGTATGGTAATGTCTTTTAACATAAAATTTAACATAAAAACAAATTACAAAAGATATATAGATAATCTATATCTATATCTAAATTTAAATGTATGGTAATGTCTTTTAACATAAAATTTAACATAAAAACAAATTTAGCATTTAAATTTAGATATAATCTAAATTTAAATGTATGGTAATGTCTTTTAACATAAAATTTAACATAAAAACAAATTTAGCAGGCCAGTATAATTTATTCTAAAACTTTATAAAAAAAGTTTACAAATATTAATGTGACGAATGAAAGTGCAACTGCATTTTTAAAAGCTCGTTAAATTCATTTCGAACTGCGATGTACTAATTTTAGAAATGATGCTTAATGCTCATCTGCCTGTCTGCTTCTAACAGAATTTCTTCTGAAGTTCATGATTATAAGAACCTGTTCACGTGTATAAGATAATAATGGAAAATTAACGGCACGTATAGCAGCTAATAGAATTTTAAATTTATGTATATAACTATTAAAGATCATTACTTAATTTGCACCTTTTATACAGCTGTACTGACAGTTTTTCATGAAAAATACGGCTTAAAAAGATCAGAAAGGGAAAATGAGTAACTGCATAAATTTGACCATATTAAAATTGTTTAGTTAATTAAGGCTGCCTGCGTAAGTGGAGAGATACGTCTGTGGAGTACTTTCTTAGGAATTGGCTCGTATCCATGTTATCCATTAGGAATACCACAAACAAATCTCATGCAACTAAAGCTCGTTTACCGGGTCTGACTACAAGTGTTCAGCGATTTACGCTGAGAAACTAGTTCATTTTCACGTCAATCAAATTTAGAAGTATAGCCAGAAAATTTAATCGCAGGCGTTTTTCAGAAATAATATATAAGTACTGTGAATTCTTTTAGCGACTATCTTTCTATGATGACCAGTGTTTCTGAGAACATAAATAAACGTAGGTATTAAATTTTTCTTTCTAAGATAACATCCGAAGAAGACTAAAACGATATGTAATCGTGAATGGTCGCTTTAAAGAGGATTCTTTGTATTTAACTTTGCATTTAGATATTTCCTAAAAATGCTTTAAAATATTATTTATGGTTTTCGGATATACTTTATTCAAAATTGTTTTAGCGATATACTACAACACATAGTGAACCATCTTCCTAAAGATAATTTTTATTTCTTTTAGTAACAATTTTATTTTATGTTTTTTATTTGATAAATTTTACTTTTTTTACTCTTTCTTAACACATCATGTCCTCCGGAAGAGACCGGCAGTCGGTTTCTTCTGAAAGATTGTTTCATAAGTTGATAATTGGTATTTTTTGAAGCCTGCTGCTAAATTCCTGAAGGATTATCGCTTAGGAAATGCGACTTCTATGAGAACGTTCTGAGGAATACTGGTTCATCTTAGTAATTAGTACCAACGTCTTTAATTTCTTAAGATCATTTTTCGCTTGTAATTTCTGAGTTTTCAGATTACCTTAATTTATTATGCACAATCGTACCAGAAATTTATATCGAAATTGGATTAATATTTTTGAGTGAGATTTAATTTTATGGCCTTTGAAGGATTTTTAACTAGTAAGTTTGAGGCGACTATTTGTACATGTAAATTTTTAATTAAAAATAAAACTTAATAAAATAAAAACTGCCTTTCAGAGGCATAGTTTTCAAGGATAAAAACTTCATTCGAATGCACTTAAGAGAGATAGTTTTCAAGGAAAAAAATTACATATATTTTACATTGTTGTTTATAATGAATAACTTTCGAATACAATTTTTCCCGCTTTAGAATAAAAAAATGTCGCAGTTTATAATGTATTTTTATACCTTTTATAAGCATATGATTTTGAATATAAATCATAATTAAAATTTGAAATCCGTGTTCGCTTTCGGCTTAATTATTTTTTAATTAAACTGATTAGAAACAATCTTTTTCCAGAAAAATGAGGATATTTTACGCTATTATACACTGTTGACTGAATATCGTTTATGGACGACTGCTGACTTCCTTTCTCTTAATTGTTTATCCCATTTCTTGAAATATAATTTAAATATAATTTCTTTAAATATAACTTAAATACTTAACTGAAAATATGTGAATCGAATCCCGGTGAGGACAGAGTTGAAATTTTACATTTCCCGCTCCGAAAACCCTAACAGTACCGACAACACTTGTCTCCATTTTTCTGTTTATTTTCTTCATCTATTTTCTCATTCACATCTTAATTAAATTTAATAAGAAATTTAAAACTTTTTTCTGTAAGAAATGAGATTTAATATCATGTTTAAGTTAGTAAATGGAAATATTAATTCCTAAAATGAAATAGTAAAAATTCATTTTATTCTTATATTAGCTTGTAGAGGTTTATATTTATTTTAAATAACCAATTTTATTTAACTTTAAGCTTTCCTATGATCTTTCATTCCCCTAAATGTCAATGCCAGAATATTTAAATTTGGTAGCGCGCGTGAAGAAATGCAAATTCTACCTTGAGAAGAAAAAGTTTAAATACCCCAAGTTTTAGGAAAGGAAAGTTTAGAGAGAGTTAGGCTATTGCTGTCACCTCTGTCTCGTGAGCTTTTGCAGTTATAACTGGTTTACGTAGCATAACAGCAGTTACTTTGCTGCCACTAGTTTCGACGCGGGTTTAAGAAACAAGAATATCTGAGCCTTGTAGCTTAATTTCTGCTACTTGTGAATATCTTCGAATTTTAATTTAGTTTTTGGTTATTTCAGTATCTCCCAAGGGAGGCGTAGTGTGTTAGAGTCACATTGACGCATTGTACATTATAAACAGTTTAATAAAGGATACTTTTAACTCTTCTTCTGTGTAGCTCCTACAAGAACTTACTACACATACATTTGTCACTTAGAAGATAAGCAAGTAGACTCCACAAACTTAACGTTTTTTTTTTATCAGATGCTTTTCTAAAGTCTTACAAAACGCAAACCCGACCAGATTATGTAATAATTAAGCACGACTAAGCTAAACCAAATCATGCGTATCAATAGTCAAGTGATCAAAAGAAATAAAAGTGCTGGTAAATGGAGAGGGGAGCACGCAACCACAAAAATAATAGTGGTGAAGAAAAAACGAAATCCTGATGGTCCACCACATTTTTGATTTTCATCTGTAAAATATAGCGCATAAGGAAAAATCTATAAAATCACAAATTCGTTAAAGAGTTTACCATGTTATGACATAATTATATAAGTTGGCAGTCAAAAATGTAAGACCAGGCTGCTATGAACTGTAGTCTCAAGCCTACAAAACTAGCACATTTATACGAAACTCTCGTAAAAAACTGAAAAGAAGGACTTTCAGAGTGCTTTATTTATGCTTTATTCAAATCGCTTAGTTTTTAAAGCCAAACTATGGCATTAAATTCCATACGGTATTCATTTTTCAGTAATTTTTTTTAGCTGCTTGGAATTAATGTAACTTGTGTTTGGCCTGGTATAATCGTTTTTGATTTTTGCGTCAGTAATTATACCTACCAACCAAACTAGGAGTTCTGATAGATAATGGGAATTAAAATTTGTTCTGTGCTAAAAGGATTAATCTGAAAGTCAATAAATCATAATAAAGAGGCATCAGATATTTCCGATAATTAGAAAATAACCTATCAGCTTATCTTAAAGGAATTTTGGACATCTTGGAGCTTGGAGGTAATGGCGTTTCCTCCAGCCATTTAAGAGAACGGAAGAAGTCGTCGGGTGACGCTTCAGAAGAGCCTTATACATTTCGAGCGAGTCATGTCTGATGCTGTATTACTCTAAAATAAGCGTCTTGCAGTTAAAGCTTTTTCAAGCTGCTCTTAATCTGTGCTTGTTAACCACTCCCATTAAACGGAAAATGCGTATTCGAGAATTCCTTTAACGTAGACATTGGTAAATAAGTTGAGGCTGACGATACTTTCTTGAAACACTTGCCATAAAGTAACAGAGTGAAGTTTCTGCAAATCATTAAAACTTCGTATGAAACCAACGACATTCTTTTGAGCATTCTTTTATGTCTTCGCGCAAGTGGTGGAAACATTTTAGTAGTCAGTTTGAAAACTTTTAGGACTTATTTTCTTATTCTGAACCAAATTACATTGCGAGCCCTATACTTTTTTTTTTCAATTGTGGGCACTTGCCTATAACGGCACTGGCCACTCCTAGGGCCAGAAGGGGTGGCCATTTTATTGTGGAGGCATCTAATAGGCGGCCACCATTACCTTCTATGAATAGACAGACAATTTTACATCCATGCCTTCTCCGGGATTCGAACCGGACGCTTTGTTATCGCAGTCAGGCTCCCCTAACTACTATACTGTCTGGGTAGCACTTTTCTTTTTCAAATTTTAGTTCTTCGCATTGAATTGCGATTTTCGCAGCGTTCTATAAACACCTGGAAACCATGAAATGAAATGTTAATAATATTTAAAATCTCTTTAAAAATATTCAAAAAATTTTATCCGAATAAGCAATTAAAACACAACTTCAAATCTTTAGAACAGCCATTTATATTTTATTTTCAACGATATTAATGGTAAACATGGTAACGCTTTGCGACTGCGCAGATAGTCTCGCAGACGATGTGCTAGCGCGCATCCCAGCACAAATACAAAAATTTTAAACAACAATGCAGAGAGTATTTTTCTCTACTGAAAATTACTACCTTCATTGTCTGAAAATAAGAGTTAATATAACACACCGAAGAATGATTATTGGAGGCGTTAGGGCAACAAGAATCATCGTAATATTCATAAATTTGCTGGACTAGTTTCGAAGGTTTAAATGTAAAACCTCTTTCTTCAGCTGCAGAAGTGCAAATGACGAAAGAGAAGCCTGCACCCAGGCGATAAGAGTGAGAGGAAGGAAGTAAAGCTACTAGTGACATCTGTTGACGAAAAAAAAAATAAAAACAAATATAAAGTAATTTCCTTAAAACTGAGGGTAAAGATGAACTAGCACTGGAATTATTAACTAAAAACAGAAAAATTTTTTGTGATGTAAAATGCTTCTAGAAATTCTAACTTCCCATCAGAAGATGATTTTTGGCTACAGAGAAATGGAAAATATGATTTTCTTGCCCTACAGTATTAGGGTGCAAATGATTTATTCGTTTCTTTTTTCTAACATATAGTTCATGTTCCTTAGCGCGTAATTTTTAAGGATTTCTTTAGTCTGACAAATGAAAATTAAGCCACACTGGCAAGAAACCTAGATATATTCCAGGAGCACATATTCAAATTATTACCCTGATTCTTTTTCCTTAATACCTTTAAAGTAGTGCAAATGATAAAACAACAAAATGCAGCAGTGCATTATCTTGAAACAAAATCACCATTTCTTAGAAAATTCTGTTTTTTCCCTTCATAGCTCCATGAAAAGAGTTTTTAAAACTTTGACATAATAGCCACCGATCGCTCTTTGTTCATGGGTGTGCAGTGTTGGCATCTGTAAACTCAGTGGTTAACTGTCAGAAACTGGTTTATCAATCACTCATATGTCTTCGCTTCTGTTAATAAAATACTGAAGCATGAATTAAATGTTTAATAACCACGTATATATCGTAACGTTTGGTTTGATTTATTTAATTACGGAAAAGCACAAGAGTATATCTGCCTAAGGAGAATGCCTTCGTGGAGGATTTTTAAAGGAAAACTGGCTGGTATATACATTACACATTACACATGGGGAAAATCACGAAAACGCCCATGCAGCCAGCCCGTTCGCCGGAATTCGAATCCTAAACCGAACTACCAGTGTTCAGCGATTTTACCTCTCAGTCGCTTAACATATCGTAACATTTCATTTATTTTTTTACGGCCGTTCCAAAATTAGCATAAAATTCAATTACTTCTGTAACGTATGGTCATAAAGATTTCTTCTACATCCGCTATGACAAAATGTTCTAATAGTTCCACTCACTGTAACCATATACTGAAAAATGGCTGTCCTAACAAACTGATATGTAGGATTTCTATGATTAACACTGAGAAAGAGAAATAAAGGCAGTTAGCATTTAAAATCAGCCTTTGTAGTTGTCATTAATTTTTAGATGTGTGACAATACGGTTATTACCTAAAAATGTTTTACTTACTGTTACTTAAATGTAAGATTTTATGTTTAATTTTGATCTGAAATTCTGTGGCAGTGAAATCTTGATACGAGGGCTCAGATTTTGGTGACCTAAAAATTCACCGAGAATGCCCTTTAAAATAGCTAGGAAATGCTCTTAGAACGGGGTTTTAGAAATGACACAAATAGCAAGTGAATTAAAATCCAAACAGCTACACATATACTTGTCCCTTTATTTTGCTTTTTTCTTTCGAAACGTTTGCTCGCCAAATGTCTTTTACATTCATGACATTCCTAATCCGACATTCATTTTTAAAAGTGGAAGGATACCGGGTCATTCGCCAACTTGTAGAGTCATTTCTCGGCTACGCGCCGAGTATGCTGGCCATTACAACACGAAGGCATGCTAAGAAGGCGGGATAAATACTTTATAAACGTACCACCAACGGATTATATCAGCTAAGCAAAAAGGAAAATAAAGGAGATTTTATGGAGGTAGAAATTGTACACAGCGTATTGTACACATCTGTGAATTCCAAGAATGTGTCCATGGAATAGCTTTTTCCTCTCTGCATGTAATCTTATGGAACTGAACGTGTGCAAAAGGTCTTAAAGAGTTAAGAAATGCCATAGGAAAAACTTTTAGAAGTGACACTCATACTTGCGAAAAAAGGTTGTCGTAACAGGTAGGACTAACACATTACATAATCAGTTTTCTGTGGATAGGATATTCTTGCCTTGTAGAATTAGTCATAGGTGTTGAGACGACGTTAATTCAAGAGTAATCTTTACTTTTCCCTTTGAATCTGTGGATATACCTCAAAATGCTCTGAAATGCCCAAAAACATACTCTAAAAACCTTAAAAATGCTCTAAAATATAAAAAAATGCTTTAAAAGAGGAAAATACTAAAAAAATGCATATGTCATCAAAATCCGGACTTTGCCTATAACAGTCAAGCTTAGAAAGAGATACTAGCCAAATCAGTGCATCAGTTAAAGAAATAGAATTAAGAAGTAGGAATCATAGAGGGAAGGGATTTCTATTTTCCATTCAGAATTTCCTGAATTTATTTCAAAAATATTTTTTCATTATCGCGCAACTATGATATGCTGCAAACGCGACGAATGACGTCAAACAATTAACTCATCTAGAAATCGCTGTCCATTCTCGAGTGGAAAGAGGGAACCAAACAAAAGGTATCAAGATTTCAGCCGTTTATAGGAGAATGACATAATCGGGCTGATTTTCTCGTTTTCCTCGGGTATTCCAGGCCTGCGGAAATTAAATTGCGATGTTTGCTAAGCCGACGGGGCGCAGTTATCTCTTCCGCGCAATTCATGAGGCCTTGTTAAAAAGGCAGGCACGCTTTCTGCAAACACAGAATTCGCGTTTGTCAAAAGCTTCGGAACAGAAGCCCTAGTGGTGGACAATCAATCACATCTGTGCTGCTACTTTGTATCGACAGTGTGTGAATGCACGCAAGGGAAAGCGATGAGTCCGTAATTTGTGGTGACGGTTAATCTTCAAATATTCTATAGAATAGGGCAGAAATGAATACAGTTTTTTAATATGGAGAGTTCAATTGTGATTTGCAGCAGTCTATAAAAAAATTAATAATACGTATACGCGAAATATTTTTGAAGTTAAGCGCAAGAATGCAATAAAATAATTGTTAAATGCAACAAAAAATGAATAATAATAAATTTCTCTTAGTTATTACGAGATTATTGATCATACTCGATTAAAAATGCAGATACGGCACTACGACGAATAGTAAATTTTAAAACAAAATTTAAAATCAAAATGTAATCATATACTAGCAAGCCTCCGATTCTCTAACGAATCGAACAAGCGAACGCCTGAAACTTGCTACGGTATGAAAAGCGTGAGAATGAGAATGGAAGAATTAAAAGGTAGAGAATAAATCCAACATTAATGTTGTATGTATGTTTTGAGATTCGGCGTTAAGTTTAAATGAAATTAAATAATAAATAAGCAGATTCGAAATTCAGAACTCGGGCTATGTGCATTGCAAATTCAGTGGCTCTAGGTGCTGTTCTTTTCTCACAATGCGAAGAACATGGACACGTACATATATATTCTTCATTATTTAATTTTTTCTAAATAATACACAGCGATAACATTTCGCGGCAACAATTTAAAAAGTGATTCGGATACTAAAGGGATACGAATAAAAAGTAAGTTTCGAGGCTAAATAGCACCTCCAGTATTAATAATATTCAATGAAGATTAAGTGAAGATGGGTCAGTTATGTTACTGTGCAGTTTTACAACATAACTCTGCGCAACAATGAGCAGTAAAGTTCACAAAATAAGTCAACTCATGAAATTATGAAATTAATCAAAAAGTTCTCTGTACGCAAGGTTTTGGGTAAAAACATTGTTAAATATTAATAAACATTGGTCAGCTGACTCCTTCTATGCCACAATGCTATCATGTTTTTATTATTTATTAAAAAATCATTGAATGGCCGAATCCACTTTTTTTCCGAGTACTCAATGATTTTATTTTTATGGTCAAATATGATCAAAGTTATTGCAATAGCTAGGCTAGACTTTTTGCTTTCTTGATCATCTATTAAAAAGAGTGAATTAAAAAAAGTTTTAAATTTTTATTTTATGCTTTTTAAATACGCAGAAGAAAGGGAGAAAACAATGAAGTTGTCTTTGAACATCACAAAGTTATTCGTTCTAATCGAATGGCAACTAAGTACATGATGCCGTTTTTCGTTCAAAATTTGTCAGATAATGTGAAATTGAATTCAATATACTTAAATTTCCCATTGATAATTTGGATTTAAAAATTTATCATTATTAGCAGCCCATTGATTGGTTTCGGAAAAACTGATAACTTGGATTAGCGATTCCAGACAAACTTCTATTGGTACCTGTTTTTGGATTATGCAAAATTTTGAGAAGATCAATTCGGTAGAAATTGACAAAAATTTGTTTTAAGAGTTTACCCAAAGACACACCAAAACCACTTCCCTAAATAAAACCCTCTAAAAGCAGTAAAAAACGAACTTTTTACATTTAATTTTTGAAAGATGTTTTTAGTTTCCTAATACAGTCAATATTTTGCTTTTCCATTTAAGAAATATGGAGAAACGGAGAAGAACTGTATATAGGTCATAAAAGTAACTTAATTATCATGAATAATTTGAAGGCTCGTTTATATTTTTTATATTTGCTTAGTATTTTTGGAACACCATATAAAGTAACTTGTTTTGATGCAGAAACCTCAATTAAAAACGCGATTATTTTTTTTCTTTTCAACAAAACATAAGCTGACTTAGAAATATGTTAAATTTATAAAGAATTATTGCCTTTCCGCCTATATGATGTCGATGTGTAACTGGTAGCGGGTCGCGCTGGCAATCGGAAGACCTATGGTTTAAATGTCGGCGAGTAGCTGATGTTTCACGCTTATCGTTCGAAACACATATAAAAAGCTTTACAGTGGCGCCCGAGGAAAATATGATTGAACATGAAATCCTCACCACCTAAATTATGTCAACTGGTTCTCTTTCTTCTCTTCGCAATCGTTTTTTAAGTGGGGGAAAATATAAAGAATTATCGACTTCCCTCTGCGGTCTCTTCTGGTGAAAATGTTAGCACTTTCGGTAGGCTTTCGGAAGATCTATGGTTCGAATCCCAACCATCAGTAATGAAGCGGATAAGACATATGATCGCTGGTATATCTTTCTGGATTGAAATTCTGGGAAACGAGCTCGCTGCATGGTTTATTGGTGCTTTTCCCTTATGTATCATTAGAATACGATCCAGTTTCCTTTAGAAAGTCTTCCAAGCAAGAATCCTTTCCTTCAAACAGATAGTCGTTGCGTGCTTTACTACAATCCATTAACCAATCAATCAACCAGGAGTTACTTGCTTTAATTAAATAAATAAACTAATATTATCTGACTGTGCGTGAACTTTCCGTTTTCATAGGTTTAAAATTTCAAAAAGAATCAAGTGACGTAAATTTCTGCTAAGCAGTTTTCTTTAGCAAAAATTGTATTTTATTTTACTTAATGCTAGTTTGGGTCAGATAGTCCCAACCCTTTTATTTCATCGAAGCCTTTTAAAAGAAAAAGAATGACTTTCTTCATCAACCCCCTTACATTTTAATTTATTGCAAAGCATACAGCAAAATTATAATATAAATAATTGCACATAAATAACCTAAAGATAACAATTAGACTAAGAATATGAACAAAATTTTGAAAAAATGATTTATTAGATTTATATTTTATTACTTTTTTCATTACTATTATTTTTAATGTTACAGGATTTCAAAAACAAAATCACGGATTTTAATTGTCCAAAAGTTCGACTTTAATTATCGTGACAATTCAGCTTGATGTATTAATGAATTTTTAAAAAATATTTAGCATAAAATTCCTGAAATTAATTTACCTCATTTAGAAATATTCAACGTGTTTCTTTCTTGTTTTCCGAAGTAAGTTATTGACTTAATTGAAGTCTGCTTCCGCTAAGTAAGGAGGGAGAAAAGTCCAGAAGTAATGTTGGTCCAGAAGCAACTTTCATTTAGGGATATTTCTTCCAGAGGATTTTTAAATTACAAAACTTAATGTGCCCATGTAATTCCAGATTTATATCTGTAAAGAATTCATTATCAATTTTATTAATATTATTTTTATAATCAACGAGATCTTGATTATGCTGATCAAGCTGCTTATTCGGCTATCGACCCCTTGATCTTCATATAGCCCTTTTAAAATTTCATCGACTCCCTGGGGATCAGTACCTACCCCGTTAAAAATCCCTTCGTTAGTTTGATTTAATATTTTTAGTTCACGAACTCTCGCGTTCTTAAGGATCTTATGCGAAAGTTAACTTGGAAAACTCCATTTAGATTTATGGATGAGGCTGTGAAAATGTCTGAGAAATTTCAACATTTTAAAAACGTTTAAAACGTTAAACATTTAAATAAACATAGAGAAACTTATAATACAAATATATTTTTAAGGTCGTTATGAAAGAGTGTCATCAATCGGAATTAACATTTCAATTGATGCCAGCAGAGCGTTTGGAAGAAGAAACCGAATTTCGGAGTTTATGAGTTTGAGTATAAAATAAATATGAATACGTACAAATGCTCATTTTTCTGATTACTGAAATGCGCTTCAGATAATTATCTAACCCTAAAAATGATTTTTATACAAACACAGAAAAACACTACATTCTATCATCCAAAAGATGCAGTATGTTAACTCAGAAATTTAGAGTTTTAATGCGAGTTCTACATGAAAGGTGTAATAATTACATTTAAACCTTTTGTATTTGAAGACTAATAATGCTTATTGTGAAACATGGCTTCGAATAAGCCGTGTTTCAACAACAAAAGAAACAATTTATAGCAGCAGAACTTAAGAGTTAAAATTACTTTTTGATTCGACCAGTTGATTGGAGTAAAATTTTAGCGTGAATCGAAAAGTATTTTTAGTTTTCAAGCCTTTCTTAAATTAAAATTTATATCTTAAGTAACAGGTACACTGCTCAAAAAAAAAAAAAAAAAAAAAAAAAAAAAAAAAAAAATGGGACAGTGCTATATCTCCCGTTCTACTGGGCCGATTCACGAAATTCAAATTACGTTTTTCATGTCTCGAAAGCGCGACTTAGGATATATATTAGATTTATATATAGCACTATTCTAACATAGGTATTTTGACACAAAATCTGACTTTTTCTGAAAAAAACATACCAATTGTTTTACATATTTCGATTCTACGACTCAAATTATGCCAGAATACCAAGTTTTGTAAAAATCGTACGAGTAGTTTTTGAAATATTAGCTCTCAAAATTTTAGCTCCTCAATGTTAATTGAATTTGGCAAATGTTTATTTATATCTCTTTTTTTATTAAACTTTTTTGATTTTTTCTCTCACATTTCGAAATTTCGGTTCATTCCAAATAAAATTTACCCATTTTTTGTGTTTTATTTTTTTAATTTCTATTTTTAAATAATTTTTATAAATTTTTCGAAAAACAATTTGAATTATAACCTATAAAATTTTTACCATCATCTTAAAGTAGGTATATTTTTAAGCATATCTGGAAAAAATTAGACTTTTTTATTCAAAATTTGCTAAGATATACACAAATTTACATATTTTCGCGTTTTGAAATTTGGCATCTTTTTTTTGAGCGATAATAACGCCAAATGTGGTCTATGGATTTTTGTTACACTGTATTGCCACAGCTATTTTTAACCTTAAATTTCAAGTAAAATTTTACGGAGAATTAATTATATGACATTTTTTCCCTCAATGATGCGTAATAAATATTTATTAATACTATATGAAAAGCTATTTTTATAAATAAATTTTTTAATATTTTTTTAATTTCTCTCTATCTTTTTTTTTTTTTTTTTTTTTTTTTTTTTTTTTTTTTTTTTAAATAAGAGTAAATTTTTACCTTCGGCGTTTTATCGTCTGCTACTTTACTTCGATTAAATCGAATTGTCTAAAACTGAGAATTTTCGTTTGATGTTTATTTGAATTTTATGACATTAACTGCACAATTTATTTCTAAACAAACTGATGCTTTTGAAGTGGCTGAAAGAGCGGCTGGTACTATCATCATATTTTTAAAGCACAGTATATTTTTATAGAAACATAAGATTTAGAATAATCATTTTTATAAATGTCAAATTATGATATAAATATACAACCCTCTAGAAACTGAATTAATGGAAGTTCAATGGTTATGCAGAAATGATTTGCAGCTACTTAATCGCTGGATAAGTCAGCAGATTCCGTGGACAAGTAAGAATAATTATATAAACGACACCCAACATTCTGAATTCAATTAACAACGAGGATACGATGTTTATTAAATGAATTCAAGAAGTTTTAAAACATAAAAAATCAACTCATTTTTTATCCTAAAATGTATTTTTTCATTATTCTAATTTAAAATTCTAATAATTCTTAAAATTCTAATTTAGAATGTAATTGTCAAGAACTGATTCCTAATCATCAGTAATATAATAAGTAACTATTACGGTTATTAATAAATCCTTCTTATAAAGTAATTGCAAATATTTAAAAAAACTTTCTGTCTGAATGCAAATATTTTTCTGTGCAAATATTTTTAATTTTATATTAATCAAGATTGCACACGATATTATTTATTTGCACTTCAATTCTTAACGTCAGTTCTAGTAGAAGTTACAAATCAATTATATTTAATTAAGGATTGGATTGGATTATTTAATTATGGCAAAGCACACGAGGGCTATGTGCCTAAAGGGAGGGATGCCTTCGTGGAGGACTTTCTAAGGGAAACTGGCTCGTATACACGTTACACATCGGGAAAACCACGAAAACACCCATGCAACCAGGCTGTTCGCGGGATTCGAACCTCGGACCGAACTACCAGTGATCAGTGTCTTTACCGCTCGGCCTTTATGAAATGGAAGGCGATAAGTTTATTTAAAATGATTGTCAGAAATACCAAAATGTTTCGAAAAGTTGGATACTTTTTAATATACTTTCAGAATGCTTAAAGAAAAAGAGAAGAAAAATAAATTTTTTCGTAAAATTTAGTATTTTTTTTTTTTTTAATTTAAAACTTTTCAATGTTATGATATTTGATTCTTGCGATTTCAAAAATAAAATATTTGACTAAAATATGAATAACATTTTAAGAAACCAAATGTAGGATAAAATTGTGTAAAGCAATGGGCACAATGATAAAACTGTTTAAAGCAGTGTATGCAAGGCATCCTAAGTTAAAATGTCGGTTATACATCTCTCTTATTTATATATATCTTTTCTGAACGGAACATTGAAAGGCGTGTAAAACTGTGCTTTACTGTATTTTCTCTTTTAATATAGTATGCAGTTTTCAAACTCATCGTAGTCTGGGTTACAAAGTATTCTTCCGAAAGAAACGCAGTTCAAATAAATAAAATCAAATTCTGGAAAATTGATATTAATAAATATATTTAAAATGCTCAGTTCGAAGAAATAAATAGAAAATTTTAAAACAATTATCTGAAGAGACAATGCAACACAAACAATTAAAATAAAAGTATAAAAATTTAAAAATTACCTAAAATAATAACTATGACGAAAAATATATATAAAAAAAACTATTAAAAAAATAAACGCTGCACCTTTATTTACGCAGTTCGAATAGGTAAATAGAAATTTTTAAAACAGTTATTCGAAAAAAAAAAAAAAAAAAACTTGCAACTTAAACAATTAAAATGAAATTCGAAAAAGAAAAAATTACTTAAAATAATAAGTTATAATTAAAAATATAATATAAAGAATATTATTTGGAAAAAAGGAACGATGGTGACTTTTTTTCCTCTCATGGGAAAGGAAACTAGGTTGTCATATATTAAGAAGTTCGCCAAGTGAAGTATTCTTGGCGCAAACTGACAAAAAAGTGCCAACATAAATTTGTGAATTTCTCCGTAAATTTCGCTCCAAATTTTACAAAATTTCATATTTAGGCGTAATTTGAGTCGTAGAATCGAAATATGTAAAAAAATTGGTATGTTATTTCAGAAAAAGTCCGATTTTGTGTCAAAATACCTATGTTAGAATAGTGCTATATATAAATCTAATATATATCCTAAGTCGCGCTTTCGAGACATGAAGAACGCAATTTGAATTTTGTCAATCGGCCCAGTAGATCGGGAGATATAGCACTGTCCCATTTTTTTTTTTTTTTTTTTTTTTTTTTTGAGCAGTGTACATTTGTCCAAAGCGACACTAGAGATGTATTCGTGGAGGATTTTCTAACGAGAAATTGTTCATATTTACATTAAAATTAGTGAAAGCTACGAAAATATTCATATAGCTATATTTTAACCCAGGTCCAAGTAGCAGAATTTAGAAATACGATCTTATCCTCTCGCTACTGGTGGACACTTGTTGCTGAGAAAGGCTAGTTAGAACGACAATAAAGTTAACAAAATAAAATTAAGGACTGATGAAAAAATAAGGAAATACATATGAAATTATTTCTTATTTTATCACAGTTAGGAAATTTATAATGAATGAAAAATTGTGAACTTCTTTGTTTTTTAAAATAATCCTTTAATTTTTAGACGACGATAACCTTTGATTTCTAAATTTTGAAAAGTGCATATAAAAATGAGTTTGACTCCAAAATCAAAATCTACTAAGTCACATAAATGTGTTGAATCAAAACCAAATTTTATCTAGAGAAATTACATTTCAGAAAAATCTTTACGTTAATGTACTATATTAAGTCATGTGCCATGTATGTTAAATTATGTGTTTTTAAGGACCTATAAATCGTCTTTCACAAAAACAATAGTTATTTATATACCATATTACATTTTTATTTCTTTGACACAGATTCAAATTCGGAGGTATTTAAAAACATAAAGATAGATTTGTGTCCCAATTCCTCTCTACTTCTATAGCATGTTAACGTTTTTACTGCCCGCCAATCTATATACATAGGTAATGTTTTTAGTCCAAAAATTCGATGACGAGATTTTAATGAATAAACACGAATTAAAATCCCCACAACATGTTTCGACTGTTTTACAATGACGTATTATGGTGTGTTTGTATGTGTGTGACGAATGTTTGTTTGCAATAGTTCTTATATCAAACATATATCAAATATCTGTATTTAAACATTTTGGTTTATATAAGGAATTGATTAGAGTTTATGTAAAATTAGGCACTCGGAAGCGATATATTACTTTAAATTATAAGAGTTTTTAATGCATAACCGGAAGCCCATAACAGTTTTGAGACAATCAACATAATATATTGTTGCAACTGAACGAGCATTGTTTGCTCATTTCTAAACATCGCGGGAACAGACGTGCAAATCAAAATAAATTGAAATAGCATAAGAGATAATTAAATTATGGTATTCGTTACAAAGCATTTATTTTAATTATGTTATAAACACTTAAATTTTTAATTAAAAACCATTTATTATATGTTATTCAACTTTCTAATAAAATACAGTTTTTAATAAAAAAATAAAGAGGCCAACATTTGATTATGTTGGTATAAATTTAAAATAACCAGTCTTTACATATGACTGATTACATCTAATAAAATATAATCAAAAATTTCGTATTACAGATCTTTCTAATTATTGGAACAATAAATCAGATTCTATTTACAAATGATCAATCGGAAGTGAGACTTTACCTGTTGCTATTTAGATTATCAAATTGGTGGGAGGTCATGTGCTGACCAATTAGGTTTCTTTAAGGTATCATGGGGTCTTGTTCTGAAGGTTGATAAAGAATTCAATATTTTGTTTTCAATTCAGACTGATGTTAATATAATGTTTTAGTAAAGCTGAGGGTAAAAATGCAAAAATGGAATTTTAAGGCTTTAATTGTTAGTTAATGTGAGTTCAGGAAACAGAATTTAACTTTCAACGCGATTATCTAAAGGGAATTTCTTTTTTTTTAATTCAGTATTAATTAATAGCTTAAACTGTAGGATTATATGGAATACCGGACGTCAAAGTAAAATTTGGTATTCAGTTTTTCCACTTTTTTCTATTATTCTAAAATGATATTATCTATAAGTTGGCAGAATTAAATCAAATTTAATTGAGACTTGGGTAATTTAGTAGAAATTTTTCATTAGCGGTTTTAGATAAGGTGTAATTTGGCCCGTAGTGATTTATGACCAAAAAAATTACTTCATTTCGGTATTAGCATTGAGATTCCAAATTTGTCATTGATGAACTCGAATGTGTAGGACTTAAAAGAGTATCATAATTGGAAAATAGAGCTGCAGCAGACGATGCCGTCAGAGAGCGAGAGAATCCGGTGCCAGATTTTGGCCAATTATAAATCATCAAAGAGCAGGTGACGTCATCGTAGCTTTCGCGTGAGCAATTTGTTATCGATCGCGTGGCAACACGATTTGATTTGCTATTGGTTCGAGGTCCGCGTGGATCTCTAGACGTACAAAGACTTGGACTTCTGCCTGAATAATTAAAGTATGGGGGGCAAAATAATCAATAACACTGCAACCAGAATGGATTTTTTTGGAGTTCCTATCTTTTCCCCCAAAAATATTGATTAGCTCACATTGGAGATTAGTTCTTGATATATATGGGAGGAAAGAAAGAGAGAGAGAGAGAAATTTGCTTTACGCGGATGAACTAGAAAATGGAATTAAACATTCTCGTAATTGGAAAGTTGGTGCTCGCCTAACTTTTTTTAAGCTGAATTTAACGAGGAAGCTTGCTTGTTCTATTTATCAACGCTGCATATGCTTACTGCGGAGGGTCGATACAACAGTTGGTCGCCCTAGAGAGATGCTCGGAAAGAATTATCAGCGCTAGTTTGCACTCCCGTATTATTGATACTAATTGTGACGTCATGTGGAAGTCTGGAGGTTTAATGAAGGAGTGAAAAGGAGTGTGACATTTTGACATTTTTTGTGATGTTTCGTGGATAAGAGCATTAGAAATTGTTTCGTTATTACAAGTTGAATATTTTCAAGCGGGATAATGACAATAATCGCACACTTATGTACTTCAAAGTTTTGTCAATAATGAAGATAAAAGTAATCTCTCGGGGAAGTATTATGTTAACCTGATCTTATATGACAGTTTTTACTTTTATAATACTTATAACATGTTAAAATAATTTTGTAAGCATAATTGTTTGAGTTCTTTAGTGGAAGCATATGAAAAGATTATTTCTTCTTGAAGCAATTTTCAAACTGAAAGACTCGAACGAGTGCATGGGAATGCGGTAGCAACAAACTGGCATCTATGAGAGGTCTTTTTTTCAAGTAATTATGTATTTTTCTTTTTGGGGCTTCTAGATATATTTGCTGCGTTAGTCTGGATATTTTAATAAAAGTCTGAAATTTTTAGCAGAATATAATTTTCTATACATATTGGCAATTAACTTAAATAATTTTTAAAGTTGGTATTGATCTTTATTTTGAATTTAAGTCGTGCAACCCTACTAGACAAATTAACGAGCTATCGCTACGTCTGAATTAGTATGACAAAGACTTGCGAATGTTAAAATAATCTTTTATGCTTATTCTGAACTTCTAGTATAAAAGGCACAACTTATGTTACAGATAAACCTTTTCTTACGACGATGCAAATTAAAAATTAAAAATCAATTCACTTTAAACATTGATCAGTAGTCTAAGATTACACAGGCAATCAACTAAGCTATAAGCTGGCTGAACTAATTTTACCGTCGCATAACTTAAAGCAATCGGGCCACGAAAAACACCAAAGCCGGAATAATTACTTTAAGATAGTGTTGGTAATATTCTAACAGCGCTACGAGAGTCCCAAAGGCTCTTTGTTTGTAAGATTCAAAATTATCAGCTTATATAGGGTGTTTCAGCCAATCGATTGCAAACTTTCAGGAGAGATAGAACACACTTAGACTATGAAAAAGCGCATAGAAATACATGGTCGGAAAAGCTTTCTTGGCGTGGTAGTGACGACACGAAACACAAAAAAAGGAAGGACACGAACAGTGTGACAAAACATGTTTTTTTATGTTTAGTACAGCAGAAACTAACAAATCAGAGCAAAATCAGACAGCGATCTTTATTAAAGAAGGTATTCGAAATTACGACCCCGAACCGTAATGTAGGCCTCACATTTCCGTCACACAGAAGATCTGGATCACGCTTGGAAGATCGCTTGGAAGATGCATAACGCACGGTTCCTGCATCACGGTCCGAGTCGTGATTTCGAGCACCTTCTTTGATGACGATTTTTTGTTTTGCTCTTATTTTTTGTTTTGCTCTTATTTTATTTATATTCTCTGTTTTGCTCTTATTTTTTCGTTCTCCGCTGCACTAAACACAATAAACATTATTTTCCCCCTGTCCGTTTCTTGTGTTTTTTGTCGTCAGTACCGCCCCAGGAAAGCGCTTCCGACCCTGCATTGTTATGTGTTTTTCCATCGTCTAGGTTTACTATATCTCTCTTGAAAGTTTGTAACCGATTTGCTGAAACTTCCCGTATATACTTAAAACAAGGAATAGAAAAGAAAGAAGTCATAATAAAGATCAAAATTATAATAACTTGTTAATTAACAGAAATTACCTTACAAGTTAAATATGTTTAGCTTAAAAAATCATAAAACGTACATCTTCATTTTTTGTGTGTGTGTGTGATTATGGCAAAGCCTCGAGGGCTATCTGCCTAAGGGAGGGATGCCTTCGTGGAGGACTTTCTAAGGGAAATTGGCTCGTATACACGTTACACATGGGGAAAACCACGAAAACACCCATGCAGCCAGCCCGTTCGCGGGATTCGAACCTCGGGCCGAACTACCAGTGTTCAGCGACCTTACCGCTCGGCCACTGGTGTGCCCATCTTCGTTTTGGAATAAAATGACTGACAAATTTAAGAATCCTTAAATAGTTAAAATATTGTAATATATATATGTATATATAATAATTTATTTCCTAAACAGTATTGATTAATTGATTATATTATCTCCTAAGTTTAATTAAAGTAAAATTATTTTAAAAGAGTGAAACCATACTGGTAAGTTATATTTTGAAAGATGTTCTGAAGTAATTTGAAAACAAAATGTTAATAATGTTTTAACGGGGACTGGAGTTAAATCATCATGAAGAATAAAATTTCAATTGTAAAAGGAAAAATTAAAACATGTAATCATTGTCATTGATCGGAAATTAGTTGACTTTTCAAGGGGAACAAACCAACTCCCGTTCAATGAACAATTATTGATAAAAATGCGTAAATACGAAAGTGTTTCGTATTTACTCGAGTTATAAGTTAAAGCCAAACCGGCAATTCTAGTCAGGCCAAATATTTCCGCGAATAGAAGGGATTATGAACCAATGCTGATACCCAAAGAACTTATTCTTATGAAGCATTTTAGTCAATTCAATTTGGAGTAAAAAGCAATTACTGTAGAGAAATCCTAATTAACCCGAATAACCGTCCCCGACACTTTCATGTTTATGCATTTGAGTTCTATATTATTTGTAAAAATTAAACATTGGAAATTGTCATTATGAAATCGAATTCAAAGTAAAGTTGAAATAAACATAGAAGATTACAAAATAAGATAAATAATGCAAACTTTGTAAAAAAAATCAAAGACAATATAAAAATAATATAAAAAATAATATATAATAAGAACAGTGAATGTACATGAAGATATAAAGACCAGAAAAGGTATTAAGTAACTTACATTCTTTCTAGTGGGGGAGTTGGCAAAGTGTTCTCTTCGTGTCTGACTCATAAGTGTAGGGTGTCCGAAAATACTTAGCGGCAGTGGGGGCTTTGAATAATATCAGTCGGCAAGACTTGGGTGAAGTAATTTATGGTAGTGGGTGGGACTTGGAATTCTTGAGGGATGTATTATGTGGAGTTCTTATTTGAGTGAGACTGTCTGTTAAGATTTTTTTGAAAATACTAGTGAATGGAAATTAATTAATTTCTGGCTAATTGTCGTGTCGCAATGATTAAGAATTTAAGAAAGGAAAAAAGGAATTTTCACTGTCCAAGAGCTATTAGACAGACTAAAGTCATGAAATAGGCCCATTTTTTTAGTAACAGTATAGTAACAGTATAAGTCTGAAGACAATTAGCTTTTTACAATATATACAATTGAGTAATTACACTATATACAAATCCTTCAACTGACAGTCATCCAACTTATACCGCCTTCTCAGGTTTAGGAACAAATTATCATATCCCTATCAGTTAAATGATTTAGAGTGAGTATTTAACGCCTGCTCCTTTAAGGCAATGGTTGATAAATTGAATGGGAGTTAGATTATTTTTGAGAATTTTAATAAGGAGTAAAATTTCGCGTTTGCTGTTTCATAGAATATTTAACAATGGAGCTGCGTTGTAAATATCATGCAAAACCTTCATCAACGATATATTTCTTTCCCGTAAAATTTTTTCAGCATCATCGTGTGAAAAATTAGCCAACAGTCAACAATTTAAACTCATATTTTTGATTTATTGACAAGCGAAAGTTATTCCTCAATAACTTGCTTCATTGCCAAAGAAACGAAAGTGGCGGTTGTCAAACGAATAAAACTGTTAAATTTTATTAACGTCGCAGTGGGTCCTATATATGTCAAAAAAAGATAGGCTGTGAGTTGTATATTTATTTTTCTATTATTTTTTATTTTGTTCACATGTTTATTTTCTCAAGGGCCCCATAAGTAAATGATAGCTTCCCAAAGAATGTCCTACATAAATGAATGTTTTATGAAGAAGATGGTTCTTGTAAGCTTTGCCAAACCCACCCCAATAAGAAAGCTTTTGGTATTTATTTTTCAATAAAAATCATTGCTGTTTTTTTTCATAAATCTTATAATGTTCTTGCTTCTAAATATCCAAGGCTATTTACTAGAAATCCAAGGCTATACTAGAAATTTAAATAATTTTAAGCCAGATTAAAAGGAATAATATTCATACGTTCACAAGGAGTGTATTTTTTTCTTTATTAATTTTTGAGCATTCTATCGATTAAAATTAAATGTATGAAAATACTTTACTTAATTATATGTGTTTAATTAAAGGTATTAAAGTTAATTAAATTTAAACTAGCATTATATTCTTGCCCATATATCATATAAAATAAAATTTGAGCTTTCGCCGTAGACTGATTGTAATCCTAGAATTACATTAGGATATTAACGGAAACTCAAGAAACAACAGAAATGAGAATATAGAAATAACATATTCGAGAAGGATTACATTCAGTTTGTAGAGACATTAAGTTATTTCGAAGCAGGAAAGATGAAAAATATGCAACGCCTTCGCCGGGAATCGAACCATGGACCTCTGGAATACGCGCCTAGCGTGCAGACCACCACACCACAAAGGCATGCGAAGAAGGTGGGAGAAATACCTTATATACTTTCCCTTTAAGAGGGCGACTGGGTTTTTTTTAGGGGACCCAAACGCCAAGTCCTGGGTGTGGAGATTCATCATCCCTTTCAGTTCGGGCGCCACTGTACAGACATTAGGTTAACTGGAAGCAACCCCGAACCTCTGGAATACGTTTCCAGCGTGCAGACCACCACACCAAGAAGGCATGCCAAGAAGGTGGAAAAAATATTTTTTTTCAAGTTTTCTTAAAAATTTCTTAAAATCAGCCATTAAGAATTATTGTTTGTGTGTGGATATATTTTTAATCCCAATTTAGCGAAGAATATTATTAAAGTTTTAAAATTGTTTAAAAAAATTTTAGGGCATTTAACTAAAAAAACCATATAATTTTTTATAGAAATTTAATACGTGTTGTCAGTTTTACATAACTTTGAATTTTTTTCTGTTATCTGTACCTCACAGTTTTAGATATTTGCATTAAAAGCTGTTCTAATTATAGACAAATAATTACTTCAAACAGTTAAAAATGAAAAAAAAAAAAAAAAGATTCGAAAACTTTAACTAATTGAGAAAGGAATGTCGAATTTATCTTGTTCTAAATAGCCGAATGTAAAATATTCGTTTTCACCTTTCATCAAACCATATACATAAGTAAAGGAAGTAATGTTTTCGGTCCAAAAATTCGACAATGAGTTTTCAGTTAATAAGCACGAATTAGGATCCCCACGAGACGTTTTTACTATTTTTGAAATGATGTCTATATATGTGTGATGACTTTTTCGTCCACGATAATTGTTATATCAAATTCCCAGAAATTTCTGCTTCCCGTACTTAAGCTTTCTGTAATCATATAAAGAGTTGATCAGATTGTGCATAAAATTGGACAATCAGAAGTAGTATTTTACTTGAAGTCCATAGCAGGTTTTAGTGAAAAACTGTATTAAAATATAATTAAAAACTTTTCAGTTTTTGTATTTAAGACTTTTATGTATCCATGGAAACAATATATTAGATTTTGGCTAAATTGGTAAACAGGAAGTGGAACTATAGTTGAAACTCTAAACAGACCATCGTAAAACATATATTATGAGATAATTCAAAACTTCTCAGATTTGGAATTTTAAATGGGTAATGTGATTGAGAAAAACGTATTACATTTATAAGCATTAAACTTATTCTTGGAATTATGCTAAATGCAATGAGAATAAGCTTATTATGAAGGTGAACTCACGTTATGAAGCAAAGTCTTCTCTTTTCTCTTCTTATAATCCTTCCTTTCTCAGTTTTCTGTCCGTTTCACTATTGTTCCGAATCACTTTTCAAATAAATAAGGATGCTGCCGTCAACTGTTATCACTATGTATTATTTTTAAAGAAATCATATAACAAATATAAATAATGTAGCGAATATGAAAAGAAATGAATTAGCAACGCTTAACGTTCTGTTCTAAAGATATGCTATTTTTAAAAATTTTGTGATTGTTTAGACACTGATTTAAGAACCCAAAACAGTACATGACTAGAGTATATACTAAGGTCAATGCGATATTTTCGGATCAAATCATAAGAACGGTTGCATACCTGAGCACGTATAATTATCATTGTCCATTGTATGAAAGAAGAGAGTAATAAAAAAACGAGTTGTGTTAATATTGAACCATAACGTTCATAAACACATTAGATAGAAAAAAAAACAAACAGAAAATAAATTAGGTGCAAAGCACCATAACAAAACAAAAAGCAAATATACAGTAAAAAGGATTTAAATATTTACAAATATTCACAACAATGTGCATATATATATAATAACAATATGTACTGCATTTTGTTCAAAGCTATAGTTAAACAATTTATGCATTCGACTTATGTGAAAACCAAGTTATATAAAGGTTTACTTAAATGTGTTATTTATATAATATGAGAGATTATTATGTACTAAATATTGTTTATTGTAAACAAATGTATCGGGTTACTTCTTATTTAAAAAATAAACATTTTTTGCCATTGAAATCTAAAAATTAATTTAGAGTTCAAAAAAATTACTCGGCAATTCAGTAAGTGTCGAAAAATGGAAATCTAAAGATCAGAGTTCAAATAGACTGTTGAGTGAAAGGGTATTGAGATGGATAAGGTTGTTCTCAAAAGAAAAGAAACTTGAGTAATTTTTTGTTCTCTTAAAATAATTTTAATCTTAAAATACTAGTATGAAGCCCAAGTATTTTATGTACAATATAATCCAAGTAAAATAATCAAGTAAAACTTATCGCTTAAATTTACTTAAAAATATACTTAAAGTTTTTCCTATTTGCAATCCATTAACTGGATGGTAGCGGAATGCAGATAGGAACTCATTAACATAACCCTAATTATAATTGAATGCAACAGGTAAACGGTTATTCAAATTTCGAAGTTCCACCTGTAGCATGGAAGATCAGAGTAATAATATCCTACTTATCTATAGGGAAATTCTTATATAAGAAATTAAAATATTTTTAATAGCACATGCAACATGCTTTTAGGCCAAAAATATAAATAATTGTAAAAATAGTAGGGTATATAAATGATAGTCTAAGAAAATGTTGATGTTCCCTTAGGCGAGAAATAAATATTGGGGAAAAAATTAGACATACGTTAAACACTGCTTGATTTCATACAGAACTCATTGCTTTAGTGCTCTTTCGCTGCTGCGTGCATCAATGAGCTGTAGTGCATTTAAAAAGAGACCAATTTAAAGCACAAAATGTATTCTTTGGTATAAATTCAGCGTTTTAGCATTAAAAATATCTCTTTTTACATAGATATTTGGTAGACATGCTGAGCCAATGTATGGATATATTTTTACAAGTTCATCCTCAGAAAGGATTTTGACATGGCCACAGCAATTTGTAGAATTTTCAACATCATCGTGCAGAATGCCTTTCACCAACCTTTTCCTTTTGATGAACGGGAGATTGATGTATGGGAATTAATATGGCAAACAAGGGGGATACTGGATGACATACTTTAGAAATCAGTACCAACTTCCTGTTCTCGATACTCAGGTATAATTCTAACACTCATTTATCAGAAATATTTTGTAGGTAATAAATACCCTTTCCCCGGGGGATTGTTTCACTATCTGCAACAAATTAGCGATGATGGATGCTTTTGGAATCGCATTAGCCAATTAACGTGTTGTAATTTATGATTTCTGAAAATTCTTTTTTTTCCAACGACTCGACAGATTTCCATGGTATACGTTGGTGCTTGATTTCCCTGACGTACTTGAAACATAATTTCTTATCGTTAATGATAACATTTAGGAATTTCGGTTCTGTGATAGCAGAACAACGAAATAGGATGTAATATTAATAAAGAATATTAATTAAAGCGGAAGCATATTAATTAAATCAGAAGCAACTGAAGAAGAAAGCGAAATAAAAATGCGACATTTCTTTTCTTCTAATTAATCTATATGCTTACTTTGTTGTTTTCTTAGATGTTATGAGTTTTAGTTGGCGAATCATTCTATACCAATTTCTATGCATGTGTTTATAATTTTGTAATATAAAAGTTGTGTCTTCAGTTAGCTTTTAGGGCCTAAACTATCCATTCAAGCAAGTGCAAATCTTTCATTTCGTTACATATTTGGTCCAACTGGAAGAGCAAATTCTTCAAAAATAATCTAGAGTGACACTTTTCAACGTCAGCAGTAGTTTGAAGTATAATTTCGATTAGCTCTTCGGTGTCTGCAGTCTCCTGACTTTTATCTATCTCGTTTTTGAAATATCTGGATTCCGTGAAAATATTTATGTGCAGAAAGACAGTCATTGTTATGAATCCTGCTCATGAAAACAAGTGTTTCCAAGAAAATTTTAACGAGTTTGAAACAAAACTTCACCTTCTCATGTCTGTTTTTACAAATTAAATTTATGATAATATATTTCTGATCATAGACTAAATTCGCTACTCTCTCTCTAAATTTAGTTCGGTGCAGAGACCATATCTGACGTTACACCACCAGCGTGGAGTTGATACAATTTATTGGTTTTATGAGATTCTCAATGGTTAACCACCATATTGCCTAAAATCCATTCGATTTGATTTAGTACTGAACTATTTAATTAAAGTACCGGTTAAGGGTATCCCCGAAAATCGCGGAAAAAGCTTTAAATTGTTATTCAGATATTCTTTTTTACTGCCTCGAAGATTCTCATCGATATCTTAGTTGCTAGAATTTATTTGCTACTATTTTGTTTTGATTTTTAATTAACTTCCAACTTGTGAAAAAGTTTGTGGCAAAGTCTTAGTGTAGTGAGCTAAGTGAATAATAGCCAGATATACGGAAATTCAACAAAACTGCCTTGTTATGACTTCAGAATTCTGAGAGTTTTCGCTTTCTTGCGAAATTCGAATTAAGTTTCATGAAATGAAACCTAATAAGATTTCTTGAATCTTACAGTAGATTCATCGTTAATTCCAACTTTCACAGAGCGCATTAACGCTGAATAAACTGCAACACTTGTTGCTCTGTTATAATGCTCAAAACATGGGTAATGTTGTATTATCCTATATTACAGTTACCACTTCTACTTACATAAATTGTAGAAGTGAGCCGCCCTCGAAGAGCTTGCATAGTAAGTTGAAATGGGGTGTAATGAATATGGCAGACTTCTGGTTAGATAGAGTACAGCAGAACAGGATGTAAAGCTCGTGCTTAATGGCAGGAATGAATTTTATGAGCTGGAACCTCGTTAGAGGGCAAGTATCCCTAGTTTATGTCCATCTGGTCTAGATTAGGACTTCCTGCCTCCGTTAGTCAGTTGAAAGATAATTCTTAGAGACCATTCGTGCAAGATTCATTAAATTCTGTGCTAATTAGGCCAACTTCAATTTGTGTATCAGTTCGTTAACAAAATTCAATGAAATACGTGCTTTAGTAGTTCGCCATCGATGTTTGTTGATTTTCGAATTTAGCAGTAAGTATGCTTGCAGTTGATATGTTGCATAAAGTAAACATATGAAAATAATGGTATTATTATCCACTCTGCTTGTGTAGAACATTTAGCTTTAGACCGTTTCGTTAATGTTTTGATCTGGAGATCAATGAGAAAATTAAATAAAGCGATGACATCGTAATCGATAAAACAGTGTCAGCTACACAGAATCTTAAATGCTTGTTTCACACTATAACAGTTATTGTGGGTGCAAGCAAGAGAACTAATGTGATTTTTAATAATATTTGATACTTCTCAATAACCTTTTAATAAAATATGTGTCGTCCGATCAGATGCTTTCATACTGCGATTTTATTGTTATTCATAAATATCACTATTGTAGGCATTTATAATCCTCAGATACGGTAGTATAAAAATAAGATGACTATAATATCTATTAAATGTGTCCCTAAATTTATGTTCAAACACCTAGCATTTCCTTATGCATTACATATTGGGAAATATACTGCCATATCGATTCGTACGAAACAACTGAAGTCGCTTACTTAAAAATTAATGTTGGAAGCCTCATTCTCGTGGAGTTTTTGCTTTGATTTATTGCAAATGAATAATGTTATGCAGTTATAGTTTACGTATTTATCTAGTTTAAAATATCTGCGAATGTATTTGAGATGTGTTAAAAGAAAGGGAAAAAATATTCAATAATAACTGGTGCGGTTTGTAGATTAGAACTTTGCCGTTAAGATAGAGAGAATTTTCGAATTAATGAAATAATGTATTTTTCACCATCGCGTACTTTAGCATCGGGTTTTGAAAATTTTAAAAATATTCGCGTAGTTTTCCTTATCTTCAAAGCATTTTGAAAAGGAGCTCCCCTTGGATTCGTCCGCGTAATATTAGTTTTCATCTTACTGTTAAAGACAAATCCCCACAAACTACCTGTGAATGTCACGCTAAACCTTCTAACTGTTGAATTTTATACTAACCTAATACAAGAACCGGCTCATCACAGCAAAACAAACACGAACTGACATTCGGCCTACTACTTCGCTGAGTGAGCTGCACATTTACTGTCTTTAATTATTAGCCCAAAAGGAGCTATTAATCTCGAAATGGGAATTTGCATTAGTTCAATATAAAAAGCGTATCACTTTTCAAATTGCTTCCGCCAAATATTATCGCCTTGTATTACTTTTTAAGAAATTAAATAATAAAGAATCTGTATATATGTATGTATGTTCCTCACATTGTGAAAACATCACGCCATCTACAGCCATCCTGTTTTGAATAACACATTCCTCCACTCGATCTTGTGCATCTGGTAGCCTGAATAATAAAGCTGTAATCCGAATAATAAATCCTTTGCACATGGTTGAAGTATCCCTATAATTTCTGTATTTTATTTGTGTTATGCAGAGATAAATGAAAATACTCAGGTAGGAAAGATATATATTTTATAACAGGAGAAGGGTCGAGCCAGCTATGTACACTCTTTTGCAAAAAACCGTTTCGCAGTAACTTAATTTAGCGCAACTTCAAAATAATTGAGTGGAAGTTTTAGTAAAATAAATAGTTATTTTATTTATAGTTTATATATTTATCTATACTTTGCGTATATTTATAATAAACAAAAAATTTATGTTTCACATAGCTGCCCGGGACATCGGTTCCGTCAACATTGTTTCGGTTAGGAAACCGTCAATGGTAAGAGAAGGAGAAGCTCGCTTCTTGGAAAAGTTTCTCCTAGCCTCACTCGTTGTTAGATGCGATAACCCTATTATGTCCACTATGCTAATAGAACAACATATAAGAAATGTGGCAGATCCGTTTAAATATATGGAAACAGAAGAGAACTACGCGTGGGGAGCGGTCAAATATAGAGAACTTGTTAAGTATATATGTGTACATTCATGCATGTGTGAGTGTATCTCAATCGTTCGTGATCTTCATCATCAGATAAAAACCTTCACAGCCCACCATGCAAAGTTAAATCGCCCACGAGTAGGCGGTAGGGACCAGGTTGACTATTCTAGCCTAAAGGACTATTGGAAATTGACTCATGTCTCTGTTTCTATGAGGGTTGGAGAGAGGGAAGTCCGAAAGGCCTAGCCTATGCAGCCAACAATTTTAGCAGCCGGAAATCCGTCTGAAGAATTGGGCCTTACTTGAGATCCAATCGAAGTCCAAGTTTTCATGACGATGCCATTTAAAGTACATCTTTGAAGAAGACAGACATTATTTTTCGAATGCTGAATTTGAATGGAACTCGTCACACTACAATAAAAAGGAAAAAAATGCATAAAACGTTGGTTATTAAATTAAATTCGATTACTAGTAACGCTTAATGGAGAAATCACTAAGAAATAATCTCACGTGAAATATAAATCTCTTAAAAGCTAGTTCTATGCACATACGATAAAGTTTCTAACTACGAAGTAATTAAGTCCTGTGTTGCACTCGAAGTCCTGGTTTTTACAAGTATTGGTATTTTGAAGAAACAGAAGTAGAAGTGGAAATATTAAACGTGCAACAAATATTTATGAATAAGTTAAGTATTTCGAATTAAACACATGCATATATTTCCATATTTGTTCTAATCTTTTGCTATAATTTGAAAAGAGCGAAAAGAATTTTTTATTTCTTACATAAAAACATTGGAAATTTTGGAGAAATTAATGCAATTTATACGTTTCTGAATAAATCTGGTGATGGTGACCAATTCATAAATTGTAGCGAATATTGCTTTTTCATCTTTCTTACCCGCTGATATATTTTAGCAATAAATTTCCACGCTTAATGCTTTTAAATTCAGCTTAATGCAATGTTCTTATTTTTTTAAGTTTCCCTTGTTCGAATAAATCTGTAACTAAGTCAATTTCCAATGAGCGTTGGTTTCATAAAAACTATAAATTTGTTGTATGCAGCATGCGAACATTCGGCTTCGGAAGTTAAAAGTGGAAAGAAAATTCTAAAAAAACAAGAAAGAAATAAGTCGATAAAAATAAAAGTATAAAAAAAAGGCAATGAACGTAAATCGGAAATGTTATTTGTAGAAGAACGTTCTTTGCGTGGTGGCTGTGGTGGAAACAAAAACTATTTACTTGTGTGGTCGTTATCGGATCGTAAATATGCAAATCTTTAGGCTCTCAACACCACTTTCTGTAATTTAAATGTAACGTGCTGATTAACTCTGTTCCTCTCGCTAGTGAATTTTAATTTATTTTGGACGAAACTTAGAACACGCAACACGGAGCTCTTTTCCCAGGAACTGGATGCTTAAATTTCTGCTGCCTTCCTGGTTGTCTTCCTAAGCTGTTTTTACTTTTTTCCATCTAATTCCGGAAAGACTTTTCTTCATTTTTAATTTGACTAAGATTCTTCATTTTGTGGAAGAAGTTCGTATGCGAACTTTCGATGAGGTAGAAAGGACGCATTTTTCTGTTGGGTTTTTGAAATATCCTTGCGTGCAGAAATCCCATCCTCAGCTCGAGGCTAGCTGCAAGCTTTGAAATCTCTATTTTGTATACCACATGTGCCTGACGAAAGGAACTTTACTGAACATTCTGAAATTGCTTCCTTTTTGAAGTTCTTTTATGGCGTATTTGCCACGCGTGTTCTGTATTCAGAATAAAGGAACTATTTCGAGAACTATCACATTCTCTTTTATCTAATAAATCAAACAATATTTATGCCTTCAGTATAATAACGACGCAGAATAAAACCTAAGATATATTATGTCTTTTTCTAATAAACCTCTTCTCTAATAAATCGAATAATGCTTTAAAATAAAATAATGAGCCAACATACCTGTGTCCTGTTCGACATTCAATCCTTGTTCTCAGTCCCCCAATTATCTGACTCCAATAAATTTTTGATGCATTAATATTGATGTTAACTCTTCCAACGCATGGATAGAATTAAAATGTTTGACTTCTCAATGATCTCTCTGTGTTTTTCTTAATTATCCTAATTTTTCAAAACATTGTTTGTATACGTAAACATTCATCAGCTGAGTACATGTACGCAACACACATTTTTTTTCTCTTCACCCTTCTTTTTTCTTCGCCGTTCTTTTTTCTCCCCCTGGCATTTTAGCTCCAGGTTCTGGAAATTTTTAAAATATTCGCGTAATTTTTCCTTTCTTCTAAGTCTTCAGAAAACGAGTTTTCTTAAATATTAAAATGAATACATCTACATAATGATTGTTTTGTTCTTACTAACAAAAACAAACCCTTGCAAACTACTTGCGAGTGTCATGTCGAAACGTTCCTTTCTATGTGTTGAACTTTATACAGCCTAATACGAGAACCGACCCATCATAGCAAAGCAAACATCAACTGATATTTAGTCTGCGATTTAGACCACATCTGCACATTTACCTTTCTGTAATTATTTATGGATGATTTTATGCCTAACGAGTAGCAGGAACGACAATAAGAACGAGCGAGATTCAAGTTATAGAAAAATACAAATGAATATATCTTATTAGATATGATATGATATGAGGGATATATCTTATTAGATATTGTAATGTGTATATTATTATGTAAGGGCCTGGGTTTGAATTCCTGAGAAGGCATGGTTGTAATTGTCCGTCCCCTTCATAGGAGGCGATGGTGGCCCACCTATTAGGTGCCTCTATAATAAAGAGACTACTCCATCTGGCCTTATATAGATTAATGGACTTTGTTACACTGTAACTGTTCACAACCTGCCATTGGAAAAAAATATTATTATGCATTCTCATTGAAAGGTGTTTTTCGTTAAAACAAATGAGATTTGTTTTAAAGAAATAATATTATGATGCTTACCTGTAATTTCTCCATGGTTGCTTTTCATTTATTATGTTCTTACTGTAACCGCGTCCTTCAGAAGTTGAATTATTCGCATAAATTTCGCGTCTTTATTTTCAGGCGATAAAATTAGTAAAAAAAGGGGGGAAATTCGAAGAAATACGGTATGTACAATTTAGGAATTTCCCCCCCCCGCCCCGAAAAATACTTCAAAGATTTACGTAAAAATATCATCTGAAATATCCGGTGAAAAATAGTAAATATTAATGTATATTTTTATCTTTTAGTATACTTACATTTTAGTAGGTGCCATTTCGTATATTTATTCATATACTTCATTCGCATATTTGTTTTTTAACACAGGTATTAAGTTTTAACACAGGTACACAGGACGAAACGATTCCTGTTAATCGTGCGTCCTACTAATAATTTTCGTATATTTCAAACATTTACGTGTAGTTCTGAACTTACATAAACTTACATATAAAATGAATATGTGAAAAACTTACATATATATACTTACATATAAAACTTACATATATATATGTGGTAATTAAGTAAAGCTTAACATTTTTTACTATGTACGAAACAGCATTTAAAACATTTATGACATTTTTTTATGTTAATTATCCGTATACCCACGTATTTCTGAATATTTTCCCTGTGAATACGATATGTGACAGTGAAAATGCAACACCGTGGACACATGCTCCGCAGAATATGCAAATTGCATTTATCGTTGCATTCTTCAGTTAATGAGCAAATTCTGCATTGCATTCTGGCACAAGTTAAGCGAGAAATAAAGGATGGAATTTGCAGAATCGACAATAGTTGCGCTGTTTCGTTGGGCAGAGTTTCTTTTCTATCTCAGAGGATATCAGATCGAGAGGGAAGATTTGGTGTGATGATCGGGTATATTTGGTATGGTGACCAGAACGAGTGGGAAGATTGATGTGGTGGATCGGGTATGGTTGGTATAGTGAATCGGGTTGAGAAAAGCAGTTTGGTCCTTGCACCGAATCGTAGCGGACCCGCATGTAAGGCGCATCGGCTGTGGTCTAAGATGGTTAGAAGAAGATAATGTGCCACATTCCAAAGATGGAGGTGCTGCAAGAGTGACTTCAGCAAGCGTAGTCCGACGCATCCGCACTCATGCGGTGATAACCCTTCCGTCGACATTTTGCGGTATTTGCAGGATACTCTTGATATCGACCATGACCATTATTCGCCGATAGTTAACCGATGACCTAAACGCTCGGCGTCCATTCAGAAGGCTGCCACTAAGCCAACAGCACAGACGCCTCCGTTTGCAATGGGATCAGGATAAAGCTACGAGGACTTCGAAGTGGCATAATGTGGATTTTCTGATGAGTCACTCTTTTGTTTAAGCAATGACAGTCAGTAAGTCTAGCGGAGCCGTTATGACAGGTCCAGCCCGGTCGAGTCTAACGGTACGTGGATGACGTGCTCCATCCGATAACTCTACCCTACCTTCAGGGGGTGCTGAATGCCATTTATCAGCAAGTTAACGCCAGACCACACACGGCGGGTATCAGCCAACATGCCGTGCAGGGTACCCAGGTGCTTCCGTGGTCACCTGTCTAGCCGGATCTCTCCCCCATCGAATATGTCCGGGACGTGATTGCATGTTGCTTTTGTGCTTTGTCACCGTCGAGTTCAGAAGATGAACCGTGGCAAACTGTTAACAGAAATAGACATCTATAGCTCAAAAGATGGGCCGCACTCTCTATATGCGTTTGTACCTAGATATGTTGCTGCCTATATCCCCGCCAACGGTGGTTCTACAACTTGCTGAGCATACTATATAGTCACTCTTTTTACAAGTATATCACTTATTGCTCATTGCGGTGCTTCTCCTTTTGCCGATTTTCATCACTTTCTGTTCATGCATTTTCACTGTGACGTAGTGTATAAAAGGGATACTTTTTAGCTGTGCAATATTTATAAAGTTATAAATTCCCCTCTTTTTGCCCTATTAATACTGCATGACATACATATTCATCTTTTTCTGCAACCAGCCTCTCAGAAAGACTTTTACCCGACGGAACATATGTTCCTCTGTTCTGCACATATACGTTAAACTTGCATGATTTATCCAGAAGTCGGGCTCCTGCCTGTTAGTGAAGAAGCTGCCTCTACCACAATATACTATTAAGAATAGGCATTGTAACGCCATTGCTTTCCCCGTGAGCAGTGACTCATAACGATGGCAATAACTTCTGTGGAGAACAGGTAGAATCGTCTAATTTGCTAAAATCTTCTAATTCTCTTTTTGTGTGTGATGACGACACAAGGTCTGATCGTAAATGCGGGGAGGTTTACTACGACCTTGAAGTGCCTATTTTTAAATAATAGACTACAAAAACTGTAATGAACCATACAATAAACATGTCTACTACGCAATGAAAAGTTTTGGACATTATCAAGATTGGCACTTTTCTTTTTACTGTAATAAACCATAGAGAAAATACCTCTTCTATATATAAAGAACTTCTTACGCTTACTTTATAGCTAACAATTCTAGCGACATTTTTCTTATATATTTACCGACTCAATCAGTTTGTTTCGTTCGCCTCTCTCCACATAAAATTATTTTGATTATCGATTGGATTTACTGCCGTTAGCAACTGTCAAGTATCTCAGGACTTGAAAGATGCTTACTGTTAAATGTTTCTACTTTAATTAATGAAATCAAATATTGCAGTTGACACGCGTTTCGGATATTTGGTGATACTTTAATTTTCTCAATATCCTTATTAGTTTATAAATATATCTTATCAGTTTCAAATAAAGACCAAATAGCTGCGAATTTAATTGTTTTGAAATTTCTAAAGTGAGGAGCCAATTTAGGCGAATATAATTAATTGGTCTCTTAAATCTCAGTTCAGCTGTCAGTTATTAATTAAATTAACCGTTTTCAAAAAATGGAAAATGAATGCGATAGGGAGGATTTTGATGAAAATAACTATTTCAATATCGAAAAATACGATGAGCGATTTTTGCTAAAAGATTTCGTGATTTATTTCGGGTTAACAGAAATACATGCTTTATCTTATTGTTACTATTAATATTATTAAAGAGATTATTAAAATATATACTTATTTACATATACATACATACATACATATACAAAGAAAGAAATCAAAATTGGAGTTATTATACATAGGAAGGTGATGTCATACATTCTTAAGGAATTCAAATTTGAAGAAACTCGGTGCAATAACTCCACTCAAGGTTTCTCATTTACGTGACTAAAATAAGATTTAAGGAGTAAGGGTAGAAGTGGACAGAATACCAGAATTTCACTGGTTCTAGTCCCACCTCACTAACTGTAAAGCTCCGCCCTAATTTTGATAGAGAGCACTCCGGGGCATTGACCAAGGGTTTCCACTCCTTTTCCCTGCCACCAAACCACTCGAGAGGTCTTTTTGTTCGCTAGTATCTTAAGCGCTTCCATGCCAGGCTAATGCTATATGCATACAAATATTCCTACATTCTCCAGTATTCGAACCTCTTCCCACCAGTTAGGTAGCCTGCGTCGTTATCAGGGCGGCTATCCAAAGAGCACAGGAACAAACATAGTACAAAGGCTTTGCGCATTAAACAACAATAAGACACGACGCTTACAGTTATTTTAATGCTGAAAGCGATATCAGAACCTTTCGGCTGCGAAGACACTGTAAAACTGAAAGCTCTGTAGGATATTTTTAAAGAATTTAAAGATTATAAGAAAAGGTTTTTATTTTTATTTTTTTTTTTTTTATAAAGACATTATTTTTATTGTAATTTATCATTTTGATTGCAGTCAAGCCCATTGTAGGAAAAAATTGTAGTGCACTCTAGGATAGATTTAGTTTTTGCCTTTTATTAAATCTGGATATTTATCATCATGTCATCATGTAAACCAATCAGTAAACATGTTTGGATCAGCCTTTCGATACCCATACGGATGCAACTTTTGAAACCAGAGATTTATTACATTGCTTTGAATATTTTTTTTCTTTTTGAATTGTTGTTCGACATTTAATTCCATCCAAGAATCGTCTGTGGGTACTTTTCCGTTTTGCCGGCGCAAACGATAAAGTCGCCAATAATGGTACAACTGATGCCAAACGGAATATCTTCGCTGATAAACTTTTACGCCTCATTTTCAAAACAAGTTGCAGCCATTTCTTATCAGATTGATTGTTTCTTTCAATACTGACATACAATTACATAGAATGTTTACCAGATAGTTAAATTTCATGCTCTAAGCCAATTCGCGGTAATATAATTAGAATGCAATCACATCACTCACCCGAAGACGAAAATATAGAAAAGGCATAATCAAGTGTTAAATTCAGTTCTAATGAGAATGCACTAGCAAAGTAAAGCACTGCGGTTTTACGTAATGAGTAAGATTTCGTGATTGAAATATTTCGTGATTTCTATGATTGAAATAGTTCTTGCATTTAAACTTGTATTCCAAATTAAGATTTAACTTGAAATTAATGTAGATAATTACTGAGAGAATTATATTTTTGTAGCGTAGTTTACGTGAGACGAGATCACTTGGGGTCACGTGATACGAATCGGCGAATCAGGATGTTGAACCATTAAAGCATAGTAAATTCTTAAATTAATATCTTTTTACAAATTTATTGGCTTTATTTATTGGCTTTTTTCAAAATTTTAAACGATATTAAAATGTTTATGCCTTCAAAATAAAAAATTCGAAGAACTAACATTTGTTAACATTTTTTATGTGTATACTGTATGTTGTCGCCAATAAAGTCGGCTTGGCGAGATTTGCGCCTGCGAAACGCAAAAGTACCCGTTTGTTCTTTACTTAGCCATTTATGTACATACAACTATGATGGTGATGGCTTATTACAAATCATCATAAACGTCCGGATTTTGCGTTTTAATGTACATTAAAAATGAAAAAATATGATAACAACAACAGTTTTTTAGAGCTCCTTATATTTTTCTCTTGACAGAAATAAGTAAAAAATTGAGGATTTTGTTTTAAATTCAGATAACTACAGCGAAACGTCTGTTAACATGTTATGTTATTTACAGGGAAAGAAATCGAAAATGCAAATTGGACAAAATAAATAATCCCGATAATTCATTTTTTGTACTTTAACGATTTGTTTAATAAAAGTTTTAATTTCCTTTTTAGAAACAAAAAGCTTATAAACATTTGGCAACAGGAATTTAAAGCTGTGCATTTTGACAACTAGATCTGGCTTTTTCAACGTCAATGTGAAACAGTTTATTTGCTTCGTTAAAATAAGGCAAAATACGCAAAGACTATCTACCAAATGACCTCCTAAAAACTAACTCGCATTCACGTTGTACACAGTGAGTAAATTTGTTTGATTATAATAAAGATCACTAAGGATATTAGCCTATTAGAAAGAATGCTTTCGTGGCGGATATTCTAATGAAATTGATTAGTATTCACGTTACATCTAGTTTCCTATGTATATGACAAAACAATGAAAATTGCCATGCAATCAACGTTCGCCGCGGTTAGAACTCCAGCCAAAATATCAGTGTCTAGCGGTTTAAAGCACTCGGCTATTAGTGGTCCTTACTCTATGGAAAATCATGAAAAATGCCCATACATGCAACGACTGCCCATACATGCAACAAAAATGCCCATACATGCATTTGACCGGATTTGGAACAAGTCTAACTACTTGTGTACAGCAGATTTATCCACTCGACCACTCAATTTGAGACGAATCATTTGTATTAAAATGTAATAAAACAATACTTATTTGTATTTTAGAAATATCTTACGTATAATTAAATGTATAATAAATTATATAAAATTAAATGTATTTAAGTCTGCGTTTTATATGACATTAAACTATTTAAGAAAAGGATAGAGGTTTAAAAGCAATACTGTAATGTCTATTTGACAACTTTCTTATGCCTATGACTTTTAATGATAAATGGCGTTATTCCGAGGTAGCGTTTGTTACATTGTTTTAGGAGCAGCGGTCTTCAAAATGGGGTACGCAGCGATACTTCAGGATACGCCAAAGATGTAAGCCTGATGAACATTTGCAAGTGTACGATCATGTATCTCCTGAGAGTTCTGTCATTTGTGGTTGTGTCTGGTTTCACGAGCATATGGGGAGCTCAACATCATAAATGCACCAGCTTTAAAGCGCATACTGACATATAACTATTAATACAATATAATTTGGCACTTTATTATATTTGTGTGTTTCAGATTAATTACCTTATGTTTTACGAAATTTCTGCAAGTTTTGAAGAAAAGCATATATCCCTGGAGTACAATTTAAAAATATTTTGCTTGATTAGTTCTTTAAGAAAATTCTTTAAAGAATATGATCTTTCGATTAACATTAAGCGTTATAAATAATATTCAGTTTGCTGAACATTATGAATTATGATTATTGAATATTATTATATATAGCTATTAATAATATTCAGTTTATTACAGTTACTGTTAGTAATAATTTTCAGTTTATTAAAGTAATTGTTCTTCCGATTCTGTAAATACGCAGTCTGAAATCATGTCTTCTAATTCCTGAAAATTAAGTACCTAATAGTACCGTCTATGATGACTAAAATAATTCAAAATTCTCCTGGGTTTTGTTCCCTCAGACGAATACATATTTAAACAGCCAGAAAAGCGTCTGCGATGCCGATTTCTGCACGGCTAGATGATGAAATTCATTGGATAAAAGGAAATTTCTGTGTATTGACGTCACACTTAAGGTCTTGCTTCTTCCGTAAGCGGATTTAGAGAGAAAGAAGCAGCGTTTGGTGAATATCGATGCAAACTCGGGCATAGATCTCGAGAGCACCGATATGTGCCAGTCTTGCAAACACACATCGGTGCATCCCGGAGTGCAACTTGGCAAATCACCAAAGCACCCATGATTAACTGCGTTTAGCCTCTTCTTCCATATCTGACCTATTTGGAAAGGGGAGGGGGAAAGTATTTTCCGAAATCTCTTTGGGAAATAGAAGCTCTTTTTTTAGATATGCAACTTGCAAATATGTACACGGTCCCTGAAAAATAATGTCAAATATAAAATATGTAAAAAATGTCTTTTTAAATTATATGGTATAAGTAAATAAACTAAAGATGTTATAATCATGTTTTAATTATCATAACATTTTTGGGTAAACGAAAATAAAGTCTTAAGGCTGCTAACAATGACAAATTTTCAATCAAAATTATTAAACAGATTGTGAAATGTAATGACTGAATGTACTTTCTTACGTATGCCATTTCCGTGCTGTTAGTTCTACTAGCCTTTAAAATTCCATTAACGTTACATAATACTATTTATAGACGCCTCATGATTCTATTTTTAGTCACATATTACCAAGAGTATTGTGATAACTAAATTATATACCTTATTTTTAGCTATTTTATTAAAATTGTAATTGAAAACGCACTAGTTATATACATGTAAAAAGGTAATAATATAAGATATAATATAAAATATAATTAGGTTAAAAATATGTAAGTCAGCTTTATGATTTAATTTGATAATAGCCTTTTAATACCTCACTTTTTTCACTTTCTGAACTGTGCCATTTCTAGATTAATCTACGTCACATGGCTTACGTAACGCTGATGACGTAGCTTATTCGAAACTTGAACTCAAAATTTTGAGAACTAAAACCATTCTAACCTAAGCCATAACCTTCTCTTGGTGAGCTTCCATATTGGATAAATGCGCACGTTAGGTTCTATGTCTTCTGCCGCTTAGACGCTATTTCGCTGTGCTCTCTTCCTATCGCAACAGTCAGTACCGAAATGTAAATGTTCTGGAAATAGGAACGATTAGAGGGCCAAGTGAATTGTGGCTTCAAATGTCAATTAAAATAAAATGGAATTTAATCCGCCTTGACGCCAAGATCAAGTCAAGGCTGATTAAATTCCGCCTTGACTTGATTTTCTTAGTTATTAAGAATTCAACATTTTAGCATTCTACGCAACCAGAATTCCTTCTTCTTCCATACATTTACTACGTCTTTGCTACGTCAACATTTGTTACGTTTGTTTCTATTTTTTGTTACATATATATATGTAGATGTATACAGGATGTTTCATACTGAATGGAGCAGGAAAAAAGGCATATCTGTGAACGTCGTAATTATTTTATTTTGATAAATCAAATTTACAGTGAAAGTCTAATTATTCAAGTTTCTACAGCTATTCTATGTGTGCCTCTGCTGTTATACGGCAAATATCTATGTGGTATTCTAGTTTCCTGCTACATTAGTGATTTAATATGTTTTATTAATGATTTGAACATTACAGTTACCCGCTGCTTCAGTTGCTCTAAGTCCTTAAGTCCTGAGAAAATTAGGGACGAGCACTTTGTCTTTAATAAAACCCTACAGGGAAAAAAACCCACAAAGGGTTAGATCTGGGGATCTAGGTGGCCAACAAAGTAATGGCATATCTTTTGACTTCGAATGGTCAATCCAGTTATGCAATAGACTATAGTTTAGATACTGGCCGTACGTTTTAATGTCAGTGTGATTGAGCATCATCTTGGCACAGAATGAAGCCGAGAACTGCTTCCTCCAATTGAGGGAACAACCACTGTGATAGCATATCTTTGTAAATGCATCCTTTAATCGGTTTTTACACGAAGAAAAAAGCACCCAAAACACAGTTATTGGTAATGGCACAAAAAACATTCATCATTGGAGAATCACACTTATACCATGTAGATTTTCCGTGGCCCAAATTATGGCGACTAACTTTGCCATAAACATGAAAAATGGCTTCATCAGTAAACAAAGTTTATTCGCGAAACCATCTACCACCAGATTATCTTGCAAATTCTCATAGAAAACTTTACGCAACGGTTTGTTGAAAGGGTTTAGATTTTTTTTATGCAAGCAGCCCGTGTCTTGAAACTGCTTCATCCACCTTTCGACGTTGTAATAATGCAGTGGTCTTTTAGAAAATTTCGTACGAAAATGTCTTTTGAATATCAATAAGCAATGATTGTTTAGGCTTATTTCAAAACCAGTACGCTTTCGCCTGCATGGATGGCGCCGTTTTGATTAACAATGCCTCTGGCGGGAATTTCACAACCGGAAGATTTTACGCTGTTGCTAGATGAAACTTGTATAATTTTGTTTCAGAATTGATTTGTTTCGGCTCAATAAATCATTACAGAATTTATACTGTGCTATTCTTTTTGTCCCATTCAATATGAAACATCGTGTATAGTTCATTTACTGCTTAGCCCATAAAGGAAGGGAAAGTGCCAAAGAAAATCACTTCAGAACGAAAGAAAATTCCTCCCTCTATCGGCATATTAATGAATTAATCGACGCGGCATCAATGTGAATTCAAGGTCTTGAGTATATCCAGTGTTAGAGATTATATTCAGTTCATTTAAACTTCTCTCATGTTTTGTTAAAGTTTGTTTAAAAATCCATCGTGTGACACGTCATTTTTTTCGTATATTTGGTAGTGGAAAATTACGTCCAATTCATTTTAATTTCTTTTCGATAGTTTTGGTTTAAAAGTCTGTTATTAGTAGCGTATCGATCAGTTTTAGAAACATCACCACAAATCGATAAATTGTATAAAAATTTCAAGTAATCTGATTTTAAATTTATTTTCCATCCTATTCGATGGTGCAAATATTGAAATTCCACGATAATCAGTTTGACAGGTGAGCAATGATATACGTGAAAAATCGATTTTATATTTAATCAAAAAATATATGGAATTTTAAAATACAAAATTGTTATAAAATATTTTATTGTCTTTCAAATAAGTAGGAGTGTAAAATTTCAAGAAAATCGCAACTTTAAGTGAAAATCAAAGCAAAGGAAAGCTTACATTTAATAGACTACAGTTAAAGAAAAGATTTTTTTTATATAATAAGCTTTTACCTAAAGTGGATATCATATATAATTCACTAAAAAGAGAAAAAATATTTTATCATATAGTTTAATGAGAATAATACATTAAATAGTTCTATTTGCAGAATTCATCTACGATTTTATATCGGGAATAAAAGAAGCTTGTGTCGCCCATGATAAATTCAAAAAGGTAATGGCATGTACACTGCGAAAAAAAAGGGGGGACAGTGCCTATACCTCCCATTCTACTGTGCCGATTGACGAATTCAACTTGCGTTTTTCATGTCTCGAAAGCGTGACTTAGGATATACACTGGTGTACAAAACTTAAGCAACAGCAGGGTTTTTTGCCATAACTCCACGAGAAATCAACTGAGAGACATGAAATGCAGAAATGAAGGAGAGTATTATGTATCGGAGCTGAAAAAGGAATACAATGCATACTGTATGGAATCAAACAAAAACAAGCTTTATTGAACGCATAGTATCGTGACTCATGATTGTCTTCCAAGAGGACGAACAACAAGCAGATGTTCCTTAATATGGGATATGCTCTCCCCTCACTGCAATGGTTGCTTCGCACCGTCTCCGCATACTCAGAACCAGCTAGTGCAACATTTCTTGCGGTAGGAGTGCCCATTCCTCAATCAGCATCTGTTTGAGTTGTTGGGTGTCCTCCGGAGGATGTAAGCGTGCTGCAATGCGTCTCCCCAAAGCATCCCACACATGTTCGATGGGATTTAAATCTGGGGAGTACGCTGACCAATCCATTCGAATGATATCTTCACTTTCCAGTAACTCCTCAACAGCAAGAGAACGATGTGGCCGTGCATTGTCATCCATAAAAATTAAGTCTCTGACAATGGCACCTCGGAGCAGACGCACATGGGGAAGGAGTACCTCCTCACAATAGCGATCCCCGGTTACAGACCCTCTGTCGAAAACATGGAGCTCAGTTCGCCCGTTCAGCATAATGCCTCCCCAGACAAGAACTCCAGGACCACCGTTACGATGTCTTTCCTTGATGTTACTGGGATAAAACCGGTTTCAGACTTCTCTCCAAATCAAAACGCGTTGAGAATCGCTTCTGGTACTGAACCCACTCTCATCCGTAAAGAGGACACGACTCCATTGATCAGTTGTCCAGTTTTTGTGCTCTCTGCACCACTGTAAACGGTGGCGTCGGTGGCCAACTTTCAACGAGAGGCAGCGTTCAGGACGGCGGGCGAATAGGCCCCTTTTGTGAAGGCGTCTGGCCACAGTAAACCGCGACACTTGTCGCCCCGTTGCTGTACAGAGTTGCTGAGCAATGGCGCTTGCTGACCTCTTTTCGCCTGCAGGACGATATATCGGCCTCTTTTCGCCTGCAGGACGATATATCGGTCATCCCCTGCAGTTGTCGTCCTTGGGCGGCCACCACCAACCTTTCTAACAGCTGTATCTGTGGTTTGGAACGCTTTCCAAGCGCGCGAAACGACACTTTTGTTGATTCCGAATTCTGCAGCTACACTGGTGACAGTACGGCCCTCCTCCAGCTTTCCGATCATTCTTCCACGTGCGAAGTCGTCCAGATTTTTTCTTCTAGCCATATTTCACGAAGTGACACACTGGCACTTGTAGCGAATATGCTGAATTGCGTCTCCGTCCTTCCTTTTATTCTACTATTGAGCTGCGCGCGCCGACATCACGCATTTAGTGCACGCTCACGTCGCCTTTGACGTCTCGTTCCTGATATTTGCATACGCATGACGTTTCTACTGACTTACGTGTTCATTGTACTGATCTACAGACCTCCTTTTCTGCAATTTCATGGCTATCTGCTAAATTTGTACATTGTTGCTTAAGTTTTGCACACCAGTTTATATTAGATTTATATATAGCTTTATTCTAATATAGGTATTTTGACACAAAATCAAACTTTTTCTGAAATAACATACCATACTTCGATTCTACGACTCAAATTATGCCAAACTGCCAAAATTGTAAAAATCGCACTAGTAGTTTTTAAAAAATTAGCTCTCAAAATTTAACTTCTCAATATTAATTGAATTTGGTATATATTTATTAATCTCTCTTTTTTTTTATTAAACTTACTTGATTCCTTCTTCCAGAATTCGAAATTTAAGCTTAATCCAGATATAATTCGTACATTTTTTACTATTTATTTTTAAATATTTTTTATAAATTTTTCGGAAATATTTTTGTATTATAACCTATAAAATTTTTAATATCATCTTAAAGTAGATGTATTTGTAGGCACACCTGTAAAAAATTAGAGTTTTGTATTCAAAATTTTCTAAGACATACACGAATTTAAATATTGGAGCATTTTGAAATTTGGCATCTTTATTTGAGCGATAATAACGCCAATTGTGGTTTACGCACTTTATTAAAATAATTTGAAAGTATGAAGGATGACTTTTTTCCCGCTCGTCAGCAATGAAAAAAAAAATAAAAATAGGTTGCTATAAATTAAGAAGTTCGTTAAGAAAATTAATCTTGGCGAAAACTGAAAATGATACGCCAAGGTAAATTTTTGTATTTTTCCGTAAATGTCGCACGAAATTTTACCAAATTTAATATTTAGGTATCATTTGAGTCGTAGAATCGAGATATGAAAAAACAATTACCATGTCATTTCAGAATAAGTGCGATTGCGCTTTCGAAACATGAAAAACGCAATTTGAATTTCGTCAATTGGCCCAGTAAAGCGGAACATAAAGAACTGTCCCATTTTATTTATTTATTTATTGCGCAGTGTACGTTTGGTAATGCAATTAAATTAAAAGAAAATTTTTAAAAAGATAATGGCTTGTATGTTTTGACACTTCTGCAGAGACACCACGAAGGCATGCTAAGCGGAAGGGATAAATACCTAATGCAATTAAATTAACAGACTTCATTAATTAGGTAGCCCATGCATTCATAACCTATAAAGTTACTGATACTTAAAGTATTACGTATTTGCAGTTTTTTAACCATAAATTGCGCAGGGACCTAACGCAAGCAAGAGCCGAATATCGTTTTAAGATTACTTTTACGTTTTGAATCTCCGAAATCCGTTATATACGGAAATGGATGTAAATCATAATCGGGGAAAAGTCAAGTTTGGTTCATGGATTGCACTTATATTTCCATTAAAATTATTAATTCGGAATTAATCGTGCACTTTGACATCCTTCTACTCTAAAATGATTTTTGAAAGAAAAACGACATAAAAAGAATTTTACTTCTATTTTTGCGTTATTTTTCCAGATACAGTATGTCTTTTTTTATTTTTAATTCAAAATAAATCATCTCAAAGCTCCGCTGTATAGAAATCTGAAGTTTACGATTTTTCTATAGAAATACAAATAAAATTATTTTAAGAACAGAAACTAGACTTTTGAAAAACTTCTCTTCAAACAGTTATTTCCGAATTATGTCGTTGTTTTGAACGTTTTTGTTTAGCTTAATTCCACTAGCTATTGTTTTTAAATCATTAAGAATTAGCATATGAAACGGGATTCGCAGTAACAGCCCCCGCAAGATTAAGTTTTTTTCTTGTATAGCTCTTGCCGATTTTTACTATTTAAAGAATGCGCTCAATTAGATTAAAGTAGCTTTTTATTTGCCTCATTCTTATTCGGTCTTTTCCATATTCTTTTATCGGCATTTACACTGCGATCTGGAAGAGAACAAAGTTAATTTGGAAGTCTGAAAGTAATACAAAAGCGTAATCAGTTTACAATTTTAAGATAAATCGCAGAATAATAAACTTTGTTTCTTATTTGTAAAATTTATCAAATTCTGAATTTTTTTTAAAAAAGGAAGGAAGAAACTTTTCTTTTGGAATCTGGTTTTAAATAAGCTTGCATTTAACTTAATTCTATTTGTGATGCTTTAGAATTTTATTTAAAGGTATTTGTAATGAAATCATTGCTAATATTGATGTGATACCATATACTATTTTGGATTCAAGCGCTGCGGCAAAAATTGAATAATTTTCATATTGTGGCAACCAAAAATTTAATAATCATGTGTGCAAAAAATGCGAACAATTTTTGTTTCTACTGATGCTCACAATCATTAAAAATTTCGAATTAAAGGGGGAAAATGCAGTGCATTCTATAATAAATTCAATTTCTTTCAACAATTATTATCATGCAAATGTACAAGCCTGAATCAATTCTGTGCATCATCTATCTTTTGGTAGATAATTACGATGTTTAGACAGCAACCATATCGGTAATTTGCCTTTTAATATTTATTAATAAATGAAACTGCAGAAGACAAAATTATACCTTTTTGTATTTATTAGATCTTAAAATATTGGCCAACAACAGTTTTTGGAACTACTGTATAATGGACTTTATTTGAAAAAAAAAAAAGAAAGAAAAAAAAAAGAAAGAAAGAAAGAAAAGAAAAAAGAAAGAAAACTGCAGCGGCGAAATCATCAATGAAAAAAAAAACACACTCTTTTCTCCATGTATTTCATGAATAATCGAAATATCCGGATAAACACGTACATGTGCGTACACACAATAAATAAATAAAAATAACAAATAAACTAAAATGAAAGTAAACCAAAGTAAAAAATAATTACAAATATTTTACTCACAGATTAATATTTGAGTCTTTTTAGTTGCCTGTAAATATGCAGTAAACCTTTATGCGCCGGGGGCTACGTCATTAATACATTTCGCCGTACGGCAAATTCGCGTTCCACAAAGTTACCTTTCTATGAAGAAAACGAGTTAGATATAGTTCAGATTAAGGAAGTATGCATAATTGATACAATATTTGTATTAAAAGGTAAAAATGAAAAAAATGTTAATTGAAAGGATTTCTATTACTGCTTGAAAAGTAGGTCCATAATACAGTTATGTTTTTAAGTATTTGGTGACTGTTGTTTGGGACAATGTCTGACGGAACTCATTAACCGTTTTGCGGTAAGGAGTGTTAAGTTTTTCAATGCCTCTCATAAAGGGTCCTCTTCTTTCTTTAAGCTCCATGGCATTTTTTAACAATTCGTTTAACTTCTTGTACGTTAAAGGTTCTTTATTCTCTTCACTGATCGCTGCTTTCACCATCGGCTGGTGTTAGAAGATCATCCAATTCTTCTTTGTCCATTTCTCAATTAATTCCTTGATTTTTTTCGTCTTTCATATCTGAAAAGCTTTCGCAAACTATTGCTTTTGCAACTTGTACGATTTCCTTGACTTTATTTTCAATCGATGGAAGTCTTTTATTGTTGTTGACAACTTCTGGCCAGTGCTGATGCCGCATGTATTCATTGTTGATGAATTCACGTGTTCTTATGAGAGTTTAATCATTTTTATACAATGTCTTATTGTTGAATTGCTTTTAAAATGCCATTAGTGCCGTGCTTTCTTTCGTCTAGTGCTTTATTTGGAGATGGAAATATGCCTGAAATAATAAGGCTGAATGTTTTTATGATTCCTTGATTCATTATATGGTTTAAGGAATAAAAACCTGTACATTTGGATGCAATGTTATGAGGGCTTCAGTATCGTATCCTGGAACAAGGAGAACCTCAAAGCTCAGGTTTTGCAGTTCGAAGTAATGTTTCACTCCTTGAATGAATGAATTTTCAAACCGGTCATTAAACAGATCTATAGCAACGTGATCGAAGCTGCGGCTTACCGTATATAATTGAAATTCTCGAGTTGTTGTTGTCTTGTCCATATTGCTTGGAAAAGTGGTTGCCAGAGCCTACTCCGAAGAGAGGTTGGATTTCTACTTTCCACTTTCAATTTTTAGAGACAGCGCCCCGGGGAAGAGGGAATTCGAGGGTCTCCCACCCCTCTCTTCTCCCACCTATCCACATTAGAGGACGTTCGGTTCGCCGTATATTTGGAGTGCCGCCATGCCGCACCGAAACTATACATTTACGAACATCCATGTCTTACCCAGGATTCGAACTCGAGGCCTTCGGTGCCGTAGTAGGCTACCCTAACCACTATACCGTCTGGGCGACAAAAAATTCTCGAGTTGGGTAACTTAAATGCAGACAATTAAGAAACGCGTATACACAAAATCGAGTTCCATAAGTCCGCATTCGACAAGAATTTACTGTGTTAAGGCAGACGCGGTTCCCGCGAAGCAGTTTTAAAGTGCCTGGCGTTTACATATCTAAATTCTAAATTTCAGATATTTGGACAAAAAACACTCGTAAAATAAGGAATAAATATATGTAGAATTCTTATTTTATTTTAACAATTGTAAGAATTCCGCAATTAAACTTTTGACAGAGTTTAATCTTAGCAATATATATAGGTAGCACTGCATGAGTAGGTGAATTTCCAATTACTAAAAACATCTGATTCCGCATGCAATGAACTCTTTTTTTTTTCTGCACCCATTATCCTCATATTTTCTGTCCAACCACAGCGTGTTACGCTTTACATCCATTGTAACCTCTTTGTACATAAATTAGTAATTTTATGAATTTGCATTTCGAGTTGTAAGCAGAGTTCTCTTTCTCTTCGGGTTAAAAAATAACTAAGCGATACAGACAACATTGGTGCTGAAGAAGTAGTTTTATTTCTGTTCATTATTGTGTGTGTGCAACTAATTTCAATCGCACAACAATAACAATTTGAAGTTTTTATCTCTTGGCTAGCAACATTTATGAACACTTTATCATAAACATTTTCTCGGTAAAAAGCAAATTGTTAGAACAATGCAATTTTTATAATTAACATAAACATATTCTATTTTAATATAATTGGAAATTTATTTTTATTATTACCACCAGAAGTGGTATTAATCTCAAACGACATCTTTTTGTCGGTGTCAATTTTTCTACCATATCTTATCTCGATGTATTATTTTTAAAGAAATAATATATCGAATATTATTTTTAAAGAAATAATATATCGAATATATCAGAATATAATCTGAAAAAATACAAGAAAAAGAAACCTGAAAGGTTTCAGATTTTAAATTACGTCTAAAGAGGCTTTTTTAACATTTTGTGTGTTACCTTTATTTATTAAATATCATGTTCTTTGCACTTAAACCATAAAATTCAATATCGCAAAATAATTTTAAAATGAGCATGCATATCTTTAAAATTTCCGATACACAGTCTCGCGGGCTGGAGATAAAAATGCTTTTTTCTGTACAGCGTTGCCATTGTTCGCTTTTAAATCGCTGAGTTCGTTAATAAAAAATTCGTTAAAGTTTTACAAAATAGGAAATCGATAATAAAACAAATTCTAAATTTCTAATTTTGGCTTCCAGATGTCCATATTCGGTGAAAGATTACGTTATTCAAAATTGGATGGCTCTAGGTACCGTTGTTTCATCACAGTGCGAGAAACATATATACATTCATAGAGATTCCTCATTATTTAATTTCTTTAAATATAATACAGGGCGATAATATTTGGTGGCAACAATTTGAAAAGTGAAACAACGCTTGTAGTGAATCAACGCAAAATGCCAAAACGAAATTAATAGTTCTTCTGGCAAATTGCCCCTTTGGACTAATAATATGACCAGCACAAATTAAAAGGATGCTGCAACTGAATGTTATTGCCATGTATTATTTTTAATAAAATGATACAGCGATTATTAAAAAATGTATTGCAACATTTAATACTTTACCGAGGATTCTAAAGATATGCGTCTAAAATATTTTTAACATCTTCGCGTCGGTTGGTGAATTTGGTGAAGAATAAGATAATTTAATTTTTCTTTTAAATTTAGTCTACCTGTTATTGATTAACAAACTAAGTGGTTTAAAAACAGTAAACATAGTTTTTTATCTCTTTTATTAATTACCATCTGGATCCATGAAATTATATTAGCTGATTTTATTAAAAGCATCATATATTTTTTTCTTTTTATAGTGACTAGTTTAGGCAACTGGCCTGATGGCTAATTATTTGATAGGTGAAACGAACAGCAGAATTGTTCGACCAAAAGTGAGGTTTGAGAACTATAACCTTTCACGGTTAAAAAAATGTGTATGGCAACATTGAACACTGTATCGGGAATTCGACAGATATATTACTTTTTTTTAACCTTTGTGTTTTTGCTGGGGAATTTTATGTGGTGTAAGTGCTAAGAAAGTGGTGTTTAGCAATAAATTTGACAAGAGAAAAAAAGCTCTGTCTACAGAGGTGTGTCTAACAGCAGATGGATAAACTGCGAGCTATAAAAAACCTTAACAAAACGTTTGGTGCGACTTTAAAATTTGAATCCCTTTAAGATTTATTGTTATTACTATATATTTACTCTTTATTTTTGTTACTATGTATCCGCATTGCGAGCCCGTTTCTGAAATATATCCTTTTCGTAAAAAAGGGGTTGCCTTGTTTTAAGACATTACGGATTCACATTCGGAGACCATTCTTTGTCGAAGACTGTCCAGCTTTGCACCCGAGTCTTGATGTGTTTTCACAGGGAAAAAATGCCTGAAATGGCCGAAATATTGCCTTCTCTTCCAATCCATCTCTATAGAAACAGGCTGTACAGAAAATTTCTTAAATTTCGGGTAACAGTAATGCCTGTTATTGATATGTGTTAATATATGCGATATATAGCCTGCTGATAATAAAAATTAGGAAGAAACATTCTGATATGGTTAGGATTTAAACGATCGTCCAAAATGTCATTTCTAAATTTTAATACGGTTTATCAGTAGAGGTCATCGATAGATGTGGCTCAGGTGGAAAAGCGAAACAGTTTATATGATATTAGATGGGGCACTTTATCATCTTCAACAATTTAAAAAGTGAAAAATGTGTAATTCTGTAAACATATGTTATGTTTTTAATTATGTATATCATGAATTAAGTGCCTTATTTTAAAATTAGTCAGGCTGAAAAGTAAGAAAAAAAATGTTCTTAAGAACTGCACGTACTGCTTTTAAATATCTTAGTTTGTTCATGAATAGCAGACAAAATAAAGTGTATCAGTGGCAGAAGCAGTAATTAGAAACCAAATCAAATGCAAAAAGCAATTTTTGATAACCAAATTTTCACAAACTATCAAAAATCAGTTAAAAATTATGAAGTCATTATTTTAAATAATAACATAACTTCTCCATTCGTACCCTATGTTACTGCGCTATAGGGCCTACAAATGCCCGATGGTTAAAGTATCTGAGCACTGGTAGTTCATTCCGAGATTCGAACTCCAGCAAACGAGCTGATTGCAAGGGCGTTTTCGTTGGTTTTCCTGTGTGTAATGTGTATACGAGCCAGTTTCCCTTAAAAAGTACTCCACTAAGGCATCCCTTTTCTTAGGCAGATAGCCTTCAAGTGCTTTGCCATAATCAAATAAACAAACAAAGCTACTATGCTACCATTAAGCATGCTCTAAAGAATGATTTCAAAATTGCTCCAATTGGCGATGCAAAGCTACTCTCATAAAGTGTGAAAGAACAGGTAGTTCAGAGATCGATTTTAAGAGAATATTTGATTTCTTTTGCAAAAAAATAAAATACTATATATTTGGCAACAGCGATTTTAAAAAATGCGTTACCATTTTGTGCTTTTTAAATGTGACGTTTAAAAAAGGAAATTTGACTAGTGTTCACTTTGAAAGAACAATTTTGAAGTTTATTTTGGAAGCGTTTAACGATTACACGACTTTTAAATTTACTTTGAAAAACACTTGAAACGAAATTATCAGAGATTTTTCAAATTTAACTATTTTTTTTCGCTTATAATTGATTGAACTGATTAGAAAGTAAAGAAAAGAAAGGGAAAGCGGATGATAATAAGATCTTCAGCATTTGAATGCTGTATGTTAATGTTAGAATGAATATGTAAAAAAAAAAAAAAAAGCTGTATTAAAATAAATGTTTTGTAAAGTTAAGCTAGTAAATTTGTTTAGTTTTAGAGAAAATATACCTTTGTTAAGAGAAATGAATTACGAAGTTTTCGCAACATAAATCAGAAAATGATCTGGAAAAAACCCTGCTAGTAATTAATGTAACTCAAGTTTAATTTCCCATTTCCTAGGAAACCCGTAAATGAATGAATAAATAAAACAAAAAGAATTTGATTTGACTTCCGTGATTTTTATGTTTTAAATAGCACTTGACCTTCCGTGATTTTTATGTTTTAAATAGCAGTCAGCTTTAAGTAAAATTTAACCAGTTAACGTTTGTAAACAAAATCTTATTTGTAGTTCCAATAAATATACTCGTGTGCATAATTAAGAGAATTTGCAAATTATGTCTAATTTCATGCAAAGTTGAACCAAAGGTACCAATTATGCGGCCGAAGAATTATGCAAATTTTCAGAATCGAATACGTGTCTGCGGAGTTGTGATTATGGAGGGCATATAAGCGCACGAGCTGTTTTCGGCGATTTGTGTGCTCGTACTCAGGGCCGGAACGAGGGTGAGGGAGGCGAGGCACTTGCCTCAGGTAAACAAATAGAAGGGGCACCAAATTAGCTATACGATCAAAAATTCAGAAATTTATTTTTAAAAGTTATGACTTTTAACTTTTATTTTCGGAATACATGAATGAATATTAAAAGAATTTTGTGTTATAAACAATCCAGCTAAGAAACGAAAAAGAAAAACTGGTATCATTAATTTATTCTCAAAAGATATGAGCTCTCAGAGTAGTGTATATAATATTTCATTAGTTTGACTTTTGTTCTTTACTTAGTCATAACAAACTTGTCCACTAACTGAACACAGACGGCGACATAACTGCTGAGTTTTGCAATTTCATAAACACCTTCTGGTACAGCATCCGAAGAATAAAATAAATATAAATATGAGCATAAAATAAATATAAATATAGTTAATTTGTTCTATATGTATGACTATATGTGTATATATGCAATAATGCATATATATATATATATTTCGCGTGTTTGTATAATGTTATGTTTCCAAACATCATTTAGTACTATTTATTTATTCTCCCCCCCCACACACACAAATAGGTAAATAAATAATCTTTATTACATGAAAAATGCCGCCACCCAAAAAATGCGCCGCCCGGAAATGACCTGTCCCTCCGCACCTCTCTAGTTATGCCACTGTTTACAGATTGTGTATTTCTTATGACGCAATTATAAACAGACTGTGTAGGTCTTGTGATCCCTTCATGTACGAACAATGCAAACTTTATGATGAATTTAGATTCAACTTATGTAAATTTAAAGTTATTTCTTTAAGATTTAACTATCTGTACTTGTTAAAAAAGCTTCTGAGCATAAAATTTAAAGGAAAAAAAAGTCTGAGGAATCGAACTGAAGGGAAGGATACTTCATTTTCTGTTTTCTCAGTAGATGGCGCTACGATTGCTGCATCCTTCTGTTTTTTTTTTTTTTTTTTTCAGTTGTTTATTTTTATTTCTCCTATTTCTATGACGTACTTCTGATTTAAAGTGCAGACTATTCAAAAAAAGTTACCCAGTGCACAGAAGCTCTGACACATTTTTATGTAAATGAAATGCAGTTTCAACAGACAAATTTTATTTTAATAGTAAATATATCTTTAAAATGGTTTCTAACTTCTCAATCCACGCCTGTATTTCTCTGGGGAACAAACATGTTGACGGAGGTTGAAACTTTTAAGAAAAGAAAAATCCGCCCCCCCCCATTTGTGAAAGGCTTATTCTCTACGCGCAAATCCGAGCATGGAAAAAGATTCTTCCCAATATAGAAATCTGAGATTTATCTAATTGTGATGACGTCAAAACGGTAACTGAAGTTTATACTAAAAAATCTGCTGCTGACACCACATAGCTTCCTTGTAAGGCTTATTAAATTCTACGCAATTTTTGCTGCAGTTCATTTAAACTTATTTCCTCGAATTTCATTATTCCATTGTATGAATATATTTCTCGTTCAATCAATTCAGTTCTCACTTCGCGACAAGGTAAATAAAAAACATTAAAACTCAAAAAATCTTCATTAAAATTTCTAAAATACAGAAAAACATAAAACACCGAATACAGTTAAAAACAGCGTTAAAGAAAGGTTTGCAATTAAAATTAGAATTCCTACTCGAAACCTAGCATGCGACCAGTGAGTAGAAATACAAAATTTTCAGCGCACAAAAATTTAATGTTAACTTTTGGCCCTAGTGGTAAAAAAACACTTAAGTTGATGCATCAACCTAATTTAATTCATTATACCACTAAGAGCTTCAAATGTAAACAAATAGCCGCCACGTTAAGCCTAGCGCCACTTTGAAACTGTTGATAATTCTACAACTACTTCATACAGATTAACTAAAGGTATAAGAACCTTAAACGGAACATAAAAATAACATAGTTCAGTAACATTTAAAGCAAAAAAGCACGATTTACCTACAGATAAATATAAAAAAAGCAGAGCTCACCTAACCCGGCTAAGAATGTGTGTGTGATGTATATATAATATCTATATGCTTGTGCGGCCTATTGCAAATAAAGCAAGACTAGGTGTTATAGCAGTGCCATACACAAATTTTCAATGTTCTATGGCTGATCATTTTTGAGTTATGCGAGATACATACATGTGTAAGTAAGTACGTATGCATAGATGTCACGAAAAAAAAAAAAAAAAAAAAAAAAAAAAAAAACAACTTCTGAATCCATTTAAAATACATTTTACAGCGTTTTGGAAAAAATGATTCTTTATTCTGTGCGTGCGAACAGATGTCACGGAAAAAGAAGTTGTTTAAATGGATGGATTCGAGTGTGGTCTTGACCACTTTTGAATAACGAACAAAATCAGGTATCATATTTCTGCGAAAATAGTATTTTTTCGTTGAAGTATAGTACCCGAAACTGTACCCGGTTACAATACTTCCTTTACTTTGTACATGGAAGTAAAAAACTGAAAATGTAAAGTTCTTCGACAATGTCGATGTGAAAAACATCGAGGAATGGTTTGTAAATGATTCGACTGAGTCGAGCGTTCAATGCTTTAGTGATCGGGCACCGCTTCAAATGTTACAGAAGAGAAGAAGCTGAGCGCGATACTGAAAATACAAGCGAAGAGTGTGATACTTCCAATTACACTACTCCCAGGACAGCAATGGCTTCTATTGAAACTCTGTTGAACTTCTTGGGCTAATGGGGATTCGAATAGTGATAAAATAGCACTTCAAAACAGATATGTAAGCGTTCTCAAAAATAAAATAAAATAACTAATATTTTTTTTAAAGAAATACGCATGTGCATTGTGTATGAAGAGTGATAGTTTGGATTATCCGTGTTTTGCAGTTATCCGTGAACTGCTTCCCCGACACAAACGCGAAGAATGAATAGTACACTGTACCTTTATTTTGCTAATCATCCATTCATGAAAAACACTAGTATCTATGCATTTCTGAAGGAACATGCGAGATTATCACGTGTCAGCGAGGAACTTTTATTGGGATAATACTCATGGCAAGCAGCGCGTTAAAGCTGTTACTAGGCATTGATTGAGTAATGAAATCTAATTGACTATGTATAAGTGGGTTTTATAATTTTCCTTTGTTTTATAGTGCCTTGAATGATTCTAAACTTTTAATTGAGTCAAATTAATTGAAGAGTGTTTTAAATCAAGAAGTAATTTAGAAAAAGAAGTTCCCTTTAAATATACTTATTTTATTTGCCACATTTGTAGCGTTTCGAAAGAAATATTATTGTTTTCATTGCATGGATTTCTTATCTTAATAAATATAAGCCGTTGTCGCTTCAAGTCAAATATTTGTTGCAATCTTCGTCTGTAAGTGATCCAATTAAAAAAAAGGTGCACATCTATATTTTGGATAATTCTTTCTTTGCCAAATAAATGGAAAAGGTCTCAGCAGGTTAGTTTAAGATGAAAATTATTATAGAAAACGTTTTTCTTTGCTGATAGCACTGCTAATTTGGTCAGCTCGATTGCACAGTCTTTGCTTTTAATAGCTGGAGATTGATTCTTCAACTAGTAGAACCACAGTCACTGGTTAGCTTAAAGCTGTTTCAAATTGGAATCTACATGAAGCTCAGATTGTTATTTTTGTATTTAAATTTTTTAAATGTTTATTATTTCTAATAATGTTTAACTTTTTGAAATTTTCAATCGTAAATACTTCTTTTAGATTAGACTGCAATTTGAATTTTCATTTTTTCTTTAAGCATCAGTTTACATTCCTAAACTCGCACGCAGTAAGATTTTAATTGCCTTTTATAAAAACGGAAGACTGAAATCGAAATCTCCTGTTCTGGCCTCATTTTTTTAATCACTTCCAGCATACTCGGTGTATTAATCTAATCGGTAAGAGCGAATTTTATAACCCTGAAACCCGACAAGCTAGACGATGGGCATACAAAAACATCACCCCCTCTTCACAAAAAAAAAAAAAATAAATAAATAAAAATAAAAAAAATAGACCTGTCCTTTGGCTTGTGAGGTACATTCGAACTAAAACGTAGTATCAAAACTAGGTTCCTATAGGAAAAAGCAGTCGTAATTTATTCAAATGACTTTTTTCACCACACCCAGGGTATTGATCTGAATATAAAATTGTCATCGGCTAGATTAGAAAAAGCCCTACCAGAGTCTCAAGGGTTTTCTGTGAGCCAATAGAACACTACGTCAACTTGCAAAATGAAAACGAAGTTTTTTGTCTATTTTTTTCCCTGTCACTCTCTTCATAATGGAATGGTTAGAGGCAATAGGTGCTCGATTGCTGCTGTATGAAATAGGTTTTTAAACTAGTGGCAGATTTGATTTCGTATGATCATCTGCTCCTCGAATACAGTTTGCTTGGAAATATTCAAATATATGTAAAAGTTTCATTTTTAATGTTTTATTACTTTTTTCGTAAGCGTATGAAAGCATAAAAGTTTTAGTTCGTATCAATAATTCAACATTGAACATTTACAAATGGATTACTGTAGGATATGAATTTAGTGTAATTAAAAGATAGTAAAGAATATAAAGTCTTAAAATTAAGTATTGTTGTTTATAAATAACTTTGGTTATAATTAAAAAGGCCAACAAGGAAACTGTAGCTAGTTGCCTAAATATAAGCAAAATTTATTCAAATCATTTCAAAGATTACTTCGACATATAAAATTTTGGAAACGTTATAAGGATATAGTATTTGCAGCTTCCTTTAAAAGTGCTGGAACTTTTATGGTCATTTCTGTTAATCAAGGATTATTCTTTTATAAAAAAAACATTTAATGAGGGCTAATGCAGGGAACTCGGATCACGAACGCCTCACATTATGAACCGAAAGGTTCATAATTTTTTATCAATAACTTCATTATCTGATCAAAAAACGTCTCGAATGAAGAACGGTGTTTTCAGATACGAACACTCAAATTCAGAACTTACGGTTTCCAAAGGCTTTTGAAGTAGCTTATGCCATTTACATTAATTACGTTTAGAGATATCTGGAAATATCTATACTATTACAATCTGTGTGCGTCTGTCTGTCTGCTTGTTTGTTTGTAACATCATCGCCTCCGGAACGGCAGGGAGTTGAGTTTCGAGAGAGGTGCCCCCGTATTCCAAAAATTAGCAGGAAGCCATTTCGAACATTTGCTATAATAATTTTCATCTCATCTTCGTACGGTTTTAATCAGCCGAGATATTAATTAAGAATTCTTAAAAGCAAATTCCGCACTCATTTTTCCGAATGGCAACAGTCTCGCGCGATGGAGATAGAGATGCTTTATTTCGCCACTGCTCGCTTTCAAATCGTACAGTTTGCTGATTTTATGATTTTCTTGTCGCTTAGAAGGAATGAGCTGATTTTATTCATACTGAAATGTTTTTATGCATTTTCACTTTCAGGTGTACATGGAACTTATAAATTTTGCTTTCGCCACAGCCCGGTAGTTGTTTTAATATTTTACGTTGCTTAACAAAGTTTGACATGAAGTAATAAGGAAATATGGACAATTGCGATGCAGGCGCTTACGCTTTTGAGTCTGTAACATAATTTGCAATGCTACCACCTTCTCTTCTCCCCTTTTCTAAAAAAAACAGTTGTGTCGCAAAGCACTTTTTTTTTCTTGTTTCTGAAACAACAAGAACAAAAAAAAAAAAAAAAATGCTGTTCTTGTTGTTGTTGTCTATGATATTTTGAGTCAAAACCATGGGCTAGAAATTTTACTATGAAGACGTGGGCAATTTACAAGATAACTAAAATTGAGTTCAACAAGAAATAAGTACAACTTTTCAGAAGCAGTAATAAAAAGAAACTGTGCAACAAGTATCTTCAATAAAGGGAGAAAAAGAGCACCCTAGCACTCTTATGTGCAAAATAGTGCAATATGCAAAGTTTATACGTAACGATAGCATCCTGTATATAACTATTTCATAAACATTTTCAATGGCAACGCCATGTTTCACCTCAAAAACATATTGAAAAGCAGGCCTCAACAAATCATACTGGGCAGATTTTCCATTTGTTTTGTTTACAAACTTGTGCCCAAAGTACTGTTGCAAAATTTAAATAAGCAATCGCTCATTTTTGTCAAGGAACGAATTTATCCTTTTAAACAAATAAATTTCGTTTCCTGTAAATTATTTCGGTTTACGAACATCTGTGTTGAAGAATGGCCTTCAGGAACGAAAATTTGTGAACCGAGGTTTTAAATTTCTTACTTTAATGTCTTTAAAATCATGTGTTTTTTATTATGTTTGAAACTAGTGATAGCTTTAAGATTAGTTCGAATGACCAAGCTACATGTTTGCATCACATTTAAATGTTTTTAATTTTATTTAACCTCTTTTAATATTTTTAATGAATAGTATGAAAAGAACAAAATGCATGACGTGAAATACATAAAAATGAGCTAGACTGACGTAATATTACCTGATAATACTAGTCTAATATAGTAAAATAAGTCTGATACAACCAAAAACAAAAAATGTGACTTATAAGAAAAGTAAAATTTAACTTTTAAATCTAATTTTAATCTTAATTTTTAATCTTTCATAATTCAGATTTTTTTGCATGTTTTCATTAATGTACTTCCCATGGAATTTAATAAGTTAACGCAAAACGCAATAGCTGCATAGAATGTTTTAGTAAAAAAATGCATAATACACATGTCTCCTTTGTGTATGCTATTCAAATCATTTCTGTGAAATCTTCAAAGCTTCTTGTTTCACATATTATTCATTTAAATATTGTTATTAATGGCAAATTTCAACAAAAAATGTAATTTATTTCATTAAGAGATTTTCTTCGTAGAAACAAGAATTGATTTGTATTTATAATCTGAAAACTAAATAAATGCTAATTAAACATTTTCTTTTATTATTGTTTGAAAGGGATCTACATTTAAAAGAACATCCAATAAAAGTTCATTCCTGAATCTTGAAATAAAACTCTAGGCATGAAATCCCATTTCAAGCATTGTCATTTCTATAAATTATTTATATTGCATACATTTCGCTTCTTTTACTGGTGGATAAGCACCCCTGTGGGCTTCGAAAAATAGTTTCATATTGTTTTTCTTCTGGAATATATATTAAGACTTTCCACTTTTGAACCATAAACAGAAATTTTACCAATGCTAATACAACTGCTTTTCATGCGATAAATCATTACATTGACGTATGCAAGGTAGTGAATTTTTTGAAGGAGAAGAAAAGTTTTTGGCAACTAAAAATTAACTGGTGGCTTTATTTCGCCCCTAAGTAAACCTTGTGCTTATTTCTTCTTCTTTTTTATCCCTCGATGATCTTCCCGACTAATGCGAAACTCGAGGAAAGGAAATAATCGTTACTTTGGAAACTTTTCAATGGTTGCGTTAACTCCCCAAACACTAAATCCAGTGTCAATACCTTTAGCAGTCTTAAGGTCATCTGGTATGCATTTATGCACATAAGAAAGTACCAGCGTACAAATACAAATCGACCAGATCTCCGAACAACTGTAAAAATTCCACTTTTGCCTTTCGTCCTCCCAACCCTTTTCACCTCTTCTTCCCGCGCTCGCTGAAAAAGAACGTTAAGTCCTAACCGTTCCCCGTGCCCCCACGCGAACCGGGTTTTCATCTCTCCGAGCACTCCTCAACACCCCTACCAGAACCGGCACGTAGTAATGTTCTTGTGCAAATACAGTACACTGAAATTACTCGGCTAGTCTGGCATCGCGAAAAATCGATACTTTTTAATATGCATAGCATGCTCAAAGAAACACAAAGGCATTGGGGGAGTTTTCACCAATCAATACGGGAACCGTTGCCGTTGTATTCCTACCGTACCATGGTGGTTCGGAATGGGAAAGAAGAGACAAGGGGTGCAAAAGCGGGGGGTTCAAGGGGAAGTGGTCTATCTAGCGGTGCCATATTTCCTTCCATGCAAATTCGGATCGGTTTCCTACTGAATGCCAGCGCACGTGTTCGGAGTCCGAATAGACCGCCAGTCACGATGGGATTTCAAGCGCCACCTGGTGTCGGTACCTTCAGTTCACCCGGCGGATTCGAAATCTGAGACTCTGACCACGAAAATTTCTTTTAATTTCGTGCCGTCTCATCAGGGCACATCATATAAGGATTAACTTCCTAATCAGCAACAGAGTTTTTGTTTATGTTTCTCTACTTATCGTCTCTTATTGTCTTTAATTGGTAAACCAATCAAAGGCCTTAAGAAAGAAAGAAATTAAAGTTTTTATACAACAGCATCAACTTATTTTGATGCAATTACATAATTACAGTAACCGTTGCATGCATAATTTAAAATGATTCCAAGTTAGGTACCATGTTGCTGGCCCTATTTTTTTAATTTGATAACAATGAGTTCGATTGCATTAAAATTGTAGTTATTCTTCCTTCTTTGGTAGTTAGGAAAATGTTATCATTCGAAAGAAATGCTACACGAATTGCGCAATTAATGAATAGAAAACTAAAGTAAAAATAGAAGAGAAGCTAAGAATAGTGTTACGAATTTGGTATTTAAAAAGCTAATATTAGTTCAATTATAAATTAAATGGTTTTATTTCTCGCGCAGTGCAGCGCGTGACGAATATTAAAAGAAAGCTAAGCCGGAAAATTGAAAATACAAGAGCGCGTGCATTAAATAAATAAATAACTCTTTTTCATTTCGAGAAAGTACTGGAAAATTCTAGCGCGTGATTTTAAAATCTTATAAAAGGAGGAAAACATCTCAGTTTGTAGGAGTTGCTTAGTTTGTTGTTGTTTAGAAAACTACTGTTGTTGATTGTAGCGAATTCGCGGATTAGCGTTCTTTATCTGTTTTGAATTACGTTCTATTGGATATTTGAGTAGTTAAAAGATAACTACTGTGAGATATTGTAATACTGCATGATAATTTGAGAAAATTTAAGCATTTTTGTTGTGATAATAATAAATTTTTGTTCATTTTTCATCGGACTTGTGCATTCATTTCGTAACGAACCCGTACGCACGCAACAATAGTAAAAGTAAAGAATTAAAATCTAAAAACTTTAAAATATTTCCTTCTATTCAATTTTCATAAATTATTTATTATAGAAAAATACTGAAAAAAATTATATAATTTCATTGAAATAATTTTAATACCTTAGGGGAAGGTAGAAAAGAGGAAAAGAAAGAAAAGAAAAAATCTGTGACGCAAACAAAACAGGAAGAGAGGAAGATAGGCTTCTGGGATTTGGCATTACCGATTCGGTGGTAGGCATTTTTGTAGACGGAAAATGCTATCTTTTAATACCGTTTAAGACCGATGAAGAAGAAAATGTTAGCATATATTATTTAATGTTAATTTATAATTCCTTTGATTAATCACAGAAAACTGCAAGTTTCTGAAAAGAAAATGGAATTTATATTCAATTTATAGTTTTTTACATATGCTACATCTGAAAATGACCTTTTCTCTAATGTATATTGTTTTTGTGCAGTCTGTGTTCGTTCACTTCGTTCATTTCATGACTCGCGTGTACAGTTACAAGTACAGCTTGCTGATTTCAATAGTAAAGAAGCCAGGACAGAGCCGGTGTGATGTTTGCACCGGGCGGCAAAATGCTTGTAGCAGCAAAATTTTTAGATTTTAAGAGAAGCCGAGCAACAGGGTTTAAGCCTTGCAGACACTGCGCATTATCTAACTTTGCATATCTACCTAATTATGTATTACTTGCAATTTACCTAATGACGGCCTTGATAGAAGCAGTCATATAAAAAAATTTATATAAAATATAAATACTTTATATAGAAGTATTAAATACTAATAATCATGAAATAATAATTAAATCAAAATTAGATCATGAAAGAGGGGCAACTTTCGAACAGGAACTACGCCTGTCAAAATCGAAACAAAAACAATACAATAAAATTAATAAAACCGTTCAATAAAAAACATTAAAAAAAAAAGAAAATCTGAAATGTTTCAGATTTTAAATTACGTCCAAAGGGGCGTTTTTTTAACATTTTGTGTGTTACATTATTTATTAAATATCACGTTCTTTGCACTAAAAACCATAAAATTCAGTTCAACAGCAATATCGCAAAATAGTTTTAAAATGAGCTTATCTTTAGAATTTCCGATACAGAGACTCAGGCGCTGGAGATAAAAATATTTTTTCTGTACAACGTTGCCATTGCTCGCTTTGAAATCCTTGAGTTTGCTAATCAAAAATTCGTTAAAGTTTTACAAAATAGGAAATCGATAATAAAGCAAATTCCAAATTTCAAATTTAGTCTTCCACATGCCCATATTCGTAGGAGGATTACGTCATTCAAAATTCGACAGCTCTATGTACCGTTGTTTTTATAGGTACAAAGCCCCTTTGGACTAATAATAAAGCATGTCAATAAAATGAATAATACAAATCAATAAAATTAACAAATCGATATAAAATATATAAAATAAATAAAATTGTTTTGAAAATTCATTGGTCTTTTTCAAGGAAGAGCAGAAAAGTTCAGCAGAGCCACGTTTCTGAATTATATATAGAGTGTTAGTACTGGAAATATTTTTGAAAAAATTAAAAGAAAACACCAATGAAGAAAATTAAAATTAATGAAAGTGTTTTAAAAGGTAAATTTTTTTAAAAAATTATAATTTAATTATTTATTAAAATATAACCTTTTCCGACGTGACTCAAGAAACGTGGCTCTATTAAAAATTCTTTGGTTGCTCCTTGAAAAAGACCAAGGAATTTCCAACAAATTTATAAGTTTTATTTCAGTTTTTTTTAATGCTTTTTGTATCTATTATGAAATGTTTTTGTTTTAATTTTAATATGCGTATTTCCTGTTGGAAAATTGCCCCTCTTTCATGATATAATTTTGATTTAATTATTATCTCTTGATTTATTAATTAATTTTACAGCATATTGCTCGAGTTTAATAAAATCTATTATCTTAATTTGAATTTACTAACTTTTGTTTATTAATTACTATATATATATTTGCAGAAGAATTAAAAATGTTATTGTTTACGTAGAAAAATAATGCTCAATATCTTATACTGGCTTTTAAAATTTCTTACTAACTTGGGTGTGTTGTAATATCCCAGGATCCAAGAAATTTTGTTATGTAAACTGCTGTAAATGTATTGACGTACACAGCAAACATACAGTAAACATGCTGTAAACGTAAACTGCTGCAAACATTTCCAATTATAAACGTATTAGCATTTCAACGGATCTAGTACTTTCTTTCTTTTTTGTTTATAATTATTTAATATTCTTTCACTTCTCCTTTACTACAGTAGACGGTTCTCCACCAGGCGTGGCTAAACTTCGTGCCAGTAAGTACCGCTTGTTGGAATTCAGAACAGTCCGTGAGCCACAAAAGACAATTTTTCAAAAGCTACAAGTGCATAGTCATCTAATTTTAAAAGTAGTGAAACATGTTTGAAATAAGAAGAAACACAGAATTCTATACAATCATTCAATGATAGTTTACTCTGAGTGAGCGATGATGCGTCGAAGACAACGCGAAGTTTTGTGATGTCTTTGTATCTTTAATTACAGCTTAATACGCTAAAAAGTACTCTTTTACAGTTTTTAAATACTCTGAAGCTTTCTCATAAATATTGAACTAGCACAGCTTTGTAATGCTTATGAAAATTCGGATTTTTAAATCAGCTCCAATGCGACTCAAATCATTTTTCAAAATTATCCCGTTATTTCTCTGATGCATGCTCATTCCAAAGCAAGCAAGGCTGTTGTACCCAAATTTTATGGATTTTCGAAATTTTCTAAAGGTGACATCATCTTCTAAGCTGTGACTCTCATCAGATTTGTTAAAAATTCCCAAAGCTTGAAACTGCTAAAAATGTTTCGTCAATGCGAACGTCGAATCAACTTTTAAATTATTTTTAACTTATATCAAATTCTGTATGATATTAAATGTTTTTGATGCATTGCATGCGTTTTATGTTTCGCTGACAGATCACCCCAATTTAGTCGTGTGGTTTGGTGGATGGAGAGAGGGGTGGGAGATCCTCGGACCCTCTTCCTGGGATGCTCTCCATCAAGGGGACGGTACTGAGCAAAACCGCATTGTCACCTGTATGGTGCTCAAGGCTGTTGCCAACGGCAGGCGTAATCTAGCGCTCCTTGCCACGAGGAATTTCGTGGGCTTGGACTGACTACGTCAGACTAGTTAGTATAAACAACAACACTAATGATTCAGAAATTCAGCAGATCCTTCGGTAAATCATCCAAAAGCATCCATCCATCCATTCAAAAAGCATATACAAGCAAATCTAACTTTTATGAATTTCTTTACAAAATTGTCTTATAGAATCAGTACTATATTTTTATTATCTTTTTATGTTTTTAAATAACATTATTAAATTTGTTAAAGAACAAGAAATAAAGTAATTAAAGTTGAACATCGATTAGTTTAAATATACTAATAACTTTAAAAAAGAAATTAAATAAATTCTTCACTTTCTTTTGGACATTGGAATAGTTTTAGTTTACCATATTTTATAGATATATCTTGTTTGCACAAGAGCCACATCACTCGTCTGCAAGAGCCCTGATGAAAACCTCACCTACGAAAGATGTAGGCGCATATTTATAAAATGAAGATTCACACGCCTTTTTAGCTTGAAGATATGAAATTGTAACATATTCTTTGACTATGATCGCACAGTCAGGCTCATTGTTGCTTTAAAAAAAAGGATAGGAGAAAGGGCAAAAAAACAAAGAAACTTAAAGCCACTTCTTAGAACAATTTAAACTACCTTTCCAGTTTCATTTAAGACGAGTTCAAGCTTTTACTTTATTTTCTAACAGTTAACATTTATCTTTTAATATATTTTAAATCTTATTTTGTACTGTGTCGAATATACTTTTCTTCATCTTGGGCTTTGATAGGTGGAAGAAATTTCTACAAAATGCAATTAAAGGAATTATTAATTTTTGTCAATATTTCCAAAGGCCTTTTCACACGAGATCCACACTTTCTGTTTTATTCATTTGGAGTTATTTTTCTTTCTTTTTTAATTAACTAATTTATTTATTTTGATATAGTTAAAACTTTGTTCTGCCAAAATGGCACAGAATATTTTTTCTATTTGAAGAAAAGAAACTTCTCTCGATTATTTGGTAACTGCACAAAGCTTTTGGACAAAACGTAAAACAGCTCTGAAGTTGAATCTTTCCCGATTTTCAAATTCTTATAGCAGCCTAATACATTTTTGAATGACCAGATAAAAGGCTAAAAGAAACAGTAGATGTTATTTATTGCGATTGCGGTAAATGTTATTATTCGGACATTGTTATAAAATTACCGTTATGGAGTCGCGTCCGATTATGTTATCGTTATCAAGTCGCGTCCGATTGTATGCGAAAGCATGGAAATTACATTGATTATTGTGATCAACAGTTCAATCAATGCAATCAAAATATCACATAATAAGTTAAGTCAAATAAATTCGCCAAATAAAGTTAAAACAGATTATAAAAATTTCCAAGTCACAAAGAAATGTAGCCAAGTAAGCGATTAAGTTATCAAACTGCTTGATTTCGGTTTCAGGCAACCATTTAAAATTAGACAAAAAAGTAATTTCAGTTTGATGTTGATTATGAATAAGTTTGTCTATTTTGAGAACGATATGATATACACATCTCTCTTCTTCGGAGCGAGGAGGAAATCCTTGAAAACATCTACGCAAAATTTAAAACTTCTCTTTTTTTTTTTTTTTTTTCCTCGCATGATTTTGAAATCACGTTGGCAAGTTTCTCCTAACAAAGGAGGCCATTCAAATATTAAGACTATGAGTACAATTTTTTTTTTCATTTTCAGAATTAAAATGCCGTTGAAAGCAATGTTTCTAGTTGCATTTATATTAAATTAGTTAAATCTCATTGTTATTTTGAAGGATTTTTTTTCTTTTCGTTTAATGTTATCAAAATAGCCGTGGACAAAAGTGATCCCCTGAATTAAAATATAATTTCGAGAATTGAACTAAAATCGAAAAAAGCTTTCGTAATATGTATCGTTTCTTTTATTTTATATGTATTAAATATAAAAGTTAATTTCCATTCTCACTGAGTGTTGACATATGTAACAAAAAATTATCTGTAGTGTGTGTATACAATGAAAAATTCCTTCATTCAGTTTTACATTTTTAATACGCAACGTGGCTAATGATGGCTCAAGTTGATCCTTTCCTAGTTTCGCAATAGACGCAGCAGAACATAATTACTTATAACTGAAAGCAGGTTCATTAGCAAATATACTTAAAATGTGTTCTAATCCACAAAAGTGTTTCCCTCGTTTTAACAAAACGCGCAGGCGCTGGTTCAATTTTGGCTATTGCGGTGCATTGCAGATGCTGCTCTCGGTCTCGCCAACGAATTTCACGATTACTCTAGCAATGGAAATAATCCATTTGAATGCTAGACACAGACGAATGTTACTATTCTAAAGAGTAAAGAGGTTTTCTCCCCTATTCTGTGGTTGGCGCTCTTATTGTATAGTTTCTTTCTGCGGCATTTCATTTCATCTCTGGTAGTCAATAGCAACATGTGGTACCAAAGTAATTTTCTTTCCTTAATCCCTTATTGAAAAGTTTTGGAATATTAAGCACCGAAATCAATTGGATGATTTTTCTATGCATTTTAGCTTGCGCTATTTTCATTAGATACAAAAAAAAAATCAGATATTTCGCAATAAATGTTAATGATAATACAATCTTCGCCAAACTGATAGCGTAGCTAGTAAAAGAATGACATTTCAGTGCAACTTATGAAAACTCAGTACAGCATCTATCAGTTTTTATAATCTGATTGTAGTACAAAAACATAAACTGGCAGTGAGCCATTAAATGTAGCTTTTCTGTTCTATACGACAGCTTTTCTATTGTAGAGCCATTAGGTATTTTTGATGTTGGAGACGGAAAAAATGAGCAGTGCCATCGCAGGGATTCGAACCGCAACCTATCGAATACGCGCCTGGAGGGCTAACTGTTACACCACATGTTGGAAGGAGAGAGAAAATACCTTATACTGTTATTCGTGGTTTACGAAATCAGTTTATAAGCATGAATTCGTTATTCCAATTACTGAAAAGAGATCTAGATTTAAGTTTCCTCTGCAAGATCGGTCCCACTGGTGGCCGATAGATTCAAGTTTGCTGAATACTGGTACTTCGATTCCAAGCGAGTTCAGTGACTGTATGCTTGTTCTGAGGTTTTTCCCTTAAGTAATGACACATTTTCCCTTAAAAAATCCTTCACTGAGGCATCTTTTTCCTAGTCAAATGTCTCTCATATGCTTTGCTATATTCAAATAGTCAACCAACCTATGCCAGACCGATATTTGCCGTTAAATTCAAGACGACAAGAGCTCAGTTTAGACTAAAAAGACTTTAAGGCTACTAGCAAACACCCATTTGTTTTTGATGGACAACTATTTCAAACAACTTTTCTATCTAGTTTACTACTGAAAGAAAAACGCGCAATATTTTTTTTTTTTCTTTAAAAAAAAACTGTAACTTGTTTTTTTTTTCTTCCAACCAGTCAGCTATCAGCATCGAGTCCCTCATCATGACCATAATAGAGAACCAGTTCCCCCCTTACAAAGTAAACCCAAAGTGTTCTGTGTTGATTGGCTGTTTTATATCATGTGAGAAAACAGAAAAATTGTTTTTTTTTCGAGATATTTTGAATGTTTTATTAGGCCTTTAAGCTTTGTATTGTTGTGGCCTGTACCATAAGCAGATATTAATTTACATTCTTCTTCCCTCACGTTGTTATTGTTACTTATACTCACTTGTCTGACAGTAACATAGGCCCAAGCCCACGAAATTCCTCGTGGCAAGGAGCGCAAGATACGTCTGTCGTTGGCAACGTCTAGAGCACTTTACAGTTGAAAGTGCGATTTAGCTCAGTTCTGGCCCAGTTTTGATGGAGAGCATTGCAGAGGATGGGTCCGAGGGTCTCACATACCTCTCCCCTTCCACCAAACCACACAAGAGGACTTTCAGCTCGCCGCATATTTAAAGTGCCGCCATGCCGCACCGACACTATATATTTACAAACATCCATGCCTTCTCCGGGATTCAAACCCGGCGGTCAGCGACGCTAACCACTATACCGGTTGGGCGGATCTTCCCTCACTTAAAGAGCGACTGGCTCACATTCATTCTAGACTGACTCATGATCAATAAAGGTCCGTCTTTTCATTGGTTCAAATACTGGCTACAATGCATTATCAGACACTATTCAATATCGAGAAAATCTATAGGGAATCACTCTCTCGAGCTATCATTTACCACGCTAAGTAATATACTTCAAAGAATCTATTGCTACTTAGGTTAAATGCATTCGAGGCGCTATTTTTTTAAGTATATGAGCGTACCTCTGTGTGCTGATAAATGAAAACCGGAGTCTTCAGGGGTATAAATCCCTTCAATGTTCAAGAGTCTTTATCCTGAGTTTTTACAAAATGCATTTTAACAAATCCAGTAGAAGAAGTATTCATATTGGAATATGAATTTGCGGCTAGTGCTGAATATGACCAGGAACCCAGTCTGAATACTACTGTGTGCATGAATTGATTGATTGAGTTTTACAGAATAAATTCAAATTGAGATGTGTTATATATTTCAGAAAGTCTTGTTTTTATTTTTAAAAGAGTTAGTTCTGATAAGGAATCTTATACTTCTTTTAACCACTTCACCGTACTACAAACTCAAAAATTTGCTTCTTTTTTCCCTACAAAGATAAACTTTTTGTGCCTGTAACTGGATTTAGAAATGTTCCCCCCTCTTTTCATCAGTTGTCAAGATCCATTTCGAAAACCGCCTATTTTTCGCACTCATGGATGTTGAATATTATCTTCATACTCAGGAGAAAAATTTTTTGTGTGTTATGTAGTCTCTTATATGAAAGTTAACAAATACTATCCCCTAAAAACAATCTTTTAAATCAACAAAAGTTTCATTGCAATATTAACTGAAAGGATCCGGAGATGTTTTCTTATTTCCCATATTTTTAAGTGAACTTCCTTTAATGCGATCCTGATACAATACCGCTGTAATGAGGGAGTGAGCAATTCAGCTTTAAATACCTCTTTTCATTTTCTTTACAATCTGGTTGATTGCAGAGTGGAAAACAAAAAGCGACGTGTGTCTCTCGGGGGTAACGATTCAAGCTATGTTTGACTCAGACGAGCGTATGCCGTTACTGACGCCTGAAGACACTTTTCAGATCAACGAGTATATCTCGGGGGGGGGGGAATGGGGAAGTGGTTAAAGGCGTAATCGTCCTTTCTCCTTACTTGGCTTACAAATATCATTATAAATGATATGCAACATTACCTCTGGGCATTCAGTTGCTGTTAAGAAATAACATTCCATATTGAAGTACTTTTGTCATTCCATTAAAAATCTCATTTTTCGCTAAGTTTATCTCTGGGCTCGTTTTCTATGAAAAATAATTTCTTCTGAAAAATATTTTTATGCTAACTTAGGTATCACAGTGTAAATTATTTCTTTAAATTCAGATTTCATTCAAATGTTTCACCAAGTTTTCTGCTTCTGTGAGTTTTTATTGTTTCTTGATTTATGGAGACTAAGAGATTTATTAGCAAAAGAAATTTATTATCTGATGTAAAGAATACTAGCAGACTGCTAGAAATTTCAGATTGAGTGAAAAGTTTACATTGTGCATGTTTATTACAGACGAAAGAGAATACATACGTTGTTTTTTGTAATAGCAGCATGAATCAGTCTGTTAGTCTTAGTTCGCCTGGTGGGCTTTATTAATGATCTAATTTATACTTTTGGAAGTCTTCTATGACGACAGTGCTTCTAAAGAAAATAATTTTCCATGCGTACGTGCGTGGGTGCTAACTTGCGCGGATAGTCCACAAACGGGATAATCCGCATTCGGACCAGAATACACTGCATTTTTAAATACTTAATTATTTGAGTTGGGGACTATTTTAGTTTGTGTGATTAATAGCTATTATAAGTTACGTAAGTTAAATTTCTCCAATGATTTAATCTATCAGTAAAGTAAATATTCGTTGATGTTCAAGCTTCTTGCGGTGATGAAAGTTTGTACCGACTTTTCTCGAATGTTATTACAGTATAATGCTCTATAAGGGTCTAATTTAGTAGAATAACTTAAATTTCTTCTGATCTAATTTAAACTGATAAGCGAATTATCAGGGTGTCTGAAATATTATAACAACGACTTAAGCAGATGTAAATAAACCTTTTATTAGCTCTATTATACTATTATATTATTAAAATTAAATAGAAGGCGGCGCTTGAGCTTAGAAACCAAACGCCGCCACTTGCGGGTAGTAAAGTAACAAGGTTGAAATTTTAAATTAAAATTATCGTAGTCCGAGACAACATAAAGTGGTCTACTTGAACTGACTCAGTATTCTAAATGTCACGTATTAACGTCGGTTAACTTAGCTGCTGTTAATTTGATAGCAGAGTAGCTAAAGCTGGAATATTCGCTGGTAGAGCTGGGCGACAGGAGGTAAACTGTCAAAAGCTCTCTATCTGAAACATTCAGAACTCTCGATTTAAATATTTAACCTGCTAATTTGCATCCTGGTGAGGATTACAGAAAAGGAAAAGTTATAGTAAACGTATAAATCATAATTGGTTAATTAACATAAAATACTCTGAAGTTCTCAGAATATTACTTAACATGCAAACATTTAGAAAATGTTAGCAGTAATATCTTTTGCCTACAGAATGTATAAAATTAAATAGAATCTTTGATACCTATAAACTCAAACTAATCTAAACCCATCCCCGTGATGATCTTGATTTGGTCCTAGTGTAAGTTTAAGGAGGGTTTTCGAATTAAAATGTCATTGTATACGAATGTAACACATTTAGTCCATCATACGTTCCTTGCCGCTTTTGATGACTATCGGTACTAAATGAAATATTATCTTTTCAGTTTCAAAGCAAATTTCTAGTAATAATAGTAGGATATTCCAAATCATGCATCTGAATTTCGTTATTCGAAACTTTTGATAATGTTCTATTTAAGAATCCATGCAGTTTTTCTCTTCACAAGGTCAAATTTAATTTTCAAGAAAGTGCATCGTTTTTAAATTGCAACCTCGTGGTCGAACAGTTCGAGAAAATGTGTACTGTGCTGCGTAAGGCCGATGGGTCAGCACCTTTTTTTTTTTTTTTCCCCCAAATTGTTGAATTCATCGTTTCATTGCGGACCACATATCGATATGGCCTTATGATATCATTTTTAAGATATACGACATGGGGCCTTCGGATTGGAATTTCAAGCATTTCTGCAATTTGCATTATATGGTCAGCGCAGTTTTTAGCTATAGTTTGAAAGTACACAATTTCTTTTGGATATTTTGACAAAATTATGCTGCTTCCAGTTTAAACAAAATTGCTTCCGACATGTTGTCATTACCACTCTCACTTGTCTGACAAAGGTCAGCACAAGCCCAGGACATTCATTGTGGCAAGGTGTTAAATGCGCCTGTCGTTGGCCTTGCGCAGCCCGACTTTAGCCAACATACACTAGAACTTAACTCAGTTAAGTTCAGTTATCCAAGCGGTGCTACTTTAGCCCAGTTCTAAGACACCACCCCGGGGTTACATTTACAAAGACGCTATATAATTACAAACATCCATGCTTTCTCCGGGATTCGAACCCGGGTCCTTCTGTACGGTAGTCAGCGTCGCTTATCAATATCCCGGTTGGGCGACCTCTTCCGGCATAAATAGACGTTGTTACCAGCTGGCGAAAACAACGGTAACAATGGATCCATGTCGGGAAAAGAAACGAATTTCATGAGACTTTTAAGTTAAATTATGTTTGAAAAGAAAGTTACATTAATTTAAAGACGTTTGAAGTCTCAGGGAACGAGATATGTTTTTATCACTCATTAATGAACTCGGTTTAAGGCTTCAAAACACTTCTGAAAAGTTCTGTTTGAAGCATTAAACGAAGGAAATTAAAAAAATAATGTTTTGCTTTTAATATGTACAAATTTCTCGCTTTTTCTAATTTTTCGTCTTTGAAATGAAATTTTTGTTTACAAGTTTGTAATTTTCTTTATTTTGCCTTTTACCAGTTTATTTTGTCTTACGGAGAAAATTCGTTTAACATTCAAATATTTAATACGGCATTATATATATATATGTATATATATATATATATATGTATATATATATATATATATATATATATATATATATATATAAAGAAAGAAAATAATAATAGGCTAAAAATTAAAAGCAAAATTTTTTAAGCCCGTCCAGCGCTATAGCTTCAGGATTGAAGTAAAATAAACTTAAAGTGTCAAAAGTTAATAGTAAATTGGATTCAAAGTGAGGCTATTTCTCAACAATATTAAATTACAACCGTGTATAAGAGGTTTAACACGATATCTAAACAAATCAAAATTAAAATAAGAATTCATAACAGAACAAACTCGAAAAATAAAAATGCGAAAGGGAAAATATACACAATTATAAAAATATAAAAATTAATCTCTTTTTACTGAAACTCCAAATCAGAACTCATCAGGGGAAAATAAATTAAGGCTTCATAAAAGTCGATTAATATGTTTCGAAAACATGTTTCGTTCTCCTGATCCATTTGGATCAAAAACCGAAAAAAGATTCAATTAAATTTTCATTTAAGACATTAAAATTCATAGAAAACAGAAAAAATCGAATTACAAATGTACCAGGATTTTTCCTACATGCTTTCGAAACATTAAAAAAAAAAAAAAAAAGAATAAAACATAGCATTGTGCCAAATTGAATACTCAACAACAACCAATAAATAAATAAATAAATAAATAAAACTTTACATTATGCAAATTGACCATTCAAAAAATAAATTGGTCTAAAATCATTCTATTCAAATCTGAAATTCAAAATCAATTACAAATAGACAACAAATCAAGTATACTTTAGACCAATTTTTCACTCAAAAATTCAGTTCATCTGATTATATTAAACTAAACTTTTAATACCAAGAAAACGAAACAATTTTTCATAGAGATTTCTAGAAATAAGGAAATCCAATCTGAACCTTAAACAGCTAAAAAAACTTAAAACCTATCTGAAACAAAAATTGAAAAAAAAAAAAAAAAAAAAAAAAACTCGCAAACTTACTGTATTTTTAAGACGACCTTCTTAACGTAAACTAACTGAATTCTTAAGAGGACCAAACTGTGTTTCTTGCAAAAGAAAGTAGAATTCAAAGCTTTACATATATATTTTGAGGTAGCGAAGAACTTGATTTTTTTTATACTTCGAGTGATTAAAGAAATAAATAACAAATTCGATGCTTCAAATTTTTTTCTGAAAAAATTTGGAGCAACCAATATCAAAGCAATAAATTCAATACTTCGAGTGTTTAAAGGGAAAAAAATAAGAATAACCAACATCAAAGTAATAATCGTTTTCTTATAGAAAGCAAACCTTGAGTGACTGATAAAGTAATAAATTTGATACTCTAGCTTCTTAGATAAAAACATTTTGCGAAACCAATATTCTCAAAAATAGAAGTCACAAATTTGATACTTCAAGTGCTTAAAGCTAATTCCGAGCTAATAAATTTTAAGGATCAACAGGTAGTTGACATCAGTTTTAATTCATTTTTATAACTAATTATTATATGATCCTGTGAGTCTTAGTTGTGATTATCATCCACTACATGTTTTATAGCAATACATGCAATTTGTGTACTGAAGCTTGATTCAATAATTAATATAAATAAGTTTTAAGAAGTGTTATTTATTTATTTTTTTTTTCAGAAATGTTCCTTGAAAGCACCTTTAAGCAGGTTCGAACGTACGACATAATATTACTTATAATTACAAAAACTACTTTATGTGTGATATCTATGATGTATTTCAAAATTATCTTCGCAGTTATTTAGCACACGCTATAATTTTCTCAACTATTCCTTCTTTTTCACTCTTTCGAATTTTTGCTCAGAATCAATAATACCTAGTTGTTCGCTATTGCAAAATCTTCACTTATTCATCTTCCCTGCTGCCTCCTAAGGTTCTTCTCAGGCAGTGGTATTGCGTTAACCATTTGTTCTAGGCATGTGCTTGTAATTTGTTTTACGTTAGAAACACTGCGTGCTTTGCGAGCAGCTGTCAGTATTTCGCCTGGTACTTCTTAGCAAACTTTAAGAAAATAATAAAATAACTTTTCTCAGGCTTTATGTAATTTTACACATCTACTACTACCATATAATTCCCAAGGGATTCTGCGGTTGCTACAGGGCACTTTTTAGGAAAACCAACTTTTATTAACTGAAAATATTTATAATTCAAAAAGGAGATTTTTAGCCAGCGTTTATCATTTCAACTTTTTCTAAATTCTAGTAATCGTCTATATTAGGGATCTTCAACCCACGGCCCACGGGCCACGGGTAGCCCGCTGAAGGTATTTTAGTGGCTTCACGTTGAAATTTGAAGAAAAATTGAAAAATTTTAAGAAATTTTGATTTCAAGAAAAATTGCCTTATCAGCTTTTTGTCTTAAATTTTTTTCACTTATTCTTGATATTTAAAACATTTTATTGACATGTCTGATATTATTTGCGATAAAGTTTTCTGAAAATGATGAATTTTTCAAAAATTTCACGTTATCTTATGTAATATGTGTTCCATATGATCTTCAATTAGAATTTATAGATTTACTCTGTGACTCTGCAGTAAAATGCGAGTTTCTTGAAAATCCTATTGTTGCGTGCGTACGGGTTCGTTACGAAATGAATGCACAAGTCCGATGAAAAATGAACAAAAATTTATTATTATCACAACAAAAATGCTTAAATTTTCTCAAATTATCATGCAGTATTACAATATCTCACAGTAGTTATCTTTTAACTACTCAAATATCCAATAGAACGTAATTCAAAACAGCTAAAGAACGCTAATCCGCGAATTCGCTACAATCAACAACAGTAGTTTTCTAAACAACAACAAACTAAGCAACTACTACAAACTGAGATGTTTTCCTCCTTTTATAACATTTTAAAATCACGCGCTAGAATTTTCCAGTACTTTCTCGAAATCAAAAAGAGATATTTATTTATTTAATGCACGCGCTCTTGTATTTTTAATTTTCTGGCTTAGCTTTCTTCTTTTAATATACGTCACGCGCTGCACTGCGCGAGAAATAAAACCAATTAATTTATAATTGAACTAATAATAGCTTTTTAAATACCAAATTCGTAACACTGCCCCCTTCCCAAGGACTGCACGTCCCGGGCAGTACAATCCCTGGACAGGAAGCTAAATTTACAACTGTGGCATAAATGTATTAATAAGCATTACATTACAATAATAAACAACATGAACAATAAATGCAATACATAAAACAAATCAAATGCTATCAAATTCAAATCAAATACTAAATGCAAATCAAATACTAAATACAAATCAAATCAAATACACATTTAAAAACAAAAAAGGACCATGGTCTGATACTATTTACAATTATTTACATTACGTACTATGGCCATTGTAGTGAGCTAACATGTCGTAATGAACGACTTTAGGTTTAGAGTTCGAACACTTACGGATCATGACGTCATTCAGTCTCTTCAGGACTGTATATGGACCATCCGAAGGTGACTGTAATTCAGGACTGACTCCTTTTCGCCGAATCGGGTTCCACAACCACACCTTGTCTCTTTTGTTGAATCTATGTCCAGTAGCTCTCGCGTTGTATCTGGTCTTCACTTTCTCCATCGCCAAGTTCACTCGCTTTCGTGCGGAACGGTGCATCACTTCAAAACGGGCCTTGACATCTTGGATGTGTTCCTCAGGCGATGAAGGCGCATCCGTACGGCGATGAAACAGGCGGTCACAAGGCAGACGAAGGTCTCGACCGAAGAGCATATGAGATGGAGAATAGCTGGTAGTCTGGTATTTCTTTTCGACCCTAGCATGATTTCGGCTGTTTCTCGAGCTGGTTCTTTCGGGCAAAGCGTCGGCATTTCCAGGTGAAGATCCCTTCTTAGGATGGATAGTCATGTCTTCAGATCCTGAAAGCAGTTTGTTGTTTTTCAAGTCTAAGGAAAAATTGTATTTCCTTAAAAAGTCCAATCCGAGTATGCATGGATCTGTAATATCCGCCACATATGCCGTGTGATGGTAGGCGGCACTTCCAAATGTGATTTTCACGTTTAACTTCCCAGTTATGTCGATCTTATCACCAGACGCAGTCTGAAGGGTAACACAGGATGGCGTCCAAATAAGTTTATCTTTAAACTGTTCAGCGAAATCTTTCCTAATGATGGTAACATTAGCTCCTGTGTCAATGATCATATTGCAAGGAACCCCATCGATATTCCCATTGATGGACAGTCCGTTATTGTTGCCACTCACTATAGAGATCTTAAGCGCTTTAAAACAGGGTTTTTCATTATCTGGCAACCTCCGTTCCTTGATATGGTCATTAATTTGTTTCCTGCGTCGTTGCTCAGAAATTGTCTCAATTTTCGTACCCTGGGGTGTTCTGCAATTCTTTCGTACGTGGCCTTCAGCTCCACAGTTCCAGCACTTTGGTTTCTTGTCAGCCCTTTTCCTTCCCGTGGCATTTAATTGTCTGTTTAAATCGTATGCCTTATTCTCCGTGCTCTGGGGAGTTCTGCAGTTCCTTCGTAGGTGGCCTTCAACACCGCAATTCCAGCACTTTAGGGTCGGTTTTGTTTTACCACTATTCCGTCTTAAAGCATTCACTGGTCTTGTCAACTCATCCGTTTTATTATCCGTGCCCTGGGGTGTTCTGCAATGCCGTCGTAGGTGACCTTCAGAACCACATCTCCAACATCTTACAGCCACTTTGTTCTCACTGCTACTCCGTATCAAAGCATCGACTTGTCTGGATAAATCATCTAAACGAGCCATCAATTGGTCCCCTGGGTCGTGGACTCGCACAGCTCTGACTGGGTAGCGATCTCTAAGAGTTGCCTGCTGGGCTGCCTCCAATTTCACGGCGTACAACAGAGCGCTTTTTACATCCTTTACATCTGCCATTCGTAGGGCCTTCTGTATTTCGGGATCCCGGATCCCATCGATGAAATATTGCAGGGACAGGATTTCCCTTGTTTCTGTCGGGCACTCCGAAAAGGCGTGATGTGACAGCCTTTCAACATCCGTGGCGAGCTCCTGAAGTGATTCGGTGGGCTTCTGTTGACGGGATTTTAATTGAAGCCTCGCCAAAGCCAAACATTTCTCGCCAAAGCGCAGCTCCAAGGCGCCGGACAGAGCTTCGAAATCTAACCTTTTGTTTTCGGGAAGCGTCTGCAGGATATCCGCTGCGTCTGCTCTCAGAGAAGCGGCGAGATGATAGGCCTTAGCTTGGGAATTCCATCCATTCGCATCCGCCACGATAGAAAACTGGGTCTTATACACTTGCCAGGATGTCTTCCCATCATATGTGGATAGCTTCAGAGATGGACGAGCAGGCATCGGTAAGAATTTAAAATCATCACTCTTACTCCCAGCCGTCGCTACGAATTTCTTTAAAGTTTCCAGTTCTTTGGCAACCGCAGAAACCCGGTCATCAATTTGTTGTTCGATTTGTTTCTGAACGGAACAAACTCTTTCTTCTATTTCTTCTTTAACAGAAGAAACATTTTCCTCAATTTGTCCCACTTTATTCTCAACCACATCTATTCTGCCTTCCATAGCATCGAATTTGGTTTCTATTATGCAGGCAATTTCTCTTTTCATTTCGCATTGACTTTCTTCAATCTTGACTTGAACAGCTTTTATTTCTTCTTTAACAGATTCCTTAACAACTTTTATTTCGTCTTTAAAAGTTAATTGACCAGTTTGAATGGCCTTCATTTCTTCCTTAACGGATTCTTGGCCCAATTTCATCTCGCCTTTAATTTCTTCTTTAACGGAGTTGACGGCTCCTTCCATCTTTTCTTGGAAAGCAGCAAATGCAGTCATCATTTGCCTGAATTGTTCTTCCATCGCTCTTGTTATTGGCATTCAAATCCCACCGCTGCCACCAAAAATTGTTGCGTGCGTACGGGTTCGTTACGAAATGAATGCACAAGTCCGATGAAAAATGAACAAAAATTTATTATTATCACAACAAAAATGCTTAAATTTTCTCAAATTATCATGCAGTATTACAATATCTCACAGTAGTTATCTTTTAACTACTCAAATATCCAATAGAACGTAATTCAAAACAGCTAAAGAACGCTAATCCGCGAATTCGCTACAATCAACAACAGTAGTTTTCTAAACAACAACAAACTAAGCAACTACTACAAACTGAGATGTTTTCCTCCTTTTATAACATTTTAAAATCACGCGCTAGAATTTTCCAGTACTTTCTCGAAATCAAAAAGAGATATTTATTTATTTAATGCACGCGCTCTTGTATTTTTAATTTTCTGGCTTAGCTTTCTTCTTTTAATATACGTCACGCGCTGCACTGCGCGAGAAATAAAACCAATTAATTTATAATTGAACTAATATTAGCTTTTTAAATACCAAGTTCGTAACACTATATTAATTGATTTTTATTCGAAGTACGTGACCGAAGACAAGTATCCAGGAATAGGTAAACATGCACTCTTCGTGTCTTCTAGCTTTGGCAGTGCCTACATATGTGACATCGTTATAGTAAAATGAAAATCCTAAAATAAAAAAAAAGAACACGGATGACAGACAGACATTTGGAGGAAACTTTTACGAATTGCAACAACGCAGATTAAACCGGATATTGAAACTTTAATCAAGCAAAAGCAATATCAAATTTCACCTTGAAACTAATTACTATTTCCCGCCAGTAACGTTAGTTTATTATTGTTATATTTTTTTATTGTAAATGCATTTTGTAACATTGTTCTGTACAATCATCTTTATACTTTTTTTTCGTAGTTAAAAAATGTTGCAAAACAATTTAATTCGATTCCCGTTTGATTTTTTGGAGCTAATGTATACTTATACAGATCTGTAACACTATCTCTTCTCTTAGAATCAATTGTAGTCTTGCAAAACAAACCTCCCTTTTATATATATATATGTTTTCTAACTACACTATTTTTTTTGACAGACACGTGGACCGCGGATCTTTGTGAATTTATTGATTTGGCCCTCGGGCGTGAAAGGTTAAAGACCCCTAGTCTATACAATGAAAAGATCTAATCATATGAGCTTTCTTCTAAGACCTGAATACTATTTCAAGGATTTCGTAAGGATGTAAATTTTCAGAAACCTTATTCGTGGCCATGGCCCTCGAAACAATATTTAATTAATTATATACCACTAATATTAAAGATAACTTCTAAGTATTTGATACATTAAATGAAACGAGGAATTTTATAAACAAGGAATGGTTTTGCTTGTGATAAAACTGTGATTGACTTGAATGCTTCATGAAACCCCCAGTAGATGAGGGTTTAATTAACAATTTTTCACAGATTTAAGTGTAAGAACATTTCACGGGACTATAAACTAAATCAGATTTTAACTGGTCATGGGAATTTTAGAAAGAACTTGAATCGTTTTAATATCGTGACCAGTGACCTTTTTGCTTGCGGCAATACTGTAGAAGATGTAGAGCACATCTTACTGTACTGCGAGTTATATGCGAGTGTCAGAACAATATTTAAGACGAGTTTAAGGCATCTTTTTATTAGATAGCCTTCTAATTTCTTCGATCTTGTCAAGAGATCTGAGGTCTTGCCCGACTTTATGTGTTGATTAAACTTTTAAAATTTTTCATTCCTTATACTATTATTATTATTTATATATATAATTGCATTTATTATCTTATTTTTATGTATTAGTGTATTATTATTGTATTCCATTTATGCATTATTATCTTAAGTATTAATGCATTATTAGTCTAAAGGGGCAATTTGCCCAGAACTATTAATTTCGTTTTGGCATTTTGCGTTGATTCACTACAAGCGTTGTTTCGCTTTCAAATTGTTGCCAAAAATATTATCGCCCTGTATTATATTTAAAGAAATTAAATAATGAAGAATCTGTATAAATGTATGTTTCTCGCATTGTGATAAAGCAACGGTAGCTAGAGCCATCAAATTTTGAATACGTAATCCTCCTGCGAATATGGGCATCTGAAAGCCCAAATTTGAAATTTGGAATTTCTTTTATTATCAATTTGTAAAACATTAACGAATTTTTGATTAACAAACTCAAGCATTTCAAATCTAGCAATGGCAACGTTGTACAGAAAAAACATTTTTATCTCCAGCACGCGAGACTGTGTATGGGAAATCTAAAGATATGCTCATTTTAAAATTATTTTCGATATTGCTGTTGAACTGAATTTTATGGTTTCAGTGCTAAGAACATGCTATTTAATAAATAAAGGTAACACAAATGTTAAAAAACTCCCCTTTGGACGTAATTTAAAATATGAAAACTTTCAGATTTATTATTATTATTATTATATATTCGCATGGTATTATTATTATCATCATAGTATTATTACTTATGGTATTATATTATAGTATTCTTATTACAATGTTAATTGTATTATTGTAGATATATTTCTTATTCTCTCCAGGTCCAGATGTTATGTTTTATTGTAGTGATATTACTGAGTTTCTCACTTACTTCTATAAGCCTCATGGCATACTTTGTGAAATACGAGAAGTTTGTATTTGTTTTCGTAATAATAAAAAAAATCGGTGAGAATGAGATACATTCCGCAAGACAAGAAAAGGAGGAATGACTTTGTTTGTTTACATCAGCTATACATAAGTCACGTGATCTCTGAGGTTATCGAAATGTACTTTATTACAGAAGACAGAGGATTTTGGATGATATTCGTGGCAGAAAAAATATTAATCATATAATATTAGAAAGATCACAAGGAAATATATTATGCAACTTCACATTCTAATAATGGGCATAAATTGATGTTGACACAATTTCTTTCATAGGAGAGACCATTAGTTTCAACTGGATGCGAGAGATTTCTGTAATGTTAATCGTTAATTCAAATAATAAATGGAATAAAAAATCTGAATATTTTTTAATCAAGTTACCGTTTTTTAATTGAGTAGATTAACTGTATTAGCCTTTTAAAATATTTGTTATTTGGACAGAAAGACAAGCACAAGTCCTACATGACAATTATTATTTACTTTGTAGTATTTCATGAAAACCATACTGAAACAATCATAAAACAATTAGTAATTCCTGATATGAAGTAAGAAATATAAATAGTGGGCTATATAAATTGGCATCGACTTCCTTTAGTTAACTAAACTGTTTAAGACAGACATTAAATTCTGAATCTAAGACGTATCTTCCATGAAATCTTATCAATGTCCATGAAACGCGACGTTTTAATACGCATTTCGATAAACGAACATTCAGGAATTCGAGATCATCTTCCATTCGAGCCGATTCGTCCATTTAATCAATAACCCACAATATTAACTTATAAGATTATAAAGTCGGAGAGCATAAATCTTCGAATTCCTCGGCCGCGCGACGATGTAGTAATGGACGAACCTAGGGCTGTAGAACAAAACTGCAAACCAATAAGCAAGACACAATAGCCAATAACTTAAATCGTTTAGCTGTCATAACTGAAATATGGCATCGAACTTTTGGCACGTTCCACTGGTCACGCTCTTTGCTTCCAAAGAGCTATTCCTATTCGCTTATCCCCCCTTCATCCTGTTATTTTTTCTCTTCTTGAAGAAAAAAAAAAAGAACATATTCGCCGGCCTTGTTACCACATGGAACCTATGAAGTTATGATAACTGATGAAGTCATACGACAAAAAGGGAGCAAGAGAACATTTTCTTTTTATTCTTCGGTCAGGTTTATTAATAATTTGGTATTTTTTCTTTGCTACTAATTATCGTTTGACGTCTATTAGGCATTAAATATAAATTCGCGCACCATTAACGTTTGCGGTGCATTTCGTGTTGCCTTTTTCTTCGGTAATGACATTCTTCCTAATGCTCGCTTATAATGTAATGTTTTCGAATTCAATAAATATCACGGAAGAAGTTAGTAGTTTTCTTTGTGAATGCCTTTATGTGACTGTGTGTCTTTGAAATGTAAAAATTCGGATCAGAAGCCAAGGGCTTTGTAAGCTAAAATAAACTGCGGTTGAAAAGCCATTCATTTTCCCGATGATGCAAGTTTATCGTGATATTTGATTATCGAAAAAGGTTTACTGGCATCTGGCCTAAAGACTGCTGTGCTCGAATAGTCGTAAGTTCCTTGGGTCCCATTCTCTGCGGTTGGAAATTAATTTTCGAGAATTGTTACGTTATGTTACGATATCAAGCAATGAGAACCCTTATAATTCACGTAGCTTGCCAAGTCGCTTCCTTGGAAGAAATAAACCTTAATTTATTTTTCGCGCGGACAGACAGGTAGCCAGTTCTCAGAAAATTTCTGTTTGTATTTTTAATTTGTTCTTGAAGTTATAGTAGTGCTTTCTTACCAAACAAAGCTATGTAAAAACAATAAACTGGTGTTATATTTCTTTCTTTAATAGATTAATTTGCGTCTGTGATTTTTATATTAATTTTGTAGCTTTACTTTATTTTATGTAATATATCTAATTGATTTAATTTATAATAATATGCGATTGATAATTTTTATGAGCATTTGCAGCATTATTATAATTAACAAGAGCTTTTCTGATGTTATATATTATGCACCTCGGAATTACTGTTTGAGCTTCGTCTAGCAACGAGCTTTTTTCCCAATAATAATTTTTTAACAAATTAAAAATTTCAACAATGTTTGTGGTATGTATATTGAAAATTTATGCTGACTTTTCCTAAATTTAAATAAATAATATTTATATCATTTAAACAAAATCTAACTATTTTAATTCATTGGATGAATTAAATAATACTGTTATTGAAATTAACAAATTTGAACCTTTCGCTGCTGGAAGGATTTTAGTACATTAGCAGCTGCTGTTACGTAGTAAATATTAACAGTCAATCATTGTTCCTTGAGGATCCCATGGATTGTTAAAAAATGTATACATATTTATATTTTCTTTAACTGTGGCTTGAACATCTGCTTGTATCATAATTTAATTTTAAGTCATAATATTAGAATTTCACTAAGTTTGTCGTATTTTATATGCCTGTATATATGTAATAGTTCAATCTACGTATACCTGTATGAACTACTGCTAGCAGTATTTTGCAAATATTATGTCTTATCTATCATCTGTATCGTGTCATACAACAGAATAGAATTGCTCTGCTTTCAATACTGATGTATGACACGATACAGATGATATTGTGTTTATGTTTCCATATGTGAGTTATGTGTTTTAAGTACTTTATGTACTTTATATAAGTGCTTGAATAATTGCATTCCTTCGTGTGATTGTTATGTGTCTAAATGTGGTTTGCGTATTTATATGTGCTTTATGTATGTATTAGTGGGGTGCATACATTTGTATAATTTCTGCTGAGATGTTATGTTAGTATCATCAAGTAATCTTCCTAATCATCAGATGTAATTGAATTAACAGCTCTTGCTTGGCAATGTAACCAAGTAATATTTAAAACGAACTTCCGATAAGGCGTCTCATAGCCTCAGAGGAGATGCCAGGTCTACAGAAAGTGGTGGGCGCGGGGCAATACCTGTTGATCAATGCTTGCCATCGGGTGTCCCTGTCCTCTGTCACTTGTCACCTATAACTTTAGTTTAAAAGAGACTAAAGGGAAACGAAATAGCAGATATGCTCGCCAAGGGAAGTAACTAGCAATATAAACGTAGGACTTAACATTCCAGCTTATCATTCCATCTGAAGCGTTCATTGCTGGCCAAAGCGATCCAAAAATGGGAATGGGACCAAGGTGACGCAGAAGATGAACATATGGTTTCATACCGCGTTTTTTCCAACGTACTTCTATCGTTTTAGTACCTTGGACACAGATTTCTGCGTCTGTGGAAATAAAGACAGCTCTGATCACTTTTTTTTATCAATGCTCGCTAACAGCAACGGATCATCTGCGTCTTCCTGCCAACAACGTTGATGCTTACGTTTACAATGGAGAACTGAATAGCAATATATAAAATCTGCGGAATCATAAAATTCATAGCGGCAAAAGGACAAGATATCTGTCAACAGCACTACTCAAATCAGAGGCACTCACTGCATTACACTTCTTTTCCAGCAAGCGAATAATTAGTGTAACAAAAATTTTGTTTGTAGTTTTGAATTTAGTTTATTTTTACTTTTAGCATAATTTTAAGGATAATTTTAGTTTTAATTAATGTTAAGTTATGTGTTATGCTCTAAAATTAAATGTTTTGTTAGACAACATTAAACTACTATAACACCAAACTGTTTATTATGAAATGGAAAAAATAATCATTGTTATTGCATCACTTATGTACTTTCAGCCCTTGTGTGACCATGTCCGACTTTTGTGGTTGAAATAAATTCCTGCTGAGAAGGCTGGGAGCAGTTTCTGTTAACCTCTGGTAGCCGTCAGGTGTCTCCTACCTTCGTCATTTGTCACCTGTTTACTGTGGCTTGGAATTAAAGTCTTAAATTATGTTATGCGACGTACTGTCCTACGCACTGATTTCTATTTGATTTAAACTGTACTTACATACTGTAATACTTCTGTATAAAGTATAGATAATGTTTATAGGCATTTTTATTTAAAATGTTAAAAAATTATTACCTGGTCATCATCGAGGTAACACCTATCAGAATGCGAATACTTACGCTCTTGACATTCCTGGAACCCTTATGCAAGAGTGAGATAATTTCTTAAATATCTGAAAAGTTTTTTTTTTTTTTTTTTTTTTTTTTAGATTACGGCAAAGCATATTGGGCTATCTGCCTAAGGGGAGGGATGTCTTCGTGGAGGGCGTTTTAAGGGAAACTTGGCTCAACATATTACACATGGGAAAACCGTGAAAACGCTCATGCAGCCAACCCGTTCGCAGGATTGGAACCTCGGACCGAACAACCATGTGTAGCGACTTTACCGCTCGGCCGCTGGTGGGCCCGATATCTGAAAACGTTGATGTCACAAAACAACTTTGATAATAGAGAAAACATAGGCTGATAAATCTGGCAAATAAAGTGATTCACTGTGAGCGACAGGATATGTTTCTATTAAAAAAGCAAATATCTCTGCTCAAACGTCTTCTGCTTAAGATGCGAATTTCCACCGAAAAGTCGCTTTAATTTCGTTTGTACTTCAATATGAACAAATCTCTCTCGGATGTGGTTACTTCATATATTTCTTCTAATAAGAGAGTATACCAGATCTTCTGATAGCCAGATTCGATTATTGCAAGTTTCAAGCACCTGGTATGACTTTGAAGCGAAATTTTTAAACAGAGGGATATATGCTTGCAAAGCAATATTGATTCGAGATCAAGTACTGGAAAGAAATGCACTGATAAAAATGACAGTATGAAACGGATTCTTTTAATAGAAAAAAATTTCAGTAAAAGTCGGAGAAGACCCTTTTTTTAATTGGCATCGTTTGATTCTCTTGCAAGATCAATAATAATACTTCATCTGAGCATATCTTTGTCCTATTAAGGGAATGCAATCCAAAGTGCGCTGGATCAGTGTTATAATAAATAAAAATGCTGGATCAGTGTTAATTACAGAAATATAATTTACTAATTTTACATAAAACATACATAGTAATCGCGTCAGAATCGAGTATATTCAGATTTCATAATATGCAGCATTTCTTGTCGCCTCCGAAGGGAAATTCTAAATATATCTCTAAATTCAAAGACAAATACTTAGGATAATCTATTATTAACGTTCATCGATATTAAGACTCGAATCAGGCTTCTGCTCGCAAATCGGATATGTTGATATAGAATTCATGCTCTCTGACAAACGTAGTTTGACGCGTATTAAGTCAATAATAATCAATGATGAGAAATAATGAACATTTCGCATTCAGCTGAAATTAATGCCAATTACCTATTGCTTCCCAGAATAGATTACTTCGACACTCATAAAGAAGGTAAAGGATATCACTAATTTATAACATACTGGATAGGGATATACGCCAACCGCATCAGTTATAACGATTCAGCATTTATGGCAGACTTCCAGCTATCAAGGTCCGAAGCGGAAACTTCCCTGGCACACTTATTGGCAATCTTTGGTAGAATTTAGTGCTTATGCAGAAAATGAATAATACTTTAACATTGCCGAAATTCAGAGTATGTTTTTTACTGTATGTAGTTATTAATTATCATACATGCAAAAGACACAAGACTCATTTGGAGAAAGAAAAGCTGAAACTTACAGTGCAAAAGAAGCATCATGCTTTATTTACATGAATGAATTTTACCATCAAATTAACATCTTTTCCTCACTCAATTTTTATCTCATTCCGCATTAAGCCTGTTCATCTGAAGATGCAAACTGGCGGTGGACAATGTCAGAGTATTGTCTAATCGCGCTAGCCACGACCATGAGTACAAACACGCCTGCGACATTGAGACCTATTTATTGACGAAATAGGGTGAATGGAACATAAATCATGTAGTACGGATTTTTCCGTTCTTACTTTTTTCCTGTTTATTTTCACTATTGTTCAAAGAACACAGATTTAAGGAGGCAGAAAATTATTTTCAAGTAATCTAAGATAATATACTAATAGTCATTTGTAATTAACTGTTTGACAACATTTTGCTTAGTTTTGTGAATTTATATATCTATTTATATATTGGTAAAAATATAAGTGTGTTCGAAGCTTAATTTTTGCTGTACATTCATAATTTTATGGTAAAGTGTAATAAATCATTACAACTGTATAATAATACCTATTACAATTATTGTATTTTATTGAATAATTTTCATTACCATGAGTCATAATAAAATAATTATTATAACTAGTTATAATAGTTTTACAATAATAAATGATTATTATAATTATTTAATTAACTATAACAACTATATTATAATAAATAATTCTAAAGAATAGTCATAATTGAAGCAGTAACAAATTAAAAAAGAAAAGAGACGAAACTGCGCTGAAGCTGCTAAATCGTAATAAATTGATAATGAAGTTAAAGGTCGGAACGTAAATTAAATATAAATTTAGTTCCAAAAAATATAAAAGTCTACCTATTTCTATATCCGGGAAATGGTTACAAAAACCGAATAAACGCGAATGAGGGGTACAAGTAAAAACGGAAGAGTTAAAAAAAATTTTAAAAACTACCGAACATGAGATTGTAAAAATACAAATTGCAATAAAATTGCCCTAAAAATTAATCTTCTCTGTTTAACGCTTCAAGCAGAAAATCTATGTGCATTATAATAATGGGATGCATTACATTAATAGATGATTATCTACATTCATCATATTAATAGCTGAAATGGGAGGAAAATTTCTTGCATAAAAGATCGCAATATTGATAGATATCACATGAAATCAACTACGATCAGGATAGACCCCGTTCAAAAGGGGTAGATACGTGTTGATATTTTCTTTTCTTCTTCTCCTTTTTTATCTTTCATTTTCTTTTCGTTTTTTTTTTTTTTTATTACAGAAAGAATATTTCCGTCAAAAATACAGTTCGATTATTTTTAGGAATCTTATTTTTAAAAATAATCAGTGAAATATGCACTGTTAACGTAGAATTCATACTTTATGAAAAAAAAAAAATCAATCATTTTGGTTTCCAGCGTTGCATATCAATGCGAATTTTCACGTTTATTTCTGCGAATATGAAATATAGGCGCGAAAGACAATGGATTATAGGATCACCCGATGACGCGGGGACTTTCCCTCCATCGATAGTAAATTCCTTCTTTCTGATGAAAAGCAAACTCTCAAGTGACCTCATTATCCTGCAGCACATAATTAACGTTCCCTTATAGACGGTCTTAAGTGTTTTGGCAGAATGCCAGCCAGGGTTGCGTTCGACGCGGTCGTACTATAATCAATTCAATTTCTCGGTATTAAATCTGCAAACTTAATGTTAAGAGCAAACCTTCAGATCAAGAGCTTATTATACAGACTTTATAAGCCAGTATTTTCTGCTGTGTACTAGTCAAGTTTGTACATTAATTTGAAAAAATAACAATTAAAATGTTAATGAAATTTAATATTTGTTTCGGCTTAATTTTAACACAAAAGAGGTTCAGCGCATTTCGATGGAAACCAAAACGAATCCATCTTCTTCAGGAAATGTAAATGCAGAAAGTACTTTTCGTTGAAATTATTGTAAAAGTGAAAACTTTTAAACAACTCTATTCGTAAGTTCCGATTTTAAAACGAATCAAATAATGGTTTAAATTAAAAATAAACAATCGAATAATGCTTTAAATTATAATGACCGACCAATGTACCTGGTCCAGTCCAAAGTTCTTTCCATAATTTTTCAATCTAGAGTGGTGTAGTGAATAATATTTTTGATGTGTTAATATTCAAAGAAATAGAATTTCAAGTACAGCGTTAAATTTCAATGGATTTTTAAATGAGCATTAAACAAGATTGACCAAGATTTTGGCAATTTACGTTAACTTACTAAACGTAACTTTTTAATCTGCCTTAGGAGAATCATATTTATTTAAAAAAAATACTAATTTTTATTTACTTTACACATGATAAACGCCAAAAAAATGCCTATAAAGTTACGTATGGGTACTGGAACCTGAACAAACTATGACGTAGCGTTTTAACTAACGTATTTCTTGATTTTTTTGACTAATTTTATCGTTCGAAAATCAAAAGGGGGAAAAAAGTAATTTACTGGAGTAATTTAATTTTCGAAGAACATAGTTACGGTGACAACAAAACAAATGAAAAGTAGTTATGGATACCTTAATGGTAACTGTCCAATTTTTTTTTGAAAAAAGAAACCAACATTCCAATAGGAATGTATAGTAATATTAACATTACTGTTTCTGACGGTAATTTAGCTGCACGACGTGTCCAGTTCGTTTAACTTGCAAAGCGTCAGGACACATTTTCCATAAATACGTCTTGACCGCAGTTCCCGACAGAGGCATTGGAGGAACAAAGGTGACGAACAAAAGACCCGGAATTCGCAAAATCAAACTCATCACCTGTACATAAAGGCTACAATTAGCTGGAACATAAATAACAGGAGTAAGATGAAATCACACGTTTGGAAAACTTCTGAAGTGTGAGAAGACTTGCGTTAGGGCAGCTTAACGAAGAATCTGGACAAAATACTTTTCCAACAAAAAATGCTATGGGAAAAAATAGTTGAATTGTTATACAAAGTATAAATATAAATTGAATATAGTGAATAAAAATACAAATAATAAACATAATTTGTAAATGCAATTTACAAATAAATAGCACTCAGAGGGGAAAACCACGCGCAGTAGAGAACGGAGGAAGTAATGCGATTTTTTTTTTTTTTTTTTTAATTTTCAGAACCTATTCCTAAAAGTGAGGAAAAACGCAAGAAAATGCGGTAGAAGGGTGTTGGGAATTTTGTGCATTCGGATGTTTTAGGATGGAGGCTAAGTTTTAAGACTATTTTCTGTTATAGGCGCTTTAAAAATTTTCTACTCAAACTTTAAGTTTATAAAAAATAAAGATATATTCTGGAAAATATGAAAGAGTCTTTTATTAACTCAGTTTACCCTAAGCGTATTTAAGAAAGATTGATGCGATGATTTAGGCTTTTCGAGGCAGGGCCGAAAACGAAACCATAAAAAGAATATCAGCCTAATGACTGTATTGAATTCTGACCAAATTCAATACAGTTTCTCTACCGACCAAATTTAGTTCAGTGTTTAGTATTGCTGCAAGAAATTTGTCCTTTGAATTTAGATCAGTTCGCAAAATCCTAAAGAAAATTTTTAGTAAGGATCTGGTAAGGTTCGGTAATTTTATATTGTAATATAGTCCTGAAATTTGTTGTTAATAATCTTCAATAATTATATTTTAGGAGCTATTAAGTTTATATCAGCGTCAACTAAATAGAGTATAGCATATCAATGTAGTTTTACATAAAATGGCAAGAAGAAGAAGCATTTTTAGATACATTTTATCCATGTCAAAAACATTAAAATTATTTATGTAATTTAGTATGTTTCGTTACAATATTTTATGCTCATTAATACAATAAGACTAAGACTAATTTCTGAAGGAGTTAATATAAATGATCTTCCTCTAATTTCCGCACACAATCTATCCCATCATTCAACATTACATCAGTTCAGCACAATTATCCCATCATTCGTGGTATTAATTATCCCATTATTATCCCATCATTCGTGGTATTCCCAACATTACATGGTATATCGACATTACTGCATTTACTCTCTATAATTATTGATTTCTGAGTTTCTGTGTATTATTATAGTCTCAACGCTGTCTACGAAAGCATTACGAGGAAGACAGATGATGAGATTTATATACTCGCAATCTAAAATTTTCTCTAGTAATTTGCGCAGTTATCTTTGACAATTCTTCTCTGGTGCAATAACCGTTGATAATTCCCTTTGTCATAATTTTCACAGTAATCTTTGACAATAATCCCATCTACCATTCAAATTCCTAGAATCCGTATAATTTCCACAGTACGTTTGCCATAAATATAGCTTAAATGTTGTTCTCCCCATTCAAATTTTGTTTTGAAGAAACTGGCATGGATAATGCAAAATTTCTTCGAAATAAACTTTAAAGGTAAAGAAGGAAAGAACCTTACCTTTTCAAAATGCAATAATTTATTAAACGAGTTTAACAGGTTTGAAATTCCCGATACTGAGCATTAATAAAGACATTTTGATTGCAGTTACATACTTCGAAACGTTTTATTAAGACACTAGTAGCTACGCTGCCAGCCTTCGTCTAGCTTTTAAATGTACCGCAAAAATGCCTGAAGGGAATACTAAACGTTAAATATAAAAACTGCGCAGGATTTTACTCTGCAGAACAACTTCATAAAAAAAGTGTTACATATAACAAAATTACAAAATAATAATTGAAATAAGCAATACCCCTAAATACAAATATTAATTATCCTAATTATCCAAGAGAAACATTAAATTTAAAAACTGCACAGAATTATCACCCTCATTTTTCCAAGTGGCAACAGTGCTGATTTTCAACAGTCAGCGCTCCAGTATACAATTGAATGAGAAACTATTGCCAAAACCACATTTATAAAAGAATGAAACTATTCAAAACGATGCGATAAAACCGAAAAGATAAAATGAAAAAAATCTGATTCGAATTTTGAAAAAATTGCTTCGAGCTTCACTGGTTCTTGTCTAGATGCACCTATATACCAAATTTCGTAACCCTGGGTCTATTAGCTTACGCGCAGCATGAACGAAGTGTCACACAGTCTCTTTCTTTTTTGTGGAGACTAGTTACTGTCGATAACGATACTCTAGCGAATCGAATAATGCTTTAAATTAAAATGGCCAACCAACGTACCTGTGTCCTGTCCGATGCTCAGTTCTTGTCTTTCAGTTCCCAGTGTTTTGAATAAATTTTTTCATGTGTTGTTACTGAAGTTATTCGTCGAGAGCATAGACAGAACTGAAATTTTTGATTGTTCAGTGATCTCTCTTAGATTGTTTTTGACTACTCTCATTTTCTAAAACACTTTTTGTAAATGTCAAATGAGTTTGACCACGCCACGCAATTTTTTTTTTTTTTCTTTTTGCCCTTCTTCTTTCTTCGCCATTTTTAAGAATCATACTAAACAAAATACTAATATCACTCCTAATGCTCGAAATAATGCTAAAGTAACAATAAATAATAACTAAATTAATCAACGATCTCATTCATTTCAGGATATCTTACATAATCTGACTTTCTCTGGGAGCATAAGCTAGTATTAAGCTCCTAACAGACATTAAGCGAATTGCCGCTGTGTCTGAAATGAACTACAGACTTTTGAAAAGGTAGAAATAACCTTTTCATTAAAATAAGAACTTGAACATAAACGCACGTGTCTTGCTCACAGTGTCGGCCACTATTTGTCGCGGTGCAACTAAAAATAACAATAAATTTCAGAATTTAGACTAAGCCTGGTAGTCGCAGATTACACAATTAACATTAATTCTAAGTTGGCTCCAACTTCTCACAGCAGTACAGTTTAAATGACGGCAGCTATAACGTAAAGCCAACTCATTTCAAAACTGTGCACCCTTAAAAATAACATCGAAACAGTTCACAGAACGCAAATCATAAAATTAGATCATAATAATAAGGCTTAAAACATCCTACAGATTATATTCTTGGAATCTTAAAATTCATTTTAAATTGTATTAATTAATTGCTTTCACGGCATACGTACTTCTTTTTCGTCGTCTTTTCTAATATAAATGTTTTGTCTGTTTCACATTTTATTGGACACTTCACAAATTATAATTTTATTGCACAGATAAATTTACTTGAATGTATCTTCTGGCTTGGAAACGATAAGGAAATACAGAAAATCCTCAGAATGTTCAGGAATTCAACAAATTTTCTGAAATAATCTTCCAAATTACTTTTTTCCATATAACTACCGTTTTACATTTATGTGAGCAGTCTTAAATTGTGCAATATTGATTTGAATCCAAAATTCTGTGAATTGTAATTTGAGATGAACTATGTCAAACATTCTATTGAGCTTATAGTAAACATGATTTTTAACAATATAGGATCTGGATTTGTGCCAATAAGCTAAAGCAGGTATTTCGTATAACTGTATCGCTTAACTCGCATGTATGCCTCATGATCCATTATTATTGACTAACTTCCATCTTGTCCAAACATGTGCTGTACATGATGTCTTCGCCATTAAGCAAACGCTGCAAGATTGAAACCAGTTGACATCAGATAAAGCAGAGTTTGCAACGTAATTTTCTCATAAAAATATCATTGAATTTAGAATCAAAATTCATTTCTACCCCCTTTTTGTTCTTCTATTAAAAGATGCTGTTTTAACACTAGTGGATATTTCTCTATATTTAAATTCATAATATATCTGCTGTTATATTCAAAATTAAGCGTTCAAAATACTCTCTGAATCTTCTGCGATATATCATTTGGATTTCATCTTCTACTTTGGTCTAAAAGTAATTAGATCAACTATGTGTCATATTCAGTTTAAGCGTCATGGGCACCAAAAACTTATTCTGTTCATTGATAAATTCACATTATGAGTCTAAAGTTTTACACTTTATATGATTCGATATACGTGTTTTACAAAGGGTTAAGTTCGTGCTAAATTTTGCATAGACCGACCAGCGGCCGAGTGGTAAAAGCTACTGAACACTGGCAATTCGGTACGTGGTTCGAGGCCCGCCTAACGGCCTGGCTGGCTGGTTATTTTCGTGGATTTCCCTTGTGCAGCGTGGATACGAGCTAGTTTCCCTTAAAAGGTCTTGCACCTAAAGCAGAAGTTCCCAACGGAGTCGGTATTGACAACCTAGGGGGTCGATAAAATTTTAAAAGCCGTCGATGAGGATTAAAGGATCGACTGAGCGTCGATAGCCGAACATGCTTCAGCTATTAATCGGCATAATGAAGATTCCACTAATTACAAAAAATAATGAATAAAATTGATAGTTAATTGTTTATTGATTGATGTAGTAAGTGCTGAGTGCGCTGCGTTAGCCATGAGTCTGATTACTATTGGCCAGGAGGGTTGCAGCAAACTCGTATAATTACATTATACCATGTAGTAAGGAAGAAATCATATAAAATAAATATAACTGCAAAATACCAAAAAAATTGTATTTTAGAAATCAATAATAATTTTTGAATTATCTAAATGTTTTATGCAGTAAGTGCAGTATTAAAGTAAAACACAATAAAAATATGAGCAACACAAAACTAGAATGGAAAATAAAAAAGAGGTTGAATGTGGATAAATGAGGGGATTTAATCATTAGATTAAGCAATTTTATGCCATATTTAAAAAATCTGATGTGTACACCACATGACTTCCTTGTACGGAATATTAAATTATACGCATTTTTTCTTGCATTTTATTTAAACTTATTAGATTGAATTAAACCTACTTCGCCGACAGCGCATAAACCACAATAGAATAAATGCATTCTTTAAAATTCACTTTGTTTACCATAGCGACGCTCTGGCTCTAGGTTTACTTAAGAGTATTATATTTCATCCATATTATAACTCAGAATGCACAAAATGTATAACATTTAAAGAATTATCGAATCGTTGCCACATATTCTATTCAAATTATAATAAAGCTAGAACTATGTATAAAAGAAATTAAGCAAACAAAAAAAAAAAAAAAAAAGAAACAGTTTTTCACAGACGATTGAGTATTTCTCATTTAATTAATTCATTTCTCACTTCGCGAGAAGGCAAAAATACATAAAAACTCAAAATATCTATATTAAAAATTACTAAGTAAATCTCAAACGCTTATTCCCTCGAAAAAATTCCAGAAAGAATTAAGCATTTTTTAATTGGCAGTAATAAATTAATGCGTTATTTTTGTTGTTGCGAAGCTAAATTTCTCTAGATTGGCAACAAATCCACTAGTCTCCTGTTTCAAATGTAAACATCAATGGCCGCCATTAAAAACAGGCTTAGCGGCAATTAAACAACTTTAAAATTGCTGATAATTCTAAAAATATTGCACACAGATTTACTAAAGGCATAAAATCCTTAACCGAAAGATAAAAATAACATAATTCAATCATTTTTAAAGCAAAAAATGTACAATTTACAAACATATTAGAGTAATGAAAGTGAGATCACTGAGCCGGGTAATACAGTGGATATATATATAAAAATATTTATATACGTTTGGTGCGGCCGATAGCAACCAAAATACGAGGTGCACCTCTACATGTTATAGCAGTCCTATATACAAAATTTCAACGTTCTGAGGCTACTCGTTTTTGAGTTATGCGAGATATGTACGTACGCACGAACATACGTTCGTACAGACGCCACGAAAAATTCTCTTCAGAATTAATTTTAAAGCAGTTTTATAATTTTTTGGAAGGAAAAGAGTATTTTATTCTGTCCTTACGTACAGATATCACGCAAAAACATCGTTAAATTGCATTCGATAGCGGTCAACATGGATATTTTCGTTGAAATATGCTGCTTGAAACTTTTCGCGATTACAATACTTCCTTTTTACTTCGTACAAGGAAGTAAAAAATTGTTTCAACCTTTCACGTGCAGCGACTACATTAATTGAATTTGAATATTGGGCAGTTAGAATCAGTTTAGTGATTTTATTCCTGAAAATTTGTTTTTATTTGTAAAATGAATAACAATAATAATACGTAAAATGCTTAAAAATACATATAACAAACCATTTTTCAATACTTTTGGTTCCTATTCTTATTCTAATTATTATCTTTGATTTATTTACGTGCAGTTACTTGTGTTATGATTGGTTATATTGTATACGGCATATAATAAAGAAAACTATAAGAGTGTTGATGAAGAATACCATTTCTTTAGAAAAACTGTAATGCTTTTCCAATTGACGTTTCAATATTACTGTTTATTTTTGATAAAAATATTTCAGAGCGTATTACTTTAAGTTATTAACAATGTGAATCAACACCAAAAAGCATAACTATTTTTCTCATACCTGCATTTGAATCTGCTTGATTTGAATACGGTCATTTGTAAGGAATTTTTGTAAAAACTTCATCATATATGTGTATTAACACAGAATTTTCTATGCATTTGCAATGATTTTAAATTTTAAGATGGCTATATGGTTTAATTTTCTACCGTAACCTAAATGTTGCCATGATCCACTTGCCTAGTAGTTTATCTTAAATTGGGCAATATTATCTTTAGAAAACGTTTCATTTTCATAGCAGTCGATAAAAAAATAGTGTCTTTTTTAATGCGTATTCTGCAGTGATGTTGGAAATTATTTTCCATTTAAATTTTGATCTCTTTTTAGCAAAGAAGTAATAAGAACGTAATTAAAGAAGAAACCCAGATAGTACACTACCAAATGTTTGAATACGTTTTGAGTAAAAAAGAGAGGAAAAAGGGCCGTGAATAAATTTTGAACGTCTGGAATCAAATGGACGGCGGTATCGAATTGTTTCGAATCGAAATTATAAGCCTTTTATTTCACTTAGCTGTACCAGCTGAAACAAATATGCATTTTCTTTCTCTTACTTGAACCTGTAATGCTTTAATCCGCTTATATTTATTTAAGATTTTCTAGAAAAACATTCTCTGGAGGCCATAATCCCAAAGTGAGCGGAAGATTCACAATTGATTGAAAAATCTTTAAATCATAAATAGATTAATATTTAAAAAAAATAAAATTTTCAAAACATTAATTTCACATTTATCTTAATAAATCTGGTCAGTTTACTTTCAATAAAAATTAATAACATCGAACATATAAAACAGTGGTTTGACACTCAAATTGCATGCTGGTCGAATGCACAATCTGAGAACAACTGACGCGCCAGAATGTTCTATATAAAATAAAAACATTTTGTTAACAGAATAAAAAACATTTTAAATAAATTTTAAATTTCCGTTACTAAATATTTATTAAAATATACATAAGCGATAATAATAATATTGCAACGGAAACATTTTTAATTTACATTTATTTTCCATTTGAAATCTAAAGCTTGGTACCTGTGAGACATTCTTGCTAGCTGCACTTAGTAATTGAAATATAGTGACAGCTGAATATTTCATTCTTAGTCTACATTTATTTTAAATAATTCTAAAATGTTTAATATATCATTAAATAACTTGCATAAGCCAAAAATAAACAAATTATGAAGAGTTTCTAAGCTTTTAAAGGAAATTTACAAGTGAGACAAAAGTTGAGAGTAAATAATAACAATTTAGTCTTTTTCTCTTATTTCTTAAATTTTTCTTCGACACATGTTAAAAATACTGTTACGAATTTGGTATTTAAAAAGCAAATGTTAGTTCAATTATAAATTAAATGGTTTTATTTCTCGCGCAGTGCAGCGCGTGACGAATATTAAAAGAAAGCTAAGCCGGAAAATTGAAAATACAAGAGCGCGTGCATTAAATAAATAAATAACTCTTTTTCATTTCGAGAAAGTACTGGAAAATTCTAGCGCGTGATTTTAAAATGTTATAAAAGGAGGAAAACATCTCAGTTCGTAGTAGTTGCTTAGTTTGTTGTTGTTTAGAAAACTACTGTTGTTGATTGTAGCGAATTCGCGGATTAGCGTTCTTTAGCTGTTTTGAATTACGTTCTATTGGTCATTTGAGTAGTTAAAAGAAAACTACTGTGAGATATTGTAATACTGCGTGATAATTTGAGAAAATTTAAGCATTTTTGTTGTGATAATAATAAATTTTTGTTCATTTTTCATCGGACTTGTGCATTCATTTAGTAACGAATCCGTACGCACGCAACAATTTTTGGTGTCAGGAGTGGGATTTGAATGCCAATAACAAGAGCGATGGAAGAGCAGTTAAGGCAATTGATAACAGCCTTTGCCTCGTTTAAAGAAGAAATGAAAGAAGAGATGAAATCTAGCCAAGGAAAGATGGAAGGGGCCGTCAACTCTGTTAAGGACGAAATGAAAGCCGTTCAAGCTGGTCAAGAAAAGATTGAAGCAGGTCAAGAAGAAATGAAAAGAGAGATTACCTGCATAATAGAAAATAAATTTGAAGCTATGGAAGGCAGAATTGACACAGTTGAAAATAAAGTTGGACTAATTGAAGAAAGAGTTTCTTCGGTGAAAGAAGAAATAGAAGAAAGAGTTTCTTCTGTAAAAGAACATATAGAAGGGAGAGTTTCTGCTGTGGAGGAACGAATTGAAGGAAGAGTTTGTGCCGTCCAACACCAAATCGAACAACAAATTGATGAGAGAGTTTCTGAAGTTGCCAAAGAAATGGAAACGTTAAAGAAATTCGTAGCGACGGCAGGGAGCAAGAATGATGATTTTAAATTCTTACCGATGTCTGCTCGTCCACCTCTGAAGCTATCCACATATGATGGGAAGACATCCTGGCAAGTGTACAAGACCCAGTTTTCTATCGTTGCGGATGCGAATGGATGGGATTCCCAAGCTAAGGCCTGTCATCTCGCCGCTTCTTTAAGAGCCGACGCAGCGGATATCCTTCAGACTCTTCCCGAAAACAAAAGGTTAGATTTCGAAGCTCTGTCCGGCGCTTTGGAGCTGCGCTTTGGCGAGAAATGTTTAAAAGACTACAGCAGGCTTCAATTAAAATCCCGTCAACAGAAGCCCACCGAATCACTCCAGGAGCTCGCCACGGATGTTGAAAGGCTGTCCCACCTCGCCTTTTCGGAGTGCCCGACAAAAACAAGGGAAATCCTGTCCCTGCAATATTTCATCGATGGCATCCGGGATACTGAAATACAAAAAGCTCTACGAATGGCGGATGTAAAAGATCTGAAAAGCGCTTTAGTGTATGCCATGAAATTTGAGGCAGCCCAGCAAGCCACCCGTCGAGACCGCCATCCAGTTAGAGCTGTGCGAGTCCATGAGCCAGTGGATCAACTGATGGCTCGTTTAGATGATTTAGCCAGACAAGTCGACGCTTTGATAAGGAGTAGGAGGGAGAAGAAAGTGGCTCTAAGGTGTTGGAGATGTGGTAGTGAAGGTCACCTAAGACGGAATTGCAGAGCACCCCAGGGTACGGAATATAAAGCAGATGATTTTACCAGACAAGTCAGTGGCTTGAGACGGAACATATGTGAAAAGAAACTAATTCTAAAATGCTGGAACTGCGGAGTTGAAGGCCACATACGAAGAAATTGCAGAACATCCCGAGGTACGGAAAATAAGACCATTTCCCAGCAACGACGCAGTAAACGAATTAGTGACCATATCGAGGAACGGAGGTTGTCAGATAATGAAAAACCTTGTTTTAAAGCGCTTAAAATTTATACAGTGAGTGGCAACAGTAACGGAATGTCCATTAATGGGAATATCGATGGAGTTCCTTGCAATATGATCATTGACACAGGAGCTAATGTTACCATCATTAGGAAAGATTTAGCTGAACAGTTTAAAGATAAACTTATTTGGACGCCATCCTGTGTTACCCTTCAGACTGCGTCTGGTGACAAGATCGACATAACTGGGAAGTTAAACGTAAACATCACGTTTGGAAGTGCCGCCTACCATCACACGGCATATGTGGCGGATATTACAGATCCATGCATACTCAGATTGGACTTTTTAAGGAAATACAATTTTTCCTTAGATTTCAAAAACAATAAGCTGCATTCAGCATCTGATGGCATGACTATCCATCCTCAAAAGGGATCCTCGCCTGGAAATGTCGACGCCTTGTCCGAAAGATCGAGCTCGGGAAGCTGCCGAAATCATACCAGGGTCGAAAAGAAACTCAAGACTACCAGCTATTCTCCATCCCAGAAGCTCTTCGGTCGAGACCTTCGTCTGTCTTGTGATCGCCTGTTTAGTCGCCCTACGGATGCGCCTTCATCGCCTGAGGAACACATCCAAGATGCCCAGGCCCGGTTTGAGGGGATGCACCGTTCTGCACGAAAGCGAGTCAACTTGGCGACGGAGAAAATGAAGACCAGATGCGACACAAGAGCTACTAGACAGAGATCCAACAAAGGAGACAAGGTGTGGTTGTGGAACCCAATTCAACGAAAAGGACTGAGTCCTAAATTACAGTCACCTTCGGATGGTCCATATACAGTGCTGAACACGAATGACGTCGTGGTTCGGATCCGTGAGTCTTCGAACTCTTACGACAGGTTAGCTTATTACTATGGCCATAGTACATAATGTAAATAATTGTAAATAGTATAAGACCATGGTCCTTTTTGTTTTTAAATGTGTATTTGATTTGATTTGTATTTAGTATTTGATTTGTATTTAGTATTTGTTTTATATTTAGTATTTGATAGCATTTGATTTGTTCAAGTTAGTTATTGCATTTATTGTTCATGTTGTTTGATATTGTAATGTAATGTTTATGCCTCAGTTGCATTTATGCCACAGTTGTAAGTTTAGCTTCCTATCCAGGGATTGTACTGCCCGGGACGTGCAGTCCTTGGGAAGGGGGCAGTGTTACGAATTTGGTATTTAAAAAGCAAATGTTAGTTCAATTATAAATTAAATGGTTTTATTTCTCGCGCAGTGAAGCGCGTGACGAATATTAAAAGAAAGCTAAGCCGGAAAATTGAAAATACAAGAGCGCGTGCATTAAATAAATAAATAACTCTTTTTCATTTCGAGAAAGTACTGGAAAATTCTAGCGCGTGATTTTAAAATTTTATAAAAGGAGGAAAACATCTCAGTTCGTAGTAGTTGCTTAGTTTGTTGTTGTTTAGAAAACTACTGTTGTTGATTGTAGCGAATTCGCGGATTAGCGTTCTTTAGCTGTTTTGAATTACGTTCTATTGGACATTTGAGTAGTTAAAAGAAAACTACTGTGAGAGTCAGTAGTGATGCAGCGAAAAGTTGAAAGAATCGAACCAGCAATGGAATCGAGGTCGCTTAGCGGGTTTGGAGCGAATCGCGAAAAGAATCGAACGAGTTGTGGGATCGGAACCTTCAACTAAATCAAACGCTGATTTCCTGCTATGATTTCTTTCACCTGCATTTTTGAGATTCCCTAAAGCCTTCTTCCTACACAGAACTAACAATGGAATTCTAGAATATTTTTTTTCCCTAAAAGTTGCGAAATGCTATAAATTAAATTCACTTTTAACATGGGAAGATAAACATTCTTTTTTCCACTAAAATAGGAATCGAGCTTTCTTGGCACGCTTCCAGCAAGAGTTCCTCTCTCTTTTTCGCTAATCAGACGTTCGCTCGTCCTGTAAAACGAATCAGTCCATGAACAAAAAGCTGATCTCAATTCTTTTCACGTTTTCAACAACAGTTGTCCGTGAACTGTAAAAGAGCTACAACTCCGTTTTCTGAAATCAATTGATCATTCGCTCAGTAAAGTGAATCGGTTCTTTGAATCAGTTTCGAAACAGATCGTTCAACTGTAGTATGAATGAAAAGGGAAAATATTGTAAACTAAAGAGTTATTTGTAATCTCCTACAGTAAATGTATCTTATTGTAATACTGCGTGATAATTTGAGAAAATTTAAGCATTTTTGTTGTGATAATAATAAATTTTTGTTCATTTTTCATCGGACTTGTGCATTCATTTAGTAACGAATCCGTACGCACGCAACAATACACATGTTTATACGCAAATAGTTAAAAATATCTTTATTTCTTATCACACTTTGACATTTAATGGCGTTTCGATTGTGATAAGGTTTATAATCTTAGGAAAAAATTACCTTCATCACGGGTTGCTGATGCTTATCGGTCAAGCGGATTCTTTTCTTATTAAATTTTTAGTTGCGAACTAAACATGTTCACATATTAATCAAACAAAGCAATTATTCTTAGCGCAAAAATTCGTAACTCAGCTTATTTAGTTTTTAACGAGTGTAATAAAAGTTAATAAAATGTGCATCTTTTTAAACCCTTGAATAAGATTTATGTCACAATGTAAATTTATTAGTTTTAGTTGTAGATTTGCTGATGCATTTTTCATGTTTGTCTTTAATGAAAGTGAAGATAATATAAACTCGAACTTCAAACAACTATAAAATCTGGAAATCTTTGCAACACCGTATTTACAGTAAATATATAACGGAATGTCTTTGCGAGGAACATAAAATTGCTTCGGAGAACTCCTGTTTGAGACCAATAGCATAAAGCATATTTTATTTACTTTTAAAAACCAGGAATTTGTCGACTTTGAAATTTGCGTAGTTTCTTTTTTTAGGAAAGCCATTTACTGAAAAAAAAAAAAAAAAAAAAAAAAAAAAGGAAAATGCTTTAAAGTTAAGTTTAATTTGAAATAAAATTTTATTTCTACGAAACACATTTCTGCGCTCCAATTCAAAGGTAATATGCGTGTATTAAAAGCCTAGATTACTACCTAGAATATCAAGATAAATACTGAAAAGTGTAAAACATTTTCGTCCCAAGAAAAAAAAAAAAAAAAAAATACCAAAGTTACTATTAATAAGTTTGACAGCAATGTTCCTTGGTTCTACAAATTTTGACATATATCAATAATATCAAGAAAACCCTGCTTAAGTGAATTTGATCAACGCGATAATCTATTTCATCGGATCAACGAGATAATCTCATTAGCTCAACGGAGTGAGATAATATTATTTCCAGCTTTATGCGAAAGATTAATCACTAAACTTGATCTCCCTCTTTTTTTTTTTTTTTTTTTACTTGATACATGATTTTTTGCAACCTGCAAGATGATTTTTTTTAATTTTAAATCTAGAAACGTTATTAAACTAGGTAAAATAAGATATTTATTGCTTTGAAGAAATAATATAGTTCTGATATTGCATTGAAGAAACTGCGTAGATGTCGATATTCATGACATAGAATTTTTTAATAAAGTTTTAAATCGCTATTAATTTTAAACAACAGTTTTAGATTTAAAAGAATGCATGTTTTATTAAAAATTAAAATTATTGACAGTAATAGATTGAAATAAAGATGGGAAAAACCGTTGTTTTACGGCACTGATCTGAATCGTTCGCTCACTGAAATGAATCGGTGACTCACCGCTCACTAACAATAACATTGATAAAAAAGATCCGGAAGGAGAAGTGAATCAAGAGCTGTCAGTAGTGATGCAGCGAAAAGTTGAAAGAATCGAACCAGCAATGGAATCGAGGTCGCTTAGCGGGTTTGGAGCGAATCGCGAAAAGAATCGAACGAGTTGTGGGATCGGAACCTTCAACTAAATCAAACGCTGATTTCCTGCTATGATTTCTTTCACCTGCATTTTTGAGATTCCCTAAAGCCTTCTTCCTACACAGAACTAACAATGGAATTCTAGAATATTTTTTTTCCCTAAAAGTTGCGAAATGCTATAAATTAAATTCACTTTTAACATGGGAAGATAAACATTCTTTTTTCCACTAAAATAGGAATCGAGCTTTCTTGGCACGCTTCCAGCAAGAGTTCCTCTCTCTTTTTCGCTAATCAGACGTTCGCTCGTCCTGTAAAACGAATCAGTCCATGAACAAAAAGCTGATCTCAATTCTTTTCACGTTTTCAACAACAGTTGTCCGTGAACTGTAAAAGAGCTACAACTCCGTTTTCTGAAATCAATTGATCATTCGCTCAGTAAAGTGAATCGGTTCTTTGAATCAGTTTCGAAACAGATCGTTCAACTGTAGTATGAATGAAAAGGGAAAATATTGTAAACTAAAGAGTTATTTGTAATCTCCTACAGTAAATGTATCTTATTGTAATACTGCGTGATAATTTGAGAAAATTTAAGCATTTTTGTTGTGATAATAATAAATTTTTGTTCATTTTTCATCGGACTTGTGCATTCATTTAGTAACGAATCCGTACGCACGCAACAATACACATGTTTATACGCAAATAGTTAAAAATATCTTTATTTCTTATCACACTTTGACATTTAATGGCGTTTCGATTGTGATAAGGTTTATAATCTTAGGAAAAAATTACCTTCATCACGGGTTGCTGATGCTTATCGGTCAAGCGGATTCTTTTCTTATTAAATTTTTAGTTGCGAACTAAACATGTTCACATATTAATCAAACAAAGCAATTATTCTTAGCGCAAAAATTCGTAACTCAGCTTATTTAGTTTTTAACGAGTGTAATAAAAGTTAATAAAATGTGCATCTTTTTAAACCCTTGAATAAGATTTATGTCACAATGTAAATTTATTAGTTTTAGTTGTAGATTTGCTGATGCATTTTTCATGTTTGTCTTTAATGAAAGTGAAGATAATATAAACTCGAACTTCAAACAACTATAAAATCTGGAAATCTTTGCAACACCGTATTTACAGTAAATATATAACGGAATGTCTTTGCGAGGAACATAAAATTGCTTCGGAGAACTCCTGTTTGAGACCAATAGCATAAAGCATATTTTATTTACTTTTAAAAACCAGGAATTTGTCGACTTTGAAATTTGCGTAGTTTCTTTTTTTAGGAAAGCCATTTACTGAAAAAAAAAAAAAAAAAAAAAAAAAAAGGAAAATGCTTTAAAGTTAAGTTTAATTTGAAATAAAATTTTATTTCTACGAAACACATTTCTGCGCTCCAATTCAAAGGTAATATGCGTGTATTAAAAGCCTAGATTACTACCTAGAATATCAAGATAAATACTGAAAAGTGTAAAACATTTTCGTCCCAAGAAAAAAAAAAAAAAAAAAATACCAAAGTTACTATTAATAAGTTTGACAGCAATGTTCCTTGGTTCTACAAATTTTGACATATATCAATAATATCAAGAAAACCCTGCTTAAGTGAATTTGATCAACGCGATAATCTATTTCATCGGATCAACGAGATAATCTCATTAGCTCAACGGAGTGAGATAATATTATTTCCAGCTTTATGCGAAAGATTAATCACTAAACTTGATCTCCCTCTTTTTTTTTTTTTTTTTTTACTTGATACATGATTTTTTGCAACCTGCAAGATGATTTTTTTTAATTTTAAATCTAGAAACGTTATTAAACTAGGTAAAATAAGATATTTATTGCTTTGAAGAAATAATATAGTTCTGATATTGCATTGAAGAAACTGCGTAGATGTCGATATTCATGACATAGAATTTTTTAATAAAGTTTTAAATCGCTATTAATTTTAAACAACAGTTTTAGATTTAAAAGAATGCATGTTTTATTAAAAATTAAAATTATTGACAGTAATAGATTGAAATAAAGATGGGAAAAACCGTTGTTTTACGGCACTGATCTGAATCGTTCGCTCACTGAAATGAATCGGTGACTCACCGCTCACTAACAATAACATTGATAAAAAAGATCCGGAAGGAGAAGTGAATCAAGAGCTGTCAGTAGTGATGCAGCGAAAAGTTGAAAGAATCGAACCAGCAATGGAATCGAGGTCGCTTAGCGGGTTTGGAGCGAATCGCGAAAAGAATCGAACGAGTTGTGGGATCGGAACCTTCAACTAAATCAAACGCTGATTTCCTGCTATGATTTCTTTCACCTGCATTTTTGAGATTCCCTAAAGCCTTCTTCCTACACAGAACTAACAATGGAATTCTAGAATATTTTTTTTTCCTAAAAGTTGCGAAATGCTATAAATTAAATTCACTTTTAACATGGGAAGATAAGCATTCTTTTTTCCACTAAAATAGGAATCGAGCTTTCTTGGCACGCTTCCAGCAAGAGTTCCTCTCTCTTTTTCGCTAATCAGACGTTCGCTCGTCCTGTGAAACGAATCAGTCCATGAACAAAAAGCTGATCTCAATTCTTTTCACGTTTTCAACAACAGTTGTCCGTGAACTGTAAAAGAGCTACAACTCCGTTTTCTGAAATCAATTGATCATTCGCTCAGTAAAGTGAATCGGTTCTTTGAATCAGTTTCGAAACAGATCGTTCAACTGTAGTATGAATGAAAAGGGAAAATATTGTAAACTAAAGAGTTATTTGTAATCTCCTACAGTAAATGTATCTAATGATCAGCAGAGCCCCTCGCTTGTTCAAAATGCGATATAAAGCAGCTATTTTAATTCTTTTTTAAAACTAAAATAGTCTATATTAGTATATAATTAATTTAAAATGACTATAACAATAAGCAATTTCTGAAACTTTTTGTTATGAGCTTTTTCCCTTAACAAGCTTTCAAACTTGATTGTTTCCATTCAAATGTATGTGAATACCTGAAATAAACATTTAAACAGATGGATGACATGTAAAATTAAAGAAAAATGTGCAGTCTTGAAACATTAGATTACAATTGAACATCTCGAGAAGAATTTAGCATTGAATATTTCAAAAAATTATAATAATATTAAAAAATTAAATATTTTAAATCTTATCAAAATGAAAAAAATACGATTTACGACGAGTGCAGTATTTCGCAGCCGAGGCGCTGAATGGTATTCCTGGTTGTCCATGCCATATATGGTCTCTGATTATCGTGAAGGTACAGCATCCTGGCGATTAACCAACACTGGCTCCTTCTGTTTCAGAACACCCGTTGCAGCTGCTGCGAGTATAGTAATGGTTTGGTGATAGTAGCTTGTAATGAACCACTTGGCTACGAAACACATCAAACATAAAACATGAACTTGCATGGGTGAAACGGTGGTTTTGAGATGTGTACATTTGAAAAACAATGTTTGGAACTCTTGGGAGGGCCATATTGGACCCACATTTTGTTACTCGTGAGCTTTAACAACGAGTGGGTGTGTTGCAATGCCGAGACAGCGACGACGAACTAGCTGTAATATTTGAAATCGTCAGCCTTCTTAGACTCGTCTTCCTTGATCTGCGTTATCCCGCTTTGATAGATGAAAACCTATATTTCTTTCCGAGGTGTTGTGCTTGGGGGGAGCTTATGACCACCATAGATGTCGTATAAAATTCTTTTGATTTCTAAGGAGATAGGAACAAATTCCTTTTTCTCAAGAACAGAGGAGGAGAATATCAATATTAGGTGCTCTCGAAATCGATAGACCTTTCTATAAAATCTATATAAACTTAATTTATCTAATTTTACATTTACGCGTGTATTTTCATTTATAGATGATATATGATTTCAGCCGCTTTAACGATAATGAGTGTGCATTTTAATTTAAAAAGAGATGATATGAATTATCACTTTAGGAAACAGAAAACTTGAATTTAAATCATTAAAGGCATAGTGAACATTTTTCTAACTGTACTTTGCTATATGAGGAACATATAAAATAAGAAATTTTGTATTTTAAAACCACTATATCCCTAAGCGCTGAAACCATTTTCATAAATTCTGTATCTCATTGTGAATAATTATGTTTCGAAGTATATGTCTATGATAAATAAATAAGTCGATATACGCACCTTTCAAAAACACTCTATGCAATGTATTCCTAAGGTCTTATGTATTCTAGTTGTAACTAGTGCATGTTGCATCGTGAGATTATATTTTCCAGAAATGATAATATTCTTTATTTCAGTTACAGGCAGGCTGTTTCATAAGATTTTTAAAAACATGCAAAAATAAATAAATAAGCAAGTAAACAAATTTAGAGAAGTAACGATTGCCAATGCAACTAGCCCTGTGCAATAAAACAAAACAAATCCTCTCACCCCTTTCTCACCACCACTGCGTTCAAAAGAAAATTTCAAACTGACCACTTTTCATTCAGATCGATCAGAGTTTTCCTTCACAAAGCATTCCCAAACCACGCAGAACGGATGAGAATGAGAAAATACTTTTAAACGCGAAATCGCTTTAAACTGGAAGGAATTTTGGTCGCTGCAGCTTAAATTAATCACGCAGTCCCGATTTTTCCCACGGAATTTTTTTTCTACCGCCTCCTTATTTTTTTTCAACCCTCCAAATCGATTACGAATTTATTTTAATGCGTTCATAAAAGTAGCCATTATACTTAAAAGCTATATTATATCGATCTGGTAATTTCCACCGCAGATGCTAGCTTTTGATTGGATGGTGATTAAAAAAAGATATCGGATAAATAATTTTATTGGCCATGGATTCTGTGACTCTTTTTTTTTTTATTTTTTAAATTTCTGATAACATTTTATTGGAATAACGAGTGGTGACATGTTCTTCCTATAGGGTGGCAAAAGTTTTAATTGTCAAAAACAGGCTGCAAAAATCAAATTATTGCGCCAGATAAAGGAGTTTTGAATTCATTCTAGGCTAACCACAAATGTTTATGCTGTAGTGATGTAAGAGATGGAATCTTATTAATTTACGTAGTGATAGTGTAAATGTTAATAGAGCTTATCAGTTAGGTATGTTATAAATTATTTTAGTTAGCTATATTAATAAAAGATAAATATTGTTAGGAAGGATATGCAAGGTTCTCCAATCTTCCAGTTTACATTATAAGTTAATATATATTAACCGATAAGCAACGGAAATACGTATTATTACGATTTCGAAACTAAATGAATAGAAATATCTTGCATGGTCTAGAAAAAACAACTGTTTTGATTTAAATGATTTTCATTTTATGTACGCTATAAGGTATTCCAGCATGCCTTCATGCTGTTGTCTAGGTATGAGTCCCGGGGAGAGAATTGCTCATTTTTCATGTCTCTAGCACAAAACATTCTCGCCAGGAATCGAACCTGAACCTCTCGAATACGCGCTGAATGTGCTACAATTACATCACGAAGGCATGGTGGAAGGAGTGAGAAAATACCTTGTATACTCCCCCTTTTAAAGGGCAACTGGAGATTAGCGGACCCACTTGCCAAATCCTGGTGGTGAAGAATTATTGTCCGCCAGCTTTTAGTTCGTAAATTTTTTTTTAGAATTTTTCGAAGTAAACAAATTGAAGAAATACGCGATGCCCTCGCCAGGACTCGAACCTGGACCTCTTAAATATGCACCGTATCTGGAGGAGAGCAAAGGAAGGAGAAAATACCTTATAACAACTTTTCAGTTTTCGTACTGGAAGGATTTAGCTGTTTATGTATTTCAGTGACAAAATTTTTAATTTTTACTTCGAAGTACCTTTTTTCCCCGTGATTTCACTAAATGAAAATACAGTATGAAATTGAAATGGAATAATTCTATTTTCAAACTTATTCCTGCATTGCTTTTACTTTACTTCCCTAATACTGTATTCCACAATTGACGTATACGTAACATATTTTATCTGCACGCATATGCGAAGAATAGGTTTTAATCTAAAAATATTCAAACTAGATTAAATCATGGCAAAATCTTATTATTTTCCAAAATCTTTTGATGCGAATTCTATCTCAGTTCTTTCTATGCACTAGAAAAATGAATTTTTACTTAGTATATTTAATCAACTTTTTATTAAAGTAATAACTACTCACCTGTGAGATGTTCTCTCGTGCGATTCAATATTTGAGAAAGATGAAAATTGTTTTTTTTGAACATGTATATATGCATTACTTATATATATAAAAGTGCTATTGTAAAAATATTCTAAAAGTACGGAAGTTAAAATTCTAAAAGTACGGAAGTATATATGCATTACTTATATATATAAAAGTGCTATTGTAAAAATATTCTAAAAGTACGGAAGTTAAAATTGCATGTTTGAGTCATGTTTTAATAGCTTATGAAAGCGCACATTAGACATCATTATTTTGTAATTTCAAATGTTTTGAGGTGAAGTTTTAATATTTCTTTCAAAAAATACTTTATTTGTATAACTATTAACTTTTTTTTATAATATTTTACTCAGAAACTAAATTCATTTAATTATTAACTCTTAAGACAAAATATTCTTCGTGCATAAATTAAAAGTATGTTAAAAAGTTCAAAGGTTAATGGAATGAATTCTGTAAAACAAAATTATTTTTCATTTTTGAGCAATCAAATTTTAAGTATCAGTACTTCAGTGGCATTAACCATTCAGTTATGTCTAAATTAATTACACGCGAAGTTTCAAGTGACTTGGGTACCTCATAAGATTATAAGATAAGCATTTCACCAAATCACAAGCACTAAATAATTAAAAATTTCCAATTGGAAGTGATGATCGAAGCAAATCTTTGGTAATCTGGCTTATGTAATAGGCTTGGAATGTGAAGACACGCGCTTCTTGATTTTCCCATGAAGCAGCACTTTGTTTATCTTCGAATCGTGTTGATTGGTGTTAGGCAATCCATTGTATCGGATGGATACTGCTGTAGGAAATAAATAGCGAATTATCAAATGCTTTGCTGGATTAACGGTCATCCAAAATACAAGAGCGTTTTGGTTCTATTCTTGCTTGGGGTAAATCTGTATGGAATTCTTCTAGAACGAATAACTTGTGTTTAAAAATTTCTAAGACATATAAATGCGTCCAAAATTTTGCTTTAAGACAGTTGTGATATCTCATATAATTCTGGTAAATAAAAATAATAATAAAAAAATCTGATGTGTAGACCACATGACTTCCTTGTACGGAATATTAAATTATACGCATTTTTTTTTGCATTTTATTTAAACTTATTAGATTGAATTAAACCTACTTCGCCGACAGCGCATAAACCACAATAGAATAAATGCATTCTTTAAAATTCACTTTGTTTACCATAGCGACACTCTGGCGCTAGGTTTACTTAACAGTATTATATTTCGTTCATATTATAACTCAGAATACACAAAATGTATATCATTTAAAGAATTATCTAATCGTTGCACATGTTCTATTCAAATACTATAATAAAGCTAGAACTATGTATAAAAGAAATTAAGCAAACAAAACAAAAAAGAAACAGTTTTTCACAGACGATTGAGTATTTCTCATTTAATTAATTCAGTTCTCACTTCGCGAGAAGGCAAAAATACATAAAAACTCAAAATATCTATATTAAAAATTACGAAGTAAATCTCAAATGCTTATTTCCTCGAAAAAATTCCAGAAAGAATTAAGCATGATTTAATTGGCAATAATAAATGAATGCGTTGTCTTTGTTATTGCGAAGCTAAGTTTCTCTAGATTGGCAACAAATCCACTAGTCTCCTGTTTCAAATGTAAACATCAATGGCCGCCATTAAAAACAGGCTTAGAGGCAGTTAAACAACTTTAAAATTGCTGCTAATTCTAAAAATATTTCACACAGATTTACTAAAGGCATAAAATCTTTGACCGGAAAATAAAAACAACATAATTCAATCATTTTTAAAGCAAAAAACGTACAATTTACAAACATATAAGAGTAAAGAAAGTGAGATCACTGAGCCGGGTAATAGAGTGGATATATATATATAAATATATTTATATACGTTTGGTGCGGCCGATTGCAACCAAAATACGAGGTGCACATCTACATGTTATAGCAATTCTATATACAAAATTTCAACTTTCTGACTCTACTCGTTTCCCAGTTATGCGAAATACATACGTATGTACGTACAGACACAAAGAAAAATTCTCTTCAGAATTAATTTTAAAGCAATTTTATAATTTTTTTGAAGGGAAAGAGTATTTTATTCTGTACTTACGTACAGATATCACGCAAAAACATCGTTAAATTGCATTCGATAGCGGTTAAAATGGATATTTTTGTTGAAATATGCTACCTGAAACTTTTCGCGATTACAATACTTCCTTTTTACTTTGTACAAGGAAGTAAAAAAGTAAAATAAATACAAAATTAAAACTAAACACTAATAAAAGTAAATGATTAGTAGGAGATTTTATTGCTAAGTGTTAAATCGTATTTATTTTAAATCTAAAGATTTAATTATATTAACGTAAAGCAAATTAAAAAATTATTTAGGCTTGTGAGGCTGCTATCACAGATCCATTTATTTCGGACAGACATCTGTTTCAAGCAATTCTCTACCTGCTTTACCATTGAAAGATGCACGATTTTTCCTCCTTTCATAAAATATTTTAAGTTGTTCGTTTTCAGCAACCAATCAGCTTCCTCATCATCAACCATCATTTGTAAAAGAGAACTCTTTTTCACTTTACATGGTAATCTTAAAGTGATTCATCGTGATTGGATGTTTTATGTCAGGTGACGAAACAGAAAAATTATACTAAACGGTTGGTCTTCCAAAATGTTTTGAATGTGTGATACGTACGTTCTTTAAAGAAAAAAATAAGAAAGTTGATGCCTACATCTTTCAGACAATGCATAACGCATGTTCGACTGGGGAACATAAGACAGCGTTATTGTTTTTCATTCTAGTTTCTATGTTGCAAAGATTAATTTTGGGCTTGAGCACTGGAACTTTTGGTAAAATATTCAACTTTTCATACAATAGGCTCGGGATGAAATTGAGACTTTTGGCGTGGAAGCTGCCCACACATCTTTAAAACTGAGTTGCTAAAAAACATCAAGAAAAGTGCACCCGTGACCCGTTTCGAAAAACATCGACAGGGTAACCTCAAAGGCAAGTTGGAAAGAAAAACAAAGTCGTAAACAGCGACTCGTTAGTCATATTTTTTTTGCTCGCATTTATGTACTCGATCCATGGACTTTATCATTTTTGAACTCCGCGGCAAAAAGGAATGATTATAAATTTCCAATGAGGTTAAATACTAAATATTATTCCATATAAAATCGCTATTTACATAGCGTCGTAATTATCACAATCGTTGTTGTAAAATTTTTATTATAAGGTAACACAAAGAGACAGTAATGTTTCATCAATAAGGATTATAAATGATCAATATTTATGGTTATATGACCAGTATGTACAGGTATGAGGTAAAATTAGTACTATTTCTTCGCGCAAGGAGTACAGTAATGTTTCATCAATGAGGATCATAAATTACCAGTATTTATGTTTACATAATCGATATTTATGGTTATATGATATAATAGCGGTTATATAACGACTTCTGGACTTAAAAGTGTAGACACAAAAGAGTTTTAAATAAAATATAATTTTCAGATTGGTAAGTTGACTCTTAAATTCGGGTAAATTATTCACAAAATTTGCGCGTTTTATGCAATCTAAGAATAATGATTTCAAATATAGAAAAGTTGCTTGCGATTCTTTTTACTGCTATTTAAATGACGATTTGATTAATTCATTCGCATGTAACCCTAAGGCATTTGCATAAATTTATTAATTAACTGAAGATTAGAAAATAATTTTGAAAACATTTTCTTACTTAATTTCAAATGCAGTCTTTTCAGGATCTAAGTTCATCTCAATATTTCGAGTGGTAAATAAAGCGGCGAAAATGCGCTAATGAAAATTCATTTTTAAATGCCGCCTATGTTAAACATTGTTATACGATATTGTGTTTTAAAATAAGAAAACACTTCGTTCTAATTCCGCTGAAATTTTAGAAGTGAAAAATTAAGTAAACATGATCGCCTTTTCGTTTAAATCGAAGCTACCATTCTTCTGAGCTTCTATGAAACATTACAGTAAACTTCGAAACATTCTCATTTTTCTCATCATTAGAGCCTTTATGAGCTCAGATATTGACTTTAACAAAATTAGGAGGAGAGGGAGGTAGGGCGAAAATGGAGTTTGGCTATCCGCCAGTATTTTTATTTTAATTTTTTTCTTTCCTTCCCAGCGGTTTTCTTGACGGTGAAGGAAGATAAATTTAAATTTTAGCTTGAACAGTCTTCGGCAGAATGATTCTAAGAGCGCTAAAAAGAAAACTGCTCTAAGATGTTATTCATGTTACACTTCTGATGTGCAATTCAAAAATGATCGTGGACTCTTGACACTCTTTGCGGAATTTTGACACAAAATACCTCAGAAATGTTCATGAAGTAATGGAGGACAGAACTGAAGAAGAAGAGCGAAGAAGGAAAATTGGAAAAAAAAAAACTGAGATGCACAAGAAATGAAGGAAAGTGGAATTGTAAAAGGAAAAAAATTATATTCTTCTTTCGCTTTGTGCATTTTTTATGATATTTTGGAAATTTTTTTCAGTCTATCATCGCACATCTGTATAACAGACGAACTGACGAAAGCATTTATAGCCAGAAAAAATGTTTAAGAATATACATCTCTAAAGCTTTCAAAAAAAATCTGAATTTTGTTTTCACTTTCTTAAGATTTAGTGTGTATAAAAGTTTCTGGTGAAAGTGTTTTTTGAAACTGGAATAGTTGGAATTATTGCTTTGAAAATATTCATGCACATGTAATATTACTTAATATACTGAAGATCTGAAGCAAGCTGCTGGAAAAGTTTGTTTCGTTAAAGAGGGAATCGTGAACTTTAAAGTGCCAGCGATCCGAAAGGTCCGGAAATTTTTTAATCATAAATACAAATGAAGAAATACAAAAACATAAGAAAATTTTATTGATTCAAATACGCACCATTTTGTTATTTGATGTTTTGTCATGTCTCCGAAAGCTAGAAAATTCCATTTCTAAAAACGAGGGCTTTGTTTTATTCGTAAAGAAATTATCGAGGTACTCCAGCCCATTCAGAGAATTTTGAAGTGACCTAAAGAAGAGAAAACCAGAAGAGGTAAGAGCTAGTGAATATGGGAGGGGCAAAAAGCATTTCAACAATTCTTATTGATAATATTGGTCATTTCTAGACACTTTGCTTCGGTTTCTGCTTTTAGAACTGCCATTTTGGATCAGTATGTTTCCGAATTTGTTTTCTGGCAATAATTAAATGAAATTTCTTTATAGTTCCACCACACACAAGGCATAAGTTTTGGGGGATGCAGCTCTCTTCTCGATGTTTATTTTGGCTTAGCGCGTGATCTTTCCTTGAAATAAAATTGTTTCTACTGATGTTACCACTTCTCATTTCTACTAATGAGTTGCTTTAAAAAAGAAGCTATTTTATTTATTTTCAGCAACGAATCATAATATCGCTTTATCATCACTACTTACTAAAGTTTTGTCATGAATATCCTCAAATAAATCTTTTTTAAAAATTGTTTATTGTTATGCACATTTACTTGTGTTAAGTAGGATTAATATATTTTTAAATACCGTATTTGCCGGCTTATAAGACGCACCTCCTTTTTTATCCACATTGTTGAAGTTTAAACTTTTATTACTGATTTAGTAAATTTACAGCTTTTTAAAAATAAAAGTAATAAAATAATCTGAAAGGTTTCAGATATTAAATTACCTCCAAAGGAGCGTTTTATTTAACGTTTTGTGTGTTACCTTTATTTATTAAATATCATGTTTTTTGCACTTAAACCATAAAATTCAGTTCAACAGCAATGTCGCAAAATAATTTTAGAATGAGCATATCTTTAGAATTTCCGATACACAGTTCCGCGCGCTAGAGATAAAAGGTTTCATTTTTTCCCACGTAGAGTGTTTCCATTGCTCGCTTTTAAATCGTTGAATTTCTTAATCAAAATACGGTTAAAATTTTATAAGATATGAAATCTATAATAAAACAAATTTCAAATTTGGGCTTTCAGATGCCCATATTCACAGTAGGATTACATCATTCAAAATTGGATGACTCTAGGTACCCTTGTTTTATGACAATGCGAGAAATATAGATACATTTATGCAGATTCTTCATTACTTATACAACAATTTGGACACACTGATTATATCGTTGGACATAAAAGGGGCACTCTAATCGTTATGGCGGCCAGACGTAGTCGAATGCCTAGACACCATCAAATGCCCAAAGGAAATACAGAATCTTATACGCAGCTACTTGCAGGATCGTTGGATACAGGTTACAACAGACAATGATGTACTCAAAGTCAAGTTGGAAGGAGGTTGTCCCCAGGGTTGATGCTTGGGACCTACAGTTTGGAATTTTTGGGGAACGCAGCCTTTGCGCTCTATGACCAACAACAAGAAGCGGGTATCCAGGCGTATGCAGACGACTTTTTATTGGTCATTTCTGGTAGCACGGACATTAGGTTAAAGGCAAAAAACGCAATCAATACTTTTGCAAGCTGGGCAAATCAGCGCAAATTAAATATCTCAGCAGATAAAACTAAACAACTGTTTATATGTACGCATGGAGCGCGAAATAGGAATACCAACATCAAGCTAAATGGAGTCTCTATAAAAGAGGTCACCGATCTTAAATAGTAAATACCTCGGTATTATAATTAACAGTAGTCTTTCCTGGGTACCTCACATTAAAGAGCTTAAGCAGAAAATAAATCAGCTTAGCAATTCCATGGTTAGAACAACAGGACCTCATTGGGGCACTCCAATCACTATGCTCAAAAGCTGGTAAAGAACAATCTCAGAAAAGATCATATTATAGGGGGCTGCCATATGGGGAAGGAAGCTTACCGCCCATATGATTAGGCAGCTTCTCACCATTCAATGAATGCAACTTTTGATAATATGCAAAGGTTACAGAACATCCCCAACTGCGGTACTGCAAGTGCTGTCGGGTATCCCTCCACTGGAACTTCTAGTGGAGAGAGAATCACTATTAGTAAGGACATTGCGCACAGAAAATAACGTCTCTCTGTGGCAAAAGACATTCTACCACACAGACTATGAGAAGCGCAAGCCGATAATGCTTGAACACTCTGCAGATACAGATTTATCGCACACAATACACCTGCAATACACCGCGCCAAATGAGAAACCATTAGCTATGTATACAGATGGCTCAAAGACGGAGAAAGGCACAGGCTGCGCCTACTGTGTACTCCAAGAAGGAGAAGTGATTAAAACTTGGGAAAGACGAATGGCAGACAAAAATACCGTATTTCAGGCAGAGCTTCTTGCATTAAAAGCAGCCATCAATTTGGCCAAATATCAATTAGAAATAACGGTCAACATATATAGCGACTCTGCCTCAAGTTTGGAGTCCATCCGAGGGCATAAGACAAGGAGTCCTTTGATGCAAGATATTCAGAAAAATTCTTCTAGATGACAGACCTATCCTGATCTGGGTTCCAGCTCATGTGGGTATTACTGGCAACGAAGCGGCGGAGGTGCTTGCGAAATTTGAAGCCAATGTCTCCAGTAGATTGGTAAACGCAGTAAGTGTGCCGAAATCCTATTTAAAAAAAAATCACGCCTTTTAGAAGAATGGCAGAAAAGATCGGAAAGGGAAAGCACAGGAAGAAGAACTTACAAGTTCTTTCCGAAAGTTACATGCTTAATTAGCATGTAACTTTCGGAACTCAGTTCTACACTAGCCATGGTCCCTTCCCACATTATCTTAAGAGATTTGGCAAACGAGCATCATAATTGTGTGAATGGCGTGCGGTAGGTGATGCAGATCACTACCTCTTCAACTGCCCACATAACCGATAAACTGCATTTAAAAATGCCAAGCAGTGAATACTGGCCGTAATAGGCGGAGAATACCTGCGGTAACAAGCAGACGAAAACTAAGATAGAGGAGATGATTAGGCTATGCTCAGGAAGGTACTAAGATTCCCCCCCTCCCTTGAGAATTATATCTTCGCAGCATAATTTTAATAGCAAATCAAAATACTACAGCAACTGAAAATCAACGCTAGAAAAATATTAGCTCGTCCCGTAGAATAGTAACAGGACTGTAAGAGCAAAAACTATTGTAATGTGAGAATATTACTATCCATTTTGTATGTACTTGATAAAGATAATATTGTAAAGCAGTTAAAAATGACATTGAAAATCCAGTCAATGTCTAAATGAATTACAAGTTTACTTATCTCAGTATTGTAAATATAAATTTAGATAATGTTTAAAGGTGCACATAACTGTCAGTAGTGGGAAACAGCCGGTTCAGCAACAGGAGGCGGTGCAAATTCAGAGGCGGTGCAAGCGGAGGCGGATTGCGGATGAGCCAGCACCCGGAGGCACAGCAGATAAGTAGGAATGTTTCGGGATTCTTGATTTAGTGGATAGGATGACGTCACACTTTAATAAGAGATTATCTTTCATTGATTTTCCGGAGGTTCTTTGTTAATCCATGTTTAGACTTTATATTTTCCTTTGTATTCCAGCAATTTTACTAAGTATATGATGGTTATTTTCTAGGTACCTTTAACGACGATTATTTTCGAATTTAATGACTAATTCAGAAGGCCTTAATTTTATATGTAAATTTTTTTAAGACTTCCCTATATAATCAGAATTTTACCTTATTTCCTAAATCTTCTGTTCATAATACCAGATTTACTTTCCGTAATCTTAATTACATTACTCATTTTTAGTATTAAATTTATACTACCCAGAAGTCCTTTTAATCAATACTTTTAACTTATCTGTTATGTTTTAGAAGTGTAATTACTAAAACACGCGTATTTCATGTGTTATTTTATTCAATGTTAGATGCAATTTGGAATTTTTTTTTCTCTTTTTAAAGTTAGCGATCTTCAACATACTCTGTATTTTAACTTATTTCATGCATTTTGATCATATAGATGACCTTTACTTTATTTTAGATGTTACATTTTTAGCTTGTTTTATACATTTTAAACCTTCATAATATTCAATGTACTCTAATTTTTAACCAATTTATATTTTCACACTACATACATGAATGTTATTGGATTGTTTTCATACATTTTAACCTTCATAATTTCCAATATAGTCTTAATTTTAACACAATTCCTATAATTAAGACACAATAACACGCCGAATAAATACTAATTCAGAAGTCAAACAACAAAAATCAGCGTTATTTAAATTTTGTAAATATAACGCTGATTTTTGTTGTTTGACTTCTGAATTAACAATTCCTATATTTTCAAATCATATACCTAACTTTTACTTAACTTTAGATGTAAATTTTAGCTTCTTTTCTACTTTTTAATGTTTTTAGTTTCAAACATACTCTGAATTTTTAACTAATTTGCTAGATTTTTCACACAATGTACATGACTTTCATTTAATTTTTAACTTTCTTACGTTTTAACCTTCGTAATTTCAAACATATCCTTAATTTTAGCTTAATTCCTCAATTTTCTTACCATATATATGAACTTTATTTAATTTTAGATGATATTTTTAACGTGTTTCATACATTTTAAACCTTCGTAATTTTTAAAGTACTCTAATTTTGAACTTGTTTATTGCATCTTCCTACCATATACATGAACTTTAATTAATTTCAGATGTATTTTTTATACATTTCTGACACTTGTTTCTTTCTAGTTTCCAAAATACTCTAAATTTTAATTCTTTTTTATAATTTTCGATTGTAATCACGCTTTTGATTTTACTATTTCAGCTAAATTTACACGTTTCAATGTCTTAAATATAGAGACAGTTTTCAATTAAACATTTTATTTTAGAACCTTTAACTGTTATTCCAACCCAGATCGTTGAATAGCCTTACTTAGTCTATATTTTATAGTACTGTTTTAATTTGCCTACTGTACAATTTATCATTCTGTAGTACTCTTACCATGACTGATTCTACTATTTTCCTTCATTATTAACTTCATTCGCATTTTCAAATTTTAATATTTCTTGCATATTCTGGTATTTTTTTACATCATTTATATCTGAATATATGTTTTTTAAGCCCTTCAGTATTACCAATGTTCAGTTTTGAACCTCGATTGCTATTAAGCTAACTTGATAGGCTCCGAATTTTTAGAATGGATTCTCAGTTTTCATCTATAATTTTAGAACCATTTTCACTGATTCATGTACTCATAAAAAATCCTTTCTTATTACTTTGAACGCTTAGTACCTTTTAATTCGGTATTTTTTACTACACTGCATTCATACCATCATTTTTACACTTTAAATGCCCTGACTATGCAAATTTTAAATTTATCACTTTTTTTCTGCACCAAGTACGAGTATTTCTGCCTTCATGGACAACGTTCAAGTGAAATTACCGATTATTTACGCTACATGCACAAAGGAAATTCCTAAGATAAACATTTTCAGTATCAAATGAGAGATGAAGGACCATAGATTTTACCCATTGGTTATCATTTCAGCTCTTGAAATTATGTTTAATCGATATACTTTTATTTCTAGTGCATAATGTTAACACATTTCTTCGAACCTAGTTCAATTCCAACTCAATTTCCCTACACATATATAGTCTATTTTTCTAATTTCTTATACTAGGATTTTCTTTCGTGAGTGTCAGTTTTCATTAATTTATTTACCAATTTATTCTCTTATGAATGAAATCTTGTGAAACACTACCATCTTTACACAACATATATCATTACCAATATACTTATATTTACAGAACGAACCAAAGAAAGAAACAGTAAGAGACATTTTACCAAAATCTCCGCTATATTTTCGAATATTTTAACTTTCATCCATCTCGAATACAGAAATTTATTCATAAATACTCATTACATCAATTAAATATTCCTTACTAATACCCATTTAATGAGGAATAACCCCTTTAGAATATAAAATTACATCCAAATAAGTGTTCCATTTTCCTATAATTGTACATATAAATTTACATTATAGGAACTCTCTGTGTATGCAATTTAATTAATGCTGTTAAATATCACCTTTTTCTGAGAGAAAAACTTCAAAAACCATATAAAGCCTTTAACTTTTCCTGCAGTATTTCCAACGTATAGAATAACTATCTTAGAACTATTTTCTTAGTATTAAGAACTAAATATGAAATAAGCAATTTTCTCTGTAGAATATTTAAGGTTTTATCCAAATGAGGATATAACCTTTACCGAATTCAAGTTATTTACCCAGAATTCCCAACAAATGTTTAGAAAATGTGCGATAGAAAGCAATTTATTTACCTAAAAATGAGTCTTAACAGATTCTTATCGCCTGCAGATTTATTATCAGTGAGAAAAACCTGAAGTTCACTTTATCTACCCTTGTCAGTATACACAGAAACGTCATGAATCATTCTGTAGTACAATTAGCACTTTACATACATTTGCTACTAAATCATTTTAATTAACTTTCAATTAGGATTAAAAAAAACATATTTATGCGACATATTATTAAATTACTCCCAAGCGTTGTTGAGAAAAATGCACTTAAATATCCACGTACACATTAAGAAAATCACACTCATTAGGAACAGTAAAACTTTAACAATACTTAAATGAAATGTAAAATCTTGTAATGCATTAATATAAAACCTGAGTAAGAAATCATTTCCTGTAAGCATTATACGGTTAAAAAGAGTTTTCTTATAAGTTATCAACTTTTAAGAAGTAAGAGTAAGGTAATGAACCAACGTTTTTAGAAATTTTCCTTTATTTTCTAAATCTACCCTTTTGTAGTAACGAGAAAGTTCAGTGACACTCCTATTTTATTATGTAAACATGCACATTTCTCCTAATAGACGAAAATCCGAAGATCTCACTTTTCTAACGATTTAGCTTTAGACTTAACTTTCATTGGAAAAGGAAAATAATTTTACTTATAAAACAGATATCTTCTACTAAAAGACCTTGAAACAATCACGATCACATCTATATGTAGCACTCAGTGATTTAGTTTCAAACTCAATTTTGATATTGTTTAATCATGCAAGCAACAATTTTCATCTTCGAGTTAAATTTTATATGACTGCAACAGATTTTTCAATGGCTTTCATGCTCACATTGTGTAAAAGACTTCTAGTTCTGACTATTTTAATTTATAATATTGAGAAATACATTGATTATTTTCAGAAAACGTTATTTCAGTATCATATTCTACCGCTCTGAAACTTTTGAATAACACTTTCTACCATAATGACAACCAGATACTACATTATTTTTTACAAAAACGTGAAATAGTTTTGAAATTCCTCTTCTAGACATACTAATAAATTCTTCTATAGAAAGAAGATTCAAAACCTATTATAACTGTATGCACTATTTGCAAAGAGAAAAGACTAGATGATAACATAGCATCATATCACCCATATAGTTTAAAACATTTAGATCAATTTCAGCAAGGCAAATTATCTATAGAGTTTTCAAATACTTATATTTCTGAAAAAAAAAACTGCCTAACATACCGCTCATTTACTTCTAAACCATTTAAATAAAACCAACCAATTAATAAAATATTTGAATTTTTGATAAAGTTTAGTACAGTTATTTAATTCATGGAGTACCAAATTTTGAAAATAATAAGAGTAAAAACATCACTATTTCAGAATTTAGGAAGAGATCTTCAATAATGAGAGTGAACATATACCGAACTTCGTGCAAGATTTTTATCGTTTCATACCAAACATTTCACTATTTCGTAGATTCTAAGAACATAGCCCAATCTTTTTCAAAGAATATATATCATTTCACATTAATTAGAGAGTGCCATACGAGTTTAATTGCAGATGCTTACTGAATGACACTAAAAATTTCATGGAAAAAATCAAATATTTTTCATTATTCATGAACATTTGTGAATAACAATGATATTGCATACGAGATAGAAGACTTAGTGCAACGAAACAGTATCAAAAATAGAAAACTATTTCCAAAATCTAAATTCCCATTAAAAATTTCAGATATTTCTATGTAAAGTTATATCCAAAGTTATATCACTACATTCGAACTTGAAGACCAACCAGATTTATTACATGATTTGATATTTTTTCCAAAAATAGAAGTTTATATTTTTCATACGCAAACTATTACAACGAATTAATGACATTTTATACCCATATTACTTACCATTTTTACTGCACAAAGCTATTTTAAGTTTCATTTTCGAAGTTCAGCATACATAAATTTCACGTAATACTACAGTTACACAGTACAAACTATAAGAAAAACTGCATAATCCATATTACATACAGAACATAAACTACAATACTCAAGGATCTACTTAAAGAATACATTAAACTGTTCAAAAAATTAATCACATTTTATATAATTCTATGCATATTTCGTATATTAAGCACATTTCATGTTTTTAAAAATGTAGCATCACGTTTTCCAAGAGAATGGCCAACATATCCAACCTTTTGAAAATGAATCATCTAAAATAAGAAGGGGTAGTTTTATTATCTTAAGCTGGTAAACAAGCGATTAGGGAAGTGACAGCCTGTTTAACTACCACTACTAGGATTTGTATATATCCTTGTTTAACAAAGCCTCACTTCCCTAATCGCTTGTTTACCAGCTTAAGTTAATAAAACTACCCCTTCTTATCTAACATCTTTCTAAACATGGATTAACAAAGAACCTCCGGAAAATCAATGAAAGATAATCTCTTATCAAAGTGTGACGTCATCCTATCCACTAAATCAAGAATCCCGAAACATTCCTACTTATCTGCTGAGCCTCCGGGTGCTGGCTCATCCGTAATCCGCCTCCGCTTGCACCGCCTCTGAATTTGCACCGCACACCGCCTCCTGTTGCTGAACCGGCTGTTTCCCACTACTACTGTCATGATTTTATGTAACTATCACATGTAACTTGTACAAGACAATGTATGTTAATTAACATATCTGTGCTAATTCACGGACCTTGTATGCCCATGTAATATTTATATTTATATTTTTTATACAGAAGAAATAATCTCTTCTGCCAGGATGACTATTAACACTGTAAGACTTTTACAAGAAAGTCAGGTCAGTGGTTATCTCAGGCGGCGCTCAATATTTGGTGGCAACGATTTGAAAAGTGATAAAGCCTTTTAAAGTTTTCAACGCAAAATTTCAAAACGAAAATAATAATCCTTCAGAAACAAATCCCCTTTGGACTAACAAATACGAAGTAATACTTTCTGAAAATACCCCATTCTATCTGGGAAAAATCACCTTTTAATCTTCTTCGCCAAAACCCTTAAATGATTTAACCACTGTCTCTGTTTTCACAGCATCCCATGAAGCTTTGATCCATTCACAAACTTGCGAAATGCTAACTCCGAATAAACTGAGTATCGACGTATAAGACGCACCCCGTTTCTCAGACCTATTTTCAAAGAAAAAAAGGCGTCTTATACGCTGGCAAATGACACTTTTCTTGTAAGCGTATTAAGAAGTAAGTTTAAATTTGGAAGAGAGAAATCTTAAGTAAAATAGATGGGGAATAGAAAGCTTCAAGAGCAAAGCAGAGAAATTAAATCCGAGAGTAATATAACGAGGCAATACACTCCAAATCAAACAGATTACAAATTTATATAATATGTTCCCTCGTTTCTATCCTTCACAAAGCACAACTCGGTGTTTTACAATGCTTGATACCCCTTTTGTTCAAATTAATATCCCGTATGTATTCGAAGTTTTGTTTCTAATTTATTACCTTTTTTAAGCCAGTTGTTTTGTTTCGTGATGAAACAGAATATCGATTTTTCACTTCACCGTCGACTGTTCAATTAGCGTAAAAATTAAATAGCATTCATAAAATTTTAATTGGCGTAAATTTATTTACCTTCCTCATTAATTCATTAAGTTAATTAACTTAGTTGCTATTACCTTATTTGACGTCTATTAAATGTGTTAAGCATTTTTCAACATCGTAAGTTGTAACTAACTTCTATGGTAGTTAAAGTATTAAGAGTCTGAGCTTTTAACTAGTTCTAAGAATCTGCTTTTCATTATTCACATGAAACTGATATAAAATAAAATTCATGAAATAAAAAATAAAAGTAGTAATAAATTATTAAAAATCTCAAATAGAAGGACACGTTTATTCTTTTGCTTACCTTATGAATTTATTTTTTATGGCTGCCGCTAGTCATTTTTAAGCTTGAATTCATTATATAAATTTTATAAAACGGATGAAAGAAATTAATTGATTCTACATCATTCCACAAAAAAGTTAGTTAAATGTTTTTTTCAAATTTATGCCGATCTGTTATCCACTAAATCATGTTTTAGTTTTGATGCTATTTCTCATGCATTTTGAAGAGGACACAGCACAGGCAAATGCAACTTGTTTAAGAAACATTAACTGGAAAAAGTGTTTATTTTCCAAAAATCAGTCATAGATATTACACAGATTTCCAAAAAAGTTTTGTAGTTAACTAGCTGTAAACAAATTTAATATCTTGCGGAATCTATTTTATAAATATAGCTTTTGAATAACTACAAATAAACTTATACCTGAAATGTACGGATTAGAGTTAGCTCATATGAACGCATACAAACTGAGTTATGCTGAATGACCTTGAAAATAATAATAAAAGTTTCATAAATAAAATGTTTTGTCAAAATATTCTAGCTGAAGATTTTGCAATTAAGAGAATTAAGTTTTTTATTACTTTTATTACAAGTAAAGAATAAACATGAAGAGAATTCAGCATGCATATTGTATTTATATTTTTATCACTGTGTTTTTCTTTATCTCTGGGAATAGGACATTAGTGGAACTTACAAAATTAATTTTATTGTTCTGTCCATGTGTGTAATATAAACATATTCAATGACTTTACGTTTAGTTTCTTTTTCTTTACAAACTGATTAAAATTATCACCTTTTCTCTAACATAACTGTTTTCTAATTTATGTGTTGGTAATAAATGATCCCATCAATATAGATTTAGGGTAACATTTGGCCAGTTAATTTCAGTTCTCATCCGATTTGTAACCTATATTTTTAACAATAAATTTAGTTAAGTAACTTAGGTATTATTTTTTAAATTTAAACTATGATAATAATAATTTGCCTTCACTATATGTATCATATATCCAATATGAAGCGTTTTAAATTAATATGTTGCAACTATACAAGATGATGGTAATAATTATACACGAACTGTTAAATTATTAGAAATATTATAGTATATAATCATAATGAGAAAACATTTATTCACAATAAAACTTAAATTATCGATACGATAAAATGTGTAGCCTTAATGTGTACTATTTTTATGTACTGGCGACAAAAATCCCTATGTCAAAAGCAAATGATCACACTGAGCAAATAATTTATTATCTAGTACAATGATTCGCAGTTTGTTTTGCCGCAAGCATCCCTTTCGCCACTGCTAGAAGATCATCCTCTCCTCTTTCCCATTTTCAAAAAAATACATATGCGTTTATTTACATTTGGATTATTTTAAACTTGTTTTATAAAAAAAAAAAAAAAAAAAAAAAAGTCACAAAAATGTTGATAAATATTAACAGCTGAATAAAAGTAGTTTTTTCTGTTGTGACTAACGTCACTTGTATGATATCAGAGCAAGACCGCGAAATTCATAGTGGCAAGGAGGCAAGACTGCGCCTGCTGTTCTCAAGACATGGACACCGTACAGGTGACATTACAACTTTGCTCAGATCTGCCCTCAGCTTTGAGGAGGAGCCTCCGGGGGGGGGGACCGGGTTTCCCTATCAGCAATTTCTCGTGAGGACTTTCGACTCGCCGCATATTTAGAGCGCCGTATACATTTACAAACATCCATGCCTTCTCCGGGATTCGAACCCAGCCTCTTGGATACGGCAGTCAGCGTCGCTAACCAATATCCCAGCTGGGCGTTGAAAATACCAAATAGTTTTTAAATTCGTAAACTAAAATTAAATATTAGCAGCTAAACAAAAGCTGACCGCATTCTGCTCTGAGATTATGAATTCTCCCCGCCCCTGGTTGTGACCTTCTGATCTAGTGTATAAGGTTTCATCCATTATTATGGGTTATAATAGTTAATCAGTGTACTGGAACTAGCAAGGTTTTAATATTTTAAATGGGGGATTCTTAGTTTGGGGGAATTCATTCAAGGTAGAAATTTTTGTTTTCCAAGAGAATTAGTTCGCCCTGTGTATGTTGTAGTCAAAGTGTAAGGCTCAGGAAAGAGGATATTTCTTATATTCGGCTTAGTAAGTTAATTTTTATTTCTTCTTTTGCAGGATGTAATGTATCAGCTGACATATGACTTATCATTAATTAAGGAAAGGCCAAATTTCGCACGAATTTAAAGCAAAATTCTATTAGAAGGAAGATTCTGCCGTTTCTTTTCTTTTCATTTTTTTAAAAATGTTAGAATCTGCAGAAAAAAGTTAATAAAAAAAACTTAAATCATGCTTTTTGTTAAACTTACTCTTTCTGTGTGCTGAAAACCTTACAGTTAACTTATGCAGTAATAGAATTTCTTGAATTAAAAGATTCCACAATCTTAAAAATCACTTTGATTTATTTCTAAGTGAAAAGAAATTCATGTTATCATATGATAGTTTAATAATTGTTTTTACATGCACATTCTTTCACTTATTGGGCGAGAGCTTTAGATGGAAAACCCTAATATCCCGATCATGAGAAACCCCTAAGACACTATTATGATTTCCATTCGAAAAGCGTTGCAGGGATGGAAAGTGGCGTAAATCCCCATTTTGCGGCTATTAAGCGTGCCCTGGTAGTTTTTTTCCCCTTCCTTCTTCCCCTTGCACGATCGCCACTCAGACCCTCTTCGAGGTTAAATGGATCAAAACGGCTCCCAGATAAGAGGGGGGGAGAGAGACAGTGGGCGCCGTAACCGTAACTGGAGATCGGGGAATGGGTCTTTGGGTATCTGGAGAAATAAATAAAGGCATAAAATGTTACGGAGGAGCGGTGGTTAGGGGTGATGTTGAGTTTGGAAGCATTGCCAGCGATGGCAGCTTATGGCGTTCGATCGGTATGTATTCTCGTTTGATTTCGTCGAGTGCCGGGGATTGTGGCCATTGAAAGCGATGGCTGATGTCCAGCATTGGTTTTTCCTTGCTGTTCAAGGAGGACTGGTCAAAAAACGATAAGGAGATTTTGTTTCCTAGTGGGGGATTCTTCCGCGATGAACGAGAATTGAAATGTGTCGCCTGAGGGTACGCTTCATTCAGCACCGTGCAAAATAAATGTCAGGCTGTTTACGGTTAGAATGAAGAAACAAAATTTCGGTCTTGAATTCTGAAATTTGAATGTCCATTTTGGTCAGTTCACAGCCATTTACACGGACATAACATTCAAAGCAGCGAGTTTGTGAGAGAAGAGAAAAACGAACTGCGGCGGCACCTTAAATTTCTTAACAAGCAGATATAGAAGGTATACTCTGTATCGACTGTAGTAATCTGTAGTCGTAATTTGACGGGGTAGAGGTTGATTTGTTTGAATGTTTATTAATACGTACCGTATTTACTCGCATATTCAACCCCCTAGCTTGCTTAAATACGTACCGTATTTAAGCAAAAATTCTGAATTCTTTTTTATGTACTCGCCTAATTTTCCTCTTACTTAAGAGGTTCGGAAAGCAAGCTTATAAGGTATTTCTCCGGCCTTCTTAACATGCCTTCGTAGTGTAGTAGTCAGCACGCTCGGCGCGTATTCGAGAGGCCCATGGTTCGAGTCCCGGCAAAGACGTTGCTCATTTTTATCTCTCCTGCTTCGAAATAACCTAATGTCACTACAGTAGCACCCGAACTAAAAACAAAACGCTCGGCGGGTATTCGAGAGATCCGTGGTTCGATTCCCGGCGAGGGCATTGCTCATTTTTCAAGTCTCCTGTTTCCAAAAAATCCTAATGTGTCTACAAACTTCCCTAAATTTTGAAATGGATTCATCCAAGTAGTTAAGATTTTCGTCTTATGAATTGATTTGCTCTTGTATGCATGGGTTCTGATTGCTGAAGCAATAATAGTGAAGTACTCCAAGTAAACTGTGATGCTTCTTGATGGTTTCGAAGATCATTGACGACTGATCATTGGGGAGCCCTATGAAAGGTAACGAAGATGATGAATACGATGACGTCGTCGAGGTTGAAGCGTCGAGTTGCAAACCGTAGCAGACGACAGACAGTAATTTAAACACCAATAAATTAGCAGTCTGTAGACAACAGTAAGAGCATGGAAAATTCAAGGTACAGGGGAAAAGAACGAGGATGTCTTATTAGATACCGTAATGTCAATATTAATATGTATTTTTGTTGGAATGCAGGTTTCTTTCAAATAATAATATTGCGGTAGTTATCTGGTAGTTTACTCATGAATACTTTTTTTTCGCTCACTGTAAATGTACCTTTCAAAAATTAAATTATTTGTATAATTTTCCTTCCCTGATTTTTGTACAATAAAACTGGTAACAAAAAGACGGAAATACGCGAGTCAATACGGTATTAAATCTTTTTGCTTAACATCGCAGTTCTTTAGAATCCTAAAAAATTCAGCAAGCATCATTTTGAATATATTTTTTTAAAGTATTTTCCTTTGCAGCAAGCTTTTTAATATTGCCAAAATTTGGCTGCTTTATAAATTAATTTAAAACTTCATCATATTATGCTTATTTAGTTACATATCAGCACTTGTATTACTGTTTTGTATCTAATAGACCTTTTTTGATACTTCAGTGGTAAAACTTTGATCATAAAAGTTTCTTGAAATTATTGGAATAAATCCTAAGAAATCATTTGAAGGACATTTAAAGATATTTGCAATCTTTTGAAATAAATAAATAAATAATAAAAGTAAAATAAAGCTTATATGAACACGTGAAATTCTGTATTTAGTTGCGAAACTCCGTTTTATATTACATTGTGTAAATATACATGTGATTGGAATTTTGGAGCATGAAAGAGTTTTGCTGAGAAATGGTATATAAAGATTAAATTTAATGAGAGGTCATTTCTGTCTTGGCAAGTACATGAACCAATATTGTGAGCGGAAAAATGTCAAATACCTTTGTACGTCTCTACAGAAGATTTGCTCACAAACTTCGCAAATGATTAATTATTTCAATCGTATTATGATAAAGCTTTAAATTCATTTCCATTTCCACCATGTCTTCAACGTGTTTTATTACTGTATTTCTTGAAAACCTGGCAGCCATGGAAAATTATTATATTCTAAAAGACATTGCTAGAAAAGTCAAGCATTGTTCGTTCTGTAAATTGCATCTGCACGTCGTGACAGCCTGGATTGTACAATCAGCCGCTGAATATCGGTGAAGTCTATACGAATCCTCATATTGCGTGCAGGAAAACTACAAGAGATAAAATATTCTAAAAAAGGATGCTCAGACTGTCAGGCTGTGTGCCCTTTGACAACAAGCTAAAATTAAGAGCCTGTATGAAATTAAGAAGGTTAAAACGTTATAAATTAAATTAAAATCATGTACATAGTGTGAAAATATAGCAAATTAGTTAAAATTCTGAGTGTATAGGATCACTCAATCATTTAATTCGAAAATAATCGTCGTTAAAGGTACCTAAGAAATAATCATCATATACGTAGTAAAATAGTTAGAATACGAAGAAAAAAAATACAAAGGCTAAAAATTTATTAAGGAAGGAAATCACCTCCGGTAAATCAATAAAATATAATCTCTTATTAAATTTTGATGACATGTAGAAGTTTTGTAGATATTCAGTCATAGGATAAATACAAGTAAGAATATAATTATCTTACAAAAAGGTTATACTTTGAAGGAAACATTTTATTATATAGTAATATTGGTTTAAAGAAAATAACTGTATCGGCCACATAACACACGTACTTGATATGTTTTTAAGAACTTAATATAAATAACTAAGTTCACAAGTGATCACATGGATATAAATGTCTAAATCATCAAATTAAAACATAGTACTCAATGTGATTTGTACTTTAATACACTTATGATTTGGTTTAAAATATATTGCCTGTATGAAACCCATTATATGTAACAGTATTGTAGATATTCAATATTCGGGTAAATACAAGTAAGAAAATAATTATTTTCCAAAAACGTTATACTGTTAAGGAAACATTTTATTATATACTAATGCCTATTTCAAGAAAATAATTGTATCAGTCACTTAAAACACCAGCCCGATAAATTTTTTTAAGAACTCAATATAAATAAGAGAGTGTACACATTATCATATAACTACTAAATGCCTAAATGACCAAATTAATAAAACCTAAGCACACGTCTTTTTTCTGTGACGTAGCAACTAACCCTACTCGATAAGGCTCCTTATCCCCATTTTCAGATAAGCCTCCCTCCCACAGCTGACCATTCCTTCTCGGGAGCTCCCTCTTATCTCCTAAGATCCCGCTCCCGAGCTGGAACTCTCATTATTTCCCTACTCATGGGATTTTTGTGTTTCTTCGAGCAAAGGTTTTGTAAATTCATTAATAATAAGTTTAGGAAAGTTAATGAGAAGAGTCGAGCGATGAAGAAAACCTTAGGATCACAATGTAGGTACAAAAAGAGACTGAAAAGCTTGAAGACGATATGCATACCCGGAACTTGGTATATACCACCGTGATATATACGATGTTTTGGTGTATACGATTGTGAAAATGAAATCTCTAACGTTACGAAGGGGTGAAACCACTTACCCCCCCCCCAAAAAAAAAGATTGTAGACGATAGACCTTGTTGAAAAATAGCTTTTGATCTGGATAGGACAAAAACATTTATGTTCAGTATCATGTGCAATGCTTCATTTATGTAGAGTATGCATGTCACTCACTGCATATATATTTTTTAGTATTAAACAGTGTTGTAATAATAACAATGGTATTTTTTTATGAGAAGGATCCTATATTTATTATTGGAAAAGTTCGTCTGGTATTCTTGTAAAGATCTGGAACATATTAATGATGTATATCGAGGTACCACTGTAATTCGAATTATGACTTTTAAAAAATATATCTGTTATTGTAATCACTAGATAATGCACACCTCTCTTTTGTAAAATAGTATAAAAGTTCGGAGGGCAACCTAGAACACGCATTTAAGTGCTCGCGTTATATGAATTATTGATTCATGGTTTGGGTGTGATAGCGACATATACGTAGGTGGCCCCGCATAATAAAGAAATAGAGAGAATCATAGATGTCAACGATCACTACTTATTGATTTTGTAATATCATATTATTTATGCTTGTAAAAATTTCGCCAATGTTAAGGGAAAAATATCTGTAAACTTAACTTTCCTTTCCTCCCTTTTATTAAATACGCTCACTGGAGGAATTATTGTTTTCTTTCTGCGAAATTTTGTATCTTGGCAAAATAGAAAGTAATGCTACTTAGCCTACATAAAATAATATTTAGTGAAAATCTTAAGCGTAAGTGATTTAGTGAAAACAATGCGTAACGATGTCGTGAATAATAAAAAATTTCTGTATTTTCTAAGCGTAAAATCATCTACGTAACGTTAACGCTTGGTTGAATATTTCTAAACCCACGAAACAACTAACATCCCTATTTCAAACATCTCATTTTTAATATATGATTTTATATTCTATATCATAAATTTCTGGGGATCAGTTTTTAAAAATAGTAAGGTTATTAAAACCATTTCAGATGCTAAATTGGAATGCAAGTATGTAGATGACACGGCAACTTATAATAACATTTATAAATTTTTTAAGATTATTTTTAAAATATAATATGGAGTTTTCAGAATGCATTTTTTAATTAATACAATTAGTATTTTATACATTTTTGTTAGCAAACTTTTTATTAGTGTAGCCCTAAAAATTTTTTAAAATTTCATAAAAACTGCAGTTTTCCCCCTAGTCACTTTAAATTTAATAATGATGCGAAAACTTGTTTTTTACCGCTGGCTTTGCGAAATCTCTTTTATAGCAGTCTTTATATCCTTCCCCTTTCAAAATCCTATCATGTTTGACGGTAAATTTATTGGTTGCGTAATAATACAGATCTTTTCAAACCACAAACAAATCAATAAATTTAAGCACAAACTGTGAGCATCGATACTGTGGCAAAAACCACTATTAAATTAAGATCAATCGCCTGTGAAAAACGGAATTCTGTGCTATGAAAATTCTTTCTCCTTCCACCACCTTTTTCACTTCATCCTCACCACCTACCTCTCTCCAAAGTGAAAAGGAAGAAGAGAAGAATCGCTCTCGACTGTCACGGATATTCTGTGCTTCTTCTCTTCGATTCTAGAAAAGCCTTTTTCATCCTGGACTTTTCTCAACGCATAAATATTTATTGGATGTCAGCGGCTGGCTGTCCCATAGCTATGGCTTCAGCCAAGAAGAGAAGATGCTTCTAATAGCGGCGACACACCACTTGTTGCTCGGTTCTCTCTCCCCTTCTCTTTCATGCTGTCTCTCCTCATGGCCTCTGGCGGCTCAGCTCGCGAAATTGTTTTATCTGCAGAAATGTATTTATGCTTCGGCGCTGATCTTTGGGAAAGGTTATTGAAATTTCAGGTGTTTACATAACAGGTATTCCAGAGGAGTTTTAACATACCTATGAAAGTCTTAGTCTCGAAATTCCTTCATGCAATGGGTAGAACTGTTTTAGGTTATTCGTATTTAAAGCAGTTAAGTATTCTGCGCATGTAACCGTATGTATTGGAAGATATAAAATAGCCGTTTTATTTAAATCTCGGAAGATCCTTGGAATAGTTTTTTGTATTTTTGGAGGGCAAAAGTAACCCACTAAAGAATTTTTTAGCGTGATTAATTTGGTTTGGTTTATTTGATTATTGCCAAGCACGCTACTGCAATCTGCCTAAGGGGATGTCTTAGAAAGATGCCTTCGTGGAGTGTTTTCTAAAGAAATCGACTCGTATTTAGGTTACACATAGGCAACAGCCTTTTCGCCTGGAATCGAGGGCGACTAAGGTACACTGGAAATCTGGAGAATAAGTTTACCAGTTTTGCAAGTAACCACAGCAGGTATTTTAATAAGAAAGTGCTGAATGCTTTTCTATCAAACGTTCTTATTTTGATCAAATTTACAAGCATAAATTTTCGGATGGTTAACTTCAGCAAAATATGCTAACAATAAAGTATTTCGGGTAAAGTAAGAATGCGAAACATCAATTATAATAAATACAAGTTTAGTTGTTATTCACTTATTTATAAGTTTCAAGAGATCACGAGTTAGAAGAAATGGAAAAGTAAAGTAAAATTTAAGAAAAGGGTTTTTATGGAATAAACTCTTATTTAAAATGGGTATGATAATTAATGCACTAAAACGATGAAAAGAATTTATCGTATAGTTTAATAGGAATAATAATTTAAATAATTCTATTTACAGAATTAATCTACAATTTTATACCGCGAGTAATAAAAGCGTGGTGCTCCCAGGATTAATTAAAAAATATAATAGCTTAATATTTTGCAATTCAATTAAATTAATAGAAACTTTAAAAAAATGACTTATACCTATGACAATGCAATTAAATTAATTAATAATTAAAAAAAGGTAATGGCTTATACATTTGACAGTGCAATTATATTAATAGATTTCGTTATTTAGGCACCTCACTCTTTTAGTATTAGCGATATAAAATTGTAGATAGATATAAAATCTTGATTTCACTTGAAACTAAAGTAAAAAAAAAAAAGCGAATATATATAAAAAAACGAATATGTCCAGTGTGTTATTCAAGGCCGAAAGCTTTGTTTTATATTCTGTGAAAATTTCCAAACTTTACATTCTATACATTTTTAGATGTTGAAATTTTAAAATTATAAAATCAAAGTCTAAAATTTCCAGTGATTTTCAAGAATACTCCAGAAGTTCCGAAATTAAGTTATAATTTTCATACAAGTTTGACTGAAAAGATTTTTTTCAGCTGTATTCGATGGTATGAATAATAAAATTTTGTGATATGTTAAAAATCGATTATATAATTCCACCCACGGTAAAACACCATGAGCGAACGAAAACAAAATGTATAAAAACAATTAACAACACATACACTAAAATTTAAAGTGATATTTTCTCCCAGAAATTAACAGTTAATTCAGTTTATTGAATAGTGATATAATGCTATATTAGCTAATATACAAATATATTACGTATTCGTATTATGTCGTATTAATATACGACAAATCCCACATGAATCATTTAAGTATAAAAAAAGTAACATAATGTCAGATAATAAATGAAGCCAAAAATTACTGAAATATGATGAATCAGTATTCTATGTAGTCTAGCATTCCACTTGTTAGAGTTGAGGCTCCTAATTTTGTTAAAACGCATAACTGTTGTTGTTGTTGTTCATGTATTTTTTGGAAGATGGTTGCCCAAACCTCAAGGAGGTTGGACTTCTACTTTCACCCCGTTAGATTTCGTATTTCTTTTATTTCTGGAAATTTGAGAGAGAGTACCCCGGGCGTGGTCCGAGTGTCTCCCACCCCTCTCCCTTACCGACAAATCACACATGAGGAGTTTCGGCTCGCCATATGTTTACAGTCTGGCGCAACATTTATAGACACTATACATTTATAGACATCCATGCCTTCTCCTGGAACTGGAGGCCTGGGCCATGCCTTCTCTTGTAATTGAACCCAGGCCTTCGGTGGGTGGCAAAGGCATAGTTAGTGGGTCGTTATGGCAACATTTTTGTTCTGTTGAAGGTTGTAGAGTCATTAGGCTAATTGGAAGCAGAAAAGATGAAAAATATGCAACCGCTTTCGCCGGGAATCGAACACAGACCTCTGGAATACCGGCCCAGCGTGCTACCGTTACACCACGAAGGCACGCTAGGGAAGTGGGAGAAATACCTTATAAGGTATCATTACAAAACTTACGTTTTTATAATTTCTGATATTTATGTTTTTATTTTATTAGCCTATAAGCTATGAATACACCGTAAATGTGCTAAAAAAGTTAATTCGATGTACTAAAACGACGATTAGTCTATATTTTATTGTCATTTTAAAAATCTTATTAGTTTCGCTTACATAATGTGAATAAAATAAACACTTCTGAATGAAGGAAAAAATAGCTTTCATTTTGTCTCTAAATACTAACTGTAAATTATTTAATAGTAATTGATATGTTTTAAACCTTTCTCCTGAAATCATCCTTTTAAATTTTATTTTTAGTTGTTACTGTCTAGTTATTAGGGGAATAAATGCAATAATGCGAAAAATGTGCAATGACCTGACCGGAGGTCTGAATTTTGGACCTTCCCAATCTGCGTCGAGCGTGTTTCCAGTTATACCACGAATGCATAATGGAAAAAGGATGGAAAAAATGAGAACGCAAACTTATATATTGCCCGATTTAAAGGGCGTTCTTTCACCACTTATAGAGACATTTAGAATTTTTTTCGAAGTCAAGAACCTGAAGAAATCCGCAGTGCGCTCCTCGGCATTCGAACTCCGGGTCTTCCGAATCCGTGCCGAGCGTGCTTCCGGTTGCACCACGAAGGCGCGAAGAAATTAGGGAGAAATTACCCTATAACTATTCTTTTTAGAAACCTTTCTCTATAACATCACCATAAAATCATTCCATTTACATTTCTGGTAATTATTATATTACGTTCTGGGTAACATTCTTGACTTTTGAATTTATAAGATCTGATGATGATTGAAGTACAGACTGGATCGAAACATTTCTCTAAAACAGGGTTTCCCAACGGGTCAGTATGGACATCCTGGCTTCGATTGTCTAAGATGCACCGTCAATGATTGGCATAATCAAGATCTTATCGGTTACAAAAAATAAATATTAATAAATAATATTAAAAATGAATTGTTTATTGATATAAAACTTTAATAAAATAATAGTGTGTACTTGGCGAGTGATTTCGCCGGGTTTTTGTTTTGCGAGAATGTGCAGATTGTTCTTAACTTATTATTAAGTATTATACTTTATTAAGCTTTAAAATTGAAGAAAATATTATTTCATAGATAAAATACTCAAACTGGCACTTTTAGTTCCTTATAAGTATAATTTTACAATTTTATTTCATATAAATAAGTCAAAGTCTTATTCAAAACACATGGGCACAAGTTTTGAATTTAAAAGCCATCCGAGAGAAATATTCCAAAATTAAAAGTGTTTGCTGGACCAACATTTTTTAATTTTCCGTCTTCTTATTTAGTGAACACAGGCAGTTTAGTCAAGTCAATAACTTACTACGAAAAACAAGAAACATGTTGAATATTTCTGAACGACGGTACTAAAGAATTATGTACTTTTATTCCAATATTTAAAAAAAAATGCATAAATACAACAAGCACAAACATAACATTAATTAAACTCAACTTTCGGGCTGTCGGAATCTGTGATTTTGTGTCATATTTGTGAAATAAAAAATAGTAATAGTACAAAAAAAGCTTAGTAAATCTGACCAGCTATTGTTTTTCAGAACTTTTGTTCATATTCTAAATCTAATAGCTAGCTTTAGGTTGTTTGTGCGCAATTATTTGTGTTATAATGAATGTTGCAACTATTCTTTTAAAAGGAATCGATGCAAGAAAGCGGCTGAGAATCCCTGCTTTAAATCTTCTTGATTTCTTTCATTTCTTTCTTTCTCAGCTTCTGTATATGATTCCCGCCCATTTTTTTTTTATTTTTTAATGTTATGCTTTTTAGCTTTCTTGTTATTGATAATGATAACAGCATTTTGCTTTCTGCATTTGTTCTAAGAAATTCTTCGTCTTTTGTTTCGAGAAGAACATGAGAAATATAAAAATCTCCCCTTTATTCTATCCGTTCAGCTGTTTTTAGTATTCTTTATTCATGTGTGTTATATTATAAAAGAAAAGTAACTATTAAAAATTTAAAATAAACAAACGCTGATTGTTATACCGAAGGGCCCGGGATCGAATCCCGCAGAAGCATGGATATTTTAAAATGTATAGTGTCTCTACGGCATGAGAGCGCTCAAACTATACGGCAAACCGAAAGTTCTCTCGAGTAATTTGGTGGTAGGGAAACAAGATTAGGAGACCGTTGGATCAGTCCAGCAGGATGCTGTCCTTCTAAACTGGGACGGAATTGGAGGGGGGTGGGAGTTTCAGAGCTAATGGTGCTCAAAGCTAGCCAACGACAGGTGCAGTCTTGCAGTCCTTGCCACGATAAAAGTCGTGGGTTTGTTCTGATAAGGTCAGACAGGTGAAATAAGCTACTACAACAACGACAACAGTAAATAAATAATATTTTAAAAGCTATACAACAACAGGGGCCCTTTCAGTGGCCGAGGGCAAACGTTGCTGAAGACTTGTAGTTTGACCACGCTTCAAATCCTGCTAAGCGGGCTGGCTGCGAAAATTTCACCATGTGTTATGTGGCTACGAGCAAGTTTCCTATAGAAAGTGCTCCACGAAGATATCTCTTCACTTAGGCAGACAGCTTTAGTGTGCTTTGTCATAATCAAACAAACCAAACCAATGATAGGATCAGATGAACTTTGGCTTTGTTAAAATACATGAATCATATTAATATAAGAGTATTACATTTATTGAAAAATATTTTTATAGCGGTTTTGACAACCATAATCGGTGGTGGCGAAATGACAGTAAAATTTAGTCTTATGAATAACCTCAGATTTCTTGATGTATATATATATTTACCTATTTTTCTTTTATAATGCACGATACTTAGACGCATAGTTCGAATGGAAATTTTCATAATGTGTACTTGACGAGGGATTTCCCCGAGTTTTTCTTTTGGGAGAATGCTTAGATTGTTCTTAACTTATTAAGTATTTTACTTTTTTAAGCCTTAAAATTGAAGAAAAGATAATTTCATAGATAAAATACTCAAACTGGCACTTTTAATTCCTTATAACTATAATTTTACAATTTATAAGGTATTTCTTCTGCCTTCCTAGCGTGCCTTGGTGTAGTGGTCAGTAGACTGAGCCGGTATTTCAGAGGTCCGTGGTTCGATTCATGGTGAAGGCGTTGATAATTTTTCATCTCTTCTGCTTCCAAAAAATTACCTCATGTCTCTACAGTGGCACCCGAACTAAAAGGCATGGATGATGACTCTCCATATCCAGGATTTTGCGATTGGGTCATCTAAAAAACCTCAGTCGCCTTTTAAAAAGAGGAGTATGTAAGTTATTTCTCCTGCCTTCCTAGCGTGCCTTCATGGTGTAGTGGTCAGCACCTTGAGCCAGTATTTCAGAGGTCCGTGGTTCGATTCCCGGCGAAGGCGTTGCTAATTTTTCATCTTTCCTGCTTCCAAAAAAATCCTAATGTCTTTACAAATTTTACAATTTTATTTATTTGGAAACGATAGGAAAACACTTGGAAACAAACATCAACCATTTTATAACAAATTGCACGACGTTTCCTGAAGATACGTTAAAAATATAATAATAATTAACTCGTTTTTATTATTCAAGGACATATTCCTAATACTGTCTTAACAAAACATCTGTACAGCTTCTAACGCTACATACATCTTACATTAACTCTCATATATATCTAAATTGACGACTGACGTTAACCACACATTTGGATGTAAACACTTATGCTACTTTACAGTTACTTGCCAGGTAATGCTAATTGAATTCCGGGCTTAATTTCTAAAATTAAATGTGCCGGAGCCTTATAGAAGGATGTCCGAAAGGAGGAGGAAATAAATAAATAACTAGTAATTAAAATAATTAAATTAAAAATGAAATAAACTGCAAAGAGATAAGTAACTACTTAATCAACTAGTACATTAATAATAAAAAGTTAAATGACAAAAAATTTAGTCCTCGCCTTGTTTAGGTTTCCAGCTGGGATTAGTTTCACTCAAAACACAGAATTTCAGTCGGCCTTGGGCCGAATTTGAATTCTGCATATATGGTATGAATGAAATGATAGAAATGGTATGAAGGAATGATAGAAATAAAGACCAACCCTTTTCCAGAAAACCAATGAAAAAAGTTAAAACCATTAAAGCGTCTCTCATGAGAATAGGGAGAATGCTAGAAACAGTATGAGAGTATTAAAAAAAATTTGAAAGGAGACGGATAGTTTCGAAACTAAAGAGAGAAGAGTCCAAAACTTTCTGACCGCAATGACTTGCTGATATAATTCTAGTTGTTCAGCAGAATGCTATAGAAGAAAAAATTTTCTCCATTCCGATCCAATAACAATGTGAGAGAAATATATCTATACAAGTGACAATTTTCGTCCCGTGTATTTGGTTACATCGTTCAAAAGGTCTGCATGAGCTCTGCTGTGAAAGTGCACGACCCGGGTGATTACTTATAGTACTTTCGGGAATGAAACCTTTACCCGCTCTCATAAATTGATTGCCTTTCCTGGAGAATAAGCCTTTGGCATATGAGTGGAGGTTTTTCTGTCCTTAAAAGTCTCATCGTATTTGTTCCCCAGAGAAAGACAGACATGCATTCAAAATTTAGAATCGATTTTAAGCGTATGTATATTTAAGATATTATAAAATTTGTCTGCTGAAATTGCAGTTCGCTTACATAAAAGAAGTGCCGGAGCCTTTTTGTTTAGGGCTTCGGTGCGCCCCGGCTAGAATTTTAGAAGATCACTAATCTGTTATGATCATGCGACATAAAATGTAAAACTAACAATTTTCTTTCATAAAATGTAAAACTAACAATTTTCAATTGTAAAACTAACAATTTTCTTTCATAAAATGTAAAACTAACAATTTTCAATTGTAAAACTAACAATTTTCTTAGTACTACTAAAACTATCGTTATTTCTTAGTTTTCATATTAAGTGTCTGTCACAATACAGCGCAGTTAAGAGATAAATATGTTATAAACTTACAGTTCTATATATATTTTCCTCCTTCTACTGTTGTGTAGATTATGCTAAGGAAAAAACATCCATTGCCACTAGAGTTTTCTGCATCATTGGGGATATATTCACGTATATAAATCTTATACAATATAGTAATCCTTGTTATTTTTATTTTCTACGGAGGGACAGCTTATTTCAAATAAAAGAAGACTTTGTAAATTTTAATGAAGTCACTGTTTTTCCTATAATGAATTTAATACTTAAAAATTATTTATAATAGAATTGTCTTGTCAATTTAAATTTCTAAAAATATTTCTAGCTTTACTGAATTTTTTTTTTTTATTTTTTATTTTGATTTATTAACAATATGGTTTCAAAGCGTGGCCTCATACAAAATGGTGCTTTACCTTGCGCCTAATGCCACCTTATGCTGGTCCTGAAACACTTTAATATAGGATTATAACGCTGAAACACTTGAATATTTAGTTTTGAAACACTTCACTATTTAATGCAGAATAGTAGACCAGTAATTAGAATAAAAATACGAAGTCGTCCTATTTGAAACCATTTTACATTCAGACCAATATGGTAACACTTCATAAGATGTCGTATGGGACTCATTTGAAACCATTTTCTCCTCTGTATCTATACTCTTTATCTTCCTTTTTCTTCTTTCTTCCTCGCCCGTTATAAATGAAAGAAATCTTTGACTAAAGACGTCCATCAAATATCTTCAGTAAAATAAGGATATTTTAATTGAAAGGGATTTATTTACCCGTTGTAAAGCAAACTGAAATCTGGGATGCGAATTTTTCAATCTGATGGCGGCAACCCTCAATCTGAATTTAAGCTTTGGAAATCTTGGCTTGCTAGTCCATTTTTCGCTGCTTGTGAGCAAGGGTGCAACTTTTGGCGTGTGATGCCTCGTAAGACAGCTTTGGATACGTGCCAGTGGTAATGATAAATCGATACATTACACCCAATCAGATCTAAAGGGAATGTTCCGATTTGGTGAAGGTGTACTATTTGTTCCGAAATGATGGCGCACATTTCATCCCCCTTTCCAACATTGTGCAACGGCTTTTGTTCTTTGAGCTGGCATGCACACTAGAGGGTAAAATTAAACGGGCGTCATTCCGCACATGAGTTAAGTCACTTTCAATTACAGGGGTTTAACCAACTGTATTCACATCCGCAGAATTAGGGTGAGGAAAAAAAATGTAGTTTTGGCGTTTGAAAATTTCTTTTTTAATGCTTTAATCAAAGTTTCTGATGTTTTAATTTTGCGGGGAAAGTTTATTTAATTAGAGAAGCAAAAAGAAATTTACATTTGCATAAAAAGGAGATCTTTTATGATCTTCAAATAGCTGAGAGCATTTATTTGAAATTTTAAGCTGCCTTTGATTTATAAAAACAGTTTTTATATTTGTATTTAATTTTTTTACCCCTCTGATGTCAAAATTCTACTGCGAGCATTTAAAAAATATTTAAGTCTAATACGTTGTTTATCTTAATTATCACGCAATGTTTTCAGCCAAAATAATCTTATTTTGGCTGATTTTTATAAAATAATTTTTTCAGGAAAAATATAATACTATATTGGCCCGAGTACAAGATAGTTTTGCATGCAAAACAAACCGCTCGGTTTGCATGGGGGTAGGTGAGTCGACTGACATAGTCTTGGGCCTAGCTTAGAATCCCTGAAAAGGTATGGAACTTCGTTAATGTGTAACGCCTTTGCGGCACTGTAGCACTTAAAATACTATCCCGCCTAAAATTCACTCGAATGGTTAGTAAATGAAGGGACGCTCAGGAAATTATCCATTAAAATCGGGACGGAGAGGAGTAAGTCGAACTGTCACCTATAAAATGCCGAGGCCTAGTCAACAATAGACCTTAAATATATCTTGGCCATGATGAATTCATGGACTTAATCGAGATCTTCTCAGATAAGAAGGATAAGAAACAGCAATAATTGTACATATTTATCTTAATATAAAACGGCTTCACATATTACGTGATCTTATGTTTCTGGACGAATCTTACACGTGTTGGATGATTATGACAATACTCTCGAAAGTTACCACTTAAATTATTCCTAAAGAACGAACCTTTTAATGGAAACGGACTTGTATTCACATTTATACGGCAAAAAGATGAAAATGCGCATGTAGAGAGAGTTCATCCACCAAGATTTGAATTGAGTCGATTTACCAGTTTTCAATCCTCATATCCACTCGGCGTCTGATAGCGGTGTCCTGTAGGAAAACATAACGCCATACGGGACCGAATATGAGAATATGTTACGTATATGACGATATTAAAGCTTCTGGAAGTTTCTGCTTGAGAAAGAAAAAAAAAGGCTTAAACACAAAACTTTCACATCAGATCTATGAATGTGCAGTTTATAAATAAATAAAGTTGATAAATTCATTAATGAAGAAGCATGCGAAAAGCTGTCTGTTCAAATATAAAACATGCGCACCTCAAGAGGCAGCCGAAAATGAAATTTATTTTTTTATAACAATTATATATTCTGTCGAACTCAACATAACTGGATAGAAAAAAATTACAAAACATCTATTCTGAAAATTTGAAACCTCAGAGGAGGTTTTATCGTTAAGTATATAAAAACAATATTTGCTCTTTCCAACTCAAAAAGTATAAATCTTGATTGTCAAACAAAATTAAAATTCAGCTAAGGAACTTAAATTTCGAAAGCTCCAATTTTGCTTCGGCACGATTTTATTTATTTTTTGGCACTTTTGTTTTCGTAATTAAAATGAAAAATAAATTGTCATTTAGACTTCGTCGTTTCGTTTTCGAATTTTTCGTCATCGTCGAAAAATTTCTTTGCACTTACACCATATAAAATTCAACAGCAAAATTACAAAAATTGTAAAACCAGCATAGTGGCATATGTTTAGAACTCCAGATGCAGTGTTAAGTATTGGCATACATTTTTCTGTCTTTTCAATCTTTTCTCAGTTCATAATTTCAGTATTCAGTTTCCTTACTAAGATAGCTTGTCAGGACTTGTGTTTCTCTTGATTTGCATTGGAAACATGAATGGTCCTGAATAGGAACAGGGAGCTTACTCAAGCTATGTTCAAGAAGGTGTGAAGTAGACAACACAAGAAGGAAGGGTATACGAAACCCTTTATTTTCAATACTTTACAGATATTTCCGAACTTCGGAGTACAGAGACCAACCACTTGTGGTCTGAACGTAAGAATATAAAAACTACTAACTAAAACTCTAACTAAAAGCTAACTTTGAATTAGTACACAAATGCCTAGTACTAAGACTGACCTTTATTTAAAAATGTACGTATGTAGTACGCCGAGCTGCTAAAACTACGATACGTCTGCAAATATTAAGAGGGCTAAACCTCAGGCCTTAAAGGCAACTAGCAACCGAGTGAAAACTCGTAAAACTACAGTGGCAAGCGGCTCGCTTCCTAAAACTCCTTCTCTCTCTCTTGGCAAAAAGCCACAACTTAAGTACTTGGGCGTTAGCAAGACAATTTGCATAAACAAGTTAAAGCATTTAATTCTGGCCGGAAGTAGAAAATAAGAAGTGATAGTAGAGTTTTAAAATAAAATAAACGTTAGTAAAACTTCGGATCCTTACATACTTCCCGGCAGAGTTAATTAGTTTGAAACTGAGGTCTAAAACGACCTTGTTGAAAAATTTTAGCTCTAGATTCTAAATCTAACGCGAAGCCAATCTTTTACAAACATTCTTCACTAGAAACTATCTAATCTAGAAATTAAAAAGTCGTTTTTACATGGTCAATTCCATGGATAATTACTTTTCATCTGTACTGCATCTATAAACAGGAGTTTTTCTTAGTTGAATCTGGTTCCTTCCAGAGATCTGGAAGGAAAACTAGTTTAATGAAATGTTAAACAATCAAATGGCAAGTAACATGAATACGTATATTTTTCTTTTAAAACTATTCTTATTTCATTCATGCCATTATTTAATTATCCCCCCCCGTGCTCTCTGACATGTTTTGTAAGGAGAAACACCAAACACTTGCGTGTCTATGTACAAGTGTTCAACACTACCACCTGCAATCAAAACACTAACGTGTTAAAATTCACCATAACAAGACCTCAGAACACACCTTACATTCATCTCTGAACCCTGAGGTACTATTCTCAAAAGTGGCTAACTCTGAAGTGTAGCGTCAGGAGCCTAACTACATTCATTCAACCTTTAGCACCTATTCACACTACTTTGCTCTTTTTACAGTCATACCAATAAGTTAAAAATTTTGGCATTACTATAACATTTCACTTTTAACATATCACAGTATTTCTTAACTTTTAAGATAACAGTTCACATTGTACATAAGGACATATTAATATGCCGTTAATTTTACGCATTTTAAAACATACATTAGTAGTACAATGTTTGTTAACTTCTGTTTCTTTTCAAGCAAGTGCTAATTCTTTTACATTGAAATACTACATTTTAAAAGTCCTTCAGACTAAAACGTCTTTTCTTGACAGAATCTTTTAAATAAAATTTTATACAATAATTTTACAATTTTCTTAAGGTACCTTTCTCAAAGATTACCAATGCTTTTACAATATTCAAGTATTTACACATTCCTATTATACAATAATTTTAGTTTTACTCGCGAGTAATTGAAAATCATAGTAACAAAATAGGTAAAACTCATTTCTCGCCTTTTTGGCGATAAAGGTAGGCCTCACATGAGGTAAAACTTCTTAAATTCTGCCACTTGCAGTAAGAACGAAACATTAACTTAAAAGTTTCAAAGTAACATAAAGTTTTACTTATCTTTACGATATTCCGACATCCGTTTTGCCGCCCAGTCCTGGAAAGTGGCGAAGACTACCGTCTGGTTTATCCTCCGTCTTGTGCGGGTTCGCCGTTCAGTTCCTTCCTCCGTGAGCTTTCTTTTTTTCCAGTTTGATGACCCTTGAAGAACTTCTTTTTAACATCTGATTGTACTCCCGGCCGTTTGATGGCTGTTTTTGGCGGAATCAGGACAACTCTCTCCTGTTGTTGCCTGGACCTCGCTGCTGGCTGTTCAACCGTTTGTTGCTTCCTTGCATCTGCAGCTGATTTTCCTTTGTCAATTCGTCGACATTTGCTGCGTAGACTCCTGTCCGATCTTTCGTTTTGGAGTCGTGTTATGGTTGCTGCCATTTCTCCTGGCTCTCTTTGCATTAGTAGATTTTTTCCCTTCTTCATTCTGGGGCTGGTCGTGCCCTCTCTTTTCTGGTCGGTGGAACGGCTTCTTTTTCTTGTTAACTTCAGTTTTCCAACGGGGAAACTTTCTTTTCGTATGCACCTATCTACTCATGGCTTGACCTTGTGATTGTCGTTGTGCCACCTCTGGAGATTGTGCCTGCCGTGCCGGATCCTGCAAAAGATCTTGAAATATTTGCATTTTATTACGATTATAGAAGGGCTTGATCTGGTCAATGTTTGCGGTGCAGGTTTCACCATCCTTGGCTTTTAACACCACTACAGCCTGAGTTACTTTCTTTATTACATACGGTCCTTCAAATCGTGGATAGAACTTTGCAATTTTATCTTCTGGTGCTGAAGAAAGTGAATGCCTAATTTTTAACACTTCATCCCCTACTTTATAAGTTACTTCCCGTCGTTTCATGTCATAATACAGCTTCTGTTTTCTTTGTGCTACTTCAGTGTTGTTCTTTGCTTCTTTAATTAATTTTTCTATATCGCCCATTTGAAATTCAGGGGCTCTTTGTTGAACATAAAATAATCTATCTAACGGCGTTATAATCTTTCTGCCTAAAAATAACTCAGCAGGAGTTTTGCCCGTCGTGCCATGTTTGGCGGTCCTAAGGGCGACAGCTAATTCATTGACATAGTTATCCCAGCTTTTATGAACATTTTTAACATAACTACGAATAATTTTCACTATATTTCTATTATAGTGTGCCTCACGGTGCACTGCCCAATAATTAGTGCTACAACATCCTCGTGCCTTTTATCAGTGTTTTTATCTATGTTCTTAGCGACGCTACAATAATCAACGTCTTAGCAATCTAACTGCACTCTTCTGCACACATGAGTATTCATGAACTCATCATTCATCATTCAAGATGTACCTGTATTTATATACAACAGAACTGCCTTACACTAACATTGTGCTCCAGCTTTCATGTGACTTCATGTACTCCATTTGTCTTTTTGTGCCTTAAGTGACTATGTGTATGTACCTGTTTTTTTTTCTGTGCTCTCTGCTTATGCATTTTACGCATTGTGCTTTGTGTATTGTTGCCGTTGCATTTTTATGTCTTCTTATGCGTACGTCTTATTATCCAAGTATATTTAGTATAACTACCTACTATCTGTAACACCACAGCTTGCCTCTTCAATCTGTAATACAATATTACTAATGCCCTTGTAAGGCCATGTACTTCCCTTTGACAACCTCAATAATCTCCTGGTGCAGCCTCGTGTGTTCCAGGAAGCATTTGCTATAGTTAGAGGAGGGCTTGGAACACATACCTGTTTACCTCTGTTAGACACCAGGCGTTTCAGTTCTCCGTAACCTACCTACCTATATTTCTATTGACCCGTTCCGCTATATTTGATTGCCGACGATACGGGACCATTTTTAAATGACGTATGCCCAGTTTTTGGCACATGTCTTCAAACATATTACTTATAAATTGAGGACCATTATCCGATATAACTTTTAGGGGCGCCCCGTATTTTAAAATATATTTATTTAAAATAGAATCAGTAACTAATTTCGCGGAGGCTCGTTTTAAGGGAACAATTTCGGTCCACTTACTAAAATGGTCAACCATAACAAGGAGATACCGCCTTTTATTTAACTGACTTTTCGGGAAAGGTCCCAATAAATCGATACCAATTATTTCATTTGGAAATTCTGATTTAATGCTATTTAGAAACCCGGTCGGGCGGAAATTCACATCATTAACTGCTTGACATGTTGGGCAGGACTGGACATACGCCCTTGTTAACTTTTGCAGCTCAGGAAAATAAACTGCTTCGCGTACGCGTTGGATGGTTTTTCGAATACCACCATGAGATGACAAAAGCGAATCGTGAAACTCCTGCAGTATATTTAATATAAGACTAGCTGGGATAACAGATCGAAATTTGTTGTTGGAATTCGTAGTTTTTGTATAAAATAATAGACCATCTATTAGTTCGTAATGGGCCGCCCTATTTCTTATTGCCACAATATCTTGGTGGCTAAAATTTTCAGGATTTTTTAAATAATCATAAATATTTTTAAATTCCGGATCCTTACCGAGTTCGGTTATTACAGTTTCTCTGGAATGTATCGTATATGCTGTGAGCATTGCCACCTTTACAGTGTTACCTTCTTAATCTATTTTTATTCTGGATAGGGCATCTGCTACGATATTTTGCATTCCGGGGGTGTGTTTGAATACCAAATTATAATCCTGTAACTTGAGTGCCCATCTTATTAACCTTGGGGATAAGTTTTTACCCAAGTATAATCTAGTTACCGCCGCATGATCAGAATACACTGTTACTGGCGCACTTCCAAAATAGACTCGGAACTTTTGCACTGCTAATAGAACTGAAAGTGCCTCTTTCTCAGTTGCGGAATAATTTCTTTGAGTTTCATTTAAAGTTTTACTAAAAATGCCACGGGCTGCTGATTTTGGAAAACAACTGCTTCTACCGCATAATCCGAAGCATCCGCTGAAATTTCTAAATTCTCATTGTTCTCAGTAAATATCAAAACAGGGGCTTGCGTCAACGCTTGTTTTAATTTTTCAAACGCACTGTTGGCTTCGGCAGTCCACGAGAATCTTGCCTTTTTCCTTTTTAATTTTAACAATGGTTCAGCAATAGTTGCAAAGTCTTTTATAAAGGACCTATAATATGAACAAAGTTCTAGAAAAGAAGACAGCTTCTTCGCCATATTTGGCGACGGATACTTTTGAATAGCGATTATTTTTTATTCGTCCGTCTCGATTCCTTTCTGAGATATTTTGTATCCTAAGTATTTTAATTCAGGGGCTGCAAATTTACACTTTTCAACATTAACTTTTAGACCGGCCTCATTTAATAATGAAAACACCTCTTTCAAATCTTTTATATGTTGATCCAAATTATCACTAGTAATAATGATATCGTCTAAATGTATAAATGTGGTCTTTCCTAGAACAGGCCTTAGCACAATGTCCATACATCGCTGAAATGTTGCCGGTGCCCCTGAAAGGCCAAAAGGCATACGCAAGAATGCATAAGTTCCTGAATTGGTTATAAAAGCAGTCTTAGGCACATCTTCTGGTTTTACACCTATTTGAAATTAACCAGTCGTTAGGTCTAACGTAGTCATGTATTTCGTAGAAGTTATGTTCCTTAAAATTTCTTCAATAATAGGTAACGATATACCGGATATTTAGTAATGGAGTTTAATTTACGATAGTCAATTGCCAAACGCCACCTTTTCGGATGTGTTACTGGATAATCGTTATTTTTCTTACATAACACAACCGGGCTAGCATAACTACTTGAGATGGGCGTTATGATCTTTTTACGTAGCATATCTCGAATGTGCCACTCTATAATTTTTTCTTTAGTCTTATCGTAACGATAAGGCTTGTGGAGAACTGGTAGTGAATCTCCTGTATCGATTTCGTGTTTCGTCACTTGAGTAAATCCGGGAATATCACTAAATAACGAAGCAAATTCACTTACCACTTGGCGAATTTTTTGTTGCTCTCCCGTAGGCAGGTGGTTGAGATTTAACGTGGGTGGTTCTTTTTTTTCTTCGACCACTGATTTCATGGTCAGCTTAAGGGACGCTTGGTTAAAATCCAGCGTTGCTTCTGCCTCTGAAAGAAAATCTATCCCTAAAATTACATGTGCTTGTAGATTTTTTACGATAAAAAAACATAATTTTTACTGCTTGTCCTTAATACGGCTATAGAGTGGTATTTTACCTATGCATTTGCATCGTTCTCCCTGGGCCGCTAAAACTGTCGTATTATCCGAATTATATATTCTATATTTACGGAAGTATTTCCTAAAAAAATCTTCTGCCACATTCCTAAAAAAAATCACTGCACGCCTGTATCCAGGAGTGCGGTGGCTGGAATATTATTCACCAAAACTTCAATCTTTGGAAGAATCAAATTTTTCACAATAACTGTATTTAGCTTGAAGGAAGAGGAATTTTCTTGGCCCTCGGATTTCCGCACCCTCCCGTCAGCAGAAATCCGTTTTAGTTTAAATCTTCTTTCTTCTTTTCCATGCCTTCCTTCTTTTTCCGCTGGCCTTCAGACTTTTTTTCTGGCTTATTATTGAACTGTCGATGTTCGCCGGTTGTTTTTGGATACTCTGGTTTTCTTGACCACTGATTCGACTTGCTTCCGTAGCCGTGCTTTTGCCTTTACTGTGGTCTTGGCGCACCAAATTTGCTTCGTTGCTAGTACTGGCGTCTTCTTTCAATGTCCGCCGTTCTTGTACTTTCAAACTGGATTGCGAGCTCAAATAACTTTTCCAATGTCGTCGAGTTCCTTAACTCAATAAAGTCTTGTACATGGGGAAGTAACCTAGGCAAAATTGCTTGGATTATTTCAGGATCCGGCCGGCTTCCATACAAAATATTAAAGACGTGAATTTTTCTTAAAATAAAGCTTGAAAGATTTTCGATTCGTTGCTGGTATGTGCTGAAGAGTTCCGCTTCCAATTTTGCACGATTTCTTACGACAGGAAAAGCTTTTACTAAGGCAGTCTTGAAATTTTCGTAAGTATAGGTTGGACTTTCCGCTTGACCCAAAAGGTTTCTTCCTATACATTTGAACCAATTAAGCGCTTGACCTCTCAAAGCCCTGGTAGCTAAGGTGACTTTCTGCAACTCATGGACTGGATATAGCATGAAGTGGTCATCCAATGTTTCCAAAAAACTGGTCACTGGTGAGTTTCCATCAAAGCTTGCTGCTGGTTTCAACGATGCGCGCATGGTCTGGACGATGTCAGGTTCTTCTTGAAACTCGGCCATGGTTTTTCTGCTTCTTCAGGCGCCACTGTCAGGACTTGTGTTTCTCTTGATTCGCGTTGGAAACATGAATGGTCCTGAATAGGAACAGGGAGCTTACTCAAGCTATGTTCAAGAAGGTGTGAAGTAGACAACACAAGAAGGAAGGGTATACGAAACCCTTTATTTTCAATACTTTACAGATATTTCCGAACTTCGGAGTACAGAGACCAACCACTTGTGGTCTGAACGTAAGAATATAAAAACTACTAACTAAAACTCTAACTAAAAGCTAACTTTGAATTAGTATACAAATGCCTAGCACTAAGACTGGCCTTTATTTAAAAAATGTACGTATGTAGTACGCCGAACTGCTAAAACTACGATACGTCTGCAAATATCAAGAGGGCTAAACCTCTGGCCTTAAAGGCAACCAGCAACAGAGTGAAAACTCGTAAAACTACAGTGGCAAGCGGTTTGCTTCCTATAACTGCTTCTCTCTCTCTCTCGTGGCAAAAAGCCACAACTTAAGTACTTGGGCGTTAGCAAGACAATTTGCATAAACAAGTTAAAGCATTTAATTCTGGCCGAAAGTAGAAAATAAGAAGTGATAGTACAGTTTTCAAATAAAATAAACGTTAGTAAAACTTAGGATCCTTACAAGCTTACAAAACTTTCTTTGTCCTTTTATTATTAAGTTTTTCTGTGTTCCATTTTATTTATAAAACATCACGTTCTTCATACTCACGATACATAAAATTCAATTCAACAGCACAATCATAAAATATTTAAAAACCGCATATCTTTAGAATTTCCGATAGACAGTCTCGTGCGCTGGAGCAAAAAATGTTTTATTTCGTACATTGTTTTGCCACTGCTAGTTTTTAAATCTCTGAGTTTGTTAGTCAAAATTTCATTAAAGTTTTACAAAAATGAAATATAAAATTCAAAATTCAAAATTAGGGTTTCCAGGTGCACATGTTTGGTGAAGGACTACCGGTTCTAAATTTATTATACATCATTCAAAATTTGATGGCTCTATGCGCCGCTGTTTTTTACAGTGCGAGAATCATGTATGCATACATGAAGACTCTTCGTTATTGAAGTTATTTAAATAATTCGTATATATTCTTCGCTATTTATACAGGGCGGTAATATTTGGTGGTAACAAATTGAAAAATAACTCAGGCTTTCATAGTGATTCATTTCAAAATCCCGTTTTGAGATCACTAGCCCATTTGGGGTAATGCTACTTTTGGGCTAATAAGTAATATTAAATAAATATTAAATGAATCGTTGACCCTTTATTTTATTGCCTTATTTTACAAAATAACTGCTCGCGACAATAAGCAGTAAAGATAACGAATAAATCAACTCATGAAATTAATCGAAAACTTCACTGTACGCAGTGTTTGGGGTGAAAATACTTCTTCCACTTTCCTAGCGTGGTGTAGTGGTTCTGCACGCTGGGACGGTATTCCAAAGGTCCGTGGTTCGATTCCCGGCGAATGTGTTTGCTCATTTTTCATCTTGCCTGCTTCAAAAGTACCTAATGTCTTTACAGTGTCCCTGTTCGGGCGCCGCTGTAGACTTTAATACTTTTTTAACTTTTGGAAACAGGCAAGATGAAAAATGAGCAAACGCCTTCGTCAGGAATCGAACCACGGACCTCTGGAATACCGACCCAGCGTGCAGAACCACTACACCACAAAGGCACGCTAGGAAAGTGGGAAAAATACCGTATAATATTAATAAACATTGATCAGCTGATTGCATCCATGCCATACGCATTTTTGTCTCTTTGACTTTTCTGATACAAGATGTATTTTATAAATGATGCATTTACAGCAGTTTGTAAAAATAAACAGACGGTAAAGAAAAATCCAGAAGTAAAATATGTTTTTTGAATCTTTGTGTGCATCTGAATAAGACAGGGAGGAGGAAGAAATAAATATTTAGTTATTAAAATTGGCTTCTGACTGCTTAAACCAAGTTGCATTTTTGAAAGAATAATATAATTATTTAATTAATTAATTAATTTTTTAAAGTAGCAAAAGTAAGAAACAAAAAAAAAAAAAAAATACAATAGTGGAAAAAGGACTATTTTTCGTTGTAATATTTACAGACCTTCTGTCAAAAAGAAGAGGGAGGCGCGGGGTATGCCGACTGTGCTCACATCCTTCTTTTTATTCCTATTTATTTAGAAAAATCAGTGGTTCGCCAATGACCCTTAACTAATACCAAACGTCAGATGTGGCCAGCGATTTGGCATATTGCGGTTCCAAAAATACACAAAAGAAAACAAAGCGTTTTGAAACAAAAGAAATAACATTAAAAAATAAAACACCATTTCGGATTACTCGGGAAAGGGGATGGAAAAAAGAAGAAGGGTAGGGAGAAAAGGTTCCTGGGAAGAGAAGTGCGCTATTTCTCTTCATCTGTGCCAAGGCATCGCAGTGCGGAAAAAAGGGGATACTGGGCTTCAGAGAGGAATAAATGGGGACAAACGAAAATTTATGACCCTGTCTTGTCGCCTCAAGTCGCGCAGAATGCTAGCGACGCGACTGATAGGATGTTGGGATGTCTTGCTCCTTCTACCCCTTGATCCTCTTATATGGAAAGCCTAGACAATGGGTTTTCATAGAACAGTTCTCGACTCCCACAAATACACGTTCACAAAAAAAGCGTTCCGTTCCCTTTTTTGGGTGGGGCAATCAGGAGCGGGGAGGGATAAAAAAAAGATGGAGGATCGAATGATTCTGACGGAATGAAAAGCCACGGCCGAAGAAAAACGGGTGTAAAAAGATTTTTGTTTGTAAGCAACGGTGACAGAGTAAAGTGACGGGTCACGTGACCGTCTTTTCCGCATGTCTATAGTGATTGATTCTTCGGAGAAATTTGTTTAAGGGAATTTTATCCATTTTAATGTTTTCTTCTTTTCTTCACTCTTGTTCGGTTTTTGACTAAATGGAAACAAAATCCTATTCTCGCTTTTGTGGTTAAAAAATCGGAGGAAGTTCAGGATTTGTGACTTTTTTTCCCAGTGTGATGTGTATATCACACTCTGACAGATCCTTTCCATTTATGCGATTGGATAAAGAATGAAGCACATTGTGGTGAACCTGTACTGTAATCTTTTGTTTCGCGTTTATTATTATTATTATTATTTCTCGTTGTATTTCCATTTCCTGCATTTGTTGGTACAGAAAATTCAAGAACGAAAATAAAGCCCTCTTGATTTTGAAAATGGAATACTTTTTTTTCAGAATCGCACTGTATGATATTTAGGTCTTTACACTTATTGTGCTTTAGTCTAGAATACATCTTTAATGCTTTTTTAATAATCACTAAAAATATAACTTTAACTATCGAAGTAAGTCTAATAACTGTCTAATAATAGATAAGTCTGAAAATGCATTCCTTGTATACCTTATGATTAGCTTAGTGCCATTTCAAACCGGTTCCTATTTCTACCTTAATATGATCTCATTTCAGCCGTAGAGGTCCCATTTCAGCTTTCGACTTTTGTTCCCATTTCAGCCGTCGAGAGAGGCTGAAATGAATTCAGTAATTTTATTCCCATTTCATCCCAGTTTGTAAATATTCCTTCATTTCATTCATAACCCTTTTATGAATTAAAAAAAGCAAATTTAGTATATTTCTGCGCCTCAGTTTTGGCTTCCGGCCTTGTACATGCATGTCTTATCTGGTCAATTACTTTCTCGTCGGTTTTTACACGAGAGCACTTCCATCGCAAAGGTGAGATCGGCAATTTTAAATATGTTTCGATCTAAAAGACTTACTGTCATAAATCCGTGCATTTTGATCCTTCTAGTGTCAATATACTATCATTTTTAAAGACGTTCTTAAAAGAACTCCTAACGTAACGAATACAGTATAGTGCTGCATGCTAATAAAACAGAACAGGACGGGGAAAAAACGACTAAAAAAAATTGGGCTTTAAAAAAAGTCAAATGCCAATCTAGGCTAATATAAACCACATGATTGTTTTGGTGTAACGAACGGAGGACTGAAGTGTCATACACTCACCCTCCTTTACAGCTGTACTGTTGCGTGCGTACGTATTCGTAATAGATTGAATGCACACAGAACCGATGCTAGCTAGATAAAATTTATTTTACCAAAAGAAACAGTCTATAGTTCTAGAATACAAAAGTATTCATACAGCAGTTCTGAGTAAGACAGAGCATAATCTGTAGTTACCACTATAAGCTACTTAGAACGTTAAACCGAACGCAATGCCAAGTGCATGTAAAGAGCGAGGCTCCGACGAAAATCTGAACTAAAAACTGAGAACTGTCCAACTGTCGCTGATAGTGCATTTCGCACGACGTGTTCCGGCTGTCTTGGTGCAACTGCCTCTACGGGCACTTCAAATAAACTAATTCAGAATCACCGTTGACCGCTGACCATGAGAATTCTTAGGCAATTAGCCACTGAGGGCTTTAACTTATAGTTGGTGGGCGGTGTAAGGCAATGGATGGTAATTTTGTTATAAGCGCTAATTAGCCTCGCCACAGGGCTGCATTCAGAACGTGGGTCCAGGAGGACAGAGCAGCAAGTATGGATGATGGGTATGATCAATTGCCATGTGTTCAGGAGATGACATTTGATTGGCTGACTATATTTCTATATAAATGCAGAAATATACAAAATATGCACACATAAAAAGTAAAAAAAAAAAAAAAAAAAAGAATAAAAAGGCATGACATATCATGCAGGAGCTTGTCTTTAAAAGTAATTACATATTTACATAGTGCAATGTTCAGTAATAAAGAGTGCTATTCATATTAATGCGAAAGTTCAAAGTCGAGTGATGCGTTTACCCATTCAAGGGGAAACTCTGTAAATTGCTATTTGATTTTAGCGAAATCATGTTCAATCCTTCAAAGTTGTAAATACATAAGTTAATATAGTTACAGTAGCTAATAAAATGCAAATTGTAAAAAGGAAAAAATAAATGTATGCTCTCTCCGGGCTTATATAATTTTTCCCGGCCACCGAGTCTCTAGTACCTTTCATTTCTCAAAATTACTGAAAGGCATATATGGTTAAGTTAAAGTTGCATATAAGGTTCTGATACGGCTAGAATGACGTATCCGTTACAGTATTAGTTATAATTATACAAAAGCCGGACCAAAATGTTGCCAAGTAATCGCCAAATTTGGCGACTTTTGGCATTTGTCACCAAATATGGCGACAAAAATTAGTCGCTGAAACCATCGCCAGCAAGGCGATATCATGCCAATCCAGTGAAACAGCCATTTACCTCAGTGTTCAATAGGCACTTTTCATTTTTCCGCCAAATCTTCGCTTATTTAAGACATTTTACGTTACATTATACAAGAGATACCACAGTTTTACGCATAATTTCACTAAAAGTGTTTACATATATACAAAATTCATAACAATAAAGGTAAAAACGAGGGACGTGAATGCTGAAATGGAGATGGTGATTAAATTATATTTCCGGTTTGGGTTGGAAAATAAAATCTGTTTTGCAATAAGGCTCAAATAAGGTATCACACTTTTGATTATAATATTTGGAAAGTATCAAAATAACAAACAGATTTCTTAAACCCGTGGTCTCAAACTGGAAGCACGTGATTACATTTCAATTATTTATTTGTTGCAAATACGGTGTTGCAAAGATTTCAAGATTTTAGCTAATTGAAGTCTTAGTTTACCTTATTTCCATTTCGATTTAAAACGAATATGAACAACACACCAGAGTATCTATAAATGAAGCTAATTAATTTACAGCGCGGTATAAATCTGATTTGAAGATACATTTATTAACTTTTATTCATACTTGTCAAAAAATAAATAAGCTCATTTACTCAGAGTAATTGCTTTGCTTGAGGATACATTTATGCGTGACCAACTTTGTTTCACAGTTGAAAATTAATAAGAAAAGAACCCTATTGAACAATGGATATCTACACTTATAAGATAATTTCTAGAAATTCCTTTCCAAGACTACAAATTTATCAGCATCGCAAAGCCATCGGAGAGAAGCTGTAGTAAAATATAGAGAAGTTTACAATTATTTACTTACAGAAATATGTATTTTTATTGATGCGTCGAAACAAAATTTAATAAATAAAAGAAAGGACTAGGTTGTGATTACTTATTTTCAAATTTCATAAAGTTTTCAAAACTTATTTATTTTTAGTTTAAATTAAAGTAATATATTGTTGCGTTTTTCTTTTCTTCTGACACCAGTTGTTACGTTATTTTCTTCCTTCACGTTCGTACGGGGTTTGTGTGGATTTGGAGTGAATAACGGTGACACTTGATGAAGTATCGAAACACACTTTATTCGCCAGTATTGTCAGATAGCTCCAAAATCACTTTTACAGTCGTCGAACTGTTATAAACACGCTGACACGTTCAGCGACACAGCCTTCACACTATCAGGCAATAACGGTGGAGACAGCTTCACTGCAAAGCACCCGAGTACAGCTCCCAACTCTGTTTGGTCGTTCTCGGACATCCACGTACTCTCGAGACTCTCCTCGTGATGCACTCGACGATACACAGGAGTGTAGCTCTCAGCACAGTCTAAGACAAAACTCGACAATGCACTAAAACACTCTTTCGATGCACTCGACGACCAACTCGGCGCTAGACTTCGAGACACTCGCTCAATGACTGACTATCAGTTCGCTAGACGAGGCACACACACTCTCGTACTCTATGCGAGACACACCCTGACTGCGGACCAGCAGGGTTTATATAGCTTTCGACTTGTGTTCGAGAACATTCTGGGCTAAACCGGTAAGAATTCGTTTAAGAAGGTTCTCCATCCGTCCATGGTATATCGCCAATTTTGTCGACAAATGGGCGATTTCTCGCCAAATGTGGCAACCTTGCCTTCCTTTACCATTTTATGGTAACCCTAAAACTTCTTTGCGGGGAAGCTATCTTACCTCGCCTGTACATTTCGTAACAATATTTAATCATTAATTGAACAAGTTACAATTATTTGGAATAAATGAAAGTCTAAAAATGTAATGCTTAACTGTTCATGTATTTGTATTACAAAGTGTAACCAATAAAAATTATTTGTATATACCAAACTTTCAAGTAGAAAATAGAAGTAGCTTTCAAGTAGAAAATAGACATGAATTTGAATTTTTTTCTTTCGTGATGTTATAATTATTCTTTATATATGTTTTGATAAATATTTAGTAAACGCAATTTAAAATATTTTATGTTTTGTTAATAAAAATTTTTCGCTATATTATATATATAAAAGTTCCTGGTTCCTCAGCTTGCTCATTCGGTCCACATTTAATTTGAGATTGAGACCACTATCTTAAACTATAAGATAAAAGGTAGGTTATAAATTTTCGAATTATTCATGTTTATTATTTTCAAACTAGGAAGCTAAGCTGTTAAAATTATGGTACAGAATTAATTATAACTAAGCTCTTCTTCGAAAAGAAATATCTTTAATTCGGTTGCCATGAAATTTCAGAGAATGGCAAAATAGAAATTCTTTTGTTTTTCACGAAATGTCTACAAAAGACACGATTAAAATAGCCCATGCACAGCCAAAAATTTTTTCATAGAATTGCGCAGATGATTTTAACTACGTGCATACAAGCGATTGCAAGATATGATCATTATCACGAAATATAGTAAATCCTGTTGAACACTGATATGCAGACGTGGTTTTGCATATATGCGTTATCATCATCATTTCCATTTAATTTATCCAACACTAGAATTTCATTCATATGCGGTTCAGCATGCATTCATCTACACTGAATAGTTTAGGACATCAAGCCGAGCCAAAAGTTACTAGCACTTTTAAAAGATTTCCAACGATTGGAAATGAAGCCAAAGAAATCGCACCAATTGCAAAAATAATTGGAAGCGAAGAGTTTTCAGAAATCGAAGAAAGACAAGTCAAAGAATTAATATAAAAATGGCGAATTAAGAAATAGATAATTTTTATAATATCAGACGTGAAAGCAGTGGTAATGAAGAATAAGATAAAGCGTCTTTATTTTAAAGAAGTTAAAAAAGGCAAAAGAAGGGTTTTAATTTGCAATGGAGATTGACTCAAATCAAATAAAAAAAGAGGACAGTTTATGAAAGACGTTGAAAAACTCTACACTGTTTACCGCGGAACTTTTAAAAACTTTCGTTAGTCATTGTCCTAAGCAAAAATCATAAGCTTTTTAAAAAATAATTGTATAATCTTGGGCATTTTAAGCAATAATCACAATCCTTTCAAATAGCATTTATTTCTTTTTTTTTCCTTTTAAATACAACAGTAGTTAGATTTATTGAAATTATGCATACTAGTTTCTGAATCTAAATCATACATAACACGTTTTTTTCCACAGAAAGTAAAATTTACAGAAAACGATTTTGCCGTACGCACAATCTCGGATTAACAGCTTAACTCCCGCGTTCGGTAAGGGTTTACTGTAAAATTCAGTACTGTAAAGTAAAATCAGAAGAAGCATCAGATGTGATTTCATCTTAAATGTTCGCTCCAGTGTGCTACGCGATTAAACCAATTTTTGTTATAAATAGAGCAAAAGAAATCGGAAGAATTATTTTTAAATTTCGATTTTCTTCTAATATAAAATTTAATGTTAATTATTGTAAAATGTTAATCAGCAATATGAAATTTAAGACTACTTTGTAATGAAAGCACTACTATCAGTAGCAGCCCAACACCATTTCAGTTTAGATATACATGAGTTGGATTTTATAAACTTAAGTTTTGCTTCAATTGCAAGACAATATTTATCGTTTTCTCTTTTAAAACATTTATGAGCGAAATATGTCAAGGTTTGTAACAAGCCACTAAACAGCTTTAAACATGTAATTTTCTAATTTTCGGAAAAATTTTCTTTTAATTCTTCGTCTTAAATACTTAATTAAAAAAATCTCCTTCAGATTGCACTAGAATTATATAGGTATTAGGAAAACTTGATCAATAATATTAAATAAATTAATATGTGAAATGAAAATGAAGATAAATTAATTCCTCTTAACATAAAAAATGCAGTACTTATATAAAATGCAAAAGTAATCAAAATTCCGATGCGTACGTAAATAAAAATATAGTAGCATTTTCTAAGCTTGCTACAATTCTGCAGTTTTACTGTCTATTTTAGTAAGCAAGTGAGGATTATAACAGATTCGTAGTCATGCTTCATTAAAGTGAATTTACTAGAATTAATGAGTGCTTTCGAATACATGAATCAATAAAGAAATTATTGTAAACAAATGTGAAGAAATTAGTGAAAAGTAATTCAAATTAAACTCAGTGTTCGTCTATATTTGAATTTACTATTCAGTTTTGAAGGCCTACTATTAAACTTCTGTTAACATTTACTTCAGTACTAAATTTTTTCACAAAAATAACAATATTGAATCTTCTCTTTGTACTGACGTTAATAATAGCTAAGGGGTTAAAAAATTGATAATGTTTGAAGATGAATTTAATTAATTTATCTTAACGTAAAGGAAAGCAGTTTTCGTAGAAAATGCATGTGCATGTAGTAACAAAAAATTAAAACGCTTGTGACACTTTCAAGGTATGTGTGTGTATATACACATATCTTTAACTTGTTTGTTGCGTTAAATATATACTGAACGAAAGACTATGTATTCTGAAGATGTTCCATAGGACCTTTACAAAATTTCTGTTCATAATGTTTCTACAAATTAGATGTTTAAAATTACTTACAGCCTTACGTATCTTTGTCTAGAGCGTAGCTGCATACATTTCATCTAGAGTTATAGAGTATGAAATTTGTCTGGGGCATAGTCAGTATGATTGTTCTTTGTTTCAATAGATATTTGGTGGAAAATTGCAAAGACTCCAAGATTGGTGTCTTGTAGTAAGATTGTTGATATCCTGATTTTCGAAGAGAGATTTCATGAAAATTCCTTGTGCTGTCGCCGAAGGTAGTATGATGATTGTTCTTTGTATTACTAGATACTTGATGGGATGTTAAAAAGACGCCTAGATTGCTGTCACGTAGTAAGACTGTTGATATACTGTTTTTAGAAGAGTACTGAAAATTCCCTGTACTGCTGCCGAAGGTTTGTCTGAACCATAGCGAGTATAATGACTGTTCTTTGTAGCATTAGATATTTGATTTAATGTTAAAAAGAGGCCTATATTGCTGTCATGTAGTAAGGCTGCTGATATAATGGTTTTTGAAGAGAGACTTGAAGAAAATTCCAAAGTTCGTCTGCCGCCAAATTTCGTCTGGGCCATAGTCAGTATGATGATTGCTGTTCTCAGTATATATTTGATGGAATGTTAAAAAGGCGCCTAAATAGCTGTTTTGTAATAAGACTGTTGATATATCGGTTTTCGAAGAGACAATGAAAATTCTATGTGCTGACGCTGGAGGTTTGTCTGGGCCATAATCAATATGATGATCGCTTTTGTATCAATAGATATCTGATGAAATATTAAAACAACTCTTAGATTGCTCCATAATAGTAAGGGTGTTGAGATACTGGTTTTGGAAGAGAGGTTTCATGAAAATTCCATGAGCTGCCGCCGGAGGTTTGTCTTGAGCATATGTGGCGATTGTTCTTTGTATCACAAAATATTTGATAAATTATCAGAAAGACGCCTAGATTGCTGTCTTGTAATAAGACTGTTGATATACTGGTTTTCGAACCGAGACTTAATGTAAATTCCATGTACTGATTCTGTAGGTTTGTCTGGAGCATAACCCCTATGATTGTTCTTTGCATCTCTAGATATTGCTGTCTTGTAGTGAGATTGTTGAAATAGTTGTTTAGGGTTATCTAACTTTTCGATAAGATGACTGAATATAATGCCCATTCTTTCGCCTCAGCACGATGCTTCATTATGAGGCCCTGCCAGCAACCGAGCGTTTCCAGACCGCTGAACACTAGTAGTCCGCCCCATGTTGGAACCGAGACCCAAGGCAAACGGACTGCCTGCAGAGTGCTTTTCGTGTTTTTCTCCTTATGTAACGTAAATGTGAGCCATTTCCTCTGAGAAAGTCCTCTACGGAGGCGTCTCTGTCTTAGGCAGGTAACTCTAACGTGCTTTGCCATATTTAGAAAACCTAAATGAACCAACCTCATAATGATTTATATATTTATGTTAGAAGTAATGCAGATAATGTTTCAGGCTGCCTCAGATAATCGAAATGATGCTTCATGCTAAGGATGTTCAACTTACTGCAGTATATTGCATATTTCTTGTAATATATTTTCTGCCTCTTTACTGCTTAAAAGAGTCCATCTCAGCTATGGAAATTTGAATACAGGAATACTGTTGGATTCGAATCAATATATTTGATTCCTATAAATAAATTTTAGTGCTTTATAAATTCTATTAAAATTATTGATTATTGATTCATTTAATTTTATGATTTGTAATTAAAAAATATTGCACTTCCACAGAAAGTTTCAAGGTCTTATTTAAGTTAATAAAATTCAGTTTAATAACATGCAGTACTAATTAAAAGCGTTGTATCAGGTGTTAGTTATGTCAATGCATTGCATTAATTCTTTGACCTTTGGATGACGAAGATCTAGAGATAAATCTAGATAAATAAACTGGAAGTCAACAGAAGATAGGAGATCTCTCATAAAATTGAGTTTCGACATTGCAGCTATAAAAATGATTAAAATGTATCATATAGTAAACATAATATTTTTGTATAAAGGTTAAAAATGTAAATAAGAAGTAAATCTCATAATATAATATATTATGTAATATACATTTTATTATTTTTTTACGCATATAGATTTCATTTATTCAGTGGAAGATAATTGTAATAATAACCAACTTTAACGGGAATAAACATGTTAGTCAATATCCTCAATTGCGCATTATGTATTTTTTTAGAGATTTCATTTATATGTTACCAGCTATGTATGAAACATTCTCTAGAATACCGAGGCATTTTATGGAATGCCTGGTGTTATAGGCAAAATATGAAATATTAGAATTATTATATATTTTCCCTTAGCATGCATATTATGCCTACGCATTCTTTAGAATGACATATTTCATTTAGACAGAGTATGAAAAATGGTCATGATAAGACAACTTACATTCCTGAAAAAAGATGTGTATTCCTCAAAAATAAAACATTATTTTGAAAAATTCAGGAAAGAGTTCATTAAAAACTTTTATTTAAAATACTTAAAAAAAAGGTTGTGTAAAAAATGATTATATCTTTTTTTATTAAGGAACACAGTGTATAAAAATATATGAAATGTATCGAATTATGAAATGAATGCATTAAATGTATGTATATTCGAAACGAATCGGAGATGTATTTCAGATTTTGCAGGCCTGTCATTTGGCATTCTGTAGAATGCCTATAAAATGTACGAAATGTTAACCGTTTCATATACTGCCGGGCAGTATTCGGTATTCTATGAAATGCTTAGGTATTTTATAGAATACTGGTTTCTCGGTTATATATATTGCTGGTAAATATGCAATGGAAGACTGTTGTAATAATAACTAATTACTGAAAGTTTGATGCATTTGCTTAGCATGAAGGCATTCTGCTTTTTAATTGTTTGGATACGGGAAATACGTTTCAAAAGTCCTCCACTGATTTGCTACATTTTGTGGTACAAAAAAAGCCACATTTGTTTCCAAACTACTGTTTACCTACGCTTGATACATAGCCTCAAATGCCTTCAATGGTTTAAGTGTTCGGGAGCACTTATGCTGTTTCTTAATGATTTCCCCAAGCGCTTCTGGGAAACGTCTCTAATGCAACCAAAGGCGCGAGAATATTAACTCATTACGTTTAAATGGGCGCAAAGTTGATTTATCGGTCGAATGGAACTTAAGGAATTAGAGGCAACCCAAATCGGAAGGTATTCTTTTGGAAGCGAAAAATTCGAAGCACGTCATTGACACAAATATAAATGTATCTGGAGAGCGAGAGTCAAACGAATTTATTACTGGGGGAAACAATCCGGCTCAATTAAGTATTCATTATGTATTTAAAAGCGGTTCGCCTCCGCGAAAACGAATTAAAAGAGGGAAACGAGACGGTTTTGCCATTAGGATGGCCGCGCATTTTAAACAACCCGGTGAGCGTTAATGCGCCTGTCGCGATTGCCGTGTACGTGACGCGCATCTTTCCTTGAATTCTCGCGTGAATGCCTAAGTGCAGAACTTTTGTCTGCAGCAACAATAATTCAGAGTTCTTTTCTGTTGCTTGAAGGCCTTCTGCTGCTTTCTGTTGCTGTTTCAAGTGCCTTAGCTAGTTGCTGCAATTTGCATTACGGAAACGGACACATTATTGGTGCAGTGCCTTTCTTACGTTCTGAAAGGCATAAGTTTTCAATCTACAATAGGCGGAACTTAATGTGATCACGTCTGGCCACTGCTATTTTGATAGCATTAATCGAATGGTAACGTTAAGCAATGAGAAAAATATCCTTCAAAATATCATTGAAATAAATTTCAATTAATTTTAATTAATTAAAATTAATTTCACATAATCTTTACTAGAAACACATACATAGGTACTTCCACTGCAGTTTAGCAGAATGCAAAAATGTTTGCTTCATAATGTCTTCAATGTAAAAGTTCATTTATGTACAGTTTATAAAGTTTCTGGAAATTATCTGACCGATTCTGTATACCCTAATCTTAATATTCGTGGGGGTACCTGTCATTGAAAGAGAACCTGCCAGTGTAAAATTTTAAATTGGGCAGAAAGCAGGCTTATAATAGATATTTTCAGGGATTCTTATTTTTTACCAAGGAGGAAAAATCTGCGTTTTTTTGTATTTGTTGCCTGTTGTTTTTTTGTATTTGAAGAAGAGAGAGTGTGCTATCCCCTCAAAATCGGTAAAATTATCAAAAATCTACTTTTGGAGGGACACTAATTTTAAATCATTAACTAAAATTAAAACTAAAATGTTTGGTGACTTTCTTGGTGACATTTCTGTGCAACTCGATGATTTTTATAATACATTTAAAACTCTTTTGTTAATATCACTTTTTATTTGGTGAATTTACTTCAGTTTAAGAGAATTTTATTCTGTTGTTCTGTGATTATATTAACCGAATTGTTGATCACAGTTAGCGATATATTTTTTCATGTATTCTTGTAAAATAGAGCAGGACTTCAGCAATTCGTAGCAATATCCGAAAGACTCTGATTGCATTAAGCGGCGTATAGTGTATTATCATTTCTGACGCCAGCTTCTATCATAAAATAAAGGTATCTAATTGATTTAAGAGAATATCTTCATAAATATAGCAGGACAAATAGGAAAATTGTATTAGAAAATACTGGTAATGCATTTATTCTATTTTCCTATCACAAAAGTGAGACTACGTACAGTAGCGCATATTCTGTGGATCTAGTAAATCCAAAAATCCGGGGGGGGGGACGCCTTACCATCTAAAATTTAAAATTTGCAAATACTCAAAGTTTAGTCAAAAATCCAGTCTTAGGTAGGTATTAATTTGTAAGATAATTTATATTAATTAACTGATTATTATGGTTTAATTCTTTTCTATAACTTCTCTTTTCCACATTTCTCACTAAAACTCAAATTAGGTTTGGGTGTATTTAGGCTGAGTGTTTTGAAAGTTTAGATTTGAGCTTCTGGCAACCGCGTCTTGCTGTTAGTTATTCTCTCCAGCTTTGATTAAAGTATACTCCAGCTTTAGCGTCTTGTCGATGCTTTTAAAAATACGCATCAATGAAATTTTGGAGCCAGCTTAATTTATTTTATTTTATGTGTAGTCTCAGACTACGTTAACTGCATTTGGAACTTAACATCTATTATGTTAATTTAAATAAACACAGGTAAGGGAAGCTTTGTTTTAGCACAAGTTATGCCTGTTTCGTCCAACTTTAGACTAACTAAAAACATTAGTTTAATTTCAAGACGTAGCGACAACTCGCTATTAGTCTTGTAATATCTGCAGGGCTTTAATTCTAGCTTTCAGTAACAAAGAAATCCTACAATTTTTATATTAGAATTCATTGCACTTCGAGGGAGAATGATACTAATTTAATAAACTTATGAGAATTTTTTAGAAACCTAATGTCAGGATAAGACTAAATATATTTTGGTTTTAAATGTCATCTCTTTAAGTATTTTAAGTTACATTAAAAATAAATTGCATTAATTTACTGTCATTTTTACGCTATACATTTCCTTTTCTGAGGCAGAAAATTCTTGCAGATTTAAGACTCCTAGGAAAAGAAAGAAATACTGAATTATTTATAAAGCTGAAAAGATTAATCGAAATTATTCAAATTGCAAGATTCACGTTCTAAAGCAGCTTGCCATGGAAGCGTATGGTTTATTAATTGAGATAAAACAGAGGCAGCCTTAATATGCTTGTTATTTATAATAGCAGTGGAAAGGGATATCTGTTAATAGGCATCAAAGACCGGGACATAAAATTAGTTCCAGCCTTCAACCGTACTGTAGAATCATCTCGGAGAAAATAAGTTCTACCTCTCAAAAATCATAAGACCATGGTGTAAATAAGTTCTACGATATCCTAGAGCTTTGATGTATATGAGTTCGGTCTTCCAAGGATATAATAAATCCTGGGGTAAATGAGTTCCGTCTTCCAAGAATGCTGAGTAAGACTATCAGGTTCAATGTTCCGTCTTACTTTCTTCGGGAACATGCAAGGACCTGACTCGGAACAGAGAGCTTACTAAAGCTACGTTCAATAACTGTGGGAAGTAGACAGGATACACAAGAAGGGTATACAAAACCCTTTATTTTTCTCTATTTACAATAACTTCCTTACTTCGGAATACGAAGACCCACTACTTGTGGTCTAAACGTAAAAATATAAAAATAAAACTAAACTCTAATTTGACTTTAAAATAATAAACGTGGAAGATTGGCCTTATATTAACAGGAAGCCGTATGTAGTACAGAGAACTGCTAACACTACAATACGTTTAAAGTTATCAAGAGGATTAAACCTCTGGCCTAGAAGGCAACCAGCAACTGAGTAAAACTTCTAAGGTAAGCGGCCTGCTTCGACTAACTGCTTCCTCTCTCTCGCTTGGCAAAAAGCCACAACTTAAGTACTTGGCGTTCGCCAGACAAATTTTACATAAATACGTTAACGCTTATAATTCTCACCGGAAGTAGAAAATAACTTAAAAATAAAAAGTAGTGACAGTAAAGATTTAAAATAAAATAAACGTTAGTAAAACTTAAGATCCTTACATACTTCCCGCCAGAGTTAATTAGTTTGAAACTGAGGTCTAAAACGACCTTGTTGAAAACTTTTAGCTCTAGAATCTAACGCGAGGCCAATCTTTTACAAACATTTTTCGCTACAAACTAGAAATTTAAAAGAAAGAAATTTGTTTTTACGATAGCAACTCCCAGGACACGCAATTTTTTCATCTGTACTGCATCTAAACAGGAGCTTTTATTCAAATCTGGTTCCTTTCAGAGATCTGGAAGGAAAACTAGTTTAATGAAATGTTACACAATGAAATGGCAAGTAACATGTATAATTATATTTCTCTTAACATTCTTATTTTATTCATGACTATTTTAATTATCTCTCCCCGTGCTCTCTGACATGTGTTGTAAAAGAAAACCAAACACGAATGTGTTTATGTCTACGTGTTCAACACTTCCTCCTACTATCAAAGCACTAACGTGTTAAAAATTCAACATACCAAGACCTCGTAACACACCCTAACTTCAACTCTAAACCCTGAGGTACTATTCTGAAAGTGGCTAACTCTGAAGTGTAGCGTCAGAGAGCCTAACTACATTCATTCAACCTTTAACACATATTCATCATAATTTAGTCTTTTTACAGTCACACGAATAAAAAAAAATTTTTAACATTACTTTCACTTTTACCATATCACGGTATTTCTTAACATTTGAAATAACAGTTCACATTGTATATAAAAACATATTAACATGCCGTTAATTTTACGCATTTGACAACATACATTAGTAGTACATTGTTAACTTCTATTCTTTTCAAAGCAAGTGCCAATTTTTCTACATTGAAATACTACATTTCAAAAAGTCTTTCAGACTAAAACTTCTTTCTTGCCAGAAAGTTTTAAATAAAATTTATACAATAACTTTTACAATATTTAAGTATTTACACATCGCTATTATACATCAACTTTAGTTTTACACGCGAGTAATTGAAAAACATAATACCAAAATCGGTAAGAACTCATTTCTCGCCCTTTTGGCGATAAAGGTAGACCTCGCATGACGTAAAACTTCTTGAAATCTGCCACTTGCAGTAAGAATGAAAGATTAACTTAAGTTTGCAAAGTAACATAAAATTTTACTTATCTTTGTGATATTCGGACATTCTTTTCTGAGCCCAGTCTTCAAAAGTAGCGTAGATTGTTGTTTGATTTATCCTCCTTCGTGTGCGGGCTCGCCCTTCAGTGCCTTCCTCTAGAAGCTTTCTTTTTTTTCCAGTTCGGTCACCCTTGAATACCTTCTTTTTCGCCTCTGCCTGTGGTCTTGGCCGTTTGATGGCAGCTGGTCTTGGCGGAACCGGGAAACTTCTTTCGTGTTCCTGCTTGGACCTTGTTGCTGGCCGTTCAAATTTTCCTTGTAACTTTTCCTCCGCCGCTGGTGGCCCTTCCGCAGTTCGGCGACATTTGCAGCGGAGAGTCCTGTCGGATGAGTAGATCTTCCGTTTTAGAGCCGGGTTATAGTTGCCGTCATTTCTCCTGGCTCTCTTTGCATACGTCGTCCTTCTCCCTTGTTCATTCTGGGGGTGTTCGTGAGCTCTCTTTTCTGGACGGTGGAACGGCTTCTTTTTCTTGCTACCTTCAATTTTCCCGCGGGGAAACTTTCTTTTCACTTGCTCCTGCCTCTTAATGGCTTGCCCTTGTACTTGTCGTTGTTCCACCTCCTGAGCTTGTGCCTGCGGTGTCTGCCGTGCCGGATCCTGCAAAAGATCTTTGAAAATTTGCATTTTATTACGATCATAGTAGGGTTTGATTTGATCCATGTTTGCGGAGCAGGTTTCACCATTTCTGGCTTTTAACACTACTACAGCGTGAGTTATTTTTTCTATGACATATGGTCCTTCAAATCGTGGAAAAAATTTGGCAGTTTTATCTTCTGGTGCTGAAGAAAGTGAATGCTTAATTTTTAAAACTTCATCCCCTACTTTATAAGTTACTCCCCGTCGTTTCAAGTCGTAATACAGTTTTTGTTTTCTCTGTGCTACTTCCGTATTCTTTTTTGCTTCTTTAATTAGTTTTTTTATATCACCCATTTTAAATTCTGGGGCTCTTTGTTGCACATAAAATAATTTATCTAACGGCGTTATAATCTTTCTGCCTAAAAATAACTCAGCAGGAGTTTTGCCCGTTGTATCATGTTTTGCGGTCCTAAGGGCGAAAGCAAATTCATTGACATAGTTATCCCAGCTTTTATGAAAATTTTTAACATAACTACGGATAATTTTCACTATATTTCTATTGACCCGTTCCACTATATTTGATTGCGGCCGATACGGGACCATTTTTAAATGACGTATTCCCATTTTTTGGCACATGTCTTCAAATACATTACTTACAAATTGAGGACCATTATCCGATATAACTTTTAAGGGCGCCCCGTATTTTAAAATATATTTATTTAAAATAGAATCAGTAACTAATTTCGCGGAGGCTCGTTTTAAGGGAACAATTTCGGTCCACTTACTAAAATGATCAACCATAACAAGGAGATAGCGACTTTTATTTAACTGACTTTTTGGGAAAGGGCCCAATAAATCGATGCCAATTATTTCATTTGGAAATTCGGATTTAATACTATTTAGAAACCCGGCCGGGCGGAAATTAATATAATTAACTGCTTGACATGTTGGGCAGGACTGGACATACGCCCTTGTTAACTTTTGCAGTTCAGGAAAATAGAGTGCCTCGCGTACGCGTTGGATAGTTTTTCGAATACCAGCATGAGAAGCTAAAGGGCTGTCATGGAGCTCCTGCAGGATATTTAATCTAAGACTAGCTGGGATAACAGGTCGAAATTCATTGTTGGAATTCGTAGCTTTTGTATAGAATAATAGGCCATCTATTAGTTCGTAATGGGCCGCCCTATTTCTTATCGCCACAATATCTTGGTGGCTAAAATTTTCAGGATCCTTTAAATACTCATAAATGCTTCCAAACTGAGGATCCTTACCCAGTTCGGTTATTACAGTTTCTCGGGAATTTATTGTACATGCTGTGAGCATTGCCACCTTTACGGTATTAACTTCTTCATCTATTTTAATTCTGGATAGGGCATCTGCTACGATATTTTCCTTTCCGGGGGTATGCTTGATTACCAGATTATATTCTTGTAGCTTGAGTGCCCATCTTATTAACCTTGGGGATAAGTTTTTCCCTGAGTACAATCTAGTTACCGCCGCATGATCAGAATACACTGTTATTGGCGCTCTTCCAAAATAGACTCGGAACTTTTGCACTGCTAACAGAACTGCAAGTGCCTCTCTCTCAGTCGCGGAATAATTTCTTTGTGTTTGATTTAAAGTTCGACTAAAAAATGCCACATGCTGCTGATTTTGCGAAAGTACCGCTCCTACCGCATAATCCGAAACATCTGCTGAAATTTCTAAATTCTCATCCTTTTCAGGAAATTTCAACAGAAGGGCTTGCGTTAATGCTTTCTTTAATTTTTCGAAAGCACTTTTGGCTTCGGCCATCCACGAGAATCTTGCCTTTTTCCTTTTTAATTTTAACAGTGGTTCAGCAATAGCTGCAAAATCGTTTATAAAAGACCTATAATATGAAGTCCTAGAAAAGAAGAGAGCTTGTTCGCCGTATTTGGCGGCGGATACTTTTGCAAAGCGATTATTTTTTATTCGTCTGTCTCGGTTCCTTTCTGAGATATTTTGTAACCTAAATATTTTAATTCAGGGGCTGCAAATTTGCACTTTTCGACATTCACTATTAGACCGGCCTCATTTAATAAAGAAAACTCCTGTCTTAAATCCTGTACATGTTGGTCCAGATTATCACTAGTAATAATGATATCGTCTAAATAGATAAATGTGGACTTTCCAAGAACAGGCCTTAACACAATGTCCATACATCGCTGAAATGTTGCCGGTGCCCCTGAAAGGCCAAACGGCATACGCAGGAATGCATAAGTGCCAGACTTGGTTATAAAAGCAGTCTTAGGCACGTCCTCAGGCCTAACCCCTATTTGAAAATAACCAGTCGTTAAGTCTAAAGTCGTCATATATTTGGTGGATGTTATGTTCCTTAGAATTTCTTCAATAATAGGTAACGGATATACCGAATATTTAGTTATGGAGTTTAATTTACGGTGGTCAATTGCGAATCTCCACCTTTTTGGATGTGTTAAAGGATAGTCATTATTTTTCTGACATAAAACCACCGGGCTAGCATAACTACTTGAGATGGGCGTTATGATCTTTTTACGTAGCATATCGGTGATATGCCATTCTATAATTTTTTCCTTATTCTTGTCATACCGGTATGCTTTGTGGCGAACTGGCATTGAATCTCCGGTGTCAATACTATGGTTAGTAACCTGAGTAAATCCTGGAATATCACTAAATAACGAAGCAAATTTACTTACCACTTGTCGGATTCTTCGCTGTTTTTCATTAGGCAGGTGGTCAAGATTTAACATCGGCGGTTCAGCCTTTTCTCCACGAACTGGTTTCATCGTCAGCTTAAGGGACGCTTCATTAAAATCCAGCGTTGCTTGTGCCTCTGAAAGAAAATCTATTCCTAAAATAATATGTGCTTCCAGATTCTTTACTATGAAAAACATCACCTTTACTTGTTCGTCCTTGATACGGACATACAGCGGTAATTTACCTATACACTTACATTTTTCTCCTTGCGCCGCTAACACTGTCGTATTATCCGAATTATATATGCGGTATTTCCGAAAATACTTCCTAAAAAAATCTTCTGCCACACAGGAACACTGCGCGCCTGTATCCAGGAGTGCGGTGGCTGGGATATTATTCACCAACACTTCAATCTTCGGAAGAGTCAGATTTTTCACCATTACTGTATTTAACTTGAAGGAAGAGGGGTTTTCGTGGCCTTCGGATTTCCGCACCCTCCCATCAGCAGAAATCCGTTTTAGTTTAAATTATTTTTCATTTCCGTGCTTTCCTTCTTTTTCCACTGGCCTGGAGACTTTTTTCCTGGATTGCTATTGAACTGTCGACGTTCGCCGGCTGTTTTTGAATGCTCGGGTTTCCTTGCCCACTGATTCACTTTGCTTCCGTAGCCGTGTGCTTGAGTTTGCTGTAGTCTTGGCGCACCAAATTGGTTTCGCTGTTGATATTGGCGTCTTCTTTCAATGTCCGCCGTTCTTCTACTTTCAAACTGGATTGCTAGCTCAAATAACTTTTCCAGTGTAGTCGGATTTCTTAATTCAATAAAGTCTTGCACTTGGGGCAGTAACCTCGGCAAAATCACTTGAATTATCTCAGGATCCGGACGGTTTCCATACAGGAGTTTGAAGACGTGAATTTTTCTTAAAATAAAGCTTGAGAGATTTTCGATTCTTTGCTGATATATACTAAAAAGTTCCGTTTCTAATTTCGCACGATCCCTTACAACAGGGAAGGCTTTTACTAGGGCAGTCTTGAAATTCTCGTAAGTATAGGTGGGACTTCCTGCTTGACCCAAGAGACTTCTGCCTATACACTTGAACCAGTTAAGCGCTTGGCCCCTCAAAGCGCTGGTAGCTAAGGTAACTTTTTGAAATTCGTGCACGGGGTAGAGCATGAAGTGGTCATCCAATTTTTCCAAAAAACTGGTTACCGGTGAGTTTGCATTAAATGTTGCTTCTGGTTTCATCGAAGCGCGCATGGTCTGGACGATGTAACCAAATCCTTCCAGGGCGGCAGCTGGCATTTCTGGATTCTGAGCCGCTTCTGCAGGCAGCACAGGTTCTTCTTGAAACTCGGCCATGGTTATTCTTCTTCGTTGGGCGCCACTATCAGGTTCAATGTTCCGTCTTACTTTCTTCGGGAACATGCAAGGACCTGACTCGGAACAGAGAGCTTACTAAAGCTATGTTCAGTAACTGTGGGAAGTAGACAGGATACACAAGAAGGGTATACAAAACCCTTTATTTTTCTCTATTTACAATAACTTCCTTACTTCGGAATACGAAGACCCACTACTTGTGGTCTAAACGTAAAAATATAAAAATAAAACTAAACTCTAATTTGACTTTAAAATAATAAACGTGGAAGATTGGCCTTATATTAACAGGAAGCCGTATGTAGTACAGAGAACTGCTAACACTACAATACGTTTAAAGTTATCAAGAGGATTAAACCTCTGGCCTAGAAGGCAACCAGCAACTGAGTAAAACTTCTAAGGTAAGCGGCCTGCTTCGACTAACTGCTTCCTCTCTCTCGCTTGGCAAAAAGCCACAACTTAAGTACTTGGCGTTCGCCAGACAAATTTTACATAAATACGTTAACGCTTATAATTCTCACCGGAAGTAGAAAATAACTTAAAAATAAAAAGTAGTGACAGTAAAGATTTAAAATAAAATAAACGTTAGTAAAACTTAAGATCCTTACAAGACTTGGACTAAATGAGTTCCATTTTTCCAAAATAGTACAATAGTCTGGTATAAATAAGATCTGCTCTTAAAAAATACTTTAAGTGAGGTAAATTGAGTTCTTTTCTCCTGGACTATTGGAAGACCTTGGGGTAAATGAGTTCCATCCTTCAAGAATATTGCAGGATCTAGTAAGTAACTTTAATTCTCTAATAATTTTACCCCTTTTCGAGGTAAATACTTTCAGGAATATTTGCATTCCTCTCAAACTCCACAAAATTTTCAAGATGCATTAATGAATATATTAAGGATACTCCACAAATAAAAGCAAATGCTGAAATGTGATCAACAAAGAACTGTGCAAATGAGCTTAAACATTAGCTTATTTCTAGTGTTCATAATAATAAAATAAAGGAAATGATAACGAAGATGTGTTGGCAAACTTATAATTGGCTAAAGCCAAGCAAATATGCACCGAAAATTAATCTTTAGAGTAGAACATCTAATTCATTTATAAGTGATGCTTAAAAATATCTTTTCACTATTAAGTAACAATAATATTTTTCAGAGATATGAATTTGAAAGAACATTTGTTTGAGCATATCTATGGATGGACGTAAGCTTTGAAAAATAAGATTGTTGATGTAGAACCGTTGAAAATTGGTGAGAGGATATGGTTATATGTTTTAAAAAACGTATTTTCGTTAAACATAATTGCTGAAAATGTCAAAGATTAACGCAGATATAACACAGCGTAAGGAACTTCGAAAAATTAACAAATTCCATTCTTGAAAACTTAAACAGTGATTAAAAAAATCACTCGGAAAGCAAGAATCTCTAAAATACGAAATAAAAGGAAGTGTAGAGTAGTTGTCGGAACATCTTTATGGAACAAAAATGTCAAACAAAATTTTTTAAATGTAGTTGAAAGAGCGATTTTTATTCTTTTTCACGTTTTCTCACTACTTTTGTTTTCAACGTTTAGATACATTTTCATAAAATTCTATCCATCAAACAAATTCTAGATCTTTTTTTAGAATGCTATTTCCCTAAATTTGTTGAATTATTGAGGCACTAATTTTGTTTAAAAACATCCACATATTTTTAAAATTCGAAATTTTTTAAAAATTTGGAAATTTGGAAAATTCTTTAATTTTCAATTAAAAAATTTTTTTATGTGTATCGGGTGTGATCATGTATTTGAAATATTTCATTTACAGGACTTTTCAAAATTTCTTTCCAGAAATATAATACTGAGGATTAAAAATTAAATATTTACTTTCATATAATAGTAACAAAAGATTTTGACCATGCGATGAGCTTCGCTAGAAAAAAATATGTTTAATATAACGCAAATTTTCCTATTTTTACCTTCGAAACGGTCTTACTGTTCTTAGGTAACAATTATCTTTGTTATTTAAAATGTACATAAATGCGTCATTGTCAAGAGCATGAAACAATGTTTAAACTCCTGCAATGCTGTAGAAGGAATGACAACATTTCGTATGACTTTCATATGAAATAAATAATAAAAGTTTTATGTTAAATGCTTTAAGAAATTCTTTCGTTTGCAAGAGATTGAAAGAATTTTTATTCCATTTTTTGCAATTATTTATAAAGTTACTTAGCAGTTGCAGATTTTTTTAAACTTATTTTATGGGAATCTAGCTCGTGCATGGAAGTAAAATTCTACGATTTTTAAGCTACCATGCCGTATTTTATTTTTAATCTAATCTATTTCATTAATTAATTGATTCCAATCATTTCCAAAACTTTTAATGAGCAATAAAATGCGATATTCTAACAATATCTCCCTGCAGATAAGAAATTATACATATACAAAAATTTGACGTATAATAATGTATTTATGATTAATCTTATAATACGTGGAGTTTTTTCATTTTAAAGCTGGAAGTTTCCAGCTATTATTAAAGAAGTCGTATTACTGGTAGTTCGACCTGTCTTCAGAGACGTCTTACGACATCTTGAAGCCCTGAGATCCTATGCAAAAGTATCCTATGCACTGCGTCCCTTTTATTTCATAAAATGTAAGGTTTGATGAAAGCAATCCGTAATAAAATGAAGTTTTATTAGAAAATTCATTCTCTACATTTTAAATTCTCAAATCATTAATTACCTCTTCAAAATCAACTGTTAATAATATTTTATATACTCATCAAGCTGAAATTATCCAAACGAGATTCAATCATACTATTTCTCAATTCATTTTTAACAAGCTTAAGTTTTGAAAATAAACGACAAGAATATTCTCATTACTATTTCAATTTTTTCCCACTGTGAATAGTCTTTCATTATACATGAAAAGTGTGTTGACAATAATCCCAGGTTCTTCATCATCATCCGCATTTGTAAAATTATATTTCTTATGAATATTGCTTTTTCCGTGTCTTCTCCTTGTTTTTTCTTCAGTTTTTCGCCATCAATTATCAGATATGACTTGAAATGTAGACATTCCAAATTCAATTCCTCCCCGTAACCATCTTTTTCATAAAATTTCGCTATTTTCTGGCATGATATTTTAATTTTGCTCTAATCCAAATTACAAATATTTTCAAAAAACACAAACAGTTCAAATACTATTACAAAAGTTTTCTACCAATTTTTACCTAAATCTCTTACCTATATTACCATCTAAATTCTAAATAAATAAACTGCACCATCTATTGGTGGGATGACCCCCCCCCCCGAAAAAAAATCAAAACTATCCAATGTCAGACTTGTATCTACCAACCTCATATACGATACTTAATTTAATAACTCATTTCCTTAGTTTTCTTTCAGAAAGTGTTAGTTTTTAAGTTTTTCTAGTAAATTCTGTTCTCCCGTTTGTCTTCCCTGGAATGCAAATTTGGTCGTGTTTAAATGTAGAATGAATGTGTAATTTTAAGACAATTTTGGCAGTGCATTAGAAAGAAGTCTATTTCGCGAGCCTCCCAACTGTGTGCCGATCTGATTTTAGTGCGAAATTTTTTGCCTTTATTAGCGCTTAGCTCTAACATTTACAAGTAATTGAAATCGGGTTACTTAGACATTGAAACTATTTGTTATGCTGTACATACTTAAGCATTTGTATTTCTAAACCCTGAAAACAGCGGCGATTGCACTTTGTTAAATTTTAATTGCACACTTACTAAACATAGCTTGAATAAACCTTTAGCTAAGTTTTACTCGTTATTTGTATTCTTAGAATTCTAGACTTCTAGCTATGTGCAAATTTAGAAGTCGCGGGAAATACCTGAAAGTTAAACTGTAAATTAATTTCTCCCTTCTTAACAGATGCCTTCGTGACGTAATTGGAAGCACGTCCGGCTAGCAATGCTCTCGTCGGGATCCAAACTCCGGACCTGCCGACTGCTACCCAGAAGTGTTTTCAGTTGCATCACAAAAGGTGCGCAGGAAGAAGGAACAAAATGCCTTATATTCTCTTCCACTTAAAAGGAGATTGGGGGGGGGGAGAGGCCTAGTCGCCCAGTACTGATGCTGACGAATTATCGTCTACCATACTTTTTTATTCGCTCACAATTGAAGAGATCTTTTGTTGAAATTTTTGACGCAGGAAATGTGAGACAATCACGTATGCCGTCGCTGGGATTCGAACTCCGGGATATGCCGATTGCTAGCCAGATGTTCTTCCATTTACACCCCGAAGGTAGGCGGTAAGCAGGGAGAAAATGCCTTTACAACAATGTGTAGTTTTAAGTGTCATTTAGATTTAATTTTATAAATTGAATTATCTTCTATTTTACTTTACTCTTCACCTTCTCTATTTCAATTCGTTGGATTTTCCTCTAGTTTTTCTTCTCAGATTTACTTTCCAGATGATAGTTCATCAGCCTTGATTTTCTCAAAGCTCATTTTGCAGTTCCTCTGGACTTCATTTCTGGAAATGTTTTTTTCCAGCTTGATCTCAGTTTTTTCTTTGTGTCCTTTGCTTTAGTCTGATATTGATGTTTTAGCTTGACTTCTGATTTTCCTTTTTGTAGGGTGTCCTAGGAAATCTGACAGTGGAGAATCCTAGAATTATTCTCTTAGTATGGTATAAACATTTTTCATTCAGTTATTTTTCTGAATGGTAACTTGGAATATTTGCAACATGAAGCAGCTACTCTTAATGCTGTTTATACATAAATATCGGTAATAAAGTACAAATCGCTATTAGATGATTGTAAAACAAATCTGGGAGGCTGCTGAAACCATCGTAGCAGCTTTGAGCTGTTGAACTCTATACTTTTAAAGTATTACATGTGTACGTGGTTGTAGGTGAAAATAGGTCAAAGGTGTCTCGGAGAAAACAACCCAAGGCAAGAAAAAAATTCGTTATACAAATTATTGTGATAAAAATAAAGCACCTGCAAATTACCGCTTGATAGTAAAATCGCAAACGGACTTGAACAAAACTGAAACAAAATTAAGTTAATTTTGGCTTAATAATTTGTGATCACAAGAAGAAATCAATGACAGTTTTATTTCTATATTTCCCATTTCTGCATTAACCAATAAAGTTTTACTGAAAAAGCAAGAAGGAAACTCAAGCACTCAAAATCTGGTAGTAAATTAGTTAAAAAGTTAGTAAAGACTAATATTAGTCTTTACTAACTTTTTAACTAATTTACTACCAGATTTTAAGTACTTGATAGAATTTTATACTTATGTAATTTCCTTTTTTTTTAAATCCTTTTAATGCTACATTGTACCATGAAAAATCTACTGATACGTTTAGGAGGTTAATTAAATAATTGTTTTCAGTTGTTAGGAATATAAATTTAAAATTATATTAAGGATGTCTTCGTCTACTAGTTGGGTATTAGCACTTTTATGATAACCAAGTTGTCTTCCTATTTTCGAGTTAAAAACCAATATTTATAAGGATAATGCGAGGCATGCTTTTGGAAGTTTCGAAGATGGTGAAGAATATCTCAACTCTGTAAAAATGTTTGACACTTTTGCAACGATAGCAATCGTTGTGTTGCGTTATTTGAATATACCAAAGTTTGTGAAGGTTATCTGCCTGAGTAAAGGGATGGTTTCGTAGAGGATTTCTGAAGGAAAACTCTTTCGTATTCCCGTTATACACGAAACAAATCAAGAAAAACACCCACGCAAACAGCCCGCTCGCGTGGTTTCGAATCAGGTCGAACTACCGTTTTCTAACGGTTTTAAACACTTGGCCTTTTGGTGGACGATCAGCGTCCTTATACATTTTTTTCGCTTTGCATTTCCTCCAAAAGTACTATTTTCATAAAATGTAACGTTTACAGTTTTAACACTATTAGTATTCCATTGCATTATTATTGATACTATTGCTGACCGTATGTGTAAGTAATTTTTAATATGAAGAAGTAAAAATATTGCAATAATAAGAATAATGCAATATTTTTATTTCTTCATATTACTATTAATTAATTAGCACTCGCACATTGCTGCCAAACACATGAAGTTATTAATTAGCGCAATCTGAAGAACACTACGCTAATTAACTAATGTCTTTTCCTTATTTTCACAAATGAGGAATGCAACGTGTGATATCCAAAACATGAATAAAAACTGCCATTCTCTAAACAATATAATATAGAGAAAAATGTACGTTAAGCGACTGTACCTGACACGCATGTGTAATTGTCAAGAGCACTGGACCGGGAGTGATAACGATAAGGAAAGTAATCTTCTTATATAGGAGATAAGATATAGGCACAATTTTGTAGTAATGGGCCGCAGTTTCACTTTTATTTAATAATAATTCACGGCTTTCAAAGGCGCCTTAACCGCAGCCGCGTCGAAGTGAAGTTCGACTGGGATGATGAACATTGTCGGACTACTTCGAGTATCATTTCTTTTACTTCATCATTTAATCTTTTTTAAGTCATTTTCCATTTATCGTTTTTCGTTCTTTTGTCTTTTTTTCCCCGGAAATAAATAAAATAAATAAATGTTTCAAATCTCGTCGCCATATTTTTCTCTCCCCCCCTTATTCCCAATTTTTTTTTCCGTCTCTGCCAACCGTGAATCACGGCTGGATTTTTCTTTTTTTTTTTTTTTTATGTTCTTAAACTGTCATCATTTTGATAGCTTTGAACATAATGTATCTCAGCTACTTATTCTCACACGCCACCCCCTTACCCCAACTGCTTTCCTCCCCCATTTTAGCGATGCTCGCTCGAGCGTCGAAAAACCTTCGCTAATGCATTATTCTACGGAGGTGACATAGGAAAATAATAATAACAAAAAAAAAAAAAAAAAAAAATGTTACATTTTCCCCGTGAAATAGAGGGAAATGTTATCTTGTTGACAAATAGCGAGAGCTTGGGGTGAGTTTTCTTTGCTTTTGCTCACTTTTCTTTCTTGTTTTTTTGGGCCTTGCTGCAGCTGCGAAGTTACAAGCTTCACTGGCGATTGTTCACTTACGAACAAATCCGTGATTTGATCTAAACCAACTTTTCTAGCATGCTAGAAGGACACTTCCTTCTAAAATCCATATTTTCACGTAAAAGAATAAATAAAAGAGTTAAATGAATAAAGTTTATGGTGTGGTTGAATTTGCTAACGTTAAATAAAGTGGTTGTAACTTTTAGCTGAAAGAAAGTCTTGATTTTAATTTCCCAGCTTTACTCGAAAAGTGCAAATTATTATTCTTATACCCTAAAAAAAAAAATAAATAAAAAACGAACATTGAACCTGAAAGGATAGCATTTTTACGAAATGAACAGTTTCTAATATTTTTGAGCTTAACGAATCAAAACAAACATTTTTATCATCAAAATTAACAAATTTATCTTACGGAGAAATGCTTTTCTCTTGTGTATTATAAAAATTTAAAGTGATTTAATGTAAAATATCATTTTGTCAAGAAAGCACGCGGAAAGGAAAGAGAAAATGCCTTACAGTTTCTACAAATACTAATAAGCTTCCGATTTTGTAATGAATCGAATAGTGCTTTAAATTAAAGTAACCAGCCAACGTAGTGTCCTTTCCAACGTTCAATTCTTATTTTCAAACCTCAATGATCTATCTCGAATGTGTATATATATATACATTCATATATAATTATTTTTATTACATACATACACTCGTATAATTATTTTTGATGTGTTAATACTGGTGTTAACTCTCTTAGATAGCACGGAGAGAACTGAAATTTTTTGACTACTCAGTCATCTCTCTCAGGCTGGTTTTGATTACTCTCATTTTCGAAAACATTATTTGTAAATATTAACTCTGATCAGCTAAGTGCGTCCATGATCCCTAAATTTTTTTCTCATTATCATTTTGTCTTTTTTTCCCTTGCCATTTTGTCTCTTAGCCTTTCTGTATTATAATAACCAAGATGCCGAGTCACTGCTGATGCTGGAATTGTTCCCGTTAGTTAGTATACTCCTTTAGTTAGTTAGTATATTAAAGGGAAAAACAACTAAAGTAAGCAGTTCATGCCTTAAAGCTAATTCGGGTCATTATATCTTAAAACTTTTATCAAAACAGTTCGATGAAAGTAAATTGCTATTGATTAAATTATCGTAGAAATTCACAATTTAAAATATATAAAAATAACATCTTACCTGTTTTCGAAAGTAAACGTTTTAAAATTTAGGATTTGATTTTGCATAAACTTTTGAATTAGACGAATTATCGTGGAAGAAACCAGAAAGAAACAGAAAAACTAAACTACCAGGTCAGTGTAAAAAGTAAAGCTTTCGGAAAATATTATTATCAGAAAGTCTCAAATAAGATAATTTTATTTCACATTCTTTATCATATTACTCAGTGTGATGATTAGTAAAATGGGCTAATTATTAGTTAAGGGTTTTTTATATTTAGAAAAAATTGCATTCTTTGCTACCATCTTAACTGAAGTGTAATAAAATTCATAGTCACAAATATGCGTACTTGTATCTATGTACTTATCAGGGTAAAAATTAAGTTGAAATATTCATTAATTGAATTTATTGCGTAGCAGGTTGAAAAGCATATGAATATCTAATACTATTCGGTCTATTCAGAATTGCATAGAGCTTGACATTTAAAAAAAATCTTGATTTTTATTGGATCCATATCCGATTCTACGAGCATTACAAAATTTAATTTCGGCATGTGTCGTTTTAATAGCAAATCAAATTTCTATTATATCAGGTGATGAGAGTTATCTTAATATTTAAATCTGCGATATATTTTTACAAGTATTACAGACGAAATATGTCAGATTAAAACATTTTGTACTTAATCTGCCAAACAGTTGCATTGTTTTGTCAGCACTGAACTATGTGATCCTTGATTTGGAAGAATGGAAAAGTTTTCTATAATGTTCAAAAAAGTTCAGAGGAGAATGTTTACGAGTAGCGCATGCGCATTAGGTAAGCGGTGCTGAATCGTCTGTGATAAAATGTTTCTTTTTTATTTGTTTAATTTTTTATACATCGTTTTAGATTTATTATAGTATTTGAATAATAGCATGTGGCAAAAATTAGGTTATTCTTTACATGATATAATTTTGTGCATTCTGAGTTATAAAATTAATGAAATGTAACGCTGTTAGGTGAACCTAGCGTCAGAATGCGCTATGGTAAATAAATATAGTGAATTTTAAAAAGTGCATTTATTCTATTGTGGTTTATGCGCTATTGACGAAATAGAATTCAGTAATTTTAAATGAAATGCGGGGGAAAATGCGTATAATTTAATATTCCATACAAGGAAGTCACGTGGTGTACACATCAGATTTTTATTTTAAAAAAATAGTTTTGACTTTTCTGATTTCAAAAAATGTTTGAAGTACTAGACTTTTCTTAATTAGGTTAAAAGTTATAAATTAAAACAGACACGCCCCTTTTTTAGAGACAGTTTATAAGGTATTTCTCCCACTTTCCTAGCGAGCCTTCGTGGTGTAGTGGTCAGCACACTGAGCCGGTATTTCAGAAGTCCGAGGTTCGATTCCCGGCAAAGGCGCCAACTGTAGAGACATTAGGATTTTTGGAAGCTGGAGAGTTGAAAAATTAGCAACCGACTTCGCCAGGAATCGAAACACGGACCTCTGGAATACTGGTCCAGCGTGCAGAACCACTACATCACGAAGGCACGCCAAGAAAGTGGGAGAAATACCTTATAAGTTTTCAATAAGTGTCTTTTAAGTAGCTTTTAACTGCGACTTATCCTTTATTTTGTAATTTTTATTTTCTATTTATGCCAAAAGTAGTATGCATACGCATTTCTATTCAGAATTATGCTTGTTAGCACAAAAGTACTTTTCATAGTGATTGATCTGAGTTTGCGAATAATCATTAACTTCAGTATATCCATGGATGGTTCGAAGCTTTTAAATTAGGTTTGTTGGTAGAAAATCGTTGAAATTTAAATAGGAGGATATATGTTTTAAAGAACTTATATTTTGGAATAAAGGCTGGAAATTTCAAAGATTAATTAACAGATGTAATCTACGTATAAGGGAATTCAAAAGATTGACAAGATATATTCTTTAAATTCGAATCAATGGTTTATAAAATTATTCAAGCAACAAGAATCTTCAAAAGAGAAAACAAAAGGAAACGTGAAGCTGCACAGCTGTCATTATAACATAAATTTGGTGAGCAAAGTTAACAGATCGGAAGAAAATGTATTGATAAAATAACTTTTTTCGTCTATTGCGTTTTTCTCAAAATGAGTACTTTCAATATTGTTACGAAATGTACAGGCGCGGTAAGATGGCTTCTCCGCAAAGCAGTTTTAGGGTTGCCATTAAATAGCAAGAAGCATAGTTGCCATATTTGGCGAGAAATCGCCCATTTGGCGAGAAAATTGGCGATATATCATGGTCGGATGGAGAACTTTCTGGAACAAATTCTTACTGGTTTAGCCCAGAATGTTCTCGTACACCAGTCAAAAGCTATATAAACTCTGCTGGTACGCGGAGAGTTAGTATCGAGTTAGTGTCTCGTCTAGCGAGTCATTCACTGCGGAGTCGATCGAGTTGACAGCCGGGCAGCGAGTGCCGAGTGGGTCGTCGAGTGCACAGAAAGAGTCTCGTAGAGTATCGCGGTTAGTGCATCGTCGAGAGAGCGTGTTGAGCTCTGGGAATGGCTGACCGAAGAGTCAGGAGCTGTGCTCTGTGCGTCGTCGGGTGCATCGCGAGTTGTAGCGTGGAGAGTCTCGAGAGTACGTGGAGTTCCGAGAACCACCGAGCAGAGTCGGGAGCTGTACTCTGGTGCTTTGCAGTGAAGCTGTCTTCACCGTGATAGCCTGATAACCTGGATGCTGTGTCGCTGATTGTGTCAGCTTGTTTATCGTAGTTCGTCGACGACTGTAAAAACGTGTTTTGGAGCTATCCTGACAATACTAGCCAATAAAGTGTGTTTCGATACTTCATCAAGTGTCGTCGTTATTCAATCCAAATCTACGTACCCCGTACGAACGTGAAGGAAGAAAATAACGCAACAATATTAAGGTACATCTCTTTCTAAAATTTTATCTATAACTCAAACCTTAAATTTTTTTCATGATGCTACTTCTGTAAAGCCTTGAGCGAACCTATTTAAATTCCTCTCGAAGCATTATTGAGAATTTATTTAATTCCTCTCGAAGCATTATCTCGAAGAACTTATTGAGACCCTGATTTTGCTTAAAAATATGCTATATTTTTCAGAAATTCAAATTGCCCTGAATTAAAAAATTTGTCTAATTTTTTCAACTTTATATGTTAAAATAAAAATTAATTCCTTTAAATTTCTGAAGATATCTGCAAATATCAATGCAAATTCGAAGTGATTCTATGCATAAGAATTTTTTTTTAAGTGTTTAAATGCGATCATGCATTTGAAATCTGTCATTTCAAGGACATAAAAAGATTTTTCTCAAAAGTATAATATTGAGGACAAAAATTAAATGTGTTTAAGATAATGCCAATAATGTTTAATTCCTATAAATAAAATATTTTGAAATTTTAATGTTGCTAATTTTTAGTTTTACTACGATAAAGATAAAATTGTTTATTAAGGGAAATTTTCACGTTTTTCACTGTCAAAAAGGTCTCTGTTTGAGATGGATTAAGCAATGTTTGCCTTTTCCTACTTTCAGTGTAAGTATGCTATTTTCTAATGCCAGTAGATTGTAAGAAATTTTAATTTTCTCATATTTCCTGATGTTCTAGTAACTTTTAGTGGTATCGGCATTCATGAAAGCAACTCTAATATGGGAAAGTTGAAAGTAAAGTATAATGAGATAATAATTCGGAGCTGAAACTAGATAAATAAATCTAACCGATTGAGTGTAACCATACCTATTATACGACAGTCTAGAAATCCCATAAGGCGAACTTAGGCTTGCTAGGAGGATTGGACCGCGTCATACCCACCTTTTATACGTATACCTATGGCATCATACATATCGACACGGAACACAATAGGCATCTGTCTCTAGAAAGCGTCTCTTAGAACCAAGGTTTGCACGGACGAAGTAACCCGCCTTTCATGTAATATTTTACGGTACTGGATGAAAAGCTGTTTTACGTAAGTCAGCCAATCAGAGAGAAAGAAGTATGTCAGGAGCAAACTTCGTTACCTAAAATTTCTCGAAGAAAAGAAGATTTCTTGAAAAGTTGCGTTGATGATATACTGAAGAAATTTGCTGGCCATTCTGATAGAAGATTAAAATGAAACATATCTCTCACAACAAGTTTTACATAAAATATATTACATGAGGCATCCTAAAGCCTAGGCAGCTAGCTCTCATTTGTTTTGTCTAAATGAATCAACCAGTAAACGAACTTTCACAACATATCACTACGCAGCATGTGCAAGCAAGCAACAAAGCTGTTTCAAAATTGCGGGCTAATAAGCTTGTCTTTCAACCATATCCTCGTGGATCCTGTATTTTTACGAGAAACAAAATATAATATCAGTTATTATCTCAGTGACAGAGAAGAAGAAAAGATAAATCAAGTACATTTTTATGTTCATGTGAAAAGGAAAATTTAACCCGTCATTCCAAAATAGAATTACAACATGATTAGCGTCATGAAACTATCAGAATATATTAAACATCATTATTGTTCTTGTTGCTTTTAATATTTAAAAAAAAACTTCATGTCATTTCTTCGTATCCCTTTGTTGAAAACTTCGAAAAAGCTTTCCTTGGCATGTAAAATCTTGCCATATTTTGTATAAAAGTAGCTATGTCTGTTTTATGGATATGTTAGAAGATTAAAAAAAAAATCATACAAATAAAATTTTCGCCCAAAAAAAGGCATCTCGTCGACATTTAAATATCTCTTATAAACGAATATATTTTTTTTTGACAACTGAGTATTTTTGAGAGATTACCCCCACTTAAAAAAACCCCTAAAGGGTGCTAGCTATTCATTTCAACACTCACAATAAAGTTCGATTTTTTTTAACCTTCCTCCTTTCTTCTAAACTTTAACCCCGCCCTGACGATGGAAAAAAAAAAGTGTATCTCGAAAGAAAATTTTCGAGATCTAATTGGCAATTAGCAATCGCGGAGAAGCACTTTTTTGCCCCTTACTTCCTTTTGTCGGCAAGACTTCATCGATTCCTGGAAAAAGGTATTTCCCTTCCGTGCGGCCCTCCTCAACTTATAAAACCACTAGAACCCGATAATTAAAACACTGCACTGCGCAGACCATTTTCTTTGAGTTCATTAACGTTACAATAAAAGGCACGTTAATTCTGATAATCTAATATTTCTCAACCAAGTACCGCCGCTTTTTGCGTTACTTCCTTGATTTTTTTTTCTACCCCATTTCTCCTCACTCTTCTCCACCTCCTTCCCCACATCCTGGAGTATCGGCCAATAACGATATAGCAACTCGACGTTTTTGCTCGTAGCGAATTTACTTTTGAAGTTCGAATGCTTCTTTGAGTCGTAATATTTCTCTCTCCAGCCCCCTGCTCGCTACCTCTCCCCCATCATCATCTTCGGGATAATGCTATTAACGAGGAATTGTTGTTTCGCAGAAAAGGGGGTGTGGTAGGGAAAAAGTTTTAACAGGGAACAAGTGGTAAAAATGTTCATCAATATTCAAAAGAACAGAAATGGTTTTTACAGCCCCCGAGCCCTTTTGCTTGGGGAAAAAAATCCTTTTCGTTATTATTTTATTTCTTCCTCCTTCCGGCGTACTTAATACAACGACTTCTGAACTCTTCCCGCAAATGAGAATAATTACAGTAAATTCCTTTTTCTCTTTGCTTTATTTTTTTTACATGTTCCTTCTTATTTTTTCCACCAAAAGATGAATAGTTATGGGCATTTACTATATTTGGAACAAAATCCTGGTGATTTATTGATGCTTGACTGGCAGGCGCAAATTAAGCGTTAAACTTCGCGTGATATTTTCGAATATCTCCAAATATATAAATAGCTAGAGCCTAGATAGCCTTTTAATAATGTAAGGCTCAACGAGCCAGTACTTTATGATACAACTTCCAAGATCCTTTCAAGAATTTTTTTGAAATTTAACCTCCCAAGCATCTAAATATTCAACGGAGAAACGCAAAAGGTGTATTCAAAGGCCGATGTTCTGCGTGTCTTAAAATTTACGATAGTATCTAGCTATCTCTTTCTCCGTGCCATATTGTGCGCACAAATAGACAAAAAATTAACAATAGACAAAAAAATTAACACTCTTCTCTCGTTGCGTTAGTTACGAACTTACTGATACTGTTAGGAAAGCTAAATGAAAGTACAATAAGCCTGTTTAATGTGACCACGTTGTCCATGGTTGTTTTGATAATATTAACCGAATGATAACGCTAAACAATGAGAAAAAATGGCTTTCAAAAAAAGTAATGGAATTAAACTGATTTTATATAAAAATACCAATAAATTTATAAATAGGTAATTTTAAAGCATTTTAATTAAGAACGAACGTTGTTTATGAACTGTTCACAATGTCGTTAATGCAAAAGTTCATTTATGCGAACTGTTCACAATATCTTTAATGTAAAAGTTCATTTATGAACTGTTCACAATATCTTTAATATAAAAGTTCATTTATGAACGGTTCATAACATTTACAGAAGTTATTTGATCGATGCTGTGCCCCTAATCTTAATATTTGGAAGGCATCCCTCATTGGAAGAAAACTCGCCAATATAAAATTTAAAATTAGGCAAAAAAGCCACACTCTGGCGTAGATGTTTTCAGAGGGAGTGGGGATAAACCTTGCAAGTTTCTTTTTAGGGGGGTGCACCTCAAAATCTATTGACTTATTGAAAATCGAAGTCAAACTGAGGTTACTTTTTCCTTAATTTTTAATGGTTAACTAAAATCGAAACCATGATGTTTGGAGAGTCTGAATCGCTTATTTGTGGCATTTTTCCGTAACTTGGCAATTAATGCATTTTGACGGCTTAATTTTAGTTTAAAAAGTTTATTCTAATATACTTTGATCATATTAACTGAATTATTGATCACAATGAGTGATGTATTTTCTATATTTTCGCATACAAAAGACTAGAGGTCGGCAATTCGTTTATCCGAATAATAAAATTAACCATGATCACATGACATTAAACGGCTTCTATTTTATTTGTTAATTTAAAGTAAGACATGGAATAAGGAACTGCATTTTCAACTCATTTGAAATAAAATTCTTCTCATTGTCCAGTGGCATAAGTAGGGGTATGCAAGGTATGCGACCGCTTAGGGGGACTAAGCCTTAATGCAGGTATGTTAAACTCATAGCCTACGGGCCGTATACAGCCTTCGTTTCACCCCGAAAATAAAAAAAAAGTATATAATTATAATATCTCAATATAAATTGGATTTGCATCCCGTGTCAATGTGTATAAACAGTCTCGGGTGGAAAAAAAAAACACTTGAGATGGTCTTTTTTTCTCCAACGGAGGAAAAAAAGACCATCTCAAGTGGGTTTTTTTTTTTTTTTTTTTTTCTCTCCACCCAAGACTATTTATACACATTGACACGGGATGGAAATCCAATTTATATTGAGATATTATTTATTTATTTATTATAAATATACCATTTTATTTATATATTTGGCTTAGAATTGAGCGTTGTTTTTTTCTCAGGAAAAATGCGCCAGACCTTAGGTGTCTTACTAAACTATATTTATATGTTTAAATTTTTAAAAGAAAAATAGTTTCTATGAAATTATATGCACGATGCAGATAGGACGTCCTTGGAAATACAGAAAAAAAGCTCTATTACCGTACTATATGCATCAAAACTTCAATTGAGAGCAAATTAAAATACAATACGAAAGAAAGCTCTATACTTTATTTGGATTCTCTGTCAGAGGAGTGTTTTTAAGTTATTAGTGATGAGCCTCATTAGAAATAACTAGTAAAAAACTGCGCTCAGGCTTATTGCGAGAACAAGTTCTGAATTCCTCGAGGCAATAATGTGAAAAGAACGGTAAAGATAAAGGTATGAGAGGTCAGGCGCCCCCTGTAGTTTTCTAGAACTCCACGTTTTACAAAATGATTTGTTTAACTGCTTTATGTAAAATTTCCTCGCAACTATGTGAAAGAATAAGTTAGCCTTGCTTTCTGATACGTCTAGACATCGTTGACTACACACCAAAGCTGGCTTAGATAGCAAATTTATTTACTTAAAATTATGGTGACTTAATACGGATTAAAATTTAAGAAAAAGTAAAATCTCTTATCTTCCCTTTTTTTCAGTTTAAAATTCCCATTTCTTCCCTTCTCAGCCTCTACCTTATGGGAAATGTTTTTGCACTGATAGAATATCTGAGTGGATTTTTAACTCTTCTGATGGACATTAATTTCAATTCTTATTTAAATATATATAGTTTGAGGGACAAATGTCTATGTCCTTTGCTTAATAGTAAAAGTAATTTTTATTGATTTACTTAGTATTATTAATAAGATAGTTGGCAATTGCTGTAAATGGGTTTGTAATCTCTTTCAAAGAAAGGATGCGATATAGCAAATGATCGAGCGAAATTTGATTTTATATACTCGCATCAGTTGTGGGCCTTACATACGGGGCGTTTTAAGGGACGTTATTGTAAGTGGTCGTAGTAACAAGAATCAACTGTGCTAATATTCCCAGCATTTTTGGCTTAGAATTGGGATAATAAACAATCACCTTCCCAATCAGAGGTACTGCAAATTATGCATCAGAATTTTTCTTCTCAATTAGCAGCTACCATATTCACGATGCATAGCATCTCATGACCTGTTCACGAGTCAGCCGCGATTTGAGATTCCATCAGGCTCTGGTGATAGTGGATGTAGTATCCGTTTTACACCATAATATTTTGTTATTTAAAAAATATAAGAGGCCTTTTATTCAAAATTGTCATTAAAACCTTTTATTAAAAATGCATAAAGAGAAATTAAATTTGTAAAAAACAGAATTTATGCCTTTCCTATTAAAAAAAAATGTATGAAATGTATCGAATTATGGAATGAATGTATTAAACCTATGGATATTGGAAACAACTAGGCGATGTACTTCATATTTTGATAGTTTGTCATTTGTCATTCTATATACCTAGGAAGTGTATGAAATATTAATCGTTTCATACATTGCCAATCAGCTCTAGGCGTTCTGTACAATGCCGGGTAACATATACATTTGTTTTGGGGATGTTTTATGCATGCATATTTACAAAGTGAGATATGCTGAGGGTTGACCAAATAAGATACTCCCCTAAGATAAGAAACGAGAGCAGGAAAAGAAATAAATCGCCAATAAATATTGATTAATTTTAAAAATAAAAATCTGAAGTATTTATAGGATGTAATTTTTGAATTTGACTTAGATTAAAATCCTATAAGCATGATTCTGTTTTGAACACCTCAATAAATAATAAATATGTTCTAAAGCATGATGTCACCGTTTTCACTTCTGAAGTTCTCAGAAATGAACAGAGTCAAAAGAATTATGCTAACTACCTGGTTGTTTGAAGAAAGAGACTAGAAGGGAGAAATCGCGAAACATTCAGAGAAACTACGTGATTCATCTCCCGGCATTGATAGTGCATTTGCCCAGAATCGAGCGCAGGACCTTCCAAATGCGGGAATGACGCGCTGACATGAGAAGAAAGCCTTAATTCCTTACAAATTCATTATCTTAGAAATGCTTTAATTTTCGTTAGAATAATTTTCATGAGTATTCAGGGAATTTTATTTCAAAACAGTTCGCAGAATGTAAATAATAAAATTAAATCATAATGATAAGGCTTATAAAATCCTATTGATCATATTATTTGAATCTTAAAAGTCACAGATTTAAATATATAAAAATAACATGTTATCGGTTTTCCAAAAAGTCTTAAAACTTACGATTCCATTTTAAATTGTTTTATAAGTCATTTGTATCCTCTGCTTGAAACCAAAGTACAATTAAATTAAACATGTTGACATTTTTCAGTATTTTCATGAGTTAGCATTTTTAGGTGTTAATGTTTCGCACAAACTTTGTGAATAAACATGCCAGAAGAGCAAAAAAAATAACGAAACATTGGGAACCATTTTTGCAACGCCAAAGAGTAACAAATTTTGTAGGTGAAGATATGCGGAGCAGATTCTTCATCAGTTTAAATCCAAAACATAAATAACATAGCGAAAATTAAAGAAAATGTATGGCAGCACTTAGCACTTTGTAAACGTAAACATCAATTGAGTGCGTCCACGCCGCACACATTTTTTTTCCTATTCGCCTTTTCTAATATGAGATTAGTCCAGCTCATATCAGAAATTTAAAAGATGTAATTATTATCTTTTATGGCCGGTTAAGTAAATCTTTTCATGATTGCAGGAAATTTACTTTTATAGGTTGACTTCATATTACTGCCCGATGCTTTTAAATAGTAAAATGGAAAATTAAAAATCCCAGATACAGACCAGACTAATTATAAATTCCAGATTGTCCGAGCTAATCCCGGATAACTAGCAAAAATACTAACAGATCTTTTTATAAATTAATAACCAACTGTTGTTTTAAATATTTCTCATAAAAGTTTACATGTTTCTCATAAGTTTCAAATTCAAATCAAATTCAAGCAACTCAGTTTTTAACTAATGCTTTTAAAATCAAATGCGTTTGAATTTTTTGCGCAATATATTGTGAGCGTTTAGAGTTCCCATTAAATTTATTCCTAATAATCTATTCTCCAGTTTTTTTTTTTTTTTATTTCTTGCAGAGTTAAATCAATAAAACCTTGCAATTTATGTAAACATCAGCATTCGTTAAAAAAGTGTGCTTATATACTTTCGAGTTTTCTAATGTGGGTTTTCCCCCTATCTTTCATTTAAATTTTAAAAAAATCTTGTAAGCTAATTAAGCTAATTAATGATATATTATATCTAATTAATTCTAAACGTTTTGATAGCTCTGAAGACTGTTTCTTAGTTTTTATGACATTAATGGCAGGAGATACAAAAATCTAGTAAATGTGTTTTTTATTTTCAGCATATATTAAGTCTGGGCAAATAATGCAGCATAAAAAAGGTAATTTTTTTCTTTGTTTTGTGTTGTATCTTAGAACGAGAGTCGGAAAGTACTTTTTTGACATGTAAATTTCGATGTGTTGCCATCATTTGTTTGAAAATTAAAAAAAAAAAAAGATTGCTTCAAAAAAATATCAAAACTACAATAGCATTTCGATCTGAATCGAGTCGTTTACGACTGAGCAATTAAAATAAGTTATCAAAAGAATAAAATAAGTTTAAGCAATTAAAATAAGTTATTTAAAAAGTTATCAAAAGATTTATTTTACAGTACCGATCTGAAATATGAATATCCAAAATTATTAACGTTTAATTATTAATATTTGACTTTATACACAGGCTGTTATTAATAATTATCAGTTCTCTTTTCACTTTGATAAAAGTCCAATTGCGGATTCTGGCTTTTTTGCCATTTTTGACGACCTTTGGATTTTGTTTCGTTTCGCCGTATGGGACATAAATTCTAAAACTTCTCCACGAAAAACACCCTTATAAAGAAAAATAACATTTTATTTCGCATATTTGAATAAATATGAATATTATCAGCAACGTATGAAACGGTGGTATTCTATAAAATACCTAGGCATTTTACAGAATGCCTGGCGTTTTTAGGGAAAGTATGAAATATGAGAATTATTATATACTTTCCCTAAGCATTGTATATAATACCTCGGCATCCTATAGAATGGCAAATGCTATTTAGACTAAGTATGAAAAGCTTCATGATAAGACTATTATAAAAAACACGTACATTCCTCAGATATGCAAATGTTTTTTAAAAAAATTTAAACTTTGTCATTAAAATTTTTTATTCAAAATATGTAACAAAAAATGAAAGTTGCACACAACAAATTATATGCTTTACTTATTCAAAAAACAATGTATGAAAATATATGAAATTGGGCAATGAATGTATTAAGTGTATGCATTGTGTATGAATGTTTTCAATGTATGGATTGTATATGAATGTTTTAAATGTATGGATTGTGTATGAATGTTTTAAATGTATGGACATTCGAAATGAATCGTAAATGTATTCTAGAGAATATCTAGGAAATGTGAGATTTTAAAAGTTTCATAAATTGCCGGCCAGCTGTCGGCGTTCTGTAAAATGTGTAGGTATTCTATAGAATGCCAGCTTTCATATTTTACTAGTAGCATATAGAAATGACTAATAATCTCGAGATGAGTCTCTTGATTCCGAATTGGTTAAGCTCATTTTTAAAAGTTTGGGGGAAATTTTGGTTTTGATTTTGTGATTATAGTGGTTTTAAGTAAATGTGAATTCTGTGTGGCTTCTATCGCTTTCTTTTTGAAGCTGGACTTGCGAAACTTTTCCATTCCTTGCAACCGCCTTTATATAAATCATATCTCTTGATATCCATAGGCTCAAAAAATGAACTTAAGTTACTCTGAAACTAAAGGGTTCAGTTAAGATGATTCTTTAACTTCCAGATTAATTAAGTATTTTTGTTAATTACTTGCTATAATAATTACATTTGGCAATGCGGAGAAGAGATTTCTATCCACGTAAGAAAGGGGAGGATTTCATGAAAAAATGTTAGTGATGATGACTCGAATTTATGTTGTTCGTTAGGGTAATTAATATTTTTAACAAAACTTTCCTCTTTATAGATGCGTAACAAGTGATGATATATAAGATAGCTGACTGAATACTTGCAATTCAATACGAGTTCGAATCATCGTGACGAACTGCCTCAATGTGTATTTTCTTGCTGTGTATAATGCTCATATGACCCACATTCCTTTAGAAAATTCTGTGAAAGGATCCTACCTCTTAGATAGATAACCGTCTTGTGCTATTCTGCATTCAGTTATGCAAACAAACAAGTATATTGACTTTTTTATAGAATGAGTTACAAAATAAATGTGAAAAAAGTAAATATTTTAATTGTTTTCAATTAATTATTATTTTTTGGGCAATATATTGAGATAACTAATTGGCAGTATAAAATAAATTATTTGCATCTACTGAGCGAAACAATGGAAAAAGAAACCTTCATTTCTAGTGTTTCCAGATTCATTGATTCAATAGCATTTTCTTGCACCTTTTCGGTTAATCGGGATTTCAACACAAGTTCAGTTAAGCAAGGACTATATTTTATGGTTCAATTGTAAAAATTTTGTTTTATGTGTAAAAGTATTAAAAATGGTATAATAAAATACCCTCAGCGTTATATATTTGAAGCGTTAATAAAACACAACTCGGATTTAAATCTCATTAACAATATGTGACTTGCCCACCCAACTGTTATAAAATCCCAAATGCCTTGTGGTGAAAAGATTACGATAATGGACCCTCAACCTGTATCCCCCCCTCCAGAAAACTTATTATTGTAGCATTTTTATCACCCTACCGATCCGATCTTTGAAATTTAAACGTAATTTAAAAATTCTTCCCCTGTAAAATTATCCGTGCAGACATTCTCTTTAACCTCCAGAAAGACCATCCCTGTAGCGCAGACCGCAACCATTTGTCAAAAGAAGCTCAGTTCCCAGAAGCATGCTAGCCTGGAGACCTCAGAAACAAATTTATGTACAGCCTGCCCGTTGAGCCAGACTGCGCGTAATTCCTTCCGCGACAACTTATGGCCTAGTAACTAAGGGTTTATGTTCGACCAGTTGCTATTTATTACCAAGAGACAAAAAAGGACGAGTTCCGGAGCAAAATAAAGAACAGTTTGAGTAAAGTGTTTCCAGTGGCTCTGACAGGCAGATCGCAATCGCTATACATCGTCGCCGGTGTTTCGCGGAATGACATTGTTTTTTGAATCCAGATGCCGGTTTTTTGTTTTAGTTTTATTTTTAATTTTTAGTTTTTTGTTTACATTACGTTTTGTCTTGCCGACTCTCGCTGGTCGAAGCAGGGTTGACGTGTTGGAGATGGACTTTACCTGCTGATGGCAGTCGATGTCTTCTGTCGTCCGCGTGGAGGTGAGGGTGTAATCTATGCCGAAGTTTAGCGCTACATCGGAAAAGACGTAGTAACAGGTGGGCGTTGTCTGCCATGCAATAAGGGATCGAATACAAATAGAGGATTTTTTAAATGCGCATTGATGTGCGAACTTACGTTTCAGGTCTGCATGTATCTTTCGACTGTAATATAAGAGGGTGTATCTTCTTTCTTTTCGTGTTGCTTTCACATTTAGTTTGATTTTACGCGGATAATGGCTTTAATATCTGTTCAAATATTATGTAAAATTATTGAAAAGCACACTGGTTATTTTTCTAAGCTAGAAAATTTATGATATCGAAATTTAATTGAGGTGGGAAAAATATTGATTTATGCTTTTCGCACTAAAGACCTGAAGTTTGTATAAATACTTTAATAGTTATTTGTATAGAGTTCGGGGAATTCAAAAAGAAAGAAACAAGGAACACAGACTAAAACGATTATCATAAATTATTTATTTCGTGTATTTCAAGAAATAATAATAATTCCTCCCTTCTCCATTTTATAGTTAGCTGAGAATATTAAAACTAAATTTCCAGGTTTATTTCAAGTTCAAATTTTCAGGGACATATGAATCTCTTGAAGTCGTTGATTAAGTATTAAGAATGATAATCTTCTCGCATCTTTTCCCATAATCATTTAACCAAACAAAGAAACCTGAAGAGAATAGATAGCTTAGAATCTAGGAACACTAAAGCAGGAATCTTTATTCTCCGAAACAGTCTCGGGTTCAGCAGAAGTCTTTGAATTTAAGAATTAGCAGTGTGGGTTATATTTTATTTAACACTGGAGATCACTTTTTTTTTATGATTCATAAGCGTAACTAAATCTTCAGCTTTAATTTCTTTAATAAATTGCAAGGTATTTTATGTTGAATAACATGTTATTATGATCGAAGTCTGCACTATAACTTCTTTCCGCATTCCTCACCAGAATGCAAATTAGTTGAGAGTTTTTAAAGGTTTAGAGGAGAGTTTCTGGCAGCCGCTTCTTGCTGTTAGTTACTCTTGCTATTACCAGATTCGCTTAAAGTTATATTCCGGCTTTAGAGTCTTGACATTTGAAATTTCAAAATACACTCCGATAAATATCTGAATTATCCTAAATAGGTTTTTTTATTAATATCTAGTTTTAGACTACATTACTGAAATTATAACTTTCTGTTATGTTAATTTAAACATAACAGAAAGTTATAATTAAGGTAGCGGAAGGTTCATTATAGGCTGTGCCTGTTCTACTCAATTTAAGATTAAATTAAAAGGTTAGTTGAACCTTCTTCAGTATTTGTATTTTGTTTAATACGTAACGATAATTCGCTATAAGTTTAATAGAGTCTGTAGGACTTTAGCTTCTAGATGAAGTAAAACCTATAAAATTTTAAACGAAAACTTAGATTTACGTTTTCATCAATCATGAGATTACGTTTTCATCCTCATGAGAGTCCAAAAATCTTACGTTTAATCTCATTTCTTATTAACGATTTGGTAAACTGGTTTTGTTTTAATTAATTTGGCTGGTCTTTCTAGGATTTGGTTTCTGCAACGAGCAATCTACTCCACGATGTTACCATCGAACAAATCTTCATAAAGGAAACTGTTTATATATTGGGATTTACCAAAAACTACATGCAAGCAGCCTATTCAGATGCTAGGAATCGGGCCCAAGTCACACTGTCAGTGATCTGTGGTCTTATTCTGCCAACTATTAGTAGACGACTACGTTGTAGAAATAACTGTAGTTCTGAATCTGATTGATACAGTATTGTTAGCCGTGACATTAGGTTTTTCAGGTGGCACTTTCGTATGAATTTTACATGCGCATGTTATTAGTACTTACGTAGATCGAAGTCAACTTCAAATGCTCACAAACATAATTCACTTTTTGGGATTCCTCCCATATTACGGTAGGGGCTATTAGCGGCTGAGCTGTAAAATCGTTGAACACTGGTAGTTATGACTTGGGTTCGATTCTAGACGAACAGCGTAGTTGTATGGGCGTTTTCGTGATTTTTACCTATGTGTAACGTGTATACGAACCAGTTTTCCTCCTAGTGTGTTTTTCCATAGTGAATTAAACCAAAGTAAACCAACCCATATTTTGATTTTCTGAAGTAAGAAACATGTATTCGAGAATTTTTGTTTATTACGAGTTCTTTTTCAAAAGTTTCGGCATTATGTCTTTATGGAAAACACTACCTTATCGGGATTTATACATTAGAATTAATTTCATTAATTTTGGCTAAGTATACTAATGGGAAATCAAATGATATTTTAGATGGATATTGCTTTTTTATATTGGCTGTAGTAAACTTCCCTCTCTGAGCGTTTAAGTAAGTTGGAATGTTGCTGGCGATAGAGTCGAACATTATTCGTCATTCAAAACATCGAATCAGTCAGGTTCAAATCCGATAACAGTCGCTTAGTAGCCAGTGTTTAAAACAATGAAACCTAAAGTTAACTTATGGTCCGATGCCAAGCTGATGATCTATTTTCTGCGTTTGGTAAGTGGCTATAATATTCTTTTCTTAGTATGCTACCCTGATATAAGAAGCTGTGGCCGCTTGCTAGTCCTTGATTTGTGTCCAGTCAACTAAAATATATACACTTTCAAATAGAAAGATCAGTTGTTGAATACTGGCCAACGAAAATTCAGGGTTGCAGTTAGGCATTGATAGACGGCCCCATTACAATAACCAACATCAATAACAACAGAATCATATCAATTTTTGTTTCTTGGAGATTTTTTCTCCAGACTAATCAGACGCCAAACAACCGCGAAACGGGATAGTAGTTAATGGCGCTGAATGCCGTAATGAAGGGTCCGGTTCGAATCTCGGAGAGGGCGTGGATATTTGTAACAGACGAACATCAAAAAAGCACTCAAAATAAACGGCTAGCCGAAATCTTCTCCAGAAGTTGGTGGTAGGTGAAGAGGGGTGGGAGACCCATGGACTTCCTTCGGGTGTTTTCCTTCCGAATTCCATCGGGGCTTGAAGTTTAGCAGTTAGCAAGGCCTAACTGTATCTAATATACCTAGAAGGATTCTCCTAGCACATTTACCGGGAATGACCTTAACCTTAGGTCATTTAACCAAACCTTTGGTCGTTTAGCATTTTTATCGTTGAGAACGCTGTACTACAGAGATAGTCCAATACTGCACCTTCCAGAAAGGGGTAAAAGTGAGTCCCGCCTTATGCGGATTTCGAATCTGCAAGCTAGTAGTCAGCTTGGTATTATAAGATGATTTTTGACGATAGTTGAAGAGAAAGAAGAGTTACCTACATAGTCATTCTCAAAATGAATATTTTTATATGAAATCTACGCCAATCTAAAGGTGATCCTCCCCCCTGATTTTGGTGTGTGTGTTTTATACATCCCATATATCAGCTTAGCCAATCGCCTGATATACATGAATTTATGTCGGTTTGTTTCCGCTTTTTCTTAAATTTTCAACCATTTCTTTTTTTGGAATATGATTTAATTATGAACGTTGTATTGATGAAAATGTAATTTTGTACCGTTTAAAAAATATTAGCAAGTAATGTGATATTACCTTTTGTGAATAGAACTGTAATATTTTCATTACTGAAAGTAAGAAGTTGTTTGATAATAATGAATTTAGTTAAATATATATCTTTTACATTTATGTTTTCTTCCATTCCTCCAGCAGAGGAATTATGTTCAATAGCATTGGGATCGCGCAATACTGAGCTCTTAAGCTCTTCAACTCTTACACGTGCCTCTTTTTTTATCAGCCTGTGATGGAATTCTTACTGTCTTATCGCCTCTTGTATCATGATAAATTATCGAATCTCAATCAAGAAATATGAGGAAGGAACTGCGCAGTTTTTATTTATTATGCCGTTGCTTTATATGTCAATGTTAAAAATTTTACGTTGATATCTAGTAGTCATTTTAATTTTTCGTTTAACACGAAAATAAAATGAAAAAAAATATCGAACTAAACCCAGCGATTATAAGGAACAGTAAAAATTCTAACGTAACACAAAATAAAGTAAATAATTCAGGTTAATTACTGCAAAATTTTCTCTTTCCCCTTTCTCGTTTTTAAAGCAGCCATGAAATTCTCACGAACGTTAAGTTTTAAACTGAATTTTTGTTTGTACCAAACAGAAGAATACTCTTCAATTTTTTCCTGTACATCTACTATTCTTGCTTGAAGCTTCTTCCCCCCCCCAATGGAAAAAAAGAGTTCCCTAGCGATTTCCAAGTATTGATAATCGATACATTTTTTTCACGAATGGTACCTTCTCGTAGAGCTATGGTTCTGATCGATAAATATCGATAGCTATCGATTGCCAATAGTAGCTGCGCCATAAGCGTTGTTTACGGCAGCTAGGGAGACATCGATCGAACGTAGAATCGATTAATCGATCAGATGTTGATTACAGCCAGCTTCTGTTTGGTAGGGAGGATATGCATTCGCATTCCATAGCAAAATATTGCATCGGAAATCCGATGCGATCTGCACATGTAATAGGGCACCCGAAAATCTGGAGGAGTCAGTCGTTTATTAAAGCTTCCCATTTGAATCGGGTATTTGGCCCCGAAGTGATGAATGCCGGGAAATATTCCTGCCGTATAGATTAGCTTTTCCGCCTATCAACGAGATCCGAAACGATTGCTTTGCCTAATGAAGTTCAATGAGCGAAATCACGAAGATTCCTTCCTTTCGAAAAACTTTCATTTGGTGACAATCGCCGTTGACTTCCCGTGAAGTCAATTGGTGCTTAGAATATTGAGTCATCTGATTTCAGTCTTATGATCGATCCATTTGACACAGTATTTGTCAAATAATTATGTATTCCTTCAGATCAGTTTTGTAAACTTATACAAGGCGCTGAATGTTTTATTAATTCTCAGTGACGATTATTGATAATTAAACCGTGATAACGATCTAACTGATTCATTGTTTTCTGTAAATTTATTAATCAAAAATTATCTTGCATGTGGCTTCCGATTGATTCCGTTGAATATTGATTTGAGTTACTTATTAAGGATCTTATTTTATTCGGAGCTTGAGTTAACTTCTTCAGACAGTTTTTTTTTAATAGTAAAGTACGCAAGCGTTACCTGCTTATAGAGGCTTTCGTTACATACGGAGAAAACGACAAAAAAGCCCGCACAGCCAGCTTGTTCGCCTGGATCCGGACTGGCCCACTGCTAGGCTCAGCTTTATAACTTATTTAAAATATAAGGTGTATTAGAACTCTCGTTTTAATATTTTATATTATTACAGTTCGGGGGAGGGAAATGTGAGATGTTTACTAATATAAAATATATGACAATCGGCAATTTTTATAATGAACGTCATATCTGATGTTGCACAGTGATTCAAGAATGCATCCCTATAATATCTGTAAAAACCCTATACCATTCCTAGTGCAAATTTAATCAAAACTGAAAAATTCCAGCAGCACCATTTTCCCTAAGAATATTCATTTGAAAATGCTGGGGAAAAAAGAACTGGAAGAAAAGTATGAAAAACATTTTGATACTTGAAAGCCGAAATTCTGAATGTAATAATATCTTTAAATTCAATTTGTTTCAATAAAGAGCAATCAACCGGATATATATGTTGGATCCTAAACTGCTATATATGCTTATGCTAAGGCACAACACCTTTTTGGAAAAATACAGACACATCTTAGTACTGAACAGTAGAATCTGCCCAATTGTTTGCTTGCTGCAAAAGCTTTCTGTGAATGGATACACAAAACCTTTAATTTTTTTCCTGAAAAATTTGGTTGGTTAATTAAATTCTTCAAAACTGTCTGTCTAATGTAAGAGATGCCTTCGTGGTAGATACTGAAATTTATATTTTATTAATTATATATCATAACATTTATTTTAATAATTCTGGCTTTATAATTTTTAATTAATTTTAGTAATTATGGCAGAGCACTTGATAGCTGTATTTGCCCAAGGCAGAGGTCTAAAACTTGCAATTGAGCTTATGCGTAACTGCTATTGAAGCAGAAAAGAATGAATAGGTTGGTGCTTTATGCTTGTAACGTAAGGTCAGGTGACTGGGGCAATGTGGAAGAATTTCCCACTTTTGATAAATAAGTAAATTTAGTTTGCTGGCCGACAGGGAGCTTCCGTCCCCTGAAATTTCCGACCAATGTTAAAACTAAGTTATTTAGTATAACATAACGTACTACAATTACCTGAAATAAATGGCAGTCTAAAATTGTATATTTAGCTGTCAGTGCGACTGAATTACAAAGTATAATCATAGAAATGTCTTGCAAGTACGAAACTTCAGACAGAAAATAAATATAACTCGTTCGGCTTTGTGTTACTATCATTATTGCTTTTACATGTTTTAATAAATATTCAGTAAGCGAAATTTAAAATTTATTATTATCATTTTTATTTATTTTTGCTGTGTTAAAAATATTTATACATTTTGTTACAAATAATCTTCCGGCTTGTCAGATGTTTCCAGTTCGAGGATTCAACCCGTATGGAATTTGAACTGAGACCACAGGCCTAAGGCAAGAAGCCCCACTAATGCCGAATTGCTGAAATCCCTAAAATGATTTCGAACTGGGTTCACCTCCAAGTGAACGGGCTGGCTGCAGGGTTTGGTTTCGCAATTTTCCTCATGTATAACGTTAATACAAGCTAATTTCCCTCAGAAAGTCCTTCACGAAGGCATCCATCCCCCCTAGGCAGAGAGCATTTGCATGCTTTTCGATATTCATATAATCTAACCTTACTAAGATAAGGAATATCTTCACGGCGGCAAAAGGTTCTTATTTTTATACATTTAATTCCTTAATTGCGTTTGAGAACTATCTGTGGAACTATTTGTGGTAGCTTTGTAAGCTTTAAAGCTTTGTAGAAGACTTTTTTAAGGGAAACTAGATTATATTTAGGCTGAACATTGAAAACATTAGAAGCTTTACTCAGCCAGTGCTTCAGTCAGAAGAAACTAAGCCCGTCACAAATATGATCCTCTCTAAGGTACACATATAGGTCCTTATTCAGCACGGCCGAATAGGTTAAAAGAAAAATACGGTAAATTTACCACAACTGAAATGATGGCAAAATATCGGGAACGGTTCAGAAAAGCATCACAGCTTAAAATATATACATACAAAGCTCGTATAATGAAAAACCAGAGCGTAGCTTAAAATATGTAGCATAAATGAACCTTACAAGGTTCATCATGGTCCCAGATATATCCACAATGCGGAAGGCTTATATTCGTGGCATTAAGAACTTTATCAATTCTGTTTGTTGATAAACATGCGTAACACTGAACAGAATATTAAATTTTTTAATGCTTAACAGCATCCGCGAACACCTGTTAAAATGATCCTATAAACTGCTTACTCGAAAAACACGTACGATAATAATCTATTTATCACAGTTTCAACTCCCCGGGACAAGTTTGATATGCTTTTAGAACGTAGAACTCCTTAATGGACAAGCTGTATGTTTCACGCATACCAAACAGTTAGCCCAACTAACCGTATCGCTTCATTATTCAGTCGCTAATTGGAGAAATAGGTTGTCCAGAGACGTCTTATCTGGACTCCTCTTCCACGGATTCGAGACTGAAGATTCCTCGAGAAACAAAAACAGTCCTCCCTCCCCACTGCTTCCTCACGATATCGATTCAAGAAAGGAGGAACAGACATTCACCGTTTTAGATTGAAGCTGATCGCCTCCATAATGGAAGGCCGCCCTTAGGCCCCGTCCTATACATCAAGAGCGGCGTTCTTAACACCGCCCGACTCAAATCACATGACCGATATTTATTGGCATATTTCTGTTATCGCCCTTCTATCCGCAGCAAGAGTGTTATAAATCGCACCCTCGTTCGTCTAACAGTCATCTCAGCCTCTTCGACGATATTGTGTTCGGGGATGGTGGCGTGAAAAAGAGGAGGAAAGAGAGATGGTATTCATTTTAAAAATTTAGCGTCAGATAGTGGCCACTTCAATACTGCGTCATTTTCTTTCTTGGAAGGATGGATATTTTTTCCCTTCCCTTCACATCCTCTTCCACGTGTTAAGATCTCCTTTTCGCAGATGAAATGGATATTTTTCCTCGGAAGTCGCATTTTTCATATCTCTTTAGGTTGCTTTTCTGCGAAGTTTGCCTGGAGTAAAAATAGCGTTCCTTTCTTTTCTATTGCGCACGCGAGGTAGTAGTGGAGGATGAGTAGAAAGAGCTGTAGACTTAGAGCCAAATTGGATGAAGGATGAGGAAAGCATCCGTTCAGAAGTGTGGTCACTGATGTTAAATGGACGGGAAAGATATTGCTAACTGCCTGACTTATTTTCCGGTATTCTGTGCAATTTTTTATCCCAAATTATACCAATTCTTTTCCTAATAAGTTAATATGATAAATCAGCTAATCTCTTTATGTTGAAACAGATACCAACACTTTTTAAAACATCCAGAAATCTTCAAATCTGAATAAACCCATGAATAATCACGCCTAGATTACAGTGTGCACATATCATTAGTCATGGAACACCGGCCACTAGTGACGACCGTATGACCTTTGCCCAATTTCAACCCAGTTTTGATTGAAAATTTTTGTACGCTGTTGAAAAAGCAATTTAATTAGCTTTCAATATTATCAGCTTAAACGCACCAGAAAAGCTATATAAAAAGATGCAAATGTATAGATCTTGATTAGATGCAGTGTACGTTATAGTGTAAAACAGTATACGTTACATTGCAGAGTAGTATATATTGCAGCATTTAGGCACATGCATTCTAGTGTTCTAACGTGTACATTCATTTGTTTTACAATGCGTGTGACGGGTTTTGCAGTGGCGTCTTAAAAGTATTACAGGTGTCCTGGGCAATGTGCTGGGAGCCCCTTAGGCAACCTCACACAGTGACAGGTCCGGGCGTCTTACAAAGACCACTTTCGGGCATAGTCCGGAATCTGCAATTGTACAAAGGCTTTCACTCACAGAAAAAAATTGTAAAAAGATTAGCACGGAGCCCCTATGCTCGTGAGGCTCCATTAAAAATGGGCTCATCCGTTAAGACAACCCTGGACACTTGTACAAGTAATATACGACTGGTGATACTAGTATATGTAACATAAAATTATGATAAAGAAATCGAGCTTACAGTGTTTTAATTATTCGTTTTCTGTTAGCTTTGATTGCAAAAGCGCCCATCAGCAATCTAGTGGCAAAATCGCTGCACACCGGTAATTTGACTCGGGCTCAAACACTGGCGAACGGGTTGGCTTCATGAAAGTTTTAGTGTTTTTCTCCATGTGTATCGTAAATACGAACCAGATTCCTTTAAAAAGTTCTCCGCGAAGGCATGAACTCTCTTAGTCAGTTATTCCGCGTGTACTTTGAATAAAAATAATTCAATCCGATTCAGTTGACTACAGAAAACATGATAAACAGAACATTGCCTTTCTGTTGTCAAAAGAATCACAAATTTAAATAATTAGAAAGGACTTCGACCCTGTTAACATTGCGAACATATATACTAACGGGCACATATACATCTAGGAATGATTTTGACTTCAAATAACGAGGTTAAAACGGAGCATACTATCTTCTAAGATAATTCCATTTGTAAACATGCTTTATCAGTATTCATATATTGACTGCTGCAAAGAGCCCAGTGATGCAATAAATTCACCTAAAAAGAAAGAAATGTTGCTTTTTGTACCTTATGTGTGACTTGGAAGAACAGTGGCTCGAAGAAGTTAGATTAAGGCAGTGCTGACAGCTGTTAAGAGCTGAAGTTTGCAAATTAAACCCAGGGATGAATATAATTGTCTGCCATATCTCTCTTTCATTAAAGTTAAGACGGAAAGCGAGAAATTCCTAAATAATTGCAAAGCCAAAGCAAGGAATGAATGAGCATTGTTTTCTCATTATCTATATTGGATATCGATATTAGTATATTCGAGACTTGTGTCGACGTCGCAGAAATATCAGTTGATTAATATCGATTCTTTTAAGTATAGATATTCGATTCTATTTTGATAAAGTGTGATGTTCAATTTTAAACTAGTCTAAATATGTAAATTAATGCAATAAGATAATGACAGAGTAATACGTAGTAAAATTATTCCATACCTTTAGTTATTGTGAACGCTTTAATTAGATTGACTGGAAGTGGTTCAAGTACTTTTATATCTTTAGAAACACTAAAAATAAATTTTGTTTTCGCTAGCCTTGAACATTCTATTTGGAGTTTAATAAAGATGTAGTTTACTGTGAATTGAGATTATCCAGCAACGTTTACTCTGTGCTTAATAATTAGAGAAAATTACGTTTATAGGTAAAATAAAGAGCCAAAAATATTCTAAATAATTTTTTCTTCATGTTTATGATTGAAGTGGCTTTACAGGTATCTTTAAATGAAATGCGTTGAATGTTATGCGAAGAAGTAAAGCATAAACAGAGTGTAAAGTTACAGTCTCTTTGATTGTTTTGTTTATATGCTTTGGGTTTCTGTTGTAAGGGGAAGCTTAAGTCCTGTAGGCTCTGTTAAATAAATAGATACTTATCGCTCCGTCTTAAACAGCTCACAAAATACTAAAGAACGTTAATAACCTTTTTCTAATTTTATCATAAAATAACAGAATAGGCACAAATTGGACGACAGACTAAACTTCCATTACTTGTGGATATTTAAATTAACTTAAGAAACAATTAAATTCAAACGTTGATAACGTAGTCTCTGACTACACATAGAATAGACTAAATTAAGCTGGCTCGGATATTTTAGCTGTGCGTATTTTAAAATATCAGCTAGAGAAGCGTTAAAGTCGGAATATCACTTTTAAGTGGAGCTAACGAGAATACTGACAGCAAGACTCTGATACTAGAAGCTCTAAACTAAAGAAACAGGGGGAAAAGTTGTGGTAAATACTTAATCATAATTAACTGGTTAATTAACATAAGATACCTTACAACTTATTTTGGTAGTTTATAAATTATCAGTGTCATCATAGTTTCACTAACTGGAATAGAAAGAGTAAAAAAAATTAATTTAAAATACATGTTTGCCAGAGACAATATGCCCAGACAGAGTGATATATGATAACACTTGCAAAGTCCTAAAGCGTTAACGCATATTCCACTCTGAGGCAATCAAATGATTGAAATACGTTTTTTACTGAATAAACCATTGGAAAAACGATGCGCGATTTTCTTCTGTCATGTACACAGAGTTGATGATTTTTTATTTTTCAGTTAGCATCTTAATTTTATATTCATTGTTGTTGACAGATTACCTGTTTTCCTTTACGTGGCAACACTAATACCAGTGGGTGGCCTTCTGCAGCACACTGGAAAGCATAAAAATTCCAACAGAGCTGGATTGACAATTAAGAAACATAAACAAATGTTTAGGGCATCAACGAAAGGGAAACTAAAAAAAGGTATTTACAGTCTCAAGAAAAGGTGACACCACAAAACATTCTTGGTGTCGATCTTACCATGGAAAGTATGGTCCGGCTAAAAAGATCAAGAGTGAAAGAATGGAGGAAAAAAACAAACTTATGTAAAATATATGGGGGCACCAAAATCTTTGAAGTACTTAGGGCTTTTAAAAGCCTTGATCTGGCCTTCGACCAAAAGGTTTTTCTAACCAAATATCTTAATATGTAAGCTTTCCTCAAATGCAATAAAACTTCACTTGACTGAACATCGATTTATTGAGATAATAAAATACTGAAACGGTGAAATAAAGTAAGACTAAATTAATAAAATCGAAAGTTAATTGTTTTCACTTTTTAGAGCGATTTTTCGTTTTCTCATTGTTTAGAAATAGCAGGTATATTTTATAGTGAAAATAAGAGATCGCAGTATATTTGTATGAAATCCATTGCAAGTTGGTGCAGTTGGAACAAGATGCCGACGATTTGTAGAATAATTCGTTTCTGTAAACAATTCTTTAGCCTTAGTGAATCTTCAAGTTTAAATTATTCAGTCGAACTATTTATACTATTTCCCAACATACATTTGAATTATTGAAATGGACTTACAAACACAAGAGGTCACTTAGAGGCCTAATTCTGTCAGTGAAAGCCAAACTGTTAAGGGTATTCATTGATCCATACGATTCCCATTTGGACTTTTACCGATAATTCCTACAGGATAATAAACTGGGCTATAGCAGAAAGAAAGGCCACATTGAAATAATCCTTCGCTTACATCGAGCGGCAGTGAATCTGTCAGACTAAGTCCTCCTAAAATAGAATTTAGTTGTAATAAACAACCACTGCAATGGATTTGCTCATTACAATTTAATTCTGCGTCATCAAATAATCGATCAGATAATAGAGGACAGTGGTTAGGATTTGAAGCAGAACTTGGCCCCGTTTCAAGATTTTGTTTCCTGTAGTGATCCTTAATTACAGAACAGATCTGCACTTTTTCCAGCTGCAAAATGACCCCAAAGTCTCCTAAGGGATCTAAAAGAAATCGACTGCTGTTGTGAATCGAAATTTGAATATTTTGTTCATAAAGGGCACTAATTAGATTTTTTGGGTTGATTAATTTTTTAGCCGGCCTCTTAATCCTTATTTTTGTTGTGTGCTTATTTGTTTATAGATTTCAGTGATTTCAGGAAATGAAATAATCTCTTAATTGTATTCCACAGAAATAATTTAATATTTAATCCGAAAAATTGTGCAATATATTTTTTACAGGTACAGTTATCGAGCATCACTTGTGTATTACAGTTTCCTTCAGAAAAATCATCTTTGAGATCTTTCTAGGAGAACTGCCCTGTATTTATTTAAAGTCATCCAAAAGTCTGTCATCATTTAAAGAATTCGTATTTCATCGCATTTGCAGTGCACAGCAATGTGATTTGAGTAGAAATACATAATAGTTATGGTGTATTTTGCATGAAGTTTTTTTAAGTACATGATCTTATATTAGAAAAGGCGATATTATAAAAATGTGTGTCCTGCGGACGTACTCAGCTGATTAATGTTTATTAATGTTTAACAATTTTTTCACCCAAAACATTGTGCACGGTGAAGGTTTTGATTAATAACATGAGTTGATTTGTTTATTCACTTTACTGCTTTGTTGCGCAAAGTCATGTTATATGGTAAAGCAATAAAATAATGAATCCGCCTTTATTTAATATTTATTTAACATTATTTATTTATTATTTAATTTTGTTTAATTTTATCTCCAAGTCTCAAAATGTATATATAACTTTAATGTTATGTTTATTTTCTACCTATTAATTCTCCCATTCTCGCTGCCATACAATTCATACCATAATGCGTTTCACGTGTTCATTTATTAGTTTCGTTAGAACAGATTTGCTTCGCTTTTAATAGAACACGCTTCTATTTGCTTCGCTTCGCTTTTCTATTTGCTTCGCTTGTACCTCACAATCAATGCTAAATTTGGCAACCACCATTATAGACTCAACTGCGGAGATAAGCTAAGGACATCGGTTGAGGATAAGCTAAGATCTTATACAGGGCATGAAGGAATATTTGGGTTGACATCAGTAATATTTGCTGTCGGATAGTGTCTTTTATAGTGATGCTAAGTGATCTTTTCATACCCATCTGAGGAAAAGTCAAAGGTTTTTCTATCATGCAGTTCGGGATAGAAAAATCTTTCTATTACGAAAGTCGATACATCCATCTTACATCAGTTTCTATCACGGAGTCGGTACATCCATGTAGCAGAAATTGAAGACTTGTGATCCAACAAAGTTATGGTTGATTTTTCAGAATTTCTTTATAAAAAAACACTAATGACACTGAAATGGAACCGAACTAAAAATATGATGGACGTTAATTCGTTACTAACTGGATTTGGATAACTAGATGCCCCTCCCCCTCAGTGTTTCTTTTGATAAGAGGGGAATGAAAGCCATAAGCATTACTCCAATTCCAGCCAGCAAATTGGAAGACATGAGTTAAACCATTTTTTCAAGATTTTCTTCTTCGAGGAACCTAATAATTTGACAGCTTGAGTAATCTCTTAAATAAAATTCACAAGTTTTAGGTCTGATGCTCTGGATAGTCAACTCCAGAGCTCTGATGCTCTGGATACAATCGAGACTTACTCAAATTCGGTTTAAAAGTTGATGGTGAGCTTTGTTTTTAAATTAAGTAGGATAAAAATCAGCTCTACATAGATAAAAACTGGCATTTTAAAAACCAGACTAGGAATAATTCATTTTTGTAAAAGCTCAGTATAACTCTAACTTATGATGAAAGTAATTTAGCAAAGCTATAAATTCAAGTTCCCAAGATCGTATAACACATGCTATTTTAACTCAAACATTTAGGTGATAAATTTCGTTTATTATAAAAAAACGTAATGTTATGCATACTTGCTTTACCATGTATTGTATACTCAAAGAAATACATTAAAATATTTATTGATTTGTGAATCATCTTATATATAAAATAATTAGAAAATCATTATGACAGATTCTTTTTGGCAAAAATTAAATAAATAAAATGATGGCACCGATGACTTATTAATAACTACATGATGTCTTTGTCTATCTTTTAAATTGAAATAATACACAGTGATCGTCTGTAAAACGGTTATCCGCAGTTTGTTGATTTTGTACATCTTATGTGTGAAGTTTCTTTAGATAGGTGCCGTCGAATACCAGGTTACTTTGTTCTCAGCACTACTAATCACTTTCAGATATGCCTGCCTTAAGAAGCTGATCGTCACCAAAGGGATCACTTTATTATTATCAATGCAAGAAAGATATTTTAATAAGTGGTCATAAGATTCTTTGTAAATAGTTACAGTTTGAACGCTAGTTTCTTCGTCATTTACAAATAGCATCGTTATCCTGCAGAATATTTTTTTTATTGTCTAATTTTAACAAATGTCTGACTGATTATTTATTAGCTGTACGCAGAGTTCTATAAATAAATGTTATAAGATATTTTCTCTCCTCTTTCCACTTGCTTTCGGCAATCGGGAGGTCCAGTATTCGAATCTTGGCGACGATATTGCACACTTTTACGTTCGCTGCATCGCTAAACCTAACGACTTTATATGTGATACCCGAACTAAAAGCTGATGGATGATAATCGTCACCACCAGGATTTGGTAATTGGGTCCCCTCCTTTTCAACTGCCCATTAAAAGGGGGAGTATATAAGGTATTTTTCCTGCTTTCCACCTGTCTTCGTGATGTAACTAGAAAGCACGTCTGATTGGCAATCAGGAGGTCGAATTATGGAGAGGATACTGCTCACTTTTCACATCTCCTGCCACCAAATGACTTGAAAAGGTTTAGATTCTGGATTTATTGCTCAACCTTCCTTCAATCAAATAATAATCAACGTCTAACCCGAATATTATAATTCCACTTTTTTGTCCTGTGCAATATTTAGAAGTATGAAAGTTATAGAAATCAAAAATTTAATCTTACGATTAACTAAATGGATACTGTCTTTAATTTAAGTATGCTTTTAATAGCAATGCTTTCCTTAATCCAAGCGCATTCATTTTGACGAATGGTTTCCGTGAAAATAAAATCAGAACTCGATAATGAGACATTATTTCTGTAAAATAGCGCATACGATTCCTCTTTCAGGTTTCTCATTTCTTTCGGAGAATGAATAGCTGAGAAGTTTTGCTAAATGTATAATTAGATGGCCATAAATAGCGTGAAAATGGCAGCTTTGTAACTATGCTTTGAAAGACAGCAGTTCAACAGCTATGCTTTAAATGCAGATACGTAGAAAACCTAACAAATTTATTTAAGTTCTGCGAAGGATTCTGAGCACTATTGTTCACTTGCTGATAATACAGGGTAATTCAAAATAATTAGCTCAATTTCTGATCAATATAATTCCATACGTGTGAACCGTGTATGGATCTGACACAAATCAAAAGAAGAAAGGAAATCTCATTTAGAATACCAGGAACATGCTGCTGGTATTCTCTGACTGAATGAAATGCTGGGCATGTTCGTATTAATGTAACCACTTAAAGTAGAAGTCGCCAAATTTTAGGAATGTGCCAAACATTGGTAACCGTGCTTAAAGCAATGCCTCAGGGAAGCAACGTCGCCGTTTTCGTATGCATTCTTTAGTTGCATTCTAAGTTATAAAGGAGTTTATAGATAAGTAGTGATGTTTTTTGCATAATCTCAGTTTTAACCCATTAGCCGCTGGTGTTGCGTTGACGCAACGGTCAAACTAAATGGGTATATAAATATAACTACATAAGATATTTTATCAGCAGATGATTTTGTGTAGGGAATATTATGAAGATTATTTCTTTAAAAAAATATTTGCCTTCAACAATCATTTTGTTTATAATAATTAATCTCATACTTTAATCAAAATTTAAGCAAAATTTTCGACCGGGTATTTTTTCTGAAAATATTTAACGAAAGAATCACCGTCTTTATGAGTGATCTATTTTTAGTCAAGGTCACCGTTTATCAGAACTTTACATCCGTCAGATATTTATATTTTTGTTGGGAAGGGAGGGAAAACAGGTGTTGCGCTGACGCAACGTCAGCAGGAAACATGTAGTCAATCTCCTTTTTCACTCATTCCTTTCGATGTTCTGGTTATTTAAAAATGCCTAGAACGAGGTATTTTACATTAGAAGAAGCCCTTCAAAGATTTTTTGATGAAGAAACAGATGATGATAATGTTAATAATGACCAGAATGAAACTGATATTGTTGTTGTTCCCCAGAAATTGCAGAAGTTAGTGACAAAGAAGAAAGGAATGGCAATGTTTTAAATAATGATAATGATATTTTACCAAATGATACTGATGGGGAAGTTGAAATTCACGTAAGAAGTAAGTTTCAGCCTTCTAAAATCAGTTATAGTCATACTAAAAAGTTTAAAAAGCAGAAGACTGAAATCTTGAAGTGGATAAGAAAGGAAGTGTTAGTTATGTCTCAGTTAGAACGTGAAGAAAGAGATAGAAGAGAAATTATAAAAGACAAAATACAAGGTAAAACTAGTGCGCAGATTTTCGATTTTCTTTTTGGTTTAGACATTTACTCTTTTCTCGTTGAACAGACAAATATATACGCTCAGGAAAAAGAAAAAAAAAGTTATTGCATCTGAAGCCTATATGAGAAGATTTATTGGAATAGTATTGCTTACAGAATATCATTCTTTACCTCAAGAAAAAATGTATTGGTCTTTTGATAAGGACATTTCTGTTCCTGTTATATTTATGATAACGAATCGATATCCCGTTTGCCGTACAGGAATATGAAGCAGAATTTGCATTTGAAAAATGTCAAATTGACAATACTAATAAATTATACGAGGTGAGACCATATCTAAACTTACTAAATATCACCACTTTTTACTACTGGAAATATACTCTTTTAGATTTCAGACATGAGAATGTATTATTCCTTTTGCAAACTCCTATTGAGAGTGTAGAATTAGCCAGAAATAGATCAGCAACAGGAAGACCTAGTAAATTCAGCATTCAAAAACCATTGCATGGAGATGGTAGGCATTTTATCGTAAAGTCTGTTGATAACAAAAGACTTTGTTGTAAAGAGTATTATAGCCAAACTGTTTACAGATGCAAAGTATGTAATGTAGCTTTACATCATGATTGTAATCAAGCTTTTCATGCTTGAATCTTTCAAATGAAATAATCTGTATTTGTAAAAGAAATACAATGTATATTTTAATATTAAATTAATTACAAGTAAAGTGATTTGTAGATTTATAAAACGTTATACAGCTGAAAAGTAATCCTGCGCTCCACTCAAAAGAAACATCACACGGATACAATCTTACTCATTAAAACATCCGTAGTCTTATTTCGCTGACATTGCGCGAACTCAACACTCGCTTTTTCCACAAGTAAGAGCATTTTTTTTATTTTCAATGTAAATTTATGTTATAAATGCTTAATTAAATATTTGTTATTATTTTCATGAGAAAAGAAACATTCCTTGTAGTTTTGGCGGTTAATGGGTTAGGATATGTGGAATTTTCAGCAACGTAAAAAATTGCTATAAAATTTCTGCAGGAATACAGTATTTTACCGCAAAATCGCTAAACAAAACAAAGACGAGATATGTTTGATAGATAGCTAGTGAGCAATGCCGTGTTTGTGCTATTCTCTGATGGTTTTTAAGCAAAAACTGATCGATGTGTACATGGGGAAAACAGTGCAAAAAGTTATAGAAGGTTTCCGAAAAAAAAAAACATAAGGATATTATTTTTGATAATCATTATTTAATAATTAAAATTTATATTTAAATTGCTAAAGTGTGTTTTACTATAAATATGGATACTTCAGCAATATGTTTTAAAAAAAGACGCGAAAATCGTTAGCTTGCATCTGTTAAGTAACTTTTACCTTTTCAACTATAAAAAATTGACATATTGCGCCAAGGTGGTTGCGTTAATACGTTTATTAAATGCTCAGTGTCGCGTTATATTAATAAGAATGAGTTCAAAGACTTCGTTTTCATAGTTAAGCTCTTTGGTCACCGGTTTTTATACGGTGCCCATTTTTCTTCTGCCGGGAGATAAATTTAAGTTCTTTCTTAAAAGATGCGCTTGAGCAAGTATGATAAGCAAGTATGACTATGATTATCCTCTTTACATGCGTCATATAATTAAAGAAGTGATGTAAAACACATGTATGTAAAAAATGGAAGGTTTTATGTTTTATCTGTAATTTCATTATACACTTTATACTTTCGTTGTTTTTTGTAGTTCAGTGCTTGTAAATTTCAGAGACAAAGCCATTTGAAACTGGTTCAGGTATTTTTAATCACCTTGTATGAATTGTTTCGAAGGTAAATTTTTAAGGACCTTGCAGAGGATCTTTAATGAAAATACTTTCTTTGAGATAAAATTGGGAAAAAGAGCATTTTATTTGGTTATCTTAAGTATCATGCGTTAAAATATTGTTGCGTGCGTACGGGTTTGCAATAAATTGAATGTTTAAGTCCGATGAAAAGTACATAAAATTTGTTCTTATCACAACAAATAAAACAAAATGCTGAAATTTCCTCAGGGATATTCGTACAATATAGCAATATCTCACAGTAGTTATGTTTTAAACTACTGAAACGTTGAAGAAAACTCAATTCAAAACACTGAGAAAGCTAATCCGATCTCACCGCGAATTCACTACAATCAATAACAGCACTATGTAAACAACTGAATTGAGATGTTTTTCTTCGGCCTTTCTAAGCTTTTTAATCCTGCACGAGAACATTCTGGTATCTTCTCGATTTTTCTGGATAGCAAAAGGGTACAATTACGAGATATCTGTTTATTAAGTGTTAAATGCGCGTGCTCCTGTATTTTTACTTTTTCTGTGTAGCTTTCTCTTGAAACTTGCACGGGGAAATGAAAGAATTTAAAATAACAATTCTACTAAAATAGCAAACTAAATACAAAAAATACAAAAACCGTAACACTGCCCCTTTTCCAAGGACTGCACGTCCCGGGCAATACAATCCCTGGACAGGAAGCCAAACTTGCAACTAGGGCATCAATACAACAATAAACATTACATTACAATAACAAACAACATAAACAATAATTACAATAACTAACTTAAATCAAACACTATTATCAAATACTAAATACAAATAAATTACTATCAAAAACTAAATACAAATCAAATACAGATTTAGAAATAAAAAGGACCATGATCTTACACTATTTACAATACTATACAATACGTACTATGGCCATAGCAACGAGCTAACCTGTCGCAATGAACGACTTTAGATTTAGAGTTCGATGACTTACGGATCCGAAACACAACGTTGTTCAGTCTGTTCAGGACTGTGTAAAGACCATCTCAAGTTGACTGTAATTTAGGACTGTGTCCTTTCCTTCGAATCGGATTCCACAACCACACCTTCTCTCCTTCGTTGAATCGATGTCCAGCAGCTGTCGTGTCGTATCGGGTCTTTACTTTTGCGTCGCCATGTTGACTCGCTCTTGCATCATTTCAAACCGGGCCTGGAAATCTTGGATATATTCTTCAAGCGATGATCAAACAGAAGATCACAAGGCAGACGAAGGTCACGACCGAAGAGCATCTGAGATGGAAAATAGGCGGTAATCTTACGTTTCTCTTCGACCCTAGTATGATTTCGGCAATTTTCTGAACAGGGTCTTTCAGACAAGGCGTCGGCGCTTCCAGGTGAGGATCCCTTCTGAGGGTGAATAGGTATGTCCTCTGATTCTGAAAGCAGGCTGTTGTTTTTCAAGTTTAAAGAAAATTGTATTTCCTTAAAAAGTCCAATCCGAGTATGCAAGGATCTGTAATCTTTGCCACGTATGCCGTGAGATGGTAGGCGGCACTTCCAAATGTGATGTTCACGTTTAACTTCCCATCTATGTCAATTTTATCACCAGACGCAGTCTGGAAGGCAACAAAGGGTGGCATCCAAATGAGTAACTCTCTCCTCTATTTGTTCTTTTACAAAAGAAACTCTTTCTTCAATTTCTCCAACTTTATTTTCAACCGCGTCTATTCGGCCTTCCATAGCCTAATATTTGTTTTCTATTATGCAAGTAATTTCCTTTCTCATTTCTTCTTGACTTGCTTGAACGACTTTCATTTCTGCTTTAACATATTCTTGGCCCGTTTCCATTTCCTCTTTAAAACAGAGTTGACGGCCCCTTCCATCTTCTCTTGGAATGTAGCAAATGCAATCATCAATTGCTTGAATTCTTATTCCATCACTCTTATAATTGGCATTCAATATCTGTTCAGTTGTCCAGTTCCGACACAAAAAAGGTGCTGCGTGCGTACTGGTTCGTAAGAAATTGAATGAAAAGTGAACAAAATTTATTCTTATCACAACAAATAAAACAAATCTCTTTATTAAATAAAATAAAATATAAATATCTCTTTATCAATAAAAATATCTCTTTATTAAATGTTAAATGCGCGTTGCTCCTGTATTTTTACTTTTTGGGCGAAGCTTTCTCTTAGAACTTGTCGCGCGCAGCATTGCAAGGGGAAATGAAAGAATTTAATAACAATTCTACTAAAATAGCAAACTAAATACAAAAACCGTAACAATATTGTAATTATTGCTTCACATGTGGGAATGCCATTCTTGAAGACATATCTTCGATAACCATGATAAAATAGTTTAAATCAAAGGCTTTTTAACTAGGTCCCGTGAAGAACATTTACTTTTGTCATGGGTTATTTTGTTGGAGTTTTTTTTTTTTTTTTTTGGTTAAAATCCTACGAACAGTTTTTGTACTTATGTCCTGCATAACATAGATGTGATGAGAATAAGGTTGGAGCTGCTTTAACTAATGTAGAGATAACACTTTTCCAGTATAGCCAATTGTTCTGTTTCATCGCAGAAAGTGTGTAAATCGCATAACCAATATAATATTGTATTTTATTGTGGCCTATTTTGACGGCTCACACTGAAATCCAGTTGGTCTCCTCAATTCATTTGTAAAAGTAATGCGTAAAGAGTCTTATAATCCAATTAGGTGGGCTATCATGTTCGCTTTTTTGTAAATTGAAGTTCATTTTATGTCATGAAGTTAAAAGTTGTCTCAAATATTTTGGTTCAAAGTTTTCAATACTGCATCAACGTATATTTAAATTTTTTTCAATCATATAATCAGTTTTGTCTGGCACTTTGAAAACGATTTTGTAATTCTAAATTGAGTTTACTTATTTTTGAAAAACCGTTCGAGTTGCATAAAACATTTTTGGAGGAGCAGCTCATCAATGTGAAAACACATATATACTTACCTTTTTAAACATATATATCTTTATATAAACAACACTATACATTTAACGACTTTAAAAGAAGAACAAGTTAATTTAAAACAAAATTCCACAGTCACACTTGTAATGTTGCGCGCTTCCAACCTGCACGCAACAATAGTGGTGACTGCTATGAACTGGAAAATATACAAAGTTTTGAGAAGGGTTTAAATCCCTTTTTATTCAACTTTAGCAATTACAGATGCGTGCTCTTGACGCTCACAAACTACGCCGACCCGGCGGTAAAATAAAAATAAGAAACTAAAAAGGAATAATAACAAGTGACTAACTACGAGGCTCTCTAAACGTAACTAACATAACCGCGTTCTAAGATGCCACTGACAATTCAGCAAACTTCTGAATATTACGTTGAAAGATTTAACAATCTGCCAAGGTAAGCACACAGGCCGAAACGCGTGGTTCTTCAATTTCTAACTAGCCACCTCCACGCTCGTGAAGCAAGAAAGCACACCTTCGAACTCGTTTCCCTTCTATTTTACTCAGATTACTTCCGCTGACAATTTGAATCCTTGCGCGTTCTACTAAAATTTACATACTCTGGCATTGGCAATTCCAGGGGAAAGTAAGGCTTGACAGGAAAGATAGTTTAAACTTAAAATAAATCTAAACCCTACATTTGCCGCTGCCAAAATTTGGTAAACTTGGAAGCAGGTCCTAGAAACGACCTGTTGAAAAGTTTCCACAATTCTGAACTAAAGTTTAAGAGCGTCGTTTACATAAAAAAACTGTTTCCTCACAAAAGGTAGAATAAATTTCTGTAGATACTTATTTAACTCTCTCTTCTTACAGCAACCTTTCCTAGACTTCAGCAATCAATCTGTTCTCTTCCTTCCAGCATCTGGAATTAATAAGTATCAGTATCTTTTTAAATACATTATAATTTACACTTTCTTGACACTGAATAAGTTTTTGTTTTTGAACGATTTATTTTCCTGAGTTACTGCTTAATTCACATTCATTCAAGTATTCAAACATGAATTTAACTTTACCCTGGCTCTCCACCATGTGTGGTGTCAAACGGGAATATTCGTGTTTTAGTATTGCAACACTTCCCCTAACCACAATGATTTGTTAGAATTCAACGACCAAATAGACACACCTTACTCGACATTCTACAACTCGATGGGCTATTTTAACATTCTTAAAATTCAAGTGTAGGTGGAGAACCCTACAAAACACATTCATTCTAACTTCCCCCTCATTCATCTTTAGACATGCAGGCTCTCGCTCTAAAGCATGATTTTATCTACAGTTTAATACTTAAATTTGAATTCATTTCTTTTGAGCATTTACTTTTAGCATCTAAAATTTTATGCTTCTAGACTAAATTCTACTTTTACATAACTTTCAAGTATTTACGTATATTTACAAAATTCTAATCCATATGATTTTTACAATTTACCATAAAATGAATAAGAGAAAAATAAAGTTTTACTTCCAAATTCTTCGCCAAGTAGGCGGCACTGAAACTAAATTTCTTATTAATACAAGAATACGAAGTTATTTTTATCTTCGGCCAAATTTTGGCTTTAACATAACAGAATTAGTCTTTCGACCAACAGAAACTGCTTGTTCTTAGACTTTATTCTTAAAGAAAATAATACTTTTGCCTTAGCTAAATAAAGTAAAACAAAACTAAGTCTCAACCGAGACAAATTGACTTCCGTCGAAACACAGAACTTCGTATTTACGCATAACATTTCGGAACAAAAGAAAAAAAAATTATAGAAGATTTTAACTTATCTTTGAGTTTTCGATGATTGGAACTGCGACGTCCTCTTCTGGCAGAACTGCTCCCACGTTATAGATTTCATCGACGTCAATCGTCTCCTTAGTGTCCTTCGAGTGTCGTCCACGTTGCTTTTTCTTTTTCTCCCTCTGCATTCTGGCCTCTTGGAGTGGTAGTCGTCGGGTTGCTGTCTTTTCCGTTTTGCCCCTGGACGGCTGGTCTTGGCGTCCTCCGTTCTGGAATCATGCTTGAATTTCTTCTATTGGTGGTGGTCTTTTCGTTCCTCCTGCTGTCTTTTCGTTCTCGGGAACGGCGGCCTTGTTTGCACCTGACACTCTGGCCCTGGAAGCGTTCTCCTCGATGCAGAATTTCTACTGCGATACGTTGTAGGTGGTCTTTTCCTCTTTACCAAAGCTTCTTTACGTGGCGGCGTTGCTTTCTTGTATTTCTTAAATGCTGGAGACTGAACGTTTTCATCTCTTCTTTTCGGTACCGTCGTATGACTTGTAGAAGGGCTAGGTTTCTCTTCACTTCTCTGCTTCTTGGGTGGTGGAGCGGGTGACGTCACTTCTGGACCTTCTACTTCTTTTACGCTTGAGTCCTGCAAGAAACTTTTAAAGATTTCAAAATCATTTTGATTATAATATATTTTCACCTGGTCGGGACTTGCTTTACAGATTTCCCCTCTCTCGTTCTTAATGTACAATACGACTCCCTTGATTTCCTGAATTACATAGGGGCCTTCAAATTTTGGAGCTAACTTTGCAGTAAAATTGTCTGAGGCACTTCATGAAGAAAATTTCTCCTTCAACACTTTATCCCCAACTTTAAAATCTGCTTCACGGTGTTTTCTATCATAATATAATTTTTGTCTATTTCTTGCCGTATCCGAGCTTTTAACCGCCTGGTCAATGAGTTTTTGCACATCTTTTTGTTTAAATTCTTGCTTTCTTTGTTGCACAAAGAATAATTTATCTAATGGCGTAATTAACTTCCGTCCTAGAAATAATTCTGCTGGAGTTTCTCCCGTAGTATGGTGATTTGCCGTTCTTAAAACATAAGCTATCTCTTTTATGTAGCCATCCCAGCGCTTGTGATGTGTGCTAACATAACTTCGAATTATTTTCAAAATGTTTTTATTAACTCTTTCTGCTATGTTTGCCTGTGGTCTATACGGAACCATTTTGATATGGCGTATGCCAAGTCCAGTGCAAATATTTTCAAATATTTGGCTAACGAATTGTTTACCGTTATCGCTAATGACTTTTATCGGTGCACCGTATTTTAAAATGTATCTGTGTAAAAATGCATCTGCGACTGTTTTGGCTGACGCGCGTTTAAGTGGAACAATTTCTGTCCATTTTGAAAAATGATCTACAATTACTAAAAGAAAACGATTTTTATTTAACTCACTCTGGGGGAAAGGACCAAGAAGATCTATGCCTAAAAGTTCATTCAGAAATGTAGCGCGAATGCTATTTAAGTACCCGGCCGGGCTGTAATTAATATCATTTATTAACTGACATTGATTGCAGGACCTGACATACGCAGTTACTATTTTGTATAATTGCGGGAAATATACAGCCTCGCGTACCCTTTTTAAAGTCTTTCTGACCCCTAAATGACCCGCTGTTTTCTCGTCGTGTAATTCCGTCAAAATGCTTAATCGAAGCGAGGCTGGGATGACTGGTTTGTACTCGAGATTTATTTTTGTTGTTTTCATATAAAATAATAAATTATCTATTATTTCATAGTTTTCTGCTCTATTTCTTATCGCATCGATATCTGTGTGCTCAAAGCTTTCGGGGTCTTTCAAATATGCATAGATACTTCCAAATTCAGGATCAGCTTTCAATTCAGCAATAATTGTTTCTCTAGAATCTAAAATTTTTGAAGTCAACACAGCGCATTTGAGTTCATTTCCTTCATCGTCCAGTTTTATACGAGAAAGTGCGTCAGTTACATTGTTTTCCTTACCCTGGAAGGTAACCCGGTTTATATTTAATTATGAGATTATATTCTTGAAGTTTTAAAGCCCATCTTATTAATCTGGGCGTTAAGTTTTTCCCCGAGTAAAGTCTACCAACAACCGCATGATCCGAAAGGACTGTTACTGGCGCTTTGCCGAAATAAACTCGAAATTTGTGTACAGCCATTAATACGGCTAATGTTTCTCTTTCTGTAGCTGTATAATTCCTTTGTGTAGGGTTCAACGTTTTACTAAAAAATGCCAAAGGATGGCCATTTTGCATGAGAACCGCACCCACAGCATAGTCCGACGCATCTGCTGCAATTTCCAGGTTTTCGTCCCCCTCCAGGAATTTCAAAACAGGGGCATTGATGAGCGCTTCTTTTAACCTTTCAAATGCGGTATTTGCTTCTGCTGTCCACGTGAATTTACTTTTCTTTCTTTTAATTACTAACAAGTGTTCAACAATATTAGCAAAATCTTTTATGAATGACCGATAATAAGAACATAGCCCAAGGAAAGAAGAAAGTTTCTTGGCGGTGTTGGGAGGTGGGAAATTCTTGATTGCTTTTATTTTTGAATCTTGAGTTTCTATACCCTTTTGCGAAATTTTATAACCCAGATATTTAAGTTCTTTAGTTGCGAACTTGCATTTTGAGGCGTTAATTGTAAGACCGGCCTCTTTTAATAATTTAAAAACTTCTTCTAGATCTTTAATATGTTTTTCCAACGTACTACTCGTTATAATTATATCATCTAGATAGATTAAAGTCGATTTTCCTAGGACAGGCTTTAGAACAATGTCCATAGCTATCTGGAATGTTGACGGGGCCCCACACAACCCAAAGGGCATGCGTAAAAATGCATAAGTGCCAGATTTTGTTAAAAACGCGGTTTTCTCGCGGTCTTCGGGTCTCATAGCTATTTGATAGTAGCCAGACGTTAAGTCCAACGTAGTCATGTATCTTGTAGATTTAATCTTTCTAATAATTTCCTCTATAACCGGCAAAGGGTAAACTGGGAATTTAGTAACACTATTAAGTTTCCTGTAATCGATAGCAAACCTCTAAGCCCTTTTATCCGAAGGAGGAAACTCGTTCTTTTTCCTACATAGTACGACTGGACTCGCGTACTCACTATTTATGGGCGTTATTATTTGATTCTTTAACATTTCCTGAATATGTTCTTCTATGATTTGCTCTTTCTGTTTATCATAGCGATAAGGTTTAGTCCTACAGGGTTTGTCGGCAGTTAACTGTATCTCATGCGTAACTATTTGACAACTACCAGGCCGTTCTGAAAACAAGTTTGAAAAAGTACTCACCACTTGCTGGATGGCTTGGCTTTCCTGGTCATTCAAATACCTAAGGTCGACTTGCGGTTGTTCCACTGGTTCCACAACCCTCCGATCCATCTCTAGCACGATAGAACTTTCCTGAAAATTCAGTTTGGCCTTCTCGGCTTTTAAAAACTCCATACCTAAAATAAGTGGACTTTGCAAATTTTTCACTACAAAAATTAATACTTTAAGGCTTTCGTTTTGAACCTGTATCTTTAAAGATAGTTTTCCGATGCATTGACAAGTTTGTCCTTGCGCTGCTATGATTTCTGTGTTTTTATTTTTAAATAATCGTAACCTATTAAAGTTCTTCTTAAAAAAAAATAACACTCATAAAATTACCTTCTGCTCCTGTATCGATGAGGGCTTCTACTGGTACATCGCCAACCAGGACTTGTATAATTGGTAACTGTGAGTTCTTTACGATGACCGTATTTAAGTATATTTTTGAGGGTTTTTTCAAAACTTCCGGGGTCTGGACCCTCGCTTTCACAGGCCCCTCTACTCGTTTAAAGCTTTCCTTTCAACTTCTGCCTTCTGGGTACGCAGACGGTTGTTTTCAAATTTCCTTTTTGGTCCTTGACCTTCGAGCTTCGAGCTTCGATGAGTTAGCTTGATAGCTCTTTCCCCCATAAGAGCGATATGCGTTTCTGGTTTGCTCATTTGAAGATTGCCTTCGGATACTTTGAGAATACGATGCCCCTCTAGCGTTTTCCGATATTCTGCGATTTTGGAACATGACCGCCAATTCGAAGAGCTCCTACAATGTACTTGGGTTTCTAATTTCAAAGTAATCTTGAACCGCAGGTAGCAATCTTGGTAAGATTATTTCAATAATCTCCGCGTCGGGTTTCTTCCCATACAGCATATCCGTCAGCTTAATTTTTCGCAGAATAAAGTCCGTCAACTCTTCTATATTCCGTTGATAAAAACTATACAGTTCGGCTTCTAGCCTTGCTCGAACTTTCACTATGGGGAAGGCCTTTAATAACGATTTTTTGAAATTTTCAAATGTATATGTCTGGCCTCCGAATTCCACTAATAAAAGTTTGCCTATATTCTTCCACCATAGCGCGGCCTGTCCTCTTAGTGCAGATGTGGCGATGGCAACTTTTTGTCTTTCAGGCATAGGGTAGAGCTGGAAGTGATTTTCGAGGCTTTCTAGAAATATCGCCACCGATTTTTTTCCGTCGAAATTGACGTTTGGCTTGATTGACGCTCTCATCGTCTGGACCAGGTATCCAAATCCTTCCAATTGGCTTGCCATTTCTTGTTGTTGTCCAGCAGCTTCCATCCAATTTTCGGCCATTTCAATTCGACAAGTGTTCGGGCGCCAATGTAATGTTGCGCTCTTCCAACCTTCACGCAACAATAGTGGTGACTGCTATGAACTGGAAAATATACAAAGTCTTGAGAAGGGTTTAAATCCCTTTTTATTCAAGTTTAGCAATTACAGATGCGTGCTCTTGACGCTCACAAACTACGCCGACCCGGTGGTAAAATAAAAATAAGAAACTAAAAAGGAATAATAACAAGTGACTAACTACGAGGCTCTCTAAACGTAACTAACCTAACCGCGTTCTAAGATACCACTGACAATTCAGCAAACTTCTGAATATTACGTTGAAAGATTTAACAATCTGCCGAGGTAAGCACACAGGCCGAAACGCGTGGTTCTTCAATTTCTAACTAGCCACCTCCACGCTCGTGAAGCAAGAAAGCACACATTCGAACTCGTTTCCCTTCTATTTTACTCAGATTACTTCCGCTGACAATTTGAATCCTTGCGCGTTCTACTAAAATTTACATACTCTGGCATTGGCAATTCCAAGGGAAAGTAAGGCTTGACAGGAAAGGTAGTTTAAACTTAAAATAAATGTTAGTTAAAATTAATCTAAACCCTACACACTGATTTAAATATCAAAGTTGTAAAGAAAGAGAACTTCATAACAGATTTGGTGATTCGCTCAGTGCCGAAAATATTGTTCGTTGACGATTGTCTTATAGGATACGCAGTGAAGAGAGTGGGAAAATAAACTGGATATGTACAAATAATTACTTTGCCTTTGTGCACCTTTTGGTCAATAATGGTCACACCGAAAATCCTTTCAATTTCTTCTCTCTTTTTACTTCCAAAAGGAAGTATTGTAAACCCGAAAAATTTCGGGTATCATATTTCAACGAAAATATCCATTTTGACCGCTATCGAATGGAATTTAACGATGTTTTTGCATGACATTTGCACGTAAGGATAGAACAAAGGACTCTTTTCCGCCCAAAAAATTATAAAACTGATTTAAAATGAATTCTGAAGAGATTTTCTTTCGTGGCATCTGTACGTACGAATGTATCTCGCATAACTCAAAAACGAGTAGCCTCAGAAAGTTGAAATTTGCTATATACGACTGCTATAACATGCAGATGTGCACCTCCCATTTTGGTTGCAATCGGAAGCATCAAAAGTATAATATGTATATATATATATATATATATATCCACTCTGCTAATTGGCTCAGTGAGCTCAGTTTCTTTATTCTTACATGTTTGTAAATTGTGCATTTTTTACTTTAAAAATGATTGAATTTTGTGGTTCTTATCTTCCGGTTAAGGTCTGTATGCTTTTAGTTAGCCTGCATGCAATAATTGGGGAATTATCAACAATTTAAATGTTTTTTAAGTGCGACTACCCTAATTTTTGTTTAGCATGGCATCCATATTTGTTTACATTTGAAACTTGGCAGCATAGTGGGTTTGTTGCCAATTTAGAGAAATTAAGCTTCGCAACAACAAAATAATGTCTTATTTTATTATTGCGAATTAAATTATGCTTAATTCATTTTGGAATTATCATTTAAATTATTAGCTTGTTTTGCGTAGGAACTGTAATTTTAATTATAAAAATATTTTTTTTAATAGTTTTAGCTGTACTTAGTGTTTTATGTTTTTCGACATATTTTAATTTTTAAGGAAAATATTTTGAATTTTTATGTATTTTTGCCTCGCCGCGGAGTGAGAACTGAATTAATTAGTAGCGCATGCGTAGGTCTTATAACAGGTAAGCGACCCTGAATCGTCTGTGTAAAACTGTTTCTTTATTATTTGTTTAATTTCTTTTAAATATCGTTTTAGGTTTATTATGGTATTTCAATATAACATATGTTAATTCTTCAGATGATATAATTTTTGTGCACTTTGAATTATAAAATGAATGAGATATAACGCTGTTGATTGAACCTAGCGCCGAAGTGTCGCTATGGTAAATAAATATAGGGGAAAATAAAGAGTGCATTTATTCTGTTGTGCTTTATGCGCTATCAACGAAGTAGACCTAAATCAAAATTCATTAACTGTTAATTCAATATGTTTAAATGAAATGCAGGAAAATTGCGTATAATTTAGTATTCTGTACAAGGAAGTCATGTGGTGTATACATAATATTTTTTTATTTTTATTTTTATTTATTTATTTTTTTTATGGAGACATAGAGTAAGATTTGCATGATTTTGTGCTTTATAACGTTGACGACCTTTTTTATACTCAAAATCTTTCATTGGAAATTTCTGGAATCTTTATTTTTCTCTCTACTTTCAGTCATCGAATGGGTTCCGAATTTTCTTGAATAGTTCAGAGTATATTTCGTTTAAAACTGATATAATATTAATTGTTCTGGCCAGCCCCATTTTTTTATCATACGACTGGCTTGTGCCGGCTAGGAGGATCGGGGCTGTGCCCTTATAATGATAATGATAATGAAATTAACTGTAATCCTTCATATTTTTCCTATAGCCTGTTCTCTTCTTTGCGACATTGATCAATATTTTACGAATTCATACAGCTATTTTTTTCAGTTAAAACCCAGTTTTTCTTCACTTTTAATTGCATCTAATCGAGCGTAGTATATTTTGGAAAAACATTACGCTGCTTCAAAGCTAAAACTGTTTATATAACCATGAATATCAGGAAACTGAGCCAGAATTTTCTTTTTTTTCTTCCTCTGAAGGTGGCCACACCCATAATGGATGCAAGATATGTGTTGTGAATGTACCATATAACTAACACTAATAAGACGTGCCACCTAATACTATATCATTTCAATCACTTGAAAGAATGAGTAATTATATGCAAGGCTTTAAGGAGTACCCTCCTGACTCGTTCAAAGAAATCTTATAAAGCTAATAGGATAGAAGAGGACAAACGCTTCAGGCTGATTAAAGGTAGAAGAAAAAGAAAAGCTTTGGTGAATCTTAACTATAATGAGATAACCCTTTCATTTAAACGGTTCTGATGTTCCACCTTCTTCATTTAAACGATTTTGATATTCCGCCGTGTCGAAACATGTTCCGATTCTTCATTCATCATACGTGTCATCATACCCTACGCTTTCGAAGAATACATATCATGAGTGATTGGATGAGAATTCCGAGAATATCCACATTCTTCGAATTTGCCGCAGTTTGGCATTATTCGAAAGTGTTTGTTATCGGATGCAAACAAGAAGGTCACGACTTAACATCATATATCATAGGAAAGAGCTCTCATTTGTTTTGCGTGTCAGATAAAAAAAAACTAACTTCTTGAACTCTTTTACTTGAAACTAAATAAGTTTAGATTATAGATCTTAGAATAGACGTCTCATTAGCATCAATGAAATGAGAGCTGAATACTTATAATCATAAGGGTTACGTATCGATATTTAAGATGCTCACCACGATGTAACTTTAAAGGATGGTCAAAATTAAAGTTGATGAACAGTTTGCCCATTAAAGCCTTTTCCTAGTAAATACTTTTTTTATTCGTTGCTCTTGTATCTTGAACGAAATTTCATTAAATGGTACTGCTTCCTAAATTAAACCATGTTTGGTTGATTCTCTCATGGTTTAACCCGTAATATTCTATGATAACATTAATAACATGAATTATTGTCTATATTCTCAGATTGATAACATCTATTGTATTCTACGAGTGGTTTAAGTTCATTTGATGAAAACAGTGTACATAAATATTAAATAAAATGTTTAGAAAGACTCCGCTAAGGAAATTTGTAACCCCCGTAAACGGTTCTGCCCAGATACATGATATATGTTAGAAACATCTTTTATTAATTACGATTCTGCTGCAATGAGGCCATATAGTTTGATCCCCAATGTAAGCTTCGCATCTCTGTACTCGAATTATTCATTAAATCACTATATAACAGGACACGTACCCTTTGCCCACTTATTTCTACGCAAGAAATAGAGCGAACTTCGACATCTGTATATGTGGGGAACAGCTAACTCCTGATCATTACACTTTCTCATGCCCCTTAAATGAAGATAATCGCATAAAATCCCCATAAACTGTTCTCCTGGCATTGCATAAGTTTCTAATTAAAGATAGAGATCAGTATCCGAAGTTTCGAAAAATTACGCAATGACCGAAAAATTACGCAATGATTGTCTTCGTACGGCTTAAATCTCTGTTCAGTATATGTTCTTCCTGCCGCATAAATTTAATAAACTCTTTATATCCTGTTAATACGCTCAAACGTATTCTACTTGTGAACTTTATAAATTGTTAATAACCTGATCCAGTATACCATTTTAAGAATCATTTTTTAAAACTTTGTTGATTTCTCCTCAAAATTATTTGCTGTATTCCCAGTTTTTGCATTCTCAAATCCCGAGCTCTCAGATTCATGCTTACAATGTTTCTCATTACGTGCTTTCCTACCGGAACAGTGGTTAGTGACTCTGCCTACCTTACTGAAGGGCCTGGGTTCGACTCTCGGAGAAGCCATGAATGTTTATAAATGTGTATTGTCTGTGCAGCATAGGGGGGCTCTCAAAATATATGGCGAGCCAAAAGTCCTCTAGAAAAGCTAGTGGGGGATTCTCGGACCCGTCCCCCTGGGACGCTATCCTTCAAATTTGGGGGCGGAATTCAGCAAAGTCGTACTATCATCTGTATGATGCCCAAGGCTCTTGCCAACGACAGGCGCAATATTGCCTCCTTGCCGCTTGATATGATATCAGACAAACGAAATCAGTCACAACATTATCTCATTATAAGTAACAGATACATCTGTCATTATGTATCTTATTATGATTGCCTGTTATTTTCGTTACATTACAATAGATATTATCAATTTAATTTATGAATTTCATATCGTATTGAAACCGCATTCTAATCCTTTTATGTCCTAAATCATTATTTTTCATAAATACTGAATGCGGGGTGTACGGTGGGATTGCACGATGGACCATTAGAGGTAAACACTAGATCCTTTGGAAAGCTTCACTAGCTCATCTCCTCCGACTTTCTTTCTTAACACTTACAAAGTTTGCAATTAAAAAAAATTTGGTGTTAGTATGGGAAGGCATTACCAGATGACCCATGATACATCACTAGTAATTTACAGCTTTTACTGTACCTGCTTTTACTATACCTGCTTTTACTATACCTGCTTTTACTATACCTGCTTTTAGAATACTGATTTTATCTGTACCTGCTACAATAACGCAATGCAATAAATTTAAAGAGATTATTAAAATAGAATTAACGTGAAGAAAACTTGTTCTCGTCAATACCGTTGGTCACCGGTAATTTATGTGTTGTGAGTCACCGGCAGTCACAACAGTATGGTGTGGTGCAACAAATTTAGATAAATTATTGAAACAAAACTAATGTCTAAACCGAAGGTCATCTATGGCGAATGGACTTACCGGCTTCTTAACACCGTGCAGTAACAACACTTGCCAAGTACATGGGTAACAAATGCAAAGTATCGTAACGATATGTAATGCTCTAAAACTGTTTGAAGAAACTTCACTAAGGGCATTTCTAATCTGAAAAAATTAGTACATCAGTTATTATATTAAACTGCTTCCGGCCAATTTAAACCAAGTTTGATGGATAAAGTTTACGAAAGAGTACCTAAAAATAGAATGACTATAAATAAATGCATCCGTTCAGTTAAAATTATGGAAAACGTATATCAAAATACCCACTCTTCTTCATAATATTAGGGAATTTACGGTAAAATACACGGAAATGACAGAAAAAAAAATTGTTTTTTAATTCAAGAGATACAAACTGGCAACAAATCAACTACATTTTGCGTGGATCAAATTCAGAAAACGTTGAAAGCATGCTTTTTTGTTTTGCTAACAATGAGGACTGGTATATTTCCTGTAAGAGCCTGAGGAACTACAGCATCGCTCCCATATCCTTTTCTCGTTAATAATCAACATATCGAGCTAGCTACTGGACTGGATCGGTTTCGAATTAATCGAGTCTTTTCAGTTTCAGTGGTTAATATTTCAAGATTCCTGCTCCAGAAAAACCTAGTTGTTTCTAGAGTGGGAGCCCAAACTCAAATGTGTGATGATAAGCCGACATTAGTTTTAGTTTTTGCTGTCCTTCTCATCCGTCATCTAAGTGGCGGAGAGTAAAGAAATAAATGCGTTTCTCTTATGTATTTTTGGGGTGTATTTATCAGTATATATAAGTCAGTAACTGGAATGTATCAGGTTCAATTCCCACACAGGGCAGAGAGTTTTTCAAGTTCGTTGCTTTGGGGAAAAACCGAATAATTTCCGTAATATTACAGTGTAAATAAATAGTATTTCTTGCTCTTCCAGTACTCGCACAAGAACTTGAAAAGGCAATGAATCTTATAAAAATGTTTTAGTTTCTTCAGTGAATTAGTTAGAAAATGAAGCCCTGGACATTATTACTAATGTATTGTAATGATCCTTCACACTATTCACTTTCATTTCACTTTCATTTCTATTGACACTCGCATAGCTTTGAACAATTTAAAGAGCATTCTAATTTGAATTCCGTATAATTTAAGTCCTAATGTCCGGCCAGTTTACTGACGTAGATATCCGTAAGAGGATTATAATAATATATTAACAGCAGCCATTAACTCTGAATCATTATTTCTCTTTAAATTTCAAAGTGGGTAGATCTTCAGGTTTTATAAATAGTCGCAACTTGTACTCATTTCATATACTATTAAAGTCCACATTACGGTTTACTCCCTTCAACTTTTATCCACCACTATTTTCTCTATATACAGATATGAGAGACTAAACTAGACGACTCCTACTTACCTCAAGCAACGAGACAGCTGGTCTCGGCCGTGGAGAGGACCTCCTGCAGGTCATGATTTGACATCATCATCTTGGCATTTTCAACCGGTCTAATTCCATGCCTGACTGATGACACAATAGCCGAATTGAAAGTGCATTCAATTGTTCCGGTTGACATTACCATTGCTATTACGGAGGGCGAAGAAAACACTTAGTAGCATCGCCAGTTTTTTTCTTGCGTCGACTCCCCGTTCATTTTCCAAAGTAATGCTTTTTTTCTATCCGTCATTTCTGCAGGCAACCTATGATTAGAAAATATAAGTACTATTGATAATGATCGGAAGCGTCTCGGCCCAGCTCAGCTGTAAAAATGCATCATTCTTTGTCTATGGAACCGGACGAATTTCAGCAAGGGTAGGTAAGCACTCAAAGTAAAATAAATAATACGCCTCCAACGTAACTAATGATTGAGGTATTTTATTGAAGCCTAGAAAACACTTTTATCTTTTAGCTGTGTAAGCAAGCAAGTCTATTAAACAATTTGAAGCCATAAATAAACTCGTAGCAGAATTCGAAAAAATGCAAAAGGCTCAGATGAATCGTTTTAGTTTTTTTTTATAGTATTAACACGGGTAGTTCGAATCAAATCTTATACTATATTAAAATTTTTATAGCTTTCCCCAAAAGGCTCGAATTACAGGTATCGGAATAATTAATCTTACATAAAAAATTTACTAACAACAGAATAAAAAAAATAATGCACTCTCTTTTATCCGAGCTAATGCCGGGGAAGCAAGTCAATCGAAAAACACGGATAATTCAAAGTATCAATTTTCATGCATATTGTACATTTTTATTTCTTTAAAAAAATCGGTAGTTTATTGAGAATGTTTAAATACTTGTCGAATTTCACTGTATATTTTTAAAAGTGCTGTTTTATCATTTTTTTTAATTCCCTTTGGACGCGAAGTCCAATAGAATTTCAAAAGAAGTCTTTGCTTCATGACTAATATACTTGACAGTGTCACTCTCTTTGCTAGCATTTTCAGCATCACTTTCTGCCTGTTCTTGTACTCGTTTTATATATTCTTGTGACATTTGAAACGATATCCCATCACTCAAGCAATTAAAAATTCGAATCTGTCGAATCGCCTATGAACAATTTCTCTATGTCTTTCCGATCAATATTTTCAAATAATTTTGCATTTTCATTTTTTTTTTTAGTATACAGCTCCAGTTGCTGTTTCGAGCCCTTCACAGTTAGATAAATATCCGATTTCTATTATTAGGGAGAATCTTTCTCCATCCTCGGATTTACGGGTATTTGTTTTTCTCACTCTCGCGCATAGCGTTGAGTGTGCGTGCGTGGACACTACCGCACAGGTAATCCATAGCCGAATAATAGAGAGTATACTGTATATCTAAAATACAGTATTAATATTCTTATTAACAGCTTGTTAGAGTGATGCAAGCATTTTTTTTAATTATGCCATTTCGGTTGTAAAGATCAGGCTGAAAGTAAATTCAAAAGAAAAGAAACTGCACTTTTGCAAAATACATGCCAAATGTCAAAGAGATCGTTTAAATAATTATAATATTAAGAGTCAGGCATCTTAAAAAGAAGAATCAATCCAGATAGTACAACAGCATATACTAATTGCAGGAATTATCCTCATATTAAATTCATTCCAAAACATATCTACACTTACCATACAATACTGATATCGTTTCCAAATACCGATGGCCAATCTCAAGAAAAGCTTTACTCAATAGATATCCACCAAACTAAAACAGCACTGGCAGTTCTATGGCTGGTTTGGTTCTTCAATGGACCTGACACCAACTAACAAACCAACGAACCAGACTTTAAGTAAAAAGTAGAAGTCGAAGATTTATTACGATTTTGCAAGACTGCATTAAATTAATTTAACAGTGCAGATATTTTGGAAGTAGTATTCATACGTTCTAGTAGGAATTTAAAACTTACTCAGAGCAAACGGCATTGGAATAATTATTTGAAAGTTCACACAGGAATAGAGGTAATTTTTAAAAATTTGTGGTAAGGAATTGCAGTAGTGCTTCGTGCTAAGGAATATGAAGTATATGTTTGAAAAAAAGGAACATATAAATCGGCTGCTTCGTGTCACAACATTTTTGGTCAATTTTTTTTTTACAGCTAAAATTATTTAAAAAACATCTTCCGTTGCCAAACTAGGTTTTCTTCACGTTTGTAAAAATATTTCAATTCTAGTTAATGATCCAAATTTCAATCTCAATTTGCCCTCAGCTTTTAAAGAATTATTTCATAGTTAGTTGTTTTTGTTTTTCATCAATAGATGGTGCCAGTAGCTTGCGTTTTCGTTTACTGATGGAACATTATTGAATTTTCTAGTCCCTTGTTTTCTCTGGTATCGCGTGACTGCAGACTTATTTTTCATCATTTTCACTGTTGCAACTGAAGAAGAAGGTCCTGTAGCGAAACTTTCGAAACCAGTACTGCAAATCTACAAAAACTGGCGCTGATTCATCTTGTTCGCCATTTGAACTCTAAATTATGATTAATTGCATGTTGAAACATATATGCAAACGCCCTTGTTTGGTCACGTATATTACCACCTATATTTCACGTATATCACGTATATTTGGTCACGTATAAAACCTAATATTTTGCATTAATAAATTCCCGATGCAGCCCTCGTGCTCTAACAAAACAGGTTTAGCGCTTAACATGTTAATCATAAGCACTAAACAGTTTGAAGTTGCTTTAAATGGATTAGATGTTACCGGCAATATATGAAACGCCGCCGTTCTATAGAATACCTAGGCATTTTATAGAATACCTGGTTTTATAGGCAAGGTATGAAATATGAGAATTATTGTATATATTGTATACTTTTTGTGGGCATTGTACATAATACGTAGGCATTCTATAGAATGACAAATACTTCTTAGGCAAAGTATGGAAAGGGTCATGATGAGGGTATTATTTAAATGCGAGTGTTCCTCAAATATGCAAATATTATTTTAAAAATATTATATTTAAAAAATATAATGAAAGGGTGCCATTAAAAACTTTTATTCGAAACATGCAAAAAAAATTAAATTTGTACAAAACAAAATTTATGGTTTTCTTGTGAAAGAAAACAATATATGTAACTCCATAAAATGTATCGAATCGTGGAATTAATGTGAGTTTTGTATGAGTGTATTGAATGTATGGATATCTGACAGATGATCAGAGATTTATTTCATATTTTTCCACTTTGTCAGCGTTATGTAGAATGCCTAGGAAATTTATGAAATATTAACCGTTTCACACATTGGTGGCCAGTTCTATAGAATGCCGATTTTCATGCATTGTTGGTAACACGTATACTATAATTTAAAAATTGAATAACTAATTTTTAAACAATTTTAAATGTTCTTGAAATAATATATTTTGTACTTCAAAGAATACAGTTTCTGTACTTAAAGCACGATTTCTATCCTTCAAATAATATGCGTCAGTGCTTCCAATGATACGATATTATACTGCAAATAGCATAATTTCTGTATTTTAAGCACGATTTCTGTTCTTCAACACTTCAAATAACATGTGTCAATACTTCAAGTAACATGATTCCTATACCTCTATATTTAAAATATCAGGTGTCAGCACTTCATATGACACGATATTTATACTTCAAACACCATTTCTATATTTCCATACTTCAAATAATATGTGTCAATATTTTCAAATGTCTATGCTTCAAATTCCAATTCTATTTTCATATGTAAGACTTGGTTTACTTGGTTTTTCCGACTAACTACATATGTAAAACTGTTGGTTTTACTTATTAATGGGTCAAGTAGTCACATAATTACATGATTGCACAGTTGTTAGACAATCTATTATTACAGTTAAAAACACATACTAAAAATACCTTGCGGTTGGCAATGATTCATGGATTTACCAGGCTAGAATTTTATTTATTTATTATATTTTATTTATTTATTTATTTATTTATTTATTTATTGCTAATAATAAATAATTGAATAAATAAAATAAAATTCAAGACGATTTTAAGCTAAAAATTAAAAAAGTACTTAGTTAGGGAGTAAAATAAACAATAAGCAAACCAGTTTAAATTAACAACTAAAATCAAGATGTAAATATTAAACACATTTTTTATGACGAATGTGAGGTTTCCCCAAAATAAATGTTTTAAAAATCAGTAGTTTTCTATAATATTTTGTATTTCTGTTTGTTGAAGTTCTGAGATTCTCATTCCCCCTTCATCTTTCTTATATCTTTCTCTTTTAATATCATTTATTTTAAGCGACTAGAGCAATTTTTCTGTTTCGATATTCTTAATTTCCCTAACTATGCAACTTATTTCCTTTTTGTTTTGTATGTTGACATTACTTACAACAAGCAAGTTTGTTTCTCATGCTGAATTGGAAACATTAAACAAGAACGCTTAACATTTTTACAATACAAATATTGCTTTTTTCCAGAGTCTTAAAAAGGGGAAAAAAACTTTTGGTAAGTGGATAGTTTTATTCGAAAACTAAAATAGGATTTCTTTTGCTTGTCTTTCTTCTCTAGTTGATCCAGAATAATTTTCAAATGATCACCTTTTTAACAAAATAGGATTTTCAAACTTTGCTTGTATTAAACATCCAAAACTGAAAAGTTAGTAGCATATTTTATTCCAGATTGTGATCTTAAACAAATATCTGTAATTTTTACAATTGAGCGAATATAATTATGAAAAAAATAAAAAGAAACGAATCAACTCTGATTCTCAACAATAGCAGTTATCTGTGTGTTTAAAACATTTATATTCTTGATAACGAAACATTCGAGTTGTAATGTAATCGAAATATTCGTTCAGAACAAGCTAACGAGGTAATTATCAGGAGAAAATAAAGTAATCAGTAATTGAAATGAATGATAATAAATATTTTAATGGCTTCCTGATGTGGAAATCAACAGATGAATTTGAAAGCGAAACATCATTAATATTGAATTTTAGTTTCGAGATAATTGCATTTTAATTCTAAAAATTTATCCCGATTTCAATTGTTTAATTATCTTAATCGTGTTTCTAAATAATTAATGGGAAAATGTGTCATTCAATTCAATAAGGCAGGGAGTTATGTTTCTAATTTTGATTAGGATTCAACTCAAATTGCTTGTGATTGTATCACTGTTATGAGCTAAATTCTATGCTTATTACTAGCTTAATTTTTGTATTGTTCCTTATTTTTAAATTCATATCAGCGAAACAGGAATAATGATTCGTTAATTATTGAACCCTTGAAAATATCTTTGAAATAATGTCAATAGTAGTCTGAAGTTCATTAATTCTTTAATTATTTTTAATTCTGAAATTATCAGATAAAAAGCTTGTATAATCAGATTTCATGAAGCTACATATGATTTAACTTTGTTTCTCTTATTCAATATAACTAACCAATAAGGATTAATGATATTTAATATAAGACTGGTTAAATTAAACTGTAATTAAAGAAAGATAATACAAGAATATCTGTTGATTCTCAAGTCTAACTGTAAAAAAGGGGAGGAAAGCCTACGATATGTATACGTAAGGATTTGAGTTATTTTTAAAATATATAATCTCTTTCAATACATTTGCTTCATTAGTGGCTGAGCGGTTAAAGACTACTGAATACTGTTAATTTGTCCTTGATTCGAAATCAGGCGAATGGGTTTGGCTGCATAGTTAGTTTTCGTGTTAACTCACGTGTAACGGAATTATGAACTAGTTTTTCTCAAAACCCTCCATGAGGGCATTCCTTCCTTCAGGAAGATAGCCATTGTGTTCTTTGTCGTATTCAAATTAACCTGGTATAATCATGTCTTCTGCTTATGATTTACGTCATAAAGCATTCAATATCTGACGTAACGAAAATATTTTATAGTATGTTTTATTAATATTTAGAAGTATTTATTGCCATTGCTCGAAGCTTAAACAAAAAGGTGAACTTAAATTACTCTTAGTGATTAAATTACTCTTAGTGATTCTTTATTAAAGTAAAAAATAGAAATAATTTGTTATTTTTTCCCTTTGAAAAGCATCAATAACTTATCACATTTCCAAGCATATTTTTCACACTTTTCCGGAAAATCTTTTACTAATCCATCATCGAGGTACGTATTTGAAGGTAAGGCTGTAAGTTTATTTTTACATAATGATTTACATAATAATTTTTAGTTTTATGAAAGAGAACTTGTATTTTAAAATTTAACATTCGTGTTCCGAAAGTTTGGAAATTTTGTTTCGCTGAATATCTAAATCTTTTTTTCAGCATAAGTACTTTAAAAGTAAGCTTAAAACTAAGTCCGATTGAATACTGGTACCTCTAAAAATCAAAATGAAGCAAATAAAACGCTGATTACAGTTGAATAAAATGAAATAATTAAAAGTGATATGCTGTTATCAACATTATATTAAAATGCTAATGAATTCTTAATTTTCTTGGCTTCATGCTTATCTTTCCTTGCCGCTCTCCAAATAGATGTCATCATTTTCATCTACTTGCTAGGTTAATTATGTTAACCAGAACCATCCATAGCGTTGGAAATCTGTGCTTTTAACGAATTATTGCATTTCCCCGTGCTTGCTGTCTAAGTGAGAGCACACTTGCAAGCAGTTCGAAGATCCATGAATCCCCGTGAGGTCGAACCCAAATGTGGTGAATCGCTTAATTTGCTGAATTGGTTTCTTGCCTCTCCTCAGCTACCCTTTATGTGAGGGAAAATGTAAAGAATTATTGCATTCCCCCTTGTGAATCTTGTGGTATAACTAGATAGGGCGTTCAGCTAGCAGCTGAATAATCCGGGGTTCAAATTTCTGAGAGGACGAAGTTATGTTTCCTGGTTTCGAAAACTCTTAATGTCTACACAAGTTTCTTCAAATCTTTTTAAATTACTCTTAGTGATTTTTTCCACAACACCAAAATTCTTCATGATTCTTCACACATCATTTTGAAACTCATCCACCGTATTTTACCTGTTAGCCTCAAATTGTAGCTAACTCTAAGCGTAAAAACCCCTGGTTATGCCTCCAGTTATACTGTCCTTCTTGAGCAAAATTTTATCTTTTGCATTTAAACAATAGCGTCTCATATTCCCAGTACTGTATTTTCAATGCGAAAAAAAAAATCGTTCTTTAATTTTTTTAATGTATGTTACGATAATAAAAAGGGTGAAAATGTGTGGATAGTCATTAGTCTCCATTCACTTTTTCAAACAGAGAATCTCCTAGATGTATCACTTTCGAAATTAAATACAGGGTGTCTGATACGGTCGTTGCCAGGCCGATATGCATTGTTTGCATTGAACCGCGGACCAGTTGCATGGCCACCGCAATCCCCCGAACTAATTCCTTTGGATTTCCAACTGTGGGGATGAAGTCCATGGTATGTGAGACGACCGTAAAATCGGACATGGATTTCGTCGCTAGGATCGTGAAAGCGGCGGTAAGTGTCAGTGACACACTTACCCATTTTGAACCGGTTCTTGAATCCGTGCGTTGACGTTGTGAAGTATGCATTGTGGCAAATGGAAGGAATTTTGAACATCTGTGATTTAACAATGTTTTTAATAAAAATCACATTAACATCTCTTTGCACTTACTTTCTTTCTGCCCGTCTACGCCTGCCAGCTTTGCCCTCTAGCGGTCACCGTCTGCATTTTCGGTCACAAGTTCCTGTGTAAACTTCACATATGGGTCTGTCATATCTTATTTATCATAATGTGACAGACCAATATGTTAAGTTTGGCAACGACCTTTTGAGAAACCCTGTACAACAATTGCTTGGTTTTTAGTTATTTCTAGATTGTCCTCGGATACCGTTTTCGGTTCTTACAGCTTTCAAAATCTGATGTCAGTTGTCCTTTGCTACCAAAGTTGAATAAAGACTGAAGCCAAAATTAGATTAATTCCTCTCGCTCAATGAACTGATTGATCTTGGGGGTTATAGTTTCTAAGTATTCCTATTTGTATGTTATTGCAAATCTACACTTTTTCTAGCTGCCACGGCGCTGGGAAATGGCGATAGATATGAGTACACTGGAAGTAAAGAACGGCCATGCTGCCTACTGCGGAGGATTTTTACATCAGGCTTTAGTAGCGTATTGTTTAAGACTGGCATCAAGACGTTTGCAGCGCAATATCTTCGTGCTCTTTTATTTCTTTTAACTAATCTGGTAGGTGCCTTGTCTCATGAAACAACGGTCTCTTCCTCCCTATTTGCCTCCTGTTTCCGTCCTCATGTGAAGCGCCTATGAGGCCTCAGACGAATTAGCTTATGAAGGCCAATCTTTCTTGGCCACATAAGGATATTCACTCGACTATTGGACTGCCTACTGCGTTTTTGTGGGTTGCCTTCTTTGTGATTTAGCTTGCTTCTGTTTGTTCAGTGCCGGTTACGGAACCTTATTGATAAGTCTACGGCTCTCTTATATACTCGTTCCTATGATGCGAGAGCGATTCTTATTCTACCACGTTGGCCAAGACTGTCCCGGGATCGTTTGAAGCCTAGAAAGATGAAAAATAGGAAACGTTCCACTGTCTATGACTGGTTTACGTGTTGAAGATAGTAGCTAACTCATTCTCATATACACTACGCTCAGCAATCATTATGTTGTATGAATAATAGGAAACGTTCCGCTGTCTATGGCTGGTTTAAGTACTGAAGCTAGCAGCTAACTGATTCTCATAAACGCTGCGCTGAGCAACCATTATGCTGTGTTACAGAGCTCTGCGATTACGAACACTAATTATGAACTATGGAACTATGAATGGATTGTTTAAAGTCATCAGAATCAGCTTTCTTATCTTTATTTATTTCTGTTTTACACATTTCTTCTTGAGTCTGCTTTAAATATTATATAATATCATATTTTCGCATTACTTTTCATATGGCTTTCTAATTTCATATTTCAAATGAAATGTGTAATTAGAAGAAAGTCATGAGTTAGCGATAAACATTCGTTTTTTTAAACCTTACAGCATCAGTGTTTGAGTTCATGTAAAAGCATAATCCTGTGGACCACTGATAGTTTTGTTACCTATACCCTTGTTTAAAATTCTATGTGTATTTTACTGTTTGCATTCTGCATCATTAAGTCTGGGAAAGTTCTTACTCCTTAGTAAGCTTCGCATAGTCCACTGAGGTCGCACATCTTTCTGACGAACTAATCAAATCTCTCTTTTCTTTTAGTGGCAGATTAGGTGTTATTACTTAGTGTCAATAGCCCATGCCAGCTTTCTTAAGAGTTACAGAGTTAAATACGAACTAAACATTCGTCATAAAAATTAAGTTTGTAAGCTACGTATATGAAGTATACGTGCGATATAATTTATGCTTTGTAAAACAAGTGTGTTACGGTTAAGCAAGGAAAGCAAGCAAGGAAAAAAAATATTCTGCCAGCGAAATAAAAGTTTTGTGTTTCATATTTAAAGTTTAGAAAATTATGACCAGCATCAATAAAACAATAATTTACTTTGAAGGAAGATAACAATAATAAATATCTGCTCAATGCCTTTTAAGTCTCTTGCTATTCAGACGGAACGATCATTAACCGGAAACGGAAATACCCACAAAAATTTGAATTTCCAATAAAAGACATTCCACTTTTTCAACTCTTTACTTAATAAACTAAGGCAGGGACGGTCCAAATCCGGTTTGAAAACTGAACGAAAATTTAATTTATTAAACTAAATTTACAGCAGCGATGGACTTGAATAATAATAATAATAAAGAAAAGCATATAAATAGAGGAATTCGGTAAAATAACAAGAGGCCGCCACACGTATATGCATATAAGGCCGGAGATGGAGTATCTTCATGAAGTGGGTGTCGGGGTGGTGGAATCCCCAAGATAAGAACGGTGGTCTAAAAGAAAACGCTGCGCGCGCATCCACAATTAATGACCGATTCCCCACCTCCACCCGACCACCGTCGTGACCCTTTATAGCCACCCCGCATCCGTCAAAAAAGAATGAAAGAAGGGGAGAGCGCGAGGGATGGGCTTCCCGAAAACCCTGGATCGATACAAATCCGGTTATCGAAAATCAAACGCAAAAACCAAAACCAGCGTCGCACTTTTATTGCGTAAGGGGGGTTGGTTGGGTTGATGGTGGTGGCGGGAGGGGGTCGAGAGAAAAGAAAGAGAGAAAGAGAAAGATGTTGGTCTAGGGGTGGTGGAGGAGGGAGAAAAGATGAAGGTCCCGGTCAGTCACCATAGCAACCGATCCATTCTCCCAATTAACTGTCGATAAATCAATCGGAGCCTGCGAGGCCAGGGACACTTACTGGAGGATTAATTGAAGCTGCTCTCCCTTTACTCTTACTCCTCACCCCCTTCTGAGGGAGAAAGAGGCAAAAAGAGAAAAAGGGGGAGCGTGGGAAAACCACAGGCCACGCCGGTGGCTGAGGCTGCTGCCTTTTTCTTTTTCCGCGCTGGCTTTTCCTCCAGTTCCTCTTCGGGCCGTTTTCGATATTAGCCCTAACGAGACTCTTGTTTGTTTCCGGAATGACGTTTCCGCGGTCCTGAATTAACTATTATCGGGGCGCGCGATTTTTGAGTGATCCTTTTCTCTCTGCTTCGGATTATTTATTTGGGATTTTTATTGTTCCCCGCCTCCGCCCGCGTTACAGACAGACGCACAAATATTGTTTTCCCAGCCGAACGCGTCATTTCTCTCGCTCTTCTCCCGAGCGGTGGCACGAGTCTTCTCCGAGTGAAACTCGGGTTTTTATTTCGCATCATTCGAGCGTGAACGCTAAGAGTACGAATGTTTCCTTCTTTCGGGTGTTGTTATTCTCGGCGTGCGGGCAATTTGTTCGGCTTCGTTTGGGGCACGAGTTCGCCTTTTGATCGGTATGATAGATTTATTCTTCCGCATGAAATAACATATGGTCTGTGGGACCTAATTCTTCTCAAACCTCCAAAGGACAAAGCCATATACATACATATATGCGTATATATATATATATATATATATAAACAGGGTGTCCGCAAAGTTCCTGAACAACTTTAATAGCTTGTTGTTTGGGAATGGAACAACTTATACATTTTGTATTGGTTACACTTTCACAAGAAGCTCAAAGATTTTGTGACAATTGACGCAGGCTACACAATCTCGACATGAGGCAATATAACCTCTGGTTGCCGTATAACCAGATGCAGGAAAAACCTCTGGGTTGATGTGGCAGGACAATAAAGGACAAGAAAAAAACAACTTCTAATTTTGATGGATATCTTCGCTAAACTAAAGAGTTATTGTTTTGTAATAGTTATTGCTGGCAAATATCTTGGTTTTGTTCCGAAAATGACAGAGAAATTCCTGTATGATAATACAGAAAATACTTTCTTGTGGTATTTTGGAGGATTTTAAAGTTTCAGGACACGGTTTCAAGATGCTTAGAATGCTGATGCTATAACTCTTGAATGGATTATCCAAATCACATGAACCAATGTCACTTGAAGAAGCATCTAAGAAAATTTGGTTTAATGAATCAGTTCCTTTTTTACAACAAACTTTTTAACGCCTCGAAAGGGATACTATTGTTTCCATTATACGAATTTTGTGTCACGGTAAAATTAAAATTATCTTTTTGATGTATTAGATTAATTTAGAAATATTATACATAGATTCGAGTGTGGTATCAAATACAGCATAATAGTGTATTATTTCAAATGGCTATAATTAAAATATATATACAGTGTAGTGACGTTTTAAGCTGTCAAATTTTAATTAATAGGATCCTTTCAGTGGAAGAATAACTGATATTTTATGAACTCAGCAGCGGTCAAGTGGTAAAATTACTAAAGAGTGTTAGTTCGATCTGACTTCAAGTTCCAGCGAATATGATGGCTACATAAGAGATTTCATGGTTTTTGCCATTTTTTATGTGAATACAAACCCGATTTCTTAAAAAATCCTCTACGAATGCATCACTTCTTTAAGAAGACAGTTCTAGTAACCTAAATAAACCTGTTTTTGCCTTTCATACAATTGTTAAAAGAACTACCAGCAAAAACTGTTAATGAAAAGGGAATTTTTTGTCGAAATATAAGCAAACACTAACTGTTCGTATACGTGAACAATAAATACTATAAGAGTGAACAAGACTTTGCAAACTAAGATATAACATAAGTTACATCTTGGTAATATTTAAGCCTAAATAAAGTGTAACCTGATAGTCTACATTATATTTTCGAAAGTTTAGAAAATAGTATATTGGGAAAAAAATAGCTAATTTAGTAAAACAGCTAAAAACCTGATACTTTAAACTTGGTTTGGATCCCGAGGCTTCATGGAGCATATTCGAGGGCATTAAAAAATTCGTTGTCTGAGCATATTCGTGTTTTTCCTCGTGTGTCCCTATACGGTCATGCTTGTGGTTTCCCTCATATGAAATATTTTCCCTCAGAAAGTCTTAAACGAAGGCTTTTCTTAAGCAAACAACCCATGCGTGTTTTGCTGTAATTCATTAAATAAACTAAGAAATAAAAATCTGAAATTTTGAGGGAGCGCTGCAAATTCTTTTTAAATTTACATCTAGAGAGATTCAGTGATTTATTTTTAATTTTTTTATAATTATGCATTTAGTATACACAAACAAATATATAGTTATATATATTTTTCAGAAGTATGAAACACTAAAAGTTGAATGATATTTTTTGGAAGTAGAAAAAGTGATATTTTGCATTCGGAGTTAGGTTTGAATAAGCCTGTACGCGAAATGTCCCTGAAAATGGAAAATGCAGTTACCCGAAAACGTTGTATGGATATGACAGACTCGGTAAGGCATCATTTCTTAAATCAGAAGTCCCAGAACCCTGTAGAAGGGCGTCAGGAATCAGGAATAAAAATAAATAAATAAAATAATTAATATTTAAAGTTCAGTAAAATGCAAAGAAAAAATAAACATTTGAAGAGAAGCAGGGAGTATAAAACTCAAAATTACATAGGACAGCAAACTTATTTTGGCATAGAATTTGAGCAAAATTTTATCGATTTCGTAGGAAATCAGACCTAGGTTCCTTTCTTCAGAAACAGAAAGAATTCTGCAACTAAAGCCATAATAAGTTTTCTGTTTTGCCCAATTTTGAGATAAATAAAAATGTAATAAATTATTAAATTATTCATAAATAGTTTAAGGTAATAAAATAAAATACTGGGCCTCCTTTTTTTTTTTTTTTTTTTTTTTTTTTAACCTACGGTTGGAATTACAATTTTACTCAAAACTGAAAACTGAGAGACAGCAGATCCAGGCACCGGCTGAATTTAAGCTCTTAATTTACAGTATAATGTATTACTTTTATGGAGAAAATATTAACGGATGATATGTAGGTATGAAGACAAAGGGAGAAGAGTGTAACACTTTATGAGCATATTCCCTTGCCGATAAATTCTAACTGTCAGGTAAAATATGAGAGTTAGTTGATAACAAACGTAAAGCTCCGTTCAAGTAACTGTTCTTGTACTCGTATTTAATTTCATCTTTTCAAAAGTTAGTAGGGCTAAAAGTAGCTACTGTTGCATGTGTAAGACCAAGGTGTTACTAAAACTTCTAGTACTTGCGGCAATGAAAAATTTACGCCCCCCCCCATAAATTCCTTCCACTTCCTGCAGGAAAAGCCTTTAACAAGTGGGTGAGAGCTTTTCTTTTCTTAAAAGTCAGCCGTCGTCCAAGGTTTCTGCCCAAAAAAAAGAGGGCACTGCGTTCACAAGTTAGAATCAATTTATCAAAAGAATTTTTCTGTTGAAATTATGGTTTATTTATATAAAAGAAATGTCAGAGGCCCCTTAAAATTTCGGTTTAGCTCAAAGATTCAGAAATACCGGGGCTGGGATCCTGTGAGCTTTAGCGCAATTTAAGTACTGAAAATCGCAACGATTATTTCTCTCTAAGCAATATTCTTGATTTTAAATTAAGTTTCAATATTTTATTTCTGTTACTGACCAATATCTCTGTCTTAAACTGTTCCCAGAGAGAAAACGTTTGCTCTATAACCCCTCCCCCCCGAAAAAAACTTTAGTAACGAGTATTAGAGTTTCTGCGTTTTTACAGGATTTTAGCTTAATAGCGCGGTTTCCGAACAGGATATAAAGTTAAGAATACTTCTCAGTCTTTAACCAACCTTTCTAATTGAAGTAATTTGACCCACCAAGAAAAGAATAAAAAAAAAAGTTCTTTTTTTCCAAGGTATTTTTTATCGCATCTACTCAAAAAATCATATCTGCATATTTCCGTAAGTTCATTTTTCCATTTGTTCTTTTGAATTCTCGTTTATAAGAGGGTTCTCTTCATATATCTATATATTAAAACGTATTCGAAACACGTCAGGCCATTTCAAATGTTACACACACACACACAAGCGTAAAACAAAACAGCAAAAACAAAAAAAGGTCTCTCCTACATTCAAGATTCTTTGTTTCATTAAGAAGTAATTAAAAATTGCGCTTCCTTCTCGCTACAGTAATCAGCTCTTCTTCCTTCCCCCATCCCCATTGACGCTGCACTAACGCGTTCCACACTGTAGCTAATTTCTCTGACAGGCTAGGGCCCCTTCCCTTTTTGTATCATTTCCTTTCTTCTGCAGGCGCCTTTAATGTGAAAAATAAACTAATCTTTTTAATGTGGATACCTTTAATTCGGTCTTTTTTTTTTCCCGTTCTTGTTTCTTGCCCAGATTTTTTTTTCCCGCCACTGTATTTCTCCCCCTTTCTTTCTTTCCTGCGTAAGCTCTTTTTCAGGTAATTGGGGTGTTAAAAACTTACTGAGTGGCAGTTCAACATTCGACTTGTCTACTTCTTTGAACATTTTTTTACTGTTTTCTTTTTTTGGTTCATTCTAATGAGCGTTGATCTCTTTTCTGTTTAGATTTCCCTGACACGTTGGACAATTTTTCAAAACCAGGCTCGGGCATGTCGTGCAATGCCTCTTGTCGACGTTTGGTTCGTTGTTCAGCGTCGACAAGGGACAGACGATGTGTATTATGTCTCGACTTGATAACGTTAAGGAGAGAATATGTTTTTAAAGGCAAAGCTCTGCTAGAAATAATTTGACTTGTTAGTACCTCTTTTATCTCAACGTTTCTTTGGAGACGATTTTCGTCTTAACGTAATTTTGCAACGAGTGATGAGTCGCTGTGAGAAGAATTTAATTCCGTGAAAATTTTCGACAGTAAGATTATGATTTCATAGCTCTTTTTTTCCCTTTCTCATATTTCACGCCAATTCTGATGCTTGGATTTATTCAGAATGGGAGTTTTCTTATTATTAAGGATGCAGCAAAAGTCGTGCTATCTTTTTAAATATAGCATAGAGAAAAAAACTTAAGATATATCTATATATCTGAGACATAATGTTTCTCTTGTTGTTTATTCTTGCTGTAATAAAAAATAATTTTTTTTTTTTTTTTTTTTTTTTTTTTTTTTTGTTGTTGTTGTTGTTGTTGTTGTTGTTGTTGTTTCTGTCTCGTAGAACGCATGTTCCATCTGCTAGAACTACATTACCCTTCTGTTATGACGCCGAACGCTGTTCCGTGCATCGCGTTTTTGAACATCACATGGGTGCTTTCTATATCGTAGACTCGAAATAACGAGTTTAGCAATAAATAAATAAATGTATTTCTATGTAAATCCAAAGAAAAGCATTCTGTTATAATAAATAAATAAATTTTTGCTGTGCAAAAACATCAGAATTATCCATGCTCAGAAATTTTATTTTATAGAAAATATATATGCTAACTGATAGTTGAAATTTTTGGAATTTATTTTATTTCAAATTTTGAAATATTTAAAAATTTTATGTAGCTTATAGGTGTGAGTCATATACGCATCAAGTAGATAAATATATAAGTATTAGTGAAATGCATATGATGTGATTTCTATTTTCATAGATATACGTATTTTTAATGTTGGATTACATTCCTTGGTAATGGTCTGATGGGAAAGCAAAAAGTACGCGAATACTTCGAAATTAAAAATATTGCAATCGATCTAAATACGTCATTAAACAGATGAAAGAGCACATCAGCAAACACATACACACACACACACAAAATAATAATAATAATCAAAGGATATACATATGGTAACGCATCAAAAAGAGCAACATTTGGTAACATTAAAGCTCCGTGCGCATGCGCGACCGTATGTTAGTGGCAAGATCGTATGGTAGACAATCGTATATAGACCGTCAGTAAGTTCGGGTGTTTTTGCTGTATTTGACTTATATATTTGATTATTCATTTTGTATTATTTATTACATTATTTTGTATATGGCTTATATATTTTATTTCGCCAACTGGCCTATAGTTGTTCCTATTATTATGATAGGAGATTTCAATGTAGACGTCAAACGAAATGATAAAGCATTTGATTTTATGAAACATCATTTTAACTATCCAAGTACACTTGGCAGTTCATTTATAGATTTTACATTTACTAGGAATATGACTGCAGACATTTTAAATTATGTATCTTATTTCTGATATCATCGACCAAGTTTACATAGGGTCACTTTGAATGAATAAATGTAATAAATAAGAAATAAAATATATGTGTGTGTAAAATCTTTTGTTTGTTTTATTTGTTCTATAATTATATATTCTATAATTATTCTATGATTATATTTCTATAATTATATATTCTACAATTATTCTATAATTATATATTCTATAATTCTATATTTTATTTGTTCACTTTTCCTTAGTAATCCTGCTCATTAAATACCAGCGGCTCTTTAAACTAAAAGAAAGACACTACCGTCTATTTTTTTTTTTTTTTTTTTTTTTTAGTATGCATTACTTTTTTTAGCCTAGAAGGGCTATTAGTCTCGAAACACGGTTTGGCGTTGTTTCACATTTCATTCGAATCTGTTGCCATTCCGAAAATCGTAAGATGTTATTCTTTCTTATTTAATCTGTCTGTTATTAACTAATGAGTTAAATTATTTTTAAAAGCAATAGATTCTGTCTTTAAGAATATTATTATTATTATAATTATTATTTTGCTTTTAAATCTGATTGATTTAAACAGAAATACTTTTCAAATAAATCTAATTAAAACATTCGGTATATTTATAGAATCATGTCACTTATGTTTTTCACTTTTAACATGTACAAAAGATATAAAACTTAGAGATATAGATATAAAGAATAGCATACATTAGATAACATATACAGAAGATTATACATTAGAGATAACATATACAGAAGATATATAACTATAAGAACCCATGTTAGTCTAAATGCGTCATATAGTCATATAGTATGCTATAAATGTTTCGCTATTCCACGTGGGCCACTCTATTAAAAATCTCTATTTATAAACCATATTAAACTTTAAAAGAACTCTTTTGGACGCTCATTAAACTCTGAACTCTTTCGGATTTTTTTAAACTCGCTGAAATATATAAAAATAATTTTCTGGGAATGATTAAAAATCAAAATATTTCTCCTAGAAATTAATAGTAATTTCTTCTTTATTTTACTGTAATTACGATTTGATTCCCGATAAGACACATTCGATTTTTCTCACATCATTAGCCCAATGGATAACACCGTGGAACATTGTAGTTCGACCTGAGTTTAGAGCTGGCTACACATGTATTTCATGCCATTCACTATGCTTAAGATGAACACGATCTCTCTCTTTTAGAAAGTCCTTCATGAAGTCATCCATTTCCTTAGTATTTACATTACGCTTATAGATTTTACATTACGCTCAAAGGAACGTGTTTGTAACGTTTTTGTGGGTTACATTTATTTATTATTAAATATCATGTTCTTCGCACTTAAACCATAAAATTCAGTTCAATATCAATATCGCAGAGTAATTTTAATATGAGTATATCTTTAGATTTTACGATACACAGTCTCGCGCGCTGGAGATATTCTTTTTTTCTGTACAAATGTTCAACGATTTCAAAGCGAGCAATGGCAACACTTTGTACACAATCGACTATCTTAGACAGATAGTCTTGACGTGATTTATAATAACTGTGGCTGCATGGTCGTTTTCGTCGTTTTTCCCATGTGCCACGTGTATACGAGCCAGGTTTCCTTAGAAAATACAAAGGCAGCCGTCCCTTTAAGCAGATAGCCCTAATGTGTTTTGCCGTAATTTCAATAAACGAAACAAAACCTAATTATCACATTTAAAAACGATAATAGTTTTAGAATCGTTGTTGTTAATCCTAAAAGACGAAAACGGCAACATATAGTCTGCAGTTTCATTATAACGTTATAATTCTTTCACAAAACGGCTATAAAATAATGTTAACTTTTCTGTTAACAGTATGCCGCTTAGCACCAGACATAAAACTTGGCACAAAATGGCGGAGCCTTAGAGATGAATGAAATTTCATGAAAAACATAATTATTTTATTAAATTTAGAATAAGTAGAAAAAATAAACAAATTCAAAAATAGAAAAAAATCTGAAAGCCTTCAGATTTTACATTACGCTCAAAGAGACGTGTTTGTAACGTCTTTGTGGGTTACATTTATTTTATTAAATATCATGTTCTTCGCACTTAAACCATAAAATTCAGTTCAACAGCAATATCGCAAAATAATTTTAAAATGAGCATATCTTTAGATTTTCCGATACACAGTCTCGCGCGCTGGAGATATATATTTTTTTCTGTACAATTGTTCAACGATTTCAAAGCGAGCAATGGCAACACTTTGTACAGAATCGTTTTTCCTGTACAAAGTGTTGCCATTGCTCGCTTTAAAATCGTTGACTTTGTTAATCAAAAATTCGTTAAAGTTTTACAAACTATGAAATCGATAATAAAACAAATTCCAAATTTCAAATTTGGTCTTCCACATGTCCATATATGTAGGAGGATTGCGTCATTCAAAATTCGATGGCTGTATGTACCGTTGTTTTATCACAATGCGAGAAATAGACATACATTTATGCAGATTTTTCATTATTTAATTTCTTCAAATAAATTGCAGAACTGTAACATTTGGTGGCAACAGTTAAAAGTGAAACGGTCATTTATAGTGATTCAACGCAAAATCGCAAAACGAAAACAATAGTCCTTCAGGTACAAGGCCCTTTGGACTAACAATTCACATTCAAAGCATCCTAATTCATTGAGATTGCTTAACTAAAACTTTTTATATGACTTTTACGATTGTGCAGCAATATAAACAGAACTTTTGAAATGATGTTTACGATGCCTTTTTATCATAGGTACATCTAAAGTTATTATTTAAAATTGCTCATTTACTTTAAAAGCACGCTTACTTATAGAATATTCTGTGAAAATTTCATTGAAAAATATTAATAAACTTATGTAAGAAATCTTATAGACGACTAAATCAATAAAAAGTGACAATTTTTTCATCCTTGTGATGCCATCGGGAAAAGCACTTCGTATTTTTATCAGTCGAGAAAATAAATTACCTACTTATAAGCAATGCTTTATTTTTCAATATAAAAAAGTTCTGATGTGAACACCCTATGACTTGTACGGCTTATAAAATAATACACAATTTTTTTGCTTTACATCGTTTAAACTTGTTTTGTCGAATTATTCTAACTTGGATAACAGATGACTTCAAAAACTGCAGTTTTTTTAATTAAATATCCTGGTCAGACTTCTCATATGGGAGTCAAACATTTTATAATCTTATTTTTTCATAATAAGTATAAAACGTTTCTAAATATAATGACAGAAAGCGGGAGACCATTTAAAAGTTAGATTTCGTTATTTGATTTTTGTAAAATTAATTTTCCCCATGTGTTAAAAAATATGCCCATGTGCCAGTTGCGAAAAGATAAATATTTTCGTCATTTAAAAGCACTTCTGTAACTGGAAGTATGTGACTACGATTGCGAAAATAACGGCCGGGTAAGGGGATGGGTTTAGCAAATACTATGTGAGTTAACTTTAATTCATTTCTGCTCGTTTTAATGTGACATAATTGTGTTATTTTTTAAAGCTCGTACATTTTTACTATTGTATATTTTTATAAGAATGTATTAATTTTTACACTGTTTAAGTTCCTTTTACGTTTATTTAGTATAAAACGTTTATTTTTCTTTTACGTTTATTTTGCCTTTACGTTTATTTAACCTTTTACGTTTATTTTACCATGATCAGTGGCAAATGTGTCGGTGAATGGTCTTTTATGAAAGAATAGCCAAATCTTTACTTGAATATTTAGTTTAGTTCTTGACTTTGAATCAATCTGGTAAACTTCCTAATAGTTAAGATACAATACCACGCCGAACAAGTATTAATTTAGAAGTCAAACAACAAAAATCATTTCGAATATTTTCTGATTTTCATAGGACTAGTTTCGATGGTTTTACCGAACTATCAACCCCAGTTGCCAAAGCGCAAATAAAATGATATCAGTGATGATAGTGTGGTGTATTTAATTATGGCAAAGCACACTAGGGCTATCTGCCTAAGGGAAGGGATGCCTTCGTGGAGGACTTTCTAAGGGAAACTGGCTCGTATACACGTTGCACATGGGGAAAACCACGAAAACACCCATGCAGCCAGCCCGTTCGCGGGATTCGAACCACGGACCGAACTACCAGTGTTCAGCGACTTTACCGCTCGGCCGCTGGTGGACGATATCGGTGATGAAAATATAACGCTAATTTTTGTCGTTTGACTTCTAAACTAATTCTAAACAGTTACTTATTTATCCTATTAAGATTTGTACTTAACCCGTATTTTGAAACAGTTTTGGATCAATATCTTCCTGGCTTGGAGTTTTACAATTGGTTCTTGCGTATTAAGAGAACGAAACACATTTGCTTCTGTTAATTATTGTTAATTGATCGGAAAGTGGTTTATTCCCATTGAAAAGTCATTTAATTTCCGTTTAATGGCAATGATTGTTTCATGTTTTCTTAACATTCTCTTTTTTTATTTTTCATAAATTTACTTTTAATTAAAACAATTTTTTACTTCCTAAAGACAATACTTGAATTTTTCACTACACTAGAATTAAAGTTCACTTAAATCATTTTTGTAAGGCATAATCCAGTGACTGTTCTTATATACATATATTTGGTTCTGCCGATTTCAGTAAAAAAGGGAGGTGCATAACTAGACGTTAAAGCAGTCTCATATGCAAAATTTCAAAGTTCTATGCCTAATTCTGTTTCACTTATACGCAATACATACATATGTACAGATGTCAAGAAAACACTCCCTTATGAATCCGGTTTAAATCCAGTTTACAATACGTTTTGGGGAAAAGGGGAAAAGAGTCCTTTATTTTGTCCACATGTACAGACGCCACGCAAAAAAAAAAAAAAAAAAAAAAAAAAAAAAAAAAAAAAAAAAAGAAAAAAAAACGTCTAAATGGATTTGTGAATGTTCAACATGGATACTTCCGTTGAAATATGGTACCCGAACTTTTTCGTTATTACAGGATTTTTGTACTTCGTATAAGGAAGTGAAAATGAGTTATTTTCACTTTTACTTGTTACAGCATGTTGATATAAATATTTTCCGTGAAGAACAAATACTAGATGGGAAGAACCATGTATCGGGAACCGATGTTTCATCGCAAAAGAATACCAGTTTGTGTCACATTTCAGATAGTAACCCTTTGACCATTAACGGGACGCATATGTTCCACTAAAAGTTTAGAAATTATTGCTGCATTTAAAAGTACTCAGAAACGTATCCCTGTCGTTAAATCGAACCAGTTGTGCATGTTTCATCTTTTGTTACCCATTTGGAGCTAAATATTTTCCCGCCAAATGCCGTATTTTTTTTTTAACTCGCAATTAAAGAGTTACAATGCAACAGCAATCGAGAGGTTAAACCACTGAATACAGATAATTCGACCCGAGTTCAAATCCCGACAATAGGGTTGGCTGCATGGGAGTTTTCGTGGTTTCACGCATGTATAACGTGAATACGGGATAGGATGTCGGTAGCTGTGGTTTATATGTAACAATTAATAACATCGTTATTTAAATTCAAATTCAAATTATATCATTTTGCCCCATTTTTAATTTCTATAAGAAAAATATGAAGTGCTCATACTGAAGCAATATGCTTTTTTCATGCCCAAAGCCGAACTTTCTATAAGCCGAGATGCATTCTTTTTCTGAACGTAGCCTCAAAATAGTACGTAGAAACCCTTCTTGTTGCGGAATTTGTTTCGCCGCTTCAAATAACGCTAAAAATAAGAAGAGGACTTAGAAGTTAATTAATTCTTTAATTTGTGGCGAAGAAGGGACAAAGAGCTAATTAAATGATAGACCATCCATCCTCTTTAGGTTTTTTTAATAAGTGAGGCTCTCTTCTGATCGCATATGCATACACATCTCAAATCAGGGATCTCATTTTAATTCCTTAATTTTTTAATTACAAAAAGTGCTTAATAACATGTGAGTGGCACAGACTTATTTTAAAGCTTGAATAACTTCCTTGTACTTTGAAACTGCCTTTTTTTTTTTTTTTTTTTTTTAATTTCTTACGTGAAGTGTTAGAGGGGACAATCCAGATTTTCTGCAATACGTATGATTACATCACTGGAAGTGATTTCATACAAAACTCGGGCTTTTTTAGACGGTTCAGCTTTGACCTGTTAATGGTCACAGTTCATATTAATTTGAGATATATTTTTAATCAAACGAATAAAACTGTAACAGGTGTCAATTTATAAAGCATTTATAAAGGCGGGAACTTGAAGAAGTTTATTTCTGCATTTGACAAACTTGCCATCTGAAATGTTTTTATAACTGTCTAAATTCATCTTTTTAGGTGTATACTAATATTCGAGTGGATAAGATCACTGAATAAGATAAACCATTGCCGAGCATGAATTTTCGGATATAGGTGTTATCTTAATTGCTTTCATTTAATTTGTTCAGCTCTAGAATTTCATTCATACGCGGTTCAGCATTTATTCATCAACAATGAATGTTTGCCTTTGACCAGAAGTCTTCAACTATTTTAAATGTTTTCGATAGATTGAAAATGAATTGAAGAAAAAAATTCGTTACAACAATACTTAGATTTGTTTAAATTGTACATTCTTAATCTGAATCTTCTGACCAAATACTTTTTTCCATAGAAAAATTAACTTTGTGGAACGTGATTTTGCCGTATACGTAACGTTTGAATAACATAACCCCCGCGTTCGACAAGGTTTACTGTACAGGCAATTCAAATCCTACCGAATGGGCCGGTTGTATGGAAGGTTTCACTGATTTTCCTATGTCCCCTCCCGATCTTCCACGAAGACATTGATCCTTCCTCTCATGTACTCTGCTGTATTCAAACAAAAAAATAAGTACATCAGTTTTTCAAGTTTTTTAAATGGAAATTTCAGTGCATGTCGAAACATAATTTAAAGATCTTTCTTTTTTAAAATAAAAAATTATTCTACGAAAATATTTGCTTTTTCTTTAGATACAACATCGTAAGGATGGCCAAGACACTGACCACTTCCAGCTACACCCTTGTTTTGATTTCTTTATCTTATTCGTGATTATCAAATGTTCGTAATTTCTGAAAGTTACTATCGTAACTTTAATTACACTGTTCTGTATTTTAAAATTTTACTTTATCTTGCAGTTTTTTGGCTGTTTCTCGTAGACTTCCAAATGCTGAATAACCAAATATGACATATAATATTCGTTACAATTTACCAATTTTAAAAGAAGCCAGGAAATAAATTTCCCTTTTACCAAGAACTTTATTTCCTGAACATATATGTATATATATAATCTATGTATGCCAGTGCTTCCCTCCCTGCAATGCAATTTTCAATTTGTCACTGTTATAAAATGTAGGAACGTAAGTGTTGAAATTAAATTTAGAAATTCATTTTTCTTCCCTATTATTAAGACCCTGTTTAGCTAGTCAAAAAAAATTCCAATTTGATGTTACTCGTGATTACTTTCTATCGTTTTGAAGGTAGTTGATGAAAGATATTTTCTTTTACGCTGAAAAAAGGCTTTTATTAAAAAATTGGTGCTCCGAAAGACTTAATACTTACTTGGAGCTTAAATTCAAAATTAAATCATTGAGAAGTTGGAACTTTATTGATGTTAATGATGGCGTCTGAGTTTCGAGAGAAAAAATTTCGTCGAATTTTTTTAGTTGTAGGATTTTAGATATAATGTGTTGCAAATCCAAATTTACATTCCATATTGCATAAAAATAAAATTTGAAAAAAAAATCTGATTAAATTTGTAGTTTATTTATTTTGTGTTCTTTCTCTCTTTATATATATACATATATATATATATATATATATATATATATATAAAAGGTTTTTGCTTTTTTCGAAGTATCAGGGAATCAATATTAAATCTGAATTACTCTAAACGTAAATGAATTTGAAAGTCGCGAATTCATATTTCTTTCAAAAATTACAGCAACTGCTAATCGCGAAAAATTAATACATGTTTATGTGTATATAGTTACCAGTTATATATTTGTATATATTCAGAGTTGATTTTAATGAGAATCAGAAAATTAAATTTGTAATTAATTTTAAATAAATGTGTTAATTATAGTTGCAAAGAGCGATCTGTTATTTATCTGTTTCACTTCAAAAACTATGCTTTATTGCTTTTGAGATTTAACAGTTACATAATTTTTTTAAGATTTTGTAATATAGTAGTGTAATATTAACAGTATAATAGTCCTTCGTAGTGTAGTTGCACGAGCAAATAATGCAAATTATAAAAGAAATTCTGTTTAGATTGAATTATTTACATTACTGCAAAGATTATTTTCCAAAGGAGAAGAATGCCTTCGTGGAAGGCTTTCTAAGGAAAACTGATTTGAATTTAATTTCACAGTGAGAAAAACACGAAAATGCCCATGCAATCGGCTGTTCGCTAAACTTTCAAATCCGCGTCGAACTAAGTGTTCAGAGATTTTTTCGCCTGGCCGGTAGTGGGTCCAAATTCAGTTTGGAGTTTCACGTTTTACACTGCAATGTTATACGCTTAAAAAACAGTTGATTTGTTTAACTAGAACCTGAAAAATCGAACTCGAAGTTTCCTATTTAATTAGGTATATTTAAGTGCAAACATGTAACGAAATTGTACAATAAAGTTTCGAATCGAATACATCGAACATGTAACGAAATTGTACAATAAAGTTTCGAATCAAATATTCGAATTGTAAGTAAATATAAAGTTTCGAATATTCGAAGTTTTGATAAATATGCTAGATTATTTGAACTGTGGCAAAGTGCACAACGGCTATGTGACAAAAAGGAGGGATGCCTTCTGGAAGGACTTTCTAAGGAAAACAGACCTTGTATTCACATTACACATGGTAACCATGAACACCCTCGAGTAACTAGCACGTTTTCTGGGATTGAAACTTTAGTCGAATACAAAGAGTCAGCGATCTTATAGCTTTGCCGCTTTTGACAAATAAGAGAAAATGTATTAAGAATTTTATTAACTTTTCTCTGTGAATCAGATTTGTCCAACATACTGGGTAGATTGAATTCTTTTCAAATGATGCTAATTTTTTTTTCATTTATTTCTCGTTAAATTAAAAGCAGAATCTATCCCTCCCAGAACTAATGAGCTCATCTACGAACCTCGTTTTCTCAGCCCTTAAATAAAATAATATGTGTCTTTGTGGTTTTCTGGCTCTCGTTCAGTCAACAAATAACCATGCTCTTATCTTTGTGAATATTTAAAAAAGTACAGTAAAGAAAATTTGTAATTTATTTTAGAAATGCGACCTATATTTTGAATTGTGATAAACCGAAGTAACTGTTTCACATTTTACATATTGGAAATAGGTTTTGAAACAGTATTCTAAAAAACACTGAGTTCGAAGGCTTCATTCAAAATATGTGCATTTTACCATAATACAGATTATTAGAATCTTTTAGTTTTCAAAAAAAAAAAAAAAAAAAAAAAAAAAAAAAAGGCTTTAATAAAAGGAAAACAAAAAATTACAATTTTATTACGCTTGTTTGTTAACTGATTAAGTTAAAGCACTCGAAAGCTATCCTTTAACCCACCGAAAGCAGGATCTGTGAATAAAGCTGTCACCTGTTATCCTGAATACACTCGGGGAGCGTTCTTATCGCATCAGCATAAACTGGGATTTTAACTCCAAGCAGTTTCGCAGGAAGAAAAGGCCATATATGTGGGATGGTTTAATTTCGTTGTAGATAACTTAGAATTAGAAGAGTTTGATTAAGGAGTGCACAAGTTTACTTTTTAATCATGGCCGAGAAGACTCTTGCGTAGCTATGACTGGAAAATGTGGTGCAGTAAATGACTGGGTAAAATTTTTGGAAGAAGCACTCGAGTAAAGACGAAACACTTTCGTATTTACGTATTTTTATCAATTATTGTTCATTGAACGGGAGTTGGTTTGTTCCCCTTGAAAAGTCAACTAATTTCCGATCAATGACAATGATTACATGTTTTAATTTTTCCTTTTACAATTGAAATATTATTCTTCGTGATGATTTAACTCCAGTCCCCGTTAAAACATTATTAACATTTTGCTTTCAAATTACTTCAAAACATCTTTCAAAATATAACTTACCAGTATGGATGCACACTTTTAAAATAATTCTACTTTAATTAAACTTAGGAGATAATATAATCAATTAATCAATACTGTTTAGGAAATAAATTATTATTAACTAACTTTGCAGCAATTGCGCAAGTAATAATAACTTGTATTCGCACTAAATGGATTTACGATCATACAACATTATATATATATATATATATATATACACACAAACAGTATCTGATTCAGTGTTTGAAAGACACAAAGATTATTCAAGAAAAGAATGAACGTTTGCTGTTCTTGCTTTATTGCTAATCATACAAATTAGCAATCACTTCAAAAGCACACCCTTCTAGTGTCAATACAGAATTTCCGTCGTTTCTTCCACTTTTGGAACGGTTGCTGGAAATATCTTGTTTCGATGACGTATGGTAATCTCGTCGCATTTTCCTCAATTTCTTTTGTGAAAATAAAACGGCGCCATTTCAAAGTGTTTTTAAGTTTGGGAAAGAAAAAAAAGATTGCCGGGGACAACGCCAGAGAAAAGAGTGGGTGGGATACAACGGAAGTGTTATTTTGCCAGATAACTGGTAACGGAGAGTGATGCGTGAGCTGAAACATTCTCTTGATGCAACATCTACAACTGATGTCCCAAAATTTCAGGCTCTACCTACGCACAGCATCTCTCACTCATGTTAGAATTCTCTCGTGCACTTACTTTTTTACTGTCTGACCACGTGGTACAAATTCATATTTGCACTGAATAAAATTATTCTGTTGACGTGGAAGGTTGTCGAATTCTTACTTCGGCAACCGAGCATCTGCCTTCTTTAAAACGTTGAAACTAATCATAACACTGCGTTCGGCTCATTGAATCATCTTTGTTATGTTTGGTTTAAGATCTGGATGTTTCCGTGAAGGCTTTTCCCAGTTTTACCTGAAATTTCGCTCGACTTCACTCAGCTAGTAGTTACTCGACAGCTAAGGCATAGATTGAAATCCAGTTAACGGCAATATGTTACCAAGACATGCCACTAGATGCGCACAGTGGCCGGAACACGCCATTTGCAACCGCTGGTGCACAATTTGAAACATTTTAACAGTCCTCGTATATACGTAAATCTTATTCGATATTTCCTTCTGATTAAGATTTATTCTTTGGAAGGCTACAAAAAGGTCTATCTGCACCAATATGGAGTGCAGAAGAAAGGAACTTGCTTGATAGCTATTTCTACCTATTCTTGTATGTATTGCTCGCTCGTGTATATGTTTCAGCCACAGAAGCCATAAAATCGAATCTACTTCAGAGCAAATTCCACGGAAACAGACGCATTGCAATTCTGAAAGCTGAAATTGAAATTTCTGAGTTTTAATTACAGAAATTTCTTAACAATGAAATTATTGATAAAGAAATTATATAGCAAACTGAAATTTAATTTAAAAAATCATAAGCGAATCCATGACTATTAACTTTCGGTACTTATCGAATTCGCGGATTGCTTCTTAAAATAGTATTTTCGTAGCAAAATCAAAAGCTAACATTTTATAATTATCGTTTCGTTTATATTTCCTTACATTTATACTTTTATATAATATTACTATTGCTGAAAGAAAATGAATCACGATGAAACCCTCGTCGTGAATTAAACTCCGAATTTTCCGATTGCTAGCCAAACGTGCTCTGCAATTACACCCCAAAGTCACGTGCCAAAAAGGGATAAAAATCGTACCTTCTCCCCACATAAAAGCGACAGGAGAGGAGGGGACCCAATTCCTAATTCCTGGTGATGATAGTCCACCACCTCTTAATTCGGGACCCACTTGTAGAATCATTACGTATTCCGAAGAAAGGAAGTTGAAAGTTGTGTAATGCTTTCGCTGGGATTCGAACTTAGGATCTTCCCAACTGCTAGGCGGGCTTGCTTTTCAGTTCCAAACAAAGTCACGTGGTAAAGATAGAGAAAACTTTAGAAACATTCTACAGAACGAAACATTCAATTTATCTGTGTATTTTAGATATTATTAAATTCTATTTAAATGTCTGTTTACTGAAAATATATTCTTATACCCGTGCTATGAATTTTGGACAATAAAAAGAATCGGAAGTTAGCTTTTGCAAATTTCTGCTATTGCGAATTACGTTCTCCAATTGATCATTTTTCAATATGCAAGAAACATTTTACAAAGCTCGCTATCTGCAAAAAGTTCTAAAAGAATTCGGAATATTTTTTTTACTTTTCCCGTTACCCCACTTTAAACGTAAAACATCGACCTGGATCAAACGTGAGGTTGTAAACAGGCAGAGAGTTTCCATCCCCTAAGATGTGACGAAAGTTTTATGGACAAAATGAAAGTTCTAAACCAACTTTCGTGAAGGGAAATAATTTAAGATGTATCCGAGAACAGAGAAGAGAGAGTTTTATGAAGTTTGTGTATAGATAGTTAGAAAGATAAAGTTTCGACAAGCAAAAGAATAAAATTGAAGGAAAAAAAGTAAATTGAGTAATATAGAGCTAAAAATATTTTAAGGAATATTAGAAATATAGCCGAACTTCGCATAGCTGAAATTTAAAAGAATATGCAGAAAAATTTCAAATAATCGAAAATTTGAAATTAACGGGACTTTCGAAAAATAATGAATAAAAGACGTTAAAAATTCTACGCAAATGACCCCAAAACTAGATATTTTTTTAAATTATAAATTCTAATTTCAAATAATTTTTTAAATTGAATGTACCGGAATCTTATGGACAGCTCTTAGGGGCCACGAAAAGTTAAATAAAGTAATAACTTCAACAGTAAATACAGACTAACTAATATGAAATAAAATATTATTTGATTTTAGTAAAAGTTTAGTATAATTGAGTTATATTAATATTTTATTAGGTATTATTTTATAAAAATAATAGTACATGAAATTAAATGTATAGCAAATAAATCTTAAATTCATATTTATAGCATAAAAATGAAATTAAATAGTAAAATAACTGGAAAGCGAATAAATTAGTGATTGTAATGCAAATAAATTATGATGTAAATTAATGATTGCAGTTTAATGTAAATTAATGTTTATAAGTAAATATTATTGTAAACAGCATTCACACTTAAACTGCGCGGGGGGGGGAATTTCCTTTAAAGTATTTCTATAAGAGAAAAACATTACTGTAAACAATTTTACTCGCTCTAAAATTTTTAAACATAAATACGTAGGTGTTGACTAAATATCATTCTTTGCATCAATAAATCTGAATTGCTGAAATTCGAATTTAAGAATCTAAACTTTTATTTTTCTAAAACATACAACCAAACATCGAACATTTTCCTATATTTTTTGTGCCATGGGATTAGTTTTTAGGCTTTTGAAAAGCCAAATCTAAAATATCATATAATTACAATTTACGTACAGATTCATTTCTTCTCCTTACGTCAGCTAACTAGCGAGTTTACTTAAAATATGCATCGTGGTTTACGTTTCTTACGACTCAAATATTGGTTTGCACTTCTTACATCAGCTTTCTGACATTATAAATTAGCTTAAGCTATCTTCCTAAGAAGCTTAGTCTATCTTCCTAAGAAGCTTAGTCTATCTTCCTAAGAAGCTTAGTCTATCTTCCTAAGAAAGATCATATTCAGTGACAAAGATACAGCTATCGAGGCTCAAGGCAAAATTTCCCCGGCACCCCCCTTATTGGAATTATTGCCATGTAATATATGAATAAAATTAAATAGTTAAAATGTTATGATTTGGAAAGCAAAACATTTTAAGATTAAAGGAAAAACAACTTAACATTTGATAGACAAACATATATTTAAAAAACCCATAGCAATATGCCAATTGTTATGATATTTTTGGGGGGTGGGTCAGTAAAAAAAAAACTTAAACTGTTTTATGTAAGCTTTGACTTCTGAAAAATTTTTTATAGCTTCATCAGAGTTAATATTTTCAACTACTACATTTTCATTGGAAAGGATTGTTAAGTTGGTGAGTCTTACTCGGCTCATTCTTGATCGAAGATAGCTTTTAATCAATTCCAACTTTGAAACGCTTCTCTCGCATGAACTAATTGAAGCACACACCCTCAAAAAAGTTTATTTGATTAACGTGTTTATTTATTTATTTATTTATTTTTATTAACGATTTGAAAGCAAGCAGTGGCGGCATTGTATGGAATAAAATATTTTTATCTAAGCATGCAAGGCTGTCTATCATAAATTCTAAAGCTATGCTATTTTTAATTATTTTGTAGAATTAAATCTTATGGGACATAAGTACGAAAAGCGTGATATTTAATAAATAAAGTTAGCATACAAAACGGGAATAATAAACAGACATAAAAAAGTTTTTCAAGTCATCTTATTGAAAAAACTGAACATTAATATTAAAAACTAAGAGAAGACTCAAAAAAATGCATGCAATTTAACATTGTATCGGAAATGCTAAATATATGCTGTTTTTTAAATTTTTGTGATTTTGCTGTTGAAGTCTATATGTATATTCGGAAGTCCGAAGAAAACGGTTCTTAATAATAAGGATAAAAAGACCAAAAAAGAAAAAAACGATCTGAAAGATTTCAGATTTTAACGATCGCCCAAAAGGAATTTGTTAAGGTTTTTTTCGCTGTCCCTGACCTCGCAGTCTACCTAGTCTGTTGTTGAACTCACTCCTGCTAACCCATTTCTTTTTGTCTTTTTAGCTTTATTATTAGCGTCCTTTTCTTCGTACTTACTCCATATATAATTCAACAGCAAAATTACAAAATTTTTAAAAGCAGCTTAACGTAGTGGTCATAGCTTAGCATAGTCACCACTGTGCAAAAGACCTGGGTTTGAGAGTTCCGAGTATTTTCCACTTTTAATTTAAGGAAAACCTTTTACTAAAAAAAAAGGGTTGGTCAGCGTCAAAATTTTTTATCGCTACTGACAGGCAATGGAAGCCAGATAACTTCGGGAAATTATTTTTTCTCATATTACAAAATTTCTTCAAAACTTACGATAATTTAAAATGTAATGTTCTAGTTTAAGATTTCGGAATCGAATTACTTTCCACGTAAAATTCCTAAAATATAAAAGTAATGGAACAGTTGTACTGTAGATTCTAAATTAAGTGGAATCAACATTAAACTCGAGGATTTAATCATCATTCGCTGATTGAAAAATCTAATATTCGGGAAATCTTACAAAATCCCCGAAAATGATGAGCGGAAACTCGAGCCACGATATCATTACCAGTTATTACAAATAACTAACATTACTAAGTGAGCTTCCGATTCTCTGACGAATCGAATAAGCGAAAGCGTGAAATTCGCTAAGATATGATTTGCATGGGAATTAAACAAATCCAACTTTCAAGTAGGGCATTTGTTTTGAAACCTGGCGATAAGATTAAACGAAATTATATAATAAATAAATAATTTTTTAAAAAATCGGAAAGTGTTAAGGATCCTCCAAAAGAGCTCTTCTAAAATTTAATACGGTTTATCAGTAGAAATTATTGACAGACATAACCCAGGTGTAAAAGCGAAATATTTTATAGGATATTAGATAAATATGCATTGAGACTAACATGGGAACTTTATATAACTTCTGCATATTTAAAAAGCGATAACGTAAGTAATGTAATTCTGTAAAAATATTTAATGTTTTTATTTAGATATGTCAGGAATTAAATGCATTTATATTTAAACTAATCATATTAAAAAGTAAAAAAATAATATTCTTAAAAACTGCATCTAGTGCTTTTAAATAGTTTAGATTTTGTAATCGGTAACATATTAAAAATGAAAGAATAATATGTTACGTTTTTCCGAATGATAACAGTCTCGAATGAAAAGTGAAAAACAAAATCGTATTTCAAAACCAATAGCCCTTTTGGGCTAATAAATAAAATTAAATAAGTATTAAATGAAAGCGGGCCTTTTTTTCTGTTTGTTTGTTTTACAACATAACTTTGCGCAACGACGAGCCTAAAGTTAACAAAATAAATCAGCTCATTAATCAAAAACTTCACTGCACAGAACGTTTCAAATAAAAACAATGTTAAACATTAATAACATTGTTCATCTGAATGCGTCCATACTATAGTTTTTCTCTGTCTTTTCTAATATAAAGCCAGTGAACCGTTTACCAAGCCTTTGGAATATTTACATCATCAAGAAGTGCTGACATAGTCAAAGTAGTAATTTAAGAGGTAGAAGGGTACTCTACCAGAAGGAATGTATGTATGCATATATCTATGTGTATGCACGCACATATATACTCATATACATATATATATATATGCATATATGAACACATCCATCCATCCATCCATACATGCATAAATTCATACATTTCCCGATAACAGAAGAGTACCGGCAGAAGTTTTCACTTTTGGCTGATAAGTGAATTACATAATCTGGTAGGTACCTGACGATTCCGGTACTCAAGTAGCATCCCGTTGTACCAAACGATTCCTTTTATTCACTTGTAAAATACCATATGTGTCTCGGTATCTTTATGTAATGAACGAAATCACCGCATTTTTTGTAACAAGATTATTAATAATTTTTATAAATAACTGTGTATGGATTTAGAAACCTTTCGTGAAAAATTAATTTTATGCTTTATCGGCGCGTAGGATCCAACGGCACGAGCCCCACGCTGTCGTTTCATCATGCCAGTTTTAAAAGCTTAATTAAGAGCCACGTGTTTTCTTGTTTACAGTTCCTTTTCTTCGTAGTTGCGGAACCTCATGTACTAGCGCCATCTACTGTTGAAACAGACAGTTAAAAGTCGATCGACTGTATAGCATTAAAAATAATGTGGAGTATACCAAATATGTTTATTTTATTGTACTAAAATATGAAAAATGTGAGTCATACGTTCTTTGTGGGCTTAGAAACTCACTTCCTGAAGGAAAATCGTTAAATAGGTGTGTTGCTTTCTATATTATTCCATTCTTAGCTTAAATAACTAGCTTTTATTATTATTTCCTTGTCTTGGATATTTTTCTTTTAATCGACACTTCCCCTCCTCACACTTACGGTAGAATTCCAGATATATAAAACTAACCAAGACCACAGGCTTATTTGAATGTTCATGAAATCCCAAAAGTTAGATATTGGTTTATCTGCGTTATTTGAACAAATACAGATAAATCAATTTTAAAAAATATTGTTTATTTATTTATTTACTATATCTTATTTTAACAAAGATTATACACTTAAATAAAATACCTTTAATCCTGGGGCGGGGGAAGAAAAAGGATTATCCGAGAGATCAAAAGTCGTACGGGAGAAGAGGAGGTAAGACCTGCATTGAAAGGCTAATAGAAAATAAATGTTTACACTGCATTATTTTCCAAAGAACTTTTTGTTAGCTCTCCCTCATCCACCCAAACAAAAATTGCCTTAGGAAATGCAGTGATTAGGAGCAACTAATGATTCACGGAATAAACAAAGAACAGTTGGCTTATGTATAGAATGTAATTGCTTTTTAACTAATATTTATAGGTTATATATTTTCCAAACAATTGTAGGCCAATCTCCGGATATACTCATTCATTTAAATTAATTAAAAAACTTAAACCTTTAAAACGTGTGTACTTTACTGCATTAACTAGTATTATGTAATGGTGATATGTAAATCAAATAACTTATGTTTCACATAATGGCAACACTCGGCAAACTGCATGGATGATAAATGCATGGTATTGTAACGCTAAAGGCGTTTCTAATATCAGCAAATACAAGCATTTTTTAAAAATAATTTATATCGAGGTAGTATAAAATAAATATATTCTAAACTACAATAGATAGGTACAATATTAATAGATAAAACTTTAAATAATTAAAAAATGCATTTATTCCCTTCGAAGAGCCTAGTTTCTTAAGTAACTCTAGTGAGCTATAATTTAGAAGGTAAAGATCGTAATATTATGTCGATTGGTTTATTTGTTTATAGCAAAGCATTCTGATGCTCCTCTGCCTAAGAGGAGGGAATCATTCGTGGAGGGCTCTCTAGGGAAAACTGGTTGGTGTACACGTAAGACGTGGGAAAAACCGCGAAAGCGTCCCTGCAGCCAGGACCGAACAACCAGCGTTTAGCAATTTTATTGTTCATCCACCGGGCCAATATTATGTGGAACAGCAGCGCTCTGGAAACTGGCTGTTTGCTCGGGCGCGTGAAAGAACACTTGCCAAATAGAGTGTCTGAGAAGTGCAAGATAGTGTAATATAACGAAGGTGACAGTTAAAATGTTTTGGAAACTGTTCGCTAAAACGTTTCTAACGTCAAAATTTGAAAATAAATTAGAATCAATCTTAATTTTACTGGACCTAAAAAAGAAGAAGTAAATTGATTCGGAGCTCCGATTATCTGAAGTCGGGATAACTGAAGTTGCGCTTTTATGTATATTTTTATGTGCTGCATGTTAATTTTAAATTGATTATTTTTATTCAATGCATGCCGACTGACTGCTTACCATTAAAGATGATGTTTCACATTTAAATGTGTATTTTCATATTGTGCAATTTTATTTTTAACTTAATTTTTTAATTTCTTTCCTTTGATTTCAGGTCAGTATGTGAATATTTTACTCTTCTTATGTCCCAGCAATCTTGTATAGGTTCACTTCGTAGATGCTTTTATAAGGAATTGAAAAATATGGAATCCTGTAAAGTGAGTCGTTGTTAATCAAAGCGATTTTTCTTTAATGTTATACATAAGCAGTTTTTCAAAATGAGTAAATGAAGACATTGATTTCGACAATATAGAAATTCCTTCATATTAGCAAAAGTTAGAAAAGAGGAAGTTTTTATTTTTGGTAATAAAATGTTAGTACATAAAACACCATATGCAAAATAATTTAAAGGATTTCTTGTTAGAATAATTGGTTTTATTTAAATCAGTCTTCTATTTGATTATGCAGTAATGACATAATAATATCGGTTCCATGTTGTGCAGCTATGTATGCTTAATATAGTATTTAATATCCTGCTCAATATATTACCTTTGCAATTTAGTTACAAAAGGACTTATTTCTACATGTTAATACAATATATATTAGTTCGCCACAAAATTAAGTTAAATGTGAAACTAGTCCTGATGCAGCCCTACATTCTCGTTTAATTTATACTAAAGTTTTACTCAAAGAAATCTTATTCAAGACGCAAAGTATTCTGTAGAATTTATGTGTCAAGACGGTTCTGGAATTATGCACTTACATTTAGGCTTGTCCGTTCACATGCGCCAAGATCTTATCTGCATTTTTAGCCCAAAGGAACGTTAGCTGAGAAGGGCTATTAATTTTGTTTTGGCAAACGGCGTTTCACTTTTCAAAGTGTTGCCACCAAATATCAGAGCCCTGCAATATATTTTAAAAACTTAAATAATGAAGATTCTGCATGAATGTATGTATGTTTCTCGCACTGTGAAAAAACAACGGTACCTAGAAGCATCAAATTTTGAATAATTTAGTCCTCCACTAGAATATGGACATATAGAAGCCTAAATTTGGAATTTGTTTTATTATCTATTTCAGATTTTGTAAAACTTTAACGAATTTTTGATTAACAAACTCAACGATTTCAAAGCGTTCCATTAACATTAACATCGCGTGCATCTTTACATATTTTGTGCGCGAGGTTTCTTTTTTGTGATACTGCTGTTGAATTGAATTTTATGGTTTAAGCGCGAAGAACATGATACTTAATAAATAAAGGTAGCACACAAAACGTTAAAAAAACGCCCCTTTGGGCGTAATACAAAACCTGAAAGCTTTTAGATTTTTTTTTTTTTTTTTTTTTTTTTTGTACATTTAAATTATTTTCTGGTTTATTATTTAAATATAGAATAACAGATTATTTTTTAGCAGCAACTAAATTCACGCGAGTATACTCACTTTTGTTATAAGAAATAATATATTTGCAGCCTGTCGCAACTACGAGATAACTCGGAACTAGATAAACCATACTCACCCTTTCTGGGCGTTCTTATAAAACGCCTCACTTGCGATACGAAATTTCTATTAGTCTCTCACGAATCACAGAACAAAATTTGAGTAGTGCGCTTATAACATTTCCCAACTGAATACACAAACACGCGCGCGTGCGCAGGAAAAAAAGAAAAAAGATTTTGCATTTTAAACATTTAGGTGTAGTTTTGAAAAGCAAATGATGTGATAGCTACGTTTTAAGAAATAATGATCCGTTTCAGTAAGTCAAGGGTATTAGTTAGTCCTTTCCTGAACACCAAATGCCTAAACCTTCGATGCGTTTGCTACAGGAATACTCGTAGTTGGTCATTTAGGTTAGGTGATCAATAACGAGTTATCTCGCAGTTAACAAGTAAATCCAGTTTACCAACTACGAGTATCCTCATAGATGACAGAGAACATGTTAAAGAGTGCAGGTTCATCTTTGTTATCCAAAACTGTTTCGAACCATTTTGGAATGGAGACATATGAGTTCAGAATAGTGTTAAAAGTATATTTTGTACACTGCTTAGGTCAGAAGCCTGTCGGGGATGTAAAGTGTTAAAAGTATTTTATTCCATTCTTCTATCATACATTTCTTTAACGCTTCGAGAGATTCTGAGGGAGAAAAACAGGATTTCGTACTATACTTTACGACACAAATTGCAGTAGTTTTGTAGTTTAATATCCATGAACTTTAATTTCTGTTTATCTGGTGATAGTTAATATGGTAATAATTATAAGCTGGTGATGATAACATCACCAGACCAGGGAAGATATGTAACTTCATCTTCATGTTCTTTAATCTGGGATTGAATTATATGACTTGAATGAAATATCTTGAAAAACCCAGTTAACCGGAGGAAACAGTATCTGTAGCAATGAACGGACTTGCTTGCTTGAAAGGATTATGTGGTCAATGATATTTATATTTTTGTGTAAGGAATCTTCTGAAAACTGCAACATAATTGCCCAAAACATAACTGAACATCTCTATGTTTTATTGTAGAAAACTGAATAGCCTGGATCGTAGGCTTTTGCTGGTGCGTTTTGCACATAAACTTGCCTTAAGGTGGGATGTAGAGGATTATTTATAAATCTAAAATTCACACTTGTTACCGTTGATCAACGTTTCCCGTTTTATGTTCCCTACACTACTTACTGTAGTCTTCGTTCTGCATTTATTTTTAAAGAGGTTATGAGAAAGCTGCTGTGCTTTAAAAATTCAGCTTATGCGGTTGCCTTTATACCTTAAGCAGAGCTCGATTAACCATTAGGCAAAATGAACACGTCTTTAGGGTATCAAAAATAGAAGTACCACAAAATAATCAAACATTAACAGTTAAAACAGTTAAAATAACAGTTAAATCAACACCTAAAAGAAAATTGGGAAAAATATGTATTATACTATAAATGTATTATGTGGAAACATCACAATATTTACCATCATATGTATTTAGAGTCTCTAAACGTCTTAATCCGGCTTTGACCCTATGCGTCGAAACTTAATTTATGGAATTCGGCTATTACCTTTTTCACTACAGGTTTTCTTTTTGATGTCACTGTCCTCTGTAACGTCCTTCTGGCTTTGTCAATAAGTTACATTTTCCTTCAACGATTGTGGAGAATACTGTACTCTATCACGACTTTAGATACACTACCTCTCGATATCTCTCATAATTTTACAGCTGAGTTGGCAACCATCAATTAAACTTCTTTGAAATTCACTCGAATCACACATTTAGCTCCGCAACGAACTAAGATTTACAAATCACAACTAAAATTTGCAGTTTCTCACAACCTTGAAAATATACCTAAAAACCATAAAAAAAGCGAAGACTGCTTTTACTAGCTACTTTGCAATCGATTGAAACACAATTAAATTTTTTAAGCGCACTATCTCCATTACTTTGGATCTTCCCTGCTTTACTATTCCTAGACGTTCATTCCCCCTCCCAAATTTCGAAAGTTCGAAAAATACATATACATTTATTTAAATTTAGATTTTTGGTTGTGTTTTATAAGTAAGAAAAAGCATAGAAAGTGTTGATAAATGCCAAAGTTCGAATAAAAGTAGTTTTTTAGATTCATAAACTAAAACTAAATGTTTCACAAGTAAATAAAAGATTTCCCTAGGAGGGAATTCCCATCTGCTTGAGAACCCCTATACTATAGCAACAGACGAAAATCTACTTACTCACTTTGTGAAATGGTCGCCTACTTTGCAGTATGGTAGATATTGCTTATCAAAATCTGAAGTACTTGATAATTTAAGATATAATAACACGCCGAACAAATACTAATTTAGAGCTCAAATACTAATTTGTTCTTAAAGTCACAAGACCTGCCTCTATGATTCTACAGAACCATCAAGGCTAGTCCTGTTGAAGGTTTTAAAAGTAACGCTAATTTTTGTCGTTTGATTTCTAATTTGTCAATGATCCATGATTCTAAAGACGAATCTCTCTGAATATTTATTTCATTCATTGAAAGGATGTCAAATTAAGGAACTGTATTAAAGAATTTTCACGCTTTCTTAGGTGCTAGGGGATAGCATTTTTTTATTAAAGTATTGGTTATTGTTTCACGGTTAGAACGAAGATTTTGGAAAATTATAACTAAATGTCATCTGGTTCTGGTATTCGGAATTTTTATTTTCGGAAACTTGTTTGTTTCGAAAGGTGTTGATAAAATCTTTCTTTTATTTTTGTTTATGTTTACGCTAGTGTAATGGTGTCGGTCTGTAAATAGGAGATTGTTTCAATGAACTTGAAATTTAGGTAAAATGTTTACTACTATCAAAAAAGACAAATATGCTAATTTTGTTACCATATGAAATGGCTAATAAACTTACTTACATACGAAATCTTTTCAGGTAATACTTAGCAAAAAAATAAATCACATTACAATAAACTTATATTATTATTGAGAAACCCGCCTTTTAGCCTCAATGCTAAGCTTAAAAACTTTTTATTTATTAGGTTACTATTATTATAAACTTATTTAATAGCTATTATGATTATTATAAACTTTATAAAAATTAACAAATAATGTGCAATACACGTATTGATGCTCAGCTTTAACATTTGCAATTACATTTTTCCCTTCAACAAGTTCTTTCTCTTAATTAGAAGTTAGCAATATTCGCCTATGTGACATCTGATCGATTGATCGACCTTGAGGTCTTAGTTCCATTTTAAAAATATGTGATGGAGTTTTCCAGTTCTTCATCGTACACAGTTCTTAAATTTTCAGGAAAAACCTACAAGTGGGAATCTAGAAAATGAATTTCCAGTGGCAATCTGAATCTTCGCTTGTGGTAATCATCCAGAAGATCTTAAAACATTTGTCGGATATATTTTTTTTGCTTTATTATTCCTCATAAATCCTTGCACTACTTCATAAGAGACTCTTGAGCCCATCATCATAATTTTTTATGAACACTTTTATCTTATAAGAGTATCGAATTGGGGAGGGGACAGCAAATATTCCCACATTCGCTTTACAGTTGATTTCTGAAAATTACACAAACTATTCTCTTTTCTTTTCTGTGCCCTTAACAACGTTTTTCACTGTGCTGAGTTTTATATAAATAAATAACAGAGTGTCTTATTGAGATTAACTATAGGAATATATCGTTGCTAACAAAGGACATCAGAAGGCCGTTATTCTTTTTTTTTTTTTTTTTTTTTTTTTTTTTTTTTTTTTGTGATTGGGGGGAATGTTCTTGAGGCAGAATTTAAACTCAAGACCATTTATTTTTAGTGTTTACGTTCCATCCTGTAATTTAATATTAGTTAATTCAGTAAGGAAGTCATCCTACTGCTGTAATGAGGAACCTATTACATATGTGTCATAAATGACAGGCGAACCTTTTTTGGGTGATACGCATGAGGCATTTCCAGAGCCGTCGACGGAGAATACAATTTAAGAAATAAAAAAGTATTTCTCTCTTGCAATGGCTTCGTCATTTTTCAACATGTGCTGCTCTTACCTCGGGTACGTTCGAATGCATTGGTAGACTGATAACATAGATGGCAAATGGATGATTCTATATATGACATGTCAGCAGAATTAAGCTAGGGTTTTTCGGAATCTTGACGTGTCGTTATTTGCTATCACTGTCCTACCATATACTGTCATGCTGTAAGCAGAATCAGCACTAGCATTCTTGCCGCTTCGTTACAAATTCTGAGGCTCTTAAATTCTGCCACTAAGGTAAGCTTGTGCTCGCCTTTTGGTTGCCGCAGTTGTGAAGCGGGTTGAATCAAGTTTCTAGATGTGCAACCGATATGTATATATACATGTAATCGGATGACTTGGAGAAAGCTGCTATGGATTACGATGGTTATTTGCGTTGACACTCGAAGACAACTTAGCTAAATTTCACACATAATTATTCATTGATAAGTAATTCTTAGGACATATATTCGCTTTCATTGCATATCATCATTGTGGGTGCGCTATGCACCCCACAATTTTATACAGATTATATTTTAAGAACAATGGACAATAGCTAATAGAGGCTAAGCGTCTTAACGGAAAGAGAGTTAGAAGCAAACTATGCGCAGTTATCCAACATGGCAGCTCACCAAGACAAAGGTTTGAGAGTTCAGATTCCGAATTGGTTATGTTAAAATTTCGGTTTAGGTTTCGCATTAGTTACGTCATCAGCGTTATTAAGTCATGTGGTATGGATTGATCTAAAATTGGCGAAGTCCAGAAAGTTATTACTATTTATAAAATAGAGATTAGAATTAAGTCTATTGTAAGTTTAAATAACAATCTTGACATTTGCATTTTTTCTGTCTTACGTACATATTCACTTTCGTCTGAGAACATCTGTTAAAGACAACAGTTACATTTGGAATATGATTTGAGCAGGACAACATCGGACATTTGTATGAAGCATATAAAAGAAGCACCAAAAGATCATGTTTAATTTGATGTATATAGAGGACAATTACCTTAACGCTGGTGGCAATTTCTTCTAAATTAAAGTTTTAGGACCGCACCCTACATGACAAGCATAAATTTTAATGAGATCAATTTCGGTTATAAAACTTAATCTGCTTTTCTCGGCTTTCTCTTCGCTTGTAATTTGCTCTAATGATTAATCTGTTTTCCCAGAAGGTTTAATTTGTATCTGGTCCCCGAGGGCGATGAATGAGTGAGAGTGGCATTTCCGCCGTCATGAGAGGACAGAGAGAAGAGACACTGTATAATATGGTGAGCAGAGCGGATTGTTTTTGCCTCTCCATTGAAGTGGATTTCCGCACTGGGAAAGCTCCGATTCCCATCATTTGTTTCGACGAACCTTGACCTTGCTTCCCACCCGCCGTTCCTCTCTCGGGCAGAGGGAGGGGGGAACTCAATTTCCAGATATTGGGAAGAGGAAAAAATTGTCCGTTAATTATCACTGCGGACACTCGCTCAGCCACGACGCATACGTCGTATCGCCATTGATAACGCCCATTAATGAAAATTCATTCACAGCGTCATTCGATTCTTTTCACTTTTGGCTGATGAGGTATTGGAAGCGAATAAAAAAACTGGACTTTGGCGTACTATGTGCAACTGTTTTTTTTTTTTTTTTCCCTTTGATATGAAATCCATTGAAATCTTTCTCAGCTTATGCGTTTCTGACGGAGTGATTCACGGGGAGATACACGAGTTTAGGATGTTTCCCATACGTCTGTAGAAATTTGTGTAATCGTGTTGATAAAACCTACAGGAAAACAGTGATACGGACGATAAAAAATAATCCTTTGTACCGGAGCAATTGTATGCCGGTGATGATTCTACACCATGTCGACAGTATGTAGATTTTGCCTCCTGTGGTCTCTGTTCTTCGCAAAACCGATCCTATAAATGTAAATCCACATAAAAAGTATGGACCATTGCAAAGACAGTCTCTTGAGAACTGCGTGAGAAAATTTTCGTTATTATCTTATCGCTTTTATCTCATCGTTCCCGCATCTTCTGACTCAAAAAATGTTTGAAAATTAAAGAAATAAAATGTTTATAAATTAAAGTGCACTTGTAAAGCTAAATGGGAGAAGTGTTTATCACAAAGAGACCTTTTCTTAAGGATGCCCGCAACCTTATGCAAGTTCGTCTCCCTTCAAAAAGAGAAATACCTTTGTAGCGTCGTGTATTCTTAGCTAGCATAAAATATACGCGACTCTGGAAAATTGTTTTGTAAATCATCACCAAGTCTTTTAAAGTACTACAAAATCAGGAGAAGGGTGTATAGAACCGTTTATGAACTCAAATAAAGTTTAAAAGTTGACATTAACTCGTGCTTACAGAAACCAAAACTTTTGGCTTAAATCAAAAGATAATGAATAACTTAAAACTGACGAAGTTTAAGTATAAACTAACGGCTTCACAGTTAAATTATCGCGCCAGATGGCTCTGACCGAAATCGCCTAATGGGGAGAATAACTCAACGCCACAGAATTCTAAGCGCTAGAGAATCAAAGTAGGCAACGTAGATTTCAAACAGGTAGAACTTGCTCTGATTTCACCCTCCAAAACCTTTCTTTAAATACTTCCTTCTTTCTGCCTAATTTGCATATAGCGCGTGCTGGAAATTTGCATTCTGGCGGGAAATGAAATGAGATTTGAGAGGAATGGTACTTAAAATAACTGGTTAGAAAATTAAATGATACTCTACACCTTCATAAATTGCATGCATCCTTGATATGATCAGTTTCTGATTTGAAAAAGAAGTAACTTTCTTAAGGGTACGAACACCTTTATGCCATGCACCCTTATGAAGATTTTTGTCTTTCAGAATAGCGGCCAACATGCATAAGAGTGTGGGCACCGTTATGAAAGCATCCCCTAATAAACGGGCTCACTGTTGCCTTCCCAATGCAATCCGGATACGAGCGCAAACATGCTTGCGGGATTTAGAGCGATGCTTTATTGTTTCTTATTTACTTCGCGGCTTGAGACTGTGTACATAATATTGCAAAGGAGCCTTTATTGTTTAATCGTGAGTAATGTCGCAAATGCTTGAAAACTATTACTGCTAGAAAAATGAATGAAACGTCATGCTATATAGTACTTCGAATTTTTTTTTTTTTTTTTCATTTATCACTTGTCTTTCTGTAGATTAAGTTAGCGTCAAAAATGTTAAGTTACTGTTTAAGTTATCGTTAGTTAATTAAAATGTCAGAATCCCTTAGTGTTAGATTAAGGGAAACTTTTACGCATGACGTTTCCACAGAAATCGGAAGCAGCGGCATTTCCGCGCAAATACATATATTGCTGGATGGGGTAATAGCACTTTGTATAACGTAATGGCACTTCATTACAAACAACACCTCTTTGATTAACTTTCGATAATTTGAAACAGTGATTATTAATTTAATTTATAAAATTTTAAGCTACTGGACTTAAACAAGTGTATATTTTATCAAAATGTCTATATTATGTACATGTTAATGAAGGAAGAATGATAATAAATGAAACATTAAGGAGTTAGGTATATATAAAATGTCAAAATATGGCAAAAATATAACACTATTTAAAGTTCAGTATCCCCATAACTAACTGGTTTATGATCGTGACATTTTATTGTATTTGCTAGTTTTATTTTATGTTACAAATATTTAAATATTTTAAATAAAAGATCTTTTCTTATCATCCACATAATAATGCAGTAGATACTGCGCGTAGCATTGCAGAGTTACGTTGAAATAAGAGTTAAATAATAATAGTTAATAATAGTTACAAATAATGATTAAATAACGATTAAAATGATTTATGCTAAAAATAATTATATTGCGTTATTAATTTAAAAAGGAAAATAATTTAAGTTAAAAATAATTACATTGTGTTATAGTTAATCGTATTTAATAATATATTAAATAACGATTAAAATGATATACATTAAAAATATTTATTCTGTGTTTTTCCTAATAACAATTTCACACTTCCACAGAAATATATTCGTTAGCTCTCCATTGCCTGACAAAATAATAAAAAAATTCTCTTAAATCGCTTTGAGCAATTTTCTTCTATTTTTAACCTGCCTTCATTGACGAGTTGCTGAGGAAAATGCTGTAATGCTGATGAAATCCTTATATTTAGTCAAATTTCATCATTTTCCTGGTACGATTTACCATGCTAATATCTTCCTGCACTTTGACGATTTACCTTGCCAAAGTGCTTGTGTAACATGATAACTGCATAATTGCATGCAATTATGCAGTTACCCTTTGATGCTTGTATTGAAAAATGAGCATATTATGGCATCTAAATACTTTTTGTTCAAAACTCATGTGTTTCGGATTTCACTCAACTCCTTCATTTCCTTTAATGCTTCAAATATTTCATAATAATGTCCTTTCTTCGTATGGAGAATCAGAGCGTATGCTACAATTATCATTTTATGTTCGCTCACTGATCTACTGAAATCTTCACCCTAGGAATACAGCTCAAAGATATGAAACATACATAAAATAATTTGTTCTTTGTTTCAAAACCTGTCTTGCTTTTTCAGAGCTAAAGATGAAAATGTGTTGGCTATCGTACAAAAGAAAACCGTTAGGAACAATTAAATCATTAGCGCTATCTGGTTCCAGCTTGCAAACTCGAGCTTATCTCCGTATTTTATAACTTGCAATCTGAAGGAACAGTTATCGGCTATGAAGTCATGATCTTTGTCGAACAGTCCATTGATTTCATCATTAAAAATTGCTGATATTGAGTCGTCTTCTCTGTCTTGTTTACATGCACTCGATAAATGAACTTTAACTTTTGTTTCGCCACGTAACATTTAAAATACCTTCCGTAACTTTCAAAATTATTTCATTCTGCGCCGTCTTCCACCCTTTGCACCTTTCGATTTCACTTTTAATACATCTCCTAGTTATCAGATTACAGTTTGCATTAAAATGAAATTGCTGATAACGATAGCAGTTATAAATTACGCATGGCTACCTTTTGGACGTTTCAATAATAATAAGAGGGAATTCATTTCACGTAAATTTTCTAAAAAGAATACCGAAAAAGCTAATAATGCTCAGAACTATAATTACCGTCAGAACAGGAATGAACATTACTTTTAAAAAAACTGATTGATTGTTTCTGGCAGGTTGTGCGGAAATGACACTTTTTCTCGTAATTGGTTACACCTGTTAGAAAATTTCGTAGGGTGATGTGGCGAAAATGCCATTTATGCGGAAATGCCATGTGCGGAAACTTCACGTCACCTACTGTCATAGGTGAAAGTGTCTGTATATATTCTAAAGTACAAATGCTATTTCACATTGCTTTATTTAGTAGTCTTGTAAAATATTTTAATATGAATTATAAAATTAGAATATTATGATTTAACCTTTTATTATAACTTCTTCTTTCCGTAGACCTACCCAGGACGCAAATTAGATTGCAAAGTTTCGCGCGTTCGCTTATTCGATTTTTTAGAAGAATTGGAGGCTTACTAGCATTTATATATTTAATACATTAGCGAAGACATTGTACTGGGTTTTCCAACGCTAACACAAATGCCAATAAATTGCGAGTTCCATCTCCAAATATTAACTGCTAAATCAGTAGTCTTCAAACTTTATCGAATCCCGGAACCCTTAGATTTAAAACGTTTTTCCAGAAACACCATCCCACCCTTAGAAAAATAATATTTAAAATAAATCCATATGTTATAGATGTTTATGTAAGGACAAATAATGAAAAGTTTGTAATTTTTATTTAAAAAATTATTCAAAATTAGTATGATTTACTCATGAATAGCATTAACTCGTGCTCCAGATGTCACTTACCCTAGCATTATATTTAGTGACTGGGATGTACTTGCATTTTATTACACAAACTGTCGAAGTGTAGCTCTGTTGATGTTATGTGCAGTCGAATTTCATGTACTGCATTTAATTTTTTCTATATTTTAATTTTGTTGCCACAGATGTTGAGAAATATTTTTCACTTAAATGTACCGTTCCGAATGGTATTAAATTTTTTGTAGCTGCATGAGAAACATTTTTGCATATATATAAATTGCATAATAGAAAAAAACATAGATACTTTTGCACGTACATCACCGCTGATGTCGTGTTACGGATGTCGGCAGTCACGCAAGAAGTTTCTCATTAATTTTCAAAGATAACTAAATATATTATATTTTATTTAACACTAATCCACTAGTGTAAGTGTTTTATATTTTTCTTTTGAAAACTTTATTTTGAGCCCCGCAGAACACTGAAGTTTCTCGAACACAATTTGAAGACTATTGTGCTAAATCGATAATAATCGAAGACCATCGAGTTCTGCGACAGAAAACGTGACTGAAATAAATTATCTGCTGGTCAAATATCTTTTTTTTTTTTTTTTTTTTTTTTTAAATTACATTACACACATTACTTCTCATATAGCTAAAAATGTTCCGATTCTTATTCATTAAAAAAAAGGGGGGGAAGAACAATGGATACCCTTCTTGTTCGATGACTTCTTTTGTAAAATATTATAAAAGGTTCGATGTGTACTTAGCAGGAGTGTCGTGTTTGTTCTTTGGTGTCATTAGGGTGGTAACGACAGAGTAGAAAAAAAGAATGGAAAGCAGCGTAATGTAAGATCCAATTTCGCCTCGAGTGTTGTGTGTTCATTAACGTCGAATTTTCAATGGCGTTCGAGTGCTAACCATTGTCAATCTTAGAAAGTGTAAATACTCTTACAAGTGATTGTTTTAAATGCAGATGAAATAAAATTCGAATACGTTTTCCATTACCAAATGAGGAAAACTCTTTTCCAAAGAATGACGTCTTTCTTTTTCTTTAATGTTCCACAAATATGAAATGCGTCTTGATTTTTGTAAAATGATACCCTTTAATCTGTTATTATTTTGTACAATAAAGGTTAAGTAAATCTTTGATTTAAAAAAAAATATTCGTTTACGTTAAGTTTATTTGACAGAAAAATAAGCAGTTCTTGAAATCAAAAGAGCTACGATATTAAAATGAAAAATCTTAGTCAACATATTTTGAACTTACGCGATGAATAAATATTTAATTAAATATTTTTTTAAAAGCGTTAAGGCTTAAACGTTTTATTAGAGATGTCTGATATGTGAAGTTTTGTTTTCAATGCATATGTAAAGTAAAATGAGAAAACAAAGAATTCAAACGCGAAATATTCAACTTATGTGAAGAACTTCACCATTCTTTTCGGAAACTTAGTTTAAGAATTTGTTTATTTATTTCCTTAAAAAATTTCAATGAAGATTTACAACTTCAATTTCTCGGCACTGACATTTGATATGCTTTGAATGTGTCATGAATAGTTAAATTATTTTAGCATTTAGATGTTTATCATTTTATATATTTTTATATATTTAGCTTTATCATTATTGATGCATTTCCCGATTAAAAAATAGGACATCAATTGGTTAGCTAAATTTTTCACAATTATCACAAAATTTCATGAATCTTAATTTCAAAAAGATAACTTTTAAAAGCAAGCTTGAAGAAGGAAACTGTCTATGTATAAAATAACGTCTGATGTGCGTACGTATGTATGTATCTTGCATGGTTCAAAAACGATTAGCCGCAGAACGTTCAATTTTGTATTTAAGACTGCTATAACATCTAATTGTGCGGGTTTTTTTTTTTTTTTTTTTTTTTTTTTTTTTTTTTTTTTTTAAGTCCAAAAGGGCAATTTGCCCTGAAGGACTATTATTTTCGTTTTGGCATTTTGCGTTGGTTCACTATAAATGTCCGATTCACTTTTCAAATTGTTGTCACCAAATATTATTGCCCGGAATTATATTTAAAGAAATTAAATAAGGAAGAATCTGCATGAATGTATGTATGTTTCTCGCATTCTCAAAAAACAACGGCATCTAGAACCATCCAATTTTGAATAAAATAACTTATGTTTCCACCCGAATATTGGCAAGTGGAAGCCCAAAATTGGAATTTGTTTTATTATCGATTTCATATTTTATAAAATTTTAACAAATTTCTGATTAAGAAACTCAACAATTTAAAAGTGAGCAATGGCAATACTTTACGGGGGGGGGAACACCTTTTTATATTCAGCGCGCGGAACTGTGTATCGGAAATTCTCAAGATATGCTCATTTTAAAATTATTTTGCGATATTGCTGTTGAACTGAATTTCATTGTTTAAGTGAACATGATATTTAATAAATAAAGGTAACACACAAAAGGTTTAAAAAACACCCATTTTGATGTAATTTAAAATCTGAAACCTTTCAGATTTTTTTTTATTGCCATGCAGCCCATGCAGCACCAAACGTATATATATGCTTCCATTTTAGGTGTGTGTATTGAGAATACGGCAAAGCACACTATGGCTATCTGTCTAAGGAGAGGGATACCTTCGTGGAGGACTTTCTAAGGAAAACTGGCTCGTATACACGTTACACATGGGGAAAGCCACGAAAGCGCCCATGCAGCCAGCCCGTCCGCGGGATTCGAACCTCGGACCGAACTACCAGTGTTCAGCGATTTTACCACTCGGCCCCTGGTGGGCCCTGCATTTTAGGAATCAGGCTCTTTGTAAAATAGTAGCTCGGCAATGCCGCCATACCTAAGGGTTAATGCGTTCGAAAAATTACCGAAGATACATGAAGATTGCGAATTCTGTGCAAAGCAGGATATTTCTGTAACACGCATTGGTACGATTAAATTTTGCATTACCTTAAGCAAAGTACTAATATCATATAAATTTTGGTTCATTTGATGATGAATGGAGACACGTGGTCTTTGCCAGTGGTCACACAGGTAACGTTCCACATCCATCTTTAACTAGATGTATTTTAATTTTAAATAACAGTAACCAAATTATTTTCATTTTTCATATTACAATTCTTAATTTATAAGTATAAATTTTGAAACTTATTTACAAGAAAGAGAATTAAAAAACTAGAAATAAAATGCAGTTGCTTTAAAAATAACATTAATAAAGACACAGTTCATGGAGTCCATGAAGTTCAATGAAACATTCAAAAAATTTATCATTCAAACAAAAATCATATTGTCTTAATTAAGACTTTAAATTTTTTCCTCATAAAATAATTTCACTATGAGCTTATAATTAAAATAATGAAATTTTGAAAAGACGAAATAAATATGCTACTATTATATTCGCATTTATATAAGTGGGATAGCAAACGTCTTTTCCCAATGTTGACAGCTGAAATTCTTTACAAATATATTTCTAGCATCAAATTGGTGTGAGATCTAAAGCATATCAAGACTTCCCTGTAATTTGAGAATACGAATAAGATCATACACATCGGTCCGAAATGAGCATGCAGGTGCGTTAGAAGAGCGTATTAAGCATTTTTAGCTGCTTTTAACCAATTGTTGCTTGGTTTGAATTTCGGAATTTTTCGGGAATATTACTTTTTTTATTTCTCAAGCCGCCTTGAAGCGCGAATAATTGAAAAAGCAGATATTGAATCAGTAGATATGCAGGCACGTCAGTACTCTTATACAATAATTTATGTTAATTAAAAAATATTATGATGTAAACTTTCATTATAATTTCTTCTTTCCGTAGTTCCTACCAAAATGCAAATTAGTTGTTTAAGTTGAGTGTTTTGAAAGTTTTAGGTTAGGTTATTTAATTACGGCAAAGCCTCGAGGGCTATCTCGTCTAAGAGGAGAGATGTCTTCGTGGAGGACTTTCTAAGGGAAACTGGCTCGTATACACGTTACACATGGGGAAAACCACGAAAACACCCATGCAGCCAGTCCATTCGCGGGATTCGAACCTCGGACCAAACTACCAGTGTTCGGCGACTTTACCGCTCGGCCGCTGGTGGGCTGAAAGTTTTAGTGTTAGAGGTTTTGGTAGTCTCGCCTGCAGTTAACTTCCTATCCCTTCCAGAAATCATTCCATTTTTCTACCCAAGGTTAGAAACGCAACATTTAAAATATTTAAGCCAACTTAAGCAGATCATTTTAAGTAGTCTCCGGCTACGTTATTTGAATTTGAATTTCAACTTATGTTATTTTAAATACCCTCAAATGGTACACACAAGTGGTACCGTCTGTTTAATTTAAATAGCTAATAAAAAAATTAACCTTGTCAAGACTTGATATATTACTTCAAGGAAAGCCATTATTCGCTTTTCAGTCTGCTAGCTTCTGAAGGATATTACTTTAAATTTCTACACAAGCAGAGCCCTGAGCTTCTACCAGCATTGTGATAACTAGTTACAGAAGGTGTTAACACATTTTCAGAACTATTCGATAAAAGAAAAGAAAAGTTTCATAATAATGATTTCTGTCAACAGCTTATAATTTCAAATGAGAGATGTAGTTTTTTTAAACTGATTCTTTCAAAATGTCGCTTGTAAACAAGCTGTGGATAAAAAGATATGTTTTTGCGCTTTACCAACAGAAATATTCCTATTCCATAATTCAAAAACGTTGTGAAATGTATGATATTCAAATTTTTATGTGCAAAATACGCAACATTATTTATTAATCAGAAAGGGAAAAACCGCCAGTCATTATTTCTGCAAGGAAAGAAGACTTCAAACGAATATTCGAAAATGTGTCTAACGTTTCTAAAATCGTTGGTAACAACAGAAAATTCGCTGACGCAGGAATCAATTGCAAAATCTTTAAATGCATCTGTAGCAAAAATAAGTAAAAAACATAAACCTAGATTTACAACTTAAAAAGCTAGGATACATAACTTTCACCAGCTTTTCCAGATGCAGAGTGGGGGAAAAATTCAATCAACTCAGCGTACTATGAAGAGAAAGTTTTGCGTCCGATATTTACAGAAGAAATTCCATTTCTTTATCCCAGGGACTTTCAAAGAATCAAACTTCATCAAGATAATGCAACAAGTCATACTTCGAAAAGTACCACTGCATTCCTTGATCATAAATTGAAGCTGATGCATCTTTTTGTTGCATTCTTCTGAAGTCCGCTGATGTTTCACCTATGGACTATTGTACCTTTGGTCTCTTGAAAAGACCTCTTAGTAAGCGCAAACCCACCACTTTTCATGGATTCTAGAAAATAGTGGAAAAATGGAACTCAGTACCCTTGGAAATCATATAAAAGCCTTTCTATCATGGAAATCATGATGCAGACTCATAGCCCAGAAAAAGACTATTAGACCGAACATTTAAAAATTACTCTTTACATTTTAAACATTAAATAAACGAATCATTCTAAAAAGTGTTCTAAAATTGTGTAAACATCCTCTGTATTTGTTAAGATGCGAAATAAATTCAAAATCTTATGTTTGACGAAACGGCAATACTTGCCACGCCGTATGAATGATAAATGCATTCTAGGATAAAGTAATGTTACGTAATGCAATGAACATAACTTTCAAAAACTATGGAAGCTGTCCTAAAGACGCTTGTAAAATGAAAATATTCCTTTATTTACTTCAATTTGTGGAAACTTCCATTGAATCAAATGACACCTTCCGACACTACAAGTTTTAAATAACATAACTAACTATTACTTGTGTGACATATTAAACTCAGGCAAGTGACAAAAGTCAATAACTATGTCATATTTTATCTTTATGAATTTGAAGTTTTAATGACAAGCCTCTTAGTTAAACCGTAAAATTGTCTTCTGCACGTTCAAACATTTCGGCATATAACCGTGGATATATTTTCATTTCGTAATATGAGGCCTCCCGATGAGTTTTTGATGAGGTATCGGAACAATACCTCGTTAACACCTTGAGTCATTTTTTATTACCTTTATTATTATTTTACCTTCTCTTCTCACTAGGACCGTACCTCAAGGTTCCTGTTGTTGGCCAAGCACCTGTTGAATAGAAAATTTTTCCATGTAAATGAAAAATTTTAAATGTTCGAAAAATAAAATGTTCTACGAAGACGATTAAAAAAATGTGACGCGTTCTTACTCGAAATTCTACTCTAATTAGAATTTTCATTTTGAAAGCACGTGCTTACTTCAAGACGAAGTGATTGCTAATCTTCTTGAGTAGTTTCATTAAAAATAAATGAAACTCCTATAGTTTTCCCCAAATCACCGAGAAGCTTATAAGGTTATTATTTAAATTAAATAGTTATTTATAATTTACTGCGTGGGCACGCTACATTTCGTTCCTGCCAGCTGTAGTTTGTAATTATTCGGTTTTGCGTAATTGCTGGTGACATTTGAATTTGTTACGCCAGTAGAGTTACTGAGCCAGCTTCGTGATGTTTAAATCGTGTAGTCCCTGACTACTATTCCACGTTCTATGCTGAATTTGACTGTTTCTGTTTAGTTGCGTCATCATGAGCAATGGCTGATTTTTATTAGCACAAGAATGTGTATTATGTACTACTAGGTGTACCCGCCCGGCGTTGCCCGTGCATTTAGAAAATGCAGATAAGTGAATAGCGCAGGAATAGTAGTGTAGGACATGTAGACTGTCTCTCTCTCTTCCCCCCCCCACAAGCTACAAAAAAGAAATGAATTGTAATTAATCGATTTAATGTATCGTCAAAACAGCAAACTAACGCTAGAATAAAGAAATCAATTGTTACAATCGAACGTTATTTGAAAACAATAATATCAGTGAGTCAAAAAAACCGTGATTAATTAATTATAAATAATTTTTTTAAAATTTTTCTAATTCAAAAATCGAAAATCGGGCTTCGAGGTCTGGTGGCCAGCCCCTTTGTGCTTCCGTATAAAAAATTCCAGGTCCCTGCGTGCGATAGATTTGGCTGGAGAGCTCGGTCAGACAGACAGACAGACACATAAAACTTGCTTTTATTATTATAGATGTTCTGCTTAAATAAAAAGGTTTATTTAAACCTTCATTTGACTCTATAATTACTTTCAGACATTGCGATAATTCATTTCACGTCTGTTAGGAGTTTTAGATTAAACTTTTACCAGATCAAGGAAAGCTCCGTAAGCTTTCTAATTAATTTATAATATCTCTAATAATTCAGCGTGTATGTTTCATTGCGAAACATCTTTGTAGTCTTTTTGAATATTTTGGGATTTTACATTTTATCATAGAATTACGCTGCCGTACCATCCACGCGCATTGTTGCTTTAAGAGGATATATATATGATCTTCGTCTTCCTCGTAGCATGGTCAATAGTCCGTTTTCAGAAAGTTGTCATTCACTGTGACATAAGAAATTTAGCTTGTCTTCCAGATTTTAAATATAAAAATCTGAACAATTCAAAATGATAAACGCACTTGCTAATAATAAAAATTTTTATTTTCTTTTAATAAGATATAACACTAATATGATGAAGTATACTTAATTTATTATACAGTATCGATCGTTACCCATGTGTAACATGGATACAAGACACTTTTCTTTAAAATTTCTTCCACAAAGGCATTCCTCCGCATAGACAGATAGTTCTCGAGATGCTTTGCCTTATTAATTAACCTAACCTAAAACGTTATCGATTGCAAAGGCGCAACCCATAATTTGGGTATCACCGACAGAAGCATGTGTTGGCATACATTTCTCTATTTTTTTCAGACTTTTATCAGTTTATCTTCTCAATGTACAGTTTTCTACGTAAGACGGCTATCAAAACTTTCTTGTCTTTGTCTTTTTATTATTAATGTTTTGTGTGTTAAATCTATTAATTAAGTATTGTGTTTTTAGCACTTACGCCACATAAAATTCAGTTAAATAGCAAAATCACAAAATATTTAAAACAGCACAGCTTTAGGTTTCCGATATACAGACTCGCGCGCTGGAGATAATAATGTTTTAATTAGTACCGTTTTGGCATTGCTCTTTTTCAAATCGTTGGATTTATTAAAAAATTCATTAAAGTTTTACAAAATATGAAATATAAAATTCGAAATTCAATATTCGGGCTTCCATGGACCTTTGTTCGGGTGGAGGTCTACGTTATTCAAAATTTGATGGCCCTAGGAACCGTCGTTTTTGCACAGTGCGAGAAACATACATAAATTCATGCAAATTCTATATTATTTAATTTCTTTAAAAGTAATAATGGGCGGTAATATCTCGTGGCAACAATTTGAAAAGTGATTGAGAGATTTGAAGTCATATGCCACCAAATCCAGTTTTGAGACTTATAGCCCATTCGGGCTAACCCCCTTTTTGGGCTAAAAACATAATTTTGGGCAAATCACGAATTCTAAGCTTTACTGACATCTCCTGGTTCCTATTCTCATATTTAGGAAAGTTGTGTACTTGATATAAAAAAATAAAACTATAAGAATTTGACTCCCGTACGACAAAAATTAAAGGGGATATGTAATTTAATATTGTGCCGTGTTTGAGATCATTTTCAGCTTGCCTTGAGGGGATAGATTGTAGGAAATAAGTTTAAATGAAATGCAGGAAAAAATGCGCTTTATTTAACAGGCTGTACAACGAACTCATGGTGTCCACATCAGATTTTTTGCGAATACATTCCTAAATTTATGTGAAGATATTATTAGTACAATCTTCGGAATATTATGAGACAAAGAATTTACATGCATAACAGAAAAAAGACAGTCTCAAACTGAAGAAATGAAATTGATTAAATGGATCAAATTGATTAAATGGATAAATGGACATTAACAATCGATTAATTATCAGGCAAACGGATATTAATAATCAATTTAATTATAATGAATCAAAGCGGGAAATCTCTAACACTAACGAAAGCTAATTTTTTAAGGGATCTATTCTTCCTATTAAGTAATTTAAAAGGAATTAATTTAATTTCTTTTGAGTAATTTAAAGAATTTTTTTTAAAGCTAATCTTCAGTCTTACTGTTCTTCCGAATTTTACTTCAGAAGCTGACGTCTCCTCTCTTACACTATGCAATTTTTGCAATCTGTCTGCAGAGAAGATCTGGACTGTCTTCCACCTACCAGATAACATCCGCAATGTGGTTTCAGTCATTCTTCTCATTTATATGCTGATGAAATCGACTTGTTGCTGTCAGGACCGCATTCAAACGACAGACATTTGGTTCTCTCCCTCCTTTTTTTTTTTTTTTTTTTCTTTTTTTTTTTTTTTCACAAATTTAAAATCGTTCTCTTTTGCTTAATCCGCAGAGGCGCGCGTAGACAACCGTTTGCGATATAGGCGAATCGGGGAGGCCGAGAGAAACAGCAGAAACTATCGGTGGAGACGATTAATCCCAATCTAAGATGACACTTTTCATTTGTTGTCGCTGCTGAGCTTGCTGAACTTCATTAGCATACGGAATGAACTGGTGGTCCGTCTAGGGTTGCCGAATTGGACGAGTTGAGTTGTTGGGTTTTTTCCCCGCCAAATCGTTCGAAAATTGAAGGCTTATGGTACTGTCTTCTGCTGGGTGAATGAAACTTCTGAAATTCAAATTCGGTAAAGACTTTCAGAATCTGAGCAGCAAGAGCCAGTCGTCAAATATTGAGATTTTCTGGAGGAGGTTAAGCATTAATGTTTAGGTTGTTAACCTATTGTAAAGATGAAGAAGTATCATAGAAAATTACTTTATTCAACTTTTAAAAGTAGACCTAATTGTTTTCACCAGGCGAGGAAATTCACGTTCAAAGAGAATCAGATAAGAAACTGTTGCCATATGTTACATATCATTTATATTCTAATGGCTATGGTGCTACAATTAAAAGGTTTTGAAGGCCCAATCCAAAGTCTGGATTCAATGCGAGAATCACGTAATGCAAGATCCAAGTATTTGTAATTCATTGCACATTAATATTTCTCAAATTAAAAATTAGTTTTCATATATTTAACAGAGTTGAAAAGAATTAATATAGTAATAGAAATGGAAATTTAGAAGACTGCACTAAAATTTGTGGCAAAGTATTTGCCATAGGTCTAGTATTTTTAGAACACTAGATCGTAGTCCTTTGGATCTAATTTTCTTTGTAAAGTTTTCTGCAAAGGCATCTCTCGAAAGGCCAGAAGGTCTATATTTCTTTAATAACCATCTAAAATCACAACTCAGGAGTAAGTTTCGACAAAATTATAAAATAAAGAACAAAAGCTCTAGACAAAATCGGAACTTAATTTCTAAAATTAGAATTGCTGGTGCTCTGCGGAAGGCCATCAGTAAAACAAATATAATAATTACGATAAACCGTTAAATAATAAAATAAAACACCATCTTGATTTATTTGGGCTGCGGCTAAATTTAGGTTCTCACTATACAATATAATGTACCCTTTCAAGGCATGATAAAAACAAGGATATTTTTCCCCAGCACACCACTAAACAAAAAGATAAAACAGTTAAAGCAGTATTAATGAAAACAGAGAGAACGCTAGAAACAATGTGAGAGAATGGGAAAGGACATTTTAACGGATAAGTGTAGACGTGAGACAGGAAAGAGTTCAAAACTTTCTGGTCACTTTCCCCTATTATTAATTCTAAATTTGAAACAGAATATGTCAAGAAAAAAAAAAAAAAAAAAGGGCCACCTAATCCTAGGTTCATTGGCAAGCTGAGAGCAAATGTAACATTTTGTATCAGATGACCATTTTGTTTTCTGATATTTGGTTACATCGTTCCGAAAAGTCTGCAGTTGCTATTCTTAGTGGAAACTCTTCATAGTCTGTTATTTGAAAAATAGGCACTTCAAGTTTGTAACGAGCCTCCCTTTATTCACTGTTGTTGCATATGTCATCAGCATTCTACAGAGTAGATTACAGTACTTTAGCAAATTAGAAAACTCGAGAAGTTTCCGCAGCATTCGTTACCACGGTTACGAGGCAAGCTAAAAGAGGAAAATGGCATTGTAGAGTATATTCTAAAGTAATAAGTTGGAGCACTGGATGTGTTTGATTTGTTTATCGCAGTATTTCAGACAAAATTATGGTTGAATTCCTTCAAAAGAAGAGCCGGAGCTCTTTTAGGGCTACGGTGATTTTTTTCTTTGGTTTATTGACTTGGCGAATGTTATAAACGGACTGCTCAAATTCTTATTCAGTAACTCGCGTAAGACTGAAGGCCCGTTTACGCTTCCGGAACTTTGCTGACAGGAAACATACGCTGACTCAAGCGGAACAATTGAGTTCGCGTACGTTTCTTGGGAGCTTACTTCCGTTAAATGGTCGGTGCTAATATGAACGGATACACGAGATCAATTTGGGCAGAGAACGTGTTAAATTATGTCAATTAGGCGCATCATTTAAAAAAAAAAATCTGAAATCTTTCTGGTTTTATATTAGCCCAAAGGGGCGTTTGTTTAACGTTTTGCGTGTTACCTTTACTTATTAAATATCATGTTCTTCGTACTTAAACCATAAAATTCAATTCAGCAAAAGTATCAAAAAATATATAAAAAGAGTATATCTTTAGACGATACACACTCTCGCGGAGATGGGGATAAAAAGTCTTTTTTCCCCTTACAGTATTGCCACTGCTCACTTTGAAATCGTTCAGTTTGTTAATCAAAAATTCGTTAAAGTTTTACAAAATATGAAGTAGACAATAAAACAAAACCGAAATTCCAAAATCGAGCTTTCAGGTGCGTATATTCGGGTGGATTACGTTATTAAAAATTTGATCTCTAGGTACCGTTGTTTTTTCACAATGCGAGAAGCATACATACTTTCATGCAGATTCTTCATTATTTTATTTCTTTAAATATAATGTAGAGCTCTAATATTTGACGGTAACAATTTGAAAAGTGAAATGCCATTTTATAGTGGGCGACGCAAAATGCCAAAATGCCCTTCTGGGCAAATTGTCCTTTGGGCTTAAAAAAAAGTTTTGCTTTTTCGTAACAATATTTTCTTCAATATAAAGTGTAGGGTTTGTTGTAAGCCTCAGACATAAGTGTTCCAGTAGAAAAAAAAGTGCACAGCGATGTTGAATGCAAAAGTTTTCATGTGGCTTTGATTCTGTTTTCCTTCGCGTATTTTTCCCTTATTTTTTTAGTAATTGTATCGTCAAAAAGTCTAGAAAGGAAAAATCATACCAATAATTAAATCTACAAAGGAAGTCAGAACAGAAGAAAGGAGCCAGAAAGGATTACACTTAGACCTTGACAGATAAAAAGTAGTCATAGATAACCTGCAAATAACTGCCATAACATCATTTCTTTAAAAGAAATCTACATTCTGATAAGAATACACAGTAAATATTAACATCACAGTATCTAATAAGCTATCTCTATTTCTACTTTCCTGTAACTTAAAGCGCTTCCGTTCTTACTCTTGTCTCTGCTACTTCTTAGATCTCAAATCATAATTATGCACAAATAATTAGAAAAGGTGAATGTGCTGTTGACTCAGCGAAATCGTAGACTGAATGTCAGTTCGTGTTTGCTCCATTGTGATGAGTCGGTTCTTCTATTAGGCTGGCATCAAGTTCAACGGTTAGATGTAAAAGATTCGGCCTCACCTTCGTAGGTAGTTTTCGAAGGTTTGCCTTTGTTAATAACACGAAAACAGTCATTACATGAGCGAATCCATTTTAAAATCTAAGGGATTCGTACTCAGAACGTACTGAGGAAGGGGGAAAATCATGCGAAAGTTTCAGAACATGGCGCTAAAACGCTCAGTGGAAAAATACGCGAGAAAATACAATATATGATACCATAATTTCATAACAATGCCCCCTGCTTAACCTTTTGATACTGTTGTTTTGTATAATTGATTTCAAATGTTTAATTTTATGAACCCTACCTTCAATTTTGGGGGATTCATTCTTAAACATTTAAAAAAACCTGTTATCAGTAGCAACTGTTATCTTAAAACTTTTTTACTCATCAAACTAGAATCCGAATACAAAATGATATTCTAAATTGCTCTTTCTTCCGAATAAGATTGAACTAATGTTCATAACACTACCGCTATCAACTTGTCTTACAAATTTCATAACTTACATTAGAAGGATGCGTTCAAGAAGATGAACAATGAAAAAGAAAAATAATGAAAAATTCACATTAAATTTGAATTTGAGTTAATAATTTCTTTAATAATTTAAATAATATTAATTAATGTACGTATTTATTTAATTGTTCTCTGTAGCAAAACCTAATTAAACAGTAAAATATTAGATATAAAAATTAAAGACACTTAATTGTTTTTTACAAAACTAGGTTTTGGATTTTGTTTATATTAAATTAAAGGAACTGCTTTTTAGAAACTCTATTCGCTTCTGTGTGATATATTACGTAGTTTTATTAAAAATTTAAATGTTCTCTAATTTAGAAGCATTTTTTTAAAGTAAATGCTATTGTACATTGTTAATAAAGGTTAGTATTTAAGCTCTTGAAAACTGAAACTTAAAGTCAAATTCTTCATTATTTTGCAAGCAAAACAAAACAGAGTTATTCGAAAACTAGTTTAACTTAGTTTTACTACACAAGAAATGCCAAGAAAGGCGATAAAGCGCCAAATCTTCATAGCCGAGCGCTAAAGCATTGTAGTGTTCGTATTTCCCAGAGGTACAGTGGTGAAAGAGAGAAACTGACTGCTAGACTTGGTTCGGCAGCCAAAGAGGGTTCATTGGGGGAAAAGGGCTCAAGGAAAAGGGGTTCAGTGATGAATGTTACCCCGGCGAAATGGATTGGAAGGGATTATCGTCCGGCTTTCTGGCGAGACTGGACCTGTCCACAACCGCAGATAAATGAGGGCGCTTTAATATTCTTCCTGCCTCTGAATATTTCAACAAGCGGTTTGTCTTCCATGCGAGTCACTTTTCGACAGAGACAATTGCGGGATCAGGTAATGGCAAGGCGGAGATCCCCGCCCGTACAAACGCCGCCTAAATACGCGATTTCGGGAGCTTATCACTGCGTTGCGAAATTAACATGGTGATTGATCAGAGCGCCAAGAACTGCAAGAGATAAACCATTACCAGTCCCTTTACTTAAATGCGGGGACAATATTATAGAAATAATTTACGTGCTTCATAATGAGGCTGGTGTGCTTGCAACTTGTGAAGTTAGTTAAATTGTCTGGCTATGTATGTTATTAGCTTTTGGAGAAAGTACCAAGATACGTTTAGATCACTAATTTTTCTCACTGTGGACGTGATTCACGTTGCAGTCAATTTACAAAGGCACTGGCTTCGACTAGGTGTCGAATCTGGGAGCCCACTGTTCGAGGAAGGGCAATCCATCTTGGCGTTATCGAAGTTGAACAGTTAATTTCTTTTTTAAGTCTATTTGAATATTCGTGGACAAGATGATTCCTTTAAAATGTTTTTGTTCTTCATTAAGGAATAATATAATTATGAAATTAATGGAGGTGTTTTGAAAACAAAAACATCTTAACATCTCCAATAACCTTAGGCCTTGACACCTCCAGTAATCGTTAGGACGTAATATCTCTCATAATCGTTATTTAGCATGTTATATTTTAACTCAAGTCTACGTATGACGTGGTGAGTGTTCCATAGAAATTAGTGAGCTTTTCAATTTATGCTTTTATTTTGTATTTCTGTTTTAATTATAATTGTATTAAATGTAATTTAAGTGATCTTCCATTTAGCGGGACTTGGTATTTTTGATTTTGAGTGAAACTGGAAATATAATTAACGTTTTTGCATTGCGTGTAGTTAAACCTAATTAGGCTTAGTGTGTTTTTTGCGTCAACTCCGAGCTTTTAGCATGAAGAATTTTGGTGCATCATAATTCCAAGTTTTAAAACCCGCTGGTTAAAAACCCACTTGCTCTTTTGGGTGCATTGTTTGCTAGAATCTTTTTGCCCACCGGCCGATTTTGAATTTCTGAATTTGTACTTCCTTTTAGTGTTATTTGAAGCAGTGTCAAAAGATCAAGCTCGATCCCTCATGTTATTACTCTGCGGTCTCAGCATAACGAATTGTTTTTGTGTTCCGATTGAAAGACTATTAGTGTGCATATAAAGCTGCCTTTTCGGTACAAGTTTTATATCCTCAGTAAGAGCTCTGAACAATGAACATTTTGGTATAAGAATGACGACTGTAGTTAAAATTTAAAGCAAATAAAATACCAAATATGTGGAGATTGGTCGCCCAGACGGTTTAATAGTTAGGGGAGCCTACTGCGATACCGAGGGGCCCGGGTTTGAATCCCGGAGAGGGCATGGATGTAATTTGTCCGCCTATTAGGTGGCTCCACAATAAAATGGCCACGTCTCCTGTCCTTCGGCGCGAAGAGTGCTGAGCAGGGAAGTGCCCACCTTTGGACTACAAAAATATATGAAGATTGAAAAACTCTGTCAAAATACCTTTTAACAGTGCAAAAGCAAGAAATCTGAAATGTAATTTTTAAATAAATTTAATCTGAAAATATCAGCTTATTATTGCAAAACTTCATAATAGTGTAACGTTCCGGATGAAAAACAGTAAGATAGGTTCTCTTATTGTAAGATTTATTTTAAAACTAGTTTATAATAAGGCCTAAATTAGTGTATAAAAACAACGTTACAGCATAATTTTACAGTAAGGGGGACGTCAGCGCTTCCCAGACGCAAGACGTGTACGTCTACTGTAATGGCATTTTTCTGACAAAAGGCTCATTTTCTCCTGCTCTTGCAAAACGAGAAACGGATACCCAGCAGGGATGCAGCAGTCCAATATACTCCTTCAATTACTTTCACTAGAGCTAGCCAGAAGAGACTGGGTTTTTTCCCGAAAGAAAAAGAAACTCGCTACTTGCACACACAAAAAAATAATTAATTATCATCAGTTTGATATACGTTTTGTTAAAAATATCAGTTTATCAAATACACCACAATAGCATATAAAAATCCTTAAATTTGCGTTTATTTTAAATATATTTAATAGCTCAATAATATTTTTTCATTGTTGCCCATTGAATTTGCAATAACAACATCTAAAATCCGCACATGTTATAATATAAACTTACTTTTGCGCATACTTCTTAAGAAAATTAATAAAGAATATCCCTTCGGAAAGAAAGATTATAAGTAGTTTAGAACTCAACCGTTTAAAATCAGATATTTTAGCAGCATATATGTGAGGTTACCCAATATGAAGATCACTCGTAGAGCACGAGTTAAACATAACTAACTAATTTATTTGTAAGATTAATAAGCTGGAGTGAAAGGATGATAAAAGATGAAAGTAACATATGGGCTGGTGAACGATGAAATTGACCTAAACATTGTTTTAGATAAAGGCAACCTCACAAAGATTCAGTAGTCCATAACAGTTCGTGTAATACTGAGTAATTCTCACACTCTATCAGTATCTACAGGTGTTACAGGTACGTAAGTTTATGCCTTGAGAGAATACATCTATTCTCATCCCTGGCTAGCTGTAGACAAGCATCGTCCTAAACCTTGAAGGAATCCTCAGCCCTGCTCATGGAAACACGTTTTGTTCTCAGCAGGTTCAGAGCTCGTCTGCTGCTCTGCGCTGTGCTAGGCTGGCGTCAGATGACGTTACACCTCTGGTTGTTTGATGATTCAGAGGACGTCGATGAGTATGCCTCTCGCATATATTTATACATTTTCTTATTTATACATTTTGAGGGGAAATACCATATAGTTATCTTAATAAGAAAATTAATTTAAAATTTAGCCTGTGATTCTTAAAATTGTCCAGTCAACAACAGTCACGAATAGTATTAAATCCAGGATGCCAAGCGTCTACTCGTTTGATATTCAAGAGGCTCTCGTTACAGTCCCTAAAGTGGCAAAAGATGGTGAAGAATAGTATGAGAATATACAGACACCCAAAGAACACACAAGGAAAATATATTTCCCTCACAGGAACGGAAAATAAAGAACCATTCATTAATAATATATATATGAACATCTTATGAAAAAAAAAGAAAGAAAGAAAGAAATCCCGTTATATACCAAATTACTTGTTCGGAGAATTGTGCATTCTGTGGTGGTAAACACGGCATTAAACAATGTAGAGCCGAAACACTACTGCTCATAAACTATCGGCTATACAATGATGCAAACAATAGTGGTGTTAACACCAAACATGCTGCATGCGTACCAAATTACTTTCCTTACTTTCGACAGGTGCAAAAAGCCCAGGAAACATTATACAATTAAAGAAATACTGTTTTACATTAACGATCAAGAAATGAACTTATTACATAATGAATTTCTTAAGAGCATAATTGCGACACTCAGCATCGGATCCGAATATCAAAACTGTCATCAAAGCAGAAATTAATGCAGTAATCGAATACCCGATGGCCTATACAGATAAGTCGAAAATTAAAGTCCGGAGTGGACATATTATTCTAATTTCAACAACATAAAGAAATCTGCAAAGACCATCTGCCTGAATGTAAGAGCGTGTAGCGTGTTCCAAGCAGAGCTGACAGCTATAAAACGAGCAATTATTTGGGCAATACATCGGAACATCAGTTTATTTGCCATTTTTTCGGACATTCAGTGATTCAGGCAACTGCAAATTGCAGAAATACATAAATCTCCAGTTGTGCAAGAGATTCAAGATTTAGCACTTGGCTATTTGATTATTATACTGGTCAAGTGTATAATGAAACTGTTACTCACACTGGTCAAGTGTATAATGAAAAAGCAGATACTTTTTCCAAAGAAGCGGCACAGAATGAATTACTGCCTACAGTAGAAATAATACTTCTCAAGGACGCTTATCAAGAATTTCTTAGAACACCTGAAATCTGGAAAAAGGAATGATGTAAACAATACGAATCCCCTTGTATGACCAACTGCCATGTAATTTCTTGATAAATCTATTCATAATAGGACATTGCTCTTTTCCCGCATACTATTTTGCTCGAAATCTAAGCGAAAACGATAGATGCATATGGCGGCGAGAAAGGGGCGACACCCAAGTATTATATATTTAGCTGCCAACTCACAAAAGGAAACTATTGCGAAACTAGGCAGCCAATCACACCAGAAGATAATAGATATTTCCTGAGTGTGAAGCAATCAAGACAAAATATTGAAAATTATGATCCAGCTCATAGCATATGACAACCGAAAAATGCCAAAACTAATAAAATGAAATATTTATATGTGCATTCAATAAGATCTATGAAACGAAGAAAGCCCACTTTATGCTGACAACATTCAATACGCCATGTATAATGATAATACTGGATTTGTTCCGTGTTTGTGATTTTTTCCAAATGCTTATTAGCGGATTCCAGCGCAAATCTTCATTCATCCTAAGCCTTGGGTTATTCAGCTACTTTTCACTTTGCATGTTGATGACTGTACTTCAGCTGTGCTCCTCTGGCTGACATATTCGTTGTAGCGCGCCCACAAGCCTTTCATATATAGTCACAGTAGTTATGCTTCACAGTAGTCTCAAATTTGACTTTCTAGTTATTTTAGAAACCATTGCTTTTAGAGATAACGCGATTACTTAACAAATAAAGTAATATACTTGTCATCAGAGGGTGTGGTAACCCTTGGGTGACTGCAAACAGATCTCCACGCGATTGGACGCTAACAGATCTCTACGACAACAATGGATCATTGTTTGAAATTGTGTCGAAAAGCACAAGTAGTCAACATCAAAGAAAATATAAATATCTATAACAGACTTCAAACGGTCAATAGCACATCAGTGCTCAGATATTCTAGTTGTTTTCTTTGAATAACAATTGATCTCATCTAATCAAAAAAAAAAAAAAAAAAAAAAAAAAAAAAACATAATAATCTTTCAAAAACATTCAACCTACAGTTAAACTCATAAGCTAGATGACTAATTTTGCATATCTGTACGGATGTTTTCCATGCTTCGGCCATTTCATGTAATATTAAATTTAGTCTGAAATGTGAATTAAATTATTTAATTTAAATAAATCGAACTATTTCTTTGTTAAATCGCTAAAATGCTTTTGTATTGTTACTACAATTACTTTTTGTTCTTAACAAAGAAATTTAAGGATTTTTGGTTAGACTTAAAAGTGTTATAAATGATTTTAACATTGTTTAAATGTTTTTAAACAATCATAGTTACAATTATTGTTCCAATCAACCTGTAATATATATAGTAATATTACTTTTATGTTATTTAAATGTATATATAATATATACACATTCATTTTTTGTTTGGCTAAGCTTTCGTATTTTCACTCTTAAAATGAAGGGATAATAGTTTCGTTGAACTGACAGGAACACTCTGTGCAGGTAGCGCAATTATTTCACAGAGTTCATTTTTCTTCTCTTATTTAAAAAAATTTCATTTTCAATCAGTTTATATACGTAATTGTTAGCGAAATGGAAAAGAATAAGATACCTGCTTGATATTCATACTTTAAACTCATTTCCTATGAAAAATACCGATCAGTCATAATTTTCTGCACCAGTCATGCAACGATTATTTCGAAATCAGTTTCAGTAAAGTACAAAACGAATGAAACGAATAAAAGTTTGAAACTGAAGTCGGAAAAAATGGAGTTGAATGGCACAATGCTGCACTGATTTTCTCATGAAATTCCGATTTTGACTTTATCGTTTTTGCCATCTGTAATTAAGAAAAAATAAAAAGTTTTCGTTTTCAAAACTCTAGCGGACATGTGTTTTGATTTTCTCCGAATTCGGTTTGACGGTCTGATTGATAATGAACATGTATTTATTCACGTGGGTAGGGCTGTTATTCTTCTTATCTTAGTAATAATTAATGAAAGAAAATTTCTAATTATTTATTAAGTCGTAAATCAAACTGCTGTGTAGGAAGTAATAATTCCTTTAATTTATGCTTATAATTATTATTAGCCTTATTTTTAATATTACGTTTATCCTTATATTTTAAAGAGACCAGTGCGTTAAACAGAACAACTCCAAATAATATAATTAATTGACAGTTTTAGATTTCTACTTTCATAGTGATTACGAATTATAAGAATCTACCGTTTAAAAATTATATAATGGGAAAAATAAGCTATGATTTATGGTATTTTACGTTGCGACTATAGCTTAAGGTAATGAATTTCTGCGGTCACTTACATAGTTAATACTTATATTATTAAAGTAATTAAATAAATTATGCAGCATAATATCATCAGTTTGATTTCAGTGAAATGGTGGCAATGTTTATCACATAATTCTATGTAATCAGTAAATTAATAAATTAGGCTAGAGGTGAAGGATATGCTAGTTTTACTGTATTTAGGGTTATCTGCCAAAATATTCTCAGCACAGTTAAAGAATTGATATAATAATCATTAACGGTAAAAGCTAAATACACCCGGAGCATCGAATAATGAAGAGTATACACACCCCGAACACCAAAATAGTTTCACTTTAATTCTGATTTAGACACATAGATTTTGATCGAAGAGAAAATTTGTATAGCGTCTATATTATAATATTTCAAAAGTACCATTTGTTGCAGCTGTCATACGACCCAAGTAAAGATTAACAATTTTTTTACATGTGAAAACCATGGTGAGAATTCTTCTGAAGAAAATCGATATGTGCTATTACACGTCGAAAATATCAATCTTAACTTATTAGGAATAACTCTCAATTAAGGCTGAATTTTTCCGACAGTTAAATAGGCTCTTCCTGCATGTCATTTACTAAAACAGACAAAGTGCTTAGGCAGTGTCTCAAACGTTTGATGAATCGATTACAAAACAAGTTATTATGCGTGCAATAAAAGTGTTGATCGAGCTTTTTGTAAATCTAAGATAATTAAAGAAATCAGGTAATTGCCTATGAAGGTCGGTGGTTGCTACTTTCATAATTAGGTTGAGAAATCCTGGTTTCAGTATAAACAAAACCTTTATACCGCTACCCAATTAAAAAAGAGTATAAAAATCCTAAATATGTGAAATATGTTATCTTGCCATCTGCACTGATTCTGAAAAGAAAACTGAAACTTTCATTTCCTTCATACAATCAGGAGGTTTTTAATAAGACACTGTATTGTTCCTTCCCAGATGAACGGTAAATGTTTAATACGTAGTTGAGAGATATGAGTCATACCTATATAAGTGCGAAGGCAATTGAACATTACTGGAGATTACCAGACGTAATCTTTTCGCATACTTACTAGTATCTAGGGAAGGAAACTTCACACGGAAGCCCACGTAAATTCTCACTGAGAATGTAAAGAGAAGGTTGCATATCAGTTACAATAATATGTTATTAAATTATCCATTATACACGAGTTTTTGGTACTGATAAACATTTTTATTTTTATTTGCCATTAAAATTCTGGAATTTATTTAAGTACTTATTGAAGGATGAAGCAGGATCTTCAGCTTCCAGCCTTGGAATAAGTTATTATTCGGTTATCGTTTTTAATTTCGTTTCGTAGAGGATTTGATTGTATTATGAAATTTTCAACTCCTTGAGATGGTTGCAAATGTATATATAGTGCAAGCAATCTTCAATCACTTTTCTTCTTCTTTCAACTCCTTGAGATACGTTTGATATGAACGTTTGTTATAAATGGGCATGAGAACAAATAATAATCAAGTTCACCTCAGATGCCACATCACCACTAATGCATGGGTCTATGCTATTGCGGGCACTGAAGTTACTGGAGAATAGATCGTATCTGTTTAACTATGAGTGCGCATGAAAATTGTCGTCACTATGTTTCTGGAAAAAGATATGTATGAAAAGACCTCTTGTCTGCTGTCCAAAGTTCTAGCGGAAGATCGATTGCTGGAATAAGAAATTTGGTTTTTTGGCATGATTTATTGTTGTTATTGCTAATGCTCACTTGTGTGATCTATTCTCAGACCAAGCCCACGAAATTCCTCGTGGCAAGGAGCGCAAGTTTACGCCTACCGTTGACAACAGCCTTCAGCACCTTACAGGTGACAGTGCGATTTAGGTCAGTTAGGCACCCAATTTTGATGGAGAGCATACCAGCGAGACGGGTCCGAGTGTCTCTCACCCGTATTCCCCTACCACCGACCTCTCGAGATGACTTTCGGCTCACCGAATATTAAGAGTCGCCCATGCTTCACGAACACTATACATTGACAAACATCCACTTCTCCGGGATTCGAACCCGCGCCCTTTGCTACGGCAGTCAACAACGCTAACCGCAACCTGTTCCTAGAATTCTCACTGATTTGAGCTGTAACTTCTCTGTTATGAACTTCATTTATCTCATATTCAACAATCTGAAGGACCCTACCAATGACCGAAGGGCAAATTTCCTGATTTTTAATACTTTGACCCGGGTTCGAACCCAGGCAAACCAATTAACTGATTGTTTGGGTTTCATCGTGGGTAACGTGAAGACATGCCAGTTTCCCTTAGAAAGTTCTTGGTGAAGATATTCCTATCCTTTGGCAAATGGCTCTCATGAGCTTTGCAGTATTCAAATATCCGAGCCAAACAATGGCCTGAAATAGCCTGAAAGCAATCTTAAATCATTTTTCTTCCTCTTTTCGTCAGCGATATGATGTAAAAATTTACAGCAACTTGATAATGAATATAACTGCTAGTTTTCTAAATAATTCATCGTCAGCTTAAAAACTACTAATTTGCATCTTCTAAAAAGTTTTTAGGTGAAATGAGAGAAATAAAGAAAAGTTATAAAACTGGAAAAAAAAAAAAAAAAAAAAAAAAAAAAAAACTTGCAAACTTCCTTCTGAAATCGGTGTTATATTTAGCTTATTTCTGAAATTTATCGGATTGTGTAAATGCATATTTATATTTCGTATCGTTTGCAATGGATGCTCGAAATTTGAATTATGTCAAACAAATAGAACTTAAATATCAAATGTTTGGCGAAAATGAAATTCTTTTGCTGATTTCGTGAATATATCAAGAATTTAATCTAGATCAGATTTTCCGTTTTTTTTTTCTCTAAGGAACTGAAATATAATTTTAAAGGTACTAATTTCTTCGAAATATATAGATGCCACTGGAAAGCTTATGTTTTGTTTATAAAAAGAAAGCACTCAGAATGAAAAAAAAAATTGCAAAGTTATTTCACTCAAGAATAGTTCAACATAAACTAAACAATGCAAAATATACCTTTTTATTATTATTATAAGAATGATAAATACCTTAAGGAGTCAGTACCATCAAAATAGCCTTAAAATACAATACACTTTAAAGCTGTATAAGGTAATTTCTCCATCCTTTCTGTATGGCTTCGTGATGTAAGGGTAGCACACTAAGCGCGTATTCGAGAGGTCCAGGTTCGAGTCCCGGCGAGGGCATTGCACATTTTTCGCTTCTCCAGCAATAAAAAAAGCCCTAATAACTCTACGTGAAATTTTGTATCCATATTTTTCATAATTATTTTAGTTGCATACTGTATTAATAATGTGCTTGCTGCAATTTTTATATCCCAAATAGTGAAATATTTTAAATTAAATATTTTTTTGGCATCCACATAATATTGAAATATGTACTGCCCACAACAGCATTATTATATATATAAATGAGTACTTTTAGATGATTTTATAAGGATGGTATAGGAATTATTATATTCTTAAATTTCTGTTTCACAATTTTGATTTAAAATGCGATCTATTGTGAAGTTCAGTCAGAAGCGATTAAGAATATCATGATAATTAAAAAGGTTATTTCTTACTTTTTAATGCAAACCATGCAATTTAAATGGATATTTTATAAAATTTTAATATATATAGCAGTCTTTATTGAATATCTATCATATATTGTTCCGTACACTTTTACTGCAAAAGGAGCGCTGCTGCCAGTCAGTCTCATAAGTACTACAAATAATACTACGGACAATGCCTCAGACTATTCTTTTCAGCACTCGACTACTGAAGCACTTTCAAAGTTGACAAATAGCCCTTAGCTGTATCTAACTAGTTCAGATGCTTGTCACTGAGATAAGTAATTTCTGAGGCCTATTTTTCTCGAGTACAAAATGAAGCGGTATTCGCAGACGCCAGTTTAGTTATTTAATATAGCTATTACGGGAACAGAGTTGACGCAAGAGGTGCTTAACAGACTGTCTCGTGCTGTCATACACAATCGGAACACGTCCCTCGATTTTTTTACTGTTACCATAACTTAAAATTCAGCTCTACCGATACAAAATAATTTAGCGTTTGGCGACACGGCACGTCGTTTTTAAGATATCCCTACCCCCACCCCCCACTGGAACTCTTTTTTTTTTTTTTTTTTTTTTTAAAGACTGTCATGTGACCGATGTCAGTCACTGGAGGGGAGTAGCTTTAACCCCGAGCTCTACCGCATTTAAATGATCGCGTGGTTACGAAAAAATAAGAATGAAAATAAAAAAGCCTGGCCGAAGGTTTTTACTTCCGCAACAGCTCTCGCTTTTTAAAAAGAAATGAGCTCCATTGGAAACATCGAAAGTTTATCTGATTGGAATAAATCTTACTTTTCATTATTATTTCTTTTTTCCGTACCCAAAAGGAAACATACCAATGGCTTATGGTGAACTGAGGCCTTCAAGGTTTCACTATGAGGGGCCATCCACAAGTAGCATCGTCTGTTTGATTAAGACCTGTGTTTGGAAGAGAAAATGAGGGTGCATGTGCCTTTAAATTTGCGTTAAGCCTTAAATTATCGCAGTAAAAAATACGCGATTCGCAATCGTCGCGAATTTGGAAATTTCGGATTTTGGAATAAAATAAAAATGCTAAAATGGTTTTGAAAATGTCAAAATACACATTTGGTTTTAAGACACGGAGTTTATTGTGTAGCGTTTTGGTAATTAAAAAAGTTTTCTTACGTATCAATAAAGCCGCAGCAAGATACAATCAGAATTTTTGCAGTCAAATTCAAGCGGCAGATGGCAACAGCACTTTGTAACCCAAAAGGATCCACCAAAGCCCCCCCCCCCGCAAAAAAAAAAAGATCGGTTTTAACGATTGAACGTATTGCTTAACGTATTGAACGAAATGGCTGTAAGAGGTTTACTTGGCTTTCCGCATTCTGTACTGAGGTTAATATAAGATATTACGACATTTCTTTTCTGAATCTTTAATCATATAATCCGTTATGGATTTTGCTGTATCAACTAATCCAGTCTTTCATTGAGACGCAGATATGTTTTAGCTATTTCTGCTTGTGATAACGCATTTTTTTATTACGCATTAGCGTCTATCCACTCATTTCTGATGAAACTGAATAAATCAAACAGAATTTCAATTAATAAAATTTGCTGAAAGATATGTTGCTAATTTTCTCTATATGCATTTTGTGGAATATTTCAATACATAATTATATATTTCATTCATTGCTTACACTAAATTAATTGTTTCACATAATTAATGCACTTCGAAAAAAATCTGTGTTGTTCTGTTAAAAAGAGGTCAGTACATTAAATTTTTTATATATATATTTTTAATAGCAAATGAAAATTCGGCGTTAATTGGTCTAAGACTCAGTATTAGCATTTATTTTTAGATAGTGAAGTTCAAAATAGTTTTACGATCTCTTATAAATGGTACTCCGAAGGGGCATCATTGTATGGGCATTTTTTGCCATTTTTACCAATTTGTAACATGAATACGGGCCAGTTTCGATATCTAGAGAGCAGCACCCCCAAACAGTTATCTAAGGCTCACCAGAAGCAGAGCGATAAAAACTGCTATAGTTCGGTTCGGGGTTCGAGTCCCGGCGAAAGGACTGGCTGCATGGGCGTTTCTGGCGTTTTCCCCGTGTGTAACGTGGATACGAACTAGTTTCCCTTAAAAAGACCTCCACGGGATATCCCTCCCTTTCCATGCAGTGCCTAAGGGCGGAGCACGTATTAAGTTTAAAAATAAAAAACAGTTTTCTACAGAAATATTATATGCGCAAACATTGCATATTGGCCATCGTTAAAGTAAATATGTTACTTATCAATTAATAGTGTTCTTGTTCTTAAAATAACTATTGCCAATAAAATGTGTGCCAAACAATTTTACAGTGTGTTATTTCAAATTCTTCTTTCTTTAAAAAATTATTAACTTAATGGAGATGTTTTTAATTTCTATTTTTATTATTTTATCCTAGAAAGCCTTCCATTTGATATATAGACACCGTCAATCAATATTCATGCACTAGTAAAAAGAAAGTGATATAATGAGTATTTAATATTATTTTCGCGTACTGGAAGTATTTCACAATCACAGAATATATAAAGTTTTATTTTTATTTCTCCTTCTTCTTTTTTTTTATTTTTTTATTTCCATCTGAAAAAGAAAAAAGTAAGTATCTTGATTCTAATTGAACGCATCAAAAGCGTTCATACACTAGACTCAAAACAATTCATTACATATAATTTCTTGATTTTTAATTTTATTAACATTTGGTCACATAGCCTTTTCCTTGACTTCTGTTAATCTTCAGGGCATTGAATTAACTCAGCTTTTGCTAAATTCTGGTGTAATTTTCTGCCATTTTTCTCGCAACGCTTTTTTCAGTTGCATCTTTTTAAAAATTCGATGAATTTTTATTTTTTATCTCAAATGTTCTCGTACAAGTTTCATAACTATATCTAGTGACTGAGGAGGCATATCATAAAAAGACTACAGAGCCTGGTATCCAAAGCAGCGCACTTCAATTTGTTTTTGTGCTGAAACGCAAAATCACTTCCCAATCCCATTTTTGAACAGTCTGTTTAAGATTTCTTTTAAATATGCCTACGTACCTATTTTTCCTTTCATAAATGTCAACTTGCCGACTCTGTAAGTAAACAGATATACCCACCATAAACAAGTATACACATTTTGCTGTGGCGCAAAATCAGAGAAAAAAGTGTTTTCTCGTAAGTGCTATTCCTGCTTTACGCTGATGATAAAATGATCACGTTCACAAATATTAAATTTAGATTCGTCACAGAATATGTCTTTATTCCAAAATTGGAGAGGTCGATTTGATATTTGTTTGCCAACGATACTCGATAGATCTTTACATTGAGGACAGACACATAGAACATTTTCCGAGCAGATCAGTCGTGAAAATCTTGTTTATTTAATATCCTTTTGGTTGTAGAGCTAGAAACTGCAATGTCAACGGCTAATTTCGTTTTGGCATTTTCCGTTGGTATTCTTGTTCCAACTCAGCTCTCCGTTTGTGGACTGAAATATGAGGTGTTCTTTTCTTTTAGCCCGAGAGGAAATTTGCCCAGAAGGGCTATTAATTTCGTTTTTGCATTTTCCGTTGGTTCACTATAAACGGCGTTTCAGTTTTCAAATTGTTGCTTCCAAATATTAGAGCCCTGCATTATATTCAAAGAAATTAAATAATAAAGAATCTGTATGAATGTATGTATGTTTCTCACACTGTGAAAAAACAGCAGTACCTAGAGACATCAAATTTTGAATAACGTAGTCCTCCACTCGACTATGGGCATCTGGAAGTCCAAATTTCGAATTTGTTTTAGTACCTATTTCATATTTTGTAAAAAAAAAAAAAAAAAAAAAAAAAAAAAAAAAAAAAAAAACTTTAACGAACTTTTGATTAACAAACTCGATGGTTTCAAAGCAGGCAATGGCGACACTATACAAAAAAAAAAAAAAAAAAAAAGAGCGCACGAGACTGGGGATTAGAAATTCTAAAAATATGCCCTTTTCAAATTATTTGTGATATTGCTGTCGAATTGAATTTTATGGCTAAGTGCGAAGAACGTGATATTAAATAAAGGTAACCAAAAAAACGCCGTTTCGGGCGTAATATAAATTCTGAAAGCTTTCAGATTTTTATGACTTTTTCCCCGCTTTTTCAAAATAAGTGTTTTACAGGTTTCAGGGTAGATTTTTCATTTTTTTCACCAACTTAATGGCTAATTTTCTTTCTTCTGTTTTTTTTTTTTTTTTTTTTTTTTTTTTTTTTTTTTTTTAAATCTTATTTACTATATCATAAGTGACAAAATGTTATATCAAAATATAGCGAAACTCGCATATAAATACTTTCAAAATAGTTAATTGCAATAGTAAAGTGCAATCACATGTCATTTCAAGTTGTATTTATATTTCAACAAAAGGCGTCTGAATGCTTTTGGCACTCGCGTATAGTACAAATTAACATAATTTTGCGTATTTCGTACAAAAAATTAACTGTGAAGCCTTTCATTTTAGTTTCTTAAATCAAAATGTATTCGTAATAAATAAAAATAGCAATTAACTACATTTTAAATGCACTTATTGAAAAATATAAGTAGTAGAAACGATCTTTTAAAGTTTTTATTAATGTATTAATACTTTTGACATTGAATGCGTAATTTTTGCATTCTTTACCATAACTGAATAAACAAAAAAGCTTTTCGGAGAATTCTTGGGTTTTCTGAAGCCAGGAAAAGTGAAAGATAAAATGCAATATTGCAAATTCGGTATTGCGTATTAACGCCACCGCAGATGCAGATTTGGCAGTTTTTAAGTGCCGCCAATCTACACCTAAAATTTTTGCGACAAATCATAAATTAAAACACTTTATTTAAAATCAAAACACTTTAGTTAAAATCAAAGTAATCAATCGGATTTCGGTGGAAAATGGGCCGATATAGAGTTTAACATAGATTCAATAACAGTCTCTATTTTCTTTGACGTGATGCTGTCGCCATACGAACTCTGCTAAATAAGATTCTAAATGATGTTTCGCTGTCCCCCTACGTCTCCTGTTCCTCCATTTTGCACTGCCTCACATTCTTTCAACTGTTTGTGTATGAATTCCCGTATCAGGATCAATAAAATTGTATTTATGATTAACTTTAGCATGTAGGAATCCTTCATTTTCTATTCTATTTGTTTGGTAACCTTTCCAACTGTCAGAATAAATTGTGCGAACGTCTGTAATGTTTTCAATAATTTTATTAAGAAGGGTAGAGCCAGTTTTGTTAGGAACAGTGACAACAAACGAATCTTTTGTTTCTCTACATACACCACCAAACACCCACTGTTCGCGTAATACTCGACCACAATTATTTTTACGCCTAGTAAACAAACTTTCATCAATTTCCACAATGCAATCTGGTCCACCAACCTTCTTTGGCTTATTCTCCATATCCAAGACACATAATTCACGCATGTAATTATTCCAATCTATAACAGTTTTATCCGATAAATCAAGTTGCTTTTCACAAAATTTAATCGACGTCAACTCCTCGCACCAGCAGTATATGAATGTCAAAGCTGAACAAAATGGAATACTGCTTCCTTCAAACCAGTTGCCTTTTCTAAGTCCCGATTGCTGATCACCTTGTCTCAAATTACATTTCCAAAATGTACGTTTACCAAAATAAAGTTTCATATCATGCAAATTAGTAAATTTTCTTTCTTTTTTTTTTTTTTTTTTTTTTTTTTTTTTTTGTAAAATATTTCGTTCCTGAAAAAATAAAATGGCATCTTCTTCTGTGTTTGGCAAATCCCAAAGACGCATTTTCGTAGCACTAAAAAAACGGCGTCAAAAATCAGCAAGCGACAAGGCAAAAAGCAATCCAAAAGCTAAGTGCGAACAGCAGGATTGGTCTTTATTGGCGCATCAGCGCAACTTCTACTGCGGTGGCGTTAATACGTAAGTACCGAAAATTCACTAACAAATAATAAACCTGAATAAATACACGGTAACAGGAGAGCACTGCCCTAAGGGAAATGGTTAAGAAGAGAACTAAACTAGGGTACATATCAACACATCCATGCGTGTTTCGATCTTCCTTGAATATTATTGGACTAAAACCCCCACCGCCCACAATGAAAGCTTAAATTGCTCACAACTGCGCGGGGACCTGGCTAACATTCACTGCCATAGCTATTTACAACTTCATAATCAAAAGTTTCTTATTCTCTTTTAAATTACTTTAATAGTGAGATTCAGAGTAATTAATTGCAAGAATATGACTGAAGTTGTATTCAATAAGCTAATTAATCAACTTAGTTTTAATTCTTTAAATTAATAAGCTGAGTAACTTCTACAGCATTCTGTGATTTGAAGCGATTAGTAACACTGGGGCTTCATTTTTCCTCAAAATATTAAAAACCTTTATACTTCTAATTTGAACATATCACATCTGAAACTGTAAAAAGCTTTGACTTAAAATATAGCGATTCAAAATAACAAAAAATAATTTAGAGAACTTAGGTCTGAAACTGCACTTATCAGATGATTTATAAATACTCACTCAAAATGATGCGGGTTGATTCTTTCGAAACTGTGCTATCATCTATAAATTTCAAAACCATTCAAGGCACAATAATTGGAAATATTTTTTGTTTTAACACTGACTGCAAATTCACGACATATAATTCTTATATTTCAGGATTTAACTGATATGTTATTGAGTTACTAATTACATTGTCACTCTGGTTGCAAAGAGTTTGGAATAAGTTACACAACAAAAGTATGATTTCGCGGATGTTTTATGACAGACCTGTATCTGGTCACTCTTTTTTGTTTTCCATTGATTGATGACAAACCTGTCCCTTTTGACCCTTGCTGTGATTCATTGTTAGAAGGGAATAAAATAAGTCAAATGCTTGAAATCGAATTACCAGAATGCACTGCAAGAGAAAGTGACGGATATTAACGTTTTTATAGGATGGGGAGGAAATCAGACAAGAATATATGCAATGAAAGGCAGACTAGTTTAGATATCTCTTTCGTAACCATAATCCGAAAATGTGCATAAAATCTGAATATTTTTATTCGCATTACGACGGTGTAAATGCATGAGATGATAATCATTGATTCACAGCATTGATTATGACATCTATGATTTATATGAAAACCTATCAATCATATCTCATTAGATGTGGTAGGCGGCACATTGCATCAGCAACAGACGTATTTTAACGAACTTCCCACGCAAGTTATAGCTTTAGATCATTTTTTTCAATGCTGCAAAAAAAACCGTTATAAGTAAAGGCACGCCATATTATTTTTTTCTATACGCTAAGTCACCAAGCTATGCAATCATACTGAATTTTAAGCATGTACATATGTAAAAAGCAATATGTTCTTGGAACGTTAAACATAAGAAACTCAGTTGTACTGGGTTCAGAATTCAAATTATGAATTTTCCAATTTCCTAGTTCGCCGTACGACAAGAACGAACATGCGCGTGTTGAGGTGGTCTAACTGCTAAAACTCCAGGAACACATACGAGGGAATAATATTATTCCTTAACATGTTTTCTAAATTAGTATATTTCGAAGAATTAGAAAATGTGTTATAGAAATTACGTAGTGTTTGATTACAAGGATCAGATCAGATGATGTGAGTGCTGCATTCTTCATTGCTAAAGGAATCAGACATTTCTGAAATTATTGTTTGTCTGTTTTTTTAATACCGCCGTCTTAATATGTTTTTCCTTGAAGCATTCCGTAGGAATCAAATGCATGCGCCTCTATCATAAACACGTCCACCAGCGGTGATAAGGTAGCTGAATACTAGTAGTTCAGTCCGAGGTTCAAATCCCTACTGCATGGGCATTTTCTTGTTTTCCTAATGTTTAACATGTATACGATATGTACAAGACAGTTATCCTTATAAAAAGGGCATCTACGAAGGCATCCCTCCGCTTAGGCCAATAGCCCGCCAGTGTTTTTGCTGTAATTAAACAAACCAAGCCTCTCATATCCGTTAGATATGTACATACACATCCATTAGATATGTACATTCATATTGAAGGAAAGAAGAAGGAAATACAGAAGCTTTAAAATATTGTTGGGTAAATTTTTTGGCCAAATGAATAACTGGCCAACTAATGTTTTGTTAGATTTTTTATTTAGCTAGATGTAATACTGATCGTAAAATTTATAAAATTTGTATTCAAAAGTTCCGTTTCTTGTTTAAATTTGCTGATATATGGGATACACGGTGACAGAGGCAATTATATTTTTACATGCCAAAATAATGGTTTATAAAAGATACTAAGCTTCTCAATTTTTTTTTCAAATTTTCAAAAATATTTCTTGAACTTTAGAACCAATGGCAAGAACTTAATGAAAAGTTTTTAGGTATAATTAATACTTTCAAAACCTTTAGGTCGTTAACTAATAAATTACTATAAGCTTTTATTATTTAGTTCACTCATCGTGTTTTCATTATGGGTAAAAGTTTGTCATCAATTTCTAACCTATTTTCTGATAAGCTATCGAGTTAACGACAGCGCAATAGGGTGAAGTGTTTTTCCCTCGCCCCCCCTCAAAGTTCAATTTAGATTTTTTTATTTAATGTTTAAATGATTTTTGGCATATGTATTCGCTTAACGAACTGATTAAACACACCAAACTTTTACTACATCGAACACAGCGAAAAAAAAAAAAAACTTTCTGATCAAATGTCTAAGACAATTATAAATTGTAGCTTAATTTCTGAATTTTCGGCAATTTTTTTAAACCGCTCGAATTTTTAGACTTAACGTTTATGATTTAAAATTTCAAATTTTAATATGTATCGGATATAAAGTTTTGAAATTTTCACAGATTATAAAACAATGTTTTCACCCTCTTTCGTAAAGAAATAGTAAGCGAAAGATATTCTACCTATTTTTAAAAAAATGCGATGCAGTTTAAAGACGACGGAAGAAAAAAACAATGTTTCTCATGGAAAAATTGCTTATGAGTTTGCCATCGTGGCGTACTTAATGACTAATTGGCAAACTCATTTTTTTTTAAATGCTTGTTGTAACATTGCTGTTACAGCCAATTTCCGAAATTAAATATTCAAAGCTATTTCTTTATGCTTTGAATTATGTTCACTGGTTTTTCTTTATTTTATAATTTTCTTATAATCTTTCTTGTGTCTTCTTTCTTGTGTTTTTAATAATCACTAAAATTTTCATCATTGATAACGTATAATTTAGACTGAAAAAACAGAAAATAAGTTAAAAAATTAGAATTTAGAATTAAAAAAGGTTAGCTTTTATTTAAAATGGATATGATAATAAATGCACTAAAAGGAGGAAAATCATTTATCATATAGTTTAATGGGAATAACAGATTAAATTGTTCTCTTTATAGGATTCATCTATAGTTTTACATCGCAAATAATAAAAGCGTGGGGAGGCCTAAATAACGAAATCTATTAATTTAAGTACATTGCCACATGTATAAGCCATTACATTTTTAATTTTCTATTAATTTAATTGGATTGTGAAACGTATGAGCCATTAACTTTTCAAATTTATCATGGGCACCCCAAGCTTTTGTTATTCGCGATATAAAATTGTAGATGAGTTCAGTAAATATAATTATTTAATCTATTATTCTTATTATCAAACTATATGATAAATTATTTTCCGCCATATAGTGCATTAATTATTTTATCCATTTGAAATAAAAGCTTATTCTATAAAAACGATTTTTAATTGTATTTTATGTAATACTGAGCATATATTTTCCTTAATTTTTGCTTATTTTACTAAACAACTGGTCCTAGTTTCAGTCTGTTTTTGCATAGCGTAACATATTTGATTTGTACGCTGACACTTTGATATCTTGACACCAGAAAATGAAAGTTTTATTTTTTTGTACGAGAAGTTTGTACGTTTTTTGTACTTTATAAATTTTGTTTAAAAATTAGAATGGTTTCGTACTAAGATTCGCAAACGTTATCCTTGGCTTTTCTTTAAACATCAAACACAGTCTAAAATCTGAAATGCTGTAGCACGCAAACAACTTTTCTCTCAGCAGTTTCCCTTTTGCATCGTGATATGTCCAATTATCCAGCGAAGAATATTTAAAAAGAACCAATAATGCCTTGAACCTTTGCCGAACAGCAGTTAATCGACCGGTACCGCGGCAACTTCGGTGGCGCACTTTAAAAATTCATTTCGGAGATTTAAATAGCGAAACTATTTGTCGAGTCCGGGTTAATTTGGGTTGAAATTTCCAAATGTGTTGAGTGCGAGTAGAGATAAGAAGTCAGTCCCTAGAGTGTTTCTCTTTCGAGGAAATTAATGACCAAGAAGAAAACCTCCCGTCCGCCCTCCACCGAGAATTTACGACAATGCCAAAAGGCTTTCTACGAGTTTATGAAGACTAAAACTATTGTTTTCTCTAATTATTTTTCCATTTTCGTCATCAAGTGTAGCTTCGCGACCTAGTGTAATGATTTCTATTTAGCGTGACATTCCAAAAATTTACCTTTTCAACTTTCGCCCAATTTTGGCAGAATAAAAGTACTTGTTTGTGAAACTGGAAGGGAGGATCATTTCAGAATGATGATATTTTTAATAACAATCTGCAGCAGAACGTTTAATGTTGAAATGTAACACATAAAGGCCACCACCAGTACTCTTCTGAAGACTAATAACTCTAACTTTACGAGTAATGAGCCCCTGAAAACGTAACAGTGAGAAGAGTAAGTGGTATGCTAATGTTAACGGAGATATCAAAACATAGGAAAGCGTTTCACACTTTTCCTCGTTGAGTTTTAAGAATATTTTGTACTTGCTTGACGCTTTAATTAACTAATCACGATATCGCGTGCCTTGATGTTGTCAGATTTGCCCGTATTTTGTAATAAATTAAACTGCGAAAAAGTTATTAAACAAAAACGTTGATTTCGCAAACAGTGCTTGATGAATTTTAATGAGATTTTCGATACGTAAAATAAACAAAATTTTGTCTACAATACCGAGAAAGCAAAGACCGAATCTTCAACAGAAATAATTTGTAGCAGATTTTCTCCTGAATTGTTTAAATCTTTTTAGAAAAGAAATATTAGATTTACAAAAGTTCATGCTAGGAAATAAAAAAAATTCGAAATAAAATCAAACAAAGTTTTATAGATAAGCATTTATTTTGATAAGAAAGCTCTTGATGTATTTCGAGTGATGTATTAGTGAGAGACTCACAATCCTAGATATGCATCAAACTTTCTGTAAAACCAAACATCATTCTGGGAAATTGAATTTAACTTAATTCTAAACTTCAAACTGGTTCAAATTTAATATTTTCTCAATTATATATTCGAGTGAAATAAAATTGGGATTATTATTGCCCTTTAGTGTTATTATTACATTTTATACTACTAAAAAGTTATCTGGATTCAGTTGAAGTAAACTATATTATATTTTTAGCGGTCATAGATTTGATATTCATTCCTTCAAACCCGCGAATTGTGAAAAAGATTCGACATGCGAAAACGCGAATCTGGTTCACAAGTATAGTTTCGTGATGACGTAGTGTCATATTGTTTCAATACGCCATCTTACGAAATCTACATGACTTTCCAAGTAATCGAAACTAACCCTCGAGTCGTTTGGATAATTTTGCATGTAGATAACATATAACTTAAGGTAAAATTAACATACAACTTATTAGTTCTAGATTTTCTAGCAGCTCATGCCCCGGCAAATGGTATGCCATTTTGCTTTTTCCTTGTTAGACTGGCACAGCTACGGTTATTGAATTATGAATTGTTAATTAAAATTTAGTTGAAAGTCAAATGTTTTTTGTCAAAATATGTGGAGTCTCAAAATTCAAGAGTTTTTATTGTGTACTTTATTTATTAAATTTCACTGTTTACTCTTAACAAATATAGAAATGCTTTTAAAAATTATACGGCTAACATTTTTTTCTATCAAACGCAGATATGAAATTTCAAAATTGTAATACCAAATTTCAAAGTTTATTTTATTTAAAATATTCTAATATTAAGTAGAAGTTCTTTTCCCTTCTTCTTGTTTATATTTTAAGGATCAGAAAGATTTCAGATTTAAAAAAAATTCGGGAACGCTTTGCAATTCCTTATCGAAATTGAGAAAATTTAGAATTTGTCTAATCTGTATAGTAGTAAATTTATTGCAAATTTTTAAGGATATTTTTATTAAATTTTTAAAATATCAAATTTTTCCTTAAATATCGAGTTTATCAATTAATGTCAAATGATTGCATGCATTTTTTTAAATTTCTGTTTTAATTATTAGACTATTTTCCATCTTCCATTCAAATTTATGAGAAAAATATTTGCAAAGTAAACTAATTCCTGAGTCCAAGCCATAATTTGAATCTAAAGTTACTACCCACAGTTTAGATTTGTCGTTCTGCATAGTTACATAAAACAGCCTTCCACTGTGTTGCAGGATTGGCAAACAGTTTCTTGATATAGAACAGTTATTTTTTAATTATTTTGAAACAGTATCATTTAATGAAGAATATCAGTGTATGTACAGTACAACAGTATAATGCATTTAATCGTCACTGACTTCTAGAAATTTTGATCTGAAATAAATAACGGTGCGCATTACATTACTAGAATTTAATTGTATAATGTAATATACTTACTGAAGTTACGGACTAATTATTTGTCTTACGGCTATCTACAAAAATTTTTTCTTTTTTTCTTTCTCTTTCTCTTTTCTTCCTTGACAGACGTTATTAGAAATTCTCCGTACTATGAAATTTTAGAATAAATCCCAAGATACGAATCTTTAACCAAATCCTAATCCCGTTACTGCCTCCTGTTGAATTTCCGCCATTTTTTACTTCCTTGTACGAAGTAAAAAGGAAGTATTGTAATCGCGAAAAGTTTCAGGCAGCATATTTCAACGAAAATATCCATTTTGACCGCTATCGAATGCAATTTAACGATGTTTTTGCGTGATATCTGTACGTAAGGAAAGAATAAAATACTCTTTTCCTTCAAAAAATTATAAAACTGCTTTAAAATTAATTCTGAAAAGAATTTTTCGTGGCGTCTGTACGAACGTATGTACGTACGTGCGTACGTACGTATCTCGCATAACTCAAAAACGAGTAGCCTCAGGACGTTGAAATTTTATATATAGGACTGCTATAACATGTAGATGTGCACCTCGTATTTTGGTTGCAATCGGCCGCACCAAACGTATATAAATATATTTATATATATATCCACTCTATTACCCGGCTCAGTGATCTCACTTTCATTACTCTAATATGTTTGTAAATTGTACATTCTTTGCTTTAAAAATGATTGTATTATGTTGTTTTTATCTTCCGGTTAAGGTTTTTATGCCTTTAGTAAATTTGTATGCAATATTTTTAGAATTATCAACAATTTTAAAGTTGTCTAAGTGCCGCTAAGCCTTTTTTTAATGGCGGCCATCGATGTATACATTTGAAAGAGGAGACTAGTGAATTTGTTGCCAATCTAGAGAAACTTAGTTTCGCAACAACAAAGAAAACGCCTTAATTTATTATTTAAATCATGCTTAATTCTTTCTGAAATTTTTTTCGAGGAAATAAGCGTTTAAGATTTACTTCGTAATTTTTACTATAGATATTTTGAGTTTTTATGTATTTTTGCCTTCTCGCGAAGTGAGAACTGAATTAATTAAATGAGAAATACTCAATCGTCTGTGAAAAACTATTTCTTTTTTGTTTTGTTTGCTTAATTTTTTTTATACATCATTCTAGCTTTAGTATAGTATTTGAATAGAACATGTGGCAACGATTAGGTAATTCTATTCTCTAAATGATATAAATTTTGTGCATTATGAGTTATAATATGAACGAAATATATAAGTTAACTGTTATATAATTATTGGATTATATAACAGTTAACTTAGTTTCCGTTATATAATTATTATATAAGTTAACTGTTATATAATTATTAATACTGTTAAGTGAATCTAGTGCCAGAGTGTCGCTATGGTAAACAAATACTAGAGTGAATTTTAAAGAATGCATTTATTTTATTGTGGTTTATGCGCTGTCGGCGAAGTAGATTTAATTCAATCCAATAAGTTTAAATGAAATGCAAGAAAAAATGCGTATAATTTAATACTCCGTACAAGGAAGTCATGTGGTGTACACATTAGATTTTTTCTTACAGTAAAATTACTACCAATGATCACTTCTTGCGAAAAAAATTACTTACCATTTTTTTTCTCGATAAAGTTAATCCTAATAATCATGGAGCTCTATTTTTTAAAAGTTTTCATTGAAGCAGTTAAAACTCGTCACTACGCTATATTGAATTGGAGTTAGTTAAATACTGAATATTTTATCATCTGGATATTATTCTGATAAGTTTTTGCTTCATACAAGAATATGTGTAAATTATTAAGCATTACTTCTTCGAGGTTTTAGATTGTAAAGTTTTATACTGCAATATATTTTTATTTATTTATTTATAATATGAAATCTTTACTATCTATACATTTAATATACTTCTTTGTTCCTGAATATAACATTAGCAATACTTTCAGTATGTCAGTAAATAATATATTCTGGAATAATTAAAAGATAAGCATGGCTAAAAACAAATGGACCTCAGAATATGAACTTCCAGAATATGAATTAAGATGCAGATATAGCTACTCAACGAATCACTCTGATTTTGATTTAAAAGGAAGTCATGGTAGCAATAACTATTGGGATAAATGGATTATATTCTTTGTAATAAATCCCATGTTTGTAACAGTAACAAAAATATTTATTAAAATTATTTACTATCTTATTTTATTCTACCAGCGATCGAGTGGTTAAGACCATTAAATGCTAAGAGTGTACCTTAGTATTCCAAGTGCGGATTATTCGTGTATGGCGGTGCCCATATACGCGTCTCAAAGTTATGTACGAGAATGCGTAAAAACAAAACATGCGAAGCCCCAAACAGGCTCTAAAAACCGTTGTTTTGATATTTTAGGGTTAGTTTCAAGGATTACCTACAAGGGATCAAGGATTCAAGGATTACCTGTTTATTCTGCATGTGAAACGCTTTGATTGATCTCTAGGATTTTTTTGTTTTGTTTCGTACATATTTTCGTTCATATTTTCTTCTTATTCTTTTAAAAATTGACTTAAAATTTTTGGTCGGAAGTAAACCTAATAACAATTTACGGAGAACTATTCGATCATTTCTAAAATACTTAGAAGAAGAAGGAGAAAAATACTTCTTAATATACTAGAAATGGGAGATTTATCTACTTGAGAAGTAAGTAATCGTGGTAATAACTGAAGTTCTTATGCCGAAAAATTGAAAATGTAAAATTCTTTGAAAATGTGGAGCGGGCAATCGAGAAATGGTTCGAAAGCAATTCGACTGAGCCAGGCTTTCAGTGCTTCAGTGATGCGGATATTATTTCAAATGTCGCAAGAACAGAAAAGGCAGAGAGTGATCCTGATGAAAATAGTGACAATTTCTTTAGTCCCGAGACAGCGATGATTTCTATAGAAACTCTGTTGGATTTCGCAGACCAAAGGGGATTCAAATTCAGTGATAAAAAATACGCAGTGAAATCCGACAAATGTTTAAATGTTGTCAAAGTAAAATTACTGATTTTTTTCAGAAATAACCACATACTATGCATAAAAACTAGTAATTTCGATTATCTGTATTTTTTAATTATCCGTGACCTACTGCTCTGGCATTTACCCGGATAATCGAGAGTACACTGTAGTTCATCTTGGTGCGAAACCAACTGAACTGTTTGTTTCGGCTTACTTGATTATGGAAAAGCATTCGAAGGTTATCTGTCTAAAGGGAAGGAGACCTTCGTGGAGGAATTTCTAAGCTCGTATACACGTTACACATGGGGAAAACCACGAAAACTCCCATGCAGCCAGCCCGCTCGCGGTATTCAGAATTCGGACCGAACTACCAAGCCACATTACCGCTCGGTCGCTGGTGGGTCCCCAAGTGAACGGACTAGCTGCTTGCTTTTTGCGAGTTTTGAAATACGTAACTTGAATACGAGAGGGTTTCCTTAAAAAGTGTTTCAGGAAGGCATCATTCCCCGTAGGAAAACAGCGCTAATTAGCTTTAACCTAGTAAATAACCGACCGTTTTATTTCATTTGTTTCATTCTATTAAGATCGAAGATTTTTTTTTTTTAATGTTACTGGTGCCAAAAGTAAAGGGTGCGTTTTGCAGTAGAAGGTGACATATATACGAAAGAAGAAATTTGACACTGAAAAAAAAAAGTATAAATTAAATGCTTAAAAAATATTCAACCTTTTTATATATATATATATATATATAAAAGAAGAAAATGATTATGTTATTAGCAGCATACGCCCTGTAATTTGTCAACAAGCAAAGGAAATGGTGCATATAAAGTTACGAAGTATTTCCAACGAGTCCGCCAATCAAGGACATAACTTGTTCATGGACAAAAGGTACCGAAATCTAAACTCGGATGGCCTTCGACGTTCGACAAATAATATCCTTTCACCACAAAGAAGGGCCTTCTCCAATGGAACTTCATTTAATCCGAGTCCAAACAACCTGAAGATAATTTCTTTCCGTTCCCCCATATTCATGGCCATAAAAGATGCGCCAAGAATAGACAATGGCTACAAATGGGTATAAAAACTGCAGATAATGCGTCCATGGAAATGAATTTATTGCAAATTTGGCATCGAAAGGACGGAAATACGAGCGACATTCGTCCAATTAATCTGGCCTGTATTTATGATTGCTCCGTTATCGGACCCTAAATCATCCCCTGGCCGGGATGTTGAATAAGTCGCCAATATCTGATGACTGTGCCAGGAATGGGAAATTCTTCGCCGCCGGGGGCTTGCTAATCTGGGTTATTGACAGTAACTCTCGTGATTTAGGAGGGAGCGTGGGCTACATACGTCGATGAGCAAAAACTCACCTCGCTTTCACTGATTCGCGCGTTGAGAGCTCTCTGTCTCTGAGAATATTTTTCGTTTCTTTTTTTTTCTTTTTCTTTTTTTTTTTTTTTCTCTCCCTTTCAAGCCTTTAGCGTCAAAAAGTCGCATGATTATGGCGCATCTTTCAATGAATACTAATTAAAATGAATTCGTTATTCGTAAATCCATCCGAATTTTTTTAATGCTCTGTTGCAATAGAAATGCTACAGTTACTGAACGCCAGAAGGTTAGTTGTCTATTTTACTTGGTGTAATATAAAATTGATCGTTTTATATTAACACTGAAATGGTTATTGACGCCAATCTGAGATGGTTATTGACGCCCGCATAATTTATTTTATTTGGCCACTATTTAAAAATACGTTCTAGAATAGTAAATACAACTTATTTCGAAATAGCAGCTATGTTTTTGTAAATAACTTTATAGACAGAACAATATTCTTATAACTGTAACTGATCAATATTTTTTCAATAAAATAGTTCTGTACCTTGACACAAAAAGAGTCAGTACGCAAAATACACGAAACAAAAGCTTTTCCGATATCTTTTTTTGACGCTGCACGATCTTCTTGGACAGTATTTAAGAACTTACTAATTCTACAACTTGTGTGATTTAAAAACCTATCATAATTAAAATATTTTTTTCAAAAATTACAAAATAGGTATTATTATTATTATTATAAAGGCACAACCGTGATCTTCCTAGCCGGCACAAGCCGGGCTGTATGGTCAAAAAATGGGAATGACTGGAAAAAAAACATATAAAGTCCAAAATATGAGTTTCAGTGCCGAATTCAAATTCTTTCTCGGTTCGTATTTATAATCTTCATTATTGGCTCTGCAAAATCTTTCAAATTTGAATACACTGGTGTGCAAAAATTAAGGACGAAGTCGAAAAATTAGCATATCAGCTGAACGAAGAGACAGAGCGGACAGAAAGACCAATCAGGAGATTAAGTAAGGTGATGTACGGTAGCATATGCGCAGATATGCAGGTAGACGTAATGGGGGAGTGTCTGAGTAGTATAAAGCATGTTGTCGGTGTAAGATCAGTATTTCTGGCAAAGAGATTGCACGCCGTATAGCAGTTAAAATCACACCGAGTTGCTGCCTCAGCGAGAAATGGCGAATAATCAATCTGTTAGACGACATCTGGATGCGTTTACCCGAGGTCGAATCATTGGGAAGTTGAGGAAGGCCGCAGTGTGACAAGTGTGGCTGCAGAGTTCGGAATTGCTCACAGCATCGTTTCACGACTTTGGAGACAATTTCAAACTACAGGAACAGCTATCCGGGCGTTTAGTAGTGGTCGTCCACGAGGAACCACACCCGCAGATGACCGGTATATTGCCTTACAGGACAGAAGAAACAGGCGGAAGACAGCGGGAGAAATCGCTAGACACACGACACAGGCGACTGGACGACCGATATCGCGTTTTTACCGTGGCCAGAGGACTGCACGGTGGTGGTCTGTTTGCACGACGCCATGTACGGTGTGTACCTCTAACGCCTGCCCATCGGAGAAGTCGTTCTCTGAGGTGCCGGGAACACCGGAATTGGAGAGACAATGAATGGGGACGAGTACTCTTTACAGATGAGAGCAGATTCAGTCTGAGTAGCGATTCTCATCGCATACTCATCTGGAAAGAGCGGGGAAGCCACAATCATCCCTTGAACATCATTGAAAGGGACAGGTATAGAGGTGGTGGTGATCTCGTTTGAGGAGGCATCATGCTTGGTAGTCGTACAGACCTTCACATCTTCGACGCAGGTTCAGTCAACGGGACCCGTTATTGTAACGAGATTCTTTTTCCGTATGTGCGTCTTTTTAGAGGCGCTATGAGTCCGCAGTTCCTTTTCATGGATGACAATGCACCATGTCATCGCACAGTAGCTGCCGAACAGCTCTTAGAGAGTGAGGTTATTTAATGTATGGATTGGACGGCACGATTTCCGGATCTCAATCCCATCGAGCATGTATGGGATTTTCTAGGCAGACGCTTGGCAGCTCGTACCTTACCACCAGTAACGATTCCGGAGTTTCGATTGGCGCTGCAAGACGAATGGGCAGCAATGCCTCAACAACTCATTGACACCCTCATTCTCAGCATGGGCAGACGTTGTGAAACCTGCCTAGCAGTCAGGGGAGATCATATTCCCTATTTAAAGAACGGGTGTTTCTTGCTGGACACCCATCACAGGGATGTTTCGGCCTTCAGTCGCATTGCGCTCCATGCTACCTTTTCAATAAAGCTTCTTTTTATCTCTCTGATTTCTCTTTTAGTAAGTGTTGCTTACATTACTCATGCCCTTATGTATTGGGGATCTTACGATATTAAATGTGTTGATTTGGAAAGCTTTTGTACAGAGTTATATTGAAAAAACCGTCTCGTGCTTAATTTTTGCACACCAGTGTAGTTCCTTTTAAAAATCTTCCTTTTTTCTACTAAGATATAGATTTACGGTTTTAAAATTTTAAAGCTTAAAGTGCAGCTTGTTTTAATACTTTCGCTACCAATGTATAAAAGGATGCGGTTTCTCAGAGACCGATAATATATTTTTTAGTGCTTTACAATTATGCATACACGATTTTTGGTGCGAGGCAAGTGATGATAAATTAGCCATCACCCGCCACACGGCATATTCTTGCGTGTGTTTGCCATATATAAACTATTCTTATAACTAGGAATTATTTACATTAAAAAAAACTGTTAAAATGCGGAATGTGTGTAACAGAAAACAAATTATTTTTGACAAGTAATACTTAAAAACAGTTAATTCCAGAATGAGAATTCTGGGTCGTTTTATTCAAAATTATGACTACGTGCCAAACGGACTATGACTCATATTTAAGACGTTGGCCAAGGTATGATTCATTTTCTTGAAGTTACCGATTGTCTCACATATTGGACAATTTTTCTTTCTTCCAGATATGAGTCCCAATGTTGAGTTGAATCTGTCTACAAAAAAACGCATTTGAAATTTAAAAAGAAAATTCTTAATACAGAGATAAATATGAACCGAAAAAGGAAATCTGAACAGTTTACTAATAACTATAAAGTAATACTTATAGAAAATTGTTATGATATACAACAAAACATGGGTCTGGCCAATACACAACATTGGCCCACATATACATTTCACGTGTAAATACTGACCATAACTTATAAATCAATGGGAGAATCAGAACTTGAGACTACGTATCACAAATTAGTACATATGGTTTTGGTTTACTTGACTGTGAAAAGAATGCTAGGGCTATCTGCCTAAGGAAAACGATGCCTCCATGGAGGAATTTAGAAGTTCAAAACTGGCAAACTGGTTCGTATCCACGTTACTTGTGAGGAAAACCGCTAAAACACTTACACAAATAGTCCGTTCACCAGGATTGGAACATCAGTCGAACTGTCAGTGTTTAGCGACTTTAACGACTATATCTTTGAGTCATCTGTGGGCTCCGATACATCGGGAGCTGGCAGAAATTTTCGTGTGTAATGAACTGGTTTTAGGTACTATTTTGAATTACAGATGATTTTACTATTGATGATCTTAGACGCTTTCGTAGGAAATAAAATTTTAAATTTACTTAGAATATGAAAGTTTATTCTTAGACTTTTAGAGAAAAGTAAAATGTTACATAAAAACGATTCTATACAGAGGCATGTAATGTATGGCATAAGAAACATCTTTCATTAATTCCGACAATGCTTCGAATATTCAAAACTATCTATTAAATCCACCTCATGTACTCCCTTATTTTTCTCCTTCGCTTTTTTTTCTCCTGTTTCCTAGCATATGATTAAGAAACACCTGATTTATTGTAACAATGTAAAATGTGTGCAAAAACAGGAAGTATTTTGTGTAAGTAAAAAGTGATAGCCATTTGTAATACATTACATAATAATATTATTACATCTTTATGTGTTCTTTTTAATGTGGTATGTTTAGTCAATTCTAATATTATTATATGATAATATTATTACATCTTTATGTGTTGTTTTTAATGTGGTATATTTAGTCATTTCTAATATTATTATATAATAATATTATTACATCTTTATGTGTTGTTTTTAATGTGGTATGTTTAGTCATTTGTAATATTATTATATAATAATATTATTACATCTTTATGTGTTCTTTTTAATGTGGTATGTTTATCATTTAAAGCCCCTTAGGTTTTTCAGCATATAATTTTGAAACACCTGATTTATGGTAACAATATAAAATGTGTGCACTAATAGGAAAGTTTTTATGCAGGTAAAAAGAATATTATTGAAAGTTATAAAGTTCTTTGAATTACATAATATAATAATATTAATATATCTCTATATGTGCTTTTTAATGTGCTGTGTAAATAGTATACGCCGAGCATTTGTCTCTTCTTGGTTTTCAAGCAGTAAAATTAGTGGAAAAGGGGAGAAAAAATGCGATATTATAAATTAGATGTTTTAAATTATATCAATTAGATACATTATTAAAAGGAAATATAGATTTAAATCATTAGGAACAGCTTTGATTTTTTTAATAGCTCAGCAGTAATAATATGAAAACTAAATTAAATATCTTATGTCCAAATATAATATTATGTATAAAGGCAATATTCTGAAAAGGCACTATTTTTTCAGCCGCTGTTATGTTAATTGAAGATTCTCGTGGTAGCAATCGTTGCTAATTCGTGTGGATGATAATTGCACGGCAGCATAAGGTAACGTAACAGTTTACATATTTTGCCAAGTGTCCGTTAAAGACGTTCCCTACGTAAAAATACTTTGCCGATATTAGCTAAACTGTCTAAAAAATGGATGCGACCTTAACGAAGGAAAGAAAAGTAGGGTTTAAAGCAAAAGATGACAATAAGGCAATTGTTTAGAAAAGAGCAACTCAAAAGGTCAACGCATCTGACAAGGTGCTAACCATGCAGCAATTCAACCGTCCGGATATATCTTTCTCATAGCCCATACTGTTTGCTACGCCTCGTCCTTTAAACGACCAGAGCAGACAAGCATTTTACGGCTGCAGAGACGCCGTAAAACTGCAGGGGTGGTTCAAACTGACCTGACCTCGTCTGTTAGCGGCGTTTTCGATGTAACCGTGTGAGGGGCAAAGCCTGTTTACCTCGGCGAGCTCTTCTTAGAAAATCCTGAGTAAACACAAAGTCAGATGGGCCATGCCCAACCTTGTCTGGCTTTTTGAAGCTGCTGCAACGATATTCGTGCTTCGGGAATTTTTAGAGGTACAAAAGGACACCCCCGCTGGGAATCGCGGGTTAAATTATCTTCTAGTTGCGTGTTTTTCGGAATTTTTATTATGTAAGCACCGTGTAGACTTCCAGAGCACAAAAGACTGAGAGAAGATTTAGGAGCTTTCGACGTCGAGGTAAAAGAGAACAAGTCTTTTAAAGTAGTCAGGTAATTAAAGGTTGTCCGTCGCATCCGAGAGTAAATATTAAATAACCCATAAGAAATATTTAGCCGGATACGAAAGTCATGATGTACTAAAAGAAGAGGTATTTGCTTGCTATTTGAAAATTTTCTTTTATGTATTTATTAGAGAAAGAAATTTTAAACGTCTCGATTCTTTTTATTAAGACTTGATAGCAAAGAAAATCACGTAAAGGAGAAAAAGTAATCTTTTTGTTGTCAGTCAACGCTTTATAAGATGTTCTATTTATCTTCTAAATCATAAAAGTATAACACTTCCAGATAAAGAGATAACCATTTAAAAGTATATATATATATATACTTTTAAATGGTTATCTCTTTATCTCTTATATATATATATATATATATATATATATATATATATTGATAGTTTTATTTCAAATTTTGCAGCTCAATGCGCAAAATTCTAGACCTCACAGGTCCTTTTAAGTTTAGTTAGTTTGCCGTTCTTACATTATATCTTGATATATTTAGATACTGATCGACTATTTGGTAGCATATGTTAAACTTCAAGCGTAGTCGCTGTGATCAGTGTAATAGTTAGCAATGCTGCCTACCGTATCGATAGACATGAGTTCGAATCCTGGAGAAGGCTTAGGTCTTTATAACTGTAGAGTCATTTGTGGCGTGGAAAACTAGGTTCAAGTTAGAATCCGAAAGATTCGAATGACGGAGAATAAGAGAATAATCAAATATGAGGACTTAATATGTGAGGCTTCAAAATTTCGCTTCAGTGGATTGTGCAGGAATTAAGCTTTATACTTGCAATGTTCACTCACGCAATTTATTAAAGTAGCAATGTGTAATGACTGCAAAGTTTTAAAAGGTTCAAATAATACTCTCACCGGAATTAAAATTTAAAATAATAAGGTATTTTCTCCCTCCTTTCTGCTTATAAGGTATTTTCTCCCTCCTTTCTGCACACCTTCTTGGTGTAATTGTAAGTCGTGGGTAAAGCATACTCGACGCGTGTTCGAGAGGTCTTAGGGTTCGAGTCCTGGTGAGGGAATTGCACATTTTTCATGTCTCCTGCTTCAAAATAACCTAATGACTCTACAGGCTAATAAAACATTACTTCCAATTATTGTATTTAATATTCAGACTTAGGGCCGAGCTTCCTGATGAATATTAAGCCAAATTTCTGAGCATGATCACGATGAAACAGTGCTCTAGAATTCTTAACTCTGATATCCAACTGCACAAATGTGTTACCTCAAATACTATCTTACTATTAAAGTTTATATCTTCGGTAAGAATTCAGTTAATCAGTAAAAATGGTAAAGTAGAAATAACTTAAAAACTGAGAGTTAAACCCTAAAATTTTACATGATAATTCTTTCAATTCTTAACTCTTTATATCAAACTGCACGAATATGTTACCTTAAATGTTTTAAAGTTTGTACTGGGTTTACATAATTTATTGACCGGATAAATATTTATTTTAAATAATACAGATTAAGAAATAGGGGAAAAGACTGACTGACGTTTATTTAGTACTTCAAAGAATTTTATATTAATACACTTCAACATAGGACCATTAGTTGCTCACAGACTGTCAAATCTGTTTTTGATTCCCTCCCAGACGTTGCTTATCTTGTTATTTCAGTATACTGTAGTAATTTTTTATTTCGTTATTTCAGTATATTGTAGTAATTCTTCAAGTCATCACTAAGTGTATTAATATGGATATTATTATAATATATTAATATATTCGCTTAAGCGAAAAGTTTTCCGCTTAAGCGAAAAGTTTTCTTTCTTGTGCCCAAAATGCGATCCAATCAATCCAAAAATTTCATCAAGGAAATCATGCACTTGGATAGCCCAGTGACAGGAAGCCCATCCTGTCGGTAAAAACGTTTAGTTGCATTCTTCTAATTGCGGTACAGCAAACGATATCAGGATTTTAAAGTAAACAACCGAATTAATTGTTGTCTTCGAGAAATTTTAGTGTCACTTTGTTATGAATTAGTGCACACCAAACGTTAAATTTGTGGTTACTTCGCTCAATTTCTTTTACACAGTGCACGTTTTCTGACCCCCAAATCCTGCAGTTATGTCGATTAGACTCTTCCGAAGCATGATATATTGCTTCATCACGGAATATGATTTTTTTAAGAAATTGATCATTACTAATGCTGCCGAAAATTCCATATGAACGACTCGATCATTATATTTGATTTGTTGACAAATCTGTAATTTATACGCAGTCATTTCAACCGTTCATGAACATTTTTATGAACAGCTGACCTCGTAATTCCTATTTGCAGACTGCACGGTAAATGAATTTCCTGGCGCTGAGCGCAAACACATCTCGAATGGAGGAAACGTTTTCATTACTAACGATTAGCCTACCTGCATCTCCTTTATGCGAAGCATGTCCGGTTTCTCGAAACTGTTTTAACCATCTTTGAATTAATTGTTCCGTTGGTGGAGGTTTATTAAATTCATGTTGGAATCGCCTCCGAACTGTTTTCGGAGATTTTGTTTCCCATAACCAGAGAACTCACATTGCTAATTCATTGCAAAAGGCCGTTTTGCCTGTAAACAAACAAGTTCTGTGTTGCCATTCCCAAAAATTAGAACAAATGAGATTATTTGAATTAAAGATATAAATTATTTCCAGTAAAATTACGTTTCAATTAAATTTTGTTATCCTGTGAATAAATTAAGGACACCATGTATCTTCTTTAAGAATTCAGTTGAAATAGAAATGTAAAACAGAAATAAAATATCTGAACTAGTCAAGAACTAAAATTCTACATGACAGTTCTTAGAATTATTACCTCTCTATACTCGTATCAAACTGGCATTACCTTAAATGTGTTACTTTTAAAATTTATATCAGGGGTTCTCAACCGGTGGTACGCAAGAGAAAAATAGATGGTACGCAAAGAAGCAAAGTATTTTGAACTATTAAATTCAAAAATTAAAACGCCAATATCCTGATTAAGTTTTCTCTCTAACAATCGTAAATTTATACGATCTGAGCTTTGTTCAAGAGTGGTGGTGGTGGTAGTAGTACTTTGTAGTGGTGGTACTAAAGGTTTTCAGTTTTTTTTTTAGATGGTACGCGTTAGTCGAAAGGTTGAGAACCGCTGATTTATATCTTCGGTGATAATTCAAATGAAACCGTAGAAATAATAAAACAAGAATTCAAAATTGAACAAGTCCAAAACTAAAATTCTACACGATAATTATTTACTAATAAATGTTGAATCAGATTCAAGATTTATTTATCTTTTTTTGATTTTGCGTGATGGAAAAAAATGAGCATTCTACATGGTTTGAAACAAAAAAAAAAATTAGTTCCTGCATGTGAATGTTTATTAGCACTTAATAAACTGGAATTGTTAGTAATAATATCCACAGTGATGCTCTTTATTTTAGAACTAAAATATTGATAATAATAAACGAAACATTATAGAACAGCTAAATAACATGTATTTTAATACTTAATATGCAGTGGAACTTCTATCCAATTGAATATAGTAGAATTCCGTTTACTTTTAATAAAACAAGTCTTCAGCTATTTCGTTGTATAAATTAACGATGTCAACACTTTTTTCCATTGAATTTATATGTTATAGTACCACAATAAAGTCCCTTTTTGAAACCTTGCTTTAGTTGTGCTTTCGGTAAAATCAAAGAAGCATATATATGTTAACACTCAATATTTTGAAGTAAAAATTTTCCATTGTTTTATTTTAGTATAGTATTTATATTAGTATTTTATTCTGAACTTCAATACCATTCAAGTTGAAAATATGAATAAATAATTTGTACAGCGATAGAACATATTTTAAAAGAGACTTTTTAAATTAATTTCAGCGAAATGTAGATTGAATTGCAATGTATTCGGTAAATAATTATTAATTCGCAGGTCCAGTAAATTTTTATAGTTCAGAGAGAAAGCAAAATGCAATAAATACAAATAGAAAATAAATCCTTTTGTGAAGAAAGTACCACTATTTTAAACATTCTTTAAAATGTCTTTTTACGGATTTTTCTTTTTTTAGTTTTGAATTGGTCTCTTGCTTCTTTACTAATATGTTTCGTAGTAAAATCAACACCAAAATACTAATTGACTGCGTAATATTTTTCGTTTTCTCAGTATATAAAAATGTTGATACGACTACTTACGCTATCTGAAGGAGAAATGTTTTGAGAATTTTCTTTAATGCACTCGCATCTGTAATACTATCATTCTTAATAACGATGTAAATTACATGGCGACGAAAACTAATTCATGAAGATGTAACCACATAATGACAGAGTAACGATGCATAAAAGATCTTAGCAGTGGCCAGTTTAAAGCTTTTTATTTTTGAGAAGCACGTTCATAACTTATAGCGTAACGGGCGCTATTTGCGCTTCCGGTTTTTACTCCATTTGTTGATTTTCTGCATCTTAACAACTAGTTTCGATGCGGAAAAGAGTAGCAGCTGTCCCGTATGCTAGCGGGGAGAGAATACAATGTATCTAGGGTATAAACCTGGTTCAGAACGATTTAGTTTTGGTTTAGCTTTAGTCCTATTGGTTATCAACATTTCGATTCCCAAAATGCAGTTTTACTATTGGCTGATGCATTAAGCAATTATTGGCATCATCATTAGCTTTATATAAGCATTACATGAAGAGGATTAATTTTGAAATGATGCAGTTTCCAGAAACTTGTTATTAGCAGTTACGATTTTTAGACCAGAAAGAAAAAATAACCAAATTAAAATGGAATATTAAGGGACTATTTCAAATTAAAATCAGAATTTTGATTTACATACTTATGTGTTTTTTATTTTTCATCATAGTTGCGATGATAATATAATATTTCGTGCAAAATTTTCAAAACCCATTCTTAAAACAGGTTTTTACGGAATTTTTGTCCCTATCCTTCCCATCAGTGGAAAAGCGGAAGAGGCAACTGAACACTGACATTTCGACCTTTATTCAAATCTTGGCAAATGGGTTGGCTGCCCCGACCAAGGTTAGACTCTTCTCAATGCTTCAGTTCAACAACGTCACTTCACTTGTAGAAGTTGCAGAAACGAAGACACTGCTTTTGGGAACACGATGAACCATCAGTGACATCAAAGATTCTTTTTCGGGAAGACCAGCCCCTTGGTGGTTGTTATTCCCCCCCCCAAGCTTTTTTTTTCTCTCTCACTGACTGTTTCTGGATGATCGGTTGGAAGGCTCAACGATCATTTTATCTTCTTTGTAATCTATTTGTCTAAATGAATAAACTATAAAAGTCATAAAACTATAAAATGTAAATAACTATAAAAGTCTCAACATGCCATTAATGCCTTTAAAGTTGTATTGTGTGAGATTTATAGTCTTAACTGGCTCCACATTAAGTCCATTCCATTCTTATGTCTATTGACAGCTTATCTATCAAAGCATTTGCATTATGAGCAGGTATGTAAAAATAGAATTCACAAATTTTCAGTGATTCGTAAAAGCAATCAATCATCAAGAAAAATTTGATGAAGGAGTTGCTAACAGTGACGTATTTTTAATTCAAAAATGTCAAAGAGAAATTTAAATGAACTGAGCCTACTTTTGCACAGTCGGAAAGACTGAAAGGCTTTGAATAACGTGATGTGATGTACTTGGCTGTACTGAATAACTTTGTACGTTAAAAGGCAAGAATCTTCTAATATTAAAATTGTTGAGGAATTGCCTTGCTTTGATACCAATTCAATTTTAACTTTATATGCTTTAAATTTATATATATATATATTGGGAAATAAAACGGATTTTAAGGAATAAAACAAATGATATTATAAAATTGGTTAACATAAGAATTTGATTCATTCGAATTCTTTTTTCGAAAATTTTGATTTAAGAAATTTGTCGTTTGTAGCTTCTCTTACATAATTTTTAAATGAATCTAATTTTCATTTTTTAGAGTGGCTATCAGAAAGCATCAAAGCAAGTATGTAAAACTTGTTTAGGCAACGGGGAGGTAAATAAGAAGAGAAATTTATAATTTTACCTTTTTTCTTAAAACATGCACACGATTTTGAAAAATAATTTCTTTTTTCATTCTCATAATGACAGCTTTGTGTGGAAAAAATGTACTATGAATTATTCCATGTGCGACCTCTAGCATTTATTATCATCTTAAAAATACTCACTCTCCTGCAGAGACGAACGAACTTCACCGACGCCGTAGGTGATTTCTAGTTATGAATTACACAGAACGCACGCCTGCGAATATCATTAATAAATTCACAGATGTCATATCAACTCTTTAAGTTTTTCATTCTTGCTGTCCGTCAGTAGCGAACGCAAATCATGCAGCACTGCATAAATAGTCTGGGCACTCGCTTGATTCTCTTAGGCAAAAAACATTTCATGTTTGGATGTACTTGTATGTCAACCGCAGTGAGATTCTACACAGGAGACGACAGGTTTTCCACTTGTTTACAAAGTAGTACTCAGTAAAACAAATTTGTTCGCTAGCACATCTGCACTGCGAAGTTTTCTCATCACGATCTCGTTTAAGGTCAACGTGGTGTTAAATGAGCTTTATTAAAATTTATGTTTGTCTTTTTTCGCCTCGGATTTTCTCCGTTTTATCAGTAGAACTAGATTTATCAAGATCGCTATGGGGTTTTCTTTTAAAACTAGGAAAATTAAGCTTACTTTTAATTTTTTACGTCCTCTTCGGACGGAGATGCTGTGGATCTCTTTAACAGATCGTTAACTCATCCTACGTTGTTATCATTTCGTTACCACATGCGGTCAAACTCAATTTGCATGGGGGCAGAAATTTTTAAACCAAAATGAAAAGATTCTTTTAAGGAAATTAAATTAAAAATTTTATTTACTAAATCTTTATCAAACGGTATATAAACAGTAATAATAACGATGCAAAGGAAAAAAATCCGATTTATATTTATTTTCTGCCTGAAGTCTGAAGATTAGTACCTGAAAGTAATTTCTTGACGGTATGCTTTGCGTTGTTATTGTTGTTACTAATCTCACTTGTCTTATGTAATCATAACATGCCTACAAATTATTATTCCGGCAAGGAGTAGGAGATTGCCCCTGTCGTTGGCCAGAGCCTTGAGCATCATGCAATTGCATCATGCAGGTGATAGTCCAAATTTATACTCAATTCCGCTCTCAATTTTGAGGGAGAGCAACCCGGGAGGGGGCGGATACGAAAGTTTTTCACCCTTCTTCCCTTACCATCAACCTTTCGAGAAGGCTTTCGGCTCGCCCCTAATTTTGAGTGCCCCCAATGTCGCAGAAACGTTACGTTTACAAGCATCCATACCTTTTCCAGAAATCGAACCCGAGCTGTTTGGTACGGAAGTCAGTATCGGTAATCACTTTGTCATTTGGGCGGCAGATTACATTTTGCAATTCAAACATGTTAACAACTAAATAGTAAGTTTTCTGACTGACAATTATTTCAAATAATTTCAATGTGTTGTATAATAAACCACTAAATAATGTACTTCACTAAAAATAAGCAAATTACAAAAATTTTTCAAGGGGAAAAACTTAAGAATAAATAATGACAACCTGCTCTTTTCCTTTTATTTATTAAATTTCCTTTTGAGCCTTACAGAAAAAATGCATATATTTATATGCAAACAGTTATAAACGTTTTTATTTCTTGCTTTAACATTGCGTTTCGTTAACTATCGTGGCGTTTCGATTTTAATAAAGTTGTAATTTTGAAATAAAATTACTAGAAAGTAATAGAAACTCATTGGTCAAGCGCTTTTTTTTAGAACTTGCTAGTTTTTAACTGTGGGAAGAACAAAGAACTGTTCATATATAAATGTACTCTCAAACAAAGCGATTATTCTTATTATAAAAATTCATAACTGAGGGTATTTATCTTTTGAGAATGCGAAAAACGGTCAATCGAATCCTTATCTTCAAATCTTTGAATAAAATTTATACGACTACGTAAATTAATTAGTGCATTAGTCCTTCTAGGCTGTTACTCACATTCGTTTTCTATGGTAATGAAAGTAATGTTAAAATGAACACCAAATAAAATCTTAAATTTCTTTTTAATTCTTGCCGTAAAATTTGATGTCTTAATAATTCTAATTAATTTACAAGAAATATACTTACAGGCCTCTTAAATTTGCTTCAGTGGCCGCCAGTTTGAGAGCACTAGTTTACCATTCACGCAGCTTCGTAAGTGTTAGTTTCCATCACATATAATATTTTACATTTTTATTCCATATGGCCGGACAAAGAGCTAGTTTACAGACTGTTTCACTTCAAAGGAATTTTTTTTTCCAAATTATAAATGCTTTACAAGCTGAGATATCTGAAAGCAACAACTCACATTTAGTTCTTATTAAATGTACGTTATTGCTTAACTCTTGAAACGTCTTTAGTAGTCTTGAAAATTTTGAATTTCTCTCTTGTGAGGAAATACCACACTTCCCCGTGCATTTATCTGGTGCTGTATGTGATTATCACGTTCGGCTAGGAGTTGAAATATCTATGATCTTCCATTTCGCGCTTTCCCGATTCAAGCTTTCTGAAAGTGGCAACAAATATCATGCCATTTCAGAGTTTTGCCTCCTTCTGCAGATATTCTGAATGCAAACACAAAAAAATCGTGCCATTTTAGCCTTTCTATTTTTAACCTTTCATTATAGTTGGTGGGAAGATTAAAGTGCATAAAAATTACTTATTTCCGCCCAAAATGAAGACAAATTCTTTGCTTGAATACTATACAATAGCTCTGTTAGGCAGATAGTCGTAAAAAATCCATTCTCTTATGTGGTTTAATAATCGTTTCTACAATGAACGTCACATTTTTAAAAGGCTATAAAATAATAAATCTATTGTATTACAAACTGTGATAGTAGTAGCACTCACGATTTTAATCATTCTTTAGATATGCATTATATGTTTAATACATATTTAATGCTAGTTAAATCCTCACAAGTTTTCATTTTTCTGTTTCGATGTGAATTTTTTTTTTTTTTTTTTTTGGTTTTTTTACTTTCAATATTTCAATTTTTAAGAGTTAGTATTCTGTTTCAAGAAAACAGTACTTATCATACTCAAATTTTAAAAACTTCTTGTTTTTGATATTAGGTTTTTATCGTGAATTTCATATAAAGAGTCATTGTGACATCACTTTATACGTACATTACAGTTACGTGACCGCTTATCGAGCTTTTTTCGGATTTTGTTTTGAAAAGGTTGAAATGAAAAGGTTGAAATGGGAATCGATTACTCACCTCATTAAGAGAGGCTGAAATCACACAGTTTTTAAAAAGACCTCAAATGGGAAAGCCTGAGATATGACAAAATCGGCGATTTGAATGTCGGCGACTGTAATGCTCGAACTTAAAATGTAGTGGCCGATATTTTTCACCACTTACATTAAATCGACTAGTTCTCGTGCCTCATCCCTGTCACATTTTAAACGGGGAAGACTGAGAGAATTTCGAATCCTGGTAAAGATACAGTTCATTTTTAAGCTTTCTGACTTCGAAAATTTTATAGCTTCTGATTACTTTATGCTACAGCTTTAGCTGGTTTCCCAAAGGTTGTTGCTTTGAATGCCATAAGATTATTTTTCAAATAGGGTTTCAAATAATGCATTCAACTTAACAAAGAGCTAATGAAAAGTATTATTATGCGCAGTTTTTAATAATTTAAATCGATATTTAGATTTTAATATTACACTTAACTGATATATTCCAAAATATAATCATTTCATAACTGATAACTGTTATAAACATTATGAACATTCTTATGAGTAATTGTAACCTGATTCTAATTAAGAAAAAATATTTCTGTCATCCTATGCATGCCGCGATACAGAATCATTTGATTCTTCCAACACATATACTTAAATGAATAAATATTTTTTCATTGATTTAAATAAATAAAACACGGCACATACTTCTTAAGAAGCTTTTAAATTAATTTAAATGAATATGTGGAATTTGTAGATTTCACTGCGGTAAGTTTGCTAAATAGCTATCTAATAAATATTAATAGAAAAACAGCTGCGTATCATTTAAAGCCTTTTCTTACTTTTTAGGGTTTATATAATTCAAACTGATTTATTTTAGATAAAATGCAAACGGAGCTGTATGTTTAGGCAGATAAAATATCATTAGATTTTTTACGTATTCATTTTTTTTTTTTACTTTGTTCAATGGAAACTAATGTAATTTACACTCAGCCAAAACATTATGACCACCTGTCAATAACGAGTTGGGCCACCTTTGGCGCGCAACACAGCTTCAACCCGCCTTGGCATGGATGCCACAAGTCCTTGATAGATGACCGGAGACAGATTGTACCAGATGTTGTAGCAACGGTCACGCAAATCCGAGATATTGCGAATTGGTAATCTTTGACCTCTGAGCTGCGGTCCCATGACATCCCAAATATGTTCTATCGGATTGAGATCCGGTGAGTTAGGCGGCCAGAACATTAACTGGAAATCAGCATCATGTTCCTGGAACCACTCCAACACAATTTAAGCCTTGTGACACGGGCGTTGTCCTGTTGTAACATTCCATTTCCAACTGGAAAAACAGAGGCCATGTAAGGGTGCAACTGGTCAGCAATGATGTTCAGATACCCTGTAGCATTCATGGTCTGCTCTACCATAACCACGGGTCCCAGAGACGCCCAAGAGAACTTTTCCCAGAGCATAATACCGCCATCACCGGCCTGTGTATGACCTACTGTGCATTGAGAGAGCAACTGTTCGCCTGGAAGACTGACACGGCCATCGGCGTGATGAATGATAAACAGTGATTCATCTGACAAGGCAACTCTCTCCCACTGATCCATGGATCAGTCGCGATGTTCCCGGGCCCAGTGCAGGCGCAGTTGGCGATGACGCTTGGTCAGCAAAGGCACACGAGTGGGACGTTTGCTGCGTAGCCCCATATCCAACAGTGTCCGCTGAACAGTGTGCTCCGATACTTTTCTACTTGGCCCTGCATTGTATTCGGCTGTCAACTGAGCCACTGTCTGACTCCGGTTTTGCTTCACCATGCGAGAGAGTCTCCGACGACCTTTTTCTTTGATAGCGTGTGGACGTCCAACACCATGTCGTCTACTGCTGGTTTCACCGTCATTTATCCACTTTTCATTCGTACTAACAACTGTAGATCGTGAACAACCCACGAGTCGTGCAGTTTCGGAAATACTTGTTCCGAGCCTTCGAGCCATTACACTCTGTCCTCTTTCAAAGTCACTTAGATCCGCAGCCTTTCCCATCATACACAGAAGTAAGTGAAAGAATGATTCTTCAGACTCTCCAGCAACAGTTAAATACCACTTCCACCTGATCACGTGCCTTCCACGTCATCCAGGTGCGTTCATCGCAAAATGTAGGGCTGGTCATAATGTTTTGGCTCTTGAGTGTATTTTAAATATATAATTTTTGTTAAAAGAAAATAGAAAAAAAAATGTTGTAAAACTCTATGTAAGATTACACGCATAAGCAGTTAAAAATAACTTCTGGAATATATTTTAAGTAAAACGTAATATCCTTAAATTTATAAGACTGAAATCGAATGCAAATTAATGAAAGTTCGTGGATGTTAATAAAAAACAAAAATTTTACCAAATTCATTTTTCAGTTTCACGGAAGGTATTTTTAACTAGTCTGCTTGAAGATGTTTTTCAAATGAACAAAAGTAGGAAAATATATGGGCATGAAGATATCCGCTATCCATAACAATCAAAGTAATAGAGGTGGCACAAATCGCGCATTTTCTCGAATCCAAATCCTGAAGGTTTTTCATATCCCTAAAATCTTCGAAACATAATGAAATAAAATAAAAAAGAAAGTAAGGAAAAAAATTGCTTAATTGTTCAGTAGTTTTTAAATAAAACAAAGTTTGAAATAAGTGTATAATGAGAAATAAATTTTAAAATATTATTTTTAAAACTATACCTATATTAAATTTAAGAACATTGGTTTTAAAAATGCGCCGAAATTTATTAAAGAGAAGCAAAAGGAAAATTTAGTAAATGAAGTTGTAAAGTCATTAGGATTTTTTTGAGAAGCAGGAGACGTAAAATATCAGCAGTGCCCTCGCGGGGATTCGAACCTGGACTTCTTGAATACGCGCCGACTGTGCTACCGTTACACATGAACGCATGCAGAAAGGAGGGAGAAACTACCTTGTATACCTCCCTTTTAAAGGGCTACTTTGGATTAGGGGATCCAGTCACCAAATCCTGGTGGTTAAGAATCATCATCCACCAACGTTTTTTAGTTCAGTCGCCACTGTAGAGTCAATAGATTATTTTGAAGTAGGAGACATGAAAAATGTGAAATGTTGTCATCGGGACTCGAATCCGGACCTCTCGAATACGCGCCGAGTGTGCAAACCGTTACATCACGAAGGCATGCAGAAAGGAGGGAGAAAATATCTTATAAAGTACATAACGAAAGTTTTTGAATCTTGAGTTTATTTTCCATTAAAAATGCTGAATGAAGTATCAAATTTTAATTAACTACTCAAAATCTAATAAACCTTAGCTGAGCAGTTCAAGTGGCAGACAATTGGAGTCATGTGCGCCACGTAATGCCGTAACATGAATTATTAGAAACATTTAGCATATATCAACTTCTTAATTGCCAACTGTGAAAGACACAATTGTGATATTTAAATTAGACAGAGAAATTATTGTTAGCAATCATATATTTTTTACAGAGATCTCCATTTAGGGAATAATGACATCTCCGAACTTTCTTTTATGCCACTGTACAAAGTATTCTGTTTGGGTTCCAGTACTGCATATAATGCAATAATTTCCAACACATTTGTGTTGCACACGGTGCATTCTCTTTGTTCCCCTTCCTAAGATGTAAGATACCGCAGACGCATGAATACACAAACTTATTCTCACTACAGTCTTTTATTTTAAAATAGGCACTTAGGTCTAGCAACCCTCCCTTGATTTATGATCGTAAAACGTGTATCATCATCACAGCACAGAAGGAATTAGAGGATTTTAGCAAATGTGAAGATTCAACCTTAGCAGTCCTGTTCATCGTTATGTGCTATGGTTTCAAGGTAAGAAATGGTCTTGAAGTGCCTGCAACAGTCTGTAGTTGGGTACACGTGGAAGACCCCAGACTACAAACACGGCAGACAGTGGATTGGTAGTAAGTTATCGATGGTAGTAATTAACCAGAAGATTCGGAAATTTAAAAAAAAAAAAAAAAAAAAAAAAAAAAAAAAAAAAAATTCGGTCAATTCACTCGAAAATTCACTCGGACGTCTTAGATACCATATTGAAGCTGTATAACACTCAGCGTCGCCCACTCGTGATACTGATAATCATGGTATAATTAAAACTGCACATCATCATATGGTATAATTAAACTTGCAACTATCGCGTTCTTATTTTTAATGAAGGTGTGTGCTGGGCATCAATGAAACTAGATATTTCAAAATTCTGAATTGAAACTATTAAGCGTTTCTTAGGTTATGATTTGAATAATTTTAATGACGATAAACAACGCTAAGAGTCGGGTTTTTGAATATCTCATTTTTTAGGGCTATTAGCCCTCCATTTTGAATTTAGATATATACTTTTCTGCATAATTTCTAGATTTTGCTGTCATTTGTGTCATTGAAGCACAATATTTCTCCAAGTATAAATTTGAATGCGTAGAGGAATATTTTTGCAATTTAATTTTTCATATATGCTTGGAAACTATATTTTTAGAGCCGTATAAGAAAGAGAATATATGCAGTGGTAATTCGGTATACGTCAGCTTTGAAATGCATTCAAGTTGGTATACGTCCTATTTGGATGAGAAAAGTTTTGTTTGGTATTCGATAGCTGATTGGAATGCGATTCGAGTTTGATGTATTACCCCCGATTGTACGTTCTACAGTATCTTTGGAGATAATGCTTCGACTACTCATGAACCTATGAGTACACCTGTTGCTACTATTCAATAAACAACTGGTGCTTAAATCTCAGTTTTCAAGAGATAATATTTTTTAACGTAAATGTTTTGTAAATTTATTAATAAAATTTTTCATTAACTAATGAAAATAGTAAAACAATGAATAAAATTGTTAGGATAATTATGATGAAAAAAGAGATTGTTGAAAAGTGTAAAGATGGTATGCGTATTCGGGACGCATAATTAGTGAGTGTACATCGGTATCGCAACCGAAGGAGGAGCTTCTTCCAATAGCATTTTATGTCGTGATCTTTGGCGAGCTTAAAGCAAAATGGTTGAAAATGTTCTATCGTTCAATTTCCTCTTCAAAATAATAAAAGCATAATGGATTTCTTCTGAAAATTTGAATTAGATCAAATGAGTATGAAATTAGTATCAAATTAGATCAACTATAAGTACGATCTCACTATATGGTTGAAAGAATTTGAAATACTAATAATCGCTGAATACTGCGGATAGCTGCGAAATAGAATACAAATAAGAAGATTCAAAGTCACAAGAGCAGAAAAAAGCCCACTGGGCCGTACTTGGAGCCTTCGGTTGCCATGCCGATATATACTTAAGAATTATGCGTGTGGGATATGGTTGTTGCAACCGCATACCAATTACGATGGCTTCTAAGATTGTGAAAAACAAAGGCACTAACTATTAAATCGGCTAAAATTGTGAAGGAGATGAAATCGATTACCAAATAATGATCAGATACATTGGAGCATTTTCAAATAATGTTAGCTTTTGAACTGAATAGCAGAAAAATTTTTATGTACTCTATAATGTTCAATGCTTCATTTATGTGCAGTATGTATTTGTATTTTGATATTAAATAATTTTATAATAATAACAACAGGATTTTTATACGACAGGATTTATTATTTTCTCTTTATTTCTTATTGGAAAAATTCGTTTGGTATACATCCAAGGATCTGAAGTGGATTAATGATGAATACCGAGGTATCACTGCATTTATATTCTATCAGTTACTGAATCTATACTATATGCATCTTTAAGTTGCAAAAAGCTTAAAAAATGCTTTGAATAAGCAAATCTATCGTACCAGTGACAAGGATACAGCCTGGAGATCGATCAAAATAGCATTTACGTTCAGAAGAAGAAAAAACCCTCCAAAACAAACCCCATTTTTGATTCTTTCCTCGATTATCCTTTACGATGCCAGAACGTTCCCAAACACGACTTCCTATTTACGGTGTTTATACACGGCTTGATTTCGCGATGTGCGAGAAGACGTTTGTTTCCGCCAAAGGTCAGTTTTCCGTCAATCATTAATCGCGCCTCATTTATCAACATACTCTTCTCCTCCCTCATCTCCTGGATGCTCCCACTGCTCCACAAACATCCACACAACCTGACATTCGAAATAAGAAAAATTAGAAAGCAGAATTCTGCAGAAGAAAAGACCCGATTTCAGAGCGAAAGGTTCTAATTTTCTCCCCGACCGATTCGTTGCTGCCTTCTCTGTCTTTCAAACGACACTCCCCCATTTGACTTCCATATCCCCTCCACCCCTTCCATTCTTGCTTGCATTCACCCCTACCCCTTGAGAATTTATCGGATTCGAGCGTCTGGAGGGGTAAATGGGGGTAGAGCTAAGATTTTTGAGTAAAAAAATATCAAGAGGAGGGGGTGGATAAATAAATAAAAAGGAAAATATGTGCAAGGGGGAGGAATGCCATGAAAAATGGCGCCATGGAGCTATTTGCCCAAGTTCCACTTCATTTGCATGCTGATTTGTTAGCCGGACCCATTGGCTCAGGATAATCTGTCATCTATCACTGTCAGGATCCGGCTTCTATATTGTTATTAATATCTGCGGATGGAAATCCTCGTGGGCCGGTGGCGCCATCTTTATACTTACCCCTTTTTCTACGTACAGACGTGCGGTACATCCTGTCACACGCAGGAAATGACAGTAAATTAAGGAGACTAGACCACCGCTGATCGACTGGAAAGAGAAAAAAACGAACAAAGCAGAAAGGGGAAGAGAAAAAAATATTCCCCTTACTTTCTATCTATAAGTAAGGAGGGTGAGGGATTAAATATATATATATATATATATATCAGAAGATGAAGTAGCGGGGAGGGGAGGCTAAAGATAAAAAGCAAAAGAAACACTCTCCGTAATTTCTGTTTGTTAATGTTCTCCGCCATAATTTCTTAAGCCTAGATTTCATTCATCCCCACCCGTTTTGTTTGTTTATTGATGTTGGGAAATATGAGATGAAGAAAGAGGAGTGATTTCAGGACCTTTCTTCTACGACTGCCGATGTCTTCAATGCATTTGAGTTGCTCTCTGTTGTGTTACGTAAAATAAACAGCCGGTTATCTTTAAGAAATCCGGCAGTTTTATTAATCCTATAGCCTTCGATAAAGGATTCTTCAAAATTATGAATTTGTTTGTCATTAGTAGCATTAGAAAGTTCAGAAACTACTTGCTTCTCTACGATTTAAGTGCAGAATATACGTTAGACCAGGGGTCGGCAAAAGCCGCCACGTAAGCCGAATGCGGCCCTTTTAATTCCTTAATCCTGCCCATTATATAGTTAGTCGTTTTGAATTACAGTACATTGTATTCTACAACCTTGCTCTGAATTTCAATGTGAAAGAATCAAAAGAAGGTAACAGAATCAATTATTGAAGAAGTAATTAAAAGCAACGTACATCCAGTAGATGATGGTGAGATTCTTTTGGGTGGAATTTATTTCATATTTTTTTTCCATTTATTTATTTATTTTTCATTTTTCTGAGATTAAAAAGAAGTATTTATTGAAAGAAGACAGAAGTGACATAATTGCAACCAATTCAAGACATTCATTATTCTTTTATATGAAAAAAGAATTCAAGTAATTATTAAAAAAAAGAACAACTAAAACACTTTAAATATCAATTTGAACCATTTACATAAATGCCGTATTAGGATAAAATATTTTTTAGTTTTATTCGAAATTTAAATTTATTTTAGTAAAAATTAAACATATATTTTATTTTTTAGGTAACTGGCCAGTTAAAAAACAAGTTTTGCCAATTTTTGAAAGCCATTTTCTCTGCTTCATAATTTCCCGAACTCTCAACGCTAAACACGCAGTAAACAATATGTAGAACAGTTTATCTGCGAGTGTGTCAGTAGGGACTATAAGACCTAAATTATGGTCTGGCACTGGGCTGTATCTTCTCATTTTGCTTCCTCTGACCCAACTCCAGTACCTCTCACTGTCTACGACTCCCTAGACTCAATTCAGTTTTTTCTTATGACGATGAGACACAATATCCATCGAAAGTACCCAGTGGGTCCCAATGGAATCAATCCCGAAGTAGAGTCACCTAGTCATAGTTTGTGGTTTTCGCCGGAAAACCCATCGCACCGGACAGAAATGGGAAGGGCAATGGTTATGGTAGCCCACGACGGTAAATTCTTTGGTCTTAAAGGAGAAAGAAGAGCTTTCGAGGCGCTTGTACATCTCTGTCTACAGTTGCCTAGGGATTGCAGTTTCCGTTTTTGCCATCTTGATGACCGAAAACATAATTCATCTATTTTCAAGAATCCATGAATACCATTACCACTGATTTTTGGATATTATTGTAATATCTGTTGTCGGCTATGTATGAAACGGGGGCATTCTATAGAATACCGCATGTATTTTAATTAAAAGCAAATTTCTCAATATTTTTTGCTATTTGTTTTCTTACAAATTTCAAATCACTGTTTTTATATTTTTGCAAGAAATTAGAGTGATCGAAATACGATAATAGAATAATTGAATATACGAAAAGTAAAATAATCTACTTTTCGTATTGAATCGGATACACCGAACCACTAAATATAGCGAACTAAATTTCAAGTCGCTTGAAGTTCGTTATAACGAGTTTCAACTGTAGTACCCATTAAATCTGGTAGCTTGGAGATTGATAATAACCATACCTCATAAATTAATCACTAAAACAAAAACGGCACTATATTATTTATGCACATTCTTATGTATGAGATGGTATAACTCAAATGATTATATAGTGTATATATTCTGTATTTACATTCTTCCTCTTTTTAGTTCTAAAGTTGCATTTATATGTATATATTTTAATTTCGTGAAACTGTATAATATAAAGATAGGTTCAGGATCAATATTTAAGGAAATAAATCTTTTAAGCCATTTTTGCTATCCACATATTTCTTTTCCTGAAAACTCCATCTACATATTTTTTCTTTCTGCAAACACTATTGCGATGAATTTATAGTTTATAGAAAAATTTTAAAATCATTATCTTATTTTTAATATGTTCAAATATTAATGGCGCATATTGCAATTCTTCATTCATATATGATTTGTATGACATAAATTTAAATGGATATATTACCTGTATACCATTAATTAAACATTTTAATCATGTGCTTATTTAAAATCAATTGGAAGCAATATTTATCAAGAAAACTTGGTTATATTACATTTAAAAGCTTTGACTTCATGATGCTTATTATTGTTGATGATTTTTAAATCTAAGTTGGTAAATTGTTTATCGGATAAATATCTAATAAAAAAATTTACTGTTTTTTAGATACATTAACCTTCATTTCCATTTGGCAAAATTATTGTAATATCTTCATTATGTTTTGTTGCTTTGAACATCTGCCTAATATGTAAGAAGATAATTTTTTTTTGCTTGTTGATAAGGGGAATTTTCATTAAATTTCCATTCTTGAAAATTATTGTTGCATTTTTTGAGTTTATCAATAGTTCCAGTAATTGCTTCCAGACGTATTAAAAAATAACAGTCCTTAAAAATTATAAACACAGCATAGTAAAATGAAAACTGGCACAGTAAAAAATAAACATTAACGAAAGGTAGTTTGCCTAACATTGAAAATATCTACCCTTAATTGTAGATTTGTTTTCCTATTTTTTACAAAATGTAATGCCAAAATTGAGGAATTGGAATGCTAAAAATTAGTCTCTGAAAGTTTTGTCTTTTAAGTATAGTTTTCTATAAACTATCAGTGCGCTGCTATGAGAACAAATATTCAGAAAACTAACTAGCTTATTGTTACTGATACGTGTAAGGTAAGTTTAAGATGGGGAAATCCGGATAATTCTAGGTTTGTTTTGGTTTTATTAGATTACGGCAAAGCACTCGAGGGCTATCTACCTTAAGGGAGGGATGCCTTCGTGGAGGACTTTCTAAGGGAAATTGGCTCGTATACAGTTACACATGGGAAAAACCACGAAAACGCCCCTGCAGCCAGCCCGTTCGCGGGATTCGAACCTCGGACAGAACTACCAGTGTTCAGCGACATTACCGCTCGGCCGCTAGTGGGCCCCGGATAATTCTAGATCTCGATTATTATGATTTTTTTAACTAACAATTCGAAATGAAGAGCCTTATGTATTCCGAGAGATAAATTAACAAGAGATTTCTTACAATATCCTTTCAAGCTGCTATCAGTGGCTTACAGCAAGGATTCTGAAACGGAGAGAGGAAGGGAATTCGCCTTGGGAGATTTAATACTTTTAGTAGGAATGCGGTTAACCTTTTATTTACTTGTTAAGTATTTAGTTTTAGTTATAAACATAAAAAAGCTACTTTTACTAAAGTGTTGGTACTTATTAACATTTTCTTTACTTTTTCTTGTTTAAATTAAACAAAACACATTAAAAATAATCTAAATTCAAACACAGTATGCTCTCAAGTATCCGTGCTAATATCGGGGAAGAAGTCACGGATAACTGAAAAACACAGATAATCTATGTAACTTTCATGCATATTGCATGTGTTTATTTCTTAAAAAAATCATTAATTTTACTTTGTTTTTGAGTACGTTTAAATATTTGTCGAATTTCAAAACAAATTCTTCAAAGTGCTATTTTATAATAGTATTAGTATCCCCCTTTGGTCGATGAAGTCCTACAGAGTTTCAACAGAAATCGTTGCTTTCTCGGGACTAATGTAATTCTCATTATCTTTAATCTCTTGTGAATTTGATATAATTTCTTTGTTTGTTTAACAATGTCACGAACAGTTTGCGGGCCAATTTCATGTTCTTTGATGAACTTATATTTGCCATGTTCAGATCTTTCGATTAAGGCTACGTTTTTGTTTTAATGTTAAAACAGCCTTCTTGTGCATAGTACTTGTAGCGTGTTTTTAATAATTTTTTAGTTCTAATATTTTAAATCAATTTTTAAAAGAATCAGGAGAATATATGCACGAAAATACGTATGTAACAAAAAAAAAAAAAAAAAAAAAACTCCCAGTGATCAACCGAGACGATGCCTTCAGCTATGCACGCAGAATAAATGGTATGAAGTAATCGTTGAAATTAAATCTGAATACTCAAGTCAATGGTTTTTAAAGCATGCTCACAGTTGCGCATGATTTTTCTTACACACTCTGGCGCATAGTGTTGAATGAGCATGCGCGGGGGCACAGCCGCGCATGGATAGTTCGGAAACCGGATAATCCCCATCCAAATAATTGAAAGTATGCTGTAAATGCACATATTTTCTGAGTTTTTGAAAGGAGGGGGGGATGATCATCTAGCTATAGTGAAAGCGTACTTGGAGCAAAAGAGGTTGAGAACCATTGACTTATGGGAATCAAATAACATGAAAGCTAAACGTATAATTATCTTCAGGGAATTTAGGTGATTCTGTAAACTTTCTTCTAAGTCAATTTTTTTTCTTTTGATGTGTGTTTGTGTATTATTGATATGCCTTTCCTTTAGTAATTACACATTTATCTGTCACAACCATTTTGTTCTTTCCAAATAAGACAAGATTTCATTTTTTCGTTTAAAGGGAAATTTATAGAGCTGATGTTCTTTTTCTCGACAATTTATTTCCTGTTAAATGCGGACATTTCCCACAAAGTGAGCCATTTTCTTATTTCAGTTACATAGGATTTTAATGATCCGTACAAATAAACCCGAAACCACCCAAGTCAGTCGAATTCGGAGATTTACTGAATTTTTTCCCCGCTCTCTCGTCTGTAACAGCGGATACAAGCGACTCAATCAATGTAAAATGAATAGAAAGAAGCGAGGGGGGAGAAGTGTAATTTCTTCGTTTGACCATTATGATGGACATGCACCACGTGACTAAGCAATTTTTTTTTGTTAACTTTTTTTCTTCGGTTGTATGGCTTCCGGTCGTGTTCTACACGGTCCGGTTCGTTCGAATGAGTGTCTTCGCAACCCACCCTCTAATTACAGGCTATTTGAGAATAAATCGCCTCTTGATTTTCAATAGAGGAGAGAAACTGTGCTTTCATCAGACTGGACAATGAAAGTACCTGTTCGTAGCGATTGGGCACTATTGCAAGAGATGTATGTGGGCTGTCGGCATGGATATGAGATTGTGGTTGATGATGATATTATCCATCTACTGTGCTAAAAATGAGTGTATTAAACATCGATAAATTTGTGATAGACCGTAATAGTTTTCTACCCTTTTGTTTCAGAATAATTATACGTAAGCGCAGTACTTAGATGAATTTCCCGTCATTTGTTCCTCTGCTCTTAAGACTAATAGTTGTAACCTGTAACAATAACAACAAAGTGGCTATGAGCCCCATTTTTTCAACTGCGATATTCAACGAATATTAGTGAAATTGCTATATAAACAAAGTCTACTCTAAACTGCGCATACGACAAAAGCCAACTGATTTATGCGAAGTTACCTTGATACATTTGTTTTTTCCCTATTTAACTACTGTTGAATATAAATACGCTAAAAATATTTAGAATGATAAAATTAATGCACCGACCAACTTTAAAGAACTCGGAGCTGCCTTACCGAGTTTATAATTTTGTTCTCCTCAATATTAGAAAAGTAAAGGGACTATTGTACCAAAATCAAAACTATCATAAAAGATAAAATTTCCGTAGAAACTACTTTAACTTCAGGCAGGTGACAGGTGACAGGTGACGGAGGACGGGGACGCCTGGCGTCTAACAGAGGTAAACAGGCATATGTCCCATACCCTCCCCTATCCAGACGCAACAACTCCCTGTGGCCCCATAAGGGCGCACCGGGAGTTTATCGATAGTTCAACATAAATTACTACTTACTCACAAATTACTGCCTACTGATAACATATAAATTCTGCTTATTCGTAAATTATCGCATTCACATAAGTTACTGCTTGTACCTGAATTACTGCTTGCACATGAAATACTGCTTACATTAATATGATTACATCAATATGGTGCATTAATACGATGCTCAGTTACATATACATGCTACATTACGCGTTAATTTGATACATAATTACACATTATTATGATACAAATACTGACAAATACTGCTTACACATTAATATGATACACAATTGCATAATACATTGTACATATGGCAACATTCAGATCGCAGTTCACTCATATTGGTTTATTCAGTGCGGAGTATGAAACAAAATGCTGTTTCAGTTAAAGAATATACTACATAGTTGCAATGCACCGCTGCGTTACACACATATACTGTTGTACTATACATAACTGCTACTTTACACACAAGTTACTGCCTGCTGATGACACATAAATTACTACTTATATAAGTTACTGCTTCCACTTAAAATTCTGGTTACACATTAATATGATACATTATTACGTATAGCATTGTACATATGGCAACATTCGGATCACACTTTGCACATATTTGGTTATTCAGTGTGGCGTATGAAACAGCATGCTGTTTCAGTCAAGGATTATATTACATAGTTGCATTGTGCATAGTTGCGTTATACCATTGCATTACATACATATTCTGTTGCATTGTACATAAATTACTACTTACTCATGAATTGCTGCCTAGTGATGATACATAAGTTCCTGCTTACACGTAAGTTACTGCTTACAGACTAGTATGATACATAAATACTCATAAATTACTCCTTACACATAAGTTACTGCTTGCATATGAAATACTGCTTGCATATTATGATACATAGATACTCATTAATTACTGCTTAGACATAAGCTGCTTGCACATTATTTGCTCCTTGCACAGAAGATACTACTTACATATTAATATGATAAATGATTACATATACACAACTTCAGGCAATTAACTTAACTTCAGGCATTAAAACATGATCAGACATCAAGAGACAGCATTCCAGTAAACATATTTAACGTTTTGCAAAGCACTGATTCGTTAAAAGGGATTGGCTGTATTTTTCATAGGTACTTACGTATTACGCCTTCGACCGCGAAACTTTCGCCAAGTAGAGTGATTTAGCGCCAATTGTGAATTAAGCGTGAAGTAACAGCACACTCATAACGTCTGCGCTTTCGTTTGATATAACCCCAATTGATTCTCGATAAGCCAGTTTTTATTTTTATGAACAGGGATATAAATACATGTATTTTGAAATGAAAATAATTAAAATTTGGGACAGCAACCGTGGATTATTTTCAAATTTATAGGATCCCTCCATTAAAAAAAAAAAGGGATGCATTAGCAGATACGATATGGTTAGCTGATTATGGTCGACAAAAGAGCTATAGACTGAAACAGTCGCTTGCCGGAACTTTGTGCTTCTAGTATTCTGTAAAATATAGAAATCGATGAAAGCTTTTTTACGAAGTGTGTCGAATATTGGTTTTTTGTTAAATGAAGAGGCGTCAATTCCATAGAAACAATTGGCACAGCTTTGGTGGGATCTGCGCCATGTTTGAATGTTCGATGTTACCTAATTTCGCGATCTACGGCATAATACGCAAGTACCGCTTCCTGTGTTCATTCTCATATGGGTTCACCAACGGCCGAGGGTATAAGATCCCTGAGCACTAACAATCCGACCTAAAGTAAAACCTAGCCAACAGGCTTTAGATTTAAATGATATATTTCAAATGTAGCGTGAAGATAGTCATTTCCTTCTGGAAAGTTTCCTATAAACACATCTTTCCCCTTAGATATCTAGCCTTGGCTTGTTTTGTTTTGATATACTAACGGATCAAGTATTCTTTCGATTCGTATAGTCATCAAAGAGATCCAAGTAGATTTAACTATTTTGACGTGATAACGTATGTAACAGCTAGCATGTTTACTTCTAAACCGGGAAGCGGCTGGGTTTATAAGGCGGCTGACCTCTAGTAGTTACTTACTCTTATTTTGGTTCTCGGCGAATGAGCTGGCTGCTATCATAACAACCTCGATAATGCGCTTTGACTTCACTATTTTTTTTAAGAGGCTGCTATGATCTCACGGAAATTCTGCTCATCAATTTTGACTGAAGTCAGTTTCAGCCGGACAGTATTTATTTTGGAAAGCTTTACGCCTATAGTAGTTATCAGAAAGAATAGGTAAAAAAAAGAACCGTCAGTTCTGGAATGAGGATGGAAGCATAAAAATGAGAAAAAAAAAAAAAAAGATTGTACTCTACGCAAGCTTTATTTTCTTTTCTGCATTTCATTTTTACTGTGTTGTGAAGAAATAGAATAACCAAATAAATCCCCCCCCCCTTTTTTTGAAACGAAATATTCTTTGATGAAAAAAAAAAAAGCTTCATTGCATAGTGTTCTATGGTTTTCTTAATCGATAATGAAATCACAAACCACTTTTACTTAGAAATTTTTGTATGAAGGCAGCCCTCATGAGGAGATAGACTTCGGTCTTTTGCCGTAATCATAAGTAATCAGCTATTCATAAGTAAATAATCAGCTATTCATAAGTAAATGTCAGTTTTCTACAAAACAACAGCTAGTTAACAGGCATCGACGTTTTCCGATTTACTAGAGACTGTAATGTCAACTCTGAAATTTGAGCTCCCTATTTAATTGGAGGCGAGACGTATTGGAACGATAACAAGTTTTTAATTAGAAGGCTTGGAGAAATCTTAAAGTTTTTGAAACCGAATCCTCAGAGAACTACGAAACTCTGAGAGAATGGTTCTTCAGAATGGTTCTTTCTAGTCTTTCCAGAGAATATTCTTCAGAATGGTGCTTTCTAGTCTTTCGTGAGATTTGTTCAGCAAATGCAGAGCATTAAAAAGCTAGCTTTTATTGATAATTCATTTGTACTGATATCCGTATCATCTAATGTTATAAAAAACGCTAACAATAATTTCAAGGAGATAATGTTCTTTCGTAGCTCTAACAATCCCTTGATTATGGATGTGATTATTGTTGGCAAATATAAATTTTAATGTATTTAAGGGGACTCATACACCTTAAAACCCATAAGATCTTCGAATAGGTGACTGTTGCAAGAATTGGGATAACTTATTTATTTTAAAAGCAATTACTTCCAACTTTGTACAGATGACTACATAATATAGCTGATTTCTGAAATAGTCATCAGAAAGTTTGTGTTGGCACAAATATTTTTATAATTTAATCCGCTTTGTGACAACATTTTTCGTCATGTTTCCACCTTGCGCGCACAGTTTAAAATATTCTGTTGCATAATTTAATTCCATATTTAATATATAGCTTTTATAACATTCGGAAACTACTGTAAACCTAAAATTCTAAAAATTTCTCGTTAAATTTTTATTTTATTTGGAGTTGAGGTTATAAAATGTATTTTATTAAAAAAATGTGTAATGTTTTCGTCCATAAAATTTTTCAGTATTAAAATATTTATCATACTTTTGGTTCAGTTAGAACATAGTGCCCATATAAAGAATTCCATTCAATTTCAAGTATGTACCATTAGCCATTTTTAAAATATCATGCGCGCAAGGTGGAAACATGGCGAAATATTTTGTCATAAAGAGGATTAAATTACAAAAATATTAGTGGCAACACAAACTTTCTGGTTACTAGTTTCCAAAGAAGCTATATTATGTAGTCAGTTGTAAAAGGTTGGAAGTAAGTGCTTTTAAAATAAATAAAATATCCCAATTCTTGCAACAGTCACATATTTGAAGTTCATGAGGGGTTTAAGATGTATGAGCCCCCTTAAGAGCGAACTTACGTTATGCCCTGTAAACTTGTCAAAAAGAAGAAGAATACTATTCTACAGTTTGTTATCCTATTTCAAAAGCTATTGATTAAAAATTAATGACGAATACACGCCTTTGAATTATCCTTATAGTTCACTAGTTAACGCTTTACTCTTTTAAAGCATCTTAATTCCTTTTATTATTATTATTATTATTATTATTATTATTATTATTATTATTATTATTATTATTATTATTATTATTATTATTATTATTATTATTATTATTTACGTGTTCCGCCCTAAGACTCTGCATGAAAGAGAGGGAAACCTTCATGGATGACTTTCTAAGGGAAATTGGCTCGTATTAACACGTTACACATGCGGAAAACCACGAAAACGCCCATGCCAGCCAGCCCGTTTGCGGGATTCAAAATTCGGACCGAATTTCCAGTCTTGAGGAACTTCATCGCTCGGCCGCTGGTGGGCCATCTTAATCCCTTGTGACATTTCTTTAATAACTTGGCACTTTCTATACTTTATGTGAAGATTTTATCTTTTATTTGGCGACTTTACCTCACTTTCAAAATTTTATAACATTGTAAGGATTATGTTAATTTTATTAACAGTTAAATTTTAAGTTCCTTTCCTGTCGCTTCTTAACTTCAACTTATTACTTCCGGCCAGAACGTAGTTTTAGAATCGCGTCTGAATACATAATGAGGAAGAGCGCTATTTAACCTCGAAGTTCTTCGGTCTTAGGGAGAGAGTTACCAGGTATTCTGTCTGCACGCGTCCGCCTTTTCTCTCTCTCGTAAGCTATTATTACGCTCAGCCTTACTTTAGGCCCTTGATAGCTTCGCAGTCAATTAGCGTTAAGGGGTAAACTCAGTTAGAATCTTGATAGCTTCGGTTATATCTCTTTAGTTTATATTAGTTTTAGTTTACTTCTTAGCCTCTGAAGTTCAAGCCCAAGTGTCGGCTTTTATTGTTCACTCCAAGACGGAGTTCTGTTAAATCTTATTTGAATAATAAAGGGTTATTTACCCTTTCATCTTGTTGTTGTTTCTTGTCACACGAACTCAAGCGATTATTCGCTTATCAGTTCTTAAGATTATTCACGTTCAACTGTAACTTAGCATTTACAAAGTGAGGAACTCTACAACATTAACCAACTTTTGGATCACAGTAAGAGACGTAAGTTCCACGTGTTATACAAATGAACGGCACTTCGGCAATTCAATAAAAATATCCGAATGATAATATTAACAGCGATCATACTAAGCGGTGTCTGCTGTAATAATAATAATACAAATAATAAAAGTTTTTAATGAAAGCAAAATTGTAAGTATGCAATTAAGAAGAAATCATTTTAAGGGTACTCTGACAAAACAGCCCACGACAAAATAGTTCACTACAAAATAGCCCATGACAAAACAGCTCATGACAAAATAACCTAAATCAAAGGTTACTAAACGGGTCCCGCGACCAGTTTTTTAAATTTTTCAGTAATTAAATATGTGCATGCGACATAAGACGTATCTATGAATCAGTAATTACATCTTGCATGAAAATGCATTATAAAAATATTCGTATTTGATTTTATACGCATATTAAATATGCTGACGTATTCAAAAATGTTTCACAACCATTTGTCAAGCAGATTGCAGTAGTAATAATTTCCACATACAGCTAGCAGCCGCGTGCAAAATATTGATAATTTTGGCCTGTATTTTAAATTATAATTGTTATAAAATTTACAGAAGATTTCCATGTTTTGCTCGAAAACGGATAAAAGTGTCTAGGTATCTCAGTAATCCTGAAATATGAAGGTCGATAAATACTGTTGTGTGCGTAAGGGTTCGTAATAGACTGAATGCACAAGTTCGATAACAAACCGATAAATTTTAATAAAAATTTATTTATATCAAAACAAATATGTAAAAACTCTGGAATTTTCCACAGAAATATTCGTACAAGTGTCCACAGTATCACACAGTATAGTCAGTATTTGCACTTCAAACAACTAAGAACGTTAAACACAATGCAATACAAAGTGCATCTAAAGGGAAAGTTAACTCGGATTTATCTCAATTCACTCGAAACTAGACCTCGAAACAGCAATAACTAACTGAACTCAGATGCTCTCTCTCTGGGCTTTTATAGTTGTCAACCGGCCGCCGAGATATTTCTAGTACTTTGTGCTTCTCGAAATTATTGAAAACCAATAGGAGTGTGAGACTATGGTTAAAGCTAACATAGCGATCATTTGCATTTATTCAATTTCAGGCCTGTTTCAGAGGCAAAAAATTTATCTCTGGAAGAAACACAGCAGCAAATATATGAGCTTTGTAGGACGGTGAGGTATTTAAGTTTCAGATCGTTTAACTGAAGTATCGATCGTTAATATGAAGCTCTGGAATTGTTTTTAGCCAAAAGGGGCAATTTGCCCAGAAAGGCTATTGTTAATTTCGTTTTGGCATTTTACTTCGCTTCAGTATAAATGTCGTTCCACTTTTCAAATTGTTGCCACCAAATATTAGAGCCCTGTATTATAGTAAAAGAAATTAAATAATGAAGAATCTCCGTGAATGTATGTATGTTTCTCGCATTGTGAAAAAACAACTGCACCTAAACACATCAAAATGGGAATAACGTAGTCCTCTATTCGAATGTGGGCATCTGAGAGCCCAAATTGGAATATGAAACTTGTTTTATTATCTGTTTCATATTTTGCCAAATATTAAAGAATTTTTGATTCAAAAACTCAACGATTTCAAAGCGAGCAACGGCAACACTGTACGGGGGAAAAAAACTTTTACCTCCAGAACGCGAGACTGTGTATCGGAAATGCTAAAGCTGTGCTTTTTTAAATATTTTGGGATATTGTTGTTGAATTGAATTTTAAAATTTATTTCTAATAAACGTTTAGGTGGGATTCTGTTATAACTAACTCACTGTATATTTTATTATCTATTTGACGCAAAAGCGGATCTGAGAACATAATAGCGAAAATAAGAGAAACTAGAACATCACAGAAGAATATTTTCAAAGTGAAATTGTTGAGAATGATGTCTATAAAAATGGACAAGAAAATCAACAATTATGAAACTTTAAGCAATAGTTAGATAAAGATAATATACTATTAAATATTAAGTCGTAAAAGTAAACAGTTCTATGAAATTTTTGTGAAAATACCATCATGATACTATTATTCTGAAGTTTCCAAAAGTGAAGTCATCAAGTTAATGATCTGTAGAAGCAAGGTTATAGGGTAGGTTATTTTAATATGGCAAATCTCACGAAGGCTATCTGCTTAAAAGAGGGAATGCATTCGTGGAGGACTTTCTAAAGCTGCTATCACACACCTATTTGCTTCGGATGAGTAACTGTTTCAAATCGTTTCTCTGTGTCCTTTACCACTGAAAAACAGACGTACGATTTTTTTTTGTTTCTGTCACCAAAAATTGTAAATTTTCGTTTTCAACAATCAGTCAGCTATCAGTATCTAATCTCTCATCATCAACTATTATTTGTAATGGAGAACTACTTGTTTCTTTACATAGTAATGGAATTGTTTAATCTATTATTCTCATTAAATCTTATGATAAATTATTTTCTTCTTTTAATGCACTTGTTATTACATCCATTTTAAATAAAAGCCTATTGTATAAAAATCGTATTTTTAAATTATACTTTATTTTTTTAATATTTTACAATTTATTTTATTTAAGAAGGAAAGAGAAATATTTATATGAAGTTTCATAATTTAAGAGATTTTTAACGGTAAGTTCTTCATTGAAGATTTTATATTGCAGGCTAATTTTATTTTCCTATTTTTATTTTGTAAAAACTAGTACACATCCAGACAAAGCAAAATTGTCACAAAATTTCCTTCCCAGGAACCTCAGTTGAAAGCCTAATCTATTTTCGCTTTTGACTGCACACGCAAATGGTTACTGATATGCCCCAAATGGGAATAAGCAGCGTTAACCTATATAGCAGCAACGCCTTTGTTTCCACAACTGACGTAAAGGCATTGCTTTCAGCAATGAGCACGAACTTGAGGGGAATAACAAATACTTCTCAAATTAGAATGATTTCTAATTATTTACTTCATTTCTAAATTTGAAGACGGGAGAAAAGGGTTGGTTGGAGGTAATTTGTATGCTTTGGGTATGACTGCTTTTCAAATAGAACATTGTCCAGACAATATTCTCATTCTTGTTTTTAAATGATTTGTTGTTCAAAAGAAGATAGGTTTTACTCGAGAACGTTTCATGAGTATTTAGGTGTGACCCACAGAAGTTGCTTATAAATGACAAGAAGGATATTGAATATGCTATTAATTTTTCTTTGTTACTTAGGTTTATAAATCTGAACAGGAGCTATATTTAATCGCACATTTTGCGTATTACCGTATTTATTCTCGTATTTTTTTTGCGTATAAGTATTCTTTTACTTATTATATTACGCTAAGTTTTTTTTTTTTTTTTTTTTTTTTCGTTTTACCGTATTTACTCGCGTATTACCCCTTCTTTTAGTTAGCTCTATCGTTATGAATATACAAAAGGGAAAATTATGTGGATAATATATTTTCCAATGGGATGATCGCTATAAGAGCATAAAAATTGGAAAGTATTCGTAAATAAACTACCGATACCTATCATATGTTTTTTATTGAAACGAAACCTATTTATTAAAAGGAAATTACGTTACAATGACAATACATAGTAATGATTACAATATCTTATAATATAGCTTTATTTCTACTTTCCTACATCTTGAATCTCACCCGTTCTTGTTGTTGCCCACTATTACTCCCTAAGCCTCAAATCATGTAATGCTATTTGACCTGCTCTTTGTGCTCTACAGCTTGCAGGTCGTCGCCATCGTCACCGTTGTGATCGTCTTTGTCACTATTCAGTCTGTCTTTCGAGATGCAGTGACGTTCAGATCCATCAAACGTTATTATCTATTACCGTTTCCTTGAAGTTCTTCATTATTAATACCTCATCTTTCAGATAATGCACCAAAAGTCCACGAACAAATCAATTAGTAAGACGAAAACGACCACTACGTGGACAAATCCATTTTAAAATTTAAGGAAACCTCTTGTACGAATGTCTTGACAAAAGGGAAATTTAAGTGAATTCTTAAAAAAAATTCAGAAACTTATGCTAAGAAGCTAGAAATAGAAAACTTGTGCTAAAAAGCTAGAAAATCGTGAAAAAATACGCGAATAAATTACCGTAAATGAAATTTAGTAAATAGAAGAACATAATTAAAATTCTTAAACTTTGAAATACATTTTATAACGTAAACCGCCTGGTATTTTAAGCAAAGTATGAAATATGAGAATTATTATAAGCATTCCCTAGGCACTGAATATAATACCTAGGCATTCTGTAGAGTGACAGATGCTATTCAGGTAAAATATGAAACACGATCATGGTAAGTCTATTATTTAAAAGAGGTAAAAGAGGTGCATTTCTCAAAAATACAAATGTTATTTTGAAAAAAAAATAATGAAAGAGGTCCAGTAAAAAGCTTTTATTGAAAAAACGTAAAGAAAAATTATAGTTGTACAAAAAAAAAAAAAATTCATGTAAAAATTAAGATATTAAAATTAGCCTGCTTGTCGCCCATGGTAAGATGTAATAGCATTTGGAGGTACACTTCATTGCTTTTTTTTCGGGCAATGATATTTCATAGTTTGGCATTTGTTTTACACATGACGAATCCTTGCCCGCATCCACTAGACGGGCCGCAGAGGAATTTCATGGTCAGTTCTTAAGATTCTTAAGATCCAATGCGAATTGTAATCTCACATATAGCTGTTTTAAAATTCCTTCAGAAGTGTCATGGCGATAGAAACCGGTCTCTGTCACACTCATTACAACTGCAATGTATTGTGCAAACCACCTCTTCCCTTGTGTATGTCAGGAATAGGAATTTGCACAACAGCTCCCAAAGAAGCAGTTGAAATTTTTTTTCGGAACTCATTTTCATTCTTTTGGCTTTTATTTTTCCCCAAACCAGAAACGAGTTGGAGATGTATATCATACTTTGTCTTCTGGCATTCTATAGAACGCCTAGGAAATGTATGAAATATTTATCGTTTCATACATGACCGGTATCAAATGTCTGAAAATTCTAAACACAGAGCGCTAATTCTTTGCAGAAAATTAAGAGCCATTACGAAATACCCTTGATCCAGGTACGCTAATATTGCGACCATCACATTCGTTGCATTTATCAACACCTTTGTTGGACGTCAGTTAAAATAATCTTTGCCAAGTTTTGAAAGAAAACGCTTTCATTTAAGATTCGAAAAATTCGAAGGCAGAAAAGTGAGAGAAGATTCAAATGTAATTTTTTCAAGATTTATCGGGCGGTTATTATAGATCGCCTTTCCCATAAAAACGTATATATTAGTAGTTTTCAACTGATGATATTTCTCACAGCAACATATGATTGCCATGATATCTGGTGCAGCTAACAGAAATGACATTGTCATTTCTTACCTGACACGCGAAACAAGAGTAACGTTTTTAGTAGAATAATTTTTGTGCTATTAACTGCTCGAATTCTGCTCTATTGTTTTACCGTTATCGAACGTTATAGGAGTTACGTTACTTCAAACTAGTTAACATGAAGCATTTTACTGCACCTGGATTCGAACCACGAAATCTTCCAGTTGCTTGCTGAATGTGCAAATCTCTTACACGGGTTACCTCAAACTCAAATTGCATGTGGGCCAAATGCGGGATTTGAAAGTACCTGGAAGGCCGCAATTGAGGGGGAGGGAAGAAGAAAGGGTAAAAAGTGAGCTTTTTTTTCTTTTTTCTATTTTTGCTAACAAAGAATTGTTAACTTGAAAATTTTTTACTACATTTTTGTTAAAATGTACACATAAAAAAATTGTTAAAATGACACACAAAAATTACGCAATAAAAATTTCAAATTTATACTTATTTTTTGCTTGAAACCTATGGTACCTGAAAGAAATTTCTGTTGATCACAATTTATACCCACTGACAGGTAAAAATTAAAATTTTTGTAATGGCATTTATTCAAATAATTCTAATATACTGAAGTAACCATTAAGTAGTTTACATTAAACTGAAAAGAAGCATACACAAATTTTCCAGGAGTGACAAAAATTGAGAATAAACAATGAAACTTATTCTTTTATTTATTAAATTGTTCTATGGCGCATACAGAAAAAATAATATTCTGAATGTAAACGTCGGCCATCTAGTTCTTTTCATACACATATTAATTTTCAACTCCAGGAAAAAAAGAAAAAACTGTTTACATGTAAATGGACTTCCAGACAAAGCGATTGCAACAATTCCTGAGAATATTTATCTTTTGACAGGTACATTAATAAAATTACTAGTTTGTATACTAATAACAGATGATCATATTTGTATCTTCAAATCTTTGAATGTGATTTACTAATCTGGAATTAATATTTATAATAATAATTTATTAATCTAGAAATGGAGCTAATTATTTTAAAATTAATTAGCTCCATTTCTAGATTTTCCGAAGATATAATACTCGACACTCATTTTTAATAAAGAAAATTATGTAAAATTGTACCCAAATCATGAAAATCTTAAACCTATATACAAATTATTTTCGTAATAATGCTATTTAATTTACGGAAAATGTATTCGCGGTACGCGCAAAATTGCTTCGGGGTTGAATGTCGCCCGTGGGTCGCCAGTTTGAGACCACTGGCTTACTCCATGGATACACGCGCGATAATTCCATACATGCTTCCGCTCTTAAAGAAGGACTGGACGCTATTGACCAAATTCATTTGGTGACTAAATAATCGTCCACGTCATTTTCGCTCGAAAGCCACTTGAGATTTTTCGAACTTGAAAACATGAAAAATCAACTGTGAGTAGTATAAAAATGACAGTTCTGCGACAGGTGGGTCAGTGGGTCAGGGGGCGTGGTCAATGACATCACAGAGGGCGGGGCCAAAGGCAACGTCATTACACTAGGAGGCGTGGTTTCGAGTGGAGTTGAGTTGTTGGTAGATTGCTGGTTGAGTTGTAGACCTCCTGCTTTTCATTTAAAGTTAGTTTTTTTTTAATTGGCAACGGGAAATATTTTCTGCATCTTAATTTTGATGAAATGTCGATGCTGCCCTCTCTTGACGAAAAAGTGAATTATATGTTTTAGAAATATATTTTTTAAGTCTGGTGTTAAAATTATTCATTGCGCGACTCTGAAAACAATGTAAAAGAAACAAATAAAAAAAAAAGACTTTCCTTTAATGAAACTACAAGATATTTTTTTTTATTACTCAATTTTATTCTGATACTTTTATTCTTTCTAGTTTTCCATGAAACTTTAACTTATTTCTCAGGTTTTCTGTTCATAATAACATATTTATTTACTGTCATATTTTTTTAATACTTAACGTTTCTAATTTGTAATATTTTATTTAATTTCCACATACTAGTTTTTTTTCATACCTTTCATACCATTTCAGCATACCCTGATTTTTAACTTATATATTATATTTCACAAACGTTCCCGCACATGCTGTTTATTTGTTACACTACTTAATTTTAGATGTAATTTCACACTTTTTTTAACATTATAATGTTCAATATATTCTGAATTTTAACTTCATTTACTTTTTTTAAACCATTCTAGTATTCTATACACACTTTAACTTAGTGGTTTGAAATTCTATTTAAAAAGAAACGTTTATTTTTCGTGATCTTAGTTCTTTTACTAAATTTTCTACAGAATTTCTAATTTCTTTTACATGTTTAACAATATCTTCCTTACATTACCGAATATTTTTTTTAAAAAAACTTAAGTCTATAACTGCTAATTGCTTTTCTTACGTTCATGATTTCCCTTCTGTGTTTATATTTCTTAATTCTTATTTAACTTATTTATTATAATGTTTTTATTTCCGTCTCATCACTCGTAATTCCAACATTTTATCCCTTTTTATTCATTTTAACGACATGGATTGTTTTCATTTACTCCATATTCAAATATTTCCTTACAATTTTTAAAATACTTGTTTTATTCTCCGATCATAATAGATCATCTACAGGTTTTACTCAGAAATTTCCATTCACAACTTTACAGTTTAATACCATTTATATCTAAATGTATTTCTTTCTCATATAGCTTTACGATCTTCAAAGTTTCTAACATCATGTTTAGTTTTAAATCCCTATTACCTTTATGTGTGTTGATAATTTTCATTTCTAATTTTACAACCACGTTCAGTGTTTCATCCACACATACCAAAATATTTCTTACATCTTCTGGTATTTAGTCTATGGCATATTTCAGTACTTCAAATGAATTTACACTGCTCACATTATTATTTTTTCATGTTTTAGAGACACTGACTATACTAATTTTACTATTTTTCATACACTAATTGCATCTATGTCAGCACTCATGATAAAGTAGCAATTGTTTTGCATCACATGCATAAAGAAATTTTTAAAACCAACTTTTTCAATATCGTAGTCAAATTACTGTTTTCCAGATGGGAATTACCAGTAGTCTTTGGTTTTACTCTGTTACATCTTTTTAAATTTTAACATCTAACTTTTAATTCTAATATACATCTTTCGAACAGTTTTTTCTTTTAATGATAGCCTTAACTTATTTGTTCAAATTAATTCTTTAATTCACCTTCTTTACTATCTTTTAATACCTTCATAATTCACTATGCAAACGCAATGTCTTTCACTGACATTCTGTCTGTTAATACCACAAGTTTCCTTAATTGACAAAAAGTGAATTATTTCTCATTTCAAAATAGAACTACTATATTTTTGCACAAACATTACCTTCATCCATTCAAGACGCCCCTTAACCTGTAACTGATGTAGCGATAGGAAAGGAGACTCTTATCATATGCTCTTTCGACTTTTGAGGTTTTTAGAACTTCTTTGGCAAGTATATCAGTACCATCAGAAAATATACTTGACATTTTTACTCAGTTTAAAGGCAACATACTGTTATAAGAATGGTTTTAGTTAAATTTATAACACAAATAAACACATTTTGTGCTAAATAGGCATAAACATTTAGATTCAGAATATTTTTTTTTAATCCGATGTAAGACTTGAATTTCATTCATGATACGGATTGTCTCTTGATTTTTTTTGTTTACCTTACACTAATAGAAAATTTTTATTTTACAAGTTCAGCTTTTAACGAAATAGAAATAAAAACTACGATACACCTGGTGTTTTTAAGAAAAGGAACTTTGATATATTTCTGGAAATGTAAATGCTTTTTAGAGTTTTTTTTCTTTCAATAATGTTGATTTTCATTACTTTACTAATTTCAATAATTCTCTTATTAGCTAATATGAATGAAAGAAGATTGTCAAAAATGTGACACAGTATAATTCTTACGAACATACGTACCTTTACCAGCATACAGATATTACCGATTGAAATGAAAAAGATACAGATATTTTACTCCAATCTACTTTAAATTAAAAAAATATTTAAACTTTCATACATTCCAAAGAATAAACGAAAACTCAATAGATATTGTCATGTTTGTATATATGAGATAAAAGTTTTATGAATGGTATTTAAAGTAATGCTTAGAACTTCATAAAAGCGAACATTCACTATGTTAATACACATATCATCAGTTATTTACATAATTCAATGTAATATTAATCATTACATGTACTATATGCATATATATTTAAAGTTTAATTGTCTTACAATTGAATAATTAACTATTGAGAGAAAGAGGTTCATATCTTACACTATTTAATTCACATGGAACAAATTTTTCCATCAACCACATTGAACCGCGTTTATTAAATTCGCCAAAGCTCTTTTATTTCTGCATTTTCACACTCACGACACATTTTAAATGTAACTATTGATTACCATTTCAAACACCGATATCATAACTCAGTGTAAAACTACATCATAACTCATTTTTTCCCTACTAACTACAATTTTATATATTCAAGAAGTACATCTAAGACATGATCATTTTCTATGTTCTAGCAAATCGATTCAATTGCGAACATACTATTAAGACTTGCGATTTTAGAAGACTTGCATATATTAAAGATGTCAACGTTTCTTCGTTTTTATAAGATTCACATCAAATCATGTCGCATTCGAATGTAAGAGATCACTTTTTCTTTTAAACACTTGTAAACAATGGATGCAATTTATAAGAAGAGAAGTATCATGCTGTTTCAAAACATCATCATCAGCATATTTCTGTTTCTTTTGACACCGGCAACATTTAAAAAAAAAAAGTTTCCTGAGATATTCTTCAAATTCTGTTTTACTTGAAAAAATGTCCGAACATTCAATACGATGTAAAGATTCATATTGTTTTAAATTCTTATGCTCACTAAATATTTTTTATCATGATTTACTCTTAAAAGTAACTTTATTAGTTTTCATATCCTTTTTACATGAAAAGAACTTGTGATTATTCACTACAAAATTCTAAGACGAGAAGCTTCGCGACTTTTCAAACTATAAACTTAAATTTCTTAGGACATACACTACATCTGATGTTTCTTTCATGAGATTTCAAATATCTCTTCAGATTACTGGTATTCAAGAAACCTCGCAAATATATCACATAAGTTCAGCGAATAATCGCTTCATAAACTCTTAAATTTTCAACACGAGTGAATCACTTGAAGCATATACTGCACTGTAAACATACAATACTTAAAAAAATTGTTATAAAAAATAAAAATACATTCATTTCACCAAGAAGCTTTTCTATTTAAATACATTTATTTATTTCCAAAGAACAAGTTTCTGTATTACACATAAAATATACTTAGAATTTTCTTTCATTAGTTAATATCAAATTAACGACAATATCCATTTACTGACATTTGATATACATGTTTGCTTTAAAATTAAAACTAAAATTTCAATATATTTCTATTAAAAAAACATAAGGAAAAAAATACTCATAACATCAACCAAAGACAGAAATTTAAATAGAATAGCTGTACTTATATTAGTGCATTTTTATAATCTTCATAACATTTCGATTCAAAAAACCTATTACAAAATAAATGAAACATTTTTTTCTGCCTTAAAGAATCTCTTATATTTTTAAAATTAATACATAAAAATATATCTTCACCAATATATTTAATTCTATCCTCAACACTTATTATAATGCAATCATGTCTTGTTTGTGAAGGATGATTTCAATGCAACCTTCGCATTTATATAGCTTTTTTATCACAGAATTTAATTCAGTTTTGATAGAGTTTATGAGTTCTTTAAAAAGTTCATCATCATCACTTACCATATCCGAACAATTGTTTTTACATTTGATTTGCAACGGTAAAATAATTTCAAAAAAACTTTTATATAAAGTATTAGATACATCAGGAATAATTTCTTTCAATTTTTTTAAAATATCACAGTTTAATTTTAGGTATGTAGGTTTTAGTTTAAAAGAATTTTCATCTTGTTTAAAAACTTGTTGAAAAATACACTCACCTTCTTTGTTGAAAACTACCAACTCATTATTGCAAATGATGCTGGCACTCGTATAGACAAGATTAAATTTATATATTTTTGAGGAAAATTCTTGCCATGTTGCAGGAGTTATAACAACACCGCGTGTAGTAGGGTATAATATTTTATTTTGTTCCACACATTCACGTAGATGAATGTTCATTCTGTTTTCAAACTGATTTATGGACACAAAATATCCCCAACCAAGAGTCCACTGTGCAATCAACTTCGAACTTTCTTTTTTCTGTTCTCGATTATTCGGCATGAAGATATTTTCAGGAACAGACTTCATATAGTGGGCAAACCAGTCATCCTCTGGAAGTTCATCCTCATTATCTTCCAAGCGTCGTTTTTTAATTTTCGAAATTTTTATGTTTCGGAATGTGATACTAATTCTAGGATCTTTAACGTCAGGTTGAGAGGGTATTCCGTGCATCCAAAATTGATTCGTCGGGGGTTTCATTACAAGGAGAGTTCCATGAGTTAAGTCCACGCTTCGAGATGTGAAATTTCGCCTGGTAAATACCATTTGACGTTTTGCACCTAAACTGATGATAGGTATATCACTTTCAGGTTCGAGACAAGTTTCATTGTCTTTATGCGTTGAAATTTTCGCCACTCCGTCAGGATAATAGTTCAATAAAGCAAAATTATATTTTTTGCCAGTTATCGTTTCAACATAATCTTTTACATTTAGAAGAGTTTGAGTCCATGGTTCTGCACAAATGCTCGTTCCAGAGAATTCGTAACTAAGTCCTTCATCAATAAAACCGAGTACTTTTCTTCGTGGAACATACTGAGTCCCATTAATTTCAAAACTAATATTTTTAAAATCATAATTTGATAGTTCCTCTAGCAAAATATCAGCTTCATTTCGTGAATAAAATTCTTCGTATAATTCCACATTTAACTCTGTATCACATATATTCCTCATATTCGCTTTTGAATCTAACGACAATTCTGAATGATATAGAAATACGTAGCATTCTTAAATAGCAAAAATTATCTAAAACATACATTAACGAAATGATTTCATCAACACTTATCGTAATACATTCTTGTCATGTCTTGTTTGTGAAGCCAGTCTTTCCGGCGTCATATGTGTAAAAATAATCATGATAGGATAGTGGGAAAGAGTTATAGTGTCCTAATGTTGTTATTCTGAACCTCGATATTACATATATGCATAAGGAGAATCTTAAAAGCATCATCCACTTATCATGATAGAGTAATGGAAAATTTCTAAAACTCTGATAATCATACGCGAAAGAATGTATTATCTTAAGGTTGTTGTTGCTATTCCAAGTTTGACAATACATACAGAAGTGAAGGAAGACCCTTGATAAGCGCTGTACGTTATCATGATAACGTGAAGTCTACAGCGCTTATCAAGGGTCTTCCTTCACTTCTGTATGTACTGTGAAATTTGGAATAGCAACAATAACCTTAAGATAATACATTCTTTCGCGTATGATTATCAGAGTTTTAGAAATTTTCCATTACTCTATCATGATAAATGGATGATGCTTTTAAGATTCTCCTTATGCATATATGTAATATCGAGGTTCAGAATAACAACATTAGGACACTATAACTCTTTCCCACTATCCTATCATGATTATTTTTACACATATGACGCCGGAAAGACTGGCTTCACAAACAAGACATGACAAGAATGTATTACGATAAGTGTTGATGAAATCATTTCGTTAATGTATGTTTTAGATAATTTTTGCTATTTAAGAATGCTACGTATTTCTATATCATTCAGAATTGTCGTTAGATTCAAAAGCGAATATGAGGAATATATGTGATACAGAGTTAAATGTGGAATTATACGAAGAATTTTATTCACGAAATGAAGCTGATATTTTGCTAGAGGAACAATCAAATTATGATTTTAAAAATATTAGTTTTGAAATTAATGGGACTCAGTATGTTCCACGAAGAAAAGTACTCGGTTTTGGTGATGAAGGACTTAGTTACGAATTCTCTGGAACGAGCATTTGTGCAGAACCATGGACTCAAACTCTTCTAAATGTAAAAGATTATGTTGAAACGATAACTGGCAAAAAATATAATTTTGCTTTATTGAACTATTATCCTGACGCAGTGGCGAAAATTTCAACGCATAAAGACAATGAAACTTGTCTCGAACCTGAAAGTGATATACCTATCATCAGTTTAGGTGCAAAACGTCAAATGGTATTTACCAGGCGAAATTTCACATCTTGAAGCGTGGACTTAACTCATGGAACTCTCCTTGTAATGAAACCCCCAACGAATCAATTTTGGATGCACGGAATACCCTCTCAACCTGACGTTAAAGATCCTAGAATTAGTATCACATTCCGAAACATAAAAATTTCGAAAATTAAAAAACGACGCTTGGAAGATAATGAGGATGAACTTCCAGAGGATAACTGGTTTGCCCACTATATGAAGTCTGTTCCTGAAAATATCTTCATGCCGAATAATCGAGAACAGAAAAAAAGAAAGTTCGAAGTTGATTGCACAGTGGACTCTTGGTTGGGGATATTTTGTGTCCATAAATCAGTTTGAAAACAGAATGAACATTCATCTACGTGAATGTGTGGAACAAAATAAAATATTATAACCTACTACACGCGGTGTTGTTATAACTCCTGCAACATGGCAAGAATTTTCCTCAAAAATATATGAATTTAATCTTGTCTATACGAGTGCCAGCATCATTTGCAATAATGAGTTGGTAGTTTTCAACAAAGAAGGTGAGTGTATTTTTCAACAAGTTTTTAAACAAGATGAAAATTCTTTTAAACTAAAACCTACATACCTAAAAGTAAACTGTGATATTTTAAAAAAATTGAAAGAAATTATTCCTGATGTATCTAATACTTTATATAAAAGTTTTTTTGAAGTTATTTTACCGTTGCAAATCAAATGTAAAAACAATTGTTCGGATATGGTAAGTGATGATGATGAACTTTTTAAAGAACTCATAAACTCTATCAAAACTGAATTAAATTCTGTGATAAAAAAGCTATATAAATGCGAAGGTTGCATTGTAAATCATCCTTCACAAACAAGACATGATTGCATTATAATAAGTGTTGAGGATAGAATTAAATATATTGGTGAAGATATATTTTTATGTATTAATTTTAAAAATATAAGAGATTCTTTAAGGCAGAAAAAAATGTTTCATTTATTTTGTAATAGGTTTTTTGAATCGAAATGTTATGAAGATTATAAAAATGCACTAATATAAGTACAGCTATTCTATTTAAATTTCTGTCTTTGGTTGATGTTATGAGTATTTTTTTCCTTATGTTTTTTTAATAGAAATATATTGAAATTTTAGTTTTAATTTTAAAGCAAACATGTATATCAAATGTCAGTAAATGGATATTGTCGTTAATTTGATATTAACTAATGAAAGAAAATTCTAAGTATATTTTATGTATAATACAGAAACTTGTTCTTTGGAAATAAATAAATGTATTTAAATAGAAAAGCTTCTTGGTGAAATGAATGTATTTTTATTTTTTATAACAATTTTTTTAAGTATTGTATGTTTACAGTGCAGTATATGCTTCAAGTGATTCACTCGTGTTGAAAATTTAAGAGTTTATGAAGCGATTATTCGCTGAACTTATGTGATATATTTGCGAGGTTTCTTGAATACCAGTAATCTGAAGAGATATTTGAAATCTCATGAAAGAAACATCAGATGTAGTGTATGTCCTAATAAATTTAAGTTTATAGTTTGAAAAGTCGCGAAGCTTCTCGTCTTAGAATTTTGTAGTGAATAATCACAAGTTCTTTTCATGTAAAAAGGATATGAAAACTAATAAAGTTACTTTTAAGAATAAATCATGATAAAAAATATTTAGTGAGCATAAGAATTTAAAACAATATGAATCTTTACATCGTATTGAATGTTCGGACATTTTTTCAAGTAAAACAGAATTTGAAGAATATCTCAGGAAACTTTTTTTTTTTAAATGTTGCCGGTGTCAAAAGAAACAGAAATATGCTGATGATGATGTTTTGAAACAGCATGATACTTCTCTTCTTATAAATTGCATCCATTGTTTACAAGTGTTTAAAAGAAAAAGTGATCTCTTACATTCGAATGCGACATGATTTGATGTGAATCTTATAAAAACGAAGAAACGTTGACATCTTTAATATATGCAAGTCTTCTAAAATCGCAAGTCTTAATAGTATGTTCGCAATTGAATCGATTTGCTAGAACATAGAAAATGATCATGTCTTAGATGTACTTCTTGAATATATAAAATTGTAGTTAGTAGGGAAAAAATGAGTTATGATGTAGTTTTACACTGAGTTATGATATCGGTGTTTGAAATGGTAATCAATAGTTACATTTAAAATGTGTCGTGAGTGTGAAAATGCAGAAATAAAAGAGCTTTGGCGAATTTAATAAACGCGGTTCAATGTGGTTGATGGAAAAATTTGTTCCATGTGAATTAAATAGTGTAAGATATGAACCTCTTTCTCTCAATAGTTAATTATTCAATTGTAAGACAATTAAACTTATAAATATATATGCATATAGTACATGTAATGATTAATATTACATTGAATTATGTAAATAACTGATGATATGTGTATTAACATAGTGAATGTTCGCTTTTATGAAGTTCTAAGCATTACTTTAAATACCATTCATAAAACTTTTATCTCATATATACAAACATGACAATATCTATTGAGTTTTCGTTTATTCTTTGGAATGTATGAAAGTTTAAATATTTTTTTAATTTAATGTAGATTGGAGTAAAATATCTGTATCTTTTTTCATTTCAATCGGTAATATCTGTATGCTGGTAAAGGTACGTATGTTCGTAAGAATTATACTGTGTCACATTTTTGACAATCTTCTTTCATTCATATTAGCTAATAAGAGAATTATTGAAATTAGTAAAGTAATGAAAATCAACATTATTGAAAGAAAAAAAACTCTAAAAAGCATTTACATTTCCAGAAATATATCAAAGTTCCTTTTCTTAAAAACACCAGGTGTATCGTAGTTTTTATTTCTATTTCGTTAAAAGCTGAACTTGTAAAATAAAAATTTTCTATTAGTGTAAGGTAAACAAAAAAAATCAAGAGACAATCCGTATCATGAATGAAATTCAAGTCTTACATCGGATTAAAAAAAAATATTCTGAATCTAAATGTTTATGCCTATTTAGCACAAAATGTGTTTATTTGTGTTATAAATTTAACTAAAACCATTCTTATAACAGTATGTTGCCTTTAAACTGAGTAAAAATGTCAAGTATATTTTCTGATGGTACTGATATACTTGCCAAAGAAGTTCTAAAAACCTCAAAAGTCGAAAGAGCATATGATAAGAGTCTCCTTTCCTATCGCTACATCAGTTACAGGTTAAGGGGCGTCTTGAATGGATGAAGGTAATGTTTGTGCAAAAATATAGTAGTTCTATTTTGAAATGAGAAATAATTCACTTTTTGTCAATTAAGGAAACTTGTGGTATTAACAGACAGAATGTCAGTGAAAGACATTGCGTTTGCATAGTGAATTATGAAGGTATTAAAAGATAGTAAAGAAGGTGAATTAAAGAATTAATTTGAACAAATAAGTTAAGGCTATCATTAAAAGAAAAAACTGTTCGAAAGATGTATATTAGAATTAAAAGTTAGATGTTAAAATTTAAAAAGATGTAACAGAGTAAAACCAAAGACTACTGGTAATTCCCATCTGGAAAACAGTAATTTGACTACGATATTGAAAAAGTTGGTTTTAAAAATTTCTTTATGCATGTGATGCAAAACAATTGCTACTTTATCATGAGTGCTGACATAGATGCAATTAGTGTATGAAAAATAGTAAAATTAGTATAGTCAGTGTCTCTAAAACATGAAAAAATAATAATGTGAGCAGTGTAAATTCATTTGAAGTACTGAAATATGCCATAGACTAAATACCAGAAGATGTAAGAAATATTTTGGTATGTGTGGATGAAACACTGAACGTGGTTGTAAAATTAGAAATGAAAATTATCAACACACATAAAGGTAATAGGGATTTAAAACTAAACATGATGTTAAAAACTTTGAAGATCGTAAAGCTATACGAGAAAGAAATACATTTAGATATAAATGGTATTAAACTGTAAAGTTGTGAATGGAAATTTCTGAGTAAAACCTGTAGATGATCTATTATGATCGGAGAATAAAACAAGTATTTTAAAAATTGTAAGGAAATATTTGAATATGGAGTAAATGAAAACAATCCATGTCGTTAAAATGAATAAAAAGGGATAAAATGTTGGAATTACGAGTGATGAGACGGAAATAAAAACATTATAATAAATAAGTTAAATAAGAATTAAGAAATATAAACACAGAAGGGAAATCATGAACGTAAGAAAAGCAATTAGCAGTTATAGACTTAAGTTTTTTTAAAAAAAATATTCGGTAATGTAAGGAAGATATTGTTAAACATGTAAAAGAAATTAGAAATTCTGTAGAAAATTTAGTAAAAGAACTAAGATCACGAAAAATAAACGTTTCTTTTTAAATAGAATTTCAAACCACTAAGTTAAAGTGTGTATAGAATACTAGAATGGTTTAAAAAAAGTAAATGAAGTTAAAATTCAGAATATATTGAACATTATAATGTTAAAAAAAGTGTGAAATTACATCTAAAATTAAGTAGTGTAACAAATAAACAGCATGTGCGGGAACGTTTGTGAAATATAATATATAAGTTAAAAATCAGGGTATGCTGAAATGGTATGAAAGGTATGAAAAAAAACTAGTATGTGGAAATTAAATAAAATATTACAAATTAGAAACGTTAAGTATTAAAAAAATATGACAGTAAATAAATATGTTATTATGAACAGAAAACCTGAGAAATAAGTTAAAGTTTCATGGAAAACTAGAAAGAATAAAAGTATCAGAATAAAATTGAGTAATAAAAAAAAATATCTTGTAGTTTCATTAAAGGAAAGTCTTTTTTTTTTATTTGTTTCTTTTACATTGTTTTCAGAGTCGCGCAATGAATAATTTTAACACCAGACTTAAAAAATATATTTCTAAAACATATAATTCACTTTTTCGTCAAGAGAGGGCAGCATCGACATTTCATCAAAATTAAGATGCAGAAAATATTTCCCGTTGCCAATTTAAAAAAAACTAACTTTAAATGATAAGCAGGAGGTCTACAACTCAACCAGCAATCTACCAACAACTCAACTCCACTCGAAACCACGCCTCCTAGTGTAATGACGTTGCCTTTGGCCCCGCCCTCTGTGATGTCATTGACCACGCCCCCTGACCCACTGACCCACCTGTCGCAGAACTGTCATTTTTATACTACTACTGTGCCCTCACTAGAATTCGAAGCAGATATCCAGTTGCTTGCATGTTAACCATTTACAACTCGAAACATGAGGAACGCGATACTTTCTTTGAATACATGAGGAACGCGATATTTCCTTTGAACACATGATGAACGCGATACTTCCTTTGAACACATGAGGGATGCGATACTTCCCTTGAACGTTACAAAAACTTCATTTGAATTTAATGCCAGTATTCTTTCAGAAGAAAAAACATTATATTAAAAATAAAGTATAAAAAATCGGGCATGTTTACTGGTATATCAAAAATAACAGGGAAGAAAAAGAAAGTTTCTTCTATCGAAACTTATTTTAAGAAATAATAAGCAATATTGAACTAAGTATAGTACAATAATAAAAAAATTGCTTTTTTAATGGTTAGTGTCAGGATTTAAGTCAGGATGCTGAGAAATTTTTAAATTATATTTCGGATTTAAAAGTGCGTGTAATAATTAAAATTATCGCACAGTGAACGATCTGACATCATTAAAATATCGCTCGAATTTTATCTTAAACATATAATTCGATTTCTTTCTTTCTTCCCTCTTCCCTGCCGCTCTTTATTTCTCCACCTTGTCCAGGGAAAAAGTGAGTGTTCAATTGAATTGGAAGCAAATCACCAGTCACGAAGATCTGGAGAAAAAAAGGTTATATATTCGTTCGTACGCCTTGACCTGGCGCGTCAGACGGAGGGCGTGGGAAAAACTTCCTCGTAAACATAAGTCGGCGTTGCCATTCCCCTCGTCTAAAAATAAATAAATAAATAAAATTTGAGAAAAATAAAGCAAATCTAATGATTGTGAAGCTGCATGCGAAAATAGCTGTCCAATTTTTACGATGCTCACTCTATTGAAATGTGAGCGACCTATTTTGTTACGGGGAATCAAGAGTTGTGGTGGGGAGGTGAGGAGGGAAATAAAAAAAAATAAACCGGAGAAACGTGCGTTAAAAAAAGTAGGAAAAAAAATTTCACTCCGATTTTAAAAAGAGGTCCATAGTGGCGAGGGTGGTCGAAAGGGATTGTGGGTAGGTAATTAGGAAGAGACTATATGACGGGAAAAAATAAATCTGGCGGAAAAAGTCCATTTTATTCGAAGTTAGCCATGTGTGACGTCACGGACCGTATACCGCGGGTGTAAAATGTTAACGAGGGTTGAGAGGATCACTTCCTGAAAATCCCGCAGGAAAATTAGCCTTTTTTTAATTTGTTTTGTTTGCGGACAGTTATTTATCTAATAACTGACCGTATGATAAAGAATTCCTGTCTCCAGAGGGCGGGCGATTGATTGCTGGAAGGTTCCACCGCAAACGCTACTTCGTTGTCTCCGCGATTAAATTGCGGGAAGAATTTTTCGTCTTTTTTACTCAAAGCGACATTTGCACGGCTCCATTAGCTTGAAAAATAGATTTAGTGGAATCTGAAATTTTTTAGTTGCATCCCAGTGGCTCTCTTCTTTTAACAAGCAAAATGTAGCGCTGAAGGAAACTTGATCTTAAGCTGTAGTTTGTTTAAACTAGCAATATTATGATTTTATTTTCACTGAGAGAAATAATTTAGCAAAATTTCTTGTTTCATGTTCATCAACTATGGAAACTTTTCTTTTTTTTTCCCCTCCGGTAACGTAAAATAATACAACCGCCAGTGTTTGGCGTTCAGATACCTGAACGGTTATCGAAACTATCTCTTAAAAAAATCGGGTATTTTTTTCTACTTAATTATATCTTTTTACCCCATCGATAATGGGGCAAACATCCACCGAGTTGAGTTTTAGCTTTTCGACTAAAAACCCCATTACGGGAACTGTGTAATTTTACGCTTGTGCCATATCCGCCAGGCATGTCTTTGGGATGCAAACCAAATATATGTAAAGCTGGAAACTTGTCGGTGAGTTAATTTACCATTAACTTAGGTCTAGCGGGGAAGGAGGACATGCGTTATGTTCAGACAACTCAATTCTGTACATTACGTTATTTACATGCATGGAAAGAAACACAGTAGCTAAAACAATATGCAAAGGTACAATATTATAAAGATACTAAAGCTATAGTAAAGACACATATTGCAGCAGAAGACACAATGATAAAATATGGGCAGGATGATATTTGCATAAACATTTTTATAGGAATGCAGTTAAAAGAAAGGCATAAAACTATCTGTAAATTAATATATTTGTTCAGCAGAATTATGTATTGGTACAACATTAGCTTAAGAAGTAGATTGGGGATAAATTATATAACAAAGTTATAAGTTATCGAGTAGCTGCAGAAATCTTAAAATTATATGCAATAAGTAATATAGAGATATAAATAACAGCCATACGAAGAGGTAAAAGTACATAAGAAAATACCCCCCCCCCAAAGGTGTGCAGTTGCCGGCTCTTTTTTTTTTTTTTTTTTTTATTTTTAGGAGGGGGGATTTAATTAGACTGATGGACTTACAAAGACGCATTTTAATTTCAATATCATTACTCATCGGATATTGTACTGACAGAATTCTGTTTTAATTCTCGCTGTTGTCTATTTTTGTGTTTTTTCTAACTTATTTCACATCCATGATTCGCAATTTTTCCGTTAATTATTACATCTACAGTCAAGCCCTGCTATCACAAAGTCGCTAATAGCCGAAACCCCAGATATAAAAAATAATCCTTCTCGTCCCTTTCAATTTCCTATATACTTAATGTTATTTTATACTGTGAGAAAACCGGTTGTAATGAATGGTATGGATATCTTCAGTGGGAAAACTTTTTGCATTTTTCAGAATTTCTCCAAATTTTAGCGAAAACAAATATTAATCTGTACAATCATCTACATTTGTATGTCAGGATCCGCTTTATTTTCATACAGGAAAACGCTGTTTGTTACTTTTCTTTTACCTTCATTCCTACTTTTTGTGTGTCGTAACCAAAGTCTCTTCAAAACAGATGTAACATAATTCTAGGTGGACTAGGGCACAATAAGCATATTTTAGGACACCATATGGCATACGTGACCAAATAAATGTCAATGACTTCTTCAAGTCACATTGCTCAAAGATCATATTTTATTGCTTGCCAAAACGGAAATACCTAATAGCAGTCTCTGTTTTCTGAGATGCTGTTAGCACAGTTGTAAGAAGTCCGACATCTAACACTACTGTGAAGCAAAAGCTATATGCAAAAAGTCTATATGCACGAGTCTCAATATTTTTGTCTCCTTGAGATCCATGGCTGGGTCTCAAAAGGACAGATGACCTTTTTGTTTCGAGAGCATACATCTTATACTCAAGCAACAATGCAATCCACAATTAGGCAGTCCAACATTGATCCAAATAAATCTTCTGATAGATGGTAACGAAATAGTACTTAAGTGTCAATGTATTAAACAGGTGGGGTGACCAGCATATTTTTTAGATTTGAACCTTATGACAGATCTTTGAAATGCCTTCAAAATAGTTGTTCCTATTTACTGCAGAATACTCATGGAACTCAAAACTTTACTTGTCTGAAGACACGAATCGTTGCTACGTTTGTGTCCAAATCAGAAGGAGGCGTATTCCATATTAGCACTTTAATTATTTTTACTTCCGATTGTATTATACATAAAATAAATTTCAGAAGATTATAAAAATCTGAGCAAACGTGTTTTATACTTCATACTCCGAATTCAGTAAATAACTAAATAATATAAGGGTAATGAGTTATTTAAATAATGATTACATATAAAACAAAGAACTGTTAGGTATGAAATAAGAAGGAAAAGTTTAATCATTTATATCCGCTTTGTTGTTTTATCTTTTAGCAGTGATTATTTTTGCAGTGAAGAGAATAATTATTTAGAACTGAAAGAGATTTTTATCATTAAATTTCAGCACTATGTTACTATCTCTTGCACTGTACATACATGCACACATTTGTGTCTACTTAAGGAGGCTTAGGAATTCTACACAAAATTTGATCTAAATACATTTTGCCGATCGGACTGCAAAGAAAGTATTTTAACCGTATTGCTCGTTTTTCAGCAGATGCTTCCGTATGCATCTAGATGTATGTAAACGGAACACATGTTTTTAAAGAAATCTGGAAATTTATATAATAAAAGAGTGAGTCTAAATTTTGACACGAAAGGCTGAAGCTGCGAAGTGATTAGTAATTTCAACCACTGCGCATATCGGGGTTTGAAACTGGTTATCTATAAAGATATTTTTATGGTTCCCCCCTCACACTGCATAAATACAAGCAAATTTAAAACAGTTACATACATTACAAAAAGTATTATTTGAATAAAAAAAAAATAATTTCTCGTTCTGTAGATTAATCTCAATGACGATTCTAAAATTTTTTATTTAACTGAACCTAAGAAGACACCTCTCCCTTAAGCCTTGATTTGATCTAATCTGCATAATCTTATTTCTTTCAATCGAGCACTAAACAATCAGACTAATGATACCTGTGTTTTAAATAAGTTTTACTTTTATGCCACATCTGATTTATCTTAACTTCTTCATAGTTTTTTTGGTTTGTCTTAACTCTTGTCATAATTGATCCATCCATTCCTTGATTCATAAAGAAGAATTTTTTCTTCATTTTTTTTCTTCTTTTTTTCTTCATTCATACACGTGAATGTCATTTTATATCAAAGCTATAGAAACCAGTGGAGTTGTATACATCCTAACAATACGGGCTGACTGTATAGGCGTTTTCGTGGTTTTCCCCATGTGTAATGTGGATACGAACCAGTTTTATTTAGAAAATTCTTCACGAAGGCAACTCTTCCCTTAATGAGACAGCTCTCATGTGCTTTGTCATAATCAAATACATTAAACCTGACATATTCGATTTCGAATTGGATATATAGTTGAAGAAAAAGAATCGAGGTAGAAATTGAAAGTATCGTATTAGAATTGTAATCAATAGAATACCAGTTATTCACGCCACTTTGGGTAAATTTAAAATTTCAGGACAAAACCCGCGGCGTTCGCAGGCTTAAACTTCGTTGATAATGTGATTATTCCTTTTTCAAGTAGTTATCTAAATAATAAAATCAACAAACAACTGAAACAGGCATGAAGATCATGGATATTATTTTTTAAATGTCTAAACAATTTAAATATTATTTTTATTCTATTGAATGAAAATTTATGCAGTTAAACCATTTTAGGGATTAAGGACTTTTTTGTCTTAGATGCGGAATATAAAGTTAAGACAAGGGTTGTAAATTATTACGATAAGTAAAACCAGCATTAAAAATATATTTCATATGCGTTACTAACGTTCTTATGTATGTTGTATGGAAGAACCGTTTTCACATTTATTGTGTAATTTTCTTTGTAACATAAAAACCTAAATGGGGAAAGGAGATGGTTCGGAAGTCCAAACTTGCTGCTTATCGAGTTTCGCTATTTATATATGGTTAAAAAAAGGGCTTTTCATTTGCTGTACTTCTTAGTTAGAAAAAATTTTGTTTTTAGAACTTTTTGGAGCAAACTTATTACAACTCTAGGATGGCTTCAAAAAGTTCCGGAATTCTCATGGGGAACATAAAATAATAAGAATCAACTGAGCACCCCATTATGAAGGTTTCGGAGAGATTATTCGCATCTGATTGAGTCTAATTTTACCGCCAATGTATGAAAGCCGGTATTCTGTAGAATACCTAGCCATTTTAAAGAATGCCGAAAACTGGCCAGCAATGTATGAAACAATTAATATTTTAGATATTTCCTAGTATTCTATAGAATGCCAAATGACAAACTGGCAAAGCCAAGAAAAGGAAAATGAATTCGAAAAAAAAAAAATTCTCACTGCTTCCTTCGGAACTACTGCGCGGGTTCATATATCTCACTTCGACATGGAAAGACGTGATTCTTGCAATATATGGCATTTTTAATGAGTACGAAAAAGGGCTGTTTCTACCGCCTTGAAACTTCTGAAGAAATTTTAGAACAACTATGTTGGAGATTACAGTTCACTTTATGCCCTAAGAATTTGCTTAGAATTGAAAATATTCTTGACCATAAAATTCCTCTCCGGTGAGTTACAGTTGCTCAGTCCAGTGAAATCGGCCGTTTCGTCAAGTGTACAAAACAAAGTACCAAAATATGAAATGTCTTTGGTAGAAAAAAGAAAGTGTAATTCAAAATGCTATTCTAGCCTACCATGTCGCAACTAGTAAGTTAATTTTTATTTCTATTTTATAATGTATTTTAGCATTTTGTTTTCTTTAATAAGAAAGGCATAATTTTTTAGTACAACTTTTTAGTAATTTTTTTACGTATTTTGAATAAATGTTTTTTATGGCAGTATTTCATTATTTTTTCTAAATAACATTTGTACGTTTGAGGAATGCACGTCTTATTATGGCATTTTTTCATATTTTGCCACAATAGCATTTGCTATTCCATAAAATAGCTACGTATTACATATAATTCTTAGGAAAAGTATACAATGATTTTATTTCATACTTTGCTTGAAAACGTCAGGAATTCTATAAAATTTCTAAGTTTTCTATAGAATGCTAGCATTTCTTACATTGCCGGTATCGTAAACATAATGTTACCTTTTCCTGCCGCAATAGGAGCAGTTTGATTTATGATGTGTATGTGTGTGGTATTGCAAAAGTCAGAATTCTAAAATGGCTGTCACGGAGCAGTGTAGCTAAACAGAGCCTGAGTACATTGCACGTGGGCAACCTCCAAAAAGGAGATAAAGTAAACTAATTTTGCATTATTTTTTTTTTTAAGTTTAACTTTTGAAACAGTTTTGTAAAACCTTGAACTGAAGGGCAATTTTAACTTATTTCACTTACATTACATAGCTGTTACTGAAGATTTGCATTTAGTCTGAGGAAGTCAAACGTTTTCAAACATTTTTGATGTCAGCTTGACATACTTTTATTGATATTTTTTGAGATTTAAGTATGCTTTGAAAATAGGATTAATAAATATGATTAAAGTACTCACAGATTACTATGAGAATTTCATCAGGGTTGCTTTAAACATAGCGAGATGAATCGGTGATAAGTTTAAAAAAAAGTGTATGCTGTCGGGAAAGTATGAATTTAGTAAATTATACGTGTGGCAAAATTTACGTCATTTTTATGGAAACATTTTGCTTTTGTATACTCTTACATAATGTGGACTATAATGCGAATGTGTTATTGTTGCTGTGTCTAGTCTCACTTGTCTGACTTAATTCGAACAAGCTCACGAATTTTTATCGTGACAAGGAGTAGAAGGTTGCGTCTTTCATTGACAAGAGCCTTAGGCCCATATATGCGACAGTACAACTTTCCGAAATTCCCCCCACGTTTTCAGAGAGAGCATCCGGGGGTGAGCACGAGGGTCTCCAACCCTTCTTGCCCTACCACCAAACCACATGGTAGGACTTTCGGCTCGCCATATATTCAGCTGCAAAGACACTATACATTTACGACATACATGTCATTTCCGAGTTTCGAATATGGATCCTTCGGTGCAATAGTCACAGTCATTAACAACTATCCCGTTGGATGGCATGCGAATGTGGGAAAATTATGATTATACAATAAAGTTTGGATTTGATCATAAAATAAAATGTGCGGAATGGGACACTTGTAATGAAATTGTGTTGCATGTGATGATATCGATGGTATTAATATAGTTATGGTCAAAAAATGGCGACCAAAATGCTTGCCTTTTGAGAGAGTAATTTGAAATAAAGCAATTTAGTAACTGATGATTTTTACCAAGCTGAATAACTATAACATTCGGATGTTTCTTTTTCGTTCAGTTTTGGGTATGAATTCTTGAAGCACTTTCGCTTTCGAAACTTTCTCTGTAACCGTCGGCAGAACAATAACCAAGATTTAATACAAGGGATTAAAATTCTTCTACATCGGTTGAGAAGCCGGCGCCCTCTGGTGGTGCGTCGCACCTCCCTGATTAAGCTAAGAAGCAATTAACAGCCACTAATTATTTCCAGTCTCTCGCCGGCTGCTTTTTAATCTCCGTCCATCGATCACGTGACTGCGAAATATTCCAATCACCGGGTCGGATCCCGTGTGACACTGCGCGCCTGCAAATTAAGTTCGCCTAGCCCCCCGAAAGATTAAACGAGGGAATGAAATGAAGGAGAGAGAAAGAAGGATAGAAAAAAATCCGCACTGAGAGTTACAAAAATGAAGTTTCGGGGGTGAAAAAAAATTCCAGGGAATAAAATAACGCTGCGTCTCCGAGAAAGTTGTCGCCGAAGTGGTTAATTATTTAATTTCTTCTCAGTGTCGCTTTACTTTTATTTCGCTTTCACTCCTCTTCCTCCCCTTTTCTATGCAGATCTGAAGATTTCGAGGGATTTTCTACAAATTGCTCAGCTATGAAAAAAGATGAGAACCTGCGACATTATCTTTTGTTTAATCTGTAGCAAACCACATACATAAAATAAATCTTTATTTCACATACCGTACACACCGCTTAATGTGATCGCTGTTAATACTATCATTCGAATACTGCTATCGAATACCAGAAGTCCCTTCCGTTTGTATCAGAAAACTTGAAAAATACATGGCTTATTGTAATCAACAATTCAGCTAATGTTATAAAATGAATTTTTCAAACCGAAGTAAATTCTTGAGATAAGGTCAAAATAAATTTTTTAATTTGCCAAATGACTGTAGAGGATTAAACAAACAAACTGTTTGGTTTTTATTTTCGTCATACGTTTAAAATTAGGGGGGGGGAAGAGCAACCTTTTGTTTTGTTTAACGCTGTAACGTCACCGAGCTTCCGAGATGGAAATAACTAGAGGGGTTGTCATTTTAGATTTTTTTAAAAACTTAACGTAGGCCTTTTCTGGTTAATTAAAATAAGTAACATTACAGCATTATTACAGAAAAGGAAACATAGCAGACTTCCCGACGCTCGACGCGTCTTACTCTCTCAGCTTTTCGTAGATAAAGGCACCTTTCCACTCTTACGAGTCAACAGAAACACGGCTAAAGGGGGTTATCCTTAACGAGTCTTTCTTGTTCACTTTCACCGGCCCACGGTTGACACTGGGGTTCGTTCCCAAGATAACAGGAAGTTCTGTGAGGACACACCCATGTTGTGTTGTTACACATCCTTCCCTTTCATGGGCGGCTGTCATAGATGTCCAGTATATCTTTGCTTAATTACCACAGCTAGAGACGCATAAAATCAGCCAAAAAGTTAATATAAAAAAAATATTGTTGCGTTCTGTACGGGTTTGTGTATTTGGTATGACTGACTACAACACTTGATGAAGAATGGAAACACAATTTATTAGCCAATATTACTCAAAAACAAATTTACAGTAGTCGAAAAACTACGGCAATCATGCTGAAACCTTCAGCAACACAGCCGTCAGGCTATCAGGCACCTAGACAGCTTCACGACAAAGCACCAGAGTACAGCTCCCGACTCGGCTCGGTCGTTCTCGGAAATCTACGTACTCTCGCGACTCTCCACGCTACAACTCGCAATGCATTCGCTAAGCTCGACGATGCACTCGCTAGACTACAAGACTCTCACTCTTCCGCGCACCAGCAAGGTTTATATAGCTTTTGGCCTGCCTTCGAGAACATTCTAGGCCAAACTGGTAAGAATTTGTTCCAGAATATTCTTCATGCATATATGGCATATCGTCAATTTTGTCCCAAATATCACCAAATGAGCTATTTTGCTTCAAATATGGCAACCTTGCCTTCCCTTGTCATTTTCTGGCAAACCTAAGCCTTCCTTGCGGGGAAGCTATCTTACCGCAGCTGGGCATTCCGTAACAATATTTAGACTATGTTGGATTAAGTATCAAGGATTGAAACTGAAACTTTACATTGATGTCAGTGTAAAAAATAATACAGTTACTAATGATTAAGCTTAATTACACTCAGACAAAATAGAAGCTTTCAATTTTCAGACAGATATTATACAATATATACCATTCAAAACATTATACAAGTCAGTATACAGTAGCTCGCTAATCCCAGAAATACCCTTATGTTAGTTTTAGTCCTTGGGTTGGGAAAACTCTTATAACTTTGATCTTAACATCTGACGGTTTCCGGTACCTTTGGCCTAAAACATGGCCCAAGTAAACGACATGTTTTTGCGCAAAACGAAATTTCGAAGTCTTTAATGGTCAATTTTCCTCTAAGTGTGCGTTTCAATACAATTTGCAGGTGCTTGAGATAGCTTTCCCATTTTTTTGAAAAAATAGCCTTATCATCTAGATACGGAACTGCAAATTCCTCTCAATCCTTTTAATATTTTTTGCATCATCTCCGAAAAATGTAACTGATCTTTTTTTTTGGAGATTCTAATAGTTCTTCTAAATTTCTACTTTTAGTAACCTCACGATAATTATAAACATTTAGATTGGCATCAATATAAGGAAAATCTCTTTTAAGTATGAATCTGGTCAGAACCATTTTCGCTACAAGAGAAATAATAATTGATTGCCTCAAGTCTCTAATTATATGGCTTCAACATACTGATATAGTAAATTCGGGATTTTTCTTTCTTTCCCGCTAAGTTTGCAATGCAATTTGTTTCAAATACTTTATTTTCAATTACCACCGATCCCGACCAATGAATCGAAAGTTTGTTTGCTTTCGAAGTGGCCAAAATTAACAACAGATCACCTTCCTTTAATTCTCGTTTTATAGCATTTTCATCACACCATTTTTTAGGTCAAAACGTGGTTTTAAATCTTCACTTTCGCTTTGCAAGTGAGACAACCGAGTATTGTCTATTGAAAGAAGGGGTAGTCTATTCATCTCTGCGTCGAGCAGGAGCAAATTTGCGTCCCTCAATTCTTTTATTCGGGACGAAGGGTCGACAAGCTCTTAGCGAGGGGCGAAATTTCCTCTGCGAGCATAAGCCTGACATTTTCGCTCCTTTCCTAGCATTTTTCTGAGGTTTTCAGTTTCGGACTGACGGAGTTGCTGAGCCCTAGTCTCTACCGATTTCAGTTAAAAAAGGTTCCTTCAATTTGATTTTTTTCTAATTTTTGTAGCCGTCAGGTTCCCTAGCAGATAACGTTCTTGGTCAAGCTTGTTTCGAATGACCACTGCCTTTGTTATTATTTGTCCAAGTTTTCCTTCAATTTCAACGTGTGATAAGGGTAAACATATTGGCGTTGCAATGAATGGTTGTTTTCGCCAAACATTTTCGCACCTCATTATTAAAGGAGTGATGTATTTATTGCAGATTACATCAATAGATACTCAAAAATCCCGCAACCCTGAAAGATTGAACCCGTTTACTTGAGCCATTGTTGTTTATGGCGCTAAGTAATCTTCTTCATTCTCCTGCGCTCTGTGAAGAATAGTTGGTGATTTGAGTTCTTTCTGTATTTTCGGGCGTAGGGTCTGTATTTTCGGGCATGGGTTGAGCCACAAGTCTGACAAGGTTTACTTATATCAAAATGTCGGTCATTTGGACTTCGAAAGGATTCCTTTTGTTCGGAGACATATCTAGTTTTCCTCTAGACTGGCATACTTTTGCGAATCTCCGAAACTTGGCTGATTTTTATTGCTCTCCTGTGACTCCGAACAATGAACTGCAGTAACCTTTTTTCGGTATTCACGCATGTTTTCATACTCTTCGAATAACTCAGCTAATTTATTTGGAAATGTTATCTCCGACAATTCATTAATGCACTTCGAAATGCTAATGCACTTCGAAATTTACTTGACATCTTAGTTGATCTGTTATCGTAAAAGTTAACAATCTTTAATTTCCAAGACTGCGATCCATTCTTCAAAACAATTTCTTAATTCAAAGGCAAAATCCCTCCAAATGGTTTAAGCGGTGTGCCGGTATTCCAGAGGTCCATGGTTCGAAACGTTGCTCTAAATCAATTCAGTGACATATAAGAAATCTTCCAGGTCCTTTTACGTATATTATTCCGAAACTGGCTTTAATGTAATATGTGTGATAATACATCTTGTGCGTAATCTACCTGAATTAAACATTTTGCGTTTAGAATTAAATAAGTCATTATTAAGGCATTTGGTTTCCATTTTTTGCCTGCCAAAGCTGAGAAAAATTAAAATAATTACACACGCTATGGACTTCATTATTTTGTTTAAAGAAAGATCTGTACAGAAAGGAATGACAAAGAACTCTTATAATTTCCTAAAACAAGAGGGGTCTTTTCGGGTGTCTCTTTTATATGTTAATATACGACTTTTTTTACCGCTTTCCGTAGAGTAGCAATAAAACTGCACGTATTTTACAGCAGTTCAACTGTCGGGTCGTTTTCTGTTTCACCAATAAAATTTGCTGTTCCATGCTTAAAGATTCTATTCCGAATGTGAACTCCTAAGATATATACAGAATTGCTTGCTAATATGGCTTAATTTGAATTAGTTAAACGAAAAGAGCCTTAAATTTCGAGCTAAGAAGCACGAGGCATATGTTAGAATAAAAAGAAACGCATAAATCCCTTGTTGCCAATATTGTTGGTCAGAAATTCATATTTTCTATTTTTCTGAAGCCAAAATTTCAAAAAACGTCTTCTCTTGGCGAACTAGATTTTCTACCGGCTTTTCGCATTAAAAAAAAAATCATTCATTTTTAGCTAACGACCCCAGTTCTAACCCATCTATATCATCAGATTAAATTATTTCACGGTTGTTTTCATTTTGCATCAGTAAATGGCGTCAGTAGCTTAAATTCCTTCCTGTTATTTTTATCACCTGGATACAGTCTTCTCTTTCGTTATTTGCACTTCTGCCAGCTGCAGAAGGTTCTATTTTTAAACCATCGAAACTAGTTATGCTAATTTATGAATATTGCGTTAATTCTTTTTGCCTTAACACCTCTAATAATCGTTATTCGGCGCGTTATTTTAACTTATATTTAACAGCATTAAAACTTTTTTTTTCAGAATATACTCCAGTGAGATAAATTTGTACCTCTCATTATTTAGCTGTCAAAATTTTGCTTTGTAGTATTTACATAAGCTGCTATTAGTAGGCTTAATTCATTGAATCAAAATTTTATGTTTATATTATAGACAATAAAATATGTTCAGAATATAATGAACTATGTTATGGCAATAAATTTTCGTATTACGGTATTAAATATTTAGATCAATTACTCAATAAGCAGATTTTTTACTCTCTTTAGCGTCAGTAGCCGCGTGGTTAAGTCCACTGAATACTGGGAGCTCGACCCCAGAGAAACAGGCTAGCTTCGTGCTTAATTTTCAAGGATTTCCCTATATGTAACGTAAGTACTAGCCAGTTTCCTTTAGAAAGTCCTGTACGAAGATATCATTCTCATTTGCAGATTGCTCTCGATCGCTTAGCGTATTCATGTAATCTAAGTTAACCTTACTCTCCTTGTAGAAATTTAGCGAAGGAAATGGAATAAATTCCGATAGTAATGATTTATGCTGATTATTTAGCTATGAATTTCTATAAAACTTGAATAAAAAATTTCTATATTTTTCAAATACGTATTCTTTAAGAACTTTTGCACTTCTTACTTCTCATTTTAAGGAATATTTTACTCCTCGGGTTTTAAACGCAACAGAATGAAATAATTAATTAGTTTCAAATTTACCTTAATTTGTGTAAGCTATTTTTTAATATAATGTACGATTATAATCTGTTAGCTATGACTATACAAAAGCCTTAATTTTTGGATTGTTAAAGAAATTCTGCGAATCCTAACTACAAGTAAGTTGCACAGAATACGTATAGTTATAACTACGCATCAAAGTTTATTTCTAGATGTTTATTTCTAGAGAAATCCTATACAAAAATAAATAAATAAATAAAAAATACCATAACTGTAACTTCTCACAGAAGCATTTCCCGTGCCTTAAAAAAATATCTAAAGGAAATACTTCTGAAGAAACGGCTTAAATGATAAATACAAGGAATAAAGACATACTATGAGATTACGCATTTCAAAGAACATATCAATTTCAATAATATTACTTTTGCAATTTTTACTTACACAGCATAGTTTTCTATTTGACCATAGGTTTTGCATTGTAACCCTAAATCAGAACTTTCTTAATCATATGCTGAAAAAACTCAAGGAAAAGTGAAGAAAGTAAATAGGTATATATTCCCTTTTTGACGATTTGTATCCTTCTTTTTTACTGTTATTTGTACCATTTTCAAGAAGTCTGAAGTTTTGCTTAAAAAAGTTTAGATTATCTACGATTTATAGATTTGAGCTCTTCAAAATGTAGTCCCATTCTACTAAAAATGTTTGGAAATCGAAACGATTTGAGGAATTGTTATGAGCATGTTTGTCTGAAGGATGACTATGCGGGTTTCAGACTTTGGCATATTCTGTAAATTTGGCGACTTCTGCTCTAAGACTTCCGATAATATGTAAATACCTTTTCAAGTGAAAATTAATCATCCAAGTCTACCTTAATGTCTTGGCCTTCTTGCAAAGGATACTGATGAAGGAACATAACTCACCCTCATAAAGGTACTGGGATCTTTTTCAAATCTTCTTCTAGATCAAGGTTTCTTAAACTGTGGGTCGCGACTCCCAAGGGTGTGGCCAAAAATATTAGCAGTTTTGATATTTTTTATAAAACTTTTACAATTATCAAATATTTTTACACAATGTATCTGAAAAGATAAAGATAAAATAATACAGACAAATTAAAAAACGAAAACGTTTCGACGCATTCTTTTTAAAATATATACGTTAATTTTCCTTGCTTTGCACGTGGCGCTGTCGTTTCGTCTGTTACTTATTTAAAATTTTCACATTGTTCTATGCCTTAAAACTGAAAGTTAATAAACTAAACCTGCAATAGTATATTACAATACAAGTGAAAAAATTGACAGTTTAACTCACGCGTGCGTCGGATTTACGCAATACTTATGGGGTCCCACAAAATTTTTGTAAATGTTATGTGGCTCTGGGGGTCGTAAAAAACTCTCAGTGGTAAAAGGGTTGCGACTGAAAAAAGTTTAAGAAACCCTGTTCTAGATCATAAATTGAGATTTCTATCTTATAAATATGCTTTAGATCAGTTAAACAATTGCTTCTCCCACTTGTTTATAATATATGATATCACTTCTAACAGCGGGAGGGACTTTATCATTAAAATTAATAATTTTAACATTTTTCCTCGCGTATTCCCCCTTTTTTTGATAATTTTATCGTCTGAAAATTGAGTGGGAAAAATTCTGCGAAAACATTAATTTTCGAAGGACAGGGTTACAGAAAGAACATCACAAATGAAAAGCAGTCCTGCATAAACTACGGTAACTATAACAAAAGTTTTCTTTAAAAGAAAACCACATTCTAATAAGATACGTAGTAATCATAACATTACAGTATCTAATAAGGTATGTTCATTTCTACTTCCCTTTAACTTGAATTTCACCCATTCTTGTTCTTATCTCTGCTACTACTTAGAACTCAAATAATCCATAAATAATTAGGGAAGGTGAATGTGCATCGGACTCAGTGAAATCGTAGATTTTATATCAGTTTGCGTTTACTTCCCTGTATTAGGTTGGCATAAAGGTTAACAGACGAGAAAGGTTTGGCGTGACTTTCGCAGGTAATTTGCGAGGGTTTTTCTTTGTTACAAAAGGAAAACAACCGCCATGTGGACAAATCTATATTAAAATTTCGGGGAGTTTGTTTTTTGGATGCTCTGAGAAGGAGGAAACTGAGGCGAATATATTTTTTTTTTAATTTCAGAAATTCGCGCTGAAAGGGGTAGGAATATGCGAAGAAATACGGTAGTAATTTCTGCGTGTCTGAATGATCACAACATATCTGTGGGAGAAGGAGAAAGCATATGCAGTGTACGCAGTAAACAAGATGGAAGGCTTAAAAAAATTTAGAGCGAAGGCAATATTTTGTGCAACTGCAGTATTTTTTCCTGCTGCAGATGCAGAAAATCAAACGCTGCGAAACGGAATTATAGAGAAATTCCATTTCACAGCTTGCGTTTGTTTCTTTGAAAAACTTTTGACTTGACAAAATTTCGTGATTATACTATCTCCCACCAATTCAAAGGAATTGAGTTATAACTTCCCTTTCCCCAAGAAAAAGGATGAAAAAAATAAGGTTTTTTAACGACGTTAATAACGAAAGGGTGAACGTACGTGTGCTAATATTTATATAGATTCCTACTCAAACTTTCAGAAAATTGCTATATGTCGTAATTAAAATTAAAAGATTGATTACACAACCTAAGAAAAAATGATTTTAATAGGAAATTTCTATTTTAGTATATATTTTCCACGGCAAAAGTTAGAAACAGACCGTTAGAAATTCAACCCTCAACAAGGCCCTATATTGTACAGCTTAGAAGACTGTGATAACGTTAAGAAAGTATATATACGTTCATCTTGAAATCTGACCAAGAAATAAAGGCGATATATTAAAAGTACGTAAATCCGGGCATTATATTTCAGGAACATATCTCTGTTTAAAATAAGAAAATGAATCTTTCTCATAGGAGTTTTGGGAAATTTAGACTTTCTAAGCGAAACTCCGTGCCGATCAGAGGGTTATTGGCTTTGCTACTTTTCTGAAGTATTACTTTATTGGGCAAAATGTTTAACGTTTACGTATCTACACGATGAATCTAAGACTCATTTACAGTTTTAAGAAACAACTTTTATTGCTACTTTCCAAGAAGAATAAGATCTAGTTCGTAGCGAGATCTTTGAAGAATCTAATGGGAAGAGGCAATAATTATGCTGAGCACTGATGTGAGCTTCAAGTTAACTGCGACCTAAGTGCACACGAATAACAAACGCATGTAAATATGATATGAAAATATTATACGAAATAAATGAAAATCTTTAATTAACTCGTACTATAAACAACTCACCCCTTTTCTGCACAGTCTGATTATTCCTATCCAATAAACTCACGTAATATAATACAACAAACAACTCGGAAATGCTTAGAAAATCATAGTAAGTTACCCCCCTCTAAAGTATAGTTACATTTCAGCGGGATCCGCTGAAAACATCGCGGCAAACGCATAACGGACTGGAACGTCACCGAGAAAACAGCTTAAAGGGAAAGAAAGGAAAGCGTATCTCGGTTCTGGAACATAGTGGTATAAAATATCATCGTAGAAAACAAGCAGTTCAAAAACTTCCGGTTTTTAAACATCGGTATATAAAATATCGTGGGAAAAAATAGAGATCTGAGTTTTTCAGTTATTTCAGTTTTAATTAACGATCACATTTCCAATTCGTCTCTGAAATCAGCTTTTAAGGAAATTATTTCGTAGCAGTTTTCTCTTTTTGTCAACAGATGTCGCCTGCAGCTTGCCTTCCTTCCTGTCATTGTTATCACCCTAGTGGAGGCTTCTCTTTCATCAATTGCTCTTCTGCAGGCGAAGAAGGTGGTTCTATATGCAAACTTTTGAAACTAATACTGCAATTTTATGAATATTACGCTGATTCTGGTTGCCTACATCTTCAGTAATAGTTATTCAGCGTCTTATTTTAACTCACAAATAGAGATGTGTTAAAATGCCAAGTGGTTTAAGTAATAACCACAATGGTGTTTATCGATCTAGGAAACATTTTTAACACAGTTACTTATGAGCATGAATGTTAAGGAACGTTTGGCACATAACTGATCTCAAATAACGTCGGAGCCTACTATCTAGTCGGAGCTAGAAGTCATCGATCAGTTTATCCTAGATTCAAGAGAGAAAGATCCTTTATTCAAAAAGATCAGTTTCCTTTGATGCCTGCCCACATGAAACAGTGGGTTTCATTTATTGATAAGAATATATGATCTGGATCTAACATTAGTGAGCCACACCCCATTCGTGGAAGAGCCCTGTTTAATTCTGAAATGGATTTTTGGCGATCACTGATGGAACAACAACCAAAAATAAGGTATTGTTATAGGCAAATATGAATGAAAGAGAGAATTTTCATGAAGATAAGGCAATTGTGTAGCGTCATTCTGTATGCATGCATAGATATTCCAATATCTTGGTGTAATAAATTGCTTATCAAAATGACATCTTTTATTCCTGTGAACATTTTAATAAATTCTTAATTGAAGCAACTGACCCATACCTTTTTCTCGTAAAAATACTACCTTACAGAAAGATTGCCTAGAAGCGAGATTTCTTTTCTTTGGAGTAACTAAGGTAACATACTCTGCTTATAATACACTTGACAAACTTTTTAACAGCATGTTTTTTTATTGGCAGTCTTTTAGTCAATTTGATCAAAACACGGATCAGTCAAGCTAATTTTCTGCATTAATTAGTTATCATTTCAATCAGTTCATCTCTCTCCAGTATTCCATCTGCCAGCTGAACGTAGTAGGTGAAAGCGATACTTTAATGAAGTTTTGAATTAAAATGACAGAGATAAACAGATATTAATTTTCACGAGAAGATGCAGAACTTTGCAAAAAAAAGTGCTTTTCTACTGAGTGTACACGTTTCGTATTAAACTAAGCATTATGCAAGTAAAATATGCAGTCTTTTAATATAATGTAATCTGTTTCCTAATTCTCATTTGTCTTATTCATAAATATATTATTGAAAATATTTTGATTATATTTTTTGATTTTCTGTATTATTAAATTATACTGTATTGTTTTATTTATTTTTACCACTAATTTTGTGGTTTTATTTTGTGTTTAATCCAATTTTCTAGCCGCATATCGAGTATTTATTTGTTGCATAGAATTGTAGACCTTTTCATTCTGAATGCAGTAGCTTTGGAATTGTAAAAAAAGTGCAGTTAGAAGACGGGATATAGGCAATTTTGTACCTAATAGGCCTCGGAGATAATTTTTTTCGCCAAATTGACGACTTTCTGGAAAATTCGGGAGAATACGTTTTCGAAGCACTGCAAGTTCCAGAAGTTCCTAAAGCCTATGTTGTAGGCATAAATATGATCAGAGAGCTATTTCAGTTGTGAATCGGTTGCGAATCAGCTCTGAAACTTAGCGGTAACTGAACTGAAAGTTAGAGTGATTTTAGGAACTCTACGATTTATTCCGTGTTCTAAGGACCTTCAGCTGTTTCCGTCTATTATTGCGCTGTGTATGCTTCTTATTTTGCTGTATTTCCTAATAAATTATTCATTTCTTTCTGCTCATCTGGACTTATTATTAAAGAAACATCAATGCAACAATATTAAAAATTTGGTCTTCATGGAGCATTCCCTGAATTATGATCTTTTTGCAAAAATGTGTGCGTTATTCTGAAATAACTAATAAAGCAATGTGTACAAATGGAAAATAATAAATATTAGAACTTAAATCTCTATTGGTGAAAAAAAAAGCATGAGCACAAAATAAACTAAGGATTTATTCAAATGACAAAAGATTGAATTAGGAAAAGTGAGCTGTGTATGTCTGTTTCCGGAATAAGATTATACTTCAGTGGCCGGTTGTAAAACTTTATGGCCCAAAAATTGAAATACAGGTTTTTTTTTTTGGCCAAACGCAGGAATTAATATAATACGTCTTATAAAAATGCAACAGACGATAGAATATGAGAATTTAAATTAAATCACATGTTGAACAAATCAGTATTCTCTCTTTACTCCGTGGTTTAGATTCAATATTGAACAAATGAATTTCCAATATCTGATCAGTTACAGAATTCTGGATTTGACAAACTTCAGCGTATTGCGGCTGTTGGGCTAGAATTCTTGTCATGTTTTAAATGTCTTTCGCTTGGTAACTTGTTGGATACCTTTACGCGAAAAAGCTCGGCTACGTATTTCAACAACAAACTTTGATGTCTGCAATTTCTTTCCCTTTAATTCCCACTTCCCCGAGTCTGAAAGGTTTCAGATTTTAACGTTCGCTTAAAAGGGTTTGTTAAGTTTTTTTACATTTCCGCTGAGCTCTCAATCTACCAGTCTGTTATCACACTCACTTTTATTTATTTTTTTAGTTTTATTATTAAGCATAATTTCTTTTTCACTTATCCCATACGAGTACAATTCAACAGCAAAATTAGAAAAATTTTAAAGGCAGCATAGCAGTATACGTTTAGAATTCCCGATGCAAAGTTAAGTGTTGGCATTCATTTTTCTGTTTTTTTCAGTCTTTTCTCAGTTCATCATATAAGTGTTCAGTTTCCTTACTAAGATGGCTTTATAAACCTTCTTTTGTCTTTTTATTGTTAACATTTTGTGTGTTTACTTTATTTATTAAATATCACGTTCTTGGGGCTCACGCCACATAAAATTCGATTCAACAACAAAATCGCAAAATATTTAAAAACATCGTATCTTTGGAATTTCCAACACACGTTCTTGCGCGCTGGAGATAAAAATGTATTTTTCGTAGACAGTGTTGCCATTGATTGCTTTGAAATCCTTGAGTTTTTTACTCAGAAAATCGTTAAAGTTTTACAAAATATGAAATTGATAATAACAAATTCGAAATTCAAAATTATTCAAATTACCTTGTTAGGGTAAAGGACTACGTTATTCAAAATTTGATGGTTTTAGGTACCATTGTTTTTTCCTTTACATTGCGAGAAACATGTATACATTCATGCAGATTCTTCATTATTTAATTTCTTTCAATGTAATACAGGGCAGTAACATTTGGTAGTACCAATTTAAAAAGTGATACGCCGTTTATAGTGACTCAACGCAAAACGACGTTTTGAGGCTAATATCCCCTTCGGAACTACTGTCCCTTTTGGACTAAATAATAATAATCATAACTGATTAATTTTCAAGTTACAGTGTAGTTTAAGCTGTTTAACAATTAAAAGACATATCATTCACGAAGGCTTCCCTTCTGTAAAATATAATATGCATTGTTACAAACATACTACGAATTCAGCATCACTGGCAATGACTTCTACGCAACTCAAATGACCTTTTCGAAGGATAGTAGAAGTCAGCTATAAATAAATAGTTGCCACTGTGAAAGTTGCAAGTTTTGTTTTTATTAAATGGCATCTGCTACGAAACACTTAACGACTGAAATGTAGGCTTCCTTAGCAAGCGAATTCTTAAACTTATGCTCTGACAGTCTGCTGCAGCTTCATATGCGAAATATAAGAATTCCAACAACAGATCTGTGAAATCTTTTTCACGATTGTTTGTGAAAAATAAATTGCCATTTGGCTGCTGCAACGTAGAGACAGCATGCCTTTCTCATATAAAAAAATCCTTGATTCAGTCTCTGATCTGAACTTGGATATAATATAGGGAAAAGAAAAGTCCAAAGAAAGTTGAATATCTGTGGGACTGGCAAAACTTCCAGAGACATCGAATTTAATGGAAATTTGCCTTGGCCTAAAAAATTATTTTGATTTATATTCTTGAGGGTATTAGGAGAAAGTTGGTTTCAGTAATAGCTTGCCCGTCTGTTTGTGATGAAGTCCCAGATTCGAGTCCAAACTGAAGCCGAGCCTTGATCGAGTAATAATCGTCGTTTTTATTACCAGTATGTTGTGCAAATTAAATAATTGTTGGGAGTTGGTCGAAACTGATGGATATTTTGCTGTTTTGTGTGTTAAATATTTAAATATTGTCCGTGATGCATCACATGTAGCAAATCACATGTAGCAAAAATTATAAAGGAGTGCCGCGTTTTTTCTCTGGCAATTACAGAAGAAAACTCTGAAATACTGGAGGAGGAATTCTTCTTTATTAATGTCCCCAAGATAATAATTTAGCTGATATATTCGTGATTTTCAATCCAGAATTTCAACTGAATAAAAAATGTATAATAAGAGTAAACAACTATTGAACTATCGTCGTGATTTCTTTAAATGCTTTGTCTAGAGTAAAAGCTATTGTACTTCTCAATTTAATTCCGCATAGCAATTCAGAATATCATTATTCTTTACCTGCCTCGACGATCCACATGATTAAACCCTATAAAATTATGTGACAGGTGAAAAATGCTGCCCCCCAAAAATGTGACGCGCGAGGCGGACATCACACGACACAACCAACACAAAAATAACATAGCATTATAACTCACATCACACCCATCTACATCCATCTTCCCAAATGCTAATGTATTCCTCCAAGCACACCAACAAATGTCAAACCGCAACACCTAATTAATTGTAACATGTTATCTGCACCTTGATTCCTGTATAACAATATATCTGTACCTCAATTACCTGTACCGCAGTTTATCTATATGCATGTTCTTATCTAAATAGCTTGTTACTTTAATGTAATCTATTATGTCAACAGTATAATGTAATGACCTGATATGTAATCTTTTGTTTTTATACTCAATAAATGCCAGAAAAGGTTAGTGCAGCCGGGCAATACCATTTTTGTCTATGGCGATGTTGTGGTGCCTCCTGCACTTTTTCCTATCCTGTCCTGCCGCCTCAGCACTCTTCTAACTACACCACTGCCAGCGAAAGAAAGAATCAGAGAATGTTAGTGTTTTACTCAGGATTCTTTTCCTTGAAGTCGTGATCCTGTAACCAGATTAAAATATTGCAAGCAGATTCATTTTTAGGTTAATTAATTTTAGCAAACACTCGAGAACTATGTATCGAAATGAGGAGATAATTTCATGAAGGAGTATAGAAAGGTAACTAGCGCATATTTATGCTAATATATATGTGGTAAAAAGCATAGAATAGCCATGGAAACTATTTGAATTCTACAGTTTCAAATTATGTGTCAATATTTTTTTAACAATAACTGTTTTCCAATCGATATAATTAGTTCTTTGCCGATCTATGATTCCAAAATCTTTGATGTCTAATTCTTAATTCTTAATTCTAGTCTCGTTTAACTGGAAATTTGGTACTCGCTCTTCGCTGTAAACCCTGCGGCAGTTGATCAGCCCCTCGAATCCTTCTCAGTTGTCGGCATGAGTGAACGATTTATTTCCGGAGTTGTTGTTTTTATTCTAATTTCTTTTTTCTGACGCTCTCACATTATCATACTAATTACTTGCCAGCTTGGCCAGGGATTAATCCCCCCTGGGAAGAAGAGACTCAGAAATGAAATACTTTATTAATAACCACAAACTTCGTGGCGCGACGATTGTTTTGGACTTCTTCCCTTCGCCACCCCCTGCCGCATTTTATGTCTTCCCCTTCGTCCTTAAGGTGAGAAGGTTTTTACTCCGCTAAACTTTTCACACCTTCGTGGACTCAGAGGGCGGGAGGGGGCCGAAGTCAAGACAGATTGGCTTCCCCTGCGAAACCGAGAATCCATCTGTCACGTGACCATTCGGCCGACAGTTAATTTTTTCTTCTTCACTCCCCAACCTACAGACTTCAGAAGCGCATGCTCGATGTGGTTCTTACTGTTATTATTTCTGGAGTATTTTCCCCCCTCTTTTTACTGCGGTTGCCGTAGGCTGTGAAGAGATATTGCTCCGATGATAATTGTTTAAATACATTTTAAAAGCAAATGTTATGCTGACGTTGCTGCGGTTATATTTAGCATTTGCAATACATACAAAATATCTGCTTTTGTTATATTTCCCGATCACATTTTTTTATCTGTCAGATATACCCAAGTACTGAAAAAGTATTCCGTGGATTTATTAATTTGTATTCGAGGCAACAAGTTTGCCCTTTGACACAACATAATGTTATTAACTGCTTCACTGTCCTACGAAACTCAAATATGTGCTTATTTTTTATTCTGTGAAGATAAAATTTTCGCATCTAAATCTGACCTTAGAAACATTTCTTCTCCCCTTCACCAGCTGTCAAGACCCTGTTTAGAAAAATGCCTACTCATCTCCCTACCCAGGAGAAAAATCTCTTTTGTGTTCCTTGTCTCTTACTTGAAAATTAATAAAAACAATTCCTTAAAAGCACACTTTTAAATGAAAAGTTCCATTGCAATACCAGCTGAAGAGGGGTAGGAAATGCATTCCTATTAACTATATTTCTAAGAGAACCTACCTTTGTGCGATCTTGATACAATCTTGCTGTGGAGAGATCGTGACGAATTAAGATTTCAGTCACCTCTTTTCATTATTTCTGAGTTAAAGGGGGTGGGGAGAACTGGAAAACACGAAATGACAGAGTGTCTCTCGAGAGTAACGATTTAGGCCGCATTTAATCCCGAAGAGGTGCGACGTTGCTAACGTCTGAGGATAATTTTCAAATCGACGAGTCTCTCGGCGGGGGGGGGGGGGAGAACAGTGAAGTGGTTAACAATATCTTTGGTTACTTGGTTAATGAGTAAATAAATTTATCATTGATGAGCTTTAAGAATTTACACCGAAATTGGGTTGTTTCCGTTGACACATGCAGTATTTTGTGAAATTTTTTTTTTTTTTTTTTTTTTTTTTTTTTGTGAGAGGTTAAGTTTCTGTAAAAGATTAAGTACACTGTTGTAGTTAGTTTCTAACTGTCTCCACTGGTTCTATTGAACCGCAAAATGCTAGTTATGTGATTCTAGAGTTCTCACAATTCAGCTCTGCAATGTTAAAAAATGCTGTAAATGAATAAATTAATACCTTATCAGCTTAAATATAAGATGGCTTCTCATATACTGTAAACCCGCGTGCCTGAAGATGATATAAGATAGTTTTACATGTATAAGCTTGATATATTCAAGGTGTGATTAGAGACGAAGCAACCACGTGCTCAGGACATTAGATCCCTGGTCATCAACAGGAGATCATCACCATTAGAGTCAAGGTCCAGACACACGAACAAATGCTGCTTATTCATAGTGTCTGTTTTACAAATGGGGCATTGTCTATCGGTCTGTATGCCTATTCTACTGATATGTTCGGCTAAGCAGTCGTGCGCTGTATCCAGTCTGAAATTAGACGCAGCCTTTCTACGTGGCCTGCGACTGAACTCATTCCAATCATTCCTGATATTCTTCCTAAGTTTAGCCTTCGATCGATAGTTCTGTGTTGTAAACCGACATAAAATTCTATCGAATACTTCTTCTAAGGGAATCCAAAGGAATAAAACCCTGTCAATAAATAACCTCTTTGCCAAAAAATCTGATTTTTCATTACCATCCATATCTACGTGGGATGGTATCCACTGAAGTTTTGCAGTTTTACCTTTCCTATTTAGTTCCTTGATACATCGTTTTATTTTTGACACAAGAGAAGGCTCATAGTGGTGTTGAAGAGCTAGTGACTCTATGGCCGACTTCAATAAGAATGACCTTTGTAAAAAGCTCAATTCCAGATTTCAAATTAGACACAGCCAAAAAGACCGCATGAACTTCTGCATTTGTAAAATGTTAATCCACTAGGACATACTGTGAAAACAGTTTGCAATATGCACCTGCACCAGCAGCATTATTCATTCTAGAGTCATCTGTAAATACACCTATCCATTGTGATTCAGGATAGTTATTGTCCAATAGTAACAAGAGATTTGTTTTTAGAATAATATCTTGTGTGTCTTTTTTTTTTTCTATTTTCATCCAGTTTTAAATTATAGGGTATTTCCAAAAACTCCAACGGATCTACAAGTATATTAGTATAATCAACAGGAATATTCAGGTTTAAATCATCAAAAGGGCCTTCACAAATCTCGACTGGAGAAATCTGAGTTTTGAAGATGCCCACTATCGTCTAATCACTGAAAATTTTTAAGATTTTAATTGTGAAATTTTTTATGTCTTATTTTTTGATATTGTAAATATTTGAATTTTATTGGTACTTTTGAAGTGTTTATAAATTTTTGCTGATATAATTTTGTATTTAATGTTTTGTTTTTGGCGAGTGGCCTGAGGTAAATGGATTGATTTCCGATTAAAGCCATAAGAAATAACAGCACGTTCAAGGTGTTTTGCGAAAAATATAAATAAATAATTTAAATGCTATATTATAGCCAAATTATGTAGATATGTTTTCTTGTAATGTAAATTTGATACAACTGATGGATTATCTCAATAAATATTTTAGATACTGAACTGTGCATATAATAACTTTCGAAAGAGCATTTTCAATGATAGAAAAAAATCGTCTTACGTATTTAAAAAAATAAAATACACAAAAAATAAAAGAAAAAGGACAGGGTAAATAAAATTGTAAACATGAAATGTTATCCCTTTTTTCGTTCCCTTTAATTTTTAGAACTGTATTATTTGGTTTTGTTCACCGAAGCTCATATCTATACGTATTATTTCTGGTAATATTGTTCGTAAAGGAATGTTAGAAGGAAATTTTTTAAAAGGTCTTAATCTTGATGCTGATAGTTTGAATAGTTTTCACTTTACATTTAGTACCAAAGCTACTAGATGAAACGTGAAAACTGTCCAAATTATACTGCCCTATTGTAGCATCACATTTTCAAATGCTGAAAAACAGGGATTGTTTAGCCAAGAATGTAGTCATTTGGTCCTAGCTAGGGAAAATTTCTTTAGTTGACATAAACAGTTTTATTATTTTGCTTCTTTCTGATTGATTACAAGTGGCATAATTAAGTTGTTCGGGTGGGGGTTTCTCTTGATTTCTTTATCATTATGTCATGCTGCATATGTTAACATTCTTCGAAGCAATATTCTTTCACATTACTCTAGATGTGAACTTCAAGCGCCACGTAAAGTCGTTTATTTCTGAATTATATAGTTAGGTTTAATTTATTGAATCTAACAATATTATAAGCCCAGCAATGTCCAAGTAGTTAAAGCTACAAACACTGGTAATTCACATCGATTTCCTACTTCTGATGGTTAAATGCGTTGATTACATAGAGTTTCAGCAATGTGACGTAAATCCAGCCAGTTTCTCTTAGAAAGTGAATCCTTCCCCGAAGGCATCATTCGCTTTTAATGAGATATAGACTTTTCGTAGTTTAAAAACAAATATTAAACCAAAAATATCTGTTTTCATCTAGGCTGAGTGTTCGCCTCAGACTCGTAACCGTCACGTACTGGAGTCGAATCACACTAATTACTTTTAATTTTTCAAAAGTTTTAATATTCTTTTTTATCCTTGAAAATTTGAGTGCCATGCTGACTTTCTCTTTTATTTTTACTTAGCGTCTATTATATATTTTTTCCTAATGTTGTTTACTGTTTAATGTTTATTAGTGGAGATAGTTTATCAAAGGCACTCCAAAATAATTCATCATTCTTCCTTGGTCTGTAAAAACTGCCGTTGTTAGCTAAAACAGTCTAGTGTGGAGAGATTTCAAAATATTTTTTTTTAAAGAAAGAACACTATAAATGGCAGTACTGACGTGGCATTTAAATTGATACATAAAATGTATAATAAATTATTTTAGACTGAAGCTCTTAACTTATAGAAAGACACTGGCCAGTTTCTTGCATTGACAAGGGTACTCGCAATATGAACAGCTAAACACAGCTAGAAGCATAAAAAATGAAAAAGAGTACGTCAGAAAAAACTTGAATCTGATGGCATATTTACCTTTAGGCGATATTCAACTCTGCGGTACAATTAAGTCTTCTACATTTGTCAAGTCGCCTCTTTGGGGGACTTGATTTCGGAAGCTATTATTTTCCGATGAGAGTTGGCGCGCGCCTCATGCCAGCTTGTGGCCCGCGGGCTTTTCCGATCACGGGCCACGCCTTGGGACCTGGGTGGTCCTCGTCGCTGTCTAATAGGTTGCCCCGCCTTTTTTCTACGCCGCAGTTCAATCCTTTGCATCCTGATGCTGATGCGATGTCAAATCATATTCATTTTGTGCATTTCATTTTTCATCCTTAACCTTTACTCATTTAGGAAAGCTGACAGGATAGATGTTGCCTAAGTATAAGCAATAAATAATTCCAAATAATGGAATATGTTGGCAAGTTATCTTGATTTGCTTCTAAGAGAGCAACTGAAAGTGGGAATTCAAGGTTAAGTTTATATTGTTTTAGGGCTACTTTTAACTTCTTATCTTAATAATAATACGATCTTAATTATATAGAAAATTATAACCTTTGTTCTGGATTTCCTCATATGTCGTTGTTACTTATTTTCAAATCATGCTGTATGTAGTCAAATTATTGTCTTACTCAGAGACGACGCTAGAACCGGTGCTACCTGTGCGACTGCACCCGACGGCGGAATTTAGGGGCGGCAAATTTTGGAGAATTTAAGCAAGTACTGTTAGGCATAATTTGCAAGCCACGGCCATTGCACTGGGCCATTGCGCAAAATGTCTAGCTTTCGCACTGGTTTTAATTGCATTTAGAAATTACGACGTATAGAACTGTTAAAACAGATTCTAGGTACTAATGATCATTCTGCGCATTTCTTAAAGTTATCTGTTAAATTATTATAATGTGTAACATTTTGTATTGTTTTATAGTGTTCTATATTTTACCATAAGTTTGGTTTCAGTGGGCTCTTTTTTCGTCTCCATTAGCTGAAATTTTGCATTCTTAACAGATGGACTGTTCACATGCCATTAACTTCTATCTCTGCATGATCAGCAGTCATGCAGTGGCGGATTTAGGAAACGGTAGGCTCACCACACTTGATCTCTTGCGGGCCACCCATCTTAAAACAAAGGAATAGGTTACAATTTAAGAATTAATGGTTTAAGGGCCTCTTGGAACAATGTGCCCCTCCCAATTGCTACTTATGCAACCCCATAATTCCCCTCTGCAGTTGTCCATTGTAAACATTAGTCTATGTTCAATAATGCCTTCTCATCTGCCATCCCTAACCCTGGGATAGATTTGGTACCTGGTCGAATTATTTCTATTGTAAGTAATGAACTGAATGCTTCTAGTGGGTCCAACTGTCTAGCTTGTCACATACTACTACTTCAACTCAAGAACTTATATTTCTTCGGCTAGTAAATGCTATGCTGAAAGCTTTGATATAGCAACTGTCTGTCTAGTTAAATATTGTTGTAGCACGATAGCTGCTTCTCATTAATTAGATTGGCTCTCTATTCACACTAAGGTAAATGCTTCGAATGACACAACTGTGATTTCAGTGACATACTGCAGGGCGAGGCAGAGGTATGATTACAGATTATACCGTATCAAGTGATGACACTATCACCGCTAAGAAAAATAAGATAGTGATATTGCGAAGTCAAGTCTTCAAACTGAAGAACTGAAGAAAAATGGACAACGATATCAACCCGACTCAATTCATTGTCTCAAACTGTTAGCCATTACAAATGCTTCCACAAATCTTACCGATGTTGTTGCATCAGTGCTGTGCTAATCAGCTGTGTTCTCCACTTTTACATAACTGCCAGCAAACATGTTGCATTAAAATTGTATCTCTCCATTCTCAAGGATAAAAATCTCCATTCTCAAGTGGTCGTTTATCATGGGTAAAACAGCATCCATAACTAGATTTTAGTTTGCTCTATAAGACTATTAACTGCACATATCTCTGCGTAGTTTGCAAAAAAAAGGTATGGGAAGTTTCAATACGTAGTCGTACGTGCTTCAGCTGTAACTTACTACTGCACGTTATGACTTGACTAATGGTATAAGTTCTTGACTAATGGTATAAGTTGCGGCATGTGACTTATTGAAACGAAAAAATAAAGTTATAAGATTTGTATACCGTTTGCCATTTCTCAACGTATTATATCTACTAAAAAACGTATAACCCTACTTCTGATTCATTCTCTATTATATCTACTGCAACTACCATGCAGATGGATTACTTCCACAAACGCTAAACCGAACGCTTCGAGTGGGACAACTATATGACGAATGGCATAGAACTTATTTCTCCTAAACTTGCTATTGTTACTACTACTATGTACATATTTACTATCATATACTGTTCTTTTATTACGGGAGGGAAAGAAATGAAATAGATTGCTAATGTCAGTGCATCTTTAAAATTGATATTTTCATTTAACTTTGAGTATTATTGAAAGTAGCCGATGGATAGGTAACAGAAATTTGCATAATGTCGGTAAAAAGTGCCGAATGCCTTTCAATGCAAGAATTTCTAGTTTTTAGATGTATTTCTTTTCTGATCAATAGGCAAATATACTCAGCACACCAAAGATGAAAGCACAAGATAGTAGAATAATTTTGGTCTTAAGAAGATACATCTGTTTTAAATGGCTTTGAAATACAGTAGAGTATTTTTATATAATTAACGCCAATTTAATGCTAGCTTGAATTATGTCTTGTACTAAAACTAATGAAATTTTTGTTCTGTTTCAAAACTGATGATGGTATCGTTGTAATGAAAAATATTTACTTCGCCGTTGAAGAACTCGAAGGTTTATTTTAATTTTATAATGTTTTGCTCTTTCTCGCTTTCTTCTTTTGTTTTTGACATTCCTCAGTTTAGAAAAAGACAACACTCTTTAAATAATTTGCATACTCCGATGTATAAAGTCATTTTAGTAATCACCTTAAAAAATTATGTATCAGATATGCTTTTTAATTTATACAAATCATTGTTCTACATGTGAATTTTTTCCTGCTAATTTCGTTTATCATATTACATAAATAACATGATTATAAGCGTTATAAAAATGTAAAGCTTGAGAGAACTCATCAGTAAATTTTATTTTTATACGTACTATATTGGTTATTCGCCCCTGCGAGCCTTACGGCAAAATAAGCGTTCGGCGGGGAAGAAAAGCTGCGCCTCATTATATTGGTAATGGCATTTGCGCACAAGAAACAGAGACACTTGTTTACAAGAAACATTTATTGCTGGATGGATAATAGTAGTTTATACTGTTTAATGGTAGTTGGACACAAAACCACATCTTCTTCATCATCTTTTGATAACTTGGAACAATGACTTGGGTTATGAATTTGCTTTACAAAATTTTTAGCTACTAGGCTGCACAAATATAGTTTTTCACAAGATATATATATTATGTAAGGATTAATAAATACCTTAAGGAGTCAGGTACCTTTAAAATGTCAAAACATCCCTCAAATCCTTAGAGATATAAAAACTGCGTCGTCATCCACCCTCAATCTTTCAGTTTTGATTTAAATGCGTCGCCACGTTGTCTCTTTAGAATTTGTATTAACGAGTAACTGCTGATACCGAGAGATTGCGGATGATTTGCTTTTATATGTTTCAACAAGAGTGAAATTCGCAGTGTCGCTTGTTGTCCGTAACTCATTATAGCTGTTAAAAGATTTATGTTCCTGAAGATATGATATGCGGAAACACCATTTGAGCGGAACTGCCGTGTTCGGAAGTCACCATTTTAATACCGTATGGCCAAATACAAGATGGCCTCATATTTTGACCTACGTTTTGAAGATGTTTCACAATGAAAAGAAATATAAAATTTGTATTTATGAAATATTCAAATGAGAAGAAATCATATATCGAATACTCTTTGCGAATAGGATTGCCTGTCATGCTGGAGGTTTTTCAACAAGAAAGATACATACATGATTTTTAAAAAAAAGGTAAATGAGTGTAATAAAAAAAGATAAATATGTGCTATCATGCTTTAAGTGTTATTTTTCGTATAAAAAATTCAGGGATATGTTATAAAATATCTTAGTATATTTTTTAAATAAATATTAAGCTTCGCATAAAAGGAAATAATTGTTTTAGAACGAGTATTTTGAAGGAAAGATAACGTCTTATATGCCGCAAATGTAGGATAATAGATATGGCATATTTAGAACAAATTCAGATTTCTAGTTATTTGGAGAAATAAAACCCCCAGTTTTACTTTGCACTGCTTAACAATTTTGCAATGCAATAATTGCAAGATCTGTAAAACTCATTTGAAGCAATAGGGCTTCTTAAGATGAGAGGAAGAGCATTATTAAAATATCAGACTGTTCCGTGAATGATTCTGATGAAAGGTAGTTCTCGTTATAGAGCGATAATGAAATGGGCCTAATTACCCGATTTCCAATTCGTCAGCATTGCGAAGCCCGATGACTTTGTGGCGTGCCAGTGGCTGCATAGAAGGAAAGAAATTTCTCGAAATTAGAAAACATAACGGTCTCTGTACGGTTATCGTTTAGACCTAAAATATAGCTCGGCGTAAAGGAGGAGAGGAGGGAGGATTTCCTCCTCTCAGGCAGTAAAAGCCAATTTCATTTCAACCCCACGGAAGGATGACTTTGTGGAATACGCCGGGGCTGAAACTAATTTCACTCCGTCTTGATCTGTTTTTGCAGAATGCGGTGATTTTTGCCCCTGCTTATTGGCGAAATTTCTCTCTTCCTGCAAGATTCCGTGTAAAGTGTAACTCAAAGTATGATGGCAACAATCACTCGCGGAATGGGTTCTTTCTTTATAATATGCAAAACTTTTTAAGGAAAAAAAGTTCAATATGACCGCCACTGCCACCACCGCCTCACAATGCATCCGCACGCGACAGCCATAAAGGCTAGGCAAATGAGATCTGCAGTCTGCCAGGGCTAGGAGATTCGTTTGAGCAATTGGTGAATGAAATTCCTCAAGAATTTAGTTCTTTTTGCCTATTTTATTCCCAATGAAAATGGTGCAGAGGCGGTAAATAGGCGCCCCTATTTCCACAACAAATAAAATGAACAGAAAGAGCCAATGTTACTACACCTAAACATTTAAATTCGTCACGAAACTCGTCGGCAAGCTTCGCTAGTTAAATTTCACCTTCAGAGAAATTTTTCTGTCGAGTTCGTGCGCTAGGTAATCGCGGCGCAAATTCTGGATAAAATACCCTATTTTGCGGGTCAGGCTTAGAATGTTTCAGCTCTTCTCCCCTCCCCTAACTTTTTGATACAAAGATCATTTATCTTTGGGGCTCGTATTGCGTTAGACATCTTCATTACCAAGAAACACTAGAAACTTGGCGGGCTGAAGTGGATGGAAAAAATTCGGTTGCATAAAGAAGCTAGTGTACAGCCTTTTTTTGTTTATTACACCGAAGGGAGAACCTTTTACTTTTGATTAAAAAATGCTTCCGCATAAACGATTTAATGGCGTGATTTCTTGATTTGGTTTTTACCCTTTTGTGGCTTTTTCCTTCATTTTGGCCGCTGATTAAAGTATTTTGAAATAAGAAAACTCACCTTTTAAAATATTGCTCCATCACGATATGGCTTTTATGTGTTATTTCGCTACTGCTTGGCAGATACATTACACCAGATTGAACCGTTCCGAGGCGATAATTATTTTAAACCTACGATTATTCGCATTAAATGCATTATATTAAAAAGTAATTACCATTTGCTATTCTCGAACCGTGGGGGAAAATGTTTTCTCCGTTGGTCTGAAAACATCAAGAAAATTTCGTGCAGGAATAAGATGAAGCTGTAAATCAAAAGATAAAAATATTAAACATCTAGTTTGCAAAATCGCTCAGATGGTTATCCGAATAAGGACCCTAATAGATGGGGACATTTTAGCTAACGCCGCTTTAGATTTGCAACGTCATATTCAGGCTACTTTCTTTATTTTTCTTATAGCTACTGTACATTTTTTAACATTTGATATCTTTTGAGTTGTTTTAGTTGTCCATAACTGAATTATACCTAAGTTAGACTTCATCTGTACTTTTGCTTGCGCTTTAATGTCTGATATTTGCTATTGCAATTTGGGAAAACTTAGGGAAATATAAATTTGATGTTTTAAGGTCTAGTCATTTTTTACTTTTATGTATCTCAAACAAAAAACTGCATTAGAAATTTTCCTTCGCTATTACTTTACGAGAAATTTTTCTTATAGAATATTGTCAGCTATTTTTTCTTTCTTCGAACTGGTACAATTTTGTGTTAAATTTCGAATGCGGTGTAGTATTTTGTTTAAAAGCGAGTTTAAAATTCTTCGGAGTTTTAAAAGAGAGATATGCAAAAAATACGATAACGGCATTTTCAGAGCTCATTTATCGACGATAACATACAAAATACTATCACAGTGAAATAAAGTTTCCATAGCGTACTCATATGTAATGAAACTTGTTTATCTATAGCAAAACTTTTTTTTCTGAAAATTGAGTTAGTATGAATTTTAAAAGTTTTCCCAGTAGAGAATAAATAAAGCTAATTTTGAAAGTGGGAATCTTGTCAAGTTATAAATGGAAATCTTGGATTCCCACAATGAATTTCAATTGCTTAAAAATAAAAATATAATAAATAATAATAAAAAAGTAAATAAATTATAATATTGTATCAAAAATTTCCCCTCTGACAATTTTCAACTTCATTTGACTCTCAGAATTTAGATTTAAACTCCTCTTCACTGATATGACAGTTAAAAGACTACAAAAATATATGATATGATAGTTAAATGCTATATGATATGATGGTTAAATATATGATATGATAGTTCAAAGAGTACAAATTCCGAGCAAATCCTCGGCAAATATTAAATATTTCTGATCGTAATGCTTATTCTGAGAGCCTACCAGTGGCCGAGCGGTGAAATCGCTGAGCACTGATAGTTCGGTTCAGCGTTCGAATCCCGGCAAACGGGCTGGCTGCATGGGCGTTTTCGTGCTTTACCCCATGTGTAACGTGAATACGAGCCAGTTTTCCTTAGAAAGTCTTTCGCGAACGCATCCCTCCCTTTAGGCGAGATAGCCCCGAGTTCTTTGCCATAACGAAATGAACCAATAAGCCTATTCTGAAAATTTGTGATATATATCTTATGTTAATTAACCAGTTATTATGATTTAAGTCTTTACTATAACTTTTCCTTCCCACATTCTTACCATAATCCGAATTAACTTTGGGTATATAATAAGCTGAGAGTTTTGAATCTCTAGATAAAAACTTCGATAATCGCGTCTTGCTGTTAATATTTTACTCCAGCTGTGTTTAAAAATTATATTCCGCCTTTAGCATTCTCGTTAACCGATGTTTCAAGCACGCACCTGTAAAATATCTGAGACAGCTTGTTGTGACATCCGCAAGTAGTGCAGATTTCGTCAGTAGCACAACTTGTGCTTTTCTATTATATTAAGACTAAATAAAAGAAGGTTATTTTAAGCTTCTTCCATATTTTGTGAGTTTTTTAAGATGTAGCGATAACTCTCCATTTGTCTGGTAAGGTCTGCAGGATTTTAACTCCAGGTACAGGTGCGGCCCACCAGCGGCCGAGCGGTAAAGACGCTGAACACTGGTAGTTCGGTCTGAGGTTCGAATCCCGCGAACGGGCTGGCTGCATGGGCGTTTTCGTGGTTTTCCCCATGTGTAACGTGTATACGAGCCAGTTTCCCTTAGAAAGTCCTCCACGAAAGGCATCCCTCCCTTTAGGCAGATAGCCCTCGTGTGCTTTGCCATAATTAAATACACCACCACACCAGGTACAGGTGCAACAGAAAACATACAAAATGCCAGGTAAAATCTATCGGTAGAGAGCTCCATCATATGATTGATAGCAACAGAGATTACTTATTTAGTGCTTCCTCTCCTTAAAAAATAATATATTATTTTATATTTGCGAGGGTCTTAATTTTTACTTTAAACACATAATTCTTGTTTGCTTCTGGAAAGTACAATTATATTTTTTCTTACACCACACTTCAGTTGGTACTTACGTATTATCGCAACTACTTTAGTAGATATCGGCAAAGCTTTTGAATACACCAAACTCTTGTAACCACACGCAAAACAATTATTCAGGCAACCATGCGCATAACAAATATTCATTTCCCGACGTCGCCATTTTCGTATGCGTTCTTTTTTGCTGTATTCACATTCTAACGGCTTTTATAGAAAAAATATGATTATTTTTGTCTTAAACTCGATTTTAAAATTAATAGATGTAAGATTTTTATTATAATAGAAGAAAGAGGGGTGAAATTTTTCCAGGAATACATTATTTACTATTATTATAAATCACTAAAAGAACAATCCTTTGAATTCTTTCTGAAAACGGTAGTTACGAAATTTCTACCACGACAGAAACATAAACCGATTTGTAGTTAGGTTTACTGAGTGTCTTTGCGTATATGTCCTTGCATATATGGCTGAAACATATAATATGTGTGTCTGTAATATATATATATATTTTTTAAGTAATTGTTCTTTTTCACCCTCAAAATTCGCCAAACTGAGTCAAGATGGTTGCGATAATACGTAAGTACGCTTCAGTTTTGCACCTCAGCTTTAAACTTAAGGTTATATAACATATATAATACTTAAATGTACAAAGCGTATTTTTAATCGACCATTAGCTGCACATTAAATGGGTATTTTTCAATCAAGTAAGCTATTTGATTTCCAAAATTTTGGATTCATTCTCTTGTCTAATTGTATGCTACACTGCAGTCACAAATCTAAATTTAAAAGCAAATTTTAACATCCATATTGTATACATAAATATCTTTAAATACTTTTTCCAGTTGTAGAAATAAAAAACCACTGCAAGTGACAGGCATCAGCTTTCGGATAAGAGAAAAATTATATTATTAGTATACAAAAAAGATAAATGTTTTTCTCACTCAAATATAGTATTTTTTCAGTTACTCAAATTACCAGCTTCTGTTTTCTATTTCGCTGCTTCTCAATTTCAGTGTCACATCGACCGAAACTAAAAACTAAATGATAAACGTTGTTTTAAACAAAATTATTTGAACCGAATAGAAATATTCTTAATTATCCCATATACTCAGAACGGAAAGTGAACTTGCATCTTCTATCACTTAATAGAAAATTTTAAAAAAAATTATATATTTTTCATAAAGTGCTGATTTTTTTTTCACCCTTCTCCAGGTCTTTCTGAGTAAAAAAATAAAATAAAATAAAATAAAATAAATAATAATCGCTTATGTGATTAGCAATTTTTTCTTTCTGTCACCTAAAATAAGACTATTTTCTCCTCCTTCTAAAATGTTTTTACAGCCCCTTCAACAAGGCTTTTGAGTATTTTGATCCCCGATCCTAAAAATGTGTAGACATTAGCATTTAAATAAATTTTAAGGAAGAAATAGTGCAGCATACAACGATTAAAAAAAATATTCGTCTTTTTTGCTTTGAACTTTCAATCCACAATGACAAAGCTATGAAACAGCGATATTTCGTCTCGAGCTTGCTTTCTTAATCGTTAAACGGATATATGTAGTTTCCTTTTTTTTTTTTTTTTTTTTTTTTTTTTTTTTTTTTTTTTTTTTCCTTTACCCTCCAGTTTTACGTCTAGATGATACTCATAATATTAAACTTGTCATGATCAGTGGATATGAACTAGTTGATCTCGTATACAAAAATAGTAACCGAATCATTAAAAAGGCAGTTACCGCTTAGATCTCTCGACTTTTTTATATGTCTAGACTTTTATCGCCAATGGATTTTTTTTTCGCCCAAAGGAGCGTTAGACCAGAAGGGCTATTAATTTCGAAACGGCATTTTGAGTCGAATTATTAAAAACATTGAATCACGTTTCAAATTGTTGCCACCAAATATTATCGCCCTGTATTATATTTAAAGAAATTAAATAATGAAGAATCTGCGTGAATGTATATATGTTTCTCTCACTGTGAAAAAAACAACGCTACCTAGATTCATCAAATTTTGAATAACATAGTCTTCCACCCGAATATTGACATCTGGAAGCCGGGATTTCGGATTTGTTTCATTATCTATTTCATTTTTCGTAAAACTTTAACGAATTATTAATTGAAAAACTCAACGATTTCAAAGCAAGCAGTGGCAACACTGTACCGAATAAAATATTTTAATTTCCAGGGCGTCAGTCTATCTATCGAAAATTCTAAAGATACACTGTTATTTTTAGCCCAAAGGAGCATTCACCCAAATACTCTCGAAACGTGTATGTGTGTGTAAATGAAAAAAAAAACGCCTCTTTGGGCGTAATATAAAATATAAAAGCTTGAAATTTAATTATTTATTTATTAAGCTCAGAAGAGGCTAATAGTCTCGAAGTGGGATTTTGTCCAAGTGGAAATGGGTCGGTTCACTATAAACGGTGAATCACTTTTGTAATTGTTGCCATTAAATATTATCGCCCTGTGTTATTTTCATTGATGATCATACCGATTCAGATTCATTTATTAATGTCACGAAATAACAGTAAATATTGGAAGGGACCAGGCTATTGAACAGCATATTGCATACTAATCGTTCCAAGGCTGAGATGTTATGCTGACTATCTATGTTTTTCACAGCTTATGAATTTTCTTTGTTAACTTTCTCTTTATATAGCGCCACAAATAAAAATAAAAATAAAAAAATAAATATAAAATGTGGTCAGATAACTTCAGGTATAGAAAAGTCTCAGAAGGGGAACGGCCAGAGTGTTTTCGATATCATACAGTCGCTTCTTTATTGTTAATTAAACGGTTAACCACTGAGCCTGGAAATCATTTAGGTTGTAGTAATTCGTGTTTGCAAGTATAGCGTATGCTATCATGTATATTACAAGTTGCCTATCTCACCATGAAAAACAATTCGTTTTTTGAATTAGAGATTGGGATCAATTGCGTCAAGCTGTCTGTATGGCTGTCCTTTGCAAATTATAATCTGCTATCAAATTTCTAGCAATTCAGCAGTTGCGCACTCCAATAATCTTAATAGTTATTAAATTATTGAAATATAGATAAAAAGTTAGTAAATGGTTTGTGAAATATTAAAATTAAAGCAAAGTAAGCGCTACAGAAGGCAGGATAATTTAGTGAAAGGTAATTTTCGAAATGAGTATTGAACCTGTGCGTTACGTTTTGATTGATTTTTAAAAAGGCAAAGCAAACGATATCTAAATATTTACAAAGGATTTATTGGATTTATAGCAAACCTCAGTAAAACTATTTGTTTAAGGGAAGGAATGCTTTCGTAAAAAACTTGCTCGCAATCATATGGGAACACTACAAAAACGACAGCGCAGCTATTCCGTTCACCGGGATATATACTTGTAGGGGAATGATTTTTGAAGAAATGGATAGAGACTTTCTGCTTGAAGAAATGAGTTTATGTTTACATCAATGGCGTAGCTAGAACTTTTGGAGCGTGGGGTGGTGCCTGGGTTTGCTATTCTTCTTGATATACAGACAAATAACTAAAAAAATGTCAAAACTACAATGCAGGGAAATAAATTAACATTATATTATATGTTTATTTTTGTAGACAATCTTTAATTCCAACATTGTAAAATTGTATTATTATTATGCTAGTTTTCTTTTTTTTCTTTTTTTTTGGGGGGGGCGCAAAGTCATCGATGACATTTTAGAAGTCTTTTTTAATTGTTCTTATTGTAACACAGACAATAAAGACTTCTTAAATGTGTCTTAATTTTTATTAAGAAAACGTTTATCTCAACTAGCAGCACTTAGAGGAATGAAGAGGAAAATTTACACTTGTAATTACAACAAGTTGAACTTTGTTCTGGAGATTGAATTTTGCAATAAACTGCAAAAATTCGAAAGGACTTCTCTTGCACGTTCCTGTTTCCATTTCCCGAGCAATAACGGAAATAAAACTCTGAAATACTTTTTATCCTGGCGAGGAATTGGTACTTACTAATGTTACCGAGATCATAAGTTAGATAAAATTATTAATTTCCATTAAAAAGTTTCGACAAAATAAAAAAGTCATAACAAAAATATATAGCTGTTGAAATTACGTAATACGTTTCTTCGAATATTTTATCTGGTATAAAAACTCTTTTCTTCTCAAGTTAATTCCGTACGGCGATTTAGAATCTAATTATTATTCAACTGTCTTGAAGGCCCATCAGATTAATCCCTATAAAATAATGTTTCACTTAAAAAATGCTACTCCTGAAAATATGCCGCCTGAGGCAGACCGCCCTCTCTGCTCCCCTTTAGCCACGTCACTGGTTCACACTGAACACAAAGAAATCGCGAGAATGATCACAACTGTTTGGTTTTTAGGTATTCGAAGACTTACAAAATTATAAGTAAATTGTAATATTTAGTGATTTCATATTTTATTTACAAATAATTTAACATTATTATGTCAGTTACTAAAGATTTTGAACATTATATTTGCGGTTCATTGAATGTCTTTAATAAAAATTTATTTGTCTTAATTGTATAAAATCCTAATCGTTGTATGAACAACATTTAAGTTGCAGCAAGTGCGTAAGCTAATGTCGGAGGGCACATCATAAATGATAAAAAATAATCAAATTGAAAATATACATATGAATACAGAAGAATGTACAAAGCTGAATATGGGTAACAGCAATAAATACAGAGAGAGAGGGTTCCGCTGTACTCCTGTTGCTGTGGAAAACTTATATTGTGGACATGTTTGGGACAGGCTGCAGACATTTTTATAAAAATTAATAATTTTAAGTAATATTATAAAGTAATAACATTTGTGTCATTAGTTAAACGTCGAATTTTCTTTTTTTAATAGAAAGCCCTTGACGTCACTGCTAGAGAGTTGGCCAACAGACAAGATGAGAGTGATAGCTCCAGAAAAAGACTCGTCGACCTCAGCAGGGACTTCAAGAAGAACACACCAGAAGTACGTAAATTCAGTCCAGAATATATTGGTGCAGACATTTTGTGACTTCAACATACAAATAAATATTTAATGCACCTAAATATTAATTTTTAAATTAATACTGACTATATTAATTAATTAATCTGGTAAAGAACATAAAAGTATAGCATATAGTTTTAAAAAATTCAGTGTTTGACAAAATGTTTATTATTATTCTCAACCCCGTATTTGATTGATGTATTAGTGTTGCCTCTGTGGATTAAACTTTATTCCGTATTTTCCTGTGGTGCTAAAATGGCCGTAAATACTATTATTCCTAGTAATAGAATTCACGAACCAACAGGCATGCTCAGAACGACTTGTTTTTCTGGTAGGGGGAGAAAATTCTGTATGTCTGGCATTGTGCTGATACTTTTCATCCGCTGTTAAAGTTTAATTTTGCCAGTTATTATTCTAATAGTATGCTTCAGCTAATTTCAAGCGTGAACTTGCAGTAACTTTATCTTATTGGAGCATATTGTGATGCTTCGATTACTTTTCGAGTTATTTTGCGTGGCTTGCTGACTACAGTTTACTTAAAAGCAATCAACAACGAACTAAGTTCATGTTGAAAAACGTGTAGAGTAAATTTGCTATTTAATAATAATTGCTGCTCGTTTATATTATTAAATTAAAATAGTATTCATATCGGTGAAGAGTAATAACAAGCTTTTTTGGGGAAAAGGGTTTTATTCATTATTTTAATGTTTTTTGCTTAGTTTTGTTTAAATTAAATGACTTTTTTTGGTTACCTTCCTCAAACAAATAAGGTACTGAGTTGCTGATAAGGATATAACTAATTTTAATTAATTATAATATAACTAATTTTGTGGTTTAAGAACAACCACAAAAATTCAGAAAAGGTTTCGGTATCTCTTTCACGAAAGTAACTGTTAAATATGAAATGTATTTACTGTATGAGGTTTAATATCTTTTACAACTGTGAAATGTGGCGTAATGTTTTTGTTAGACTTAAGGCGACATATCACTAGAAAGTTGAGAAAGGTGTAAAAGACCTTTTTATTTTAAACTCAGATGAAAAGAATGCATTCCTGTGTTAACAAATTCGTCAACACTATGTTGAGGACTTAAATTTAAATTAAAGCTAAATTTAAATATGTAACAGCCAAAGGCTGCAGAGAGCAATTTATTCGCAAAGTTGGTTCGGACTACACCGGAGTAAATTTAAACTACCAGCAAGAAGCAACGCCGAAGACAGGAACTCTTTTACCTAGAATACCAAAACTAGTAACGGGGCCTTCAGACCGTACAACACGCTCTGTCTAAAACAATCTCACACGCTCACTTTCTTGCAACTGAAAAATGACAGTAAAGATTCCAAATATAAAATAACTGTTATATAAATTAAATAAACCTCGCAGCCTTGCCTACTTTTCTGAATTCAAGTTATAAATAGCTTTAAAGTATTTATATGTGTAGCTAAACTATTCTAGTATCATTATGTTCGCTATTCTACAGAAGAAAAATCAGTCATATTTTATTTGGAATAAATAATGGTATAATAATATCGAATAAATAATAAAGTAAACATAATATGTAAAACAGATTTACTAACAGTGTACTTCATAATGAAATATTTTCTGGTAGCTTTTTGTAATTGTTACTCCATGTTTATTTAGGAGGATCTTCGTTCTGCTTTCGTAAAGAAATACAAATCGGTGATCAGTAGTTAAATAACAAATTGAAAAATTATTAATTCCTAGTAAAGAAATCTGTGTGGTTCAACGCAAGTATGTTTAATCAAGTTATGTCAGCCTTTTGTTCATCGAAATAGTAAATTATCATTAAAAAATAATTTTTAAAATGTAATTTAAGAACTCTTTTAGAAGCCATAAGACTTTTTTTGCCTTCTTAACTATACCCTGGATTTGTAGAATAAAGTTGCTAGTCAACGATGAAGCTTTTATACTTCTTTTATAAAAGCAAGCATAATTTTTCAGTTATAAGAATAAAACAAAATACATTTAATTTCTTTTAAATTCATGCAAATTTTTTATTGAGGCATTGAAATGCTTCTTTGAGAAATGGAAATCCATTATTTCAATCTCTGTCAGTCTTTCAGTCTTTTTTTTAATCCTATGCAAGTCTGTATATCAATGAGTGTCTAACAAAGGACTGGGTGGTAGAGCTGCGCTTCTTGAACGATTCCTTCGGATGTTCCATTCCCTGACAAGTGGAAGAAAGATCACCATCCCGAGTCGATTCAGTCATTAACATCCCAGACCGGAAATTTGGTTTGTTTAAACTAGAGGGAGTAGGAGCATTAGAAATTTATAGCTGGGCACGAAGCCATGCATGATTTGCCAAATCCGGTTCGCCGTGCAACTTTTAACCGGAATACTGCATACCAATGAATGGCGGGATGAATAGTCGCTCAGCGCAGGAAGACACGAGGAACGGACTTCGATTGTAGTCAGTGTCATCGGTGCGTGGTATTACCACGTGTGTTAATGATCTATGGGGGCCTTTCCCGTTTTGTGCTGCCTCCCTTCATGGCCTCTTGCTCGGTTGCATTCATTTCTGAGATCAGACTGTCCCCCCTCCCACCCAACACCAACAACCACCCCTTTCGCGCCCAAAGACTTTCTCTTCGTCCTCACCACTGCGCCACTCTTGCAGCAACTAGGACCTCTTCATTTCGGAGCCAATGGGTTTTCACCAGGTCATTCTCTCGAGTTGAGTCCCTCGGAGTCATTTATTGCTTTCCGTGCGAGTTGTCCTTTTGTCTTCGGGCCCGAACATGGCCGCCGTCGAGCTGTCGCCGGCCATCGGCAAGTCAGCGAAAACATTTAATTACTCTCTCGCACAATAGTTGACGATGTTTTATTCATCAAGCGATGGATTCTTGGGAAGAGTTCTCTCTCACTTTCCATTGCTCTCGTTCTGTCTGCCTGCCTGTTCCTCTCTTTTAAAACTCTACTTCGCCGGCTGTTTCGTTATGATGATCCAGTGACGCGAAAGCGTGTTTCCATGTCCGAGAATAATAGCCTGTTATCCATCCCCGCCCACCTCTGACTCCTAGTCTTGGTCTCACTTGGTGCAGGTAAAAGAAAACATTGTCTCTTCACATGCAGTGGATTAGCACGGAGAGTGAATAATGTCGATAGAAATTCGGGGGACGCGAAATTATGTTGTCTAGATGAGGGAACTGGGGAGGGAATGTTAAAACAGCTCAAGCTACGAAGGCGAAGGAATATCTCGTTACAGGGGAAATGCCACTCCTTCAAGCAGAGGAAGAATATCAGCATAAATGACGGAAATTGCACTTTATTGCTCGTTTAGAAGGAATAGCTCATTAGCGTTTTCTTTCTAAATTCGCAACTTATTGCTCCGTAGATGCATTTGATGCAAAAAGGAAAGCAAAGCGGAGCTGAGCGATAAAATGAAGCTGATAGAAATAATCAATCTGGGCTGTTAAAGTTTGATATTTACAATTTATGCGGTATTTCTCAAGTTTTACTGTACGTTTCCAGTGACTGTACAGACACGTCATATATAACATTTATCAGCATATAGTCGTGTTTCATGTTATTTGTTTTTATAATATATATTTTGAAGTTAGATTACATTCTGCCAAAATCCGTAAGTAAATTCCGGAAATCAATCCGAAAATTTTGGCCTCATTTATTTCTAGATTTTTTTTATTATTTCCCATGAACTCTTCAAGAATACTCAACTAAGCTGTCTTGAGTGTTAGTTTTAAAGCTTTCTACTTTTCATGCATTTTAATTCCCCATCACAATAAGGTTCCATAAAGTAAAATTATTATTTGTAATCCTTTTTGAAGCAGCCTTAGATTTCAAAGGCGAACGCTGCTTTTATATCTATCTGTGTGTGTGGAAATCCTATTAGTTACAAGATTACACTTTTTTAAGCTGCGTCAACGTATGGTGCCTCTATTTAACTTGAAATTCTTGTGTATCTCTAAGATCAGCTTGCAAATATGTGCAAGTCGTAACAGGTATGAAAAAGATCCCTTCACACGAGTTTTCATGAAGAGAGTGAAGTACAATTCATTCATACAGAAACACTGAGTAAACTCAGATTAGCTTTAGGCTTCTAACTGACTACTGAGGTCTTGACTTAAAACTATTACAAGATCATAGGCCACTGAACTGGGCCTTAAATATAAAATAAAACTTAACGTCGATAAATTCACAATTCAGTGTAATGTAATATGAATCGCAATTTCTTAGCGAATTCTAAAGTATTTAAAATTTCTATCAGAACTTATTATTTGGACGGCTGTTCGACTGGACTCTTCAGCACAGGCACCGTTATCATCAGCTATTCGCCAAACCGAAGAATTTAAATACCGAGCTTACTTCCTTTTCACATTCTGTACGGTTCCGAATATGTCTCTTTTACACATCAACGTTTGCCACTTAAAATCTTCGTAACTTTTTGGAAACAGCGAGTTGCTTGACTGAAATGCAAAAGAACAGTAAAGATGCAAATTAAAATAACTTTTTAGTTCTCACAACTTGTATCTTTGATAATTTAGTACGTCTGCTTAATACTACTGTTGCTTTTCCTGATTAAGCAATCCCAAATATCCGAAAACTTTTAATAGCAATCGGTCAAAAACGTAATTAGTTGCAAAAAATGATCCTGAAATTATTAAATATATGAACAATTTATATGACAGTGAACTTACAAAATATGGTAACGCAGTTAGCTCATAAATGTATGAAAATATGTCCTTACCCCAAAGAAAGTGAATTTTTTAGTTACCATTCTATTCACCTAGATGATGCTGATTTTTTTGAATCAATTTTAACGTCAATATATGCGAAAGAACATTACTTCTAACCTCAAATAAGTAAAACATTGAATTTTATAATAGTCATGGAAAATGGAGGATCACTTTCTGTCCAAAATGCCTGAAACGCTCCATTTCCCATGATTATGGACATTCAGTAAGCAATGATTCCGTCCCTGCAGCATACTTTGAGTACTAATACTCTTAACAGGTCGCCCAAACGGTATAGTAGCGTCGCTGACTGCGGTGCCGAAGGGCCCGTGTTCGAATCTCGAAGAAGGCATGGATGTTTGTAAATGTATAGTGCCCGTGTGGCATGGGGGACTATAAATATGCAGTGAGCCAAAAGTCCTCTCGAGGAGTTGATGGTAGAGAAAGAAGGGTGGGTTTTTCTAAGGGTCTCTGACCCCTCTGACCCGTCCCTCCGAAGTTATCCCTATCAAAGTTGGGGATGGAACTGTGCTAAATCGTACTGTCACCTGTAAGGTGCTCAAGGCTATTACCAACGACAGGCGTAAACCTGCGCTCCTTGCCACGAAAAATTTCGTGGGCTTGGGCTGACTATAGGTCAGACAAGTGAGCAATAGCAATAACAATACAATTAACAGACAGCTGCAGGCCGCTAAATTACAGAAATTCAGATTGTTGCAACTGGTTCTAATACCACAACAACGTCGCTGCAAACTGTAATGGTGCCTCGAGAAAGCATAAAGCTGGAGCTTGTAGTCTTTAGTAATGGAATCTCATTTCTTTGTTATCTGTACGGAATTTTCATAACGAAAAGTTAAAACTAGTCTGCCATAGTGGTAATAATACACATAAACTACGTTTGTTCTTACAGTTTTCTCTGTAGTTTTTAGTTGATCTTACGTTAATTTTTTTTATCCTAAGATCATACGTAAAATAAGCAAAATTAAGCAAGAATTTTTTTTCTTGTCTTACAATTTTAGCTTAGTATTAGGTAGAGATGTGAAGATAGAGTTAAATTAAGAAAGCAGGTATCATAAAAGAAATGAGGGAATTGGAATCAAGCTTCATTTATTTATTTATTTTAATATCGCTAAATCAGAGTTCCAAAAAATGAGAATTTCTCGCATTATTTTAATACCATTTCTTTGGATTCATTATTTTTTTCTGCCCTTTAGGGAAATCTTTCACGGCTCTGTGCCCCTCTCTTTTACTCGAATCGCCTCTCTAATGGATCCGCTTGTCTGCCGTCAATGAAAACATATTTTCGCATCGCAACTTCGCGCTCGAATAAATGCGGCGATGCATGAAAGCTGTAAAAATCCTTTTTCTGGGAGGGGACAATGGGGGGACGGAAAAAATTAAGCAGGATGGAAATCAAAAAGTGTTAAGAGAAGGGTAAAAAACAGTGGGCAGAAGGAAGCTTTTTTTTTTTTTTTTTTTACTTAGGGCAAAAAATTTCTTTTACCTTTATTTTAATTGGTGGGGGTGGCAACAGAGGGTTTCTTCGCCTGATTTGCGTGACGAAGCATTAAGATTTTAATAGCATCAGATATGCTTAAGTGCTCATTGATTGGCAGAATTGTCCACACGTTTTATTCTTTTCATTGTTCCGGAAATAAACAATTTTAAAATGAAAAAAAAATGCTCCTTTTATTAAGCAGTAACGGATAGCGTTAGGACAGACATCAAATAATAACTTTTATTTAAAACTTCATAGCTGAGGGTTTCGAAGACTGAGCTAAAAGTGCCTGATAGAAATTTCTTTTTGTTAGCTGTGTTATTGCTATTTCTTGCCCATCTTTTATAACAGACTACCGATATTCTATAAAACATATTTTTGGGTACATGGTAATAATAATTATAACATAGAGTTTAACGTTATTCAGCATTTTTGTTGTTTGAATATATTTATTTAAACGTTCTTTTCTGTCATTCTATCGAGTATTTCATGCTGAATGCAAGTCAAAAGTTTGGTGTAAATTAAGAAAAAAATTGCAAAAATTGTCGACATCTTCTACGAACATATTTTATCTCATGTCATATATGTACACATTGAATCATACATTGGAAGGGACTTTCGTTCTTAATCAGCTTTATGCTGAAATTTTAAATTAGTTAGTTGCATGCTGCTAGCCGTATTCTGAAATCTTAAACTGTCATCCTTTAAATATTCTTTTACTCTGAACAACGATTTTCTCGTGACCTGTTAAAATAGCCCACCACAAAATATACCCATGATAAATTAACTTTAAAAAAAACACTTTATGCCAATATTGACTTCTAATATCAGTCGACACAATCACATTCACCTTTAATATCTAAAAATAAATAAAAATATTGCCACCGAGACAGTATAGTGATACGGAAGCCTACTGCGAATCAGGTTCGAATCCCGGCGAAGGCATGGATGCTTGTAAATGTATAATGTCTTTGCATGGAGGACTCTAAATATATAGCCCCCCGAAAGTCTTCTCGTGAGGCTTGGTGGTAGAGGAGCCGTGTGGAAGACACCTCGACCACCCCCCAGGGTGCTGTCCTTCAAAACTGGGCTGGAAATAGAAGACAGACCTGAGGCTCTGGAAACCAATCTTCCATGCAATATGGACTACAACAAGAACAAATAAAAATATTTTCTATATACTCTATATGTACTTTTTAAAATAAAAACGTATAAAGTCATATAAGACCAGAAAAAACAACAAAATCAATTATTATCGGCACTCATGTTTCAAGATTGTTACGATACATAAATACTAAGATATTTTTTTCGTAAAGCATGTAAGTCTTCTTTCGTAAATTATTTAACAATTGTAATTTAAAATATAGGAGAGAGGATACAAACGTTTTTACGCCATGGTAACCTGTATGCGGAAATTATTACTATTGCACTCTACATGAAACTAAGTCGCCTATCGATGGCGATTTAGAAGTTCGTGTGGACGCAATCGTTCAGATGTTAAGAGAATCAGAAAAATTTTAAAGAAACTGGTAGTACTAATGACGTTCCAAAAAAGGGCAGTCCTACTGTGTGTCAGACTTTGTCTTAAATCGGAGAGAGGGCATATCAAAGGCCGAGTCTTTGTCACGCCAGCTTGTGATATTGATGTTCCACGGCAAATGTTGGGAGAACTGGAATACTGATTTGACCTTCTCGAAGCTACTAAGGGAACCTACGTTGAAATTTACTGACTTTGTTCTGTTCATAGAAGTATCTTAATTACTGTATTTACATTTCCAGGGTGACGGAAATATAAACTGTTTTCAAAAGTGAGCATTAAATTATGCGTAATAAATGGCTACACCACTCACTTCATGACAGTACATGGCTCCATTCCGAGGTACCTAAAGCGCTTTCGTTTTAGGGTCAACTGATATTTATAGTAGTGGTGAGGTGGGAGATCCAGACCACTATCTTTTCGACTATCAACACACTAAGCATATGTACTTGTACAAGTACCTTAACAAGTGGAAACAACTGACTCGTCTCGACAGGCAATTTAATTGAAAAACAGAACTGTTAAATTCCTACAGAACTCTATATAATACGCTAATTGGAATACTTCTGATGCACCTCTTGTTCCTAATTTGTTTTGAAGCTGGTATTAAACACAAGTACAGACTAAACAAGTTACATTTTAAATTCCTTTTAGACTTAAATTTTTGGGGGAAAGGGGAGAGGGGTAAGTGTGCACTGTTTTCTGCAATACTTTATAATCCTCTGTTTATAATTGCAGCAGTGCAATCATTTTATGCTTGCTTTATAATTTACATGAATTATTATGCTATGTTTTATGTATATTATCATTTGCATTATTCTGTGTATTATTATGTTATTTGCAATATTATGTGTGCACTGTTTTGTACGTCGTTCCTTTATAATTTATGTTATCATTACATATAGACGGTTTTGCACTCCATTCCTTTAAAATTTGCATATTATTATTATGTCATATTTATTAGATGATGTTCATTTTTGTATTCTTCCTAATAATTACTATGAAAAATGCCTATGAATGCAACACCTGCAAATCTATCCAGATTTCGGAAATTCGAACACTTCAGCACTATACTAGGTTATAATTAGCTGGAGCATAAATGAAAGAAGCAAGGTGAACTCACATGTTTGAGAAGTTCCTTAAGTGTGAAACCCTACGTCCGGGTAGCTAAATGAAGAAAGAGTTTAAAATAATAAATATCATTAAAATATAAATGTAAAACGGATGAAATACTAAGACAAAAATGCAAACATAAACTGAATGAAAATAAAAATAATCAAGGGGATACGACTTCCCAATAAATTGGAAACTGATTTCGACCTCGGTTTCGATTAAATATTTTTCAGAATTCTAGGTCTTAATAATACAGATTACTACTAGAAATAATTTTTACCTCGGAATCTAAAGTTGTACAGTTGTATAGTTGTTCTACTACTAATTTGGACCTCAGAATTTTGTTCTACTACTAATTTGGACCTCAGAATTAGTAGCTTACTACTACTAATTCGGACCTTGGAATTTAAATTATACATATTACTACAACTAATTCGGATCTTTTCATACTAATTTCGACCTCGGTTTCGACTAAATATTTCGTAGAATCTGATATCTTAATAATACAGATTATTACTACAAATAATTTTGACAATGGAATCTGAATTATACAGCTTACTACTGATAATTTGAACCTCAAAATAAGTTATATAAGAACTACTTCTAATTCGGATCCTTTTTTACTGATTAAGACTCGGTTTCTGATACTTCGTAGAAATTGAGGATTTAATTATACGCATTAGTGCTAATAATAATTTGGAGTCTAAGTGATACAGATTATTACTAATAATTTATCCTTCCGTTTCGACGAAATACGGCATAGAAACCAAGATCTAAATTATGCAGATTACTACTACTAATTTGAACATCAGAATCTAAATTATATATATTACTATTACTAATTTGGACCTATATAAGAACTACTTCTAATTCGGACCCTTTTTTACTGATTAAGACTCGGTTTCTGATACTTCGTAGAAATTGAGGATTTAATTATACGCATTAGTGCTAATAATAATTTGGAGTCTAAGTGATACAGATTATTACTAATAATTTATCCTTCCGTTTCGACGAAATACGGCATAGAAACCAAGATCTAAATTATGCAGATTACTACTACTAATTTGAACATCAGAATCTAAATTATATATATTACTATTACTAATTTGGACCTCTTCGTACTAATTTCGACCTCGGTTTCGACTTTGTAGAATATGAGGTCTTAATAATACAGATTACTACTATAAAAGATTTTGACCTTGGAATCTACTTTTTACAGATTACTTCTTTAAATTTGGATCTCAGAATAAGTAATATCGACCATTACTGCTACTTCGGACCTCTTCCTTAAAAGTGCTCGGTTTCGATCCTTAAAAGTGCTGTATTACCCATCAGTTTTAATAAATACGTTGTTTTATTGAAAAAAAGCCGTTTTTAGGGAAATCTGTTGTTGAAATAAAATGTTTGTTCATTCCATAGGCCAGATTCACCTCTTATTATTATTAATTACCCAAGCACCGTATATCAAAATAAAATATCCACGGTTAGTATTTAAAAAACTAACAAATTGATCAACAAAAACTAAGATTGGAACATTTTGAAATAATTAATTACTCTTAAGAAAAACACCAAAGTGGGCTAAAATTACTTTACCGAGATGTCTATATTTAACGTTTTCATGGGAATCAATTAATAGCACTACACTGGAGGAATCTGAACCTAACAGAAAGATTAGAAGCAAAACCAGTTACTTCATGTTAATTTTTGGACCTATGGCTTTAATTTCCATTTTCCTTTCAGAATATAAATTTCTATAGCTCGTGTGATATTCAGTGAAGCAGAAAGCCATAACTATTTAAAGGAAGGTTTTAGAGGGTAGAACTAGAGCGTGTTCTGTCTGCTTGAAGCCACGTTGCTAGTTTTATTCTCTTACAAATTAGTAGTAGTATTCTGCAGCGTTGAGTTATACTGCCATTAGGCTTGTTACGCCGACCTTAGGTCAGAGCCAGACTGCGTTTTATTCAAATTGTGAAGCCGTTAGGCTAACTTACTTTTTTAGTTTCAGCCCATTCATTATCTTTGAATTATGCTAATTAAATTAATAGTAAAGGGGTGGTGGCCACGTCCTCTGACACTATCACTGTCATTATCTTTGAATTAGGCCATAACTGTTGGATTCTGTAACCACTAGCTGGTGCCGTCTGTTAACCTTTATTTGAGTTGATAAAAGAGTCCTTTACAACCTTTCCCTGTCTCTGTAGTACTAACAAATCATAGAGAAAATTCACATATTATCTTTTAGAGTTTGGTCTAGTTTTTGCTACCTAAGAACACCAAACTCTACAAAATATTATCTGAGAGCTTGTATTTTAAACGGAACCTTGCAACCTGAATTGTATCACATTGAGCTTGAATCTTATGTTTAATTTTATAACTTTGTGTCGACTTACTTCGAATATATATAACTTCCGTCTGCTTTTTAACAACGCATTTCAAAGTTATATAGTAAACTCTTTCCCTTCATCACGTAAAAGAGAAATCATAGGATGACAAAAAAAAAAAAAAAAAAAAGTCGTAAAACGTGATTTTTACTAAGAAGAATCACAACATTTATTAGGAAACGATCTTCCAATGGAACACACGTCAAAATAAAAACAAAATAGATAATATTTGATCACGTCCGTTAAGAAAACATAACCATGAATCATGAAATGAAATTAATTGTATTGCATTGAACGAAAGAATACTTTTTAATTAATAGGATATTGTTTTTATACGGTTCCGTGTGAAGATAACAGTGAGCCATAAATAAAGCACGCAATTAGCTTTAATTAGTCTTTATTATCCGAAGCTCGATAGAGCTCCGAAGTGTAGTGATTAGAATTCAGAAGCAGCGTGAAGGAATTGAATGTTTTTTACTCGGGCAATCCAGTAAGAATTGAAGACCAGACGTACGAGCAACTATTGTAATTGGTATTTCTTTTGTTTATTCTCCAAGGATGTGTGCAGGAATAGAAAGTTGAATTGTTTTTCTGTTCAGTCTTTCGAATTTTCGTATAAGTTACGTGTACCGCAACAGAAATCGAATGAAAGGAAGGGGAAAAAAGTTTTTCTAATGCTAAAGAATACACGAAAATGACCAAATTGATGAAGAATTTTTTAACCTTTTCTCCCCGCGCGGCACTACACGGAAATTTTACCGTGTAGCACGTTCCGAATTAATACACCTCGACGTGAAATCATTCAACTTTTGGAATAACTCGTTAGCATCGAACAGAAATATTTTTGATCCCTTTTAAGGTTTTTTTTATCTAGTTTTTTGGGGGGGTTCCCTGCCACGAAGAAAATCATAATCCGCGGCGATTCTTACAAGACGAAAGTCGCTGTAATTTGTTTCCCAGCAAAACTCGAGATTTTTCTCAATCAGGTGCTTTACGAAAGGGTTGTTGGAAAGCTCGAATTAAGGCATTCCAATCTGGGTATGGATGGGGAGGGAGTGTATGCGAGGAAGCAGGGAGGAAGAAGTTGGAAGTTTGGAGATTCATTAATGTCAAAAAGGACCCTGAGATTGCTCACCTTCCAAAATCATCCGCAAAGCAAGAACTCATCTTGGAGTATTGATCAGAAAATTCGGCAAGGTTTAAATTAAAGAATCTCTCCGGAGAAAAGAGTTCTACCCGCACTGAGAGAGGGAAACGTAATCCCCTTCCTACCCCCTTCCCCCCTACGTATAAGTTCATTACCAAGCGAAAGACACGGGGGTGAGCCGAGAGGGGGGCGCTGTAATCTACCGAAATGACAGCTGGAATTAAAATTACGCGAAACGTCACCTTTTACGTTCGACTTTGCTGCTTTATTTATTTTTTTCTTTGCATTCTCTTTTTTTTTCTTGGTTTTCCCGCGATTTTTTTTTCGCCACCTCGCTTTTCGCGACGTTCTACGTGTTGGTAATGTCGGTCGAATATGGAAGATTAAAAACTAATTGTCGCACGAACCAGTTTACGCTGCTGTGATTGGAGAAAATACGACGGCGAGCGATAATTAGGGGGAAAAAATGATTAATATGGCAAAGAAATTTGTCCGAAAAAGTTTCGAGGAGGGCTGTTCATGACATTCCTTATACGTCCTTCCTTAAGCCACGTGATTTGCCCGTTGTTTCGGTTCGCGCGTTTTCTGCATCGTTTGGCTTTAGAGAAAAATATTTCTCGCTTCATTTTTTTTGCTCCTGTCTGTTCTTCGACTTTTTTTATCATTCTTCTTTTTCTTTTCATTTATGACTTCGAGAGTGACAAGACCAAGAAGAGAGGAGCTTTTTATATTTGTTTTCCTTTTTTCCCCTTGCCTTTTTGTTCTGTTAGGCTACAAGGTTCAAAATATTAATCATTTTTTATTATTCTACAGTTGTATAGCTGTCATTCCGCCCTGAGGTTTTTTAGGTCCCCTTTTTTAGAAATTCTGCGGAGTTACACCTGTTCTTGAGACATGAAATAGTTGCCCAGCGTAATAAAACGGCTGAAGAAAGTGACTTACTGGAGGCAAAAAGCCGTGTAAACTCAAAGACTGACGTGTTTAAAGCCGTATCATTCTTTAATTAATTTCTCAGTGGTTTTTCAATCCAGATTTTTTTCTCTTTTTTTTCACACATTTTTCGAACTTAAAAATTCTAAGGAGTCTTTAAATAAAGTGTCTTGAGTTCGAATTATTCAGAATTTAACTCTTGATCTTCGATACAGTACTTTTCAAAACCTGAATTTAACAGAGACGTAAAACTGCAGCAGAACATAATAAAGTTATGCCTAATGGAAAAGTTTTATTAAAATTTATATCTGAACTCATAAAAAGAATGAAGCGGCCGTAAATTTTGTAAACAAGCAATTTATAACCCAAATAGTACATACACTGTTTCGAGGTTTGTCTGCATGTAAATAAGTTTAGTAAAATTATATTTAAATTGCAGAATTTCTTACATAATGTAACATCAAAGGCCTCCGAAATTGAAGATTTGCCGGTAAGTCCATTTAACATTAAAGTAAATGGCTATCTCGCCAATTGGTGTCAAGTCACCAAATATGGCGAGCATTTGGCGACATGTTAGTCCGATCCCTGTATAAATGTAACTAGTCCGATGTCTATGCAACTCTAACTGTATCCTACCCTATGTTAACTGTAACTGTGTATACCTTCCAGCAATTTTGAGAAATCAAAGGTACTAGAAACTTCTCTTCGGCCAGAGGAAAACCGTATAAGTCCGCGAAGAGCATCAATTCTCAGTTTAATTCATATTTTAGTTCGGAGTTTAGCTCAGCTTACGTTAGCTTACGTTTGAGGCATTTTATATTGTCTTGTGTTTAAGTTCTTAGTAATTTGAAGTGGAAACTAATGATTGTGCTCTGCCACCCCGAGAAGAGCTGTACGAGTACTTTTGTGAGAAGTTCCAGAATTGTAAAATGCTTCTTTTGGAAAAGCAAATTTTATCAAGCTATCATGGGTTCTGAATGCATTCAATCCATTACGAACCCGTATGCACGTAACAATACTCAAATAGCAGTAGAATTGTTTTTCATTGTCTAAGTCAAACACTCAATACAGTAGGCGCTGCTTAATGTGATCGCGATTAATATTATCTTTGATATTATTGCATTATCGAAGTCCTGTACGTTTGTATCCAAAAACATGGAAAGTACTTCAGTTATTGTGATCTACAGTTCGATTAATGTGATCAAAATATTATAGAATAAGTCTTTAAACTGAAGTACGAGTAAATTTGCCAAATAAAGTCAAAATTCATTTTAAAATTGGCGAATGACCGACAAGTAAGGAATTAAGTCGCCAAATAGCTCGGTTTAAATTTCAGTTAACCATTTAACACATTTACTGTGAGACATTCTGAATATTAACCTATTTTTAATTTTTTTAAATTTATCTTTAAATATAAGGAGGGTTTTATATTTGGCGGAAGAGGGTCTTGTTTTCAAATAAGTATGATATTATCAATTCACTTAAGACTTTTCATTATTATAATAGGTTTTAAATTTAAAAAAAATAATGAAATCTTCCAGGAATGTTTGCGCATTTTTCATGCAGAATAGAGCCACCTACGTTTCCAATTATTGTAATTTGCTTTCCATTGTTGAATACATTTGTGATCCTGTTTTATGTATTCATAAGTTTGCTAAGGTATTTATGCTGCTATAAGAAGATCTTGCATGTTCCATTCATCATTAGCTCTCTCTTGCGGAAGTTACGCGAAATTTGCTTCGAGTGCTTCGTGGGAACAAGGCGGCTTGACCTCTTTTGCCCGTAACCGAGACTGCGACCGCCACCAAAAGCTATTGTGGTGATCTTGGGATGAACTAGGATGAAATGAAGATGATAAATTTTCTTTCGCAGCTAGCACAGTATGCTAATTTCCAGTTTGCAATTTAGGAGTGATTTCTGAAATATCATTTCAGTTCCATTCGAGGAACTATTTATGGTAGGTTCTCGTTTAATTTTTTTAAGATGAATATACGAACGAAGATTCTGTAGCCGTTGTCTTTTGAAATTTGAAATATTTTAATCACAGAAGGGTTAAATTCTTAACTCTGATTATTTCAAATCAGAAAATAGAAATATGATAATTTTATAAGTTTGAATAACCGTAAACTGATTAAGAGTAAGTCAGTTTTTTACCTAAAATAGTCAAGAACTTCGTTATATTGGCCTCTGATGTTGGGCAACGTCAATTTGGTTAATTCCATTTTATCCTTTCCGCTTTTATGTCTGCTCAAAATTGAGCTGTCTCATCCTGTGGCTCTCTGGCAATCCCTAATTAGTAATTTCCTTTGAAAATTTCCAGTTCCATGTTCTTACGTTTCATACTTTCATTTTCTAACCGAAAGGGCTCCCATTAGAACTTTTTAAATATATATTTTTCATGTATTTGGTTTATAAAATACGTCAATCAATAAGAATCACTTTGCATAATTCAGCTATCTGCTTTATTCATTGCTAAATGAAGTAAGTATAATTCTTTAGTCCAAAGGGGCAATTTGTCCGGAAGGTCTATTAATTTCATTTTCGCATTTTGCATTGATTCTCTATAAACGGCTAATCACTTTTTAAACTGTTGCCAACAAATTTTACAGCCCTGTATTGTATTTAAAGAAATTAAATAATGAAGAATCTGCATAAATATATGTTTCTCGCATTGTGATAAAACGAAGGTACGTACAGCCATTAAATTTGAATAACGTAAGTCTCCACCCAAATATGGGCATTTGATGTCCAAATTTGGAATTTGTTTTATTACCTATTTCATATTTTGTAAAGCATTTATGAGTTTTTGATTAGAAACTCAACGATTTCAAAGCGAGCGCTGTACGGGGTTGGGAAGTCATCTCCAGCGCGCGAGACTGTGTATCGGAAATTCTAGAGATATGCTCTTTTAAATATTTTGTGATATTGCTGTTGAATTGAATTTTATGGCTGAAGTGAGAAGAACGGGATATTTAATAAATAAAGATAACACACAAAACGTTTTAAAAAAAGAAAAAGAAAAAAAAAACCTTGGGCGAAATATAAAGTCTGAAAGCTTTCGGGGTTTTTGGGGGGTGGGGAGGACTTAAGCAAAAATTGTAATACATTAGAAAAGCAAATAATGATACAGTTAGTACTTAATACAGCTTAAAGTGATCGCGGTTTATGTTATCATTCTTTTAGTGTTATCGAATTAGTCAAGTTCTGCCATTTGTATACTAAAGGACGGAAAATACGTCACTTATTGTTATCAACAGTTTGGTTAATATTATCAAAATATTGCAGATATAGCTATTTAAACTAACGTAGAATCTCCAAATCAAAGATAAAATGGCCAAATAATGTTGAAATAGAAAACAGAAACTGCCAAATGACACAGGCATAGCCTTAATTAAGGGATTAAACATGCAAACAGCTTGGTTTTGATTTGTGACTACCATGTCTAAAGAAGCTCGTTTTTTAAGTTTTAGGAAGATCAACTGAATTAATCAGATGGGAATAACTAAACGGAATTCTAAAAGATTTTGCTTTTTCACGCCAGGTGTCTCAAAAATATCTCTCGCTCCAAAATATCTGAAAAAATTCAAGTTGAAGCGTCGGTGACAGAAAAATATACCTGCCACTCATCTGAAACGTATCCTACAATATCATGTGGTAAACGTTCTGGAGAAGAAAATGATGAAATTGTTGAATTTCCTGCAAATGCTGACACGAGCGATGCTTTGCGAATATTAAATATATTTGCATTAAATTAGTTAAATTCTATTGACAATCTGAAGGATATATTTCCCATCGTTTAATGTTATCATTCGGTTAATGTTTTCAAAACAGTCATGGACAAACGTGATCACATTAAGCAGTGCCTACTCTAGATCAACTTTATTGTTTTTGTACTTAGAAATTAGTATTTAACTACAAAATTAAGTCAATTTTATATATATTAAATCTTTTCGTTTCTTTCTTTGCGTATATTACATTTCTATGGGACTCAAGAAAGAAATCTTCTGAGTGCGTTTTTCCACAAATGATCATACGTGGTTCCAATAATTTATCTAGATTTGAAGTGTCAGTAATCAAATATATTTTATCATTAGTATATACTGCTGGAATAAAAATTGCGCATTGTCTAAACAGTGCTCGCATTGACAACGCCATCAAATGTAAAATCCCTGAATTTCGTGTATAATATATTTACTCCATTTTCTGAAACAGATAAATGACAAAAGTATTTCTTCTGTCTTTTCCTCAATAATTTTGTCAAAAGCCTTTTAATTTCGCTGGCATTATTAAAAGGTATATTAGTAAAGTTCGTACAGCTTTCTTTGATTAAAACAGGATCTGGCATTTTCTCTGAAAATAACCTTTTACACTGCTCGACATTGAAAATGCAACACCAAGAAGGAGTGGTCAGAAAGTGACAAATTTTGGAAAAAAAGACAGAGACAGCAAGCAGCAATAAGTGATCTTTATTTCAAAATGATAGTCAGAATACAGAGCGAGAACGGCTCGGCTCAGTAGAATGTAGGACCACCGCGAACAGCGATGCACGAAGAAACACGTCCAGGCATAGAGTCAATACACTGGTGTGCAAACATTAAGGACGAAGTCGAAAAATTAACATATCAGCTGAACGAAGAGACAGAGCGGACAGAAAGACCAATCAGGAGATTAAGTAAGGTGATGTACGGTAGCACATGCGCAGATATGCAGGTAGACGTAATGGGGGAGTGTCTGAGTAATATAAAGCATGTTGTCGGTGTAAGATCAGTATTTCTGGCAAAGAGATTGCACGCCGTATAGCAGTTAAAATCACACCGAGTTGCTGCCTCAGCGAGAAATGGCGAATAATCAATCTGTTAGACGACATCTGGATGCGTTTACCCGAGGTCGAATCATTGGGAAGTTGAGGAAGGCCGCAGTGTGACAAGTGTGGCTGCAGAGTTCGGAATTGCTCACAGCATCGTTTCACGACTTTGGAGACAATTTCAAACTACAGGAACAGCTATCCGGGCGTTTAGTAGTGGTCGTCCACGAGGAACCACACCCGCAGATGACCGGTATATTGCCTTACAGGACAGAAGAAACAGGCGGAAGACAGCGGGAGAAATCGCTAGACACACGACACAGGCGACTGGACGACCGATATCGCGTTTTTACCGTGGCCAGAGGACTGCACGGTGGTGGTCTGTTTGCACGACGCCATGTACGGTGTGTACCTCTAACGCCTGCCCATCGGAGAAGTCGTTCTCTGAGGTGCCGGGAACACCGGAATTGGAGAGACAATGAATGGGGACGAGTACTCTTTACAGATGAGAGCAGATTCAGTCTGAGTAGCGATTCTCATCGCATACTCATCTGGAGAGAGCGGGGAAGCCGCAATCATCCCTCGAACATCATTGAAAGGGACAGGTATAGAGGTGGTGGTGATCTCGTTTGAGGAGGCATCATGCTTGGTAGTCGTACAGACCTTCACATCTTCGACGCAGGTTCAGTCAACGGGACCCGTTATTGTAACGAGATTCTTTTTCCGTATGTGCGTCTTTTTAGAGGCGCTATGAGTCCGCAGTTCCTTTTCACGGACGATAATGCACCATGTCATCGCACAGTAGCTGCCGAACAGCTCTTAGAGAGTGAGGATATTGAACGTATGGATTGGCCGGCACGATCTTCGGATCTCAATCCCATCGAGCATGTATGGGATTTTCTAGGCAGATACTTTGCAGCTCGTACCTTACCACCAGCAACGATTCCGGAGCTTCGATTGGCGCTGCAAGACGAATGGGCAGCAATGCCTCAACATTGACACCCTCATTCTCAGCATGGGCAGATGCTGTGAAACCTGCCTAGCAGTCAGGGGAGATCATATCCTCTATTTAAAGACCGGATGTTTCTTGCTGGACACCTATCACAGGGATGTTTCGGCCTTCAGTCGCATTGCGCTCCATGCTACTTTTTCAATAAAGCTTCTTTTTATACATCTGATTTCTCTTTTAGTAAGTGTTGCTTACATTACTCATGTCCTTACGTATTGGGAATCTTACGGTATTAAATGTGTTGATTTGGAAAGCTTTTGTACAAAGTTATATTGAAAAAACCGTCTCGTCCTTAATTTTTGCATACCAATGTAAGTATGCTGATGGTGTCCTGAGGGATGGCTCTCCATTTCCTTTCAACCATTTGCCACAGTTCGTCTTCTGAACGAGGCAGGGGGAGAGTCTACAAACGGCGTCCAATCATATCCCACACATGTTCGATTGGTGACAGGTCAAGAGATTACGATGGCCAGGGAAGCATTTGTATACGTTACAGAGTATGTTGGCAGGTGCGAGCACTGTGTGATCGGGCGTTATCCTGCTGAAAAATTGCATTAGACAGCCCCTGAAGGTAGGGAATTGCCATCGGCCACAGTACATTATTCAAGTATCGTTGGGCTGTCATAGTGCCCTGAAGACGAACTAGAGGTGACCTGGAATCGTAGGCAATAGCGCCCCAAACCATTATGCCTCGTTATCGCGCGGTGGGCCGTTCCACAGTTACTGCCGGATTAGATCTGTCTCCACGTCGACGCCACACACGTATGCGGCGACTGCCACTGGATAAACAGAAGCATGACTCATCTGAGAACACGACATTTCGCCATTCTGTCATCCACAACTTGTCGGCGGATGCGTCGATCCACGCGTGCTGACGTCACTCTGGCTGCACGTGCACCCCTCCTTCTTCCCACATTTCCTTGTTCCAAACATGTTCGCCATAGCTGATGCACCGTTTTCGCATCCATGTGGGTATCAGCTGCGATTTGACGTAAATACCAACCCGCCCTTTCCAGTCCGATCACCATATCCCTCGTAAAATCGTCTATCTGCTGGAAGTGCCTTCGTTGACAGCGGCCTGGCATTCTCTCCTATTACACGTATCCTCCGGGACAAAAACCAACTTTTTTCGATAATTCGTCTGGCAGAAATAACGACACGAATATTGCCCATTCTGCACGTTCCTTTCCATACTTACTTCACGTACGTCGGAGAACTGCGCATTTCCACATCATTCGCATAACTCAGTGACGTGCGTCTACTCTAAAATTTGCATAAATTTCTGACCACTCCTTCTTGGTGTTTCATTTTCAATGTCGAACAGTGTATTTTCCATATAAAATAAAATTTGAAAAAATATTTTTTTTTCTCTTCGTTTTGTAGAAAATGCTGTAATATATTGGATGGATGTTTCTTACTTGATCTGTTTACCCGATTATGCCACAATTTATGGTCCTATCCTTTTTCATGTAATAGTTCTCCATTTGGCCGATAACGGTACTATCCATGCATTGAATAAATGCATGGATAGTTTAATATCTGTAGTTGAGAACTGAAGGAAGACAAAATATTTTTAATATTTTGTCTTCCTTCAGTTCTCAACTACAGATAAAATCTATACACAGGTATGACCATAGCGCAGCTCTTGCAGAAGTTAGGCTCTTATGCAAATATGGTATGTATGTATATAAAATATGAAATAAAATTATTAAACTTAATTGGAATCAATTAACAATAGATTTCAATTCCATAAATTTTAATTAAACGCATCCCCACTTTAAAGGATATGCTTTGTTTCGTCACTCTGCAGCACATTACGTCACTCTTCCCCTGCGATCTCTTTGCACTGCGACATCTATAGCTCAATTGCTGCTCAGGATTAACTACAATGATTTTCTGGCTATAAATAGGAGCAAATTGAGTACGCAATTCTTTTTCTCGCTAGCTGTTGCCTGAATAAACCACGTCTTCTTCATTATCTAAAATGTAAACTACGCATATCGAAATTGTGGGCCGTATTTAGCACCCCTAGTTTTGTAATAGTTCTAAGCAGAAGTGTATTTCGGAATAATTGTTACTGTGAAAAATAAAAATGATGCCTTAACCATCAAAGCAATTGCGATTTTTGCACTACTCGTCATCGTACTCTCCCATACTTTAATCATGGCATCCACAGCGTCTCAGCTTTCTTTAATACCATCATTTTGAAATTTTCATTGGTTAGGGTAAAATGTAATTAAAATTTAAAATTAATTTTGGCCTACTAGTATGCAAAAATTTCATGTTTATATGACTTTTATTTGTTTATTACTTTCTTTTTATTTGCATCTTGTTTTTATTTCAATTTTTTACATATTTTTATTATTTTCCCTTTTTAAAGCTTGTTCCGTATGACTATTATCTTTATTTTTGAAATTAATTGTATTTAGTTGTTTATCCGCGCGTCGGGAAATTATTTTATTAATTATTAAGATCTCAAATTTTAAGATTTTGATTCAGATATTATAAAATTGAACAAAAATATGAAACTGGGAAAAGGATTTGTTCAGATATGCAAGATGACGAAACGGGCTTCTCCTGAATTGTTCATGGTTGTATAGAGAGGTTTCAATTCCCCTTCAGTCAGGATCTCTCTATGGAATCAGCAATGATTCTCTTGTTTTATTCTTTAGTTTTGCATTTTAGTTAACAATTCTAGTGTAATTATTTGCAAATTACAATTACTAAACTATCACAATAATACACATTTGCTTTCTAAATTTCACTTCACATTTCATAGAAAATAATTTTCATTTATACATTTATTCTCTATTAAATAAAATATTATCTTTACAGGAATAGCGCAGAATTTTACTTTTTAGTCTTTTTTATAAATTTTAAAATTCACTAGGAAGCAATTGACTCATTCTATTGTTCCCTGTTTCACTACATTTAAAACGATGTAAATAAGGACTTGTGGCATTTTTAAAATCTAGTTTCGGCTCTCAAACTTGCCTGAATTCCAACATGCGGCTCTTACTGACATGAAGTTTGACCACTCCTGAACTATCATCTGTACAATTTCAAAGAATAAATTTAAGAGCAGTGGAAATGATTCATTCAGTCTGCGATTTCACCGAGTCACCTGCACATTCATGTTCTCTAATTATTTATTGATAATCTGAGGCCTAAGGAGTAGCAGAGGCAATTATAAGAACGGTAAGTATTCAAGTTACAGGGAAGTAGAATTGAAGGTACATAAGTAGATACTGTTATGGTAATATTACTATTCTAATTACCCGTAGTTTACCCGAAACTAATTTTCATTTGCTGTGTTCTTACTCGTCCTTCAGAAATTAAATAAATCGCTTAATTCCCCCCCCCCCTTTATTTTCTGAAGATAAAATTGGCAAAAAAAATATTTGATGTGGGCATCACATGACCTTACGAATTTTATATTCAGATAGGTAATTTTAGTAGAATTATAATTAAAATTACTATATTTCCCCGAGTAATGCAGCGCGAGACAAGATTTAAGAGAAAGATATGCCGTAAAAAGTAAGAATAGAGAGGCACATGCATTTAACTGCATTTTTAAGTAAATGGTTATCTCGGTAATTTCTATAGAAATTGAATAAATGTAATTGACTGCTATGTTAGCTGTAACCGTAATTCCATCCTGTTATTGCTTTCGAGAAGCAGACATTGCTAGAAATATCTCGCGCGGCCGGTTGAAAACTATGTAAGGCAAAGAAAAGCATCTGCTCTCAGTTTATTATGAAACAGCAGGATTACTGATTCACTACTGAAAGTTTTAATATTATTATTGACGAGCATCACCTGCATCTTGGCTGTTCGGTAATGTCTCTCAGGCGCCGTTGTGTGTTATCCGTTCCAAACGGCAATCCAAGTGGAAAATCCAAACCGACATAAACCTACATCGCTAAGTATCTCCTGCACCTCAACTATGAATTATTTGACGGTTTTCTGCATTTGTTTTCTTTAATTATATTTCTTCAGTCACAAGTTATGATGCTAGACGTCTCAATGTCTCTCGCAGTGTGGTCCAGTTGTAAGGATCCTAAGTTTTACTAACGTTTATTTTGTTTTAAATCTTTACTATCACTTTCTACTTCCGGCCAGAATTAAAAGCTTTAACTTATTTATGCAAATTTGTCTTGCTAACGCCAAGTACTTAAGTTGTGGCTTTTTGCCAAGCAAGAGAGAGGAAGGAGTTATTAGAAGCAGGCCGCTTGCCATAGTAGTTACTCGGTTGCTGGTTGCCTTCAAGGCCAGAGCTTTAGTCCTCTTGATAATTTTTAAACGTATCGTAGTTTTAGCAGCTCTCTGTACTACATACGGATTTTGTTAAATAACGGCCAATCTTAAAGTTAGGCAATTGTATATTAATCCAAAGTTAGTTTTAGTTAAAATTTTAGTTAGTAGTTTTATTTTCTTACGTTCAGACCACAAGTGCTTGGTCTCTCTATTCCGAAGTTCCGGAAAGCTCTGTAAAGGTAGAAAAATAAAGGGTTTCGTATACCCTTCCTGTGTGTATTGTCTACTTCACAATTTATTGAAGATAGCTTGAGTAAGCTCCCTGTTCCGAGTCAGGACAGTTCATGTTTCCAAAGCAAGTAAAGAGGAGTGCAAGTCCTGATAGTGGCGCCCGACGAATAAGAATAACCATGGCCGAGTTTCAAGAAGAACCTGTGGTGCCTGCAGAAGGGGCTCAGAATCCAGAAATGCCAGCTGCCGCCCTGGAAGGATTTGGGTACATCGTCCAGACCATGCGCGCATCGATGAAACCAGAAGCAACATTTAATAGAAACTCACCGGTAACCAGTTTTTTGAAAACATTGGATGACCACTTCATGCTGTATCCAGTCCATGAGTTCCAGAAAGTCACCTTAGCTACCAGCGCTTTGAGGGGCCAAGCGCTTAATTGGTTCAAATGTATAGGCACAAGCCTCTTGGGTCAAGCGGGAAGCCCCACCTATACTTACGAAAATCTCAAGACTGCCTTAGTAAAAGCCTTCCCTGTCGTAAGAAATCGTTCCAAATTAGAAGCGGAACTCTTCAGCATATACCAGAAACGAATTGAAAATCTCTCAAGCTTTATTTTAAGAAAAATTCACGTCTTCAAACTCTTGTATGGAAACCGTCCGGATCCTGAGATAATTCAAGTGATTTTGCCGAGGTTACTTCCCCAAGTACAAGACTTTATTGAATTAAGGAATCCGACTACACTGGAAAAGTTATTTGAGCTAGCAATCCAGTTTGAAAGTAGAAGAACGGCGGACATTGAAAGATAACGCCAGTATGAGCAACGAAGCCAATTTGGTGCGCCAAGACCACAGCAAAGGCAAGAACACGGCTACGGAAGCAAATCGAATCAGTGGGCAAGGAAACCTGAGTATCAAAAAACAACCGGCGAACGTCGACAGTTCAATAGTAAGCCAGAAAAAAAGTCTGAAGGCCAGCGGAAAAAGAAGGAAGGCATGGAAAGGAAGAAAGAAAATTTAAACTAAAACGGATTTCTGCTGACGGGAAGGTGCGGAAATCCGAAGGCCAAGAAAACCCCTCTTCCTTCAAGTTAAATACAGTTATGGTGAAAAATTTGACTCTTCCAAAGATTGAAGTTTTCGTGAATAACATCCCAGCCAACGCACTCCTGGATACAGGCGCGCAGTGTTCCTGTGTGGCAGAAGATTTTTTTAGGAAGTATTTTCGGAAATACCGCATATATAATTCGGATAATACGACAGTGTTAGCTGCGCAAGGAGAAAGATGCAAGTGCATAGGTAAATTACCGTTATACGTCCGTATCAAGGACGAACAAGTAAAGGTTATGTTTTTTATAGTAAAGAATCTGCAAGCACATATTATCTTAGGGATAGATTTTCTTTCAGAGGCAGAAGCAACGCTGGATTTTAACGAAGCGGCCCTTAAGCTGACGATGAAACCAGTTCGAGAAGAAAAAAGAGAACCACCGACGTTAAACCTCGACCTCCTGCCTAAGGAAGAGCAACAAAAAATTCGACAAGTGGTAAGTAAATTTGCTTCGTTATTTAGTGATATTTCCAGATTTACTGAAGTTACTAACCATAATATCGACACCGGAGATTCACTGCCAGTTCGCCACAAACCATATCGGTATGATAAGAATAAAGAAAAAATTATAGACTGGCACATTCGAGATATGTTACGTAAAAAGATCATAACGCCAATCTCAAGTAGTTATGCTAGCCCGGTTGTGTTATGTAAGAAAAATAATGACTATCCGGTAACGAATCAAAAATAATCGCTCTGCAAAAGTATCCGCCGCCAAATACCGCGAAGAAGCTCTCTTCTTTTCTACGACTTTGTTCATATTATAGGTCCTTTATAAAAAATTTTGCAGCTATTGCTGAACCATTTTTAAAATTAAAAAGGAAAAAGGCAAGATTCTCGTGGACGGCCGAAGCCAATAGTGCTTTCGAAAAATTAAAGCAAGCATTAACTCAAGCCCCTGTTTTGAAATTTCCTGAAAACGATGAGAATTTAGAAATTTCAGCGGATGCTTCGGATTATGCGGTAGGAGCGGTACTTTCGCAAAATCATCAGTCCGTGGCATTTTTTAGTAGAACTTTAAATCAAACACAAAGAAATTATTCCGCGACTGAGAGAGAGGCACTTGCAGTTCTGTTAGCAGTGCAAAAGTTCCGAGTCTATTTTGGAAGGGGCGCCAATAACAGTGTACTCTGATCATGCGGCGGTAACTAGATTGTACTCAGGGAAAAACTTATCCCCAAGGTTAATAAGATGGGCACTCAAGCTACAAGAATATAATCTGGTAATCAAGCATACACCAAAAGGAAAATATCGTAGCAGATGCCCTATCCAGAATAAAAATAGATGAAGAAGGTAATACTGTAAAGGTGGCAATGCTCACAGCATGTACAATAAATTCCCGAGAAACTGTAATAACCGAACTGGATAAGGATCCTGAATTTAAAAACATTTATGAGTATTTAAAGGATTGTGAAAATTTTAGCCACCAAGGTATTGTGGCGATAAGAAATAGGGCGGCTCATTACGAACTAATAGATGATCTATTATTCTATACAAAAACTACGAATTCCAACAACGAATTTCGACCTGTTATCCCAGCTAGTCTTAGATTAAATATCCTGCAGGAGCTCCATGACAGCCCTTTAGCTTCTCATGCTGGTATTCGAAAAACTATCCAACGCGTACGCGAGGCAGTCTATTTTCCTGAACTGCAAAAGTTAACAAGGGCGTATGTCCAGTCCTGCCCAACATGTCAAGCAGTTAATTACATTAATTTCCGCCCGGCCGGGTTTCTAAATAGCATTAAATCCGAATTTCCAAATGAAATAATTGGCATCGATTTATTGGGCCTTTCCCAAAAAGTCAGTTAAATAAAAGTCGGTATCTCCTTGTTATGGTTGATCATTTTAGTAAGTGGACCGAAATTGTTCCCTTAAAACGAGCCTCCGCGAAATTAGTTACTGATTCTATTTTAAATAAATATATTTTAAAATACGGGGCGCTCCTAAAAGTTATATCGGATAATGGTCCTCAATTTGTAAGTAATATATTTGAAGACATGTGCCAAAAACTGGGCATACGTCATTTAAAAATGGTCCCGTATCGGCCTCAATCAAATATAGCGGAACGGGTTGATAGAAATATAGTGAAAATTATCCGTAGTTATGTTAAAAATTTCATAAAAGCTGGGATAACTATGTCAATGAATTAGCTTTCGCCCTTAGGATCGCAAAACATGATACGACGGGCAAAACTCCTGCTGATTTATTTTTAGGCAGAAAGATTATAACGCCGTTAGATAAATTATTTTATGTTCAACAAAGAGCACCAGAATTTAAAATGGGCGATATAGAAAAATTAATTAAAGAAGCAAAAAAGAACACTGAAGTAGCACAAAGAAAACAGAAGCTCTATTACGATATGAAACGTCGGGGAGTAACTTACAAAGTAGGGGATGAAGTGTTAAAAATTAAGCATTCACTTTCTTCAGCACCAGAAGACAAAACTGCCAAATTTTATCCACGATTTGAAGGACCATATATCATAAAAAAGTAAATCAGGCTGTAGTGGTATTAAAAGCCAGGAATGGTGAAACCTGCACCGCAAACGTTGACCAGAAAAAAACCATTTTATAATCGTAATAAAATGCCAATATTTCAAGATCTTTTGCAGGATCCGGCACGGCAGGCACAAGCTCCAGAGGTGGAACAACGACAATCACAAAGGCAAGCCATGAGTAGACAGGAGCAATTGAAAAGAAAGTTCCTCCGTTGGAAAACTGAAGGTAACAAGAAAAAGAAGCTGTTCTACCGACCAGAAAAGAGAGGGCACGACCACCCCCAGAATGAAGAAGGGAGAAGTACGACTAATGCAAAGAGAGCCAGGAGAAATAACGGCAACTATAACCCGGATCCAAAACGGAAGATCTACCCATCGGATAGGAGTCTACGCAGCAAATGTCGACAAATTGATGAAGGAAGACCAGCTGCAGATGCAAAGAAGCAAGGAAAATTTGAACAGCCAGCAACGAGATCCAAGCAGAAACGAGAGAGAGTTGTCCCGGTTGCATATTTCACAAGTGCACACCTGTGTAGCCACCGAGGGAGTGGCTTCTAGGATGGACCAATGGGCGTCCAGTAATATTTCTGTCATGTCACATGAGCTTTCGCGTGCTTTAAGACTTAAGCAAGATGATTGAAAATATTTTGCCACGCACTTCTGAAAATTTTTATTTGCGAAGTTAGATCAAATATAAGCGATTGTGAAGATTTCACTACTCGGTCGAAAGAATTTGAAATGAATACAAACACATGTTGGACAGTCCGCAAAAGTATCCATGTGAAATAAGTGGTAAATTATTTAATAAGTGGTAAATAAAATGAAGAAAGAAATATGTGATAAATATCTGAGCTCAAATGCTTTCTTTATATAAAAGTATGCACGTGCGAAAAATATTTACTCCAGTTATATATGTAAATAGAAGTCAGCATTTTTTATTGCAGTCTATATGAAAAAGATGTTCTATAATAATAGTCAATGCAGAATTTTATTCAACGTGAACTTAACTAATTTGCATTTGTATGAGTTTAATTTCACATTTAATAACTGCTCACTCTTAAATGTACTGTCTACACAAGAAATACTCATCAAACAGAATGAATTTATCTTATTCACAACGAATATATTCAATTTATTCATATATAACTTTTAATACCAACAATGGGTATAATCAGGTTGTACACAATATGTATTCTGAATCTTACACTTTAAAAATCAAAAGAATGCCAGCACTGAAATAAGAAAACACTACACTCATTGTAACGCTTCCAGTCCTTCTCAGCTGAATTAAAAAATATACACTTGAATTCTTTTAATCCACATAATATGCCGTGAACATCAAACCTAATATTAATGAGTGACAAAAATCGCGAAAGTGAAATGTCGGCGATTAATTAAACTCATAAAACTAAAGCACTACGAGATTTTCTACTATTACGCTATACATTTATAGCTTCGAAACAACTGAAAATTAAAGTGTAAACAACATACGCTCACATGCACGAATATTTAGCGTCATAAGAGCAATAGAAGCTCATTGGTCCATTTTCGAAACCCCTCCCTCAGTAGCTACGCTAATGTGCACTTGTGAAATATGCGTCCCGGTTCCGCCAAGACCAGCTGCCATCAAACGGCCGAGACCACAGGCAGAGGCTAAAAAGAAGGTCTTCAAGGGTGACCGAACTGGAAGGAAAAGAAAGCTCATGGAGGAAGGAACAGAAGGGCGAACCCGCACAAGAAGGAAGATAAACCAAACGGTAGTCTTCGCTACTTTCCAGGACTGGGCAAAAAAAAAGGATGTCTGAATATCACAAAGATAAGTAAAACTTTATGTTACTTTGAAACATTAAGTTAATTTTTCATTCTTACTGCAAGTGGCAGAATTCAAGAAGTTTTACCTCATGTGAGGCCTACCTTTATCGCCAAAAAGGCGAGAAATGAGTTGTTACCTATTTTGGTATTATGTTTTTCAATTACTCGCGAGTAAAACTAAAATTAATGTATAATAGGAATGTGTAAATACTTGAATATTGTAAAAGCATTGATAATCTTTGAGAAAGGTACCATAAGAAAATTGTAAAAATTATTGTATAAAATTTTATTTAAAAGATTTTCGCAAGAAAGAAATTTTAGTCTGAAAGACTTTTGAAATGTAGTATTTCAATGTAGAAGAATTGGAACTTGCTTGGAAAAGAATAGAAGTTAACAATGTACTACTAATGTATGTTTTAAAATGCGTAAATTTAACGGCATGTTAATATGTCCTTATATACAATGTGAACTGTTATCTTAAAAGTTAAGAAATACTGTGATATGTTAAGTGAAAATATTAGAGTAATGCCAAAAATTTTAACTTATTCCTGTGACTGTAAAAAGAGCAAATTATTGTGAATATGTGTTAAAGGTTGAATGAATGTAGTTAGGCTCTCTGACGCTACACTTCAAAGTTAGCCACTTTTCAGAATAGTACCTCAGGGTTTAGAGATGAATATAAGGTGTGTTCTGAGGTCTTGTTATGTTGAATTTTAACACGTTAGTGTTTTGATTGCAGGCGGTAGTGTTGAACACTTGTACATAGACACTCTCGTGTTTGGTGTTTTTCTTTACAACACATGTCAGAGAGCACGGGGAGATAATTAAATAACGTTATGAATGAAGTAAGAATGTTAAAAGAGAAATATAAGTATTCATGTTACTTGCCATTTGATTGTGTAACATTTCATTAAACTAGTTTTCCTTCCAGATCTCTGGAATGAACTAGATTTCAACTAAGAAACTCCTGTTTATACATGCAGTACAGATGAAAAATCTTGTTCATGGTGTTGATAATGTAAAAACGACTTTTTTAATTTCTAGTTTCTAGTGAGAAATGTTTGTAAAAGATTGGCCTCGCGTTAGATTCTAGAGCTAAAAGTTTTCAACAAGGTCGTTTTAGACCTCAGTTTCAAACTAATTAACTCTGGCGGGAAGTATGTAAGGATCCTAAGTTTTACTAACGTTTATTTTGTTTTAAATCTTTACTATCACTTCTTATTTTCTACTTCCGGCCAGAATTAAAAGCTTTAACTTATTTATGCAAATTTGTCTTGCTAACGCCAAGTACTTAAGTTGTGGCTTTTTGCCAAGCAAGAGAGAGGAAGGAGTTATTAGAAGCAGGCCGCTTGCCATAGTAGTTACTCGGTTGCTGGTTGCCTTCAAGGCCAGAGCTTTAGTCCTCTTGATAATTTTTAAACGTATCGTAGTTTTAGCAGCTCTCTGTACTACATACGGATTTTGTTAAATAACGGCCAATCTTAAAGTTAGGCAATTGTATATTAATCCAAAGTTAGTTTTAGTTAAAGTTTTAGTTAGTAGTTTTATATTCTTACGTTCAGACCATAAGTGCTTGGTCTCTGCATTCCGAAGTTCCGGAAAGCTCTGTAAAGATAGAAAAATAAAGGGTTTCGTATACCCTTCCTGTGTGTATTGTCTACTTCACAATTTATTGAAGATAGCTTGAGTAAGCTCCCTGTTCCGAGTCAGGACAGTTCATGTTTCCAAAGCAAGTAAAGAGGAGTACAAGTCCTGATACAGTGACTATGGAATCAGTTTGAATCTGAGGATTCTGTGTCTAGAAGACAGGTTCCATACAGACTTAGAGTTGCAACACCTGCGGGAAACCATTATATAGTTCTTTCGGCCCGAAGGAGGAGTAACATTACTGTGCCTCAGCTCATGGCAGATCATTTAGTGGCAACAGGAACAAGAATCTCAGCTACTACAGAACGCAGAAGCGTGCGCGATACAGGTCTGTATGCAAAAAGACCAGTTGTTTGTGTCGCTTTGTCCCGAGGACCAAGAGTTGCCCGTTTATGTTAGACAAGAGAATATATCTTCTGGAGCTGTCAACAATGGGAATCAGTTTTCTTCACAGACGGGAGTTCACGTTTATACTGAAGAGTGAATCAGGTCGTCAGCTGGTATGGAGGGAACAATGCACCAGGAACAATGAATCCCACACTGTGAAAGGACACAGTGGTAGAATAATGATTTTGGCTGGGATCTTTCTCCGTGGTCACACTGATCTGCATGTGTTCCATGAAGTAACTTTGACAGGTGTGAGATATCGAGACGAGATCCTTGATAATATGCCCGACTATATGCCGCTGCTTTTGGTCCTGGATTTGTTTTGATAAACGACAATGTTCAATTGCACCGAGCTTGGGTTGTTGAAGCATATTTTGAGGCTCAAGGTATGGAGCGGATGGAATGGTCTGCTCAATCCTCAGACCTGAATCCGGCACAGCATCTTCGAGACTACCTTGGGGAACAGGTTGCTGCATCAAGTCCTCTCCAAGATTGAACAAGAATTACTCCGTGTCTGATCGTTACTTCCCATTTCACTGACCGACAACTTCATTAGTAGCATAGTGCTTCGTACAAGGAAGTAAAAAAAGAATACACAAGGAAATACAGTATTTCCCTCAAGCTGTAATACATTTTACTTTACCAGAACACAATCTGCGTGCTGAAAGCAATAAATATCTCCTCGAGGAGATATTTATTGCTCTTTAGTCTTGTGCTATAAAAAGTTAGTGTATCACAAAATTATTAATGGAAGGCAATAATCACTATTTGAGAGAATATCTTTTTAAGCAGAAGCTGGTCCCTTTAATCGGCTTATTGATAAAGTGAGACAGGGGTATCAAAAATTCGATTTTTACGTAGAGGATTAAGTGGGAAATTATTGTAGATTTCTGCTTCGTGTTTTGATTTAGCGATTTCTTGCCAAATAACGAGATTTAAGAACTTTATTTTAATTTCATGTTATAAAACTACATTTATCATTAATGAATTATTTCAAAAATAATTTTATCTCGATTTTTATTATAATATTTATATCGTCGCAAGTAGTAGAATAACTCTATTTCGCACTAAGTGAATTTAAGATCATATAACATCTAATAGCATAATATATATATTGTAATATTTTTCATTTAACAAATATATATATTCCTTCTTCACATTGGAATGACAACGCCATATTTTTGTAAAGTGTAACTATTGTTGAACAACGTCAAAAAATGTTTGAAAAAGTTATTCTGGAAGATTTCCATTTTGTAGATGAGTGTAAATTTATCAAGAAAAAAAAATATAGTAGTGAGCTGCTTTGTAATGCTGTTACGCATAGAATTGTATTTTAAATTATCTATCTGCGTGAACTGAGAATAAAATCTATATTTTGCTAAGCTCATCAGTTATTTCATTAAATTCTGCAAAAAAAGTTACAATATATACATAAATAAATATATAAATAGGCTAAAAATTCGAATAATTTTTTAAAGCTTTAATTCTTTCCCTTTAATTTGAAAGCTTTAATCCATTTTCCCTGATGAGTTCTGAATTGGAGTTTCAATAAAAGGAGATTAATTTTTTATTTGTATAATTTTGTATATTTTCCCTTTTGCTTTTTTATTTTTTGAGAATGTTCTACTATAAATTCCCCCCCCCTTTAATCTGTTAGTTCTGTTATAATGTTATAACATAACGATTGCAATTATTACATTATAGAGGAATAACCTTGCATTTATTCCAATTTACTAATTAATTTAGATGCTTTAAGTTTATATATGTGTGTGTATGCATATAATGATTGCGTTTCTCAGAAAAGCTGGTCATTTCAAAAGTTATCGTGCAGGAAGGTGATCGAAAAGAAAGGTCTCACAACATTTATTAACATAGAAAAATAGAGAACGATGAGGATATTAAAAACACACTTAAAATAGAAAGTTTTTGAGATGTGCTGTGCAAAAATAATTTTGAGGCTTGATATTAAAATAAACCCTGAAAATAAAATAAAATATTGCTAGCAGGAAATGATTTTCACCGGCATTTGAAATCTGTCAGATGACTACGGTTATGTCCAAATATTTTTATTTCGAAAAATAATGCTCAATAATTTTATTCATTTTTCAAGGTGCATATGAGAGGGTTCCTTAGCTTCACAGTCCGCTTAATATCCTGTTTGTGAAATAAAAAGAATTCGCAATTTAATTCACGCAGCTTGAAGATTTCTCAATCTGTATTAGATGCCGCTATGATCTTAAAAGATATTCATCTATACTAGTCGCTACAAAATTCTTTAGTTTGCCTAACGTAATTCAGATAGTTTACTTTAACATAATATGATGTTATTATTAAGCTGCATTATTAGTTATTTTAAATGGAAGAAGAAAAAGAAGAAAGTTTCAGTGAACATTAGTTGTTCGCGTTATTTGTCTATCTCTCTATATCGATAGAGGAGTTGCCTTGCTTTTATTCCAATTTTGTAATAAATTTACATGTTTAAGTTTATTCTACTTCAATCCTGCAGCTACGGGTCTAAATGACGGGTCTAAATTTTTTTAATTCTAATTTTTAGCCTATTTTTATATTTCTTTTTTATAATATTTGTAACAATACAAAATTTTAGCGAGATTAGGAAAATCATGAAGAATTAGGTAGTATTGGATGAGGTTATATTTTTAAGTAACTACAAGGTGTCCACAAAGTCCTTGAACGACTTTAAACAGCTTCTTGTTTGAACTATAACAGCTTATATCTTTGATATATGTCATACTTTCACAAGAAAGGTTCGGAGATTTTGTGGCGAATGACATAAGTTACATAACCTCGACATATACTGGCAGAGACCTGTATTCTGGTAGTCTAGTCACCGGGAACGTAAAACACACGTACCCAGTCCCTAGCATGAGAAGGGGCAGCTTGTGCTGTCTTGGAGGTTAGGTAGTTTCGGAATGCCGAATAGGAGAGCGACAAATGGTCGCTCTTTGTCTGTTCGCTCCATGCAAGTTGAGCTGTGTGATTTTACGACTTCTACCAGACATACAGTGACTCATTTGGATTCGCCTTGGAGCGCAGTCCTTTGGTGCACGCAGAACAAGTACACATAATAAACTTCGAAATGCGACAAAATGATCTCTGATTGACAATATTCCTACTGTAGGCAAATGTAATCAATCTATGTCTTAAGGCAAACTCTGGCTGTTATTGTCTTTTCATTGAAGAAAAATGATTCTAAAATCTTCTCATGCAGCTTCCCACACCAAATATCCACTTTCTAGCTTTCCCACTTCAACTGCCTTATGACGTGAGAATTTTCGGACCTCTAAATCCTCACTTTATGTATATTATAAACTAAAACTAAATATAGGGGAAAAGTTGATATACGTGTAATAACACCATGAAACTTTGATATACATATAATAACAGCAATACTTCTTATAGTGTGCTGACGATCATAAGGTAAAGTTATTCAGGAATTTTGTGGACACTCTATGTTAACTAAGACCACAACACAGAAAGGGATTCACGTAATATTTACCAATTTCGCATGTAAAATGTAACACATGCAGCGCAACAGTTGGAGAGCACAACATATACAGTAGTAAAAGACTACGTCATAGCTCGACAAAGACAAGCATGAAAAAGAGAGATTCCATTAACATATTAAAGCTTTGCTCTTCAAATTATAATATCATTATCGGCCGAAAGACATTTTGTGTTATGTAAATACATGCATCATAGGCGTTATGCAAGAATCATATGACGAGCATTAGTTTCTAAAATAATGCAGCTTATAAAGATTTAACAAGTATGTTACCATTGCACGGCAGAAAGCTGCGCTCTCGATATAGTGGCTAAAGATGTGAGCTGCTGTGCCGATGGACCCAGGTTCAAATCCTGGAGAAGGCATGGATCCTCATAAGCATATAGTGTCTGTGTAAGGGGGCACACAAAATATATGGTAAGCCAAATGTCTTCTCGAGAGGTTGGATGTTTTAGAAGAGGGTTAGGAAAGCCTCGGGTTAGGGTGCTCACCCTCAAAATTCGGACGAAACTGAACAGTGAGTGCGTGGGAACTAAACCTGTATGATCAATGATGAATTTCTAATGTCATGCCCTTTTCAGCCTGTACCTGTAGAACGAATGCGCCTTTTTATTCTGCATGACAAATGAAATCTGGAAGCAGTATTTGACACTGCTGAAAACATCTTTAGCGTTTTTCAAAATTGAATGATATTTGGATTTAATAAGCGTTAAGGATGAAGAAGTTGTTTAACATAAATATGTAATGCTGAATGACAAAAGAACTTTTAATCCGTTTCGGAAAGTGTGAGAAATTCAGTTCTAGCACCAATCCAGAATTCACTCACGGAGTTTTGTGGAAACTCAAGAAGTTTCATGTCACCTGATAGCTCAACAAATTCCTCTTCGACTCAGTACAGCAGGTAATTAACTCTTTAATGTCAATCAAAAATGGTTTCTGAATCCAAGATAAACATTTTGAAATCAAAATTAAATATAAAGCATTTGCGAAACTGTGTTTCTAGGAGTTTTAAGTTCGCTATACTAATATTTATTATTTCCTTGTATGAAAGAGTGGAAGCATTATAATCGCGAAAATTTTCAGGTATCATATTTGGACGAAAATATCCATTTTAACCGCTCTCGAATCCATTTGAACGATTTTTTAGTGGTATCAGTACGTATGATCAGAATAAGAAATTTTTTCCTCCAAAAGGGATAGAAAAATGGATTTTAAATGGATTTAAAATGGGCGAGGGATTTTTCTCGTGAATGTCTGTACGCACGTACATATGAATGTATGCTGCATAACTCAAAAATGATTAGCTGTAGAATGTTGAAATTCTGTATATGACACTGCTATAACCTAGTCGTGCACTTCTCTTTCTTTTTTCAATCGGCCGCGTCAAATGTATATTTATTTACATGTGGGCTCCCTCTTACCCGGCTGGGTGAGTTCTATTCTTATATTCTAGATAATTGTTAATTTTTTCTTTAAAAGTGATTGAATTATGTTTTTCTTATGTTCGGTTTAAGGTTTCTATGACTTTAGTTAATATGCATGCAATAGTTCTAGAATTATCAACAATTTAAAATTGCTAAGCCTAGTGTGGCGGCTATTTATTTACATTTGAAACTAGTAATTAGTAGTACAGTGAATTAAATCATTTGGTGCACCAACTTCAGTGTCTTTTTACCCAGTGGGCTCAAAAGGTAACTCTCCGGTTTTGTGCACCGAAAATATTGTCTCCCTGCCCCTTGGTCGAATTGCTAGTTTAGGATTAGAAACTCTAATTTTAACTGAAAAAACTTTTTATATTTAACTGTTGTTAAACTTTTTTTTTTTTTTTTTTTTTTTTTTTTTTTTTTTTAGTTTTTCTTTATTTTAAGATTTTTAATGAAGATGTTTTGAGTTTTTATGTATTTTTGCCATGCCTTGAAGTGAGCACTGAATTGATTGAGTGAGGATTATAACTCTAATGAAATTCGAGGAAATAAGTTTTAATGACGTGTAGAAAAAATATATCTAATCTAATGGGCCGTATAAGGGAGACATGCGGTGTCCACATCAGATTTTTTAAAATTTTGTAGTCAACTTTTTAATTGTAAAACTGTGGATTGTCGAAAACATTTTGAATCATTTTCCACCTTATTCTTCCAAATGCTGATATTTTTAACAAAGTCTTCAATTTTATCTCAAAGTAAATATATTGCTATATTCCTTGAAGAGAACACTTAATTTCTCAAGAAAAGTTTATAAAATAGCATAGCTTTGGATATCTTTAAATCATTTTTAAAGGGAACATAGAGGGTTTCTAGAACGGTCAGGCAGTGTATAAATGATAATTGATAATTACGAGCAGCTTTAACAAATAATATAAAACCAATATTTACGCCTATCTGGACATATCCCATTACAATTTTTACATTCTAAATCATCAGTTTAAAAAAAATTCGCCTATTTTACTATGTATGTCTTTCCCTCTTCCTGTTTTTCCAAAGGACGCTGAAACTATTTTAATGTCACTTATTTCGTGTAACTAATTTCTAAGTTTTGGGCTATCTTTAAGTTCAGTAAGAAGTTGCTTGAATAGGTTGTAGATAATTTCAGAAATTCTATTGGTGAGAGTATCATTTGAAAAAAGCATTTACAGAATATCATCACCATATTTACTTCATTGAAGGATTCTTACAATTTTAATTGCAGCAGCTAATACAAGATCTTCTCAACTCCTGTATGCCTTTTCTTATTTTAGTAATCAGACATGAATCTTCGTATGGCACAAGTGAATAGTTAATGATAAAATGTTCTTAAATCTGTTTTCTTTATTTGGAGATTTTAGCAGTCTTTCGAAATATTCTTATGGTTTAATGCCATAAGAAGGATGCTTTGTGATTCAAGATGCCTTTTTTATTTTGTTAGTCTCATACTCTCCATAGCCAAAACATTACAGCAAATTAAACAAAATGATTATTCCTTATCATCATATTTGTTGAAAGTAAACTCAAATTGGAGAAACGTCTCATCATATTTTCTATTTCTCATCTTATATGTCTCTTTCTGATTACTTGAGCCTGCTTGAAAAGACCTCGTAGCACTGCCAACTGCGTCATTACCTTTGTAACTTAAGTTTACGCATTTATCCGTGGGCAAAAATATTTTTATCCTGAAATATAAATAAAATAAGATCTTTCATAACAATTATTTAAATAAATACCAACTTTAGTCGAGTGAAACAGAAGAGAACAATACTGTATTGTTCTTGCGATGTACACATTTGTTGCGATGAAACATAAGCAACTGAAAACGATATTGGAAAAGCCTTATCACTACATTAGTGTTACCGACCTTATTCTTGGCACACCGTTGTAGTGTAGGACGTTACATAGGCATATTTTGAAATAACTTTATGTTAACATTGCAATACAACATCGTGTTATGATACGCTTAGACGTATTTTTCGGTAATGAAATAATTTAAAGCTCAATTTTACCAGTACAACGATTTTATAATTGTTCTGTATATAAAATGTAGTACGTTACATTAATGAAGGAATTGCGTTTAATCTTTCATTAAATCCATATAGCTGGATTAAATTTTCGCGACCCCACTTTCTCGCTTTGCGACCCCTTGTGACGTCGTGGATGCTTCAGTGGGAACGGAATCAACACTGGTATTGGTGATGCATCACTTTAATTACAGACCATACCACAAATACAACATTTAATTAATACATTTAGAAAACTTTATCAGGTTCAATGTTTCGTCTTACTTTCTTCGGGAACATGCAAGGACCTGACTCGGAACAGAGAGCTTACTAAAGCTATGTTCAAAAACTGTGGGAAGTAGACAGGATACACAAGAAGGGTATACAAAACCCTTTATTTTTCTCTATTTACAATAACTTCCGTACTTCGGAATACAAAGACCCACTATTTGTGGTCTAAACGTAAAAATATAAAAATAAAACTAAACTCTTAAGTTTGAAATAATAAACGTGGAAGATTGGCCTTATATTAACAGGAAGCCGTATGTAGTACAGAGAACTGTGAACACTACAATACGTTTAAAGTTATCAAGACGATTAAACCTCTGGCCTGGAAGGCAACCAGCAACTGAGTAAAACTTCTAAGGTAAGCGGCCTGCTTCGACTAACTGCTTCCTCTCTTTCGCTTGGCAAAAAGCCACAACTTAAGCACTTGGCGTTCGCCAGACAAACTTTGCATAAATACGTTAACTCTTATAATTCTGGCCGGAAGTAGAAAATAAGAAGTGATAGTAAAGATTTAAAATAAAATAAACGTTAGTAAAACTTAAGATCCTTACATACTTCCCGCCAGAGTTAATTAGTTTGAAACTGAGGTCTAAAACGACCTTGTTGAAAACTTTTAGCTCTAGAATCTAACGCGAGGCCAATCTTATACAAACATTTTTCGCTAGAAACTAGAAATTTAAAAGAAAGAAATTTGTTTTTACAATAGCAGCTCCCAGGATACGCAATTTTTTTCATCTGTACTGCATCTACACAGGAGCTTTTATTCAAATCTGGTTCCTTCCAGAGATCTGGAAGGAAAACTAGTTTAATGAAATGTTACACAATGAAATGGCAAGTAACATGTATAATTATATTTCTCTTAACATTCTTATTTCATTCATGACTATTTTAATTATCTCTCCCCGTGCTCTCTGACATGTGTTGTAAAAGAACACCAAACACGAATGTGTTTATGTCTATGTGTTCAACACTTCCTCCTACAATCAAAGTACTAACGTGTTAAAAATTCAACATACCAAGACCTCGTAACACACCCTAACTTCAACTCTAAACCCTGAGGTACTATTCTGAAAGTGGCTAAATCTGAAGTGTAGCGTCAGAGAGCCTAACTACATTCATTCAACCTTTAACACATATTCACCATGATTTAGTCTTTTTACAGTCACACAAATAAAAAAAAAATTAACATTACTTTCACTTTTACCATATAACGGTATTTCTTAACATTTGAAATAACAGTTCACATTGTATATAAGAACATATTAACATGCCGTTAATTTTACGCATTTGACAACATACATTAGTAGTACATTGTTAACTTCTATTCTTTTCAAAGCAAGTGCCAATTTTTCTACATTGAAATACTACATTTCAAAAAGTCTTTCAGACTAAAACTTCTTTCTTGCCGGAAAGTTTTAAATAAAATTTATACAATAATTTTTACAATATTTAAGTCTTTACACATAGCTATTATACATCAACTTTAGTTTTACACGCAAGTAGTTGAAAAACATAATACCAAAATCGGTAAGAACTCATTTCTCGCCCTTTTGGCGATAAAGGTAGTCCTCGCATGAGGTAAAACTTCTTGAAATCTGCCACTTGCAGTAAGAATGAAAGATTAACTTAAGTTTGCAAAGTAACATAAAATTTTACTTATCTTTGTGATATTCGGACATTCTTTTCTGAGCCCAGTCTTGGAAAGTAGCGTAGATTGTTGTTTGATTTATCCTCCTTCGTGTGCGGGCTCGCCCTTCAGTGCCTTCCTCTAGAAGCTTTCTTTTTTTTCCAGTTCGGTCACCTTTGAATACCTTCTTTTTCGTCTCTGCCTGTGGTCTTGGCCGTTTGATGGCAGCTGGTCTTGGCGGAACCGGGAAACTTCTTTCGTGTTCCTGCTTGGACCTCGTTGCTGGCCGTTCAAATTTTCCTTGTAACCTTTCCTCCGCCACTGGTGGCCCTTCCGCAGTTCGGCGACATTTGCTGCGGAGAGTCCTGTCGGATGAGTAGATCTTCCGTTTTAGAGCCGGGTTATAGTTGCCGTCATTTCTCCTGGCTCTCTTTGCATACGTCGTTCTTCTCCCTTCTTCTTTCTGGGGGTGTTCGTGAGCTCTCTTTTCTGGACGGTGGAACGGCTTCTTTTTCTTGCTACCTTCAATTTTCCCGCGGGGAAACTTTCTTTTCACTTGCTCCTGCCTCTTAATGGCTTGCCCTTGTACTTGTCGTTGTTCCACCTCTGGAGCTTGTGCCTGCGGTGTCTGCCGTGCCGGATCCTGCAAAAGATCTGTAAATATTTGCATTTTATTACGATCATAGTATGGTTTTATTTGATCAATGTTTGCGGAGCAGGTTTCACCATTTCTATCTTTTAACACTACTACAGCGTGAGTTATTTTTTCTATGACATATGGTCCTTCAAATCGTGGAAAAAATTTGGCAGTTTTATCTTCTGGTGCTGAAGAAAGTGAATGCTTAATTTTTAAAACTTCATCCCCTACTTTATAAGTTACTCCCCGTCGTTTCAAGTCATAATACAGTTTTTGTTTTCTCTGTGCTACTTCAGTATTCTTCTTTGCTTCTTTAATTAGTTTTTCTATATCACCCATTTTAAATTCTTAGGCTCTTTGTTGCACATAAAATAATTTATCTAACGGCGTTATAATCTTTCTGCCTAAACATAACTCAGCAGGAGTTTTGCCCATTGTATCATGTTTTGCGGTCCTAAGGGCGAAAGCAAATTCATTGACATAGTTATCCCAGCTTTTATGAAATTTTTAACATAACTACGGATAATTTTCACTATATTTCTATTGACCCGTTCCGCTATATTTGATTGCGGCCGATACGGGACCATTTTAAATGACGTATGCCCAGTTTTTGGCACATGTCTTCAAATACATTACTTACAAATTGAGGACCATTATCCGATATAACTTTTAGGGGCGCCCCATATTTTAAAATATATTTATTTAAAATAGAATCAGGAACTAATTTCGCGGAGGCTCGTTTTAAGGGAACAATTTCGGTCCACTTACTAAAATGATCAACCATAACAAGGAGATAGCGACTTTTATTTAACTGACTTTTTGGGAAAGGGCCCAATAAATCGATGCCAATTATTTCATTTGGAAATTCGGATTTAATACTATTTAGAAACCCGGCCGGGCGGAAATTAATGTAATTAACTGCTTGACATGTTGGGCAGGACTGGACATACGCCCTTGTTAACTTTTGCAGTTCAGGAAAATAGACTGCCTCGCGTACGCGTTGGATAGTTTTTCGAATACCAGCATGAGAAGCTAAAGGGCTGTCATGGAGCTCCTGCAGGATATTTAATCTAAGACTAGCTGGGATAACAGGTCGAAATTCGTTGTTGGAATTCGTAGTTTTTGTATAGAATAATAGATCATCTATTAGTTCGTAATGGGCCGCCCTATTTCTTATCGCTACAATATCTTGGTGGCTAAAATTTTCAGGATCCTTTAAATACTCATAAATGCTTCCAAACTCAGGATCCTTACCCAGTTCGGTTATTACAGTTTCTCGGGAATTTATTGTACATGCTGTGAGCATTGCTACCTTTACGGTATTACCTTCTTCATCTATTTTAATTCTGGATAGGGCATCTGCTACGATATTTCCTTTCGGGGTATGCTTGATTACCAGATTATATTCTTGTAGCTTGAGTGCCCATCTTATTAACCTTGGGGATAAGTTTTTCCCTGAGTACAATCTAGTTACCGCCGCATGATCAGAGTACACTGTTATTGGCGCCTTTCCAAAATAGACTCGGAACTTTTGCACTGCTAACAAAACTGCAAGTGCCTCTCTCTCGGTCGCGGAATAGTTTCTTTGTGTTTGATTTAAAGTTCGGGTAAAAAATGCCACGGGCTGTTGATTTTGCAAAGGTACCGCTCCTACCGCATAATCCGAAGCATCCGCTGAAATTTCTAAATTCTCATCCTTTTCAGGGAATTTCAACACAGGGGCTTGCGTTAATGCTTGTTTTAATTTTTCGAAAGCACTATTGGCTTCGGCCGTCCACGAGAATCTTGCCTTTTTCCTTTTTAATTTTAACAATGGTTCAGCAATAGCTGCAAAATCTTTTATAAAGGACCTATAATATGAACAAAGTCCTAGAAAAGAAGAGAGCTTCTTTGCCGTGTTCGGAGTCGGATGCTTTTGTACAGCGATTATTTTTGATTCGTCTGTCTCGATTCCCTTCTGAGATATTTTGTAACCTAAATATTTTAATTCAGGGGCTGCAAATTTGCACTTTTCGACATTAACTTTCAGACCGGCCTCATTTAATAAAGAAAACACCTGTCTTAAATCCTGTACATGTTGGTCGAGATTATCACTAGTAATAATGATATCGTCTAAACAGATAAATGTGGACTTTCCAAGAACAGGTCTTAATATAATGTCCATACATCGCTGAAATGTTGCCGACGCACCTGAAAGGCCAAACGGCATACGCAAAAATGCATAAGTGCCAGACTTGGTTATAAAAGCAGTCTTAGGCACGTCCTCAGGCCTAACCCCTATTTGAAAATAACCAGTCGTTAAGTCTAAAGTCGTCATATATTTGGTGGATGTTATGTTCCTTAGAATTTCTTCAATAATAGGTAACGGATATACCGGATATTTAGTTATGGAGTTTAATTTACGGTAGTCAATTGCGAATCTCCACCTTTTTGGATGTGTCAAAGGATAGTCATTATTTTTCTTACATAAAACCACCGGGCTAGCATAACTACTTGAGATGGGCGTTATGATCTTTTTACGTAGCATATCGGTGATATGCCCTTCTATAATTTTTTCCTTATTTTTATCATACCGGTATGCTTTGTGGCGAACTGGCATTGAATCTCCGGTGTCAATACTATGGTTAGTAACCTGAGTAAATCCTGGAATATCACTAAATAACGAAGAAAATTCACTTACCACTTGTCGGATTCTTCCTTGCTCGTCATTAGGCAGGTGGTCAAGATTTAACATCGGCGGTTCAGCCTTTTCTCCACGAACTGGTTTCATTGTCAGCTTAAGGGACGCTTCATTAAAATCTAGCGTTGCTTGTGCCTCTGAAAGAAAATCTATTCCTAAAATAATATGTGCTTGCAGATTCTTTACTATAAAAACATAACCTTTACTTGTTCGTCCTTGATACGGACATACAGCGGTAATTTACCTATACACTTACATTTTTCTCCTTGCGCCGCTAACACTGTCGTATTATCCGAATTATATATGCGGTATTTCCGAAAATACTTCCTAAAAAAATCTTCTGCCACACAGGAACACTGCGCGCCTGTATCCAGGAGTGCAGTGGCTGGGATATTATTCACCAACACTTCAATCTTCGGAAGAGTCAAATTTTTCACCATTACTATATTTAACTTGAAGGAAGAGGGGTTTTCGTGGCCTTCGGATTTCCGCACCCTCTCGTCAGCAGAAATCCGTTTTAGTTTAAATTATTTTTCATTTCCGTGCTTTCCTTCTTTTTCCACTGGACTGATAGCAAATCTGACGATCGTCTGGGCAACTTGTCCTAGGCGGTGTGAGAGCTGCCGTTGACGGCGTGTGTGAAGGTCGTTCCTTTGTTGCTCCGTTTTCTACCCCAGCATTCGCGGAAATACGCAGCGCATCTAGCTAAAATCACCTGCAGTGGATAGCCAACATCTTAAGGAGCACATCGATGCAAAATTTTCAAGATTGGTCCACCGTTTAATTAATTACAGATTAATTGCTTCATCTACGCTTCGAATACCCAAGTAAGCCTTACAACGCGTATTTGATCGCCCGCCCAGCAGTCACCTTTCATCGATGAGCCTGGATTTTCATACTGCTAGACGCTCCACATCTTCACGAGTATTTTGATGGTAATTTCATAGCAGTGAGATAATTAGAAGTCGCGAAATTAATTTTTATATAATTTACCACGTTTTAATTTGGTGAACTCTGACCTTTTCCCACTCCGACGGTCAACCGGATGTCATCTACCCCCCGTCGTCCTCGAATTGAAACCAGTCTACAAAGGTAAACAAGAGGTACTGGAGTAATACTAATCAGTCTGCTAATTAACCCCCTAATTGGCGTAGCATTCTGGAATAAACGGCATTCTTCAACTCAAGCCCCAGGAAGTGGAAGTTTCAAAATTTGGAGAAAATCCGTCAATAACTTTTGAATTTACTAATTTCTTCAGCAATTTTCGGGACTTAAGAAATTCTTCAATTTTTGCGATATTATACAGTGCAATGTGAGTGTGTTTACCTATAATTTCTGTGTTTTTCTCAATCGGATTACATTGGATTACCAGCAGTGCAAGCAACAGATGAAAACAGAAGAAACATAACGGCCAAGGTAGGCCTTTCGTTCTTTAATTTTTAATTAGCAGCAATAATTAATTATCTCGTCTCCCAATTACCGCAAATATCTGCTATTTAACTACATTAAATTTACTGGTCATCCTTAAGTGACGAATAGTATACAGACTTCTAGAGAAACCGGACTATTAGGTTTTCGCTTAAATAAATTAATTAATTATCTGTACTTATCAGTTCTACCAAATTTACTCCAATTTGCTATGTATCTCAGTTCTCCTATTATCTGTACTCAAGTATAATTGCTGTATTTTTCTTGCATTCTGATAACGTTATCAATCACAATGTATTAACTGGCATTTGTGAAAGTAATGATCTAAGTTTAGTTATTCAAATTAATTAATTATTTGTGATTATCGGTACCACTTAATTAACATTTATCTTCACTGCACCTTGGTTCGCATATCTACTGTGCTCAACAGTGTTTTCACTTTTGTGCAATATACAAGATAGCGAATGACAATAATATATTAAGTATAGAGTGCCACATTAATTCAGTGTTCAAGTAATCAAAACTTTATCTGCACCACAGTAACCTTAGTGATTAGTGTAGTACAAATTGTATACAATTGCTTAAATAGGGTATTTAATTGCTTAAATAGTGTAACTGTGTAATAATTGCTTAAATAGTGTAAGTGTGTAATACTAATTGCTTAAATAGTGTAACTATGTGCACGATCACCAAGAATAATGTGTAGTGCATAATGCAACACTAATTTAGTGCCGAAGTGTTAAAGTGTACAAATGTCATACTGTGATAATATACTGTGCAAGTGTTAGCAAAAGTGTTCCGGGCAATCAGTGTTTAGCACACATCCCAAGTGTTTATAAAAGTGCTCTGTGTTCAAGTGTATAAGTATTTGCAACAGTGTTCTACCCAATCTGTGTTTAGCACACAGCTCAAGTGTTCACAACAGTGTTCTCAGCGACAAAGTGATTATAATTTACTTTCTCCTGCAACTAAGCAATTGATGAAATATGCAAGAAAGTGACAACTCCATTTTAGCAAGGGACCTCGACCTTACAAATCCAGCCCAGAGAGACACTCTAAGCTACTCGGAGAAGATTCATTCATTTGCAGACGAGGCTCTGCGCATCAGCAATACAAAATGCGGCAAACGAGCAGTACTTCCAGCTGACTTACGAGACCAAATAAGATTTATAATAGAAGCACTCAGAGAGCTGGCCCTGCAGGGTCCAGACAGCGATAACCCTCGGCCTACTACTGAAATAGGTGTGAACACTGAGGAAGAAGTTCTCACAGCACCGATCACCATACAGACGGCAGCTTCCAACAGCACACGCGTTAAATCTTACGCACAAGTTGCCGCCCCGAAGCTGAAGCATACTATTCTCATTTATCCAACAGAGAATACAGCAACCCCTAGCAAAGACCTGAAAACAGTCCTCAACGAGAAATTTCCACTACAAAAGCTGGGAGTCAAAATTAGCACCATCCGGAACCTGCAGAAGGGAGGATTAGCGGTAGACTGCGTAACCAAAGAGGACGCAACGAAATTAGTCAACACCCTACAGAGTAAACAGGGGCAAGATCTGGTCAAGACCAGACAACCACAGACCAGATTACCGAGAGTGGCCATACACAGTGTGTCACCTGATGTCCAGCCAGAAGAATTGGAAAAAGCGCTCAGCTCCGAGTTCCATCTATCCAAAGAATCAGCAAAGATCCTCTACCGTCTCAAAGACAGAGAAAATACTGTTAAATGGATCGTGGAGTGCCAGCCAGCAGCTTACCGAAGTCTCCTCCAATGGCCCAAATTGTTCATTGGTTGGCAAAGACACCGCATCGCGGAACACTTCAATACCAAGAGATGTTTCCGATGCCAAGATTTCGGTCATACTCAACAAGGCTGCACGAATAAAATCTACTGCGCCTTCTGTTCGGGCAACCACAGCATCAAGGACTGCCACGCATGCCAGCCCACCTGTATCAACTGCGCAGATACAAATTTCCGAACACATAGTACAATGCCCTGCAACCATCCAGCATACGACATCCGATGCCCAACCTATGCACGGTATGTTGAGCGAATCCGACGAAGCACAATCTACGAATAACGCACAACGACCAAGTACCTCCGCACCAGCTTGGACGCCACACAAAACGAAAAATACACCCACTGAAGATCGACCAGAAACAAAAGTGGAAACCACCCAGCACCAGACACCCATACGATGCGCTCAAATTAATTTGCAGAGAGCAGAAGCTGCCTCAACCCAAGCCATACAACATGCAATACATCATAATTTAGACTTTCTTCTAATCCAGGAACCATACTGCCGTGAAGGCCAGGTGGCAAGTTTTTCCCTGGCATGGAAGATCTTCCAAAGGAAATCCACAGCAGAGCAGGCACCCAGAGCAGCCATTGCCTGCTGTAACCCTACCTGGACACCTTTCCTGGTTTCAATGGAACGAGATTTCGTCTCCGTACTAGTTATCTTTAACAATCAACAGTTCATACTAAGCTCCGTTTATTCCTCCCCCAGCGATGACCTCACTGACGCAACTACAGCATACAATCACGTTAGACTGAAATGTCTTACGGTACCACACATCATTGGAGGCGACTTCAACGCCCACAACGTCATTTGGGGCTACCGTGACACGACTCCTAAGGGCCACGAAATGGAAAACTTCATGGCGAGCAATAACCTGCACTTGCATAACAGCCCCGGTGCACAGCCGACATTTGACAACTCGTATCATAAAGGCTGGCCCGACTTGACCCTTTCAACATCGGACATTGTCAACAATATTTACTCTTGGACTGTCATGGATGATGAAAGCAATTCCGATCATAAGTACATCCATTTCCTCATTCAAGTAGACACCAGCATTAGCATTTTAAAAAGGTTTAAGCTTCCGGGTGGCAAGATTAGGCATCTGCATCGCATTCTCAGCGAAACTCTCAGAAGAGAAGAGATGGAGCTTAATACGCTTAATGACCAGTATGATATGAATATCTACACAGATAATCTTCTCACCACTCTCAAGGACATATGTGAGCGAATTCTACCAATCAGGACTGCCAAGAAACTGCAAGGCATTACGTGGTGGACTAGGCAGCTGAGACAAATGCGCCAAAGGTGCAGAGCATTACGTCGCCGTCTCCGAACGGCTGTAGACGGCACAGAAACGGAAAGGTTGCTAACTGCATTCCGACAAGCACGGGCTACTTATAAAAAAGCAATTCTAGAAGCCAAAATCAACAGCTGGCGCAATTTTTGTACCAGCAATAGCAATCCTTACGGAATCCTGCATAAACTGGCCACGCAGAAAATCTTCCAGCCGGCACAAGTGCCAGTGCAGCCAGGGAATCTACCACAAACAATTGACTTAGCAGGGTCCACGGCCACAGCACTGCTTGATGCAATCTTCCCAGCGGATCCAGAACAGGATGACACGACGGCCCAGCGACTTTTGAGAAACTCCACAGAGATCCCAAGAACGCCAGAAGATGTCCCCATTACAATGCAGGAAATCACTCACATCTTCCGCCATCTACCACTGAAGAGGGCACCGGGTCCGGACGGACTTGATTATGCAATCTTAAAGGTCTCCTTCCGAGCACGGCCCACCTTCTTTCGCCTCTACTTCAATAAACTCCTGCACCACAGAGTATTTCCACAAGCTTTCAAGAAGGGACACGTGGTACTTTTTCTCAAAAAAGATAAGAACCCAATAGACCCCTGCTCCTTTCGTCCGATCTGTCTCCTTTCAGCGTTGGGTAAGATCTATGAAAAGATCATAGTTAACAGGCTGAAGTATCATATTCACAAAAACAACTTCCTCAGTCCCAAGCAATATGGCTTCCGTTCAGGTTGCTCAACCACACATGCCCTTCAACGAATATATGATGAAGTCCAGCTTAATCCCTCACAGAATCTTCAGACCGCATTCATCTCAATAGACCTCCAGAGCGCTTTCGACACCCTTTGGTGGCCCGCCATCAAGCAGGCCCTCAGAGAGGCGCAATGCCCGGAGAACATCTACCAAGTCTTTGAGAGTTATCTCACAGATAGGCAATTACTTATGGCAAACAATAATGGCATTGTTACTAAGACCCAAGTCAGAGGCTGCCCACAAGGGTCCTGTGCAGGGCCCTTGCTCTGGAACCTGACATTTAACAAAATCCTCGAAGCGACGTGGCCTGATCACACAACTATCATTGCATATGCTGATGACGCGGCTCTCCTTGTTAAAGGTCGCACACGAGACGAAATTGAAGCCAATGGCAGCGAAGCGTGCGCCAAGTTCGCAAGCCTATGCGAAGACCTTAAGCTGAGGATTTCTATCACCAAGTCTTCTGCACTCCTCATCCCAAGACCGGGCACGAAGCCTGTACGTCGTCCCTGTATCCGATTACTTGGCCGCAACATTAAATTCATGGATACACAGAAGTATCTAGGAGTGGTCTGGGACTCTGGCTTAACATGGGTGCCACATTTGCAGCAACAGAGAGCAAAAACCTCCGCTATAGCCAGAATGACACGGAAATTTCAAGGTAGGAATTGGGGACTAAATCCCCACATTCAAAAAGTGCTTTATAGCACGGTGGTGGAAAAGATTGCGCTGTACGCAGCTGCAATCTGGGCTCAACCGATGACAACGAGGAAAATCAAGCAGTTAACATCACTCCAACGCCCTTTTGTCATAAGCATCTGCAGGGCATACTGCACAACAGCCACGAGCTCCGCCCTTACACTAGCAGGTATAGTCCCTCTACACATCCAGGCCGAGCTAGAGGCGACATATACGAGAGTCCTTCACTTGAGGAAAGACGCCTCCTTCGCAGGTACTCTCTACAGTCCAGCACTTTATGAGCACCCCAAGACACCGCTGCACACACATCCAGCGCATAAAGGACTAGGGGTCCACACCCACATCATGCAACAGCCCAACAAAGAAATACAGCACATCAGCAACCATACACTTTACACTGATGGTTCTAAACATGCTAAAGGCGTTGGCAGTGCTTTCCTGCACTGTTGGCAAAGCCAAGAATTACATCATTGGAAAGGCCACCTAGGTGACAGCAATAGCGTCTTTCAGGCAGAAGTGATAGCAATTACAGCTGCTGTTGAATATCTAATAAGCCGAAAAATCTCAAAAGCTTATCTCTATACGGATAGTATGTCTGCCTTGCTGGCCCTAAGCAAACACAACCATGTTTCCCCGTTGATCATCCGCCTTCAAAAACTCTTAAAAGATAACCCACAGGTACACGTGGACATGACATGGGTGAAAGCTCACGAAGGCAATGCAGGTAATGAGGCAGCGGACGTGCTCGCCAAAGAGGCAGCCTCAAACATCAACGCACGTCCCATCGCTGTTCCGGCGCCACCTTCCCATCTTAAAAGACTGCTGAAAGGCGCAGCAGTCCAGTGGTGGCAAAGAGTATGGGAACATGGAAACACAGGAAGAAGACTGTATGGTTTTCTACCGATGGTGACAACGGAGAGACTCATAGCAAACGCTCCACTTACTAATTTTGTAACTGGGCACGGTCCCTTCCCGGACTACTTCAACAGACGCACTATTTCTAATACGGATCGCTGTGTATGCGGGGAAGAGGGGACACCCGATCACTATATCTTCCGGTGCCCACTCACAGAACAGCACCATTTCCCGGAACCCACGAACATACCTGCCTTCCACAAGTTTATCCTTAAAAATAAAGCGGCAATCAACACAGTGTGCAAAATCGTTAACACCATTAAGGCCTACGGCCAAGACCTTTGCCTCCCATTATAAAACAGTGCTATTCATAATGGTCTCAGTGACTGCATTCTGCCTTAACAAACTGTGCAACAATACATACTACATGCTGTATACCGCTAGTGTTTCACTTGTGGGTATTGCGTACATTCTGCGCAATGTGCCTAGTACTGCCACTGTAAAGTACTTTCCCTGAAACTATACTGAACTGCCACTATAACTGTGCACCTTATATGTTTTATGTGTTTAATGCAATGTGTGTGTTTAACGTAATGTTTATATATGTTTTATGCTGTTTAATGTCGTATTGTGTGTACTTTGTATCATTGTACTGTTATGTTTTGTATATTTTGTGTTGAACTGTGTTTTCTCTATGTATATTTATTTGTCATGTATTTCAAATGTGTGTGCTTAATTATGTATCATATTAATGTGTAATGTGTAGTTGTTGTGTCTGAATAGGGGAGGGTGTGGGACATATGCCTGTTACCTCTGTTAGACGCCAGGCGTCCCCGTCCTCCGTCACCTGTCACCTGTGTGGGTATTCTGTGTATATATCCATTGTACATAAATCTTTAATGCACTATCTTCTGTTTTGTATTCTGTTAATACCTTTGTATACGTATTCCGCTCTGTATATCACATTTTTAGTGTTGTGTACTATTTCTAAAGTTGCATCATGTTTCATGTATTTTATCAATGTATCTCATGTCTCTTGTATTTTATCAATGTATTCCGTGTCTCATGTATTGTATCATGTATTTTGTCCTGTATTTTATCAAGTATCATGTTTTTACTAAGCTTTTGTTCACTGTCTGTACACCCTGTAGTAAGTATAGAATCTCTAGATACCTCAGTATTCCCAATATACAACACTATCATGCATTAGCAATATGCTTAAGTTTATGTATTGAGTGAAGAGTATTGGCATATAATTACGCCTTATGTTTATGTGATTAATGTTTTTTTTTTTTTTTTTTTTTTTTTTTTTTATTTAAGACCCTTTCTCTTTATGTCTTGCACTTGACTATTTATGACATGCTAATGTAACCTGAACTGCAATGTAACACAGTCACTCATCTGCTCTTGTTGCACTGTAAATACTTTTATTAATTTAAAGTTGCTGCTTCTACACAGGGGAAGGCGTGGGACATATGCCTGTTTACCACTGTTAAACACCAGGCGTCCCCGTCTTCCGTCACCTGTCACCTGGCCTTGAGACTTTTTTCCTCGATTGCTATTGAACTGTCGACGTTCGCCGGCTGTTTATGAATGCTCGGGTTTCCTTGCCCTCTGATTCGCTTTGCTTCCGTAGCCGTGTGCTTGAGTTTGCTGTAGTCTTGGCGCACCAAATTGGTTTCGCTGTTGATATTGGCGTCTTCTTTCAATGTCCGCCGTTCTTCTACTTTCAAACTGGATTGCTAGCTCAAATAACTTTTCCAGTGTATAAGTTCCAGTGTCAAATAACTTTTCCAGATTTCTCAATTCAATAAAGTCTTGCACTTGGGGCAGTAACCTCGGCAAAATCACTTGAATTATCTCAGGATCCGGACGGTTTCCATACAAGAGTTTGAAGACGTGAATTTTTCTTAAAATAAAGCTTGAGAGATTTTCGATTCTTTGCTGATATATACTAAAAAGTTCCGTTTCTAATTTCGCACGATCCCTTACGACAGGGAAGGCTTTTAGTAGAGCAGTCTTGAAATTTTCGTAAGTATATGTGGGACTTCCTGCTTGACCCAAGAGACTTCTGCCTATACACTTGAACCAGTTAAGCGCTTGGCCCCTCAAAGCGCTGGTAGCTAAGGTAACTTTTTGAAATTCGTGCACGGGGTAGAGCATGAAGTGGTCATCCAATTTTCCCAAAAAACTGGTTACCGGTGAGTTTCCATTAAATGTTGCTTCTGGTTTCATCGAAGCGCGCATGGTCTGGACGATGTAACCAAATCCTTCCAGGGCGGCAGCTGGCATTTCTGGATTCTGAGCCGCTTCTGCAGGCAGCACAGGTTCTTCTTGAAACTCGGCCATGGTTATTCTTCTTCGTTGGGCGCCACTATCAGGTTCAATGTTCCGTCTTACTTTCTTTGGGAACATGCAAGGACCTGACTCGGAACAGAGAGCTTACTAAAGCTATGTTCAAAAACTGTGGGAAGTAGACAGGATACACAAGAAGGGTATACAAAACCCTTTATTTTTCTCTATTTACAATAACTTCCGTACTTCGGAATACAAAGACCCACTACTTGTGGTCTAAACGTAAAAATATAAAAATAAAACTAAACTCTTAAGTTTGAAATAATAAACGTGGAAGATTGGCCTTATATTAACAGGAAGCCGTATGTAGTACATAGAACTGTGAACACTACAATATGTTTAAAGTTATCAAGAGGATTAAACCTCTGGCCTGGAAGGCAACCAGCAACTGAGTAAAACTTCTAAGGTAAGCGGCCTGCTTCGACTAACTGCTTCCTCTCTTTCTCTTGGCAAAAAGCCACAACTTAAGTACTTGGCGTTCGCCAGACAAACTTTGCATAAATACGTTAACGCTTATAATTCTGGCCGGAAGTAGAAAATAAGAAGTGATAGTAAAGATTTAAAATAAAATAAACGTTAGTAAAACTTAAGATCCTTACAACGTGACTACATATCCGAGTTGGTGACATGATCAGAGACGTTAATGATGATAGCACTTGTCACCACTGGACAAATTTAGTCTCCACACCTCAGCTCGCTGGCGGAGCTTCCCAAACTCTCTCTTTTCTGACAGGCGTCTGACCAGAAGGTCTCTTCTCTTTACGCATGCGTATTACTCAGTTAAGTCGTTGCCATTCACAGTTCTTTAAAATAGGTGTTAAAATGAATTACAGTCCTCGTAGTGTGAGGAGATCGCCAACGAAGTTCTCTCTAGTCGAGAGCATCATAGGTCTTTCTAGAGAGTTCAGGAGCGTTCTTTACAGACTAACTCCTTCCGCCTCCAGATTTTGTTTTCCTCGGACACAGAGGAAACAAAACTTTTTTTAAAGTTCCTACGGGATAAAATACAAGTTCAGGCAGGCGTTCGCTACAAACAAACACCTTCCGCCTCCAGTTTTTGTTTCTCCGGACACAGGAGAAGTAAACCTTCACAGTTCACAGTTTCTGGTTTCAATACAGATTGTTCAACATTTTACCAGTTAATTTTAAACCACACTGTTACAAAGGCTCTCCACTCTCATAACCAGGCCATCATAAAAATATACATATAACAATACGTATACAATATATGAAAAACCAACACAGAAATTTTGTCTTTATTCATAATAATAAATAATTCATAATAATAATAATATAACTTATTCATAATAATAACTTATTCATAATAATAATAAAGTTAACAATTTACTATATAGTATAAATTTAAAAAATACAATATACATAATCAAATAACAAGACAACTTAAAAAAAATGATAACTAGTCTATTTAACTGGCATGTACAGAGTTTCTACTTAAGCAGTCTACATTTAAGTTGTCACTTTCCTTTTTATGATGTATTGTAAAATTATAAGATTGCAAGGCTAAGGCCTAGCGTAATAATCGACCATTTCTACCTGCATTATTTTTTTAGCCATACTAGCGGATTATGGTTCGTTTGAATGGAAAATTTAGTCTGCGCATCTATATACCCTTTCAATTTTTTTATTCCATACAGAATTGCGGCACACTCTTTTTCAGTGGTGGAATGCTTTCGCTCACTATCAGTAAATTTTTTTACTGAGATACAATATGGGATGTTCTTCTCCTTTGTCATCCTTTTGGGCTAAAGCAACACCATATCCTTGATCTGATGCGTCTGTCTGTAGTATAAATGGTTTAGAAAAATCGGGTGCATGTAGAACAGGCCTACTAGATAGCTTTTCTTTTAACGATTTGAATGATTCATTACATTCATCATTCCAAACAATTTTACCCCTTTTGTTATTCCCTTTTAACAAATCTGTCAAAGGTTCGGCTATAGCATAAAACATAGGTATATATTGTCTGTAGTATCCAGCTAACCCTAAGAAAGCTCTAATCTCAGTTTTAGTTGTGGGAACAGGAAAATTTTGAACCGCTTCGATTTTTAGTTCTGCTGGAGAACGCTTTCCTCGACCTACTATGTGACCGAGATATTGCACTTCTTGTGCAAACTTGCACTTAGAGGGTTTAATAGTTAAATTGGCTTTTCTTATTCTTTCTAAAATTTCATGTAAATGTTGTAAATGTTCCTCCCACGTTTCAGAAAAAATAGCAATATCATCTAAATAAGGGGTAGCATACTTCTCACATCCGCACAATATTTCGCTCATCATTTTACTAAAATAATAAGGAGCATTTTTAAGCCCAAATGGCATTCGCAAAGGCCTATATACGCCAAAATTTGTAGCAAATGCAGCAATTTCTGAGCCCTAGGGGTCAGCGGAATTTGCCAACAACCTTTAGTTAAGTCTATCAAGGTGATAAATTTGGCTGCTGCAACAGTTTCAACACGTTGCTCTACATTGAGGATCGGATAGAACTCAGTACGCGTTATTTCGTTTAACTTTCTGTAATCAATACACGGCCTAGGATCCCTACCTGGTGCTTCAACAAGGATCATGGGTGAAGTATACTCAGAGGGTCCTGTCTCAATAATCTTGTATTTTAACATTTTTTCAATCTCGACTTTAAGAATTTCTTTCTGTCGATTTGTCATTCTATAAGGCTTATGCGATACTCGTTTGTCACTGATTAGTTCGATATCATGTTCGACTAAATTTGTTTTCCCTGGAATATTCGAAAATGTAGCAGAAAACTTTACCAACAACTTTCCCAACTGCAGGATTTGTTCATCACTAAGTCCTTCTTTAAGATTATCTTTTGCTATTATTTCATTGAAATCAAACACATTGGGGTCGGTTAACATATAAGGAAAATCCTCCTCTAATTCCGAGGGTTCAACTATCTCCTCGTTGTCAAGGAGCACCATATACAAAAGTTCAGGTCTCTTATGATAAGGTTTTAACATACTGATGTGATACACTTTATTCCCTTCCTGATTCCCTTCAAAACTAACCACATAGTTTGTTTCTGATAATCTTTTCTCTATTTTTCCCGGCCCTTTCCATTGAGGAGCTGAATCTCCTTGCTGGAATTCCCTTTTCACGGCATTTTTGTCATACCATTTCTTTCTTTTGTCTCTCACCTCTTCCATTTTCTCTGTAGCTAATTCTCTACTTTTCTTTAACCTATTGATTAATTCGAAAACATATTCTATCACGGTATTTCTTTTTTCCTGAGGATCTAACCATTTCTCATACAATAATGCGACAGGTGTTCTGAGGTTGGTCCCGTACACTAATTCAGCTGGACTAAATCCTGTACTATCATGCGTTACTGTCCGCAGAGCAAAGAGAGCGGCAGGTACTTGTACTTCCCAATTTGGGGCAGCTTCAATACATAAGACCTTTAAGACCCTTTTTATTGACCTATGGAACCGTTCCACAGGATTGCACTGGGGGTGGTAAACCGAACTTCTGGAAATTTTTATACCAAACCTTTTCAAAAATTCAATGGTTAAGCGACACATGAAAGATTTCCCTTGATCAGTTTGAACCTCCCTTGGAAAGCCCATCCGACTAAATACCTGCAAGAGTGCACTTACAACAGATTTCGACGTTATATCCGGTACCGGGACGGCGTCAGGATATTTAGATGCTAAGCACATAACTGTAATAAGATATTTCTTACCTTCAGTAGATGTAGGCATAGGCCCGCAAGCATCTACATTAACCTTACTAAAGACTTCTGATATCACAGGTACTATTACCAACGGTGCTTTCTTTTTGTCACTTGCTTTTCCTACACGTTGACAGGAGTCGCATGTTTTAACGAATTCCTCAATGTCTTTATAACAATTTGGCCAGAAAAAATGTCTTAGTAACCGGTCTTTTGTTTTCAGAACTCCTAAGTGACCTGAAGTTCCTTCATGACAAATTGCTTTAATTTGCTCTCTGAGGTTTTCTGGAACAACAATTAAATATTCTCCTCCTCCTAACTTATTTACCTTCTTTTTTACTAAAACCCCATTTTTAATCCCATAACTTGTTTTACTTCCGCTTTTTACTAGTTCTAATAAAGGCGCAAGTTCTTTACTTTTTTGTTGTTCATTAATAAAAGTACTTGAGTCTATTTGAATCGCAGGACTTGTGGGGACACAAAGGTCGACAGGAGGTAATATCTCTCTGTTTTCAGACTTCTCATGAGCATCGTCCTCCTCTTCCAATTCTAACTCATTCTGCTCAGAATTTTGATTCGTGTCACTTAAATTTTCCGCTTCCTTAAATTGCCGTGCTTGAGATCGAGTAACGACCGCATTAACATTCCCGACATACGACGAATAATTTTTCTCATTTCCTCTGAGAAGAGCCGCTGTCTGGTTGCCTAATATATATCGCCCTTGGTCTAAGTGGTCTCCTATAACAGCTGCTTTGGTGGTTACTGTACCCAAATCGCATTCAATATCTACTTCAGCAACAGGTAAATAAGTCATATGATCATTCAACAAATGTCGAACCCACACGTGTTCTCCCTTCATTCGATCTATGGCTACATATTTCTGACAAATAATATCTACCGTTGCTCCTGTATCTCTTAGAATAGGTACTTCAAAACCATTTACTCTTCCATTTAATGTATAGGGATCTAACAGATTCTTCTCTGATCTCCCGCTTATCCGATACATATCTGCCTTTTGAGTTTTTAAATTAGGGCACTGAGGACGTAAATGGTGAAAAGATCCACATTCATAGCACTGGAGTCTTTTTCTCCTATCAAAATTCGAGTCCGACTTTTTCCCAACATTGCGTGCATCATCATCTTTTTTAAATTGTGTGCCTTGAGGGTTTTTTCTATTTTTGAAAACGTTACCAGTGGACTGAAAAACACCCATTTGTCTACCTGATATTTTCGTTTTAAATTCACCCAATTTCGTTTTCCCAACCATCGTTTTTTTCGCATCTTCAAATTCCTCTATTTTACCCACCAATTGTTTTGGTGAAGTGATCGTGGCCCATTCATCTATAAAATGTTCCTTAAACTCCTTAGGCGTGCGCCTTTTAATCTGATCTACCAACATTAAATCCTTGAGTTGCTCAAATGTTTCGATTTTTAATCCCTTAAGCCACCCATCTAAAAATGTCTTAACTTCGTGATAAAAATCGTACCACGTAGAATCAGGATTTTTTTTAGTCTTAACAAGAAGTTGCCGAAATTTCTCAGCACTTAACTTAAATCTTTTAAGTAGTAATTCTTTAATATGTTGGTAATCTCTAGCCTGTTCTTCAGGCTCCCTAGCAATTATATTATTTACCTCAACCAGAAGGACACCAATGAGATATGACACCCATTGATCCGTGGGCAATTTTAAAACTTTAGCTTGCCTCTCAAAAAGTTCTAAGAATAAACTGATATCATCAGTTTTTAAATTAAACTTGGGCATAAGTTTCTGAAAATTCTGATTAAATACCGCTTCACCTCCAGGTTTAGCAGATTCAGTGTTCTGTTTTGCTTTAAGGCATTCTAGTCCTAACTGTTGCTTTTCAATTTCTTTATTTTGTTGTAGTATCTGAAATTTCCTCTCCCTAGTTTCCTGTTCTAACTGTAATTCTTTCGCTCTTGTTTGCTTCTCTAAGTTCTCCTTTTCTATCCTATCAGTCATAATACTTTCTAACAAATGTTTAACAAATTCTTCCTCATAATTTTTACTATTCGTTATTAATTGTTTTAAATCTATCACTTTCATATCTTCTAAAGCTATTTCCCCAAGTTCTGAAGCGACAAGGAATAGATCCCTTTTCTTAGCTTTCCCCAAAAATGCATTTTCGCAAAAGTACTTGTTCAAAACAAATAAGAACTCAAATAGTTATTTACAAATAATACACATAAAAATATATCAGAGATATAAAAAACACTTTCTTCTTTCTTACAAAATTAGGCAAATAAAAATAAAAGGTTAATAAAAGCATTAATCATTTTGAATTTATTTCCATTAAAACATAAAACGAATAAACAACCTTACTGAATACTTCGTATAAAAAATTAATAACAAATTCTTTTCATTTAGTACAGCCAGACAGAAAAAAAACCCAGAGTGGCGCCAATAAATATAAACACCTTTAATTAACTATCGTTTTCATGACAGCTACTTCCGCTGGAATCCACATGGCCAACGCAAATACTACGTAAATTTGATAGGCGCAGGTTTAAAAATCAGAACACTATTAGAACTTTTCTTTACTGCTCAAAGCTTTAAAATTAAAAACGAAATGATAGAATTTAATATTCTACTTATCAGAAAATACACATTCTATTAAAATACAGCACTGATGTGCTTTCATGAGAAAACAAAAGTAACAAGTTTTTAATATATTCAACAACTTATTTCTTTCACAAAAATTTAACATAAATTTTCTTCTAATGACTTAGAAATGAAAATTGCAATATTGCACTGATATGCTTTCACATATACACAAAATAAACAGTTCAGATTCTATCACACCAATTTATAGCGAAACGTTAAACATAAATACACTGATGTGCTGTTTATTTACGGGAATGGATTTTTCCCATTATCATACAAAAGAAAAATATCTCGTTAGATATATAAATGCAACACTTTGATTGTTTAAAAAAAAACTCTTACGCACTGACGTGCTATAAAATGCACTGATGTGCTACGTGTTAATGGGAAATGTTTTCCCGAATATACCACAAAAGGAAAATATCTTGTTAGATATATAAACCAAACACATTGCTTAAACTCGTATGCATTGACGTGCTACTTCTGCTTTGGGAATTGATTTCCCGAATAAGTAATAAATAACTACATTATACACTTCAGGCCTGGAAATGAAATATTATGGAGAACACATACCTGGTCTCTTGTCACACATATCTCGGTGGAACCTCCAATTTTTTATTTCTTTTCGTCTGTGACGTCGTGGATGCTTCAGTGGGAACGGAATCAACACTGGTATTGGTGATGCATCACTTTAATTACAGCACATACCACAAATACAACATTTAATTAATACATTTAGAAAACTTGAGTACATATCCGAGTTGGTGACACGATCAGAGACGTTAACGATGATAGCACTCGTCATCAATGGACAAATTTAATCTCCACACCTCAGCTCGCTGGCGGAGCTTCCCAAACTCTCTCTTTTCTGACAGGCGTCTGACCAGAAGGTCTCTTCTCTTTACGCATGCGTATTACTCAGTTAAGTCGTTGCCATTCACAGTTCTTTAAAATAGATGTTAAAATGAATTACAGTCCTTGTAGTGTGAGGAGATCGCTAACGAAGTTCTCTCTAGTCGAGAGCATCATAGGTCTTTCTAGAGAGTTCAGGAGCGTTCTTTACACCCTTTTGAAGTTGCAATCCACTGTATAAGAAGCGCTGTTTAAAGCATAACAGAAAAATAAAAATCATGCTTTTCCATCAAAGCGCTGCATGAGTAATGAAACCATCAATGGGTATTTTTTGATATGGTTGACGTATTGTGAGAAGGCATTATTTGCAGGCATTCGTTTTACTTTACCGTATTACAGTCTGTTTTCGCTTTGATGTTTTCGCTTTTGAAGCTATATATATGTTTTATCTTTACCCGTTTGGGAGAATTAATTTGCTTTAAATTCCATTAATTGAAATCGTAGATAATAAATCAATAGGTAACGGTGGAACGACTATACCCCAAATTCTGCTACAGTTATGAATAATATACTTAGTTTTGCATTCCAGAGTAATATATAATTAGCATTTATTGATGTTTAAAATATACAACTAATTTCATCGCTAATTTCTACCCCCTTTTCCTAAAATGACCTAAAAAACTTCAATAAATTATTTACCTGTATTTATTACCATGTTTTTTATATATACATCAGCCAAAGTTCTATTAGTTACCTAAATATCTTTTCCTATTATTTTAGCTATAAAAAAAACTAGATTTCTTAAGTAAATACTGAATATTGTTAACGAAATGCATTGTCAACTGTAGCGGTGGATAAGAAACATCACAATAAGTAAATCATGTCTTTTAATCGTTAAATATCCCATAACATTAAAATTTTGTATCTTTCGTTCTTATTGTTGAAGGATGATGAAAGAAAAAAGTTCGCTTTAAATATTGGATCAGTTCCCGTATAACAAAAGTAAATAAAATATACTTTACAGACGAGAAAATATCATCGCGCCGCCGGAAGATTAATTACATATGCATTCGCACTTTATAATTGACATTTTTCACATTTTTTACTCTTCGTACTATCTCCCTAGCCCCACAACACATCCTGTCGGATTCTTTAAAAATTAAATACATTTTTTCCTTCATTTTTTTCCTCTTTCTTTCTTCGTATGTTTGTTAAACAGCCGTGAAACTGACACCCCTTTCCTCTTCCTCTCCTGTTTCGGAGAATGGAATTAAATGCTATTATTTTAATATTTCCACCAACAGCCTCCTACCCGTGCGAAAACGTTTCTTTGTTCTGATTTTGCCATAATTACATTAATAACGTGCTCACTAGCTAAAAACAAAATCTCGACATTGTTAGAATGATGGAACAAAAAGGGGGGAGAAGAAAAAATGAGAGAAAGAAAAAAATATATGGTTTCGCTTTAGACACATTATGATGGAAAAATATTTTTTGCCATGCGATATGTTTTCTGGTAAAAGAAAACCTACGACGGCAACGGGAAAATAATAATAATAATAATAATAATAAGCATTTCCTATCAAGTTTTATTGTCGTTTTAGGGGAAGGAGAAATATTTTGTTTCTTTTGGAGGGGAGGAGGGAATTTTTAAAAAAATAACAGTAAGCAAAAAGCATTCCCGCGCATTCTTTCGTTTATAATAACTCTTACTTGCGGAAATTCATCATTCATCATGTGGTACATCACTTGTGCTAGAGTTGAGTTAAATTAGGCGTTGGTAAGATTTTCAGCCCGCTGAAATCATTCACGAAAGCATTTCGGCTAAACCGTAACCGCTAAAGACGATCACAAAGAGAAATAAAGAAATGGAAGGGGAAAAAAATCCCCTCGAAACTTTACCAGACGATTAAAATTCACATTATAGATGGGAGAGAAGAAGTAAGGGGCAGAGAATAACACTTTTTTTCTTCTTTCCCTTTCAGCAGAATGAAAATTACAGTAATAATAATTATTTTTTATCATTATAATTAGAAACAATGCAAGATGTTTGAAGGAAAAAAACTCCGAAATACTGTTCTGTTTTTTTTTCTTTCCCTTCACCCCACTTGCGTTGTTGATTGCTGCAGATTCTAGAGCTCTTAAAAATGGCTGATCACGTACTAGATAAAGAGTACAGAACAAGGTCCACTCATTATGTCCGCATCAGCGTACACCAAACCCGGCAGGGTAAGTTCGAAATGAGCGCTAGGTCTCACCACTTTGTTAAATGGTGTTACAAGATACTCTTTCTCCACCATGTTTGGTCATTTCTTTATTTAATATTAGCTGAAGCGCACGACGTTGCCTAGGCTTTGCGTAAAGTGAAGAGACTTCATTTAACGGAATGGGGATACTTTTTGGGGGGAATCTCAAGTAAACAACGATTTTCCTCCTATTTTCATTCATATGAATAATGCAAAATTGTACCAAGTTTGAATAAAAGTGTAAAACAGTGTAGAACTAACATGGCGCCATGTAACGTTTTTAGTTATAACTTATCATCGCTTTATTATAAGTCTTTTTTAGGACAATCAACATCCACTTTTATCAATTTCTTCGACGTTTTCGAATTATTCTCGAAAACCTAATAGAGAGCGCGCTTAAATTCTGCTTTAAACGTTCTACACTGGTCTGGAAAGTTCCACACTGCTCTAAAGAGTAAACAAGCATGGCGCCATCGAACGTTTTTAGTAAACACTGACAGCGGGAACGAAACAACGGAGACGTGAACCTAAAATGTATGTCGTGAGCGCAATGTTCTAATATATATGCCCTGAGTGTGAACCCCGTGGGATTATATATCGCCGAGTTTGAAACATAAATATCTCATTCTTTGCAGAGTGGCAGCACCAAGCTTTTAAATAACTGAGTTCTTAATCAAAAATTTGTTAAATTAGCGTAAAATATATGTAGTATATAAGAATACGAATTCCGTGGGGCTGGGTTTTGAGAAATCTCACGCAGTTTGTGATCTTCCCCTTGTTTTGAAGGTCAAGGGTGCCCAATTTCATCAAGATCGGAAAACATGTAGATTTGTCTGAAAAATAAACGCACTGACACTCTGCTCTATTTATATAGGTTTTCGATTTTTTGGGGGGGGCGGGGGAATGAGAAATGGCAAATGGCTGGAATTTAACCCTAATGTGTTACTTCTTTCGTTTTGTTTATATATATGTATATATATAAAAAGATAGCAATCTAAAATTTTTACATTGCAATGTAAAAGTAAAATTTACCATTATTTTTCATAAAGGTATCAGTTTTAAAATTACTAAAATATAAAAAATTTAAAGAACATTTTAAATCTGATCTTTGTTAACAGTTTTCAGTTTAGCACCTGGAACTGTTTTTAGATAAAAGTTGCGGTAATGCTGCAATTTTAAAAACTAATCTCCAAATATTCGAGGTACAGAACTTAAAAAAACAAACTTATATTTTTCAAGCCAGCTTTTCAAAACAGCAATCTTAAACGGCAGGGGAAAATTCGTTATGACAATATTCCATCATAACGTACTTTTTTAACTTTAGCAGTTTTTTCTAAATAAATCTCTTGTTTAAATTTCCTAATACTGCAACACTGCTGCAAACTTTCTGTACAATTGTTGCAAATGCTAGTAGTTCTGAGAATAATTCTCTAAAAGGTAATTGAAATCTTCCCATGTTCTGTACCTAACAGCAACTTCAGCAGTGAAGTAGACTTCTGCAACGTCGACAATATTTTCGCAAAGAAGAAAATAAGCAAAATAATTATAAAATTATAAAATGTTTAGAATTAAAGGGTTACTTCATAAAAAAAACATAAATATTTAATTTATTTTCCTGCATGTGTCATTTTGACATTTTTAGTCATTTGTTTGTATATAAAAAATGGTGGCAAATCCAGGGTCCGCTCCAGGCAGCAAGCTCACGGACCGCCCCTGGCGACAAAAGTTTCACTGTTTGTAATTTATTTTATATTTTATTTAAAGATATAGAAGAAGGTATTGGGTTGGCAAGAAAGTAATTTAGGTTTGCATAAATAGATGCAGTTATGTTCTGTTAAACTTTTTTTTTTTTTTTTTTTTTTTAGATTTGGCAACTGAAACTTTTAGGTTGCTATAAAAACAAATTCCGTTTATTTTTGTTTACAACTGTTAGTTTACAGTCGGTTTAACATATGGTGCCAAAAAATATTCCACATATTTTCCTTTTTCATTTTCATAAAGGCAAGAAAGCGGCTGAGGCTCACAAAGGCATATGTGATGTTTATGATGTTAATTGTTTAATATAACGCATGTGATTTCGTTTTGGAGATTTTTCACTTGAAAATGACCAACGTTCTGCCCTAACTTCTGAAGTTGATGATGAAAACATTAGCCATACATCAATGGAATCGTCATGAGAGATGGCAAAAAGGTTTAATGTGTCGCAAACAACAACTGAAAATCGCATAAGATGCCTTGGACTCTCGATATTTGGTGATAAAAAATGGATCGTCTACAATAACATTAATTGAAAAAGATCATGGTCCAAGCATGATCAATCGGTGAAAATCATATCGCAAGCTAAACTGCATCAGAAAAATATCGCACTGTCTATTTGATGGGATTACAAGGTGTTGTGTATTTTGAGCTGTTTCCAAGTAATCAAAGGAACAACTCAGATGTTTGTTGCCATCAGATTATAGAATTAGAGGAAGCAATCAAAGAGAAAAGGCCAGACTGCCAAATCGCAAAGGAATCGTATTCCACTACGACAGTGCGAAGCCTTACATACCTTTAGCAACATGTACGGAGCTTCGTTAACAGGTGATGTCGCATCCTCTGTATAGCCTCGATTTTGCACTAGCGGATTATCGTTTATTTCGAAGTTTATAAAACTTCCTGAATGGTAAAAAATTCAGTAATTACGATGACTGACTCCAAATAGCACTTAATTAAGTTTTTACTGATAAAGACTAGCTGTTCTGTAAGAGCGCGGAATCATGAAGTTACCAGAAAAATGAAAGAAAGGTCATCGAACAGAATAGAAGATATTTGACTGATTAAGGTTTATTTTTTATAGAAAAAATTGAGGTTTGTTTCACACTAAAAAATCGAAATTACTTTCTTTCCAAGCCGATACATATTAAAGAATAGCATATTATCTAATATTTCACCGATGTTTCTGCTCTACTTATGGGAGAAGATTAGAATTTATCATCTTTGAGTAATAAGCGTTTAAATGGAATTACATCTATCAGTACATAGTCGCCAATTTTACTATGAAGAGTCAGAGGTTTATGATGTTAAGAAACAATAAAGGAATGTAACAATAAACATCTCTAGTAGGATGTATGATCTTCATGAACTGTTATATAATCAGAGTACACTTATTTGCGATAGGCAAAATGAGGTTATTCAGTTCTTGTAGTAGTATCCTTATTCATGCCCCAAAAGAGATTAATTCAACTCAGGAGCCATAGACAGAGCGCCAGGCAATAATTCATCATTTCGTCATATGCTAAACCAGTTCAATTGGAATAAAATGTGGTCTACAACGCCGGTCAGCCCACTGAATATATATCTGCAATCAGGTGTACATACATGTGCATTATCTTTGAATTACAAAGTGTAACCAAAGAAATTTGTTTAGATTTCAGACAGAAACTAAATATGAATTGGAATTTTTTTCCTTTACGCCATTTATTACCGCTCGTATATGTTTTGATAAATTTTTTAAAATTTGATTTAAAATGTTTGTTTGATTAAGGGGACGGGGGACTTAAGTTTTTGTGTTTTTAAGAAGAACTGTTATACATATACATATTATAACATCGGTTTATAAAATAAATGTTCAAAATTTCAATTTATTTTAAATTAAAAAATTTTTTAACAAATAATTAATTATTTTAATTAAAGACTTAAAATGCTCCTTGCGTTTTAATTTTCAATATTTTTTTCTATTTTTTCCTTTAAGTTATTTATAAAAACTTGACAAAAGTTTGTGTGTATCCGTTATTGAATATGATTAATCAGAAATTTATAAAAAGGCTTTTTGTGAACTTAAACCCAATTTTCTGAAAAATGTCACCTTTTGTTTTACATTATTAGAAGTTTAAACTTCTTAATAACCTCATATCCAAAAATGCATACATAGATCTACTGTAACATACAAGTATAACAAGATAGTTTCTTTCAAATATCATTCATTTTTAATTAAAAATGAGACGCACGGTGCATTTTGAAGACATGCGAACTGCGAAAAAATTTGTTTTCAGAAAAACGAATTTAAAGATTTTCTTCAAACTTACCTTTAATACATGGTCCTGAGAAACAGCAGATTGACTTTAAATATGAATTTGTAAACACTAAATAACATTTTCGTAACATTTAACTATTTTAATCCCATAATATTAAATATGACAAAAATAAACATATCGCAAATTGGTATGTGATTCGAAGTTATATAGGTAGAAACAATTTATGCATTATATCCAATGAAACTTTTAAAATTCACCCGCACCATATGTTTTACCTTCATTTGTTACATTTACATTATCTTTTAAATGCTTTAGAATATTTTTTACTATTTCTATTTTTTTCCAAGCAGGTAAACTTCTCTTTTTGCTTTGGTTCAAGCGACGTTGATCACGCTTTTTTTCAACGAGTAGGGAAAGCGAGTTTGTTTCCTCCTGTTCTACGAGTATAGTATTTACATAACCAAAGTTAAATTCATTAATAGTTGTCAATACGGACATTTCTAGTCTTTCTTTAGAAATAAACACTTCTTTTGAGCAAATATATAAATTATAACATCAGTAAATAACTGTTGAAATATATTTTTTTACATTTTCTCCAAAATTTAAAGGTTTGGTTTATTTAATTATGGCAAAGCGCACTAGGGCTATCTGCCTAAGGGGAGGGATGCCTTCATGGAGGACTTTCTAAAGGAAACTGGATCGTATACACGTTACACATGGGGAAAACCACGAAAACGCCCATGCAGCCAGCCCGTTCGCGGGATTCGAATCTCTGACCGAACTACCAGTGTTCAGCGACTTTACCGCTCGGCCACTGGTGAGCTCTACCCAAAATTTAAAGGGCAAAGTTTACATTGTTTATATATTTTAAATGCTAGTAACTTCTTTAAAAATTAGAATATTTAAACTCGGTTTTTGCATACGATGTAGTTACGTATTTGGAATATTACGAGAGTAAAAAAACAAATTCAATATTTTGGTCGATTTTTAGCTATTTTAAAGTCCACCGTCCCCTTGGTTTTAAAATAATTAAAATTTGAAAGGTTTCATATTTTAATATTCGCCCAAAAGGGCTGTTTTAAAGTTTAATACGGTTTATCAGTATAGATTATCATTAGAAATGGCCTAGTGGGAAGAACAAAACATTTTATAGCATATTAGATGAATATGCATTTAAACTAACATGGGAACGTTATATATATATATCTTTTGTATATTTAAATAAATTTATATATGTAAAATAATTCTATAAAAATATTAAGTCTTTTTAATTAGATGTATCATGAATTAAATGCATCTTTTAGGTATATTGTTAAAAATCGCTTTCTTCGCAATAACGTTACATAAAATTCAAGAGACAAGTCATAGAATATTTAAAAGCAGTATGTGTTTAAAATTCCCGATGGAATGGTAGGGTTGCTGTATATATGATTTTCATATGTTCTGAAGAAAACCAACCGACTAAAAAGAGTTATCATAAATAAGAAATAAAGTATATTATGATTTTAATGAGTCCAGCTACTACCATTTCATAAAAATATTTATTATTTCTAATTAGACACTTCATGATTTAAATGGATATTTCTTTAAATCATTTAAATTTAGAAGTCGAAAACGTATTTTTAAAAACTTTTCAATTACTTCGTTTGCTACTCAGTAACATAAAGATGCCATGTCTTACTTTCAGATTTCTGAGTTTGTTAACAAAAAAAAAAAAAAAAAAAAAATCTTTAACTTCATACAAAGTCTAAAATAAATCAAAAACAAATACGAAATTTAAAATTCAGCCTGCAAAATGGCCATGTTCTGGTGGAGGACAATTCGGTGGGCACATTCGATGGTTCTAGGTCGTTTTTCCATATTGTGAGGTGAATACATACAGACATATATACAGATTCTTTATTTTCTTTCTAAATAATGCATCATGATAACATTTGGTGGCAATAGTGTTTCGAAAACAAAAGTGATACCGACAAAAAGGGTATTTCGAAAATAATAAAACTTCTAGTGCTAATAAAATAAAATTTATATACTTATTATTGGCTTCATGTTCGCTTACCTTTATTCATTTTATGTTAAAATGATCTTGTTTAACACTGTCTCGTTCAGTGCTGTTTTCTAAGGATACTAAGCAGCTTGTATATGTAACTGACAATATGCGAACTACCAGTTTTCAAATGATGTCCAAAATATAAAAACATAAATCTGTGACGAAATCTACAGAAAAACTGAAGTGAATATAATAAGTTATAGAATAAGCTGCATTTTATATAATTAAGAAACCCAAACTATTACATGGAAGTATTCTATCCCTACTTGGTACTGGATTCTTAAAAATTACATCGAAGGGTGGAGAAACAACAAGCCCTTCTTCCTCTCTCTCTACACTTTATTACCTTATTGCCATAAAATTACTATCAGTATGTCCTTATTGCATTAACTAAAAATCATGCATATATGTATGATGCAAGAGTACTATTTTTCGCCAGAACAAAAATTCCGGCTGGTCTACAAGCTGGCTAACACGAGAAAAAGTATTACAATTGCAAAGCAATGTTTGCGTAACAACAGTGCGGATGTATAGTTCGCAGTGCTGAGCTTATGCAAATCTCTGATGCGTGTTAAGCGTAAATATGAAATTATTATTTTCTTCATGTTCTCCTATCCTTATTTTCTCTTACATCCTTAACATTTTAAGAAAATAAAAAGTAATGAAGGAATGATGCCACGCAATCTAAAGTGAATGCTAAAATCAAATATATTGCATGTTATAAAAATATCAAAGAACAAATGAGTGTTTCTTTTCGAACTGAGTATAAATTAAAAACGGTAAACATTTTAGCGGAAGAAAAATACTGAATCGGACAACTCCATAACCGAAACTGTTTTTAAAATTAAGCATATTGCACGTTAAAAATCCGCTAGTTACATATGCCAATTCTGCCGACTAATCTTTAGATTGTGACAACTGACTGACGTTCCGCTTTCAGAAAAATGTGCAAATACTCATATTGTAATAAAAATGATAAATATTTTAAACTGTTTTGCTAAGTAATTTATTATGAATATGTTTCACCGTTTCCTGTCAAGTGATTTTTATTATTTCATTTTTAAATTTTCAACAAACATTTATCCTGTATATTCTACGAAGTTGTTTATAAAATTTGAAATGTTCGTTGCGCAGTGTTTCTTAAATTAACAAATACTATTACAGTAGTTAAAATAGTTAACCCCTTTATATAAGTACTCAATTTCAGTGCGAGAATACGTATGCTTCAGTAACCATCACAGAGGTAACCCGATGTAAAGGTGCCCCATGAAAATCATTTTTAACATGTAAAAAGGAACCTAAAGTTGCATCCTTACGCAAGTAACGTCTTAGTTTGCTACTTTGATTAATGAAGCAAAGGAAAATTTTAACTACTATGTAATAAGAATACCGGCTTTTGCTTTTTTGAAGTTGGAAACTTTTCTTCATAACAGGTGCCGCTGCTTTATGCTGAGCCCAGCTGTTGGAAGTATCTTGAACACCAGTTAGCCTCTGTAAGAATCCCGGTGTATTAATAAAGAGGAACCTTTATAGAGTCTGACTTTCTTTGGGAGCATAAATTAGCATCAAACTCTAACAGACGTTGAGCAAATTATTGCTGTGTCTGAAATGAACTACAGAATCTTGAAAAGGTTGAAAGCAACCTTTTTATTTAACAGACCTTAAAACAAAAATGCATTTCTCGTGCTCACAGGATCGACCACCACGTAAGGGCGAAGTAACTTTAAGTAACAGTCAAACTCAATTTAAAACTTGACCTGCTAGTCAGAAACTATACAATTTAATTTAAATCTAAGTTGGCTCGGAATTTCTCACCGGCGTAACAAATTAAATGAGGGCAGCTATAACGCAAAGTCAAATAACTACAATCTTATCAGAGATGGCACAACTAAGTAACGCGGCGTCTCGAGAGGCAGAAACGTTGTTTTACAGCGCAAAAACCTCAGCTTAAATACTCTCAAACGCATTTATATTTCTGGCTTATAACTAACTCTTTAATTTAAAATAATACTTATTAATAATAATAAATTAAAATAATACTTTACACTCCTATATAGCTGTCCCCGCAGAATTACTTCCAGTTTTTAATCTGAACAATGCACACAACAAGTACAATCCTTATATATAATTTCATGCAAGATTACGAATGCAAGATCGCATGAATTACGAAGTTTTTAATTAATATCCGTAAAATATGAAATCTTCCTGGCTTCTGAAGCATAATCTTTATATTCTTCAGAATTTAAACTCCTCAGAATTGTTTTTAAAATTATATACTTTAGAATATTTTGTGTCATATCTCTACATCATAGTTCTTATTGGCAAGCAAATGAATTAATTCTTAAATTCTTCTTCCAATTTTTGTGCGTAGTTGCTAGTTCTTACAAGTTTTTACATAATAATTAAAGTTAAGATCTAGAACGAATTTTTGAATTAATTCTCAGAATTATTTAACCTTACGTGTATATAGAAAGATGAATTATTACCTTCGAGCTTAGTTTTTTTTTTTTTTTTTTTTTTTTTTTTTTTCCATAAACACCGTCTTTCTCTGATTTTGAAATGCATTCTATGTTCCTTGATTTCAATTTCCTCAATAGCGGGAAAGAAATTGATTCCAAGAAAATAAAGTGGTAAAATACAACTTAATGTTTCTAATAATCGACTCCCATTTATTAGAAGTAGGATTTGCAGTTTAACTATTAATTTAACTTTAAATTAGTATTCATACTGAAATTCGAAATACAGAAAAAAAATCTTGTTATTTCAGTATTATTAGTAGTTCAGAAAGGTTTGCAATTTTAAGACGCTCTCGCTCTCTCTTTTTTAGCCCAAAGGCCGTTAGCCCAGAAAGGTTATTAATTTCGTTTCGGCATTTTGCGTTGAAAGCTTTAAATGTCCATTTCACTTTTCAAATTGTCGCCACCAAATATTATCGCCCTGTGTTGTAGTTAAAGAAATTAAATAACGAAGAATCTGCATGAATGTGTATATGTTTCTTGCATTGTGATAAAACAACGATACCTAGAGCCATCAAATTTTGAATAACGTAATCTTCCACCGAATATGAGCATATCGAAGCCCTAATTTGGAATTTGAAATTTGTTTCATTATTGATTTCATATTCTGTAACACTTCCACGAATTTTTGATTAACACTCTCAACGACTTCAAAGCGAGCAATGGCACAACTGTACGGAAAAAAAAATTTTTATCACCAGCGCGCGATTCTGTGTATCGTAAATTCTAAAGGTAGGCTCATTTTAAAATTATTTTTACGATATTGCTGTTGAACTGAATTTTATGAAAGTGCAAAGAACATTTAATAAATAAAGGTAACAGACAAAAGATTTAAAAAAATCCCTTTGGGCGTAATGCAAAATCTGAAAGCTTTCAGATTTATTATTTTATTTTTTTATTTATTTATTGAGTGAGTCTGTACAATAGAAAAGGGTGCGTCTTAAATTCGAAGAAACGTAATAATTAACAGATGTTTTATGGCAAGTGAAATCAATGATTGAAAAACTTATTAAATGTAATTGTTGCGCTGTAATATTAAACTTTCAATAGTTCTATATATTATTCTCTTTTTAATTTCATATTACTCTTCGTTATGTTACGAAGAAATGTTAAGAGAAATTTAGTATTTTACGCTTGTGTTGTAAAAATATTCTTGAAAACGAATTTCAGTTTCTAAAAGGCTTTTATAGGTCTAACAGGGAAATCCTTTTCAGAACAGAAAATAGTATAAAAGTAATTAAAATAATTTCACTGCGCATATATTTTTTTAAAAATTTTCGTGGCCATTAATGGCGACACGTGTGTGCTTGCTCTACCTTTGCATACTTGGAAGACTCTGCATTCCCAAAGAAATATCGCGTGCTCAGAGGATAATCATTTGTATGCAAAACTCTCAGAATAAATTGAATTAGGCGAAATCTCATAGTAATTGTTTAGGGAAGAGCCTATCTTCGTCATAGTTGAAAAAAAGAGAAAAACAGAATATTCCATATTTCCCCTTCCTGCGTCTTCTACAGTTTTCTCCTCCTCTTTCGGATGTGGGTAACGAGAGGTTTTTCACTAATTGGGTAATTAAAGGTAATTACTCATTTTAGTAATTTTTTATTACTTTCCCCAAATTCTTGCATTCAGGAGGAATTTTTTTCACTCGTATATTCTGAAAATATCGACTCATTTTGATAATAGAGAGAGAACACTTAGTATGCTATTCCTTTATCAGACTACTTCGATTTTTTTGCGCGCTAGTACGTGAGTGTTATTGTTTTCTTAATATTCACCTACACATGATACATTTATATAAATACGTTATAAAGTAAGTGTATGACAAATAAAGAGTCAGAAGTAATCAAAAATATTTTGACAAAATTTGCCAAAATGGTTTTTCTCCTGCCTGTGTCTGATTACCCTCGAAAACAATAGAACTTTGTTTCAAAATTTACAACAAACTATCGTTATCGTTAAGTTGTTAGTTATTGTTAAGTAAGTTCAGTGCCATAGCTCAACGGGGGTGGAAAGGGCAGTCAGACCCGAGTAGCATATTTTTCAAGGCAGCATACTTGGCGTATGTTACAGCAGTTAGTCAAGTGGATCATCGAGGAAGAGGAAGAATAGTTAGATTCTAAAGTAAAGTAAATTGAGAAGAAAAAGAGTTTTTACTCTATGTAAAGTACTCAAACAAATCAACATAGTGAATTCATCAGCTACATTTTCTTGTTAAACCATTTTTATTCAGCCGAAACTTTTGAAGGCAAATTTCGAATATCAACTAAATTATGATCACGGTGGCATTAATAATTCTTCCTTAAGAAAGAAATATCTCAAACTTTTATTTTTATTACTGCTAGAGGAAATGAAATAGGAATGTGGATGGACGATGCTTTTGAATTTTAACTGTTTATTCTAAATTGTAGTCTCCAGAGCAAATATTGTAATACTAATGTGAACCTTCATTCTCAACTGCTGTAAGTGTTGCTAGTTGTGAGGAGCGTTTTCTAAATAAAAGTTATAAGGTATCTCTTCCGCTTTCCTAGCGTGCCTTCGTGGTGTAGTGGTCAGCATACAGCCGGTATTTCGAGGACCTTGGTTCGATTCCCGGCGAAGGCGGTTGCTAATTTTTCATCTTTCCAGCTTTTTCAATTAACCTAATGTCTCTACAAAGTCATTTTAGTACTATTTAAGCAATATAAATGCATATTTTGCATTTAAGAAATCTGTCTCTACTGTCAACAAAAGTGTTAACAACATACTGTCAACAAAGTGAAACTAATGAAATAAATATAGAATAATAAATCTAATAAAATAAATTCGAGTTTAATAAAATAAATATAAAATTAGTAACACAGCAAACTTGAGTTTGGCGCAGATTTAAGTCAAGACCTCAATCGATTTCGAGGGCAAACAAGTACAGGTCCCTCTTCATCAGGAGCAAACACATAATTCACATAATTTAAATGTATCCACAGGGTGCACAGAATTGCTGCGGCCCGCGAGCAGCTAGTTTGAGACCACTGTCTCACGTAAATAACATTTTAAGATAAAAATTTAACGTGTAGTAGAATGAAAAAATTAAAATTAGTGGCTTGAAAATATGATCTCTCTTTCAGTAATGCAGTTCTTTAAAATTCTAATCAAATGCATGAATGCAGCCACTTTATGATTTCAGATAATTTTGGTTTTCTCTGAATCTGTGGTGGCTTTACAGATGCGATATTCAATGTCGACGTTTAATTTACTTTCTTGGAAGTAACAACTTTCAACGATGAACAGCTACAAAAGGTAGTCGCAATGAGATGTTTCACTCTTGTAGGTGCCGCTTAATGTGATCACATTCGTTCACGGCTGTTTTTTCATAACAGTCACCGAATGATAATTAAACAATGAGAAAAAATATCCTTCAAAATAACAATAGAATTTAACTAATTTAATATAAATATAAAATTATCCTCCTAAACTTAAAGGGAAAGTTTCTTGTTTCCTTAATCTTGAAATGTTCTAAATGAAGAGTAATATAAAATAAATAAAAAAAAAAAAAAAAAAAACAAAGTCCGAAAACTTTCAGATTTTACATTACGCCTAAAGGGACGTTTTTTGAACGTTTTGTGTGTTCCCTTTATTTATTAAATATCATGTTCTTCGCACACAGTCTCGCTCTCTGGAGATAAAAATGATTTTTTCGTACGATGTTGCCTTGCTCGCTTTGAAATCCTTGGGTTTGTTAATCAAAAATCGTTAAAGTTTTACAAAATCTGAAATAGATAATAAAACAAATTCCAAATTCCGAATTTGGGCTTCCAGATGCCAATATTCGGGTGGAGACGTACGTTATTCAAAATTTGATGGCTCTAGGTACCTTTATTTTATCACAATGCGAGAAACATACATACATTTATGCAGATTCTTCATCAGATCATTAAATTTCTTTAAATATAATACAGGGCTCTAATATTTTGTGGCAACAATTTAAAAAGTGATTCGTCGTTTATAGTGAATCAACGCAAAATGCCAAAACGAAATTAATAGCCCTCCTTGGTAAATTGCTCATTTGAGCTAGTAGCTAAAAACATGCAAATACGTACTTTCACGGCATTTTAATTAAGTTTCTGAACTAAAAAAAAATTCTTATGTGAATTAACATACTTTTATTCATTTAGGAACCATGACACATTCAATTGAACGTTCCGAAAATTTTAAACCTGTTCAAATAGTCCAAGTTCTGTATTGCAAAGGGAAGACAATTTTCTGTAGTTTTGTACTGCAAAGGACGGGAGAAGAGTGTTCCTTTTGGTGCTATGTTACCTTCAAAAGTCTTACCGCTTCAGTGAAAACTAATTCTTTGAAATGGGTGTGTTATAAGTTTCTCTTTTTCCGACACCGATTACTTTTTGAAGATAATTTAGTCCCCGTTTTATTCGATAAATCTAATCTTACGAAAGATGGTTGGAGATCTTTCACTTTTGCAAGTTTCCTTCCTATTTTTAACTTCAGGCTGAAAGTTATCAAATGTCGCAGATGCAAAGCAGTTTAAGAAAAAATAATTAAACCTATATTTCACTAGCTAGAAGATTTAGTTTTTTAATATTGTCTTCCGTCCAAAAACCTCTTGGGTTTCCATATCTGCCTCGCTGATTAACCTGATTAATTACAGTTTCATTTATTTTTAATGCTTACGTAGCCTATTACAATTTAGCAGGCTAGAAAAAGACCTTTTGGGGCACAAAATTCAGAATGTGCGGATATTTGGAAATTAGTAATTGAGTAGAAATTCCGTAAACATCAGAATTTTTAATTTTATTTTTTTCTAGTAGTCCTTCTTTCGATAAGTATGAAAGTTTCACATATGTTTGTTAAATCTGAGATACAGTGTGCATGAAGCAATGAAAACTGAAAACAGAAACACTTTTTAAAGCGGACAGAAGACATTATATTTCGAGTAAGATGGAAAAACATGTTCTCTATTTCGATACCATAATGATAACCCTGGCTGAAACTCAGAGTATTACCACTAACTCTGTTGACTTATGCTAACAGCCATTATCCATGCTGTCTGTTAAAAATATGGTGGATTGAAAAGAACTACATTGAGTGTAAAATGAATTGTAATTGAAGGTTTTCCAAGCGGAAACGGGAGGTATATTTAAAGAGCCTTTTCCCGTTTGAAAACAGAGAATGTTCGGCGGGTTGGCTTCTTCTGGGAAAGCGACATAACCTGCGTTTCTAATCATAAATTTATCACCCAAAGAGCGAAAGAAGTTGTTTACTCGGGCTTCTCACAAACTCGCTACCGAAAGGATCCCAAAAAGAACGAACGAAAGAGAGAGGGATAACTTCTTGTCATGCCGGGAATGATAGATGGGAGGCAGTCAGACGACACCGCGGTAAAAAAACAACTTCCCAAAACCGTTCGACAGATTTGTCCCTTTAAGGTCGTGGCAGACCGAGTCGTTGGTGTCGAGTTTCTCGAATATCGGGCGCTGCCGATTCAGAATCGGGAGTCGTGGCATTTGGCCAATCGTCGAGGCTCCTCTAAGGGGAAAAAAAAAAGAAGTTTGGGATCAGCGAGCGTCGATTAATCACCGAGGTTTTTTTTTTTTTTTTTTTTTTTTTTTTTTATGTTTTTGTGTGCTGGTGAAGACTCTGTTCGTTCGTGGAACTGCTGGGGGTGATAGATAGATAGGACGCGGGGCGAGACGGTTGTTGGCTTGGGTGTATTTGTTTCTCAAATAAAGAGAGATTCGAAATCCACCTCCGCATTAAAGTGCGATTTGCGAATTCACCGAAGGATTGTGGAGAATTTGTGCCGCCAAATAATGAAGGCGTGGTAGAGTTAGTTAGCTCCTTCTCCGAAAGTTAATTAAAGGAAACTGGATTTCCCAAATGGCAACTACCGAATCCCAGAACAGTTAAATTACATAAATCAACAGATATATCAAAGCCTTTGGCTGTACAGCTTTAACTGCTTGAATAAGTTTCATACATTTACTTTCTTTAATATATTAATTGATTTGCCTTTTTAGTGAAACGTGAATCTGTTAAAGCTTAGCTTAAAGTAATTCGTACAGAATCTTTGACGATCTTCCTACTAATTGCAACCCTCTAAAGAAAAGCATCAGCGTTGGAAAGTTGTTTATGCGATACCTGATGAACCAAGTTTCCATATTAATGGAGGCAAATATAAAATAGTAAAAACTCAAAAAAAAAAAAAAAAAAAAAAAAAAAGGCAGCAGAATTAAACTCCGTTTATTCAAAAAGAACCCAAAAGGAAAACGCTAAAAAAATGTGTCCATACAGTTCCATTCGTGCTGTCCTAAGCCTAATGAACTTTCCTACGCCAGTAGTTCTCAGCCTGTTTTGTGCTATGTACCCCTTTCTCCATTGCTAGAAGATCGTCACCGCGTCTTTTCCCAAATTCGAAAAACACATACAGTGTACCTTCGATTATCCCGGTGCCGGACTATCAGGTTTGCGATTGCGTGACGGTACCCATGCTCTTCGCGAGAGTGTGCCAACACATACACGCGCAAGTCCTAGCATGCTCTAAAAACAGCTGAATTAGATGATGGATTACATAGCAATGAACTGGCGGATCAGTTAGCAAGAGTGACCGCTATCAAAATTATAATGTGGAATATACTCCCATTCCTTGGTCTAGATCATGGTTTAAAAATATCTCCTGAAAATCTCACTAAAAAATGGAAAGAAGAATGGAATTTTTGTGAACAGGGTTCGTTCCCAAGAGCACAGGAAGTTTCCTAATGTCACACCTTATGTTGTTACAATATATACACAACGTACAATTTTCTGAAAAATAAACAAATAAACCGAGCAGTCAGTAGTGTCTATGAACATAAGAAGAGATGACGCAGTAACACTTGTGTCCAAAATCAAGAGAGTCTGCACATTATGTCGAATATCGGAAAAACTAATAGACAGATTTCTATGAAATTTTGCATTAATATAAAAGAAAGATATGTACCATTCAAAAGTCATTTTATATACGCATGATTATCAGTAAAGCTCTCGGGATGTCCAAAATAAGGAGTCTAATATGGGGTATGATCCCCTCTCATAGCCAGACAGGTCGCGTAGCGTGCTAGCATAATGGACAGGAGGCAGTTGAGGAGTTCCTGTGGCAGTCAATCCAATTCTGTAACAAGGCAGTTTTCAGCTTCAGGATGGTTCTTGGATGGGAATGGCGAAATGAAATTCCCAAGAGCATCTCAGACATGCTCTATAGGGGTAAGGTAAGGAGGTCAGGTTGGCCAATCCGTGCGGCAAATAAACCTCACTTTCCAGGTAATCGTCGACCATTTGAGCCCTATATGGACGCGCGTTGTTGTCCATTAACATGAACCCAGGACCAACTGCGCCCTTGAAAGGTCAAACATTGGTCCTAACATCTTTTCTCTATACCGCATAACAATCAGGGAGCCTTTGTCAAACACATACAGGGGGTGTACGGCTGTCCAACATAATGTCTGCCCAAGCCATCATACTTCCCCGCAGTAATAATCTTTTTCCCTGATCGAGAAATCGTGCTCCAGGCTCTGTCCAGATACAGGCAAGCTGATAATTCACCAATCTGAATCGCAGAAACCTTCCAGGGTGAATCTTACTCATCTGTGAAAAGCACGATGCTCCACTAATGACTGGTCCAAGGCATACGTGATCTGCACCATGCTGAACGCGCTCTCTTGTGTACTGCAGTGCGCGGAATGCAAACAGCGGGTCTTCTGGCGTACAACCTTATATCATGAAGCCTTCGGGCTAATGTAGACCGGAAAACTCGGTTTCCAGTTGCAGTATAACTCACGTCAGAGATGAGAAGCTGTAGCAGTCCTGTGTCGCTGCGCTAAAATGGCTAAATAATGATCCTAATTCGTGTTTATGGATCTTAATCGACCTTCTCGATATGTCCTGAATCTTTAGAATCGTCAGGTCTTCAGAATCAGGTCTTCTCGATATGTCCTGAAACTGTTTCCACAAATTGCAGATGACAATGCGCGATATTCAACTTTGAATGTTTGTATAATTCTTCAGCTACCTAATTAATTCAATTCGTTGTTGGCTGGTGTTATCAGATCAACTAATTCTTCATTCGTCATTTCTAAGCTAATTCTTTGACTTCTCCTGCGCCCATATTTGAAAGTTCTTCGCCGCCACTTACGGCAATTGGCAATTTGAACGATGTCTTTAGCTTCATTTTTACTTGACATAAATACTTTAAAATTGTTGATAAATTCTGGGCAGAGCTGATGCAAGCATTCAGTATTGATGAATGAGCGTTGAACCTCCTATGAATGGAATTCTAGCGAAATGGCAAATTAAATGGAACAATTAAGATAAAGAGAATATGCGAAATCGCGTTCTGCAAATCTGCATTTGGCAAAGGTTTTCAAGCAGTAGCAGTTTTCAATGAATCATTTGCGACAAATAATTTCCGTAAGTGAAGTGGAAAAAATAGCTGCTTTGCCAGAACATGAAACTAACATGGTGAAAACAACAGAATGTTTTTCGAGATATTAAAACCATTCTCACTTATCTGACAAATTGTGATTTATGGAATCGAAAAGCTTTTTCTTCTAATCAAATTTTACAACATTTATAGTATCAATGTATGATAAGAAAATAATTTGACTATCTTAGTAAGAAAAGGCAAATGTATGTGCCAAAACGCAGTCATATGATTAGTATGCATTTTTACAGTGTGTTAAGTGCTGCCATACCTTATTTTTATATTCGCTATATTATTGATATGTGGGACGAAAAATTGATGAAAATATTCAAAGAATTTGCTCTGGATATTTTGACCTGTAAAAATTGTTACTGCTTGGAGTTATAAAATCATTCCAAATTTTTGTTCATTTTTATTGCTTTTCTGGCATGTTTATTCACAAAGTTTACACGAAATTTTAATATACAAAAATACTAATTCAATATCTGAAAACATTGGAAAGTATCAAAATGTTTAATTTAATTTGTCTTTGAAGTCGTGTATGGCGACTATATGTAAAGCAATTAAAAATGGGTTCCTAAAATTTAAAACTTATTTTGAAAAAGGTAAGATGTTATTTTTATATGTTTAAAGCTGTGAATTTTAAAATTCCAATAACACAATCAGTAGGATGTTATAAGTTTTATTATTATGATCTAATTTTATGATTTGTATTCTGTGAACTGTTTTGATGTCAGTTAAGACATTAACGAGGTGAATGCGTTTTAAGACATGAGCTACCTACTTCATTTAGAGAAATCTCGAGAAATAAATTAAATGTCAGTTCAGAAATTATCAAATTTCAAGAAAGCAGAAGCTCGTAAAATAAAATGCTAAATGCAATAAAATCGAAAAGTCAAAGGTAAAAAATTGGTACACAGTCGCATTCTTACGGCACACTCTTTTACTAGTCATCTGAACCACAATATTTTCTAATTCAAGATGCATTTCTAAATATCCCTTGTATTACTGTGATCTTTTTCATTTCAATAAAACGTGAAGAAGACCTGAAATGAATTTCTAATCATCTTTCCAATATTATCTGGTCTTGATATGAGAGTTTGTAAATATCGTATGGCCCCGAGTAAGTAAAAGTACTTACATGATGTTCCTATATTTCTGATAGTGTTATACAAAATAAAGCTTTTTCATATAAGGAAGCTTTTTTTATTTTTACTTTCATATTAAAAGCATTTTGAGGGAGTTAATACGTTTTATTTTACAAAATTTTAACGCATAAGAGGTCGTGTCTTATGTTTTTAAATGTGCATACAAGACGGATATGATTTTTTGAAGGGTGTTTTAAAGAGAAAACTATCAATTTACATTCAGAAAAATCTAATAATTGTTGATTACATATGCTTAAGTTAAAAGCTAAAGCATGCAAATCTCCATATGAAAGTTTTAAAAATTATTGTAAATGTTGAGCCTGCTACGTACTCTGGTCGTTAATTTCTTTAAAATTCCAGATTTGATATTTGCGTATGATTTCACAGAAACTGTTTCTAAGAAAACCTGAAAACAGTTACAAACTATTTAATTACTGTCGTTGTTTAATCATTCTTAATTAACTACTTTTTATCCCTTTTTTTTGGGGGGGGGGAGAATTCTGGTTTCGGAAGGCAAAATATTTAAATACATGCATATATTTGAAACAGATCAGAAACGAGTTAACGAATTATATACTTCTTTACCAAAATTGTCCATCTCGCACTCAAAAATTAGGTAGTATCCTAGTAGCATTAACTGCAGTAATAAAAGCAATTTAATGAAAACCTAAGAAGGAAACTTTTTAACTGATTTTCGCCCTATTTAAATTCCTAAAATTTAGGAAAAAAATAAAAAAAGTCAATTAAATACTTATTCCAGTTAATTACAGTTTTCCGAACTGCCTTTTAGTGGCTGGGCTGAAATCTCTCTCAGCAAATCTTTATCTAAAATTGTGCCAGTACCCAAGTAGCACTAACTACAGTAACAAACGTAATCTGAATTAACAGCTGGAGTGTCCTCTAAGGGATTTTTGCCTTATTTAAATTCCTAAAAACATTAAAATAAATAAATAAATTTTGTGATGTAGCCGTTCCTCAATAGACACTAATGCCGGCTAGCTTTAAAAGGATTTATTAACAGAGCACACAGGAACGGTTACAAACAGAAGAAATATACATAAAAATGAAACATATACCAAATGGAACATCAAACAGTTGAATAACAGAGACATAGTAAACTAACATCATGGCGGCTGGAGTTCGACTGACGTTTTTTCATATCGCCACGAGATGGCGTTTAAATAAAATAGTTCGGTTACAGTTCATGAGTTCATGGCGTGAATAAAATAGTTCAATTACACTTAAAGAGGTCTGTTACAATTTCGATTAAACCTACTTATTTCGGGTTATAACAGTTTCTTCCTGACTTATTTTTAGTCTATCTTGATATTTGAGCTAAAATCTCTCTCAGCGAGCCACCTACCATTATCCAAAAACAAAGCGAATAAACCACTAATGCTATGTAGACAAAATCAGATCTCAACTAGCACTTCTTTTTAATTTATTTGTTTAGTCACTAATCTGCCTATGCTCGCCTTTCTCCAAGGCCGGTGCCAGAGCCGGTGCGCCTGCACTGCACGGCAGAATTTAGGCAAAATATTAGAATTTAGAGTTTGTTTGGTTTGGTTTTCTTTGAATTAGGGAATTTGGTTTCTTTGAAGGGATTAGAATTTAGATATACTAGAATTCACAGTTGATAGATGGAGATAGAATTCGAATTGCTTCTCTAAATCAGAATTTAGGGAGTCACGGAGCAACAAAAATTAGGATAGCAAAATGTTTAGAATTTAGGGGAGGTAGTAGAAAGGAGAACTCAAGGAGAGAAAAATATTTAGAATTTAGAGGGGCAGTGGTTGGAGTATTAAGGATTGCACTGGATTCTACTACAGAGATTACATCGGACCAAATGCCTAACGTTGACCAGGCTTTTGACCAAGCGAATGGCATAAATGAAATAAAGTATGCTCAGTAAAAAAATAACACATTTATTTTTTTATATGTTGCTACAATGATTTTGCTGTCAACATGCTGTAAAGATTTGTTATCAATGTTGCTTTCCTGATTGTATCAAAATGTAGCAAATAACTGATTATTTTCAAGAAGTTGAAGGAAAAAAGCAGAAAATGTGTGATGAGTTCTGCATATATTTTTATTGTATCCACGTACACTGCATCTGCATCGTCAACAATCCGCCAATCTATCTGAAAACAAATCATTTTATTTTACCTTCAGTACTGCATGAGTTCCGCGGAAGTGTCTTTTCATGATTCCTTCTCACGTCGAATTGACAAAGTTGAGACACATTCATATACAACTTCCGTTTCCCCCTCCTAGTCCTGCATCTTCTTCGAACTTTGAATCTGCTTGGAATCACATAACTATCGTTACGGATGTTATTGGTACGGTCAAAAACATTGAACTTTGTGGCATTGACCTTGAAATTATGCGTTTAGTATATCTTAAGAATCTGTGGGAAACCCTGAGGTAATTGTAATAACACAACATTGCGCAGTATGCTTCGCAACTAAGCGAGAGATAAATGACATTCATGATTTTTTACCCCAGATTTACGCATTGTCCGTTTTTTGTGCGAATCTTGACGAACATTGGTAGAATACTAAAGGGCGACAAAAACCTGTTGTCGTGTAGTTCGATTCTCCCTTCCATTTTGGTGAGTGTATAGATCTTTCTGTTTTTTTCCTTCCTTCAAGGTTCTAAATCTTCTGAAAAACGTATCCAGAGTTTCAGGTTTAATACATTCCAAATTGCAATCAATATATTCGCTCAAAAGTCTTTCGGCAGTTATCAAAGTCATCAATCTTAAAATATGCATGTCCATCAAAGATATACATTGATAAAACATAAATAAAATAAAAATAGACATAGAATTCGATATCAGTATGGCACTATTTGTGCTTGCAAAACAGAATTCTGCCTTATTAAATTTCTTTGAGAAAAGGCTTTTTTCAATGCTTGAAGGTCTGATGATGTGTCATTTGATAGTCTATTATTACCAAGTATTTCCTCAGATAAAAACAATTGAATCAAGTTAACAATTAGGCCTTTTTTTACGCAATATCATGGAAAATAAAAATTTTTGTGGTTTCGTTATCAGATTTAGTCGCGTAAGAGTAAATTTTTTGGAGGGGAGTCTCTTGTTGATTTCTCTAGTTTTGATACAGTTGAACACGTTGCTTTCAAGTTACTTTTTGACAGCAGCAAATACGAAATGACTACTTTCCAAACTGCGTCCCTTACTAATGTAAGGGTTTAAGGAAATGCATTTGTGGGGTCTAAGCATTTCAACTGTAAATATTCAAATCCGAGTAAAAGCAAATATTTACCCATTTTTAATAAACTCGATATGTTTAAGCATATAAATTGCTTCTTGGAAAGAGAAAACTGTCTTTTTAAAGATTTCCTTCAGGTGTAATTTCTGTAACGGACATATAAGTAGTACAATTTCTGTAGTAATGATGATGACAAGATTTTTGTAATAACGAACATGTTAGCAGATGAGAAAGAGACTGCTTCCTAAGAGATATTCAGTGCTTATTTAACTAGCATTTATTGAGATTTTGAGCATTTCGACAGTAATTGCTGTAACTATTGCACTGCAAGTATTTATAACTGCTCACTAAAACTGGATGTCACTTCGATCATTCGTCAGTTTCGGAACCATTATCATGACGAATAAGAGAAAACACGGATAATAAAACTTCTTCCCCGCGGCACTATCTGGTATGGGTAGTCGATAACGAAAATACATTCCTATCACAAATCAATGGCATTATAGCTCTTTACTGTTACGTTTAGTGAAAAAATAATTAAAATATATCCAAAACAATTTTTAAAGAAACCACAATGCCTATTAAATTTTCATTTCTTTCGAAAGCTTTAATTTTCAGTTTGATTTAAATTTAATCTTCGAATCAATTATTCAGTTAAATTCAGTTCAGCGATTTTCAATTTAATTTTCATTTTGATGCGCATTGCGTGATATTTTAAAATAAGATGTGGTATTGTTTTTTGAGCAGTTGCAATAGCGAAAAGGTATATATTAAAAATTTCAATGAACAGTTTTGTACATCAAAAGATTTTTTTTGTTTATTTCAGATGCTAATTAAAATAAAATACAAATTGAATTAAGATAAATTTTCTGATGATTTCATGCAATAATACAGGTTTCATGTAATAAAACATAAGTTAAGTAAACTGTCCAGTAAATTATTTCTAAAAAATGTAATACGTTGTGGTTATTGAACTTTAATGGCAATTTTTTTATAGAAAACATTTTGTACTGCACGAGCCCAATAATGTATTATTAAAAAAATGTTAATTTTTTATTATGAAAACGGTGATAAAATATACTTTATGTAATTTTGGCCTATTTAAAATTACAATTTTTCTGAACTTATTTTTATTTATTTATTTATCATCGTCACCATCACCGCCATCATTGTTATAATATTATTATTATTTTCCACCTGCTGGTGCGAAACTGAGGTCTGAAAGAGTGATAGATAATCAAGTTTCTACCTAATGGTTTCTTCCTGTAACGAGCGTATCAGTATCAATACTTCTGTTAAGAACATGTCATGGCATTCTGTAACGAACATGTCAATCGTTGAATTCTCACAGATGCCAATCTCGACAGCTTCGGCAGGTGCCACATTTGTTTACCTGTGAATCTGGATGTCGAAGTTACTGCATTTTTCTCTGCACGCAGGAATTGGCTAAAATTCGATATTTTTACAGTGCCCTTTCTCGTAATCAAATTTTCCCCTCTCTTTTGTCATTGAAAATCTACCACAACTGCCTTGAACAACTTTGCTGTGTAATAAAAGATAAGAATATAGGTTATGTAATTTCCTTACAATTTTTATAAAAATATAATAATATGATGCATAATAATACACAATTTTTCGATAGATAGCAAACACCAGGTAGTGTTCTAACTGCGAAGAAGTTTAAATCAATGCCCTTCAGATCCTATTAGACTGAGAAGCGAGTTAGCACTCCAGTTTAAATTAAGATGACAAGTCGTGCAAAGCTTAAAGTAAGCTCTTTAATAATTCTTTAAATTTAACATAAGACACTATTTGTGCGTGCAAAACAAAATTCTGCCACTCGCGAGCATTTAACATAAGTTGAAATATCTTAGTCAGAGACTAAGCAGACTGGTATACATCAAGTATTTGATGGCGCGCTTTTAACGTGGAATAGCAAAAGGGCTGAAGTCGGAGTCATCTTTGTCAGAGCTAGTGACAGGACGAAAATTGCAGGCGCAGCTACCAAAACTCCGATTCTAAAAAATTCAAAACCTTGGCTTAAATGCTCACACAACTAATTTGCATTCTGGTGAGACCTACGGAAAGAAGCTATAGTAAAAGTTCAAATCATAATAATTGGTTAATTAGGATTGATTTCTGTACTCCCCTAACAAAATAATGGGTTTTGAAAAGCTCTGATCTGAAGTATCTTTATAGTATTCACCATTATGTAATTAAGTAGAAAACGTTATTACAATTTTAAGAAGTATCATGACAAAGCTGAAGTGTTATTTTCTGAAACTGATCGCAAGGAACTACCAACTACCATCAGTGTTCCATACTGAAAAAAGATTGTGCATAAAGTAACTTCACCCTCGATATTGCCCAGTTTAACAATCGAACTCTCCCTTCCCGCAAATAAAAATTTACAAAAAAGCCATAATGAGTGAACAGAACTGATTGTGCAGTGACATTCTGGGCATGGTGCCTGAAGTCTGCTTTGCCGTCGAAGAAAAAGGTGGGAAGCGCAAGACTGCATTGCGTGGGACATTTAAAGCAGTTAGTACGGGAAGTACATCTTGTGGTTTTTCTTTACGAGCGAAAGGCGCCTGGAAGCGTTTTACTGTTAGTTATGAATGCCAAGATACGGATACTATTAGATACAATACAAAGGGAGCGTATTTATATGCACGCATTTCAATGAAATGTGAATAGTAAATGAAATGTTATATTTTCAACTGTCGACACAAATTCAGTAATTTTTGTTATCTTTTATGTAGATTTATTAATTAATCAGAGCTAATTTTTCGTTTTCTTGTACGAAGTAAAAGAAGTATTATAATCGCAAAAACTTTTCGGATATCATATTTCAACGAAACTATCTACTTTGACCCCTCTCGAATCCATCTGAACGATTTTTTTCCCCGTCTGTACGTACATCTGTACGTACAGAACAAAGGACTTTTTTTTCCAAAATGGATTGTAAAATGGATTTAAAATATTAGACAGCAATTTAGAAAGCCAATGTGCACTATTGTGGTAATAGTCAATATTAATTTATAAATAAATTCACTGGAATGACAATGGCAATTAAAATGTAAAAGATATAAATAAAACAAGAAAATTACTGCTGATTCCACAGAAAGATCCCGAGTTGTCAAAGGGAATTGGGATCTCTATACGACCATCAACAATTCATGAAAACCGCGTTTCGTCATTTCGCATATCTGAAGAAATCTCTTTTCAATTTACATTTCTATTGAATTTTAGAATATCCGAATTACATCTTATCGAGTCGGATATTCGAGATAATTCCCCACCTCGCGGATTAACTATATATATACATTTGTATAGACATTAGGATTCTTGAAAGCAAGAGAGACGAAAAATGAGCAACGCCTTCGCCGGGAATCGAACCGCGAACCTCTGGATACGCGCCCAACGTGCAGACCACCACACCACGAAGGCATGCTAGGAAGGCGGGGGAAATACCTTATACATTGATCGTCAATATTAAAGGATAGTGTGAAAAAATATGCTCACTAAGTTAATATGTTGCAACCTATATGTCTAATGCTGTAATTATTTATGTTAATTAAGTACAACTGAACACAAAATTGCGCTTCCGCGCGTACGTTTAGCGCCGAAAATATGCAAATTCGGAGATTGACAATGTGGTGCGCAATGGATGTATGTGGGAATTCCGGTCTCTAGTGTTGTTTAAAATGAATGTGGTGTCTGGGAATGATCCGTTTTCAGTAGTTATGGCTCAAAGGCATCATTTAAATGAAGGTCAAGAGTGGCGAATAATTGGTAGAAACGAGAGAAGTCAAAAACAAATGTTCATCCCCCCAAGATATCCCTCCTTGTCATATAAAGAGTTTGATGTCGTTTTTTAAGCACTGAATCAGTTGATAGACAACCTGTTCAAGGGTGACCAAGAACAACAAATGCACCGTTTTCTGTTGTTATCGGCTCGAAGAAATCGCGCAGGAACTAAAAGACATTTGGTTTTAGACCTTCAGGCTGCCAAAAGAACTCAAATCAGCTATTCTACTGCTGCACGAAGGCTTAACGAGGTTGGACTGTATGCGAGAAAAACCAATGGTTTGTGTCCCACTCACTCCAGCTTCCAGAGAGGACCGTTTAAACTGTAATCGTCGTCGTATTCTGTGGAGTCAAGAAGACTAGGCCAGAGTATTGTTTACTGACGAGTCCAGATATAGTCTGAACAGTGATTCTAGACGTGTTTTGATCTGGAGAGAGGAACGAACATGCAGCTTGACGTGAAATATCCCGTTTCGGTTACCGCGGCATAATGGTTTGGGGAAGAATCAAGAGAAATGTCGGCACTGACTTGCATATCTTTCAAGGAGGTTCTGTTACTGCTCGGAAATATGTAGGCGAGGAACTGCAAACCCAAGTTAGACTGTTTAGGGGTGTTATTGGCCCAGAGGTTATGACAATATGACCAATGGATGACAATATGGAGCATATGTAGTGTCAGAATACTTGCAGACAGAAGATATCACTAGAATGAATTGGCTACTTTATTCACCGGAATTAAACCCGATTGAGGATGTGGAGGATTCCGATTTCAGCGCGTGAAATTTCTCCAGAAGCTGAAAAGTGCACATTTAGAGGAGCGACGTGCAATTCCACAATACCTGATCAACACTTTGATGAAGTTTATGAAATCAAGGTGTGAGGTGTGCATGTCAGTCCGAGGTGACCATACATCATATTAAAGAAAAAAACGTTTAACTAAAGAGATTACTTAAATTTTCCATCATTTTTCGCTTTACATAAATCTGGTTTAAATTTCAATGTTTTGTTAACAATCAACTGCCAAACATTGTAATTTACGTTAATTAATTAATTTTATATAAATTTCTATTAATAATTTTTAAGCATCATTTACGTTTTGTTTCTGTCATAATCCTTTAATTTTGATGACCAGTATATATATATATATATATATATAATTTATTTCCTAAACCGTATTGATTAATATATATATATATATATAATTCATTTCCTAAACAGTATTGATTAATTGATTATATTATCTCCTAAGTTTAATTAAAGTAGAATTATTTTAAAAGTGTGAATCCATACTGGTAAGTTATATTTTGAAAGATGTTTTGAAGTAATTTGAAAGCCAAATGTTAATAATGCTTTAACGGGGACTGGAGTTAAATCATCATGAAGAATAAAATTTCAATTGTAAAAGGAAAAATTAAAACATGTAATCATTGTCATTGATCGGAAATTAGTTGACTTTTCAAGGGGAACAAACCAACTCCCGCTCAATGAACAATAATTGATAAAAATACGTAAATACGAAAGTGTTTCGTCTTTACTCGAGTTATAAGTTAAAGGCAAACCGGCAATTCTAGTCAGGCCAAATATTTCCGCGAATAGAAGGAATTATGAACCAATGCTGATACTCAAAGAACTTATTCTTATGAAGCATTTTAGTCAATTCAATTTGGAGTAAAAATCAATTACTGTAGAGAAATCCTAAGTAACTCGAGTAACCGTCCCCGACACTTTCATGTTTATGCATTTGAGTACTATATTATTTGTAGAAATTAAACATTGGAAATTGTCATTATGAAATCGAATTCAAAGTAAAGTTGAAATAAACATAGAAGATTACAAAATAAGATAAATAATGCAAACTTTGTAAAAACAAATCAAAGACAATATAAAAATAATATAAAAATAATATAGAAAATAATATAAATAAGATCAGTGAATGTACATGAAGATATAAAGGCCAGAAAAGGTATTAAGTAACTTACATTCTTTCTAGTGGGGGAGTTGGCAAAGTGTTCTCTTCGTGTCTGACTCATAAGCGCAGGGTGTCCGAAAATTCTTAGCGGCAGTGGGGGCTTTGAATAATATCAGTCGGTATATATATATATATATATATATATAAAATCGAAATAGAAATTGAAAAGCTAACAAGTAATGTGACGTAAGACCTATTTGGTCTTAAAATTTTTTTGCGCAAAATGCTGCAAAATATATATATAATATACATATATAATGTAAAGAAGCAAATATATATAAAACCAAACAAAGTAATAGGCCAAAAATTAAAAGCAAAACATTTTTAAGCAGTCTTGCGCTATACTGCAGGATTAAAATAAATTAAACTTAAAACATCTAAAGTTAAAATTAAATTGGAATCAAAGCAAGGTAATTCTTCAACAATATTAATAATTGCAACCGTGGTATAATACTGTATCTAAACATATCAAAATTAAAATAAGAATTCATCAGTAGAAGAAACTCGAAAAATAAAAATGCGGAAAGGAAAAAATTCACAAAACTTATAACAATATAAAATTATAAAAGTTAATCTCCTTTCACTGAAACTCCAATTCAGAATTCATTAGAGGAAAATGTATTAAAGTTTAATAAAAGTCGATTAATTTGTTTCGAATACATGTTTCGTTCTTCTGGTTCATTTGACATCAAAAATCGAAAAAAGTTTCAATTACATTTTCAGTTAAGACATTAAAACTCGTTTAAAACCGAAAAGATATATTCAAAATTTTCCCTACACGCATTCAGAAACATTTGGGGAAAAGAATAAAGCATTACATTATGCCAAATTTTCTCTCTCACATACACACTCTTTTACCCGGCTCGACGAGCCCTGTTTTGTTATTCTTATATGTTGCTAAACTGTGCATTTTTTGCTTTAAATGTGATTGAATTATGTTTCGATTTTTATGCCTTTATTTAATTCGCATGCACTAGTTCCAGAATTATCAATTTAAAAGTGCAAGGGACGTTTGGCCTAATATGCCGGCTATTTGTTTACGTCTAAAATTCCTAGTAGACCAGGGAATTCAGTCAGGTGGTGCATCAACTTCAGTGTCTTTTTTCGCAGTTGAACCAAAAGCTAACTTTACGCTTTTCTACCCCGAAAATTTCGCCTTTCTGCCCATTGACCAATTGTTTGCCTTCCTGTGGAAACTTTAATTTTAATTGCAAAAATTCTTTTTTATGTGTTATTAACTATATTTGGTATTTTAGGGTTTTTTTTTTCTGATTTTCCAATTTTTAATGTAGATGTTTTAAGTTTTTATGTGTTTTGCCGTGCCGAAATGTGAACTGAACTGATTGAATAAGAAACATAACATCTAATGAGATTCAAAGAAATACGTAATCGTAAATTTAAATTAAGTGCATCAAAAAATGTATGTAGTCATACTGATGTCCACATCAGGTTTTTTATTATAGATCTTCATTTAGAAATTTTGAAGACTCCAAAATTTCTCTCCCTCTTCCCCCAGAAAAAACAATAGGCATCAATAACTATTCTTAAATGACTATAAAGCGTTTAAATCTATACTTAAAATGATTATTTTATTTATTATTTTTTATTTACTTATTTTCCCTTTGAGGAAATTCAGCTGGACGGTAATTATCAAAAAGTCTTTTAAAAGTTTATGTCACTTATGTTTTGTTATTATAAGTAACGTTTAATAGCTTCAGACTGAATCGCTAAAGACTATTTTGTGTGATGCAGTTTGATTCGTCAATTTAATGAATTAAATGAAAGTGTTTTTGATATGAGAAATGTTTGAAAGAATTATTGAAATAATATCTTATTTACTTAGATATACAGGGTGTTTATAAAGTCCCGGACCCATTTTGATGTTTAATAACTCCTAAAATAATGAAGATATAAACAAACTTATGGCATTTATTGATGGAATAACTTATATATTTTCCTTTTCAGGTTTGAATATCTTTACTTTTGTAAATATCGTCTGTGCGTGTGGTTAATTTCAGATAATTTCATTTTCCAGTCTAAATATCTGTACTTTTTAAATATCGTCTGCTTATTAATTGCCTTTTTCTCTCTTTTGTTTTTGGCAACTATTGCAATGTTAGGGACTTTTTCCTTTGGGGATTTGTAAAGGACAACGTTTACAGGAGGGGAGTGTCGGACATTGATGAACTAAAAGCCAGAATTACAACCGCAATAACCTCTGTGGATGCCGATATGCTTGCCGGTACCTGGCGTGAAATTGAATATCGACTTGATATTCTCTGTGCGTCGAAGGGGGCACACGTGGAAGTTCATTGACAAGGGTTATGAAACTTTTTGAGTCTATCTAACCATTTATGTTATTAATTTTAATATATCTTTAATGGGTCCGAGACTTTATAAACACCCTGTATATTATACTTATTTACCTATTACTTATATATTTTCTTATATTAATATCTTATTTATTTTCTTCTTTTAACATGAAATCAATTTTAGCAAGAAATGCGCAAAACAAAAACGTTATGTAATACAAATACATTAATTTAATATGCAATACAAATACATTGATAGATACAAATACATTGATATATTGATTTCTTCTGTTTGCATGAATGCAATAATGACAGAAAGAACTATCGCCGTTTGTATAATAATAATAATAATAGCAAATGCACAAATGAGTGACATGCAGATGAAAACTGGATTTATTTATTATACACAATTTCTAGACAGTTTTATCTATTTTCTAACTAATTCATTATTTTGCTGCATGCTGGTTTATTATTAGTAGAATACACTCTTTAAAACTCTTTATCCGACATTATCTTAAGTCGGATAAGTCCTATAGAGTTTCTTTCCGAGTCACATACCGCAGCAAATTTAATATTACACATAAGCAAAGAAAATATACGTAATGAGATTTTTTATATTCTTTGTTTTACTCCAAAAAATCGTTTCTAAGAATATATTTGTAATTTATTGGTCTCATACCGAAATAGAAAAATCTGATGTGAACCCCACAACTTCCTTGTACGGCCTATTAAATTTACACATTTTTGGTGCACTTCATTTAAACTTGTTTCCTCTAAATTCATTAGAGATATATTTCTGATTCAATCCATTCAATTCTGACTTCGCGGCAAGGCAAAAATATACATAATAACTCAATCTACATTAAAAATTGTAAAATGTAGAAAAACTAAAACACAAAATATAATAAAAACCAGTTAAAAAGAAAAACAATTTTTACAATTAAAATTAGAGTTTTTATGCCAAAACAGGGCAATTCGGCCAACGTACAGCAAGACAAAATTTTTGGTGCACAAAATTAAAAGTTAACTTTTTGGTTCCACTGGACAAAAAAGACCTTGAAGTTGTTGCACCAACTGACTAAATTCACTATTCTACTAAGAGTTCCAAATGTAAAGAGAAGAGTCGGGTAACAGAGTGGCGATATATATATATAATTAATAAGCTAGGTAGTAAGTACAATACAAAAAGACCAATTTGGTCTAAAAATTTTTGCGCAATATGCTGCAAAATTAAGGAAATGGGAAGAGAAATTGTAGTTAGCTCTCCAAAAAATTACCAGGAGCTGTGGCTCCAAGAAAAAGTTCAACATAGTTTTTTAAAAAAAACAATGTCATTGAAGGGTGAAAAATTAGGCTACACGCGAAATAAAATGTAAAATATATAAAACACAGTAAATTACTAATCGTTGGAAACAAATTAATTGCAAAAAATACAGTAAAATATCTATCGATGTGATAAGTGAAAAGTTAAAACATATAAAAAACCAATCGATAGAACAAGTTAAAACAAATAAAACAAATAAAAACATATAAAATTTATAAACATTATAAAGCGGAAAATGGTAAATTAGCTCAATTCGAGGTCCAACCTGGCTTTTCAAGGGAAATTTCTGGTTAAACGTCGAACCAAGCTAACTCCATTACGCGTTTCGCCGAACCAGACAAGTGAAACTTTTGCGTTACGAAATTTTTAATTAATTAGATGAATTGTCCTAAAAAAAATTTTTAGTCTCAATTCTCTGTTCCAATTTCCCGACGCGTCCGCACAAAAAAAAATATATATATATATATCAAATGTTGTATGATCTTAAATTCCTTTAGTGCGAAAACAAGTTACTACTACTTGCGCAATTGCTGCAAAGTCTCGTAAGTTAATAATCATTTATTTACTAAAGAATATTGATTAATTGATTATATTATCTCCTAAGTTTAATTATAGTAGGATTATCTTAAAAGAGTGATCTAAAATTCATTGAATTCGAAAACAAGTTTCTCTAATACTTGCGCAATAGCAGCAAGTTTGATGAGCCCGATTGCAATAGAAAAGAGAGGTGCACAACTGCATATTATAGCAAACCCATGTATAAAATTTCAACTTTCCACAGCTATTCTTTTTTGAGTTATGCGAGATACATTTGTACGTACAGACGTCACGAAAATATCCGTTCTGAATCCGTTTTGCGATTCGTTTTGGAAAATGGCCCTTTATTCTGCCAGGACCTAATATCACGGAAAAAAATTTTTTAATGGATTAGAGAACGGTCAAAATGGAAAATTGTTTAAATGGATTAGAGAACGAACAAAATGGATATTTTCCTTGAAATATTATAGCCGAAATTTTTTTGCGATTACAATACTTCCTTTACGTTGTACAGGAAAGTAAAAAGAAAAGAAAGGGGAAAGGAAAAGAATAAAAATCTGAAAGAATTCACACTTTTAAGATCGCCCGAAAAGGTTTTTATAAAGTTTAGTATGGTTTATCAGTATAGATCATCGAAAGAGAGCGCGTCGGTGGAATAGCTAAATATTTAATAGCGTATTAGTAGATGAATATGCATTGAGAATAACATATCATGAATTAAATGTATGTTTATTTAAATCGATCAGATTCAAAAGTAAAAAAAAAATAACAATATTCATAAGATGTGCGTTTCTGGCTTTTAAAAAGGTTAAATTTACTAATCAATAACAGGCAGATTAAATATGAAAGAATAATATCTTACTTTTTTTCCGAATGGTAATGAGCTCGAATGAAAAGTGAAACAACGCAAAATCGTGTTTCGAGAGTAATATCCCTTTGGGATTAAAAAAATTGCGATCAGTATTTGATAAAAGTATAATATTATATGAATGAGTAATCTACTCTCTATGTAATGAACTCTTTAAAATATTTATAATAAGTAAAAATTTAAATATTTGACTTTTATAAGTTTTAAATGGTTATATCTTCTAGTATAGATTGTAGTATTACTACCAAATTTATTCTTGTTCATTTTACTCACATAATGCGTAGATATTAGTGTTAAGTGGATTTCCCAATCAATTTTCGTTTTCTTCTGTTTTATTATGGGCATCTTTTGATGAGGTGTTAACTGACTTCAAATAATAACTGTGCATGGATCATGTCATGATTAAAAATTAGTCAACGAAAAAAGTGCAGAACTTCCCGATATCTGATTTTCATTTTAATTAATTATTAACATTTAAGTGGCAACTACATAAAAGTCTGCAGATAAATTCTTCAGAATTTAGAGATGCACATTTCAAATTAAAATGATCGATCACCTATCCAATGGAGTTGAAATCTTCTACGAAGGTTGCCAAACCGCATTTATTTCCCCCAGCAGTGCCCCAAGAATATGCAAAAATATATCACCGGAAACACCAAGCCATTCATTTTCGGTTTCCTCGAAAATGGATCCCAATTACGCTTGCCTCAAAACCCAAATAAAGGCTTGACAAACGAAAACGGACAACTCTGCGAAAGACGCATTTCTTATAATTCGTCCACCAACGGAAAAATCCCATCTTTTTAAAACTTCACACTCTTCCAATCGAAGACATCACGAAGAAGAAGAAGAAAAGCCTCTTAAGTGATTGTGAAACGAGACAATGGCTTTTACCAACTATGCAGGAGGGATTGGAGGGTGGTATCTGTCATAGCGCCCGGGCATTATTAATCACAGCACGGGGCTCCATCAATAACTTTTGAGGGCGCTCGTTGATGGGGAGTAGATCTCGGTCAGGAGCAAACGGCTTCATTCTGTGGAAGGAATCCAATGCTTTTAACGACTGCTTGGAAAAGGGAATGAATGAATATTGCAGGGAAACCCTTTTCCAAGAAACCGCGATCATAAGTCATCAGTAATCTGGACGATTTCGGGTTCAATATTCCTCCCCTGACCCCACCCCTCTGGGATTCTCTTCTCTTTCCAACACTAAGCTGGATTGTTTAGAATTCCCGGGACCTTTTGTCACATTAGCAAGAGAGCGCTCTCTGGAGGTGAAGTGGAAATATTTAACAGCTTTCATTGAAGTGGTAGTGTAAACTTTGCAAGCTGTGTGTCTCTTTTAATCGTGCAGCAAAACTAATGGTGGATCTTTTCTGTTCACGAAAGAGATCATTTAAATTGCTTGCCTACTACCATTGGTAGAAAGAATTTGTTTTCTAGCTTTAATTATTTTCACTCACTTATTGAAAAGCATAGGTTGTAACGATTGCTGCTGCATAAAACATGTAAAGTTAATTTTCAAATCTTTGTCAAGTTTCAGACAAATCTTAATAACTCTGCAATTAATTGGGTAAAATTATCCTCAGAAATAAAAGACGAACTTAGTAGCTCATAAGTTAAAAAAAAATCTCTGTTTGTCTGATGTCTAGAATCTAACGATCTATCTTAGCTTCCTAAGTGTCATGGTAAGTTATCATCTGCACAAGAATAATAAACTTGCAGACAATCAAATAAAAGTAACTTGACATTTATTCGAACGTTTATTGGTACAATTAAAATAATATACTGTACAAAAACTGGAGAACAAATACACAGCATGCCTACAACCGATAGCAATTAACAGTTTTGACTATTCAGTCAGTTAAACTGTTAGAAATCTTGCGTAACTTATAATTCTACTGAGCCTCAGAAACAGGCTGTGTGAATCAAAACTGACTGACAGAGCAGGAACATTCTTCCAATAAAGACGAGCATTTTGGCCAAGAATAACTAATCTTGTTTAGGTTTTAGAATAAATAACAACGATATTGGAACGACGATATCTTTACAATTGGGGGGGTCGAAAACCGAACACTTGCAAAGATACAGTTACCTTTAACTGAAAAGCTATTACCGAATCTTGGCGCTAAAATTATCAACGTAAATCAGTTTCTGTCTCCAGACCCAATGATATTTTTTTATCTTTGCTAGGAAATAGTCTGTTTAGTGGCACCTGCGAACAAGAGACTAACGCACAATTCGAAAAGCGGGTATAGTTGCGCACAAGAAACATCTATGGTGAGACTGGTAATAGTAGTTTGCATAGTTTAGCGTCAGTTAAGCCCAAAACTATATCTTCTTGATTATCTTTCGATAACTTAATAAAATAATATACTGTACAAAAACTGGAGAACAAATACACAGCATGCCTACAACCGATAGCAATTAACAGTTTTGACTATTCAGTCAGTTAAACTGTTAGAAATCTTGCGTAACTTATAATTCTACTGAGCCTCAGAAACAGGCTGTGTGAATCAAAACTGACTGACAGAGCAGGAACATTCTTCCAATAAAGACGAGCATTTTGACTTCTATCATTAATTTGCTTCACAAAACGTTAAGCTACTGGACTGCACAAGTACAAATTTCAGTAAAATCTTTATGCTATGTATGCATTACATTTTAAAGAATGATAAATACCTTTGTGGGGTTTTATCTATTTAGTTTTAACTAATAGTTAATTTTATGTTCGATTACTTTTCTGTCTCTCTCTTTTCACCCACGTTTTTCAAGCCAGAATGTAAATGAGATAGCGAGCGTTTAATCAGATTGAGGCAGAAAAAAGTGCTATTTAAGCGAAGGTTACGCAAGTTATATTTAGAGCGAGTTTTACCTACTTCAAGCCACGTTATATCGTGACCTATTAACTATTTGATTCTGTGGCGTTGAGTGCTTCCAGATATTAAGCTTGTTTCGCCGGTTTTCTACAAACCAGAGCCTTTCCTGCTCGTTACTTTATCATGTGAGCCGTTAGACTAATCTATTACATTTGTTTTTAGTTCAACATTACGTATTTAAGTTTAGCCAGAAGTGTTGGCTTTTGTAAACCCCATCTGGGTCATTGTTATTTCTTTTTGTTTAAATAAAAGGGTCCTACAGACCCTTCTTCTGACTTTGTGTTCTTGTATTCACAAAACTAGAAGATAGTTCTTCTAGAGTCCTTTTAAACTCTATACTGCATGCTTCGTAAGAAAACCAGACTTTTTAAGAAGTCAGGTACCTTTATAATATCAAAATATCCCATAAGTACAACACATTTTAAATCTAAAATATCTTGTAGGCTTATTTCTATGTATTTCATAATGTATTTGCTATCTTTATTTTTTATTCCAAATATTAAAGTATAAAGTTTGATTCCAAATATTTGAATAAATACCTTTTTTATCACCGACATAATCGATTATTTTTTAACATAATTAGTAATAATTTCTAAACATTTTAGGCCACAGGCATAAATAACTGCTTACTCTAAAGCCGCTTATAGCTTAAACAATTCGTGAAACGTTTTTGAAATTCTGACCGATGGTTTCGGAGAAATCTTGCACGCAAGCAAGAAAATTCTAGTTATGTGATATCTTAACGTTAAGATATAATTACCTTCAAATCATGTAAATGCGTATTATTTTCTTAATAAAGAAATTTAAAAATGTACTTATAAGTTAAAGTTTGCAAGTATGCTTAATTTTATATTTAAACAATATTGCAAACATACTTGTAGAGGTTATAAATTGCCTTTAGATGTTTCAGTATATGAGGAGGCAGCTTCTCACCATACAAAGAATGCAACTTTTGATCATATGCAAAGGTTATAGAACATCCCCAACTGCGGGACTGCAAGTGCCGGCGGGTATATCTCCACTGGACCTTCTAGTGGAGAGAGAATCATTATTAGTAAGGACATTGCGCCTAGAAAAGAACGTCTCTCTGTGGCAAAAGACATTCTACAACACAGACTATGAGAAGCGCAAACCGATCATGCTTGGACACCCTGCAGATACAGATTTATCGCACACAATACACATGCAATACACCCCGTCAAATGAGAAGGCAATAGCTATTTATACAAATGGCTCAAAGACGGAGAAAGGCACAGGCTGCGCCTACTGTGTACTCCAAGAAGGAGAAGTGGTTAAAACTTGGCAAAGACGACTAGCAGACAAAAATACCGTATTTCAGGCAGAACTTCTTGCATTAAAAGTAGCCATCAATTTGGTAAAATATCAATTAGGAATAACGGTCAACATATATAGCGACTCTGCCTCAAGTTTGGAGTCCATCCGAGGGCACAAGACAAGGAGTCCTTTGGTGCAAGATATTCAGAAAATTCTGCTAAGTATCCCACCAGATGTCAGACCTATCCTGATCTGGGTTCCAGCTCATGTTGGTATTACTTGCAACGAAGTGGCGGACGTGCTAGCGAAATCTGCAGCCAATGACTCCAGTAGATTGGAAAACGTAATAAGTGTTCCGCAGTCCTATTTAAAAAAAATCACGCTGAATAGCCTTTCACAAGAATGGCAGAAAAGATGGGAAAGGGAATGCACAGGGAGGAGAACCTACAAGTTCTTTCCAAAAGTTACATGCTCAGTTAATGCATACAACTGAGCACAAATTCAATTCTACACTGGCCATGGTCCCTTCCCACATTATCTTAAGAGATTCGGCAAACGAGCATCAGAATTGTGTGAATGTGGTGCGGTAGGTTATGCAGATCACTTCCTCTTCAACTGCCTACAAACCGATAAACTGCATTTAAAAATGCCAAGTAGTGAATACTGGCCGCAATGGGCGAAGAATATCTAAGGCAACAAGCAGTCGAAAACTAATATAGAGAAGGTAATCAGGCTATGTTCAGAAAAGTACTAAGAAATTCTCCCTCTCCCTTGAGAACTGTATCTTCGCAGCATAATTTTAATAGCAATTCAAAATACTACAACAACTGAAAATCAACACTAGAAAAATAGCTCACCTTGTAGAATAGTAACAGGACTGTAAGAGCAAAACTATTGTAATGTGAGCACATTACTATCCAGTTTGTATGTACTTGATAAAAATAATATTGTAAAGCAATTTAAATGATATTGAAAATCCAGTCAATGTGTAAATGAATTACAAGTTTACTTTGATTATCTCAATATAAGTATTGTAAATATGAATTCAGATAATGTTTAAATGTACACATAGCTGTCATGATTTTATGTAATTATCATATGTAACTTGTACAAGACAATGTTTGTAATCAACATATCTATGCTTATACACAGGCCTTGTATGCCCATGTAATATTTATATTTATATTTTTACACGGAGGAAATATTCTCTTCTGCCAGGATGACTATTAACACTGTAAAACTTTTACAACAAAGTCAGGTCAGTGGTTATCTCAGGCGGCGCTCAGTAAGAGCAAATTCATTTTACATAAATGTTATCAAAAGAACTCTGAAGAAAAAGTAATAATACATGAGAAACACTCGGAGGAAGACCAGACACTACTTAAGAAAAGCCATATCAATAAATCATAAGGCTCATTCATTGCTTCTGACATAGTGCGGAAGTGGCACTTGCTGTGCATAATTGGTTACACCTGTTAAAAAATTTCATGTTCCCTCAGGGATAATGTGCGCAAATACCACTTTTGTGGATCTATTATGTGCTGTATGTGTCACATCACCAGTAAGTCAGCTGAGCAGATATTAACAAATTTCTATTTGAAGAACTTAGTACGTACTTTTCTTGCTGAGATACTGTCCTATTGTGACACCGCTTAAATATCAATTAGCTTTGCCTAGTTATGAAGTGGGGTCGAAGAAGAAACAAACGGTAATAGAATTTTAACTAGCTAGCTGAAAAAGAAATCAGAAAGTTGAAGAAGAAAAAAAAGTAGTAAAGAACCTCAGAAATTTTAGTGAAGTGTATTTTCATATTTAAATAAAAAAAATCATATGTGACCAGCATAAGTCCTTCTGCCAATTCCATGTTTTGAATAGCAACGAGGTTTAAGTAAACTTCCGATTGATTGTTTTGAAACAAGACTTAATTTGTTGTTTCGGATAAATAGAAAGGTCTGTAATATGATATTCTGGATTATATTTTATTAGGTGTAATTGGGTATATGTAAAAACTGGTTTTCCTAAATTTGTACCAAATAATTAAATGTTTGTCACTTTATTTTTTTATGAAAAAATGCATTTTATTAGGTGGTTAAATAATGTATAACTGAATTGGTTTTTAATTAAAGGAAATTAAGTGTTCATAATAATGCTTATTTTAAGGGATCGTGGACCTGGAGTAAATGATTATAACTCTCGATGAAGAATCAAAGTACAATTTATTCCCCAGTTTTACAAAGGACAGTTCCAAAGACACGTTTATAGTCGTCAAAAAACTGCGATAAACACGCTGAAACAATCAGCAACACAGCTATTAGGAGATAGTATTTTATACTTATTTATTTCCTAACATAAACATGAAGTATAGAACAAGTAAAAGACATTTTATGAATCCAAAAACGTAAGTGATGCCATTCACAAAAAGGGTAATAGTATTTTTAACAGTTCGCTGGCTTTGCCGCAACATCCTCCACACCCTGGTCAACCTCCAGGGGATGACCAGCTGCACAGGTCGGGTAATGGTATGTCCATTGGGGCGCAGAACACAAGTACGGACTTTCTTATCGCGGCCAAGGATTAGCTCCTCAACACGGGCCTTTTTCCAGGTGTGGCGAGGTCTAACATCTTCTTGTAGTAGGACAATGTCCCCTTTCCGTATGTTATTTGTTTCAGATGGATTCCGCACTTGATGAAATGTACGCAAGTCCATCAAATATTCCCTTTGCCATCTTTTCCAAAAGGAGTCCATCAAATGTTGACAATTTTTCCACATACGATTTAAATTTGTTTCAGGATTTGTGGAGCTGGAAGGAATAGTAGTTAATTTCTTTCCCATGAGAAAGTGCGAGGGTGTTAAAGCTTCCTCAGAGTCATCTTTTATTCCGTATTCGTGGACAATCAGTCTACTGTTAAGAGCGGCTTCAATATCACATAATACAGTGATCAAACCAGCGTCATCCAAAAGAACCTTACCTAATGTTTTTCGAAGGCATCGCTTAATTGGGCCTATCATTCTTTCCTACCGTCCTCCCCACCAAGCCGCTCGGGGGGCGATGAATTTCTATTTGATGTTGTGATTGGCATAAAACTGTTGTACCTTGGCAGAGGATATAGTATCCCACAATAATTTTGTCCGCATCGCAGAAAGCTGTGGTATTATCAGTGTACACTGTATGAGGAAGTGAACGTCTAGACACAAAACGTTGTAATGCAAGTAGGAAGGCGCAGGACGCATGCAAGTACGCAGATCGGAAACTAATTCTAAGTGGATAGCTCGAGTTGTAGCACATGTGAAGATGACAATGTAAGCTTTTGTAACGGAGTTATTATTTTTTACTTAGAGTGGTCCAGCAAAATCAATTCCGGTAGTTTCGAAAGGAGATGACTTTTGAATTCGCTCAGCTGGTAATGGAGCTCCTATCTGTTCACTTCTCTTTAGTTTCAGTACTTTACATGGAAGTCTTACAGGCAAGTCTTTATCACCTTTTTAATGGCTTGTCTTGCTCTTAATATCCAATATTCTGAACGAAGCTGAGAAAGTACAATCCGAACACAGAGATGATGCATTCGTAAATGTGTTTGGCGTATCAGTAGACTTGTAAAATAATGAGAACCTTCCAATAATATGGGATGTTTTTCAGCATGAGATAAATCAGAAAATTATAGTCGACCACCAAGAAGTATAATATTGTTCTTGAAAAAAGGGTTAAATTGTTTTATCCTTGATTTCTTAGGGAATGATTTTTTCCTGTCAACAGAGCTTCATATTCTGAAGGAAAGGATTCTTTCTGAACGGTCTGCATCCAATAAATACGAGCTTGATTCAGTTCTGTGGCATGTAACTCACCCACTAACTTTTCTTGTTTCCTACAGTTGTGAATAAAGCGAAGAATCCAAGATGTGACACGTAACAATCGAACGTAAGAACTGTAGTTTCCAGGCTTTATGATTGGTTGAGTAGATACGATGTGCAGGGTCTGAATTTTTTCTTTCTTTGCCTCGAAGTTATGACTGTAATGTTTAGAAATAGTATCAGAATGAGGCCAATATTCTAGAGATTTGACTAACCATGGAGGGCCGTTCCACCAAATTTCCACGTTTTTTAGTGTTGATGTCAGCCATTTTTACTTCCTTGTGCGAAGGAAAAAGGAAGTATTGTAATCGCGAAAAGCTTCAGGCAGCATATTTCAACGAAAATATCCATTTTGACCGCTTTCGAATGCAATTTAATGATGTTTTTGCGTGATATCTGTACGTAAGGACAGAATAAAAGACTCTTTTTCTCTAAAAAAATTAAAAAACTGCTTTAAATGAATTCTGAAGAAAATTTTTCGTGGCGTCTGTACGAACGTATGTACGTACGTATCTCTCATAACTCAAAAACGAGTAGCCTCAGAATGTTGAAATTTTGTATATAGGACTACTATAACATGTAGATGCGCGCCTCGTATTTTGGTTTCAATCGGCCGCGCCAAACGTATATAAATAAATTATTATTAACTTACATTGCAGCAATTGCGCAAGTAGTAAAATAACTCGATTTCGCACTAAGTAAATTTAAGGTCATACAATATATTTATAAATATAACCACTCTGTTACCCGGCTCAGTGATCTCAGTTTCTTTACTCTTATATATTTGTAAATTGTACATTTTTGCTTTAAAAATTATTGTATTATGTTGTTTTTATCTTCCGGTTAAGGCTTTTATGCCTTTAGTAAATTTGTATGCAATATTTCTAGAATTATCAACAATTTTAAAGTTGTCTAAGTGCCGCTAAGCCTAATAATTTTTTTGATGGCGGCCATTGCTTGTTTACATTTGAAACAGCAGAGTAGTGAATTTGTTGCCAATCTAGAGAAACGTAGCTTCGCAACAAAAAAGATAAACGCCTTCATTTCTTACTGCGATTTAAATCATGCTTAATCCTTTCTGGAATTTTTTCGAGGAAATAAGTGTTTAAGATTTACTTAATTTCTAATCATTTAATTTTTAATAATTAGTAATTTTTAATACAGATATTTTGAGTTTTTATGTATTTTTGCTTTGTCGCGAAGTGAGAACTGAATTAATTGAAAGAGAAATACTCAATCGTCTGTGAAAAACTGTTTCTTTTATGTTTTGTTTGCTTAATTTCTTTTATACATCGTTCTAGCTTTATTATAGTATTTGAATAGAACGTGGCAACGATTCGATAATTCTTTAAATGATATAAATTTTTTGTGCATTCTGAGTTATAATATGAACGAAATATAATACTGTTAAGTGAACCTAGCACCAGAGTGTCGCTATGGTAAACAAATAGAGTGAATTTTAAAGAATGCATTTATTCTATTGTGGTTTATACGCTGTCGGCGAAGTAGATTTAATTGAATCCAATAAGTTTAAACGAAATGCAAGAAAAAATGCGTATAATTTAATATTCCGTACAAGGAAGCCATGTGGTGTACACATCAGATTTTTATAAATATGAACCGATAGATATTTAACAAGCAAAACAGAGTGAAAAAAATAGTGACAATCATTCAGTATTCGTTGAAATATAAATATATATTTCTTTTTCTGTAGGTATGAACTGATATCAATGAATTTCTCAAATATATAGAACTGTTAAAAAAAACACTAAATGTTTATGAAAAGGGGGGGGGGCAATTACGTAACTAATTACTGACATTTTTCCCCTTTTATCTAAACTTTTAAACTTAAAGTTTCTTTTTTGTGGAAAGGCAGTTTTTCCTCGCATTTTATTCGTTGCAAAATAATAAAGTGATACGAACCATCTGGTGATTTAGCTAATTAACAATGATGGTCATAAATATGCAACGGGATGCTAATTAGCTATTTATTAAGAAAATAAAAATAGAGTTCCTTGCTGATTTAGTCTACTCAATAAACATCTCTCGTCATTTTTAATGACGAGAGCTGATCGTGATTCTCACACTTATAATCAGACGTGCAAAAGTCCATCTCAACAGCAAGAACAATAGGAAGAAAATTAACTTCTAGCGAGTATATTTTATTGAATCCCTAGCCGTTTTGAGACATTGAATTGTATGATGAAATCTCCGAAATGATAGTAAAGGCGAATCAACAAACAATAAATTAGAAGCGTATATTTGTAAAGCAATAAATTAGGAGCGTATATTTGTAATTAGCGTGATTTAATTCAATAAGAGATAAAATCAACAATTCAAGTAAATAAGTAACCATTGTTAAAAAAAATATGAATTGCTGACAAATTAATGTTTACGGAATTTCAGTCTCTTCTCTTACATAATTGTATTCCTTTATTTATCTTTAGGAAAGTACTTTCTTTATTTTCTTTCGTTTCTGTCATTCCACTAAATACTTATCATATACTTAACTCCTTTAAGTCGACCCTCCACGGTTCCAGGTGATTTTTTCTGTTGTACAAATCGTCGTCATAGAGCATTGATTTGGTCTGGTGTTTCAAAGCACTCGATAGCTATTTGCCTAAGTGAGGTATGCCTTCGTGGAGGATTGCTTGTGGAAACTAGCTCGTATACATGTTGCACATGAGGAAAACCACGAAAACGCCCATGCAGCCAGCCCGTTCGGCAGGATTCGAACCCCATAGCGAACTATCATACCGCTCAGCCGCTAGTGAGCCCGTCTTAGAGAAAATAACTATATCGATGGTAACGGTTATTGATTTGCATAGAGGATTTAGCCTTAAACAATACTTTTGGTGTTTCTTAGAGAAATAAAAAATTATTGAAGGGCAAATATATCAGTTTTTTAACACTGTTATTTTAATAAAATTACGAAGTAAATATGGAATTAAGTAGCAAACCACAACAACTACAGCAATCAAAAGTGGTGGGGGGGGGAAATAAAAAAAATAAAAAAAATAACTGAAATCTAAAACTTAACACATAACGAAGAATTTCCATTAATTTTTTTTTAATTTAAAAAGTCTATTAATATATATATTTTAAATTACGAATGATTCTGTACTAGGTGCATAACATAAGGCGTTACAAATAACTTTTTCGTGTTTTTATTAAACATATCAAAGTTGCATAATCATAAAATTTATCAGTTGGATATGTCATAAATAAAATGTATTTATATATATATATCAGTTAAATACATTATTGAAAAAAAAGTAAAGATTTAAATTAATAAGAACACATTATTACTTAATATGGTCATTGTCCTTTTGGCATTATCTTGTGACCAGTAATCATAATTATAAATTGAGATGATGGAGATTTTCTCTGAGACTTTTCTGAAAGTGGGTAGCTGAGTAGCTGAGTAACACCCAGTTCTGGAAATTTGTTGTTCCGAATATAACAACGGACTGTCGGAGTTTTGCCTTTTCGGTTCTCTGTAGCTCTTACAGCACGACAGCCCCTGTACGACGTGTTATGCTAGCTCTGTACGCCGTGGCTATACAAGGTTGTCGTACCGAAGCATAATACTCAATATGCTTGTATAAACAAGTAATTTATTATCAGTACAGAGAACGCTGTTCCGGGCAGTTAAGAGAAAGAGTGTAGCTCCCCTTAACTGCCCGGAACTTCTGGATAATCGGATGTATGTGAGCCGATGTAACAAAAAAGCTGGGAAAGCCTTGTTTAGACTGCTTGAAGTTTTTTAATGGATTTTCTATGGTTCTTTTAAATTTTAGTTTTTTCTCATTGCAATAGTTTTATTTCAAGAATAAAAACAGAGGAAAAACGGTGTTCCATTTGTTAAACAATCATTGCTGTAAATGGCTAAAGAATCCCACATCCCGCACTTTTAAGGCAATGAAATTGTTCATCTTAAACGCATTTCCTACTATAAATGCTCCCCAGCTAACCTACTCATCTATCAAAGGTGTACAAATAAGCGTATTAAAAAAGTACATTACATTCCGATTTGTTTCTTTCCTTCCTTTCAGAATAAACACACGGGGGGGTGGGCAAAGAAATGAAATTCCTCCCTCCCCAACCCTGGCACAATCGCAGTATCCCTCTCAAAGTGAGAAACAAATGAAAAAAAAAAAACTATGGTGTTTTACTTCCTTCTAGTTTTATCCCTTGTCCATTCGCAGAGGGAATTGGAAAGGTGAAGGGGCCAGTTTAGAATGTCGTGCGGACAACCACCCCAAAAAAAATCTGAAGCATGTCTTATCTCACGCAAAACCCCAACTTCGTCTGTAGAAAATTTTCCGGAAATAAGAAGGCTAAGCAGCGCGCTCCAGTTTCGTTTAATGGTGGGAGACGACGCGACCCCTCTTCCCACACCTTCCACCCCACACACACAGCCACCTGCCCTCCCCCCCCTGAGACGTAAGCGGGCATTTTCGCCGCAGCATATACTGGGCAGTGTCCATTGTTTAAATATTAAACAACCTATCTCTTAAATCCGCTGTGCCATTGATTTTCCTGGCGGGTTTATACACTGTTTGTGATGTTTCCGTGACTCGGGGGTCGAAGAAGAGCTGCCGGGAGGGGGGAAGGCAGAACGTAGAGCTTTATTGTGATTCATGAATTCCTCCACATTGCGGAGGTAACACACGCTATCTCTCTGGTCGTGTTGTGAGTGTGCAGAAACTAGGAAAGTTGGAAGGGCTTGCAAAGTTGGCGATTTTTAGCCAATTTGCTTTATTTCTGCGCCATATTCCGCGCAAACTTGTCGTTTCTGTGCTATGCATTGCAGCGAGGAAAAGTTCTTATGCTTGATATCAGTTAAAGCACTTAATAACGACCTTGACTGAAGTACGTATTTATTTCTATTGCGTAATAAAATTTACTTTTGTTTTAAAGAATGAAAAATATGACAGGGAGTCCGCAGTTTCATACCCTCCTACGTTTACTTTCGAGGGGAAGAGATCTTCCAAACTTGAAAAAAACTGCATTTTTGAAAATTCGTGATACAAGAATTAATTTTTTTAACTGCTATCTAATGTTTGTGTTCAGATTTCAATTTTGACATCTGAAATAGTTTTAAGTTAAACAATTACGAAAGGTCTATTAGTTAAAGGAAGAATTTTCAAAAACGAAAGGCCCTATGAATACTGACAGTTCGAACTCAGACGATCGAGCTGGCTCCATGATGATTTTTCGTTGTTTTTCCTATGTGTAACATAAATAAAAATCAATTTCTCTTAGAAAATCTTCCACAAAGGCGGTCTCCCTCTCCGACAGATAGCCTTGCTTGCTTTGCCATATTCAACCTGTTTGAAAATACTCCGTCTAAGACAAACAGCCTTTGAGTGATTTCCACAAATTTATGCAATTCTGATAAATTTCTATACCAAAAACTTTACATGGCATGTGAGAAGTATAATTCCATTTAATTAGAAGTTCGGGAGTTATTCTTTAACTTGCGGGTAAAAAATGACTTCTTTTTTAATTTATATTACTTTCCACATATTTGTTGGAACTTCTAATTCTTTATTCAACAATCTGTAATTATTTTTATTAAAATTGTTAACTTTATCGTAGCCGAAGACTTTGTTAAAGACCGTACTTCCTCGGGTATTTTCCCCCTTTTCCAACTAATTTTTATCGTCCAAAAAATCGAAAGGGGAAAATTATGTGAGGAATTTATTTTTCGAAGAACGAGGTTATAGTAAGAGCATAAAAAATGTAAAGTAGTTATCGATAAATTACTGGTAAATAGCACAATATTATTTATTCATTTGAAAGACACCTACAGCTCATTAAGAATACTTAGTAATATTAATACTATAATACCTGATAGCAACTGAGCCGAGCACTACATGTCCGACACACTTACACTGTAAAGCTCGAGAGGCACCACACATGAATGAACTTTGACTGTAGTTCCCAAGAAGACATCGGAGAAACGAAAGAGAATGAGGGCGAATAAAAGACTCGAATTTCGAAAAGATGGAGAACAACAGCAGTAGATAAGCTGCTGATGGGCTTACGAGCTGTAACGTAAACAACAGAAGTAAGGTGAAACCACATGTTTGGAAAGCTTCCTAAGCGTGAGAACATCTGCCTCATCCGGGTAGCTTAACAAATGATCTACACAATATACGTTTCAAATAATAAATGCAATGAAAAATAAAATGGATGAAATACTAGTTCGGTGACACTTTTATTTAGTTGTTAAGCATACAATTTTAGTTTATCGATATAAAAAAGTGTTATTCAAGTTTTGGAACTTATCAATATTTTCTCTACATTTTTGTTGTTTAATTCATAAAAGCATATTAAAATTAATCTAAATCCAAATAAATATATATGACTTTTTCGAGTTTGGGAAAGGAGGTGGGGAATAGTTTTCCAACAATGGTGAAAGGGGTGCACGGAGCAAAATAGTTTGAGAAGCTCTGTTCTAGAAATGTTATTAAACACCATGATTTAAAATAAAGCTATGACTGGAATTGCTTACGGAAAGAAACTACCTGTTTTCAATAGTTTTATTCACTTGATCACTCGTCAGGCGAAATGTGAATGGGGATATTTTAAAGTAAAAGCATTTTATATTAGTTCTAAAAACTACGCAGAAAAACATACCGGAATTAATAGAACCACGTCATATAAGAACTTCACTACAAAGGTTTTATACATGAACATTCGCATACAGATTTAATTTATTGCACATAATTATACCGAATAATAGAATAATTATACCGACGGAATTTCATTTATTCTCTGGCACTCGTTATTTGTTTGTTTATTAGGAAAGCAAAAGGGTTATCATAACAGCAGGAAAATATTTTATGTTTGTTTGCACGTTACTATAATTTCAGCTGTCGCATATTTCTCCTCGAAGGAGTCAACAAATAGCATAAAGTTTTAGTGACAGTAATATAAATCAAAAGCATTATTTAATTGTATCCAACACAAATCATTTAAAGTTATTATACGTTTCTACAAAATTTTAGCTTTAAAATGCATTATTTGCATTCTTAAAGAACAACTTGCATCAATACAAACAATTTCAGATGTAGATTTTTCTTTTATGATGGAATAAATCAAAAGTTTCGCCACATTGATATCATTGGTGATAGCTTAAACATTTGATATAAAAAATGGTTTGCTTTTCAAAATCGTGTTTGTTTCTTTCGTTTTTGCATTTAATACCCGAGAAAAATATTTTTGTTATGCTCATAGGTGCTTTCTACTCTATGTCTGAAAGGTGGTTTACTATAAGCACTTGAACATTGCATTTTTCTTACACATATTACATGATTTAACTACACGTCTAGAACTCTTCACATCAAATGAAACTATCAGCCACGCATACGAATGAGATATGTCAGCAAACTATTCCATGAAAATGAGAACATTTTCAAAATAGAATATGTTTAAGCATAAAATTTGCATCATAAGGACGAGGCTTCTGATTAAAATACAAATTATTCGTTATATTTGGAGAATTTTATTTTTCAGGCAGTGCCCATTTAACACAGATATCTAACCCCTCAAAACCTTTCATTGTATAACATGGGTTTTTTTGGTTGGCCTTTAACATGGTCAAGAATAAATTTTAACTAATTAAAGTTTGATTGTTTCAAAAATTATCATAGACAGGCACCAAACCTGAAGTAATAAATTCTCATCCGAAAACTAAAGAGTGATTTGAGTGACCGCCAACTGAGACTGATGATTCAGACAGATAACACTGAAATTTCGATCACCATGTCCCCCACGCATTATTGTTAAAGGAACTGCAAAATTTGTTTATAACCTTGCCTTATACAACATCTGAATGTCATTTGTACTTCTTTTTTTTTCTTTCTAAGGTCCTTAAAAGCAAGGAAAGTTAGCACTGAAGGGCCTGAAAGAGCGCTGTGGCCGGGGCCTCAGAGTGATTCAGACCGAGGGCAGCCATATCTTTGGTAGAAATTTGTTTAGCAGGATAAAAGACGTTTTTGTTTTTTGTTAGCTTTATATATCTGTAAAACAGATCGCTCTGTGTAGAGTCCCTTCAAGGTTTTTCGAAGCAAGGAAATTGAAGGCGTCCCTCGCCGGGATTTCAACTCCGGACCTTTCGATAACTAGCCGGACATGCTTTCTAATTACACCACGAAAGCACGCCAAGCAGCAAGGAGGGAGAAAATACCTTACATTTTCCACTTAAAGGGTGATTAGGGATGTGAGGGATCCTCATGAAGGCGCGCGATAAAAATACCTTACAGCTGCTCTACAAACATGCAATGAAAAGTAATTAGATAAAAAGAGCAATGAAAGAAAATCATAAAAAATTTTATGTTACCTGTAGTTTATGGCTGATATATAAAACATCATGCAGTTTAAAACGGTTTTCATTTTTCAATCGATTGCTGCAAAGCATACCAGGTCTATCTGTCTTAAACAAGGATACCTTCGTGGAGAGGCTTTCTAAGAGAAATGTTTCGTATTCATATTATTTGAAGAAAACAAGAAAGCTACCTTATTTTTCGCGTTAACTGGTTATTAGTAGACCTAATCTATCTTTTAAGCTAACCGAATCAAGACTAAAGCAAAAACAAATTCTAATATTCTTCGAAAATATTTTTTGGAATATTATGCATTCCATGAAAGAAACGAAAAAATTTCCAGACATGGCGCAGAATGAGCGAATAAGATTTTTGAAGAATGTTTTTTTAGTTTGAGTATGATGTAATTGAATTCTTATCTCACAACTATGAGTTTAAATTAAAAAACTATACTGAAGTTTTGTGTTTGAAAAATGTTTAAGAAATCTTTATTACCTCCGTTATTTATATATTTGCAACAGGGTGTTTGATAAAAGGAGTGGCAACGTAATTTGTTTATTTAGTACTGATTTTATTTATATTCCCAATAAGGACATTTCTGAAATTTAGGTAGATAATTTAATAAACGTAATTTTTAAAATGCATGTAGGATCTTAATCTTGTTATTTAAATGTTTCCGGTAATAAAATATTAATTACTCTTTAATATATTAAATCTTTCCACACTTTTACGTACAAAATTTTCAAAGATATATGTAATATTTTCATATGTATCACGAGCAAGGGCATTAATGAACGTGATTTTGCTTCAGACGAACATTAATTCTCAAAATAATGTATTTATAAAATATAGCTTTTGCTTTGTAGTTGCTAGTAAATTTAATTAAATTTGAGTTTAAATTCGTAGAAGGTATTGGATTATTCAATTATGGCAAAGTACACGAGGGCTATCCACTTAAAGGGAGGGATGCCTTTGTGGAGGACTTTCTAAGGGAAACTAGATCGTACCCACGTTACACATGGGGAAAACCACGAAAACGCCCATGCAGCCAGCCCGTTCGCGGGATTCGAACCTCGGGCCGAACTACCAGTGTTCAGCGTCTTTACCGCTCGGCCGCTGGTAGGCTGTAGTAGGTACTGAAAAATGTCCTAAGTAGTCATAAAATTCTTTCCTGAGAATTTCTGTGAGTTTTAAATATATAGCGCGGTTAATTTTATTTAAAAATAAACTGACAATTCGAAAACCTTAGATTACAATACATAATCTCAAAGAGGAGTTTACCACTAAAGTTTTAAAAATTTTGTAACTATAAAAAATCACATATCAAATTTGCCTTTTTTTACAGGAAAGATTAATATTTTTTTATTTTGAACTCGTAATATTAAATCTTTTTTAATTGAATAAAATTAAACTCAGTTAAAAAACATTTCGGTTCTTAGGAGTTCCGACATTTGTTTCCACCATTTCTTTTTTGAAAAGAAATGATGTGAACAGAAAATAAGCAAAATGTTTAAATATATTACTGTTTCACAAAGAAAGAGAGATAGTTTCTCTGTATATGTTTCGATAAAATACCATGCTGACCAATGGATTTTACTTGGAATACAAACGACAATGTATAATGTACGCAATAAATAAATACATTTTGCTATTGGCTAATTAGAATGTTACTAGACTGTTTAATTTATAACTAGCCAGCCTTCGTCTGGCTTTTAAATGTACTGGAAAAATGCCTAAAGGGAACACCAAATATTAAATTTAATATCTGCACATAATATTTTACTCTGCTACTCTTACTTTATCAAAAAAAAAGTATTACATATGAAAAAATTACAATGAAATAAGCAATATCCCTTAATACAAATATTAATTATCCTAATAAATAAATTAACCAACTTCCCGTTGCCATCTTTCGACAAACGTAAAGTATCCAAGAGAAACATTAAATTTAAAAACTGCACAGAATTATCGCCTTCATTTTTCCGATTGGTAACAGTGCTGATATCAGCAACAATGTCAACAGTGATATATCAGCAACAATGGCTGTGTTCCATTGTTGCTAAATATAATGAGAAAGAATTATCGATTTGATGCGATTTCATTTAAAAAAATTTTTTTAACTCATTCGAACTTTGAAAAAAAAATCGCCTCGAGGTGCACTGGCTCTTGTCTAGATGCACCTATGTACGAAATTTCGTAGCCCTGGGTCTATTAGCTTACGCGCAGCACGAGCGAAAGACACACACACACAGACAGACTCTTCCTTTTACAATTATCTTTGCTATATAACAATTATTATTTTACGTTGTTGCTATGAAGTACATATTGTTGTGTACGTACGGGTTCGCAATAGGTTGAATGCACAAGTCTGATAATAGGTTTTCAGGACTTGTGTTTCTCTTGATTTGCTTTGGAAACATGGAATGCCCTGAATAAGAATAGGGAGCTTACTCAAGCTATGTTCAAGATTTGTGTCTAACAGACGACACAAGCAGGAAAGCAGGAAGGGTATACGAAACCCATTATTTCCAATACTTTACAGGCACTTCCGAACTTCGGAATACAGAGACCAACCACTTGTGGTCTGAACGTAAGAATATAAAACTACTAACTAAAACTCTAACTAAAAGCTAACTTTGAATTAGTATACAAATGCCTAGCACTAAGACTGGCTTTTATTTAAAAGGGGTACGTATGTAGCACGCCGAGCTGCTGAAACTACAATACGTTTGCAAATATTAAGAGGGCTAAACCTCTGGCCTTAAAAGCAACCGAGTGAAAACTCGTAAAACTGCAGTGGCAAGCGACTTGCTTCCTAAAACTCCTTCTCTCTCCCGCTTGGCAAAAAGCCACAACTTAAGTACTTGGGCGTTAGAAGACAATTTGCATAAACAAGTTAAAGCATTTAATTCTGGCCGGAAGTAGAAAATAAGAAATGATAGTACAGTTTTAAAATAAAATAAACGTTAGTAAAACTTAGGATCATTACAAGGTTAATAAAAATTTATTTTTAATAAAAGAAATATTTCAAAACTCAGAATTTTCCACAGAAATATTCGTACATGTGTTCACAGTATCACACAGTAGTTACATTAGATCATTAAACTAAACGCAATGCAAAGAGCATCTAAAGAGAAAGCTAACTCGGATATCTTAGTTCACGTGGAAGTAATAACTCGCGACAACAGTGAGTAAGCAACTGAAAGCAGATATTCTCTCTTCGGCCTTAAATAGTGTTCAGCCGGCCGCGAGACATTTCTAGTACTTTCTGCTTCTCGAAATTACTTGAAAGCAATAAGAGGGTGGAATTACGGTTACAGCTAACATAGTGGTCAATTACATTTATTCAGTTTCATGTAAATCACCGAGATACCCATTTACTCAATGTTAAATACCATCTACCCCTGTATTCTTTCTATTTCAGCATAGTTTTCTTTTAAAATTTGTCTCGCGCTACATTTCACAGAAAAATACAACAATTTTAATTAAAATTCTACTAAAATTATCTATCTAAATACAAAAATTAGTAACAATATATTTTTTCATATAATTCACTATTTCGTTGATGAGCAACAGAATCTTGTAATAACTGATGATAAAAGAAAGCTCATACGCACGGCCGATTAGCCACAACAGTTTATAACAGTTAGGAATTTGTCAAATTCGCTTTCTTCGCATTTATGCCACATAAAATTCAAGAGCAAAATCACAAGTTATTTAAAAACAGCATATCTTTAGAATTCTCGACAGAGCATCAGGGTTTGCCATCCTTTATATAGACAACCGCCTAAAAGATTATCACAAAAAAGAAATAAATTATAAAATGATTTTAGTGAGTTATTTCAGAAAAATATGTATTTAATATTTGTAATTGGTCATTTCAGAGATTTACATGCATTTTTTTAAATCAATCAATTTAAATAATAAGTAAGAAAAGTATTTTTATGAAATGTGTTTATTGCTTTTCAGACACCTGGTTTGCTACTCAGAGCCCGAAAAATTAAATTTGAAAGTTAAATATTTTACGCTTTACTGAATGACAAAACGCTGCTGCAGGGAGATCTGTAGCCGAATTTGGGGATTAAAATTGAAAGATAAATGTCTTATATTTTACCGAATGTTAACACACCGGCCCCCGGAGATAAAAATATTTTATTTCGAACAATGTTATCACTTCTCGCTTTCAAATGGCTGAGTTTGTTAAATAGGAATTCATTAAATTTGCACAAAATATGATATAAATCAAAAAAAAATTTTTTTAATTCAAAATTTGGGATTCGAGGTGACCATATTCGGGTGGAAGACTACTTCTAAGAAAAATTCGGTTGCTCTAGGTGCCAGCGTCTTTTCACTGTGTGAGAAGCATAACTACATGCATACTTATTCCTTATTATATGATTTGTTTTTATAGCGCAATAAAATTTATTAAGAACAATTTGAAATGTCATTCGAACCCAAAAGTGATACGGACAAAAAATGATAGCACCTCTATTACTATTATAGTAATTACTAATACCACCTCTAATGTTAAAAAAAAAAATTAAATAAATAAAAAAAGTCTGAAAGCTTTCAGATTTTATATTACGCCCAAAGGGGCGTTTTTTTTAACGTTTTGTGTGTTACCTTTATTTTTTAAATATCATGTTCTTCGCACTTAAACCATAAAACTCAGTCCAACAGAAATATCGCAAAATATTTAAAAGAGCATATCTTTAGAATTTTCGATACACAGTCTCGCACGCTGGAGATATTTTCCCCCGTACAGTATTGCCATTGCTCGCTTTGAAATCGTTGAGTTTGTAGAGTCATTAGGAAAAATAGAATTTAGAAATTAGTTTATAGAGTCATTAGAGTCATTAGCCAAAGAGATGAAAAATATGCAACCGCCTTCGCCGGAAATCGAACCACGGACGTCTGGAATACCGGCACAGTATGCTAGCGTTACACCACGAAGGCACGCTAGGGAAGTGGGAGAAATACCTTATATACTCCCCTTTTTAAAGGGCGACTAGAGTTTTAGGGGACCTAGTCGCCAAATCCTGGGTGCGGAGAATCATCATCCACAACTCTTTTAATTCGTGCGCCACTTGTAGAGTCATTAGGTTAATTAGAAGCCAAAGAGATGAAAAATATGCAACCGCCTTCGCCCGGAATCGAACCACGGACCTCTGGAATACCGGCCCAGCGTGCTACCGTTACACCACGAAGGCACGCTAGGGAAGTGGGAGAAATACTTTATAAGTTTCTTAATCAAAACCTCATAAATGCTTTTCAAAATATGAAATAGATAATAAAACAAATTCTAAATTTCGGCTTCCAGATGCCCATATTCGAGTAGAGACGTACGTTATTCAAAATTTGATGGCTCTAGTTACCGCTGTTTTATCAAATTGCGAGAAACATGCATACATTTATACAGAGTCTTCATTATTTAATTTCTTTAAATATGATACAGGGCGATGGTGGCAACAATTTCAAAAGTGATTCGCCGTTTATAGTGAATCGACTCAAAATGCCAAACGAAATTGATAGACCTTCTGAGCTAACACTTCTTTGGGCTCTTTAATATGTTTATAGAATAAAAAGAAGTGTATATTACATTTTTAATCACCGATCGCTTTCGTAACTATGTTTTCTGCAGTTTTCACGAATTCGATTTTATTTTGAGCTAGCTGATCACATAACTATGTTTTACGAACAGTTAAAAATACGGCATCGTAAAACAGCAAGAAATATTGAGACTGTTTTATAATAAAATAAAGAATTTATACCATGTAGGCTTCTTTTTAAGTCATCTGCGCCAGGCTTTTCCGATAGCATCTGCATTTGAAAGATTTATTACCGTTTCGCTACCACAAACTGGCGCCGTCTTTTGTAAATGATCTTGTTGCCTGGAGGACATTTTTTCCCTCAATCTGTTTATTTGCCGATTGTTCCTTCTATAAAATTCGACACTCTAATACCATTAGCAGATTTAATAAGCATCTGGCACTAATTTCATATCTTATCGTTACAGAAGTCATCGAAGCTTACAACTATAGCATAAAATATTAATTCTTTAAATCTACGTATAGTAATTTTATCCTGCATGTCAAGAAATGACTTACTTGAATTACTGAAGTTCAAATGATTTTTACGTTTATATTATAATAAATCATTAAGTTTCATTTTTATTGTAATACAGCATATAAATAAGTTATCTAACCTTGCCGTGTAACAATAAATAATTGCTTAATTAGAATGATGAGTGTAAAAAAAAAGATTTTTAGAGCATATTATATTTAAACTGTCGAAAAAATCGGTATACTATATACAGGTTTATTACAAATGGTTCTTGATGTTTACGTAACGAAAGGAAACATCTTAAATTTTAAATTTGCATGTAAATTTTCTTGCGACTATGAACTAGCGAGTGTACAAAAGAAAGCATTTTGTATGCGAGAATGTGCAAATATTTACCCATCGTTACTGTGACATGTGAGATATAGTCCATCAGACCATTAGATTGTTTTGATATGGTATGGCATTTCAAGAACATTGCTTGCTTGTATTCTTAACTACTGCAACTGAAGCCCTACCGTCTGACATGTTGCGACGTCTAGGCCACTTTGTCATTGCGTACAAAAACTATTGGCAGACGATATTTTTACAATTCATTTTCATCCAAATAAATTACATAGCGGCTTTTCATTTGTGCGAAATGGTAAACCATCACAAAATGCGGATATGGGAATTGAAAATTGTTATGTCGCACTGATATAGAAACGGGATTCATCAGGAATATCAGTTCTCTACGCTATTTCACAAATAAAGATTTATGAGCTTTTTATTTTTCTTTCGATAATTCTGCGGCTGATATGTTACGTGTCTTGATATGTTGCAACTGCAGTTATTTCATTCAATCAAAAAAGATGCAAAAAATTTCATATTCCAGCAGGATATAGCTTAATCTCAATGGCACAATGAAACAAGCTGCTACCTGAATGATGAGCTCCAAAGTCGTTAAGATTGGTCGACATGGGGAAGCTCACTTAATGATTTAGCACTGTCCTGTTGTCTACCAAGATCTTACGTCTAGTGATTTTTTTTTTACTTTAAGATTTAACTAAGTTTTTACGCTTTTCGTGTAAGTAAAAAATCTAGCTTATCTTTTTACTTAAAGGAAATCCATCGTTACGGTCCTACCCTAAAATTTTCATGTGCTGTGTGAAGTGGCACTCGAAACTGCCCTGATATTGGTAGAGTGAGGAAACGCATCCATATGTAGTGATTTTTGCTTTGGCGTTACAGTATTCCTATGCTATAAGCAAGTTGCCACTCCATACCACATGTAGCATCGTAGCCAATGTAAAAACCATAAGCTATGCAAATCGTATGCTAAAAATGCATAAACTCCCGAAGCGACACTCTTGTTGCCTCTGGGAGTTGTTGCTCTGGATAGGAGAGGGCGTCGGACATATACCTGTTTACCTATGTTAGACATCAGATGTCCCCGCCCTTCGTCACAAGTCACTATTATTTACATCCCCCTGCTGCCAGCAACATTTACAGGAATTACAGAATCGCATTATAGCAGTTTTGGTGATAGCTGGGAAATGTTACAGCGCGTGGGGGTAGAATTGAAGTACCTTTAAATTACGTGCCGTGTAAGAAATAGAGGATCTGCTGAATACTTATTAGGTCATGTTTGAAATCTGAAAATTTTTTATTTCATTTTATGTAGAACTAATTTTTTATTTGCAATATTTTATGGACAACAACATGTTGATGCCCTGTAAATTATTTATACTACAAAGGGCGCTGTTTAATGTGATCACGTTTGTCCACGGCTATTTCGGTACCATTAACTAACTGCTAACATTAGACGATGAAACAAAAATCTTTCAAAATATCAATTAAATTTAACTAAGTTAATATAAATACAACTAAAAACAAGTACTTTCACAGAATTTCAATTAGGAAAATACAAAAAATGTTTTACGCGTTTTTCATAATATATTTAATGCAGAAGTTCGTAATATTTTGAAAATTATTTGATCGATGCTATGCCTATAATCATACTCGGAGAGTATCCCTCATTCACTGGAAGAGAACATGCAGATGTAAAATTTAAAATTAGGTAAAAGAGGAACCTTAGTTTGGCGTAGATGATTTCATTTTCTTTTTTTTTTTTTTTTTTTTTTTTTCCCTCTTTTCAAGCAGGAACAGGGGGATTGAATCTACAGATTCTTTTTTCCCTCCTAAAGAAGAGAGATTTGTGTCTGATCACGCTCAAAATCAATAAAGTTATTCAAAACCTCCGCCAAATTAACGTTGCTTTTCTGCTTAATTTTAAATGGTTGACTAAAATGGAAAATAAGCAATATGGCGACTTAATCCTTAACTTGGCGACTTTTCTTCGGTCCCTCGCAATTTTTACAATAAATTTGACCTTATCTGGGATACTTCAGTTTTAAAAAACTATTCTCTAAGATTTTGATAATATTAAGAGTATTATTTGTCACGATAAACGATGTATTTTCAATGTTTCGTATACAGATGGTCGGAACTTCGGAAAAAGATAACAACATCCCATTGCTAACACTAACAGCAATCCCAATAAGTGGTGCTTTATGCAACGCTATGTACAACTTTGGCCAAAAATATTAGATACCGTACTATAATGTATCTATTTTTAAATAGTTTTGAAAAATAATAATAGAAATTAAAATAGAAAAATAATAATTTAACTTTAAGTTATAAGCATTATTTATTCTCAGTTTTAATATTTAATGTTTCCACCTTTAATTGAATCAACGACTTTGCTTGGCATATTAGCCCCTAATTCGTACAGTTTTGGACATTTTGAACAACGGATTTTGACAAAAAATTTTGGATATTTTTGAAAGATTATTTTTATGCAAAACGAAGCAAAACAGTCGGTTCATCAGGAATTCACCAGAAAATTCAGGATTTCACCATTCTTCCTCTGTAAAATGTTTATTCGATCATGCCCATTTTAATCTCAATAGTTTATTTTTCGAGAACCACAGCTTCTTTCTATCATCCAACCTTTTTGACCTTCTGTCACCAGATGAGTGTTTTCATATGCCCCAGAACAAATCATCAAGACATGATAGGTCCGGCTATCGAGCAAGGCAGTTCAGTGACGATCGAGCAGCCCGATTCAACTTCAGCTAAATGCTATGTCTGAGTGATCATCTTTTACTGGTTATCAGATGCATATCGGCTAACTCAACATTCGCATAATCACCACCTTTCCTACTAAATGTAAATAATTTAACCTTTTCTTGAACCAAATAAATACTGGAACTGGTCATTCTTGAGATACCACTGGACATTGGAGATGACACTTTTTGCACATTGTTGAGTGTCCAATGTGGAAGTTCATAGCAGCCGATCGGTGGCTGTGTTTAAAATGGTTAGTGGATAAGAGGCGTTATGTAGTGGCCAATTGGAGATGGAGTGGTGGCTCTTCCGCTTCTTTACTACCTTTGTCTCTTAGGCTGTGTGTGAAATTTTAAGTCACACTTCGAAAAGACCATTGCATTCCTTGAAAACGTGTGATACAGGTACTGCACGCATATCTTTTCATTGAATTCCTGCAAAGTCCCTGACGTTTCACCTATAGGCTATTGTGCCTTTGATTTCTTGAAAAGAGCTCTTTCTAAACTCAAACCCAACACATTGACGGACCTTGGAAAGTAATGGAAGAGCAATGGAAATCGATATTGCTGGAAATTTTGCGAAAGCCGTTCTATGATGGAAATAACGATACAGGCAGTTCAGAAAAAAAGGCTGTCAGATTGAACATTTTAAATGTTAATTACACGGTTCCGAAATCGTTCTAAAAATACGTAAACACTCTGTGTAGGAATAAGAGATCGCAATGTTTTTTGTGATTTTCTGATATCATTCAATCCTTTGATTTTTCAGTTTCCTTAAAAAACTTTTTATTTAATTTTACCTTTCCTTTTAATCATTTCAAGTTTTCAATATTTTAATGTGTTTTTTACAGTATTTAGAATTGCTATACTATGATTGCATTAAATGTAATATTAGTCTTTTGAATTACCATTAATTATCTGTGAATTTTGAGTAACGAAAATTACTTCTGAACTTCTTTGTGAAATTAATATATATTTCACTGTATTTAAAATTTATATGTATTTATAACGCTTAAATAGGAAAAATAAAACTTTGCTTTCCTGAAACAAACAGGAAGATATAGTTCACATAACACAGAATATGAATAAAACTTTTATGAATATAATATTTATGTAGAATTTACTTTCAAAACACGAGGAGAACACGGCTATTTCGTTATTAAATGCTTTATTTTACTAATAAGAAATAGATAAAAGTAATAAAAGGTAAATTAAGTAAAAATTAATATTGCAGGTGATGTCATGATAGTTATACTCAGTCCACACAGGATTCATGTAATGATGAACATTTCAGTCCTATACACACGTAACATCCATGGCTAGCTTTAGATAATTTGATCAGCTTGGCTAAAGGAACTTAAACATCAAAGGAAACCGTCTGTTTCCACCAACTCTTGGAGGATTTACAAGCCGTCTACTTGCCTCCGCTCGTTTCCACGTCTGGACGCTATCTGACGTTGTCTCGATTGCTCCGCACTGCGCTAAGCTGGGATGACGTCACCACGCTAGGTATTCTAAGTCAGCATCTTCGTCGATGATTTGTACATTTATGCTAAAATGAAAATTAAGACTGTTTTACATACTAGTGTGCTTTAATTTCCAGCTCACACAAATGCGAAATCATATGGAAAGAAATATTTAAAATATTAACTAATATTGGTAGTATTATTTTATATAGTGCGATTTTATAGATTGTATAGTGAGAGAAAATAAGACTTCGTAAAAATATGACTCTTTTTTTTTTCTGAATTTTTCTGACTTTTTTCAACGAGAAAAAAAGAGGAAATGTGGTAGGTTTGATGCGAACTTTCATTGTCTTGAAGCACTCTGTTGGGTCATAAATCACATTAAGGATCATTCTGATCTTCATGGTTCTTTAATTTTATAAAAATGATTACAGTATTTCTCACTATGATTACTCATGACATATTAGGGTAATTTACATTGTTTTACCCTCGATTTTTATTAATATTATTTTAATAAAAATCGAGCACGTTTCAAATTTAAATTTAAAGCACCAATCAAATTTAAAGCACGTAATATTATTTTGAGAAGGATTTTCTTTGCCTCTTGTCCAACACCTTTTTTGAGACCTCAGGAAGCTGAAACTACCCTTTTGATTGGTTCATTTTCTATGTAGATCCAAAGAAATCATCATACTAGGACTGTTTTGAATCTTTCAATGTCTGAGGCATTTTAGCTTATTTTAACAGTATACTGATATGAAATCTTGTGGAAAAGATCCATTCACGAATGTGTACATTATGGGGAAGTCATGCTTTATAAAGCAAAAGGTTTCAAAACTTTCTGTGCGGGATATCGGGAATTGGTTTTAATGCCTGCTGCACAAACCTGCTCTCTTAAACAAAGCTCGTTTTTGCTGCATTAGCAAACATTCCTTTTCAAACCGCTAATTCCTATACAAATATTATAAAAGAACATCGTATTTATTGGCGCATTTTCCCTCTTTTTTTTACGGTTATTTTTCAAGTCATTTTACGGTTAAAAATCGGAAAGGCGATTATTTAATTTTCTAATGACGTGGTTACGGTAAAAACAAAACAAATAAAACGTATTCATGACTAAATTATTAGCAAATATCGCAGTATTATTTGTTTAAAAAAAACCTACATTCCAATAAGAAAAAGGAGTAATATTAAAACTCGCTATCTAAAAAGATATTTTTATTTCTAGTTCATCTTGCATTTCGCCAGCTTTTATTATTGGCCTCAGAGCTTTTAATGCTGCTGTAACTGCTGTATCTGCTGTATGTGTCGTTTGGAAAGCTTGTAAGTCGTCACCGTTCAATCTGTCTTCCCACGTATAATAATCTCCAGAACCATCAAGAACATTAGATGCCTTAGTTATTCACAATTATTGCTTCATCAACCAGAGTCCATACCCCCAAATTCTACGAGCAAATACTTGTACGAATCCAATTTATAAGTTACGAGAACTCGTTTTCAAAATGAATTGAGGAAAAAGAAAATTCCGTGAATATTTAAAAACATCGTCAGAACTTTGTGCTAAGGCTTGGGAGCAACATATACAAGTAAATAGGGTAGCTCCAAATTTTATCTGTTGTTTTTCTGTTATGTGACCTGTTTCTTTGAAGAAATTGATACAGGAGCCGTGCATGCTGACCCCTAACTTTTCCGATTTATCGGTTGATGATGCCATTAATGTTTCCTCTATGAATTTTCCGCCAATATGGGCTTTATTTGACACCTTACGGCTTGCTAACTTATATTTAACTTACATCTTATATTTAACCATAGTATTACATCTTATATTTAACCATTATTTTTATTTATTAGCAAAAAGGGCGTTGCTATTAAGTTCGTTTTGGCATTTTGCGTTGTAAACTTTAAATGTCGATCAGTTCTCAAACTGTTGCCACCAAATATTACAGTCCTGTATTATATTTAAAGAAATTAAACAACGAAGAATCTGCATAAATGTACCTATCTTTCTCGCATAGTGATAAAACAATGGTACCTAGAGCCATCAAATTGTGAATAAAGTACGTTTCCACCAGAATATGGGCATCTGGAAGCCCAAAATTGGAATTTGAAATTTGTTTTATTATCGATTTCATATTTTGTAACACTTTAACAAATTTTTGACGAACAAAGTCAACGATTTGAAAGCGAGCAATGGCAAAACTGTACGGACAAATAAACATCTTTATCTGCAGTGCGACAGACTGTGTATCGGAAATTCTAAAGATATGCTCATTTTAAAATTATTTTGCGATATTGCTGACGAATTGAATTTTATGATTTATGTCCAAAGAACATTTAATAAATAAAGGTAACGCACAAAAGGTTAAAATAGTTCCTTTGGGCGTAATGTAAAATCTAAAAGCTTTCAGATATTTATAGTTTTTCTTTCTCTCTCTTTTTTTTTTTTTTTTTTTTTTTTTTTTTAGTTTAAAGGGGTATTTGCCCTGAAGGACTATTAATTTCGTTTTGTCATTTTGCGTTGGTTCACTATAAATATCGGCTCACTTTTTAAATTGTTGCCACCAAATATTATCGGTCTGTGTTATATTTAAAGAAATTAAATAATGAAGAATCTCCATAAATGTATGTATGTTTCTCTCACTGGGATAAAACAACGATACCTAGAGCTATCAAATTTTGAATAAAGCACTCTTCTACTGAATATGGTCATCTGGAAGCACAAATTCGGAATTTGAAATTTGTTTTATTATCGACTTCATATTTTGTAACTCTTTAACGAATTTTTGATTAATAAACTCACGGTTTCAAAGCGAGCAATGGCAACATTGTACGGGGGAAAAAATAAGTATCTTCAGCGCTCGAGACTGTGTATCTCAAATTTGCTCATTTTAAAATTATTTTGCGATATTGCAGTGAATTGAATTTTATGGTTTAAGCTAGACCAAAGGGTCAATTGGCCTTGAAGGACTGTTAATTTCATTTTAGCATTTTGCTTTGAAAACTATTAACGGCGGATCACTTTTCAAATTGCGACGAAATATTATTGCCCTGTATTATATTATATTTAAAGAAATGAAATAATGAAGAATCTGCATAAATGTATTTATGTTTCTCGCTTTGTCATAAAACAACGGTACCTAGAGCCATCAAAATTAGGATAACGTAATCTTCCATAGAAAATGGGCATGTGGAAGCCCTTTAAATTTGAAATTTGTTTTATTATCGATTTCATATTTTGTAACACTTCAACGAATTTTTGATTAAAAAAATTAAACGATTTCAAAGCGGGCAATGGCAACACTGCACGAAAAAAAAAAATATCACCAGCTCCGGAGACTCTGTATCGGAAATTCTAAAGATATGGTCATTTTAAAATTATTATACGATATTGTTGTTGAACTGAATTTTATGGTTTGAGTACGTAGAACATGATATTTAATAAATAAAGGTAACACACAGAACGTTTAAAAACGTCCCGTTGGACGTAATTTAAAATCTGAAACCTTTCAGATTTTTTTTTAATTTTAATTTTATTTTATTTTGGTGGGAAGATGGGATATGGTAATACACATGAGGGCTCTCTGCTGGAGATGGACAAATCCTTTCTCACGGTTCTTTTTGTAACTCACTGCTCACTAACCTTGATGAAAATTATTCGAAACGTCGAATGAAGGTGAATGAAAAGTAGTTATCGAGAATAGAACGAAGAGTAGAAAGAATCGAACGAGAAGTGCGATCGGAAAAACGGACTCAATCAAACGCTCATTCCCAGCACTGATTTCTTTCAGGTTTAGTTTTTAAGATTCCTAAAACCTCCTTTCTACAAAAAACTAACAATAAAAAATTTTCAAAAAGTTCGTAAATGATAAATATTAAATACTCTTTTAATATGGGAACATAAATATTCTTTTCTCTTCTATAAGGGGATTCGAACTCTCTTAGCACGCTTCCAGCAAGACCTCTGCTCTCTTTCGCCAGTCAGGCACATGCTCGCCTTCTATAGTGAATCAGTTAGTAAATGAATAGTAGATATCTATTCTTGGCACGCTTTAAACAAGAGCTATTGTCCGTGAACTACTCCATATTCTGGATTCAGAGTAAATTCCTGCATTAAAGTGAATCGGTTCTCTGAATAAATTCCGGGGCGGATCGTCCAACTCTGCTATCTGCCTAAGGCTAAAGATGTCTTCGTATAGAATCCGTTTCGACACCACTGTGAATGAGAACACAATTTTCTCACTGATGGATTTAATTAATTCATTTAATCGTAAGTTTAATCGCCATTGAATAGTCCACATGGGGGAATAAATTCTCGCAGAACTGTTTTTTTCTCCCTCCTTTCGACGACAACGGCAAACGAGAGAACAGGGTTTCGGCCCCGCTCTTCCCGCGATGGAGTTAATAGTTAATATCAAAGGTGTGCTACGTAGAGGTTGCTTGAAAAAAAAAAAAAAAAAAAGACGAGACGCACAGGACGAATAAAAAATTAATTTTGCGTATTCATTGGTTCTGTTGGGATGATTCTTCTGCAAGCGTTGTTAATTCCATCACAGAAAACTGAAGCGCTTTTCGCGTATTTAAGTGGAGTTCAAATAGCTATGATCCACCCAATGCTAAAATACAATGGACTGTATGGGAATTCATACAACGTGTTTATTTTCCAAAAAGAGCGACACATTGTGTACTGTTTGGTATCAAGAGTACGAGTGTGAAATTTTAGAGGATTTCAATGATGAATGATGAAGGATTGCGACAGATTAACTCCAGCACATTTTGTAGCACGTGGCTGCGTAGCTACTTAATGGAGTCACTATAGTAAGATTTGGTCGGACATGTAATGTTTTTACCGTTTATATTAATCAAGGTTGCTGCAAATTCAACTCATGAATGTTCAATAAACAAGCTTCGTTAGATAAAGTATGTGGATTTACTTTAAGGGCACTATACCACGAAGAATAAGGTGAAGTATTTTATTTGTTTCTTTTTGTAAGGTAGTCATAACTTAATGTACTTATTTTAGTGTAATGTCAACAATTATTGGGCATATGTGACTTTTTTTTTCGGCGTCTACAGTGTATCTCGTTTTGTACCAATTACACACCATAACAACCACCTGTTCGAGCAATCTCAGCACTAAATTTCTTAGTGTAGTTTTCCTTTTCTTTTCGGGATTCTTAACATTATTCTTCCATCAAATTTAATTATTTTTTTTACTCCACTAAAGCTAATCAAAGATTTTGCTGTCAGTGTTTTAATAATACTTTCGAATTACTCTACGGCTCCTCTGAAGTTCTAAAAATGTTTGAAATTAATCAATTGATGTTATCCGAAATTTTTTCAAAGAATTTTTTCAAATTTTTTCAATTTTTTCACATTCAAAAGCAAATCTGATAGCTGCTGCCTTTTTAAAAAATGATTTAATAGTTAAAATTATAAACTGCTCTGAAATTAATTGTTAACCTTTTTAGCACTAAAGGTTCTAATTGTCTCGAACTCCATTTTTAATCCGTATCACTTTTCAAATAAAAAGATGTTGCCCCCCAAATACCATTGCCATGTATTATCTAAATATAGGGAATATTAAAAAAGTAGTATGGCTGTACTTACATTCTATCACAAATTCTAAATATATGTTGCTTTTAAAAAATTTTTGATTTTACTGTTTAATTTTACGTGGCATAAGTGCGAAGACAGTGATGTTTAATAATAACGTTAAAAACACAAAACAATTTGTGAAGATCATCCTGTTAATGAAACTGAACATTGATATAATGAACTGGGGAAAGGCTGAAAAATATAGAAAAGGCAATAATGAACATTTTACCAGAAATTCTAAAAATATGCTGCTCTTAAAATTTTGCGATTTTACTGTTGAATTTTATGTGGCGTGAGTTCAATTAAAACAATGCTTGATAATAAAGTTAAAAAAAAAAAAATTACGTTAGCAAGAATGAGTCCAAGAGCAGACTGGTCAATTGCGAGCTCAGCGAGAGAATTAAAAACCTTAACAAACCCCAGGTGCGATGTTAAAACCTGAGTTTTAGACTTTTTATTTTTGCTGCTGTCACCCTGTAAGTGTTAATCCTCTTATTTTGAAAGGATATCATTTACAGCATAAACTATTTGCAAGAAAATTTACTGAATCTTGTATCAGCGTATGTTCACGGTTAGTATAACTTTCCGAAATCTTTTATGAGAGGATACTATCAGGCTTACTTTCACGTTTTCCTGCTTGCATCCCCGAAGACGAAGCGAAGGTCTTGGCGACTGGCTATTATCACCCTAGTAGCAACCCTATAAAGAAATTTCCTCCGCGAAAAGGTAGGCAAGCACGAAAGATGCTGCTTCGTATCTCCCTTAATACCCCATCATTCTGTCCCCCACCCCCTTTCCACCTCTTGCCGTTCCCTGAGATCAGCTTGACGCAGTTTAGTTCCAATTTGCTCTCAGGACTGCAAAATTTCTCGCCGCGACCGACCCCTCCGCATCTCGCACCTTTAAACGCCCGCTTCCGTGCGCTAAAAGTTTTTGAATTTGAAATGACGGCAATTTATTCCGTGGAACGGGAAGGGGCGAAGAGGGTCAGCGCTCTTCCCCGTGTAAAGGGGCTCTCTATGGCATCCTAGAACGCCCTTTAATGGTTTGCGGGTTGTGTGGATTCTCAAATTGAAAGAAAAGAATAACACACTGCAAAGAAAAGACTAGTTTTATTTCAAAATGAATTAGTTTTTGTTTGTATCTTTCCTCTACATCTCCCTACCTATACACCTAACTCACCTGCACTTTTCGACGCGTAGGTAGCACCTACATATTCCATGGTAGAGCGTTATATCACAAGTATAAACATTTTAATAACGATTCGAATTCCGGGAAAAATGGAACTTTTGATAATTTTAGAACAACCCTGTTTCTCAAACAGGGCGTAATTTCATAGTTTCAAGAGGGGGGGACAGTGTGGTTAGTCTTTTAGTTAAATGTTAAGTATTTAGTTTTAGTTTATGAATATAAAAAAAAATCTGATGTAGACACCACGACTTCTTTCTACAACCTATTAAATTATACACATATTTGCCGCACGTCATTTAAACTTATTTCCTCGAATTTTTCTTCCTTAATTAGCTGATCCCTCAAGGCAAGTCGAAAATGACATAAAAAATTGCAAGTTTTTTAAAAGTAAATACCTCGGTCATTTTTTCTCGAACGGGAATCAAACTTCTTATAATTTTAATTTTTCATAACGAGTAAAATTTTTCCAAAATATAAGTATGAAAAGCAGCAAGCAATATTAAAAAATAGATTTCGTTGTTTGTCCAATTTTTTTAAAATTTGACTTTGCCAAAATATGGATATTTTCGTCGTTTAAAACAGTTCTATAACTGGAACTGGAAATAGTATATGGCTACCACAAACGATTGTGACTATAAAGGCCGAGTAAAGAATTTTAAGCCGGATAAGGGAGCTGGGTGTATGGGTGTGTGTGTGTATACATATATATATACACTCGTGCTAAAAAATAAGCAACAAACGCTAAAAGGAAATGTGCGAATGTAACGAGGGGAATTAAAACATGTCAATCGACCCAGTAGAACGGGCGATATAGAACTGTCCCTCCCCCTTTTTTCCCCACAGTGTACGTATGTAGATTCAAACTTCACGAAAACATCCATTTTATTTTTTGTCAAATGCCAGTTACATTGGCCGTTACTCCTTGCTTGCCAATAGCGCTGAAATCTACAAGAAAAATATGTTAGTGCTTCACACACGTCCAAATGTTCTGCCGTCATTGGCCGTCCACCATTACATAAAACACACAACGGCGAATCAGCTAGTCCAGTGCGAAATAAATGATTCTGTAGACAGTCATATCCCGTCAATAGTCTAAAAGATGCAACCGCAACTGCTCGCGGGTGGTCAGGAACAAAAACATCCATTTTTAATCCCGCCTTTTACAATCCGTTTTGGGGGGAAAAGTATTTTATTCTGTCTGTGCGTATAGACGTCACGCAGAAAAAATAGTCAAAATAGAAAGAGTCGGGAACGCAGATAATAAATATTTCCTTTGAAATTTGAGGGCTGGCTGCATGGGCGTTTTCGTGGTTTTCCCCATGTGTAACGTGTATACGAGCCAGTTTCCCTTAGAAAGTCCTCCACGAAAGGCATCCCTCCCTTTAGGCAGATAGCCCTCGTGTGCTTTGCCATAATTAAAAAAATACACACCTTTGAAATTTGATACCCGAAATATTTCGTGATTACACTACTTCTTTTACTTCGTAAAAGGAAGTAAAAAGATACTTTTAATGAACTTTTGGTATTTACTAGCACTTTCTATGCCTTTTCTCATTTAATTTATAAAATACATTAAAAATAATATAAATAATACGTTAATTAATAATAAGTTTAAAATAAATAAATGTGCATATATATATTTCGAGTCCTGGGAAGGACGAGAGAAATGATCTAAGAGTGGTGAAAGGGATGCATGGAACAAAAAGGTTCAGAACCACTGTTTAAAAATTGGATACTGATAATGAAACATCGTATCTTGAGTCCACATTATGGTGTTGCAGTCACAGGCTTGTTTTAAATATCACAGGAGGCCTTCCCTCAAGCTAAAGCTTCGCGTATTAATGCGAAGTCACATCCAAACAGGAAAAAATATGTAACTTTGTGCATGTATTTGTACGATTCGTATGTTAAACTAACTATGATTTTAGTCTTGACGTTAATTTCTTTCGGTATTTCTCACCAAAATGCAAATTAGTTTTTGTTGTTGTTGCTTTTCCTCCGGTTTCGGACGAAGTCAGACAAGGTCCGAAAGACCGTAGACTCTAAGAAAGTCTAGAAAATGGTATGGACATGTGCGGTGTCGAGCTGTTCCCAGGAACTTGGTTAGTGCATAGAAGAGTGATGATTTGAACTACCTTCTCTGATCGGTAGTTAGCCGGAGTAGGGATCCAATCTGGAGATCCAACCTGCGTAAAAGGCTGCTGCTACAGTCTGTGCGGATATATCTGCTAATGGACATACCTCTGGCCATTTAGAAAAACGATTGACACATGTGAGACAGTATCCAAAACCTTCGGATGGAGGGAGAGGTCCTATGAGGTCAATGTGCACGTATTCGAATCTAGCACTATAGGTGGCACAAAAACACCAATTTTACTTTTGGTATGGCGTGTCACTTTAGATTTCTGACACTGTAAGCACTCACGAGCCCAAGATGCGACATCCGCTTTCACTGAAGGCCAAACATATCTTTCGTCGATCAGCTTTACTGAGGCTTTTACTCAGTAAAGAGTCACTGAGGCTTTTACTCCGTTGTGAGAAAGAGTGAAGGCTGCTAAACACTGCTCGACGAAATGACTGTGGAACGAAAGGACGAATGCGACCAGTGGAGATATCACAATGCAGAATAACTGGAGGCTCACCAATAGGGAGGGGCTTCAGCAATAACGAGGTAGTCGAATTTCCGGATAAAATATTTTGCAGTTTTGCATCATTTTCCTGCTCCTTGGAAAGCTGGTAGTAGTCGATAGCAGATGGTGTGCTAATAGTAGCTATATGAATCCGAGACAGCGCATCCGCTACCACATTGTCTGAACCTTTTAAGTAGCGAATATCAGTCGTAAATTGGCTGATAAAGTCCAGTTGTCTTAGTTGTCGTGGAGAGCATTTATCTTCTTTTTGCCGAAATGCAAATGTAAGCGGTTTGTGGTCTGTGAATAAGATGAAGTTACGACCTTCGACCATATGTCCAAAGTGCCTTGTGGCCATATATGACGCAAGGAGCTCTTTATCGTATGCACTGTATCTCTGTTGTGTTGGAGATAATTTTTTTTTAGTAAAAAGCAAGAGGTTGCCATCCTTTTTCAACTTGTTGGTGAAGAACTGCACCCATAGCTGTATCAGAAGCACCAACTACAATTGCGAGTGGGGCCTCTGATGAAAGATGGTACAAGATCGTCGCGTCTGACAGATCTTTCTTACATTTCTCAAATGCATTTGTGGTTACTTCCGTCCATTCGATTGGTTTTTTTTCGTTTTTCGTCGCTCCCTTTAGGTACGTATTGAGTACTGTTTGATTTTTTGCAGCTTGCGGAATAAAACGGCGGTAAAAGTTGCACATAGGCAGAAAACGCCTAAGTTCTTTCACGGTTCCTGGTTTGAGGAAATTCACAATTGGTGAAACTTTCTCTGGCAAAGGACTGATTTCCTCGGGCGTTATCATATGTCCTAGAAATTTCACAGTTGATTTACTCAAGACACATTTAGCTGCATTTAGTACCACACCATAATCCGTGAATCGCTGGAACACCATCTTAAGATGTTGCATGTGCTGGATGTCATTTTCAGATGCTACCAATACATCATCAAAGTATGGTACACAAAAGTCCAGTCCGCTGAGAACGTGATGAATGAACCCCTGGAATGTAGCCGCAGCATTCGATAACCCAAATAAATATTCGAAAAGACCAAATGGTGTAGAAACGGCTGTTTTTGGCACATCTTCTCGCACGGGAATCTGATGGTAAGCTCTTTCCAAATCCAGAGATGAAAATATCCGCTTCCTATCTAACACTTGAAGACAGTCCTGTATGTGAGGAACAGGATACCGATCTGGAATGGTGACACTATTTAATTTCCTATAATCCCCACATGGTCTCCAATCTCCATTGCTTTTCATCACCATGTGCAGAGGGGATACCCAGCAGCTTTTGGAGGGTCTGCAGATTCCGGTTTCAACTATCAGGTTCAATGTTCCGTCTTACTTTCTTCGGGAACATGCAAGGACCTGACTCGGAACAGAGAGCTTACTAAAGCTATGTTCAAAAACTGTGGGAAGTAGACAGGATACACAAGAAGGGTATACAAAACCCTTTAGTTTTCTCTATTTACAGTAATTTCCGTACTTCGGAATACAAAGACCCACTACTTGTGGTCTAAACGTAAGAATATAAAAATATAACTAAACTCTAATTTAACTTTAAAATAATAAACGTGGAAGATTGGCCTTATATTAACAGGAAGCCGTATGTAGTACAGAGAACTGTGAACACTACAATACGTTTAAAATTAACAAGAGGATTAAACCTCTGGCCTGGAAGGCAACCAGCAACTGAGTAAAACTTCTAAGGTAAGCGGCCTGCTTCGACTAACTGCTTCCTCTCTGGCTTGGCAAAAAGCCACAACTTAAATACTTGGCGTTCGCCAGACAAACTTTGCATAAATACGTTAACGCTTATAATTCTGGCCAGAAGTAGAAAATAAGAAGTGATAGTAAAGATTTAAAATAAAATAAACGTTAGTAAAACTTAAGATCCTTACATACTTCCCGCCAGAGTTAATTAGTTTGAAACTGAGGTCTAAAACGACCTTGTTGAAAAATTTTAGCTCTAGAATCTAAGAGCGAGGCCAATCTTTTACAAACATTTTTCGCTAGAAACTAGAAATTTAAAAGAAAGAAATTTGTTTTTACAATAACAGCTCCCAGGACACGCAATTTTTTCATCTGTACTGCATCTAAACAGGAGCTTTTATTCAAATCTGGTTCCTTCCAGAGATCTGGAAGGAAAACTAGTTTAATGAAATGTTACACAATGAAATGGCAAGTAACATGTATAATTATATTTCTCTTAACATTCTTATTTCATTCATGACTATTTTAATTATCTCTCCCCATGCTCTCTGACATGTGTTGTAAAAGAACACCAAACACGAATGTGTTTATGTCTACGTGTTCAACACTTGCTCCTACAATCAAAGCACTAACGTGTTAAAAATTCAACATACCAAGACCTCGTAACACACCCTAACTTCAACTCTAAATCCTGAGGTACTATTCTGAAAGTGGCTAACTCTGAAGTGTAGCGTCAGAGAGCCTAACTACATTCATTCAACCTTTAACACATATTCACCATGATTTGGTCTTTTTACAGTCACACGAATAACAAATTTTTAACATTACTTTCACTTTTACCATATCACGGTATTTCTTAACATTTGAAATAACAGTTCACATTGTATATAAGAACATATTAACATGCCGTTAATTTTACGCATTTGACAACATACATTAGTAGTACATTGTTAACTTCTATTCTTTTCAAAGCAAGTGCCAATTCTTTCTACATTGAAATACTACATTTCAAAAAGTCTTTCAGACTAAAACTTCTTTCTTGCCAGAAAGTATTAAATAAAATTTATACAATAACTTTTACAATATTTAAGTCTTTACACATCGCTATTATACATAAACTTTAGTTTTACACGCGAGTAATTGAAAAACATAATACCAAAATCGGTAACAACTCATTTCTCGCCCTTTTGGCGATAAAGGTAGTCCTCGCATGAGGTAAAACTTCTTGAAATCTGCCACTTGCAGTAAGAATGAAAGATTAACTTAAGTTTGCAAAGTAACATAAAATTTTACTTATCTTTGTGATATTCGGACATTCTTTTCTGAGCCCAGTCCTGGAAAGTAGCGTAGATTCTTGTTTGATTTATCCTCCTTCGTGTGCGGGCTCGCCCTTCAGAGCCTTCCTCTAGAAGCTTTCTTTTTTTTCCAGTTCGGTCACCCTTGAATACCTTCTTTTTCGCCTCTGCCTGTGGTCTTGGCCGTTTGATGGCAGCTGGTCTTGGCGGAACCGGGAGGCTTCTTTCGCGTTCCTGTTTGGACCTCGTTGCTGGCCGTTCAAATTTTCCTTGTAACTTTCCCTCCGCCGCTGGTGGCCCTTCCGCAGTTCGGCGACATTTGCTGCGGAGAGTCCTGTCGGATGAGTAGATCTTCCGTTTTAGAGCCGGGTTATAGTTGCCGTCATTTCTCCTGGCTCTCTTTGCATACGTCGTCCTTCTCCCTTCTTCACTCTGGGGGTGTTCGTGAGCCCTCTTTTCTGGACGGTTGAACGGCTTCTTTTTCTTGTTACCTTCAATTTTTCCGCGGGGAAACTTTCTTTTCACTTGCTCCTGCCTCTTAATGGCTTGCCCTTGTACTTGTCGATGTTCCACCTCTGGAGCTTGTGCCTGCTGTGTCTGCCGTGCCGGATCCTGCAAAAGATCTTTAAAATTTTGCATTTTATTACGATCATAGTAGGGTTTGATTTGATGAATGTTTGCGGAGCAGGTTACCCCTTTCCTGGCTTTTAACACTACTACAGCGTGAGTAATTTTTTCTATGACATATGGTCCTTCAAATCGTGGAAAAAATTTGGCAGTTTTATCTTCTGGTGCTGAAGAAAGTGAATGCTTAATTTTTAATACTTCATCCCCTACTTTATAAGTTACTCCCCGTCGTTTCAAGTCGTAATACAGCTTTTGTTTTCTCCATGCTACTTCCGTATTCTTTTTTGCTTCTTTAATTAGTTTTTCTATATCACCCATTTTAAATTCTGGGGCTCTTTGTTGCACATAAAATAATTTATCTAACGGCGTTATAATCTTTCTGCCTAAAAATAACTCAGCAGGAGTTTTGCCGTTGTATCATGTTTTGCGGTCCTAAGGGCGAAAGCAAATATATTGACATAGTTATCCCAGCTTTTATGAAAATTTTTAACATAACTACGGATAATTTTCACTATATTTCTATTGACCCGTTCCGCTATATTTGATTGCGGCCGATACGGGACCATTTTTAAATGACGTATGCCCAGTTTTTGGCACATGTCTTCAAATACATTACTTGCAAATTGAGGACCATTATCCGATATAACTTTTAGGGGCACCCCGTATTTTAAAATATATTTATTTAAAATAGAATCAGTAACTAATTTCGCGGAGGCTCGTTTTAAGGGAACAATTTCGGTCCACTTACTAAAATGATCAACCATAACAAGGAGATAGCGACTTTTATTTAACTGACTTTTTGGGAAAGGGCCCAATAAATCGATGCCAATTATTTCATTTGGAAATTCGGATTTAATACTATTTAGAAACCCGGCCGGGCGGAAATTAATATAATTAACTGCTTGACATGTTGGGCAGGACTGGACATACGCCCTTGTTAACTTTTGCAGTTCAGGAAAATAGACTGCCTCGCGTTCGCGTTGGATAGTTTTTCGAATACCAGCATGAGAAGCTAAAGGGCTGTCATGGAGCTCCTGCAGGATATTTAATCTAAGACTAGCTGGGATAACAGGTCGAAATTCGTTGTTTGGAATTCGTAGTTTTTGTATAAAATAATAGACCATCTATTAGTTCGTAATGGGCCGCCCTATTTCTTATCGCCACAATATCTTGGTGGCTAAAATTTTCAGGATCCTTTAAATACTCATAAATGCTTCCAAACTCAGGATCCTTACCCAGTTCGGTTATTACAGTTTCTCGGGAATTTATTGTACATGCTGTGAGCATTGCTACCTTTACGGTATTACCTTCTTCATCTATTTTAATTCTGGGTAGGGCATCTGCTACGATATTTTCCTTTCCGGGAGTATGCTTGATTACCAGATTATATTCTTGTAGCTTGAGTGCCCATCTTATTAACCTTGGGGATAAGTTTTTCCCTGAGTACAATCTAGTTACCGCCGCATGATCAGAGTACACTGTTATTGGCGCCTTTCCAAAATAGACTCGGAACTTTTGCACTGCTAACAGAACTGCAAGTGCCTCTCTCTCGGTCGCGGAATAGTTTCTTTGTGTTTGATTTAAAGTTCGGCTAAAAAATGCCACGGGCTGTTGATTTTGCGAAAGTACCGCTCCTACCGCATAATCCGAAGCATCCGCTGAAATTTCTAAATTCTCATCCTTTTCAGGAAATTTCAACACAGGGGCTTGCGTTAATGCTTGTTTTAATTTTTCGAAAGCACTATTGGCTTCGGCCGTCCACGAGAATCTTGCCTTTTTCCTTTTTAATTTTAACAATGGCTCAGCAATAGCTGCAAAATCTTTTATAAAGAACCTATAATATGAACAAAGTCCTAGAAAAGAAGAGAGCTTCTTTGCCGTGTTCGGAGTCGGATACTTTTGTACAGCGATTATTTTTGATTCGTCTGTCTCGATTCCTTTCTGAGATATTTTGTAACCTAAATATTTTAATTCAGGGGCTGCAAATTTGCACTTTTCGACATCAACTTTTAGACCGGCCTCATTTAATAAAGCAAACACCTGTCTTAAATCCTGTACATGTTGGTCGAGATTATCACTAGTAATAATGATATCGTCTAAATAGATAAATGTGGACTTTCCAAGAACAGGCCTTAACACAATGTCCATACATCGCTGAAATGTTGCCGGTGCCCCTGAAAGGCCAAACGGCATACGCAAAAATGCATAAGTGCCAGACTTGGTTATAAAAGCAGTCTTAGGCACCTCCTCAGGCCTAACCCCTATTTGAAAATAACCAGTCGTTAAGTCTAAAGTCGTCATATATTTGGTGGATGTTATGTTCTTTAGAATTTCTTCAATAATAGGTAACGGATATACCGGATATTTAGTTATGGAGTTTAATTTACGGTAGTCAATTGCGAATCTCCACCTTTTTGGATGTGTCAAAGGATAGTCATTATTTTTCTTACATAAAACCACCGGGCTAGCATAACTACTTGAGATGGGCGTTATGATCTTTTTACGTAGCATATCGGTGATATGCCATTCTATAATTTTTTCCTTATTCTTATCATACCGGTATGCTTTGTGGCGAACTGGCATTGAATCTCCGGTGTCAATACTATGGTTAGTAATCTGAGTAAATCCTGGAATATCACTAAATAAGGAAGCAAATGCACTTACCACTTGTCGGATTCTTCGCTGTTCTTCATTAGGCAGGTGGTCAAGATTTAACATCGGCGGTTCAGCCTTTTCTCCACGAACTGGTTTCATCGTCAGCTTAAGGGACGCTTCATTAAAATCCAGCGTTGCTTGTGCCTCTGAAAGAAAATCTATTCCTAAAATAATACGTGCTTGCAGATTCTTTACTATGAAAAACATAACCTTTACTTGTTCGTCCTTGATACGGACATACAGCGGTAATTTACCTATACACTTACATTTTTCTCCTTGCGCCGCTAACACTGTCGTATTATCCGAATTATATATGCGGTATTTCCGAAAATACTTCCTAAAAAAATCTTCTGCCACACAGGAACACTGCGCGCCTGTATCCAGGAGTGCGGTGGCTGGGATATTATTCACCAACACTTCAATCTTCGGAAGAGTCAAATTTTTCACCATTACTGTATTTAACTTGAAGGAAGAGGGGGTTTCGTGGCCTTCGGATTTCCGTACCCTCCCGTCAGCAGAAATCCGTTTTAGTTTAAATTATTTTTCATTTCCGTGCTTTCCTTCTTTTTCCGCTGGCCTTCAGACTTTTTTTCTGGCTTATTATTGAACTGTCGACTTTCGCCGGTTGTTTTTGGATACTCGGATTTTCTTGACCACTGATTCGACTTGCTTCTGTAGCCGTGTTCTTGACTTTGCTGTGGTCTGGCTTCGTTGCTCATACTGGCGTCTTCTTTCAATGTCCGCCGTTCTTCTACTTTCAAACTGGATTGCTAGCTTCAAACTGGATTGCTAGCACTGTTTCCGTTGGCTGCCATGATACCATCGGCCATCTCAGCTAGCTTGTCTAACTTGTCATTGAAAATGGCTAAAATCTGTTGCGCATGCAGCGGCGGTCGTTGCAAGAAAAGCGATTCAAGAAATCCTCACTCATTCCTGAGCCAGCCTTACTTGGCAAGTCCGTCCTTATTACACTATTTCAGACATAGCAATAGCTCGCTAACCTGTCTAGTACGTTCAGCTTTCAGATCAACAGCAACCATACACATTAATCCATTTATCATACGAAACCTAAGCTTTCGCTTTTTATTTTTCGTATCAGTTTTCAATCAGCAAAATATTTAACGGTTGAATATTTTGTTCAATATATGAAAAAGGCAAAAAGTCAAAAATTTTAATACATCTGCCTTAAAAAAGTGCGAGTAACATGCTGCGCATATTTTTGAAATGACCGAAAATTAAACCATTTACTTCACATCCGTAAGTGGATTTCGTTTTAAATTATGATAGCTCTTGGCATAAGGTGTACAAATATGCGTATGTTCAGAATTCCTGATAAGATATATATATATATATATATATTTGCATATCTTAATTACTTACATTGCTCTTCGCCTTTATATTTCACCTCCAATTCTTTAGATTTGACCTGTACAGTGGTCTCAAATTGGCGGCCTACGGCCCATGAGACCCCGGAAACAATTTTATGCTGACTGCGAATTCATCTCCTGTATATTAATTAGCATTATTGTGCTCTAAGTGTTCAGTTAGCAGACTGCATAAATTACGCAATTACGATTTTGAAAAGGTAGAAGGCACCTGACATCGCAAAAAGTTAAAATGTAAAAGAAGCAATAGTGCGAACTATTAAAAAAACATTTTTAGAATTTTTCGAAAGCCATATCTCCATTTTGAATTGGCTGTTAGTTTAGTATAACACAGTTTCACGACTAGAAACCTATCTACCAAGTTATAGGAAGGATACTGAACTCCTTTTTTAAAGTTCGATAGAGAATATTACCTTTTTTAACTATAGTGTACTCTCAATTATCAAGGTTGCGGACTGTTTTCAGAATATCCGTGCGTGTCTGTGCTCACCCATGCACACTCAACGCTATGCGCGAGAGTGTGTAAAAATAATGAACGGTCATATGATGGCTAAATTTTTACCTCCAAATATTACCAGTTTCATTCAGTCGATGGACTAAGGTGTAATATCATCAGTAAAAGAACTTTTCGATTTTGGTCTCTTTATAACTCTTACCGAGAAAGATGATGTTTTAATGAAATTCTTGAAACAGTTAACTGTATTGGATGACATATATGAAGTAGCAAAATTTTGATCGAAAGTAAAACCAATAACACTCGTGCTATCATGCTGGAAAATTCTTCAAAAATTTCGATCGGGAAAAGAGGTATGTTTCGATGGCGATTTGACTGAACTAGGTTTTCATTGCTTAAGTGATGCGGATTATTATTATTATAAGGGCACAGCCCCAATCCTCTTAGTCGGCACAAGCCGGTCGTATGATCAAGGACTGGCCAGAATAAGTGATGCGGATATCGTTTCAAATGTCACAAGAACATAAGAATCAGAAAATAGCACTGAAAATGCAAGCGAAGAAAATGCTGACAATTATATTAGTCCCGAGACGACAACAATAACTTTTGTTGAAACTCTTTTGGTCTTCTTCGTCGAAAGGAGATTCGAATATAGTGATAAAATGCACTTCAAAAATGCAAAATGAAATTCGACAAATATTTAAACGTTCTCAAAAACAAAGTAAACTTTCTGATTTTTTTAAGAATTAAGCAATACAATATGCTTGAAAGTTGACAGTTTGGAATATCCGTGACTTGCTTCCCCGGAATTATCCCGGATAATCCAAAATTTATTGTTAACTTGCAGAACGGTCTTTCAGCAGTGCTCGTTGAAAAGAGTTATTTAGTCTCTTTTACATATGAAAGTAAAAAAGGGTAATAGAAAACAATTTTGTTCAGTTTTTCTGTATTTCTGGATCTTGAAAAAACCACTGGTCAGTCTTCAGTATTAAACAGCAGAAACCTACTCTCTTCCAAATGCTCCTACCCTCTCAAAGCTAAATTATTCATCCCGATTTTGCTTTTTATTATAATTTTTGCCTGGAATTCTTCTGTATCTTGTCCGGTCTGTCTGAACCGAGTATAAAAACAAATCGATAATCGTGACGCAAAATCGACAATTGATTGTTCTCGTCCAAGCTGCTTAAAAGAAGAATCGCGCCATCTATCGGATTTCTAAACAGCTCTTCCGATTCGAATTTGTCGTCAAATAAATATCACTTTTTTATTATTAGTGGATCTGCACGCGTCAAATAATCCATTATTTACAAAGGTATCAACGTTTGAAGATGGGAATCATTGTAAAACGCTGTTGCGTGACTATGTGCCATTATCTTCGTGGTATCGTTAAAGCAATAAGATACAGTTTTGTATTTGCGTGGCCTGAGAGTTTTTTTTTTTTTTAATATATATATATATCTTTGCAAAAAGAAATGTACTTCCAGATGCGTGCTACCTTTGTAAAATGATAATATATGTCTCAAGATACTTCTTCCTAATATGATCATTAGGAATCAAAATGAATATATTCTAATTTTCGAGATAGATAACAAATCACTGTAAGAATGAAATTTTGGCTTGAAATTGTGTTTCTATCTTAACATAAAAAATAATTTGTGACACTTACAAGCATTATTAGTTTGGAAAAAGAAAAGGTTTCGTGGAATGCAATAATTTATTCTAGCTTTATCCGAATGTGCTTCATTTAAAAAAAAAAAAAAAAAATTAAGTTTCTCCTCATGTCGAATAATTTTTTTATCATGATTATTAAATTGAAATACCCTAGATTTAATGATACTTTTTATTTCTTTTTATTTCGTCATTCGTGATTCTTAATGCAGTTAAAGGATGCTAAATTTTAGACACATTTTTTAATTAACAATTTTTTTTTCGCTTGCCATATTGTTTGCAGAGAAAATCTTCAAAATCCCTTCAAGAATACTAACCGCAGTTTTATATTTGAACCAACAAGTTCTTGCAATTTAAAAAGTTTATTTTTTGTATATGGGTAGAATAAGTTTTTTGATTGTCACCAGAAATGAACAAATTTCTCTCTTTCGTAATTTTACTAAAAGTAAAATTAAGAATGCAAAGAATAATCTTTTTATACATCTTCAACCTCTAAAAAATGAGGAATACAGAAAACTGACGTTAAACATTTTGCTAGTTAAGAAAATGAACGAAAGTTCTAATTGCAGAGTTCGTCAAGATATGTTTGCAAAATATTACGTGCCCTCTCCCTCCCCCAAAATAATTAATCCGTTCTTACAAAAAAAAATTCCCATCATTATAAAATTTTTTAATACTAAAATACCTATAAATAATACTAAAATATCTATAAATAATACTAAAATACCTATAATACTAAATAGCTATAAATGGGTGGGTTAAATATAGACTGTACATAAATGTTTTTCTGCTGTCTAGATCAAAAGCAATTTTTTAGCATGTTCTAACATCTCTGAAATTTTTTTGGTAATCGATTTCACGCCTTTAACAACGTTACCCTATTAAATATCATCTCTGTTTTTCCGCAATCGTAAACACTATCTTACTCGGCATACAGCATACAATAGCCAAGTATCAGATAATCATGCCATTTTCATACTTTCCTGCAATATCTCTTTTTCCTTCTCACGGTGATCCTAACAATTTTCTACGCTGCTTGAGGCCTCTCATTGACTTTATTAAAGATCATTGCTAACGGACTTACAAAACATTTACTCGAAAAATTTCAAAATTACTTGAAAATTCAGAGTTATAGCGTGGCGTTTTTACTGAACAGTAAGAAGCAAAAGGCGTATTAACGCTTTTAAGCAGTCGGAGCATTATCTCGAAAGAGGTAACGAGGGCAGTCCTCGCAGTCGTGACTCGTCGAAGAGTCGAATTCCAAGCAAATTTCGCATAGCAAACAAAAAGTTTTACATCCAAACAGGATGCATACGAAGTTGGGCATATTAGAAAGTGGACGTATGCCGATGTACCACTGGTACTTAAATACTGCATAAACATCTCTCGATTTCGAGAATGAACTGACAACTGACATAAGCCATTGTTCTTCAACAGCCCAAAAAAAAAAAAAAAAAAAAAACTACGAAATTGTTGAAGTTTCAAGTAAAATTATTGACAGCTTGTTGTTGTTTTTAGCCTAATTTCGCACGCTTAATTACCACTTCAAAGCATCATTCGAAGTGTTTATTTTTAAGAATCAATGAGCTCCAGTGATTGTTTTTCTCTGTTTTATAGGAATACTAGCTGGTTTTCTGTAGCAAGTTCACAACGAAGGTATCCTCTTAAGGCAAACAATGCCTGATTTGTCATAATCGATGAACCAAATAACTATCCATCACTTTTTAAAATGAAATAATATCATAAAATTCACGAAACTTTGCTTTTATTGCATTTTGAGAAATGAATTCAGTAATGAGTAATTGTTTTCAATACTCTAATTTCTATAGGATTTTTAACCCGTTTCGAAGTTTTTCTTGACAGGAAAGAAGAAGCGTACAAATTATGAAACTACTTTCAGCATTACATCATTATACTAATTTTTACAAAAATCTGAATCTCTTATTTTTATACAAATATTTCCATCCAACGCATCATTAAGGTATTCTTTACGCCATTTAGCAGTGTTTTTGCTATCAATGCATAGATATCGCATGTTTTACCCTTACCGTTCTGTCCCTTACTGTTCGAAGCTATCTTATTTTTTTCTGCTGACAAATCGGGTATTCAGTTTCATTTTTTTTATCTTACAGGACATAAGGAAAGCTGTGGTGCCATTATTAAAAAGTTTTCAAGCCGAAGTGGATAGCTTGTCTAAGAGAAGTAAAGCAGCCGAAGCGGCCTTCCTCACCATCTATAGGACTTTCATCGAACTACCAGGTAAGCCCTATTTTCAGTTTCTTCATTCAGTTTTCAAATACCGTCGATTTTCAACTAACGAGCAACTGATATTCCTCCTTCTACAGAGAAATAGACTCTGTTTTATTTATTGTTTACTTTTTCAATATATAATCTCTTAGGCTTCATCTTAAGTATTGTAGCAATGTATTAACACTCAAGGGGTAGCGTTTTGTTTTATTTAAAATTTTGTTCATGTATGAATGAAAAACTGCAAGAAAGAATATGCAGTATATTCAACGTTGTTCGAAGTTTAATACTGGGAGAAATATCATAGCAGGTTTCCTTTCTCAAAGACGTGAAAATTAGTTCTTGAGTGAGACAATAAGTCTTAAAATTCCTTCTGGCCGCAGTTGGCCATTGCGAGAAATATACTCTCAGGTTGGTAGCGGGTAGCCAGGCAACGGTTTCTGGATCTCTTGGCAGAAATATAAGAAGATAATTCTGACAGCGCAGGCAGGAAAATGCTCTTGGCAGAGCTAAAATCACCAAGAGAACAAATCTGTCTCTTCTACTAACTAACTACCTAGCTGGGCACATCTTTTCTGTTCCGGATTTTCTGGGCGTGTAGGGAAGACTTCCTTGATTATCCCTAGACTTTCTTGATTAGTATTTCTCTATTGGCCCTGCGCTCTGAATTCTTACAGGTATGATGTTGAAAGACCTTCGGAAAGTTCCTTAATCTACAAACTTGGAAAGTTATCCGTTCCCAACTACAGGAGTCGTCACCGACAGGAAGTCGACGCACATATGTACAAATATAAGTAGATGCGCGCGAACTTTGAGTGAAGGATTTCCACGTTACAGTTTTTCTTAGAAACAAATCAATGTTCCCCTTCGGAACACCCATGAAATGAAACAAAGAGTCGAGAACGGTCTTGATTTTAGGGTTACGTTCATATTTTTCGAGAACTGGTGCGTGATCGTCATAAAATAACTGAAAACGTTATAGTTGCGAGAATTTCTGTGTGTGGTCAAAAGGTAGTGAAGACATTACGGTATAAAGCTTAAAGATTGTCCGTAGGCACAGTTGGGCCTCGATAAGTCTTTGAGCCCACAAAGGTGGGCGTAGTCAGAGGCGGATGGGGTTGGGCTAATCGGCGCTGGCAATTTGAAAAAAAGTTTAGTAGCAACTTTTTTTTTTTTTTTTCAATTTATCCATCGTTCCCTAGAGCTAAAGGGTGTCATGGAATTAAAGGTACAAGGAACAGTTTTTTTTTCTTTCCAAGAACGGATTAATAATTTTCCCTTTATATTTTAGTGGAAAATTTCATTTGATTTACGTCAAAGGATCTGGAGTGGATTAATGACGTATATCGAGGTCCCACTATGTATATACTCCTTATTACTTATAGACAATTTTTAATTCGGAGAATAATAGTCAGCTTTTCAAAAGTTTAACTGTTTATTCTACCATTTTACAGCTTAGTTGTGGGTAATAAATTCTAGATTTAATTATAGAGGTATTAGATTCCAGTTCGACAAATTTCATCTACTAAATGATCACATCATTGTTTCGGTTTGTTCAAGAAATGATATCCGTAGATCCATCTGTAACTACAAGATATTATCTCATTTTCTATGGCATAGTTGCGAGTTCTAAAGTTAAAAACTTTTTTAGAAGAGAAATATGTGAACTGTTTGATATAAATTGCGTTTTACAGTATTACATCACAATTACAAGAAATAACTCATCCTGAAAAACTCATTTAGAGAAGGTCAGTTGACAACGGAATGTAGCTACAGTTTTATGCGGAACGTTAGCCTACAAGATACCACTAATGATAGAGCTTTCTATGTCGGGGGTATTGTTTGCGGTACTGATAAACACCACTGTTAATCAACTCTACAGTTATATCCCCATTTATAATACAGAGAGAGAGTAGATATCATTAGTGGACTGAATAATATCTCGCTTACTGGCGAATTGTTTCGCCATGCGAAAGTTTGCAAGACTTCTGTATTTCTAAATTAATTCGGCAGAGAAACTTGTAATCTGGAAACTTCGTACTATTCAAAATACTACTTGATACTATTAAAAAGATAAAAAATTTAAGTATATTGTAGAGTCATTAGATTATATCGATAAAGGAACGTGAAAAATATACAATGCCCTCGCCGGGTTTTGAACTGCGGATTTCGCGAAGACGAGTCGAGTGTGTTTCCAGTTACACCACGAATGCATGCGAAAAGGAGGAAGAAATACCTTATAATATATACATATATATGTGTGTAACATAAAAAAAATTATAAATCAAAATTATAATTTAAATTAGCAATAGTCCCTTAATTCTTCATTTTAATTTAGGTATTTCTTCTTTCTATTTTAGAAATAGTAATTGCTTATAATAACTTTTCCTGGACTGTGCAATTTCTAGATTAATCCATATCATCTGACTTTTGCATAATACTGGTAGCGTAAATGGTTTGGGAAGGTAAAACTCGTAGCAGCCAATAATAATTTTACAGCTTTATTAGCTATCCAATCAAAATGTATTGAAATTGATACTAACTCACTCTGAATTAAGGTTTCGTCCTGAACACAAGCCACTACGCTTCTGCATCTCGGCTTAGTTAGATTACGGCTGTGTTATTCCAGTAATCAAAAGTGTAAAAAATGCAGACGTTATGCTCTGGAACAGGCACGATTAGTGTGATATTTGTGGCTGTGAAATCTTTAACTACAATAAAAGAAATATTACTTAAATATGCTACGATTGCATTCCTCATTACGGATCTTCTATATATGCTTCAACATTAATCTACGCAATCAATTTCGAACTCATTACATATATACACACACTCATACACAAAAAATACGAAGTAAAATAGAGGTTCAAAACCTAGTCCAATAGCTCGCTGAAAGCAGCAAGAAATGGTGGTAAAATGCAAAATAAATTAAAATAAATAGTACATTTAAAGTTTATTATCAATTTGGAATAAAAATGTGAAACCGCTCCCCCAAATAAAAAAAGAAGAACATTGGCGAGTTTTATCAGACCAACCCTTACAGACTGAAGAAATTACAAAACATATAAATAAATTTCCCCCTCCAGCGGCCGAGCGGTAAAGTCGTTGAACACTGGTAATTTGACCTGGGATCGAATCCAGACGAACAGGCCGACTGCATGGTTGTTTTGGTGGTTTTCCTCATAGTAACGTGGATACGAGCCAGATTCTCTTAAAAAGTCCTCCACGAAGGCATCACCCCCCCATAGGCAGATAGTCCTCGAGTTGCTTTGCCGTTATCAGTGAGCCGAAAATAAACCAATTTAAAGTAAAGATATTATTTTGAGCAGACTACGTCCAAATAACAAAACAAAACATGCAAATATAAGAAGTCCAAAACATGAAAAAGTAAAAAATTATCTAATTATTATATCATATAGGTTGTATTAAGAGCTTTTAAAAATTTAATAGCATCAAAATCATAAACAAGCAAAAAATCTTAAAAGCTTAAATAATGGTAATTTCTATTTAAGTGGGCCGAATTCAAAGGAGTATATTAAAAAGAAGCAATCCAACATATGAAAATTTGAACTAAAGTTATAGAAAAGAGGACCTACTTCTTAAAATACGTAATAAAAATTTGCAACCAAATAAATTTTGAAGAAAAATGTATTCAATAAAAGCAAAAAAAATTTTGAAAAAAATACATATTCGTTCTGTTTGGTAGCAAAATACCATTACTAAACCTATAATGTACTTAGATAAATTACAAATTTTAAATTGATTTAATAATAAAAATAATTAGAAAACCCTCCTCTACAATATTAAATATGGCGTACAATAATGATGTAATAAAAATGAATTATTTTGTAAAAGTCATTTAAGTTAAAGTGAAGAAACAATTCGCTTCAGTTCAACAAAGCTGTAGTGCAATGTAAATGCAGCTGAAATTATGATAGTATTTTAAATTAAGCAAAAGATTAATGCTTTTCAGGAAACTTAAATCAATAAATTTTTAGTTTTATTGTGAATTAATCTCAAAAGGAAATATTTAAAAGTAATGTAATTGAAAAGTCAATTCTTGGGCTGAATTTCCAAAAATTTAATGGTAAGCTAATACCTAAAAGTAAAAACAAAAAAACTGAAAATATTTATATATACGGTATTGTAGAAGCTTTTTAAACAACAACAAAAAAAATCTTAAAATTAATTTCTACACAAAATGCAACTGAAAAATTAATTAATTATAGACTAAAAAAGTAAGTAATTCTGAACTAACCTTTTGAAAACTTGAAAGAAATTAAATTTAAAATTATTTCTGATCTACCTCCTCTTGACAACGTTGAATCATATTTTAGTTGTATTTCTTTTCCGTTTTTTATGTATTTCTATTATAGTGTTGCGAGGCCCCAACTTGTCAGCAACAGTGGTAGTGACTGCTATGAACTGTAAATTACACAAACTCGTAAGAAGGGTTTAAATCCCTTTTTATTCCACTTTAGAAATAACAGCTGTGTTCACTTGACGCTCACAAACTACGCCGACCCGGCGGTTTAACAAAACAGAAATGTGAAACTAAAAATAAATGACAGGATGAATAAATAACGAGATCACTACCTACGAGGCTCTAAAATCGTAACTAACTTAACCGCGTTCTAAGATACAGCTGAGATTCAGCAAGCTTACGGATTAAGCAGTTGAAGATTCAAGGAACTGCCGAAATAGGCACACAGGCCGAAACGCGCGGTTCTTAAAATTGTAAGCCTATCAGAGGATTGCCAATGGGCTTACATTCCAGCACCTCGATCTGTAATATCTTTTTATTTGTCAAAGAATTTAACTTCCAAAAAAATCTACAACCACAAGAGTTAAATTACTACAAACACACCTACAGATTTATTGATGACCTTATTACAATTAATAATTTTGGTAAAATTGAAAACTCCGACATTTATCCGAATTGTCTTAAACTTAATAAAACTAATAATTCACAAAACAGCATAGACTTTCTAGATCTTCAAATCATTAACTACAAAAAAATTTTACTTTTTGACAAAACAAGAAACTTCAATTTCAATACTAACAAATTAATAAATTGGAACTCCAACATATCCAAAAAAGTAATTAACAATACTATAATTAATCAAATACAACGAATTAAAACTATATGCACAGATACAATAGATTTACAACGCGAAATTTTGATCCTTATCAAAATTCTCAAAAATAATCTAATTCCCTTTCAATTTATCAACCATTGCCTTAAAAGAGCAGGCGTTAAATACTCACTCTAAATCATTTAACTGATAGGGATATGATAATTTATTCCTAAACCTGAGAAGGCGGTATAAGTTGGATGACTGTCAGTTGAAAGATTTGTATATAGTGTAATTACTCAATTGTATATATTGTAAAAAGCTAATTGTCTTCAGACATATACTGTTACTATACTGTTACTAAAAAAATGGGCCTATTTCCTGCCTTTAGACTGTCTACTAGCTCTTGGATAGCGAAAATGCCTTTTTCCTTTCTTAAATTCTTAATCATTGCGACACGACAATTAGCCAGAAATTAATTAATTTCCATTCACTAGTATTTTTAAAAAAATCTTAACAGACGGTCTCTCTCAGATAAGAACTCCACAAAATACATCCCTCAAGAATTCCAAGTCCCACCCACTACCATAAATTTCTTCACCCAAGTCTTGCCGACTGATATAATTCAAAGCCCCTACTGCCGCTAAGAATTTTCGGACACCCTACACTTCTGAGTCAGACACGAAGAGAACACACTGCCAACTCCCCCACTAGAAAGAATGTAAGTTACTTAATACCTTTCTGGCCTTTATATCTTCATGTACATTCACTGATATTATTTATATTATTTTCTATTTTATTTTTATATTATTTTTATATTATTTTTATGTTCTCTTTGATTTGTTTTTGCAAAGTTTGCATTATTTATCTTTTTTATAATCTTCTATGTTTATTTCAACTTTACTTTGATTTCGATTTCATAATGACAATTTCCAATGTTTAATTTCTACAAATAATATAGTACTCAAATACATAAAGATGATAGTGTCGGGGACGATTACTCGAGTTTTACAAGATTTCTCTACAGTAATTGATTTTTACTCCAAATTGAATTGACTAAAATGCTTCATGAGAATCAGTTCTTTGAGTAACAACTATTCGCGGAAATATTTGGCCTGACTAGAATTGCCGGTTTGGCTTTAATTTATAACTCGAGTAAAGACGAAACACTTTCATATTTACGTATTTCTATCAATTATTGATCATTGAACGGGAGTTGGTTTGTTCCCCTTGAAAAGTCAACTAATTTCCGATCAATGACAATAATTACATGTTTTAATTTTTACTTTTGCAATTGTAATATTATTCTTCGTGATGATTTAACTCCAGTCCCCGTTAAAACATTATTAACATTTTGCTTTCAAATTACTTCAAAACATCTTTCAAAATATAACTTACCAGTATGGATGCACACTTTTAAAATAATTCTACTTTAATTAAACTTAGGAGATAATATAATCAATTAATCAATACGGTTTAGGAAATAAATTATTATTAACTAACTTTGCAGCAATTGCGCAAGTAATAATAACTTGTATTCGCACTAAATGGATTTAAGTTCATACAGCATTATATATATATATATATATATATATATATATACATGATTGAAAAATTATTCAGTTCACCAACAGATTTTCCTCGGGGGATATTGCTCGGGTTTTTCATCTTGTTAAATCCATGATCCTTCTACAAACATTTCGGCTTTCTTGGCGTAGAACGGTCATGCAGGGGAATTCCAGGATAATTTTCAGGTAGCAGAAAAACAATTTCAGTCGCTGTGGTGCTGTCTGAAGTTTCATGAGCATTACAAATATCTGATAAATTAGTTTTTGCAAGAAGGTGTGGCTTAAGAATCGGAGTATTTAAAAACTGAAAAAGAGCATTTTTTATCACATCAAGCTGTAATTAGAGAAATCAAAGGCACCACAAAACTTCGCGTTGTCTTTCGACGTATCACCAAATGCTGAAAGCAAACTGTCATTGAATGATTGTTTAGAATAAGGTAGTTCTTTCCATTTGAAACCTATTTCACTCCTTTTAAAATGATGTAAATATGAACTTGCGGCTTTCGGAAAATTTAGTTGCGGCTCTCAAAATTTTCTAAAATCCAAGGCGCGGCTCTTCGTGAGGCTCTTTCTATATGTCATATGATAAAATATATAAGTTCTTTCATTTAAAAAAGGGGGAGGAAGAAAATGTATTTTTCTGTAACCGATTAAACGACCTGTTATCAAGAACGTAACATTATGAAAATTGAAAACAATAACAGTTCAGAGAAATTTTCTTTCAACGTTTGGTTTAGAAAAAATATCGCATTCATAAAATCAGCGAAATTTTTTAACCTATAAGTTTTCTTGAATCCTGTATGTTTCGTGGTCTTTCATGTTACCAGATGTTGTACGTGTATACTGGATAATTTGACTTTGACTATAATCTGTACATATTAACCGAGGATAACAGAGCTTTTACTGTGATTAGATATAAATTGTTCATTAATATTTTCACAGCACATTGAAAAATAACCTGCAGTAAAGTGCAGAGTGTCCTCTTTACTTCAATGAGGTTGGACTTCATCTGGGATCTTCAAGTTCCGCCGCCTTTGGCAGTCACAAACACAATTTGGGGATGCAGAAAAAGCCATGAATCAAAGGACTGGAATCTGCTTGTGGTTTTTGAAAAGAATTCTGCTTGAAGCTGTATGACCTATAATGTTATTCATAACACGCAGATTTCTAAATACTTACTTCATTTCCGGAAGACGGGTGTACTTTTTTTTTTTCTTTTTCTACTAGTATTAAACGGAGAAGAAAGTAAAAAACGGAGATTTCACATACCGTGTTTACTCGCCTAACAGTAGCCCTCGCGTAGCAGTCTCACTCTGGCTTTGAAGCAGAAATATGGTCATAAGTGTACAATGCAGTATTGTGTAGTACTAGAATTTTCAGAAAGTTTAAAAGAGGTAGCGTAAAAATGACGTATATATAAGAATAATTGCATTCAATTCGTTTGAATTTCTCTTTGACAGTTTTGAAGCAAAATTCATCACGATTAGAACGGTTTAGGGACACTAGCGCACGAGAAACATCCATTGATGCATGGTACTTTCTATAGTTTAATCGCGGATCCGTACAAAACCGCGTCTTCATGATTCTGTAAATAACTTGGAACAGTGATTTGGGTTATTAATTTGTTTTATAAAATTTTAAGCTATTGTATTACACAAACATGGATTTTAACAAAAGTTTTATGTTATGTACTGGTTAACGTGAAAGAATGCTAATGTAAAGAAGTCAGGTATCTTTAAACTATCAAAAATTCAAATTAAAGCACATTTTAAAGCTCAGTGTCTTTATAATTGGTTTATGAGCGTGAAAGTTTGAGTACTTATTTCGATATCTTTAATTGCTCTATTAATTCCAAATTATTAAAATATTTTAAATAAAATATTTTTGTCATCCATATAATAATGTCTTGTATTGACCGTAGCATAATATAAACAGATCAGTATTTTTAGCTAATACACAAGGAAGGGAATTATATTTTTGAGAGATCTTGACTTAGAGATATCATCATCTTTAAATCCTGTAAATACACAATATTTTCTTAGTAAAGAAATATAAAAGTGGGCTTATAAATTAAAGTTTGCAAGTAGGCATAATTTTATATACATGAAGAAACATAACTAGAGGCTAAAAATTAAAAGCAAATTTTTATACCCGTCCTGCGATGTAGCTGCAGGATTGAAGTAAAATAGACTTAAAGCATCTAAAGTTAAAAGCAAATTGGAGTCAAAGCAAGGCAATTTGTACTATCTTTCTATTATTTTGTAAATTTAATAACTGGCAAATATTCTAGCTGTTACTAAAAAAATGGGGCTTCTAGTTTCAAGATGTATTGTATCCCGATTACTTCAAGACTTTTAATAACATACATTTTTCCTTTTCTTAACATACATTCCTAACATACATTTTCCCAGTACTGCTTTCGCGTTTTTACTGCGTTCGCTAAAAGATTTTACTAAAGACAGCATCTGTAAGTAATAATTCGCAAGTAATAACGTAAGTAATAATTTTTACCTTCTGGTAAGTAATAATTTTTACACACTTCACACTTTTGCAGTTGGAGATGAAGACTCTATATTTAAGCCTCCGAAACTAGCCCTGCAAATTTATGAATATTACGCTTATTCTTGTTGCTTTAACTCCTCCAATAGTTGTTATTCGACTTATTATTTTAAGTAAGAAAATTCATGTCAATAAATCACAAGGCTGATTGATTTTTTTGACAGGCTGGGCGGAAGTGTCATTGGTTGTCCATAACTGGTCTTACCTATTAGAAAATTTCATGTTCCCGCAGGGATGACGTGCACAAATGCCACTTGTGCGGAACTTCCATGTATGCAAGTGTGACATCATCGTTAGGGGCCACATGATTCTATTTTTAATTATCTATAATTATTTACTGAATTTAAGCTCTGGGTATACGGTATAATGTATTATTTCAAGCGATGATAGAAACAAAAACCATTTTTTTCCAGGATGCTAATGAAAAAAGGTAAAACAATTAAAGCATCACTAATCTAGAGAGAATGCTAAGAACAGTATGAGAATATGGAAGAAAATTTTAACGGAGAAGTTTAGCTTCGCAAACATCCTGACCGCGATGCCCTGACAATGTAATTCTAGCTGTCAAAGAGAATGCGCCAAGAGAAAAAATTTCCCCCGGAATAGATAATAACGTAAAAACAAGCATAAGGCTATGAACAAATGACAATTTTCTTTGCATGTATTTGGTTACATCCTTCAGAAGTCTGCAGGAAGTCAACAATGGGAAGTCACTGGATTTGCACGACCAAGATGATCACTTTTAGTACTTTCAGGATAAAAATTTGCCTGCTTTCATCAATTGATTTCACTTCATACGGAATAAATCTCTCGCAATGTGAGAGGGGTTTTCTGTTTCTCCAAAATGTTTGTTCTCCAGGGATAGACATTTAGAAGTTAGAATGAATTGTTAAGGCTTATTGCGTATTAAAATAAAATTTCTCAGTTGAAATTGTGGTGTGTTGAAAGAAGTGCCGGAACTATTTTATTTAGTGCTCCAGTGCGCTTCGGCTAGAATTACGATTTATCTCGTAAAATGAGAAGTACCAGAGCCAAGCTCCGTTGTGCTCCGACGCAATTTAAACTCTGATAGCAGTAAATAAATATTTGACGTACTGTAAAAAGACAATCCAGTTATTCAGTTTCTGAATGCTGTGATGGACTCTAGTGATAAATTAGCCCAGATGTGTAACGATCATTTATAGATACGGGGAGCAAAGTGAGAAACTTTCCCAGGGACAAACTTTTTCTGGGACTCGAAGCAGCAGCTCCCGCTAGCGGTTAATTTGTCTGAACGTCAAACGCATGCACTCAAAGAAACTGGGGGAGGGAATTCTCAAAACTAATGTGGACAACATGCAATCAGTGAAGTGATAATCAACGAAAACACTGCATTTTCGGACGCGGCGTCCTGTTTCCATAGCAGCCTGGTCAGGGCGTGGTGACCATCAGATCAGTATCAATAAATCAATAAGGAAGCGGACCTGCGATGCATGACAATATAGAAAAGGGGTGGAGCTGATATCCAGATGACGTGACGTCAAATACGGAGAACACATACAAATCAGCGGTCCTAAAAGAGCTTCGCTTCCGTTCAGGCAGCGGGAAATGGTAAAGTTCCAAGGGTGGGGGGTCGACCATTTCTATCGATGGAAGCAGTCGAGGGCAGTCGAGTTATCCAGACGGAAACCGGGGAATTACACCATGCGTGATTAGGTTAAGTCTCTACCGTTGCGTTTTTATTGCCTACCTACGCCGCGATTCTCAGAAATTCCTATCGACTTAAACCTGGACACGTTACTAGAAGGAGTCAATCAACAATTTGCCGCTGATTCATATAACACACCCACCAAACACTCTCATCATTATTTTAATTGAAATAATTAGTGGAGCACTAATTGCAGCACTAAAATATTGAAGATTCTCAAAATTATAGCACAAATTGCAGCACTAAAATATTGAAGATTCTCAAAATTATTTTTAATTATCGATTTGAGTTCGATTATTGACTATATTACAGTGATTCTTAAAATTTTCAGCCCGTGTCACAGTACATACATTACATTTTTCATTTGGAGCAGACTATTTTATATTTCTTTTTACACTCATGTCCATAAATTAAGGATAATGCAAAATCAGGCAAACGAAGAGTTAGAAGCAAAACAAATTTGACTTATTTGTAAAGCTTATTTATTAAACAAAAGGTAAAGAGCAAAAAAAGATGCTATATATTTGATATTATTAAAAAATTAGCGATTTTTTCTCCCTGGAGCAAATTATAAAAAAAAAAAAAAAAAAAAAAAAACCTATTTACAAAAAACCAATATTACATGGTTGGTATGATTGTTAATACATTGTATGTCTTCCAGACGATGCAATACAGTCCGTACAACGCCTAGACATGCTGAGTATCAAATTAGCGATCTGATCTTGGGGAATATTACACCACTCAAAAAGCAATGCTCTCCGAAGTTCCGGTAGACATGTAGGAGGAGGTTGACGGGCTGCAACTCGTCGGCCGAGCATGTGCCACACGTGCTCTACTGGATTCAAGTCCGGTGAGAATGCTGGCCAGTCCATACGGGTGATATCCTCCGATTGAAGGCATTCGCTTACGATGTTTGCGCGGTGAGAACGGTCGTTGTCATCCATAAACACAAATTGTGCGCCCATGGCGCCCCGAAACAAACGTACATGTTGTTCCAGAATGACGTCCCGATAGATTTGGCTTTTCATGGTTCCAATTTGAACATGCAGGTCAGTTCTGGAACCCAGAATAATTCCACCCCAAACGATCACTCCTGCACCACCGTAACGGTGTCATTCAATGATGTTTTCTTGGTGGTAACGGGTACCTGGAGCTCTCCATATGAAAGTCCGGCGAGAATCAGACTACAAGCTAAACCTGGACTCGTCGGAAAACATCACACAAGCCCACTGTTGCGGTGTCCACAATGCATGCTCTCTACTCCAGGCTAACCCCAGGCGACAGTGAGTGGCAGTAAGTGGAACGCATCTGACAGGTCTACGAGCATATAGACCAATCTGCCCTAAGTGTCTGTACACGGTCTGCCTTGAAATTGTCGTACCATTGGCTGAAGAGAGCTGATGAGACAGGTCTGAGGCTGTGCTCCGCGTGTTTCTTTTGGCAGTAACTGCCAAATGCCGGTACTCATTCGGCGTTGTAACTCTGGGGCGACCTGTGCTGTAACGTCTACTCACATTACCATCATCTTGAAATCGTTGCCAAAGCCTGGAGATGACACTCTGGGCAATTCCAAGTTCGTCTGATACTTCCAGTTGGGTACGCCCACATTCCAGACGGCCGATAATTCTACCACGTAAAAAATCGCCCAAATGCGTCCTTTGTGTCATAATTATTCAGTTATTGCACTGAAATGCTTATAAAGCGCCTGTGAACAATTTTACTTCTTTGCCTGTAATCCTTATATATCATTCTTCTACACTCTGGTCACTGTGACGTACCATCGGTGTCATCTGGTTACTTCTGGAAATTTGCATATGATTTATGAAGATGTGTGAAGTTATTTTACAGGTGATATATTTATTTTAGAGTTCGAATTCCGCGTGACTCCGAATTATCCTTAATTTATGGACATGAGTGTATTTCTGAATTGTAATAAAAATATTTATTATTTTTCTAATGAAATAATATTTCGCAATATGTTCTTTTTGAATAAAGCCTTTCTAGCTGTCCTCACTCATCTAGCAGTTACATGACAGAGAATTTACAAGATTTTTAATTGCTTCGGGACATAAAGATATTTCAAAACATTAGCTAGAAGGGAGCGAAGGGAGTGGTCCGCCCTGAGCGGCACAAGTTTGGTGGCGCATTTTCGCATGAAATATTATTTTATAGGGTTTAATCATGTAGATCGTCGAGATACTTAAATAATAATCAGATCCTGATGGATTGCCATATGGAATTAAATTGAGAAATAAACAAATAGTTTTTATTCTAAATAAAGTATTCAAAGAAATCACCATTAAGATTTCTACATTTATATATTCTTGTTATACCTTTTATTCTTCCATCGAAACTTTTGAATGAAATTTACGAATTTCAACCAGATTACGGTGGCATTAATAAAGCAGAATTCATCTTAAGAGAGGAAGTATTTGAGATTTTTTCCCCCATTATTGCTTAGGAAAACGAAATTGGAACGTAAATGATCGGTTCTTTTGAATTTTTCCCTTTTGATACTAGTGCGAACTTTCCTTACAATTGTTGCTAATTGTAAGAAACGTCTTCTAAATAAAAAATCATTTAAGGAGTCTTTAAGGAATTTAAATGTTAATTTTGCATTTAAGAAATGTTTCTAGTGTGTCTACATTACAGTAACTAGACCAATCAAGTATACCTCTATGATGTCATCGTTGGTTTTGCGAACAAAAAAAAAAAATAATAATAATTTAAGTTTAAAATGTTAGCTTTAAAACTATTCTCCAAATATACATAGAGAATTTAAATTTATTTCCCGATATAATATGTCGAAACTTTTTTAATTAAGAGAAAAGAGAAACACGCCAATGTAAAACATAAAAGTAAGCAAAGCAACAACCGTTTGTTTCGCGTAGCTTTTGGTCAAGAGTCTATCGATTTCGAAGGCAAATAGGTACTTCTTCATCAGGAGCAAAGAAACCTGCAACGAAGGGAAAGCACGGTTGTATTTATTCCCAAAAGGAATAAAACGAACGAGAAGGTAACGGCATCTGTCGGCATAAATAGCAAAAATTTGTAAAATAAAAAAATTATACTAACTTAATTGTTGCTCTGCCTAATTTTACTTTTTTAGCTACTTCTTTGTACATCAAGAGGGCAGAAAACACCAGGACCGGCCCAGGTGGCAAAATTAGGGACTGCTCTATATAGTAAAAGATACAACAATGTGTCCGTGTTTCAAAAACAAAATGCTAAATTTAAAGGTGTTTTTATTTTTATTTTTATTTTTATTTTTTTTTTTTTTTATTTACTGGTAAATAACAGTTCTGAAGAGGATGATTGAAAGAAAGATTTTTAAGAATAAGCGTATATGATGAAATGCACTAATATTACTGTTTCCTTATTTCAAAGAAATCAGAGACAGTTACTGCTTTCAACATTATTCTGTTTATCTACATACATACCTTTACTGTTGATCCAATATTTTGTACACTGCGAAAAAAAATTATAGAACAGTTCTACTTCTGCCATTCTACTGGGCCGATTGACAAAATTCAACTTGCGTTTTTCATGTCTTTTCATGCTTTTCATGTCAACTTCCGTTTTTCATGACTAATGCATATCCATGTCAAGCGCGACTTAGGATATGTATTAGATTTGTATCTAGTATAGGTATTTTGATACAAAATCAGACTTTTTCTGAAATGACATGCCGATTATTTTCCATATTTCGATTCTACGACTCAAATTATGTCAATATGCCAAGCTTCGTAAAATTCGCACGAATAGTTTTAAAAAAATTAGCTTTCAGAATTTTAGCTCCTCAATGTTAATTGAAATTGGTATATATTTATTAATATCTTTTTTATTAAACTTATTTGATTTTTTATTAAACTTGATTAATAAGTAAATTTTAATTAACATACCTAAATGAGGTTTTTGGTGAGAGTTTTTTTATTCTTTTTGACATTTTTAGTTGTATGCCTTTATCTCATGAAATTTAAAATGCACTTGTTTAATGAATATAAGTATTGCCAATAACGGAATGCATCCTGAATGATGGCATCTTCACTTATTTTTCTAATTATTTTGAAATAGTAAGTTTTACACAAATTATTAATTTAAAGAAAAATATCTACTGTTATTAATAAATCGAATTCGATTATTTAAAAAATATTAACTAAATTTTAGAATCTTACATCATTTCATTTCTGGAATTAAAGGTCCACTCCTACCTCCCCATTGGTTTTATGAAATCAAAGGGAGCATCTTGCAAAAAAAGATGTCTTAGAGTTGAAGAAATATAGTAGTTGAGACGTTTGGTTTATCGCTCTGCAAGTAGCAAAAAGTCTGAATTTAATTTTATTAAATTTTAATAACATTGCATTTGCCTTAAAGTTTTATTGCATTTGAACTTAATTTTATTAACTTTGCATTTAATTTTGACTGCGTTTATACGGTGATTAATAAACGAGAAATATTTTATTTATTTTTGTGTGTTTATTTGTTTAACTTTCAGCTGAGTATCTTAAAACTCGGAAGATTCTTCCTTTTTCTCAGATTTGACGAACAGTTAAAAGAAAGTTAAAAATTTTTGCAAAAAAAGTTTATTCTTTAGCTAAAACAATCATAATACGCTCAAGTTTGGCAATTAACCAACTTAATAAATCTCGCAATGAAGAAAATTGATTACCTAATTCATTTTAATTGAATTTTGCTTATTAATCGACATAACATATTTTATTATTACACTTGCTGTGCTTCTGAGCACAGCAAGTGTAATATTTTAGAAGATCACGAGTTTCTAGTGCTATTTTCTTCTCATTAATGCGTAAATATCTCTCTCATGACTCGTGCTATCAGTCACTGTCAAGCAATCATGCGCTCGCGTGCGGATATGCGTTTTGCATGCGTCTGTCTCCCTGCTACTTTGAACAAGGCCGCTACTGTCTGGACTGTTGAACAATAAAAAGTGGAATGTCATTTCTTCACTTCATCCATTAATGCTTAATTTTATTTTCAAATAACTAATTTCACTTTTGTCTAAGTTTTTAATACAGCAAAGAATGTGAATGAAAGATTCCGATGTCATTTTTGTCGAAATACATATTGGCCATCCACTAATAGCGTTTCACGATAATGCACATTCATTTTAATATAGCAGCATGCTCGCTAAATACTAATTATTCATACAAAATGCTGAAACACATGTTTATATATTTATGATATTCAGCATTTATAGAAGTTATAGTGTGTTTATTATTATTTAGCTAATAAGCCAAATCATGCGTAGACTAAGGGGTCAGATGCCTTCATGCAGAATTTTCTAAGCGATTTTATTAGATTATGGCTAAGTGCACTAGGATTATTTCTGAAGGAAAGAAACGCTTTTTTTCAGAACTTTCTAAGGAAACACTCTCGTTTAGATGCTGCTATGGCAATGGACTTATATAATGTGAACATCACAAGAACACCTATGCAGCTACTCTATTCGCCAGGATTCGAATGCAGATGAAAGTAAGACTATTCAGCGGTCTTATCTACTTGGCCAGTGTTCTTATTCAACATATAAGAAGTACAAATGTTAAATGAAAGGTTGCTGTGGAAAAGCGAGGGGTACACATTTTCGCTTCTCTTGGGGATGTACTCACGTATTTGAATTAGTGTTGTCCTAAGGGTTCTCGAGATCATGGTGGACGTGGTGCTATACTAATTAACCGTATTGTAGAGGCATAGTGCCCACGTCCCCCGTTCCTTATTCTTATCCTTGGGGATGTCAAATTCCAAGGAAATATATATTTTTTAAGTAAGCTTTCAAGGATGTTATATATGCTTTCAAGGATGTTATATATGCTAAAATTTCAAAAGATTTACCTGAATTTTCCTTTCTCCTTATATATCTGTTAAATAGAAGAGTGAGCGCGAAAGAATGTGAGAAAAGTCACAATGTAAGCAATTTAAAAAAAAAAAAAAAAAAAACCATGATTTGTGGCATAATATTGAAGCAGCAAAGCACAGCAGGAAGCAAAGCCAGCACCTGTGCATCTAAGAAGGCATATTGGGTATCACCAGGCCTTGCTAAACGCTCAGCTTCCATTCCGGGAGGATCCCAGAACGTGGTCTGAGGGTCTCCCACTCCTCTTCCTCTACCACCAAACTCTCCAGAAGTTTTCGGCTCGCCAACTGCCTCCTTGTCGCACATACAAACATCTATACCGCTTACAAATATTCATGCCTTCTTCAGAATTCGAACTCGGGCCCTTTGGTACGGCAGCCAGAGTCTCTAACAACTATCTCATCTTTCAGTCAGTAGTATTGAGTAGAACTTTTTGATGTAAAGAAACTACAGTGAGGGAGTAATCCAACCCTGGAACTATAGTGTTCAGTGAGTATGACGTAATCATGGCCTTTCAGTGTTTCATGTAATAAGTTCATGCGATCTGTAATTGTGCTTACTAATCATATACATATGTGCATCATATGCACTTAAGAATCATATATCGTAGTCAACTCATATTTCAACTGTATGTTATTTCATAAGGTGCAGTCATTCTCGCTCTTTAAAATTTCTATCCGTTTAGTAAGAAAAGTGGCTTATAAAAAATTCGTTGCGCTCTTGGGGCATTTTATTTAAAGCTAAGTATAAGATTTCAATTTAAAATGAGGAAGTACTTTCTTTGTACTGATAAAACAATTGTTAGGTGTTGTTTCTTAGAATGAAAAGCACATTTTTATAAAACTATTGTTATTAAGTGTCTGAAAATTCTTTTTCATTTTAATGAACATATTTATTGAAAAAAGTAAAGATATTTAGTGTAATATCTGGTTTTACATACATGATGCAATTTTAAAATAAAAATATCCCGTATTTTTTTCCTTAATTGCTTTTATCGTGAATTTATGGTCAGTTTTCAGACAGGAGAAAATAAAAATAAACAATTGTCAAAGTGCTAAAAGGACATTCCTTCGGAATGGAATTTGAATTTTGGAATGTTTTATTAAGTCTGTCTGGCTTTTTAAGGCATCCTAACTGTTGAGATATATATTTTTTCGTTTCTGATAATAAAAACTTCTGAAACTCTCTTCTAATTAACTGATATTTAAATTCTATGTGAAACTTAGTCTTTACTATATTTAATTTAATTCACTGATTAGTTGGCAATGTTTTGATGCCATTAAAGATATTACTCTTGCTTACGCATAATTTAACTAACTTAAAAACACACCAGAAACACATTAAAAACAGGCAAAACAGTAAAAATGAAATCAACAGAAAGTATTTATTAAAATGTATGAATTATTTTCTCGACTTGCAGGATCTATTTTTCTACATTTCGCAGAATTCTCATATTCGAGATATCTGATTTGTTGATTTATGCAAATACCAATTCTTCGGAGAAAACGTGCCGGACAGTGCTTCCAAATGAAACATTTTTAGTTCAGTTGTAATTTTCATATACATCGTAGAATGTTAACTGCAAATTAAAACAAACATGCAGTACCGATAATCAGCACATCCATGGATAATTTATCCTTTATCCTAGCTCTCGTGCTGCTTTCCTGTTATTGCAGGCATCAAAAGTTCTCTGAGCATGTCATTTGTATGCAGCATTAGAAGAAACTTATGAGACCGCCAGTGGTCGAATAGATAAGACCGTTGAAGACCGGTAGTTTGATATAGTTCTGAATCCTGACGAATGGATGAGCTCCACGGGCGGTTTTCCTTGGAAAGGTTCATTTCACTTAGGCAGATAGTCCTTGAATATTTTCATGTATTTGATTAAACAAATTTAGAAATATATATATGAAAGATTAAAATAAGGAAACAAGCGATTCTCGATTTTGTACGTTTTAAATCTAAAAAATCTGCAGAAGCATTGTATAGCACTAGAAATTGCAGTAAACTTTCTTTCTCTTCCAACGATGTTGATGTATGTTCTACCTCATGCCTACGTAGCACTGTAAAAGCATCCCGATGCTCTTAACCCTCCCATATGGATTGTTTTTCAATAAATCATTTTTTAACAAATGATTATGCTGGTAAGAAATTTTAAGTTGGAATCTGAAAGATTTCCGTCCTCGTGTGGTGATAATAATATCCACTTCAGTCAAATGCGATTTCATGTTTCTCTTGATGGCATAGTCTGTCTGAAACCCGTATCGCATGTACAATCTATCATCAACTGCGCGTCGAAAAAAACATTTCTCACAATTTTTATATTCGGGATATCTGATTTGTTGACTTTACCAGTTCTTTGGAGAAAGCGTACAACGCTTCAAATAAAACAATTTCACTTCAGTTTCAAAAAAGTCCCCTGTAGCTAGGTGGAACGCGGGTTTCAACAAACATGTTTCGACTGAGAACCCGCCAGTGGTAAGCGATGGACAAGCTCTTTCCTCAGAAAAGGCCCACCAGCGGCCGAGCGGTAAAGACGCTGAACACTGGTAGTTCGTTCCGAGGCTCGAATCCCGCGAACGGGCTGGCTGCATGGGCGTTTTCGTGGTTTTCCCCATGTGTAACGTGTATACAAGCCAGTTTTCCTTAGAAAGTCCTCCACGAAGGCACCCCTCCCTTTAGGCAGATAGCTCTCGTGTGCTTTGCCATAATTGAATAATCACAATCACAATCTTTCCTCAGAAAAAGATGCGATAACCCCGGAAGATAGTTTTCAAAAGCGCTGAAGAATTAGAAATTGCTCGATTTAATTATAACTAATTAAGCTGCCTCCAAAATATATTAAGAATTCAGATATTTATTTTAAAGCAGTTTCATCTGAGGAATTCCAATAACTTTTTGTGAAAGCAAAATTTAATTAATGTTGTAACCGAAGTGTTTCTTATGTTACTTACTGAACACACATTCTAAGAGTAGAGTTGTTGCAAACATAAACAGCATGCAGCTTAGAGATTTATATTTCGATCAATTTGCTGTAAATATTGTTTGTCATATGCCTCGAAAACGATATGTACAACTATTGTTAGAAATTTATTATGCAGTCCTTACCGTAAAATGAAACAGACGGTTACATTTGCCTCATTGCGTATTTAAAATTTATTTCAGCTTAAATTTATTAATGTTAATTTTGCTAAATGTTTGTTAAAGTTCAGCTAAAATTTAGCAGTTGTCATGGCTGTTTAATTATCTTTTTCACCCAGAGCTTCCTTGTTCTCGAAGGTGTTCTCAAAGAAGTTTGTTTTTCGGTTATTCATATTTCGAAGCTATCGGTATTTTTATATATGTAAGCTGTGACCATACTTTTTTAAATTTTATTAAAATTTTTAAAAAAACAATATTTTTGAAGTATTGACGTCAAGTAAGTTAGTGCTTCATTTACGATCGTAATAAATAACCTTAAGTACTAATTGCTATAGTTTTGCAATGGATCACTTGTTGTCTACACTTAAAAAATAAACTCATAGAGAAACTGGCATTGCTTATATTTCTTCCTGGAACGTCTGTAATAATAATACGCGAAATATGCAAGACGATCAAACGACACATTTAAAAAAGAGCTGAGTTTTCTTTTAATTAAATGCAAAGATATTTTACCAGATGGCAACATTTTTATTTGTTTAATAGTAAAAATTTTTTCCTGATGTTGTATAGTAATGTAAGGCTTCCGAATGCAAGTTTATGTTTCCTCTTTATATAGATGTAACTAACAATACTTCTACAAGAAAAAAAATCGAGGAATGTAATACGATGGGGTTCAAGGGGACACGAAAATTGGGTGTCCGCCGAAAACATCGCGGAGGAAACAACGCTAGGCGAAAACGTCGTGGGAGAAAAGAAAACAAGGAGAAAACATCACAGTTCTAAAACATCGCGATACAAAATATCGTGGTCGAAAATATCGTGGTAAAAAATAAAGTAACTACAAATCATCGCATAACAATAACATCGCACACATGCGCTTAAGGGATTTAAAAGTTGTAAACGCACGTTCGCATAATGATTTGGGAACGCAAAAAGGAAAGAAGGGTCCTTTTACTTCTGTATTTCAACTTTTGAATGAGCTAATAATTGTTGTTGAAAAAATAGGAAGGAAACCTAAGCATTTAAAAATTGAAGATGAGCAGAAAATTAATGCAACTTACAGAACTTCAAATTTTTATTGTTAATTAACAAAGGTCATTAATAAATTAACTTTTTATAAAGTTTTACTGATATTTTTTTAATGCAAAATACAGTCTAAAAGTGCTTAGAAAATTGAAGATAAACAACTGCATGAGGTCACCTCTATAAAAATTGCTTAGTTAATTATCAAATTATTTTCTTTGACATTTGTTAATCGTATATTGTTTTAGTGAAAATTATATTTTGCCTTGTTTACGTTTATTCTTAAAATGCCGTTAACATTTTCATGTATAAATTCTTGGATGTTGTTTTGTTAGTTATGGCGAAAGTCAGTTGCGTAATATGTCAATATGGGATTTGAAACACGCATGTGTGCGATGTTATCGTCATGCGATGATTTGTAGGTACTTTATTTTTTACGACGATATTTTTGACGACGATGTTTTTAAACTGCGAAGTTTTTGAACCGCTTTATTTTCGACCACGATATTTTGTACCACGATGTTTTAGAACTGCGATGTTTTCTCTTTGCTGTCTTTTCTCCCACGATGTTTTGCACCACGACGTTTTCGCCTTGCGTTGTTTTCTCGGGTGTGAAATTCACTATAGTATGAATTGCTTGGGAATGATAATGAGAGAATTAAAATGTAGAGAATAAATCTAAATTTAAAATTGTATATGTATTTTGAGACTTGGCGATAAGATTAAACGAAATAAAAAATAAATAAACAATATTGCATAAAGATTAAACAAAGATGTATCAATTATTTTGGTGTTAAATTTTACAACATAACTGATACGTTGTGCAAGAATGAGCAGTAAATTTAACAAAATAAATCAACCCATGAAACGCAGCAAAAACTTCACCGTACACAGTGTTTTGGGTAAAAACATTGTTAAGCATTAATAATAATACTTAAAATGCAGTAATAAATTGCGGCAAATATAATGCTAAGGAATGCACTACCATGTGATGCGATAAGCTCATCGCATGCAGATAGAAAAAAATTGGCAGCTCTTTAACTTACAGGAAGACAGGAGAAAAAGGTTTTCACTTTGACCTTGTAAGATCAGCTGGCTGCGGCCATAGTAAACACTTTTTTTTTTTTTTTTTTTTAAATCTTCTTTTCGCCTTTTTCTGATATAAAGATTATTATATGAAGAGATTAAACACCTCAAATGGTTTTTCCAATTTCTTTAAAAAGGCAGGCTTTTATTACAAAATGCGTGAGAAGGAAATGCTGTCACAAACCTATCTATCAATCTACAGATTATTTAGCTATCGACAGTGATTCTTCGTGATTCCGGTTCTAATGTAATGATAATGAAGCAGGTATGAAGTTTCAAATAAGGACAAAATGCAGTAAATCTCCTGCTCATATGGTCTTTTTCGTGTAGAGGATGCAAAAGTTTTCACAACAGTTACAAGATAGAATCAATCTAATCGAAAGTTGATAGTAAAAACTAGCTAGTAAATATTTGAAATAAGCACAAATTTTAATATTCGATCTATTTTGGAAACAATGATCTGTTCTAAAATAATTTTTGAAAATATCATTTTCGTTAATTGTATAAATGGTATTTTCCCCTTTTTTATAACTAATTTTATCGAAAATATAGAGGGGAAAATTATGCGAGTAATTTAATTTCCAAACGACGTAGTTACAGTAAGGACATAACAAATGAAAAGTAGTCATGGATAAACTACAGATAACTATTACAATATTATTTCTTTAAAAGAAGCCTACATCACAATAAGAATTCATATAAATATTAATGTTAAAATATTTAATAAAATCTTCATTTCTACTCTCCTGTAGCTTGAATCTTCCCCGTTCGTATTGTTGCATCTGCTACTCCTTACACCTCAAACGATCCAAAATTAATTAGAGAAAAGGAATGTGCACCTGACTGAGTGAAATCGTAAACTGGGTCTACTTACAGATACATATGCCTGTTTTATATCCCTGCATTTAATGAACAATCGTGATTTAACACAAATTAGCCAACAGTATAGTAAATAATAGTAAAAATTTATACAAAATAATATTCGTATAAGAAGAAAATGGACATGCAAATAATGATATTTTGAATGATGTAAAACATGCAAATAATGATATTTTTAAGAAAAAAGTCTAGAAGCTGCTTTTTAAATTAAATATAGAACAATTGTTCCAAAATGTAAAACAATGAATAATTTTACATTTATTTTAAACATAAAAGTATAAAATATTGCACTTATTGCATATTATTGAACTTGCAATTAATCATATTTTGAAACAAATTTCCGAGTGCTGTTCATTTAAGTAAATGCAGAATAATCACCTGAAAATATAAAGTGATAATTTAGTATTTGTTTTCAATAGAAAGTTATGAAATATTAAACTTATAAATTAACTACTTTATAAGGGTAAACTTAATAGAAGCGTAAGAACGAATAATAAAACAAAGACAATTTTCGTGACGTAATTGTCATTGTCCAGATTTGGATATTTTTTTCCGTATTCTGAATTATTTTTCAGATGTAATCTTTAACAATAATGTTCAAGGTATTTAATAGTTAAAGAATATTTTATACTGTTCCATATACACAAAGTCAAAATAGGATATCATTTTTAAGTTACATTTATCAAATTTCTTCTATTGTGTACATCCAAATCTTTGCATTTCTGCTTTAAGCCATACTTATTCCCAACACTTTCCTCCAAATGGTGAAATCCGATATAAAATCTGTTTCCCTAAAAGCGTGAAATGTATTCCGGAAATTCTTTTCAGTAGTTTACAGTTTCAAAAATCATACTAGTTATTAAATACAATAAAAGATCATTCAATAATATGCAATGTAATATCACATCTCTTTAGTGTCATTCTCGTTGCTCTAACAATTTATTTCGGTGTATTTAAGGGTACAAGAATCAACTAATAGAATTATTATGCCAGGTAATTCCATTAAATAGGTTTGTTCAGAGCATTGTGTGCCTACAATTATTTAGTGGACTGGCACCAAAATTTATATTTGCATTGTTCAAAAGATATGGTAAAGGACTCTGTCAGGAGGTAGTTCAACAAATTTCCGCTAGGAAGTGTTTTATAATAAAATATAATAAAAGAAAACATGTTGGTGAGGCTATAGTTCGTTTGCTTTTGTATTGTTGTGTTTATATTTTGTTTGCTTCGCACATTATAACTGAAAATAAAATGGCAAAATGTATTAAAAACAACTATGTATGTTACTTTGCTAAATTTTATATAATGTGTGTTTCTAAAGTTTTTATATTATATGCTACCTTTCTTTTTCCTCTTTAATACTGGTACCTCGCTTTTCTGTTTATAAGTTTCGCAATTGCATGATTGATAAAATATTGCAAGGTATATATATATATATATATATATATATTGTCTGATTAGTATGAAGAAACTACCATTATAACTCTAAGTCAAGCAAATCTTGAAGGGATATTGTGCTCTCAATTTGTAGAGATTATTAGATTTTATTCAAAGAAAAAAAATCAGTCGTCGTGAAATGAACCACAGATTTTTCAATTGATGTGCTATCCACAACACAAAACACGGGAGAGAAATACTTTTTAATTCCGTACAAGTTATTCATGGAAAAGCTTTTATTATTAAAAAAAAAAAAAAAAAAAAAAAAAAAAAAAAAAAAAACTAAATAGTGCATTTGTAAGTTCTCCTTGTGAAATGAAGCTTTGTTTAACTAAGGTTAAACCAACATGATATTTTAACTTTTATCCTTCAAGTATTCAGCTAACTAATATAAGCTTTCGTTTTTCAGTATACGAATTTGAACAACGAATAACTAAGAAGTTGCTATGCGTAAAAGAGCATTAACTAAAATATCTTTAATTTTTCTGTTCTAAAATATCAAAGAAGAAAATAAAACTTTTAAGACCTTTTAGACACTAAAATCAAACAATAAAATGCTTTAAGCCACGTTCGATTATAAAATTGCTTCAAGGCATTGCGCTGCGTGCGACTGCTTAAGACATACTTACTGACAGGTGCCTATAAGTTACAAAGAGCCACACAATATCCTACATAAATGGACTATTAATAAACGCATACCCTTTAATGCGCGCGGTCTCTTTTATCAGAGACCACAGAGGTGAAAAGCATTTAAGGGGAAGGTTTTTTTTCATCTTGAAAATAGAGGCACTTAGCGAAAGTCTGTGCATCGACAATAGGGAGGACATTCTTCGATGACACGTTAATGACTCAGAGGATTTACCTTGTGCACAAAAGGTAACGTGTCAGGTGGGTCAACCACTTTTGCGGCGTTTGTTCCTACTCTAAACGGATGTGAACAAAGACACTCGGAGGGTGGGGATTCGGAGGACGCTCTTTTGTGGATGTAGAAAGTAAAATAACAATTCCTTCTCTTTAAGGATTGATGATGCGGGTAGATTGCGAAAAGGAGGATTTTATTTTGCATTTCTTTAGCTTTCCTACACGCCTGATCCACGAAGTGTAGAAATTCAAACGAAGTTCCGCTCTGCGGGGTTATATGCTGGAATGGATAATAGTTTTATATCTAATGGTTGCATCTGTATCTGCTAGTTCCCATCTCTGTCGCTCTCTTTTCGTTAATGTTTTTTTTTTTTTTTTTTTTTTTTTTATGTGTTTACTCTTTCTTTGTAAAAATGTGTGTTATATCACGGCAGTTCCCTAAATTCTGTTACATAATCTTTCTCAGGATATTCCTTATTTAAAAATTCACCCTTACTTAGTCAGGTAAGACAGTCGTCTCAAACTGGCTGCCGGCAGGCCATATTAAGCACCCATATTATTAATTTTATACGGCCGGGAAGTCCATTTAAATTATAAATTTGTCTCAAATACGGTGTTGCAAAGATTTAAAATCCGACTTAACATTATTTTCATTACCATTAAGAAAGAACGTGAAAAACGCACCAAAAAATCTATATAATGAAGCTAATTAATTTAAAGTGAGACATATTAAATCTTATTCGAATATCTGAAGCTATAAAGGTTTTATTAACTTTTAATTGCAATTCTGTCAAAAAATAAATAAGCTCTGTTAAGAATTTATTTGGGAATACGTAAGTTTTTTCACTGTTGAAAATTAGTAAGAAAAGACCCGATTGGCCAGTAAGCATCTAAAAGCAGTAATGAATAAAATTTTTAATAATTTCTCTCCAAAGCTAAAAATTTTATGAGAATCGAAAAGCCATCATGTGCCAAAGAAAGAAATTAAAAGTTTATAATTATTTACATATAAAGATATGCATTTTTATTTCTAGATCGAAGAAAAATTTGTTAAATGTGAGAAAGAGACCAGATTGTTATTGTTTATTGCCTATTTTTGTTTCACTTCGCAAATTTTCTTGAAAACTTAGAACGTTTTCATAATTCTTTTTTGTTTAAATTAAAGTAAGTTATTTAATGCTTAATAAACTTATTAGAACTATTTTAAATAAATGTTATCCTGAAAATTTAGTATTTAGCTATCAATATATTTGAATAACAAAGTCTAACCATCCAAAATGTCTTACAGGCATCAAACTTTAGACCTCGCATAGAAAATAAATATAAAGTCGATACTTTTTTCCTTTTGCGATATTATTGTTGTTGTTTGTGTATGCTTCGATATGTATCTAGTAAGCGAAATAAAAAATTTATTTAATATATTTTTTATTTTGTTGATACTTTTTTTTAAGAAAAAAGAAAAGAAATTCTCACCCGTCATCTATTTTTATATCGAACATTCAGTTCACACGCAGTTTGAGTTTGAGACAGCTGAAGTAAGATATTTGATCATAACAAATATACACGTATATATGTATATCTTTGTAAACTTGCTTTCTAGGCGGTGTATTTTGAACATAATTTTTTATCTTCGGCTTCTTAAGCATTAAAATGGACTGTCGACAGTACATGAATTAGAACCATGATCTTGCAACTAAACAACAGCTAAATTTTAATTTTTAGACTAACTAAATTTTATTTGAACACAATTTTTGGTTTAGCGTAAAATAATGTGCAACGCAAAAACTTCAAGATTTTGCTAACTTACGCCAAGTATACAACCGGTCTAAAACCGCTACCAGTTAAAAATTATTAATTACTTAATCTATTATATGGCTGAAAATATGCATCCAATTATCCACTTCTGAATATGACTCAATAGAAACCGAGAGCTAAAAGCGATGAACATTGGTATCATAGTTAGTTCTATTTGAGTTTGAATTCCGGGTGGTTGCATGGCAGTTTTCGTGGTTTTCCGTATGCGTAACGTGGATATGAAGTAGTTTCTCAAGTCCGCCACGAAAGCATCGCTCTGCATACAAGATAACCCTCAAGTTGCTTTGCCTTGATCAATTAATTTAACACCCGGAATAAATTGTCAGAGTACGACCATCACTCATGCAAAATAAACTTACGAAACTTGAGCATTTTAGGCTCATTTTTCCATAATTCATTTTTACGTATATTCTTGAAATGGACTAGTTATGATGTCATAATCCAAGAAGGAATAAAAAATTTAACTGTTACCAAATTGGAATAAATTTAATAATCTTAAATTTGACAAATAGGCAAAATTGAGTCTTTTTTGGGGGGTGGGGGGTTTTTGTTGTTGTTACCGTAGAAAAATTCAACGTATTTCTAGATAATCCGTCTCTTCAAAATTTCTGTTTAGTCTTTGCTAATATTGATAGATAGCAAAGAGAAAAAGAATTCTAAGGTTTCTATTTCTAAGACAAGAGGCTTGTATTAGTTTCTTGCGAAATCGACTGAAGTCAACCTATTTTAAATATATAGTTGAACCTTGGATCACGAAAAAATTGTCCAGATGAACAATATCTTAGACGAAGAACGATATCTCGAGATACGAACAAGTAAACCAGAGCGAATTGTCCTCCGAAAGGCAGTGGAGAAAATGGCTTCAAAAAGCAGAGGGAGATGAGTTTATTCACAGTTATTCGATATGCGAAATTTGCTCTCTCGCCGTTTTCCTACATTAATTATAATTTTCGTTTTCATTCGAATGTGGGTCAATCCCCGCTCCCCCAGATAAAGCCATCCTAAACACCATACCCGTCCTAAAGACCCCCCCGGGGGTCGACGTAGAGAATTCTGCGAAGCTACTGGCTAGGATCTGTACCTAGGCAGTCTCGGCCACGGGGGTATAAAATTTATGAACTTGGTGGTTCTGAAGGCTCTGGGAAAGGTCACTTATTGGCCGGCCTCGGAGTCTGGCACGTCCTAGCGCGGCGTGGTGCTAGTAACCCGTGGGGATTTCCCCCGGGGTCGCTGGGTAATGTCCCGCTGCGACGGGCTCGCCCGAGCGACTGGCAGGAGCAATTGACGACCGGTGCTGCCTGGTGACGTATCCAGGTGGTGCGCGGCTCTGCTGGAGGGTAATAGTGGAGGTTGAACCTCCACGACGTGCCCGAAGGCAGAGTCGACCTGTAGTGAGCTAGTTCTCGGAACAGGGAAGCCCAAACCTATAGTTACCCGTCCTAAAGTTGCCTTGTAACATATAAAATATGTACTAAAGAAATTATTTCTTAATTTTTTCATTGATAGAATCATTTAAATTAGTTTCACATCAAATTATTGCACCCTGATTATATGATATCTTTCTCGCAGAAAATCCTAAATATATCCAGCAGAAAATATCAGTGTATCTTAATTGTGAAGTGTAAAATTCCTTCAAAAATGGTCGGTAAATACTCGGTAGTTTTTTATTATATGTAAGACTTTTTCGTATTTGGGCGAATATGATGCACTCATCATAATTAATTACACTTCTGTAATGAACGCTATTTTCACACTTAAATCATGTGTAGTATATCATCATGTTTTGGGGAAATTTTATTTCTTCGTATTAGGTAAAAGGATAGCTGCAAGACCTGTATGAGGAACCCAAATAATTTATCCAAATGCACTTCTGGAGTGATACAATAATGCCGAGGGAAGCATAAAAAATCGGATGCCTGGTAACTTTTAATGGCTGTATAAGTTTGCGGGCATCCCAGACATCCCACAAAATTCTCCGACAGATCCAAGACAGCCTTTAGTATCCGAATCCATCCAATTCCATTGGGACTACGGCAGAGTAAGTCCAAAAAATTCGCACGGTTCCGAAATGGCTGTATCCACTTAACCGGGGGCAGACATAAAAGCTGCGCCCCACGTGCGCCCCTAGTAATAAATTTGCCAGGGCCAATGGAAGGACTCGACCTCAAGGCTCCTGTGGCGATTTACGACTTCTGATATGGTCCCATTCGACGGGTCTTCGAAGTCATTCGGCAAACGCATTATGTACCGAGTGCTTTGGATTCGATTGAGTTTGCTCTGTACTTTAGTTGATTCGAGCAAGGGCGCGAGGATTCCTTTTTTTTCCTCTCTTCTTCTATCCATCGTTTAGTATGAGAAGAGGGTATTTTTAATGGGTTTGGCGTACGAGTTGTTTCTGGTTTTCAGAAGCAGGTTTTATTTACTTTTTTCTTCATTCTTCGTAAGGTTCCTGGGCATCTGACGCAACAATTAAATAGAGCATTTTTCTTGTGGGGAGGGGAATATTTGTGGTAAGCCCGTACCTTTCACAGAAATGAGAAAAAATACTTCTTTCCCGTGTTTAAATTCGTAAAATGTTAAATTTATAACAAGGTTTCGTATTTTTGTACTCCAAAGTGCCACTTGCAAAAATATGAAGCTTCGTTGCAGATACCTTCAGCTACTGTACTGGATCTGCAATTTTTGAAATGCTTATATAATTTATAATATGTTTAAAGTTATTTTCTCATTTGTTATAATAGTTGTATCTCAATCTTTAATATGTTGTTGTTGTGGCTTTTTTCTCTTGTATTATCTATTTAGAACAAATCCACGAAATTTTATTGGCAAGGAACCCAAGATTGCATTGTTTTTGGCATGAGACTTGAGCACCGTATAGGTGACAGTGCGATTTTCCCTAGATCCTCTCCCTCCGCGATTTTTACGTACATCACCTTGGGGAAGGGTCCAAGGTTCTTCCACTCCTTATCCTCCATCACCAAACCACTCCAGAAGACTTTCGGTTCACCGTGTATTTTGAGTGACTTCATGCCACACATATTCATTCATAAACATCCAAGTTTTCTCTGGGATTTGAACCCTAACCCATCAAACGATACAGCAGTCAGAAGCACTAACCACTATACCAATAATCGAGAAAGCATCTTCGCAACTTTAATATGCTCTGTGTTATAAACCAGTGCATAAATTCCGAAAAATCTTTTATTGTAGTTTAAGACAGAAGAACCGACAAATTTCTCGGTATTCCCCCATGAGTACCTAGAAATACTTCTATAAGAACTTCTTCCCATGAGTACCGAGAAATACTTCTATAAACCGAATTGAATATATGAATTCCGAAAATAGTTGTATTATTCATCCTAATGAATGAATGGATCAGAGGAATATTAACACTTTTGTAGTGTCATAAAATATCTTACATGAGAGTTATCCAATATTTATTGGTAAATAACTTTGATTTTCAGACAGCTTTGCTGCATACAAATCTTCTAACCGTTGTTTTTCTTCATTTGATGACTTGCTTGAATGACTTGCATCGATGACTTGCTTGAATGATTCGAAAATCTACCCACAAATAAGAAGCTAGTTTCTAGTCTCAATTCAACTCCAGTGCAGCTACCTATTTAGATATTTCACTAGACCCCCGGGGAATGTCGAATATTTTATTTCAGTTACTTCTCCCCCCTCCCGCGTGCCTCACATCCATTCTGGCTATGCGCTGAAGGGGACCTCCAAAAAACGATTGATAGATAAGCATCCCTAAATCCTGTACGACAGCGGGAAACTGTCACCGCATACAAATGTCAAAACTTCAACAGTAGAAACAGACTTAATACCCTGGTTGTAGATCGAGGGGGAAGGAATGGAGACGAGAGGGGAAGGCAACAACAAACAAAAAGTGTGGAAGGTTAACTTGTAGCAAAACGAAGCGAAACAAAACAGCAAGAAAAAATGGACCGTACCAGGCAATGAGACGTGCCAGTATGCTGCGTTAGATTATAGAAGCCGGCGTGTTTTAAAATGTCCTTATCTGGAGCAGAGGTCGTGAACCTTTTTGTACTGGGATTTTTTTTTTTTTTTTTTTTTTTTTTTTTTTTTCCCGAAGAGGATTACTTAGAGGCGTCGTCTTCCATCTTGTTTTGAAGTTCGACTTTTAAATCGGGGGTCAATCACATAGACTGAGGTTAATGCCTGGTTTTGTTGATGACCAAAAATCGGGCATTTAAGAGCATTGGTTATTTATATGCGTATTCATCAACTGCGAGATACAGTGTACTCTCGATTATCCGGACTATTACCGATAAGCAGGTTAGGGATAACTGAAAAATTTGAATAATCCAAACTATCAGTTTTCATGCATTTTTATGTGTTTATTATTTAAAAAAATTATTTTATTAATTTTTGAGAACTTTATATCGAATTTCACAGCTTATATTTCAAGTGCTGTTTTATCGTTGTATTCCAGTCCCCTTTGGACCAAGGACCAAGGCGTTTTGGTTATGGAATACCTTTGCGCATTAATTGCAATTACCTCTACATCATAATTAACAAAATGAAACAAATGAGAGTAAGCATTAGCTAAAGAGAAAGGAAAAACAAACGATTAATAGATGGGACGTTATGGGCTTAACCCTTTGACCACGAATTTCAAAAAAAAAAAAAAATTGCCCCGTTTTCGATCCAAATGATCAAAATATACCATAAATAAGGTAAATTTAGCATTTGGGATTTTTTTGACTAACGATTTTTCAAGCCAAAGGCTGGGACACATATGTTCCAGTCGTAGTTGGCCCACCAGCGGCCGAGCGGTAAAGTCGCTGAACACTGGTAGTTCGGTCCGAGGTTCGAATCCCGCGAACGGGCTGGCTGCATGGGCGTTTTCGTGGTTTTCCCCATGTGTAACGTGTATACGAGCCAGTTTCACTTAGAAAGTCCTCCACGAAGGCATCCCTCCCCTTAGACAGATAGCCCTCGTGTGCTTTGCTATAATTAAATACACCACCATCCAGTCGTAGTTAATAGTGGGATACGTATGTCCCAAAGGTAGCGATCGACTTACTATAGGCACACCTATTATTCTGGAAAACGTAATTATATGAAATAGATTTTACATCGTATGTTACAGGGTAAAGCATTCTTTGCATAACCTAACATTACACATTGGGGAACTCATATTTGTTCTTTTTTCTGTGTTCATTTGTACACAACGACCACAGCAGGGTCTTGATTTTCCAGCTGTTGGAAAATGATCCCCAGCATTCAGGAGATTCTAAGTACTTTTTAACCCAGCAGTAACTTTTAAACTTTTAGTAGGACATATATGTCTCTGTAAGTAGCCAAAGGGTTAAGAAGGAAGCTCGACTAGAAGTCCCTTATGGATATTATAACTTTTGTAAAATTAATAGTGATAAGCGGAATTCAAACTCGGTACCTTTAGATCCCGAGCCTAACACGCTAACCGCTATTAATGTAATTGTCAGTATCTTCGGCGCCTGTATTTTCAGTATCACTCCCTACCTCTTTTGATGTTGTGGCGTTTAAAACGACATCCCGCATCACTCAAGCCTTAAGAGCCCAGCCCGCAGTTGAATTGCCATCGAAACACTGCTTGATGTTTTCTCGATGGGCATTTTGAATTTTTTGGCATACAGCTTCAGTTATTGTCTCGACCTTTTCATAATTAGATTAATCTGCACACGCAGAATAAATTGTACTAGGTAATCATTGAAACTAAACCTAAAGGCGCAATTTAGCGGGTTTTAGAGCATGCTAGATCTTTCGCGTGATTTCGTTTTTACAAACACTGGCTCATGGCGTTGAATGTGGGCGCGTGGCAACCGCCACGCATGGATAATCTGCAAACTGGATAGTTCGCACTCAGATAATCGAGAATATACTGTAATTCGCTTTACTCGAAAAGAAGTAGATACGAGAAACTGCATAAATTCTTAACGTAAATTAAAACAACAAGAAATTATTTAACAAATATCATTATCTTGAAAGAGTCTCAAAAACATAATCGAACATTTTCACGCTCCTAGAAAAATGTCAAAAATTTTTAATGCGTTAAGCTAATGTTATATAAAGGGATTTCTTTGTCGTACAAGTTTACTGACCTTCTTTTTTACTGTTAAGTATTTTTTCCTAAAGTAAAATATTGAGTTTTAGAACTGCTATCTAATTTTTAAACTGCTAAAATTAACTACAATAGTGCTCGGACATTACTGACACCGCAAATAAAGTAATTTGCAGTAAAGATAATATATAAGTTTATGATATTATTTTGCAACGAAGTAATAAGCGGTATTTAAGAAGTATTTCTTTGAATTTTTCAACAAGTTTCCTTAGAATCTGTGGTACTTCTAGGGTATTTAAATCATAATTATTTCAAGGGAGCATTGGCGGCAAGAGTTTCGCAAACTGATCCTTAATTTGTGCTCAGAAGAAGAAACATCTGTCAGAAAGACTGCTAAAATGGTTAATATAAAGCAATTAATAGTTTCTAATGAATGAATTTATTGACATAATTTGAAAGGAAATAAATTTGGAAGACCATGAAAGTTGTACTATGAAATACAACGTGATATTGTGATGAAATATATTGAAACAATCAAATGTTAAGTGCTCCCAAACTAGGTAACAGAACGTCATTAATTATACAGAGTTTATGTTAATACAGTGGTTATGAAAACAGTAACCTTATAGAATTTTTTTGATATCAGGACGCCACTTGTAGAAGTAAGGAGAAATAAAGAGGGAATAGAAGTAAGGAGGGATAAAATGCGTTATAAACTGATCTGCTGATCAGAATGGACAGATGACAAGAAAAAAATCTCTTATTTAGTGAGAGGATAACACGCTTCAACTTACTTTCACAAAAAATATAAGAAAGTAGAATTCGAATTTCTTTCTTTTCCCCAACAGAAGTCAAGCCGATCCACTGGGGCGTTAGTATATCGGCTGAAAAGCCCCACTATTGTAATTATCTGTAACACAATGTCTAGGATGTATATACTTAAAACAGAGTCTTTGCCAAATACGCAACGCTTAGTATGATTGCCGTTAGTGTTATCATTCATTGTAATCGAATTGCCGAATTCCCACTTGTACGAAAACATTGAAAATACATCACTTAGTATGATCAACAAGTCTGTTGATGTTATCAAAATATTATAGAATGGAATTTTTATACTGAAGTAATCTTTCTGAATGAAAGATAAAATCGTCAATAAGATTGAAAAAGAACAAAGATTTCGCCAAATGACAGAGCTAAGTCGCCAAGTAGCGGGTTAAATTACTAAATATCTTGACTTTTATTTAAAGCAATATTAAGGTTTTGTAACCGCGTCTCAGAAAAGGGAAAAAAAAAAAAAACTATTTTGCCAACCTCTTAATAAATGATAAACTAAAAGATGAAGAACTGAAAAGTCTGCAACTAACAAGAATTTTGAGGAATTAACCCTCTGACTGCTCAATTTTTGGACCAAAATCGCTTCCAAAATTACTTTTGTGTTTCATATTTTAAATCTACATATATTGGAGAATTGAAAAATGTACTTTTTTTCCCTAGAAAAAAATTTTTATATAGATTTTTATCATGAGAAACTAGTCGAATTACAGTTAATTTCTATTTATTGCATAATATAAAAAAGTAAAGTTTAAGAAAATATAAAGCGCTGAGTGAAAAATACCTTAGAAATGCAGTTTAGTATGATAGAGTTCAAAACAGGGTTCAAGGCAAAGTCCAACTTCATAGTCTTTGCACCAGATTCAATAAATTTAATTAATAATCAATTTAATTATTAATCTAATCAATAAATGTAATTAATAATTCAATAATTTAATTAAATAATCAAGATAATCGTTGAACGTTTTCTAGCAGCCTTTTCTGTAAGAAAAAAGCGGCACTATCAACAATATGTTGGCCAAAACGTAAACTAAACGCCTAATACTGTATATAATTTATTTCAATGGTTAAACAGGGAAAAAACGGGATGGGGTCCTCAATAAAGGAAGAAAAACATATGTCCGCGGAAATCGCGGGATGAGCAAATTTTTCTATACTTGAAATGCCCGTGGAAATCGCGGGATAATCAGCCAGAGGGTTAAATGCTTCGATACACACATTCTTTTATATATGCAAACGCGAACATGAATCCCATAAAATTTCTGTTCGAGAAATTGCCTCAAAACAATATCTATGAACTGGTTGCTATCAAGGGTGCTTTGACTATTTTTTGCTCCATGACAGTTCAGAACTCCAGTGGCATGATAATTTTCTCTAATTCTAAATCTTTCCTCCAGGCGATCCAGAGGGTCAGCTATGAACGTGCCCAAGGCATTATTTTGCTCGTCCCAAATGCCTGCACCCTGCAATGGATTCCTGCTCACGTCGATATTTCTGACAATGAGCAAGCCGACTACCTCGCCAAAGAAACCCGAAATGGTACTCAGTTTTCCAATAGTTTAAACCTTGCTAATGCAGATGCAATAGCCAGCCGAAGACTGATCTCCCCAAAAGTTAAGAAAAATTCTATTCCCGAGCTGAATCGCAACCGAATTATTTCATCTTCCATAGAAGTTATAATTGAGGCTCTCACTGTCTTGATACACAGCTTCACCAATGTACATCTATCACTGTTCCTCCATACTAGCCAGACTATTCAGAATTAACTTTTTTTTCCGTCAACGTCATTAGTTTTTTTTTTTCCCTCATTTTGCATAACAAATTTATTTTAAGTTTGATTTCCTGTTCTAAATTTCTGAACTTCCCCTCACATTCTCTCGCCAGGATTGTAAATTTAAAGTTAAGTGTAGTGCTATTTAAACGTGTAAATATCTCAGTTTTTTCAGAGCATGTTTCGCTAGCCAAGCGTTTCGTTGTTATTTCGCGGTCACGCTAAAAAGCCTCTTGGCCTTATCAGATTAGTATCACGCCGGTTAGATTTTTGTGAGTCCACCCCTTCGGCGTAAATTTAAGTGCGTTCTTGCACTATTTATTTCAGGTTTGATTTGTATTATATTCTGCGTTTTAATTCCACCGCAAGTGGATGGTGTTTTTGTAACGCACGAAGTCCGTGCCTTTCTGTTAAATTAGTTTGAATTAATTAAAGGGTTATATTTCACCCTTTCTTCTGTGCTGGTAATTTATCCACACCTGTGCGAGAATTCGCCAGGTTCATTGTAGGATCTAATTTACTTTATGTGGAATAATAGAGATAGGTCTTACAGTTTTAGATACAGTTTTCTTCTGTTTTGGACAAAACAACAAAAAATGCTTCGATGGATACTGATAAAAAAACCTCAAGCTGCAGATTTAGTGGCAGAATAAAATATCTGCCTGTAACTTTCTTAAAAATTTACAAGAATATCACGTCATAAACTTTCTGAAAAAGATGAGAACGAGATCGGTGAATTTTCTCCAGCTCACTGAGCGGCTCGGGTTTTTGGATTTGTCATGAACACCTATATCTAAAGAGTCCTTATTAGGTAAATTTGTATATTTACCTATTTTAGTCTCTATTTTCATAAACTTACATTCATTAAGATGACATTTATATTATTAATGAAAGTAAGAAGGCAAAATATCTTAAATTATAAGCTAGTATATATCAAGTAACAAAATATCTCATGACCAGATAAAGCCGGCCATGACGCTCAGAGAGCTAGATGCTGAAATGAGAAATGTCCTTTGAGTACAGCATCGGTGAAGTAATTTCTGAAAACAATACGAACAGTTCAAAAAATGAACTTTCAAGTAAGAATTCCAGACAATCAACTATTAGTGCTTTCTTTTCTAATAAAAAATGCTGTGTTGCATGTTTCTAGTTGTAATTATATTAAATTAATTCAATTCGGATGACAAAAGCTACGAGAAAAATATCATTTCAAATTTCTATATTTTAAAGTTGATTTTTCTCATCTCTTAATATCCTCATTCGGTTAATGTTATTAAAATAGTAATGTGCAAATGAGATCACATTAAGCAGCGCCTGCTGTACTCCAACTATCGGATGTCGAGTAGGTAATGAACGAGATTATAACAAATTTTTAATAATGGTCGAAAAGAGAAGATGACCAAATACAAAAGAAGTAAATAAATAAATCAATGTATAATGAATAAAAAATAGATAAAATAAAAGACAAACAATTCAATTACTTAAAATAAACAAATGTGTTCCTATCGCAATATAGTTGCATAAATACGTAATGATGAGGTTGTGTCATGCAGATAAAAATTAAGAAAGATGCTACTAAAACACAGAGGAACTCAATGAACAAGGCTAAGCAGTGATTTCTTAATAAACATGATAGATAATACACAATAAAGACACTATATTTACAAAGACACAAACAACTATAGGTAGAAGCTAGACCATCATCTCTAGAGTACGTCAGCCGATTGAGGTATTGAGGAATAGCTACCGCTTAAGCTTCCACCCCAATTTTGAGAGAAACACTCTGGAGATAGTTCGAGAGTCTCACATTTCTCTTTCCTTACTCATCCTCTTGAGAGGATTTTCGGCTCGCCGCATGTTTCGAGTGCCCCCCTTGCCGTACAGACACTATACACTTACAAATATCAACGACTATCTTCGGGATTTGAACTCAGGCCTGTCGGTATAGCAGGCCACTAACCACTATAAAAGCAGATGATTTAAATATGAATCTTATTAAATTATAATAAACTCAGAAGGGGAAATTTTATGAGCGTATATGTACAACTTAGTTCGATTACACAACAGGGAAAGTTACTCTAAAATGACGAAATAGAATTGCAGCAGTAAAAATCTCACGAAGGATATTCAATGAATGACATATTCTAATACTTTATAAGGTATTTCTCTTCTTAGCATGGCTTCGTAGTGTAGTGGTCACCACGCTCGACGCGAATTCGAGATGTCCGCGGTTCAGGTACCGGCGAGGACATTGCTTATTTTTAATGTCTCCTATCTCCGAAAAATCCTAATGACTCTACAGTAACGTCCGAACTAAAAGGTGGTGAATGATGATTCTTCACTACCAGGATTTGACGATTGGGTCCCCTAAAACTCCAGTCGCCCTTTAAAAGGGGTAGTATATAAGGTATTTCTCCCGCCATCTTAGAATGCCTTCGGGGTGTAGTGGTCAACACGCTCGACCCGAATTCGAGAGGTCTGTGGTTCGAGTTCCGGAGAGGGTATTGCTCATTTTTCATATCTCCTGCTTCCAAATAACCTAATGTCTCTACAACTTAAATGATTGCTCAAATTACTTAAATTAATAATCTCATGATGAATATTTGACAATTACATAATGACATATTATATAAATACTTAGATGATTGCTTAAATTATTTGATGTCAAAAACCCGTGCACCCGTCTTTGGCCCTTAAGCATAGCAAAATATTCTAAACTTTAAAAATATGCCATATCGTTGAAAATAATGCAGTAATTGTTTGTTGAAAATGTCGCTTTTCAGGCTGACAGGTAATAGTAGTAGTAGTAGTAATAGTAACGGAGGATTTGGGCACCATTCCCTCCACCGTTAAGGTTAACCGGTAATAAATAAATACATGTACTACGAATGTAAAATACTGAAGTACAAAATAAAATAATTTTATATAATACAGGTATTTAAGTGTAAAAACATCTGTGGCAGTTAAAAATACCTCAGGCCATTGTTGAAAATAGTGCATTATCGTTTTTAATGAAATATGCATATATAAAGTAATAGAAAAACATGTACTTATATGTTTTTGTTGAGTGTCTAATAACGTTTAAGCATGTAAGTGCCAGAATTTAAAAAAAATCGAAATCATAATTTAGATTTCAATGAAAAAATTGGAAAAATGGAAAGTTAAGGGCGGGAATAAAAAGAAAATTCAAGAAAACGAAAACCCTATAAATAGCTAAATCAATTTATAGCCAGATTAATTAATCATGGAGATTAAAAAGAAAAGTAAAAAATTTGGGAAAAAAAAGAATTAGTTCCAATAATAAGTAATGTTTTTAAGATTTCGAAGATCAGGGTAAAGGTAATAAATGAACCTTTGGATTGACCAAAATAAGGTCTCAAAGGAAAATTACGAGTATAAGATTCCAGTACCATTAATTGATGATAATTAACAATAACGACATTCATAGGTAAAACCGTAGAAGCCACTGCTATCCAAATATCGAGTAAAATCCAAAATAGAACCAATTCTAAAACCTGTATGTATGGATTAAGGAATAAAATTTCTAAGATGATGCGGTAATGCACAAATAAATCAAATAATAAATAAGTAAAAATTTTAAGTCGAAGTAATTAATACCAGAGATGGAAATGAAAAACAGATATTAAAATTTTATTAGAATTCCATTTTGAAGTTGAATTTTGGCTACTTATGAAGATCATGTGTTGAAATTTATTTTTGTTCAATTCCTTTTTCAACTGAAATTAACTTGCTTGTGTGCTATTAATGTACGCGAACATACTACTAAGAATTCGAACGTATTGCTCTTAAGCTATGTTCTTTAAGCTTTGAAGCATGACTACTGTAGCAATTAAACTCTGCAGCTTCGAAAGTATGCAGCCCATCACGGTTCTACATCTACACCCTTTGAACTTCAAACTCATCAGGGAGGGACGTTCGATTACTGGAACCTTCGGGTTGATGCCAGATGCAATCTAAAAGCGTGCATTCTGCCGCATTTTTCAACTCAGGTTCACAGGCTGAACGATTTATCGGAGTTCTACTGGGAATGATTCTATCTGCCCCCAACTTAAACCATTCTTGTTGCGTTTTGATGTGGCGTATCCTCTTCGTTCATTTCACCTCCCCTAATCCTGCTGTGGGTGGAGTTTAAATATTTACATAGCCACCCACGCTCCCGAACCAACAGGTGAGTGCTTGTCACGTCCTGAATTATTTAAGAGATAAGACCCGTTTAATGACCAGTTTGCCGTCTTGAGCTTGCTGGTGGGTTTAATTGAAGGGCAGCCGGGAGTGATGCTCTTCAATGGACAGATTCAATTACGTTCGACCCGGAGTTGCTTTGAAAAATAATAACCTGGACCTGATTGCTGCATTAAAATGATATACAAGCTCCAAAGGGCGTTCTATGCCGGCATAAGAATGATGCAGGACACATCTTGTTGGATATTTTTATGGAAAATAACGCCAAGTTCACGTAATTAGCAAAATGAATAATGGAGAATGAAAGGATAGACGTGCCTAAATTAGAAGGTACAATATTTGCTTTTGTGTAATCTGACAGACTACCGCGACAGCATTTATCATCAATGGTTATGAGACACAGCGTGTGTGGCTGCTTGGAATTGAGCTTCATCTTCTTTAGTGGTTATGAACAAAATTAAAAAAAAAAAAAAAACTCCTGCAGGAGGGTAGTAAAAATAAATTTATATCTTTTTCATTTACGGCGAAATTGAGCAATCAAAAGTTAATATTTTGATTGCCTACTTACCAAACACTATACTATGAAGCAGAAACTGTTACGCAGTTTTTTTGTTTATCAATGATGACATCTAGCTTACAGATACAAGGAAATTTCATTTAACGCAATAATCATTAGTGCGACTAAATGAAATGATACATTTTCCGCTTCACGTAGTCCTTAATTTGTTAACATTATTTTTAACGTTGCATAACATATTTTATCGAAAATTTGCAGCGATAAATCAGTTTTAAATTATTAATACGGTAGTATGATTAAAACGGATTATCATATTTCCTCGCGTACTTTTCCGCCTAGCTCTAGGTACCAATTCTTTTTTTTAAAATATCCACATAACTTTCACTTTGCTTTATTGTATATAGTTTTCTAGTCTGATGGCTAGTTCATTAGCAAATTGCATTCCCTTAATTATTTTTTGTCCAAAGGGGCTTTGTCCCTGAAGGACTATTGTTTTCGTTTTGGCATTTTGCGTCGAATCACTTTAAACGGCGTATCACTTTTAAAGTTGTTGCCACCAAATGTTAGAGCCCTGCATTATATTTAAAGAAATTAAATAATGAAGAATCTGCATAAATGTATGTATGTTTCTCATATTGTGATAAAACAACGGTATCTAGAGCCAACCAATTTTGAATGACGTAATCCTACTGCGAATATGGGTATCTGAAAGCCCAATTTTGAAATTTGGAATTTGTTTTATTATCGATTTCATATTTTATAAAATTTTTAACGAATTTTTGATTAACAAACTCAACCATTTAAAAGCGAACAATGGCAACACTTTACGGGGGGAAAAGCAAACCTTTTTATCTGCAGCGCGCGGAGCTGTGTCTGAAATGCATCGCGGAACTGTGTATCGGGATGTGTGTATAGCGCGCGGAACTGTGTATCAGAATCGCTGGCGAGAGGAAGATAAAGTATTTTATTTCCGACTGCGGCAATATATTGCTTTCATAGAGCTGAGTTGGTTAATTAAAAGGTCTTACATTTTCCGACTGGAAACAGTCTCTTTCGCTGGATATAAAAATATTTTATTTGGAACAATTTTGCCACTGCTTGCTTTCAAATCGTTGAGTTTGTTAATCAAAAGTTCATTAAATTTTACAAAATATAAAATAAATAATAAAACAAATTCCAAATACAAATTCGGATTTCAGGTGCCCAAGTTAGGGGTGGAAGACTGCATTATTCAAAATTGGAAGGCTTTAGGTACCGTCGTTTTTTTCACGGTGCGAGGAACATATCTACATACCTCCAGATTCTCCATTATTTAGTTCCTTTAAAAATAATACAGGACGGTATTGGGTCTTATATTATCGAAGACATATGTAAAGTACTTTTTTAATTGTTTTGAAGTGTTAGTCGAGGGTTTGTTGTAGTTGGATAACATTTCTTCAAATATTGCATGAGTAGTTAATTTTGTAAGGAGGATTCTGGGTAATAATTAATTATGAACAGGGCGATAATATTTGGTGGCAAGTGATATGCCGTTTGAGTAAATGAAATTAAATTTTAGTAAATGAAAGCGCATATTTCGAGAATAATAGCTGCTTTGGCCTAATAAGTTGCTGAAAAAAATAAGAGACTGAAGAAGAAATCATACAGTTTGTGATTAATGCGCCTACTTCGCCTACATTTTAACTATTAAATAAATATTTGAATTACATTCCTTAGAGTTTTTAATAACAAAATCATCAAATTTTTGTTGACGAACCCAACCTTCAGAAAGAATTATAGCGAATTCTTAATACATATCAATTAAAATGAGAACTTAAATGTATAATATTGCCCTTCAAATATTGCTAAACAAGCGAATATAAGAACAGTATTAAGTCTTAGATTTACAATAGTATGTATTAAATTATGCGTTTTACCTCATAAGAAATTCTTAAACTACAAGTAATTCCAAAGTCTCCGAAGTTACGGTGTTTAATTACATTTAGGGCGGACATATTTTCTTCTAATTTTGCCCAATAAGCAATTCTATTTACAAGGCATTATTGGTGGAAGAATTTCTGTATATGTAGTACCTCGTCAGTCACAATTAGGCGCAGCAGTTTTTTAACAAACAATTAAACTTGACGTCGTAGCCATTTTAATTTAGAATTCACGCTTCGACTAATCGTCTGCGCCCGAAATGTTAAGGAATGCCAATTGATAAGAAGACATCCGCAATTAGTTTCAAACGCCTTCCAGGTAAAGCATTTTAAAGCGTGAAGGAAAAAAAAAGTATTTCGAATAATACGCGATATTTATTAGCTCGTTTAAAAACCGAAATAAGCCGTAGGGATAATTAATTTGTTGAAAATTTCGTGTCAAATGCATCTGACATTATTCGGATTCTTTTTAGTTTGGAAACTTGTTTTCCAGGTGATAACGCTATGTAAAAACCAACAGGAGAATTGAAATCGTACTTAATAGAATCTTAATTAATGGCGCCATTTGTCATTGATTACTAGATGCTCATTAAAAGTGGAATTATAATAGGAAGAGGCAGTTTTATGAAACAGGGAGAATTAGCGAGTAATAAGTAATTAAGCGGTGTGCAATTCTCTTCGTCTCTTTTTCTTTCATTGTTAAGAACTTCTAGGAATTGATGTTAACATTGGAAAATTGATTCTGTAAAGAATTTACTGAGTCGAATCGTAATTGTTGCGTTCTAAACTGGTATTTGTAATCGAAAGTTTTGAATTATCTTTCTAGAATATAAAATTTTATTCACCATTTTGCAGTACCACTTTTCGATTACCGATGCAAATGCTATAATTGTTATAAAATAATTAAACTACTCATAAAGATATTAATGCAAACGAAGTTATGTTTCATTTCTCTGCATTTTAATTCATAAACTAATTCTCTATTATTAACAAATTGTAACAATCTTTTCTCATCCCTTATAAAATGAAAAATTCATACTATATTCTTCTTATTTTTGAGTTTTAAATGTTGTTTGCGCTCTTTTCCGTTCTGTTAAAATTCATATGTCACTAAAAATGATTAAATTGTTGCCATTCACGCATATGAAATATTTCATTTTTCTTGAAAAATGTAATAATATGTTTCTTATCAGCGTAAAGAAAAGAGTAGTTAAAGATAATGTGGATTTTTAGTCTTTGTCCCTGAGGGACTATTGTTTTTGTTTTGCGATTTTACGTCGAATCACTCTGAACGTCCGTTTCACTTTTCAAATTGTTGCCACCAAATATTATCGCCCTGTATTACATTTGAAGAAATTAAATAATGAAGAATTTACATAAATGTATGTATGTTTCTCGCATTGTGATAAAACAATGGTACCTATAGCCGTCCAATTTTGAATGACGTAATCCTACTGCGAATATGGGCATCTGGAAGCCCAAATGTGAAATTTGGAATTTGTTTTATTATCGATTTCACATTTGTAAGACTTATAGAATTTTTGATTAGCAAACTCAAGGATTTCAAAGCGAACAATGGCAATGTTGTAAAAAAAAAAAAAAAAAAAAAAAAAAATTATCTCCAGCGCGTGAGATTGTTATCGGAAATTCTAAAGATATGCTGAATTTAAAATTATCTTGAAATATTGCTCTCGAACTAAATTTTATGGCTTAAGTGCGAAGAGTAAATAAATAATAACAATTTAATAAATGAAGGTAACACACAAAATGATTGAAAAAGGTCTCTTTCTACGTAATTTAAAATCTGAAACCTTTTCAGATTTTTTTCCCCTTTTTTTTAACATTTAATCGTTTTTCGATTTTACTTTTACATATAAGAACTAACACTGGAGTATTTTAATATCAAATACGTTTTACTACTGATTTATAAATACGACGGCTATTTAAAAAATTTTAATAAATGAAAAAAGTAAGGACGAGAAAAAAAAAAAAAAACTGAAAGGATTCAGATTTTAACGTCGCACCGTTAAGGTAAAGGTTTTTTATGCTTACGCTGAGCATCGCAGATTACCAGTGAGTTCTAGCTCCTGCTAACACGTTCTTTTTGTCTTTATTCTTTATTATTTTAGCGTTATTATGTAAACATCGTTTTCTTCGCATTTATGACACATGAAGTTCAACAGCAAAATCACAATATTAGTATTTAAAATAGCATATCTTTAGAATTCCCGATGGAGTGTTAGGTTTACTACACATTTTATATATATATATATCACTCTGAACGTCCGTTTCACTTTTCAAATTGTTGCCACCAAATATTATCGCCCTGTATTACATTTGAAGAAATTAAATAATGAAGAATTTACATAAATGTATGTATGGATATATATATATATATCCGCTATATTATTTCTTTGAAAACTAGCCACTCGAGCGACCAACCGCCTAAAAGAATTATCATTATAAAAAGTGTATTACAGAGTTTGATGGGCTTTAGGAGTATAAACTAGATCAAACCATAACAGACGTAGAGGGAATTATCGCTGGGTCTGAAGTAACTACAGACTTGAAAACCTTGGAAAAGTTTGAAACAATCTTTTTATTAAAACATAACTTGAAATATAAATACACTTCTCGTGCTAATAAGAATCAGCCACCACTTATGTCGATGCAACTAAAATAACAGTCATTAAGTTTAAATTGAATTTGGCCCAAAACTCTAGGCGAAGTAATAATTTAAATTCTGGCAACAAATAAACGCAAAGCCGAACAATTACAAACTTAATCGAGATGGCAGAAGTAAAGCAACGTGGCCTCGAGATGCAAAAACACGAATCCAAAAACTTCAGCTTAAATACTAACTGCTTTGCATTCTGGTGAGGAAATGCACAGGAGAAGTTACAGTGTAGGATGAAATTATAAATAACTGGTTGATGCAAAGTAAAAGTAACTTTACAATATATAATGATTTTAATGAGTCCGGCTAGTGTCGTTTAATGAAAATATTTAATATTTTTAATTAAACATCTCATGATTTAATTAAATTTTTATTTAAAAATAATTAATTTTTGCATAAAGGAGGTGCAGGTAGGCACCTCCTTTATGAAAAACATTTTCAGTCTCTCGAAACAGTTTTAACGTAACCATCTTTTAATTGATTGTTCCGTTGGTGGAGGTTTATTAAATTTATGTCGGAATCTCAGCTAAACTGTTTTCGGAGAGTTTGTTTCCCATAAACAGTGAACGCACATTGCATTTTCAGTGCATGACGCTATTTTGTATGTAAACAACCAAGTTCCCTGTTGCCATTTAAAAAAATTTGAACAAATGAAATTCTTTGAACGAAAGACTACATCGAAATATATTATTCCCAGTTACTTCATAAAATTACGTTTCAATTTAATTTTGTTGTCTGGTGCTTAAATTATGGACACCCTGGTTATCTTATATTAGAATAGAGGAAGAGGGCAAAATGTGTCTATTGCAAATGCATTCATCTGATCAGTGTTTCTTAAAGTTTAACAATGTTTTTCTTGAAACAATGTGTACAGTGAATTTGATTCATTTCATTAATTGATTTAATTTGTTAACTTTATTTCTCATATGCGCAAAGTTTGAGTTGTAAAATAAAACAATAAACTAATCGACGCACCTTCGTTTAATCTTCATATAATATTATTTATTTATTAATTAACTTCGTTTCTATCTTCTCGATAAATCTTCAAATGCATATACAACTTTATTTGGGTTATGGGTTATTCAATTATGGCAAAGCACACGAGGGCTATCTGCCTAAAGGGAGGGATGCCTTCGTGGAGGACTTTCTAAGGGAAACTGGCTCGTATGCACGTTACACATGGGGAAAACCACGAAAACGCCCGTGCAGCCAGCCCGTTCGGGGGATTCGAACCTCGGACCGAACTACCAGTGTTTAGCGTCTTTACCGTTCGGCCGCTGGTGGGCTACAACTTTATTTGAATTTATTCTGTAATTTTTAATTCCCCAGTTCTCATTCCCATGCAGCATACCGCAGCGCAATTGTCTCAAACTCATATTGCTTGCGGGCCGAATATGCATGATCTGAAAACAGCTGAAGGACCGAATTTTAATTTTTTTCATTTTTTAACAAAATAAGGATTTTAAAAATTAACTCAATTTTAAATTTATTGAATATTTATCAAAAGAAACATAAACAGTAATATAATGACGGAAGGGAAAAAATCAAATTTTATTTATTTTCTATCTGAAATCTAAAGCTTGGTATATGCAAGAAATCTCAGTTGCTTAGTTATTCAAACTTATTGACTGCTAAATATCAAATTTTCACTGATATTTAGCAGTCAATAAGTTTGAATTTACTTCAAATTATTTTAATACGTTTAATTAACCACTACATCAAATTCTTTTAACTTAAATAAAAAATAAGCAAATTACGAAAACTTTCCACGTGAGACAAAACTTGAAAATAAATAATGACAATTTATTCTGATTCTTTCATACAGTAAATTTTCTGACACACACGCAAAAAATTACAACTATCTGTATGTAAAAATTTATAAACTTTTTTATTTCTTACTAAATGCTTCATGGCGTTTCGATTTTGATGAAGTTCGTAATCTTGGAGAATAGACACTACTTTCATTGTGAATTAATTATACACATTTATTGGTACTTCATCTGATACTTCGTTTCTCAAAACTTGTTAATTTTTACTATGGGGGGGGGGAAATCTGAATAGTTTGAAATTTTAACTGTCGGCCAAAAGAGTTTGTTAAGGGTTTTAACGATCTCGATGAGCTCGCATCTACTATTCTGCCCTTGCATTCACTCCCTGCTAACCAATTTATTTATTTGTTTACTTTTTAGCTTTATTGTTAAGCATCGTTTTCTTCGCACTTTGCCACATATAGTTCAGTAATAAAATCACAACATTTTTAAAGACTGCATAGCAGCATGTGTTTAGAATTCCCGATGCAGTGTTAATTGTTGGCATATATATGTGTGTGTAGTCTTTTCTCAGTTGCTCATGTCAATATTTAGTTTTCTTAGTAAGATGACTAACAAAAAAAAAATTACAGTCTTTTTATTATTAACGTTTTACTTGTTAACTCTTTTTATTATATATCACATTCTTCGCAATTACGCCACATAAAATTCAATTCGAGAATAAAACCACAAAACATTTAAAAGCAGCATATCTTTAGAATTTCCAATAGTGGTTGTCATGCATATTTTTATATTTGCTATATTATTTCTTTAAAACTAGCCACTCGCGCAGACAGCCGAGTAAAAAAATTGTCATAAAAAATAAAAAGTATGTAATGAATTTAATGTCCAGCTAGTGTCACTTCATAAAAATATTTAATATTTCTAATTAGACATCTCTTGATTTTAATGCATGTTTATTTAAATCAATCACATTAAAAAGTAGAAGAAAACATTCTTCAGAACTGTTTTTATTGCTTTTAAATCGCTTAGTTTATTACTCAGTAACCTTACACATTAAATTTGTAAGTATCGTAGGCTTTACTGAATGGCAATAAGCTGGCGCCTGGAAGATAAAGGTGTTTTATTTCCGGCTGCGACACATTGCTTTCGCAGAGCCAAGTTTGTTTATTAAAACTGAAAGATAAATATCTAACATTTTTTTTCCGAATAACAACAGTCTCGCGCGCTCGAGATGAAAATCTTTTATTTCGAACGATGTTGCCACTGCTCGCTTTCAAATCGTTGAGTTTGTTAATCTAAAATTCATTAAAGTTTTATAAAAATGAAATAGTAAATTATACAAATTCCAAATTAGGATTTCCAGATGACCGTATTCGGGTGGAGGATTACGTTATTCAAAACTGGATGGCTCTAGGTATCTAAAACAAATTCGAAATTTAAAATACGGGCTTCCAAGCGCACATATTCGAGTTGAGAGCTGCATTAGTCAAAATTTGATGGTTCTACGTACTGTCATTTTTCATAGTGCAAGGATAGATACATAAATGCAGATTCTTCATTATTTACTTTCTTTAAAAATAATATGCATCGATAATATTTGGTAGCAATAATTTGAAAAATGATACACCGTTTATTCTGAACCACCGCAAAATCTCATTTCGAAGCTAACAGCCTCTTTTGGGTTAATTTTTTTTTTCCTGTGTGTGTACACTAAAGGGATTAATTTTACTACAAATGTCGTAATTCTGTACCTTCGAGTTTTTGATTAAGATTTTATAGCCCAGTGGAAGTTCATTAGCTACATTTGTATATTTTCTATGTCGTTTTAATTTGTTGGAAATGTATTCGCCTGCCATGTAAAAATTTGCCTGGAGAGGTGCGCCAATTCGAGATCACTGCCGTTGCGATCTCGAGTTTCACACATAGCGCTATTCGATTCGTTACTGAATCGTTGACTTACTGGTGTAAAATAAGTCTGCGTGGCCATCGACATAGTTCAGGCTTTCAGACCGCATATATCAGAGTGTCACTATTTCAAACTACTTACGACGCAGAAGCTACTTGTACTAATTTCCTCATTAATATAAAACAAAGACTCGTAAGTGGCGCTGACAGTAGACGCTTTTCGAGGGTTTTCTTTTTCAAGTTTTCAGTTTTTTTCCTTCATACATCATTTGCATGTCGTCCGAACTTGTAGACGCGCAAGAACAATAGCCTCAGAGGTGTTGAGGGCAATAAATAAAAACGAACATCACTGTCATGATTTATTGCGGCCTTATTGCATAATGATATAAGGAAGTGTCTTTAAATTCATAGTTTTCCACCTTACACCCATACAAGAAACTAGTACGCAGACAGGTTTTCGATGAATAAAAGAGAATCAAATTTTTGAACGTCTGGATTATTCGAAGAAATGTTGGTTCATTTTCGAATATGGTCAAAAGTTATTAAGCGGATATTGTCCCTATCATCTTTTTTATAATTTAAAAGTTACGCGGCTTCTAGGCTGTTTAGATGGAATAATAATACTAATAAAAACTGCAGTCTGCATCAGATTGAAGTTTAGTACCTGAAAAGTGCCCTAAATGGATATCCTTGAAGTGTAACACGTGAAAGGCTACCAAAAAATTCAAATTGAATTTTTTTTTTTTTTTTTTTTTTTTTTTTTTTTTTTGTTGTTGTTGTTGTAATGAGAAAAATTTATTCGTGCCTACATATCACGTAAAAGAAATAAAATCCCATTTTCTTCTTTTTCTTTTTACTTTTTTTTTTTTTTTTTTTTTATCGTTATGCGTCGTGAGAGGTCAGCCGCATAAAATGCAATAGTTATCCCAAAAAGAAAAAAAAATATGTAAGGATTTTTTAATTAGTTCAGTTAGTGTGTTTTCAAAAAAATCGTTAATATTTCTCATTATATATTTCATGATTTAAATAATTTTTTATTTAAATCATTAAAATTAAAAAGTAGGAAAAATAAAATATAAATAAATTTTGTTTTTAAGTACGTTATTTTTTACATTCTTTGTATTACCGTTATTTATCACATATCATGTTCATCGCACTTAAACCATAAAATTCAATTCAACAGCAATATCACAAAATATCTAAAAGAGCACATCTTTAGAATTTTCGATACACAGTCTCGCGCACTGGAGATATATATATATTTCCCCGCGTACAGTGTTGCGATTGCTCGCTTTGAAATCGTTGAGTTTCTTAATCAAAAACTCCTAAATGCTTTGCAAAATATGAAACAGATAATAAAACAAATTCCAAATTTGAGCTGCCAGATGCCCATACTCGGGTGAAGACATACGTTATTCAGAATTCGATGGCTCTAGATACCGTTGTTTTATCGCGATGCGAGAAACATGTGTACATTTATGCAGGTTCTTAATTATTTAATTACTTTAAATATAAAACATGATTCCAATTTTTGGTGGCAACAGTTTAAAAAGTGATTCGTCGTTTATAGTGAATCACCGCAAAATGCCGAAACGAAATCGATAGCCCTTCTGTGCTGACGCGCTTTGTGTTAAAAAGCGGGGTTAGTCGAAGTATGTACAACAGTGAAATGGTAGACTGTGAGCTCGGTGAGAGCATAAAAAAACTTATTAAACCTTTTTGGGCGACATTTGAAATCTGAAACCTTTAAGATTTTTTTGTACTTACCATTATGGACATTCTTTGAACTGATGTGAGTCATTAAAAAAATCAGGGTGTTAGTGCCTTGTGCACGGTTACTCTGGTGATTGTACTATTCTAATACGAAGTCGACTAAAACTGAATAATTAATAACTCACATTTTGTCAAATGGCAACGATCTCGCGCGTTGGAGATGGAAATGTTTTATTTCGAACAGTGTTATCACTGCTTGCTGTCAAGTTGCTGAGTTCATTAATCAAACATTTATTAAATTTCTACAAAATATGAAATAAATCAAAAATTAATTCAAAACCCTGGTTTCGAGGTGCACATGCTCGGGTAGAGGACTACGTTTGTTCAAAATTTGGTGGCTTTATATGTCACCGTTTTTACGTAATGCGAGGAACATACAAACAAATTCTTCATCGTTTAATAGTATTGAGGAGAAATGTTTGGTATACGAATGGTGCTCAAATAGGAATCACCAAGGTAGCGTATGCTGCAAACAATATTATGCTAAAATGCAAATAAGTAGCAAATCATACATTTTTTAAAAATGTTTTCTCTTAAAATAAAGATAATAAATGAGTGTTAATGTCTAATAAAACCAAACCTTTACCGTTAAATCAAATTTTACGTCACCTAAAAATTATGGTAATTTTAAAAGCTTGAACGTTGGTTTCGATATTTCTTTATTATTTTAATAATCTTAATTTGACTTTATGGAAGACTGGATAAGATTGCTGAATACTGGTAGTGAGTTCCCGGTTTTCTATCACTTTTCGCTTGGTAATTTGCCCTAGTCCAGTTTGCCATAATTGATGAACCAACTAGGCTTAATTTAAAGAGCTTGATAACATTGTTGCAAATGATTGACTGGACATTAGGCTGTTAATTTAGTTCAGTCATCTCTATAAAGCTTTCAGCTTTCTTATTTGGCGATTCTGCATATAACGACAGCGCGTCAGTTTGGGAAATATTGCGTGAAAGAAGATCATTTTATTTCGAAAAACTGTGCCCCCCCCCCCTCAAAAAAAGTGTGTCATCTGCAAAAGCTTTATTTTTACACTTTTTGACTTTTATGCGGAAAATTTTAGTACTTAGGCCAATGAGAAAATTAATAATAACAATATTGATTCAGTTTGAAAAGTATCGTACTGTGAAAAAAAAGCGCAGGAATAATAATTCAGGCCTGGTATAATGATAAAAGAACTCCTAATGTGTAATTAGAATAGTAAAGATGATAGAAAAATGTACTGAATACTTTTTTTAATCTCATTATATAGGGGCATATGTGTCCGGTAAGGAAAAGAAATCATTAAATTATTATTATGACTTAATATGAAAGTTTGTGCCCACGAAGAATTGATTGCAACGATCTACCAAAATATATATATATATAATGAAATCGCGTTATTTTGGAAAGGGCATATTAAGGAAACTGCAGGATGATGTATACATATATCCAAAAAACAGAATTCTTTAATTCCGAGACTATAAATTATAATTCATTGGGGTCGACGATTAAAATATTTTTATAGATTTTCAGTATCACTTCGTTATTTAAAATACTTTATTTTTCTATACAACTTCCATTACGCTAAAGATTCTGGGTTTGAGATGATTTATTTAATTACTGCAAACCGCTCGAGGCCTTTTTAGACTTAAGGAAAGAGATGGCTTCGTGGAGAGCTTTGTAGGATAAACTGGCTCGTATCCACGCTACACATCGGAAAAACTGCAAAAAATGTCCATGCAGACAGTCCGTTCGCCTAGAATCGAACTCACTTCGAACTACCAGCGTTTAGCGACTTTACCACTCGGCCGCTGGTATGGTTTACCGCTCGCCCCAAAGCTTCTGCGAGTCAGAGTAAAAAGTTTTTGCTTCTTTAATCTATTTATTTTTTCCTTCTTCTGCTCCCCCTTTTTTTAATCTCTCTTTTTTTTTTTTTTTTAATTATTTATTTCAAAAATATACATAAGCATTTTTTTTTTTCATGTTACTCGGTTTTAGTTAACTGTACTTGAGAGTAAAACTTCTTTTTTAGCTATAGTAACATTATAGGTTATAAGCGACTACAAATGTAAAATCCTGGGCATGCTGACGATGACGGATTTTAAATCAAAACTGCAAACGATAACGTTAAACTAGCTGATACTTCAATCCTGCAGCTATAGCGCAGGATTGGTTGAAGTTTTTGTTTTTGGCATATTATTATGTTTCTCTTTACAACCTCTTATTTTATGTTATAACTTTCTATGTCCTCTTATATATATAATTTTATGTTATAACATGTATTATTCTTTAAAATTCATTTAAAGCCCAATATATTTCTTTTTTGAGTAACTATATTTTTTTGTCATTTGTAATCAAAACTGTTGTGATAGCTAAAAATAATATTTCTTAATTCATTACTGAATCGTGTAATTTCTTTTATTTGTATGTGTGTTCATTTGCTCGCATGTTCTGTATTTTATTTGTATTTATATGTAACGCTGAGATGCTTTTGTCTTTTTTATTATTTATTTATTTTAATATTTACTTTTTTAAGACAGGCAAAATATATTGCATTGTATTAGCTTAACTAGTACTTTTGATCAAATAACTACGAAAGTGTCGAAACGACACGTAAGGAAATAAATTAAAACTCTGCGCTTAATTTTGAAGACAAATTTTAATTTCAGTTTTTCAAAATTGTATTATTATTTTGCTTGTCTTTCACAAAACCATCAGTTGTATTTTAGAAGTTTATTTGATTGCTGTTACTGTTATATAGACAGCAGAGGATGATTTCGTAAGTAAAAGACAGAGATTCGTAGTTCTTAAATACTTCTTAATTGATTTTTATTTGCAATACGCTTCTCACAAACTTGCAGAAGCGATGGAGAAGTATGTCCGCACTGGTATTACAATATTTGGAGCTTCTGATGCCATGCTCCCGTGTCGATTTCTTTAAAGAAAATAAAACACTGGAATATTTCTTTCTTAATGAGAAATCCCTTCTTATTAATGTGATCTTGATCATAATTTAATTGATATTTGAAATTTGAATTCTGATGTTTCGACAGAATGAAAAAGGTACAACAAGACAATGGAGCTTTTAAAACCACTTGGTGATTTCTTCGAATACATCTCTAGGATAAAAATTCCATTCCCTCTCCCCCCTTAGTTTAGTTCCTTATAGCAATTTAGAATCTAATTATTCTTCATTCATCTCGATGATCAGCTTGACTTTGCTTATAAAATAACTTCTAAAATAAAGTTTCGGGCAAAAAATGCCATCCTTAAAAATATGCCACCCGGGACAGACCGTCCCCTCCTGCCCCTTTCTAACTACTCCACTAATGAAATGTGGGGTGAGGTGGAAGAGTATTCTTTTACAAACCTACCCTGGATTCCGTCAAATTTTATGCCTATTGTATCATCATGTTAAAAATAATTAGCAAGAATTAGCAATAATTAGCAAGTTTAAAATTTGAAGAGTTATTATGTATTCCCCTTTCGATAGAACGCCCACTAAAACACATCTACTTGTTCAGTGATCTAGCAGTTCCTGGGAACATTGAGGCGATACCTCTTTTGGTATCTGAAACAGATTTTCTGTTGCTGTGTCTTGGGTATCTGAAAATGTTGACCTTGCAGAACTACCAGTCCTTAGGTATTTTTCCCTCGACCATAATGTTTGACGGGAATACCGTCAAGCTTGCTCCAATCATTCCGGTGGAACTTTCGAGGCACAGATTGCTCTTTATTTTAATATGTAATCACAGATCGCTGTTTATTTATTAATTAATCAGCAGACACAAGCTGTAGATGTGGCATATAAAAGATTTAATTAAATATACGCTCAAGCTTTGAGATTATTTGGGGAAAAAATGATTCATTAAAACCTGCACCAGTCATTCTGACGGCCAAAAATATCAGATGGCATATAAAATCGCAAACATACGATCGTCTTCCTGGTGAATAGGCATTGCATAAATTCTCTATGACAGGAATCTCAATGGAGTCGAGCGGCTGCTCAGTGTTTTATATTTTGCCAAACCCTAGAATCTTTCAATAACTAATATATAAGCATGCATACAGTTCCGTAACGTACTTAACTACTTAGTACGAAAATATTCTATTTTTGCGACTTCTGTAAAAGGCAAGCCCCAGACTGTAAACTTATATTTTAGAATACGTAAGAAAAAAAGAGAGATAGCAGTTAACTTATATCCCACCTTCTTTACAACAGTTAAATCAGCAAAGTAAGGTTCGAGGTAATAAAAGAAAAAAAAAAGCGATGATTTTTATGACGACACGTTTATCTATTACTGGTGCTAAATCGCATTATTTGGCGGCAATTCTTGTTTTTCGAAAGTGGTCGACAGAAAAAAACGCAAGTATCGAAAAGAGAGCTATGGGGCCAAAGGTTAAGAAATCTGGCAAATATGGTGATTGTGGCATGACAGAAATTTTTTACATACTCAGCTCATTTGCTCAAACTCTTTTGCGTACTTATGTGTTATCTCAACCACCTTAGTAGAAACTGCCAATTTTCAAAATATGCCAAACTATGGCAACTATGCTAGTCATTTTCATACGAGTCCTTTTTGCTCTATTCCAAACTTCTATATTCTATATTCTTTTTGCTCTATTCCACCCGTTTTTATAAACAGATCATCATATTTTTTGCTCTAAACTTAATTTAAATATGGGCTTGTGCAATTTGCCATCAGTAGTAGAAACTACAGGTAAAATTTCTGCAGAAAAATACAGAATTTTGCGCCAAAATTTCTAAAGGAAACAACAAGGAGATGCTTTTATTCGATAGTTGATGTTGCTAAGGTTTGAGCTATGACGAGTCTCTGCAATTCTCTAATTTTTTTAAGGGAAACAAATCGTTATGTACTTGGAGAAGAATAGCATAAAATAATTGAAAAAAATTACAGTTGAAGAATGTAAGTGCTTTTTTTAATGTATCACAAAATCCTTATTAATAATTAAAATTTGTATTTTAAATTGTAAAATATGTTTTCTTTTCGTATCTTCTCTCTAAATTCGAAAGAGCCGTATTTGACTCTTAGGGTGTGACTTCCGACCTCCCTCTAGGGGAAAAACGCCACTAACTTTGATGGAGCGATTTTTCACATTAGTAAACGATTGTCACTTCTCATTCGTGAAAAGGGGTGACCCCTTTTTGTTTGCCTTTCTTGAGCGTGAAAGATATCTCACGATATTCGGGTGAAACCACACACGTACCTCTCATTTACGTTTTCGTCCATCACTCATATAAAAATAATCCGAAATAATTTTGCATTAAAAATCATATAAATGCTTTTATTAATTAAAATTATAAGGTACTGTGAGGTTTGGCTTCTATGAAAAAAGGGCAGGGAAAGTGGATAGTCCTCGCCTACTTTGCCATAATCAAATAAATTAAATTATACGTAAAAAATGATAATCCATGAATCATACCTTCCTGCGATTAATTTCATAGTTAATTGCTTTATTATGAAATTAACAGCAGGAACCTGAAAATAATCTGTAGCTTAAAACAAATAATTGATAGCTCGTAATTAGAAGAGTACAACAACAGCTACCAACATGCCAGCGTTCTCCATATTGTACGAAAGCTCGACACCGGAGGGAGCAAAACAACGTTACCTCCGGAGGCTATGGAATAAAATTCCGCTAATCGGAGCTAAGGCTAGCAAATTTCCAAACTTGGGTATATATAATTCTTGAATTTCGCAGCTTTATCTGAAAACTCTTAAACGAATTAATTTTGTTGCTATTTTCCATACCTGTCCTCAAATTTATTCAGCCGAAGATTAAACGCTACCTTAGACTTATTTTCAACACTGTTCGGAAGTTTTCGAACCCTTCTTCCTTTTCATTATTCTGCGTATCAAATTATTCCACGAGTGTGTCGAAACCAGAGAAGAAACACGATACTTTGATGGTTCGGGTTAATAAGCATCCGATTAACAACAGCACATCGCGTGACGTACCTCGGAAAACGGGCGAATAGTAAATGAACTTTCGCTTTACAAGCGTTATATAACGCGTATTAATAAGTTTCCCATTCGTGCTCGCGATCACAAGCACGCTACGTACTCAATCCCAAGGTCTATTGTTATTATCGCTTCCAACGTTATTCCTTTTCGCCAGCCACCATGATTGATCTGATCGAAGAGTTGGTTTGTTTTCCTTATTTAATCCCCACTTTCTGTTCCTGCTTTTTATTTATTCGTAAGCCGTCTTTCATTGGCATTTCGCGTTCGATGCGAATTGCAAGGCATTCAAGGTCGAAGTATTAGAACGGTAACGCCTTCGGGAAAGGTAATCATTATTCGGGCGCCCCCACCATTTGCTTAAAACCAGCGACAGTTCTTACAGTCACGGAAACAATAGGGAAGTTAAAGAAATCAATCATATTTTCAATAGATGCTATTGTAAATAAATAGCTGCTTCGTATTTAGGTGTAGTTCCGTTTTAAACTCGTTTCTGTAAAATTCAAAAAAAAAAAAAAAAAAAAAAAAAAACCTGTCTTTAGGTTAAATTAAATTCTTTTCGGAAAATTACGAAACGAAGAAATAAACTGGCGACAAAATGTTCTTAAAAGATTTATATTTACTTTTTCATTTAAAACAACTTTTAAATTTTGTTGTGCTGCTTCATGCATTTCTCAACTAACTTTTATTTATCAGACTACGGATTATTACCGTATTTCCTCGTTTATTCCCTACCCCACTTTTTTTTTTTCTAATTTTGTCATCCAAAATTCGAGAGGAGAAAATCGCGCGAATAATTTAATTTTCGAAAAACGTGGTTACAGTAAGAGCATAACGAATGAAACGTAGTCATGGGTAAACCAAAAGTAAGTATGTAGAGACATTAGGCATTTTTTTAAAGCAGAAGATGTTGAAAAATGAGCAATGACGTCGCCGGGACTCGAACCACGGACCTCTCGAATACGCGTCAAGCGTGCTGACCACTACACCACGAAGGCATGTTAAGAAGGCGGGAGAAATATCTCATGTACTCCCCTTCTTAAAGGGCGCTTGGGGTTTTAGAGGATCCAATCGCCAAATCCTGGTGGTGAAGAATCATCATTCACCACCTTTTAGTTCTGGCGCCACTGTAGGACTGCTGCTTTCCTTCTAATTGCCTTTGGAAACTAAATTGGAGTCCTGAGTAGGAACAGGGAGTTTACTCAGAACTTATGTTCGTGCATGTGTAGAAGATACAGTACAAATGCGAAGGGTTAAATTTACCCTCTATTTCTCACAGCGTACAGCCGTTGCCGCACTTCGGGATACAGAGACCAGACTTATAATCTAAAACGTAGAAAATAAGAAACAAACTAACTTAACTATATAAGAACTAAACTTAAATGCTCTACAGAGAGTAGTAACGCGAAGACTGGCTTTGTAACACAACGTATGTAGTGAGCAGAATGTAAAAAACTAAAATACGTCTTCAAATATTAGCGAGAACTAAGTTCTGGCCTTTAAGGCAGAGATGAACTGACTGAAAAGCACGCGCGTGGTAAGACCGCGAGAAGCCTCTCTTTTGGCTAAAAGACATATCTTAAATAATTATACTGTTTACAACCGCATTTGCGTAAACAAAACTAATCGCGCTTTTTCTGGCTGGAAATGGAAAATAAGAGAGGATAGCACAGTTTTAAAGTAAAATAAACGTTAGGAAAACTTGAAATCCTTACAGGTATCGCAATATTATTTCTTTAAAAGAAACCTACATTCCAATAAGAGTATACAGTAATATTAACCTGACAATATCTGACGGATATTGAGCCGATATCTGACGGTAATTTAGCGGTGTTTGAGTTTCCATGTAAAGACCCACGGGTAGCTCACGTGAATGAGTCTTGACCGCAGTTCTCAAGCAGTTCTTTCGAGAAACGAAGGCGAAAAGGCAAACAAAAGACTTGGATTTCGAAACATGGAACATATCACCAGAGTAAATATGACTGCACTGAGCTGAAACTAAATAACAGAAGTTAGGTGAGATGACATGCTTTCTAAATTTCTCGTGTGTGAGAATATCTGTCACGTCCGGATAGCTTAAAAGATAATATACACAAAATACGCTTAAAATAATAAATGCAAAAGAAAACAAAATGGATAAAATGCAAATACAAATTGAATACAGTGAATAAAATGAAAAATAATCAAGAGTTTGCCAATAAACTAACCGTTAGAGGGAAGAACTATGTTTACTAGAGGAAGGGGGAAGTCATGGAATATTTTAAAAATTTCCAGAACCTACAGCTAAAATGTTAGAGGAGAAATACAGTAAATACAGACGATTTTTTGACTGACTTCCAGAATTTATGGGCAGGCGTTCTGCAGCGCGAGAACTTTTGGACTGAAATCCGGACAGTCAGATTGCCTTGTCTGATTCACAATGAAAGTTTTGCTGAATAGCTAACTATTTATCTGTCTCTGTAAAAGTCCAAAGTCTGGTAAATCCTAGGTTCTACTGGTAAAACCTAGCTTTTACCAAAGTGGCTTGGTAAAACCTAGAAGTTACACACCTTTCGGTAAAAGCCCGAGAACAGGAATTTAAATCGACCTTGAATAAGCCTGCGCATGTACATTCCATCGCGACACTTTTCTGCTGCTGCCTCTCCTTATTTTCAGCATTTGCAGGCTAGCTTCGAGCGAATTAAAAAAGTGTAAGCGGCTACAATCTAAAATAGAAACAGTTTGTTTCCATTTTAGTTAAACAAAAAACTGTGAAAAGGGGATTGTAATCAAATCAATTGTGCATAGCGAAATGAATCATCAATGCCGAGTTGACCTAAGAAGAAGAACTGATAAGCGAATAATCGCTTGAGTTTGTGTGGCAGAAAACAACAAGATAAGAAGGGTGAAATATCCTTTTATTATTCCAATCAGGTATAACAAAACTCCGTCTTGGAGTTGTACAATAAAGCCGACGCTCGGGGTTGAACTTAAGAGACTAAGAAGTAGACTAAACTAATCTTAACTAAAAAGATATAACCGAAGCTATCAAGATTCTAACGGAGTTGACCCCTTAACGCTAATTGACTGAGAAGCTATCAAGGACCTAAAGTATGGCCGAGCGTAATAATAGCTTAAGAGAGAGTAGCCTAAAAAGGCGGACGCATGCTAACCAGCATCTCTGGTTCTCTCTGACAAAGACAATAGAACTTCGCGATTAAATACCGCTCTTCCTGCATTTGCATTCAAACTTCATTCTAAAACTATGTTCTGGCCGGAAGTGGTAAGTTGAAATTAAGAAGCGATGGGAAAGGAAGTTTAAATCAAATTTTAACTGTTAATAAAATTAACATAACCTTTTATTCAAAACTGTAAAAGCATTTTTTTCGTACATACGTAATCAATCTACATAATAATAATTATTCATGTCTGAATAACCTAACATTCTATATATTATTTGTATGTGTGTATTGTCTGCAGTTCTAATGTTCCTGTAATGTTTTGGTAACTTGTACAGAATATAGTTATATAGAAGGTATAGATATGGAAATATACTATATATAAATCCGCCGAGTTGGCAGCCATCCTCTTATGGTTAATGCCAGGGCAAAACATACTCCGGCGGCGTTCCGTAAATTCTGAGTCAGAGTTTATCTCATACGACCTTCGAAAACCAATTGCTTCCAACTTAAATGCTCGTATTGCGAGAAACTGTTTATCATCTGAGACGCATTTTGTTCACATGATTTGATCCTGAACCAATTCTGTGTTCATAATGAGAGACATTCGTAATTCGAGGTTTCACTATACGAAGGATTTATGAATTCATAATCCTTACATTTAGTAAATCTGGAATGAAAACCAATTGCAAGTTAATATGTGGTCCTCTTTGATAAGGAAGAAGATGAGATGATGTAAGGGTTATAAAGATGTATCAAAAGATGAGAAGATGTCCTAGATAGGAAGTTTATAGATGACTGGGAAGTAATAGTGAGGACGACATCCACAATTAACTAAAATTGCAATTAATCCGAGAAAAATTTTAAAAATACCGTGAATCCCTATTGTAATTAATAGATACTGCTAATTACAATAGGAATTATTATGTATTAACAGTTTAGTTGTATTTTCGAGCTGGTTAACTGGAGTATAAGTTACGTAAATTAAAACGTATTCAAAAGAAAAAGAACGATGATTTATGTTTATGTAACCGGCAATGAATGAAACGCCTGTATTTTATAGAATACCTAGGCCTTTTATAAAATGCGTTGCGTATTTGGGCAAAGTATGAAATATGAGAATTATTACATACTTTCCCTAATTCCCTAAACATTGTAGTATATAATACTTCGGCATTCATTTTTTTTTTTTTTTTTTTTTTTAAGCAGGAGACGTGAAAAATTAGCAGTGCCCTCGCTCGAACCGTGGACCTCTTAAAAACGCATCATCGAGTACGTTTCCAATTACACCACGAAGGCATGCGGAAAGGAGGGAGAAAATACGTTATATACTCCGCCTTTTGAAGCGCGACTGGGGATTAAGGGACCCAGTCGCCAAATCCTGGTGATGACGAATTATCGTTTACTACCTTTTAGTTCCGGTGCCACCTGTAGACTCTTTTTTTTTTTTTTTTTTTTTTTTTTTTTTTTTTTTTTTTTCAGCAGGGGTCGTGAAAAATGAGCAGTGCCCTCGCCGGGACGTGAAACCTGGACTTCTCGAAAACGTGTCGAATATACTTCTAATTACCTTCCTCCTTTCCCTGGAGAAAGTAAAGAGAAAATACCTTATAAGGTAATCTATTAAAAAAGTTCATTATAAGGCTTCTATTTAAAAGACATGTATTCTTCAAAAGTACAATGTTATTTAAAAAAAAAAAAAAAGTGTGTCATTAAAAACTTAAATTCAGAATACATAAAAAGTAAAGTGGAACAAAACAAAATTTATGCGTTTCTTATTAAAGAATATATGAAATTGTTTAAAGGTGCGTGGAATTATGGAATGAATGTATTCAATGTATGGATTATGTATCAATGCATTAAATATATGCATATTCGAAACAGAGATGTGTTTCATACTTTGCCAGTTTGTCATTTGGCATTCTCTGGATTGCTTAGAAAATGAATGAAATGTTAATCATTTCATACGTATCTGGCAGTTTTGGGGAATTCTATAAAATGCCTAGGTATTCTGTAGAATGCTGCTTTCATACACGCCGGTAACATTTATATTACTGTTGCATTTCGATAACAGTCAGTGTGAAATAAAACATTTACGGATATGCACTTGATTTATTTTCACGACTAGGCGGCTAGCCTTTATTCAAAAAAATAAAAAAAAAAAATCTTCACAGTTTTGTCTCATTTTGCGATGTGACGATCGTAAAAAAAAAAAAAAAAAAAAAAAAAAAAAAAGAAGGAAAAAAGAAAAGAAAAAGGAAAGAGAAATAAAAAGGGGGATATTGGAAAGTATTGCAGAAGTGGAACACATTTTCATTTGAAAGAGAAGTGACTTCAGTTTACGAAGACATAAAATCTGAAATTGTGCAACTGTGCAATAACAGGATACCGTGTATTAGACAGAAAAAATGTCAAAAATTCGTAAAATTTTCACATAACACAAAATAAATGTAGAATAAATTCGAAATACAAAATTCGAGTTATGTGAGATACATACGTACATACACTCTTAGAAAAAAAAAAAAAAAAAAAAAAAAAAACGACGCACCGAGAAGATATAAAGCAAATTGGACACAGATTGATATGCATACAGGTTTCGACGGAAAATTCAAAATTTTATATTTTGGCTGCCAATGAATGAACGGTTGTCGCTACAGCGCATCTGATCTGCGCAACTGGCTGGCTATTTAAAAGGAGAAATTATGATTCCAGGTCATAAATTCTTCACGAATTTCATTCCGTGTACTCTGGTAGGCAGTAACTATGCCTCGCATACAGGTGCGCGAATGATATGCGCAGATGTCAGAATTTGAGAGAGGTCGTCTAGTTGAACTTAAAGAAGCCAGTTGGTGCTATCGGCGAATAGCTCGACATTCGAGCAGGAACGATGCCACTCTTAGACGATGTTGGCAGAAATGGGTGAACCATGGCCGCACAGAGCGTCAAGAAGGAAGCGGTAGGCCTAGAGAAACGACAGAACGTGAAGACCGAGCAATCGTCGGAGCGGTACTCACAGCCCCAGATGTATCATTATCATCGATTGTACGTGCAACTAGTGCTTCAGTGACCGAAAGGACTATTCATAGATGGATCACAGAAAGGGGGGCTGAGGCTGTACAACGTCAAGCCCGTTTGCAGTGGTGTCAGGCTCATTCGCACTGGAATGTCACTGACTGGAGTAGAATAGTCTTCACTGATGAGTCTCGCTTTGAACTGAGCCCCGATGACCAGCGAAAGCGAGTCTGGAGACGCCCCGGACAGCGGTGTGATACCTCCTGACTTTCTTCCGGCAGACAGGCCGACAACCAGGAGTGATGGTCTGGGGAGCCATTTCATTTCATTCATTCCCTTTGGTTGTCATCCGTTGCAAACTGACAGCACAGCGGTACGTAGACGACATTCTAAGGCCCGTTGTGTTGCCCATCATGTCACGCCACCCTGGGCTTACATTTCAGCAAGATAATGCCCGCCCACACACTGCACATCTTTCTACTGCTTGCCGAACATTGCCTTGGCCAGCAAGGTTGCCGGATCTCTCTCCTATTGAGCACGTTTGGAGCATTATGGGCAGGGCCCTCCAACCAGCTCGGGATGTTGAAGATCTAACGCACCAGTTGGACAGAATTTGGCACGATATCCCTCAGGAAAACATCCGCAACCTCTATCAATCGATGCCAAGCCGAATAACTGCTTGCATAAGGGCCAGAGGTGGATAAACGCGCTACTGACTTTTTCACTTTGTAAAGGTCAATAAATCTAATCACTTCAATAAATCATCCAATTTTTCTCAAACTCTAATCATTTGTTTTTCTGTACATATACATCACTTCGACCTATTCGAATAATTTTTTTTTTTTTTTTTTTTTTTTTGTCTAAGAGTGTATATTGCATAACAGATGAGATACATACAGAGGTCATGAAAAAATTTCTTTTGAATCCATTTTACAATCCGTTTTGGAAAAAAGATTCCATTATTCGCTCCGTACGTCCAAAAAACATATATAGTCAGAATGGATATTTGGGAACGGTCAAAATGTATATTTCTGTTTAAATATGACACCCAGTTTTTTTAGATTACAATACTTCCTTTACTTCGTACAATGAAATAACAAATCCAATAAACTAAAGAGGGAAAATATACTTTCATTGATCCAGAAATGGTTATAGTTTACGATACTATAAATTTTGAAACTGTCCAATGAAAAAAAAAAAAAAAAAAAAAACGTTTTTATTAATGGAAAATTGTGAAAAATTATTTAAATTCACATATAACTTAAAAATAAAAAAAAATAAATAAATTCAGAATTAAAAATTCGGGCACATGCCAGGGCACATTTGAAACGATATGTTTATATATCTCTGATTGTCTAAAGTTAAATTACATATTTTTGTGAATACAAACAACACCTTTAGGTACCATTATATCATGTGAAATCACTGCTATTATCTTAAGCATCTCTAGTTTTTTTTTTTTTTTTTTTTTTTTTTAGCTGATGATTTGCAATAGTAATTTTTCCACTACTCTGTAATTAACAAACTTTTTTTTATGAAAAGCTTAATTCGTTGGCAGTTGGATTGTATTTGTCAAGATGCGAAATTGCTTAATTAAGCAAATAAGGCCTGATTTTAGATATTACTAAATAAATAAAAAAAATATTGCTTACACTTCTTGTTTTTAGAATTGGCAGCTTAAATAGCCCAGACTGTTTTTTCGATATGAGCGCCTACAAGCTATCTTCAAGAACTTTATTTGAATGAGAACTAGAACTTCATTTGCATTCGAAGAGGCTAAGTACGAAATGCTGCATGCGCCACCTGGATGTCCAGTCGCTTCGACGAATCAAACCCTTTCTTTTTTATTTTATTTCTTTATTTATTTTTGAATTTCTAATTTCCAGCTGCTGTAAGCGTGCGGTTTTATTGCAAAACGTTTTCAATAACAGTGCCCGTCCCACCCCCTTGAAAGCTACCCGCCACGGGATGGACAGGAGAAGCGAAAAACGAGAGACGGACTTAATGATTTCTTGGGGAGGAGTGCCCATCGAAGACTGCTTTACGTGATGTTTCTTTTAAGGGCCCAAACCTGACCCGGATGTGACATGTCGGGCGATCGGCGCGGCACCTGTCAATACGCTGCGCGAGGTCTGGTTTCGCCGGCAGCCACGTGCGGCCGCCAGCTGAGACTTTCTTTCCACACCAGATCGGGATGCGGTGAATTGCTATAAGTAGAAAACATGCACGCGGACATCAGAAGATTTACTGTAAATCACTTTTTACTAGCTATTCAACAAAAACATCGAATTTGTGGCAGCATGTCTCAGTTAGGGTTCGCCAAGGAATTGCTAGAAATTGCGCCAGAAGTTGCAATAAATGGGCAAGTAAAATGTCCATATTATTTCAATCATTTTTGAAACAAATAGCTTCTGAAAAAGAAGGATGTATGTGAAATCGCTTTCGAAATCGATACAGTTTTATTCAAAATCATTTCTTCAAGGTTTTAAACAAAAATTTCTTGAAGAAGGATGGATGTTCACTTAATACTCAAAAGTAAGATTTAGATACACCGTTGTGATATATTGTTGATAAGAGACCACTTCAGTACTTAGAAAATTGTTTTTGTAACAAAACTTTAGGAATTTAACCACCACGAGTGCCACTTCGCAGACTTATATTTGACTAGTCAGTTTGTTTTCTGCTTAGTGATTTGTCGTAAGGTATATTAGTGTGAGGGGAATCGGAAACATTACAAGAACAAAGAAAGCTACAATATAAGAAAATAAAAAATAAAAAAAAGTTAAAAAAAAATATCTGAATGATAAATTTAAGAAAAATAAAAAATTATTGAATGCTAATTTTAAGCTGAAGTTGTAGTTCCACTTAAGATAATGCATAACACAAAATTGACTTCGCTTATTCGCTAATAAAAAAGCAATTACAATTTGCAGTTCTAATTTCTCGAATAATTAGATAGCTGGAAGTCTAGCTTACAAAGCTAAACTTTTAAAAGAAACTATTACTCCTTTAAAGGGTTTTCAATTCTATTAAGATTCAGCATGGGTTGCTGAAAATTTCTGAATTTAACAAATATGTACTGGAAGCCGAAGAGATCAAAACAGTGTGAAATTTAAAAATTAATAAACTAATATAATTCTTACTAGTTATAGAAACTTAATATTCTAAAAGCAAGTTGCAAATTAAAGAAGAACGGCTTTCGATGTGAAAAACAGCACACAAATTTTTGAAAGTTTCAGAGCACGTACACTACAAATGTTTTTATGTATTAAGAGTAGAAAATCCAACTTAAGAATTACCATAGCACTTCTACAAGTTATAAATAAAATTGCTAAGCCGCAAAAGAAAACGTGGTACTGAAATATAAACAAGTTGAAAGCTCTGTGGTTAATGTAAATATGGTTTAATGATTATTGTGCTTTATGCGTTAAGGTCATTGACCTTATGTCAGGTCAGAGAGAAGCGGATTTTACTACTTTTTCAAAACGATTTTAAATAGAAAAATATTAAATAATAATCTCCTCCCTTTCACAATTCAATTATTTTCTGATCACGGATGCCACGATCCTAATCGGCACTTAATTCACTCATTAAAGACAGTCTTTCAACTAACTAAACAAACAGTAAATTCATACTATGCTTATATAAATTCTACGCCTACAAAGAATTTTTAAGATTTCCTTCTTGAAAATTATACTGTAAAGGCCCTTTTTTCGCGAGGCTTTAATTTTCGCGATTTTCGCCAGCCCGTCGTAAACGCGAAAATTTAAGGCCTCGCGAAATACTTTTTTTTTTTCAACTTTCTCAACTTTACTTAGGTACTTTAGAAATTTTTCCACTTTCGGTTCTGTTCATGTAAAATTCGCGAAATTTTCAGCTCGCGAAATCTACGGCCCGCGAAAATAAGGGCCTTTACAGTAATCACCTGTGGATATCTGCAATCATGCAATCTGCAATCATGCAACAGGGCTTTGTTTCTAAAATTAGAAGTGCCGGAGCCCTACGGAAGACCGTCAGAAAAGCGGAACGAAAATAAAGAAACACATAAATAATAAATTAATTAATCATTAAAATAATTAAGTAATTAAAATTGAATAAAATATAAATGTAAATGAAAAGTTAATAAATTGTTAAATTAATGATAAATAGTTTAATAAAATATTAGACGTCGTCTAATTTGGAGCTCCAATTGGAATTACAATTTTACTGAAAAACAAGAAATTTTAAACCCCGGATATGTAGTAAAAGTTATTATTTCGATGGATGATATCAACAAAGATTATTCGTTTTCCAGCACGCAAAGGAAAAAACAAATAAATAAATAAAAAGAATGGTTAAAGCGTCACTAACTATGAAGAAAACTCTAGAAATATTATGAATAAATGGAAAGAATTTTTAACAGAGATGTAGAGGCATCAAAACAAAGAGTGAAGAGTCCAGCACTGTTTGACCGCAATCATTTGCCAGTATTATTCTATCTGTCAAGCAGAATATAACAAGGGAAAAAATTTCTCCCGAATCCAAAGAGGTTGATGTATAAACTGAGAACAAACGGAAGGTTCTGTACAAATGGACAATATTCACAGCCCCGCATTTGTTTACTCAAAAAAGTCCTTAGGTGCTCTTTTCTGTAGAAAGTCACTAACGTTAGATTTCGGGATGAAAAAATTTATCCGCACTCATATATTCATTGCATGGCCAGGAAAATAAAGTTTTGACACATGGATAGGGGTATTTTCCTCAACCTTCCAAAAACCTCAACACCCGTCAAAGGGTTTATTTCCCAGGAAAAGGAAGACATGTTTTCATTAGTTAAAATCTATTTTTAAGGCTTACTTATTATTATTAAAAGAAAATTTTCGAGATCAAAGAATTTTATGCTGAAATTTTGATTCAATTACATAAAAGAAGTGCCGAAGACCTCTTATTTAGGGCTCCAGAGCACGCCAGCTTAGGATTTATCTTAAAAGCTTAGAAGTGCCGGGGCCGGTCTCCGATGGTAACACACAATGAAATAAAACACATATAAAATTTGAATACATTATAAAATACTTGTTTACCAATCTTTGGTCATTTAAATAATTCTTATAATGTCTAAATTGTCATTTATTGATTATTTTAAATATTTAAGTATTCTTTCTGTTTTCTAATCACTGTCACATTTCTTTTAAGAACTTCTGGGAAAAAATAAAAATTAAAAAAACAAAAAAAAAAAAAAAAAAAAAAAAAAAGAAACTAAATTACAGCGTAATTTAAAATTATATCTTTCTTGTTTCTTGACAATGGGTTAATTCAAATGTTATTTCGTATGGCTTTTTTTTCACATTATCCTTGTTCTGCAAGAAATGTAGAGAATGTGCAGTATTTCGTCAATATTAAAAATTTATGGACATTTCTATTAGCGTTTATTTGAATAAATCTCTAGATGTCCTTTGGCTTTAGAAGTGGTTGGGTACTGAAATTCCAATAGTGCATTTTATTGGATATTGAAGTATATTCGTACCAATTTTGAGGCAGTTACGCTGAGCTATAATAGAAGCTTTTACTTTTATGTATTTTGGACTTTGTACATACCATGGTCCACAAGAATCCATACCCGTCCTCTATTTTCGCAACTATTTCATTTGCGAAAATGCTTTAAATGACGTAAAGTTTCATATTTTGATATTTTTAAATTTAAAGGAATCAATTTTATAAAAATTGACAAATCTAATTTTTTACACGTTCCTCCGGCCGCTCTGCTTTTTTTAGTAAAATTTTGTGATCGTTATCAAAAAAAAAAAAAAAAAAAGCGCACAAAGTTTACGACAAAATTTGGCCAAAATATTTGATATAAGAATCGAGAATTACATTCGAGGACCGTACGCAAATTGAAGAGCGAAATATTTGCATTTGTACGAGACCAAAATATGATTTCGTTTAGAAAAAGGTTTACGTTGTTAGCAGATTACTCGACAATAATCTCTACACAGATTATTGTGAAAAATACTGATAAAGAATGTAATCTCCCCTTTAAAAAAAGTGAGATCTTATTTCCAGAATCTTATAAAATTCGTTTTCTAGAAAGCACTGGTAGGAGGTGGCCTCTGGCAAATATACATAGCGGCAAAAACGCTGCGGAGAAAACAACGCAAGGCGAAAGTGTTGTGGTACATAGCATCGGTGGAGAAAATAATTTAAAATTCTATTAAATGCTATAAGTTGTATTAATTTTCTTCTCATTTTCTATAATTTTTACATGCTTCAGTTTCCTTCTTACTTTTTCAGTAAAAATTTATTAATTCACTCGAAAATATGAAATATAGAAGTAAAAATATCCCTATTCCTTCTTGCGCTCCCAAATCATTATGCGAATATGCATTTACAGCTTTTAAAACCTGAAAAAGACATGATTGCGATGATTTGTACGTACTTTATTTTTTGCCACGATATTTTCGACGACGATTATTTTGTACAACGATGTTTTAGAACTGCGATGTTTTTTCTTTGCTTTCTTTTCTCCCACGATGTTTTGTACCACGACGTTTTCGCCTTGGGTTGTTTTCTCCGCGACATTTTTGTTGCGATGTTTTTCTCTGTAACCCTGGCAGGCTTCACTATTGGCACATAACCAATTCGTAATATTATTTGCATTACTTAAAAAAAAAAAAAAAAAAAAAAAAAAAAAATGTATATTAATATTTTTTACGATTATCAGGTTATGATTTAAAGTGATAAACTTCATGAGAATATTAATAACGTATTTTTAGACTCTGAAATCTTATAAATCACTTGTGTGAAAATTCTTTTGGCATACCATAATTATAAATAAAGAGAACTAGTAAATCACAAAAGAATATTACTGAATGGCATTTAAGGGAGAAAAATCAACCTCGAATTCTTTTAATTTATTTATTAGCTAATTCCTGGATGCAAATTGAAAATAACGTCAGATATAGCAAATTTTAAACTCAAATATCTCTGTCAATTTTTTGTCATCCTCAAGTTTTTTTAATTTTATTTTATCTTTTATAATGAATAGAAAAGTTTCCAAAATGTAAGTATAGGGAGCGGAGGAAAGTGAAAAATGCTAGATTTCGTATTTTATACAAAATTATCTCTTAAAAATACCAAAACGTGAATCTCTTCATCATTTAAAATATTTATGTAATCGGAAGTATATGAGCAGCGATTGCGAGAAAAAAGGATCGGGTAAGTATTTTTATGAATATGATGTACATAAATGATGTTCACTGTTTGCAACTACAAAAAAAATACGAACATTTTCACTCTGATTATCAAGTAAAAGCATTTTAATGCTACGCAAGCTATAAAATCACGCAGCTTTCAGTTACTGTTCTTTCCCGTCTTCCGAGCCAAGAATGGTGGTGCGGCAAGAAAAGTTTAGATGGCACTTTACCGATGACCTTGCCAGCAGTTCACAACACCTCGCGAAACTTTCAAATCCATCAAACTTTCACTTCCCACTGATTTATTCTCACTTTTCTTTCTTTCTTTTTCTCTTTCGAGAAATATCCTCTCAACCTCGGTCAGGTGACATCAAAAGAAAGTGGGGGGAGGGAGGGAACAAAGTGCGAGAAACAAATCGCCAAAACAAATTGCTTGAAGACGCTCCTGGAGTAATGATTGAAATTTTTAAGGATCCCCAATTGGTGTGGGTCGAGTGAATGAGAGAGTACGGAATGAGCTGCACAGCCTTATTAGCCACGTTCGAGGGAGTGGTCCTTATAGCTGTGGGCGTCGTGCCTTATGGATGGACTCTCCGGGAAATGGGGTCCTGACCCGAGAACGACCGGTTTCGGCCCTCGAACTCTTGCCTCTTTATCGGATGCAGCTGAAATCGAAGCTTGTCCTTTTTGTCGACGCTTCGTTCCCGGATGGGTTGAAGAGGACTTTTTTTTAAATTTGTTTTACTTAAGTCTTGCAGTTTTTTTTTCCTTGTCTACAAGGTTCTTCACTTTACAAACTTGCTTTCCGATGTTCATTCATCTGTTCTATTCGTGTCCGTTCCAATGTTTTCCCTTGAGTAAGTAGTCCTAACTGCATGGTTAAACAGCATGTCCGCTCGCCTGCTTTCACAGACCAGACTCGTGCTGGTAAAAAAATAAAATGTAGAAAAAAACATTCATTGAAAATTCTTAAAAAATGAATTCACAAAAGTTGTAAAAATAACTACATTCTTATTAACACTTCGACGAAAGTGTTATTGTTTTTCACATATGGAATCTGCGCCCTGAAAAAATTAAACAAAAAAAAAAAAAAAAAAGGAGAAAGGGAAAACAAAAAAATCGTTGTTACTGCATTATTGCAAGCTTCTTGCAAAAGCGGCTGACTGAAAAAGATTGGTCAACTATGTTTTGAATTATACTTTCTTTTTATTAAATAAGTGAAAGAGTTCCCGCATGGCGTTAATTTACAGTGGAATAATAGCATAGTAAGTTCTCCACCCCGTCCTGAAACTTGGCATTGCTATTTTCAGCGGCTCTTTTTAAATGTGCGATTTTTTGTTCTATATATTCAATTTTTGGAGCTTAATTTTTAAGCGGTACGTCAGTCAACTGTTTAACATAAAACTGCGTCGAATTTCAAAGGCCCAGCTGCAGCCGCGTACTAAGATCACTGAAAACTAATAGTTCGACTTAGATTCAAATTTCAGCGAGCGTGTTAATGGGAATTTTCGTGGTTTCCGTACGTATAACGTGGATACGAGTCAGCTTCATTTAAAAATGTACTCCACGAAGACATTTCCCCCCCCATAGGCAGATAGCCCTGAGTTCTTTATCTTAATGAATTAACCTAACCTTTTGAAGTGACTAAATACTTAAGCAGTAAAAAAGAGAAATCAGAGATGCCTTCGCGGGGATTCGAACTTCAGACCTTCAGTTTTCCAACCGGACGTGCTTCCAAACACACCACGACGGCATACATTGAGAAAGGAGGAAATTCCAGATAACGTAACAATATCGGATGTCGAACTGGAAACCAAATACGCAAATCAAATTACAAATTAAATTTTGCTTATAATTTAATATTAAAAAAATTGCAGTGATAAATTGTTTTTTTTAGGGTGTTTCACAATAATCTGAGGTTTTTCAGTTTCTAATTTCTCTTTTCTCTCATATTTTCATTTAGGATCTTAACACACACAAATCTGCGTCACCAAATATATGTTTTGAATAAGCAAAGTCACCGTTAGTGATATCTAATTTGCCTCTGCAGAGCAGAATCTCGTGAGTTAATTCTATAAAAATTTCACAACTCTAGAGTAATTTAATTTGAGCTTAATTATTATTTCGTGAGTTACTGAATAAGTTGTCAGTTATTATTTTACTTGGAAAGTTTTAAACTGATATCATCATCTGCAATGCACAAATCGCCGTCTATTAAATTCGGCCGCTTATTAAACTCAATTATGTATGGAAATAAAGTGATTTTATTAAGCGGCGGGTACTTATTTAGACAGTAAAATTTAAATAAAAGTAAAAAAATGATGAAATGATTGATGTAACAATTAAAAACTCTTGCAACAGAAATCGTCAGGCGGCGTTATTAGAAGTCGTTTCCTCTTTTACATCAAGGATTCCTGTAAAAAAACTTTTCAGTTATTCCTGATAGATAAAAGTCAATTTGGTTTTGTAATTTTAAGTATGTTTTAAAAAATTAAAACTATCCCCCATGCTTTTTCGGAATCCTCAGTTATGCAATGAAAAAATAATTATTAACTCATAAAATCTTTTAATTTTGAACTTGTAGAGAAGTTAGGATTTTTTGAAAGCAGGAGATGTGAAAAATGAGGAATTCCCTCACCGAGACTCTAACCACGGATCTCTCGAATTCGCGTCTCGCGTGCTGCCCACTACAACACGAAGGCATGCTAAGAAGGCGGGAAGAATACCTTATAAAGTACTGCCACAATTACTCTACAATGTTTGGTGTACAGCGTGGTACCAGTAAAACAGGGCTCCAGTTGATTTTGCATGTTCCATACAGGGTTACTTGAAATACGTTTAATACTTCAAATTTGATCTGGAAGAGGTTTTATGCATTAAGTGAAAAAATAATTTAAAAAGAAAAAAAAATATCGTTATTTATTTTAATTTCGCCTATTTAAACGAATTACACAAATTTTAGGCCAGAAGTACCAATAATAAAAAAACAATGCTAAATGTTTTTACCATCATGCACATTTTCATAAGAAGATAACTATGTGACACTTTCGATATGCTATAGCCAGAGCGATACAAAATTCTTCGTACAAATTTTAAATGTTGGTGTGGCATAACCTAGTAAAATCTTAATTTATAATAGTTAAATTATAATCCCATTAAACTTTTCGTAGGTATTAATTGTTTATTGGGGGGTTTACGGTTTTTAAAGCACCCCAAGGTTGTTTTCAGTTCTATATAAAGCAAATTAAGAGACAGAGCAAATTTTCTTGATATTGCGAGAATCATAAGAAGTTGATTTTTCTGTTTGCGTATTCTGCTATGCGTCTTCTGTTAAATAAAATATATAAACAGTGTTGCAATGAGTATTTTCTACGTCTCCCGTTTTTCAATCGAAATTTTTAAATCGAAGAAAAATCTTCCAAACTATTATACTATTCCCAAAATATTTCTTTTTCCTTCTGTTAAACCTTTGACGTTCCTGATGAATTTTACATTTTCAAAACATTCTTAATTTATCTTCCTCTGCTATCGAACTATAACATGCACAAGAATTTTTTAAAATAAACAAGAATGTATTAAAAGGCAAAGGCTGAAAAGAATATTTCTCTTGCTAATGCGATTGTTTCTTTTATAAATTAGACCTCCCCCATCAAATGCTGTCTTTCATTTGTAAATAAAAATCTCCCCCCCCCAAAAAAAAGAGTTCTTCCAAATGCACAATTATGCAAATTTTAGTCCTTTTTATGTATTGGACCATAAAGTCCTCCAGCACCTACTGGATATCATGCTCTTGGTCTCATAGAAATCATACCCAGTGGAAATTAATTGATGCCCATGTGACGGCGAAACAAAACGGCAGGGTTGCTTTAGCGGCCAAGGGAGGGGAGAGATCAGGCAGGCAACAGCAAGCTGCTTGCAAGCCAGCAATCGCACGCTTGCCATTGTTGCTCGGCCTCGCAAACAGTACCTGCTCGTTAGAACGGAAGTAATTATGATTGACACTCCACCTTAATTAAGTAATTAGCGGTCGCCATTTTCGCTTAATTGCCCCGCGCGAGCGCTGCCGCGTCAACCGCAAACAACCGTCCGAAATGGCTGACTCCCTGACAGCATCTCCTCTCCCGCGTCACCAAACATTTCTCTGTGTCCGACCCCCCTTTTCTCCCCATCTGTAACATAGCCCCTTTGTCGATGAGAATATGGCAACTCGTGTTGTTGCCCTCATTCACCACCCCTGCCTCAGACGTACCCAGGTTCTCGCATTTCATCTCAGATTGCTGTTGGATCTCCGTTTTCTCTCTGCATCCAGCGGATCCTAATTTGGGACAGCGATGGCTGACTCTCGTCTCTTTGCTTTTGAGGTTTTGATCAGTGTTTTTGTCCAATCGGCGCAATTTGCCATCGGGATGAAACCACCGCTATTTTTGTGTGTCTTTGGTACCTTTTTTTAAACTCCTGTCGCGGTCTGATTCAAAGATAGTTCTGAAAGAGATAGGGTATTAACAGTTCACGGTTGGAACAGGCATTATTTATTACTTTTTGCCACGGCAACCTCCCATCCTTTCGTGGTTGCAATATGACATTTGCTGCAATTTCTCTTGAGCAGAGGTTTGACACTAAACCTGGAGGGAAGTTCTGTCTTTATGATGATAGCTAGTCAGGGATGGATTAACCTATTTTAGGGCCCTAGCCATTTTTTCCTGCTGGGCCCCGTAAACCCGGGGTGTTACGTAATTTGTACGAGAACTTTCTAACAAAATAATAAATGATACGTACATTATAATAATTAACAAAAATAGTCAGTTTTTCAAAAATCTTTAATATAGTTTCCATTGCTAGTATAATTATAAACATGCGTTTTATTATGTATCAATACAATCAATAGAATTGGCACTTTTTGTTTGTATTCGTAAATTAAAAAAACGAAATTTACGAAATTACGTAAATTAAGGAAACGAAATGTCAAAACCATAGTTTTGAAAAAGAAATTGTTATGAAATTAATTCAAAAATCCTTTTCTGTGGCTTCCAATTCTGCAATTTTATCAGTTATTTCTTCATAATCAATATTGTCCAAAGCATTTTGTTCTATGTATAGTACAGCTAAAGAAGTAAATTTTGCTGGACTTAATGAGTTTCGTAAATAGTTTTTTACGTATTTTAATACCGAAATATTTGGAAATGTTTATACAACTTTTGTAGTGTTTATAAATCGTAGGATGTCAGATGGCAACGTTAAATTTTGGCTTTTACAAAGTAACAGAAATTGTAACAGTTCCTCATCAAATTCTCTTCTGTCAATGTTCTTCGATGTAACATTTTTTAGTAATGTGGTATCTTCAGAGTCAGTTGACACATTATAAAATTTATTATAAATTAATCTTTTAAAAGCTCGTTAATGTAACTTTTGCTACATAAATTTAGTTGAAAAGCTATTTTGTCACATATTACGTAAAAGCAATTTCGTGTAAAGGCTTCTTGATCCTGATTACATGAACTTTTGTCATCCTCATCATGATAAACTGTATCAAAAAACTCTTTCAGTTTTTGTAACCTTTTATTAGTATGGGAAGCTGTTATTTCTGTCGCGTTTAATATCTCCGCTTCTACTTCTGGAAATAAATTTCGTAAACTAGTAACATAATTAAATAAATTGTCGAAATTACTTGCCTCAAACGAGATTGCCATAGTAGGATCTTGTAAGGATATACTGCTTGCATTTATTCTGTAAAGAACTTTATCCAAACAACTGCTAATAAAATGAGTTCTAAATTAGTATTTCTGTTTGCTATTTCTCGGGATTCCAGTTTTACAGAACATTTCTGAGATTCATCTAGAGATATATCAAGTATAGAGTATTTTCTATTTCGTTAAACCCAGAACGAATTGCTTTAACTGCATCAGCTGTACAAAATTACCTAGTAGTACATAATTTTTTTACTGTAAAATGTTTATTATTTGCTGCAAAATGTTTTTCTAAAGTGTTCCATCTATGAGTAGACGCCGAAAAAAATGTATAAATTAATATATGTTATTGCTTGCAAACATGATTCCTTAGCACTACTTACTATCAGATTTAACGAATGTGAAGTACAAGGAACATAATGGGCTTTTTAATGCGGTTTTGGAGCCCATTGTATTTTCCAGACATGTTTGTCGCATTGTCCACTACAGTTGCAAGTATTCAAATCTAATATTTCAAGGTTCTTTAAAAGTTCATTTTCTAACGATTCTCCTGTATGCGAATAAATTGCTAAAAATCAGAAAAACCTCTCGATTGAGATTCCATCTTCTGATACATAACGCAATATAAAAGTTATACGTGTGTTATATCAAGGGTAGAGTCAATTATAATTAAAAAGTATTTGGCGGACTTAATTTCTGACACATATGTTTCTAAAATTTATTTTCAGTATTTTAATAAATTCATCTCAAATAGTTCGTGAAAGATAACTCACTTTGCCTCTTCCAGGTGACCCAAATTTTTTTTATATACGAAGCTAAAAACTCATCAAATTCTGTCAAATATACCAGAGCTCCTATATAATTTCCGCTATGGGAAGCAGAAAAAAGTTCATTACTGCTACGAAATGCAAGAGCAATTTTAGCAAAAAACTTTATTGTTACTACTTTTACGTAGCAGTATTTTTCTCCATTGCTTTTTTTCTTCTAAATAAGTGTTTTTCAACGATAGTATTTATAATCCAACAATAGTATCTATACCAACGATAGTATTTAGTTGAGGGACGTATGTCCCTCAACTAAATACTATCGTTAAATTTCAATTAAATTTCTGGCTGTTAAAATTTTAATGAAATGTCTATGATCACTAGAATTTTCGCGTTCTTGCTCTCTTATATTTGCATTTTTTCCAGTCCGAGTATCCTTTTGTAAAAGTTGTTCGTTTGATCTAACATATCTTGCAAATATAGCAGTAAATTGCTTTACTTTTAGGAGTGTACACTAACTACTCTCGTTCAATCTTTTCACCATTTACTTTATTGTGAATAAAAATATTTTTCTTTAATGATCGAGTTGCAGTTTTTCGACCGTCTGTTACTACATATTTGAGCGTTATGTATAAATGGAATATTTGATAATGGTTTATTTTCAAGCAAATTAATGTTGCATGTCTGTTGTTAAATTTAAAGGCCATAAACAAATATCCAAATTTTCTAAAACTAAAGTACCATTAACGGTGTTAGGAATATATTCTCTATTTTGAATTTCTTCTTAATCACTTTCATTTGGTTTTTCTGCACAATATCTGGTATGCCTTCTATGTTTCTCATTTTGATTACTTCAATTTCGGTTTCATTGCTTTATGTTATTTCTGTGTATACTTCCTGGTTTCCAAAATACACACAGCTTCTTTTTCTGTAATCTTTATTTCCAGACTGATCTTCGGCATAAATTTTTGGTATTAATAACATTTAAACAAGGCATTTTTTTGTTTATATGTTTCTTCCTACATTTCCTTTTTACGCTTTCTTTTTTCGGCACCGGAAGAGTGATGATAATTCATTTTATATAACATACTTATACGATCGGTACTAGTAAAAATATGTGAGCGTTTGTTTGTTTGTGGCATTATCTCCTTCGGAACGGCGGGGATTTGAATTTAGAGAGGGGTACCGCGGGATTCCAAAAATTCGTGGGAAGCCATTTCGACCATTCTCTTTTTCGTACGGCTTTAATCAGCCGAAATATTAGTTAAAAACTCTGAAAACGCTAATTTTCACGCTCATTTTTCCGAGTGGCAACAGTCTCGCGCGCTGGAGATAAAAATCTGCTTTATTTCGAAAAATGTTGCCAGTGATCGCTTTCAAATCGTAGAGTTTGTTAATTAAAAATTTGTAATCTTTAAATATGAAATAAAAATAGCATTACATTTTATTTCATAAATGCAATGCTATTTCATTAAACATATTATTTATTATTATATAGTTTCATATTCTGGCGTTGAAGAAAGCACGGGCTTGCATGTGACGTCATTGTATGTCGAAAACGTTTCGTTAATATTAGCAAATAAATAGTTAAATAAATAGCTGCTGTTGGCTATTTTGTTGTTACCGGTTAGGATAACGAACACGGTATGTTATTGCAACATTAATTCTTTTATTGATATTGTTGAAAAAAGTTGTTTATATTACATTAAATTTAAATCATGACGTCATAGGTATTAACAAAAGTGTCAAACGTTTTTGTTTCCTGGTTTGTGAACAAAAAAATTATTTACGAATTGGATGATGCTTGGGAAGAATGAACTGATTTCATTTATATTAAAATCTTTTATACATTTTCTTTTCAGGTGTACATAGAATATATAAGTTTTGCTTTGGCCGCAGCCCACTAGTTTATTTCATTAAAAACTTCAAACACTTCAACTAACTAATCACTTTCAGAAATTTAATATTTAGAGCCAAAAATCGTCTCTCTTCCAAAGAAAATCTAATACATATTCTTTATCTCTACTGTTGCAGTGTTTAATGTTTGACTTTTGCGCACCATGCACTATGCACCCAGCATCACGTATCATATCCCACCTACAGATCAACTAATCAGAGAAATGTTGTTCATATACAGTGGACCATTTATATCAGTGCATCTAATAAAAAAGGAAACCTGCAGATTTAGATTAAATTTAAATTGAATATATGAATAAACTTTTATTTTATTTTTATCTTTTTTTTTTTTTTTTTTTTTTTTTTTTTTTCAGAGTGCAATGCTATTTTCAAAGTGCAATGCCGGTTTTAAGGAAAGGGCGGTTTGACCGCCCTTTCCTTAAAACCGGACCCTAGACATTTGTCTTATGTGTCTATGCTATGGTCCTGCCCTGTAGTATCATAAACTCTACATCTAAAAGAAACAACGAAAAAATTTGTGAGCAGTTTTATAACTGAAATTTAAATTTATTTACCAGATCGTGGTCATTTCTTTCATATCAGCAGCTCAGTAAAAGGCAAGAAAATGGAAGTTCTGATTGCTGAAATTTAAGTTTATGAACCATTTTTTATCCTTTCCTTAGAAATCCAAATAGCGTATAATACTACACGTATTTCTGGAATGATGAATTAAACTACCCAGTTAGTATCGCTTATATGTCGGACGTAATTAAATTCAGGTATTACAGTAGTCTGGAATGCTGCTGATACGAATGTATAATTTCTGTATTTATATGGACGCAAGCGTCTGTTACTACTTAATTGGAATTTCAATCCTTTTTCTATATTTTTTAATACTTAACTTGACATTGGAGTTGTCTTTTTATTACTTCGAATCTCGATTATTAGGTAGATCGATTGTATATAACTATTTTGAGCTTAACCCTAGTATACGGTACACGCAGGATTTGGCAACTTTTGGCGAAGTTATGATGAAATAGTAACGTCGGTATTTATGATGAACAGTAATATGCGGTATTTATGATGCAACTTTTGGCGAAATTATGATGAATAGTAACGTCGGTATTTATGATGAACAGTAATATGCGGTATTCATTATGAACAGTAAGCGAGTCATTTTGGTGTTGGCGACAGTTTTCAAAATCGCGCCAAAGCAGTACCGTATACTCGGATTTTGACCTATTTTGTTGCTGTCGTTGCCAATATTTATGTATCACAAATACAGTAGCACTTTGTGCTCTCTTTTTGCTTTTAGAAACCGAGCTAAATTTCTAAAATTAGAAGTACCATAACCTTACAGAAGGCTATCAGGGAAGGTGATTGGTTTATTTAATTACGGCAAAGCACACTAGGGCTATCTGCCTAAGGGGAGGGATGCCTTCGTGGAGGACTTTCTAAGGGGAACTGGCTCGTATACACCTTACACATGGGGAAAACCACGAAAACGCCCATGCAGCCAGCCCGTTCGCGGGATTCGAACCTCGGACCGAACTACCAGTGTTCAACGACTTCACCGCTCGGCCGCATGGTGGGCCCAGGGAAGGCGAACAAAAATAAAAATTAATAGTAATAAAAAAGTGGTAAAAGTAATGAATAATTAAAATTAAATGAATTATAAAAAGATGTAGCATTAAGGAATTTAATTAATTCAATGATAAATATGTAAATAATGAATTACAATATTGTAAAAATTAAATAAATTAGGAAAACAAAAGAAAGAGAAGATTTTTTTCTTTCTTTTGTTCCTTTACTTTGTTGCCTTATACTTTTAAAATTCAATAAATTGAAATTCATTTGCTTTTATTTCGGTATTATGTAATTAAGTTGACTGAAGGAAATTTACATTTGTTTTTAATAGTTCAAGGCTAATGAGATGGATGAACCTGCCGATTCTTCTACATCGGCAGGTTCATCATTTCTATGTATGCTTGGATCTATACTGGTAAGAAACACCTCAGTCCTTTAAAACCCCTTTTGTTGGTAAAACAGTTGCCATCTTTAAAATTCAAACTCTGCTCTATTTTCAGCTAAAATATGGTGTACGTAATCAAAAAGAATTTAAATTGAACCGGAGCCCTGCTCCGGTACTTTTAAATTTTTTTAGATGAATCATAATTCCAGCCGAAGTTCCTGGGAGTCCTAAATGAGACGGCTGTGACAATTATTTTATATAACTGAACCACAATTTCAGCAGAAAATTCTTTTATATGAGTAAACCACAATATTATCAAACAAATTTTATTTTAATGATAAATATGCCTTAAGGAGATTATAACTTCTGAATATATGCTTGCCTTCTCGGACACAAAGCTTGGACAGAGATTGAGATTTTAAAGAAAGAAAAGCCTCTACATACATGTCAAAGTTTATTCTCCTGGAAGTGCAGTCAATTTATGAGAGCGGGTAAATTTTTATTTGTGAAAGTACTAAAAGTGGTCAACCTTATGGTGCCCGTACAACGTTACTATCTTCCTCTGTACGACGCCCCCCCACTCTTGCAGAGCTCCTGCAGAATTTTTTAACGACGTAACCAAACAAGTTGAACGAAACTTGTAACAGAGGAGCCTTATGTTTATTGTCACGTTGTTATCGGATCATATTCAGGGGAAGTATTTTCTGTCATTTTATTCTTTATGATAGCTACAATTGTATCGGTAGGGCATCGTGTTTAGAAAATGTTGTGAACCCTCTTTATTTCCGAAGCTACACTTCTCCGATAAAATTTCCTTTCCCACTGTCATACTTTTTCTCTTGTTCTCTCCGTTCTCGTAATTGACATTAATCGTTTTATCTTTTTTAATTGGTTTGTTGGAAATAGAATGAATTTCTGTCTATCATCCCTTCAAATAATATGTTATACTGTATATTGAGAGCTTAAATTCGGCTCGAGGCCGGCTAAACTGTTCAGTAAAACTGTAATTTCAGACGGAGCCGCAAAAGTCCGATTTTTTTATTCAACTATTTATCATTAATTTAAATATTAAAATTTTATTTATCTCCTTAATTTTTATTTAATTATTTAATTATTTTAGTTGCTAGTTATGTTATTATATTACATTTTTATTAATTTCTTCCTGTTTCATTTCATTTAAATTTAATTATGTAATTATTTTAATTACTAGTTATTTTATATATTTATTTAGTCCTTCTTTCCTGACTGCCTTCCATAGGCACCTCTAATTTTAGAAATTAAGCCCTGATGACACGTATATATTTCTCGGAGATTTAAATTGCTGAGTCAGAAGTATTCTGCTAATTTAGAATCATACTTACGAGATCAAAATGCGTAATTATTCTGAACTACACTAAACTGTGGAGTGATTGTGTAAATTAAATCCCCTTTTCATGTTTGCTTAACGTACGTAAGCAAGCATTTTAATCTCTGGCTCATGCTAGCCAACCAGTGACACCTTTCGTGAGTCTTGACGGCGAGGAACCTGGATCGAGGAGGCGCAAAAGAGAAAGACTCATTTCCCACTAATAAGAGCTTTAGTGGGTTAGGTCGTGAACGAGGTGCACGTTTTTGACGTTACTGTGGACAATGCCGTAGCTGTGTACATTCGATTTTATGGTCGCCATTGTTGTTCCGTCTGTGGCCTACGGCTGGCAGATGTTTGCTGGGACATACGCTTAAATATAAATTAGTATAAATCGGACGGATGTGCCACAATTAGCAGATTCTCGCCCCCCTCTTCATGTTGTAAGATAATTAGGAAGCTACTACTACTATAATACAGCAGATAAATAGAATTATATTTTCATGCATGACTTCCGAACAAAGGAAGCGCGTAACAGAGAATCTCTGAAAAAGAATGGACGCAGTGTGTATGGCAAATATCCTTGGCACATTTAAAAAGATCTTTGAGTGATAAAAAAACATACTGCGAAGCTAGTTCGTTGAATTGATGTCTGTGCTCGAATTTGATTTTGTAATGAGATTATGGTCACTCTGTGGGGTACTTTTTACTGTTTAATTTCCTTCGAACTGTATACTTGAAGAAGAGCAAAATTTCATTAGAAAGTATGGAATAATTCTCGCATAAATTACTTATGGGAATAATGCGTTTCCCTTGCAAGTTCTTTATTTTCTTACAGGTAATTACACCATGTCTCGCGTGATAATCATAAAGAACAGACTTGTTGGATTCTCCGCCTGCTAAATAATAGCAATCTCGTGCAGCCTGAAAACTCTACAGCCAAAAACGTCTACAACCCTATTTTATAGCAATAAACATCTCGAGCAAAATACCCATTGATATACATATAGAATTAAAAACGCTGTGCTTTGCTATTGAATTTTACCATTTAGCTGAAAAATAATCTTTTTATTTTAATGCACATGAAAAAATATCGCTTGAAATTTGTTGAAATATACTTATATAAAACTTCATTAATTGCCTTATTTATCTAAATCAACGTATTTCACCGGTACTTCCGAGAATACTAGAATAAACCAGTGGCCGTACGAGGAAGACCGCTGCACACTGATAGCTTTACCTGACTTGAAATCCAGGTGATCCTTCGGTGACTTAGCAGATAACAGCCCTTTGCTTTGCTTTATTAACTAACTTACGAGGTTCCTTTGTGTTAATTAACGAGTTATTTTATGTTTTGGATCTTTACTGTCACTTCTTGCTTCCGTTTTCTCGCCAGAATACAAATTTAGTTAGCGTGTATTTAAGATGAGGTGTTTAGAGTGTAAGACGTATTCAGCCATTCGAGGCCACTTGACTAGGCTGCTAGATAAGATCAGATTTGCAGTCTTCAGCATTGCATTATAATTGCCGGTAGCTGATATCCACACCGGTTAAGTTTTGACCCAATTTCGGGTTAAATTGATTTATGTAGCCTTTAGCTACTAGTTTATTTAAATTAAATTTTACATGTGACGTACTGTTACTTTACATAATCTAGCCACGATGGCTGAGTTGTAAGTACAAAGTGTGCTTTTGTTCTTAATTAATTTTAAAAAGGGTCTTTTACACCCTTATCAAGTTTCAGTTTTATTTTAGACGTAGCGATAATTCTCTGCGAGTCGATCTAAAGTTTAGTTACAATGCGTGATTGCCAAAAAGATATTTAAACTTTGCAAACTAACTAATCCAAACTCTGATGTTTCGAGAGAAATCACCAAGAATTCTACAAGAAATTACAACGAGTAGGCTAAATATATGGCTAATCATACACAGTATTTACATAGGAATTCCTTGAGAAAGGAATATTATTAGAAGGGTTCCGCTGGAGGGCAAGAAATTTGAAAAACGCCGATGTAAGTCAAAATGAACTAATAAATATTCGAGGATCTCCTTTGCAATTGGACTAAGTTATTCAAATAGGGTATAGAGTAAACTGGAACGTTTGTAGAGACATTAGCTATTTTTGAAGCCGGAGAGATGAAAAATGAGCAGTGCTCTCGCCGGGACTCGAACCAAGGACCTCTCTAATTCACGTCGAACGTGCTGACCACTACACTACGAAAGCCTGCTAAGAAGGCTGTACTGAGCTGCTGCAGATGATGTCACAACTTGCAGTGGGCGTCGATGTGTATGTTTCTCACATGTATGATAGAAAAAACATAACATAGCATTAAATTACCAAATCTTTGTAAACTAATATTTTAGGAATAATTTTGAAAATTTCGTTAAGTTACACTTCAGCGAGAATTTTGCGTGTAATGTGATGCTTCAAAAGGCATGTGTAAGTATTTTTGATAATTTTTTTTTTCTTTTGGAAAAATGAAATCTATGTTACCTTCCATTTCTCCAAAATTTAGGAGAAAAGGAAGATAATGTAATTTTCTTGCTTTATCCGATACAGTATAAAATATAAATTATAAAGTTCGTTATTAGAATTTTTACAATTAATATTTAACATAAACTTTCGATAACTATGACTCTCGATTTAATAAATATAAAATTCTTAAACAGTATCTCTTTTTTTCGCGTATATATTTTGATTTTGATTTTTCCAGAAGCAAAATGAGAAGACAGTAAAGTATGTTTTATTGATCATCGCTTTCGGATAGCTATTGTTTTATATGAGTGGTAACGCATCTAATAGCTTTGATGAAATAGCTATTATATTACAATACAATAGCTATTTCATCAAAGTTTTGAATGAAAATTAAAGAGGATCTGAGAAAATAACTAAATTTCTTTGTTTCATTAGCATTTCAAATAAATTTTATTGGTTTCCAGCCAAAATACGTCCAGAATTTATATTTTCCTGTGTGATATAAATATAAAAGTTCGCTTCATAATATTATTGTGTCTTATAAACATCGTAATGGCACATCATCTAAGCTAAAAGTAAAAATAGAGATTTAAATTCTAAAATGTTTGGAAAAGAATTTCTTTCATTTTCTCTTCCTGTTTACGTTTCTAAATATAGAATTGCCAAGAAAGTAATTTCGGTTTTTTAGTGTGAAGTAAAACTCAAATTTTTCTATATAAAAAATGAACTATAATTAATCAAATAACTTACATTCTGTTCGATGATATTTTACCGTGGTTCTGGTAACTTCATGATTCCGTGCTTATAGAACTTCTAGTCTTTATTAGCAAGAAGGTCAACCAAGTGGTATTCGAGGTCATCGCTATTACTGAAATTTTTTGTAGTTTAAGAAGTTTTGTAAATTCGAAATAAAATATAATCCAATGGTGCGATGTTGGGGCTATATGGGGGATGCGACAGCACTTCCCAAGCTTCAGTCATTTCGTATGGATTGCTAAAGATGTGAGGCCTCGCATTGTCGCGGTGGAATACGATTCCTTTGCGATTTACCAATTCTGGCATTTTCTCTTTGATTGCTTCCTTGAGTTGTTGACAGTAAACATCGGAGTTGATCGTTTGGTTGCCTGAAAGCAGCTTAAAATAAGCAACACTTTTGTAATCGAATCAAATTGAGAGCGTGTTCATTTTTTGATGTAATTTAGCTTTCGATATTATTTGTGCGGATTCATCATGCTTGGATTATGACCTTTTTCGATTAATGTTATTGAAGACATTCCATTTTTCTTCCCCACTAATAATTCGTTTCAAAAAAGGATCGAGTGCCTTAAGTTTGAAATGCGTATCGCAAATATTAATTCACTGTGTTAATTTCTGCTCAAATTTTGTCATCACCAACTTCAGGTCAGCCAGAACCTTAGTCATCTTCAAGTGAAAAATCTGTAGAACGAAATTCTTTAAACCAATTCTGACACATGCGTTCTGTTACATAAAATTAACACCATAAGCTTCATATGTATCTTTGTGACCTCAACTGCTTTCTTGCCTTTACGAAAATAAAAATGTACAATGTGTCGGAAATGTTTATTTTTGCACACCATTTCAGCATGTAGCTAACAGTTATAAACAAAAACACATGGAATTTGTTTCTATAGCAACCTAAAAATGTCGCTACCTAATCTCAAAAAGGAAAAAATATATAAGATTGACTGGAGAATAAGAAAAAGAACATTCTATTTGTGCAAAAGGAACTTACTTTCTTGCAAACCCAGTAGTTAGTTTTCTTGCTCGGTATTACTTTTAAATTAAATCTGCAACTTATTTCTTTTAATAATGTAATTCATTAAGTTAAATAAAAAGTGATGCTGTTAACGAAGTAACTAAACAGGAAATTACTATAAGAAACCATAACAAAGAATATACCTTATAATTTATACACTTTGGGAAAAACATTGGCATCTTCCGTTCTACTGGGCCGATAGATGAAATTTAACTTGCATTTTTCATGTCTCGAAAGCGCGACTTAGGATATAATATAGCAAATACAAATGTGAAATACAAATGTCCTGAACTGAGTGTGGTAACACTTAACACTCTGTAAACGTTAACACTAATCAACTGAGCACATTTTTTTTCCTCTTCACCTTTTCTGATATAAAATGAGAGTCTTATAGTGGAGTTTCGTGTTGTAATTTCAAAGAGTCATTACTGTTATATTAGAGACCTGATTGACTTCTTTAAAAATATGAATTACTGTAAAAGTCACTGCGTTAGTTATTACGTCTGTAGTGTTCGCGAGACCCATTGTATTCATCAAGTGTATGAAGTCGTGCCACTAGAGAAGATATACATTTCCATCATTCTGCGTGAGGAGGTTTTAACCCTTTGTTTCTTAATTGTCAGTTCTGCTGCCAAGTGAGTGCTTTCTTATAAAAAGCAGTGCCGCCTTGGAAGCGGAAGTGCTGATGTCGCTTTCTACTTCAAAGGAGTTCATTCAGTTTCATTTTTTAAAAGAAAATTTAGCTGATAGTTCAAAAATAAGCAGGACACTGATATTAAACTTCAACTTATATGTAGTCTTCCAACTATTTATATAAAATGCATTTTATCGTTTAAATAAAATGAAAAATTTCTGGTCCTGAACTGCTAGCATTAATTTCCCTTTGCAAATTACCGTAGTAAAATTCATTATGGTGACCATCTAGTGATAATTTATCTTCCACATGGGCTGTCAAATAGCTAATTCTCAGTGTTACCATTCAGCAAAGTGTTAAATCTTTGGATTATTTATCAAATTTTGTCAATCATAATTGCTTAACAAATGAGAGAATTAAAAGCCATGAATAAATTTCATGAAAATTTGTGCCACTCCGATGGCGATAAACTTACAGGTCATTTGCAATCGTCGGTTTAATTTTCGTTTGGTTCACATGCCATGCTATGAAGTAAATAAAAACGGCAAGTACATTTCTCGTAAATTAATTAGCATTTTAATGCCATTACTTATTATAGCAAAAATTTTAAGAAAGATTTAAGGTTTTAATGATATGAGTACAGTTTTACGTTTATTTTCATTGTTGTTAAAGAAGAACGTGAGTAACTAACTAACCATAAAATCTCTAAAAGGAGCTGATTAATTTAACTTCAGTTAATTTAATTGTGATGTATGTTTTATTCAAAGATTTGAAAATGCGTATTTTAGTCAGAAGATAAATACCCTCAGTTAGAAATTTTTTCAATAAGAATAACCATTTTTTCGGGAGTGCATTTACACGTGAAAAATTTTTTTCGTAGTTGAAAATTAGTAAGTTTAACGAAAACAACCAGTTGGCCTATGAGTATCTACAGTTTGGTTTGTGAAGAAGATACTTTCTTGTAATTTTACGGCAAGGTTACAAACTTTTTAAAACTCGAAACGCCATGAGGGGTTGTTCTGAAAGCTGTTGAGAAACAAAGAATTGTATAATTATTTGCGTAAAAATATGTATTTTTTCTGTATGCATCATAGAAAAGTGTAAAAAGTAAAGGAAAGGGAATATATATTGTCATTATTTATTCTCAAGTTCTGTCCTTCACTGAAATTTTGTATATTTCTTTTTAGTTTGAATTACAAGTCAGTTATTTAGTAGTTACTTCAATATATTAGAATTATCTGAATAAATGTCACTCTGAAAATTTTAATATTTAGCTGTCAATACCTTTGAATTGCGAAATGTGACTAATAGAAATTTCTGGAAGTTACCAGTTTTTAGATTTCAGTTAGAAAATAACTATAAATTTGAATTTTTTTTCTTTGTAACATTTTAAAAATATGTTTATTTATTTAATATTCATTGCAGCCAGTTAGCTGCTTTCAAATCGTGCATTTGCAATTTGAATTTGAAACTACTATTTTATGGCATTTCGCTTCTTTATCTTAAATAAAAAATAATATGTACTTTTGCCATTTCATAAAACTAAAGAAAGGATATTGGAATTCTGGAATTAGATGAATGGAGATCTGAAAACTTGAATCTTCGAATTTTTCAGATTTTCGAATCTTTCAAACCTGAGCATAAAGAAACTTTTGAAAAATTTTAAGTCAAAACTTGGCGAGATTAAATTTAATAACATCCAACAATAGGAACATTTATTAATAAAAGAATATAAGCGTTGCAATTTCAGTAGGCCTGTAACAGCAGTATCACATTGTTACAAACCTGAGCATCACACTATTAATTATTTGAAGAGAATTTAGAGATCCGTGTTGATTTGAGTATTTAAGATTTATATATATCTTGAATTATTTCGACCGTCTACACTTACTTTGATTTATGAAATTGTGAGAAAATTTGCATTGCACTTGAATATTTTCAAGTGGTTTTGAGAAAATGAGCCTTAAGATTCAAGAAATTTAATTATATACTCAATTTGTATCTTTAGTATAGATATACTTCTAAAAGAAGTGTCCTTAAATTTGTTTCGCATTTCACGTTTGAATTTTTTTTAATTAAAAGCTTTTATCAAGTTCAATTTTTATCAAGTTTTGTTTCGCATTTCACGTTTGAATTTTTTTTAATTAAAAACTTTTATCAAGTTCAGCTTTTATCAAGTTTTATAAGTTCTTTTTTCCTTTCGTCTTATTATTATGATACGAAAAATTTGACAAATCTTGAGATTCAGAATATTCGAGAAACTTTAAAATTCTAAACTATGTAAATTTTGACTGCTGAAAAAATTTAAACTCGATTCATAAAGAAATTTAATTTAAAAAAAGCGTTATTTATTATTATTGGGCGTTTATTTCTGTACTTCTGTTTTGAATGTAAAACTCTTAAAATAAAAATACATTTCAGTTAGAATAGAATTTACAAGAAATTGTAGTTTATTTAGTTGTTAGCAATTAATATGCTAATAGAAAGTGTTGTCATAACTGTTCCATTTTAATTTAGATACATACATCAGCTGTTACGAGAAAGAGCTGTCGACTGGTTATAAGCTTTTAGGGATCTTGTATATTTATGTTTCAGGATTTGATTTTATTTATTGCATTTGTCGTGGAAAATAACTCTTTTTCAAATTGTTAAGAAGTTCAAACAAAATAGCTTTTTGAGGGATTAAATTTGCTACGCTGATGAACAATACATTTATGTATTTTCGAAAATAAATGAAAACTCATATCAGTCGTCGAACAGGAACAACGTTCTCTCTTATTTCTGATCTGATTTTTAAAAGACAGAATTTTATTCGTAGCTGAAAATAACAACACCTCTTCGAAGCGTTAAAAAGACGTGTAACAAATATATCTTCATTCTACAAAGCACGATGTATATATTATCCTATTCTTCATACCGATTTATGCATACAGATGCAGTGGAAAAGATTTAGCTTAAACTAATTTTGCGCCCGAGGACTTGTTTTTACAAGCAGCCACTAATATATTCATATATTACATAAATTCTATAAATACAGAGCTACCTCAGTATACAAGAATTTTGAAATACATCCAACTTGGTATAAATCCTGCCTAGGTTTTTTTTTTCTTTTTCGATATGCGATACTAACTTGGAAAATAACTCATGTTAAATGAATTACGACTGCTTGTATACATCTTTCATAGCAATGCTCGACTGCCAATGAGCGTCAGTACGTCTGTTGCCACTACTCAATAGACAACTCATGCTATAATTCTGAATTTTGAAGGGATTTGTTTTCGTAAATTTTGTAAATTCTTTAACAATCAGTTTTAGGGAAGTTAATGTGGAGAGTCATTCAAAGAAAAAAATTGTTAGGATCATCACGGAGGTGAAAAAAGTATGAATATGGCAGGCGTGTACAAGACTTGGCTACTGTATACCGTATGCCATGTACGATGGTGTCTACGAATGTGAAAAACATAAATGCCATTAAATCGGCTTACTTTGCAAATGTGGTGAAATCGACTACCAAATAAGGATCAGAGACGTTAAAGCATGATAAGCTTTCAATCTGGATAACATGAGAACATTGTATCATGTGCAATGCTTCATTTATGCACAGTAGGGTAAGGCTGAGCAAGTCGTATCACTTCTTAAGTTGTACCTTTTAAATATTAGGTATAATATCACGCCAACTACGCTCTTCCGTCAAAACGAGTTACCCCTCAATCAACCATATTATTTCATATTGTGTTCTTCTTCCTGTAATATTTGGGAGGACGACCGCAAAGAAAATGTGTTTCAATTCTTAAAATGCAAAGGATGGGCGCACGATTTATCTATTGAATGTGATGAGAAAATGAAAAAAATTCTTTGTGATCATTGTTGTAATTACTTAAGAAGGTATTACCTCCCTCCTACCAGCATGCCTTCGTGGTGCAACGGAACCACGCTCGGCGCGAATTCGAGAGGTCCAGGTTCGAGTCCCACGATGGCATTGCACATTTTTCGCATCTCCTGCTTCAAAATGGCCTAATGATTCTAGAAATTCTATAAATTAATTAATTAAGAAAAAGTAAGTGTTATTATAAATGTCCAATTTTAAACGACTTAAACTATGGGTTAAGTACAAATTTAGTCGTAATAATCTAGTACGACTTAAACTATGGGTGGTATGCCATAGAATACCGGTTGTCTATGTTGTATTAAGTTCGCGCTGATAAATTTTATTAATTTTATCCATATATTCATAAGAGCAGACTGCATGGAGTTTAATTGTAATAAATATCAACAACGATGACACAAGGTATTATTATCACACATGATTTCTATTTTTTCGTAAATCCTATGATTTATATCTACTTTCTTTTAGGGGTACGACTTACGCAACCCTACTTTATATATTTAATTCACTGCATTTTAATTTCAGTATAAATTGTTATATTAATAACAATTTATACTGAAATATTAATTGTTATATTAATGTTATATATAATAAATATATAATTGTTATATTAATAACAATAGGATTTTTTATAAGAATGGATTAATTATTTTTCCCTTACTTCTTACTGGAAAAGTTCGCTTGGTATACGTCCATCTGAAACGGATTACTAGACTTATACCAAAGTACCGTCGTATAATATTGAGATACCATTGTATTGTGTATACCGAGGTACTGTTGTGTTATTTCTAATTTGATTTTCAAATGAGAATAAATAATTTTTATTGAGTTCAGATAAGAAGAGATTATTATGCAATTGAATACTTTATTTTAAGCATTCGTGATAAAACTAAAAACTAAATTTTATTTTTTGAGCTATTTTTTTAAATCATCAATTTCGATGTTGAAACCTGTGTAGCGAATAATCTAAATTGTTTAGCTTATCGCTAGCGCATTAAAAAAAGTTGCTGGACTGATGCCTGTGAGATAAATACAGTTGGCGCCAAATTTCTTTGCTGTTTCAAATAAACACTTACAACGTAGTACTTTTTAACTCAGTTAAAGTTTGGTCTTTTAATTTTTGACAAAACTGACTTTTCCTTCTCTGCAAGCACATTAGTAATGCTTCTTATTTTAAAACATCTATTGTAATCTTTTCAAATTGTTTTACACATTTTTAAAGTCTAATTTCAAAGACATTTTTTGGCGTCTTATACAACATCATGGTAGAAAAGAAAGCAAAGAAAAAACATGACAGTTTTAAAATATCGTAGTACAAAACATCGTAGTCAAAGATAAAGTGGTTGAAAAACTTCGCTGTTTAAAACACCGTGGTAAAAAATAAAGCACCTGCAATCATGATGATAACATTGCGGACATGCCTTTTTCAAGCTTTGAAAATCCGTATAAGTGCATAATGATTTCTGAGGGCAAAAAGGAATGAGGAATGTTTTTACTTTTATATTTCACATTTTTTAATTAACTAATAAATTTTTCAAAACCAAAGTCCAACACTAAGAATCAGCGTAAATTATTAAAAATTTAATGTTGGACTTTGTTTTTGATTGTTATTCAGCGTGATATTTAAACTAAAGTAGTAAATTTTTGCTGAAAAAATAAGAAGGAAATTTAAGCATTTAGAAACTGAAAATGAGTATAAAAATTATGCTAGATATAACAGTTAACATAAATTTAAGCTTACATAGTAAATTAATAAAGGTCATTAATTAATTACCTCTTTTATAAAGTTTTATTGGCAATTTTTGTTGAAAAATGTAGCCTAAAAAAGATTAGAAAATTGAAGATGAGTGACTGTATGTGGTTACCTCTCTTAAATTATTTATTTAATGATTATAAAATTGTGTTAGCTATTATAAATAGCATTAATTTTCTACTCATTTTTAGTTGAATGCTTAAGTTTCCTTCTTAATTTTTTAGCAAAAATTTATTAGTTAATCCAAAAATATAAAAGTAATTCCTTTTTGCGATCACAAATCATTATGCGAATATGCATTTACAATATTAAAAACCTGAAAAAAGTATATTTGCGATATTACTGTCATGCGATGATTTGTAGCTACTTTATTTTTTACCATATTTCCGACGGCGATGTTTATAATCCGCGAAGTTTTTGAATCGCTTAATATTAGACTACGACGTTTGTGATAGGATGTTTTAGAATTGCGATGTTTTTCTTTGTTTTCTTATTTCTCACGATGTTTTCTCTTGTAACCACTTTTTACGTCCGCTCAATTTTGATGTTAGAAACGTCTATTGTATAGGCTCTCTCTCTCTTCTTTTATATCTGTTGGGCTTGTTACATTGCATTGCGGCCTGCACAATCTCTACCTCTAAATTCGTACTGTAAAATTTGTTATCAAATCATATTTACTTTTTTGTGGAGAACTGCTAACTCTAAGTAGGTTAATAGATTGGCTTATGAAGGGAAACCTAAAAGAACACTGAAGGGGAAAATGATATGGTAAATCATATAGGCAATAAAACATATATGCTGAGTAATTTTAATTTCCAAAAGTAGAAAAACGTCTACCAGAGGAGCTTAGTTAGTTTGATTATGACAAAGTAAGTGAGGACATTCATTCTAAGGGGAGGGATGTCTTCGCGTAGGACTTTCTAAAGAAAACTGGCTCAGGCTACGTTGGAAAACTACGAAAATGCTCAAGCCAAGATTCGAACCCAAATCGAAGGCCCACCAGCTGGCGAGTGGTAATATCTCTGAATACTGGTAGTTCCGACCTGGGTTTGATTCCAGGCGAACAGACTGGCTTCAGGAGCGCTTTCGTGGTTTTCTCCATGTGTAACATGTATTCAAACCAGTTTCTCTCAGAAAGTCCTCCTCGAAGGCATTCCTACCCTTAGGTAGAGAGCCCTACAATGCTATGCTATAAACTAATCAAACCGAACCAGAGTCTACCAGTGACAATGATTTGTATCACTGTACCACTGGTGACCGATCGGAGAAAAAGATAGTGACTATGATGCATTGGATGCCATGGAAAATGTTGGAGATTAGTGTTTAGGAGAAAGGGAGGCTGCATTTTTTATCTGCCATGTCACCAAGTGTGCAGTTTCTTTACTTCTTTGCTTCAGTATCGAAAAATGGACTTTATTATGTGCTAAATAGGAAGATTTGAAATATGCTTGACTTGGCATTACGAGATATGTTAAACCATTTTTATTTCACTCTGGATATATATGTTTGACAAATTACACTGGTGAATTTTTATCTGTTGTACACTTTTAGTAGGCAATCAAAAGATCTTGCAAAACTAACCTAAACCTGAGCGCGTTTAAAATTGTAAGGAATTATGTCATTCTGCCATCTGTGTCCTTGTGATGTAGCGGTTAGCAGCTCCATCTAGTAACCTGACAATTCGTGATTTTATTTTGGCGAAAGCAATATAAGAATTCGATTAAGATAGTCCAGAGCCTTAGGCATAGCATTAGGGGCCATGGGGCAACACATCTCTTTGTTTTATGAGAGGAAAAAATTCAATTTGGAGGAGCTATAGAATAATACTGGGGCCCCCTAATTTTAGGGTCCTGGTTGGCAACCAGGCTCAGACTATTGTTGATTTTTTATGTCTTATGTTGTGAAAAAAAAGCTAATTGTTTTTATGAAGCTATTTATTTTCAACCGCTATATTAAACAATGGTTGGACAATATTTTTCCCTTTCACATTTTTTCCTAAATGTCTTTCTATCGTAAACCGAAAAAGGTGCTATTGTAAAACTTTTATAATTTTTAATTATTATACCGTTATGTGATATGTTATATGCACGTTATGTGCCTTTGAATCTTTATTTTTTGTGTGACAGACAGTTGATTTCAATTGCTATTTGTTCAGACAGATAGTATATAATGTTTTGGACAGACCACAAGAGCAGACCTCGAGGACCACTGTGGTCCGTTTGAGAAAACCTGTATTAAACAATTCTGCACGTTATATACACTTGTATCTTTATTTTCTGTGTAATAGAAATCGATTTCAATTGCTGTTTGTTCATACAAATAGTAAATAGTATTTCTTAGCAGAGCACAAGAGCAAATATTGTGGACCACTTGCGGTCCTCGAACCACTGGTTGAGAAACTTTGTATTAAGCAATTTTGCAGTTTTTTATGTTTTACCTTTATTTTTTGATTAATAATCAGTTGATTTCAATTTCTGTTTGTTCAGACAAATTGTAAATAATAGTTCTTGAGAAGGAGAGATAAAAACCATTTTTTAATGGAAATTAAGCTTTTAATACTAAGACAAGTAGTCTACTTGTAGCTACAAATTTCGTTTACAAATAAAAGAAAATTTTTCAAACCTAAGAAGACCACAAGAGCAGACCTTGAGGACCAATTGCGATTCCCAAACCACAGTCTGCGAAATCCTGTATTAAACAATTCTGCACGTTATATGGCCTTGTACCTTTATGTTTTGTGTAACAGCTAGTTGATTTCGGTTGCTGTTTGTTCAGACAAATAGCAAATAGTAGTTCTGGGGGGGGGAATAAAGCCTTTTTTCAAGTGGAAATTGGCTTTAAATAATAAGTAGACTAAAATTACGCCTACGGAGATTTTGGAAGAAAAGGATATAAAATTTCGGCTTAGTACTTAATTTTTTTTCTGTCAGACACTATTTACACGGAAGTGGGTTTTTCTTTGTAACTATTTACATATTCTCTGAACGCACGAAACTACTAAAACATGCTTGCAACTTCTACGCATCTCGTAGTCATTAATGGGAAACAGGACACAAAGAAGAGCATGTTAATTTTACTTTTATTTTTCTATACACTGATGTTTAAAAGTAAATAAATATGTGGCTCGTTTGCGAAATCCTGATTTACGAGCAGTTAAGAACCAGATAGTAAGTACTTTTTGCATCAGATTACGGTTGATGGATAGTCCTCTTAAAGTTCTAATCAGTTAAAATGTAACTCTATCGTATATGTGGAGACTATATAATAAATATTGCTTATTCTTTTAAGCCCAAAATTGAGGTCGCTGGTTTCATTTTTAGCACATTTTTATATTTTTCTATTTTATTATTGGAATGGCCAAACTGAATCTATGTTGCCTAATTATATTTTGAAAGAAAGTAATAGTACAGCATTTGCTTTTGAGTAAATTCTTTACAGCGTACATTTTTTGCATTTATTTAAATGACAGAAGTGTTTAATACAAATCGGAAAGTATGCTAATTAGGCCAATTCCATCCCAATGACATTCAATGCATTTAGAGCACAAGAGAGAGGAAAAGGTACTTCAGATGATAATTTATACAGTACTAATTCCGAAATCCGGAATCTCCGGATTTTAGAAATTTCCTGATTTCAAATCATTAGTTTAAATCTAGTAAAACGACATGCAAATATGGAGACACTGGGACTTCAATTATTGTTTAGGTCAGGTAAAACAGTGCTATCCATACACACACAAGAAAGACACTGGCCAACGAAATTTAAGGGATGGCAAAACTTTTAGGATCTAGGCAGGTATGTACGGTTATTTAGAAGAATCTAGGGTTATTTAGAACATTCAGAGATTGTACTGGGCGGCAAAATGCGTAGCCCGGCCTTGCTTCCTTTCATACACATGTATCCAGTCGAGGGCCGAATGTGTGATCCTGACCAACATCAATACAATGCGTTGCCACTGGCCACGGTTCGACTACCTAGCCAGCAGTTGTTTGAAAGTGACATGCTGGAACCTCGGTTAGTCTGGAGAAAACTCGCTTTTACAACGTGCCAGCTTTTTTTTTTTTTTTTTTTTTTGTTATTATATTCTCCATTATTATATTTTGTAAGGGTGAGATTTTTTTATTACCGTATTTTAATTTTGTTTACTTATTTATTTGTTTATTGCTGGTAGTCCGTAAGTCCAAATTTTGGACTTTTTCATATGTGTCTCGTTTTCATCTTGAAAGAAGACTAGCTTTCTCTGATTTTAGGATAAACATATGATATTAAATACATAAAATAATTTTAACTTACATTGTTTTCAATTAAACATATCAGAAAGAAAAAAATAGCTAATAATGAAGGATTTTAAACGAAAAGGATAAAAAAGATTGTATTTAATTAAGTTCCAAAGGAAACTTAATTAAATACAATCTTTTTTATGTATTTCACTTCAATGTTATCACTTCTTAAAATTTTGTTTATGTCTGTTTATATATTATTATGTTTAGGAGAATAGGAAGTGTAAGGTTTGCTCTCTATACTCCTCTCACTTTTCCAAAATAGCCTGTTGTAATGTAAGGTGAATCTGTTTTTCATCTTTTTATATCCTTTTATATCCTTTGATTGCATAAATTTGGAGGTAAATTGTTTATAATAAATACTCTTAATTATATTATGATTTTAGATTTACAAAAGAATGTTTTAACATTTTTAGTAAACATGTTTTTTTAATTACGATATAAAGGTTAGCATTTTTGCCCACAGGATTCTGTTTTATTATAAATTAATTCTGTTTCATTTTTTTCGGTTCAGCTTTATTCTTGTTGGTTAATTTTAAGTTTCCATTCTCAAATTTGAGATTATTTTTGGCGTTATGTTAGCGCCTGCGTCATTAGTAATTTGTAAGCATCGTATGAAAAAGACTAATTTTGAAATGACGCAGTTTAGAGAGATTTATTATGAGCAATTACTATTTTTAGAACAGAAAGGGAATAAACCATGTTAAATAAAGAGTTAAGTGACTACTGAAAATTCAAGTTAGAAACTTTATTTACATATTTTTTATCACATATACACACACTGCATTGATAGCTGATTCATTAAGAATTGATATTATTAGCGAATCAACTGCCACCAGCTTAACTGTTAATTTGGATTTTGAATTCTTAAAATTAAGGGTGAAGACCACATTTTAAAACTGTCATTCTATTACTTTCTATTTAAATGTTATTTATTCAAAAGACTTAATTATTATAAAGGAACACTTTTTAGTTTTTTGCAACATCAATTGGCATTTTTTAAAATTTGAATGAATTTATAACTGATAAATTTTAAAACTGATGCATTTCATTTCCTTATATTATAAAACCTTGTTCAATATCTTCTTTTGAAGCTAATTTAGCTGAGAAATATTATTCTATATCTTATTAAGATACATTCTTGCCTTGATTCTATATTTAACTACAGCGACTTTTAGACTTTTTTTATTTAAATATAAAAACTTTTTTAACATATTTTAAAATATATTGTTATTTTACAAAAGGATTTTTAATAATTTAATAAATAAATTGATTAACTTAATATACTAGCTTAATGTACATTCTTATTAGCAAGCACAATAGAGCTATCTCATCGCCAAAGCTCTATCAGAATGAATTACTTTGAAAAATAAAATAAAATAATATCTTTTAACATCATTTTAACGTACTTTAAATGCAAACGATGCTCATAAAAACTATTCTAACATCTGTTCGAATTACAATATAGGTACACATTTTATAAAATACATTTATTAAAGTATAAGCAGTATTTTGGTGTGAATTTGAAAAAAAAAATAGTTTAAAAATGAATAATTGTCTGTTTATTGTTGGATTACAATAATTTATTGTCAGCTTTCAAAGCTGCTACCTATCCATATAAGGTAATGCAAATACTAAACAGGATTATATTTATTACTGGGATTCAACTTTACTGCGTTTTCGGTCGATAAACAGGAAAGCCTCCTTTACAGTGGAATTTCATTATCCGTGAATTTGAATTACGTCGATTTAATTATGCGTAATGCCCAGGCAAATAAAGAATTTGAGGCTTTACTTTTCTGTCTGCGCATCCAAAATCAATATTAAAATTGTCACTTACTTGTAGTGCCTGGTCCTTCTAAACTTTAATCCTAAAAGTAAGTAGTGTCCTTTAGGTGGAGAAAAGGGTGAACTGGAAGCTGGCTTTCTGCGGAAGAGGCTGAATCTTCAATGCAGTGATTATATAATCAGCAATTCTGCTCTAATTAATATAGCTTTCTTTTCGTATAAAGTGTATATAATCTACGTTGTGTGTTATAAATAAACGAAAATGTTAATCCGAGTGCATTTAGCTGTGTACAAGACACGATACCTGCTGTCAAATGGATACATTATTATTTCACTTTCGTGTGTTTAAATACAATCCAAATGTACAGAGTTGAGAAGTGCCAGATTTGGATAATAAGTACCAAATTTAATTACTGTGATAGTTTAAAAATTCATAGAATAGTATAAAATTGAATGAAAAATATATCCGATGTATTTATATCTAATGAGAAACTTCTAATACGATTATGGATGATATTATCCATCCTCGACAGCGGAGAAGCTGGTGCCTCTTTTTTGATGCCTTCGGGAAGACTAACAGAATGCTGAAAAGATGTTAAGTTGCTGGTTTTAGAAACATCACTAGCCCCAGGAAACGAAGTGAAAATACTGAAATATATTAAAATGCTGTATTCTTTATAAAATGAAATTATATTATATAAACAGTAGGAAAAGTACGAAAAATTATACACCTATTACCTTCTTAAATAATCTGAAACATATGTAGGATAATTTGGGTTATATAGCTACACTTTTATTAATTTATCTCTTTAATATTTTCACCATTTCAAATTAAAACGAACAAGAGTAGAAAAATGTCGCTTATCTGCAGTAAGCTCAAGCAAAACAGTATTTTCTCTACCTGAAATAATCTGAGGAGAGCTATTTTGGATAACTCATAATCTACCCTTTCACAAAAGCAAAAAAATAGCTAATTTTTTAAATATCATTTTGACAAAAATTATCTTTTTAAGACATACATTCCGCAAAACAAACCTAAAAACTTCCCCTTTAAACTTTTTATTTGCGCATTTGCTGCTTTTAAATTCCCCCTCAAATTAATAAGCATTTTCGGACTGATTAATTTCGAAACCTAATTGAAGATCGTTTCTTCACCGAACAGCAGTACTGTGAAAACTCGCTAATTGCGAAGGCGCATGCAAAATAAATAAAATAAAATAAATAAATGTTTCTATGTTTCAGGCTGCGGCAATATATACCATTTCGTGTAGATAATAAATGCAAGGAAATAATAACATATCATAACTGTGCGAAAATTTCGGAAATATTGCACTAAAGAAGATGCTACTGATAATAAAATTTATATTGATTTGTTCCGTACACAGCTATAGCTCAAAAAGTATAAAAATATTAAATCGCTGGCGTGTAATATATATATTTAAAAACCATTCTTTTACATATGACGTCCATAGTTTAATCAATTTGTACAATCTGTATTTCCATCATTTATTTACATTTCTAGCATATTTAATACTTAAGTGTTTAAGTGTAGCATATTTGATATTTAATACTTAAGTTAATGCACGCCCCGCGTTTTCATAATACATGAGATGATACCCTTTCTAATGTGTAAAGATATTTTACTAGGCACTATTTACATGACTTCCCAATGAGTTTTTTACTTACATATTTATACATGAAACCTGATTTTATCTTAAACTAATTTTTACCGGACCAGGACCCTAAAGTAAATATCTTTCACTTTTAATTTTCCACCTTATTGGTTCCCTTGTAGCTGGAAGCTCTAAATCCTAGTACACTTACAGCGAGTAATCGCTATTTCTTACACAAATCACAAAATGCTGAAGAAGGTTAAATAACCTTTTTATTTAGTCTTAACTTCAGCAGAGCAGGCACAACTTGGGCTACAGACGAAACATCCACTACATGTGGATTTTTGAATTAAATTAACAGACAATTAAATTCAAAACCTAGATAACATATATTAAGACTACACGTAAAATAGATTTCTTAAGCTGGCTCAGAATTTTACCGGTGCGTATTTTGAAGCATCGGCCAGCGAGACGCTAAGGAATAGAAATAGAACCGTAAGCAGAGCTGGGAGTAAACAGCTGCAAGATTCGATTGCTAGAAGCTCTAATCTGAACATTCAGAACCCTCATCTTAAATTCACACAAAACAAATTTACTCTGTGGTGAGGAATACGAAAAGAAATTACAGCAAGAATTTAAATCACAATAACTGGTTAATTAACATAAAATACCGTACAAATCTTTCTTTTTAGTTCCTTGTACGGAGTAAAAAGGAAGTATTGTAATCGCGAAAAGTTTCAGGCAGCATATTTCAACGAAAATATCCATTTTGGCCGCTATCGAATGCAATTTAACGATGTTTTTGCGTGATATCTGTACGTAAGGACAGAATAAAGGACACTTTTCCCCCAAACGAATTATGAAACTGATTTAAAATGAATTCTGAAGAGATTTTTTTTCGTGGCGTCTGTACGTAAGTATGTATCTATCTCGCATAACTCGAAACCCAGTAGTCTCAGAACGTTGCAATTTTGCACATAGGACTGCTATAGGATGTAGTTGTACGCCTTTCTTTTTGGTTCCAATCGGTCGCACCAGAAGGATTTAAATATATGTATATGTATATCCACTCTGTTACTCGGCTCAGTGATCTCAGTTTCTTTATTTTTTATATGTTTGTAAATCGTGCATTTTTGCTTTAAAAATGATTAAATTATGTTGTTCTTGTGTTCCGGCTAAGGTTTTTATGATTTTAGTTAACCTGCATGCTGTAGTTTTATAATCATCAACAATATAAATGTTTTTTAAATGCGGCTAAGCCTAATTTTTTTTACTATAGCAGCCATGTTTGTTTACATTTGAAACTTGGGAAAAATAGTGGATTTGTTGCCAATCTAGAGAAACTAAGCTTCGTAACAACAAAGTAACGATTTCTTTTATTATTACGAATTAAACTATGCTTAATCCATTCTGGAATTATCATTTAAGTTATTAAATTATCTCATATTTTGACTCAGTATAGCCTCCATAACAAATTAAATCAGTTTCTATGCCTTTAGTGTCTTTTTGCCGAGTGAGGCCAAAAGTAAACTTTCAGTTTTGTACCCCTAAAAATCTGTCTTTTTGTCCGCAGGCCGAATTTCTTGTTTTTACGTAGAAACTATAATTTAAATTGTAATTTTTTTAACAAAAATTTAACTGTATTTTGTATTTTATGTTTTTCTATATATTTAAATTTTAATGAATATAGTTTGAGTTTTTATTATTTTTTGCCTTGCCGCGAAGTGAGAACTGAATTAATTGAATGAGAAATACATCTTTAATGAAATTCGAGGCAATAAGTCTTTCATATTAGCAGGAAATACTGTCGCCAGTCTGTTTCGGATAGAGCAGAATGTTTGCGAGTAGTGCATGCGCATTAGTTAAGCAGCGCTGAATCATCTGTGAAAAACTGTTTATTTTTTATTTGTTTAATTTCTTTTATACACTAATTTTTTCTTTATATCGTTTTAGATTTATTGTAGTATTTGAATAGAACATGTGGCAACGATTACATGATTCTTCAGATGATTTTTTTTTTCATTTTGAGTTAAATTATTGAGATGTAACGCTGTTAAGTGAACCTAGCGCCAGAATATCGCTATGGTAAATAAATATAGTGAATTTTAAAAAGCGCATTTATTCTATTCTGGTTTATACGCTATCGACGAAGTATATTTAATTCAATTCAATAAGTTTAAATGAAATGCAGGAAAAAAATGCGTCTAATTTAATATTCCGAACAAGAAAGTCATGTGGTGTACACATCAGATTTTTTCTCGTAGAATTAAAGTTGGTTTGTAGGAGGAAATTATTTAATTTTACATTAGATTTCGAATTTATTGAGAAGGAAAAATTCTCAAAGTAAAAGTAATATTCAAATACTAAACAAAACGTACGAAAGAAACATAGCATAGTTATGCGCTATGTCAACTGCAAATTCTGCCTCTACATTTGGAAATGATATATCATTTGCGCATTCCAATTTCGTAACTGCAGTAATTCACTTATTTCATTGATTTTATAGCTAGAACCATTAGCCAGATAGTAAATGCCATTTATGTTGCGTTTTTCAGGGGGATCTAAGGTAGAATTAAATTACGTTTTTGGATGTACTATTGAAATCTTAAAATTCACAATGTTAAATACATAAAAAAAAAATCTTACTTATTTCCCGAAATATAAGTTTCGAAACTTAGGAGTCCATCTTAAATTACAAATTGTCGCCCTCTACAGTTTCAAATCAAAGAATAATTAAATTAAAATTTTTGATATTTTCCAATGTTTTTAGGTACTGAATAAGCATTTTTATGTTTTAACAGTTCGTATAACGTTTGTGAATAAAAATGCCAGCAGAGCAAAAATTAACGAAAAATTTGGAAACCTTTTTACAACTCCAAGCAGTAACAATTTTTAAAGGTGAAAATATTCGGAGCCAGTCATTCGAATAGTACTTTCATCAATTTACATCTGAAACATAAGTAGTACAGAGAATATATATTATAAAATATGGCAGCACTTGGAAACTAATAATTAAATACTAAGGCTCGAGAAAGACCGTTGCGATTGCGAGAAATTAAAACACAAAATGTTGCAAAGAATATATTGAAATGCGGTTTTATGACTAAAGAAAGAATAATTCAAAAATATTTCTTGTTAACAAAAAAACATAAACAGAAACCAATGTTTATTTCCTAAGGGGGAAAATGTATTTAAAAAATTTCCTTCTTTAATAAAATAATATTCTTAGAACAAATATATTAAATTAGTCTGAATGAAAATTGTTGCCAACAGTAACGACTATTAGTATTCAATTACGATCTAAAGGCCATAAAATCTTTTCTTTCTCTGTAAACCAAGCTCTAAGGTCAAGTGCTTTTTTCTTTACCCTTCTGGCAATTACCTGTAATACAATACTTATAGATTATTATATTTGCATTGATGCATTGCGGTATCAAATAAGCACCGCTTTCTCAAATCGGGATTAAAAGCGGTTTCTGAATGGAGTATAACTTTTAGTTTCTAATTATCTATTACTTAGCTGGCATCAAAGGGGCCACCTGTCCCTCCTCCGATGGCAAAGAATCCCTTTACGACGAAGAAAGGACAATGACGGCAGACGATAATTGCGAGTGCTCGACCCCGACCACTACACATCCCTCCTCCTATTGTTTCGCAGATGGAGAAACAGCTGCCCAAACGATCAAAATCGCTATTTATTTTTTAGCCAATCTCATTAGTTAATTTCTCTATGCTGTCTGATCGATTTTTTACTCAGTGAATATCGTGAGGACAAGGTTGTGCCATTACTTAGTGACTATTTCGTGTCTATCATTCATTTTCTTCTTCTTTTTTTTTCTTTTAACTCTGAGTGGTTCAGTTCTTTTTTAACCTTGTCGTCGACATTCCGGAACTCATTTTTAATCTTGTACTCCTTGTTGATGTGTACAAGATATTATCAGCAAAGTTTTGCGTCTCAGTTTTGGTACTGCTTAGAAAGGAAGAATTTATTACATTAATATAGCCATGGCGTATTTTGGACAAGAAAATGTGAAGCTCTTAGTTAGCTTAGAAGCTCGAAGGAATACATTTCGAAATGGGTTGAAAATTTTTCCGGAATTCGTTTTTCAAGAAAGCAAATATAGTAAACGCCGATTAATGTGGTCACGTTTCTCCACGGCTATTTTGGTAATATTAACCGATTGATAACATTAAACGAAGAGGAAAAATAGCCTTCTAACTAGCAGTAGAGCACTTTAATATTACTAAGTTTATTAATTTCATATCAATATAACTAGAAATACATAAATCGATACTTTCACGCCGTTTTGACTAAATAGGAAAATTTAAAATGTTTATGAATTATTCACAATGTCTCTAATACAAAAGTTCATCTATGAATTGTCGATCATGTTTCTGTAATTTATTTGTCCGATGTTGTTCCCGTCTTCTGTCTCTTGTACTGACTTCTGAGGTAACTGGAGCATCACTTGTCCGTGAGAGTTGTAACTATTCTGGCAACATAGTCTTTCATTTTTTAACAAGATTTCTTTGTGCATATTTTTGTAAAACCCGCTTCTTTCTACGTTTCGAATCCAGAGGTTGTTTACACACATTTTTAGGCAACTTTGATATAAAAAAAATCTCCCGCTTGGGAAAATTGTTTTAGCTGCAGCTATATTTTTGAAAGTATATGTTATCGTCTGCTGTTTGACAATTTTGTTTTCATGCAAAATGGCGTTTTTAACGAAGCAATGGACGGAAGATTATGTTTGTGCACTTTCCGAAGAACATCATTCAAATTAAGTTATTAAAAAATGCTGTAAAAGCCATGATTGTTCAGTATCTAAAGCAATGATATATAATATTTTCAATAAGAAAGGGAAAAATGTCAAAGTTTGACTCCCAGGGAAAAAATTTCTCAAAACACATATCCAAGGGAAAAACGGAACGTTTCGAATGCTGCAAAGGTAAGAACTTTAATGTTAAAGGAAAATCTTCGAAGGCAAAGGACAGTTGCATAATCTTTAAAATTCTCAGTGTCAACTGTAAACAAAGTAATTAATGCTAATTTGAATCTTAAAAAGACTAAAAAAACGTAATGTGCATCTATTTCTTCACGACATATCGCCAAAAGCAGAACGCACTACAGAATTCTCGATGAAAAATAATTATTTGAACAAAAATGGAAAAATATGGTCGCAATAGATGAATCTTAGGTATATTTAAATGACCTCAATTAAAAGAGATCCATATGTTATCTATCATCAACGAGAAGAAATAAAATCTTAGAACAAGGCTCAAAGAATCTAAAGAAAGGTTATCAAAGGGATTTATAATTGCTGCTGATTTTTGATATAAAAACAAATAAAAATTAAAGAGAGTGCGGAAAACTATTAAGCGCAACTCCACATATTATCAGGAATATATTTTATACCCAATACGTTCTTTTTACCCACAGTGCCATTCAAAATCCACTGTTAATTTCCTGGATAAAATGGAACAAGAAACATGTATCAAGATTCATACCTCATATCCCTACTAAATCTCCTGATGTATCTATCATCCACACGTATCTATCATCCACGGATTTCTGCGCTTTTGGATTTTCAAAAAGCGGATTCTCTAGATGTCGAGCTAAAAATCTCCTTGGACTTTGGAAAGCTGTTCAAGGGGAATGGATATCTCTTCCGCTATTAAACAAAATTTTATTGGCTTAGAAGTATAAAGCTATGGTGTAGATAGTGAAAAATAAGGGTTATCTACTGGAACATTTAAAACACAAAACTTTTTAGATAAAATATTTCTGTAAATACAATGAAAATCTTCAGCCTTAATAAATGAATTTTGAATTTATACTATATCAACCGTTTAATGGTCCATACTTCGTGCGAAGTAATCACTTTTGGAGATAGCAAACTTTTCTTAACTTCAGAGAGCTGTTAGAAACTGCCTTGGATTGGAATGGATTTAATTATAGAGAAGCTCTCTAGGGTTGTCTATTTGGGGGATGTCTTGAGGAAAACCTTCCTGAGAAAAGCAATTTTGGCACTTTTTTCTATGACAAATCTTCGAGACGATTGTTTCTTTGGAAGTGATGCAATATCCTGAGAGCTATCCTAACAACTTTTATTTTGAAATAAGAAAATAAATAATCAGCGTTCTCTAAATCAATGTACTTTTAACTGGTTTTAGCCTTGCCGTTCAGAAGCAAAAAAAAAAAAAAAAAGTGTGTTTTCAAACCGGAACACATTATTTAACCACGTTATTATATTATTACAATTCTAACTTACCAGATGGCTTTTAAAATTAAGTTGGTTTACTGCTATGAAAATATATTCCACAGCAATAATTTAAGAGGAGCGATTCGTTCGTGAAACACATGTGAAAAAGCCTCCACGGTATCAAGTCGTTCAATAGCCAAAAGCTGAATTTGTAAACGCTCTTTACCAATGTTTGCAGATTTAGCCATTCAATTATTGGTAGGTATTGGGGGGAAGAGGTCTTTGATAATACACGATGAACATAATATGTAAGATATTTTCTGCTTAAAGCAAAATATTAACCCTTCTCTAATCCAAAGAGATGGGGCTTATCACAAAAATCATTTTTTACTTTCTGTTCGAAAACATTTACGTCAGAATACACAATAGTCTTTACAATTTTAAAATAATGGTTTCAACATTTATTTTGTTATATACTCGCTTGTAGATGCTGTTATCTTCTCATAATCTTATACATTTTTATCGCGTATATGAAAACTTCGTTGTAAGTGACACATTGAATGATAAATAGAGTGATTTGCGTCGTATATTAGCCTATAGTGTCAGCAGAAGAATCAAAGTATAGATAAGTTGAAGCACACTTCAAGATGCTGTTAAGCCTTGAATGAGGGTTTGCTTGCAAGGTACCCAGGGCATGGAACCCCTTTTTGTTGTTTAAGAAAACTGCTGTGATCTTTTTCGGAAATACCGGAGGCTGGAGCTGTACAAATAAAAGGCTAGCTATCGCCGCGCAAGACAATGGCCTCCCTTTGTGTACAAGTAAAAGAAGAAAAAATTGTTTTTTGAACATAAATTCTTTCCCTTTGGGGAGGGAGCGATGCTCGCTGCTTCATAAAAGAACTTCCTGTTGGTAAACGCTGTTAATCTCCCTGTCTAATGATACGAAACAGTTTCCCCCCTTTTTTTATCAAGATAATTTTTTCCTATTTTTTTTCTTTTCTCTGTAGTCGTCACCCCCCCAAAATAGCATGAAGCAATGGCTAAAGAAGACGACGTCATTTGGCTTTCAGCCAGGATGAAAAAGAAGGGATTCTGATCTTCTGCTGGGGTCCTTTATATGATGACTACCGCTGTCGAATGCGATGGTATCTTCCGATAGGGAAACCTTGTTGGATGGGGGGAGGGCGACGTGACCGTGATGGATTAGCAACAGTTGTACTGACTGCCTTTGATCGTTTCCCCAAAATGATCTGTGAAGGAAGAAGCAGTGAGCCTTCGCTCGTTCTCTCTCTGCGCTCGCTCTTCAGAGGAAGTTCGGATGGATATATTTAGCTGCAGAGATCTTGTTCGTATCGACAACAAGCTTCTTTTCTGCTTTATTGGGAGCGGGAAGTAAGCTTTGTAGACGATTATTTACGTGATTTTTAAGGATTTTCCCTGAGTTTTTAACACTGTAACAACCTTGGGATCTCGCCCACGATCGAGAATATGCGCTTTGGTAATAGGATTTCAGTCTGCTTCAGTAATTTTGCTACATTTGAAAATAGTAGTTTAATTTTATGGTTCTGTTCATCCGTTTTTAAATTTCGCTCTTCATCATATCAGTCTCGGTTGCTAATGAATGTTATGACTTTAAAGATTCATCACAGCCTAGTTCAAAATCAGATCTCTTTGAGACGCTAGTTTCTTGTCTTTTCGGACCTGAAAAGAAAGGTGACGGAAAACGGGGATACCTGATGTCTAGAAGGGTAAGCTGGTATTTATCCCACGTATTACACTATTTGGAAATACCACTGCATTCCGTGAATTCCTAAAGGCGCTCTGTCGGAAGTATATTAGCAGATTCATTCATATGTATGGAGGTGACAGAGATTCTGTTCATATACAAATATACAACAGTTTTTTTTTTTTTTTTTTCTGTTCACAGAATGAAGTCCAACAGTATACGTATGATAATAATATTTATATGCAATGTATCCGTTACAAAATATAACTATATATAAAGATACAATACACTTAAAAGATTAAATAAAACGCTTAAAACATAACTGAATTAAACATTCAGGGGGTACATACAAATTATAAATTTACGATCACTTAAATTAAAGAGTTAGTTAAGATCACTTAAATTACGATCACTTTAATTAAAAAGTAACTTGAGGGATTAGACTAAATACGAATCCATTTAAAGTTTTCAATGCAAAATTGTCCTCCATTTATACATTTAAGAGTAAAATTATATTTAAATTTGTCAAATTATGTTTTAAAGTGAACATGTGATATTTATTATGGTTAAACTAAGGTAAAATTTTAATTATTATGTTAATAGTTAAATATCTCAGTTCTTAGAAACTCATTTAAAGATCTTTGGCACTTGTTCTGCTATAATTATCCGAAAAGACAAGACACTAGTATAAGTTCTGTGCGATCTTGAGATACACTTTGAGATGTTTTGTTTTACATTTTACTGATTGCCTATCTCAATCTAATCCATTGTTCATCTTTAATAAAAAATATGTTGTGTTTCTCAATTTCATTCCTTTCTTTGACTACAGTTGAGTATTTCATCTTACCCAAATTCGAATGTTAGATTCTTTTTATTCATTTTTGCTTAGTTTTCATTTTTATTGTCCGTTACTTAATTTATAGTCACTAAAAGAGAGGTTACTTCCAGGCCCGGTGCAACTAGTGCAACGGGATTTAGGGGCGACAAAATTTTGAAAATATGGTGTAGCATCGAGCAGTATAATTTAGGGATGAAAAAACTTTTAGAATTTAGGAGAAGCAAAATTTTTGCTATTAAAAGTGTCACCGGCTAATACATAATTTAGGATCCACCGAGATTGCGCCGGGCGACAAAATACCTAGCACCGGCCTTGGTTATTTCTAGTGTACCATTTAGTCACTTTTCTCCCCAAAAAGTAGTACTCATTTAGTAATATCAAAAGAACGAAATAATTTAGCCATTTAGCTTTGAAAGCTTTCCCCCATTTTTTATGGCGGGCACTAGCCTTTTTTAAGCTTTCGCCACTACTAAGGTTAGAAGTGGTGGTCATTTTATTGCGAAGACACCTTATAGACGGTCGCTGTTACCTCTTATGAGGGGACAGACAATTTACATCCATGCCTTCTCGAGGATTCGAACCCGAGCATCGCGGCATTCGGTATCGCGGTCGTCTCCTCTAACCATTGTACCGTCTTGGCAGCCTTAGTTTTGAAAGCACAAACATTCATTCATGGCGCCGAGGAATTTGCTGTACCATTTATAAGTTTGTGTGTACTGTCGTCATGTAGATCTGTCACTAGTCCACAGAGAAATGCAAATAACATGCTGGAACTCTTTACTGCCAACGAAATACTTTCTAAAAAATCTAAGCATCCTTTACGACACCCCTGGCTAGATGTCACGTAATCCACATCGCAGTTTATTCAGAATCTTCTGCAGGAAGTAGCCATTCGGTTTACAGCCCCAGCTTCGCCCCCAGCGATTACAATCTTTCCTGAAAATTAAGGAAGCTTTCCTGAAAATTAAGGAAGCTTTCGGATTGAAAAAAAACTATCTGACAGTGAAGAAGGAAATAACCGTCCAACAAATGGTAACTGGATTTCTATACAATTGCTATAGAATCGTAAGGCAAGGTGCGCAAAAGTTTGTCTTCTTGTAAGAACAGCCCAGTGCTATGAGTATCCATGTGGTATAATAGCCCATGCAGGATATGCGCTTTCAAAATAAAATAGTTTTCCACAAGTAAATTTTTTCTTAATTTATTGCTAAACGATTACAGTTTGCTGAGCCTGTTACACAGAGAAAGAATATAAATCATTACAGATATAAACAAGTAAACACATACACACCAAAATTATGGGAATTTATACAACGCAAGATTTTAGATTTTACAATGTATTTTACTGTTTTAAATGTGTTAGATGAAAAAAAATTAGGAAAGTTTTTTTAATAAACATTTTTAGTATAAGTGTTTAATAACTTACCCATGAACTGCGAAAGCACTGTAATTTTCCCCCATCTGAATATAGTTGAGTTCAGCCGTCGGTAAGAATCATGTAAATATCATCTGGATCTCGAGTGGGACTCGAACCTAAACTTGCTTATTTTCTAACAAGCACACTACTTTTGTTGCGCTATGCAAGCCATAGTTAACTTCCTACTGCATGCACTTATGATTAAGATCTGACTATTTCTATTTGTACTTGGTATGTGAGCTAGTGATATTGCTTCTTGAATTTGAGGATTAAATTAATCTAGCTTCTTGTACAAGGAGTACGATCTAATAGATTGAGCCTTTCACACTTCCTTTCTTTTTTTGGCGGGAGGGGCGAAAAGAATCTCGTAGATATTAATTTTCAGGGGTACTTCATATGGCATATAACTGTATTCTACGTTTTTGATGAAGGGGGACATAATTAAAAAATTTTGGGATTAGAATACAGAACTCTCTCATCAACGCTTTAATCAGCTACAACTGTGGCAAAACTTCTGCAATTACTTCCGGGTGATTGGGATTTAAACTTTTTTATTTGTACCTATAGTGTGATCCCATCGCGTATGTTTCGCTCAAGTTGTCTTTATCTCAGTTTCGGTATATTTTGGATTATGCTGATTTTTTAACTTATAACATAGTTGCAATTCACTTGTTAACAATGTAGTTTGCGCTTGCTGATTTAAGCCAATACATTTCTCCTTTCATTTTTAGAGTAGTCTACAGCACGTCCTATTTAGAAATTAATGTAGATTTATCTTTAAAATTTTTTTTTCTCATTTTTGGAAATTATGTTTCCTATTTCTATTTCTGAAAGTATATTTTATAATTACTTTCTACAAAGACTTAGCAGAGTTGTATTTTGTCCAATTAAAATTAATTTCTGTGAAGATAATTTTACAGAAGTCAAATTAACAACTTCTAAAAGACAAAAAACGATTTATAACTATGTGGTGAAAAAGTTTGTTTAAAATTAAGGTCGTAAAAAATTTATATTCCGCAAGTTTGCTTTATGTTAACATGCTAAAAAAGTCTATAGATGTGAGCATATTCCTTAGCAGATCTTATAGGAACGCGATAGTTTTCAAATTATCATAAAATAAAGTAATATAATGAGCTAAATCAAAATAGCTATCAGATGCTAATCATGCACATTATAATATGAAGTTTACTTCAAAAAATTGGGTTCTTTATTGCTAAATTTGAAATTTAAAGGAATATTTTATTATGTTTGTACAGTTATAGAATGCTGTTGTATGATCTCAAAATTTATTTTAAATATGAAAACGAGCCCTTTTCTCTTAGAAAATCCTCCAAATCCTCCATATAATGCAATTTTTCCAAAAAAAAAAAAAAAAAAAAAAAAAAAAAGAGGATAGTCTTTGTGTGATTTATACTAATTACAAGTATGCCTCGATTTACGATAAATCGCTTTTACGACGTTTAAACACAAAGCTTAAAATTCTTAGTTTAACGCTAGAATATGTACGCGCAACATAGCGTGATCTTTTGAGGCGTTTTAGAAAATGCAAGTTGAGATGTTCTAGTAATACATGCTGATTATCGTTTGGCAGGTTGATGCAATTTGTTTTTAAAAAAATAAAATGAGCGCATTTTGCAGGCGTTGCTGCGCCTACAAGATGCGCGCGTTACGTGAACTATGATCATGTTATTCATTTTTCATTACATGCATATTGTGAAAAGTTAAAAAGTAGAATACTCTCAAGACGTAAAGTATCTTAAGGATTAATCTGAAGCATTTTCTAAATTAAATCAATGATTTCACTTGGTAAAAACTACCGATCAATACACTGATTGTTTCACCAAAGTTGAAAAACAAATTCGAAAAACTATCCGAAATATATGAAGGAAAATATAAATAAATAAAAACAAGAAGCATTAATAAATTTTCTGATTAAAAGAACTTTTTCCTATTCAAAAAATCATTCAAATAGTTACTCACCTGTGTTTTACATTATAGACATCTTTTATCTGTTTTTGCTCTTATTAATTAATTTAAAGGACCAGTATGTGTTAACTTTATAAAATACAAATACAAATTAATTGTTTATAATATTAAGTAAGCTTCTACATTAAGCCTTTTTCTTTTAAATAAAAATCTCATTTATAAAAATATTAATGAAAGTGACAAGAAAAAATGAGTCTCCGACTTACGCCACAGACTCGACTTACAACTCCGGTACCGCTGGAACTGCACTTGTCATAAGTCGAGAAAACTTCCATATTTTTAATGCATAATATAGGTTATATTGTTTATACAGGTTTATCGAGATTTCTGTTTCCTTTCTCCAAACAGACGGCGCTGTTGTGTGTTGCGTGCGTAGAAAGAATAAAGAAGAATGATGAGCAACTTATTTATGATAGAGCTTAAACAGATATATTCCTTAGCCGAGCTAAGCACTGGTAGTTCGACTTAAGTTCGATTGCAGGTGAACAGGCTGACTGCATAGGCGGTTTCACCACATGTAAAGTGGACATGTGCCAGCTGCCGTAGAAATTCCCCCATGATAACATGCCTACTCTTAAGCAAATAGCCCTCGCATGTTTAACCATAATCAAATAAACCAACCAAACAAATTAAACCTAAAGAAAGTTGCAAAGAATACGTGTGAGCGAATCACAAATAGTTTTCCTTAATTTCACGTATTTAAAAAAAATTGAATTTCAGGTATTAAAACTCCAAGCAGCCAGTCCTTTCGCCGAAACTTAAACACGAATATAATTATGACTGTTCAATCACTAGTTCCACCAATGGCTGAGTGGTTAACATGGCTGAATCCAGGTAACTCGACTGTTTTGGGTTCTAACCTAGGCAAAAGCGCTATATGGCTGGTTTTCGTAGTTTTTCCCAGGTGTAATGTGGCTGCGAGTCTGTTGGCTTTAGAGTATTCTCCAGGAAGGCGTCCGTTCCTTTAGGCAGATAGCCCTAGGGTGCTTTGACGTAATTAAAAAACCAAATAATAATTTTTCAGCAATCCATAACCGAATTAAGTTTATTATCTTGTATTGGAAACATTTTTATTCATAGCACTAGGGGTATAAATGTTTGCATAAATTATCAATTAAATGCTACATTATAATAACTCTTTAAGTTAAAATTATATTTTTTCTGGTAGTTATACAAATTACTAATCAGCGTATTATTTTTAAATAGTCGATTATTCTACACTGGTAAATAACCCACCGTTTTAATCTGAAATATAAAAAATAAAAATATTTCTAAGTAATTTAGAAGATAAAAAAAATTACTAAGAAGTACCTATTTGATTTTTCAGCTTCTTAGCTTGTTACCCTAATAGGTTATAATGGACTACTATAAATTCAAATGTAAACTAAAAATTCTTACGCCAAGAAATATGAACGCTCTTAGAAGGGACAGATTGAGAGATAAGATGGATTCATTGCTGTTGTAGCATAATGTAGTATAGCGTAAAGCCAAAAATGGAGAGACTAATGACGTTTCTAGCATTAAAATATTTAATCTGGTATAGCGATTTCAAGATGTGCTTGAATCACCAAAATCTTATAAAACATCTGTAAGTACCATGATGCGATGAGAGTAGGAAAAAATATATGACCTCTATTTTCAACTAAACACTTTCAATAGCCTGTTAAATGTTGCCAAAGAGAAGCTCACCTATAAATCGTAAATAACCCCTGAATTCGAAAATATGGCTTTTGTTGAGTTTATATTATAAACAGGTTTAGATTTCGTATGTAAGAATACCATCCTTTTTCTCGGACCACCTTTACAAGAAATCTGGTCTGTAATCTAAAACCATCTCATACGGATAGTACCTGTCTTGTCCGTCTAAGCTCTGACAAAATCCCATTGTTCTCCAGTTGCTTTTCGTGCTTCTTGTTTTCTTTTTTCTCCTGTTTAATGCAATCAGTCTTCTTATGACATCGCATTTTGTGATATTTTCATTGGGTGTTAGAAATCTAACTAATGAATGTGTGCCTTCTATTTCGAAAAGAGAACTATTGGCATTCAATCTCTCTTTCTGATTGAGCATGGCTGTCAAGCGATGGTCAGATGCACACAATGGATGGAAATAGAAGAATTGATGTTTCTTCCTTGCATTAATTCGTATTTTTCTTCATTAGGAAATTTGTTTGATGTATATAGTGATAGAAAATGTGTGAAATGCCTTGTTGCTCGTGTATTTTATACAGTGTATTCTCAATTACTTGAACTAATGCCGGGGAAGGAGGTCACGGTTAATTGAAAACATGGTTAATCAAACTAACAGTTTTCACGCATATTGTATGCGTGTTTATTTAAACAAAAATAGTAATTTTACTTTGCTTTTGAGGACGTTTAAATATTTGTCGAATTCCACTGAGTGTTTTATGAAGTGCTGTTGCATCATTGTATTCGCATTGCTTTTGGTCGACGAAGTCCAAGAGAGTTTTAGCAAAAGTTATTGCTGTCTTGGAACTAATGTAATTGCTAGTATCTTCGTCGTTTGTATTTTCAGACCGTTGCCTGCCTCTTTTGTTCTTGTGACATTTGAAACGATCTGCCTGACTCAAGCAATGGAAGCCGGCTCCAGGCGAATCGCCCATCAAACCATTCCTTGATGTTTTCCCTAACGACAATTTTGAAGAATTTTACATTTTCATTTTTTTGGCATACAGCTTCAGTTATTATCTAGACTTCTTCAAAATTAGTTAAATTTTCGATTTTTACATTAGGAGGAATCTTCCTCTATGATCGAACCAATGTTATTGGTTTTACTTTCGACTAAGCTTTTGCTACTCCGTATATAGCATCCAATACAATCAACTTTTCCAGAATATCGTTAAATCACCATCTTTCTCAGCAAACGTTATAAGAAGGCAAGAAGGGTAAAGTTGTTTCACTGATGATATTACAATTTGGTCCATCGGCTGAATTAAACTATAGTAACATTTGGTGGTAAAAATTTAACCATCCGTTGTTTTTGCACCCTTTCACGCACACCGTGGAGGATGCGTGCGTGGCCATGTCCACGCACGAATAATCCACAAACCAGATAATCGAGAGTATACTTTTTCTGATATGCGAAATATTTTTTATAAGTTAGTATAACTTTGTTCTTAACCTTTTCTTTAACAATGATCTGCATTTCATTGTTTTTCAACTTTGTTGAGCTTTTTTTTCTCTTTAGGCCAAAGCAGCAATTTGCCCTGAAGGGCTATTAATTTTGTTTTGGCATTTTGCGTTGATTCACTATATCACTATAAATGGAAAATCTCTTTTTGAATTGTTGCCATGAAATATTCGAGCTCTGTATTATATTTAAAGAAATTAAATAATGAAGAATCTGCATAAATGTATGTATATGTTTCTCGCATTGTGATAAAACAACGCTACCTAGAGGCATCAAATTATGAATAACGTACGTCTCCACCCGTATATGGGCATCTGGAAGCCCAAATTTGGAATTTGAAATTTGTTTTATTACCTATTTCATATTTTGTAAAGCATTTAGGCGTTTTTGATAAAGAAACTCAACGATTTCAAAACAAGCACTGTACGGGAAACAAAAAACAAAACAAAACAAAAAAAAATTATCTCCAGCGCGTGAGACTGTGTATCGGAAAGTCTAAAGATTTTGTGATATTGCTGTTGAATTGAATTTTATAATTTAAGTACGAAGAAACACCCAAAACGTTAAAAAAACGCGTAATATAAAATCTGAAAGAAGGTTTCAGACTTTCTTTTATTGCCGAGTCCAAATGTAACATTTCTTTTACAGTATCATCCATTAGTTTTAAGAAGTAAAACAGCTACATTTTTTTGAATAAAAAAGTATTAGTCCAAATGCTTGGTAAAACTGCTTTCAGGAAATATAAGCAAATGCTGTAGCCGTTATATCAGCTTGAAATATTTCACTGATGGTCTTCGAAGAGTGTACGTCGAAGTAATTTCAAACCCGTTATTAGTCTTATTCATGCTTACAACATACGCTTTCACAAAAGAATAAAATTCGTTCACATTATTTGGGAGGAAAATTTGCTTTATAGCACATTTTTTCGAATATTCCAATTTCAGTCATTAATCTTTGATATTTATGACAGTAATGTTTTAACTTACTTTACTGAAGTTTCATTTTTATCCGACAAAAATACAGTGCAAACGTACGTAATAAAGCCTAGTATATAAACCGCAGGCATTGTTTATCATTTTAACATTTAAATCTATTACATATACTTTAAAAATTTTAAGTCCAGTGCCCTAATAATTAACAACCATTCTTCGATGAATTTCCAAGTAAAAACTAATTTTCATTTCGAACTTCTCCATGATGGTAAGGGGTAGGCGACCAGCGGTAAAATCGTTAACACTGGTGGTACAACTCGGTTTCGATTCTAGGCAAATGGGTTGGCGGCATGGGCGGGCTAGGTGGTTTTTCTCGTGTGTAATGTGGATACGAGCCAGTTTCCCTTAGAAATACTCCACGAAGGCATCCACGAAGGTTTAATAATGCATCCACCACAGTAACTACTAAGAGTAATCCCTCCTCTTAGGCGCATAACCAATGTATGCTTTTTCATAATCAAATAAAACAAATAAAAAATATAATGGCACATCTCCTGTTTGGCGAGCTTTTCGTGGCCAAATGGATAAGACCATTGAGCACTAAAAATTTCAGAATGGATTCAAATGCCTCCGGAAAAGGTTTGGTTCTATGGGTTTTAATTAACATGAAAACGGAAATAAAGGCTTTCTACTAAGTAGTATATCGCTTCAACTGGCTTCATTTGAAACAACAATTTCAGTTTTCTTTCATTCAAAGGGTCTATTTTTTTTTTTTTTTTTAAACCTCAAAGGCGGGCACGTGCCTATAACGGCATTGGCCACTCCTAAGGCAGCCCACCAGCGGCCGAGCGGTAAAATCGCTGAACACTGGTAGTTCGGTCCGAGGTTCGAATCCCGCGAACGGGCTGGCTGCATGGGCGTTTTCGTGGTTTACCCCATGTATAATGTGTATACAAGCCAGTTTCCCTTAGAAAGTCCTCCACGAAAGGCATCCCTCCCCTTAGGCAGATAGCCCTTGTGTGCTTTGCCGTATTCTCAATACACACACACATACATCACTCCTAAGGCCGGAAATGGTGGCTATTTTATTGTGGAGGCACCTAATCGACCGTTACCTCCTATGAAGGGACAGATAATTTTACATCCATGCCTTCTCCGGGATTCGAAACCAGGCCCTTCGGCATCGCAATCAGGCTCCCCTAACCACTATACTGTTTAGGTGGCCTTTCATTCAAAATAATCAAATGTTTCTTTTCAGCCTATGAAAATGCAAGGTTGCGTATCTCTTACAGTTAAAGGTCTTTAGCGAAGTCATTCCAAATTTTGGGAGCTGTTGCGTTAGCCGTTGAGTAAATGCCCTTGCGTTAGCAAACCTACCGTTGCGTTAGTAAATGTTGCCATTGCACGAGGCGTAAGATCTTTCTTTCCCTTCAAATTTGACATATGGCCAGTATCCAGAGATGTGCATTCAATATGAGTAAGATATTTAATTTAGTTTTCAAATTGCAGCTGTACTGCTTAAAAAAACGATTTAAAAATAACTTAAAATATTTCACAGTAAAGTAAATTTGTATTTAATTTTTAAAAATGTATCTTAGAAATATAACTTTAAAGATATTTAATTTATAACATAGCGAACTCATAATTTTTATAAACATTTTAAGCAGCATCGTAATTACCGTGTTTCTTTTCGCCTTTTTCTCCTAGCTTTTTTAGCGCTAGGTTCTGAAAATTCAAAAAATACTCGCAGTATTTTCCCCCTTTTTCTACTGTGCAAGCTTTTCTTTCTGAGGACTAATTTATAGGTAAATTCCATTTCCTTAATTAATTTAATCGTTATTCAGTGTATTCAATTTGTAATTACTTTTTGTGTTAAATTTTCATCCGCTTTATTTCCCTTTATATTTATTATTTGAAACATATTTTATGCATTTTTTTCGAAAAGTTACTAAGCTGTTCTCACACTTAAGAAACTTCCCAAACATGCGATTTTACCTTACTTCTGTTATTTATATTCCAGCTCACCGTAGCCTTGCCTCTGGAGTTCGATTTTTTTAAATTTTTTGTCCGTCTCCCGTTCTCTGCTCCTCCACTCTCTCTCCCTTGGAAAATACGGTCAAGAGTCACTCATGCGAGGTGTTCCTAGGGCTTTTCAAGCTTACGGAATGACAACACGACATGTTCGACTCAATTACGGTTTAAAATCCGTCAGATATTGTAATATTAATATTATTATGTAATCTTGTTGGAGTATAGGTTTCTCTTAAAGAAATAGTATTATAATAGTTAATAGTAATTTATTCGTGACCTCTTTTCATTTGTTATGTTCTTACTATAACCTCATTCATCGAAAATTAAATTACTCGCATAATTTTCCCCTCTCGATTTTTCAGCAGTAGAATTAGTTAAAAAAGGAAGGGGGAATATGTGAGGAAATACGGTAATAAAAGATATATATATATATATATATCTTGATGCAAAAGCGTTTGATTTTTAAATGATTTTTTTAAATTTATTTTATATTTGCCAAACCATTTGCATATAATCATTTATAGGTATTTGTAGCTAACTCTTAAGCACTTAAAATCCTTAGGAGTACGAATGCAATTTTCCTCATTATCCATTTACATTTAAGAAAGCAAATCTAATTTTCTGCTAAGAAATGTCGTGCGTGGGAGAGGTGGTAAGTTTGCTTTACGAATACCGATCAGGAATTGACTATGTACCCGCCAGCGTCGTTTTATTTGTGACGTCATTTACCACTCGGACTCTTTAAGCGGAGTTGCCAGCCGCATTCTTTCGCTTTCAGCCCCAAACTCCAGATTTATCGGCAACAATTCTGCCAAAATGTTTGCTCATAATTTGCATTTTTTCACTGGGGAGGGATCGGAGTCGTGTTATATTGCGCCACTAAAGGAAACAAAGGAGAGAGTGGAAGTAGAAGTGTATGAGACGCAGAAATTAGGAAGCTAGCAGTCTTATTCCATTAAAAGAAGTAATTACACACATAAATCTCTCCCTGATTTGCAATTCAGATGCCCCCTCGCGGAATCCCTCGCAAAATATGTCTGGCAAGGTGAGAGATACCCACCAGAAATAGGCCTCGCAATGCAAATTCCCCGCGGGGAGGAGGTGGTAGGCTGGGAATGTAATTTTATTTGCTGTTCTGTAAAGAAGAGTTTATATGGTACATCTTCGCTCCCCCCCCTTTCCTTTCCTGATCGTCGTCTACGGAGTGCAGGGATTTAGAGAAAACTTGGCTTCTCCAGTAATCTTTGTTTCCAGTGATTGCATCACAGGCTGGTTCTACGATTAGTGAGTGAACATTTAGCTGGATGGTAATGCCTGGCACAATCTTGCAATTACCACTTTAAAAGGACCGATGTCTAATTGGATCTATCCACTGCAGAGGAGAAGAAGTGGAGATGTAATTTGTTTTAGGCTATTCCTAAACGCAAAACTGCGGAGTAATCGCACAGCGAGGTATCTATCCATTTGGGAAGGAAGGTCAGATGATGGTTTTTCGCTTTGCCGCAGTGCGAGAAATCGCTGAGAAAAGAGCGGGTTGGTCACTTTCACCCTCTCTCACTGATTGTTCTCTTGCAACGCTCCCGCGATGTGGTTTTTATTATCAGCTACGCCAGCGGTTTGGAAGTAGCGCCTGCACAAAATTAGCATTGAAAAGATGGCAGCAAGAAGCAGCAACAGTAACTTAAAAGTATAGTTAACAAAAGACTTTAAAATTCGTGTTATTCACCAGTGTCATAAATAAAATATTTTTTAGCATTATCCAGAAACTTTTAAATAGTGTCTAGTATCGTCTGCACCTAAAATAAAATCGAATGGATGTGATGAAATTTTACAGTAGCCATATAGATTGTTAACATCTCTATATAATACTTTTTTTAAATTTCATCGAAAACGTAATATACATTTTTAATAGTTTGATATTGTTCTGCTTTTAACAATTTAAGTTAAAAAGAGAAGTGCTAGAACAAAAACATTTAACTTTGAAAATTTTTTTGAGTTTTAATGTTATTTATTAACACTGAATGTTTAGTTTTAAGATTTGATAGCAAAAGACCTTTTTTTTTTACTTAAAAGAAGAGGAGAAATAGTTGTATAATCTTCATATTTATTATTTTTTAAATTTATATTTTTTTATTAATATTAGACACTTCTTTGATAGGCCAGACTATATTCTAAATTTTTTAAGATGTCCTTAAATCACATGATTTTTGAAAATATACGACCGCAAATCGCTCAATTCATCTTCCCCTCCCCCCCCCAAAAAATAAGTAAATTCGCATTTTAAATGAAAATCTATTGAAGATCTTGTGCTACATCGAAGGGCAATACTAGTTCAATTCAATGTACCATGAATGGGGTACCTACTCTTTACTAATAGTAACAAGTATTGTCCCGAATTCATCATTAACTAGATTTATTTTAATTTTAAATGATAGTAACCAAATTAATGAATTTTTTCATATTACAGTACATAAATTGAATGCATAAAATTTGACACATATTTACATAAAAGGGGTATTAAGAGTAAAAAATAAAATGCAATTGCATTAGTGATAAAGTCCATAAAGTCCACACTTCATTTAGTCCGTCAAGTTCGATCACAGATTCATAAAATCAATCATACAAATAATAATAATGTCTTAATTGAGCCTTTAAACCTTTTGCTCATAAAATAAATTTGCTGTGTTTATGCTTACTAATAAAATAATGAAATATTAATGAAACAATAAACACAGCTATACTATGAGAACAAGTTGTTTTTTTATTTGGCTTGTAGGAAAGAAATTCATATCAGTGTTTCTCTCAAATTGATCGAATTTTTTAATAAAACGGCAATCAAATGTAAAGAAAAATTTGTTCTAATTATAAAATATATTTCCTACTTGGGTAGTTGCTAATTTATTTGAAGCAGCACCTATTTGGATGTACTATTTTTTTTTTTTTTTTTTTTTTTTTTTTTTTTTTTATCGGACACAATGAGTTGGAATGACGGGTAGAAAGATATTAGAGGAACTTGAAAACGAAGTAATCTATTCCAGACTTCTTTTCAATGATGTGAGGGATCTTCGGCTGATCCGCCCGCATAGTTTGGCAGGTGTGGGTGGGCCTCGCTACACGGGCCAGCACGTGGTAGTAGGCCGCACGTGGCCTTGGCTCTCCCATCAACAATAGCCTATCCCAGTATTAAAGGGGTGGGTAGCGGCATGGTCAGAGCTCCGTACGAAATAGCTTTCGATAATGGTTTTAAGATTCCAAAGCTTTTGTTTTCTTTCAGCGGAAGGTTACGACTTCTCCGACTTTTTCTCCCTCGCTTCTTCTCTTTTTTTCTTTTTTTTTTTCATGGCTTCTTTTATTTGTTTTTTCTTACTTATTGAACGCACTCATTTCAATCTGGTTTGACTCGGCTTGGGCGTTGGGCATTTTTCAGCCATGTAGCCAGCCGCCAATACATTTAAAGTGGTTAATTATAATTTCGTTATTAGATTGATTACGGCCTTTGCTTCCGGCTTGGAAGTAAAGAGAAGAAGCTGAAGACATTATTTTAGCAGTTATTACAAAAGAATCCCAGCTCACCATCTTCTTCTTCTGTTTTTGGCTAACGAATAAAAAATTGTATTGCTTTTATAAAATTATTGATATTTTACTTAGGTTATCTCAGAAAGGTAATATCAATTTATATCATTAACGCATCGAAAAAACATGTTTTTAAGTTCTGTATTGTGCATTTCTGGGGATTGCTTCTTAAATTCATAAGCCTTTCGTAATTGTTCGCCTTAAAACTTTTTCAGGTTGTAGTTATTGTTATTTTGAATAATCAGTTATTTTATGATTTAGATGTTTTCTGTCACTTTTCTTTGTTTCCCTACCAGAATGCAAATTAGTTCGAGAGTATAATAAGGCGAGATTTTCGGATTGTAAGATACAGCGTATTTCTACCTCTCGAGACCACATCCCTAGGTTCTGTTAGCTCAGATTAGATTTTAGTCTTCGGCTTTACATTATAGTTGCCTACATTTAAGTTGTTACCCTGGTGAGAAGTTTAAGACGACTTCGCTTTAAATCATTTGTGTAGTCACTAGCTACTGGACTACTTATTTTTAAATTTTAAATTGACTGATATTTTAAGTTACATCGCCAAAAGACTCTGTAGTTTTTTTCAGACGAAGCGATGATTTGCTTCAAGTCTGTTAGGAGTTTGGACTTAGTTTATGCTAGCAAAGAAGACTAACTCTATAAGGTATTTATTTGAAATTTGAATGCAAAAGTTACATTTCAAGTTTTTTTCTTAATTTTTACGGTTTTTTTATATCATTAAATTTTGAAAATTTTATTAATTCCTTTTCTAAAAGTGCTAAAAATGTAGTCTAATGTTTACAGGTTGCAATTTTTTCTTATTTTAACTGCTTAATTCACGTTCCTGCTCACTCCCCCCTTTTTTTTTCAAAATGAAGAAGCGTAATATCGAATAATGTTTCGTTTATAAAATTTAATAATATCGAAATTTTCTATCACTTCTTATTCGCACGAAAATTTATGAATTCACTCTTCTTTTTTTATTATTACTTTTTAGAGAAATTCCCAAAGTCGAAGCAAGTATTATTAAAATAAGCTTCTTTAGCTTCAAGTCTGAAACCTGAAAAGAATATTTTTAATTTCCCTTTAGCATTCACTATACTCGTATTTTACACTTCATCTTGTTATCTTTTATGTTCCGCTATGCAGAGGCTTCAGGAAACTACAGTGTGTACAGTGTCACACCTAACTGTCGTTGGTGTCTCAGCAAATGTTATTTGTTTCCTTAGTTACCTTGCAAATATGGTAACTGCTTTTATTGCTCCTAATCGCGGGGTGGTTTGAATTATTTCATAATCCTGATTATATTTCAGGCTTTCTTGAAACATATTTTTACCGTCTAAATCAAACCACAAGTTAAAATCTAAGACAACTAAATGAGTCGTCTTCTACGTGATTTTCCATTACATGGATTGATGATTATGGAAAATATAAAAACAGGAAATATAAACTCATTTTATTGCACTGACAAACATCGTACTAATGGGATACAAAAGACAAATGAAATAGTTTACTGTTCGTTTACATCTTTTCATTCTTTTTACTTTCATTATTCACAATTCTTTAGGCTTTACTTACGAACATCATTAACTGTATAAAGTATTACAAAAAGAATTTTTCTTTGATTATTGGTCATTTAAGTTCATGTCTCAGTGAGATTATTGTCTTGCAGAATATTTTGCCTTTTTAAATCTTAAAAAAGAAGGATCTTTTCCATATTCACTCGAAATAAAATTTTTTCAAAAAATTAACGACAAGAATTTAATACTGAATTCTATGCTAAAGTCATCTTCATTCAGTTTCACGTAATTTTTTTCTCCTTATTTTTCATTTTGAATAAAATCATTTTCATGGTAAATATCATAAATTTTAAATTTTTTCCAAAAGAAAAAAACTTAATCTTACTTTTTTATGGTTTTAAAAGAAATTATAACCTTATCTTCCTATTTTTCATGTTACTGTACGCTACCAAATACCAACGGTTGCCCCTTTCTTTCTGTATCGAAAACCCATACAGGTCTCGTAAACTACCAGTTCACAATTCACGCAACAATTTATTTTTCAAGTTATACAGTGCATTTTTTTGTCAGTATAACAAATATAGTGTTTTAAAAACATTATATGCAATTCTTAATGGCGTTATTATAAACATTTCTTCCTTAAGCACAATGAATAACAGACTTTTCTAAGGTCATATATTTATACACTTCTACTGGAGCATTTTTTCTATTCGGATCTTTTACAGACAGATTTGTCACTGTAACGATAAATTTAATCATTTTCTTTATGGAAAGAAGATTGCATTGGGAAGATTTTTTTAAAGAAAGATATAGCTTTCATCTGAAATATCGAAGACAATATCCTTTATGAGCCCTCAGATGACATAAGAGAACATTTGAATATTCGAATAATAATAAGCAATCAAAGTTAGTCCAATCTCCAGGCAAAGTCCTTTAGTACTGGCCCTTTTCGACGATATATAAATCTCCGATGTAAGTTAAATGGTTAAATTATTGCAAAATGCCTAATTTACTATCATGATTATAGGTTAGAAAACTGAAAAAAGTGGGGTTGTGAAGGTGAAAAAAAAATCAAAGCAAAATGCTAATACAATGGTCCTGTAAACACTAATGCACATTGATTGCTGGAAATAAGTATATTTATTGTGCTCCAGAACCTACAACCATATAGCACAGACATGAAACTCCAGGAATGACGTACGATGCCCTGATTAGCATGTCTGGACAAGGAACAATTAGCGTTCTCTATGCGGACACGAATTTCGATTGCATCTTCATTTCCCAAGTTCAACTCACGATCTTTCTACCAAATCCGGGATACTTGTCCCCTCCCTGCTGCACCGAGCCAAGGGAGGAAGGAAATCAAGCGATCGGTTAGCCCTGCTCCACCCGAACTCCAAGGTCAATAAATGAACGCTAGCGGATAAGCTTCCAATTTAATGGTTTCGTAATGATTTTTGTTATCGTGATCGGGATGCTGGCAACGAATCTGTTGAGGGTCAGCTAAGGAAAGGGTTGGGCAGGTGGATTATGTGTGCCTGTATAGTTATGTTTATAGCTTCCGATGTTTTCAGCGTAAATTCCTTGACAATAAGAACAAATAAATAAATATAGCGACTCCTTTCGCGGCAACCACTTCCCTAAAGGACCTCTTTTGAATGTTAAGGCAATCTTTTCCGCAGAAAAACTAGATCATCCGAAACCGTAGTTTACTTGTCTTCAAGAGGGTTCACTACTTGTGAGTAAATCGAAAAGCGGGAATACTTGCGTACAAAAAACATTCATTGCATGATTAGTAATAGTAGTTTTTAAAATTTAGTAGCAGTTCCGCACAAAACGACATCTTCTTGATTGTTTTTGTTTTCTTTCTTTTTTTGATAACTCAGAACTGCGACTTAAATTTTGAATTTGCTTTTTATTTATTATTTCATTATTTATAATTATTATATTAAAATTATTGGACTGCACGAATATATATTTCAACAAAATATTCATATTATGTGTAACATTGTAAAGAGTGATAAATACTTTGAGAAGTTAGATACCTTTAAAATGTCAAAATATCCCTAAAGCACAAACATTTTAAAGCTCAAATATGAGCATGAAACTTTGCATACTCATTTCGATATCGTCAATAATTCATTTGCTACTTTTATTTAATATCCCTAACATCGAAACTAGTTTAAATAAAATACTTTTTTGGGGGTCATCCACATAATATTGTAATATGTAGTGCCCGCAATATTATATAAACGAATCAATATTTAGCTGATTTGTTTTTCAAAATAGAAAAAATAATGTGCTATTAAAATAACCTACGTTAAAAATAATAAAATGAAATTTTATTAAAAATTTTAAAAAAATTAAATTTTTGTATTTTTTATTTTCGTAAGTCCAAAACCGATTATTTTTTATATAATTAAAGATAATTTCTAAACATATTAGGCGGCAGTCACAGTAGTTGTTCATTTCAAACTCACTTGCTTACAATATATCTTCACATTCTCATTTCAGATTGCGTTTTCACGAAACTGCCGATACCGACCGGTTATTATTTACGCATGATTTGTCTTTAGATGTTTCATTAAGGCTGAAACTAATTTTACGTAAATATTCCAAAAAGATTAAAGAAGTACACAAGAAAATACACTCAGAGTAGTAATAGACATTATTTAAGAAAAATTATGTAATGATTATTATGTCACTCGTTGTCCATAACTGGTTACACTTGTTAGAAAATTTCATGTTGCCACAGGTAATGATGCGCGCGAGAGCCATATCACCACGGTAATATGGAGAAATTAATGTAGAAACAGTCGTCTCAGATTAGAGGTCAGACTTATCGAAAAGAGGAAATCGCCGAATTGCGAACGAAATCGCTTTACTTTGTTTCATCAGTCGCCAGATCTGAAAATGTTTATGATTACACAGCTGTAATTAAATGGAATTAAAATAAAAATATAGGTTTTAAACATTTTCAGCATTCTTAATGGTCGATTTTTTTAAAAAAATCGAAGTTTCATAAAAAAAAAATAAAAAAAGAAATTTTAAGGAACAATAAAAATAAGAATGATTATATAACAACAATAGTTAAATTGAATTAATTTAAATAACTCTTTAATAATTTGACTGAAGATCCGTCATTTTTAGCAGCATTCTAATTTTAGTTTTAGATATGACCAAAAATATTGCGGTAAGTGTTTTTTAATATTTCAGCATTAATTCAGTCTGCAGACCATGCATTAAAAATATGTATTTTTACTCGTTATATTAGCAAAACATGCTACATTCAGAATTAGTTATCAAAAAGGGGTACCTAGACATTCTATTTTGGAGGCAGCAAATACTTTTTTGGTATTTCAGTACACACTTTTCAAGGATACGCTACCTATCATGAATACCATATTTCTTCGCGTATTCCTCCCCCGTCCCTTTTTACTCCCTTTTTTTATTGCCGAAAATCCAGATGAGAAAATTATGTGAATAATTTAATTTTCGAAGGATGTGGTTATAGTAAGAACGTAACATATGAAAAGTAGTCATAAATACACTATAGGTAACTACACAATATTGTTTCCTTAAAAGAAACCTACTAATAAAATATCTACATTTCTTCTTTCCAGTAACTTGAATCTCTCCCGCTTTTGTTGTTGCTTCTGCTGATCCTTAAGCCTCACACCATCAAATAATTAGAGAAAGTGATTGTTTAGCTGACTCAGCGAAATCGTTGGCTGAATGTCAGTTCGTGTTGTCTTTGCTGCGTGAGTCAGTTCTTATATTAGGCTGACGTAAATTTCAACAGTTAGAAAGGAACGTTTCGGTGTAACCTTCTCAGTTACTGTACGACGATTTTTCATTGTTATTTAACTACCTAAAATAATCCATTTTAAAATTTAGAGATAGTTCGTTTTTAAATGAATTGAAAAAGGGAGAAAATATTTTAAAATTTTTCCGAGCCCAGCACTGCACAGTTCAGCAAACTGGAAGGCCAAAGTTATCCTTCAGTGTCCTTGTTATCTTAGTTCCCGTTTGGTGTCCCTCACTTTTCAATAATCTAATATTTTGATATTTTTTATATTTTAAAAACTATAAATATGGCGGGTAACCGGATATTTTGATACATTTGGACAGAGTTTATTATTGTCTAGAGTTAGCAATAAAATCATATTCAGATTCAAGTAAATATTTTTACTAATCAACAATTCGAAAGATTTTTATTTACATTCAATATTACAAGCATTCATTATTCATTCACGAAACAATCATTTGAAAATTAATTTGAATTTTGAATTAATGTAGCATCTACTGTGGATTTCAACTAGCTTAGCAATGTCAATTACCATAAAAATGAGTTCTTATGTTTGTTCTGTGAGGTGAGTTATTACTTCCAGGATAGCTAACCACCAAACAAACAAAACCAGAATTAAAATACTTTAAGTTTATTCTACCTCACCAGTGCTTAAATTAAAATTATACTGCCAAATTGTGTATCTTCCTTTCTTCCCTGGAAAAATTTACAACAGAATTTCTTTCGGACAATCCACTTCCAAATTTCCCAGGCCCTGTCGAATGGACCGAAAATATGACTGGTCTGTACGAGGCCAAAACTGACACAGCTTAAGTTCCTTAATCGTATCGAATTTCTATAGGAAATACCATTTCGCTGGAAAGGTTTAATAATGCATCCACCACAGTAACTACTGGAACAGCATCCGGGTACTGCAAAGCTAATCAAAGTGCGATCTTGATATCTTTTTTTTTTTTTTTTTTTTTTTTTTTTTTCCACTAAATGTGACTGGTAAATGTTCACACGCATCTATATTCATTTCCTGCACTGCTTTTGGAATGATCAAAAGTTTTCGACCATCTTCCAAGTCTTCCTGGCCTTTAAATAGCAGCCCCTTTCCTTTTAGATAATTGCTTTCTAAAGAACATCTTTGAGAGTTTAAACATGCTAAATAAACGAGTGATTTCAAATTATTACTTTCTCTTTAAGGAAAATCGCGTCGTATCTAATGAAAGAGAGGCAGAAGAACCAGCTTCGCTTTCTGAAAGCAGAGATCGTGGCAAATGTATAATTGCCTCATTAGCGGGGGGCGAAATGTTCTCTGTCGCTATGTGCTTTTCATTTTCACTCCTTTTATTGCATTTTGGGGGTCTTCAGTTCCGGTATTGTAAGTTTCGCGACTTCTTTGATATCGACGTCGGTATATCGGCTCTTGACAAAAAACTCTTTAATTTCGATCTTCTGCTAATTTTTCAGCAGTCTGGTTCCCGAGTAAATAGCGCCCGGTGTCCAAATTTTGTCTAACGACTGAAGCATGCAATTACAGTTTGGTTATTTCGAATTCTCTTTCTTCTCTCCTAATTCTATCCTCTCTCTTTTCTGTTTCGCTTTGGTATTCTTTTTTTTCTCTCCTAATTCTATATTGCCTCTCTTTCTCTTCTCTTTTAATTCTATCCTGTTTCTTATTTTCCTTCTGAAGCCTCATTGAAGTAATATTTTCAAACAGACTTTTTACGTTCATGTTCCCCCTCGTACGCTTCATTTTTCATACACAAATTGAAGATAATTTGCGCTATAATATGTACACGATAAAATCAATTGTAATTGGTCAACTTGATAATTTATGATGATACAATGCACTTTACATTCAGATTATCACTATTTTCTAGATATATTAAACTACGCGTTCAAAGGTACATTAAAAATATATATAAATTCTCATAACCACATATCAATATAATAACAGTTTAGACATAAGATACTAGGAATTTTTAATCTTCTCTTTTAACATGTTAACCAGAAAATTTTCGATTCTTATAATTCTTTCGCAAACTAATATTTATACACCGTAGCAGGAAGCTCTAATATTAGAAACATTCAAGGCGACTTAGAAATGATATGTCAAAATACCAGCTAAATTTTAAAATCTTCAAACTTATAATAATTCTTTCTCTCTTACACATTCAACTATATAAGCTTCGTTTCAGCAGAACTCATTAACATTTCAGACTGACAAAAATTCAGATTTCTAAAATTTATGCTTTCTTACTTGAAACACAAAACCAAATCAGCTTGTTTGATGCCTGGAACCTGTAGAAGTTGTATATCACAGCTTGAAACTTGTATGGATGCTGATGATTCAGATACTTTAGAATACTTCTCACAACACAGACACTTTTCGGACACTGCTAGTCCCACGCTTAAACACCATGCTGTAGGTCTTCCTACATTAGCTGTCCTGCAAAACTTAAGATGAGCCGTATTTCGGAACCTGACGGTCCTCTTCTTTACCATGACTGACGCCTACTGTCTTTTTAGAGAAAAACACGAGAGTTCTCGTTTGATTGCGGAACTCTGCTTCCTTGAATTTCATATCGTAGTGTCACCAATAAATTTAAGCTGTAACGTCGCCGAACATCCGGCACACTAAGATGGAAAACGAAGACATGTTGTCTTTTTAGATATATTTAAAAATTTAACGTAGGCTTTCTTGACTAATTAAAAAGAAGTAACATTATAGCATTATTAGAGAAGGGGAAAGACAACATCCTTTCCGACGCCCTAAAGCGTCTTACTGTCTCGGCATATCGCAGGCAAAAGTCTCGTTTCATTAATCTTACAAGATGAGCAACGGATACACCGCCAAAGGGTGTGTCCTTAAGGAGTCTTTTTGGATCACTTTCATCGCCTTCACGATGGCTACTGAAGTTTGTTCCCAAGAGAACATGAAGTTCTCTAATGGCACACACACGTGCTGTTGCAATACAAACACAAATTTGCTAGGCACTTTGGACCTGGTTTTTAAAACAGAAAACTTGCTTTCCCAATGGTTAAATGCAACAGTTTCAATCTAATTGGACTAGAGATTACAAGATTGCCTATATGCTGATAGAATTTCGAACACCGAGCAGGATCTAACCTCAGTCAATATTCTCAACATTAGCGTCGTCATTGCAGTATAACTACCTGCCACTCAAATGTACATAGATTCTGGAATAAGAGAACCTCAGGGGCAAAAAGCGGCAGAAAAAATGAATTAAATATATATATATATATATATAATTTATCAAGCAAAGCAGTAATAACAATTTTGGTCAAGAAAACATCTTGCGCAATATGCTGCAAAATAAGTAAAAAATAAAAATTGTAGAAAGCTCGCCTAAAAGTTACCAAGAGCTGCTGCTCCAAAAGGTTAAAGACGTTTTCAAAAATTAATAAACATGAAAAGCAAATCATTAGACATGTAAAACATAAATACAATAAAATTAAATAACAGAAAAAGTTAAAAAGTGAGCGGAAAATGGTAAATTAGCCCAATTCGACATCCAAACAGGCTTTTCAAGGGAAATTTCAATTATTTGAACGTCGAATCAAGCTAACCCCATTACGCGTTTCGCCGAAACAGAGCTTGATTCGACGTTCAAATAATTGAAATTTCCCTTGAAAAGCCTGTTTGGATGTCGAATTGGGCTAATTTACCATTTTCCGCTTACTTTTTAACTTTTTCTGTTATTTAATTTTATTGTATTTATGTTTTACATGTCTAATGATTTGCTTTTCATGTGTATTAATTTTTGAAAACGTCTTTAACCTTTTGGAGCAGCAGCTCTTGGTAACTTTTAGGCGAGCTTTCTACAATTTTATATATATATATATATATATATATATAAATTTCTTTACAGATGTAAACTAACTAAAGTCTCACTAGATTTGTCCCTTTTCCCGTATTCTAAAGTTTTCTATGTTTGCGAGTTCTAAAGCAGGGTTTCTTAAATTTTTTCAGTCGCAACCCCCTTTTTATTGCTGAGTTTTTTTCGCGACCCCAAGACCCCATAATATTAACAAAAAATTTGTGGGACCCCCATAAGTATTGCTCAAAACCGACACACACATTGAAACTGTCAATTTTTTCACTTGTACTGTAATATACCGTTGCAAGTTTTAGGTCATTAAATTTAATTTATAATTTTAAGACATAGAGTAATGTGAAAATTGTAAATAAGTAATAGACGAAATGACAGCGTCACATGCAAAGCAAGGAAAATGAGCGTTTATATTATAAAATAAATTCTTCGAAACGTTTTTTTCTTTAACTGTATTGTCTTATTTTTATCTATTTTCTGATATATTGTGTAAAAATATTTTCTAATTGAAAAATTATTATAATAAGTTAAAAAATATCAAAACTGCTCAAATTTTTGGCGACCCTCTGCTGCAGGTCCCGCGACCCCCAAGGGGGTAGCGACACACAGTTTAAGAAACAATTAAAAGTTAAAAAATATATATGCTTAATAAAAACATATTTTTAATATACTGGTATTATTCGGTTCATTCCATTTTCCGTTTAAAAATCATACTGGATTATTTGATTACAGAAAAAAAAAAAAAAAAAAAAAAAACAGAAAGCTATCTGCTTATATGAACATGTCTTCGTGGAAGATTTTGTAAGGGAATCTGCCCAGTAATTACCTTACGCATGGAAAAAAAAACATGGAAACTCAATGCAGCCAATCCTTTCGCTGCGATTTAAACCCATGACTAGTTATCAGTGCTCAACAGACTTAGCCCCCCTCCAGTGGCCGAGTGGCTAAGACCAATGGATTCTGATAGTTCAATCTGTACTCGAGTCTAGGCGAAAGGGTTAGCTGTATGGTTAGTTATTCTGATGTGTTACATGAACATGAGCCAGTTCCTTCAGAAAGTTATCCACGAAGGCATCCTTTCCGTTAAGCAGTTATCTTCATGTGCTTTTCAATATTCAAATAGCCAATCCTAATCTTACCGCTTGGCAAATGGAGGACCAAAAGTAATCAGAAACAAGCGTCGGAATTTCTGAATTCAGAAGTCGTTTTCAATGGAGTCAGTTAATTTTATTCAACGCCGTATTTTCAGTTATATAAGTTAATAGCAGATGATATAATTTTTATATAAAAAGGAAAAGGAAATATTTATAAGTTTTTTTTATGTTTCTATTTATTTATTTAAAAATTTTAACAGCAGAATGGGATCTAAAATTTTCAGATTCCGGTCTTATTTTTTAGTTTATTTACTTATGTCGTCGAAGTTAAAAAAAAGACATAAAATATGTTACTTAGTAGTTGTAGTCACAAATAATATATAAAAAACTATTTACGTTTTCCAGCGGCCGAGAGGAAAAGAACGTTGAGCACAGGTAGCTTGCCCAGGCGAGTCCACTGGATGCATGTGTTTTCCAATTTTCTCCGAGTGTAATGTGAATAAGAGCTCAGAAGATTCGCCACGAAAGTACCCCTTTTGATAGCCCTTAGGTGTTTTAACGTCAGCAGTTAACCAACTAACTAACTCTAACCTATCGAATAGTAAGAAGATACTTATTAACTACTTTAAATAACTTTTACTAAAATTTTGCTGAATGTTTTATAGACACACTAAACTTTATGTCTCTTCTCTTTCTTTTGCGTGTGTGTATTTTAACATTTTAATTAAAATTTAAGTTATGACAATAAGCTGTGTAAAAAAATTCATCTTCTTGACAATAATTTTAGTAAAACTTTAAAAGTTTGTAAATTTCATTTAGTAATTATAAAAAGAAAAACCTATTGTGTTTAACATAAAATAGCTACGTGTAATACAAATGGCAAATGCATTTTATAATTTTGTTTAAAAATAATTTTAAGGTTTCGATTTTTCAGAGTATGCGGAACTAACAACAAATTTGCGTGTTCAGGAAAGGTAATTTTTGTTATTTTATTTTTTAAATGTTTAAAAAACAAGTAATCACAAAATAGGAAAAAAAACTATATCAGTTAAGCTTTTCATTGTTTCTGGAATACAAATAGAATTACGTTATTATCTAATGATGATAAATCATCGCCATTTTTATTGCTCTTTGCGAATTTTATTTTTAGTTCGATTCTTTATTTACAGAAAAACCGGTTGCTATAATTTAAAGAAAATCCTATACCAGAAGCATCCGCTGCGAAAGTTTTTCGTTCGAGTAAATAATTTATTTCAGAAAAAAAAAAGCATTATTATCTGCTCGTGATTAGAATATTTTTTTCCCTTTGCATATATTTGCAACTACGGCTGATTCCAGATATCGGTTCAAATATTTGTTTTACCCTGAGGCAGATAAATATCTGTATAAATTAGTGAAACATTTCTCAATAATGGATGCTAGATGAATCTTCAGGATTTCCCTGTAACCGCGGAAAGATATACGAAAGCCATCATTTATTCGGTTTTCGCAATTATTTGCAAATGCGTGTTCCTTTTATATCCTCTGCCGCGAGCTGAGTTGAATAAAAAAAAATCGCTTCATCATTTCTCATTCATTCGCAGATTCCACGATCGTTCCGAAACAAAAGACTTCTGAATGCCGCTGAAAAACAAGTTTTAAAACCGTTTTATGTTGCAATATTTCATTAATGATAATAAATACCGTCGCGCGTTTTAAATAGAAAGTTAAAATTGAAAAACAGCGGCGAAAAACTTTAGGCAGAGAATGCTCAGAAATTAATCACACGCCTGCAAGCGCGCGAGAAGCCATATTGAACTGCTATTGATAATTATCTCTGCTTCCCTGAAAATAATAAAGCATAAAAATAACTGAAAAACAAAACCGTCTGCTAAAAAGGGGGTGGGGGAGGAAGCATCTAAACAAAAGGAGCTCATTTATTAACGTTTATTTTAAAAATCGCTCCCCAGTTTCGGTAAAATACTAGACAAAAGCTCGTGTAAACACTGATACCGAACGATTAGAACACGTGGTTTCCGCCATATTGTTTTGAAAAGCCGTTCCGTTTTCAAATGCAGCACAAAGCGAGAGAAAATTTGTCGCTGTTATTGTGGAACTTCCAAGTCCCGCTCGAAAACGTTGTCTGTATTGAACCCGATGCTTTCCTTTGTTGAATGCTTTTATTATTGAACTAGTATCTCTTTTCCCCGGGCGGCTGCAATGGCATGACTGGGGACTTCCATTTCATTGTCTCGGCTGTGGAGTGTTGATTGGGGGGAGCAGTAATTCTAAAATTTCTATCCCCGAAAATTTTCTCCGGGATCTTTTCAGGAGACGGGTCCAGGAAACGACGAGGAAATTGAAGTTGGCCGGTTTTAACCTAAAACCACCGATTCCTGGGAAGCAAGCCTCAAAAATGAGTTCTATCCGTAACCGCCTTGATTTATCTAAATTAATTAATTTCCTTTAAAGCGTTAAAAGTCAAAATGACGGCGTCGACCTTTCCAGTCGTTCGAACCAAGTCGCTCAATAGGACGGAGTCGGTCGTCGTTTGGCCGACCGACTTCCGCTGATAGCACTGAAACAAATCATTTCCCCCCAACTTCCGTGTTACGCAATGAATGGCTTATGCATCGCCGAATTCCCGAATACGCCGGAAAAGTTGGACCCGAATAACTTCTCGCCCCCCCCCCCTCCTCTTCGAGCAAAATTTCCCGTTATGTTAACGATTTTTCGCCACTGCAACAATCGGTACCGTGTCTGTACCACGCCAGCCGCCTTGTCCACCTTTAATCGTTCGATCACATCTCGGAGATCGTGCCGAGGTGTGCAGAAAATTTCCGATTTTGCGGCTTTTGCTTTCGATAAAATTGTCCTCTCTCCTTCCCTCACCCGATGGTCGGGTTCGATACCGACTGGTCCTCTAGCTGTATGTATCTAAGATTCGATCGAACCGAATGGTCGATGTCTGTTGTAGTTTGGGCAGTTAGCATGATTCAAAAGTCTATGAAAATTCATTTATGCGGTATTGTCATGTCGCCTTTTCCAACTGGTTTTCTTGATTGCTATTGCGTAACAATTGCACTTTGAGTCATGGTTCGAAATGGCTGCCTAGCAATTCCACCAGTGGTAGCAGTTGTTCCGATATTTTTACGGTTGTCTATCATGCAATAAATCTATGACGCATTATTGCAAGTCATATAAATAAAATTTTGTTTTGTTTACAATACATTGTGGAATTCTGGCAAGTTGAAATGAATTGAACGAAACAAGAAAAAAAAAAAATTAAAGTTAAACTTTAAACAAAATGGCGCCCAATAAAACATAGATTTTGTGTAGAACTGCTTCTAGATATTCATGATAGTACAAAATGATTAACCCAATTTCAGAGTACATTCATTCTGCATCTGTGAACCGTAATTTAGTTTGATATATATTAAACGAAAGGGAAATTTCATAGTCTAGAATATTAATTTCAGAGAAATTTTATCTCTACCCGGCGCCCAAAATAAAACGAAATCCGGTACTCTATTTTGTTGCTTAACTTTTTATCATTAATTTAATTATTTATTAAATTTTCATACTTCACTTTGCATTTCATTGCATTTTAATTAATATAATAATTATTAATTATTTGATTATGTTGATTATTAGTTTCGTTAGTTATTTTATTTATAAAAATAACTAACAAAACTAACCTTTTTTTTTTTTTACGGCCTTTCACGGGGCTTCGGCGCTCCTAATTTTAGACATTAAGCCCTGGTTGCAGAAGAGACGATAATACAGAATACGTTGGAGTAATTAACTCAATAAATTTCTTTCCTCGCAAAGTTCAGACACTTTGCTAGTTAGGCATTTGTCTGCTTCCCAGGAATATGATTACAGTCTTTTCTTTATTCGTGTAATAAAAAAGGGGTTATATTAAATAATTTCTGATTAAAAACCTAGGAAAAATTTCCCGTCTATTTCCTTCATTACTTGCTTCTTTGCACTCACAAACTTCTGAAAGAGTCATTTGAAAAATCGAATTATTCATTTTATATCACCTTCTACAAATATCAAAGCAAATGCGAAATTATTGCGTTCATTATTAATAACAGTTATTTTGGTGCTTATAAATGTTAAAACATAACTAATACATCAAGGCATTCAGTTTTTACTTAATATTCATATCATTAAAATGTCGCATAATATGACGTTAAAATGAAATCTTAGGTTTCTGAAGGAGAATTAGACTGTCCATATCCTCTTAATAATGAAACGATAAATAACGCTCATGAACTTTACGTGCTGTATTAAAGCAAACTTAATTTTCATGTTCATTGTGGCGCTAGTAGCGCCACACAAAGGCGCCTAGTGCGAAATTTGAGCAGACGTCATCTTTCAGATGAATTAAGCCTGCCTACCAAATTTTGTTTATCTATTACATTTCCTTCTTGCTGTTAAGAATTTTTTTTTTCATCAATGTACGTTTGAAGCTGCGGACGTTAGCAAGTTTTCTGCAACAAAAGCAGGTAAGTTAGGCTACTTGAATATGGCAAAGTCACAAGGGCTATCTGCCTTAGAACAGGATGTCTTCGGTTGGACTTTCTGAGAGAAGCTCGCTCATATTCACGTTGCACATGTGGAGAATCATGAACACCAACCATGCAGCCAGCTCTTTCCCCTGGTATCGCCTGGTATTATTTCTTCAAAAGAAACCTACATTCCAATAAGAATACATAGTAATGTTAACATTATAATATCTCATAAGATATATTATGTCTGCTTATTGTTATCTCTGCTACTGGTGAGGCCTGAAATTATCCATAAATAATTAGAGAAGACGAATGCGCGGCTGACTCAGCGAAACCGTAGACTGAACATCAGTATCCGCTTCGCTGTGATGAGATCGCACTTGTATTAGGCTATTATAAAATCCAACAGTTAGAAGGAAAAGGTTCAGTGTGACCTTTGCAAGTAGTTTCAAAGAGTTTGTCTTTTTTAGTCAGACGAAAACTATCACTTTGTGAACGAATCCATTTAAAAATTTTGAGTACCTCTTAGTGCACTAAGAAAGCGTAAAATTGCATGAATATTTTCAGAATCTGGTGCTAAAAAGCTAGGGAGGGAATACGGGAAGAAAAATGGCGTATATATATAGAAAGAAAGAGAGAAGAACAAGAGAAGACTTTTTTTCCACGGGAGTTATGAAGTATTTCTGAAATAACGACATTTATAATGCAGAAATGAGAAATTATTTATTGTCCTATACTGCGAACAATAAAACTGTACGGACTGATGAGAAATGTCGCACTAATCGTATCTGTTGAGAAGTGCTTAATACCTATCCCCCATGCATTCATTTCTCGTTTCTCACAAAACATTCCGTTCTATGTGCCATGTTAATTCTTGCCATTATTCGCAAATGGTTTTCGCGGGAGATATTTTTTCATTATCACGCACCTAGCACTTCAAGAATTTCAGGCGAGTAATAATAATGAGATAAAAAATATCTCAGATAGGTAACCTACCAAAAAGGATAGGGGTTACAAGAAGAAAAGGGGAAAAAAGAAAACCTCAGGGTAGAATTTTTTGTGGATAGTGACTCCCCAGTTTCTCCCATTGTTCTGCACTTTTTGCGAGTTGCATATTTGTTGAGCGCCACGTTTGTGACTCGTAGGAATTCTTACATTTCTTTGCCTTTGTTTTTAATAACTTTGGATATTAATTTCCAGACAAAACCGCATAATTAATTCTTTCAGGTGTTCTTATTATTAGAGAAATGTTATGAGGGAAACGGTGGTGGATACTTTCCCTACCTTCCTTCTTCTCTCTCCCTCTCCCTTTCACTCACTAATTTCCTTTTTTCTCATTTGCTGTGGAAGAGTTCGCATTTGGCTTAGAGATATATATACTTCTTTGGGTACCGCTATTCTGTTTTCCAACAAAAATAATAATAAAAAAAATCTTTTATTATTATTTCATTTGCGACTTCGCAGGGGAAGTTAAAAAAAAAGTGGAAAAAACTTTGTATTAATTTTTTTCTCGACACCGCTCGAGATGCGTATGGGGAAAAGAAACCGTGTAGGGGTAAAAATTACGGGGGGAAGAGGAGGAAAAATGAAAATTGTCATACTAAAGTGTGTTAAAAAACTCGGCAAAGGTGCGTTATTAATTATCTTTTTTCGCTGTAAATTGCATATTTTCGTCTGGAATCGTTTGTCGAGAGCTGCTTTTTGAATGCATGGCTGGGAAAAATGCAGCAAGAGAAAGATCGCTCGTTCTGTGAACCAAGGAAATTTTGGAATTTTTATATAATATCTGAAAAAGAAACTTTGTTATTTTTTATTTATTTAATTTTTTTATTTTATTTATACATTTATTTATTTATTTGAACGCCAGAATTAAAATGAAGACTCACCGGAGCAGAGTTCTAAATTTTCCAAAATATTCTCTTGTCTTTATTATTTTTATTATCAGAATAGTTAAGTCTAATGTGGTTTCCATTTTATGATTTCAATTTCATGTGGAATAAAATACTCGTGGCCTAGACTTTTGACTAACTGTAATTTCTACCAGTTTCGAATTCTAACAGGCAGAACGGTTCGATGAAATTTTCGTGGTATTTCCTAAGCATAATTTACCAATTTTTCTCTGAAGGTCCTGCATGAAGGCATCATTATCCTTGGCAGATGGCCTTTGTCTGTCTTACGAAACTCAAGTAATTAACAGCGACAATAATCGTAAGAAAGTCCTTTATGAAAGCACCCCTCCGTTAATCTGACAGCTTCGTGTGCTTTACTCAAGGCTCTTTAATAACGCAAAATTTCAAACTTTACATACGTGCAATTTTAGTTTTCGTGTGCCTTTATGAGGCTGACTAGCAGCCGAACAGTTAGGTCGTTGAACGGCTTTTTCATATTTTTTTCCCATGTGTAACCAGTTTCGCTAGAAAGCTTTCCACGAAGGCATCCCACCCCTTAGACAAATAGCCCTCGCATGCTTTGCCATAATTATGTAAAACCAGCCTACTGAAAGTGCCGTAAATTTGATTATGTGTTATATTAGATTACTATAGTTAAAAAAAAGTGTTGCTACGAGCTGCTAATTTTTTTTAAAATATGTTACTATAACCTACTATAGTTTCAAAAGTATAGACTGATTGAAAATATCTGTCCTATGTCAGGCAACTTTTATTTCTGAAATTGCGAATACAGAACAGAGAATAGCATGCGATATAAACTGAAATGAAAGGAAAACTGTGTAAGGTCTTTAAGCGTTTCGCGACTTCCCTTATTCATACTAACAATTAAAAAAAATAATTACATTGCTGGCATGTTGGCAAAGAACAATATAACAATATACTACTTTAAACTTCCTCCTAAAATGAACGAGTCGCATGATGCTATATGAGGACTTACGAGGCTTGTTAGGAAAAAGTAAATCATCGAATCTATGGAGTTTAATCAATGCAACAGGTGCACTTCACTAAGTTTCCCTTCGAAAAACCTTTCATTAGGACTTCTTTCCCTGTAGAAGATAGCCTTCACGAACTTTGTTAACTTCGGTTAAAGAAAATAAACAGAGTTATAAAATGATATCAAAGCACCCAATTTCAGTCATTCGCCCCTAACGACTGTGTTCATCGGTTTTAACCATAGGCATAGGTATATTGCGTCGGTAGTGTTATAGAGGAGGGGGAATTCTGTGCTTCCATTTGCCTTTTCAGGAACCGAATTCTGAATTAATTATCCGTGTTTCTCTAGCTTAGCTATTTTCTGTATCAGTATGCAAAACATGAAATTGGATAAAGATTGAATCTTCTATCTCTCGGATAAGATGCAATGCGAAATATAAGCAAGGAAGTGTTAATGGAATGTTACAGTCGGTTTCCACATTTCAATTTCAGTGACCGCTATAAATTTTTAAACTGCTGACATATGCTCACAAAGAAAAATTAGATTTGGCAGTAGTAAGATGGATCCTTTTGCGCACCTTTCAAGTTTCTTACATTTAAAGCTTTTTGATGCGAAGCGATTAAAAAAATTCAACTGCATACGCCTCTTTAATGTCGTCAAAGAAGGATTAACAGAAAGCAAACCTGTCAGCGTTTTCCTTCATACACCAATAAATAGGTTATTCCTTTCATCTGCCCATCAGCTTTAAAGTTTCACTTCTTCTTTGATCTCAGTTTGTTGAAGTTCACGATCTCTTAACAAACAGCACAGTGATGTATTTTCCTTCATTTTGCTTTCATTTCAAATTTTGCGCAGGAATTACTCAGACAGTTTTATTCAAATGACTAAAAAGAGCTAATTGAGCAAAAAGATCCGTTGTTTTATCTGAAGCGATTCAGAAAGTAGCATTCCAGTCACGTTTATCTATAGTGCTTAACTGTGGTCGATTGGATTAAACCGTTAAACAATGGTAGTTCCACCCGGCTTCGAACCCCGTTTCTATGTCAGTCCCAATGTGTAAAGTTAATACACAATGAGTGTTTACACATCTTTAGAACGATTACAGAACCCTTTAATTAATGTTTAAAATGTAAGAAGTATTTTTTTTTTTAATGTTCGGCCTAATAGCATTTTTCTGGACTCTAAGTTTGCATCGTGATTTCCATGAGAGAAGGAATTTTCATTAAATTTACAAGGATACTGATTTCCATTCCTCTTTGTAGAGGCCATCAATCGCGGTGCGTTTGCACTTTAAAAAGGGTTCTTTTCAAGAGACCGAAGGCACAATAATCCACACGTGGAAAATCAGAGGATTTAAGGAATATATTGAAAAGTTATGTATGCATCAGGCTTCCTTTATGCAAAGGAATGTGATAGAGCTTTTCGAAGTATGACTTGTTGCTTTATCTTGCTGAAATTTGTCATTGAAAGTCATTGCGATAAAGAAATGGTATTCCCTCTGCAAATATCAGACGTTCTCCTGACAGTATGTTGAGTTAATTGTAACATTTTTTCCCACTCTTTTTATTTTTAATTCCCCAGTGTAAAATAATCCTGCTAAAATTATAAACCTCTTATTGAAATTTCTTTGCATTGATTGAACCAGTTTCTATATTTTTTGCTCTTCGTTGCAGCCAGTTATGTAATCCAGCCAGTATGTTATCAAGGGTCACAGTGCATTTGCATTTATGTGCTACTTAACAGTTTTCATAGAGGATTCTACAAATTGTTCTGTGTTGATCCACATGCCTCGGTAAAAGCTGGTGAACATTATATTTTTTAGCTTTTTTAAGTTGTCAATCTTAGTTTCTTATTATATTTGAAAACTTTGCAATTTGTTTCTGCGCCGGCGGATTTTGGAATATTTCTGTTTGCAAAGCGCAAAACAAAATCTTTAATCCGCAGCTTATTTACATGGCGAAATTTTGAAAGAAGAATATACTATTTAAAGTAGCAGTTCTCATTTCAAATAATAAGCTTTTGCTAGAAATTTGTATTCGAAACATTTGCTTTTTTAAAATTCTTTATCAAAATCGTTCTAAAAATATGACGTAAACCAGTTTTTTTTTAAATCTTCAGCAAGATAATTTCGCCTTTGGCAGATAATACTTGCATACTTGCGTACACTATCATTATTGATTAAACAAATAATTACATTTATCTATCTTAGGATTGCCAAGTTATTTTCTTATAACATCAAATTTTTACATGAGAAATATGTAGCTAACTGATTATCAATTCCTAAATTGATGAAATTAAGCCTTCTGGGCTGATCCATGATGGAGGGTTAAAGATGATCTATAAAACAATATTAATAATAATAAAATTAAGCTTGTGAAAAAGAGTTCTAATTGACCAGTCGATCACAGTCGACCTTTTGGTAATACTATTTTGATCTTCATGTAAGGTAAATGTTTGGTTTATTTAATTATGGCAAGTAGAGAGCTTAGGTAGTTTTTGAAAGAAGTAGAGATGAAAAATGAGCAGTGCCTTCGCCGAGACTTGAACCACAAATCTCTCGAATACGCACTGAACGTGCTGACCATTACACCACGAAGGCATGCTAAGAAGGCAGAAGAAATACCTTGTATACCCCCTTTTAAAGGGCAACTGAGGATTAGGTGACCCAATCGCCAAATTTTGGTAATGAATAATCATCATCCACCACCTTTTTTAGTTCGGACGCCAATGTAGATAAATACCTTAAGTATTTTTTGAAAGTAGGAGAAATAAAAAATGAGCAATGCCTTCGCCGGTACCACGGACCTCTCTAATACAGGGCAAGTTATTCTTTTCCAAAAGAAAGAAAAGGACCCCAACGATCCGGCCTCGTTCCGGCCCATCTGTCTCCTGCCCGCCGTAGGGAAAATTTATGAGAGACTTTTAGTTCAGAGAATAAAGCACTACTTGGAGATTAAGGGTGAGATCACGGACTCTCAGTATGGTTTTCGAGAGCAATAGGGAATTTACAATAGGGAATCTATGACGCGTATGACTCTAACAACCATGTAGCCGTACTCAGTCTGGATCTGAAAACTGCGTTCGATTCCCTGTGGTGGCCAGCAATCCTGGAGGCACTTCACGACGCTCAGATCCCTGATAATCTGCTGCAGGTGTGCAAAAGTTATCTCTCTGATCGCACTCTTGTAGCAGTGCATGACGGATGAGTTGTTGAGAGAAAGCAGACCAGGGGCTGCCTTCAGGGTTCATGTGCAGGTCCTGACCTATGGAATGCAACTTTTAATTCCATTCTCAAAGCACTGTGGCCAACCCACACAAAGGTGATTGCTTTTGCTGATGACGCGACATTTATCATCAGAGGCAAATTGAGAGACCAGCTGGAAAGTAACAGTAATGAGACCATAGCACAATTTGTACGGCTCTGTGAAGGCAAGAAACTCACCATCTCAGTCAAAGTATTTGATCGTACACAAACCAGGTCAAACTCTTGCAAGAAATCCAGTTTTGAATCTAAAGGGCCGTACAATCAAACGAACTCGGGAACTAAAACTGTTGGGGCTTACAATCGATGAAAAGCTCTCCTGGCTGCCTCATCTCAGAGCAGTCCGCGCGAATACACACGCAATTGCAAATACCTTAAGGAGGCTTCAAGGCTCAGACTGGGGCCTTAGACCACATATCCTAAAAATCCTCTATCAGTCCGTTGTGGGAAAAATGACCCTCTATGGAGCGGCAATCTGGGCAACTTCAATGAACGAAAGGAAAAGGAAATTGCTCAGTAGTATACAACGCCCCTTGGCTCTGGCTATTGCAAAAGGATACCGTACAACATCGACAGCGGCAGCCACAATACTGGCGGGACTTTTGCCATTACATATTAGAGCAGCACAAGAAGCAGCAGTAACGACTGTTCTCCAATTACATCTCTGCATACATTTAGACCGCTATGCTATGATCCAGAGGAGTATGAAACAAAACGTCTCATAAATGCAACCCATCCTTCACACCAAGGAAAAGGGGTTGTAAACACACCACGTCTCAGCACAGCCTCTGAAAAAATAAGGCCAGTAAATGTCATCCATTCGTCTAACTACGGAAAAGGAGTCTCGGCCCACACATCATGGAAAGATGACTCTGACATAAAAGGATCAATATTATGTTTATACGGATGGTTCAAAAGTTGACGGACAAGCAGGCTGTGGCCTTATAGTAACTAAGAACAAGGAAACGCTGATAACATGGAAAGGTCATATGGGACAGAATAATTCAGTTTTCCAGGCTGAAGCAATTGCGATTCGCAAAGCTATCGAGTTAACAAGCCCCCAGTAGGATCCACTATTAATATTCTTACAGACAGCCTCTCGGTCATATATGCCTTACGAAATCCCAGACATCCTTCTCCTATCATAGCGGAGATTCAGGACACGCTGAAGGAGCGTTCGTCGACAATGAATATCCTCATATCTTGGATAAAGGCGCATGCCGGCATTCAAGGTAATGAGGAAGCCGACAGGCTAGCAAAAGAAGCAGCTCACAATATCGATGCACAATGCGTAATTACCAAACTCCCGTGGTCTCACCTTAAAAAAGTGACAAGGACAGCAGCTCAACACCAGTGGCAATGGGAATGGGATTCTACCGAACAAAGCAGGAAGACCTATGAATATTACCATAAAGTTTCGCTCGATCGTCTCGAGTCATCCCCACAAATAACGAGATTTGTGACGGGGCACGGGCCTTTCCCCTCCTTTTACTATGAGAGAGGAATTGCAAATACCGAAAGTTGTGTCTGTGGAGGCATTGGTAAACCAGACCATTACTTGACCCAATGCTCTCTAACCGCACAGTGGCATGTGCAGCTTCCGGAACAGGTAACTTCTCATTAGCGTTATCTGATCAAACAGCCAGCATTTCGCATCAAAATATGCAAGATAATACAGAAACTGGAAAAATTGGGAACAGATTTTTGCAGTGTGGAATAGTTCCTTGTCAATCTCTCTTCTCTCTCTCTCTTCTATCTCTTTTTTTAATTGTATATATTATGAAACATGTATATATTACGGCCCACTGTATATATTATGAAACATGTATGTACTATGGTCAATGAATATGTATGAATTATGTAACTATGTATGTATTATGAATGAATTATGAACTATGTATGTATTATGTAACAGGCTCAGTATATTATGAAACATGTATGTACTATGGCCAATGAAAATTATTATGAACTATGTATGTATTATATAACAGGCTCAATATATTATGAACTATGTAAGCAACTATGTACTATGTAAGCATGTATATGTATGAACTATATAAGCAACTATGTACTATGTAAGCATGTATATGTATGAACTATGTAAGCAAGTATTATGAAAGATATATGTATTATGAAGTACTTGTATATAAGCATGTACTATGAACTATGTAACTATGTAAGCATATATTATGAACTATGTAACTATGTAAGCATATATTATGAACTATGTAACTATAAGCATATGTTATGAACTATGTAAGGATGTATACAGGACCAATGTATGCCCTTATAGGCCCCATGAGGTGTTGCCCCGGATAGTTGCGGAACCTGGACTAGACCCGAATAGTCTTAGTAAGCCGTACGGGTGTCCAGATTCTGCTCTCAACTCAACTCTAATACGCACCGAAAGTGTCGACCATTACACAGCGAAGACATACTAAGAAGTCGGGAGAAATGTATTGTAGGCAAAGGATTCAAGGGCTATATGCTTAAGGAGAGTGACGCCTGCGTGAAGGACGTCTAAGAGAAACCGACTGATATGCGTGTTACACATAGGGAAAACCACGAAAACGCTCATGCAGCCAGCCCGTTCGCCGGGATTCGAACCCCGGACCGAACTACAAGTATTCAGCGAGTTTTCTACTCTGCCGCTGGTGGGCTCGGTGGATAGTATCAAAGGAGTAATACATATAGGTTGAAATATTGATTGTGGTGTAAGACTGCTGTATATTCATTATAAAGAGAATCAATGCTTCTGGTTCATATTTCACGGTAGTTTTACCGTACAATAAATTATTTCAACACTGTGTGCATATTCTTGTATGAGAAGATTATATTTTTATCTGAATTGTCAGTGTGAAGCTTTATAGCTGGTATTCTCGTAATTAGAACGAGGTTGAAAATGTAAAAATGACTAGTGATCAAGCAAACATGGAGCACAATAGCAAATTTTCATCCAACTGTACGTTATGGCATAAAAAAACAAACGTTTTTATGTCACAGCATGCAGATGGGTGAAACATGAGCCAGACTGTTTGAACGAAAACTCAAATATCAGTCAAACGAAAGGCATTATTGTACATCACCATGAAAAGCAGAAGTTCATCAAAACCCCAACAACGCGAAGGTTAAATTGATTTTCATTCACGACTGTTAGGGTACTGTCATAACGTATACTATACCTATAGAGCATATACAGTTTAACTGCCTATTTTTAAAACTTAACCTGGGGCAGTTCTATAAAAGAAGTGGCGGAAATTTCTGTAGAACTCTTCTGGAATTTTGCTGTGCAGAACTCGCATGCATGTAGCTGATTTGTTACAACTGCTCCACCATCTACCATACTTCCCAAAATTAAGCCTCTGTGAGTATGATTTGTAAAGATTTTTCAAATACGTGTTGTAAAGATCCTTGAGGCAATTGAGAAGGTTTACTCTATTTATCTATATAACTAAGACTTCATATCTCTGGCAGCACACTTTACACAAGACTGGTAATCGAAAAGCAGTAAATACTTCACATAAGGATCTCTTTTGTATCAAATGCAAAGAAATAATTGTACTGTTAAAGTTCCAGTCGTCCTGACTGCATATGTACATTAGATCCCTCATTAGCTGAGATAACGTGGACTTTAAGTAATAAAATTTCGAGTGACACGGGACTAGTTTAGTGTGTCCTTGGTTCCCCCCCCCGTAACATGAATAAGAACAATTTTCTATTATAAATTCCTAAAATAAGGCATCTTTCTCTAAAGCTTATAGCCCCCGATTTACCATGATTAAATAAACCGAGAGTGGATTAGGACCTTTAAATAAGTAGCAGTTTCAGAGTTCATTTGGAATCTTCAGTTTTTTTAATTCTTTATTATGTATAATGTACAATATCTATACAATAGCTACTTATGTACACTATCTATAGCCTTCAAACTATTCAGTCACATCAAGAACATTGACATAAATAATTTTATGTGCCAAGTAAGTCATTCAAATTCAATCGACAGCTTTCCATGATGCTGTCAAAAGGAATTCTGATCATGCATGATCAAAATGTATTTTAAAGAAGGGTAGTCATTACCTTTGGCTCTTTTGGAGCGCTTGGATGCGCCATCTGGAGAACCTATGCCTACAGATCCTAGGCCACCAAAATATCAACCTTGGTGTTCCCGAAGAATGCTGGAAAAACTGTTCAAGCAATCCTTATGCTTTGCCTTTCAAATGTATCGCACCTATTTTTGTTCTTTTATGTGTTTACAGGTCAGCTGAGGGGATGCTTCTGTGTATGCAAAACGTGACTATTTAAGATCTAAGTTATCACTGAGCGACAAGTTCAAAAGTTAGAAAGGTATATTTACTTTATCTTCAAAATTGGAAGTTAAGAGTGCAGGCAAATGAATGAGCGCTTGAAGCGCTTTAGAAAGGTTTTACTAATTTTGAAATTATAATATTGTCTTTTCGGTTTACGAAATCTATATGAGTGCACCTTTGCTTTACCGTTGCATCATTTTTAAATTTGTTTAAAGTGTGCGATACCTCTAAAGTACATCACGAAAATCGATACATCTTATAATTTCAGAACCGCCGCCTTGCAGCTATTTTACCGTGGCCACCGTCATAGATGAAATGTAGTCCAACCCCGCTGTAACGATTTCAAGAAACCGAAAATTTGGTTCGCTGTGTCCGATCTGATAAGAAAAAAATGGATCATCTCAAGAAGTAGTATAAAAATTGATTGATGAATCACACAGAAAAAGTTGGTAGCATTGTTATATCTCCGGAAAAGTGTTAGTAGTAACTTTAATTTAATAAATATTAAAAGTTAATTACAATTATTATTATGGGGAATAACTAAATTTCTTCTTCGTTGTTTTTTAGTTTCACTGTGCCTTAATAATTTTACAGAAAACATTACTTAGCATAAAATAGATTAAATCCTTCGATTGCGCATTTCTATTAAAACTATACGTTTACAAGTATGAATAAGGATCAACAGAGAATAGAATGCTGTTTGACAATTCAATTAAAAAACTTGACTCAAAGAACCGATTCAGACTGTTTGGCTCTGTAAATCAGTTTATTTGGCTCAATTCGCGGCACAGTAGAACCTTTTAAAGTATGTTTATTGCGTATTCCGGTTTTCCAAAAACTGAGTGCAACATATACCTATCATAGCCTTTTGTTTAGAACACAGAGAAAGGTGGGGGTGAAGATAAAAGAACAGCAAACTAAATGAGTTTGTCATAATAACCTAAACAGGATGAATTTAAGGGTTAGTAGTCTTTCAGTTGAAAACTACGTAAGTTCTAGAAATAAGTTTGAAAAACACAAACATTTTCAGTCCAAGATGTTCACAAAGTTCGTCATATCCGGTTTTTACGCAACTGGAAATTTCCTGTAGTCGCGTAAAATAACATTAAGTGTATAGAAAATTGGACAGGAACAAGAAGTTCTTTCGTTATATCCAGACATATACACAAAGTTTGTTATATCCGATTTGTGAGTATTTGGAAGTTCCTGCAGGCGTACAAAGTAGGAATCGGTCTATAGACTGTCTATAGGAACCGTGTATAGGAAATTGGGTGGGAACAAAAAAAGTTCGTGGTTCGTCATAAACCGTTTTCCCTAGAGAGGAATTTGCCTGTAATAGTAAAAAATAAACATGTGCAATACGAATCGATTTATTTGTGAAATAGGTTCGAAAAATATGATCTGTGCAAGACGAGAGAGTGGTTTTTACACTTTCATTTTCTAAGCTCAAATATTAAAAAAGTCAAGCGTAACTTTAACAGCAGAAGCAAAATCTAAAAAATAGTCTTTCAATCATCGTTTGTATCTTTCAGGGTTGACAACAATAATAATACGTTTAATGCAATACTATCTGTTGAACATAATAAGTAAAATAAATAAGTAAAGAGTAAAAAAATAGGGTACGGTTTTAAAACATTTCGGAGGGGAGAGGAACAGGATTAGAATAAAATTATTTATTAAAATTGGTACCAAATATGAGATTACTGAATCTAAACCTTTCAGCTAATACTTCTAAAAATAATTGTAATTAGCTTAATCAAACTGTAATTGGCATTTTAACATGAAACGCAATAACATGGTAAAATGCCAATTAGAGTTTTGAAAATTACAGGAAGTTGGACTTTGGAGTGTTCTGGTTTAAGAGGAAAAGAAAAAAAAAAAAGCAATAAATTATTTGTTTTCGCAAAGGTATTCGAAATTCCAAAGACAGAGAAATTGGGAAATCAAGAGGACACTTCTTTTTCCTCAAACCGCAGGTTCCTTTGTTGGTGAACTTTAAAAAAAGAATTAAAAAGAGGAGAAAGTACAGAGTCCCAACAAAGGAGCGTTTCTTTTGATGATTGAGGTGGGACGAGAAACCATTTACCGTGTCGTTGTATCCGGTCACCGAATTGTAATGTCACCTCGACATTTAAAACGAAAACCGATGCAAAGCTGGTATAAAAAAGAGAGAAAGTTTTATTTGTAATTCCTGCGCATTGGTGACTATCCGATGAATTTAAAGAAGAGAAAGCAAGGACTGCATAGTATACACAAGTAACGTAACATTATCAATGACAGGAATCTGTATGGGCACGCCTATTTTCGTATTTTGTCTATCGATGAATAAGATGTCATCAAAAAATTATTTAGCGAAGGGTAATAAATCATTTTTAAAATAAAAAAGAGGAGCTTTAAATCCATGTTCATAAAAATAAAGAAAATGTAGCAAGCTAGTTTGAAATTTAAAATCCTACAGCATTTATCCTCAGACTAATAGTGACACTTTAGATCTGGAATTAATCGAGCACTGCATCGAGTTTTTACAGAAACATGCTATGCATTTTTGAAGAGAAATAAGTAATATCGAATGGTATACTGTCAGCGTAAATGACAGATGATTTCACAAGAGGTACAGGGCTGGAGCTAGGAGTTTTGCCGCCCGCTAGATGTTTTTGCAATCTCTACCGAACCTAAATTCTGAAAATGTTGCCATCCCTAACGTTTCCTACTCGTTACTTCTCTAAACTTATAAGGTATTTTCTCCTTTCTTTCTGCATGCCTTCATGGTGTAACGATAGCACACTAGGCGCGCATTCGAAGGGTCCAAGTTCGAGTCCAGGTCCCTTACTCATTTTTTATGTGGGCTGCATCAAAAATCCTAATGTCTCTATAGTGGCTCCCGAACTAAGTTGGTGAATGATGATTCTTCACCACCAGGATTTGGCGATTGGGTCCCCTAATCCCCAGTTGCCCTTTAAACGGGGGAGTATATAAGGTATTTTCTCTCTCCTTTCTGCATGCCTTGACGATGTAACGTATTACTCTCTCGCGCGTAATTTTTCCCTTAATTTTTTTTAGCATATCATTTAAAAACTTCTTATTTATGGTAACAATGTAAAATGTATGTAGTGGCACAGAGGTTATTTACATTTTTTAGAACGATTTCGGCGCTCTTAATGTATAATTGTCTCTTAATGTCTAAATGTCTAAATAAATAAATCTTTTTCTGTAGCAGTCATGTCATTAAACCCATGTTTCATCAATGGTTGCAATGTATTTTCATTTATCTCTGCTTTTCATACAGAATTCTGCAAATTGTTCTGTGCTGAGCCACATGCCACGTCAAAGGCTGTGAACTTTACGTTTTTTAGCTTTTTTGAGTTGTTAATCTTCATTTATTATTTAATTTATTGTTGCTACATATGTGTTTAAAGACTTTGCACTTAATTTCTGCATCATTGGGTTTTTCCTTTCTTTTCTTTCTCTCTCTCTCTCTTTTTTTTTTTTTCTTTGTTTGTTTTGTTTTTGTTACAAATGATTTAATTTCAGAAGCACTAGAGCAGAAGCTCTGAACAATTTTTTATACTAGCAGAAGTCCATCCCCCTTCTTTCCAAATTTTTAAAAATACGTGTACATTAATTTAAATTATAAGGTATTTCTCTCGCCTTCATAGCATGGCTTCGTAGTGTACTGGTCTGCACGCTGGGCGCGTATTACAGAGATCCGTGGTTCAATTCTCGATGCTCATTTTTCATGTCTCTTGCTTCCAAAATACCTAATGTGTCTGCAAGATTTAGATTATTTTTTAACATGTTTTATTAATTAAGCAACAAAAAATGTAGAAATGTGGATAACTATGAAAACTTGAACAAAAGTAGTATATTTTATGTTCATGAACTAAAACTAATTACTGAACAGCTAAAAAAAAGATTGACCGCATTCATGCCCTGGCACTACTAAATTCCCCCAAGGGAGAATTCTTCCCGGTTGAGAACCCCTGCATTAGAAACGATAGGTATCTTTATTGGATATTTGTTTGGAGCTATCTTTTCATGTAGAAGTAATGACTGACGGTTGTTCCCTTTCCTCTTAATAATGTTGCTTGCTTTGCAGCTACAAATCTGAATCCATACATTTCACAACGTCTTTAAATTATGGAATAGGAATATTTCTCTACGGAAGTCAAAAGCATATCCTTCAATCCCTAGCTTGTTTATATGTAACATTTTGGAAGAAAATGCATTTTAAAGTAGCAGATGACATTTTTCATTTCAAACAATAAGCTGTTGCCAGACATTTTTACTCCAAAACATTTACCTTGTTTAATTCTTTATCGAAAGTATTTTCTTTTTAAAGTGTATAAACACCCTCTGTAGGAAAGTATTTTGTGCATCTAAAAAACGAAAATTGGCGAAATTGATAAATACTTTGAAATACGTACTATAATAATATTCTTTATGCGTTCTTTTTAGTATGCTATGTTTATCAATTAACCCGTCTACCACGTTTTTCTCCCTCCAGCGAGAATTCCTTTCCAAGCGAACATATTAATAAGAAAAGAGGGGAGTATGCGAGTAAATACAACAGTATATTAAACAAACTTACGATTTTATGTATGACTGTATATCTCTGATTAGCATTTTTCGTATGCGGTATTATTGTATAAAATTAGAATTGTGAAATACACCTATAAAATTAATAAATAAAAAATTAATTTTAAAATTGAAAAAACTGCAGTATATTCTAAAATAATTAATCAAGCTCTAAAGCTGGTTAAACTGAAATTTTAAATTACATAAATCAATGAAAATACTACTCCTTAAAGTTACTAAGTATTCCTGAAAATTCAAAAAATCTTAGGGATCCTATGATAATTAAATAAAATGAAATATTTTCACAAAATGTAATGTGGCATTAGTAAATATGGAAGGCAGTTCGTAATAATAATTTGAGAAGTAAGCCTTAAACCAAAATTTGGAAGAAAACATTGCATGATGATGCGTATTTAATAAAGAAAAAGTCACATGTTTGATACAAAAATGCAACGTATTAAAATTTATCGACTCCAAACTTTATCAAGAGGGAGGTCAGACCTGAACATTTTAATTCTTCATATTTTTACATTCTCTGCCTGTAGTTATATGAACGCGAACTGTTTTAAATTAATCTAATTAATTATTTTACAGTCCGTAGGTTTCTATTTTAACTGGATGCTAGAATAAAAATCCTGCAGACGTTTTCACACTAACAGCGAGTTATCGTTACGTCTTAAACAATTTACAATAAAGAAGGTTAAAAGAAGGCTTAGTCTTAATGTAACAGAACAGGCACAACTTGTACTACAGACGAAACGTCCACTGCTCGTGGATATTTAAATTAATATAACAAAATTTAATTCAAACGTAGAAACTTAGCCTAAGATTACACATAAAATAATTTAAATTAAGCTGGCTCAGGTATTTTACCGGCGCGTATTTTGAAACATCGGTTAGCGAAATGCTAAAGCCGGAATATAACTTTTCAGCAGAGTTGGCGAGAATAACTAATTAACAGTAAGACGCGGTTGACAACTGTAATGTAAATATTCAGAACCTTCATCTTAAATACGCACAAACCTAATTTGCGTTCTGGTGAGGAATACAGAATGAAGAAGTTGCAGTAAGGACTTAAATAATAATAACTGGTTGCATACACCGCTTTAGCACTATTCTATAACGGTAGCTTCTCTGGGAGCAAACTAGCACAAACACGTTTAAGCATTATATAATTAATATTTATAGCTATAAAAGTCTCTAAACCTATAAAATTAACGGAATTTTTTACACGTAATTAGTTCCTAAAAACAGGTAACTCAAAGTGGATCGCATTTTAGCTTGAGCGCAAAGCCGTCTTAGTTACTTTAAATAATGCTGCCTCTTAGATTTCTTTTCATTCTTCTAAGAAATTACGATTTAGATACATTATCTTAACAAAACTATGAAGTTTTTGATGTGAGTAATTGCTTACTTCGTAGTTTCCCACAGAATGTGGGATAAAAAACAAATAGAGGAAGGCCTTATATGTGTAATAGCTTTACTTCGCCGTCCCTTATCTCCGTGCCTTAATCAGTTCGTCCCAAAATGCGGGCTTTTAGGTTTCAAGCAATCATATCGCACTGTGGCTCCGTTTGGAATAGCTATGTGATATGGAAATGAAAATGCGAGCTTTATCCAAAAACTTTGAGATCACAATCAGTCTGATTCCTATGCAAAAATATGTTTTTTAGTTGCATATTCATCTATATCAGGGGTTCCTAACGGGGACTGTGTGGATCCACTGGGGTCGATGAAATTTTAAAGGGCTCTGTAAAGAATAAAGGGTTGACTGGGGATCAATAGCCGATAATTGATCGACAAAATCAAAATCACAAAACATTTATTAATAAAATTGGTACTTAATTACTTATTGATATAAATTTTTAGTGTACAAATTAATCAAGTCTTATTGAAACGCATTTGCACTCTAAGTTTTGGAGTTTGAGCCGTCCGAGAAAAATATTCTCAAATCAAAGCTGTTTTACCGGGACCAACGTTATTGACTTCTTACCCCTCTTCTTACCAAACGGGAGTAGGCTTATATCAAGTCAATAACTTATTCAGAAAACAAGAAACTGTCTGAATATTTCTGAGCGAGGAGATTTGAGAATTAAATTAAGCAATTTTATGCCAAATATTTAAAAAAAACTGCATTGTTATATCAAACACAACCATTAAATTAACTAAATTAGAACTTTTGGGCAATTAGAATCTGATTTTATTCTAATAACTCGTTTATATTTGTAAAATTAAAAATAATGAATCATAAATAAGAATATAAAAAACGTATATACGAATAATGGAATGTAAATAACAAAAAGTACTGAAACGTATGGTTAATAATTTTTTTCTTTCAAATCTGTTTTTTATACTCTTAGTCTAATTGTTATCATTAAGCTAGTTATTTGTGCATAATTATTTGCATTATGATTATAGCATATGCTATATTACAGAAAAAAATGGAAGTCAATGAAAAAAACTATTCTTTTAAAATGGATCGACGCGAGAAAAAATTGGAAATTCCTGCTCTATATTTTATGATGAATACAATATTTACTTGTTAATATGTATTCGAAAATCTCAAATTTGATTTAGAACTTTTGAAGGATTTTTTCTTGTGATCGAATGGTTAAAATATTTAAATTTTTAATTTTAATATTTAATTTTTTTTAGTTACAAATGATTTTAGGATGCTGCTACAGGAACAGATATGAAGCGTAACTATGATTTTATTCCAAATCCCAGATTTCCAAATTCTACTCCAATTTTTTTAGGATTAATTTCTGCTATGAACGGGATGTTTTTATTTCCTTGTATGAAGTAAAGGAAGTATTGTAATCACGAAAAATTCCGGGTGTCATATTTCAACAAAAATATCCATTTTGACCGCTATCGAATGTAATTTAACCATGCTTTGGCATGACATCTGTACGTAAGGATAGAATATAAGACTCTTTTTCCCTAAATGAATTATAAAAGTGATTTAAAATGGATTCACAAAATTTTTGGTGTCATTTCTATCTTACTTTGAGGGACTGGTTAATTAAGTTATTCTAATTCCAAGAAATAATCTTAAATGAAGTACAGCAAAAATTGCGTATAATTTAATAAGCCGTACAAGGAAGTCATGTGGTGTCCACATGATATTTTTTTCTTTGTATTAATTTTAACTATGTTTACTTTTGATATAACTTTCAAGCACTTATTCACCTTCAGGTTTTCAGCTGAATGTTTACTAAAGTTTAAAAAAATCCGAAACTTTTGGCAAATATTTCTAAGAACATTTAGAATTATCATACAGTTGAATAATTTTAAATGTATTTATATAGCTTCAACAATTAAATTTTATTGCCTCAATCACTATAAACAGAAGCAATCGAACAGCAGTCAAACTGATCCGGTGATAGTTAATAAGCATGAGTAAAGAGTAAAATATTTTGAATTAGACATTTTAACCTTTTAATTTTTTATGTGTGCTGTACGAAGCGTTTGTAAACCAATCATATTTATCTAATGGCAAAATGAAATTACTTAAATGATACTCGTTTGTAGGGGTAAAATAATGTAGGATATTTACTGAGCATCATTATAACTATAATTTAGGTTATTTTATAACGTGACCCGCTTTCCAAACTGCTCATATGGTCTTCCCTTTCATGCTATCTTATCCAAAATTAGTATACATAGTATTTAGAGAGACTGCAATTTTAGCCTTATTGCAACCTCAATTTAAAAATACGCAGTTAGGAATGTATAATTTTTTTAAAATTGTTTTGCACTAGACTGTTGGCATCACCGTAAAAAATGTAGTTTGCATTAAATAAGATAGACCAGATGTATAAGATACGTTTTTAAATCGTGTCTTTCGGCAAGAATTCCCTTTTCTCAACAAAGCTTCACCTATTCTATTGCGGAGGAGACCTTCTTGAAGTAGTGACCGCCACCGAAACGAGACTAGAAATTCCGAATGTCCTATCTTGGTCCATCTCTGTGCAACACATTCGTGACTTTTTTTCGGAGATTCCCCACCTCGTGACCCGGCGTGCTCTTCTCAAAAAAGGGTTTTTAGCCATCAAAAAATAGCCGAGCCTTTTCTAATTCTTCTTCAGAGAGATCTGTCATGTCTCACTCCGGTTGCCGTATTGTGGGTGAGTCTTGACAGCTGCCTATCTCAAAGAGGAGATCTCATAACACAGAAGACATTCAACCTTGTTTGGGATTAAATTCTAATGATTTCTATTTCTAAAAGCTATTTTTAAGGTACGAGAGAAGTGTGAATTATGCCGCCTTGTGATAACCACATAGTAATTTTCAAACAACAATAGTTTTTCATTACACGAAACTCGAACATTCTTTTCGAAACGAAAAACATTCGCAGATTGAAAAGATTGGTTTATGGTGGAAAAATAAATAATCAGCATCTCCAACAGCTCAAAACACGTCCCGCAGTGATAAATAACTGTGTTCATGTTACAACACAGCTAGCATAGAAAACGTAAATGTGACTCAGGTTTCGTTTTAAAGCAATTTTGAAAATATAGTTAAGTCAAATTTATCGATGATGATGCAACTGGTAAACATTTTTGCTTTTGCGTACGTAAAACAATTTTTAATCATTTTTACTTCCTTGTACGAAGTAAAAAGTAAGTCTTGTAATCGCGAAAAGTTTCGGGCAGCATATTTCAACGAAAATATATATTTTGACCGCTATCGAATGCAACTTAACGATGTTTTTGCGTGATATCTGTACGTAAGGACAGAATAAAAGACTAGTTTCCTCCAAAAAAAATTATAAAACGGCTTTAAAATTAATTCTGAAGAGAATTTTTCGTGGCGTCTGTACGAACGTACATACGTATCTCGCATAACTCAAAAACGAGTACCCTCAGAAAGTTGAAATTTTGTATATATGACTGCTATAACATGTAGATGTGCACCTCGTATTTTGGTTGCAATCAGCCGCACCAAAAGTATATGAATATATTTATATATATATCCACTCTGTTACCCGGCTCAGTGATCTCAGTTTCTTTACTTTTATATGTTTGTAAATTGTACATTTTTTTCTTTAAAAAATGATTGAATTATGTTTCTTAAATCTTCCGGTTAAGGTTTTTATGCCTTTAGCAAATCTGTGTGCAATAATTTTAGAATTATCAACAATTTTAAAGTTGTTTTAGTGCCGCTAAGCCTAATAACTTTCTTGATGGCGGCCATTGCTTGTTTACACTTGAAACAGCAGTATAGTGGATTTGTTGCCAATCTAGAGAAACTTAGCTTCGCTACAACAAAAATAACGCCTTCATTTATTATTGCGAATTAAATCATGCTTAATCATTTCTGGAATTTTTTCGAGGAAATAAGTGTTTAAGATTTACTTCGTAATTTTTAATATAGATATTTTGAGTTTTTATGTATTTTTGCATTCTCGCGAAGAACGAAATATAATACTGTTAAGTGCATCTAGCGCCAGAGTGTCGCTATGGTAAACAAATACTAGAGAGAATTTTAAAGAATGCATTTATTCTATTGTGGTTTATGCGCTGTCGGCGAAGTAGATTTAATTCAATCCAATAAGTTTAAATGAAATGCAAGAAAAAATGCGTATAATTTAATATTCCGTAAAAGGAAGTCATGTGGTGTATACATCAGATTTTTTTAATACTTGAACACGTCGAAAGGGACTCGTGCTCTTTAAATAACAGGGCTAAAGATTAGTGTAATAATTGATTGAATTAATTTAGCAGTGATTTAATTATTAATAATGAATATGGCATCTCATAATCAGATAAAGGTGTCATTTTGTGACTAAGGCCTCTCTAGGTAACATGGCTTTGAAAGTATATGTAAAGTTTTGAGAATTTAAGCACATGGTATTTTTTAGAAATTGTTTTTACAAAAATTATACGAATTACTGAAGCTTAGGGGAAAATAATCGATTTTGGTAGTTTTCATGCTTCTTATTTGTACACAAATTATACGAATAAAAAAGTATTGAATAAAAGGTATCGAAAAGAACAGTCTCTCTTGATTTATCTCAGTTCTGCATTTGATTCTCATTCCCGGGCTTCCGAATAGATAAATACAAAATTTTTCCAGCTATATTTTAATACTAATAATTTTTATGTCTTAGTAATTTTTATTATTATTTTATCTTTTTTTAATCGAAAAGAAGGTAAAGAAAAGAATAAAAACCTCAGAATATAATATTGATTTAATTCTCATGTTTTACACATATCTGATCCTTGCCTGTTCAAGGATTTCCGGTCCGTATGCATCCATCTGTGCAAATGTGAAACTTTAAATATCCTGTTACTAAACGTTTATAATTTGAAATATTTGGAATAAAGCAAGAGAAAATGCAGGACAAAAGTAACTTGAATTACTTGTAAATAGGGATACGTAACTTTCGCATTAAAAAGTAAAATTTTGCAAATCTAAAAAGTAAAAAAGAAATTTTTGTGTTTATTTGCTAAAATAAATAACAATATTTTTTTTTAAAAAAACTAAAAATAAGAAATACAAATCACTGTTTCTGAGGCTACTGTAATCAAACTACTGCAATAATATGAAAACAAATTAATTGAAAACTAGTATTGTCGTAGTCCCAATATTTTCCTGAGTCTTCATTTTCTGTCCTTAACTACGATCTTTTCGATACTAAAAGACCTCTCAGCAGCCGTGCTATTAACAAGGCTACGAAGACTTTGAATGAGATGGTTTTGTGAAAGAATATTAGCTTTTTAAGAATCCATATGATATCGACATGAATGTCTTGACTGACAACTGTGAGAAGTTGTTCTTGTGATTGTATCCATCAATAAACTTGTCTTTTTTTAATGTTTTTAAAAATTATATGTTAATAAAGCTTTTCAACACTGGAAGAACTCAACACTGATATAAGAACTCAACGCTGATATAAGAAGCTTACGGCTACAAATGGGCAAAATAATCTGCACACACACATAAAGAAAAAAGAGTATACAATACGTCTATAAAAGAGTTTGCGAGTCAATTTTTTAACCAATCCCTCTGAAACTGTTGAATGACAAAAACTGATGACGATTGCTAATACATCTCAGTTTTTCTCCATTTAAAGTATCGTCCAATTACAAAAAAAAAAAAAAAAAAAAAAAAAAGTTTAAGCGGAATTTTTTGTCTGTGGTTTTATGTAACCTGTACCTGTTATTATGGGTTTGAGAAGTCTAACGGCTAGATGCAAGAAAAACCTTTTCAGCGCAGTAGACCAGTTATCAATCAGCTTATTGCAAATAAAGGCCTTAAGATCTTTTAAGCATTCCCCTTACTTGCCGTATCTGGCTCCTGTGTGACTTTTTGTTTCTCAAAGTGGGATCTCACGTTAAAGAGCATATTTTTTAGAACATTTCCGGAATTCAGGAAAACCATACTGGCCGGATGATAGAGTGTTAACTTCCACGAAGCAATCCAAAAGATCTACGAATACCAAAGATATGTATACCTTCATGTATGTAGAAGTCTAAATACTAATAAGTTGCTAGTAGGTACTAATAGGTTAACGAATGTCAGTTCGTGTTTACTTCGCTGTAATTAGTCGGTTCTCGTATTAGGCTGGCATAAAGTTCAACAGTTCAACAGTCGTCGTTTCCTTCGCGGGAAGTTTGCGACGTTTTATCTTTGTTAATGGGACGAAAGTAATCATTACATGAACACATACATTTTAAAATTTAGAGGAGCTCGTTCTCTAAACTCATTGAGGAAATGAAAAATTACGCGAATGTTTTTAAAGTTTTCAGATCCTGGCCTAAATAGCCAGGAGAGAATATGACAGGAAATGGAGTATAATAAAGTCAGAAACACCGTTAGAAGAGGCTTTCTAAAATTCTATGTTATGCTATCATGCGTTTGTTATCTACGCACATGGACAAGTATTATTCCTGAATAAACATTGCGCAGCCCATATTAATAACATTCAGGTCACATCAATAACTAACCTTGATTGAGTCTTGGTGATGATCCTAATTAATAATGATTCCTTAATAGTGTATTAAAATTTATTGCATCGTCGTGCACCGAAACGTTGGTCACCGATGACCAATGCTATTGAAGGTCGCTGGTTTCCTTCGGTTTAATGTTATTTTAATAAAATAATGCATCTTAATTTACTTCAGTGCCGCACATCGGTAAACGGCAAACCGTAGGTTGCTGTTAACCAATGACCTTGTAGGTCACCAGTTCCTTTCAGTTTAATTTTATTTTAATAATCTGTCTAAATTTGTTGTACTCTTGCACACCGATGACTAGTAAATCGTCGGTTGCCGATGATCAATGGTCTTGTCGGTCACCGGTTTCCTCCAGTTTAATTTTATTTTACTAATGTATCCAAATTACAGGCACCTCCTCAAACCAGTGGCTGCGAACTTGTAGATCCATGATGGCAACGGCTATGATGACCACGTTCAGCTAGCGCTTATTGCAGAAAAATTTGTATATTCTAAAATATATTAAACAATTTCTGTGCATTCTTGCCGCCAGTCGGTATAGTGGTCAGGCAAGCTGACTGCTATGACGAAGGGCCTGGGTTCGAATCCCGGAGAAGGCATGGTTGTAACCACCCGTCCCTTCATAGGAAAGGCGATGGTGGCCCACCTGTTAGGTGCTTCCATAATAAAGAGACCACCACATCCGGCCTTGTATAGATTAATGGACTGGGTTACATTTGTAACTGTTTACAATCTGCCATTGGGAAAAAAATTCTGTGTATTCTTTTCTTTTATATTATTTGATAGGATTTCTTTCTTGCTATGTGATGCTTTATATCAATAAAAAGTTTTTTCCACCGCTAACTGGACGACCCGTTTGCTGTTTATGCTTCAAGCTGTTGTGTTCCAGTGGGAAGTTAACTACTACCTAGCCAATCACGATCCAAAGCAGGCAGATCAGTCGGGCATTTATTTCTGTGCATTAATAGAATTACAATAATAATTTATAGTTGCATGTATGGGAATCGAAACCTATAGACACTGGAATTTCACAAATCTTGAAAGCAGAATTTTATAAATATGTGCAATGACGTTTTAACAGCTGTAGTTCCGGAAGACAAAATTTGGAGGTGTGCCTTTACATTTAAATTTTGAAGAGAATGCGGAACTGTGTTATTAGGTTTTGCAGTTATGAAAATGTTTTACAGTTATTACAGAAGTAGTGTTGACAGTCTTTAATATTTACGGTCTTTTCAGTACTACGGATAAGTGTTACAACTGATCAGAATTATCATTTATGTATCTGATTATCTCTATTTAAAGCTCCACGATTGCCAGAAAACAGTTCGCACCATTTTCGTTCATTACTTTTTAGCAGGATGTGGTTTAACTGATGTGGCATTTAACAGTCGTATAGGTAATGGCTGAAATGACCCTTGATACCACAGCAGCGCATGTCCATTTCTCTTTTGTCAGATCTACAGGGTGGGTGGAAAGTAACTTCCTCATTTGAATTTGGAACAGCTTTTGATGATATTATATAGTGTGGCATTATTTGTATTTTTTTTCCTTTTTCATATGTCTAATATTTTTTTTCCTTTTCCGTTTTTTTTCTAGACATTGTCTAATTGACATAATTGTCTTTGCATCCAAAACAGCATGTTTCCCATGTTCACCCCTCCATTACCGTTGAACCTGCGTTACAGATTGCCACACCTCATACCTTGCTGCAATTTTCGCTCTGGTCTGAATACTTAATCATTGTGACATCTCTCATTTGAAAAAAAAGAAGAAAAATATATTAGGTATATGAAAAGGAAAAATATTACAAATAATGTCACACTACAGTCTACAAAACAAGGTATCTTTCATTGCAATGTACACATAACATCAATAGCTGTTCCAAACTGAAAACAGGGAGTTACTTTCTGCCCACCCTGTCTATAGATATGCAGAATTGGGGCAATGACCCGTGTATAGATGTCTAGCATAGCTAAACTTAGTGTCGATTTCTGCGGAGACCTTCTGAAAATATTTAATTAAAATAAACAATTAATTATCAATTTATTAATTGCTTTTTGCAATCAATGGGATATTGATTATGCCGAGCAACTGCCGAAGGATATTGGGCTATCGACCCCTTGATCATCAATGATCCCTTTTAAAATTTCATCGACCTCAGAAGGTCTGTACTGACCCCGTCGGGAATCCCTGGTCAAAAACAAGTGAATATCACTAACGAAAGGAGTAGAATTACTGTATGTAATTGCGAGCATATTTTGCATTTATTTATTGAAAAAAAACTTCGGGAAATCTTTTTGTTTTTGCCTAGAACACCAAAACAAGAAAATTTTCTAAACAGCTCTATGCAAATGCTGATTTGCATGAAAGGTTTCATCCCGTGTCGATTAATGAGGGGGACCTGGTACCACACCATAACATTAGATTATGACGTAATTTGTTCTCAGCGAGAAGCGTGATTGGTGGGGTGGTGGAGACAAGAGACACAGATGAACTTTCTCTATTTCTTGAAGAAGAAACGCAGGCAGAGATGGATACCGATAAAACGAGTGTGCGCTCTCCTTCTTCATAAGAATTAAGATATTACCCAAATGATAAGTTTTCTATCCAATTCCTGTGGGTCACGTTAATTTTTTTTACTATTATCATTATTTTATTTTCTCCTTGAGTCATGAAGAGGAACAAGGCCCACACTTCTATCCACTCCATCGCTTTGGAGAGCGAAAGGATACCGGAACTGGAATTTTTACTTGTTCCTTGATTGCATATCTTGGGAAAATAAGGGAAAAAAATAAAGAAAAATGGATGAGAGTACTGTACTTTTGATTTCAGTTATTCTTTCGCTTGTGATTTACATTTATTTTAGCTCTTAATGCTATTTTTTAATGTTGCTGTTTTTACTGTTGTCAGCAAAGGCGCCATTACAAAAAAAAAAAAAAAAAAAAAAAAAGGAGAGAGAGAGAAACTAGATAGTAACCCGTCTCTTATCGAAAAATTTATACCTATATGTAATCCTATTTTGTTTCTCAAAATATGTTGATGACAATTTTGAATTTTTAATATGTAATTAATAAAAAAAAATTATATTAATTTATTAGTTTCTAAGTTCGTGTCCAGACTGAGGAGGATTTTATGAATGATAGGGAGGATATGAAGGCTTGTCATTAGCTATAAATGTGCAGGACTACTGAGAACAACACGACTTCATTAGGTTCACACAGAGAAGACATTATCAAGAACACATTATCAAGAACACCATAGGAAAGTAATATGAGGTTCTTGAATGTATCTTCGCTCGCCACCAGGCTCGGCAGGACTAGTTATTGAATAGTGCTACAGAGTATTGCTTAGTAACTTTGAAACACTATTAGTTAAAAATATAATTTATATATATATATATAAATGCATTAAAAATTTAATACATGCTAAAATATTTAGAATTTTACAATTTAATGTTTAAAAAATTAATAATTATAATTTTTAACAATCGCTGTTAAATATTGAATTGATAAATTTTAATTTATAACGAATTTTATATTTAAAAGATTAATAAAATCAGTTTATATAGTATATTGTCACGCTTACGACAAGTGAATTAATTTTAATAAAAAGAGAGAAGGCTAAATCAAAGGAAAATACTGAAGTAGAAGTGTGATTCTTGAATTTAGTAATAAAATTTAATTTATTAATTAAATTACGAATGGCTCTAAAGATGATTAGTGATGACGTGATGACATATCGAGATTAGTAATAAAGGTAATGCAAGACTCCAACGTATCTGAAATATTTTAGACTGAGACTGAAATTACATACTTTGGTGATCGCCTTCATAAACGTACTTGACGGTCTCGGTCGTACTAGGGAATGACATCCTTCGAAAATAGACCCACCTGCTGTCGAGCGGTAAAATTACTGAACACTGGTAGTTCAGAGCTGGGTTCGATTCCAGGCGACTGCTGCATGGGCGTTTTCATGGTTTTTCCATATGTGTAACGTGTATACAAGCTAGTGTCCCTTAAAAATCGTCCACGAACGCATCCCTTCCCGTAGGAAGATAGCCCTAGTGTGCTTTGCCATAAATAATTAAACTAAAACCAAACCTTAGAAAATAAAATATATAATTATCAAAACCGATGCCTGATTGTGTTCTAAAAAATACCACTTATTTTTTCAATCTTTGAGAATTCGAAAATAAATGAGATGGTTCACTGTATAACTGCAGAAAAGTTTATATACCTTCGAACTCAAAATATAAACAGGAAAAATCTGAAAGCAATTTCTTTCCTTTTTACCCTCGGCGAATGAGTGGGTACATTTCCATTAAGGAAAACCTACGTCTGGCTCATGCACATTGACAAATGATTTCCTTTGCTCTGCACATCCATATAATTTTTAAAATTGTATTAATTAATTATCGAGGAACTGTATTAAATTTTGAACTTTATCCTTTCTTTTATTTCTGCGGTTCTTCACGTTAGTAAGTTTATAGTTATCAATAATGTGTACTTAAAAATAATTCTTAAATAACATGATGTAAATGAAGTATCATGTTTCCGCTGAAAAAAATGTAATAACTTAATAATATTATAGAAACTCTATAAAGTATAGAATTTAAATAATTTTTTGTAAATGTGTCCAAATGAAAAATCCTTCTTTTTTGCTATTGTATGAAAACAAATAGCTGACGTAATTAGAGACGAACAGACCAACGCTGAAAAAGTGAACGCTTCTCATTAGGCAATTCCACACAGTTCCAGGAGGTATCCGGACCACCTTGTACCCGATGGGCTACCCTTGGCTATTATTCTCCATTTTTTATGACTTTTCGTCAGCAATTTAATCAAAGTGTCGAGATGGATTAAGTTGATGTCATACAGATATCACACATCTTGAAATATGTCCTGGTTACTACGAATGAGATGGCCAGTATAACATACTGCTTTTTAATAATAAAAAAATGCAGTTAAAGAAATAGTAGATGTAAATTAGCGAGCGTTTTACAGATCTTAACTAATCTGTGTAATATATCAAAAATTAATAAACAAATAAATTTAAAATTATTAGAAATTAGAAAAGTGTGCACTAAATACTATTAATAAATGAAGAATATGGGAGTGAGTATGTGAATTTATCGCGCTGTGAAAAGACGCAGATATCTAGAGCTACCAAGTTTTAAACTCGCCTGCGTGTTGAAAACTATGTATAGTCCTGCGCCCGAACATGTATACCTCTAAAGTAAATTTCGAACAAGTTTTTTTTTTTTTTTTTTTTTTTTTTAATATCTGGACCGAGATTAACGTATTGTTACGTTATTTTCTTCTTTTCACGTTCGTAAGGATTTGGAATGAATAACAACAATACCACTTGATGAAGTATCAAAACACACTTTATTGGCCAGTATTCTCAGGACAGCTCCAAAATCACGTTTACAGTCGTCGAAGAACTACTATAAACACGCTGATACAATCAGCGACACAGCCTCCAGGTTATCAGGCTAAAACGGTGGAGACAGCTTCACTGCAAAGCACCAGAGTACAGCTCCCGACTCTGCTCGCTCGTTCTCGGAACTAGACGTACTCTCAAGACTCTCCACGCTACAACTCGCGATGCACTCGACGACACACAGAGCACAGCTCCCGCCCCTTTGGTTCAGTTGTTCCCAGAGCTCAACATGCTCTCTCGACGATGCACTAACCGCGATACACTACGAGACTCTTTCGATGCACTCGACGACCCACTCGGCACTCGCTGACCGACTATCAACTCGATCGACTCCGCACGGACTGACTAGCTAACTCTACACTAACTAGACGAGACACTAACTGCGTACCAGCAGGGTTATATAGCTTTCGCTTGTGTTCGAGAACATTCTGGGCTAAACCAGTAGTCATTCGTTCTAGAAAGTTCTCCATCCGTCTATGGCATATCGCCAATTTTGTCGCCAAATATCGCCAAACGGGTGATTTCTCGCCAAATGTGGCAACCCTGCCTTCCCTTGCCATTTTATGGCAACTCTAAATCTGCTTTGCGGAGAAGCCATCTTACCGCGCCTGTACATTTCGTAACAGTATTTCATGTTTAAAAGATTCATAAAATCAATGCATATGTACATATGTTTATACGTAAAATATAAAATACGAAAGACACTTAATTGGAAGCAGATCTTTAAATTTCTAATTTAAAAAATCTGATGTGTACACCACATGACTTCCTTGTACGGAATATTAAATTATACGCATTTTTTCTTGAATTTCATTTAAATTGATTGGATTGAATTAAATCTACTTCGTCGACAGCGCATAAACCACAATAGAATAAATGCACTCTTTAAAATTCACTATATTTGTTTACTATAACGACACTCTGAATGCACAAAATTTATATTATTTGAAGAATTATCGTTGCCACATGTTCTATTCATATACTATATTAAAGCTAAAACGATGTATGAAAGAAATTAAGCAAACAAACCAGAAAAGAAACAGTTTTTCACAGACGATTTAGTATTTCTTATTCAATTAATTCAGTTCTCACTTCGCGACAAGGCAAAAATACATAAAAACTCAAAATATCTGCATTAAAAATTACGAAGTAAATCTTAAACACTTATTTCCTCGAAAAAAATCCAGAAAGAATTAAGCATGATTTAATTCGCAATAATAAATGAAGGCGTTATTTTTGTGTTGCGAAGCTTAGTCTCTCTAGATTGGCAACAAATCTACAATTCTGCTGCTTCAAATGTAAACAAATATGTCCGCCATGTTATTTAAAACTTAACCGCACTTAAACAGCTTTTAAATTGTTGATAATTGTACAAATATTGCTTCCAGAATTACGAAAGGCACAAAAACCTTAACTGGAAGATAATAACATAATTCAATCATTTTTAAAGCAAAAAATGTACAATTTACCCACATACAAGAGTAAAGAAACTGAGATCACTGAGCCGGGTAACAGAGTGGATATATATATAAATATATTTATATACGTTTGGTGCAGCCGATTGCAACCAAAATACGAGGTGCACATCTACATGTTATAGCAGTCCTATATACAAAATTTCAACGTTGTGAGGCTACTCGTTTTTGAGTTATGCGAGATACGTACGTACGTACGTACGTTCGTACAGACGCCTTGAAAAATTCTCTTCTGAATTAATTTTAAAGCCGTTTTATAATTTTTTTGGAGGAAACGAGTCTTTTATTCTGTCCTTACGTACAGATATCACGCAAAAACATCGTTAAATTGCATTCGATAGCGGTCAAATGGATATTTTCGTTGAAATATGTTGCCTGAAACTTTTCGCGATTACAATACTTCCTTTTTACTTCGTACAAGGTAGTAAAAAAAAAAAAAAAAAAAAACTAAAACTCCCTTCAAAGCATCTGCATTTTTCCTGCAGTAACCACAAGGCGAAAACTCTTGCCCAGTCGCTGTGCAGGATTAAAAAGCGCCTTGATGTTATAAATCCTCCGGCCATTATATACCGGTTCAAACTTCGCAACGAGCTAAACTGTTAGGTCAATTACCACTCTGGACGATTACCACTGATTCCCTCAAATCAAATCTTAATACTTCTAATCAACAAAGCTTTAGATGGTAACTGAGCGCTACAATCACGAGCATCGACAATCTCCTGCTTATAAGAAACAGCATGAGTTAGATTTAAAAATCGTTCTTTTTCACGGGAAAGTTTGTATTATCTTCTATTCTGAGCGAATGACATAAACAAGAGAAGACAGTGCGGTATACAGCTTAAAACCTAACAGTTATCAGATTTTAAATAATTAATAGTTACAAATTAATTAAATTTCGTCGCTAAATATTTTGTAGAATGGCAATAATCTAAGAATACCATTTACATGGAATCGCAAAACACAAGAGCATGATAAGGTAAGGTAATGAAACACAACATTCCAAACTATTTTGGAAAGACTGCTCAAGATGTTTTTAAAATTAAATCTTAGACTGTCGTCGACCTACGGTTTGCAAGCGTGGAACAGAGCAATGATTTGTATAAAATATTAAAATGAAATAAACCTGAAGGGCAGTAGGGCTGAAACTCACTATAAATTTAGATACGTTAGTAAAATAATATAAGGAAATTGAAGTTACCGTTGACTGTTCAAATAATTTTGGAAACGCTTCGTTAAGGATCTTTCTGATGTCAGAATCAAACTTAAGATTATCGACGATCGAGTTATGGGTATAGAGTAAAACAAAAATTTTAGATAGATTTTTGCTTCCTCGTACAAAGTAAAGGAAGTATTACAATCGAGAAAATTTTCTCGTACTATATTTCGAAGGAAATATCCATTTTGACCGTTCCCAAACCAATTGGATTATTTTGTGTATGTACGGACAGAATAAAGTACTCTTTCTCTCAAAGGGATTGTAAAATGGATTTCAAACGGATTCAAAAGGGATTTTTTTTGTGACGTCTGTACGTATGTATGTATTTATCTCACATAACTCCAAAATGATAAGCATATGGAGCTGCTAGAATATCTAGTTGTGCACCTCCTTCTTATTATTTCAATCTCCGATATCAAACGTATCTCTCTCTCTCTCTATTTATATATATACATGTACCCATATACCCTCCCCTACTTAAAGTCCTTACCCGGCCTTTATTTTTGCAGTCGTTGGTCAGTCACATAATTTGAATTACATAAATGTTTTAAATGACGAAAATATTCATGTCAAATTTTTAAAAAAATCGTTTTCGACAAATAATGAAATTTAAAATTTAAGGCGGTCTCCCTGTTCTAATACTTGTATTTGGGAAAGTTTTATACTCGCTGTGAAATAATATTAAAGTAACAAAATGTTTGACTTCCATATTACAAAAATTGTCTGGGATATTTAATTTCGAAATTTGCAATTTTCGATGTTACTCTTAACTTGCCTCGAGGGATCGGTTAATTAAGTTTGAATAATTCCAGGAAATAAGTTTAAATGAAGTGAAGTAAAAATTGTGTATAATTTAATAGGCTGTGCAAGTCATGTGCAAGTCATGTGGTCGTCAATCATCTGATGCTGGTTGGTTATCACTGACTATCAGTCCACAAGTCATCTGTGTGGAATGGTGCAGTAAATGTACTGATGACTCCCAGGGCCTTGCAGGTGCAATTGCAGGCGACGTATGACTTCATAATCACTATTGTGGAATGAATAGTGCAGTAATAACATTCGCCAAAGCGTATAGATAATAAATCCATGAAAGCGCAATGTAATATAACGTTACGGTAACACTCCAAAAATTTAAAAGGCTCCACTGTATGTGTGTGTATTGGAGTCAAAGCAAGGCAATTTCTCAACAATATTAATAATTGCAACCGTGTATAAGAGATCTAACATAATATCTAAACAAATCCAAATTAAAATAAGAATTCACAAACTCGAAAAATAAAAATACAAAAGGGAAAAATATAAAAATATAATGAAAATATAAAAATTAATCTCCTTTTACCGAAACCCAAGTTAGAATTCATCAGGGAAAAATGAATTATAAAACTTCATAAAAGTCGATTACGAAAAGTCCAGCCGCGGTAAGATAGCTTCCCCGCAAAGCAGGTTTAGGATTTCCAGAAAATAGCAAGGGAAGGAAGGGTTGGCATATTTTGTGAGAAATCGGGGAGCTGTACTCTGGTGCTTTGCCGTGAAGCTGTCTTAACCGTGATAGCTGTGCTGCTGATTGTTTCAGCGTGTTTGACGTTTTGACGACTGTAAATGTGTTTTTCGAGCTGTCCTGAGTAATACTAGCTAGTAAATTGTGTTTTATACTTCATCAATGCTGTTCTCGTTATTCACTCCAAATCCACGAACCCGTACGTAAGGAAAAACGTAACAATATGTTTCGAAAACGTGTTTCGTTCTCCTGGTTCATTTGAGATCAAAAACTGAAAAAAGAATCCATTAAATTTCCATTTAAGACATTAAAATTCATATAAAACCAAAAAATCGAATCTCAACGAATAAAACAAAACATTGTGCCAAACTGACTTAAAAAAAAATAAAAAATAAAATAAAAAAAAAATAAAAAAAAATAAAACTTTACATTATATAAAATGACCATTCAAAAAAACAAAATTTGTCTAAACCATTATATGCAAATCCGAAATTCAAAAGTAAATACAAATAAAGAGCAAAACAAATATACTTTAAACTAAATTGTCATTTAAACAACGCTCTTGGCCAGTTTCAATTGACCAAACTTACAGATGGTCGGCCAGAGCCAGAAGTAATAGTAAATTCTTGTATATTTTGAAATTTGGCCACATCATTTGCTGAGTTCTTGAAGTAATCGTATGTAGATATATATCCACCATAATCTAGTTTGCACAACTTTTGCCGTTTTCGTATGTAAATACCCCCATACATAAATAAACTGAAAAACCTGAAAATGGAGAGGAAATAAAAGTGCTTGGTTAAGGGAAAACCCTCAATAAATATGAATTGATGTCTAAGAGTGGAAAACCGCAAGTAAACGAGAGTAATCTATCGCAATAATAGCAAAGAAGAAGTAAAATATTAAGAAAGGAAAGAAGTAGGAAATAATAATATAAGAGAGTTTAAGCAACAGTTTCTAAGAAATTGGAAAAACCAACGTCCTCATTAATATTGTGGCTTCTAACATTTAAGTGTTTCATGATTTATTGCTGTGTATCGGAGAATATTTTGATCTTTTATTTGTTTTACTAATCAACTAGTATGATTTAGTCGCTAAACATTGAGAATGGATGATGATTCAAGGAGAAAAATTCGAATGAATACATAGAAGTAGGATAATTTTAAAAAAATTACCTTGCATTTTTAAGACTTTTTGAACTCCGTTTAAAATAAGACTGGTTAGCAAGCAAAGAACCCGCTTCTCCCTCCAAAAAGATAGCTCCACTTAAGACGTAATATAGAACGTAATATAACCTAAGACATAATATAAAATGAAGCTGTAGGTGGCATGAAAACTATTAGCTGAACGCAATTATAAATTAAATATATTTAAAATTATATTAATTAGAAGAATTTTTAAAATCAAACTAAACCGAAGGCTGTAGAGACTATTAAGTTTTTAGATGTAGGAAATATGAAACACCCACTGTGTTTTCGCCGGGGCTCGAGCCACAGATCTTTCAACTTCGAAATGAAAGTGTCATCTGGAATCACTTATATCACTTAAAGCATCCACAAAAAATGTGGTAATTCCTTATGAGGTGGCTATGAAGGAACATTGTTCACAGGCAGTCTAAAAAAACAAGAGTAATGTTCACTCTCGGCTGAGAGTACAGTAAATTCTGATTATTAAAATAGTGATTAAACTGAAAAAAAGATCATTGGTTACTGGTGATTTAAAGTTTGATCCTCGCTGATGTGAAGCAAATTTCGATCGATCATAAAAATAAATTAAAAGACAGTTATTGTCAAAGCCATCTTTCGTCGGTAACTTATAAATTGATAAATATCTCTATGTGGCAGCGGTATGTTTCGTGCATTTGTAACACATGCTATGTCCATGGATGATAAGTGCGTGGTCGGGGTACCTTAATACCTACCTGCATGCGAATCGAATGAGCGCTCGGTCTTAAAACAGCCGAAATGGGAAAAGAAAATAGCAAAATGAAAATTTATTTATGAACAAAATAAAAAATATTTTAACTACATATTTTTCGCTTGCTAAAGATTTATAAAAACATACGTTAATATAATAATGGGAAAGACAAAAAAATCATATTTATACTTATTTTCTGTCTGAAATATAAAGTTTTTTTTACCTTTAGAAAGTTAAAAGCAAAACATTTTATTTAACAGAATATAGAATACAAATCTACTTCTTGTGCTCACAGAATCAGCCACCACTTGTGACGATGCTACTTAAAGTTAAATGCAAAATTTTAAAAACTTTACCTATTATCGTGTTTACTCGCCTAGTTGCCTCACGTAATAGTCGCACCCGCGTTTTTAAGCAGAAAAAATATCGTCAAAAGTGCATAATATTCTTTAGTAGATTTCCCCGCATAATAATCGCGCCTAGATTTTCACAATAAAAAATTGGCAAAAAGAATGCGAATAAACACGTTAGTCACGGACTACGCAATTTGATTTAAATCTACATTAGCTACGAACACTGGCTTAATATTTTAAATGATGGCTGCTGTAACGCATTATTACATAAATAACATTAATACTAATTACAATTAACTACATTTAATAATAGTTTAACTATTGTAAAGCTAAAAAAAATCTGAAAGGTTTCAGATTTTAAATTACGTCCAAAGAGGCGTTTCTTTAGCATTTTGTGTGTTACCTTTATTCATTAAATATCATATTCTTTGCACTTAAACCATAAAATTCAGTTCAATAGCAATGTAGCAAAATAATTTTAAAATGAGCATACCTTTAGAATTTCCGATACACAGTTCCGTGCCCGCTGGAGATAAAAAGGTTTCCCCCCCCCGTAGAGTGTTGCCATTGCTCGCTTTGAAAACTTTGAGTTTGTTAATCAAAATTTCGTTAAAGTTTTACAAAATATGAAATCGATAATAAAACAAATTCCAAACTTCAAATTTGGTCTTCCACATGCCCATATTCGTAAGAGGATTACGTCATTCAAAATTCGATGTACCGATGTACCGTTGTTTTATCACAATGCAAGAAACAGACATACATTTATGCAGATTTTTAATTATTTAATTTCTTCAAATATAATACAGGACTCTAACATTTGGTGGCAAAAATTTGAAAAGTGAAACGGACATTTATAATGATTCAACGCAAAATCGCAAAGCGAAAACAATAGTCCTTTAGGGACAAAGCCCCTTTGGACTAATAATAATAAATTTAATAATCACATTTTTATCAGAGCTGTCAAAACTAAATCATAGTGCCTCAAAGGGCTGAAAAATGATTTGACTTACAATTCAGAAACCTCAACTTAAATGCCATCAAACTTATTTACATTTCTGGTGAGAAAAACGGAAAAGAGTAGTAGAGGCTGAAATTATAAATGATTAAATTAACTAATAATTCTTACAAGCTAATCAGATATAAATATATTCACAAAAAAAAAAAGACTATTATTCTTAGTACAAAACAATCTGTAACTGAGCATACTTACTTTTTGACAAATTCGAGTAGAAATTAAGCAAATCTGTACCCTCAGAGCTTTGAATAAGGTTTATATCATTTTGTAAGATAAGTAGCTCAATTTATAAATTTTCTGGTGTATTATTTTCGTTAGTTTTTAATGGTAATGAAAATTATGTAAACTCGGATTTCAAATAATTAGAATCTTGAAATTTTTGTAACAATTGCATAACTGAGATATATTCATGTCACACATAAAATTGCTTCGGGGGCCGTATGCGAGGCAGCAGTTTGAGATCACCGGCGTCATGTAATAAACATTATGTCTACTGATTTTCTGCTAAAGACGTTTCTAGTTTCAAAAATGCATTTAAATTGCATTTTCAAAATACTAAAATGGCTATGAAGCGAGGCAACAAAACAATAAAATTTTTAATTTGCACTAAAATGGCCTGAAATCTGGATATTACTGGTGTATCTGAATTGACTATTTTGTCTCCAATTTTATGACCGTGTTAATGAAAATACAGGAGATATGGAACTGTCTCTCCCCCCTTTTTATTTGGATTCACTGAGACAGTTTTTGCTGACTTTCCAAATGTGACGCTCCGCCAGGGGAGAGTACGAATCGTCTATTGCGCTTTACTGATCTTTGAACGTAAAATACTAGGAAAAATATTTGGCTCTGTTTATGAAAATGGTGTTTGGAGATCGATGTATAATCACGAAATGTACCAAAAATTTAGACAGCCTGGTATTGTCATGGTCATGAAAAGCTACAGGATTCGATGGTTGGGTCATTTCTACAGAACTGAAGACACAAACCCAGTAGAATAACTCACATTTACCAAACCTATGGGAGCTAGAAAGCGGGGAAGGCCACCAATTATATGGTTTGATGCTGTTGAGGATGGCATTAATACCATACGTTGGGGAGATTGGAGGAGTATTCCCATGAATAGGACCAGATGGCGTAGACTGATTGAGATAGACTTGGCCAACAGTAGGCTGTAGTGCCTCAGAAGAAGTTAATGCAAATATTACGCAAAGGTAATAGCACTAATACACGATAACTAACAATTAATTAATTAATTAAAACTAAAATATCTTAATAATGCAAATTATTCAAGTCATATGTATTGCAAAGCGTGATAGATCAGTTACGTCTGAAATGATTTGGCGTATACTTTGAAGAACAGCGGCAATTTTTACAAATTTTGTAAAGCAAAAGTTATAACATAAAAACGTAAACTTTCGAAATATGTATACATAGAATCTGTCTTAACTGACAGAAAAAAAATAAATAAAAAAAATAACCCTCACAGAATCCAGATAAGAGATTTTTTCAGATGATTGAATGTATGTTTGCAGAACTTGCTAGTTCATGTTTTTAATGCTATCTCTAGAAATTTCATACAAAGTTCCGTCCACCGTACCATACTTTAAAGTCAAGAGAAACTTCGTGACTCGATTCGGATTCGTCTGTCATCTACGAAAAGGAGCATGGCCGCAGTTGACACATAGAACCAGCAAGAACCAAAATCTTTCCAGCAAGAGCCACAAATAATGTGCCATCTTTCAATGTGAAGTCTTGGGCTCTAAACTTTGATGTTTGCACATCGGCACACAAAAAAATGGGATCGGTAGGTCATTTGTATGTTCTAAATAATCCTTTGGTTAAATAAAGTTGTTACACTAGGCGGTAGAAACATAACACTAATGCTGTCCACGTTTAAATCTTCGGATTATTAATCCATTACATATCTTTTATCTCATGAGCTTAAACTTTGAATTTAAAGTTAGATCTTTAAAAGTGATTTTATTTTGATATTGCCGGTTAATTGAGTGCCAGTTAAGACGAATTCTGCTGTACGTCCTACTGGTATCATTTGAAAATTTTCGAAAAAGCTTGGAGACGCATAAGAAAGTTTGTGAAATTTAAGTACAGGGTGCTTCTATATTACTTATAGAAAAAAACATCTTCAGCGGTACCTTGTCGGTATTTTTGAATTATTGCGTTACGTTACAATTTTTTTATCCATTTCCCTTAGCAAGTTTCATCGCTTTATGGAACATTATGTTGCCTCACCCTAACCGTCAAATTGTAGGTCACCGTTGACGTAAAGGCCTATAATTAACCCAAAGGCCTATAGTTTCGATTAGTTCTATTATAAAATGTATCTAATATTTACAATTTTTATACTCAAGTATAACTTTTATGCTTAAATTTATATGCTCACGTGATAATTTTTTATAAACCTCTACAACTTAATTTTAATGCCACCCAGACGGTATAGTGGTTAGGGGATCCTGAATGCGATACCGAAGGGCCCGGTTTAGAATCCCGGAGAAGACATGGATGTAAAAATTGTCTATCTCATCATAGGAGGCAATGGTGGCCCACCTATTAGGTGCCTCCATAATAAAGAGTCCACCACATCTGGCCTTAGGAGTGGTCGATGCCGGCACAGGCAAGCGCTCGCCATTGGGAGGAGGGGAAAAAACTTACTCTTAATTAATAAGAAATTTTTTAATCAATATGTTGCAGGCAATGTATGAAACGCCGGCTTTCTGTAGAATACTTAGGCATTTTAGAGAATGTATGGCTTTTTAGGCAAAATATGAAATATGAGAATTGTTAGATACTTTCCTTAGGCGTTGTATATAATAGCTAAGCAATCTATAAAATGACAAAGCTATTTATGCAAAGTACGGAAAAATATCATGATTAGGCTGTTATTTAAAAGACGTGCCTCCCTCAAAAATAGAAATGTTATTTTGAAAAAATAATGAAATGGTGCCATTAAAACGTTTGTGTTCAAAATAGGTAAAAAAAAATGAAAGTTATATAAAACAAAATTTCTGCCTTTCTTATCAAAGAAAACGCTGTACTAAAATGTATGAAATGCATAGAATCATGGAATGAACGTGAACACAAAAGTAGAGGAAACAAAATGCACGGATTATGTATGAATGCACTAAATGTATGGATATCCGAAACGAACTGGATATATATTTCATACTTCAGGTTTGTCATTTGGCATTCTATGGAATGCCTATAGGTATTGTATAGAACGCCAGATTTTATACAGTGCCGATAACAAATGTATAACGTACTTCATACAGAATCATTTGCTTATTAAGACTGGAAATGAATCACGTAAATAGAAGCATTGTTTGGCATACTATCTATCTTCGAGAGGTATCCTTCTCCTATTTAAAACGCTAACACATGCGACAACCGCGGTAAATGAAATAATGCATAAATGACTTTTGCCTGGTATTCATCGCTTAAATAGCAAAAGAATTTCGTATTACATGTGGAATAGCTAGTTTTCCGAATAAAAAATGCAAGTTCTTTACGTTTGCGCACTAAAGTAATTTTACAGTCTGAATTTTTAAAAAGTGAACACAAAAGTAGTGGAAATAAAATACAGGTGATTATTTTTACCAAAAACAAAAACAAAACAAAAACAATTAACCATTGTTAGCGCTCATGTATTTTTCTTATAGATCCCATTTGCGGAACATGAAAGTTACGAACTAGTTTATATACTCTTTTGCAAAATATTCTACATGGAGTCTAAAACTACATTTACCGATTTACACACGGTACATATTCTTTATAAGTTTTCTTTCATAAGTTGTAAAAAATCGTAAATCTGTAAAATGAATTGCCAGTTTCTTTTAGGCCGATTTCTTTCAGGAAACCGTCCATGAATATATCCCTTCGCTTAGGCAGATAGCCCTCGCGTGCTTTGCCATAATCAAATAAACCAACTATAATAAACAATTCGATTAAAAAACGCTTCAGATGAAAGCTAGAATACAAAAATTGCAGATTTCGAGTTTTGACTCTGTGCAGGTGATATAATATCTTTGTGATATTCGACACATTTAATAAACACGAAAGGGAAACAGTGCAATTTTATTAATTTTTAATTCCCGACCTTGCTTTTGTCGAAGCTAATTGTTTCGAGCAACTCAAATTCGTACAGCGCGGTGTATTTTTTCGTGTTATATGGGGACTATCTCTGTATAAATTTATCAGATGCGTATCTCAATATAGATATATTAATAACTATTTCACAATTATTGTACCACCCCCGCTCTCTGTATAGAGGCAAGCGACAACAAATCCCACTCTCTCTGAAGAGAATAAAAGAATACCAGACATGAATAAAATTGTAAAAACAAAATGGGAGACCTTTTTGTACAACAATTCCTGCTCGGAGTAGCAAGTGGCCTTGCAGGTTGATTTAGATAAGCAGGAATTCACCACAAAAGCATCCCAAAGATGAAAAGAAAAAAGAACATCTCCGGCAAAATATATAATCCACAATCGGCATACCTCGCAATAGAACGACCTGTCAGTTCGATTTTATTCCACATCCTGCAAGGTCACGCCCTGTGTGGGGGGTTTGGAACCACTTCGATCTGTATCAGTGATTGAATAGGGCCCGGGCGGCGTGACCCTGCGATTCCCAGTTTTGCTTATTTTTTTTTTTTTTTTTTTTTTTTTTTTTTACGTAACGGAACAATGAAAGTCAGAGCCTTGGGCAGCTCCGGGTCTAATATGTACGACCAGTTGCTTCTGCCTCTATAACTCGCGTTGGAAGCTAGTCGTCATATCTCACCTGAAAGAAGTTTAGTGGCTGGTTCTGTGGGTTTTTAACCATAGCTGCTGTCTTTTCGATGGGCGGAACTTTCCAGGAGTATGGAGTTATTGAGAGCTACGGATTTCATTCTTTCCTTTCTTACTCTGTTCTTTACGCGCCTACATATATTTGGCAGTTCTGTTAAGAATAGCTACTTTGTAGCAGTAATTTAAAGTTATTGCTGCTAATGTTCGTTTTCCTACATGAGTTCCAGTTTCATAGCAATATGAACAAGACAATATATATATATATGATCTAAAGATTCTTTGTTATGGTTGTTTCTGAATTCGAATCTAATTTGAAATAAGATTATAAGACCTTGAAATAAACGTAAAGGACAGTTTCGCATTTAAGACGACCTTGCATTTTTCAAAGTATTCCATAACATGGCATTCCTTCTGTACATGTTCTTGTTGTGTGATGGTTGGCATATCCATCTTGTAACTAGGAAGTATTTAGTTTGTTTTCACTCGACGAGGGCACAACTGATTTTTCACTTTTCGTTTTCCAAAAACCCATAAGTTTTCTCAGTTTTGCAAGAGAAAACCCGCAGTGACTTATAAAAAAGCTTTCATGAATTAACTTGGTATGTTAATTTTATTCTGAGAGAAAGATAAATAAGAGGTCAGAGTACCATACCTTGAGATAAGACTCAGTAAGTGCGTTTTCTTTTAATGCAAATTTAAAAGATAAATTGTTCAAATTTAAAAGATAAAAATCTTGACATATATTTTTTAATATAAGGGCATATCATGCGCATATGAAACGTCCATAATTTTCAGAACTACATTTTTAGGAGAAAATGATTCGTCTTACATTCAGGATAGTAAGGTATTCATTTAATTAATATATATTTGGCTATAGGTGATCTAAGGACGATGTAGCTCTATATAAGTGGTCTATCTGCGTACATAACTTACTTTTAAATTACAGACGTTTTTGACTCTTGTAGGTTCCAAAATAACTTTGAATGACCCGTTGCTTCGTTGGTTGCATAGTTTGAAACATACTTCAGCAAATCAGCAAAGTTTTTGCCCCAGAAATTAAACATATTAATATTTAAAATGATAACATAGCTTTTGTTTTAGATGTCACATGGGAGAATAACATAGCTGACACCCTCCAAAAATTGGCCCCCTGGGCGGTTTCTTATCCTGTTTCTGAAGTCATCTGCGGTTTTACAATATAAAAAATTCACATTAAAACTAATGCTATCCTTAATTTCGTGCGACATCTTTTGTTCTCGATAATTTATATATCTTCTAGAATTAAATAAAGTGAATTAAAAATGATCAGGTCGAGAATCTTAAAAGTAACAAATCATCAGTAAAAGCTTAACTCTGCATAACATGGCATTCCTTCTGTACATGTTCTTGTTGTGTGATGGTTGGCATATCCATCTTGTAACTAGGAAGTATTTAGTTTGTTTTCACTCGACGAGGGCACAACTGATTTTTCACTTTTCGTTTTCCAAAAACCCATAAGTTTTCTCAGTTTTGCAAGAGAAAACCAGCAGTGACTTATAAAAAAGCTTTCATGAATTAACTTGGTATGTTAATTTTATTCTGAGAGAAAGATAAATAAGAGGTCAGAGTACCATACCAGTTTGAAATTTAATAAAAATATGAAATTTTATGGTAGTCATATTTTATTGTTCATATTTATTATCACCTGTATTAAAAGATTTTTTCTTCCGTAAACATGTTATTTTTTAGGGTAGTTTAGAAGTGTTTTTAGTTTAGTGTTTTATAATAGAATTCTTAGAAATCTTTCCTATAAAAATAATGGTACTTGTGCCGATATTAATTAATAAATCAATATTTGTGTAAAACAAAAGTTTTGTTTTTAGTTATTTAACACAGACGTTACTTTTCGGTTTCAGTAAAGTAATTATTCACTATTAGGAGTTTGTGTAAGAATTTTTATTACTAGCTTGTGTTTTCTTTGAAATTTAGTAATAGCAGTATAAATGGGTTTATATAAACATGAAAATTTATAAACGAAATTTTTTTCATTTTGGCGCTAAATGTGCCCATTGACTAAGCCGCCAAAAGAGTTCAGCCCATCCTGTTTGGAAAATACAAAATCTACTACCATATCTTGCGCGTATTTATTTTCTGGTTGTGGTGGTTAAAAGGCATCCCTTCTCTCAGATACATAACTTATATCTCGCGTGCTTTAGCACAATCAAATAAATCAAGCATTCAGCCTCTAGTGGGACTAACACCAAACACCAAGCGTATTTTTCGTACGTTTTTAAATGTCTCTAGTTAATTGTCATTGTGATAACTGATAACTGACTAACTGTGATAACTGATAACTGACTCCTTAACTAATATTACATATACGTAACTATTACTCACGTTTCAATTTATAACCAACCCCACTAATGGCCTTATGCTTAAGACCACTAAGTTCTGAGAGTTCGACATGGGTTCGATCCTAGGCAAATGAATCGACTGCAGGGTATTTTTTTTTTTTTTTTGTGTGTGTGTGTTTTTCTCCATGTACATGAATACGAGCCAGTTTTCATTAGCAAGTCTTCCATGAAGGCATTCCTCCGCTTAGGCAGATAGTTTTTGCATGATTCGAATAACTTATAGCCATGAACTGCAGAATTGGCGTTTTACATAATACTCGACGTTGATTAAAATCCAGCTGAACATAATTAACTACATTTTATTTAATACATGCAACTTCAAACCTCGAGTATTTGATTGAAGAATTAAAAAAAAAAAAAGAAGAAGAAGAAGAAGTTCAACGCGACGTATACGTTTTTATTGTGCGGATTACATTAAACGCCACTCTTAGAATCTAAGGTATCGATGTAAATCAAAATTCTTATTTTTTGTATTTACCTTGACATCATTCGTACTAATCTGGCCATCTACATTCATAAGCTGAACTCCCCGTAACGAAATTCGATCCGTGAATTGGTTGTATCGGCAGGCCTTCTTTCCCGCCCACCAGTTGCGTCTAATTCGAGTAACCCACGTGCTGTCGCTCGATTTCTCAACTAATTGCCTCGACCCATGCCGAAGAGCGGAAATAGATTTTGTCTGGTGCCAAATTCGTCTCTGCCTTTCCACGACTACCCCTCATCTCTCCTCCATACGAAGAGAAGAAATGACAGTGCGCGTTCGTGGTATGTTGGTAGATGACGATGGATCACCAATTAATGCTCTCGCTCGAAATGTGCAATCGAGAAGTTTTCTTTTATTCCGTCCTCCCCATTCCCCACACCGACCACATCATTCAAGGTAATATTATCTTCCTCGTCACGACCTTTATGAGCTGGCTGCCAAGATTGATTTCATCGTCTTTTCAAATTCCGAGAAAAATATGGCCGGTTTGTTTAACAATTCAAATCAAAAGAATCTGCTTTTGCCTTTAGAAAATTACCATCTTCCAGCCAGATTTTCATTTTTTTTCATTTTCGTAGTTAGTCTTAGGGAAATGTACCGATTGTTTTCAATTCAATTAATTGTTAAAATTTGTCTTTTTTCATTTGACAAAGCCAATATGTCTTTTGATTATGTTTACTCTATATAACGATGATACAGGCATTGGTTGTAACACACTCCTTCTGTTTTTGTTTTATTTCTGGTGATTATCTCGCAATTAAAGTATAGGTTTTTGCTTCATAAACTCTTACTTAAAAAAAAGATCTATCTATACTTACAGAGACATTGTTTTGTAATCTATCGCATTTCAAAAAGTGATTGTTTTAAATCAATGCACCTTTTGTGAAGCAATATCTACGCGTATATTTACTAGCATGCATGACGATGAATATCTGTTTCCCCGTAATGATAAGCATCTGTTTCGACTAAATGTATTTACCGACGAATGCATTAATTATAATAGTAATACTACATATAGCAATGCTAATGTTAAAGATAATAATAAAAGTATTTAATTACAGCAATCGCCTTGAACAGTACAGGTTAGCGATGCTGGCTTCTGAATCGCTGGGCCCGGATTCAGATCCCGGAGAAGTCTTGGATGTATAATGTATGTGTGTCACGGGGTACTTAAATTAGGTACGAGTCGATAGCTCTCTTGAGAGGTTTTTTCCTAGGGAAAAAGGTATGGGAAACTCTCGAATCCGTCGCTCGGGGAATCAAAATTGGGATGAAGATTCCCCTTAAGGGCGCAATTCAGTCGCCTCCTGTGGTGAACCCTGGCAACGTCCTCTGTAATAAGACGGTTAAATGACCGATGGGTATTGGCCATTCTCGACGAATGCATTAAGCTGTAAGTGGCTGTGCCATTTACAGCTTAATAGCAATCGAAAAGAAGAGCACACCGTCATCATATTAATAAGTTTGGCGATACCGTTTAATGTCAGTATTTCACTTACTCTCAGGCAACGTGAATGACTTTCAAGGGGTATATAACCAATTCTGGAACAAAAATTGGATATAAAATAAGGAAAAGAAAGAAAATGGGAAAAAAAATGTGAAGCAATGTAGAATTTTTGAAATCAATAGGGAAAATTATTCTATTTTGGTTATTTTTATCAGCTAGCTGGCTAGCATTGCTTAACTGCGATTTTTTTAGAATACTTAGCCATACTTTATTTAAATTAATTGTTTTATTTTAAATATCTAATCATTTTTTAAATATCTAATATAAACAGAATTATTTATTTTTCTTCTAGTAAATACCGTAACTGTTCATTTTAGCTTCAACAATTATTTATAATAACGAACTGTTTCGCCATAATATGTTTACCGACGAATGCATTTACGCTCTTGTTAATAATTACACGTGCGGTCAATATTTTGGAGGAGAATTTATTCCATTTTTTTTTCCCCCCTCTTTTACCTTATTTTTTTGTATCCATTGAGATAGAAAATACCTAATTACAGAAACAAAGCCTGTTAAAAAACGTGGGGGAATAAAAACGCTTTATTCGAAAAATGTGTGTTACTTCTTTATTTATATATATAAATATACAAATGAAAATTATGTCCTATGAAATGTAAGATGAAATTTGGGTAGCAAATGTATACTCTTGTGGTAATTATTATTTAAAATTTTTAAACAATTAAACTGAAATTGTCAATTAAAATGTAAAACTAAAGAATGAACCAAGAGAATTTATTGCTCATTCTATAGAAAGATCCCGACTTATCAAAGGGAATCGGAATTTTTCCTTTGATAAGTCGGGATTACAACCATCAATACAGTGAATTTAAATCCTAAATGTTCAGACATGTGATTCTGAACTTCCTAAATTTACGCTTATTGCCTTATATGGTTTTTCCTCTAGTTCTTCAACTTGGAAACATTGAATTAATGCAAAATTTATTTTCAAAGATTCCTTTTTGCTTTAATTTTAGGTAAATTATCTTCTTAAATAATTTGGTTTTGTTTCCATAAATTTTGACTATAAAATTTAATTATTTTTGCTCTGCAACAATTATTTAGTAGTTCTGCCTTGAGTTTAGCATTTTAATTAACTTAGTAAATTGTTTTTCTGTTTTCTAATTTAGAGTATTCCAATTTTTAAACTGCTTAATTTTTGTTCAGCATGATTTGGGGTCACTTCCGAGCAGATTGAATATTGATGACTGATTAATTTTTAAAAATTTTTAAGCTTAAGTATTTATTAATATTTTATAAAAAAATTAATAGCCTTATATATTTGTTTGAAATTACCTTAATACTTTTTTTATTTACATACTTTTGAATCATTTTATAAATTTGTTCTTATAATCATCCAGATATAATTCAGAAACGTGATTTTTGTGAAAAGGTTTCGGTTACTTCCTGAAAAAGACCAAACAATTTTCAGCTATTACTTCGTGTCGTATTACATTTTTATGTAATTGTATTGGATTGTTTTGTTTTTGCTCCAGTTTTGATTTGTGTGTGTGGTGTGAGTTAATTATTTAGCTACCATTTTTTTATTTCATTATTATCTCTTGTTTATATATATAAATAAATTCTCGGAGAAAATGTTCATAATAAATTTTCGGCAATAAAAATGTAATTTTTAAACTTTCTTTCATCTGATCGTAACAAGTTTCGGTAAAAAATGGCGTCAAAGTTTTATGTTACTGGTACTTTCTTATAAGAAATTAAAAATAGGCAGGCAATTATAAAAATTTTTGAAAACCGGCGAAATTTTTTTTCAGGTGCATTAGACTTTCAATTCTGATTAAGGGACACAACCTGAAGAAAATTTGAGAGCCAATGAACTGTGATGTTGTATGCTGCGTATACAATATCATATGCTCATCATGATCTGCAAGGGTAGCGCTGCATTCTTTACGACTGATGGTACTAGCAGATGTTTTGCGATTCTAAAAGCTAACATGTGCAGCTTCCAAAAGTAAAATGTGACGCGTTTTCTCTTTCCCAAAAGACTACAAGTAATTACTACGTAATGTAATGTAATGTATAATAGGAATGAATGAATATAGGCCGCTACGGGATCGTCATTGGATTTAAAACCATGTGTTATTCTTGAACAGTGGGTGTAAAGCTACAACAAAACCTTTGGCAAGACACAAAATTAACGAACTTGATGCGAAATGAATGAATAAACGATACGGATTTGGATTTAGATTATTTCATGTACGCAAAGTATGCGAGGTCTGTGTGCTTGAACTTGTTCCAATTTTTGATCGAGCGTCCTTCGGAGATTGAAATTTGAAGCGTCTCTTCTACTCTCAAGCTCTCGAGAAATAAAATAGGGCGAATTAATCAAATAGGGCGAGAAACACACCAATGTAACAATGTAAAACTTAAAATTAGGTATTTGTTGCTTGGTCTATAGAGCTTTGTTTAAAATATACGCTTAAAATAATGTTGCTGTTTTACCTAATTTTAAGCTATAAGGTGATCTTTTGTGAAAAGAAGAAAATGAGCAGTAAAACGCAGGCTAAATACAAACAAATCCACAGAAAAAATTCTCTGCTGAATATTGCTCTACCGGTGGTTTCTGGACTATTATATCTAAAACGGACGGATCAGAGCAATCAGCCTGGCGGATCAGACGTTAGTTGTAGACACAGAAATTTTACTTGGAGGTTTCATATAGTCTGAAAATATTTCAGAGATTCCTTCTGCCACTGAAAGTTTGATGAATCCTGGTCCACTCTAACAATTTTTTCTTGCGATGGATTTATTTCCCTAACTAAATGTTCATTATTCGCTTTGAAAAGTTTTTATTAACTCACCGTTTGCATTCTGTTAGCCATTCCCTTCAAATGAGACACGAGCCCTCACAGCCAATGTCGATGACCAGTTAACAATCTGCAGTACGCGCCAGTTACTCATATATTTCATCTATGTTCTCTGTCACGAAAACATGATTAGTAGGGCACACGGAATGTCACTTCGAAAAGTTGAAGCTGTTGCAGCCTCCGACAGCTTCTGACTGGTGTGACGAATGAAAGGAACTTGCGGTAGCGGATGACCCTTATTAGATCGTGACATTATGGGGGAAATACACTTTCAGAACAATGCGAGAGAAGTCACATTGTTTATGGACTTAACCATTACCCGCTAAGCACACTTCAAGTTCTATTTTTCATGTGTCTAAGATCACATTTTCCCCCCATTCTTTGTTTTCAAGATAAATATAAAAAACAGATATTGTCATTTTCTGGGGTCCATGGTTTTAACCTTGAAGATAAAAGTATTAGGATAGATATCTCAGTATGATTAATGATACCATTTATAAGTTGAATAACAATAAATAAGAATCCTCTGAGGTCTTGTAAGTATTGAATGTTTCTGTGAAATTCACCCAATATACAAGTATATATCAACACTGTTTTCACTTTGAAAAGAAAATCTTGCCCGGGAAAATTTTAATACAGTTAATCTGTACGGAGAAAGATGATCTTTCATTTATCTCTTTAGTTTCAATATGGCGTTATGCAACAAAAAGTTTATTATAATTCTATAAGATTTGTTATGTAATCACTACTCTGAGTTCTCTGCCTTTCAATTGCATCTCATTTAACTACTAGCAGTATGGCACAACTGTAAATATTATATTATATTATTTAATTCCATCATATTTGTACTGTAAATATTATATTATTTAATCCCATCATATTTGTAGGAGACATTCTGATTGGTTTCATTAATTTCACTTCATTTATCGTTGAGATGCGTGCTAAGACTATATGAACATGAGAAGCGATCCCTTTATACAGACAAACAGAATGGCTGATATTTAATGTCACATATGAAGAAAACTTTTTGCAAACAGTCTATTGAGCTGCCGAAAACAGAGACAGGACGCCCATCGGTGAGCCCAAAATGAAATCTGAGTAGAGATTTATATTAATGGAATTAGTAACATCGAACTCGTCTTTTGCGTTAGCAGTTGTCAAGATTAAATTACTAATGATGAATTTATTGCTGATAATTTTAACAAGCACGTGAATGACGCTTATTGTTATTCACATTAAAAGGCACAGATAATGTGCATAGGTTTATTTCTTGTATTAGACATGAAGCCATGTAGAGTGGTGTGCTTATGTAATTGGTAGACATAGGTAGAGAGATTTTGAAGGCAATTTTTAATATGGTATGGGATTGTTAATATTATGATTTTTTCATCTCTAGGATTCATATCAAAATCATGTCCTGGGGCATTTAACGACGATACTCATAATCGAGATGATTCACAATAAACACATTTCCAAACGTGATAGGCACACGTATACAGAGAAAAATCCTTCATCCTTTCAAGTAATTAGGACCACCTATGGTGAGGTGAATGGAATACCAATTCTTTTACTCATACACCACAGTGACTTAAGGATCGTAAAAAATAGCATCTTATTTGACCAATCATAAACGAAGTTTATCGTTCCACATCCATTTTTCCATCGCCATGCATCCTGTCACATATGATAAATAATGCCCGAAACAGCGTAATATTACACTTGGCTTTCTCGGATACTGATGAAGTTTAAAAAACTAAGAAGAAAAAATTAAAATTGCTCCACCCACTCTACGAAGAGATCAGAATAGCCCACCCCCACCCACGCTCAATCGACTCATGAAGAAATCGACGGCACGTGCTATAGTGGCCACTCCTAGGGGCAGGGGCCCTGATACCTTTTTCTTGATTTCTTTTCCTTGCGGACGTGATCCGGCAGCTCACAGGTGGGATCATGATGGGTTATTGGGGTTTCATCATTATGCTGTTAACTATTTTTTTCTTCTAATATCGTCGTGATAAGGATATCGATCATTGTAATGAATCGATACACGTGGTTTAAGGGGATTGTAATTAAGTCTGTGAAAATTACTTACATAATAATACAGTTGGTAGACCTTTAGACTCTGTTTCCATAGTGCGTTGCTAGTCTCTTGTAAAAGCATATTTATTTGATGGGTTATTATATTCAATGCTGTTGCACTGCTGGTTTCTGAATGTTTGGACGAGGCTGTCTATATTTGCAGTATGTCTTAACTACATGCCCTTACTTAAATCCTTACACAACTTGATAATTTCAGTTTACAGTTCGTAGTTTAATATGTTTTAGGCTTAATATCTTATCATTGGCAAAATGCTGTAAAAATTTAAGAATTTAAATTAGGATTGAAAGTTTTTTAAAACATTCCACAGTTAGATACATTCCACTTATGCATATGCAACTTGGTTGCAATCACACATTTTTTTATGTGTTAACTGTACTTCTGAAGTTGTTCTGTGTTAACTGTACTTCTGAAGTTGTTCTGTGTTAACTGTTCTTCTTAACTATACTATACATCTGAAGTTATGAAGTGCCATGTCAAGCGAAAAATTCCATTTTATTTTATAGGTATATATACTGAGGTGTATTGTTAAGTTATTTAGGCTAGTTAAATAGGTTTAGTAGGCTAGCTAAATAGGTGTTTAGTGACCGCGAATCAAAATGGCGTCGAAAGACGACTGCGAGGTTTCATTTTGTAATAATTTTAATGAATCAGACGTCCAGATGGGGAAGTGCTTAGTGCCTCTGACTGCCGTACCGGAAGGCCTGGGTTCGAATCCGGGAGAAGGCATGGATGTAATTTGTCCATCCCTTCATTTGACGCAACAGTGGGCTGCATTTTAAATGTGTGCGTAATTCCATAATAAAGAGACCACCGCCTCCGGCCTTAATAATGGCCAAAGCCTATAAGCTAGTAGAGCCCGCCATTGGAAACTTTAATAAATCCAAACTACTTCTACTTTACACAAACATACAATAGTTAATGAATTCATACAAAAAGCACCTAATAACATAATCCACTAAAAAATAAATATTGAAACAACTGCGTATGAGCTACTTTCTAGTGATTGAATTCCATGGCGACGACAGCACTGTACCGTGTTGAAAATGCAGGGCAGTGGATAAATGTAAATTAATTACAAGAGGCCATCTGGAATGAGAGTGAACAATAGGAATTACCCCAACTTTGGTGAGAGACAGATAAATCTTCCTAAACCAATGCTTCCTAACCAAATGCTACGTAAATTTAAACATAATGTTCTTCAGGCAGTAGAAAATCAGTGCAGTGGATAAATGTAAATTAATTACAAGAGGCCATCTGGAATGAGAGTGAACAATAGGAATTACCCCAACTTTGGTGAGAGACAGATAAATCTTCCTAAACCAATGCTTCCTAACCAAATGCTACGTAAATTTAAACATAATGTTCTTCAGGCAGTAGAAAATTCTCTTTTTACTAACCCACGAACAAGAAATTAATTACTCCTAAGCAAAGATTGCATGAAATAGGCTTCAAATTCTTCATTGAATATGATTCAAATTCCATAAATGCAATACCCAGTTTCTGTGCTATGACTAACTGCAGAGAAATTTTTTGTCTAGAAGGGAAGGTATGCTGGGGGGTTATTTGCAAGGAATTTTGGTCAGGTCAGAGTTTTTCTCCAGAGATATAGAAGCATTATACATATTTCTTTCAGCAAACTGGATAACCACCACATTTATCAGTGAAAGCGCAGCACGAGTTAAATACTTGTTTCAGGTGGCAGATTGGACAAAATGAATGCATTACTTTTACGAAAGAGCCCTAATATCTTTATCTCCCTGAATTCGCTTTTTATCCAATGAAAACATTGATTGAGAACAAAGAGCTTCAGAATTCCATTAGTCTGAAGAAATGCATCGGTGCAGTAACTGTGTACAGACATTAGATTTTTTGGAAGCAGGAAAGATGGAAAATATGCAACGCCTTCGTCGGGAATCGAAACACGGACCTCTCAATTAATTACGCGCTCACCACTATACCACGAAGGCTCGTTAAGAAGGCGAAAGAAATACCTTATAACTGTAAGCACATATTCCGAGCATTCTTGCTCTAATGTGAACTGAAACTTTAAGTTAAGGTGTACCATGCTGTTAATGGCAAATTCACAGAAATATGGTTATAGTTCTTTTCAGAGTTATTGTAGCTATTAACTACAACCCCTGCAATATAAAAATATTTTATGTTGCTTAGTAATTTAATATTATAATTAGCAGCTCTTCATTTATGCTGAATGTTTAAATGCATGAACTTTGGCTTAAAGCCATAGTACAAATTACATTTGCGTATCTCTTCATTTTACTGAAATTGGTTACATAGGAATTTTGAAAAACGTGGCTACAAACTTTATTTCCTTATATGTTGACTTTAAACGTGGGCTTCAAATAACAAAATTTATTAAAGTAAACTAGAGAATTTTATAAAAACAGTTTGAGCACTCAGGATGGGGAGGCTGGGTAATAAAAAATGCAACTTTTCCTCTACAGGCATTTTGTAATTAGAAATAAATGTCTAGAACCAATATTTAACGATATAAATTATGCTGCCCTCTTTTTCAAGTAAAACAAGCTTCAAAAACCGTTTTTGGATTCAGCTGCAAATTATATATACTGTATTGTTTTCTGTGAATATATAATATATCTAAGTTTTAAAAGAAAAAGAAAAGAAAAAATAGACGATTTACAGCTTTTTACAGTGTTTTGGTTCTTAACTAGTCGGTGACGCTTGTATTGGCAAAACACTCAAGGGTTATTTGGTTTAGAAATGAAAACAGAAAGGAAGACTTTGTAAGAAAAACCGTCGGTTATATTTATATTACTCAAAAGAAAATAATGAAATGCCATGCAGTCAGCCGATACAAAAATTAAACAAAATTTACAGCTTTCCTTGTCTACCGCCTCACCGCCGCTGGATTATATGAAATATAATAAATTAGACCTAGTTCCTTAAGTCGCTGAACACTGGTATTTCGACTGGAGTTGGACACGAATCCCGGCAAATCATCTGGCTGCATGGCGTTTTCCCCATGCGTAACATGGATTTGAACCGATCTTTCTTAGGAAATCTTTCACGAAGACAACTCTTCCCTTAGGCAGATAGTTTGTGTGCGATGTGTAATGAAATAAACCAAACCAAACAAGTACAGATGATTCAAAATGATAGACTTGATGGCAAATAGCTTTACACTGAAGTGACAAAAGTCATGGTATAGCAATATGCATATATACAGATGGCAGTAGTATAGCGTATAAAATGTATAAATGCGAAGTGCTTTGGCAAGACTTTCGTGTTCAAGTTATTCATGTGAAGAGGCTTTGACGTGATTATGGCCGCACGACGAGAATTAACAGACTTTGAACGCGGAATGGTAGTTGGAGCTAGACGCATGGGTCATTCCATTTCGGATATCGTTAGGAAATTCAACATTCCGAGATCCACAGTGTCAAGAGTGGGCCGAGAGTATCTAATTTCAGGCATAACATCCCACCATGGACAGCGCAGTGGCCGACCACCTGCACTTAACGACCGAGACCAGCGACGTCTGCGTAGAGTTGTCAATGTTCACAGACAAGCAACACTGCGTCAAATAACCGCAGAAATCAATGTGGGACATACGAGGGACGTGTCCGATAGGACAGTGCGGCGAAATTTGTCTTCCTTGGGCTATGCCAGCAGAAGACCGACTCGAGTGCCTTTACTGACAGCACAACATCGCCTGCAGCGACTCTCGTGGGCTCGTGAGCATATCGGTTGGTCCCTAAACGAATGGAAAAAAGTGGCTTGGTCAGATGATTCACGATTTCAGTTGGTAAGAGCTGATGGTAGGGTTCGAGTGTGGCGCAGACACCACGAAGCCATGGACCCAAGTTGTCAACAAGGCACTGTTCAAGCTGGTGGTGGTTCCATAATGGTGTGGGCTGTTTTTACATGGCATGAACTCGGTGCTCTGGTGCAACTGAACCGATCATTGCCTGGAAATGGATACCTTCAGCTACTTGGAGATCACTTACAGCCATTCATGGACTTCACGTACTCAAACAGCGATGGGATTTTTATGGATGACAATGCGCCATGTCACCGGGCCACTATTGTTCGCGATTGGTTAGAACATTCTGGACAATTCCAGCGAATGATCTGGCCACCTAGATCACCCGACATGAATCCCATCGAACATTTATGGGACATCATCGAGATGTCAGTTCGTGCCCAAAACCCTGCACCGTCAACACTTTCACAATTATGGACATCTATAAAGGCAGCATGGCTCAATATTCCTGCAGGGGACTTCTAGCGACTTGTTGAGTCCATGCCACGTCGAGTTGCTGCAACTTCGCCGGGCAAAAGGAGGACCGACAAAATATTAGGAGGTATCCCATGACTTTTGTCACTTCAGTGTATATCTAAGATTTCAAGCACAAAAAGGCAAATAAAACCTGAAGTGACAGAAAAAACTATTTAAGTTTTTTTTTTTTTTTTTTTTTCCCTATAAGGTGTGTGACTCTTTTTAGTTCCATGAACAATTAAAACAATAATCTTATTGCGTGATTCAAGATGACTTTAGATTAGCTTAATTCCATAATTATTAACTTACATTCATTTGTTATGCATCAAATTAAAAGGAAATCTGTAAATTTTATAATTTTATCAAAATGCTGATAATTTTTCTAGCAAATCTTTCTGCTGCGTTAAATCAGAAGTAGAGGACCAGATTGCAATACCTATTGTAAATTGAAAATAATTTAGATGTATCAATAGAGTATCAATAAGGTGTTAACTCTATTTTGTGAGGGGAGTTATCACTATTAGAATATCTAACCATCAGACAGACACAGAATTAAAACGCTCTCAGTTTATTCTAACTCAGCACTTGTGCATGTGCAACTACAGATTGATGTACAAGCACAGATAAAATGTACAAACGCAGATTTACCAGCCAAGATAGACCTGATGTAAAACTCAAAGCCTCCTTTCACAAAAGATATAAATGCAGCCAATTAAATCTTAATTTGTACAAGATTACTTAGACCACGACAGAATTTCGAACACACACTAACTAAATCAGGATCCAACATCAATCAAAAAATATATTTAATATATATAAAGATAGTATTAACGTAGACAATAGTCTGTTTTCTTCAACTAACAGGATCCACTTAATTTCCTCAACTGGCTTCCAATCAGATCTTAACCACTGAACTTATTAATTTAAGAGTTTGTTTAAACAATTATGTTGCTCTTTGACGAAATTATTCACAGCATACTGTAGTTATAACAACCGATGCTCCAGGGCTCGAATACCGGAGAAGGTACAGATGTTAAGCGTATATAATCTGTGTGGCAAGGGGGCATTCAAAATACACAGCGAGCTTAATGTCCTCTCTAGAAATTGGTAGCAGAACCTCAGACCGTACTCCGGGGTGTTCTTCATCGAAACTGGAGCGGAACTGCACAGAAGTGCACAGTTAGTGCGACAGAACTATACCTGTACGACTAATAATGAAATTCTGGTGTTCTTACCATTTGTACTTGTACCTGCGGTTGTAATTCATTTCTCTTGCCGCCAAAAAGATCGCATAAGACCTTACATGAAAAACTTTCAATGTTAGAGTCATCTGAAATTTAATTTAATCATTTTGAAATATCCTGTATGTTTAATCTAGGAAATGCATATAAGGTATCGACCGTGCTTTGCTTTTAATATTGGAAAGCATAAATATCAAATTTTCGTTATATCGTTAAATATTTAAGAGTATTTTTCATTTTTTAATTCTTTTCCCTCTGATATATACGAATGAGTGAGGTAGGAAAAGTGAATGTTTTAGTCATATAAGAATTAAAGCTTTACTTAAAGTAACAATGGCGGAATCTGGCTCGAGATTTCATTTTACCGTTTAAGCAACAATTTAAGTTATTATATATTCATGCCATTTCAGTAAAAGAAAACGTATTAGCAGAAATGTTATAGAAATGGCAGTAGAATAAAATAGCTTCCTTTTTAACAATGTCTTTCATTCTTCTTTAACGGGTTGTCATCGTGATCGAATGGACAACTGAGGTGTGAGCCTTCTCAAAATTCGCGAAATTTAGAAATAGATTACTTACAAAGGTAATGACTTTCAACTGTGCATGTGGCTGATTTTTCTCAGAAAACCCAACAGGACTAATGAATAATGAATAATGCGTAATATATGCGTGATGAATAATGGATTCCACTTTGATTTTAAGTTCTCTGCTTGAGTTTTCCCCGATATTTTCAGCTCGTAATTCCTTTTATGTAGTTAACTGTCTGCCGTGTCTACGGTTGTGAAAGAACGTAGAAAAGTTGCAGACAGTTAAATGATAAATTTGTAAGACATATGTCAATGAACTAGCACTTATCAACTCAAATGTCCGAGGACTCGTTTTTATATTTTATTGTACTCCCTACCTTTCTAAACCTTTCGACACGTATATAAAATAAATATAAATAAAAACAAAAAGAAAATCTGAAAAGATTCAGGTTTAACGGTGGCACCAGAGGATTAGTTAGGGATTTTTATACACTCGCTGAGCATCGAAGGCTACGGATCTGCTCCTGAACTCAATCCTTTTAAAGCTTTTTTTTTTTTTTTTTTTTTTTTTTTTTTGTGTGTGTGTGTGTGTGTGTGTGTGTCTTATTTCTAAGCATCGCTTTCTTCACACCTACGCCACATTCAGTTCAAGAGCAAAATCACAAAATATTTAAAAACAGCGTATCTTTAGAACTCCTGATAGAGGTTGCCGTACTGTTTTTTTTTTATATTAGCTATATTATTTCTATGAAAACTAGCCATTCGAATGGCCAGCCGCCTAAAAGAAATACCATAAAAAAGTGTGTAATGATTTTAATAAGTAGAGCTAATGCCATTTGATAAAAATATTTAATATTTGTAATTAGGCATTTCATGATTTAAATGCATTTATATTTAAAACAATCAGATTAAAAAGTAGTAAAATATAAAAAATAATTTTAAGAGCTGCCTTTATTGCTCTGGAATCACTTGGTTTGCTATTCAGTAATAAAAAGATAAAATTTTAAATTTTAACATCTTGCACTTTACTGATAGACAACACTCTGGTGCGTGGAGATAATAAATATTTTATTTGAGGCGATTAGCAGCACATTCCTTTCAAATAGTTGAATTTGTGTATTAAAATTGGAAGATAAATATCTAACATTTTGCTCAATGGTAACAACATAGCGCTGTGGAGATAAAAATGTTTTATTTAACTGTTTTATTGTCACTTCTCGCTTTCAAACCGCAGAGTTTTTTAAATAACAATGCGCTAAATTTGTAAAAAATATGAAATAAATGAAAAACAAATTCGAAATTCAAAATTCGGGCTTGAAGTGCCCGTGTTCGGGTGGAGGACTACTTGCGTTAAAAATTCGATGGCTGGTAGGTGCCGTCGTTTTTCGACAATGCGAGAAACATGCATACAGATTCTTTACTATTTAATTTAAAACAAAAAAAAAAAAAAAAAAAAAAAAAAAAAATTCATCAAATTCCGATAACATTAGGTGGAAGCAATTTGAAAAGTGATTTGGACGCTAAAGTGATACGAGCGAAATGTGAGTTTCGAGACTAATAGCACCTCTACTAAAAAAAGAGAAAAAGATACAAAAATGTGTAAATCAAAATTCTGACCTAAATTTGCAAAAGTTCCTTAATTCTTCGTTATAATATGGGTATTTCCCTTTTCCGTTTAGCAAATAATAAATGCTCATAATAAACTTCTCTCGAGTGCGTCATTTCCCAGATTACGCCATATCACATGATTTTTGCCGCCCAACCGGTATAGTGGTTCGCGTTGCTGATTCCCGTACCAAAAGGCCCGGGCTCGAATCCCGGAGAAAGCATGGATATTTGTAAATGTATACTGTCGGTGCGGCATGGCGGTACTCTAAATATGGGCGAGCCGAAAGTTTTCTCGTGTGGTTTGGTGGAAGGGGAGAAGGGTGGGAGACCTTCCAACCCGTCCCCTACCCGGGGTGCTGTCCATCAAAATTGGGGAAGGTGGAACTGAGCTAAATCGAACTGTCACCTATAAGGTGCTCGAGGCTGTTGCCAACGACAGGCGTATCTTCGGCTCCTTCCCACGAGGAATTTCGTGGGCTTGGGCTGATGTTACTGTCAGACAAGTGAGCATAAGTAACAACAACAACACTTTAAGTATTTCGGGAAGATTTCCCTAAGTAAATTTCTAATAATAAAATTAAACAGAATAACTTTCTTGACTTACAATTTTTCGTAAGGGATGCAGATAAAGAAATCGGCGGGAAAGTTATTGCACAATTACTTTCTTTAAGCAAAAATGTTTTTCTAACTTATAATACGCGGATATAAATATGCGCGTTAAAATCTGTTGGATTTGAACATTTATATGTCATATTAATGTTTTATTTTACATTTATAATCCGATATAATATCGATAAGATCAGATGTAACATATTATATCGATGTTAGATGTAATATTTCAAACATTGAGTTATATGTTCCATATCTAGTAAGCAATAATGGCAAAGATATCGAGTTGGGAACTGCAATAAATAATAAATACTTTTCTTCGGGGGAAAAATCTTTTTACTTATACTAAAATATACTTTTTTTTTAATTTATTTATCAATAAAGTTAATTTCGCCATGTTTGCAAATTAGAAATTACAACAATTTTTATGTTGAAGAAAAATTATTTGGTTACTTTCTATTGAGCAAAAAATACAAATTAAATATTAGAATTCCGGAAAAATACACATTAAATGGAATGGATTCTCATACGCGTGAAGTTTAGGAATCACTGCCATAGATGATAATGGGGAGTTAAAGAATTAAAATTTCCCCAGACAAAGAAAATGCAACATACTGTGTTAAAACGTAATATGAAATTAACGAAATTTATTGCTGTCAAAATATTATTTGAAAGATTTTATCTTCCATGGGATGGCTAATACTGCTTTTAGTATTTCTTGATTTTTATATGTGATCCACCGCTACATTACTTCAGTTAATTTTTCCTCCGGTATTTAGCTTAAAACTATTTAAACGCTAATGTTTTGCGCTCTCAGTTTTTAATACTTATTTTAATGATTTTACTGTTAGCATTTTATATAAATACATAATATAACAATACATAGTGATATTAACGTTATATTATCTAATAAGATATTTTCCTTTCTACTTCCTTGTAACTTGAATCTTGCCTGTGTTTATTGTTGCCTCTGCTACTCCTTAAGCCTCAAATCATCCATAAGTACTTAGAGAAGATGAATGTGCAACTGAATCTGCGAAATAGCAGACTGAATATCAGTTCGTGTTTGCTTTACTGTGATTCGTTCTTGTATTAGGCTGGCATAAAGTTCGACAGTTAGAAGGGAAAGGTTCGGCATGACCTTCGCTGTTCATTTGCGAGGGTTTGTCTTTGTTAGTAAGACAAAAATAATCACTATGTGAATGAATCCGTTTTAAATTTTAGAAGAGCTCGTTTTCTAAATGCATTGATAAATGGGAAAACTGCGAATATTTTTAAAATTTTCCCAATCTGGAGCTAAAAGGGTGAAATGCGAGGAAGTACATTAATACTATCAGAAAAGTGCTCATGTATCTAACCTAAATTTCTTCAGTTCTTTATTCAGAACGGTAAAAACACTCTTTCACGCGTTATAATAACCTTAACAGTATATAACAGTAACACGTGGCATAAATTTAACAGTTTTCGTCCTTATTTGTAACACTATTTCTAGTTCATAGTTTCTGTACAAAATATAATTAATGAAAATTGTATCCTATATCATCAGTTTTATAGTTCAGGAGAAGAATGATTAATAGTAACGAGGTTCCGACGCTTTCGTTTTTTCGTTTTCATTCCTCCTGTGTCTATCTATATATATTTAAAAAAAATAAATAAAAAATAAAAATAAATTAAAAATAGTTGTTCATAAGATTGTAAAGAAGATATTTTTAGAAAATTTCACAATTTCTTCATTTGATAATTATCGAGGGATTTCAAAATTTTTCAGACTGAAATGAGGAACTGAAAATTTTACTTTTTCTCAAAAAGAAACCCTTATCTTCTCATTGCGACAAACTGCTGAAGGTAAAAAAAAAGGCCGCTCCGCTTCTAAAAGAATCAGTAGGTGGCAGAAGGTATGCTACTCTTCACGTTTATACGTTCTAAGGGATGTCCTCTCCCCCCCCCCCAATAAATATACAGACATAGAACACGTTCCTTCGTGTTCCCAGTCGTGCCTCATTCTCCCTAATAATTTCCTGGTCTACGTAAGAGAGTTCGATAGACAAGCGGTTAACATTTGCGTTAGAATGATTTCATATGCATATGTGGGGAAATTGTGAGCATTACACATTCAACCAAAAGATTGCCTTTTTAACACACAAATTACGGTTATCAAAAAGAAATAAAATAAGCCGCCTCAACACGAATTCGCAGGCGAACACTCGGTTAACATGGACAAGATTTCGATCCCGGCAGCAATGTATATGATCTTGTAAGAAGTTATAGCGGCTAGTGCAAATTTCGATGAGCACGAATTATACCAACTGTTTTTTAGTCAGTTGCGTCATCACATTTTTTAAAATATAACATGAACTTTCAAAGTTTTTAATATTTTGTCCCTGTTGTTTGCCTACTAAGGCTGTGTTCAGATATATTCCGTCACATTTAATTGAAAATCTCACAGAATCTCAGGAGTAACTTTGCTCGACAATCGAGATCAACAAGCCAACAATGGACTTCAATCGCGTTTAACAATGAGCATCAATCAGCAAATGCAGTTCTGTGTTCAGCTGTGCTTTTTTACTTTAAGAAAAAGTTTGCCATCAATGACTTTAAGAATTAAAATCATAAAAAATTATAACGATTAAAATAATTGCGGATAATCTGAATTGATCTCCGTTTTTATATTGCAGTCTATCTCTGAAGACGCAAAATACAAAATATAAAATCCTATATTTAAAACAAGATAATCAGAATAGTAGCACGAAATAATAGCGAAACATTGCCGTGATATCATTCCATCATAAACTAATGTTAATTAAGTGGGAACACTTATTTAATAAAAAGAAGACTTCATTATTCAAAAAGTGGCTATGCAGTTTTTTTTCCACTGGATCACATGCTTCGGATAAATATTTTCCGCGTATGAAAGAGATACTTTACGCATATGAAATGGCAGCACTTTCTATTTTACTAGGACACAAAATTCGTGCAACACTTTTTTGGAAACGTTAGAAAGTTTCTCTTTTTTTAAAAAAAAGGGGGGCAGGGAGAAACAAAACGGGGCTTTTCTTTTTTGCCCAAAGAGACGTTAGCTCAGAAGGGCTATTAGTCTCGAAACGGCATTTTGTGTCGATTCACTATAAACGGCGTATCACTTTCTAAATTGTTGCCACCAAATATTATCACCCTCTATTACATTTAAAGAAATTAAATAAGTCAGAATCTGCATGTTTCTAGCATTGTGAAACAAACGACGGTACCTAGAGCCATCAAATTTCGAATGACGTAATCCTCACCCGAACGTGGGCACCTGCAAGCCCGAATTTTGAATTTCGATTTTTTTCTATTATCAATTTCATATTTTGTAAAACTTTAACGAATTTTTGATTAAATTTGAATTTTTGATCGCGATTTCAAAGCGAACAATGGCAACGTTGTACAGAACACACATTTTTATCTCCAGCGCACGAGTCTCTGTATCGTAAATTCTAAAGATATGCTGTTTTTAAATATTTTGTTATACTGCTGTTTAACTGAATTTTATGTGATTTAAGTGCGATGAACATGATATTTAATAAATAAAGGTAATATACCAAACGTTAAAAAATGACACTTTGGGCGTAATATAAAATGTGACAGCTTTTCAGGTTTTTTTTAATTATATTTATTTATTTTTATTAATCGCACTTTTGAAGTTCATGTTTCCGTTCTGAATCATTAATTGCATTCCTTATTAGCACCAGGGGACTATAAGTATTTCTCCCGCCTTCTTAGCATGCCATCGTGGTGTAGTGGTCAGCACGCTCGACGCGTATTCGAGAGGCCCTAGGTTCGAGTCCTGGCTAGGGCATTGCTCATTTTTTATGTCTCCTGCTTCGAAATAACCTAATGTCTTTATAGGGCTATTTGCCTCGACATTCACATTTTGTCCGAATCACTTTTCAAATTGTTGCCACTAAATGTTATTGCGACGCATTATTTAAAAAAAAAAATTAAACAATGAAGAATCTGTACATCTGGATCTACGTTCCTCGAGCACTGTGAAAAACGATAGCACACAGAGCCACCGAATTTTTAATACACGTAGTCCTTCACCCGAACATAGGTACCTCGAAGACCAAATTTTGAATTTCGAATTTATTTTTATTTATTTCATATTTTATTCAAATTTAACGAATTTTTATTTCATAAATTCAGCGCTTTGAAAGCGAAAAGGGACAACCCTTTTCAAAATAAAACACTTGTCTCCAACACGTCAGACTGTTGCCATACGGCAAGATGTAAGATATATATTTTTCAATTTTAATCCACAAATTCGACTATCTGAAAGTATTGCCACTGCCTCAAATAAAATACTCATTACTTCCACACACCAACATGTAGCCATACAGTAAAGCTATTTAACTGTCAAATTAAATCTTTCTGTTAGTGAGTAGCAACCCAGGTGATTGAAAAACAATAAAAGGAATTCTTACGAATATTTCTTTTACTTTTTAATCTGATTCGTTCAGATAAAAATGCATATAAATGATGAGATATGTAATTAGAAATGTTAAATATTTTTATGAAATCGCGTTAGCTGAAATCATTGAAATCGTTACATACTTTTTCCTTTCTTTTATGGTAATTCTTTTAAGCAGGTGGCCGCTCGAATACCTAGCTTTCAAAAAAAAGTATAGCGAATATAAAAAAAAGTATGACAACCCCTAACACTCTACCGGGAATTCTAAAGGTATGTCCTTTTTTCTAATATTTTATTTTTATTTTTTCTTGAATTTTATGTATGGTAACACGAGAGCATGAAAACCTTAACAAATACTCTGGTCCGACGTTAAAATCTGAATCCTTTCAGATTGTTTTTATGGCAATTAATCTATTATTCGCTTTACTGAAAAATCCTGCATTTAGTTTTTAAAAGAGAGGTACTTTTCCTGAAGGATTTTCTATGAAACTCGAGTGACGTCTCGCATATTTCTCAGTTCACGTTAACCACTAGTTTCTCTGGCAGCTTCCTCCCAAAGCGTATGAACAACTTTATCGGGTTGTATTAAAACAACAGGTGCTGGCCATAAATCTCCAAATATCAAATAACATTTAGTCTGTCGGATGACGACAGTGGAAACTCAGCTTTTATATCTGGGCCCAGGCTTTTACGTCTTCTTTTGCTTTCGGAACCTCTCAATTTAAGGTAAGCCAGTGATGGACTAATAACAATAATACATTTGCGTGGATTTCTGGAATGAATCGCGCCGAACACGCTTCACGATGTTCGATGATCACGTGGTATTTTAGCCCGGGGCGCAGTGCGATTGGCTATTCACCGGTCGGATAGGGTGCGGCGATGGCTTTTCAGCTACGCCTGTCGGGTGAGGGGTCAAGATATCTATCATGTACCAGCCCGTACGTCCTGATAGTTCCTCTCGGAAACGATTTATTACCCTGTCCGGTTTTCATGATTTTTTATTATCGTTGTTTTTCTTTCTTCGTTCGGCCCTGTGTGCATCGCGTGTGCGGGGGAGTTTCGCAGAATGGGTAGAGGAATTTCACTCATTGTGTTTTGCAATAATCGATCGTGTGTTGTACAAAATCGAAAAACTGGTTGTTAATAACTACCTTCGGGCCGGTGAAGCCGGAACGCGGGATGGGGAGTTATGAGTTCTTTTGATGATGATGGTGATGATGATGATGATGATGATACACTGGCGGATATCACTGGATAATTGCTATTCCGCTGCGGTTGACGTCGGGTTCAATTCGTTCGATTTCCATTAAATTCGGGTAATCTCTTAACCATTCCCTCTTTACGTGCTGAGTAACAAACAGCACTCTCTAAGACCTCTCGGATTTGGGCCAAAGAAGAATTTAAACGAATCATTGGAAACGTGTTTACGTTTAGGAAAACGACGCTCGGAATGTTGGATACGCATTTGAACCGACTTGAAGGGTTCAGTGTCAAAGGTGACGCTTTCAATCTCCGATGTGATTAAAATAAAATCGCCGAGAGCTTCTAGGATGGGATTCGCCATTTTTTTCATCTTGTGACCGAAAGGTGGAATTCTTACATGGCATAAAAGCAAACAGCTGCGTAGATTTACTTGTGTTTTTGTAAGAATAAATGGAAGTATATGATGTTGCTCGTATATTTATCTTGTAAAGTATATCTCCCTGTCGCCGGAGCTCTGCCAGTTAATACCATAACACAGTATTCGAGAGTTTCTGTTTCATTTATAAAAATTTTTCTTTTCCGTACCATTTCATACGTAACATTGCATTTAAGCTGTTCAGAGATATTTCTAAGCTTGCTTATAAAATAGCGAAACTGTTTCAAAATTCCCTAAAGACATTATTATGTAAATAATAACACTATTATATGTAGTCATGTATTAAATATTTTATATGCATGTTTAAAATTTCCTAAAAGTAAAATTTTTACTGCATCTTATTTTTTCTGGCTTCCGTCCAGATCAAAAGTATTAAATAAATTTCAGTTAATTTAAATGCTAAGTTTTTTTTAACTGCAACTTTAACTGAATCAAAGCGCAATTACTCCTGTTTGAGAAAGTGCTTGTCGATTTTTTTTTTTTTTTTTTTTTTATCTTTTGGCCTTTTTAGCTTTATTATTAAACATCGTTTCCTTCGCACTTACGCCCTTTGCAATTCAACAGCAAAATCACCAAATTTTTAAGAGCAGCACAGCAGCATATATTTAGAATTCCCGGTCCAGTGTTAAGCGTTGGCATATATTTTTATATTACAATTATTATATTAAAGGTTAAAAACATTTCTCCTAGAAAATTACTCATGGTTTCTTTTGATGTAAAATCATTATTCACCAATGTTCCAGCGGAGGGTGCATTAAGATGTCTAGAAACAAGACTTCGCGAATTTCATTTTTCTTGCATCGAAATTGATGAGCTAATTTCTCTCACTCAACTCTGTTTGAAACAAACACATTTTGTTTTCCAAAATAAATATTACAAACAAACTGAGGGATTAACCATGGGAAGCAACCTCAGTCTCATCCTGGCTGATATCTACATGCATTATTATGAATCAAAATTGTTTGAAACTTTAAACTTCCCGGTATGGTTCCACTACGTAGACGATACTTTTACCCTGTTTGAAGGTAATAAAGATGATTTAAATAAAGTTATTTCAACAATGAATTCTATTGATCCTGCTATTCAGTTCACTTTTGAACTTGAGACTTGCAATTCTCTTCCGTTGCTCGACATTGTGGTCACACGTAACACATCCAACTTCAGTACTACGGTTTACCCTAAACCTTCATCGGTTTGCCTTCCACCACATTTTAAATCATGTCATCCGACTAAACAAAAGTTAGCTTTATTTTATTCCTATGTTTTCCGTGCTCTTCATGTTTGCTCCTCCAAACTATCCCTTGATGAAGAACTAAAATTGTTTAAAAGCAATAGCTATTGACAGGTGCTTTTCACCCAACATTATTAATCAAGCAGTTAAAAAATCCTCATCTCAACATACTCTTGTTTTAGGCGATTATAAAAATTCTGTTGTCCTTCCCTTCTTTCCATCAGTTAGCTATAAAGTTGCACATATTTTTCAGAAATTTAACTTTCGGGTCGTTTATTCTCCCATCAATAAAATTCCGAGTTCCATACTCAAGGACCCCATTCCGGATATGAATTCCTGGGGTATTTATACGATTCCTTGCCAGTGTGGTTTAATTTACATTGGCCAAACTAAGAGAGCCTTAAAATTTCGCGTCAAGGAACATGAGGCATATGTTAAAAAAAAGGAAACACAGAAGTCTTCTGTTGCCCAACATTGTTGGTCCGAAAATCACACTTTCAATTTTTCTGTTGCCAAAATTATTCAAAAAACATCTTCCATTGGAGAAATGGATTTTCTAGAGGCATTTCACATTCAAAAAAATCTTTCTGTTCTAGTTAACGATCCTAATTCCAATCCGTCTTTGACTTCGGCCTTGAAAGACATTATGTTTTAGTTCTGGTTTCATCAACAGATGGCGCCACTAGCTTATTTTCTGTCCAGGCTTTCTTATCATTATATCCTATCTTGTTCCCTTGCGCTTTTGCAGCTGAGGATGGTGGTTCGGTAAAACCATCGAAACTAGTCCTGTGAAAATTTGAAAATATAACGCTGATTTTTGTTATTTGACTTCTGAATTAGTATTTGTTCCGCGTATTATTGTGTCTGAATTAAGTTAGTTAATTTAGTTAAGTTTTTGTTTATTTTAATTTAAATTATTTAATTAAGTTAGTATAGTTAAGGTTTTGTTTATTTTTAATTTAAATTATTTAATTAAGTTTTTAGTTTAGTCAAGTTATTTTATGATTATATAAACAGCTACAATCTACATCTGAAATAAATATCTGTTTGAAAATGTAATGTTTAACTGTTAATCTATTTGAATTACAAAGTGTAAAGAATGAAAATGTCTTTGAAGTACCAAACTTTAGATAAATAAGTAAAAATATAAACAGATTAAAAATTTTTAAATAATAAATACAAATTTGAATTATTTCTTTGGATATTATTATTATTTTTTATGTATATTTTGATAAATATTTAGTAAGATAAATTGAAATTTTATTTAAAAGCTTTTTTATTTTCTTTGTTCGTTTCGTTTTAAAAAAATAACTTCTGGCTCGTCAGTTTTAGATTGCACACACGCCCCCACACAAATTCAGTTTGAGACCACATTTAATATATCCAACTGATATTTTTTTAAATATTTGCCGCACTGTTTTGATTAATAAGAGATGCTTATAACGTCATGTATTACGCATCTGGGTGGAGTAACGTTTCTTTCTTTAAATTTCTTTTTTCTTTTCCTCTCCCGCTCGCTCTTTATTTCCTTTCCAAAAATAAAAATACCATGTAAAGACGTCTTGCTAAATGTCATTAAATTTTCTGAATTCAAGCAAATTATGCACGACAATTTTTGATATTCTTCATTGATCTGCATACTGCATACTTAGACAGCATATAACCTCTTGATTGGGTGTAGTTCAGGATTATTTCGTTATTTCAACAATTCTGGTGACTCAGCAGAATCTAAAGCTACTATCTCATATCAATGGGAACAACTAGGGGTTGATAATGGACTATTTCAATAAAATACGTATTCGCAAATACTGACAAATGTAGCTCACAAGACCTAGCCAGTTCAGAGTAATGATCAGGCTTTGCATGCTTCTTCTGTTTTCTTTAGTGAAATGTTGCTTCAGTGAATTTGTATATTCTTCGCTTTTGCAAGAAGCTCTTGCTGCATTTATCGTGTTCAGGGTTTATCATCTTCTGCTTCCTGGGTGGTTTTTAGAATATGAGTATGAAAAGCTTTCAAGGAAATAAATCAGTTTCACGTCTACTTTTTTAGAGGATAAACACTTTTGGCTAAATCGGAGAATAGGCTGCATCAGTCGATGCTGTGTTTACTTCTCTTACGCTTGGACACGCCTTTTTATGACGTACTATTGGTTACGCCTCTTCTTAAAAACAAGTTATAAGTATGCTATAGCTTCGTATTTAAAGAAAACTTAAATTATATTTTAACTGAGTTGAAATGGTAGGTTTATAATGTTCTGCGCGAGATATTTTTTAATTATAAATCTACTTTTGTGTGTTGTGTGGTAGTGTTAGCATTTAACGCAACGAATTATCTCTCACAAATGTATTATTAAGATACCAAACGATTGAAAACGATCATTACCAAACGATTGAAATTATTGAATGCATGAGTTAAAAATTATAACCGTAACTTCTAAAAATACAGAAGAGAATTCTTTTGCTTAAAGAATGTTTTGATTATTGATGAGTGTGTCAAAATCGGTGCTTACCGCAGAATGGATGAGTATCTGAATCTGGATTTTTTTTATCAGTTGGAGCGAAGAGGTTAAAAGAGCCTTATTGAGTGGTGTATGGAGAAAGGTTTGATTGCAATATCGTATAAGTGCCCAATTTGTGGAACAGATATGAAACTAGTATAGCGAAAAAACCGTATAGACGGTTTTGAGTGGTGCGCAACGCCGAAGTTGTGCGCGATGCCGAGTTTGCGCAGCTCTGGGATGTTTTTTTAAGTGAAAATAGATCGATGTGCACATGGGCAAAGCCAATGTGGTGCGCAATGCCGAGGTTGTGCAATTCTGGGATTTTTTAAAGTGAAAATAAATCGATGTGCACATGGGCAAAGCCAATGTGGTGCGCAATGCCGAGGTTGTGCGCGATGCCGACTTTGTGCAATTCTGGGATGTTTTTTTAAGTGAAAATAGACCGATGTGCAAATGGGCAAACCCAATGTGGTGCGCAATGCCGAGGTTGTGCGCGATGCCGAGTTTGTGTAACTCTGGGATTTTTTTTAAGGGAAAATAGATCGATGTGCACATGGGCAAAGCCAGTGTGGTGCGCAACGCCGAGTTTGTGCAATTCTGGGATTTTTTTTTTTTTTTAAGTGAAAATAGATGGATGAGCACATGGACACCGAGTTTGTGGAATTCTTTGATGTTTTTCGAGCGAATACGGATCTTTGTGTAAAAGGGAAAACGAGGTTTTGTGTGATGCCAAGCAGTAATGTAACTATTTATGTGCACTGTTTAACATATCGTTTGTGTATTTTAAATTTGTATTGTTGTTTTAATTGTGAATTATATTTAAGACATCATTTTTTATTTAAATTGTATTTTTAATTTTTTGTTTTTGATATGTTTATAACGCTTTCCGACTTACGACATATATCGATAGCCCGACGATCTACTCAACAGTAGCAAAACTGTAAACTTTAACCCTTGAAGTAACGTTTACCTCATATTTTAATACGTAGTGTTTGGTATCATAATTGCACTTAATAATATGAGTTCATTGATAATATGTGTGTGTGTGCGTATATGAAACATTGCTTAGTGTTCCAAGTTTGTAGTATTTATTTTATTATATTATTTTCTTTCATTCTGAGAAATTAGATTTTTTTATTTATTAATGCGTAGAATTTTAGTATGCCTACACAGAATATGGCGTGATTTAGGAATTTTAGAAATTGATATGAAAGCTGTGTAATGATGTTTATGTGCAATAAAAAATCTTCTTCTTTTTTTATTAATGTAAAGTTTAAAATTTTTAGAAAATAATGAAAATTGTCTAATTATTGGTATGTAAGGAATTATGTCGTTACGTAGCAAGAAGGTAATTTGTAAAAATGATAAAATTGAGATGTTCCACAATATGAATTTAAATTAAATTTTTTTTATTTGTATAAATGCTTTAGTAAAATCTTTGAAAATCTTGAAGCTCTACAAGTATTAGAGACTGCGACGTTGTGTATCGTTTTAATAACTGGTAGAATTCGCTTACTGTATCATGGTAATTTTAAATATAAACAAATTATTATACTTATTATCAGTAATGCCTAAGCTTAAATGTTATAAATGTAAATTAAAAGTAAAGAATTTGATATTAATTTACAATAATAAACAATTTATTATTGTTATTTTTAAGAGGAAATAGAATGTATGCGTAGTATAAATGCGAGACTACATTGTGACGTCACAAGCTTAGTTCCACCCATTTATGTACGTCACACAGCTCCACCTACTGAACTTTGTTGATGCAGCCTATTATGCGCTTTTACCCACTTTTAGATAATTTTGGCATATGAAAAAATATTGTTGCGTACGGGTTCGTTATGAAATGAATGCACAAGTCCTATGAAAAATGAACAAGATTTATTATTATCACAACAAATAAATCAAAATTCTTCAATTTTCTCAGATATTCGTGCAGTATTACAATATCTCACAGTAGTTGTGTTTTAACTACTCAAACGTTCAAGAGAACTTAGTTCAAAACAGCTAAAGAAAGCTAATCCACGAATTTGCTACAGTCAACAAGAGCAGTTTTCTAAAAATCATCGAATTGAGAGGTTTTCCTCCTTTTTATAAGATTTTTACATCGCGCGCGAGAATTTTCTGGAACTATCTCGAAATCAAAAAGAGATATTTATTAAATGTTAAATGCACGTGCTCTAGTATTTTTAATTTTCCGGCTTAGCTTTCCTTTAATATTCGTCACGCGCTACACTCACTGCACGGGGAATAAAACAATTCAATTTATAATTCAACTAACATTAGCTATTTAAATGCCAAATCCGTAACACTATAGTTTCTCATTTAATAATTAAATGTTGATAAACGTTTCGCAATATCGAAGAACTGCAGTTGAAGAACGCTAAAGTTGACCATTAATAAATTTCAAATTTGAGCTTTTGTTTGAAACCTAATACGTCTACTGAGAGCGTTTCATGTAAAATAAATAAAATATTCGAAAAAGGTGATATGCTTAGATACCGATTCTTGCTATTTTATAGTTGCTCAAAATAAAGTATACTGTACGGAAAAAGCTTCAATGGGAATTAAAGGCTTGTCTTAACAAAAAATTTAACTTTTTTTATGATCCTCACAGAGAGAGGGGGGGGAGAAAGAAAGAAAAGACTGGTAAAATATTCTTATTTTTTTATGAAAGCATAATGAATAGTTAGTTATTAACACTTTTATACCTTTATGCGACATCTGTGGAGATATCCGTAATTAATATTTTATAATTACATGGTGTTACGTGCTTACAGGTCCATAATGAATTGTATGTACACAGAACGATGAAAACTAGATGAGATTTATTTTTCGAAACTACTTCACAGCCTGGAACTTTCAACCCAAAAATACTTATACAGCTCTTCTCAGGATGACAGAATGCAATCAGTAATTACTACTACAAACTACTAAGACCGTTGAACAGTCAGAGATTCGAATTTACCTACTACCCATGGTGTTTATACATTTTTAGAACGAGTTTTGGGGGCCATTTGACTAATGTTTAAAATGCAAAGAGTATTTTTTAAAGTATTCAATCTGATAGCCTTTTTCTGTACTATAAGTCTGCATCGTGATTTCCATGATAAAAAGGCTTTTCATAGAATCTCCAGGGGTAATGATTTTCCTTCCTCTTCCACTACTTTCCGGAGTCCATCGATTGTGATGGGTTTGCGCTTAGAGAGAGCTCTTTTCAAGAGACAAAATTACAGTAGTCCATAGGTGAAACGTTAGAGGACTTTAAGAATACGTCGAAAATACGAAATACCTACATCACTCTATAAATATGCAATACATACAAAAATATGCAATACCTACAACAGTCTTCATTTTTTTTTTTTTCAAGGAATGCAGTGGTACTTTTCGAAATACGACTTGTTACTTCGTCTCCCTCTTTGAAGTTCCCTCTTTGAAGGCCCTTGGGATAAAGAAATGGAATTTCTTCTGTAAATATCGCACGTAAAACGTTCTCTAGATAGTACGTTGAATTAATTTTAACATTTTTTTTCAATTCTTCGTATTTTTAATTTCACGTTGTAAGGGAATTCTGCGACAGTCATAGAATCCTTACTGAAACTTTCTTTTGACGAAATCAGGTTTGTGCAGTTTTTGATAATAAAGAGACACCTTTATTTATATATATATATATATATATCGTTTAGGTAAACCTAGTTTCATGAAAAGTCACTGTATACTATATAGTTCCAGTTACCTCTTGCTAAATAGTTTTGTGTATTAGTATGTAATTGTATGCTGGATAGTTTTGTGTAATTATATAAGTAATTCTGGGTTTTAACTTTTTAAGTTTAAATTTTGGTTTACTATCATAAATCTTAGTTTATTATTTTATTTGTTATTACTACAGATTTATTTAAAGACTTTACGATTGATTTCTGCGTCAGAGGGATTTTTTGTTGTTACCAGCGGTTTAACTTTAGAAACAATACGTACCTTTTTCGGGTATTCGTTTGGAGTTTTCTTCCCATGTAGAAGGAATTATTGACAATTTTTCTGTTTCCGATTAATAATGTTTCTTACATTGCATTTCTAAGTTTTAATACCATGTATTTCGCAACATTTTTTAGTTATAGAATAAAAATATTTTTGCTTGGAAAGTGCAGAAACATATCCTTGAATCCACAGGTTATTTGCATGCTAAATTTTGAAAGAAGAAATTTAATATTAGCAGATGATATTTCTCATTTCAAATAATAAGCTGTTGCCAGAAATTTTTATCTGAAAAAATTAGCTTTTTTTTTTAATTACTCTATCGAAATCCTTTTTAAAATCTGTAAACTCATGTTGTCTGAATCATATCTGAAGAATATCATTTTATCTTGAACAAATACATAGAGAGGGAGACGAGACTCAATATTTAAAGAGTTTAATTGAAAAATGAGTTTTTGTTTCTTACCTTCCGTAAGCTTTGAACAGTAGAGCAACAAATACTCGATATTTTGCACTCTTCCGAAGCTACGGAAACATAAGACTATATGAGATAGCCCAAATTTCTTCAGCTATGACTTGAAATTAATGCAGCTAGTTAGAAATTTAGTAATTGCAGAAAAAGTGTTTATTATTGAGTATGTGAGGAATAGAATGAAAAAATAATTTAATCGGAGAGGCAAGATATTCGGTATAATTCACACCACTTGAGACTTCCTTTATTCCAACTTTATTTCTTGAATAATGACTTAAGGCAATGTCATTTTGATTTTAATTTGAAGGCTTGTTGCTTATTTTGTCAGCCAGTCAACTCTTTCGCTTCCTTCATTGCCAGCGTGCCCACGTAAATGAGAGACCTTTATTAATGAAATTATTAAGATTCGAATGAGAAGTGACGAGTAATGTATTACAAGAGAATACATTCATAAGAAAATATAAGGATCAAAGAGAATGAGTATAAGAAGAAAGTTACAACTTAATAATGTCTGCCTATTAAATTTCATTTGAAAAGCCTGAAATGTTGGAATAAACAAAGATGGCTGTTTAAAAAAAAAATGTTGCATTAAGCAGTAATTGTTTTTATTTTGCTTCAAATGTATTTCAACGATAATGAAATATGAAAATAAAATAAAATTTCTTTTTTTTTTCTCAGGTAAGGCAGATCTTCCCAATTTGTAAATTAGCTGCTGTCAAAAGAGTAAGTGTTTTTAATTTATTTTTCTTTTTTAAGCCTTTTCTACTTCTTTTCTGCTCTTCTGGAACTTAAATACTTGCGAAGTACATTACTTTAAACGGCCTTTATTTTCAGTTAATTTATAACGTATTTCTCTGGCCTTCCTACCGTGCCTTCGTGGTGTAATGGTTCTGCACGCTGGGCCAATATTTCAGAGGTCCATGGTTCGATTCCCGGCGAAGGAGTTGCTAATTTCTCATCTCTCTTGCTTCCAAAAAAATCCTAATGTCTCTGCAGTGGCGGCCGAACTAAAAGGGTGTTGGATGATGATTCTCCTCACACAGGATTTGGCGACTGTTTCCTCTAAAATCCCCAGTCGCTCTTTGAAAGGGGGAGTATATAAGGTATTTCTCCCGCCTTCTTAGCGTGCCTTCGTGGTGTAGTGGTCAGCACACTAAGCCGGTATTCCAGAGGTCCACGGCGATTCCCGGCGAAGGCGATTGCTAATTTTTCAATCTCCCTTGCTTCCAAAATATACCTAATGTCTCTAGAAATTACTATTTGTCTTTTTCCTAATGTCCCTGTTCTTCTTTTACGTGGTGATCCGCTAGTCAATTAATATTTCAATAGGTTCAAATTTTGGTGAATATTCTTTGCATATTAGTGCAATTGTATGCATAAGGCGGTACTTTTTTAAGGAGTTTTATCCTGAACATTTTTAAATTACGATTACGTCAGACCGCGTTTCATATAAAAAGAAGGAAAAAAATATTTCAAATAAATTCTGAACATGGCAGCCAATTTTTTATTAAGCTTCCTTGTAGACGAGCTATGATATACACAGGGCAGAAGCAATATTTCCTGGAGGATATCTGATACACGCCACCGGATAGCGTCTTTGAAAGTTGCCAAGGACATTGACTGTTTCTTTGAGTGTTCTTGATTCCAGAAATCCCTATAATTAAAAATCGCAAATTTTTAGGTCTAGAAATCTGAATGAATATTTCTGTTCAAAATAGCGGCTTATCGCTGAATTTTCTTCAAAAATAATTTCAAAGACTTGGGGAAGCAACACGGAGTGATATTCCATCCTACTTGGGTGTCCAATGCATAATCCAATGTTTACTGTTCTACCAGTTTATGAAAAGAGCCTAGTCGTAACTGATTAAACATAATAATGAATATTGTTTAGGTTTATCATATAGTATCCAAAGGGGAACAAGTTCTGCTTTTTCAGTTAAAATAAAATATCCTCTGTCAACCCTAAAATGTGCTTCTTTTTCTCGAAAATATTCATGCAGTGTAAAAATACTGTTATATTTATTTCTACAATTATTCTACAATTCTGTATTTTCTTATACTACTTTTACATTCGTGCACAACACGATATCCCACGAAAAATTCAAATGCGTAAAAAATTGTATGACCAATTCTGCAACTTGATGTCATTCCTCGAATCTGAAGGCAAGGAGATTATGTCTATCGCAGGTTATTTCAACATGAATGAACCATGAACTTTATCTTTTAAATCTTGTCCCAATACTGAATGGCAATTATGAGCTCCATTTTTGTATTTTTGCATTGTTCAGAGGCCTATCCAATCGCCGATAAAATCCTTGAATGCCAAATTCTTTTGAAGAAACTAAGAATAAGGGGTTAAAAAATTATATTATAATGCATTCCCGATCATTGTAGCCTTTATGCTAAAGATCAGGCCGACAAACTTGCAAAAAAGCTATACAGAAAATGTTCAAAAGATATCTACAAATTGTTCTTACCATTCTACATAATTACGTATTCGTAAATTTGTTAAACAAAAATGTAGAGGTGAACTTATGACGCGGGTCTCGAACAAGAGCTGGAGGGACATCTTGGAAAGGAAATTATCAGTCAAATCACGGAAAACCCTGTGGCTAGTTTTACGCTTGAAATTGGTCATGAGTGCTTGGTGAGCCATCTCTATCGTGTTGGTATTCTTACCAGCCCAAACTGCCCACTTTGCGGCTCAGTTGAAGAAATAGACAGGACCTACATCGGAAAAAGACTCTGAGGTGAAGAGGTATTGGCGTGCTAGAGGCCAAGTGATGAGATATTGACACTTTACGTTATGTGGTCACACAGTTTTGTTCTGTTTAACTTTTACCTTATTCTCACCATTAGAAACTAAAAAAAAATCACATTCATCTCATAACGCAAATCTTGAGAGAATGTTTTCAGAGTTTAATTCTTAGTATACCAAGAAACATAATAGAATTAATTTGGAGTCAGTGAACTCGATAATACTCACACAGTAAAATTTTAAGAGTGTGGCTTGCTACTGCTTTTATAACTATTTATTGAGAAATGAAGAACTTTTAACAAAAATAGGTAACTATGAAAAATATGTTTAAATGTCTAATTGGTATGAGAGCTCTGTGTTCTAAAAATTATTTTAATATTGAAGTTATTATTTTTATCACAATAAAGGTCTATATATCTTTGTTTTGAAATGTCTCGCTTTCAAAATTAATATCCTCCTTTTTCACTTTTGCATCTAGTAATCCTGTTCTTGGGAGTGATATCAAAATCGTAAATTTCTCCCGTACAAAATTTTTAAATGTTCACTGACTTTTAGATCCCCCTAAATTTATTCTGTGTAGTGTAAACATCTAGGCTTCTACTGAGTCTAGATTAAAAATCTGAGTTTCTTTTACGGCCCTGCTGAAACCGGTAGTTAGTCTTTCCTGATATACAAGGTTATTAATAAATTCCCCAAAAAGTTTTAATTCAACGAGTTTCTTTTCACATACTTCACAAATGCTGAATATGCTCTACATTTCCTTTGGAGGATGTTTAAGCAATAATTAATTTTATTCACGATATATTGCAATCGAATAGGATTACAGCATCGATGATACTGTTGAAAAGATCCTGGAGTATAACGGAGAATGGATACAAAAAGACAGCGTTTTTTTTTTTTCAAATATCAGGGAAAACATACCACGGGGGCGAAAGCTTCACTGAATTGGGCACCGGTGAACTGTTGTATATTTAACTGCTCCTGGGACTTTGAAAGTTTTTTGAATTAACGTTAAACGATCATTCTTAGAATTGAGCTTAATAAAAACTGTAATTCTTATAATCGAAGTGTTAGAAAAATGTGATTTTTATAATCGATGTGTTAGAAAAGAGTGATCTTTATAATCCAAGTGTAAAAATAAAGTGTATTGAATGAATAATTTGCTAGTAAGCATTTTACCTTAATTATTTTACATAGCTCTACGTGATGTCAAATAGCTTCGGAAATCATTAACTTAACAGGCCTAATAGGATTAAATAAGAATCAAAATAACACATAACAGCATACGTCAACGAGATTAACTTAACGATCATTAACTTAACAGGCCTAATAAGATTAAATAAGAATCAAAGTAATATATAACAGTATACATCAACGAGATTTAACAATAATAGATGTATGTCGTGTGAGACAAGGTGGACAAGGTGATGAGCATTTGTGGAATGTATAAGAATAATATTTAATGCTTTTGTCCCTGCTTTGCAATAATAAAATTTTGTATCCGTTCCACATTATTGAATATGCGGCGGACCACACAGAGATGAGAAAATCGTGTGTGCGGTCCCCGCAAGTCACTGTTTCTAAGCTTTAACGACGTGTTACGCAATATTGTTCTGACATCGCAGACACAATAGTTCGTTTCGTTCCAATTGGCAGTAGAGAGACATTAACTTCCCGACCAGGGTCAAGAGATTTTAACATTCTGCACTGTGTCTATCGTCAAAGCCTCTCGATTTCAAGAGGGCTGACGAATCAATGATCTTGTTTTTTCTTTGATATCGTTCCAAATATAATGAATCAAAGGATGTAAAATAGTACTGAGAAATTAAGGAGGTGGGGCTAATTCAGTCTGAACATTTTTTCTGTCGGAACAACACGTCAGAATGGTCCTAAGCTCTCTACTAGAGACACCCAGAATGCTCTTGAACTCTGGACAGTGATTAAAGAGAAGCCTGTGTTGAAGCGATAACAATAAGAAAGAAGTCAAGCTACTGACGCCATCTATTGATGGAAAATTTAAAAGCTATGAAATAATTTCTTTAAAAGTTGAGGATAAAGACGGATTGGAACTTCATGTTCCTTAGCACGAAATTTTAAGCTATCTTAATTTGACCAATGTAAATTCATTTGAAAAGAATGATGTATGTATTCCAGGTGTTCATAACTGAAATGGGGTCTTTAAGTATGGAACTGTAAATTTTATTGATAGAAGAAAAGACTACCCGAGTGTTGAATTTCTGTAAAATGCGCGCAATTTCTGATATATGGAACGAAAGGAACGACAGCTGAATTCTTATTATCTCTTAACGTTTATTTGTTAAGAACTTTTGAAATGTTTCAGGGAGTTATAATCACCTATGTATTTTTAAATGTTAGCCCGCCTTGCTTTTTTCAGAGTTTTCTCTTTCATGAAACTTCCATTTTCCGCAGAAACATTTTCAGATGTGGACAAAGATTGAAGATAAATTTTTGCATCAATGAATTTATACTGAATTATTTCGTTTGAAAGTTCCCAACTAGATAACCAAAATACTGTATTTGCCATTTTGTTTCACTTCGTTCGTCTTTCCCAGTTCTAACAACAAGGTCTTCTCAGAATTCATTAAACAATGCAATTACGCCGGATCTCAGTCTTCAGTCAAAAGCTCGCCAAATGAGCACCTTTAGGAAATCAGATACCTACTTTTTTTTGTAATGCATACCATTTAAGTCGTTCCCACCCTTTATTTTTTATGACAGAATTTGGCAATATGCCTTTTCGCACATGTTCAGACTTCCGATATTTTAGCCATTTTGCACCGACGCACGATCAGCAAAAGTAAGATTTTTTGCTCCTTTGACAGTTTTGACGTTATTAGATTCCTATGATGCAAGCATAATTAGTTTGTAAGGTATCGCAGCTACACATAATTGAGCTTCGTTTTCATTTATATTGGTGTTTACAGGACTCATTCGTTCGTTTTCTGAATTTATTATAAAGAATAACGTTTGGACACTTTCTTTTTCTGAATGCGTCACTTTTCGCTTTCCTGCTTTCCTTTTGCAACCTGCCAACTTGCCGCTGCCGCTAGCTTTTCTGAATGCCCCATTGTCTTATGATGTGTTAAGCTTACAAAACTGTGCGGTACACATCGCTCCCAAAATGATGAAAATCAGATATTGCGTCTACAGAATTGCTTTAACCAGAAATAAAATGTGTGGAATCGACGGCTATACCTATCTGTAACTGTCATCATTCTGTTTATGCAGTAAAGCCTTTGCAAGTTATTACAGTGCAATAAACCATCGCCAATCTATTACAGATTTACCCAATTTTCTTATATATTGAAATACCTTTTCTCCGTTTAAAATCTTTCAGAGATTACGATTTTCTCGTATCCGTTGAAATAGCTGACAAGCTGAAATTAAGACGAATTTCATACTTTCGTTTATTAGGTATTTACAGTTTCTTCTGAATGCCTTCTAACACAAACACGCAAATACCTAAAGTTCAGGATAATTAAATACTATATCCAATATGCTAAATAGAAGGAAGTAAATAAATACACCATAGCATTCTGAATTGAAACAAGAGTCATAACTTTCGATTTTCGAAAGTAAAAAATTAATGCTTGTACTAATTCGTGTCTTAATTTGAATTTCTTAATTTTGCAGTGTTTGACATGCACAAGGGGAAAAAATTAAAATTTTTATTCATCATACACATAACGGTAATTTTGAGTATAAAAAAGTAAAGAAAGATTTCATTCGATTTAATTAAGCAACTTTACTATTTCTTTAAATTACTGAGAGCAGGGGTTCCTAACGGAATAAGTATTAACAACCCTGAGGGTCGGTGAAATTTTAAAGGTAGTCAGTGATGGTCAAGAGATCGATCGGAGATCGACAGCCTGAGCAGTTGGTTGGCATAGTTAAGATATCAAGGATTATAGAAAAAATTATTAACAAATTTGATAATTAATTGTTTATTGATATAAAGCTATATCTTATAGCAAGGAAGGAATCATATAAAATAAATATAAGGGACAAAATACACAATTTTTTTATATATTTTTTAAATCGACAATATTTTTAATGTATAAATTTCTTACGCAATAAGTACAATATAAAAAAATAGAACACAAGAAAACGCTATCAGAAATATTCGAAGAATGAAAAACTAGAAAGGAAACAAAACTGGTAAAATATCTTTGAACGAGGTGAAGCTTTCTTATGCCAAATATTAAAAGTAAAATTGCACCACTATATTAAGCGCAGACGTTACATCCATTGAAACCGCACTTCTGTGAATTCACAATCCGTAATTTTGTTTCTGAAAACTTATCTTTGTAAAGTTAAAAATAATATTAATATAAAAAATAATAAAACATAAACTTAATAAACCGTTTTTTCAGAGCTTTTGTTCATTTCCATAATCTAATTGTTATCTGCAAGTTATTTGTGAGCAGTCATTTGTATTACGGTTATGTGGTATACTGTATAATAGAAAATTGTGACAGGGTCGATGAAGAAAACCATTCCTTTAAAAAGGGATTAATGCAAGAAAAAGGTTGGGAATTCTTGCCATAGAGTAATTCTTTTAACGCACCTTCTCATGCATGATCCATTATCATTTTACCTACACGAAGTGCTTGCAGTTAAAAAAAAAAACTTTTCCAGTAACTGAAAGTGAAACATTTCTTTTTTTTCCATGGTGTCAAATCACGGGTGAAATTTATAAAGATACTGCTTCAGATATGAGTTTGAATACTTCTTTTTTAATAAAATAAATGTTATTGACTATACCATTCATGCGGTTTTTTTTTTTTTTTTTTTTTTTTTTTTTTTTTTTTTTGTTATTCTTTGGAAAAATTTATTGACCTATCTTTTCAAAGTTATCGACAAGCATTAAAGATCGTTATTTTGAAAAATAACATGCACTAATTTACGAAGTTACTGCGCTATAAGTAACACCTAACCGCTTGACAAGTCATATGACCAGTACTTTATTTTTGGCATTTGTAATAGCTACTGGGAAAAAAAGGGTTGAAAAGTCTTTAAAGGAATGTCTTTAGTTGTATTAAAGGAAATAAATCAAGAAGAAAGTAGGGAGTGACTCAAAACCATGGGCAACTTAATCTTCCGTCTAATGTCTTCATTGTTTAAATAAACTGTGTAATGAATACAGCAATGCAATCTTAGGTTATATATGAACCTATAAAAATAATAACCTTCATTTTTTTCCCGCATAGCTTGGGTTTTGTACAGTACTTAACATATTAAATTTATTTTGGAAAGCGAAGCGAAACATGTTAGGTATTCCTCCTATAACACGGTAGGTAGATTCCTAGAAAATACTCAGTGTTACGTCAAAACCGTGTTATACGAGACTAGCTACCAATACAAAACAGTGAGATGCGTTCCGAAAACTTTAAAAAGAAAAAAATTGTTCCTTTTAATTGCGCACTGTTGCCTCATTTAAATTTCGTACGTGAGTTTTTGCAACGTGAGATGCCTTTTCCGCTTTTAAGAAAGGATTCAAAATTAGTATTAACAGCTCCAAAGAAATAAATTTTATTTTAAAAGTTTTTTCTTACTTTAAGACATAGTTGGGATTATAATTTCTCAATAATTACTACTACAAACGACGGCAAAACTAGTTAGTAACACATACTCAAAACGTTTTTCAATTTTTTTTATAAAATCACAGTTACGTAATTCATGCAGTCTTCGAACTGAACACTTGGAGTACAAGGTACATTCTGTGTAAATGGCACGACTCAATTTCAAAAGAATTTCGATGTAAGAGAATGAGGGTATTCCAAGAATTTGTCTTATTTTTGTTGTATAAATAAATAGGTGGTTATTGTGTACTACTCACAATGGCATATTACGTCATTTAATTTTGTAAATGTTTAAAATAAAATTTGTGCTATCAAAATATGTGTATATATAAAGCGCTGCATGAGGTTTTCCGCATATTCATTAGTGTGCTAGAATGAAACCGTATTGTCGTGCTATACGAAGTTTTCCACAATTTTCATATAATGTAAAATCGAAATTGTGTTATAAGATAGATACCTCTACTTAAAAACAGAAGTATTTATAAACAACCAATTATTTCTCTCGTGTTCGAGTACTCTATCTCTTCAGCGAGTTTTGAATAAAATCATGTCTTAAGTAAATACCTGAATTTATTTCATTAAACCCATAAAAAGATAATCGATCGATAAATTATGAAGTTGTTATATATATATGAAATTGATCAATCATATTCACGCCTATTCTCTCTTTCCTTTTATTTAAAATTTAATTTTCATAATATTTTATATTTTTGCGAGAACAATGGCGTCTAAAAAATTAAAATAAACGCTATACATTTTTAAAAATAAAACAGTCCCTAAAAATTGTTAACATATTAGTCATAAAGAATAAATAAATTGCATACATATAATAATTTGAATAATGAACTCTGATTTCATATTGTCTTCCATTTCGAATAATATTGACTTAACAACTTGTTGATTTTTTAACCATACCGCTTTCAAATTTACACTTTTATGATTTTCTTCCCTCCCCCTACATTTGTTAATTTACTCTAATTATAAGGTATTTCTAAAAAGTACAATTTATAATATTATCGGTGTGTTTTAGGTTACAAATATTACGCACGCAAAGGACTTTTGATTAAGAAATAATTGCTGAGCTACTTCTTATGCAATAATTGACAGCTAAAATCCTAACCACTTAAATAACCCAGCTAATTTCTTGCTTTGTTTAAGCCATAGCTATTTGTAATAATTCGCAATTAACAATGAGTGATATGAACCGCTTTAAGTAAGTTTCACTTTAAATTATCACTATGTTAAAAGGCAAAAAACCTGCAGTGAAAAATAAAATCAAAATAATGAATTCGTTTTAAATAATAATTGCATACAATTGTGTTTCAAATAGTACTTTCAGAAAAGCTTGTAAATAAAAAGTTCTTTACAAGTTCCTCTAAAATTTCTATACAAAATCTTAGCTTTAAAATGTTTTTTAATAGAGGAAGCTTTGAAGTTAGACTATATGTGTTCAACAAAAAAAGTTTTCCAAAAATTAAAATATTGTTTCATATGTGCAGAAAGCAAAGATTTATGGCAGTGCTATATATTTTAGAAACATTCTTTGACTGCCCCGTGTCTTTGAAAATGGATTAAATACTTTCATATGTGAAACAGAAATTTCTCTTCCCTCGGCGTTTGCGCTTCTTCTCTAATCATGTTTTTGTAATACTGATGTTAGCATTAGTACAAAAGTCTGTAGGGCGTAGATAAGAAGAGATGCGCTGGAAAAGGAAAATTGAGAGAATGAAGAACTGTGACTTATATGTTTGCAGGTACTGAAAAACAAGTTTATTACTTTAGCATTCAAAAACCCATGGTATTGAAGATGCTCCTTCCCCCTGCCGCTATGACTGCAGATGACGGAGGGCGTGATTGGAATGAAACAGTGTCTTCAGAATTCGCAAAAGCTTGAAACCTTTAAACTTTGTTGCATTTGACTCACGCACTTCTCCTCCACTAACTGAGTGGTTAAAGTTGCAAGCATAAGAAATTTTTCCTAGATTCTGTTCTTGATGGCTGAGTGATACACTGGTGTTCAAAATCAAGAGAATTTTCATATTTGATCCATTATCACCAGAACTGGGGGACAGATTTCAATGAAATTTGTTATGGCCATAGTTTGGTATATAACACCAAATATATACCATCAAGGTCATGTCGAAGTACACACTCATCAAATTACATCGGGGAGGCAAGGTCTAAAACACAGGTTGCTAGGCAGAGCAAAAAAGGAAGCTAAGAGGTATTAATAGTTATATAGCTCTCGCAAAGTGACTTCATCCTAGATATGAGGCAGTTTATGAGTCCCTGTGGCAGCCGGTCCCACTCATGTAGCAGTGCCATTTTGAGGTTATGGAGGGTTTTGAGAGGGGCAAGACGAGTTGTATTTGCCTTCTCAAGAACGTCCCGGACGTGTTCTATAAAGTTTGGATCCGCAGATTTGGCGCCCTATATGAATGAGCATTGTCGTACATAAAAATTAACTAAGAGCCAAGTGCATACCTGAAAAGGCAAAACTATGACTTTAAAAAAATGTCCTGTGTTTGCAAAAAGACCTGTTGTTTGCTTCCAACTCACTTCTGCGCGTAAGAGCATGGTGCAGAGAACATCGACTTGGGACCAAGCACCAGTGAGGGACTGTTCTTCACATATGCATTTCGATTCATCTTAACCACTCCTTTTCGAAGTACCTTCATCTTGAGATAATTAGGGTTACCTGTCTTCTAACATTCAGGAGAGGAACAAGTGTGGCAGCAAAGGTTTGACGTTCTGGGTGAATATCATATTGGACGAGGGCATAAATCTTCCTTCATGTCTTCGGTAGAAGCTGTGTGTCTGCTTCGAGTGAAGGGAAGAGATCTTAGAGCCCTATGTTCGACTTTTCAGAAAGGCAGCTGGCCCTTAGCTCATTTTTATAGACGACAACGTTCGTCCACATAGGGCTGGAGAGCACTTCCAATTTTCCTTTCCCTTCCCCATAGATCTTCAGGACTTGAAAATAGCATAGCTATAGGAGTGGGAAGGATTGCCACAGAGATCCATAAATTGCCTCATTTTTGGTAAAAAGTCACGTTCTGAGATCTATATGATTGCAGATGGGACCATGTCTCCTGTGAAACTCTTATTTTGTTCGATCTTGAGAGCTTTGTTTTTGACTTTCGTTTGTCGATGAGCCTTACGCACGATTATATGTAGACTGGTGCATGATATGTTTAATTGTATTATAATATCATCTTATGTGTATACAAATTTTCAGTAAAATTTGTTCATCAGTTATGGAGATATTCGAAAAAATGTGACTTTTTTTTAATTTTTTAAATACCAGTGTAGATTTCTATAGTTTTCACCGTGGGCAGTGTTAGCACAAACATGTTTCTGTTCAGGAATGCATCCATTCTATAAAACAGGTAATTCTTGAGTTTTACAATCAACTAGAGACAACTTAAAGCTCTAGTGGAAATTTTGCAGTGATTTTTTAAGGTTTTAAAAATTAGAATACAGAAATATATGCGTGTTAGTATGTTAGTTACGGCAGTTTCTAATATCTAGTACTTATTTATGAGCCATCAAACCGAGTTAGTTAATTAGTGATTCTGACTATCTACGGAAGGGCCCGGGTTCGAATCCCGGAGAAGGCGTGGAAGTTTGTAACTGTATAGTGTCTGTTCAGCACGGGAGCACTCAAAATATATGGGGAGCCGAAAGTCCTCGCAAGAGTTTGTGGTAGGGAAACAAGGGTGGGATACCCTCCGGCCCATCCCTCCAGAGTGCTCTCCTTCAAAAGGGTGAAACTTAGCAAAGCAGTACTGTAATTGTATGGAGCCCAAGGCTTTTGCCAGCGACAGGCGCCATGTTGCCTTCTTGCCACGATTGAATTTCGTGGACTTTATCTGATATCAAACAAGCTAGATCAGTCACAACAACAGCTTTTTTAACAAAAGAACTATCTAATAGAATAATATGTAAATCAACTATAAGCTTCAAGTATTTCTTACTTTTGAACTATAGTAACTGGTATGTCATAATTGAGAGTAGTAACTGGTATGTCATATAAATTTTGAAATATCATCCCAAGATTCAAATTTTTTGAAACTCAAGGGTATATTGAGATTTACAAATTTTATTTTCATAAACGCCGATCTTAGGCGCATATTTCCAGTTATAAAATTTCTCATATTGAGTAACAAAATTTTAGGAAAATATATTCCAAACTGTCGAAAGAATGTTCTATGAAACTTAAATTTATTTTTATATATTCCCCACAAAGCAAACTTTCTAGTAATAAAATAACCGTAACAGTAAGTTTTATGGATTTGCCAACTATGCTTAACAAATCATTTCAAGATTCCGTCTGCAAGTTAGTAGTAATTAATGCTATTTCATATATGTAAATGATCTGTTAATTGTGCAGAAGCTGGTAAAGAGGAATAAACAGTCAGCGAAAACTGGTAAGCAAGATGTTATGGTATTCATACGAACTTAAAATAATTACAGGTCAAGAAATATTCCCTAGATGTTTGTCCTATTTTTATTTCATACTGATTACTACTAAGTTCATACTTCGGAGGAGGAAAGATAAGAAAAATAAATGCGCTTGGGCCTTTTACTCGAATTATCATCTGTAAACTCCATTTAATTTTCGTACCTTTCGAGATGGTTTTTAAATAGGAAACTGCTCTAACACCCGCTGTTCTATCGGGCCATTGTGTAGTGTAATAAGCGAGTGAGGATGCACTTTCTGTGGAAGACACCCTTATCAGGTGAATGCCTGTAATGCCGAACGACCTCTGACATTGGACCCCTTCTACAGGACTATAATGGTGCACGTGCAAGGGAATCCCTGTATTTATCTTTGAATGAAAACGTAGGAAATTTCATTCTCTTGCTGTCACTCACGCAAACTGAATACTTTTTTTTTAAAGAAATAAGTGTGTTTTGGGAAAGTTTTTACAGAGAGTTAACTCATCTTAATGTTTCGATTTAGTGAGCATATTTGGTGCCGTTATTTTCTGAAACTCTTTTTCTAAAGCATTATGAACTTTAAAAGAAATGACTAACGTTTAATATTGATAAAATAATTAATAAAAAAATTAAATCTCAAATATCGTACTGATTGTGAACCGAATACAGTGAACTTCTAACTTCAATATCTTATATTATCTTCTATATTAAAAACAAATTTAACAGTAAATATAAAATTTCATAGCCATATATAAATTACAATCGTTATATGTTTTTTCTATTAAGTGTCATTTTCATAATGACTGTACCATTTTTTGAATAATAAATTTATATACATATACAATAACTTTCACTAAAATTAATGTCTGTATATTTCGTTCGTAACGTGTAAGTCATACTTTTTCACCAAACTTTTATAAGCATTTCCTTGCTCATTAAATGACTTAAATTTTTCCGCTTACATTTTAAATTAGCGCTCGTTCTGTTCTGGTTAAAAATATCTACCAGAATGTTATCTTGCGCTAGAAGTTAGCAGAAGACTCTTTTCAGTATTAGATAAAAATCTAGGAGATGATGCTACAAGTTTTCTCTCCACGCCGTATAAACAATTTTTTGGCCTTGTAATTCAAACACTGAATATGTAATAATTTTGATTATATACTTTTGAGAAAGTCACACAGTTTACTTGTTAAATGTTCTGAAAATTATCAGACTTAAATGCCATATGTTAACGTTCAGTCTTCCTTTGTAACTGACTTTGTCCCTAAAATTGCTTTATTCTTAAATATCAGAATGCTTCAATCCATTATTTGAAGAAGACGATTAAATTGTTTTCATTCGATATAACTGTGATATTAGATTATAATTTTTATGAACCGATGAAACTGCCGTTATCGAGACATGTGATCAGTAAGGCAATCTTTGCACTCAGAATTTAATGCAGTACATATATCGACAGTATAATTATTATCAAATGCTTCTGATGCAGATCAAAGTAAAATTATTCGCCACAGACCAAAGTGAACTTATGAAGCATAGGATTTTATGCTGCAGAAGAATTTAAGCTAAGCCAAAGAGCATCTTTCAGTTGCGATGGGTTATTAATGTGAAATATCATAGTAAATTGCTGCGCGCTTTCTTATAGGCATAGTCATGACGAAAACTTTAGACGATATTAAATGGAAAATCTTTGTTCTACAATCTTTTATTTCTTATTGTGAAGTCAAGACCGACCGCAATATTTCGCTTACGTCTGTAAATGGCTTACTAGAACATCTTACATGATGGATGGCAATACAATGAGGAATTATTAAATTTCGTATTACCCTTTGGGCCATAATCCTGGCCCAGCACTCCACACTACACTTGCAGTCTAATCGATGATATTGCATGCTTTGTTATCATCAGAGTTCTAAGGCAAAACCTGGATACTTTTAAATGAGCATACAATCCTAAGACTCTAACTGTGAAATTTGAACTATAGACTTCACACGAAACGTCTCGATAGTAACGTAAAAGGATTTTATATGATCTCTGGCCCTATACTGCGAGGATCTGCAAGATACACTATCCGCTAAGATGTACATTCAGTTCAGTCTACGTTATTGCGTACTTTATTGTTATTAGAGTCTCGAAGCAGAAGTTGGACGCCTTTGAATATCTTCCGCGCACTGCTTGCAAAATTATACTCTCAATCTAGTCCATGATTCGTAATCAGTCCAGTCTATGAAATCTCAATCCAGTCCATGACTCATTGCATATCGTGTTCCTGTCAGGCTCCCAAAGCTGAAGTTGTGTGTTCTTAAATAGTAGATCCTGCCTTATATTGTAGTATATATTTCTCACTGTGAAATTTTGTTCATCATCAACCCTTTAAAAATGACCCCAAAGGATGTTAGTTTCGGATGAATAGAGTGATGAAGTCTGTATCACTTAGGCAACAGACATCTGCTAAAAGTGTGTCTAAAACTCTTGCAGGTTAAAGGCATTAGTTTCACACCAAAGTAAGGTTCGTAGTAAGGCATTGGTCCAATTTGCCATTTGGACAAATGCCTTACTACCAGAGATTTCTACTTGAATCTATGTAATTATACTGTTTTCGATTAGTAGCTCTTTTGATCATCATGTACATTTGGCTCTTTTGATCATCATCATTAGGCATGTACATTCTGCTGCATAATACACATATCCTAATAATATGAAGAAACTTCTTAAGTCTATGAAAAGTATTAAAACTATGAATATTTCTAATGGAATCTTTGTTATATTTGTATGCTCTCTTTCAGGTTGTTAAATTCTGCTCATTTTACTCTATGCATGAGAGAATCATAAGCTATACAGGGCCTGACTAAAACCTAGGCCTGTAAGAGCTGAACCTAGTGTTCCAGAATTCTTTTATAATTCCTCATAATCCTGTTTCTCTTTCATAAAACAAAGGAAGTGGGTGTTGGATGTCAGAGACTGTTTTAACCGGGCTCTGACATTACAGTTATATATTATCAAAAGTATTTTCTAACTAATGCTGTGTTTAATGAGCACTGAACAGTAAAACAGATATCAAACGAGAAAAAATAATTTTATTTCGGCCTGAGTATAAGCCTAATAACACAAAATCATTGTACCAAAAAGAGGGTGAATTTAGTTGAAAAATGGCAAGAAAAGATAAAATGGATGGTAACATCAAAAACAAGAAAATACATAACTATCAGATGTAGCCACATCAATTTATTCTGAAATAATTATAAATGCTGAGATATTTCTTGTCTGAGAAATCCTGGAGAAGGATTTAACCATTCAATCATAAGAGAAAAAATAGAAGAATATAATAGAAGCCCTGGGGTGTGGATTCATAAAATAAGCCTTCATCTTTGAAATATCTTTCTCTGTATACCCATTTTGATTGAAAATCCGCCTGAGTATTCGTTAATTCTTTCCTTTTACTATAAAAGTATTCTTTACTCGTGAACATTCTCGAATTTGTTTCATTGAAAAAATATTTCTTTAAGTAATTTTCGAATCTTCATGTAAATGTTTTATCTATTATGTTCGTGCAAAAATTTGTTTGCTTATTATATAGATTATATAACGGCATGAGAATCAAGAGGCTAACTTGATGGCTTTATACAATAGGCATAAATAGGGCTGAAAGTATTTCATCAGTTTTAATGTAAATTCACTATGTTCAGTGCCAGTATACTAGCAGTTCAATCACTGTTAGGTTCAGCAAAAATAGTCTCCGTTGACCATCTACATAACTATTTTATGCAAAACTTCTTTCATCTCATTGCCTGTGCTGAGCTTCTTGAAATGTCTCTTTGAGGATCTACTCACAAGTCTGTGTTCAATTTATAATGTACTTCTATTTTAATTTCCCGTTTACAGTATCTCGCAACCTTCATCGGCCGAGCTAAACATTGGCAAGAATAGAAGAGAAAACACGCCAATGTGACAATCAAAATCGCAATAAAACACTCTATCGATTTCGAGGGCAGCTAAAGGTCCCTCCTCATTACCTTTTTATTCGAAGTTCAGATTTGGTGCGTGAAGGTGCAGTTGTCCCTCTCTCCCTATTGTTTGACTTTTCTGATTTTCTTGCGTTTTAGTCTATGTGTCATATTTTGGATCAGATAGCCTGGCTCAGTAAAAGTAGGCGGCCAGTTTAACTCTGATTCAAAATCCGGTTACGACCACGTGCAGTGCTGATAAGGACCATGTGTTTCTGAGACCTCCTTTGCCAATGCTTTATTTTTCTTCTTTTTTTCCCCTTTCTAGGAATTTCGTTCTCCTGATGAGGAGGGGCTTTTAGCTGCCCTCGAAATCGATAGAGTGTTTTAATATACTTACGCTAAATACAAGGTTGTTATTGCGGTTTTGATTAAACATTGGTAGTTTAATTCGGGTTTAAGTCCCGATGTGTAACTTAAATACCAGCCAATTTCTTTAAAATATGCTCGAATAACTGGATAATTGTATGCTGTTTTTCTTTGCACAAGGTGAGCCGCCGTCTCCGCTCTTGTTTGCTTATATTTCCAATCTGATCGACATACTTGAGGGAAAATACAACTTCAGTAAATAATAGTACGCAATGATACCTCAAGTTCGAATGGACGGTCTATTATGTGATTTAGTGTTTTATTGTCATGTTACAGTTACTTTTTAATCTCCTTCATGCATTATAATATGTAAAATCAAACAGATAATTATTAATTGGGATAATTAATCTTAAAATAATTATTTCAGAATATTTTAAGCATAAGAATTGTTATATTTTAAGTCTCTATAAGCATTCTTTATTTTTATTACTAAGCATCTACATATGTATATATGTATCAGCTTGCTGCAGTCTGTTAATAAGTTTAAAGTAATTAGTTAGTAAAATAATAAGTTTAGAATATTTTATACACGACGGCTGTCTTAAAATTCAAAGAAAGGATTTAAGCATCAAAAGTATTATTTTTAATTTTTTGGGAGGAATTAATTTAAGTAAAAAATGTTTAAAAATTCAATATTTTGCTACCCAGTCGTAAACTTATCTTATATTTTTGTTAATGATAGTTATCACGATATCTTAAAATTAATTATAAATAATGTTCAATAGTTTTAAGAATTTTAAAAATAACCAATAGGATATCCATGGCCAGGGATAGAAGAGCTTGGAATTCGATTCTGAGGAAGGCAAGGGCCCATCTTGGGCCATTGAAGAAGAAGAATGTTCGGTAGTATCCAATTTTATTTTTAATTTCTGGTAAAATCGGCATCATTTTTGTATTATTCAGGACTGCTGCATTTCCCATTTTATTTTTAATTTTTATAAAAATTATTTAACTTTTCTTGGACTATTTCCAGACTGTGAAAAAATCAAATTTTTGCGACAACACTTTTTGATATAAATAACAAAAATTATATTGCTTAATATTATGTTAAGTAAATTTAGTGTTTGGCCTGCGACTTTTAAATATGTATACGCAGAAAAGCAATACAGTCCAATTTTTCGCAATTTCACGCAATTAAAAATAAGTTCAATAGAATTGTAGGTAAATTTCAGATATAAATTTTTCTCACTAAAATCATACGACTGAAATTTGTGGACTGCTTAATATAAAACTTTCACGTAAACAAAATACTAGCAGGTTCTCCTTTTCTTTTAGTATCCTTTTTCCCCTGTGAATTAAATTTCTAATTAATCTCACACGCTAAAATTTTATATCTACAGAAAGATATCATGCAATTTAAACATTTATAAATGCACTTGTGTGATTACGTTTCAGTATAACGTTTCATTAATTTATAAAAATTTATGGAAAATATAAGAAATTTTGACTTGAGAATAAATTCGTGAACTTGAATCTGGAAGCTCTCCGCGCGACCTGAAATGAGTAATATTTTTTAGGCCTACTTCTCTTAAACATTCTAACCGGAAATAAATGATAAATTTTATTTTAAAAAGTCGGAAAATATGTGATTTTCTTTGAGTTTTAAAGCGAAATTTGGTGTATTTAAATTCGCTTTTCTGTTTGTTTTAGATTGGAGAAGTTCAGAGTATAAGATATTTCTTCCGCCTTCTTTGCGTGCCTTCGTGGTGTGGTGGTCTGCACTCTCAGCGCGTACTTGAGAGGTCCGCGGTTCGATTCCCGGCGAAGGCGTTGCTAATTTTTCATCTTGCCTGCTCCAAAAAATCCTATTGTCTCTACAATGGTGCGTGAAATAAAAGGGTGCTGGATGATGATTCTCCTCACCCAGAATTTGGCAATTGGGTCACCTTAAAACCCCAGTTGTCCTTTAAAAGGGGGACTATATAAGGTATTTCTCCCGCCTTCTTTGCGTGCCTTCGTGGTTTCGTGGTCTGTACGCTCAGCGCGTAATTGAGAGGTCCGTGGTTCGATTCCCGGCGAAGGTATTGCAAATTTTTCAATTCTTCTGTTTCCAAAAAATCCTAATGTCTCTACAAGAGTAATTTCAAATATATGAAAATATGCATTTCTTTCAGGTTCTTTAAAATTCTATCCTTGCTTGATATCTCATCAATAATCGAGTTTATAAGATTTCTGAGAACACTGGTAGCTCATCTCGGATTTGGTTCTTGACAGATAGCATGGATGCACAGAGTTTTCTTGATCTTCTTCGTCAGTAACATGACAAGTGAATCAATTGTCTCTAGGAAGTCCTCCTTTTAGGTAAACGGCTTGGGTACCTTTAACCAAACAATTAACCATTCGACATTTATAGTTATTCCTGCTCTGGAGACCTTCCTTCACATTACTACGTTGGAGAAGTAAATTATTTATCAAATTCCCTAAAACAAGTTATTAAAAAGTCATTAGGAGTATTGAGAGTTGTCGCAAGTGAAAATTAACATTTTCGATTAATAAAGCTTAATTATAATTGATACAAAGATTTATTGCAGTTTCAATGTTTGATTTTAAAGCATTGATTCTGTTTTATATTTTATGTATTGCTAAGAAACGAACTAAAAGCTAATTAACAGTTATGTTAAATATTATAATAATGGTCATTAGTTAAAACTTGAAAACGTTTCCCAGTCTTGGAACAGGCGAATATCGTTTAACAGTTATGATATTATTATTTGACTGCCCATCCGAGCGGTGTTAAATTCCAGCCGAATGGACTTATCGACGATTGAATTCCCGTCCAGTGAAAAGTTCTCATCTCATGAAAAACCAGAAGAAAAACCCTCACCTCACAGGTCATCCTCTCACGGTACGATTCAATTGTGAATGAAATCTGGCGGGCGTTACCAACGACCAGCGAAACCTGCGCATTATCCTCCGATTTCGGACACGAATCTGGGCAGCAGTAATGGCCCATCTGCCACAGAACGAAGATTGAGGGGGCCCCGTCGAGTTTTTCAATGCACTGGGACCTTTTCTCTATCAGTGAGAAATGCCATTACATGTTTTCTTTTTCTTCTTCCGCTCAGTTTTTCTTTCGCAAGTTCTTTTCGGCGGGAAAGAATGAGCGAGGCTTACTTCGGCTTTCATTTGCTCTGTGCCGCTCTTCATTTATCCGTACCACTTTATACTGAAAAGACCGCCCCTGTTCTTTTCAGAGCTCTCGCTTTCTTCGTTCTGCTGTCTGGGATGAGATCTGCCAGAGAGAGAGACAGAAAGAGATTTTTATTGCACCTTCTCTATCAGGTTCCGTCTGTGTTTGCAACTTAATTACTCTTTTGTCTTAACGAGTATATCAACTGTGCAATAAAAAGTAAACAATTAAAAAAGATGTAGAAACGATTATGAACTGCCTAAAAATATGTTTACTAAACTAAACAAATAGCTATATTACATTATATTGTACTATTAAACAATGCGTGATAGAATAAAAAATTCCTATCTTGCACAAAATGCTTTATGAAAAGAAATTTTGCATAAAGGAACGTTGCATCTATGCAACGTTCCTGTTCACCTGTTCACCACCTGTTCTAAAAATGCCAAGTAATGCCAAGTGCAAAAGGCACCACCTGTTCTAAATTAGTAACTTTACGTAGCATAAGAGAACTTCGCATTCAGAAATTTTACTAGGTCTTTTATCGTTTGTTCTTTTTACTTTACTTTAAATTATATATATATATATATATATAATTTACTTTAAATTATATATTATATATATATATATATATATATATAATTTAAAGTAAAGTAGAAAGAACAAACGATAATATATATATATATATATATATATATATTGCATTAACAATCCTTGTATAAACAAATTAGTAAATAATGGATATTATTTACAAATGTTTTGCAACAAATAACTTTTCTCTATTCGCACTGCTCATGAATTATCGCAGATTTGTAAATGTAAATTTTCATAAGGGCAAAAGGCCCCACCTGTTCTAAATTTACGCAAGCGCGAAGGGCACCAGTTATTCTAAATTGTTATAAATGTATGTGAAAGTCCACTATCTCTTTTAAATTTATGTAAGTGCGAAAAGATTTTTCTGAATTGTTGTAAGTAAGGTCCCAACTGTTCTAAATCTTTGAAAGTGCGAAAGGCAACAACTGTTGTAAATTTATTTAAGTGCAAAAAGTACCAACAGTTTAAATCTTTGGAAGTGTGAAAAGCACCAACTGCAAAACCTTTTCAATTTATTCGACGGATCCTTGTGGGGCCCTGCTTTCCAGATAGTTAGTGCAGTTGTATTGTACTCACATTACCTATGGATAAACAATGGATGTCCACTTTATTTCAAACTGGTATGACTTGTAGTTACTTGAGCGAATATTCATGTTCGCAGCATTTGGTCTCAGTCGCCTATTAAAAGACGTTGTAGCTCTAACATTTAATGTATTGCTTGGCATTTTGATTTGAATCTAAGATCCCACCTTAGGCTAACTGGTGTCAAGATGAATTATAATATGCACAATAATAAAGGACCTAAAATGCAACTACAGTCATATCTCGTTATAGCGAACTAGGCTTATAACGAACGAACTTTTTATTCCCGTCTAATTTTCTGTAGACCTGATGATATTTCATACAGCTGTAGCGAACTTCCAAATGTATAAAAATCGGACATAATGAACTTTATAATTATTTTGGAATGAAAATGTTTTATATAAATCACACTTTTCTTACAGAATTTTTGCAGCTTTCAAATAAAAAATTACTAACCTTTAAAACTGATCCACTTTAGGGATCAGAATAATGAAAAACAACTTTTAAGTCTCTCACTGTCCTTTTTATCTTCCACCACCGCCACCACCACCACTACCTTCCTCTATGTTCTAAATAAAGGGCAATGCAAGGTATGTGTATTACCGCCTTTGGAAACCAAGAAGTTTACCCTAACCATCTTGGAAACTATCTTGATGCACAATGTTATTGTTGTGACTACTCGCACTTGTTGGGCATAATCAGGAAAAGCCTATAACTTTTATCGTGGCAAGGAGGGTATTGCGTCAGACACCAATGCTTTCGCCGGGATTCGAACCCGAGCCTTTCAGAACAGAAACAGCATCACTAACCATATACCATCTGAGCGGCAGAACACATAAACATACCTTAAGAGATCTTATTATGGTACACTTTGAGCCGAAAACCATTGAAGCGATACAAAGAGCTTGAATCGGTTCCTTAATTCCATTCAATTTTTTTGATTAAGTTGCCGTAGTCTGTTAAAGGCTGGTTTTGATTCATGATTACAAATGCGTAATTAGAGGGACGAATCTAAACCATAACTTTTATGCTAAGGGTGTTTTTTTTAGGTGCGTATGATGGTGTGTATTGTGTGTAAACTTATTATCATATGGTGAAGGTGAAAAACAACGAAAAAGGATGTTACAATGCTATAATAACTTTTTATGTGTGATTCATCAATCAATTTTTAAGGTATTTAGTGAGATGAACCTTTTTTTTTTTCTTATGAGATTGGATATAACAAACAGGATATAGAGAACGAAATTTTCGGTCTGTTGAAACTTGTTACAGAGGGGTTCGACTGTAAATAACAGTAGCTGAGAATTTATTATTACCACACATATATTCGTCTTACTCAATGCACAAGATAAAAATTGAAAATTTTGCTAAATTGTGAACGAACATAATAATTGACCTAATACTGCTGCCACTTCATAATTTTAGCTGCCAAATTAAGTAGATCTTTTCAAGTGTTCTATGCAATTCAGATGCCTACTTGCCCCAAAAAAGCTTTCAAAATCACAGCAAGCCAGCAAGGCAGATATAACCTTTTAAAAGCGACGAAGGCGTACTCTGACATTAATTAATCTCACTAGGCTTCAGCATAAATTGCAATTAAGAAATTACGTTATTTATACTTACTTTCGTCTAACTAAGTTTGGCTTGAAGCTTCTGAAATAGGCGTATTGTGTTGATAAATGTGCGTACTGTGTTGAAGAATAAGTACGATGATGTAAAAAACTTAATATTTAAAAAGGATTGGATTATTTAATTATGGCAAAGCACACGAGGACTATCTGCCTAATGGGAGGGAGGACTTCGTGGAGGACTTTCTAAGGGAAACTTGCTCGTATACACGTCACACATGGAGAAAACCACGAAAACACCCATGCAGCCAGCCCGTTCGCGGAATTCGAACCTCGGACCCAACTACCAGTGTTCAGCGTCTTGACCGCTCGGCCGCTGGTGGGCTTAAAAAGGAAAGTAACATAATTGTCGGAACTTGAATTCCAAAGCCAATTTTTGAACAAACTTGAAGCATAAATTTGTTGCTCCCTTCGCTCCGTTAATGTTCATTTAACATTATAATGACTACATATTCGAAATATTCGTGTTATGTATTTTATTATAAAGTTAAACTGATTTTTAAAAATGGCATACGTTTGCCATAATTTAAATCAAGTAAAATTCCTTTCTGACAAAGTAAACAGGTATTCGTCTTTTAATAAATAATATTTTGTATACCTATACTCCAGTGAAATGGCATAATACGGATGAGTTTAGCATTTTTAGATGACTTAAATTATTCAAGTATGGAGACGTCTTCACAAAAGTGTCTAATCATTACTGTACCAGCACCCTTATGCAACTCTTATGCAACCTTATGCATTTGCCCGCTGAAAAACATTTAGAACTGTACACTAAAATAAAGTTGTTGAAGCTATTATGAGCGTTACCTTTTTCAAGAACGGTATAACTGAAAAATGTAGTAGTATTTTTGTATCCCAAATTGTAGGAAAATCAGATGGAATGTTACTAATCACCATACTAAATAATAGGGCGATATATAGTTTAATTATCTGAACTAAAAATAAATATTTGTTTCTGAACTTGCACATAGTTTCAGATTTGTTGATTTTTAAATACTTTTCTATATACACTTAAAAAAAAAAAAAAAAAAAAAAAAGACACGACGCACCCAGAAGGAGTTATCCGAATGGGACGAAAATCTGTAGAAGTGATGTACATGTACAGAAAAACAAATTATTACAGTCTGAGAAAAATTGGATGATTTATTGAAGTGGTAGAGCTTCACAAAATGAAAAAGTCAGTAACGCATTTGTCCACCTTATGCAAGCAGTTATTCGGCTTGGCATTGATTGATAGAGGTTGCGGATGTTCTCCTGAGGGATATCGTGCCAACTTCTGTCCAACTGGCGCGTTAGATCGTCAACATCTCGAGCTGGTTGGAGGGCCCTGCCCATAATGCTCCTAACGTGCTTAATAGGAGAGAAATCCGGCGACCTTGCTGGCCAAGGTAATGTTCGGCAAGCACTAAGGCAAGCGGTAGAAACATGTGCAGTGCGGGAACGAGCATTAGCTTACTGAAATGTAAGCCTAGGGTGGCGTGACATGAAGGGCAACACAACAGGCTTTAGAACTTCGTCGACCATGCTGTAAGGTTGCGGAGGATGACAACCAAAGGGATCCTACTATAAAATGAAATGGCACCCCAGACCATCATTCCTGGTTGTCGGCCTGTCTGCCGGAAGACAGTCAGGTTGGTATCACACCGCTGTCCAGACTCACCTTCGCTGGTCATCGGGGCTCAGTTAAAGCGGGACTCATCACTGAAGCACACCGCGCATGGTGTGCATTTTCGCCAGCGTCGTAAAGTATCCCGTCTATGTACTCGCAACATATAGTCAAGCAGAACTGTTTCATCTAAAAACCGCCCCGTTCAAACAGTGCTGGAAGAAATTCGTTCCTCAGAAGTCTTATAGCGTCATACACCGCTAAATGTGATGACCTCATTAGATTTTCTTCTACTTCATAGGCCTCGGAGAAAAGGCGCAAGATTTGTCGACAGAGTTCAAATATTGAGAAGTTATCGTCTATCACATTTTAGTTCGGATGCCAGAATAAAGGTCCATTAGATGTTTTGGAGAAGAAAGCTTGAAAAATCTAATGTTGCTTCGCCGGGACTCGAACCACTGGTTTTCCCATTTGCTAGCTGAACGCTGTGTCATTTACACCATGAAAGCATGCGTGGGGGGATGGTGAAATTCCTTACGTACTAATTATATATTTTTCGTTTTGAAAATATATATATATTGAACTGTAGACGGAAAAGAATTAGTGTAATAAAAAATAATTCTTCAAAATTTGTAAAATGACACTTTTAGAATCGCTTTCAGTATCATGAAATACATTGTTGTCAGAGCCAGTATCGATTTTAAAAACAGAGAAACTTAGGAATTTCAATCCGATGCTCACAGAATAGAATTACATACTTACTTATTCGTTCTGACGTCACTCTCAAGAGGGCCAGAAGCGGAAAGTCGCGTTGAAATGAAAGAACTGCACATTCTCAGACGTCGGTGACCTTTTTATCGGCGCTATATATCTGGACACGAATTAACTCTTTCCCCCACTCACAAGTATTTGACACAGAGTATCGGATGATATTTGCAGGGCAATCTTAGTGAGTCATTTAATTGATGGCGCTCCAAAGAATCCCCCCTTCTCCTTCTTCGTTCTTTATGTGGCTTTTGGCAATGGAGAGCGTATTATTAAATAAATGGCACTTTTCAACTATATGGAGTGATGTAAATCTCAAATAAAGTTATGTTTTCTGCTCTTTTAAAGGTAGAAAAAAATGCTAAATGAATTTTGCCTTTTTTTATTATTATTAACGCTTAGCATCAACAATTGTTTTTGGAAGTTCTTGTGAAGATTTTTCATAAATATCTGTCTCATCGGTATGTCTTGAAAATGAAACAGGTGCTACTGTTTACTTCACCTTATTTCACCTTCTGGCAATCTCCCTTCCCCGACATTTCTCATGAAGCTAACTTTTCTGAATAGAGACTGGAGATATAGCCTTTTTTTACCATTAATAAGGAAGTTGCTGTTGATGTTATTATTAATCCACGCTGCGTTTTAGCTATAAACATGACTACACACATTTTTGTCATCACAGGCTAAGACCTTCTGCGTCATTGGCGGTTGTTTTTCCCCAGGTTCGTCTAGCTTCACTTGATATCACTCAGCATGAGAAACAACTGGTAAGCGAATTTCCTATCTGCACATTATTATCGCAACATCAGGAGAAGCTTGACTCACCTGACCAATGGATTGGCAATAATGCTTCTGTTCAGCTATCAAATTATCTTATTTTGCCAGAATTTTGTCGCTAATTTCTAATCAGCGAAAAAATTTTGTTGTTCAGTTTTATTTGCGAAATAATTAAAATTACAGTCATGACGGAGAGATTTCAGTATCTGATTACTTTAATTAAAAAATATGAATACTGCAGAATTTTGGAAAATGAATTCTTGTTTTCCCTTTTCATGAAATATGATTTGAGCGAATTTTGCAGTTGGACCATTTTACATTGCAATACCAATGTGTACCTTCCACGGTTGCAATACCAATGTGTACCTTCCACGGTTGCAATACCAATGTGTACCTTCCACGGTTGCAATACCAATGTGTACCAAGGAAATTCACCCCCAATAAAGTCATATACTCCTTTTCCTACCACTAAGCCTGTCAAAAGGTATTCTCGATTCAAGATGACTTCATGGCGTCCTTCAGTATAAAAGTAGTAACACCTTTGTGGAGGTGCCAGTATCTTTCATGAAAATGGCTTCAAGATATAAATCTGAACAATGGGTTTCCGAAATTAAGAGGTTGGCACATTTACTATATAGGTCAAATACTAATTTGAAACCAGCAAATGTCGTAAGGAGATCAGCAAGATTTATCAGAGTGCATTATAAAAGTAAGATTTAGTGTATGTACTACTTTGATTTATCAAACAAACAAAAAATACTACTTCCCTTTATGGTATCCTAGCGTAATGGTAACAGCGTCTTTTACGAAGGCTTCTGTTTTCTAATTAGAAAGTTAACGTATAGAGTATGTCTCTTTTGTTCCACATAAACTAGAATAAAACCTATAATGACCTGGCGAATTCTCGCACAGGCGTGAATAAAACTACTGACTCAGACGAAGGGTAAAAATAACCCTTTATTAATTCAAAATAGTTTAACAGAAAGGCACGGGGCTTCGTGCGTTACACAAGCACCGTCAACTTGCAGTGGAAACTAAACGTAGAATATAATGTAATCTGATAAGGCCAAAAGGCTTACTCAGCGTAACAGCGAAGTAACAACGAAACATGCCGCTTGGCTAGAAAAACACACTCTGGAAACATCAGATATTCACCCGTTTAAATAAGCACTTTACTTAACTTTTACATCCTGGCGAGAGAATGTGAGGGGAAGTTGAGAAGTCTAGAATAGGTATCAAACTTAAAACAAATTTGTTATGTAAAATAAGGTTAGGTTAGGTTAGGTTATTTAATTACGGCAAAGCCTCGAGGGCTATCTGCCTAAGGGGAGGGATGCCTTTCGTGGAGGACTTTCTAAGGGAAACTGGCTCGTATACACGTTACACATGGGGAAAACCACGAAAACACCCATGCAGCAAGCCCATTCGCGGGATTCGAACCTCGCACCGAACTACCAGTGTTCAGCGACTTTACCGCTCGGCCGCTGGTGGGCTATGTAAAATAAGGAAAACCCTACAAACCTTCATAAAAGAGTCAGATGTTTCTTGCTGGAACGTCTTTGCGAAGGTTTCTTGTATTGACGATACTAGCTAGCTTCCATGAAAGTTTCATTTTCCTGACGGTGGTCCCTTGGAAGTCATAGATTTTAAATGCCCCCAATTAGCCGAAGACACTAAATTAATAAATTTCCTTACCTAACCCTAAATTTTAACACAAGCCCATCATGTTATAAGCAGCCTGCATTAACACCATACCGAATAAAGCGGCAAACTTCCTTTTACACGATGTTTCAAGACGTATCCAACTACTTTAGGGGGGAAACGTACTGTAATGGCATCATGGCAAGTTGATTGTAGAAAAATGAGTTTTGAATAGAAAGGTAATATTTTTATATTGTTTATATGTGACGCAAATAGACTATGTTAAACATTCTTTTCATTTTAAAAACTGAACTGATATCTATATATTTGTAATATTTTATATTATATATATCTAAAAGAAAAACTGTTAAAAAATTCAGTCTGTGGTCTGTTACTCTAGAACAGGCATTTCAGGGTCATTTTCCCTCTCTGTATTGCCTCGTAACCACTGTAACGACTGCCGAGCAAAAATGTTCGAGTCCTTTAATTTGCTATAATTCTCTAAGCTTCCTGTAAGTAATAACTAGTAAGCTTCCTGTAAGTAATAACTAATAAGTACTAGATTTTATCAAGACAGAAAGAATAAAAGCAACTGCACAGCTTCCTGTGAAATCTTGCACCTTCTGAATCTTTAAGAAGTACTGATGCTCAAGTGGTAATGTTTTACAAAATTTCTTGAGTCAGCGACCCCATTGTTTGAACTATTTTTTGTAATGCTTTCTGTTATCGCATATGTAACTACTATACGTGTAATTTTATAAATATTGCATTAGCTAATATAAAATTTAATTAACTGATTATTAAGTGATTGATTGATTAATTAATTATACATTCATACATTCAATGTGCTAAACATGTCACAAGACATTTCCATTATAAATTGTTAAGTAATATAATATTTTATTTTTTACGTTAAAAACTACAAATAATAATACTAATAAAGTACTAGATTTTAACCGAAATACTGATTAGCTGAATCCAATGCAAGCAATGAACGATCATATAACAATAATAATGATAATACAAGGAAGTGCTATTAGTGCAGCAATAATGTTTTATATATTATCAGCGGGGTAGATGAACTTTGTGAAAAGTTATAGTTTAATATTCAGTATTAAGATTTGTGAATAGAAGTCTAAATCACCATATTCAATTATTTGCGGGCAGTGTCTTTATTCGTCCAGAGTTGGCACACAGTACTAAAATTTTCACTAAATATGATATTAGTTTCGATATTTGGCAAAGAGATATGCAAAGTCCGATGATATTTTTCACGCGTATAATATTTTCAGCTTGTCAATGAAAATTTTAATATACGGAACCAGTAAGCCCCCAGTTCTCTAACGAATCGAATAATGCTTTAAAATAAAATGACCAATAAACATACCTGATTCTTGTCCAATGTTCAATCCTTAATGATCGGTGCGGAATAATTTTTTTGTTGTGTTAATACTGATGTTTACTCGTCCAGTGCACAGAGAGAACTAATTTTATTTTACTGCGCTATGATCTCTCTCGAACTGTTTTCAATTACCTTCATATTCGAAAACGTTACTCGTAAACATTGCTGTTGTTGTTGCTATAACTTATCTCGCTTACCTGATGTCAAAGGAAGCCCATGCAATTCATCGTGGAAAGGAGGTAAGATTGCTCTTGTCGTTGGCTAGAACCTTGAGCACCATACAGGTTGCCTCCAGTTTTGTAGAAGAGCACCCCGGGGGACGAGTCCGAGGATTTTCCCACCCCTCTTTCCTTCTCACCAACCTCTTCAGAGACTTTCGGTGTACCGCATATTTAGTGTGCCTCTGTGCCTCACAGACTCTGTACAAACATACACGCCTTATCCGGGATTCGAACCCGAACCCTTCTGTGCGGCAGTCATGTCGCTAACCACTTTCACGGTTTGGCGGCACTTCTAAATATAAACATTGGCCTATGTGTGTCTGTAGTGGTTTTAAATCGAAATGTCTATTCTCATTTTCTTGCGTGCATATGCATTTTTTTAATACAGTTAAGATCGGAAAAAAAAAAAAAAGAAGAGAAACCAAAACATATAAAATAAAATGTATTATTTAATCTTTTTTCGAGTGTTTCTTTTTACTATATAAGAAAGTACGTAATTATTATTTTCGGATTACCACTAGCTGCAGCTACACGTCCAGACCACACACTTTTTTTTTTTTTTTTTTGCTTCGTCCTTTTTTTCCTCTTCGTTTTATCTGAATCATAGTAAACAGGATGCTGACTTCACGACTAACGCTAAGAATAACTGTTAAAGTAACAATAAATAATAACTTAAATAACTAATAACTAAATTAGGCAACTCATAATTAGAAATTATTCATCTCATAATATCTTAAGAATGCAAATTATAAAATTAGATCTTATAACATCATATGGAATGTATTGTTGGAATCATAAAATTCGCAATTTTAAATATATAAAAATAACATCTTATCTGTTTTCTAAAATAAAAGTCTTAAAATTTAGGATTCAATTTTAAACTGCTTTACAAATCGGTGCCATTCACAGCTTCTAAACAAAGTATAATTAAATTAAATTTGATTAAGTTTTGATATTTTCCAGCGTTTCCAGAAACTGAATAAGGTACTTTGTGTGGTAACAGTTCGTATAAACTTTATGAACAAACATGCCAAAAGAGCGGGAAGGGGGGTAAACCTGGAATCTTTTTTACAATTTTTACAAATGACGATATCCGAAATAAATCAATCGGTTACTCTCATCAATTTACGTAACAAATATAAATCTTACAGCGAATATTAAAAAAAAAGCATAGCAATATTTAATATTCTGAAAATGTGAATATTTATCACATGACTGCGTCCACGGCAGATACATTTTCCTTTTCTAATAAAAGATAGGCTTTATGCGAAAAGATTTAACCCAAATACTGGTTAGCTGAATCCAATGCAAGCCTTTTTAGCAGTTTTAAAGTATTATAAGTTTAAAGCATAATATTTGGGATATTTTATGAGTATTCCGTTCCTTTTGTACTGAACGATGTTTTCAACTTACAGTGAGTTAATGAGCTAAAAATAAATCATCCTCGATTTATGTATCATATATCCAAGAGCATTTGTATTCAGAAACTGCATAAATATATATTTACCAGCAATATTCTGAAACTTAATAAAGAAAATACTTATTTTAACTATGCCAAAGAATTTTTTTTAACTTAGATATATAATTCAGAATTCTACGAAAAATGTCTAAAGTTCGTTTTCTGTAACTCAGAAAGATATTTAAGTTATGACTTGAAAAATATTCTGAATGACATTAAATTCATTAATATTCTAAATGTCATTTAGAATAATAAAAGGTAAAATATACCTTAATTAGTGAAAACTTCTTTTCTTAAAAAATGCTAAATGTTTAAACTCAGGATAATTTTTTAAGTACATTTTTAATCTGAGTGACAAGCTATTTTTTAAAGCTAGTTTAAACCAAGATTTGTTTCAAATGTTTTTTTTTTTTTTTTTTTTTTTTTTTTTTTTGGTGTGGGGGGTGGCGTGTATGTACGTGCACTTTCGTATCTTTAAAATGCAGAAATTCAAAAAATCCTAATATCCCATTGACTGAATTGGAATTTATTTCTCTAGCAGTACAATAGAGTTCTAATTTTATCTAGAATCCGAATTATCTTAAAACCCAACCACCCAAATATTGAACTATCTAAATTTTTAATTATTCTAGTTAACCGAAAGTTATACGGATTGCTAATTTTTCTTTTTAGGATAAATAAAATTAAGCTTCTTGTTAATTTAGTGATTTAATTTTTTTATTAACTGTTTAAATAAAATTTTTAAAAAATACGAAAGATTGCATGAACACGTACAGGAAGTAGACCGGGTGTCAATATTCAACGAAAAATATCAGAAAATTCTATACAAATACGTCTTTTCCCTTGGGCAGCCAGCAGTAGTGTGTATTTGAAACTCCTCTCGTCATTCACTTTCAGTAAACAAACTCTGTCGAGTCATATTATACGGTAAGGAAAAGTACTCTTCATAAGGAAAACATAAATTTATTTTCAGAAATTGCAGGTTCGTTACAAATTATGATTTCAGATACCGCTGTCTTAGGAGTGTAGAACACGCTACTGCCAATCCGTTGCAGCTAAGTATTGGCATCAAAAGGTGTGGCTAATCAACAGTCAGCAGTGTGCTTTGTACTAATCAAAATGATCCAGTCGATCAATAAACAAATACTAATGGAAAAACAGTTATGCGATACAAATTAATTAATTATTTGTTTTAATTTTTATTTATTTATTAACCCAAAGGGGAAATTTGCCCAAAAGGGCTATTAATTTCGTTTTGGAATTTTGCGTCATCCACTATAAAACGGCGTTTCACTTTTCACAGTGTTGCCATCAAATATTAGAGCCCTGCATTATATTGAAAGAAATTAAATAATTAAGAATCTGCAAGAATGTATCTATGTTTCTCGCATTGCGAAAAAGCAACGGTACCTAAAGACATCAAATTCTGAATAACGTAGTCCTCCACTCGAATATGGGAATCTGGAAGCCAAAATTTGGAATCTGGAATTTGTTTATTATCTGTTTCATATTGTTACTTTCTACAGGTTCGTGGATTTGGAGTGATTCATGACAACACTTGATGAAGAATCAAAACACAATTTATTCGTCAGTATTACACAGAAGAGTTCCAAAGACACGTTTACAGCCGTCGGAAAACTACGATAAACAGGCTGAAACAATCAGCAACACAGCCCTCAGGCTAAAATGATGAGGGCAACTTCACGGAAAAGCACTAAAATACAGCTTCCAACTCGTTCGATCCCTGTCGAGCTAATTTCTGAATTCAAGGCGCTACAACTGAACTCGGCCAACTACCGATACCCTGCTACTCCGCGTACAGGTAGGGTATTAACAGCTTTTGACCTGCCTTCGAGCATATTCTTGGGAAAACCGGTAAGAATTCGCTTTAGAACGTTCTAGCTCCGTCTATGGCATATCGCCAATTTTGACGCCAAATATCCCCAAATGGGTTATTTCGGTTATTTCACGCGAAATCTGGCAACCCTGCCTTTCCTTACCACTTTCTGGTAACCCTAATCCCGCTTTGCGGGGAAGCTATCTTACCGCAGCTGGGCGTTTTTGTTAAAAGTTAACGAATTTTTGATTAACAAACTCAACGATTTCAAAGAGAGCAATGGCAACACTGTGCGAAAGAAAGAACACTTTTATCTTCAGCGCTCGAGATTGTGTATCGGAAATTCTAAAGATATGCTCTTTTTAAATATTTTATGATATTGCTTTTGAATTGAATCTTATAATTTAAGTGCGAAGAACATGATATTTAAGATATAAAAGTAACACTCTTCGGGCGTAATATAAAATCTGAAAGCTTTCAGGCTTTTTTTTCTTAATTTTAAATTTATTTTCCCCTCCATGAGTCATTCTAAGCCATGAAAATTTGTCTTAACTTATTATTTGCCTAAACGCATAATAACTGGCGTTAGAAGCACATTTTAACAAATACAATAATGCTGCAAATATCCGAGCAAATTATTAGTTGTATATACGATAAATTATGTGCATTTAAAATTATATTATTAAAAATTAAAATATAAATTTATATTATCAGGATATAAATATAGATTTAAATTAACGTACTTGCTATGATGCAGATGAGGACTATGCAATGCTATAATACGATCTATTTTAAAAATAGATTAAGTAAACATATGACAGTTCTCTCTCTCTCCTCTCCATACAAAGAATTTTGTTTTAATGTCCTATGTTATTTACATAGGACGTCAGTTACAATCACTTAACGTGTTGTCTTACTTTCCTGACGTTTTTGGCCTTGATAAATAAAAATAATTTCAGTGTTTAATTTTACTGGAAGAAATATGCTTTATATTTTATTTCAAGGGAATAAAAATATTTTGGCGTTTAATCTTTGCTACAATAAAATACAATAAACGAAAAAAATAAAATTCCTTCATTTGCATTATAGCAGGTATGTATTTGACTTACAGAAAATATATTATAAACAATAAACATATTTCACATAATACATAATTTAAATGTTCATTTTAATTTTTTAATAATATATCCCATTAATATAATTTAAAATGTTATCGCATATCCAGCTGATAATTTTCATTAACATTTGCGACATGACTGTAATCACTAAAAGATGTTTCTAACGCCGTCTATTACGTATCTAGGCAGAATGTCGTTTGGTTTTTGATTTTATAAATTTAATATTTTAAACAAATTTATTATCTTTTAATTAATTTGCTTAAAATATAAAATAAATACAAATTATTTAGTGGTCACCTTCATTAAGAGGTAACATTATACACATACACACATATAAAAAAAATAATAATAATTCGATATCTCCCGTCCTACTGGGCCAACTGAAGAAATTTAACTTGCTTTTCTCATGTCTCGAAAGTGCGATCATATAGAATTATATGTAGGACTTAATATAACATTGCTCTAACATAATTATTCTGACACAAAATTGGGCTTTTTCTGAAATGACATATCTATTTTTTTTTTTTCATATTTCGATTCTACGACTTAAATTATGTCAAAATGCCGTTTTGTCAATATCGCACTAGTAGTTTCCAAAAAAATGTTCTCAAAATTTCATTTCCTCATTGTTAATTGAATTTGGTATATATTTACTAATATCTCTTTTTTCTATTAAACTTACTTGATTTATTCTTTCACAGTTCGAAGTTTAGGTTCAATCTAAATAAAATTCTTTTTCTGATTTGGCTTTAAAATTTTCATTTTTTAGTAATTTTTATAAATTTTTCGAAAAACTTTTTGAAGTGTAACTTATAAAATTTTTACCATTACCTTACTGTAGATGTATTTCTGAGCATACCTGCCAAAAAATACAGTTTTTATTCAAAATTTCTCAAGATATATGTTAATTTATATATTAGCACGTTCTGAAATTTGCGCATGCTTGTTATAAGCGATAATAACGCCAAATATGGATACCATATTTTGTTAAAATTCTTTGAAATAATGAAAGGACCACTTTTTTCCGGTCGTGCGCAATGAAAACGAAAAAAAAAAAAATTAGGCTACCATAAATTAGGAATTCCACCAAATGAATTAGTCTTAGCGCAAACTGGAAAAAGTACGTAAGAAAAATTTTTAAACCAAATTTTTAAAAATTAAATAGTTTGGCATAATTTGAGTCGTTTAATCGAAATATAAAAAACATCGGTATGAAGTTTTGCAAAAAGTCCAATTTTGCGTCAAAATGCTTATGTTAGAACAATGTTACATATATAAATCTAATACAAATCCTAAGTCGCTTTTCGAGACATGAAATGCGCAACTTAAATTTCATGAATCAGCCTAGTAGAACCGGAGATATAGAAGTATGTTTTTTTTTAAATTGGTGTGTGTGTTCAGAGTGTACATTTATTTCTTATAATTTGCTCAATTTATTAAGGAGCTTCAGATTTAATTTGAAATTTAAATTGCAGATTTTATGGCAATAGCTGGTTGAAATAAACTATGGACTTTTCACATGCTTTTAATTTATCAGCAAGCAAGAACTAAAATTTTGTGATTATGTATATATATATATATCTGTGTGAATTTACTGTGTCTCTGAATTTCTTGTAAATACAAACTAAAAAAAGCGTAACAAATATTTTTCTTCACACCCATCTGTTTACATTCTTCCTTCTATAAAGCAAAAGACGAATCGTAAAATATTTTGTTACAGTTTGCTTTAAAATGAAATAAGTGCTTCTAATATTCGCAAAAGTCAGACTTTTCGACTCATTACGTGTATCAGTAACACTTAACGATTTTTCTTCGAGAAAGTTGTACGACGCATAAAATATTCTACTTGCGAAGAAAAAATGGGCATGGAAAAGCATTAGAATTCATTTTCTGAAGAAGTGTCTGCCACTAACTCTTAGCACTACCATTTCTAGTGTCTTCAGGGCTTAAAAAATGGCACAATCATTTCGAATTTTCCAGACTTCTATTGTATGTAGAAATGGATGATTAAATAACAAAAAAGTAGCTGTGCGGGGGTGAATTCCAAAAAGTTTTCTCTCTTTTTCGAATTCTACCGGAGGTCATATGCTCGCGTTCGCTTTATTTTCTCCACTCTCCATGACTGTGTTAACGAATAAACAGCCCTCGTTGGAGAATAGAATGATAATAATAATGATAATAATAATAAAAAAACGCTTCTAAAAGTCGAGCTACGGCTTGTCGGTCTTGTTTCGCTGACGACCTTAAAAGTGCTGTGGAAAAACAAAATTGCTCAGAGAACGTTGTTTTGTCGTAAAAAAGAAACGATAACGGCTTGTTGCCCCCTCGTTCATTTAGAAGCTGTTCGACCCTAAGGGTTATGTTCTTTCGAGCTCTTTTTGCGTTCCATGCCCCTTAACACCTTGTCACTTAGGAAAGCGGAGAGAGCAGGAATGGGTTGTTAAATTCCTCGTTCCTCTGTTATTAAGATAATATTGAGGATACGATAACAAGGCGTTAAATTTGGGGCTGGGTTATTATTATTATTATTATTATTGTTGTTGTTATTTCTCTTATCGCCTCTATTTCCCTTCTCCCCAGTATTGTGTCACTGATAGTGCTACGCATGTGTTGTAGTATACTGAATTGGATGAAGCACTAAAGTACATATACTACCTGTACAGAATTTGCATGTGATATGTATGGTTCTAATTGAGATGAGGTTGCCTTAGTTCTACATTATCTTAGTGCTTCGCAACTCGCCTCGTTAAAGCTATTTCTCTGAATTTTTTGTAGATCATTCGAAATCGTATGGGGCGTGAATGGAAAACTTCTATGGAAAACAGAATTTACTGAATGAACAAGAGAGAGCAGAAAATGGAAAATTGTATTCTATGTATACGCCACTTAAAAGTGATCCCGTTTGTCCACGGCTGTTTTGATAAGATTAGCCCAGGTATTGTCAACAAAGCAGAATTTCACCCGGGCCGGGGGGGGGGGGAATTTCATAGTTTCAGGAGAGAATGCGGTGCGTTTTTTATTATTACATATTTAGTTTTAGTTTAGGAATATAAAAAAATGCTTTTTCCTAAGTTTTGGTATTTGTCAAAGTGCTATATACTTTTTGTTGCTTAATTTACAAAAACGCTTAAAAAAACACCTAAATCTAAATAAATGTATTATTTGTTTTTCGAAATTTATAAAGGAGGGAGAAATGATCTAGCAGTGATGAAAGGAGGTGCAATTAGGAAAAGACGAAAGTTCATTTAAGAACTGTTCATAAATTATTAGAACGATACTGTACCTTAACACTCGTAGGGCATCCCTCATTGAAAGACAACATGCAGACGTAAAATTTAAAATTAAGCAAAAATGCAACCTTGGTTTGGCGGACATATTTTCAGAAATATTTTTTTTTTCAAGGAAAACGCAGTCTACTTTTTTTTTGAGGGGGGGGGGAACTTTTTCTTTCCAAAAAAGAGGAACCTGTGTCTGATCGCTTTCAAAATTTATGCCAAACTAAGATTGCTTTTTTGTCTAATTTTAAATAATTTACTAAAATCGGAACCAAACTGTTTGATGTTTTAATCCCTTACTTGCCATATTTCTCTGTCACTTGGCAATTTTTATAACCTATTTTGACTTTATTTGGTGACGAACCAAACGTCACCAAATAAAGTCCAAACGCCAAATAAAGTTCGTGACGAACTGTACGCAATTCAAGATTTGAAGAAAGCATCCTGGACAATGTAGCTAGTTGACCCGAGTCAAGTACAAGAGCGGTTGTACAAAACGTAGTTGTGTATTAACATACCATTTATAGAGTATTTAACGAAAATCTCTTACACCCCTTCCATTTTAGCGAGTACAAGCTTTGAATCCGCAAGACTATCCTCTGCGTCTGCACTTCTGCCAGTGGCGTTTTCAGCAGTCTGCACTGCAGCCAGACTTCAGACCTCATGTGCCATTCACGGATAAGGTGATGTTTACCTACATGGGTGTATTTAATGTTCACAATTCTCATGTGTGGGCAACTCAGAATCCAAACGCAAAACAACCACATGCGTCTCCAAAAATTTTTAATTAGTCCATACCTACTGCCTCAACGACTCAGTGGCCAACGTTATACTATTTTTCTGCAATAGATGTTATCAGAAGTGCTGCAAGATGCTCCTATCTCCTTTCATAACCGGAATGTGGCTCCAGCAGAATGAGGCGTCAGCCCACTTTAACACTGACGTTCGCATTTATCTGATTCCCACTTTTGAAGCGCGATGCTTAGCCATGGTGGACAAGTCCCTTTGGCCCTCCCGATTTATCGAGCCTCGATGACTTTTTCTGGAGACATCGGAAGAGTCTTGTTTATTATTTCAGTTGACTCAGCTGAGGATCTCGTTTCTCGAATATCAGTAGCTGCTGCATGTGTACGTGTACGTGAAATACCTGGTATTTCCCAATGTATCAGTCGCTCGACCGTCGCTGTCAAGCATGTATAGCTGTTGGTGGATGGAATTTTGAACAGTTCTTATAAACATCTTGTTTCAGTTGAAATGAGACGCTCTGTATTTATGACTAAATAAATAATAGGGGGACCGGAAAGTAATGTCGTTTCTGCGCATGTCGACAACAACATGCTAAGTACAGACGTGGAAGCAAATCCATGTCAAACACTCTTAACCAACCTTGGTCGACCATCCAAGAATATTTAAAGCAGAATAGAAAAATAAGAAAAGCAGGTGTTTGAGTCCCCCATAATCTGTCTGAAAAGAACAAAGCCAACCTATCCATCACATGCAACGTATTGCTTCAACGGCACCATACAGAACCGTTTTCTGATCGTTTGATCGGAGACAAAGAAATAAGTCCTATGTGATAATCCAAAACTCAAAAGGCAGTTTTAATAGGGGTTACAAAGGGTTTACATCCCGAAAAGGCGCTTCTGGGTGTTTGATGGAGTATTCGCAGAATTGTTCATTTTGAATTGCTGAAACCTGGAAAAACTGTTAATGTAGACCTTTATTGTGAACACTTGGATCTAGTGAACGAATCTTTTAATCGAAAAATATCTGGCGATTGTCAACGGAAAAGGTCTCATTCTGCAACACGAAAATGCAAGACCACACTGTGCAAGACGAACACTGGCAAAATATAATGAATTGGGAGGGAGGTACTGCCTCACCCACCATATTCGCCCAATATCGCACCCTCGAGTTTCCATTTATTCCGATCACTACAACATTTTCTTAGTGACAAAAAAATTTGAAAATTTGGATGATGTCCAAAATGCCATCTCGAGATATTTTACTCAAAAACCAATTGATTTTTATCGGTCTGGGGTTGAAATCGGCATACTAGATGGCAAAAGGTTGCTGATAACGAGAGTGATTATATTATTGATTAAAAATAAAAACTTGTTACAAATTTATTCGTTTGAATTTAATGTAAGAAAGCGACATTACTTTCCGGTCCTCCTATTAAATTGCGACCTGGGTTCTCTATGTGAATATTATTCGTATTTTTGTTCTGTACCTTCTTTGCTTAGTATGTAAAATTATCTAGAGTTTACTTAATGCTGATGTAGATTATGAACATAGATTGGATTGGATTTTTCAGATTATGGCAAAACACTGCAGGGTTATCGGCATAAGGGAAGGAATGCCTTTGTGGACGACTTAATAAGGGAAACTGGCTCGTATTAGCAATGCACTTCAGGAAAACCTCTAAAAGTTTCTTGCAGGGCGTCCATTCGCCAGGGCTTGAACTCCGGTTGAACTGCCATAGTTTAGCAATTTTACCGCTGTACTTCTCATGCGCTTGTGGTTTCGTGGTGTAGTCCAATGATCCTTTGATTCTAATATATTAACGTGCAAGAAACGAAGCATTTCATAAGAGTTTAACTTAACCGCTGTGATCCTCTAACTAATGCGCACGAATCTTTTCGTAGTATGCAGCGCTTTTAGCATATTTCAGCAAAATAACTCCATTGCAGCTAAGATCCTCTAAAACTACGGATTTAAAGCACTATAACTGCGTTGCTTCTTACCAGCGTACTTTGAAACATAGAACAGCTATGCAAGAAGAATTGACAGGCTCATACATCTCATTAATATGAGTAACATCATAATTTATTTATTTAATTTTTAGCTAATAAGGTAAATATCATCCAAATTCTAATACTCTGGAATTATTAAACTACTATATTTTTTTCTTTTAATTTAATTACATAATACCAATATAAAATTAAATCGGTTTTAATTAACTGCATTTAAAAATATAAATATACTAGCAGCGACATTTTCGAAAGGGGCAAAAGTAAGATGGTTCGTAGAACATTCTAACTGATTAAAGCGGCTTCCACTTGAAAACACGTTTGAGAAATTTCGTCTTAATGCATTTCTTAAAGTGCTAAGTAGCACTTTTAAAACGTGTACGGCTTTCAAATGCTTGCTTTTTAAATGGAAAGTAAACTAACGTAAGATCATTTTGTGTTCGGATCAGTATGTTATTATACGCCATTTCCCCATTTTTTAACTAATTTTGTCGTTCAAAAATTGAGAGGCCAAGATTTGGCGACTATTTTCGAAGAACGCGGTAACAGCATAGTGAATGAAAAGTAGTCACTGTTAGATAACTGGTAATTATCTTAATATTATTTCTTTAAAAGAATCCTATATTCCAATAAAAATATATAGTAATAGTAATATCACAATATCTGACGGCAGCGTGAAGTATCCGGCTCAGTTATACAAATGCAAGACCCCATGGGCACCTCACATGAATGAATTTTGACCGCAGTTCCCCCAAGAGGGACATGGGAGGAACGAAAGAGAAAGGGGAGGAAAAAAAGATTCGGATTTGAAAAATCGAACACATCAGCAGTAGATCAGACTACAAGGAAATGGAATGCAGATAAAAGAAATAAGGTGAAATCATAGATTTGGAAATTTTCTAAAAAGTGAGAATACTTTTTACGTTTGGTAGCTTAACAAAGAATTTGCACAAAATACGTTTCAAATAATAAAATGCTAACATTGAATACGCTGAATAAAAATCAAATAATCAATTAACCAATAAACTACTCTAGGGGGAATTATATACAATACAAGAAGGGGAAAATTATGCGAATATTCTTAAATTTTTTAGAAACTAGCGCTAAAAGGCTATGGGGGAAAGTACGAGAGGAAATAACGGTATTCATCGAACTCGTAAGCACTTGCTGATTTCGGACCAAGCATTCAGATGTATTATTTCTGGTATGGACATGTGCAGCATTCAAAAGAATCACCTCTAGCATGTGCAATGTATGTGTTTGATAGCTTTCATTTTTTCCACATCCCTGTAAAGGTTAGGAGAAGCAAGGAATGGAAGTTCGCTTATTGAGCAATTTGTCGAGTCCCATTGGGGGCTCTGGTTTTCCGGTCCACTCTGTCATTAAAGACAGGCATCTGGTCTGTGTCAGCGAGTGACTGACAGCGTGAGACGCTATCATTCGCTCTTTTTTTTTTTTTTTTTTTTCATTCTGTTCTGGCTCATTGTGACTTTTGTTTCAGGTCTTACGCGAACATTTTGCAAGTAATGACGGCTTCGTTTTTCGTGGTTATCTTTTACAAAAAAAAAAAAAAAAAAAATGAGCTTCTGTTAATGCTGATTCCGAATGCTGCTTCTGTTAAAAAGGGAAGAATAACTGGAAGGTGAAATTGTTTGTAATGGCCACTTACAGGTTAAATTTGTAGCGCAGGTTTTTATTTCCCTGAAAATAAATTGTTTCAGAAAGAAGTCTAGACTAGGACTCTTGTTAAAAACTAATGATTCACTTAAAGAAATTAATCGTATTAAAAATTCCATTATTCTTCTAAAAACTCCAAATTTTTCATTTTTTTCAAATAATGTTTTAAGATCCCCCTTTCCACGCACATAAACACACAATGCGCGTGTAATCCTCAAGCGGAATTTTTAGCGCACAGTTCATGAAATTTCACGCCTTCTAATTCGTGTTAGTGGTGATGTATAGTATGCAGTTAATCCACAAACCATTGATGTAGAAAGGAGCAATGAATTTAAGTCTATTAGCAAAATAAAATGTAGGATTCTGGTACGTGTCAAAGCCTTTGGTGGCAAATGACAACGATGAAAGCCACCGGCGATTAACCTATAAGTCACTTGTATAAGGCGATGCAGAAAATTTAGACATTATTAAAATGAAAATTGAACTAAAACTAGTTATAACCATTAAGCCTACATCAGTAGAGTAGAGTAGCGTAGCGTTTTTTGCAATTGCAACTTTTGCCAAGGCGCATGTACATTCATTGTACACAGCATGTATCACTTGAAATGCAAAATTCAAAAACAAAATTTGAAAATATTCCCCTAAGAATGTTTCTAGCGTCAAAACGTTCATTCACATTCCCACACATTTTAGCTTTCCATAGCTTTTCTAGCTTTTCCTAACTTATCGAATAAAGCGGCATACTTTGCCTCATTAACCTCCGCTACACTATTTTCATTAACTTTTAGGGATATATTATTTTAAGTCACTGTAAAGAGATGTCCATCATTAAAAAAAAAAAACGCGTTTCTACACATTTTGTACGAAACTTTCGGGGTAATACGTGGTTTTTTCGATGCAGTTCTTCAAGTGAAATTCTACTTTTAAATAATTAATGACATTGAAGAATTTGGTCTTCTGAGCTCTTCGCAAAAGACTAGGAACATTTTTTTCCCTTCTGCCAAGCACGCATTTTAACATTTTCACCAAATGTTAAAATTTTTACGAACGTTAAATATTCCTATGAGATTTTACAGCAATATAGAAACGTTATGCAAAGCAATCAGCCATCGAATGTCATAGCTTTCCCACCAGAAATGCGTTATTTGGCACTATGCCCAGAGATAATTAATATGTCGCATAAGTAACGAAATAACTACCAGAATATATTTGCACACGGATTAGTTGCTTCCTGGCGCAGTATATCAGATAGGTCAGTGAAGGCTTGTATGAATACTAATGATCCAGCGTGTTTTTCGAATTTTTATTGAAACAAGTCGGAATTTTTTACCAATGTAAATAAAATTACGCAAGAAACATGTTTTCTCCTTATTTCTAGATTTAACTGTAAAATTCTAGCTTTTTAATAATTCTTAGATTAACTTGCCAGCTCTCAGTTAGTTGCCTTCGTATACGGTAAGGAGTAACTTATTGTCCACATCGCAATTCTATTAACTAGAGTAAAGACACAACAAAATAAAAAAGATGATGAAATGTTTGTTTTAAATACGCGCAATAAATACTCGAGTCATCGAAACTAAAGTTACGTTCAAAAATCTTCTTCAGCTTAACGTTCGGTAACGTACTGGGTGAAAACCGTATTTTGACAAAAATCATCAGTTAGGCAGTTAGGTATATTATAAATCCCAAGTTTTAGATACCTTATAAATTACATCGATTACTAAAAAGTATTGCTACAAAGGCTACTAAAATTTCAAAAAAATAACGATATAAATTATTAAAAAATATGTGCACTGCTTTTCATTTGAGAAATGTTATAACATACATTACAGATCTCACTTCATGTCAAATAGAAACACCTAAAAATTTCTAAAAATATTACTAATTATTATTAAAAAAGTATAAATTAATAAGAAACACGTGCACTGTGTTTCATTTAGTTAAGTAATGTAGAGCATATGTTAAAGATAGCATGCCATGTCAAGTAAAAACACCTAAAAATTACTAAAATATTACTCAATATTACTAAAAAATAAAGATACAAATTATTAGGAAATACGTGAACTGCTTTTAATTTAGTTAAGCAATTGTATGTGTAACATATGTGAAAGGTCTTATACCATTAAATTAAATGCAACAAGCTAAATAACAGTTAGAATTATGAATAACAGTAATCAGTGTTAATTTTTAAATTTTCAGTACTAGTTTCGAAGGTTTTACTCGAAAACCCGCTTCTTCAGCTGCAAGAGTGAAACTATTATAATGTCTAATGATAATAATAATCTAGTACTAACAATGTTAATAATAATTAATGTCTAATAACCTTATGCCATATCAAATAGACACATCTCCGAGGATAGGCCGCTGCTATGCTGCGAGAACGATAAATGCTTTCACACTGAGATTTTACGGGATGCGAAAAATAAAAAAACAAATTATAGTACTTTCTCACGTCAATATTCGCAACTCAAAGTCTAGGTTAAAAGTGGTCTTTACTTTATCAAAGTCATGTCATCTGTTGCAGTATGTTTTTATTCAGCACTCCAGAACAGTTATCAATAAGTTTCTAATAAAAGGAGTGAGCCCGGCACAATGATCTCCCTCGTTTTTGACTGTTCTGCCGTGCGACTTACCTTGGTAGTGACACTTGAGTTGTGTATGTATTCAAGCAGCCTATGTCACGTCATTTCTGTTGCCATCCTGATTTGGGTAACACGGCCATATTTGTTGGAAAAAGACCGCAGCATCATTATGACATATGATTGGTATATAAAGATATTATGCAACTTCTTACAGCTTAGAATCCACGACCATCAAGTACGCATTATTGATTCCAAGAAGATGAAAGTGCAGCAAATACAGCAAAAGAAGCTACATCATTTCTGTGTGGATTACGAAAACCAGGATTTCTAGACTTTTTTCCCTTCGACACCATGTAAAAGAATGGTATCCTTGATCAACCCCTTATATTTTTCTTTATAATATATAGTTCACGTCATAATCATAATACAGATAATTGCGAATAAATAACTTAAAGATAACAACTAGACTAAGAATGGAAATAAAATGTTTGAAAAAAAGTGTTTTTGTATAATTTGTTACTATTATTTTTAACTGTATAAATAGAAACAAGTTTCAGAAGAAAAAATCACAGATTCTAATTGCACAAAAGTTCAATTTTAATTAATATAATAGCTTCGTTTTATTTATTAAATTTTTTTCAATATTTGGCATAAAATTGCATAACTTAATTTTTAAATAACCTCTTTCAAAAATACTCAACCTGTTTCTTATTTTTTATCACAAGTGACATCATTTCTATCACATGACTTGACAAAAACCTGTTTCTACTAGGTAAGAAAAGGGGAAAGTTATAAATATTATTCACTAAGTTGGTCTTTTCCTTACTATATGTGGCCCACCAGCGGCCGAGCGGTAAAGTCGCTGAACACTGGTAGTTCGGTCCGAGGTTCGAATCCCGCGAACGGGCTGGCTGCATGGGTGTTTTCGTGGTTTTCCCCATGTGTAACGTGTATACGAGCCAGTTTCCCTTAGAAAGTCCTCCACGAAAGGCATCCCTCCTCTTAGGCAGATAGCCCTTGTGTGCTTTGCCATAATTAAATACACCACCTTACTATATGTTATAACTTTAAATCAATAAACAATTAAGTACCTATTTTACAACATTAATAATTTTTGTAATTAGTGGGATTTTCATTGTGCCGTCAGTTACTCATGTATATTCGACTATCACCCTTTGATCACCATTGATTTCCTTTAAAATTTCATCGATACCCAAGCGATCACTATTGAGCTCTTCGTGAGTCCCTGATCTAGAGGCCTTTACTTCAAAATGCGCTGACATTAAACGGGCATTTAAGAGAAGCACTAAATAGAGCAATTTAGGGGCGGCAAAAATTTAGAATTTAGAGGCATCGAATAACAGAATTTAGGATCCGCAGAAATTACACCGGGCGGCAAAATGCCTAGCGCCGGCCTGTCCGCTCGTGATTATTTTCTTTGGGAATATTTCGAAACCGGAGTTTTTAAATAAAGAGAGTAGGCAATCGAGAAATCGAAAAGTGCGATTCGTTCTAAAATCTCTGCAGTACCGGAGGAAAAATTACATACTGCTGAAAATTTGGGTAGTCTTTAGGAGTATATGTTAGAGCTTATGAGGGCAAGTATTCGAATAATATTATCTTTAAAACACAGTGATGACAAAATAGTCGACAGTACCTGTGTGATGGTAAAATAATATTTGGATTAGGATCTTTGTTGTCGCTTTTAAGTCTCTTTTAAACCGGGGATGTCTTTCCTACTGAATCCTAAACATTCACTTTTGGAGTTTTGAATAAATGTTGTTATTTTTAGTAGGTACGAAAGAATTTAGCCATGATAAATTGACAAATCGGTAACTTTAGCCGACTGAGAGTTCGAAGTCAGATAAGGAATACCTCTTACAGGATGGCCAAAATAAAACTGCTCTGAAAGAGTGTTTTGAGAATTTCATGAAAATATGCTTTAAATAGCAAACGGATCCTTAAAAACTGCAACAAACGTAGTTTAGTAATCAGATGAATACAGCACAAACTGGTACTAACGATAAAACGACGCGTATTCATTGATGAGTGTCATACGAAACACAATTCGTGAAAAACGAGTACTGAATTGTTTGTCAAGATTTTAAGAAAGGAAGTGTCTTGGCAAAACCTCCAGCAAAATATGCAGTGGAAACCTTAGTGATTAAATAGCACGAAACGGAATTTGTAGCGAATCTGTTTTACTGTTTATTAACAAAGGTAAATTTAGTGTCAGAATTATATTAGTATTATTAGAAACATTGGACTTGAATAATTATAGTGGCACCACAAGGTTATTCGACTACCAGTATGGACTAAGAAATTTTTTTCACTATACCGAACCAAATTCCGAAAAGATAAAAGGATTGTTGATAAAGCCGCAATTTTTAACCAAAGCTGAAGATTCTGGATTAAATATATTCAAGAAACCGAGTTCCAAAAAAAAAAAATATTACTACAATTGTCTCAAGGAAAAGCGGTGAACAGTTCTCGATTGATTGCCTTGACCCGAAACTGGAAGAAAGGAGACATTGGGAGAACATCCAGCAAAATATGCAATGGAAGCCTTTGTAACAAAATGGCACGAAACGGACTCTGTAGCGCATGATAGTTTCATAACAAAATTAAATTAACAAGGGTAAATTTAGTGTCAGAATTATGCACAATTTGGGGGACAGTTTTCTTTAAGCCAACTTATACATTCAGTGTACCTCACAAAATTATCTAACAAAATCTTCACAACTAGTACAGCTTTTACAATAAAGTAACGAAAATCTTATATTAAGTGTATTCTTAAAAACATTATGAAAGATACAAAGGGAATTCTTCGCATTGAGAATCTTCTGCTGTATGCCAATAGACACATATCATAATAACTTTTCTTTATTTATATCCAATGAAATCGGATACTTGATCAAAAGGAAAGAATTTCCTTTATGTTAATAAGGTGTGGCGTTGTTACTTTCCATCTATGTCCTTCTTGAATTAGTACAAAAATTTGCCTCTAACGGCAGAATCGTCTTTTATTATCCATTGGTCAGCCATTGGGCTCAAATGGTTTTCAAAAACGTTTCGTTTCATTCAAATATTGAATTTTTTTATTTGATTTCCGATGTGAAAGTCTTGACAATTATGGAATAGCTGAAAATGCTATTCGAGATATATTGCTCAATCAGAGTAATGTACATTTATCATGTACAATTACTTGATGGTATTTTTTTTACGTTCTTTGTTCTGAACAAAGGGCAGAGCAGAGAAGAAAAAAACATGAAAAAATATCAGTTCCATTATTTCTGCTTCGAGCGACGCCGAGTGATATTTCCGGGAAAGTCCAGAATTGAAAGGACATGGCACACATTATGACAAAATGTCTATCAATATACAGGGTGAATGCAGTGTGGACCTTTCAGCTGTGATTATAGCAATGCTGCATCTGCGCCGTTTCCCCCCCTTTCTCTGTTTTACAGCTAGAAATGTATACTTTTGTCTTATATTTTTGCTTTTTCTAAATAATGTATTTCTATTCTGTAAATATAACCATACAAATTTGAGCGTACTTGAGCAACAGTAAGCCTGTTCAATCAGTCTTGTTGAGCAGCTTTTGTACAAGAGTGTGTCAAATATACCCAACTTATGATATCTGATTTTTAACGATTTCCTGGATTTAACGATTTTTCTTATGATGGAATAAAATTAATAAAATTAAAAAAAAATTACGAAGAATATATTCCTATATTTTGAAATATATGAATACCGCATATATTTCGAAAAATGTAGGTGGAAGGAGAGCATATTTATGTAAAATTAGGCAAAAATAAATTTAAAAAAGTAAAATAAAATAATAGCAAAAAAATAGAAAGAATAAAATAAAGTAAAAAAATGAAAATTTAAAAACATAAAATTAAATTTTAAAGAATTAAAAGTTTAAATTGGCATAGATTTCATTTAGAAGTCCATCAATTTTCGACGACGATTGACAAAGATCCTTCTTTTTCAGAAGCGAGGAAAAACAAATTGCCTTATTTTATATATTGCACTGACGAGTATCTTTTTCGATTTTTTTCAATTGCCATTTAGAAAATTTATTGCTGTTTCCCAGTTTGTGTTTCTGCTTTATTTTGCCTTTAGAATTTTCACTTTTTTAATGCTGTAGAAGAGGGACGTTTATCAATTATCCTTGAAATTAGAGGAATGTTATTCAATATTTTTGTGAAACTAAATATTTCGTGATTTGTTTCTGTTTTGTTTTTGATCTAATTTTAGAATTCATGCCCCATTACTTCAGTATAACCTACTCCAGTGATAAACATATACGTCGAAAGCTGTTTAAAAAAATATAATTAAATGACCTACATACAATACCTATAGGATTTTTCTAACATAAAATTTAAAGAATAAGTGGTAAATCAATCAATATATATATATGTAAAATATGAGACATTTAATATGCAAAATATAGTTTTCAAATAATAAATTAACTTCCGTTTCATTCTAAAAATAACACCAATAAATTTTTCTCCCTGCAGTTCTGATGTGCACTTACCGATAAAATCTGAACCCTAAATCCTGTACATTTAAAAGTAAACATTACATTAAAGTGTCATGTAATAACATTAACATTAAAGTGTCATGTGATCTCAAATGGAATTCGTATAAAAGCTTAATTAACGTCGCAACTCCCTCTTCTCTTCGCTCGTCTCTTCTGCTGCTTTCTGCTGTGTCGCTAGCTACACAAAGTTTACTTTCCTAAATTCACTCATTGTTTAAGATGTAAGCTGAACAAAATAAGGAGGTGCACAGCGTTGTGCTGTTCTTAGAAGCTGGATATAATTTTCTGAAATGCATTGTAAGACGTACTCTAATATTTAGGCTAATCACATTCCCGCATAATATCCTAGCAAATTTATAATGAAATACACTGGTATGAAAGTGTATCGAAAGGCGTGCCCTGAAGAAATTTCAGTCAAAATGTCCATTGCATGGGGGAAAAAATTTATCATAATCTTCGCAGACGTAATAGAATCAAATCTCATCGACGATCTCGCTCTTGTTCAGGAAAGTGAGACGATCAAGATCATGTAGATTAAATACATATCAAAATACTAACAATCAGTTCTGATTACATGGTATTAATTTTTATTTAAAAGGGGAAGTAAAACACGGATTTATGAATATAATTTTGTACTTTTTAATCGTGTATTAATCTGATGTATTATGTGATATAGAGTAGAATACCTTTCAACTGGCAGCAAAGGAACCTCGCAGATTCTGGAAAGACATTTTTCAGGATAATTGAATATACAGGGTGTCCCATCAAGAGAACTCTGCACGGCCAGATTCTTCGCTTGGAATAATAAAAAATGACAAGAGAACTGTACATGTACGACCCATAGTTTTCGAGATAAATACGAAACAAAAGTATGACATCATATTCGATGCCAGAAAAAAAAATATTAGAAACATAAACATCGGTATGTGCATATGTTAATCGTTATTTGTATAGGAAGATGTTCCAAATGTGCACCGCGCATAATCGAAGCATGCATGCGCGTACCGTGAAATAGTTTACTGCATATCTTGCAGCAGCGCGGTATCCATCAAAGTACACGCAACATGAAGACGAGCAACTAAGTCACTTTCTCTTGTAACTAGGTCTCGATAAAGCAGTTCCTTCAGATGACCTCATGGGAAGAAATCCAAAGGTGTCCAGATCTGGCGACCATGGCGGCCATAAAACCTGATCATATCCAATATAGTGGCATAGGTTTTCCACATCTTGATGAAACCTTGCATATTTATAGAACTTACTTGTTCATGCTTTGCGATGTCGTCTATAGAAAATGCATCATGTCTGTCGGTCGTGTTTTTGATCTGTTTGTAGCAATTAAATAAATAATATCGAAATTCATATAGATTATTTAAAATTAAAACATTCAGATATGAATTTATATTGCAGAAAAACGAAATTAAGTAACATTTTGAAATTACCGTGCTTATTATCATATGAAACTACAAATTTCTTTGTGTGATATCATGTAACTTCGAATGTCTGCCAACATGTACGAATATTGCCGCAGTTTTAAAAATTCGCTGTGCATATAGTGATGTTTCATAGCAACATTTCTCAACAAATCTTTTAAAAGTGTGCAATCCTTCGTCGACTTTCTTCCTCCTAACTTTCTTGCCATGCAAGTCGCTTTCATTTACTTCCTCCCCGTAACTCATTATCTTTACCCTGAATCATTATTTCGTCGTCATATTGAGAGAGTGTGCAAGATGTCGGCCACAGGCGCTGAACGTGTTTCAAAACCAAGCTAATCCTTGCTACTTTTAGAAACATGGTCATATGGCCCAATTTACGCCAACAACGACGTAAATTAATTTCTTTACATATTTCCAAGCAAAAAACAAAGTAAATATGGCGTCTTCCGATGTGAAATTTTTTTGGAAATCCTGAACACTATTTTTAAAGTTCCACAAATATTTCCCCAGATTCAGCATTAAAATAGGAACGCTCAAACTGTGCAGTCAGTGTTCAGCAAAAACAAATAAAGAAAGAAAAAAATTAAATAAAATAAATAAAAGTAAAATCTGTGTTCATTGCAAAAATTTTAATATGTTTAGAATTAAAGTTTATGACACTTTCATTTGGTACATAAATCATTATTAATCTCAAATGTACGTAAATTGCTCCACAATTATGAAATTAAATGATCTTGCTATGACAGAATCTTCGGAGACTAGATAAAATTCCATACTGAAGTCTGGATCAAAAAGATCTAATTTTCTTCTAGAAATACTTCATTGTAGGCATGATGGAAAAAGACATCAATGTAAAATTTGTATATTTCTTGTCTGGCCTATAACAGGCTTTTTATTTGCTCTTTAACAGATTTCAAGCGCCGGATATTCTGGTAATTTTGAATGCTTTTTAATCTTTTTTTTTTTTTTTTTTTTTTTTTTTTTTTTTTTTTTTTTTTGCTAATCTCTGTTCGTCCGAATCAGTGTCTCTGAAGGTAATCTTACTGACTTCAGCAAATTTTTAACTTCCGTTAACATTTCGAAGCCATGTCAGTTTTTATTTTCGCCTCCTTCCCTTCTTTTCCGATGATCATTTTCCTTAGTTTCTTCAAGAATGCTTTGGTTATGTAATTCCAGAAAGTATCGAACTTGAGTTTTATCCTCACGAAAAATTCTTTCCGAGTGTGATTAAATCTCACAAGATCTCCATTTCTTTAAAGTTTGAGATAGGCGACTTAACTACTTAACCTATTCCTCGAAGCAGACTCGTCCATTTAAAAAGTTTCTTCAGGCGTCAATAACGGCACATACTCGTCGGGGTTGATTATGGCCTGCATCGTTACCACCGAGAGACAATCTACGCATCATGTTTTTCAGCCCCAGAATGCAGCGAAAACTAAAAGAGGTGATTGAAATCGTAATTGATCATGCTCCTTTCACAGCAGGGCCGCATGCGGATCACAAAGAAAGTTTCACTAAAAAAAAAAAAAAAAAAAAAAAAAAAAAAAAAAAAACAGAAAAATAGAAAACAGGAATGCATTATGCGTGCTTTTCAGCTAGTATTGCAATGAAACTGAGGCTGGTTTGAAAGCTTGCCTTTACGGTATCGTCTGTGTTAATTTTCAGATAAGAGACTATAGAACACGAAAGAAATTTTCGTTCTGAATATGGCGACATTATTCAAAATCCTTGAATGTAAAACATAAGCGGTTTTCTAAATGGGTCTTGACAGCTGGTGAAAGAGGGAAAGAAACATTTATAAGGACAGTTTCAGATGCAAACAGTTTATCCTTGGAAGAGAAAAAAGAAGCAAATATTAAGAGCAGGCAGGTGTAAATCGGAGGAACGTAAGCCAAGGTATTACCATTTATCAAATGAAAAAAGAAAATTTCTGTATTTTAAGGCATCACCGAAACGTTTAGAGTTACATGTTTTCTAAATGAAATTTTCCTTAGCAGCAGATCAGATACAAGTGGACCGATGATTTGGAGTTTCGCAAATATCCTCCTAGAGCTTAAATTATCGCATTTCGAAATATACCATTTTGTCTCTGCGAAGTTTCTTAAAGATATGTTATGCTATCTTTATCCGTAAGCCTACTTGACCTCAAAATCGCACTGTTGCTATTTTGACAGCAGTAATAAAGGATACTCTGCAGCAAGAATTTAATTATGATCTTGATGGTTATTTGAGAGACTAACGGAAGATAATTTGAAGTGTGAATGTGATTATGATCCTAAATAAAATTTGGATTTTTTCCCTCACTTATTGGGCTATATTTCACTTTGCATTTGAGAATTTTATGTATAAAGTCTTAAATCGAAGTTAATCATTCTTAAGAACCTATTTAATTGCTTGATTCCTTGCTGATTTCTACAAGGAACATGGAAGCTGGACAGTTTTGAGATGGAAATAAATATTGCAAAATGTAATTCAAAAATTTGCAGAGTAGAATACTACATATAATCATTTGTTACAGCATTGTGCCATGTCTCTCGCCCTGTCCCTTGTTTCTTCAACAACACTTTTTTCAAATGTTTTCTGCTGTAGTCTATCGTGTAGGTTTCCCATCGGTTTTTGGAATCTATTGAACGGTTTAGCCTATTATTGTTTCACATAATACTATCCTGAGTTCGCCTGTGTTTTCTGGTTTTTAAAATGCATTCCAAATTCAGATAATTGCACAAAGACAGTAGTCCCATGGTGCCAAGAACAGAACGTGGCCATCATGCAGCATTTTCTTCTTTAGAAATGCCTTCATCGTTTGCTTGACATAAGAGCCTATGCCATGCAAATACCTGTCGATGCCTTTGCTAATAAAAGTAGGTGTTTTTATCAGGAGAGGCAGGGATCTTTTGGCAGTAAGACACTGTTTGTCAAGATCGACAAACACTTGCAAATATTATTACTGTCAAGTTCGCCAGATTCCATGAAGAACATCTGAAGAATGGAAAAAAACTAAGAGGCCTGTATATAAGAAAGGATTGGCACTACTATTATATTATAATATATCTTATTATTTTGTAAAATACATGAATATAATAATATTTGAGATACAATATTAAGTTTGATATTCTCAATCTCATCATCAGGTCTCGTGACTTACATTAAAAAATTTTCGATTCTCAGAATTGAAATATTTGCCATTCTGTTTGGTTTACATATTGTGCGCACGCACTTGTTGGTATTTCTCATTATCCAATAATAACAATAAAACCAGTTTCATTTTTTCTCTTCCCTCGCACGTTTCACAGTACAAAAATAGATATTTTTATCAGCTATTAGCTTTTCAACTGATCTATCGAAGATTCGACTGAAGTTTTTAATTTTTTATTTGGGTATTGCCACATTTCCTTTGATTGTAGATTTAGTGCTGTTGATATCGCTTGTTTACTGTTCCTCTTGTCTGGTTCAGCGTTACAAATTGTTCTTGTGGAACACCTGTTGAACAGGTAAGGGATACGCTCGAATGCATTTTCATCTATCTCAACCCCCCGACGTGTCCTCCTCCATTTTCTTCCTAACCTCCTCCGATATATTGCTTACCCCCCGACCATCCCCCTTAACACCGCATCAGTCAACCGCAACCGGACAGGTGAAGCGAAGAAAAATCAGCGGCCTTGAGGGGAAGGGGGGGGGGAAGAATACCGCTAGTCATTCTTTGCCGATTGCCCATAACGGTCGATCTTTTTATGACCACGATATATATATCTATCTATCGTCTGTTATGACAAAGGTGTAAGTATAAATTGTAGCTATCCTGATTTCGATTTCCGACGCAAAAGAACGTAAATCAATAATGTTTTCAAGAGGAGAGTAAAGAAGAAAGAAAGAAAGAAAAAGGGAGTCTTTTCCTCTCTAAACGTTTATTTTATTTGTCTGTTGTGTCATCCACTCATTTTTCTCTTGTTTTTCGGTTGACCCATCAAACGACCTGGGCAATAGAGCGACAGTACTGTTCGCTTGCTTTGTTTCATTGTTGCTTAATGTTCCAAAACTGAAAGAATCTTTTTGTTTTCTGGGAGGATATCTTCGCCTCGAGTTGCCTTCCTTTTCTATACCCGTTTAGTTCTTAATGCTTGTCACGCTCCATGGGTCGACATGTCGTTTTTGTCCCCTCTATTTTGTTTTTTCAAAATGGCGTCGGGGTCAAGTTTAAAACGCGGTAATGAAGAGGAAACAATACAATATAATACTCCCCCCCCACTACAGTTGGAATGATATTTGGAATGATGTTGTTTTTATGTCCCATGCTTTAAATTATTTTGCAATGTTTAAAGAATCGTAGAAATTTCAGATTAATTCCAAAATGTCTTATGCTTATCTTAATCTTTCTATGGTTTTTTTTTTTTTTTTTAACTTTCATAAATAAGCGAAATTTTAAATGGTTCCGTAATTTCTCATTGTAACAAAAGTTTAAAAATTTTAGTTTTAGATTACAAATTGTTAAAATCTCGTATTATTGCTGTAAAATAAATTAAACAATCAAATGCTAATAATTAAATAGACAAACTGATCAACGATCTAAGAGGAAGCGCAAATATCAAAATTGAAATAAAATCAAATCAATTCAATAAAATGATTTATTAAAATATTATAATAAATTACTGAAACTTCTTTTGTCTTTCTCTAGGAGCAATCGAAGTATATTCAACAAGGTGGCATTTCTAAATTATATTTGGATGGTTATAAATTCTTGAAATAATTCACAGAAAATTCTAAAGAAAGTGTCAAATAAAATTAAAGCAAATTCAAAATAAAACAATTAAAATGCAAATTATTAATTAAAAACCATTGAAAATGCAGTAAAGTAAAAATATTTTAAATTTTTTAAAAATTTTAATTAATTACCAAAGTATAATCTTCTCCGACGTGATCCTAAAACTAAAAATACTGTAAAAATAAACAGTAAATTAAGAATCATCCATTAGGCAACCAGAAAAAGCATTAAATAAGTAAACAGCAATGGGTTGAATATTTAAATAAATTTTTAACCGCAGAAAAGGTAAAATTATTAGTGAGAATTAAGCCCCCTTGCCTCAAGAATTTATGATCATCCAGATGTGATTCGGAAGTGGCTCTGTTGAAAATTCTTTGGCTGCTCTTAAAAAAAAAAAAAAAAAAAAAAAAAAAAAAAAAAAATTGTTGTATTACATATTTTAACAATTTGTTACATTTTATGCAAATGGTGAATTATGCAAACTTTATGCATCAACTGATTTTCTGTAACTAATGGGTTGTTACGTCTGGCACGCTTATTTTATACTTTACTAGGTGTACCCGCCCGGCGTTGCCCGTGCATTTAGAAAATGCAGATAAGTGAATAGCGCAGGAATAGTAGTGTAGGACATGTAGACTGTCTCTCTCTCTTCCCCCCCCCACAAGCTACAAAAAAGAAATGAATTGTAATTAATCGATTTAATGTATCGTCAAAACAGCAAACTAACGCTAGAATAAAGAAATCAATTGTTACAATCGAACGTTATTTGAAAACAAATAATAATATCAGTGAGTCAAAAAAACCGTGATTAATTAATTATAAATAATTTTTTTTAAATTTTTCTAATTCAAAAATCGAAAATCGGGCTTCGAGGTCTGGTGGCCAGCCCCTTTGTGCTTCCGTATAAAAAATTCCAGGTCCCTGCGTGCGATAGATTTGGCTGGAGAGCTCGGTCAGACAGACAGACAGACACATTACACTTGCTTTTATTATTATAGATACACAGTGTTTTACTGCACCTTTTTACCAACTTCTTACTCCATATTGAATATGTATTGTGTTTAAACAATTTTCTATTTAATTTATAACATAGGTATATGTAAGATATGAAAGCAAATCACTAACTTTAATTTTGCAATAACTCTTTTATTCTTTATTTCAATTTGAATACTTCCCCTTTGTGTCCTAAAAATAGTAACTGGTTATAATATATAAATCTAAACTGCGTCATTTCAAAATTAACCCGCATCATAAGATTTTCAATAAGGCCGCAATGCACACAACGCATATCCAATTATTATGATTTCAGTAGAAACCAAAATTTTTGACTTTATTCCTCACGCTTCTTTTAAATGTGTAGCTCCTTTTCCGCTTTGCTTCGCTCTGGCTAACACGCGTCGCTTTATCGTCCATCGTCTGAAGATGAAAGCTTAAAGTAAATATATAAATTGTGGGATGCATATTGAGCCCCTAATGATGTGTGAATCAGATAAAACGTCTAAAGAATTGTATTAATTAGTAAGAAAATTAAGTTAAATCGACGGCTACGTCTGTTAAGTGCCAGCTTCTATCTACGGAGTAAAGACCAAGTTATTAAAATGCAATAAATTTATCTAATCCATTACAGTTACCTCTCTCCAACCTGTTACGTTTATATATATATATATAATATGTATGTAAAATATGAAATTTGAAAGACACTTAATTGGCAACAGACCTGTAAATTTCTAATTTTAAATTAAAGCACAACCCTTTCAAGGCATCTGCGTTTTCTCTGCAGTAACCTCAATACGAAAACTCTTGCTCAGTTACTGTGCAGGATTAAAACAAAGCACTCTGAGTTTATATATACTCCTGCCAGGATATACGCACTCTCTTTTGCTGCTTACTTATGCCTGTATAAGCTACGTCTCTCACTTAGCTGCATTTCCCTGTTGTTTAGAAAAAATAAACTGCGTTGTTTAAAATTTTGGGGTGAAGATTTCGCCCACTGGGCTGTGCTATGTCATAGATGTGTCTGAATAGAGCAATCAGCAATTAGTAACGATACGTTGGGAATATAAAGTGATTTTGTAATTCTTCAAAAGACTTCTACTACAGAATTTTTTATCTTGAGCTACATCTCGTCTTTCCCCACTCTGGCCCTGCAGATCTTTTTTGCTTCAGTAAACATGGTGCAGCCTCAAACAACTTGGTACACTATTTGTATCTATTTCAAAATTTTTACATTTTTGTTAGCTTTGCAGTAAAAAGTGAGTACCAGGCAGTATTCCACTTAGACTGAAGTGTAGAAGACTGAAGGCTTAGTGCAGAAGTGCAGTTGTAGTTGTGTTCAGATGAAATCTTAATTCAGGGCCAGTTATTTCGGTTTTCAATGCATTAGATTGGATAATTAATACTGCTGTAAAATTATTACTGTCTGTTTGAGTTTGAGTTTCATTTACATCGCCAGCGTTATGCAAGAGTCCTATGACGTTGATTAGTCTCGAAATGACGCATTGCAGAAAAAAATTACTGTTTTTAGAATATAGAAGCGATATACCAAATTTAAATTAAGCGTCAAAGGGTTATTGCTAATTTAAATTATAACGTATCTTTTACATATTTTTATATATGCCATATAGAGTGCCGTTTTAACCAAAGAAAATAACGGATAGTAGCTGCAGTTAACGTAACTGAGCCATATGCTTATTCTATAAAATAGATTACGGACACGGTTACAGTAAAATTTAGAAAAGATTAAAAAATATTATTCCTTAATATGTTAGGCAGTAGAACTTCTATAACTGGACCTCTATAAGCTAAGGTCTCTGTCAACATGAACGACAATCAATTAAAAGTAAATCACTGAAGAAATGTCCAAAGTCGTAAAATTCGCTAATTTTCTTATCAGCTCACCAGCGACCACTCGGCAAAGATGCTGAACACTGGTAGTTCATTCCAGGGCTCGAATCCTGAAGAACCGGCTGGTTGCATATAGACGTTTTCATGGTTTTCCTCATATGTAACATGTGTACGATCCAGTTTCCCTTAGAAAGTCCTCCACGAACGCATCCTTTCCCTTAGCACTCGAATGTTTTGCCATAATTAACCAAATCAAACCAATTCTCTTATTAGTAATTTTGGCGTCTTTCTAGTTAAGGGTAATTTAAAGACTTTTCTGTTGTGCATTACAATAAAAGATGTGATTTATAGGTATTAAAGATGAAAGGAATACTAACTGGCAATTTGTAGATGTGTTTCAAATGTTTAAGGAATATGAAAACACTGTTCAAGATACCATTTCGAAATTGGTAAATGTAGAAATCAGTGAAGCAGCTTTTCAAGTTTTGAATGACAAAATCATCCGCGGAATAGATCAATAAAGAATAGAATAGATAATGCAGAAGAGAATAAAGAATAGAAGAACAATAAAAATTGCAAGGATGAATTTCGTGCTGAGGATGATGACGTAACGCAAGCTGAATTTGTGCATATTAACCATCTGAAGAGATTTACAGCAAAGCAAACTTCTTTCTGCCTAAGAAAAGAGATACCTTCATTGAGGACTCTAGAGAAACTGGGTTTAATTTACATAAAACACATGAGAAAAACCACAATAATTCCCATGCAGTTGAACCCGGGTTGAACTACCATTGTTCAGCGATTTTAGTGCTCGACCTCTGATTGGCACTGAAATCTTGAGCAAAGTTCTTTAATATTTACAACTCTCTGATGTTTGCCCTATGGATGTTTTGTTGATCAATAATTGGTGTGGTACCGATACGGAATCTGCTATAATTATAAAATTGCCATAAAAGAAAAAAAATGCACTTAAAAAAAGAATGAATGAAAAGTCTTATAAAAATTAACTGAAGAAAGTGGACAAAAGTTTACAGTTTGCGTAAATTTTGATGCATTTTGTTTATTATATACAGTTTTTTCAAGAATACTTTTGTCACGAAATAAAATCTTGTGGAGAACTGGGGGGGGGGAGGAAGAAAGGTAGAAGAGTTTATAAAATGTTAACAATAGTGTTTATGGGCTTACTTTTAGAATTTCAAATAAATAATTTTAGAAAAACCTTTTCGTAAGGAAAATTAGCACGACTTAAAACCCAGTCTCTGTTAACCGAGTTTTGTATTATCCGAGGTGGTTGTGATGTCAGTTACCTCATATAATTAATATTTTAATGTATTAGAACAATTTAGGAAGGTAGCAACAGCGAAATTTGAAAACCAACTAAAATGAACTATAGTAATAAGAGAGAGTATAGAAAAGTTGATTATTCTGTGCTCGTTATGGCCTTCGGTTTTTATATTTAGTGCAACTTTACCAGGATAAAGAGTTCTGTATGGTATCGAAAATAACGATCAGAATCAGAATGGCAATTTAGAAGCTATTTTACATTTTCTTTTGCAGACGAAACTCTAATTAATCACTTTTAGGATATCTTTCACGTTACGAAAGATTTTAATATTATTAAAGTTGAAGTATATAAGCATATGTTTATAAATCCCTCCCCAAAAGGCCTTGTTGTGATTTGTATTCCTGGAAATTTGCAATTCATTCTAACCATTTTTTAAATTTTCATAATTAAAAAAAATACAGGCATTTGGATCATTCTGAAATGTCCAACAATGGATGAACAAATGTTAACGGATATTGGATCATCCAACTTAAATATCATTTATTTGATCCTATTAGTAACATAGTAACACAATGCGTAGAGTTGCAAAGAAACAACGTACGGGGGAAGAAATCAAAAGTTTTATCCTACATGTATGTACACATTTGTATGAATATTTATATGTGAGGGTCTATGATACGTATATAACTGTATGGGGAGCAGTCATGTTCACATCTGTTACCCATTTTCTCTGTAAAATGTGAATTAGGAAAGGTTTTTTTAATCTGACGGCTGCTTTTTTGGGCATCTACAAAAATTTTACGATTCAGGAGCAAAAAAGTGAGAGATGTCGATAAATTTTCATTTAATTATTGAATTTGTGAAGAATATTCACAAGTAAGTTGTAGAATAGAATGATGAATCAATGCAATATATACATAGGGGATATAAAATCTGTAGGTGGAATAGTTTTGTCGTAAGATCGCTGGCTAACCATGCCTTTAATAGCTTCACGGTGCAATATTAAAATCACTATTAACATCGGTAGTTGAATTGCGAATTCAAAACTTTATAGCACCCGTACAATTTCAAAAAAAGTCAGTGCGTTATACCTATTAATCCGTGGTAAGATATTGTGGTCCCTGTAGTCTATAATTCAACTGATGGTCTTTACATACATGTTAATTTGTGATACAGAACGGATGCCCGCTCTGTATTTTCAATTGATTGCTCACTTTAGTCTGCCTATATATTTGATAATCTATCACTGATAGTAATATCGTTTCCAAGTTAATTAAGCATAAATGCTTTAAATCCCCATTTTCAATTAGATTTGAGTAATATATGACAGCCACCTACGCCTTTCTGAGAAGGTTATGTTCTAACTGGCGGAGAACATGAAGTCCACTTAACGCAGAATTTAATTTTACAACCAGCGATTACATGTATGCTGTATGCTGAGTTCAGTAGCAGACGTATTAGTTGAGAAGGTTCTTCGCAGTTCAATAAGCTTAAAATAATCCATTATCCATTACAACCCCTCAACCGTTTCTCTGAAATAATTAGAAATCACTTTCCGTTGGGGATTCGAAACGCACATTCCCCCAGCTACTAAGTCCCACTCTCCCTGCTTCCTCTTCAGCAAACGGAGTAAGAATAGCTTCCGGAAAACGTGTCGGGTGAATTCGTAGAAAAGCCGAGCGGGCCGTGCGTTCGGGAGAAATCGGGTAGAAATCAACCGATTTCGAGAAGATGACAAGCGGCGATTGGTGGAGCGCGCCCGATTGCGGCCACAAAGTGTAACCGGGTTTCCGTTAATGTAAAACCAACTCAACCCATTTAGGTGTATTTGAAGGCTGACTTGCTCCTTTGCACTGCTTGTGATTGTGTTAGAATATTAATAAATCCCTCCCCCTCCGTAATACGATGTCAAGTTGGCCGGTGTCAATTTCTGTTGGGTTGACGGCCATCCGCCAAGTTGTCAACTTGAATATTATACGAGAATAATTGTGTAATGTGTAACTAGTGCAAGTCCTCCGAAGCAGGGACAGGAGTCAAATTTTGGTGGATCCTGAACTGTTTTCAAATTTGGGTTTTACTTTTTTTTTTTTTTGGTTGTTTTTGTTGTTATTCATGTACAGTGAATGAATGCTGTTGAGGGCAACACCATCCATCCATATACTATAACTGCTGAAAAGAACCAATATTCCTGACATCATAAGTAAACCTTGATACTGAAGATCACCTCTCTAAAATTACTTCTGAAAGATAAAATCAAAATCATTTTGAGCCATTATGATTGTCTTAAATACGGAATCTGCTATAATTCATTGCATTTATTTAGAATCGTTATTTAATTCAGGTGAATTAATAGGTGATTGTTAATTGTATGTGCATTCATGTATTATTTTTTTATTATTATGATACTACCTTCTAGAATTCTTCTCTTTTTCCATTTTTTCCCTGGAGAAATATTTGCATGTGTGTCACGATGTTTTGCAACTGCTATAGCATACAACATAATCATAATACAAATAATTGGACAAAATAACTTGAAGATAATAGACTAAGACCGAAATTTGTGAAAAAAATGGCTTATTAGATTTACATCTTATTACATTTTTGCGTTATTATTAATTTTAATTTTACAACTAAGTTTTCAGAAGCAAAAATCACAGATATTAATTAATGCGATGGCTGCGCTTGATGATTGATGCAATATTTGGCATAAAATCGCTTAAGATAATTCCCTAGTCACCTCGTTCAGAAATATTCAACCTGTTTCTTGTTCTCTGGAGTAAATTATTGACTTGACTTAGCTACTTCTATTAGATAAGCAGATGGGAAAGTCAATAATGTTGTTCTGTAATAATATTTATTTTGGGATATTTCTCTCGGAAGACTTTTAAATTCCAAAACTTAACAACCATGTGTTTTCAGTAAAACCCCGCTTCAACGTCGTGCTTCAATGGATTCAAATTTTCTAGCACATCAAATGTGTCGCAATTCAGCTATTCTATGGTCCATGCTGGCAAATTCAAATTTTCAGTGTCTTCGAAGCGAATATTAATATTTTTATACATTTTGAAAATGGCTTGTATGTAACAATATGTCTTCTGAGGAAGTTCTACGTTTTTCTTACTTTTTTTTAATTGTGATCCTGTGTTTTATTTATTTATATTGTACATATCGCATAAAAAATTTAATATATCACAAAAAAAAAGGGTCTCTGATTTTTAAAGTAGATTACGTAAATTGTGTGTATTATATCATATTTATTTTAAAAATATTTTCATGCTTTTAGACTTGTATTCCTGTAGTCCCTTGCGCATTAAATTTAATCAGAAATCTACAGTGTTTTGTATAATCAGTCTAAATCAAATGGACGCCCAGTCGGTATCGTGGTCAGGGAAGCTGACTCCGATGCCGAAGGGCCTGGGTTCGAATCCCGGAGAAGGCATGGTTGTAACTGTCCGTCCCTTCATAGGAAAGGCGATGGTGGCCCACTTATTAGGTGCCTCCATAATAAAAAGACCACCACATCCGGCCTTGTATAGATTAATGGACTGAGTCACATTTGCAATTGTTCACAATCTGCCGTTTGGAAAAAATCTAAATCAAATGACAAATAAATAGCTTATCCATATTAAAGTAAGATAAATATCAGAGGGAAATAAATTATTTATTAATTTCTAAGCAATTTTTAAAAATTTTAATTGGCCATTATTTTACGAAGAGCCTAATAATTCACGCAAGCTCTATCAATGATAAAATGCATTTCTAGTTCTCTTCAGAGTGGTGTCATGATCATATAAATAAATAATAAAAATAGTTCGATAAAAATTTAAAGGACAGTTTAAATACCCAGAATTTTCAAAAATCTAAATTCTCTTTAAAAGTGTTTAAATTAACATTCTATAGTGAAATTGTCTTATAAAACTGTTAAAATACATTGCAGTTTAAGAATTATTTTTGTACATGTCAATTACATTATTTGTTTTGGGGCGAGAGTAATAAAAAGAAAATTTCGAATTTCCGAAGGAAATTTACGAATTTGAACGTTCTTTGTCCCCTTAAGCAAATTACAAAATTCCTAATAAGTGTCAATGTTATTTAAAACTCAGTCAACGATTTCCCCCATTTTAAAGCAATCTTTTAAGCTTAGCAAACAATTGCTTTTGAATTTATTTCTACAGTGTCACCAAATAATGTTAGATATTTCATGATGCTGTACATGTACCCTTTAGAGACTTTTGACATCAGTATCATTTTGCAGTATTGCTTATCGGAGCTTTAAATTACATCGTGTGTTTAGCGAAGTAAGTGATTGTTTATTAAAGTAATCTGCAGCAAACGTCCTCATTATCCAGCTGAAGTTCTCCATTATTGCCAACAATTACTACGTAGAAGTTATCCATGTGGGAATGATTGCGTTTCGAAATACTCATTTAGGTAACTCGAAACCGTAACGGACCTGTTATTCCATCCGGTTATTCCACGAAGATTTTAAAGTATTCTTTCTTTCGTTTTGTATCCTTTTAGTTATTTATTTTTTTAATTTTTAAATCAGACTTCCGATCTTTTAATCAGCCCTCTTTCAGAGCAAACATTCGATAAATACTTTCAAAATCGTCTGCCAATGTCAACCATTCTTCCCACTAATTTTAATTCTTCGCGCACAGTTGCCTTTTCGAATGTTCTCAGCGTTTAAAAACTGCACGCTCGTTCTAATTAAGAAGGTTTTATTAACTCTGAAATGGGTAGGAGACAGGAATTTCTGGAACAAAATGCTTAAAAATAAACACAAGTATTTGGACACTGAGTGCGGTCTAATTGGTCAGCTTAGTGGTATACATAGCTCCTTTTTTCTGAGGTATTAGGATATTTTAAAATGAAATTTATATTAATTGATAGTTGCAACGAAAGTCAACTTTTTATCACTTTTTAAGTTTGGCATCAAGTATTCATTAATAATTTGATTCTGCTCAAATTAATGTACTCAAAATTGCTCTCGTGAATGCGAAAATATATATATCAAATAATTATTATTTATTGCTATCATTATATTTCTCAAAGTTTTTTTTTCTTCTGCAACTCTTCAGCCTGATAATCACTGAGTTGTGTGAATGAAGCTGTATTTCAGATTCATACTCATTGGAGTGGATTGAGTTATAATAAATTAATTTAAACTTAATTAGAAGCGCGTTGTGTAGGAATTCCAAAGTTAGAAAGATATCCTATGTTCCAAATTATCTTTACTAAATCTTAGTTTCAAACTAAAGTCATTCTCTTCAACTAAAAATAGAATGTTCGTATTTTGATTTTCGTATTCCCGCACAATAGAAAAATGTATTCTTATAGTTTACGTTGCTAGTTTGATGAAGTAAAATTAGATATTTACAAAAAAAAAAAAAAAAAAAAAAAAAGTCTTATTAAACTGTGTTATACCAAGGTAAATTATTAAAGAAAAAAAAAGCGTCCTCCTTAAAGGACTGTTATGCCAGAGGATTTTCATGGAAATAGGACTTGTTGTTTCCTGCTGCCCCATTTTGGGCTTTCCCAGTTCAGGCTTCCTGAAGGTAGCAACAAAATCTTGCCTTTTCAGGCCTTCTTTCTCCTTTTATAGGTGTTCTGGATGAGAACATCAAAATTCATACCATTTTAGCCTTTATATTTTTATGGGGGGAAGAAACTGAAGGAGGAGGGACATTGTAAGATACAATTCGAGCATTTTAAGTTACTCTGGAATAAACTGTGAGTTAAACAAAGAAAGCCAAACTAAAATTATCCTTCTTAAGGTGCGTAAAGATCAATTATTTCAGCCGAAAAAGAAGACATATGTTTTGTGTTAATACCACTCCATTCGGTAGATGGTTGTAAAAATATCGTTTTCCTCCGCAGGGTGATTCAAAACTAGAAGACCAAACCATAGACGATTCGGAATCTCATAGCAATGCAGGCTCGAAAATGCAATCCTAGCGAGAAAGGGGATTATTAGGAGTTGTCCCAGGAAGACTGCCGACAGCCACCTACAGAGGTATTAGGATGGAAAATATGAATTCATAGCGATCGAGAAAGACCATACATAAGCTTAAAATAAGTCATGTATCTTAATAATGCAATTTCTTAAGCCACGTTAAATATCGGGTAGCTCCATCATCAGTAAAGCTAGAACTTATTTTTATGATCTTTAAATGTCAATTTGTGATCATGATGAATTCCAACAATTTTTTTTCTCCTACTACCTCTGTTCAGCTAGAGTACAAACAAATATGCCGGGTAGACAAGACAATACTGGGTGGTAAAATTCTTTAGTTAGCGATATTTTAGAATACATTTATACTTTCAGTTTCACAAGTGCTCAAAGTTCCAACCATTCATTTTTATCCAGGCTTCACAATGGCGATGCACGGCACTCTTTCAGAAATACCCAGCATGGACATTTGCAGCTGTCACGGAGATTCTTGAGACGAGGTGGATGTTACATTCACCGAGTGTCTCGTAGAGCATGGCTTTTAGGGTCCCCCACAAGAAGTATCCAGGCTAGATAATTTGGGTGATTGTGGTAGGTATGGGAGGGGTCCTCCACGTCCAGTCCATTGCTGTGCAAACGTATTTGAAGTAACCCCACACGGCACATGCAAAACGAGTTGGAGCCCCATTTTACTGGTACCGCATTGTACGCCAAACATTGTTGAGTAATTGTGGCAGTACCTTCTCTAGAAAAATGCTATATTTTCGATCATCTAGTAGGGTGGTAAGAGATCTGAGCCGATTAAGTAATCACCAATAATACCCGTCCACACATTCACGGAAAACAATCGTTGGCAGCATGTGGGTGCATCACACATGAACATTTGATTGACTGAAAAATCCCTTTACGACAGAAAATGGCTTCATTCGTGAAAAAGAATGCACAATGGAAACGTCGGGTTCTCGTTGCATTTAGCCACGTACCCAAGTGCAAATTCCACGCGTCGAGGATAATTCTCAGGGTGCAATGACTGGACTCGTAAATTATATGGATGTAAACATTCCCTTTGTAATATGCGCCATACACTTGATTGAGATGCTGCATGTCAGGGGCAATGGTTCGTATACTTCTACCAGGAGCTTCTTCCATTCGACGCAATATCTAGTCTTCTAAGACTATTCGTGGGCGACTTGTATCATGCTTTCTCTTGAAGAATTTACAGTATTCACATAGGTTACGTTCAAATTCGGAAGCATTCGGCAGTTCGGTGCATGTCTGTTCGGGTACCGTTCGGCATAGAACCGGGTCGCAGCCCTTCCGTTGCAGTAAACTTCACCACACACAATATACATGTCCTCTGTTTCCGCGTTCGTAAATTGTTTCCTGCTCTCCGTACGGAATCGGATTTTGACATGATTAACGCTGCATTCCAACTACAGCTCTGGCGAAAAGAGCCCTCAAGCAGATAACCAGCGCACTCAGACTTCGAAACTGTAAATGGTGATATCAATATACATAGCAGAAAACTTCGAGAAACTTCATTATCGGGAAGATCATGACATGCTTTAAACTTACGGTTTTTTTAATGTCAATTTGCAATCATAATGTTATTCTTATTTCCATCCTAATACCTTCGCTAGTGGTTGTCGACGATTTTCCTGTGACATCCCCTAACAACATCCCTATGTTATTGGGATTGCACTTCCGACGCTCAAATTGCTATGGGATTCAGAGTCACGATGTACCCCACCCCTTCTAGAAGTTTGTGCTTCTAGTTTTGAATCACCCTTAATATTTTCGTCTACAATAATAGTCACATTTTTAAAAAATCTATAAAATAGTCACAATTTTAAAAAACGATTTTATTAAAAACCGTGATAACAGTATTACTGATGATTTTCATGATTTTTTGGAGCACTGAATTTTTAATACAGAGTAAATGCTAGCCAGAATCTCAACACTTTTCATTTTTCGCTTTCAGTGTTTCAGCTTTCTAAACGTTTCAATTCTCGAAATATTTCAGCCGCGGTTATTCATTAGAAATTGATATGATCCTACTTCAAGAGATACTAATGATACTGAATAGTAACTTAAATTTTTAAACATCTGGTTTTATGTATTATGTTTAATCACTAATGTCTTTAACTGTTTATCCTAAGCCGTGCCTAAATTTAGTTTAAAGGCTGAAGCGTCATTGTGACAGCACCTTATACATATCGACAGTATTTCACAACAAAGTAACCTTCTATCTCGCTTTCAGATTTACATTGTCTTTGAATGTAAAGGCTGAAATGGGAATCGTTTTTACTTATTTTATCAGCAGAAGCGGAAATGGAATGATTTTTTAAAAAAGCCTGAAATGGGACATTACTTTTTTTTTATTAGTACAACAAATGAAAATTCTACTTGTTTAGCTGTCCCTTTCCCGTCTTAAAACACGAACATAGTTTTTTTTTTTTCCAAGTTAAATTTGATTGACATGGAAAAAAAGAGTACCCCTCCTGTATAAAAGTGATTTGACACAGTTTTGAAGGTTTCTGCTTCGGTGAAGAATGACTGTCTTGTATAAAAGTGCTGGCACGTATGCTTATAAAGCATTATCAATTCCGTTTCCAGCATCCATTACTATTAAAGCTAGTAAGCCTTACTTATGCTGGCTTTTAACCTTACCTTATCCAGTTCCCAAAGTTTCTTTTAAAACTGGATCCTCAACTAATAAGAACACTTTTTTTCTAATAAAACTTTACGTGCATGTTCCGGTTTGCGATTTTTGTCTGCAATTATCCAGATGCCAAGCGTCGCCAATGAGCTGGAGTCTGCTCAATGAAGCGATATTCAAATAAGCGGGAGGGACGTGTTCGCTTCGCCTGCTTTCTGGGGAAGTATTAAAATCTCCCTTTTAAAAGACCTTGATATCTACAGTTTTTGCGGAAATGACACATCACTATAAGACTGATGACTTTACTAACGCCGATTGCTGCTTTTTGTTTAGTTCTTTTTTCTTACCACTCTTTTCGGGATCCATTTTTCTATCTTTTCCCCCTCTTTTGGGTCAGACAATGGCTGTGCAGGAAATGGAAGCAATCAATGCTTCCCCAGTAAATAACCCTTTGATCACGCGATGAACTGGCAGGGAGGAGGGGAGCAGACCGAGAATGAAAAGGGTGTGGGAGGAGGGCACATTTGCCTTTTCTAGTTAACCAGTCGTCTGAGACGTAGATATTACGTCTGGTAAATTGGTTAGCATACTACAGCCGCCTAATTCCCTGTATTTAGATAGTCAAGGCCAAATTTAAATATGTAGAATCCCTCGTGATTGTGGTATACATTTTAATGAGGTCTTGTGATTACTAATATACTAACAGTGTCTTTTTCAAGTCTCCTTTGATAACTTAGAGTATTTAATGCTACAGTAAAAATAGATAAAAACGCGTGTTTATCTTCATCTTAATGACATAGCATTAATTATACCGCTAATATGTACAATAAACCTAAGAATTAAAATTTGTATAGTGCTAAATCCATATGCAGTATGCAGGATGTCCACAAAGTCCCTAAACAATTTTAACAATTTGTTGTTTGGGAGTGGAACAGCTTATACTTGTGGTACTGGTCACACATTTACAAGCAAGGTTGAAAGTTTTTGTGACAAGTCCCCAGTGTGGTAGCGCATCATCTTGCTGAAAAGCGACTTCTGGTGGACGGCCCTTCAACTGTGTGCAAATGTAATTAATCAATGTATTAAGGTAAACTCCGGCTGTTATTGTTTTTTCATGCAAGAAAAGGGTCTAAAATTCTTGTCATGCAGCATCCCACACCCAACATTCACTTTCGGGCTGTCCCGCTTCGTCTTGCATGAGGATTTTCGGATCCTCAAATCTTCATATTAATTTGTATATTAAACCAAAACTGGTTAGGAAAAAATTTATATGTGTAATAACACCACAAAAATTTACAGTATTAATTCTTACAAGGTGCCCACAATAATACGATAAATTTATTCGGGGACTTTGTGGACACCCTGTATAAATAAAATTTAGTCTAACTGATAAATTATTCCCAGCAATACATTACCAACATCAATTACAGCAGTAAAAAAGTATATTGTATTTCGAATTTAAATAATGCAAAATATACCGAACACTGACGTATACTATTTCTTTTTTTTTCGCAGTGCTTAATTTGCGCCGGAGCTCACCGGAACCCGCCTCCGGTAGTTCTCAGTTTTTAAGATAAATTATAATTTTAGCCGGAGCACACCGGAGCCCTAAAGAAGAGGAGCTCCGGTACTTCTTCTTATAAAACTGAACCACAATTTAAAGGGGAAAAATTTAGAATTCGTAACGTTTTAGTTTAACAATAAGCAGGCATTGCAATACTCTATTTCCATAGAAATACGAACTCATGAAAACATGAGACGTTCAAGCCCTCACTCACATGCGGAAACCTTTCCCTTTAAGAAGGGAAATAAATTTGGGGGAGTTTGTTTAAAAACGCGTAGTGTATTGTTATCGATGCTTACAGTTAGTTATCCTTGCAGGAAGGAAAATTTATGTTCTTAAATGTGCGTTAAATTATAGCGAGTACAATAAGAGTGAAATACTGAGATAAAGCGTTCGAGCACGTCCTATACATCGTCTTCCCACAATATCCACTAATGTGCGGGAAAGCGTAAGCAGCAACTTTACATTCATCCTTAGGAGTCAGATGCAGGACTCATTTTATCCCTGACACAGATTTGCTTGATGGCTATAATTATATCAGCAGAGAGCCGCGATTAAAGAGAATTTTCTTCCTTACCAAGATTCCCCTCATTTTTTGTTTCTACTCACTGATACGCTCATTCTGTTTCGCCCTGGAATTTTCATCAGCTATACTTTAAGCATATTTAATTTTTGTGATGATAAACAAACTTTTCTCCCTACGATTAGAGCTTAAATTGGGCCGGATCTTGGCTCTGGTGCTTCTTAGTTTTTGTAACAAATCATAATTCTAGCCAGAACGCACCGGAGCCCTGAATAAGAAGGCTGCGGCACTTCTCTTATGTAATTGCTCAAAAATTATTTTAGCAATAAAATTATATTAAAAATCGCTTATTAAATTTCAATTTATCTTTTAACATTTTATTTAATTTTAATTATTTAATTACTTCAATCTTTAAGTATTTCAATAAATAATAATTAATTATCTAATAATTAAGAATTAAATTATAATTAATTATCTAATAATTATCAAATAAATTTTAATTAATTAATTATATAATAATTATTGATTAAATAACAATTTATAAACATTAATTAAATAGCTATTAATTAATTTGATAATAATTAACTATTTAATTTTAAAATTATTAATGAGTTTAATAGTCATTTTATTTATTTGTTTACTTTTGTTCCTCTTTGTTGACGGTCTTTCATAGGGCTCCGGCACTTCTAATCTTAGAACTTAAGCCTTGCTTTTTCGTGCGCATGAGAGTAAGAGATTAGGCATTTAACTTTCATACTCAAAGGACAACACAGCTATGAAACAATGCTATACAGTAAACTGTTTTATGGGGTGGTAGGATTAAAAAAAATTCTGTTTTCAAGACGTGCGTATGGAAACAAAGAAATAAGAAACATAAACACTATCATATTTCCACACATCGAATATTTATACACCAAGATATGAACTAAGAAAATTCTCAGAAAGACACCTTTAATATGGGAAGACATAACAAAATTCTGCATGAACCTCATGTCCTTCCTACTCTTCGGATTTGGTTACATCGCAAACATAGTCGAAATACTGTGAAAAGATGCTATAGGTTGGTTTGAATTACTTTAGTTTACTGTGTTTCTGTCCGCTCTTATTTAGCTTTCATTTTAAAGCTTAACGTCTGGTTTTATTTTTATTATATTTTAATCCTTTTGTAAAACGCAGATACCGAATCTTGTGGTACGAGAATACGATTGTGTTATATCGATTATATTCCAGAGTTTCTAGTTCGTCTCACACTGAAGTTAACAATAGAATAACAAAAGATACGAAAATCAATAATTTTTACAGCATTTTATTGCTGTGAATTTTTCTAAATGTGCCCCTTGTTAATCTGGTGCTTTGTGATCCGACCATTCTTACGTTATGAACTAGTTCTTGAAACAGTGCGTCTGAAATGTCTTGGGCTGATAAAATTCCAATTGTCTTTTTCCAGTCGCACTTTGTATTTCTTTCATCTGCATTTTCAAAGCCTTGAACGAACCTCAGAAATAATTTTAGCGAGGCCTGCCGTTGTGACTTCATCGGCAGAATTTTCTTGTCTTAACATATCAAAATCAGTTTTTCCAGCCTTAAATTATCATTGATCTTTTTACTTTAATACGAAGCCTAGCAAGACGATTCCTTGCATTCAAAATTGCCTCTTTATTCCAGAACAATAGAAGTTTTCAATTTCTCCAAATACTACTCGGAGAACTTTTCTGTTGGGCTTTGCAAGGATAATTCCCATGCAAATATTCTTTAAACCGATTATCGGTAATTGAGTATATAGCAGGTAACAGAAAAGCAACATAACTTAAAGATAAAATTCAGTTATAATTTTATTAAAAAAGCTCTGTGCATTTCATTGAAATTTGATATTCCAGTCTCTTATTTAAAGCGTAAAAATTTTGCGCCTATTTACAGGAAACGAAATAATTTTTTTAGACTAGTAACTAATATTAAAATAGCGCAGAATGTTTTTGATCTTTGAAGATGACAGATCTCGAGTTCTCACAAAATGCACAGAGCTTCGTTGTAAAAAATAACACCAACCTAAAGAAGAACGTCTGATTAAATTTCTAATATCTTATTAGCTTTCGGACGTCCGCAGTTTTTGGTGATCATTATGGCTATCTATCATATCTTTAATATTATTCTCAAAACTTGTGCAGTTTGAGAACTTATTGCTGATATGGCAAAGAAGAAAAAACAGTTTTAATTATCTCATATTACCTGGTGTAATATATCACATGTAACATCGCTGCATCTGAAAACTATTTTATGTTTTGTTGTGTGTTTAATGAATTTATTCATTCTAATAAAACGGTTCCGTAATGAATAAACTAAAATTTCTGCATTCTATTTATTGGACACCTATTTATTTTCGCAATGAGTCATTTGTTCAAACAAAAATTTATTAGTTTTAACTTAATGGTTTTATTTGTGGTTTTAAAAATTATTTTCATCCGTATCTTTAAGGCTAAGGAAGATGAAATCTACAATAGCAAAGAAATTGCCTCTTCGATAGTAGAATGAAGAAATCAGAACTGTATAATGATATGCCAGGATGGAATTGCATCTGACAGTCGGTAATTATCCATGAAGTTTTAAATCGTGCCTTATGGCAACCATCAAAGAATATGGGTAGAATATTTTGAAGCTTCGATTTGTTTCATTTCATCTAAAAGAATGGGCCTTACAGCGTTATGCCCTTCTGATTCTCATCAAACATTTGTGTGATAGCATCTAATGTAGGAAAATTAAGCGTGTTAGATGATCTAATGAATTGTGATAGATCACCGGTAAGGGGAAAAAGATCGCCAGAAAGAAAACCTCGTGAGAAAAAAATTATAATCACTTTCAATTCTTGGTACATAACGTAGGTTCTTCATTTTTCCGGGCGATCATCCATTTATTAATTTCTTGAGCTGCAGGGGTTGCACTCAGCTTCGTGACTCTGCAGCTTGTTTTTGTTAGAAATGATCTATTCTTTAATGAGGTTTTAACTAGTTTTCTTAGTTGGCGGTGGCTGTGTGAAAAGATTGTTCTTACATATAGATTTTAACTAAGAAACCAATGTATTGCATACAAAGCCGTTACTTGTTATAATTTTCTTAAAGGGACATTTTTCATTTTCTTTAAATCATAGCTACAAAAACTAAGAATTTAAGATAGTTTTAGAGCAACGCGCCACCGAAAAATCATCGAATGAGTATCGGTGTCAAACATTTAAATAATAACTTAGTTTGCTCTTCATTTGTTTAAATCTCCTACATCGCTTACATATTCATAAAATGCTTTTATAAAGCAAATGGGCGTAGAAGTAAGAAATAACAGGATAATTTTAAACTGAAGTTGATAACATAAACTAAATTAAGCACTGTTTATTTTAGCTAAATCAGAGTTAACTATAAAGTGTCTATCAAACATCTTTAGGGAAACTTTCAAAACGTTTTGTGGAATTTGCAGTTCGGAAGTAGAAAGTACTTTTGCGTGAGGATTAAACAGGAGAATAATTCTATAACGTATAACTGGATAATGTATGTGGCATTAGAACATCTTTTATCAACTGTAATAACGCTTCGAATGTCCATTACAGTTCTCACTTGAACAAAGCATAAATCAAATCTGTTTTAAATAATATTCGCTAGCTATATTATTAGTCCAAAGGGGCAATTTGCCCAGAAGGATTACCAATTTCGTTTTGACATTTTGCGTCGATTCACGATAAAAGCGTTGTTTTACTTTTCAGATTGTTGCCACCAAATATTATCGCCTGGTATTATATTTAAAGAAATTAAATAATGAAGAATCTGCATGAATGTATGTATGTTTCTCGCATGTGATAAAACAACGGTACCTAGAACCATCAAAATTTGAATAACGTAATCTTCCATAGAATATGGGCATGTGTTAACTTGCCGCATATATAGAGTGCGTCCCATGCCGCAAAGACACTATACATTTACAAACATCCATGCCTTTTCCGGGATTCGAACCCGGGCCTTTTGGTACGGCAGTGAGCGTCGCTAACCAACTATCCCGGCTGGGTGACATTTGTTGCTTTTAATACCCGCAGTTTAATAGCCAGTTACAAATCGATTTCATGTAAAAGATACATTATATTTTGTCGGAATTTCAACAGTGGGAGAACCGGCTATGTATTCACCAGCGTATATCATAAATTTAAGATGTTATTTTTCATACAATAGTAATAGTTTTCAAGGTGCGGGTGTTAAATGCACAGAAGCGTAACATATCGTGATATAACATACATTTCAACGGTTTAAAAATATTGTTAAGCACGTTTCTAACATCAAAAATAAAATTTTCGAGTTCCTGTATACGGTTTGTACTAAAGTAGACGTCTTTTAATATGATCGCGGTTAATGTGATCATTCGGATATTAAAGTTCCACCTACTTGTATACGAAGAAATAGAAAATGCGTCACTTACTGTAATCAATAAAACGGTAATATGATTAGAATATTGTAGAATATTTTTTAACTAAAATAAAACCTCCAAATAAGAGATTCAATTCACTGAATAAGGTCAAAGTAGATTACGGAAATTGCCGAGTGAGGGGTTAAATCGCCAAACAGCTTCTTTCGATTTCAGTCAACCATTTAAGTTGGACAAGAAAGCAACCGTAGTTTAAGGTAAATTTTAAGGGTGATCAGATACAAGCAGGAGGAGGGGGAAAAATTCCCCTTTTGGCTTGCCCCCCCCCAAAAAAAACTCGCTTGAAAACATGTACAACAAAACTAGGTTGCTCTTTTGCTTAATTTAAAGTTTTACATTGGCATGTTCTCTTCCAGTGAGGGATGCCTTCCGAATATTTAAGACTAGGGTTACAGAAATGGTCAAACAAATCCTAGAAACATTTCTAAAAAATAAATTTTACAGTAATTAACAATTCATAAACAAATTTTTGCATTTCTTAATTAAAATGCTGTGAAATTACCTTTTTATATGTTTTTATATGTTATATTTAAATTATAAGCTATTTTAAAGGATATTTTTCCTCATCGTTTAATGCTACCGTTCTGGTAATATTACCAAAATAGGCGTGGAAAACGTGATCAGATTAAGCGACGCCTACTGTAAGATTATTTTTATAGTTAAATTTTAAATCTAAATTCGGAAATTTATTTAGCTTAAAACAAATGGAAATAATGACTAGAAAACAAGGGATTTATTAGCAATAGAACACGAAGTTGATAATCAATTTTAAAAAAGGTGTTATGCATTCGGAAACAAGCAGTGCAACACTAATCACATTGATCCTTGAAATTAAGGAGAGTTTAAATAATTTGTTTAGTTCTTATCATTGGAATCTTCGTCTGAGTTATTCTCTGCCACACATGCTATGCGGAGTGTAACTTGTTACATTTGGGGTATTTTTCTTATTTATATATTTTTTAATTTTCCCTGGCACGCTTTTCTTTTTCGCTTGTTGCCTTACGGGGAAGTGTACGTTGCTAATTATCTTCATCCAGTTTATTTTCATTGCACTACTTTTATCAGATTTTTGTTCACTACTTGCGTTGGTAAATTAATGATGGTCCTTTTCGGTGATACAAAATGCTCAGATAACACACATGCGCTTTATGCGAAATCTATTGTTCGAGTTAACAATATTCATTTTTATTTTTATCAGTGCATAGTGTTAAATTCCATTTTCCCAATTTTACTGCAAAAGTTGTACTTCGGAAATTGTAGGAAAAAATTTTCGTTAAACGTATCACTTATTTTTATATGCATATAATTCTACTATAAAAACCGATGTAATCGCAGAAGTCGCCATTAATCACGAAACTACTTAAAATAAAAATAAACTAAGGAGTTGTATACAGAGATGCGTTATATATGATGTTAGATACCGTTTTTTGAAAATGCTTATAATTATGACTAGATGTATCGTAAGTTTAAGATGTTTTAAACTATGTCAATTATACGCATATTATTTTTAAATAAAATTCAAAATAAATTTAAATTATTAAGAAATGCTTTTATTTTTCTGAAATAAAGCTGAATAACACTTTATAAAGAAGTGTTAGATTGATTAAATTTGAATGATGCCTTGATCTTGTGTTCACGTCACGTTGAATGGCAGCATTCTGAAAATGTTTTTTCCAGGCCGTGTGCAAAAGGAATTAAAGCTCTGCTATAGTAGCATTCTTCAGACTCGCGGGGGTCATAAATAGCTTGGTAGCATAACGTCAACATAACAAACGAAAAATTTTCAAAGTCTCAACTAAGGAAAGCTCTGACTTCAGTAATTTATTTCATTTTAATCTGTTTAATCACAGATACTAAGCCATGGATCTTACACTGAAGTAGGCTATATTCTGAGGTTAACAACTATTTAATAGAATGCGAGAAATAAGCTGTTGCTTACGAATAAAAACTCCGGATTTCAGATTGCAAGCTTTTTTTCTCTGTATATTTTCTTAAATATACAGCGCATTGCTGAATTTAAGAACTCGTACGGACCATAATGAATTAAGTGGAACGTCATTAAAAATTTCTGAATTTTTCGGAACATTGCAAAACGTATAGTTCGTCAACTGGACGTTCGTAAATTTATTCAGTATGACAACTGTCTTTTTTCCAGCGTGCACAGAATTGTTGGAATTTTCTGTTTGATAGAGCAGTAATAAAATTTATCGCACTGTCGATGAGGTCCCTATAATCTCTGAAGTCTTCTGCTTTTAATTTGGATTCAAAGAGTAAGTATCAGTAAGTATTTAAATTTCTGGGAGATTTCTTCCTGAAAAAATACAAACAAAGATTGCTGTTTTAATTTTGATTAAAATAATAAAAATTTAATTAAGTTACAATTTTTAGTAATAGTAGTACTATTTAATAGTTTAATTTAATATTTTCCCAAATTCCGTACAAGTAATTTACTGTATTAATGGTTTGGTCTGCTTTATGCGATTACGGGAAAGCCTCGAGGGCTACTGCCTAAAGGAAGGGATGCCTTCGTGGAGGACTATCTGAGGGAACTGACTCTTATACACGTTACATATGGAAAAAAACAACGAAAACGACCATGCAGCTAGCCCGTTCGCGGGATTCGAACCTCGGACAGAAGTATCAGTGTTCAGCGAAGTTATCGCTCGGCCACTGGTGGGCCCTTTCTTTATTAAATATATCACAAACAATAAAGAAGTTGTATATCAATATAAAAAGCACTTTTAGCCATAACTAACTAAAAGTAATTTTGTTAAGACAATGTTCATATTAGGGACTTCTTTAAACTCTGTCTTGCTTTTGAAGACGAATCTTTGAATCCAGCGTAAAATAGAACGAGAGAGAATAATTTGTACACTTAAATTTCGATGACTGAAAGCATCATTCAATGATTTACAAGTCAGCAACATTCTAGCTTGCTGCTAAAATTAATTCGCATGGTTTAAATAGAATTGACAGCTGTTTTAATGTATAATAATATAAGTAATATATGTATCTATCTATCAGTCTATCTATCTATCTATCTATATATATATATATATATATATTGGAAACTAGATAGCTGAAAATGTCGGACATGCTGGTGGCGTCATACTAGATGTAACTTTTCAAGGATCAGAAATCACCTGATAATCTGGACGTCAATCAACAAGTAATAAAAATATTACTTGTTGATTACTCTATTCAGACAAATCCTATAGCATGACACAGCGCAATGGGGGCAATCTGAATTATGACATATTACATTCTTTAGTGTTCTTTAGCGCGCAAGAGTAGACGACAGAGGGGAATGATTAATAGTTTCAGTGGTATATACAAGCTTGAAAATTCTTCGTTTGAGATCTGGATAGCGTCTGGGCAAGGGATTCCTCGATGCAGAACACTGCATAGTACTGCAGATGCCTTGAAGGGATTGCATTCACCTTTTAAAAAGGTTATTGCCAAAATTTTGTTAGCGATTGTCTTTCATATTTTATATTTTACATATTTATACGTAAGTAAGTAAAGTATTTTTTCCTCCTGCAAAATGAAATTCAGTATAATGCAGCAATCTTAAGGGTTAATATAATTTTTTTCAGTTATAAAGAACTATCGCATCCTGCCTCTGTACATGCTCGGGTGATGTACATTAGTAACGCGCCCAGTTGGCAGTTGGAAGATCCAAGATCCAAAGTCCAGCATAGTTGATTTTCCGTACACTCTGCTCAAAAAAAGTCTAATATTTGTGCGCGACACCCCAAATAAAATTTGATAGACAATAATCCGTCATTAACTAGATTTTGTCAACTGGTAGAGTCCTTAGGCTTTTATTTCAAAGCAAGAGACATGACAAATGGACAGTGTCATGGCCGAGACTGTAATTACGGACCATCCGGTTGCTAGCCAGACGTGTTTTCCAATTGCACCACTCTCCTTAATGTAATAGATAGCACGTTTAGCTGGCGCAAAAAAGGGAGGGGAAAAAAGCATCGGTTCGAATTCCGGCGAGAGTATAATGGATTTTTTTTTTTTTTTAGTCCAAAGGGATTTGAATCCCGAAGGACTATTAGTTTCGTTTTGGCATTTTGCGTCGGACGGATAAATGTCGGTTCACTTTTCAAACTGTTGCCATAAAATGTTAGAGTCCTGCATTATATTTGAAGAAATTAAATAATGAAAATCTGCGTAAATGTATGTATATTTCTCGCATTGTCATAAAATAACGGTACATAGAGTCATCGAATTTTGAATAACGTAATCCTCCAACAAATATGAGCATGTGGAAGACCAAATTTGAAATTTGAAATTTGTTTTATGATCGATTTCCTATTTTTTAAAACTTTGACGAATTGTTGATTAACAAACTCAAGGATTTCAAAGCGAGCAATGGCAACGTTGTGCAGAAAAAACATTTTTATCTCCAGCGCGTTAGTCTCTGTATCGGAAATTCTAAAGATATGCTCGTTTTAAAACTATTTTGCGATATTGCTGTTGCACTGGATCTTATGGTTTAAGTGCGAGGAACATGATATTTAATAAAGAAAGGTAACACACAAAATGTTAAAAAACGCCCCTTTGGACGTAATTTAAAATCTGAAACATTTCAGATTTTGTTTTTTTTTTTTTTTTTTTTTTTTTTTTTTTTTTTTTTTTTAAGCTTTTTTTTCCAGCGAACTTAATGTAAGCTTAATATGCCAATTTTTAATCATTCCCACGAGTGAAATACTGTGGAGATTTGATTAAACAGATAATTTCATTGCATATTGCACACACACTTCCTCTTTCGTGAGCAACTAACGATTCCTTAAAATTTGTCTAAATGTATTTAGATATTTAGCATGTTTATTATTTACTTTTTTATCTATTGTTATATATGTTTCAATTTTTTATATGCATTTCTTTATACTATTCTACTGTTATAGTCTAATAATGAATACCAGTTATAGCCATAATTAATTTTTTTCTGCTCTTTGGAAATAATTTCCAAGTAATAACCAATTATATTTCTTTTGGCACATTAATTGAAATACATAGTTATTTTATAAAAGTATCGTTGTCAGTTTGGTTGTTTTTATTAGATTATAGCAAATCCTAATTACTGTATTTTAACTCAGATTTGTAATATTAATTATTGTAATTTCGATACTAGCTATCAATTTTCGGAATTTAATCTTGTAGTCTTGTATATATTGCTTCTCTGCTTTTGAGATTAACTTGCTGGAAAAAATACTTTACAGGGTAGTTGGCAGCGAGCATCATTTTATTACATTATGGCTTTGGTGTGATACATGGTACTGTGCCTTTAACCTTAAATTTCGTACCAACTTTTTTACTTTTGTTTGTAGAGCCCGTTAAGTGATAAATTTTAAAAAATGCATTATTTTTAGCTTTTCCTTTAGATTACTGCAATGTCTATCAAATATCTCTCTGTAACTGTATGCCCACCAGTTTTAATGTTAATGAATGAAGAGTTCTTAGCTTCATTTAGTGGTCTGATAAGGGTATTTTAAACAATCACCGAGATCTTAGATTATTAGCATTTTTAAACTTTTATTTCACGGTGAGACATTGCAAGCATCGTAGTTATCAATCATGTTTATAATATATATGTATATTCTATATTATGTGAGAATTATCTTTCTTCAAAACTTTCTAATAAAATGTTGTGCTACTGCTCATATTTAAGTCGAAAATGCGTGGTCTAAAACTTAGGTAATGAGAATGACTTTACATTAAAAAAAAAACTAAAATGCACGTACACAGTGTTAAAAAAAATAAAATAAAAACTCAGAGTTCCCTTACTTGCTTTGTAGCAATAATTATTTGGTACACAGGCAGGGGGCGTCTAACTATTTACATCTTCGGCTATCTTGATAGGTATTGGTCCTAACAACTTTAGATCAGGGATTCCCAAACTTTCTCTTGCATCGACCCTTTTGAAAAGAATGGTTTTCTTCATCAACTCCATTACATTTTTCTCTATGATATACAGTATACAAATTAATCATAATACAAATATTTGCGCATAAATAACTTAAAGATAACAATTAGTTCAATAACATGAATGTTTTTAAAAAAATATGGTTTATTAGATTCGCGTTTTATTATTCTTTTGTGTCATTATTATTTTTAATTTCGCAGATATAAACAAGTTTTTCAGAAACAAAATCACAGACTTTTACTGCACGGAAATTCGATTTTAATTAATCTAATGACTGCGCTTGATGCATTGATGCAAATTTGCTAATATTTGGGATAAAATTACGTAACTGAATTCTTAAATCAGCTGGTTCAAAAGTATTCAATCTGTTTCTTGTTTTCCACAGTAAATTAAGTGACTTGACTAAAACCTGCTTCCGTTGGGTAAGAAGAGGGAAACGTCAATAGCGTTGCTTCGGTAACAGCTTTTATTTTTAGATAGTTCTCTCGAATGACTTTGAAATTCCAAAACTTGGCGTACCCATGCGTTTTGAATCAGACTTAATTTTGTAGGATGTAGGCTATTGAACTTATAGCAATAAAATATTTATAGCAATAAAAAATTAATTATCAATTTGTGTGATTTATTGGATCTTCTTTATGCTGATCAGCTGCCCGGTGCATACTTAGCTGTCGACTCCCTATCGACCCCTTGGTTATCATCGATCCCTTTTAGAACTTCATCAAATCCCAGGGGTTCAATATAGACCCCGCTGAGAATCCCTGGTATAGATATTGTGTTCTGCTCTACATAAAATTACCAGTATCTCCACGTAATGGTTAAAATTTTCGAGTAACTAACGCCCAATTAAAAAAAAAATAGAGAATATTTTTAACAAACTTAAAAATAATTGGAATGCGAAGACTTCACCTTATCAGTTTAACACTTCAAAGACACGTTTTCTGTAATATATTTTAAAAATATGAAAATTATAATTTTGAAAAGTTTCAATATAATCTTCATATTCGATTCATGTTTTCAGCTAAACAATTGCAATGAGTAAAAAATATGAAGCTACGCAATTGCTGTATGTAACAATTTTAAGTGAGCTGTAAACAGCTGCAATATGCTTTTTAGAATAAGAATGAAGATCCAGAATACCGAATATTATATCATATGTTTAAAACGAGATATTCAAAATAGCTGCATCAGTCGTAGAGGGAAAACTTGCTTTTATAGAATTCCATCAAGAAAACAGCACATGGAGACATTTATACTTATTTAATTAAAATCTGATGTGTACCCCACACGACTTCCTTGTACATTTTTTCTTGCATTTCATTTAAATTTATTGGACTGAATTAAATCTACGTCGTCGACAGCGCATAAACCACAATAGAATAAATCTACTCTTTAATCTACTCTTTAAAATTCACTATATTTGTTTACCATAGCGACACTCTGGCGCTAAGTTCATTAACAGCGTTACATTTCGTTCATATTTTAACTCAGAATATACAAAATTTATATCATTTGAAAAACTATCTAATCGTTGCACATGTTCTATTCAAATACTATAATAAATCTAAAACGATGTATAAAAGAAATTAAGCAAACAAAACAAAAAAGAAACAGTTTTTCACAGACGATTCCGTATTTCTCATTCAATTAATTCAGTTCTCACTTCGCGACAAAGCAAATATACATAAAAACTCAAAATATCTATATTAATAATTACGAAGTAAATCTTAAACACTTATTTCCTCGAATAAATTCCAGAATGAATTAAGCATGATTTAATTCGCAATTATAAAAGAAGGCGTTAACTTTGGTGTTGCGAAGCTTCCTTTCTTAGATTGGCAACAAATCCACTATTCTGCCAAGTTTAAAATGTAAACAAAGATGGTCGCCATCGCAAAAATAATTAGGCTTAGCCGCTCTTAAACAACTTTTAAATTGATGATAACTCTACAAATATTGCATGCAGATTTGCTAAAGGCATAAAACCCTTAACCGGAAGATAAGAACAACATAATCATTTTTAAAGCAAAAAATGAACAATTTACAAACATATAAGATTATGAGATCACTGAGTCGGGTAACAGAGTGGATATATCTATACATATATTCATATAGTTTTGGGGAGCCCTATTGCAACCAAAATACGAGGTGCACATCATCATGTTATAGCAGTCTTATATACAAAACTTCAACGTTCTGAGGCTACTCATTTTGAGTTATGCGAGATACGTACGTACATACGTACGTGACGCTACGAAAAATTCTCTTCAGAATTCATTATAATTTTGAGGGGGGAATTTTGGGGGGGGAAATCATTATAATTTTTGGGTCTTTTATTCTGTCCTTACGTACATATGTCACGCAAAATCATCGCTAAATTGCATTAGATAGCGATGAAAATGGATATTTTCGTTGAAATATGATGCCTGAAACTTTTCGCGATTACAATACTTCCTTTTTACTTCGTACAAGGAAGTAAAAAAAGATTCAAGAAGCAATTTGCATTTTTTCATTAGATTGCTTGCACACGAACTAAGAAACAAGCAAAAGGCCTCGTTGCCAGATTCTATTTGTCAAAGAAGTAGCAAGAGTTTCTATTTTGTTTTGTCACGAAATAAGAGTTCTAGAAACAGTAACACCTTCTAAATTTGCAATGACTAGATTTGTAACTTAAAATTAGATCAAATATTGATGTAATTTATGTACAGAAGAAGCCATTTAATACGATTGCGGCTAATGTTATCATTCGGATATTGCTATCGAATTGCTGAAGTTCTGCTCATTTTTATACGAAAACATGGGAAAGACATACCTTAATGTGATCAACAATTCGGTTGATAGAATCACATAGTTATAGAATAAATATAAGTCAAGTTGCCAAATAAGAGATAAATTCGCCACGAAAGGTTAAAATAACCTATAAAAAGTGCCAAGTTAATGAGAAATGTCGCCAAATCAAAACCAAGACGCAAATCGAAACCAAGATGCCAAATCGAAACCAAGACACCAAACAGCTTGATTTCGATTTAAGTATTTAAACTTAAGCAAAAAAGAAGACATAGATTTTGAATAGTTCTTCCGATTTTGAGGGCGGTCCCGCTTCTTCAGGAGCAAAAGTTTTTTTTCCTTCCTGGAAAATAAAACAAAATCCATGGAAAAATCAACGCCAAACTAAGGTTGCTTACTAAGCAACTAAGGTTGCAAACTAAGGTTGCAATTTTAAATTCTACATTGACATATTCTCTTCCAATAAGGGATGTCCTCCGAGTATTAAAAATTAGGGCTGCAACATTGGTCAAATAATTTCCAGATACGTTTTGAACCATTCAGAAACGAGTTTTTACATTGCGAACAGTTCATAAAATATTTTTGTAATTTCCTAATTAAAATGTTGTCAGAGTGTCTATTTATATGCGTCTAGTTATATTTATATTAAATTAGTTATAATCCATTGCTATTTTGAAGAGTATGTATTTTTTCGCCGTTTAATGTTATCAAAACTGCCGCGGGCAAACGTGATCATAAATTAAGCGGCACCAACTGAAATATTAAGCACTCGAAATTATCATCTTTGGATTATTACTTTCCCATTTTTATGCTGATATTGAGCATAGATCGCTGAATCTTGCCTCCTCATATTTCAGCTATTATTCCAGAAACCTGTATTAATAGTGAAAGGAATCTGTGATATAAAAGAATTGTCATAAACCAAACTGAGAATTCTTTTTCTAGCTATGAAAGCGTGAAATCTCAATTCTATTCTTTCAGCCAAGCGTTGACCAGCGATCATTATACTTCACCCTCTGGTATATGTTCTAAATTTTTGAACTGAATTACAAAGAAGGGTGGGGTCTGAAAAAGTACTCAATTTTCTGCCTGATATTAAGAAAAACGTAAAAATCTTTGTTTTGTATGGTGAAAGCTCTACGTGCTTGAGTCAACATAAATGCGGAAACTAACGTGTTTGATTCTTATAGATAAATACAAAAATTTGCTGCCTTTTCAGTTGCTGTTGATCTGAGCTGCTGTCACAAACTGCAGTTATTATTATTTTAAAATACAATTTTTGATAGAAAACAATTATGATTTTAAAATCTAATTTATTTATAATCATTTTTTATTTCATATCGTTCACGTGAAAAGCAAGTTTAACTACATAAAACTACCTCACTGATATTAGGTATTGAATTTTGTAAACGAAGATCATCGAATCTATTACACACTTTAACAGAATGTAAAAAGTCATTTATGGGAGAAATGTTCGTTAAAAACTTATAAACGTTTGAATTAATTTGTTATAACAATTGATTTACGCATTCATCAACTTATCCACGTGGCTCTCCATTTCATCTATTCTGCTCTATTTTTCGAAAGAGCACCATATAGTATATAATGAAAAGTTAATTTTCTTAATTTTCTTAGGAGAACTATAGGGCTTCCATCTCAACGGATAACATCCCAAAGCTGAACGGGAATAAATGAAATCCCGACTAATATCAGACTTACATTAGCAAGATGTTTCTTCATACATACGGTACAGCTTAGCTCATAATTAGGCACAGTAAGGCATTAATTAAAAAAAGTAAAGCATGATGACTTGCTAAATAAAATATTGCATTTACTATCCTACTACAATGTTTCTTACTAGTTGTTGAACATTAAAATTCTTTCTTTCTTCTCCTTAAAATCTGGAACGAAATTTTAGCCTGATTCTTAACAGAAGACAGAGCAATCAAGAAATGCAGCACTTGTACCGTGCTGTTTTAAGGGATGATTAACTGTTCCTTTACCAGCACATATGAGGGCGGAAGCAAAGGAGAGACGAATCAGACAATATCTGTCATGAGCTCTGTAGTAAATGAGGAGAATTTCTAACCAAACTAAAGTACTTAAATTCAGCTCTCACCCCTAAAGAGCCGTTCACACGTCTGAGCTAACGGAGACATCTGACACAGGCGACATAGCTCCACAGAGTTGAGAAAATCAATTTTTTTCAGTTGAAAGATCTGAACTTCACGTGTAGCGGAGCTAGTCGCCACATGAACACACTCTATTAGCTCAGATAAACCCCAGTGTGAACAGCTCTTAAGTGTTAACCTTAAAGCTATTACGCTGTTGCCTGTATCTTAGCTTAATTATGCGAACACAAATACCGAAGTAACTAAAACTTTAACTTCACTATGTTCTACTTCGTGCATATTAAATTAAATAATACAAAACAAAATATATCTCCTTAACTTTGCAACGAAAAGTTACACTGTACAATTTCCTTGCGTAATACTATTATACTGTATAAGTATTTCCTAATCAATCCAAAAGTAAGTATGGTAAAGTAATCCAAAAGTAGAGTAGGGTCAAGCAAAGAAAGAAGCTGGAAGGATCGTAAGGATTCATTGCCATCTGTTCATCTGGAAGGATAATCGTTGAAAGGATATTTTAGTATACATTCAAGGATCTGGACCGGATTAATGATGTGAACCGAGGTACCATGTAATTGTAAAGCAAAGTTCAATAATTTTGCTTTTTCGCATAAAAAATACAATAATGGACATTTGGTAACATGCAGAGAGTACTGTTTCTGAAATCCCAAAACTTTTTGACAGATTCTGGTTAGAATAAATATTAATGTTAAAGAAAATGCAACTTGCCAAAATTTCCCTCTGCCCAAACACATTTACTTGTTGCTCTTTATTCGAATTTTCTTTTATGTTTTGCTACATTAACACTCGAACTCGAAAAAAAAAAGGTTAAAAAAAAATAGAGATGCTCAGCCCCCCTACCAAGGCAGCACGTGCCGAAATTTAATTCGCTCAAATTTCCCGCACACGGCGCACAAGATGACAAAAGATTTCTCTCTCCCGCCACAAGATGGCGGTACGGACGAGAGAAACCACGTGACCGAGCGATTCAGCAGACGATCCATGGGAGGGGGACGCGGGAAGCAAAGAAGAACGGGCGAAAACTGTTTTGACTTTCTACGGTTCATGTCGTCAGCCGTGTTCGACACTTTATTAAACATCGATTTTGGACTTTTTGAGCTCCTTGCTGATTTTCATGCGACATGCTGTCCCACTGGTTAAATCTGTCGCGTACATTGAGAAGGTAAGTTTTTTGTTTGTTTTTAACCCGACCGCGTGCGTTGTTGTCGTCTGTGCGCGGTGGGGGAGGTTTACCCTAACGGCGGCGGGCGGGAGTGTTGCTATCATCCTTTGAGTGAACAACCACAACATTTTCGGCGAAGAATCTCGTCGAATATAGACAACTACGCGGGAGAGAGAAACATGTCGTCATGTTGGTGGATCACTTACACCTCCCAGAACGCAGTATTGACTAATATTGAGTACTGTTTGTATTTTCAGGAGCCTCGCTTGGAAAAAAAATACGGTTTCAGAATGACTGAGCAAGAGAAATATCAACAGCTGATTAACACCGTCAAGTTCCCAATCATTTTCTTTAAAATGCCAAATTTATTATTCCTTCTAATGTCAAATATAGCGACTTACTTAATGTCATCATACATTTATTTACATTTCTGTTCATAAATAGTACTTACATAAAATTTCGAATTAGAAGGCTCAATTTTTAGTTTTTTCAAGGGTTATTGATTAAAGAATCGTTTACATGCTGTTATTGTATTTGTATCAATCTCTTCTTTTAAACAATCGTTACTTCCGATGTTTCAAAAGTTAAACTATAAATCCAGTAGTAGACAGACTTACATTACAGTTGTGTAGTAAGTAAAGACAGATATAGTTACTGATTAATGGTCATTTCGTCATTTTTGTTTACATACATGATTTACATAAAAAGTTCTAAAGTAAATGAAAAAAAAAAAAAAAAAAAAAGAAGTGAAGAAATTAACATTTAAAAGAAAGCAAAAAATTTGTGTTTCATAAATGTAGAGCTCGACTTTTATAAATTCATATGTAGCAAAATAAACTTTTATTTTTATTTATTTTTATTGCTATATTTATATTAATGTGATTTTAATTAGCTTGCTCTTAATCTTATTTATGCTAGTATATTTAATGTTAAAAATCAAGCATGATAATCAATTACTCCCATTTATAAAATACGTTAATATCCATAACTTTTTTATTCTTTCGTATAATTAAAATTGTATGTGTCTCTGATAGTAATTCGTATTAGATTTGTCAAACTGCTTTCTTCCTTTTTATAAAAATTTTCCTCAGAAATAATTTGTTTGTTTAGTATTTGCTTTGAAAAACTCTTCTTTTGGCGAAAGTCGAAGAAAAGATTTTAATTGATGATAATATTACTGAGAAACATAAACGAGAAGACCAGTGTCAGCTATCCATAAAATTTTAGTCAAAATGAAATTTCTCATTTTTTTCGCAAATGAAACTGTTGTGAGAATATCATAATTTTTATATAATTTTTATTGATAATAATTAAACTGTGAGGTGATACATTTGCAGGCCTATTTGAAATTTAAAACTGCACAAAATTTAGCCTTGAAATAATATAGTTATGTAAATAAACGTATACATTTCGAAAACAATTGGCTCTAATCTCTTGCTTCTTGAAGATGAGGGTCCGCTCTCAGATTCTTTCGAAATACATAATATTTCTATAACACCAATGCCAGTCTGAGGTTTAATTTCGCTTAATTTTAATTCATATTACATAATTAAATGAAAGATAAACACGTGAGCTAAATCGGTGTTAATAATTTGACATTCAATTTATTTATATATCTGTATTTTTATGCTCTTTTAATATTAAAAAAATAATTTATTATGCAGAAAATATAGAACTTCTATTACTTTATTATTATTATTACATTAAAGAGAAAGCTTACTGTCATGTTATGTATTGATATTTGAATTAAATTAAATTAAGAAACTAGAAATACTGAAAATTTCATTTCCTAATTAAGGTAAATCATAACTATAATCGAAACGACAAAATCAGTTACAAATGTTACTAACGCTCAATGCTTTCTGTGCATTTTATTATCTATACATTTATTCGCCAATAAGGATGAATGTTTAACGAAGTAGGATATGCTATTTCAAAATTTTTAAACTGATTCATTCATAAAAGTAATTCTGGAAGTCAAAGACATTAGCTACCGAAAACTGCTTTGAAGATTTTAAGTTTTCTAATTTTGAGTTTCCTAAGTTTTAAGTTTCTACGGCTTGGCCTTAAATGTATTTATATTCAATAAATACGTAGATGCATTGAAGTATGTTCGTAGAAAACGTGTAGAAATGAAATTCAACATTGTACACTTTGGTTTTCTGGTCATTAACAGATGATGATCGTTTGGAAAATACCTAGTAAAATTATGTTTGTAATCGTTTAAAAAAATTAAGCAAGTCTCAAATAACATAGTGGGTCTAAAATATCTTATATAATAGTTTAATTCGTATTTTATATAATTCACTAATTACTAGTTTATTATTCGTATTTTATTTAAAATTTTAATTACTACTTTTACTAGTTGCATTGGTAATAAAAGCAATTTTTTAAACTGAAAATTTGAAATAACGTACTGAACAGGAAAAATATATTTTTAATATACTGGCATGCCAATTGCATTTATTTAGATTATAATAAACTTTAATATTTTATATATTACTTAAAAACAACTTAACCTATTTCTGTTTATTAGTGTTTGGTATCTTTTTACCAGATAAATTAAGACTATTAATAAGTTCGGTCTGTTTTCTTTTGCTTTTTGTTACATGGAATCTTAATCTGAGAATATGTTAGTAGTGTATTATGCAATACCTTTTACGTATCTTTAATGCAGTGTAAGATTATATATTATATTTAAAATACTGTAGTAAGAATTAAAATTTCGTGATGAGAGTATAATTGTGGAAGTGCTTTTAAACGTCTTTCTGCAGTTGTTTAATTTTTTTAAATCTCTGTTTAGTACTAGACATTTTCTATTACTCAAAAGCACTCATTTGGCTCTCTTATCAGTTAATATAAACATTTAAAATGTATTAATTAATGTTTATATACGGCTTATAAACAGCAGAACATTCTGCCTCATTACATTTGTGTACTTCCTTTTTATATCATTTATAAAAATTTGCCTAACGAGGCAACAGATATTCGATATCTTAATTTATTGGTAAAAGATGCAGACTATTTAAGATATTTGTTTTTACTTTACACAATTTTCAGTAAAATTAACTCTTAACTTTCAGTAACTAGGATAATAGTTACTAAAAGTAACTTTCAGTAACTCTAATGTATTCTGTTTAAGAAATTAAAATAATAGGCTGTTATAATTATTTTAAATTATTCACGCTTGTTAGATGGCCTATCATTTTTTTTTTGTTTGTTTCTTATTTCATTATTTATTCTTACAACGCCCGATTAGACATTTTGATGGATAATCATTTTCATTTATGCGCATTTGCATTATAATGTGTTAAAGAGAAGTATCCCATGTTCCACAGTTAAAATTTTGGCAGAATTTAGACTTAGGTCAATGTTTGTTTTATTGTTAGTTTTTGCGGGGGGGGGGGAGAATTCGCTTTGAAATTTATTGTTGTTTCAAGTGTTAGGAATGGTTAACATAAGGGTATTTAAAATTTGAGAAAAAAATCTGGTATGCTATGGTCATTGCTTTTTCATCGTATAAATTTCACATATTTCTTTTGACTGCTTTCATATTTCTAAAGCTATCTTCGAGTAGGAGGGGAACAGTTAAAGGCCCTTGCTTTGTTCACTTTATTTCAGTCTTGATGAAATGTATAAAGAAGCAAAATTTCAAGTCACATTTCTAGAGGTGCGTTTTGTTTCGTTAAGTACTACCTGTCAACTATATTTGCTCCTATGGAGTAAATACATTCTGGTTCTTTTGATGGCTTGTATTTGTAATACTTGTTCTCTATGCAAATAAATGAAAGCTATCTTTTCTTGTACTTCTAAAGATAAGGTAATGAGAGATTATACTTAAGTCTAAAAACGTAACCATTTTCTGTCATCGTCTTAAATTATACATATTATTACACAGCTCTTTTTTTAATAACTTCCCTTTCTTTTATAAGGAATCTTGTGATTTGTTTGTTACGTTGTGTGAGGTTTTATTTTACTTAATAATTGTAATCATTTAAATGTAGTTTTCTGATGTTAATTTCAGAAGATAAAACATAAAATCTTAAAAAATGAGTCAATGCGTTAATATTAAATAGTTTTTAAAGAGTGTGTGTGTATTTAATTATGGCAAAGCACACTAGGGCTATCTGCCTAAGGGGAGGGATGCCTTCGTGGAGGACTTTCTAAGGGAAACTGGCTCGTATACAAGTTACACATGGGGAAAACCACGAAAACACCCATGCAGCCAGCCCGTTCGCGGGATTCGATCCTCGGACCGAACTACCAGTGTTCAGCGACTTTACCGCTCGGCCGCTGGTGGGCCAGTTTTTAAAGAGACTTTATAAACTGCAAAGCGTAATTATTTTATTTCTTGCCGAAAAGAAACCTGGGTCAGTAACTTTTGAAATTTTTTGAATTTTATATGAAATCTGTACCAGTTTAAGTTTTTTCTCGTCTTAATTTTATAAACTATAAACCAGTTTTATTGGTTTAGAGTAGCGATTATTAAATTGTGATGCAAGGACTTCTGGGAGGGGAGGTCCTTGAGTTAATAGCTAGAAGTTGTTTTTGTAAACTAAAATTTGATTTAGTTTTAGTACCATAACGAAGAATGTAATAAAAGTAACATGCAAGTTAATGGGAGTCTAGGAAAATGTACATTATGTAAAAGGGGTCCTTGAACTCTATAATAATTGGTTTGTACTCGTAGTTACATATTTGAATTATATGTAAATAAGTCTGTTTTAGTAAACTCATAAAAACTATAGCTAAAAATAAATAAGTTAAATTGCTTTGCTAATATAAAATAATTCTTACTCAGCTTCTATAAATTTTTAATCAAATCAACCTAAATTAAGTGATTACCAATTACGCTGTTAATATTAAATATTTCTAAATTAAAATAAAGAAGTTGTGGTGAAATTGTGTTGAGTTGTAGCAATTAAATCTATGCTAAGGGACTTAAATCGACTGTTGTTTAAAATAATATTAAATAATTTTTACTCGATTTTTGCAAATTTATAATTGAAGCTGCAGTAAAATCTGTTTTCTATGACTTCGAACAGTTGCAGTTAAACTATATATCAAAGAAATTATTTGATTAATATTAAATTATTTTTGTTAGGTAATTGTCAACCGATTGTAATAAATTTTATTACTTCATGTACAAGTATATAATAAATTACCCTCTTGTAATAAACTTAAATCAGTTATAATTAAGTTTCGACTATGCTATAGAAAATAATAACTGTTTTAGAATAGTTTTAACTAGAATATTTTGTCATGTATACTTATTTTTTGTTAAATGACTAAAAATACTTTCTAAAGTTTTACAATTTAGAGTAATATTTATGAAATAAGGAAACTAATTTATTGTATCTGTATGTTCGAAAATAATTGTGATTCATTTAAGTTATTTTCTTCGCTTATTATTTCTCCTTCAAGAAAAATCTAGATTAATTTAGGCGTGTTTTGGTTTGTTCATTGACTATTTTGTAGTAAATTATTTTAAATGTTATCTGTATAAAATATCTGTGTCTTTGAAGAAGTTTTCTTTTTTCGAAGTATTTTTCATTGAAGAGTTTTATTTTATTTTACTTATTCTGCAAGAAAGCTTATACTTACTATACACTTATTCACGTTTATGACTATCTAAGATTGATATGTGTGTATGTTAAAACTCATTTCAACTTTGACTGAAGAATTTCTTCAGATTAAATTGTAGTTACTACGGTTTTTCATTCGAAATTATACTATAAAAAGCAATTTAGCTGCGTTCCTTTTTAAATTTAGAGAGAGGGAAAAAATGATACGTTTAATTAAATATTGCACTTGAGAGCAAATTCTGTTTCTAAAAGTAATTATGTCTTATCAAATAAAGAGTTATCTTCCTATTTATTGCATGAAGCATTTAATTTAATATATTGCTTAACAAATAAGTAAGTAATAATGGAGCATATACCGTTCTTCTCATTAACATTTCGTTAACAACTGAAATATTCAACTAAACATTTTGCAGATAATACCCATTATTGGTAATATATTTATTTATAATGACCTAACGGACCCATCCTAACGGATACTTTTATAGTTAATCGAATGAAAAACCGTAGTAACTGCAGTTTAATATGAAGATGTTCTTTAGCCAAATTTATAATGCATTTTAACTTAAATATTCATAAATGTGAATAATTGTAGTGTAATAATAAAAAATATGTTAGTTTCTTTTTCGGCATTGCAATTGTTAAATATCTGAAAGATGCTGTCGTACTACGTTTAAAGTAAAGTTTCTACTTTTTATAAAATTTAATATTATTTTTCCATGTGATGTGCTGTATGTGCTTTCTTTACATTCGTGTGTAATTTATTGCATCCTGCTCTCTGTTCGTATAGAATACCTTTCGCAGATCTGTCTCATTCTCATATTTCTTCTACGTATGTACATTTTGTATTCGCATGTAACTTTTCTTTAACAGATTGGCCGCAAATCTCTTTTAAAATGTGCATTTTTTTTAAAATTTTTATTTTTGATTGTTTATTTCAGTATTTTCTGTCATAAATTTCCAACTTAAAAAGGATGCAAGACCTGCATGAAAAAAATACATTATAATATTTTTAATGACACAGTAAATTTTTTATAAGAAAATCTTAAATCTACTCATAATTATCACGACTCAGAACAGCAATAAGATTTCAAATATCGACCGAGATAATAATGCTTATTAATTCATGGGGTACTTTAATGCTTTAAACTTTAAAGGATGTGTATGATTTTTAATTACATTGTAAAAAAATCCAGTACATAAATTAGGTTTTTATATAAATTATTATATGTTGGAGCAAATACGATTTGTTGATTTTTTTCCCTGTTACATCGTAAACTCTTCTACACAGTGTAGTTATAGAGAAGGAAGGAAGATTAGCTCAAGCAAGTTTCTTAAAATCGATAGCAAACAGTAGCGATTATGTCATATTTTTAATTCCATGGCAAAGATTCCAATGCGTAAATTGCGTTTTGGCATGAATTATACATTGGAGCAAATACGATATGTTGGGCCTGGTTTTTGCCCGGTCTTTTCGCTACGTAAACTCTTCTTTCTGTATTTATGCAGAAAGTAGGACGATTAACAGTTTTCTTAAAACCGATAGCCAGTAGCACCGCTTATGTCACTTGCGACGAAAAGTACCTTGTTTTGTATTCTGCATGCATTAATCTGAGCCGTGTTGAGGAGCGTGCTGGCGACCACACTGAGGCCAGCGGGACCAAAGCAATGGATTTAAAGAGTTGATTTGTTCGTTACAGCGAGCGCGGGCCATTTCTCATGATATGGGCGACCAACGCACCGTAGCGGCACATTTCCGGCCACGTACCTGGGGCTACTCCTTTACGGGGTCTATTTGATATGCCTACGTAAATCTGCGGGCTTCCGCTTTCAACCTGCCACCCTTATAAACATCCTGTATTACGGATGTATAAATAGGTGATTCTAATAATCAGTTTGGAAACCATTTGAAAGCTAGGTGGCGTTTGAAAAGAGAATCACTGATGGACGACTTTTCGCAGTATAGCAGGCGCTGTAAACAAATAGAAAAAATTGCAAAGTGCCCAGAACTGCGTTTTGTTGCAAATTACAAACTCTCCTTTGCACGTTCATAACAAGATAATTCAAGAAGAATTAAGTATGGTCCATGGACATGCTACTATCTCTTAGCCAAGAACTTTCATCATAATCAAGGAAAAATGAAATAATTCATCAATTAAAATTTGTAGCTACGACTGCAACGATTCTGTAAATAGCAAGAGGACGAAGGCTATTCTTTATCTCCAATAATTGCTTAATATATCTTGACCATGTTCTTCATTTTTATTACTATTTTGTGCTTGTAATCTATTATATTTTAATTACCTACAGGTACCATTTGATCGCATTGCACCGATGTTCTCTGTAGCATTTTGCGTTTCTGCTTTTCACTATTATTTGCTAATCATTATTTACCAGCTATACAACTTCTGTTGAAAAATTTGTTATGAACTGTTTGCAACCTCTTGACATTCTAAACTCATCGCTTGCATACTTTGTAAGTTATTCATTGGTAATAATTCGAAAGTCCAGTTGCGTTCGATTTAGGGTAGGGCCTCGTGCCCAGCACTCAGGGTTTTAACTCCATTTATGCCATTAAGTGTGTGGCAGACGTTAATTCAAACCTCTGGCACAAACTTCGCATGCAAACCTCTCATTCTTCAAAGCATCGTTATAATAATAATAAAAAAAATTAAGCTGTGCATTGTTAATTTTATAATTGTTTATAAAGCAGGATTTCAAAGCACGAAAATTAATTGCGAAAGTTTTTTTTGGGGGGGGGGATTTCGTTAAAGTGTCCGAAATCCAGATGACTCCTTAACTGCACAGTTTTGAATTTCATTTCTTGCTTCTCTCTTGGTACCCCCCTCCCAATCCCTCCCCAGTCGATCGTAAAACAATTTCCAGCAATTTCAGAAATTCACAGAAGAAAATGCATACATAATAAAAATTTGAAAAATTCTGAAAGGATTCAGATTTTTAACATCGCACCAGAGGGTGTTAAAATTTTATGTTCTCGTTGAGCTCACAGTTTCTCTATCTGCTCTCGGGCTCACTTCTATTGACACAACGTTTTGTCTTTTTACCTTCATTATTAAATATCACTTTCTCCGCACTTGCGCCACATAAACTTTAACAGCAAAATCTCATAATTTTTTAAAAACGTCATACCTTTAGAATTTGTTATATAGTGTGAAGGGTTTTCATTTATATTTTAGTACAGAAAGGCCATTATTCAGGAACATTCCAAATTTTGCGTCAAATCACTTTTGTTGCGGTTTCATTTTGCAAATAACTACCTGCTTTCTCGGCGAGTTGCCTCAAATAGTAACTATAGAAAAGGAAAACGTATATAATTCTTTTAATAAATCAAGCTAATGTCATTTCACGGGCCCAGGTGATATTTAATAAAAGAGGTAAAGATCTACGTTTATTGTTTTTAAATCGCTGAGTGTGTTAATCAGTAACAGGCAGATTAAATTTAAAAGAAAAAGGAAATATCTTACTTTTAATCAAATAGCAACAAACTGGCTGTAAGGAAGTTAGAAATATTTTATATCGGATTTCTTATTTTTTTTTAATATTCTCTATATTATTCTTTAAAAAACAATACATCGCTTTAAAATCCTGTTATTTGTGTTGCCATATATTTTTGATATATGTTATATTAATTTAGAAGTCAAACAACAAAAAATTTGAAAATATAACACTGATATTTGTTGTTTGACTTCTAAATTAATACTTGTTCGGCGTGTTATTATAGCTTAAATACATTATATTATTTCTTTAAAAATAATGCTTGGTGATAGCATTTAGTCAAATGTCATGTATTAGTTCACAAAGTTAAGCAAAGTATCCGAAAAATTATTTTAATAATAGTGTGCGCATTATAATATAATTATAATGTCTCATTATTACCGAACTTCCATGGTTATTTAATTTTTTTTTTCTGTGTAGTTTTAGTTTACAGTACAATGGTCTACTTTTTAAAACAGTGTTTTGTTTGTTTAGCTTTTTTTCTAACTGTGGTATCAAATCATTTATATTTGAATGTAGAATATAACGTAAGATTTTTAAACTGTGATTTTATTTCTTTATTCTTTTCTCTTTCTTTTGTTTCTCCCTTTCTTTTCTCTCTCTCTTTCTTTTTTTTTTGGGTGTGTGTATGAGGGAGATAAATGTGTTACCAGCAATGTATGAAACGCCAGCATCCTATAGAATACTTAAGAATTTTATAGAATGTCTGCCGCGTTTAGGCAAAATGTTAAATATGAGAATTATATATTTTCCCTGGGTATTGCATATAATACCTAGGCATTCTACAGAATGACAAATGCTATTTAGACAAAGTCATGATGAGACTGTTATTTAGAATTATTATTATTTTATTATATTATATCCATTTCATGATCTTTACTGGCCACAGAAGCTACGAATTTTTTAACAATACTTTGTGCATGAATGTGCATCACTCGCTTCCTTTAGACACTCAATAACAGGCAGCAGAAACGGAAATATCTTCGGTACGCATGCCATTATCACGTTAATCCGTCATCGATTATCTTATGATTCAAAACGAATTCGTGATATTTGAAACGAATCGGAGATGTATTTCATATATACTTCATACATCTTTCATACTACGGATTTTGTCATTTGCCATTCTACAGAGTGCCTAGGAATTGCGTGAAACTCTAATTGCCTTTTACATTTCCGGCAAGTTTTTCTCATTCTATAAAGTGCCTAGCTATTATATAGAGCGCCGGCTTTTGTATGTTGCTGGTAACAAATACATTCTGTCCATCGGATTGTCTCTGTGACTGACCGATAATAAAAAATGACAGTTAAAAAATTCCGAATAATCGAATTTCTACTGTATTATAAAATCTTACATGGCTTCCAGAGATATTTTAGTAGCAATAGAGATAATTGCCATCTAGTGCCAATTATAACCGATAGTACTGCCAACAGACAGCCGATAGCACCGCTTGCGATTTTACAATAAGATTTTTCGTATTTATAAACGTGTGAACATTTTTAAGTATATCTCTTCAACCTGACACGAAGTGGCAGAGAAACACCTAAAAATTCTGCTGTAACTGAGAGGTTTCTGGGCACAAAATGTCTTTTCGTTGACTCTCTTCCCGGCAGGGTCACACGATACATCGTCTGGTACGTCCCTCTGGGAAATACTTCTACCCTCCTTCCCTGAGAGCAGTAGTGGTTATCCTCGTCGCGTCAGTCGGTTACTTTATGTCACTAAATTAACTTCTAAGTTTCCGGTAGCGGTTGCTGCTCGCTGAAACGATTCTGTTCACCTTTGGCACGGTAACTTGGTAACTCGCCAGAGACCTCCGCCCCACCTCTCAGCGACTGGCGCGTCTTTTGCAGGTTTTGCGATAGTTGCTTTTGAAAGTATCTTCTTCTTTTATTTATTTATTTATTTATTTATTTCTGTCTTTTTTTAAATCTCCCCGCTTAATTATCTGGAACGGAATTCGAGTTTCTGTCGCGTTCGTTGCTATTTTGCGATTGAACGGAATAGCGCCTTTTTCACTAATGCAAGTATCTAGCTAAGAGGGCACTTGCCAAGCTACAGTAACAATTTAGTGCTGAAATTCAAAACGAGATGGGATGCTTAGAGTGTGATTGCAGTGTTTTGGTAGAAGTGAAAGTCTGCTCTGTGTATATCTTCAACGTCGTCTTCTGTGCAACAAATTGTTTTCTTGTCTTCTAGTGTATACCTTTTGATGAACTGCAACAGAAGTTTGTTTTGCGTAGACATGGAAGGTTTTTACGTATAAATTCTTCGAAGCTGGAAATAATGTATAATTCTCTTCACATGCTTTGATGGATCTTTCGGCATCTGTGCAATTTAGAGCCAATATATATATATTGAATATATTCATTGGTTTTGCTGATGGAAGATATTAGTATTATTTAAAGACAAATCACTGTAAATAAAATAACAGCGTGTTGTTTTCCCCGAGATATTTCAACATTCGATATTTCTTATGCATTTATTCTCCATAATTATTTTATAGTTTTTATTTAAAGGAATGGAAACGGATAGTGTCTAAATACTAAAATTATTATTTTTTCACTTTTAAGTGTTTGAATTGTTTACTTAAGCAGATAAAGGAATAAAAGAAACTCTTGTTTAAGAATCTTCTGAAGAAATCTATCTATATGTATGGCAATTCTACGGACAAGCGATGACTAACTTTTGTTTCAAAGGGACGAAAAATTAACCAATGACATCTTAGAGTAACGGGGAAATTATTCATCGGAAAGAAAAATTAAGCGAATGCATTAAGTGAGTGAATTTTCATGATAGCAAAGTATTTTTGAGTTAAATTGAAAAGTCCAAATTTGAAGAAAAAATTTCACATTTAATATAATATTTAGCTGCGTATATATTTTAAGTAAGGCAGGCTGGGATAATCTGCTGGTAAAAACAGTAAAAAATACTTAAATAAATAAATAAATAAAATCTGAAAGGTTTCAGATTTTAAATTACATGCAAAGGGGCATTTATTTAACGTTTTTTGTGTTACCTTTATTTATTAAATATCATGTTCTTTGCACTTCTTTCATAAAATTCAGTTCAACAGCAATATCGCAAAATAATTTTAAAAGGAGCATATCTTTAGAATTTCAGATACACTGTACCGCGCGCTGGAGATAAAAAGGTTTTTTTCCCATAGAGTGTTGCCATTGTTCGCTCTTAAATCGTTGAGTTTGTTAATCAAACATTCGTTAAAATTTTACAAAATGTGAAATAAATAATAAAACAAATTCCAAATTTGGGCTTCCAGATGTCCATATTCGGCCTCGCCGGAATTCGAATTCCAGATCTCCTGGTGGTAGTTGAACGTGTTTACATTTGCACCATGAAGGCATGCGCTAAGAAAGGAGAAAGTTCCTAGCATTCTTCTCTACCTTAAGGCGACTGGGGAGGAGGAGATGCAGTCGCCGAATCCAGGTTGTGACGAATTATCATCCTCCACTAGCGCACAACTTTCATAAAAGTTTCAGAGAAAATAGCCATTTCATCATCCCAATATTTAATTATGATTACTGCTCTCCAGATAATGCGAAACGGCCAATGGCCATATTAAACAATAATCTATTGATCACTCGCAACTTGCATTATGTTTCTGCTTCTTGTACCTATTATTTTGCATTTTGTATCTTACTGTATCCTAGTATATCCCTCTGTATCAACATTGCTTTTAATTATCCCACTTACTCTATGTGCTTATATATCATCTAGCAACACCATTTTGATTCTATGAATGCCTCATGTGGACTGTACCGAAGAACTTTTAGATTGTGATATCTCAGCGTGTCTGAACTTTTATCTATACCTATCGCTAGATTATTTCACCTTTTTACATCCTATGTTGCATTCATATTCTTAATTTTCGTTACCTATTGGTAAGTCTTCTTATATTGCAGACTTATTTTGGACCATTATATAATTCGAAATTCAAATCATATGCGACGGAGGTTGGACCCAGAGTCCGAGTGCTCCTGTGTTTACACCATACTTCCTGGGGTATGAAGATTATCGTCCACTACATTTTAATCAGTAGCACATAAAAATTCATTAGTGTTTTTTTAATCGGTGTAGAAAACGTGAAAAATACCAGCTAATGCTTTTGCCGATATTCGAAATCCGGACTTTCCGATGGTAGCCAGGCGTGCTTCCAATTACAGCAAGAAGGCACGCAGGAAGAAGAAATTTAGTAACCCGCTGGATGCAAAGGAAAGTAAAATATTAATATATGAACATCTTCATTAGCCTATATCGTAGACTTGTATGTTTTATCACAGAATGATTGGTAGTTCGACCTGAATTCGAACCCAGAAGAATGGATTGGCGGCATGATTTTTTTTTTTTTTTTTTAGTTTTCCGCATGTGTAACGTGAATGCGAACAAGTTTTCCTTAGAAAGTTCTTGACGAGAGCTTCCCTTCTCGTAGGCAGATAACCCTTGTGCAATTTGCTATATTCAAATAGCCTTAATCCTCCACTAGTGAATCTCCGATTATTCGCTTTAGCGCATTATTACCACTGCCACCACCTCTAAGTCTTCAAATGTGTTTGTTGTTTTTTGAATTCTGGAAAGGGAAACTATACTGTACACTCTTTGTTTCTGTTTAAATGATCTGTGTTACTTTAAAAGGTTTTTTGATGTTTTATTATTATTTATTGAAGACCTGGGAACATATAAAACCTTTTCCCATTTCCCAGATATGTTAATAATAAATGCATCTTCGCTTTGTGGCATTTCGGCTTATGAAACGTTTCTTAAGAATGCTATATTTTCGTGAACTAGGAGAAACCTATACTTATGGGGTGGCCCAGTATAGTTTGTTTAGTTTGACAGAAATAATTTACCTCTCCGGCTTTTCTTTTCCTCTCGAAAGCTTTGTCGTGCGACGCTTTTCATTATGATTGCCTTCCGTTTTGATCTATTAGTTTGAAAGTTTGTTGTTCACAAACTTGCGATTAAGACGATCTTGTCCATTGAAATCTGGAAACTGATTTTTTCCAGTAGTAAATCCACAGTTTGAAAAAAATACACCAATATTGGTTGAACAGTGTTGAATAATTAAGCTTCGGAAAGAAAATTTAAATTATTTCTCTAAACTTGAAACGAATTTTAAACATTATGTTGAAGACAGGATATGTAAATGTTTTTCCACTTGTCTTTGATTTGCATTTCTATTATTTTCACCATGATGTTTACCATTTTTGCCGACGATGGGATAATGCAGGTGCAGAGTTTAGGCTAATTTATCGCAAATGATCAAATCCAATGTCCTGTATGATCCATTTCCATATAAGTATCGTGACAAATATGACGAGAAGCAGGATTTATGCCCGTGTATGTGGAACGAAGAAATTCCTTAACGATTAATGCAATAAAACAGAGTTGTAAACGAGGTTGCCTATAAAGATCCCTAAACCTCTTTTTCCCGTCAAAAACGTGTGACCTATTCCGAATAAATATATGATCAGCATTCAAATATTATCGAGTACGTGACAATGATTTGGAGCATTGTGTCGAAACGGAAAGGAGGATAGGAATCTAGTATTTAAATTTTTTTTCTGTTACTGCATAGGGTACTTTTCCTTAATCTCTCTGTCTTCGCTTATGGATGAAACACTTTTTTATTATTGTTATTCCTATTCCACAACTCTTCCATTTTCTACGTAATCTATGAAGAGCTTCAGTATGCAATCTTTTTTTTTTTTTTTCCTTTTTTCTTTTTTCTGCTTTGGTTTTAAATTTACGAGAAATAGGTGTAGAATAGCAGTTTGATCTTAACTTTCAGGATGTTGGGGGGGGGGGTAGTTGCTTGCCAGAAGAGCATGAGAAGATTAACTGTTTTTCCAGAATATTCTAGTCGGTTATATGGTCTATTCCAAAGCAGTTGAAGTGTAATATAATTAAAATAATGACTAGTCCTATGGTATTGAACTTTGTCACCCATAGATATTATCCAAACGACCCTTAAACTCTTCAGAACTATGTAATTATTTATTCTTCAAAACTATACATTCCATTGAACGTAGTTAATGTAATATCTAGTATCATAATAGCAGCTTTGTGAAGGTAGCAATAATTGTAATTATAATTGCGAATGTTACTGTGATGGGGAAAATCTGCACAAGATAAAATGGCACATCAAATCAGGAGCACTCGCCGCTCATTAACAAATTCGAGTTTCCAAAATGCAATATCTCCTTTCTAGATCTAGATCTGAAATCATTTAAACACAGTAAGAAACCAATAGTAAGTACAACAATAGAATGAAATTCAATAATTAGTGTTTTGTCTTAGAGGAGCACTATGGAGAGGCAATACCTGTTTATTATATGTGCATATTAGATATCTTCAATACTTCTATCTATCTCTCTGATCTATTTATTCTCTTAGTGTCTGTCCTCTTCTTCCCCTTAGAACAGTCAAGAAAATCTCTAGAAGCTGTAAAATGTTCCACGACGTTGTAAACATAATGCGTCGTTAAACATTCTATTTGATATATGGAATTGCATGTCTTGTGTGTTTCTCGACTGATATAGTGGATGGTTCTAAAGTAATTCGTACGTATTTGAACACTTAAGAAATTACATCTTAAGGCGGCGTTTCCCAAAATTGTTTCTTGCGGAACGCTTCCGAACGTATTTATATCTCAGTAAAAGCCCCTAAGGTAAACATTTTAATGTACAGTTGCTAATTATTCATATATCTATCATTATTTCTTGCAGAACACCTAGCGATTTCTCAGTAAACACCAGTGTACCCATCTGAGAATACTGGATATCGGTAAACCCTGCTGTATATTCCTTTCCCCCCCCCCAAACGTTCTGCAGATTTTTAAAACCTCGCATTCTGTTTTCCTTTTATATCATTATATATTGATTGTTACTAAAATTACTGAAGTTATCCTAATGTGCATTGAAAATTATTTTATAAGTAGTACCGCAGTGTACTTAATGATGCCAATAAAGTATTATTTTACGGTTCATCGGTAAAGTATTATCTGTTGATCAGTCGCAAATTATTTATCATGAACAAAGTATTTTTAGCCTAGTGCCTTTTGGGATCATCATGTATGCAAGTAAAGTGGAGAAAAATTTTTAGTGTTTTGAAAAACTGAAATCAAGCAACAGCGAAAGCTGAATTTCTACGTATTCCGATAGGAAAAATTTTTAATTAATTTTTTTCTTCAAAACATTCTAATCCATTTTATTCTCAGGCTATTTCTCAGTATTCTTTAAAAGAAATTAAGATTTGTTGGAGCACGAAAAATAAAAGAACCATTTTTTGAAGATGACAAATTTACTGAATTGTAACAATTGTTATATAATACTAAAAGTTTAAGCAATAAATGAAACCTATACAATTATTTTCAGTATGATTTCATTCTATACTCAAAGTTGTAGCATGTATTTTAATCGCCGTCTACGTTTCCCTTACTCATTAAACATCTGCACTCTTAAAACGGATGATTGGGAGATTGAGAAAATTAATTGCAAAGCAACCTTCCTAATTTTTGGGGAGAAGGGAAGGAGAATCGCTTATCTGATTTAGAAAAAACTTGACTAGCATTATTTCCGCTTTTCTAAAAACCTGTACGATTGAAGTGTGGTTTCCCTTAAATTACCACAAAGGTCACATTGCTGCATGTGAGCTACACGTCTTGTGGATTTTTGACACGGACACTTTGGTTTTCATTAGGATAATGTTATTAGCAAATGCAGTCATACATGTTCATTAGATTGTTATCTTTGGTCACTCATATCAGTAGCATAAGCGACAAATATTTGAGTGACTTAAGGCATTGGCATGTACAATCTCTTTCTAAAAAAAAAAAAAAAAAAAAAAAAAAAAAAACTGTAATTTTTATCTTCAAGTTGTTTAATAAATGTCTAATTTTCACAGGGAGGAAAAAAGATATGAATTGCCATTCTCGATCAGATACTCATTTCAACATTTTCCGGGATTACTGTCTTGGACTTAAAACTAATTTTAACTTATTTAGATTTTCTCACCACTTACCGTCTAGAACGTAATCTGTAACAGTATCCCTAGTTTACTACAATGCATAAATTGTTTTAAACATTAAAAAAAAAAAAAAAAAAAAACTGTTCATATGTAGCGAGATCGTATTAAGCCAGAATGGACCCTAAAATGCTGAAATGAACAATTGAACAACGTGCGGTACCATCTTCCAACAACAGTCGCGACCAAGAACGTAAGTATGTATGCTCGATTTGGATACAAGTTTTATTACTTATGCTGTGTTTTTGTAGAAAGCACATTTTTTATGACTCTGTTTACCCTTAGGCTTCACAGGCGTCGAGCGGATGAGATCACTAAACACTGGTAGCTTGACTGAAATCGGAGACTCGGCGAAGGACTAGATGCATGAATATTATCAGGGTTTTCCCATGCGTAACATAAATACGGACCGGTTTAGTAAATCTTCCGCGAAAATACTCCTACCCTTATTCAGATAGCCGTGTCATGTATTTTGCCATATTTATCTAAAATACAAACTATCGTCTAATAAAAAATAAACATCTAACAAAACTAAGCATTGTACGTTGATGAAAAAAATACACCCTTTGAGGCTGTGCAGTAATGTGTAATATTGCGCTTTTATATCGATTTTTCAGCTGTGGTGAAATAAGTTAAATTGTCAGAAGAGAACAGGGCCAGGGCTAGGCTTTTCGCCACCCGATGCAATATCTGCAGGTCCTAAATTCTGCTTCCCAGTGCCTCTCTAAATTCTAAAAATTTTGACATTTCTAAATTCTGCCGCCCGGTGCAACTGCATTAGCTGCACTGGGCCCGGAAATAAATATATAAAAAAGAGAGAAAAAATACGATGTACGCAATAAATATATAGTGCGGTGTATAGTACTCAATTTTGGTGTCAGCCGATAACATCGCGGCAAAAACATCGCGGACGTAAACGTTGCAGAGAAAACAACGCAAAGCGAAAATGTCGTGCTACAAAACATCGTGGGAGAAAACATCGCAAAGAGAAAACATCGCAATTCTAAAACATCGCAGTTCTAAAACATCAAAAACTTCGCAGTTTAAAAACATCGTCGTCGAAAATATCGTGGTAAAAAATAAAGTATCTACAAATCATCGCGTGACGATAACATCACAGATATGCTTTTTTCAGATTTTAATAACTGTAAACAGATATTTCCATAATAATTTGTGAGCGCAAGATAGAAGAAGGATAATTTGTTTTTCATATTTTATATTAACTAATAAATTTTTGCTGAGAAAATAAGAAGGAAACTTAAGCATAGAAAATTAAATGCAACTTATAGATTATACTTTTTATGAAAAATTACCAGTAAACACTTTATGAATTATTAATGGTCTTTGTTAGTTAACTATGTCGGTTTAAAATCCTATTAAGTGCTGTAAGTTTCCTTCTTACTTTTTCAGCAAAAATTTATTGATTAATAAAAAAATGTGAAAGTAAAAATTATTCTTCTTTACATCTTGTGCTCACAAATCCTTATGGGAACCATATTTCCATTTACAGTTATTAAAGCCTGAAAAAAAAAAGCATATCTGCGATGTTATCGTCATGCGATGATTTGTAGATACTTTATTTTTTACCAAGATATTTTCGACGACGATGTTTTTAAACTGCGAAGTTTTTGAATCGCTTTATTTTCGACGACGATGTTTTAGAACTGCGATGTTTTCTCTTTGCGATGATTTCTCCTACGATGTTTTGTAGCACGACGTTTTCGCATTGCGTTGTTTTCTCTGCGACGTTTTTGTGTGCGATGTTTTCGGCTGTAACCTCAATTTTTATGATACTGATAATATTTTATTATCAGTAATTAATCAATTAAACTTTATTATATTTGTGTAAGTTATATAAATATCGCTTTGTAGCAGGGTTTCTCAACCAGGAGGGAATTTCCGCATAGAGGGGGGGGATTAGATTTTAACTTTCAGGTAGAGGGGGGAATGGGATCAGCTTTTTATTTAGCTGTTAATTCTTTAGTTTTAATTTATGAATATAAAGAGTACTTTTATTCAAATTTTAGTGTTTAACAACATTTTTTATATTTTTTATTGTTTGATGCATAAAAACGCGTTAAAAATAATGAAAATCTAAATAAATTTATATGTATATTTCGAATTTTGGAAATGAAGGGCGAATGATTTAGCAGTGGTGCATTTGGCAAAAAATGTGAAGAACCATTTCCTTATAGTAATAAAACTTTCGCTATTATCTGCGGCATTAACCGTCGTGGTTAGTGTTGAAATATATTATTCAAAGGTACTGAGACATTACTACAGTGTTGCATAATTTTTTTATGCTAAAACTGTATTTTTATATCAGTGTCAATCAATTAGGAGTTGGAATAAATGAGTTTTTACTTTTAATATGGAAAGGAATTAATTTAAATACTTCTTTTCTCTCCTATAAATACTCTCAGCTGGAAAAATTGTAGGTAGGCAGTTAATAAATAGCTATCCAGCTAGCGATTTTTAAATGCGAACCTGTGTGCAATTTCAACAACTAATCTTATGAGGTAAGGCCACAGTGATAGTTACCTATTTGTCTGTAACAAGTCCTTCCTCCTGGAGCAAACATTCAGAGACGTTTTCTGCGAAATCTCAAAAGATGCTGCTCCAAGTACTAAAGCTGAAGATAAACCCGATCGCTTCTGGGAACTATCACCAAATCCAACTACCCGACTCGAAAGGGGAAAGCTGTGCTGTAAATCGAGTGAAAACTCATTCCTTCCTTCGGTAAAAGTTTGTTTCCGCAACATTGGCAAACTCCTATAAATCAATTAAACTGCGGCCAACTGGGGAAACCGTTTAAATGGGTAAAGAGGAAGAGGGTGAGTTCAGTTCCCTCTATCGGAATATTCTTCAAGTACTACAACTTCAAAAGGCCTCTTTCGTGACCGAGACGGTTTGCGGTGGTCAGAAAATAGCGGTGCGGTGTAGCCCCCGGCGTTAAGCGGGTCAATTCCGAAGAAAAATTGACCGCCGCCTTTCATGGTAGCCGGTGCGATCGATACTTTTAAAATATTCTGGGCGCATTTCGCATCGATTAAGGAGCCAGGGCGTTATACAATATATATTCGTCGTTCGCGTGATTCTTATTTACCAGTAAAGGCACGACGACCGAATCTTCTAGAGGCAAGCCACCGTGTTGGTTGTCCATTTCCGTGGTTCTAGTGCTTCACGCACTTCCACTTTTGTTCCGAAAAATGAGTTCCAATAAAAATAATAAATAAGAAAAGAAAAAGTGGGTATTTTATAAGAAACACGAAAATTTACAGAAGTAGAAGGAAGCTATTTTGTTTGCAATTTTGAGGCGTGTTATTTCCGCGCGTGGATGAAAATTTGAGCATACTCGTGTTTAATGGCTTCGTGATTTTGTAGAGGTGTTGTTAATCGTGGCTATTTTCTAAAGATTCACTTTTCAGTAACCAGCGTTTATAAAATGATTGATTCAGTTGGTCAGTGGCGTAGCTAAAACTTTTACCGCCTAAGGTTGTCCCTAAATTCACTGCCTTTCTTGTTATATGAACTAGTAACTAAAAAAATTTCAAAATAGCGTGTAGGAAAATAAATTAAAATTCTACGTTTTTAAAATTATATTTTAATTTGCTTGTTTGTTATTCGCAAAATCCATCGATGAAATTGTATATAGAGATCTACTTGATTGTTCCTGTTGCTGTTATATAAACAGTATAAAAAGATTCTTAAAAGGCGGATGAAATATTTGTAGTTGTTAAATATTTCTTAACAGTTTTTATTTAGAAAACTCTTCTCACAACTACCAACAAAAATTTTTGAGAAAAGTTCACAATAATATTACAATATTTGGGACTTTGTTTTGAAGACAGTATTTTAGAATAAACTATAAAAATTTAAAAAGCCGCCCTTCTACGTTTTTGTTTCGTTTTCCCTAGCAATAATGGAAATGAACTTTGAAATACTTCTCTTTTAACGAAGATATCTTCCTTATTAATGTCAATCTGACCGTAATGTAGTTGACATCCGAAATTTTCTTCAAACATTTCGCCAGAATAAAAAAGGTATAACAAAAGTATGTATCTGTTGAAATCTTGTGATGATTTCGTGGAATACTTTTTATCTAGGGTAAATTTGTTTTTTGCTTCTCAATTTAATTTTATATGGCATTTCAGAATCTCATTATTCTTTACCTGCCTCCATGAGTGTTGTGACTTCTCTGACAGTAACGTCAGAACAAGCCCACGAAATTCATCGTGGCAAGGAGTGCAAGATTACGACAGTCGTTGGCAAGACCCGTGAGCACCATGCAGGTGACAGTAGGACTTATCTTAGTCCGCCCATAGTTTTGATGGAGAGCACCCCAGGGGGACGGGTCCGAGAGTCTCCCCCCTCTTCCCTTACAACAATCTCTCGAGAGGACTTTTAGCTCGCCACGTATTTAGAGTGCCTCCATGCCGCACGGACACGCCTTATCCAGGATTCGAACTCGGGCCCTTCGGTACCACAGTAGACTCCCCTAACTACTATACCTTTTGGGCAGTTACCTGACATAACTACCCGCTATACATTATTGCTCCCAAAAATGTGCAACTCGGAGCGGATCCTTACCGCCCGGCTGTACTCAGTGTGCAATAAGTTAATCGATAAATTAATCGATGCATTTATAATTTTCTTAAATTCTAAAAGCCATGTTCACTGTGAAGTCTTGATGTATCAAATGTATCTCTGCCTTTTAAGACTTGATTTCTCGAGATTATGTTTAGAAATATGTAAAAAAATATCAGTCTTTAAGTAACGCGGCATTCTTTCTTTGTTGATATGGTTTAAAATACTAAAGTTCGCAGCAATAGTAGATTTTTTATTAATTATAATAATGCTACAAATGTTAACAATATCTTTTTTCGAAATGTTATTAAGAAGCGCTTTTTGTTTTTAAATAATGCGTTTTATTACATAGTTGATGAATAGTATAATTTTAATAATATGAAATGATGAAAGAAATCCCATATTTGGTCTTAATTTTAGGCATCGGACGCAATCTAAGGGAAACAAAGTGTTAATAGTAATAGCAATAAAAATAATAATAATTTTTATTCTATAATGCTGTTGAAAGTATTGCTTCTGCTTCCCTTTGCTTGAGAAAATGTCCTAATCTTTTCCCGCCATTCGATTCTTCTTTTTTTTGCCATAGTTTTGATGAATATTCTTTATGGATGTCGTAATAAAATTTATCTTCGTCTGTTCGATTTATATCATAAATAACCTATTTGGAAATTATACGTCTCCATACGCGTGCTTGAGATTGAAGGTGTGTCTGAGCATGTGTTTAAGGAAATGTGCTTGGGAGTGTCAGTGATCTCTAAATTTCTATTCCCTCCCCCTCCTGCGATTTTTTCTGTTCCAAACATGACCTCACTCCTTCTGGTTCGAAAAGCATTAGATTTTTCTAAATCCAAAACTTCAGTATTGCAGTCGAGAATTACGTATGGTTATGATACGAAAAAACGTGCGTTTGGAAATAAGAATTGGCCATTGAAGACTTAGGAGGCGAAATAGTAATGATTACTGTTTCGCAAGGAAATGATGAATTTGTTTTGCCTCTACCGATCCATTGTTTTTGGATTGTTAACGATGTTTTAGGATATCACGGTAACAGAATCGTATTCTTCTTTGGCTATTTTACCGGAGAGAATATTGATTTGATTATATTCTGGTTACAAAAAATTTCAGAATGAGGATTTTAATGGGATATAAATTTATATTTGGTGCGCTAAAATAATGATTATACCTAATGTGCTAAAGCTCGTTAATACATATCTACTTCGTGATTAAATAAAAAAATAAAGAATTAAACGAAACAGTATACCTTGTTCCAAAAAAGTCCATGTATTAAAAAAATACTGGTTGTATCTAAATGTTATTAAATTGAGATATAATTTTTGGGGATGTAATTTTCTGGATAATGTTCTCGAAAATTCAAAGTTTGGGTATAAAACACCAACATGTTTATATATTCATTTGCAGAGGAGGTTTATGTTTTTTCAATGTATCGTTTCATGTAGTTACATTTTTTGCCAGACACGGGGAACAAGTTGGATCCTATTAACAGAACCCCTTTTTTAATATCAACACATGCGCGCCATAGAACTCAGAGTTGTTTTTCTGTTTTGCGAAAGTGCTTTCCTCTTTGTGAATCTGTCAGTTTGGGGAGGAGTTTAAAGTTCAAGTATAAATCATAATTTAAACAAGAGTTCATTGAAAAGTACATTCGTTGTCTTTCTGGCCAGAAAAATTGCGCCAAGAATCCAGAAGTATGAAAGTGATGTAGAAGTGGAGTTAAATGCCTAATGTGATGGTAACTAATTGCATTTTTCTCGCTGTGCCACGCTGTTAACGTACATTTCTACCAGTATTTTTTCAAGCTTCGTCATCTCATTAAGCTGCAGAAGAAGCGACAAACTTTTTTATTTTTCTTGTCTTGCTTGACGACGCCTAATCTGCCTATTGCACCTTCTATAGGGAATCCATTGGCAACATCTTCAGTAGAAAGTACAGTGCATCTTCAAAAGGCATTAAGTTTGGCATCTTACCACAAAGCTTTCTTCAAGTATCCCTAGCATCTTTAGTGGAAGATACCAGAATATTCCCTAGACTTATATCTTCATCTGACTTTGTTTGAAAGAATTAGCAAAGAGAGAAAATGCTTCAAGTTCCAGGTCATTTGAGAACTGACATCACCAAAAACATTTGACTGGTCATATGTAGTAACTTCCATAAGAGTTGTAAACGGCTGTAAACATAAAAAGAGACATTACTGGAGAAATGCAGATTTATTATGTTCTGTAAATGGATGTTTTGTCATGTTACCGGAATGTTGTGTCTAGTCTTCGCAGTTATATTATTCCGCGAGAAAATGTTGAATATAAGAATTATTCATTCTGAATATGCAGAGGAAAGAACCTCGTGAAGAAAAAAAGTAGATGATTCGAATGTCAGAATTTAGACACGCTAAAGTAAAGCACAGATCTGCATACGAAATTTGACTGAAATTGATTGATTGATTGAAATTTGATTGACGGATTGCACACGAATTGATAACGAACGATGCAATGTAAAAACATTCTTTGATTGGTTTATGAAAAGGAATCCTTCATTCATATGCTATTATAAATATCGTTACGTAACTTGTTACAGTAAAAAAGAAATTAATATTGAGAATTTATTGTATCTACTGAAGAAATGAGAGATAATAGAAGACTGGGAGGTAGAGGAGAGAAACAGCTGAACAGGAAGGCAACTGAATTAAAAAAGAAATAAAATATTATACGCTAAGGAATGAAAGTTTAAAAAAATTAATCGGAATAAAAAAAATTACAAGGATGAAATTTAAGAAAGTTTCGCCATGTCGATATTATAAATTATTAAAAACGGCAATTGAAATACTGGTGGTTATGCATTTGATAATGTTGCACTCTTAACATTCAAAATACTATTAAAAAGTCAAATTACGAGGAAAAAGATTTGGGTGTGTAAAAGCTGGAGGAAGTCGTTTGATCAGTATGTAAGCATCTCACGGCTAACTCTGAGTCCCGAGGAGTCACCGATTGCGTGAGAGCATTAGTTATATCTAAATTATGAGTCACCGTGGATGTAATACAATACAGAACAGAAAAAAAAAAAAAAAAAAGAAAAAAAAAAGAGTTTAAATGAAAGAAATTGTACTATGAGGTATGTGAAAATGTTATTAATAAACAAGTTCTTGAGCAAACATGATTGGGATTTAAATCTTGAACAAGAGTTATTTGTTTCTGATTGGTGCGCTGTTTATTTATTGCTACATTTGGGGTTGTTGACTTGAGCAAAGTATAGACAGATATTAACTAAGAGAAAAAAAGGGGGGCTACGTTATTCAAAATTTGATGGCTCTAGGTCGTTAATAAATTCTGATGGTTCTGAAAAATGATATGCCGTTTGTAGTGATTCAACACAAAATGACGTTTCGAGATTAATATCCCATTCGGAACTAACGTCTGTTTTGAGCTAAAAAATATTGAATATATTGATGTTGATGAACATTCTGTTGATGATTCCATTTTCGGCGGGGTTCACGTGTGTATGACATGACAATCAGTTGCGGGGTGAAGTGAATTTTTCAAAATTCGAATTGGATTTTTTTTATTTTGCGCTTAAATGATTTTTCGCGCATATATTCGTTTGACGAACGAACAAAAAAAAAAAAAAAAAAACTTCAGAAATTTACTGTTTTAAGCATTAGATAGAGCGAGTAAAGGTTCATATGTGTGTTCTTATGGCCTTTTGCAGATGCGATATGTGTCTACCTGCCTACGGTGCATCTTCGGCAATATTCATGCTAATAAGAAGATAAAGTGACCCAAGTGTTCGGTCATTCTAGACCATTGACCCACCTAGCAACGGAAAAAATTCCTTACGTCGATAATGGACTGCATCTACATTTACTGATCCGATTAATGTGCTTTAACTAGACACATAATATTTTAGTCAGTTTCCTTTAGCTCCTTTTCCATAGCTTTAGGAGCGTATTTTTAAGCAGGTTTTGATTCTTGAATGGGAACTCTTAGAGTATTTAAAAATCAAGGAGCGAAAACTTTCAAAAACGCTGCTGTAGTTAAATGTGTAACTTTGCATGATTCAGGAATTTTTGGCGGTAGGTCAGAGGTATAAATTCTAAATCCCTGAGAAACTCTTGAAGTAGCCGAAAAATCAAAAGCTCCTCTGAGACAAAGGTCTTTTAAAGATTCTGCAAATTAGAATGTAATGTATTACAGGTACAATTAGATAGGACCCAAAAATTTTACAGCTGGTTGTAGAGATATTATATGATATACCGCTGCACTAACTGCACAACTCCGCCCCATTTCTGATGGAGAGCACCCTAGCAGATCGTCCGAAGACCTTCCATTAACTCTTCTCCTACCACCACATTACTCTAGAGGACTTTCGGCTTGCTAATATTTTAGGTGTCTTTTTGCTGCACAAACACTATGCACTTACAAACACCCAGGCCTTCTCCGGAATTCGAACCCTAGTTCATCGGTGAGGCAACCATTGTTGCTAATAACTATACCAATCAGGAAGGCAGTGTAATTTAGTAGTGATTCCAAAACTTTTTGGCATTAGTTGGTGGTATATGTCCTCAGTCTCTGAGGAATGTTTCTGAAATTTTCTGCTCTCTGTCAGTGTTATAAACTCGCAATTCGTGAAAAACTCGTAGAGTATCTGAAAAATCAAAGATTCTTCCTCTACAAAACTTCTCAGAACTGCTGTGATACATCAGACTGGAACTTAGCAATAATTCTGAAACTTTCTGCGCTTAGCCGGCAACTGTGAGTTCTAAAGCTTTAACTAATCTGTTAAATGTTTGTGATGTCAAGTTTCGATAATCAGTGTATCATTTCATGTATTATATGAAACATATTAAAACAAAAGGGGCGGGAAAAGCTTCTGGGAAAGGAAATATAAAAGAGCAAGTTTTAATTTTTTATTATTATTATTTATACATGAACTAATCAGTTGTAAAATCATAACAGCAATTTTTGAATGAGTTTTCGAGAACGGATTACATCCATAAATCGGTGAAGCGTTTTATTTGAATTAGTCATTCACTTTCATTTTCTTTAGTATTTTAAGAAATTTCTACTTATTTGTATGCTGTTGTAGTTAATGGAATCCTAACATTATGAACATATTTTCTTCAACTGCGCTTGTTGGTATGCTTCTTTTCCATTTGATCTGCTGCCATTTGCTAAATTATTTCTCTTTTCAATATTACCAATGCAAGACGTCGCCAAGTTTCTGAGGGTATGTTCGGTCATAAAGCACCTTGAAAACAAGTTAGTTTGAAGCTTATCTTCAAAATGTACATGATGATGCTTATAAATGACATTGCTGTTGAGCAGGAAAGGGTATTAATAACCAAGTATTATAACTCATGAATAGCAAGCAGTTACTTGCTGGATTTTGTGTGCCATAAATCAAGAAGATAAGGAGGTACAGGTACGTTTTGCGTAAATTGCAAATACCTCTAAAGAGTCTTGACTCGCGCGTGCGCATTCTGATCACTTCGGTAATTTTGAACATTTTCAGATTCTAGAAAAATATATCTATTCCTATATCTGAGTAGGTAACGTTTTGCCTCTTTTTTTTTAGTTCCTGGTTTTTGAATCTTCTCGAGCAATTGGTACTTTTTTTAACTTATTTTTACCATAAAATATTTTCTTGCAATCTACGATTATTTTTTTAGTCCAAAGGGGCTTTGTCCCTGAAGGACTATTGTTTTCGTTTTGCGATTTTGCGTCGGACTCATAAACGTCGGTTCACTTTTCAAACTGTTGCCAGAAAATGTTAGAGTCCTGCATTATATTTGAAGAAATTAAATAATGAAAAATCTGCATAAATGATTGTCTATTTCTCGCATTGTGATAAAACAATGGTACATAGAGCCATCGAATTTTGAATGACGAAATCCTACTGCGAATATGGGCATCTGAAATCCCAAATTTGGAATTTGTTTTATTATAGATTTTATATTTTGTAAAACTTTAACGAATTTTTGATTTACAAACTCAATGCTTTAAAAGCGAGAAATGGCAACGTTATATAGAAAAAAAATACTTTTATCTCCAGCTCGCGAGACTGTGTATATCGGAAATTCTAAAGATATGCTTAATTTAACATTATTTTGCGATATTGCTCTTGAACTGAATTTTATGGTTTAAGTGCAAAGAACATGATATTTAATAAATAAAGGTAACACTCAAAACGTTAAAAAAACGCCCCTTTGGACGTAATTTAAAATCTAAAACATTTCAGATTTTTTTTTTTTTTTTTTTTTTTTTTTTTAAAGAATAACTTTTTACGTCGTCAAAGGAATTCATCAGTTGGAGTGCTTGGGGAAAATAAACATCTAGGAGTGTTACAAACAACAGTAAAAATTCCATTAGAGTGAGGTAATGTGAATTCAGCCTATTTCGTTTACTTGGTTGGTTTAGTTCATTATGGGAAAGCACACGAGAGCTATCTGCCTAAGGGAGGGATGCCTTCACGGAGAACTTTTTAAGAGAAACTGCCTCGTATACAAGTACACATGGGGTGTAAATACGCATATACATTCTTTGTCGCTAAAACTCAATAATAAATTATAAAGAAATTTCGCTTACCTGTCAGACGCATTCTCGCCTTTTGTCATTTTCTTTAGATTTTATTTAACGACACAATAAATACATTTACAATAAATGGAAGCACATATAAACTTTAGTTAGCGTTTCGCGTTCGTGTTATATATCTTCCAGTCATCAAGGTTCTGCACTATTCCAAGGAATTCAAGCGCACACAGCGCCATCTGGTGCAATACAGTTTCTACATGGGGTATACCACGAAAACGCTCATGCAACCAGCCCGTTCGCCGTCATTTGAACACCGGACCGAACTACCAGTGTTTAGCGACTTTACCGCACGGCCACTGGTGGGCCCTTCGTTTGCTTGAAAACTGTGGATAAAACTCTAAAGCCATTTTAAAGAAAGGAGAGGAATTGCAAATATAAAAGTGTTCAATTTATATGGTACAATTTCATTTCTTTCATACTTTAGTTAAACTTATTATTTTAAAAATATTTTAACTCCTTGTGCAACGAAAGGCTTCCAAAAAAGAGTTAAAATACAAACAACGCAACGCGAAATAAAATTAAATTTACAGATTCGCAGATGAAATGCAAGAAATAAAGATACAGAAGGGAGAGAATGGCATTTTATCTTGAATATGAAGGGGAAGAAGCTTAATGTTTAAAGAATTTAACTCGGAAATGAGTTCTTTTATTTTTTTTTTTTTTTTTATTTTTCTTTTTGCCTAAGCTTTGGACAGTAGAATAACAAATGTTTGACATTTTGTACTCCTTCGAAGTTACAGGAGCACAACTCCATATGAGGTAGCCCGAATTTCTTTACACAGATGTGAATTAAAATTACCTTACCGAATTTAGTAATAAGAAATTTATTAATTAATTTCAAATTTTTATAATTTTTTTTTCTTTACTATTGAATATGCGAGGAATGGAAGGAACTTAATATTAGATATACTTAAATAATAAATAAATAAATAAATAAAAGGCACATTCAGCGGGACGTTTTCGGTTCATTATTTATTAGATAATACACTCATACCTGTAATAAATATTATGTATTATTTTAAGAATTTTTTTGGGGGGGGGGTGTTAAAATTTTCATAGTTTTAATATATATGCTAATAGCTAGATTTTTAAAAGAAGCTCGAAAAACACACTTCTTCTAAATTTGAAATTAAAATTATTAGTGCTTTGTATTAAAAAGACCCATTTAAATTAAATAAAAATAGAATTCTCCATAAAAAACACTTGCATTGGTATAGAATTAAATGAAAGAAATCATTAAAGTATATAGTAAGCATAGTAATTAAGCATTTCAAGTTTTAGATTTAGAATTTTGAATTACAGCGAAGTACTCCAGAGCTGTCATCCTAAAAGAAGGGATGCCCTCTCGGAGGAATTTCTAAGGGGGGTTAGCTCATATCTACGTTACACACGAAAGCATTTAAAAACTCTAAAGCAACCAGAGAGCCCACCAACGCCCGAGCGGTTAAAGCCTCTGAAGCTGGTAGCTCGACCTAGGTTCGATTCCGAGAGAATGGGCTGCTTGTGGTTTTTCCTATGTATAACATGATTACGAGCCAGTTGCCATAGAAAGCCCTCTATGAAGGGATTTCCCCCCTTAGGCTGATATCCCTAGCATGATTTGCCATTATCGAATGAATCAAACCAATGCAGCAAGTTATGATCGCCGGAATTTCAATCTGGGTTGAACCACCAATATTCATTGGTCGCATCTGCTCGGCCGCTGTTAAACCTTCAAGCTCTTAAATAGTTTAAAACTCACTTAAAAACACATTTTCATGATTCGAATATATGGCCTTTTGCATTTGATTAAATATTATTTATAATTCAAAAATAAACCCCCATATCTTAATCTCGATGTCATCGATAAATAGCATTTGTAATAAATCTTATGTATTCTGAATAATTCTGTATATAATATCTAGAAAATGAAAATTCATATTCTGGTAATGTTGCTAATTCAAAGCTGTGACCGTTAAAAAGCAAAAAGAATAGTAGATATATTATCTTAAATAAGTAACACTTCTTGGAAATTACGGTAAAAAGCAGATGTAACGATCGCTTTTCGACGAAAAGCATCTAAAAAACTCATTCTTTCCAATATTATTATTATTTGTTCCGCGTTTTGAAAATAAATTAATTCAGATATCAGCAACTTTCGAATGATCACGTTTCTGACCTTCGTTCTCCCCAATTTCACTTCTTCGATTTGTATTGTTTGAAAATTGTATTTGCATTTGAATAGAGTTAACTAAGTTTCTTGTTTTGACACCCTCGTCTTTAAAGATAGCAGGCGTAGTACTTATATTCATACATACAGATTTCATATGCATTTTATTATTGTAATTTTTTTTATCTTTTAAAATTAGATTACTCAGTTAAAATGTATTTCTTACTTTTATTTTATTTCATAAAATTTTTACTTTTGGGGCCAAATGTAGTAGGTCACTGGCGGAGAAAATTGGCATTTCGCGAGCGGGGGGAAAGGTGAGGGCAAATCAGAATAGCCGCTCCTAAGCATCCTAACTGTTTTCGTGCGTCTTCTTGTTTCATTCTAAATTATTCGTTCTGTCAGTCTACTAAACGCGAAAGAGAAAATACTGATTTTATTTTGTTACGTTTATTTGTATCATATAAGCCTTGGAAGTCATACATTTATTCAGTTTGCGGCCAGTTTAGAATTTCTTCTTAAGCATTTAAGGTAAAGGTACATCTTATATATATATTTTTTTCTTATTTTTAGCTGCATGTATTTATAAATGTTTGAATGCAAACGAGAATGCAAAATCATATTTGCAGTTAAAAGGCTATGAAAATTTCGTGCTTATAAAATTCAAGATTTAAAAAATATATTAAAAGGCTTGTCATCTGTAAACTCAATAGTATTTGTTAACTTTCTTCTTTTTCAACATAAGAAATATTTTTTTTCTCTTTTTGTGGGTGAAAGAAAGTTTTTTGCCTTAAAAAGGCTATGCAATATTGTTTTAATACCTGATATTTTCATTTTTAACACTGCAGTTTTCAATGCTGTGAATGCGTTATTGAGTAAGTATACGTAGTATCTGAAATTATCATTCTATATTTGTATTTATAAGTGGTGCGTTCTCTTTCGAATTTAAAGAAATTGCAGTATGAAAACTATAAATAACAATCTAACGCTTCAAAGAAGAGCTAACAGTTAAAAAAAAAAATTGCCAATAAATAAATAAAAATTAAAATTAAAAAACAAAATCTGAAATGTTTCAGATTTTAAATTACGTCCAAAGGGGCGTTTTTTAACATTTTGTGTGTTACCTTTCTTTATTAAATATCATGTTCCTCGCACTTAAACCATAAGATCCAGTGCAACAGCAATATCGCAAAATAGTTTTAAAACGAGCATATCTTTAGAATTTCCGATACAGAGACTCACGCGCTGGAGATAAAAATGTTTTTTCTGCACAACGTTGCCATTGCTCGCTTTGAAATCGATGAGTTTGTTAATCAAAAATTTGTCAAAGTTTTAAAAAATAGGAAATCGATCATAAAACAAATTTCAAATTTCAAATTTGGTCTTCCACATGCTCATATTCGTTGGAGGATTACGTTATTCAAAATTCGATGACTCTATGTACCGTTGTTTTATCACAATACGAGAAATATACATACATTTATGCAGATTTTTCATTATTTAATTTCTTCAAATATAATGCAGGACTCTAACATTTTGTGGCAACAGTTTGAAAAGTGAACCGACATTTATGAGTCCGACGCAAAATGCCAAAACGAAACTAATAGTCCTTCGGGATTCAAATCCCTTTGGACTAAAAAGTAAAAAAGTAGAAAAAAAAAAACTGCGATTTTATCTTTGCTTTCAGGTTTCAGTTTAGCATGTGAAATAGTTTTATATTTAAGCGAACTTGTGAAATAGTTTTTATATTTTTCTATTTTTTAATTGAAGTAGTAAGAATCCGTAGAATTTCAAAGTTCAAATTATGTAAAAAAAAAGCTGTGTTCAGCATAGCAATGCCAAACAACAGGGAAAGAAAGATTTGCTATCATATTATTCCGTCATAAATTAATGCTACATGAAGGCTTAGAGAATCAATTATTCCAGACGCAACTGTGCATCTTCTTTTATTGGATCGCTTTCGTACGAAGCTTGTAACAAATATTTTCCGAGATGGCTGCAATTACTAATTTCCCAAAGTGAGAAATTCGCATAGTGAAAACAATCATGCTGTTTTCAAAATATTAAAAAAAATTACGGCAGTTTTAATTGGAGTTATTTGTCACATATTTTATGAGCTCGTTTTCTAAAATTCATTAAAGGATAATTCAAATATCTACTCAAAGAATTCTGAAACTATTCGGATCTCTCAGTTTTAAAAACCGGTCTTATTTATGGCCTTCCGACAATAAGCTTAAATTAAAATGAAAATTTTTTGCTCATTAACGCGCAGAACTGCTTACGCGCACGTACAAACCTGAAAAATTCTTTTTTTCTTTCTCTGACTGAGGGCGAAATTTATACTAAATTGAAATATTTTTGGCGTAATAACCTAAGAATAAAAGCCACCCTTTTTTCTGTAATTTTTAAAAGCGTGACCGACTTAAATTCGCTTTAAAAAACAATTAATCATGTATTAAGCAAGCTATGAACCTTCTAGAAAAAAGATGGTACAAAAACCAAATAATTGCAAAGGAGCACGAATTATACAACTTTAAAAACTGGAATGGTCGTATTCTATTTCAATTATTTGCAATTTTACAAGAAGCTTTGCATGTTTAAAGCATTTTCCATTTCGTGGTATTCACTAAATCAAGGAAAAGTGTTAACCATTTTTTTTAAACATCTATGACAGATTCTTAATGTTTGGTGTTTAGATCTTTAACCAAATTTACCGTAAAAATTATTGCTTTTCGAGTGCTTTTTTTACGCAGAATTTCTATTTTAAATTTCAAAAATGAATGATCTGTGTATACACTGTTAACAACTTTTTCTTTGAGCTTTTTTAAATCCCTTAATTTTCTATTTTTAAAGAAAACAAACGAGAGCAGGAGGAAGAGAGCGGGGAGGGAGAATCAAAATTCCAGGAACTTGTTTCATTTAGAGATTTAGAATGAGTTTCTGTAATGGTTTTTTAATTAAATCACCCGAACTCGCTGTGAAGTGCGGCTGTGCCTGCTTCCATCCAGTAGGCATCTATCAATAGCGGTAAAAAAAGACCCCTACAAATAACAGTTTGAATCATTTTAAATGCTTTACGGACTTAAGGAGGTGGGTACATGAAATGGATGGTGGTGGTGGTGGGTCTGGGAAGCTTGTTTAAAAACAACGTGACTTGCATCTTGCCACAGCCTCATTCATAAGACACTCACATTAAGGGGTCGGTGTAATAATAACGGAGATAATAATAATTCGTTATTTTTTGCCCCCTGCTTTTTTGCTGTGAATAATTAACATGGCGGATGGAAGGATCTGCGCGTGTGATGATGAGATCTTTGGGAATGGGGGGGGGAAATTAAAGGCAGTCCGCCATGACCAGCTCGCTTTGCTCTAGGTCTGTTCTTCCAACTTGTTATGTTTAATTAATTCGTTACGTTTTCCCGGAACGGGAGGAAAAAATAAATAAAGAAGAAGAAGACTGCAGCTCGATCTCATAAAATGAGAAGAATATGCAGATTGTGATGGCAGTGGCAATGTGTACAGCTGCAACCAAAAGGGAGGTTCTTTGCTGTCGAAGGGTTGGGCAAAGGCGTAAGAATGAGCCGAGCTAATTGGAAGGCGCAAAGCGTAATTCGCTTTCATTGTGTTTGTTTTAAATACAACTTTTTCCTGACGATTTTCTTTTGTTGACTATGGCTGTGTTGATAAAGAGTTGATGAAGGAATATAAAATTTTATCGGGAAAGCATGGTCTGGATTGGTAGAAATTTCCATGTAATGGGTTCAGAAATTGAACTCCAGTACTTGTACGTAATAGATTAAACTTGCTGTTACGTACGCCTATAAGCTGTGCAAACTAGAATATGTTTAAATATGCATATATTTTAGTTTCGCCTATACTTACTGAGACTAAAAAACCGGATTTCGTGCGCTTTAAAAAATGAATTTGAGATGAAAATTGTCATTGTATTTGTACAGACACATATCAGTCGAAAGCGCAGCAATCCGTTTATGCTATTTTCAGTGTAACACCTCAGAGATAAATGTATTTAAAATATATATGTAAAAGCGATTTTACATTGAAATGGTACTTATATTTTTAGCACATTTTACCCCGTTAAAATATATTATGAAAATTTCAGTTATTGTGATAAAAATGTAACATTAGTCCTTCCTTACAGAAATGGTGTTTTTAATATAATATGTACATAAAAACCTGATCTGCTTACAAGTATGAATGCGTACTAAAACAGCATATCTTTAGAATTCCCGATAGAGTGCTTTAGGTTGCAATACATATTTTTATATTCGCTGTGTTATTTCTATAATAATTGAATTCGCTATATTATTTCTGTAATAAATTGAATCTTCTGCTGGCCGCAGAAGCTTCCAGCCGCGTAAAATAGTTGTCATAAAAAGTACATAATGATTTTGATGATTAATGATAATAATGATTTTACTGCTAGTGTAACTCCATGAAAATATTGAGTATTTCTAATTAGACATCTCATAATTTTAATACTTGTGTTTATTTAAATTAATCGCATTAGAAAATAGGGGGGATATACTTAAGTATATTGCTTTAAATCTCGTAGTTTATTACTCAATAACCTTCCAGATTAAATTTGAAAGTATCTTAGACTTTACTGAATGGCAGCGGGCTGGCGCGTGGGAGATAGCAGTATTTGATTTCCGGCCGCGGCAACGCAATGTTTTCATAGAGGCAAGTTAGTTAATTAAAATTGAGTGATAAATATCTATGCCACTGCTTGCTTTCAAATCGCTGAGTTTGTTAACCTAAACTTCATTAAGATTTTACAAAATGTGAACTAAACAATAAAATAAATTCGAAATTCAAAATTCTGGCTTCCATGGGCACATGCTAGAGTGGAGGAGTACGTTATTCAAAATTTGATGTCTCTATGTAACGCCGTTTTTTTTACAATGCGAAGAACACACATACATGCAGGTTCTTCATTGTTTAAGTTCTTTAAAAGTAATACTGAATGATAATATTTGGTGGCAACAATTTGAAAAGTGATGCACCATTTAGTGAACCGACACAAAATCCCATTTTGAGATTAATAGGCCATTTTGGCTTATAAATAATATTAAATAAAAATTAAACTAAGGTGCTTTCATTACTTTATTGTTTTATTTTACAACATAACTTAACTGCGCAACAATAAACAACTCATGAACAAAATAATCAACTCATGAAATCAACTCACTGTATACAATATTTCGAGTAGAAACATTGTCAAATAGTAAGAAACATTCATCAGCTGAGTGCGACCAGCCCACGCACATTTTTTTCCCCTTCGCCTTTTCTATTATACAAGATTTATCTTTAAAATTTAGTCACTCTGCAATTTCTTAACAAACTGAGTAGTACAAAAGCAATAAACGCACTTCCGAATTGATGATCTAAATCTTTACTTTTTGTTATAAATATAGTTAAAATAAATTAAAAGCTAATGCTATCGTTAATAAGAGATATCTTTAACGCCATTTTTTTAAATGATTCCGCAGTTCTCGTCTGAATGTTAAAGTACTATATATATATATAACAAAAAAAAAATTTAAAAAAAAGTTTTTCTTTCCTTCTTTTTCCCGTTCTTGTTTTTCTCTCTCCCCCCACAGTAATAATATATATATTCAGCTAAATGAAAATTAGAATTCAACTAAATGAAAAACCATTTTAATTGGCTATTTAATTTAATTTAATTTAATTTTAATTGCAGAATTAATCCCTAAAGCAGAAAGAATAATTTTCAATAATTATCAATCAATATTTGTAATATCTTTATTGAGAACTTTTTCTTTGTTTATTTCCATAATTTTAAAAAAGTTGTAATTGGCAAACATTTTTTATATAGTATACTGTAAAAGTAATTAGATTTAGAATATTTCAAATTCATTTATTATTCAAACAGACAAATTTCTGTTTGAATTTTGCTTTTTAGAGAACAGAAATTGTTGTCAGATTTTCTTGAAATGCGTAGAGCACGAAACTAATGCTGAATTTTGCCCCATGTTTGAAATTCATCTTGCTATGCCTCTTTTTCAACATTTAACATTACCATATTTTTATTATTAAATGTTTTAATGTAGATATGAATATTCTTTTCTATATTTGGAACTGTTAATTCTAAATTTAATTTAATAAATGCGAAACGATGAATTTTTATGGCAACTAATTCGTATATTTTTTATTTAATTTACACTTTGCATTTGTACGCATATACCAGTTATACAGCACTCTTCGTTTCTTTAATTTGTAGATCTTCTACAGTAGGCAACATATAATAGTAACTATAAATCACAATAAACATTGCGTGCCGGTTATATCAGAAATAATCATCATCAGTTGACTTTTTTCAGAACGTCTTTATCACATAAAATGTTGCGTAATTACATGTTACAAACTCTTGCTGCAATTCGATGACAGGAAAACTTCATTGATTATACAAATTATTAGTTTAAAATATAATGAATTATTCGTGTTTCATGTTTTATTATATAATAACTTAAAATTAGTAAGGTAATCTATAGTAGTGTAATTTTACTCAAACCGAACACAAAATCTCCATTGTAATTATTAGCCCAAAGGTGCAATTTGCCCAAAAGGGCTATTAATTTCGCCTTGGTATTTTGCGTCGTCCCCTATAAAACGACGTTTCACCTTATAAATTGTTGCCACGAAATACTAGAGCCCTGCATTATATTTAAAGAAATTAAATAATGAAGAATCTGCATGAATGTATGTATGTTTCTCGCATTGCGAAAAAACAACGCTACCTAGAGACGTAAAATTTTGAATAACGTAGTCCTCCACTCGAATATGGGCATCTGGAAGCCCAAATTTGGAATTCGTTTTGTTATCTATATGATATTTTGTAAAACTTAACGAATTTTTGATTAACAACTTCAGCGATTTCAAAGCGAGCAATGGTAACACCGTACGGGGGGGGGGGGTTATTTCCAGCTCGCAAAACTATGTATCGGAAATTCTTAAGATATGCTCTTTTTAAATATTTTGTGATATTGTTGTTGAACTGAATTTTGTGGTTTAAGTGCGAAGAACATGCCATTTAACAAATAAAGGTAACACGCAAAACATTAAAAAAAACGCCCCTTCAGATGTAATATAAAATCTGAAAGCTTTTAGATTTTTTTTAATTTTTAATTTTTTTAGTTTCATTCTTAATTTTTTTAATTCTTTTTTTAATGTGTAGCATTTTATGTATCTATGGGTAACCGAACAAGAAGTGATTATATAATATGATATTATATAAGCATTATGGTCAGTTTTTGCAAAGTATTTACGTCGAATTATAAGGGGATCAAATGTTTAAAATTAAATTTATCTTTAAAATATTTAAAATCTTAATGCTTATATTGATTTTATTAAGCATTGCAAATACTGGGAATAATCATAACAGGAAATTATTTGAATTAAAATAGTATGTCACATTTTTCATGTCTCTTGCTTCAAAAAACCTATTGACGCTACATCCCATAATTTAGGGATAAATGAAAAATATATTTCAAATAATTCTGATTATTAAAATTTTATTACACGGGATAATTACTGATGGAGATATGAGTTAATTTGTAAGTGTAAAATGTAATATATTCCTTACATTATTTAACTGTAATCTTAATTATTATTATTTAATTTGTAAAAAGGTTCCTAATTTTTATTATAGCCATAATATCATTTTTATTTGCTTTTGATGAGAAAACTCTTAATCTTCAAATGACCCGAATTTATTACAATAAAAGGTAACTGTAATTTTTTATGCATTAAGTGATAGTAATACCGCAGCAAAAATATATTTGTGCAGTGGTATGTACATTAACGTCATCTTAGTACTTGTGTAATTATTCAAACAATTGAAAGAACAATGTTTATGTATGTCACCTTTATCACGATTATTGTTAGATTTAAAATTTGAATTGAGTTACTTAATAACAATTCTAAAATTGTTTAATTAATGACCTGCCTGAAAATGCAGAAAAAAATGTGCAGCTACACAGTTTTTCTGATGTTTGATTTAGAATGAATTTTACTATTTTTGTCTAAAATGTTTCATCTTTATTGTATTTCATCAATTAATTTATTAAAAACATTTGATTGGATAATTAATATATATGTTAGGGGTCAGTGAAATTTATTATTTAATTTTTTTAATTTGGATAATTGTGATGAAAAGTGAAAAGGATTGTTAAAATGATTTCCTTATCTACTTAATTTTATTGATGCTACGTTCTATACTCTTAGAACCTCTTTTTAAATATGTATAATTGAGTTAAAATTTTACATATTAAAAAAAAAAATCTTAAAGGCTTCAAACTTTAACAATCACCCAAAAAGGCTCTTTTAAAGTTTAATATGGTTTACCGATGAGATTATCAATAGACATGGCCCAAGTGGAATAGCGAAACATTTTATGGAATATAAGATTAATATGCATTTAGACTAATGGGGCCGTCTTATATATCTTGTGTATTTGAAAAGAGAAAAAATATGTAACGTTATCCTATAAAAATATTTAATGTTTTTAATTAATCATGAATTCAATGCAAGTTTTTTAAATCAGTCGGATTAGAAAGTAAAAAAGTAACATTAAGAACTGCATTATTGTTCTTAAATAGCTTAGTTTGTTAATCCATAACAGACAGATTCAGTTTGAAAAATAATACATTTTGCTGAATTGCGACAAATTCGAAAGAAAAGTAAAACAACTCGTTTAGAGTAAATCAACGAACTTCGTGTTTCGAGACTGAGACTAATAACCCTTTTGGGGCTTTAAAATATAAGTAAATAAATAAAAAAAAGCTTTAAACTGCCCTCTAATATAATAAACCATTAATTATTTAAAATCATTAATTCCTTTGAGTGTATCATCATCAGCAATTTTTTGGGGGGGAGGCGGCGGAAACGCTTAAGATGTCATTTCAAGACTTCTCATTGAATACCGTAGCATTTCTGTGTTGTTAGTTCTTTTTTACTTGGATTTATATTTCAAAAAGTATATTTATCACCCATTTGTTCTAGATAGTGTACAGGTGGTAAATCATTTATTGTGAAGAGGGGTTTATTTGAGGCTTAAAGTAAATGTAAACCATTAATTAGGATATTCGTTTCGATTTATGAAACTTCAATCCTGAAAGTCGCTGGCCTTCGTATCGGTTCCCGTCGAAGAAGAAACATCGACGGCGACAATTTTCCTTGGAACGCGAATGTGCGCACCTTCGTCAGATGCCCGTATGTGTCATCCAATAGGAGAGGAGGATCTAGTGTCCGGGAAGAGCGGGGGTTGGCCACCATGACGCGGGGGGCGGGGATAAACGATGCGCTATTACCAACATTCCGTCCTACCTGCGCTTGTCATTCCTGTGCGGGGCAGGGCCATCGTCCTGGCTCCTTATCGTTGAACGGGCCTTCGGGTCGTTAAGGATGAAGCATGCTTAACGGGTCTCGATTTAGATTGAATCGCGATATTAATGGCTGCCTTCTACCTTTACTAATTCTAAAATGACTTTTAATTCAGTGCCATGAATTTGAATTTCTCGTTCAAAACTAAAATAGATATATTATTTACACCTTTAGCTATCATTGGCATGGCCCAAGGTGGCATTTTCTGCTTGAAACTTTATTTTTTAGGGGTTAGTCAGATAGATCGTCGAGGTAGATGAATAGTAATTAGATTCTAATTTTCCATACGGAATTAAATTGAGAAGGAGTTTTACTCTAGTTAAAGTATTCGAAGAAATCACCGCGTGATTTCAAGAACTGCATAGTTTTGTTATAATACTTTTTGTTCCGTCGAAACTTTTGAGTAAAAAATTAGAAATAGGAACTAAATTATGATCATGATTCATTCCTCTTTATTCATTGATTCCTTGTTAGAAAAAAAAAAGTGTTTCAGAGTTTTATCTCCGTCATTGCTAGGAAAATGCAAACAGAGACACGCCTTTTGATTTTTTGCCGTTTGTTCTAAAATGCGGTCTCCAGAATAAAGTTCCATATAGCGTAATCCTATTGCGAACTTCCTATCAATAGCTGTAAGTTTTGTTAGTTGTGAGAAGCATTTTCTAGATAAAAAAAAGTATTTGAAATCAGGGATTGCTTCAGGCAGCAAACTCATGGATCGCCCCGGGCGACAAAAGTTGTAGCTACTCTTACTGGTACCAGTCTGCTTGGTAGTTCCAGTATGATTTGGCTGACAGTAGCTGAAAATAATGTATTTTGTGTTTGTATTTTCATTACTTCCCATTGCATATTGAAAAATTCTTTGATGAAGCTCCGCGAAATTTTTCATTATCAAAAACCATTTTGCGTCAGATTATTAAAAAATATTTTATATGATGCATACTGAAAGAGAAACTAGTAAGCCTTTAAATAAAACATTAATCATATTCAGTCAGTTGGTTTTATTTCTGTTAATCGTAATCAATGACATAAAAAATAAAACTTAAGAGATTCCCTACCGAGTTACGTAAAGGCGTTAGAGAAGATCTTTTATTAGTTACAAAAATCTTGATAACAAAAATTATAAATTCGATATTATAAATCAAATATATACATTATATTTTTAATTACGTCAATTAGATATGTTCTTACTAAATAGAATACAGATTTAAACTAATAGGAATCGCTTTTATAATTTTTAATCGCTCAGTCTGGAGTGCAATTACACACTGCTAAAAGTCTGAAAAGTTAAAGATTTTTATGTATTGCCGAATAGCAACACTATGAGAGCTGCCTATTAGCGAGGTCATGTAGAAAATAAATTGAAGATCTTATGTTTTTATACTAAAGCAACATCATAAATGGTCCAAATATTTTGGAAAAACTGCTAATGACGTATCTAACATCGGGGGAGGGGGATTAAAAACCAAGAATTTGCTTCGGGCATTTTAGTGAGTTTCGCTTCAGTCAAATTAAGGTAATTAAAAGGCACAATTCCCATACGTCTTCTCTGTTGTACCGTTATTCACATTTTAATCAGGGTAATTGAAATAATGAATTATATTATTGCTATACTGTGATAATATAATTCATCTTTTACATTTATAATCGATATTTGAGAACGTTTCATCTGTTTTCTTAATTAATTAATTAAACGAAAAATCAATGGAAATAATAATAATAATAAAGGTGTAGTAAAACATTTAAAAATTTGATTATGAGAAAAATAAAAATCTTTTTCTGTGAAAGGAAGAATTTTAAGTATAAATTCCTGTATTATATTAGAGAAGTTCTGAATCTTTATTTAATTACAGTTATTTATTTGGATGTGATTAAAAAATATCACCAAATCGTCGTTTAAATTGCTTGATTTCCACATCGATGTCATTTTTATCTCCTTAATTGTATTTATAAAATTATTATTTACTGAACTTATTAAATGCGATTACTTTCAATACGAATGAGACAAATTAATTTTGTTGTCTTATACTCTTTCCATAACTTCATAAACTGGTACGTATCCTATCATTATTTTTTCCCCTTTGCTTCAAACAATAAATAAATAAATAAATACACTAATGATGCAAATGTTGCCATAATCAGGCAAACATAGCGAATTTTCACTTTAGTGCTATTATTACTATTATTAGACTTTTGTATTTTTTTCATATCTGCTTAGTATTGTCTTGAATTTGGGTTAACTTTAATTAATTTCTTAAAAGAAAAAAAAAAAAAAAAACTAATGCAATGCTTAATATCATTGAAAGTGAAATCATTTTTTTAAAGCCCGAAAGGATGGCTATTAGTCTCGAAACACGTCGTCCACTGTAAATGCGATGTTTCACTTTTTATTCGAGGCTGTTGCCATTCGGCAAAATATAAGATATTTATCATTTATCTTTCAAATTGGAATCTGTCGATTATTTAACAAACTAAGCCATTAAAAAAAAAATAAATAACAGATGCAATTTTTTATTTTTTTCCTTTCGTTTTACTTTTCTATTCGATTAATTTAAGTGAAAATGTATTTAATTCATAATACTCGTATATCTACTAATTTAAATTATTCAATATTTTTATATATTTACTTTATGTAGTTTTTCACTTTTCAATATGTAGAAGATATATAATGTTCCTATGTTAATCTAAATGCAGATCCATCTATTATCGTGTAAAATGTTTCACTATTCCACTCTTCATCTGCAAATTCGCTATTCCACTACTGGCAAACCATATTAAACTTTAAAGGAGTCCTTTAAGGCGCTAATTAAAATCTAAACCCTTTCAGAATCTTTTTCAAATTTGTATTTAACATGATTATATGAAAGTTGAATTAACAATACTCGGTACAAATTGAATAATTTATGAGCATGCTATGTAGAGTTAAATATTATATAGGCTTGTGTTTGTTATGCGATCTTTAAATCTGTATTACGTGATGTTGTTTGTATACATTTTCAGTGGCCTAAATTAGTTTGTAATTACATATTTAGCAATTCCTGCGTAAATTTCAACGTTTTTGATATAATGGTTGTGTTAAGAAAAAAATTGTGCGAATTTGAAACGCAAAAATTGAATTATGCATAAGATACATACTTTATTCGTAATACCAACATTTTTTTTTTAAATTTTATTTTAGAGAGCTAAAATTTAATTGCAAAAATAAATAAATAAATAAATGTTATCTCATGCAGCTGTGCGTGTAAATTGTAATATGTTAGAATTCTTTAGGTTATTAAAGATATAAGAGTAATAATGAAAACCGGAATCCAGTTACTAGCTTGAACACGGAAATAAAACTTTGAGTAGAATTTATTTAAACAAAATATATTTATGCTTCATACATCCCTCCCTTTTTTTTAACTTAGGATTACGTTCCTAAATGACAGTTTCACGGACAAAAAATTTTAAGACTCGAAACCTGTTTTATTTAAACGTTTATATCTCCATAACCTCGAAAGCTATAGTTTTCGTTTGTAGCTTATTTGCTAGTGAAAGGAGACCATTGAAAAAGACAAAAAAAAGTTTTAAAAATTGGAATAGTTGTTCAGCCACAGTAGAGTCCCAAATTTAGGCAAAAATATGCAATATTCTGATGATGTCACAAGTGCGTGCGCATGAATTCGATTATATAACACCGATCGGTTCTAAGTTAGAATCGATGGCGAGCGGTTGTGAGAGCGACGGATTAATTTTGTTTGTACAAAAATAAGAGTATAATATGCCGAAAAATAAAGATGCACTAAGAATACAGCTCAAGAGACAAGCAAAAAAAAAAAAAAAAAAAAAAAATTAAAGAATTATTGAAAGAAGGATAATAAAGAACGTTTAGCTATGAAAAGGAAAGAACTCAATGAATAATAAGAAAAAAATACCGACTGAAGTTGTTAGTTTTCAAATAAATCAATGTGCTTCAACTTCTACATTTGCTAATAATAAATTGTGGAATTTGGGGATACCTTTACTGGATTTTAATGAAGATTCTTCAACGGTGTCTTTTTAGTCCAAAGTGGCTTTGTCCCTGAAGGACTATTGTTTTCGTTTTGCGATTTTGCTACAAACGGCGAATCACTTTTCGAACTGTTGCCACAAAGTATTATCGCCCTGTGTTATATTTAAAGAAATTAAATAATGAAAACTCTGCGTAAACATATGTATATTTCTAACATTGTGATAAAACAACGGTATGTAGAGCTATCGAATTTTGAATGACGTAATCCTCCTACGAATATGGGCATGTGGAAGACCAAATTTGGAATTTGTTTTATTTCCGATTTCCTATTTTGTAAAACTTTAAGGAATTTTTGATTAACAAGCTCAAGGATTTCAAAGCGAGCAATGGCAACGTTGTACAGAAAAAACACTTTTGTTTCCAACGCGCGATACTCTGTATCGGAAATTCTAAAGATATGCTCGATTTAAAATTATTTTGCGATATTGCTCTTGAACTTAATTTTATGGTTTAAGTGCGAAGAACGTGATATTTAATAAATAAAGGTAACAGATAAAATGTAATAAAAACGCCCCTTTGGACGTAATTTAAAATCTGAAATATTTCAGATTTTTTGGGGGGTAGGGGGTGTTTCGTAAAACAATAGGCATTATCACTTTCCCCTTATCGAAGTATTGCTAAATATGTATAAGCACAAGTTGGCGACCCATGCAGGAATGATCAATAGTCTGTCTCAAAATACTATGTATACCTCATATGCATAGCTACATCAATGCCTGTACAACGCTTCTGCCTGCCACAGTCATGCTGAATTCAGGCTATCGCAAATTATCTCGTTAATATGAAATTTCATTTCGGCAGCTCTGCAAATCTTTTCCCTAAACACATTTATATTAAAATGGAGCTAAGAGGATTGCTACATTTTTGACTCGTTATTACTTTTTATTTCGATTTTTTAACTCAAATTTAGTTTTAGCTCCTTGAGCAATGCTAACTAATGGCAGAAGTCTTAAAGTTGTTATTTATTTAATTTTCAAATTTATTCAATTTGAAATTAAAATGTAAACAATCCGCATCTTGCAGATAAAAGTGTCGGTAATTCAGAAAAGTTCTGAATTAGCTTTTACGGTATTTAAGTAAATGAATGTAAATTGGACTAGGATTGTAACTTGATTTCTGAATAGTATTAATTAAATTATTTGTGGTTACTAACTAAAACCATTCAAGATAAACTTACCAAGTACATAAGTTATGGATCCTAACTTTCATAAAGTATTAATTTTAGCGGTCGTATTCGCTTTTTTTTTTTTTTTTTTTTTTTCTTGTGTCTATAATTGATTCACAACCAGATTCTAACTTAGGCTCTTTTTCATTCTTGTTACCGAATTCAAGAAGAATTGGAAGCAGATTAGAAGATGAAAGAAACTCGGAGTTCTTGTGAATGAGTGAAGATCCGAATTCAAAATAAAAACATTAATGGATTTTTTTTAAAGGCTTTATTTACTGCTAAGCAGAAGGGTAAAATATTTTTATAACATAGGAACTCGATCTGGGAATAGAAATACGATAAATGAATTACATCGCAGAATTAAATACTGCTTTTCAATCCTGTGCATCTTGACAAGTTAGGAAACGAGATTTATTCCTCTTGTTCCTCAATATGCATGTTGTTAAAGGCAGAAAAGTAGCAAAATAGTTACGAGTTGATGTTACTATTTTCTGCAGAAGGTTGTCATAATCAGCCTCCGAAGAGTTCTTGCCCTTGACCAGCGTCCTCTGGTGAATATCAGCTGGAAAACATGAGTGCGAATCGCTCTTTCGGGGGCGTCCATCAAAGCCTGGGAACATTAACTTTCTTTTTTATCGACGTCATAAAGCTATTTTTCTCCTCTGTTTTTTTTTCCTCTTCCAGCTTTCGAACAGTCAAATATGCGGGTAACCTACAATCAGTCAAGCACCATCAGTTGCGACGTCGTTCAGCGAGGAAGTCCGTGGGCAATCAATACAAGAGGGCGTGTGAACACTCCATTGCCATTTTATTACCCATATGTCATCATCTTCGGAGCGCTGGTTGGAAATGCGTAATTCTATCCCAGTACCCCTTTCGATCACTGTGAGAGAGTCTTAAGAAAGATGGGGGGAGAGACAGGAGGAATCAGATAAGCCGAGTCGGCACTCTTGCTTCATAAAAGGACCGTATGGCATTGATGGACGCATCTGAGTCACAACACCCACTACCACTTAAACAAACACTGTCGTCCTTTCAAGAGATCGAATGTCCTGTGAGCATTAAAACAGACGCTCGGCCTTCATTTTTTGACTTTTGATGATGCTATGGATTTCCAGAGCTTAATCTTTTTTACTTCCTTCCGTGGATGATAACTTTGATTGGAGACGCAATCAGGGATGGAGCTTGTGAATTATGGCGTCCTTCGCAAGAGACATGGATCTAGTGGATCATATTAAACCGATTAAAGTAAGCTTTCGTAATAAGGTTTATGAAAAATCTGTAAGTATTTTAAACATTCATTTCCAGCTGGTCATATCCTGCCGAACCAAGAATAAACAACCAGTACTACTGCAGGGTCCCATTTAATTTCACTAATAATCATTTTAATTGAGCCTTTCCTGAATTCTTTCATTTCCTCGCCAGGATGTAAATAAAGTAAGTGAACGAGAGTATTTAAACTGTTGGAGCGAAAAGGTTAGACAGAGCGTGATTTCGCTTTTGGGAACGCACGTTTGTTAGTTTCTACCAGTTATTAATCTTAATAGCGGCTACGCATTCTTGCCATCGAGTTAGTATCCTGCCGGTGTAGGTTTTTTTAGTCCGCCTGTTAGTTTAAATTGAATTGTGTATAGTCTAGCACTACTTCTTTACCTTTAAATTTATTGTTAAATTAAAATTTAAGTTCTCATCGCAAGTGGTCGGTGCTGTTTTGTACGCGCGTAAGTCCGTGCCTGCTGTTAAACAAATTGTGATAAATAAACTGGTATTTTACACCCTTTCCCTGTTTGTGTTCATCTTCAAGCCTGTGAAAGAAGTCGCAAGTGATCTAGTGACCATTTTATGATAGTGAAGCGTACTAGATCCCACACTACTATCGCAGTGGAAATCATGATGATAATAGCTATTGTCTCAGTAATGTTTCGCTTTCTGTTTTTTTCATCTTTTTTACATGATTGGTTTTCGTAGTTTTCCCCATACCTAACGTGAATACGAGCCAGAGTTCGTTTAGAACAGTGATAGTGAACCTATAACACGCATGTCATAAGTGATACGCGAACCCATTCTGGGTGACACGCATCACGCATTTGCAGAGATGGCAACGGAGGAAAAAAAAAATTCCATATAGAAAAGTATTTGTCTCTTGGATTGTCGTTGTCAGTATGTTTGCGCTTACCTCCGGTGCGTTCGGGTGCATTCTTGGCAGACGGATGATTCCATATGTGACACGACGCCAGAGTTAACTAGATTTTTCCGAATTTTTACACGCCGAGATCCAAAGGTCCGTCATTACTGTCTTAGAAAGACCTCCACAAAGCCATCCATTCCTTCAGGCAGATAGCCCTCGTGTGCTTTGCCGTATTTGGATAACCTAACCTAACATCACTGACTGAATATGAAAATTATGTTGTTGCCATTGTACTATTTGTAATATTGCCATTAATTATTTCTGTTGCTATTTTATGGCGGTATGCATGTGGTACTTTTATTATAAAGTTGTTGAAGTTTTATGTTAATTATTATTTATACTGGTAATTTTTAGCTAAAAATATTAAATAAATCGCGATTGATATAATTAATTAATGAAATATAATTGCATAATTCTAATTCTCTCTCCATATATAGTATATACTATGTATATACACAGGTAAATTACACTATTATTAATAAAATGCTAAAATTTTAATGCTCAAATAGTTGGCAGTCAAGTTCGCTTGACGTCTTTAGCTTTAAAACAAAAAACTTTTGTGAATAAGCGTATCGTATTCAGGAATTACTGCATTTCAAATTATATACGAAATCTAAAAAAAAATATGCAAGCGTACTAAGCGATATACTTGTTAAAGGAAATTAAAATATACCTTTTTATCATGTGAAGCAGAAGGTTATTTTATTTAGAGTTCGTAATTTTGCTGTAGAATGTGTAATGAAATATATTTTAGAGCATCTCTAGTTTACTAAAACAAGGAAAATATGATGTTTTCGTTTTCATTCCAAAAGTATAATTTGGCGGCTATAAATAAAGTCATTACTGGTGTCAAAAATGTGTTATAACATTTTTGAAAGCAGTGATGATTAGTAAAATGTCCACTCTATGCTGTAAATCATTCTATCGTATTTAAAATTCTGTAGATTTCCTTTCTTTCTTCTGCTATTTGATTCAGTGGAAAGAAATCTGTGCGTAGAGAAAATGCTAAGATTTAATGCTATGTACATTCTTTGAATTAATTACTGCAGAAAACATGTTCTCATGCATATGCTCTTACATGAATATCGCAGTAGATTGATTTATAATAAGTGTAATGAATGCAATATAAAAAGTACAAGCACACAAAAAACATAATCAGAAAAATTCTCAAAAAAGCAAAGTTAGGATGGAAAAAAGAAACAGGTCGAATATTTTTGAACGAGGTGATTTAAAATTAAGTTTAGCGAATTTTATGCCTGGTATTATTAAAATCGCGCATAAATACACCCAGCGCAGCCATCATGTTTATTAAAATCGAACTTTGAATGAATATGAAGAATTATTCAATTATGAGGATCAGATTGCAAATTTTTATAGTTTTTATTTTTATTAGCCCAAAGGGGCGTTAGCCCAGAAGAGATGTTTGTTGCGAAACGGCATTTTGCGTTGAATCACTATAAATGTTCGTTTCACTTTCGAATTGTTGCCGCCAAATATTGACACCCCGTATTATATTTAAAGAAGTTAAATAATGAAGAATTTGTTCTTTGCATGTTTGCATGTTTCTCGCATTGTAAAAAACAAACGGTACTAGGGCCATCAAATTTTTAATAACGTAGTCCTTCACCCGAATCTTGGCACCTGGATGCCCGAATTTGGAATTTGTAATTTAGTTTATTGTCTGTTTCATATTTTGTAAACTTTAACGAATTTTTGATTAACAAACTCAACGATTTCAAAGCACGCAGTGTCAACACTGTACGGAATAAGACATTTTTATCGCCAGCGTGCGAGACTGTCTACCAGAAATCTAAAGATATGCTGTTTTTAAATACTTTTAATCCAAATGCTCTCGAAACGTGCATGTGTGTGTAAACGAAAAAAGCGCCTATTTGGGCGGAATATAAAATCTGAAAGCTTTCAGATTTTTTTCTTTATAATTTTATTTATTTATTTTCATGGTTTTTTTTTTTTTTTTTTTTTTTTTTGCAGAAAACGTTTCTTTGAGATGTTAAACTTGCAAACTAAAATCTTCTTCACACTGCAATTATTTTTAGTTTGCTTAAAATATTCGGTAATTTGTGTGTGTGTGTGTGCTTTTTATTCTATTGTGCGTCAATTAATGGAAAATTCTGACCATCCGGTAGAGATAATTATACTGGTAATTTTATGTACAGCAGAACTCAATATTTAGATCAGGTATTCCCAACGAAATTCGATATCGACTTCCTGCATGTCAATACAGTTTTAAAGGGCATCACTGATTATAAAAGGCTCAATAGTTGAGTATCCAACCCGTAGTTATCGGCATTATCAAGATTATGATTATAAATAAAATACATTAATTCAATATTATTGCGCAGATTCATCTGTTAGTTTTTTTTAATACTTTATTTTAAGAAATCTTTTTTCAACTCTCTTCTGAGGTTTTCAAAATACTTTTTAGCAGCTCTCAGCGCTTAAAACATGCTTTGCCTTTCTTTCCCTAGTTTTTGGTTTATATTTTTGCCCTTTCTGCATATGAAGATATTTGACTAATTTTCAATCTCCTAAAAGTCAGGTTTAGTTTGCTTCCAAAAAACTAACTGTAACTTGTACAACCTTTGGATACGATTTTCTTCGAGAAACAAATAGTTAGGTCCTTCATAAGAAAGAAATTTTAAACTTACATTTAAACTCCGACTTTTTCTATTCTTTTAATAATTAAATGTTATTGATATAAAACAATATCCTACAAAGTGACGTCTTATACAAAATACATGGATAGACTAAGTTTTAGAATTTAAAAGTCATCTGAAAGAAATATTCCAAAATAGAAGTTGCTATTGAAACAGCATTAATGACTTTCCCTCTCCTAACCTAATGGAAAACAGGCTTTTAGTCAAGCCAATGATTTACTGCAGAAAACAAGAAACAGGTTGCATATTTTTGAAGGAGTCATGTAAGATTCAGTTAGATAATTTTATACCAAAAATTAAGAAATTGCATCAATACATCAAACGCAGTCATTTAATTAATTAAAAAAAATAAAAAATAATAATTATTATAAAAAGTAATTAAACATAAATCTAATAAACCATTTTTCCAAAACTTTTGTTTATACTATTAATGTAACTGTTATGTTTAAATGATTTATATGCAAATATTTGTAATATAATTATGCTGTGTAGCGTATATTATAGAGAAAAATATAAAGGGTCGATGAAGTTAAACCATTCCTTATGGGTCTATGCAAGAAAAAGGTTGGGAATTCCTGATCTAGATTACGATATTGTGGGTCGAACTGTCGTTTCCTGTTTAGTTAAATTTAGAATATAAGTTTCAGTGAATGTTTAATTAGAATGTACTGTTTCAAATCGATTTAAAGTGTGTCTTTTTTGTGTTTAAAACCTTTTAACCTAAAATGTGCAGAAGCGTTGATAAAATGTTGTGTTTTTGCTCTTATCTAAGAAGAACGATTCTTTTTATTTAAAACTCTCAAGCACTTTACAAAATCTTTTGTGTGTTTTTCGCTACAAATATGGCCAAGACATTACGAAATATAAAACTTCCATAAAATTTTCTTATCGCTTGCTGTTCCTCGATCATCTATTATTATATGGAGGGCAATGACCATTTTTTTTTTCACTTGGGGGTCTGTCTCTTTGAATTTAGCTTCCAGTTCTAAGCTGTTAATTACAATTAACGCCCCCCGGCGGCAATGATTGGGGAATTACCGCATTTTTCAAAGCGGAAAAAAAATTCTTTCGTGATGCGTGGGCAGCATTCTATCTGTCGGCTGGCAGATACTTCCCAGATGGCCCAATGCAGACATCGAACGGAGAACCAGCAAACGGCACGACACAATCGTTCCTGGTTAACAAAACAAAGGAATAAAAATGGGGAAAAAATGAACTGGCGAACTGTGTAATTGAATGATTATTAATGAATGTTACGAGCGCCCTCTGTAATTAGGTAATACGGTTAAGAATCAGATGGTAGAATGGAAAAACTTACTTGATAAAGTGCTCTACTTGATGAATGACGCAGTTTTGTTATTTTTATTCAAATTTTCCCTTATTTTCTGCCTGCAGTTAGAGAATGGCTTCGGCCCATAATTCTTGCCCCTTTTTTTTTTTTTTTTCTTTCCCCTATGTCAGTTCTATTACTACTTCTCGATAGAGAGCATATTTGAAATCAATTTGTAGGTTAGCATTTCCATGAGGAATATTAATTTAGTCACTAATGTATCTTGATACCGGGGATATCTGTAATTTAAATGTTAGCGTTAGTGTTTCTACTCATCAATTCAGCCACTAAACTGTTTCGACAGAATGAGTGCGTAAACGATTATATCGGCGTCGGTGAATTTCCGTGACTTGGGTCAATAACACTGCTATTTCGCTAGAGAGAATATCTATAATTAATCTGTTCGGAATAGGACCATTTCTAAGGCTCATCAGGCAATTCAATAAATGGACATACTTAATAGTTTGGCTTTACGGAAAGAGTTCCCGGAAAGGTCAATAAATTTCAGCAATAATCCATGATATGAGTGCATTTGGGTTCAAATAAGAGGGAAATCGGTAGAAACATCAATAAATTTCAGAAGTTGTGTCGATGGACTTGCTACAGAGTAGATGAGAACAGACTGGGATGTAAGGAAATAGTTTTAAAATAATAAAATAAATTTACTGCAATCTTCATCATCTGACTATTTGAATTAATAGTAGTATTATTAATTCAAAAATAGGTTATGAATTAAATTCATTAATTCTTTTTTAATATTTCAGGACGGTTAATGAAATTTTCATGATTAACATCAATAAAGTTGCTATTTCGGTGAAGAGAACATCTATAATTGATCTGTTTTAAATACAGCAATTTCTGACGCTCATCGGTCAATTCAGGATGGGGACATAGTTAAGAGTTTGGCTTTACTAAAAGAATTCCGGAAATTTCAATAAATTTCAACAATAATCTATGCGCATTTGGGGACAAATTGGGGGGGGGGAGAGAATCAGTAGCAGCTATCAATAAATTTTAGAAATAGTATCTATGGGCTTGCTACAATGCAAATGCGGACAGATAGGGAACCATGAAGTATAGTTATCAAAGAAATTTACCGACGGTTTTCATCATGCGTCCTTAACTATTTTTCAGTAGCTAAGGACAGTCGGTGAAATTTCCATGAGTTACATCAGTAAAGTTGCTATTTCGCCGGAGAGGATATCTATAATTAATCTGTTTGGAATAGAGCAGTCTCTGAGACTCATCAGGCAGTTCTGTAAATGAACATAGTTAAGAGTTTGATTTTACTGAAAACGTTTCCTGAAATGTCAATAAATTTCAGCAATATCCCATGATATTAAAGGGAGGAGAATCAGTAGAAACTATCAATAATTTTAGAAGTTCTGTTAATTGGCTTGCTACAATATATTTGAAAACCAGAGTTGAAATTATTGAGTTAAAATTGGGAACCAGAGAGGTAATTTTTAAAAAAATTAACTATTTCTGAATAGTTAATGAGAGAAGGTGAAATTTCTGTGAATTACATCAGTGCAGTTGCTATGTTGTTGGAGAGATTATCTATACAGTGGGTGATTGGTTAACGAACAGTTGCCGGACTGCGAACAAATCGGACAACGAACACTTTCACGAAAGATTTTTGTGTTCGAATAACGAATTCTAACGAACGCCTCTCGGCTGTGGGAGCATAATGTAGAGGGTTGCCAAACCCAACGGACCAAAAATCGTTTTTCACATCTCTTGAATTATGTTGCTTGCCTATTAAACTTCAGTTCTATATTGAGGAAAGAAATAAGAGCTCATAATGGAACATGAAGATGAACTGACGACAGAAGAACTCCAAGAAATCGTGAATGAAGAACACCAAGAATCACAGCGAAATTTTGAACAAGAGGAAGACGAAAGAGGACCGATGCCGACATTTGCCATTAAAGATCTTTTTGGAGAAGTGGGAGGATGTCAGAGCAGTGGTCTTAGAATGGCACCCAAACCAAGCTGATGTCAGTAGGGTTGGGGATCTTTACAACGAATATGCTTTTAATCACTTCCGGAAAATTCTGAAAAAGAAAGAAAAGCAATCCACATTGGACATGTTCTTTAACGTCCCATAAACAAAAAATTAAAAGGACTGATTGATATGCAAGATTATATGTATGCATTATTTTTTAATAAACTTACCAAGAAATTATACATCCTTTTTTTAAATCTGTGCTGAATCGATGATCGGTTAACGAAGAATTCGGATAGCGAATATAGACTTGTAACAGATTATGTTCGTTAACCGATCATCCACTGTAATTAATCTATCAATCTGTTTGAAATAGGGCAATCTTTGAGGCTCATCGAGTTAGAGTTGGCTAGAGTCGGTCAGGTTAGAGGTTGAACATAGTTAAGAGTTTGTCTTTATTGAAGGAGTTTCCGGAAATGTCAAGAAATTTCAGCAGCAACAATGCATGACATTAGGACATTTAGGGGCCAGGTGGGGAAGGGAGGAGATTAATTAAAACTATCAATAATTTTAGAAGTTGCATCGATGGGCTTGCTATAGTGTATTTGAGAACAGGCTGGGAACCAGAGAGATAGTTTCGAAAGAGATTTGCTGCATGTCTTCATCTCTGTCCGTTAACTATTCTTATACCTCCTTCTGAACTGGAACGACTTACTCATTACTCCAAATGCATTATCCTTAAGTATGCAGTTCGCAGTCTAAGATTTTGTTTTGTGTGATTAAACGATTGATATCAGTTCATTTTTTTAGAATGTGTCTACCGTATTTTCTTTGCTTGTGTAACTTCCATATGAGAAATCAGTACATATTAGTAAACCTTGTAAAGTTCTTTCATATCATATTATTACTTTGTAAGGTATTTTCTCTCTCCATGCTGCGTGCATTCCTGGTGTAATTGGAAAATATGTTACGCTGGCAATCAAAAGGACAGAAGGTCGAATTCCAGCGAGGGTGCTGTTGACCTTTCCGGTCTTCTGGCTTTAAAAAAAAATGTGAATTGACTGTATAATTTGTGCTTCTGTTTTCGTGAATTTCAAACATATTCGCAAAATCATTTTAAATCGGGTCAATAATTTTAAATCATTTGACATATATGCAGCCAGTATGCAGCCATAGTATTATAAATCTTATAAGCTCCTTATATTTCTTAGCATAAAGCAAAATATTATTTTTTACTTTATGAATACATAACTATTGCAAATGAATTTACAAATAAACTTGATTATGTACGTTATCTAACTGAAACTTAATTACAAAACATGACTTATTTGCATAGTTTAATTGTTAAGACAAGAACCTTAAGAAAAGTTTATTGCTGATTATGTCCGTAAACGTTTTTTTTTTTTTTTTTTTTTTCGTTCCGTCAGTATAATGAATGACTTTGTTTATGTCACTAAGGTAATAAATAGAAATGAAGCAACGTATGTTTTCCAAGGCAGCTCATTCAATTACCCGTATGGCTATTGTTTCTGAATCATTAACAGTGTCACTTTGCTCATTAATGTGATATAAATCCGTACAGAGAAAGGCAATAACTCTCACATTTGGATTATATTTAAAAATGTATCCACATATTCGACTTGAAATCATGTCAAGAATCGACCTATAATTGTGAAACGTTTCCAATGAATGTGCAATTGTTTTTACTTAAGACGTGAAAGATGACAGAAATGAAATACAGCTTGATGAATTCAATGAGGATTTGCAATCAGATCTTGCGAAACTTGTACCACTTTGAAGCGACAATTTTTTTCTTTATTTAGTCCTCACGGGAGCTGTAACGGATTTAAAATACATCTATCTTTGTCCTTTTCTCTGCTTCAGTAAAATATTTGAAGAAAACAGTGAAATAAAGTGTTCTCTCTCGTTAATTCCAATGTTGAGAAAAATTATAAAATTATTACTCAAGATATGAAAGCTTACGTGTAACTTCATTTTGGTACTGAGAAGAATTATAATAAGATAAGTTCTAAAAGAAACATGATTTCCTAGATTTAATTTTATTTCAATGTTGCCAAAAATACAAAGTAATTACTCAAATTAAAATATGAGACATTAACTTATTTGAAATGGCTGAGAAAAATAACAAGTCTAATAAAAGCATTAACTTTTGAGCATGAATGTCTTTCGCTACTGAGGAAAATTATAAAGCAATATTTAAAAAAATATATATCTTTTGTCTTAATAAAATAATGACGTAAATTTTCTACTGTGAACTTCCTTCAGAATTTCGAAAACTAATAAACTAATTTTGTTATTCAAATAAAAGCAAGTCATAGAAGTTATTCAGATCTTAGAAGAGATTTATTTTATTGCGAAGAAAGTTACAAAAACTGTATGAAAGTGATTTAATAGTGTTAATTATCTGCTGAGCTAAAGTCAAACAAAATGATATTTAATATTTTTCGAAGTTTCAGTTTTACACATTATGCTAACTTATGAGTTGTCATCGTAATGATGGGATTGATACAAAAATATTTTACACTTACCATTTTTATTGAACTATAAGACTCTATAGATTGTCTTCTATATTTGCTAACATCTGTTATATCAAACTCCAGACTAGGGATGAAGCCCTGTTTTTTGCATCGATCCCTTTTTAAAAAATTGATTTTCTTCATCATCCTCTTACAGTTTTCTCTATAATATAGAGTATACAACATAATCATAATACAAATAATTGCACATAAAAAGCTTTAAAGATAACAATTAGACTAAGAATATTAACAAAAATTTGAAAAAATGGTGTATTATATTTATGTTTTACAATTTTTTAATTGCAAAGTCTGGTACAAAGTTTCGAACAAAAGTTTTGAAATATGATTTATTAGATTTATGCTTTTTATTTAATTATTAATATTAATTTTACAATTACAAACAAGTTTCCAGAAACAGATTTTAATTGCACAAAAGCTCGATATTAATAAATGTGATGGATTTTATAAATTATAAGACTGGAATGGTGAGTAAGAAGTTTTAGCGTAAATTTTGAGTGCGTAAACTGCAATTAAGTGTGCCATTTGAAATAAAAATAAATGAGCTTTTTTGATAATGACGCCAGGACCTGATTGCAGATGGTCTTCAGAATATAATCGAATTTTGTGACTACGATTTCTAACGATATACAGGTATATTTTGATCAAATCTCTTGATTCCATTGTACTCATCATCTTCTTTGTAATATTTTCCTGCGTTTTTCTCATCGCATTCACAAATAACATTTCATTATTAAAACCTTTGAGTGATAAGTGTTTTATCGAAATTACTTTTGCTTTGAAATCGGAACTGCACAACTTTCAGCTTTCTCAGCATGAAATTATAGTAATTTAATTACTTCAACTAGTGTGATTATCGTAAGGAGCTTATATGCATTTGGAAATACTGGTATTTAAATGACTGCAATGTAAATATGTAAAACTTAAGTGAGAAGAAGCAGAAATTGCTGTTATTTACAAGTTATACCCTATAGCAACTTGAAAAGTATCCAATACTTGATCTAAGAAATTTATGTGCATCATGCAATCTGTGCTGAAATGACCCGGGGTGTTTTATACTATTTCGCGATGTTAGTGTAAAAGGTTATTATTGTTTTTTTAATATATATTTCGAATATGCTTTGAAATGAATTTATTTTTATTAAAAAAAAGGAGGTTCTTGCTTAATGCACAGATTGCGGTAGTTTTTCGAGCAGCGCGTTAAACCATGAAACCATTGTATATTTATACTGAGTCGTCAGTTTAAAAAAAAAAAATAATAATAGAGTGTTTTTTAACCTGACTGTGAACTGAAGTTTCTAAATTTTCTAAACTGAAGTCGCTACACCCGTAGGTTTATGAACAAAGTTTTAACAAATTAAAGCACATGCCTGTGAAGAACATCGCTCAGCTATTGCATTAAGTAAAACTCAGAATAAATATTTAAATACAACCATTCTCTTGTTTGCATAAGGGAGCACGACATTACGTAATGGTAGAAATACGGAGTAATTTCTTCATTAGAATGAAGGTAATTTTCAATAGAAATATATTCTGTTATTTCCTCAGTAGTTTGGAGGTTATTTGCATATACCTACTCTTTTAAGTAACATTATGGAATAATTCCACAAGAAAAAAATATCTGCAAATATTACGTATGCTTCCGTCGGAGGACGGTCTCTCAGAAACTAACTTATCTTCAAAAACTGGCTATTCTGGCAAAAACTTCTCTGCTTGAATGAAAGCGTACAACTGCATCATTTCTTTGAAAATAAATTACATTGAGGGACATTTGTGCCTGCAAGGTCTAGGGTATATGGTCTTAAAGGCCTAATGATTTTTTAATTGGGATCCACGTCATCGTTTACTTTCCCATAATTATTTTTTTACCTTATAAAAGCATGTAAAGAGAACGTGGAAGACATCTGAAAAAATATTATATATAAGGCTCCAAAGTATTTTAATGGAACTTTTGATTCTTTACTAATTATAAAGTTCCAGGCATATCTTTATGTCTAAGATTTTTGCTGTATTTGCTAAATGTCGATATATCTAAAAATTAAGTTGTAAATTTTTAGATATATCGACATTTTTAGATCACCCTGTCTCAAAGTAGTTTTTTATGCTCCGTCGGATGTCTCGTATATTTTACCGAAACTTTAATCCGATTGTCTCTCCATCCAGCCCTAAAAGAGTCGTGGTGTTGGGGGAATGGGCAGAGCAGAGTATTTCTTACAATTGGCCCTCAGCCTCGCCATTGTCTCGCTGAACTGTCCTCCACGGCCAACAAGAAGGAAGACCATGTCAAGAAGATACGAGAAACGAAATATAAACACTATTTCCACTTTTATTCGGCCCAGGGGAGTCGCTATGCGGAGATGTTTCTTCCTACTCGAGATGGTTTTGGGGGGCTCTCGCTTCTTTGTTAATTAAAAATAAATAAATTCCGCAGGACGGACGGACAATAACGCCACACTCGACGCAATTGTGTTTATCTTAGATTTATTTATGGCGCCTGATGGAGTGTTCTTTTTGTGGAACTGGGAATATTCTTCTCGAGTTCAAACTGCAGTACTTTTCCTTTTTGTCTTGAGTGTCTTGTCTGGATGGTCCAAGAGAATTGTTAATTGTTGAAGAAAATGGAAAGAAGCGTCTTTCTTTTTTCAGACGCCTTTTTTTTTTCTTTTCTTCCATAATCATTCGCTGCTGGAGAAAAAATCGAATTTTCGATTTCTTTGAGGTGGTTTTAATTGGTTCGCTGGTTTCGGAAAATGGAAAAGGAAATTTTTCTTTTCTTTAAATTGTGTGGAGTCAAGAATGGGTTCGTGCTTGACTGGTGCACTGAATGTAAACCACTTGCTTTCGGTATTTTCAAATATTTTAGATAAAATTTAGTTAATAATTTACGCTCAAAATATTACGAATATTTCGTGACATTTTGAGCATAAATAGTTAACTATTCAGGTTCCATAGAGAAAATGAAATTTCATTTTTTAGATGGTTATTATTCAAATAATATTTAGTGTAATGCATAAATACCATTTGTAATAATAGCATAGGTAGATTAAAAAAGTTCCCAAACTTTATTAAGATGATTGTTAATAGTCAAACAATCTGCATTAATTTTTTTTCTCTCTCGAAACGGAGATTTTTGAAAGAGATATGATGCTTTTCGGATAGCTAGATACTTTCCCCAATGCTTATTTAGTTGTAAATAATGGAATTAAACAGTCATAAGGTAAACCGCATAATCTTTATTTTGTGTGTGTATTAACTGATATGATTAGCATAAAATTATACACAGAAAGCAAGCAATTAAGTAAGAAACATCCACGCGAGAAAGGACCAATAACATACAATTTTATGTTAGTAAAATTAGAATTTTTTTTTTTTTTTTTTTTTTTTACTTTATGAGTAACTGTGTTATTTCTAAGAAGGGGGGTCTTCGTGTCATATCGTTTTTATTCACTATTAGAGGGTAACATAATTGGACAGAACTTAAAAAAAGTGCACTGTGTGTTGCATTTGTAATGCGTTTTGACAGAAATATCTTTTTCATGCGAATAGTGATATAAATGCCAACAATATTAAAAGAAAAAAAAAAAAGGATAATAAGTTAGGCCTTTAAAGAATAAATATTTTAGCTCTTAAATACTAAGAAGTTGAGTTTTTTAACTAAGAAGTATTAAAGATGTGTTAAAGAATTAACTGAAGTTCTGATTTATGTTATATATGCGTAAGCTAAAACTCTAATTTGTAATAACCCACTTAAGTTTCCTTTTTAATTCGGTTTGTCTTCTTTTTGTCTTGCAATTTGCTTTTTATAAACTTTTCTGAGATACTATATTTCAAAATTAACTCCTGTCACATTATAATGCAAATGGTGCATAAACTTAAATAACGGCAAACGTTAAACATGAATTATGAATAATCGTTAAGTAATTAACAATTATGAATAATCATTAAGTAATCAAAAGTATTTCTAACTAGTAGTAATCAAAATAACTCAGACCAAAACTTTTAATTAACTAACATTAATTTCAATAATAATCAAATGCTTGCAAGCCGAAGCTTTTAACTACCTACTAAAAATAAAGCTAAATCATAACTTTAATATGCTTATCTAATGTCAATATCTTAATCATCTCTCTCTCATGTTTCTGTGTGTTGCTAATATATCGTTCGTCGTGTCTGTTCTAACGCCATTTACAAATCTGTGAATATGTGAAGTGTAAGCTAAAAATTATGGAATATATGTCTGGTGTTTTGCGGCAATTCAGCTACAGTTTTATTTCCCCTTCCCCAAGAATGTGTAAAGTATCTTTTGTTTATTAACCAGTTATTATGAGTTAAGTTTTTATTATAACTTTCCGTATTCTTCAACAAAATGCAAATTAGTTCTGTATGTCTTTAAGCTGAGGGTTTTGCGGCTTTAGTTCTGGGAGCTTCTGGCAACCGCATATTGTAGTATTTTCGCCAGCTCTGCTTAACCTCTTGATGGTCATCAACGACTTCAACTCGCATACCAGCTACGCACTGCAGCGGGCGCAAACGAACACAGCTCGCATTACAAATTTACGACTGACAGATAACTCGCATATTTGGGAAAAAAGAAGTGCTTAATCTCGCAACCGCCGAAGGGTAAAAGTGATATTCCAGCTTTAGCTATCTCTCTAGCCGATGCTTTAACTGTGCGCCGGTAAATTATATTAGCCAGCTTATTCAATTTAATATATAGTCTTAGACTACATTATCAACGTTTAAATTTAATTATCTGTTATGTTAAGTTGATACCCACAAATGGTGGAAATTTCGTATGTAGCACAGGTTATGCCTTTGTGTTCAAACTGAGATTTAAAAAGGTTATTTTAAACCTTATATGTATTTGTTAGTTGCATAAGATGTAGCAATAATTCGCCGTCTCTCTGTATGGGTGGGTAGGACATTACATATAGCTTATTACAATAACGACCCTACAAATGCTTTGTCAGATGTATTCGCCATGTCTTTGTGGTCGTTGTAACCATCCAGCTATTATCATCATCATCATGAAAATTTGAGGCATGACATATTCCTTACTCTGTGACAGCATTCTTCAAAGTATTGAAAAACGAAGCTGCAACATTTCAATTTTTCAGATATATATGTAATATAATGCTTGTCCAGATGACTTTTTAAGATAAATAATTAAGTACTTAAAAAAAATTAGTAGTAAGTTTTTAACAAATAAATTTTGAGTAACTTTCTATATATACTTTTCCTTCCCTTCGGATCAAGGTTCATTTAAGCAATTTCAATTTGGCGGCAAAATCTTACTGTCTTCACATGTAGTTTAATCTTTTGGTCAAAAGTACTTTATGCTAATATCATTAGAGTATCAGCGAAACATTCATACATTCTATTTTGCTTTCGATCTGTGTTTTTAAATTTGGTATGTAAGTTTCTCTTTGTAAATTTAAATTATTTTTTATTGAAAGTTTTGCTTTTTGACTGCTTAACTAACTGAAGCCTCTTTTGAGGAATTTTGTTATAAAAACTTACGCATGTTTTGCTGAGTAATTTCTTAAGCTACTTAGTTTATTCAAATGCACAGAGAGCTTTGCACAAATTCTCTTGACACGCCGCTGAAGATATTCAAGTTCACTTCAGCTAATTAAGATCAATAACATATTTTGGAGACGCACTATCTCACATGTTGCGGGGCCGCATGGGATGTCTTAAAGAGAAACAGGACATCCGTTCCTATGTATCGAAACAATGACGATTAATGTCATCGTCATCTTCTCATAATGACCTTTCAAAATTAGGAAACACTGATGATCCTCGAATTTAGTGGAGAATCTAAATCAACCTCAAACTTAATGACAACAGGGGAACGATGAAGCCTTTGAGTAGTATTTCCTGTTAATCAGTCCCAGTCAACGTTCACAGTTCATCATGTTCTTTTTTTCTAACGGTTTCTCCTCGACACCCCCGCTTTTTTTCCTTCCTTCCCCCTCGTCTTCCTTTCCTTTTTTTTTTTTTTTTTTTTTAATCCCAGTGACTGGCAACAGCTGTTCGATATAGAGTCGCGATGACAATTCTAATGGCCGCCTCCGTGTTCTTCGGGTTGAGCTGAAGTCCACCTGCTTCGCATCCATCTTGTAAAAGCGCAGATTACACTGTAGATCAGTATGAAAAATTTCGAAATCTCCCATCTTTTCTTTAAAATATTTCTTCGGAATTCCCCTTATTTGAGATTACATGACTAGATTCACCTACCCTTTGTTAGGGACAATGTGATCTCAAAGAGAGCTGATGAAAGTTTTAATTATCTGAAGTCTCAGAAAACAAATTATAATTGCTGCCTTGGAAAAGTTCTGTAATATGTTGCACTAATGTTTGGCAAAGCATGAGTTCCCAATACCTTCATTTCGGATGCTATCGTGCGTAAAGATAGTTCAAGTGTACGTCCGGACTACAGAATTAATCATCGATTATCATTCAGAAAGATGTCAACAGCTAATGTTTCTATTACGAATTTATTACATTTGATTAGTAACACCTAAGTGACCACTGAATAGGAGTACCGTTGAGGTTAAATGATCAGTTGTTCATATATTCATCGAGAGTATAAATGTTAAAATCTTTGTTGTTAACAGTTCTATTGCCCTGTTTACTATTCCTCATAAATGTATATATAACGATGTTGTAGGAATACTAGTGCGTAGATAATGATCCATAATGAACAGCAAACTTGGCAGCCGGGGCATTCAAATTAAAATTAATTCTACTAACTAATAAACTAAACATTCATTTTTACTTTAAGTGACATTTGATCTCACAATTCACCTGTAATTCTGCCTATTTCAGGCATTTTATATTTTTGTTATTGTTTGCGGTAAGAAAAGATGCAGCAGGGCACCGTGAGAGTAGCAGAAGGAGAAGGAAAGGACGTAGTTATCCAGTAAGAAAGCTTATTAAGAGAAAGGGTTTCGGTTTAAGTTCCGAATGAGCTACGTCATTATCGTTATGTAATAATAAGTATGTTATGTTAAGTCATATGATATCGGTTATTTTAGAAATGAGGCAGTCCAGAAAAAAGGTATTACTATTTTTAGAATAGAGAGAGCGGAAACACCCAAACTAAAATGAAGGATTAAGGGACTACTTCTAATTTAAGTTATAATTTTGATTTGCTTGTTTTTATTTTATAAATATGTAAGGTTAAAAAAATATGAAAATCAAAATTACTCATTTTAGTTTGGATACTTAACCCTATCTGTTATAAAAATAGTAATAACTTTTTCTAAACTTGTGTCGCTGTAAAACTAATTTCTATTACGTCATCTGCATTGCGTAGAGTCCTTGGTGAGTCACTGTTCAAAATTGAAACAAAGCTGTACAAAGCAAAAAAATGCAGTCTTATATATAGGCCCTTGCTCAAATGCACACTCACTTTTTCTACACGCTCTTGCCTGACTGGTTCATGTCTTGTCGTTTGGCTGTATCTTCTATCGTTTAAAAATGTGATAAATGTGTCATACATATTCATAGCTTGTTTTACAAGCCTATATCATTTTTTAGCATAGTTTTGCATCATTTCCAAGACCAAAAATCAATTATTAAAATGCTGGTGTTCAAAAGTCGATTCAAAATTAATCTATACAGCAAGCAGAATGATGTGTTGTAATTTGATATATTCTAAATCTAATATTTAAAGCTTAATGTATAGTCTAATGTATAATATAAATATATAATCTGGTGATAATATCTGAATTCATTGCGACAAGGATAGGCAAGATTAGAGAAATATTGTCTAACTGGTTAGACATGTAACGGGCTGTAGTGAATGCTTGAATTGCCAAGCGGGGAGGGAAACCGCTTGCTAAACAGATTGTAGTAAAAAAAATATTGTACTAAGATATGATAGTTCAAGAGATTCCACTGTAAAGCTGTAAATATATGAGGCAGAATTTATTAAAACTTTTTTAAAATTTAATTGTTTATTCTGAAAAAAAAGATACTGAATTTATATAGATGATCAGATTACGAAACATGATATTCAAATGGCGGCATATCTGTAGGTATAATAGGTGGGTGCTATAATAAAAAATGTGATGCACTTAGCTATTTCGCTGTACATTAGTAACAATCATTTACATATACCAAACTACATTAAGCTAATATTTTTATTATGAGTTATTGTAAGTGTTATTATTGCATATCAATGTAATATTACCATTTCCATTTAGCCGAAGGAATAAGTATGTGGAGCTGTTTAAATTTTTAAAATAACTATTAATTGATTTTTAAAAGAACATCCTTAGATCTTTTTCAAACATATTCCCACTCAAGACTGTCTTTTAAAATATTTTTCGAAAGAGGGGAGGGGGAATAAACGTTTAAATTTATTTTAGGCAAAACGCGGCAGCTGCTTTGTTCGTTTTTCGAAGAACACTTTTGTCGTTCATATATGTGCGATTTCAAAAATTTTTTCACAAAAAAATTAATGTTTTTCTCCCGAAGGATAAGGGGTGGGAATGATTTCATCGACAACCGTGCCGGTACCCATGCCTTTTGCTCGTGAGACAACTCTAACGTTGTCCATTCCAGAAAAATCTAAATTCTTTTTCCTTTCTCCCAGGATGCTGATGGAGAATGCATGGGGGAGAAAGAAGAAAAAAATGCTTTATACGATCGGGGGTGGTGAGGCCCCGATAAGGTTTCGGCCCATTTATTTACCCCCGGGGGAGGAGGTTTTTTAGCAGGAACGGTTACATAGTCTCATCTCGCCGGAGCAATGAATGCTGTAACGGAAGACAGCTGCAATACTTGTGCGGTTTCTCCAGAAGAGGGCCCCAATCTTCGAAGAAAGCTCTCTTCGTATTCACCAATTCCCCACCTCCACCACCCGTTCTCTTCGTCTTTCATTCTTTATAGAAGTATTCATATCTGCTCCCAAAATATGCTCTCGGCGTGTACAATTTCGGTTCTTTCCACCTCATTTAACGTTGGTTTTCGAAACAGTTTATTAGATAACGGCTGCCGATGCTGCTTGCTGTTGCTGCTACCAGCCAGCACGTAGGTGTCTCGTAGGAGGGGAAGGGAATCGAAGTCGGTGTCGAATTTCTTATTTCCCAGACTCGACGCCTGTTTCGGTGCTACCTAACAAACTTGATGTTGGAAAATTAAAGAGCCAACTTGGCTAGTCAGAAATGATACATGTTTGACAGAGGGAATATTTTTCTCACGTTACGGGCACCCATTAGAATGCCGCCTAACATTCAGATGATAGCGTCTTCCGAAAGGGAAATCCCTAAAAGGTCTTAGTTTTAAAGGCTATGATTTATAATTCCATTTTAGAAAAGACTGCTTTTGCTATTACTCTTTGGTGATATGTGTGGGTTTATATTTGAGAAGATAATTTCTAGATGGTAAATTTGAAGATGAAATGATAATATATATCAAGTCTATCATAAAATTTGCAGGTTGAATAATAATAACCATCGTATATGATTTCACCGAATTTTTTTCTGACAAGTATTCTATAAATACTGGTAATGAAACTCAACAAATAAACTTATTGGTCCTCTTAAAATACACTTTTAAAACACCAGACCAATTTATATCGAAACCGTAACATTTAAAAATTACATTAAGGTAATGAATTACTTATTCCAGAACTTTAGCTAAAGGAAAGCACATTTACATTATTTTACCTCAAGGAATGGTATTTACTTTATTGTAAAGACATGTTTAATATATATCAAGCTTGTCTTGCACGCAGATCCTTTGTTCTCTTAGAAAACATTTTCCAAAACGTAGAATCGTTTTGTATGTGAGGTCATTGTATGTTTGATCGAATAGTGAGTAATTTCAATTAGGTTATGAAAGTGTGTTGTATTTTACAAACATACATCGCTTTTTGTGTTTTAATTTTTGTTTGGAATGTTTTTAATGCTTTACATTCTGAGAATTATTTTAAGTTTGTAGAGTCATTAGTTTTTTTTTTTTTTTTTTTTTTTTTTTTTTTAGTAGAAGACGCGAAATAGGTGTATTGCCCTCACCTGGACCTCTCGTTACGAGAGTGTGCTACCATTACACCACGAACGCATGTTGGAAGGAGGAAGAAAATACCTTATATACTCCCCCTTTTAAAGGATGACTGGGGATTAGGGCCCTCACTCGACAAATCCTGGTGGTGACGAATTATTGTCCACCACTTTCCCCCCCCTTTTTTTTTCTTTCCCTGTTTCTTTTCTTTCTCTCTCTCTCTCTCTCCCCCCCCTTTTTTTTTTTAAAGTTTTGAATTTTATCTTTTTATCCTTTTATTTTAATTCTTTACATTCATCTATTATTTCTAAATATTTTTCTATGCTTGGTTCGAAAGAATAGACCATTAAAATTATTGTCCACTCCGTGCACGATTTTCGGCAGCAAAATGAATTGGTTGCAGTTTCCCCCATCTCTGGTGTAAATACAAACCAGCTTCAATTAACCATCTGCTTATGTCTCGTAAGTGTAATATTATTATTCATGAATTTAGAGCTAATTAATAGTCTAAGCGATTAAAACCATTGAACCTTAGTAGTTCTCCCGCTCCATCATCGACTATGGGATTCACCAGCGGTTGAGCGGTAAGATTGTGAAGAATAGTTGTTCGATCCGGATACAAAGTCCTGCAAATTAGCTGGCTGCGTGTGAATTTTCGTGGTTTTCCCCACCTGTAACCAGAGCACGAACCAGTTTTCCTTAGAAAGTCCTTCACGAAAGCATCCCTGCCCCTACTCAGAAAGCTGTCGTGTCCTTTGCCATAATCTAAGTAACTCGTTTATCTTCTATTCCGTTGAGGGATTTATTCTGTTGAGAGACTGGATTGATTTGACTTGTCAGAGACGTTTTACAATATTAAATCACCTAACCTTACTTTGCCATTGTATATCAAAAGTGTATTATGCTTTTATTGTAATACGTAAGGTTAATTAATTTGGATATTGAATTCAGTTTGAGAGCTCCAAACAGATGATAAAATACATTCATGTGTTGTTTTAATTGAGTCAGAAATCGCAGCTATATCATTCTTGAAAATCTGATGGAAATTTTGAAAGAAATGCATCAGCTTAATCTCCAATTGTTACAAAATGTTTTCACATTACTTCTGAAGATTTATAGGATGATTCTGTGAAGTGATATATCACGTGTTATTTTTATTTCCTCTGGTTGTTTTGTTTTGTGCTTAAAATATGCTACTCCTGTTTACTTCTTTGCATGTACTAGTGTCGTTATGGAGCTGTCCATTACACTTATCTAGCGAGCATCATCTTTACCTCCACCCTCTACTTATCTCAGCAATGGTCACAGGCGGACAAATAGGTCACCGCAAGCACCCCCATCGACACGTGAAACAAGTTACCCAAACGCTGAAAAAAAGGGCTACCGCTCGAGCGAGTCCCTGAGAGACCCCTCCACTCCCACCTCCGACCGGCGCTGACAAAAACGTGTCGGAAGCGACGAAGGACGTCTGACGTCACATCCGGTCCGCGATGCGGTTTTGGGTCGTCCATTTGATGGCCCAGTGAGTCGGGCTTCTCGCATCACCAGGCTTCAATACTGGCTGCTCCCGATCTCCGAAAGCATAGTCCTTATTTCAGAAATCAAGAGTCGGCCTTTCACTGTTGCGTCAACTCGCCTGTAAACGCGAAATCGGTGGTCTCTTCATGATTGAATTTCGGTTCCAGACGAAGGCATGTCTGGTTTGCCTTCGCGGTCCAGCTGTTTGGATGGTTTTTTGTGTCACATGTGATTATTATTTTTGTTTGCGACCAGCCAGAAGACACGGTAATTAAAAATTAAAATTATAAATGAAAGTATCTGAACCACTTCGAAACATCAAGCTTTCTAACTGCCACTTCTTCACATAATTTAATCGTTCTGTCATTTTGCGCTGTGACAAGATCTCTTAAGATTTTCTGATTATGAAAACAGAGATGCAGCAGCCAACTTTCTTGAGCATATAGTTATTAAAAGTCTTTTATCTGAAAGGAAAAAAAGAAAAAAAAAAAAAGAATAATTTCTTTGAACTAAATTCCTCGTTTCTTATAACCGAAAAAGAAATTAATATTGCTTGAAAAATTCTCAAGGATCAAGGATGCTAAATAGTTTTACAATGGTAATAATTTCCAAAGAATAAAATTCAAATTTATATTTTGCTGAAATCTAAAGTGTATTACCTGCAAAATATTTTTTGTTCGTTACATTTTGTAATTCAAATATATTGGCAACTAAATATTACATTTAAAAACTGATATTTATTTCAAATAGTTCTAACATGTTTATTTAACCGTTAAATAACTTATTTTAATTTAAACTAAAAACAAACAAATTATGAAAAATTTCTCTAAGTTTTCGCAGAAAACGACTTAAACGGGGCAAAAACTGGAGAATAAATAATAATAACCTAATCAATTTCTGCTATTTATTGTTTTTTTCTCTGACGCATAAATAAAAATACGTATGTCAGCATGTGTATAATTTTAAGTTTCCTTATCTATTACTTCAACTGGACATTTTATGGCTTTTCGATTTTTATAAAGTTTGTAGCTTTATCAAAATCGAAACTAGAAATAAGAGAAAGAAAAGAAGAGAAGGAGAGAAATTACTAGAAATAGCCTTCATCACAGATTGTAGATGTTCATTGCTCAGTCTGGTTCTTTTTATATTAATTTTCAGCTGAGAGCTGTTCGCATATAAGTATATTTTCAAACCAAGCGATTAATCTAAGTGCAAAAATTCGTAACTGAGCATACTTATTTTTTGACAAGTACGAAAGAAGCTAAAAATCTACATCTTCAAATCTGAATAAGATTTATATCGCATTGTAAATTAATTAGCTCCATTTATGGAATTTTCTTGTGCATTAGTAATGTTCATTTTTAATGGCAATGTAACATAATGTGAAATTTAAAGTCGAATAACTAAAACGCTGAAATTTCTATAACAAATACATAAATATATTCGCGGACTGCATAAAATTGCTTCTAGGGCCGCCAGTTTGAGACTACTGAGGTAGTCTGCAATAATTCCAAGCATACAAATACGGAATGCCACTATTAAAAGAAATAAGTATTTTTATTTTTATTATTATTATTATTTATCAACATTTTCTGTACTTTTTCTTATTTAATTTCTGAAAATCGTTGAAAAGTAATGTAAATTTAAATAAATGTCTATTTATCTTTCGAGTTTTAGAAAATAAGGGGGGGGGAAGTATTGTCTAACAATGGTGAAAGAGGTACTTGGGGCAAAAAGGTTTGCCGCTGTATTAGTAGATCTGAAGTAGTTTTTGTAATTATCTTATCAATCTAATGATTTTTTTTTCCTTGGCAGTTCTTTCATATTTATTACCTTCCAAAATTCTGAAGTCTCGAAAAGGGGCACTGTTTCTAAACATGCGTTCTAAATAACCATTGACACAGACACACGTGGAGTAAGCTGGAACATTTTTTATACAGATTTCGCAATGACAATTTTGGTTAGCGTGATGCGGCTATATTATTTCCAGAGATTGCATAGCGCGATTCCTGCGCAAAATTTTCCTACCGAGTATGACCGATTGCGCAAGTGCGTGTTTACCTGCAATCGCGGATCAGTTGGGCGTCGTATGATACGAAAAACCAATGTCACACCTGCTGTGGAGATCCGCGTCAAAACGGGTTCACAACAAATTAGACGAAAAAGAAATGCAAATGGTTGCATTCCACCTCTGATTTTTTTTATCAACTTTATTATTTATTTTGTTTTATTTTTGACGTTTTTTTTGGCGAGTATTTTTGGAAGAAATGTACTGCAGATACGTTCAGCTGAAATTAAAATCTTTTACTTTTTTTGCGGGGAGGGGGTGGAATTTTTTGGTTAAATATTCTGGTGTTATGCTCTTAAAAAAATAAGGTATAAATTTTATTCCTTACGCATTCAAAAAAATAAGATGGGGGGGAGAAAGTAAGGTAAAATCAGCATTTAAAAAACGCTTTTATAGTACTTAAAAATTTTATTTAATTCTGTTATAACTTTGCAAGTGTCTTCTTTTTTTTTTTTTTTTTTTTTTTTTAAGTCCTCTATGTCGCACAGACACTGTACATTAACCAGCATCCATGCCTTCTCTGAAATTCGTGCCCGGGCACTTCGGTCCGGCAATCAGTGTCACTAACTATTATCCCGATTGGGCGGTCTAAAGTTTAATACGGTTTATCGGTAGAGATTATCGATAGAAATGGTTCAGGTGGAATAACGAAACGTGTGATATAGGAAACAGCCTCCAAACGAATACCCGAAAAACGTACATACTCTTTCTGATGTTCCTAAAGTTAAATGGTTGGCAACATGAGAAGGTCTGCCGACGCAGAAAACTATTGCAAAGCCTTTAACTACATCTGTAGCGACGGTAAATAAAATAATCAACCAAGATTTACAACTTAAAAATGCTACAGAAACATTAATTAATGTTCACCAGCTTTTGCCTCGACATGTGGCTCAACGCAGTATCAAGAGAAGTTTTACATCCGATATTTACAGAAGAAATTCTATTTCTTTATCACAATGATTTTCCAAGAGTGAAATTTCATCAAGGCAATGCAACAAGTCATACTTCGAAAAGTACCACTTCGTTCCGTGATAAAATGAAGACTAATAGGGGAATCGCATATCTACCTTTTCAATGTATTTCTGCAAAGTTTCATAACGTTCCACTTATGAGCGCGTGTACCTTTGGTCTCTTGAAAAAGAGTTCTTTCTGAGCGCAAACCCACAACGGTTGATGGACACCGGAAAATAGTGGAAGGAGAATGGAAATCCATACTCTAAATTTTACGAAGAGCTCTTCTGTCATAGAAATTACTATGCGGACTTATAGTCTAGGGGGGGAAACGCTATCAGATCGAAAATTTAAACAAAAATTCTCTTTACATTTTAAGCATCAATTACACGGCACCGAAATCATTCTAAAATGTGTAAACTTCCCCTGTATTAGATACACTATTAATAAAATAACTCCAAGAAAGCAGTTAATGATATAACTATATTAATAGTAATTGCTCGTCGGATACTTCAGAATCTATCACTTTATTCCCCATTTCAGAACAGAAATTAATCCCCCTCTTCGTATGCAAGCTCCTTTTTTTCCGATGTAAAACAAAATTTAAAAACATGCATCACCCAGTATGAAGATATCTCTGCCTGTTTGTGACTGCTACAAATTGGAATCCGAAAAGGAAATCTTTGAAAGACAAAAAAAAGGTAAAGTCCTAACTGTTTATTTCCATAATCAAGATAGCAAATACTACATGCTTACAACGCAAAAAGCCTGTCGATACGGCGAGCTCGGAAAACGTCACCTGGACCGGACACAGATTTCAGCTTTTTCCACTTTTTCCTGCCACGCTAAACTTCCAACCAAATTAATTCCAAATTAGCTTTAAATACAATTTCAAGAAAGAGTTAACGGTTAAATAATAATAATAATGTGTATGGATATATATGTTAAAAAAAAAGATCATTCTTTCTCGATGCTGTTGTCAACAGCAAATGTTTCCCAGTATTAATCTCACGAGTAATTCTGACTCGATCAACCAAAAGGCCGGGATTCCCAAAATTTCCAAACCAGCTGTGCCTCAAGCGTTATCATTGCTCTCTCGCCGATAAATAACATTTACGCGCATTTAAGAAACAAAAACCCTCGTCCCTCCCAACCAGCATTCTACATCGCTTTCCTCTGTCTCTTTCCTAAACTAATAAAATGGCTCTTGTGGTACATTTTTGCACTGTATTTGCGGAACTATCTTTTTGATAGCCACTCAATCGATTACCGCGTTCTCCACCCCCAGTTCCTCCTCCTCCTCCTCCACTACCGGTTGCGTCTGACACCCCTATAAGGTGGAATGCTACTACACCCCTTTTACTGAACAAAAATGAAAAATATAAAGTTTTTCTTCGATGTTTATGCTGCTGCATGCGCTATGTAATTGAGATTTTTTTCCCCTTCCATTAATGTCTAACCACCATTTTGCTGCTTTCCCCCCTCCCAGGAAAAAGGGGTTGAGTTGTTCGTATCTGACATGTTGCATTAATTTCGTATTTCTGCTCAAATAATGCGTGAAATAGATCTTCCCTCTTGTTTCTTTCTGCCGAGTATTCCGTTTTGTGGCAATATTTCGTATCTCGAGAAATCTTGCTGATTAACTGTAACTTTAGCGGAATGGCCCGTTGCCATTGATTGCCGAGCGATACTAGCCGAAATAGTTCTGAATAAAATGGCTTTCAATCGATTTCTTCTTTTTTCTTTATTTATTTTTTGAAGACCTTTTAAGTGGTTTTCGGGATCTCTGCAATCATCTTTTTCGATAATCGCTTCTCCGGGCTTGCTTCCCCTAATTGGGTCCCCCTTTTAAAATCGTTTTCCTGAAAACAGCTCAGCTAACTCGATGCAACTAAACTCACCTCATTTATTCCCAAATGTAAACTTTTTATGATTTTTTTAATTAACTGTCCAAGAAATCCGGGATATAGCTTTTCTTTAGTAACCACATTTTGGGAAATGTCTTAGAGTATTTTGTGATAAAGAATTAACGCGTCACCTTTAACCAAAATAAAGTTCTTTCAGTTATTTATTTTGTGTAGTGATTTATACAGTCTGTAATCGTTAATCAGTAAAGTTTGCTAGCCTCGATACTGAAATCTGCATTTGGGGTAAAGAAGTATCGTTGAAGAGCACAGTAAGGCTCCGCTTAACACCGACTCAACATAACGTGGATTTTCCATCAGACCCTACCCCCCCCCCAAAAAAAAGGGGGAAACGCAAGGCATTAAATATAGAGTAATTCATTATCGGCATTATGAGATGATTTCAGAGACATAAAATAATGATTATAACGGTAATAAGCCCTAAACTAGCGTACATCTCTTCTCTACATATAATAAAAGAAAGAGTCTGTCTGTGTGTGTGTCTTTCGTTCGTAAGCTAATTGACCCACGGCTACGAAAGTTGGTACATAGGTGCATCTAGACAAGTGCCAGTGCACCTCGAAGCGATTTTTTCGAAATTCGAATCAGAATTTTTTTTTTTTTTTATTTTTTTTTATTTTATGTTTTGTGACGAAATTGCGTCATTTTGAGACATAATGGGCTATAGGAAAGCGACATTTTACTCTACACTCTCCATTTTCACATCGTCATAAAACGAAAGCACTTAGCTATTTTACGAACTTAAAATAAATTTCGTGTTTCAATAAATCGATTCAATACGAATTTATTTAACAAAGTGAGCTTAACACTTTTTCAACGGGATTTTTTCTAAAAAAGTTTATTTAAAAAATGTACTGTTTATTTTTCTTTGATTTTTGGACATGTTAAATTTTCATCCTTGCGACTGCAAGGATTTTGGAAAAAGAATTTTGGAAAAATGATAATATTTGGTATTTTAAAAAAAATTTTTAAATGAAGCTTCCGAGTACACTTCTCACATCTTTAAAAATGTGATTTTGGCAACAATTTTCCTTTCTTATTGTTGTTGATAGATTTTTGATGAAATCGCATCATTTTGAATAATTTCATTCTTTTAGAAATATGGGTTTGGCAACAATTTTTCATCGTATTTCTTATGTCACTGTTTTTAAGAGATTGGCATATTTCATTGTCAATTTTTTATTTATATAATACATTTTTATTGTTTTTTTTTTTTTTTTTTTTTTTTTGATAAAGCTGTTCTGCAGAGTAAAATTCTGCGTGGAATTTTTTTGTTTTTTGAGTTTCTTTCATGTTGTATTTAATAAATAAGGGTAACACACAAAATGCTAAAAACCTCTCCTTTGGACGTAATTTAAAATCTGGAACCTTTCAGATTTTTTTTTTAGTCCAAAGGGGCTTTCTCTCTAAAAGACTAAAGGACTTTTTTTTTAAATGAAGTTGTTCTGCAGAGTAAAATTCTGCGCAGTTTTTAAATTTAACGTTTGTTGTTCCCTTCAGGCATTTTTGGTACTTTAAAAGCCAGACGAAGGCTGGCAGCGTAGTTGCTAGTTTTATATAAGACTCGATCGAAGGGCGACTGACGTAGTGTCTATCTTCTTCGAAAAATAAAAATGTTATGGCATTGTAAGAATATTCATCTGCATATCTCTGGGTGCGACGTTAAGGCCTATCACCGGGTGAGCGATAAAGTCTCTGAACACTGATAGTTTGGTTCGGAGTTCAAATCCTGTCGAACGGGCTCGCTGTATGAGCGTTTTTGTGGTTTTTTCCAAGTGTAACTTGTGTACGAGCCAGTTTCCCTTAGAAAGTCGTCCACGAAGGCATCCTTTCCCATAGGCAGATAGCCATTGCGTGATTTGCCGTTAGTAAATAAATTAAACTAAACTAAAGTGGTGCGAAGTTAAAATCATAATTCTTTCAGATTTTTTTCTTTCTTTTTTTTTTTTAATACGTTTGTTTACAATGACTTATATTAAAAACATGCTAGACTAATTACTCTACAAAAACTGCGATTCGAAGTTGCTTTTGGGTTCCAGATATCTCATAGGCTCGTACATTTAATTGCATGTAAAGTACAGGCAATGCAGAGGCAGTTGTGGTAAGAAGTACAATTAGTATGCGTATTGTACAAAAATTCCAACCGCAAGCGGAGAAACAGGTTAAATTTATTGATAGCCAACTGTTGGAACAGATCAGAAGAAAATCCGTCAAAGGGGGAAAAAAATAAGAATGCGCTGTAGCAGTTACAAAAATAATGGCAGTGATTTTAAAAAAGGAGAGTGGAAAAAAAAAAAAAAAAAAAAAAAAAAAAAAGAATAGCTTGACCTAGAAAAGTTTTTATCTTCTCTTTCTTAACATTATAAAGATTTTGTAGAATAGTGCTGTATCTAACACCTTCTCTTTTAAATGAAAAAGCCCCTCTTTCAATAGATGTCAAGGTCAAACTTCGTAAAAAATTTCAAGAGCGAAACTTTCGATTGCTGTAGGCTGAAACTGATAATTGTCTTGCTGATGGACCGATTGGCTATATCCTTGTTTCAGGCAGTCAACGATTGCGAAAAGTTTCTTTCATGGTTTCTTTTGTCTCTTTGTCGTTTAGTTCTTGCTGCGTTGTGTACAAATTTTCATCAAACTCTTTCTTACATTTATTAGAAATTTACATGCTAGTTTCCCCAACAGGAAACGTTCGTAAAAGAGTTGTTTAAATTAATTATATTTCAGATTTTGCGGGATGATTCATTTATTTCAATAATTATTATAATAGGATTGATTTTTAAAATTATTTGTTAACCATTTCACCGCCCTACAAAACTCAAGTATTTACTACCTAGTTTTTTTTTTTTCTCTAAGGTAAATTTTTTATCTCCGAAACTGGCCTCAATTCAGGGCCACCAGGCCTTGCCTACGATAGAAATGTTTCTTTCCTCTTTCACCGGCTGTTGAGACCTATTTAGAAGTCCCCTAAACAAAGATTGTAAGAAAGACGATCCCTTAAAGGAATGTTGTCGCACGAGCAGCAGTTCCCACAGTAATGCCAGCTGAAAGGGCGGTGGAAGTGCAGTCTTATTTTTCGTCTTTTTAAGTGCGCTTTGCTTTGTATGATGCTTATACAATCACGATCTGGAGAAAAGCCTATAAATCTCAAATCTCCTCTTTCCAATTTCGTCACATTTGAGGGGTTTTAAAACACGAAGCTACGAATTTTTCTCGGGGGTAACGATCCAAACCATATTAAACTCTGACGAGTGTGCCTTGTTGCTGACGCCTGACGACACTTTTCAAATCAACGATTCTGTCTTTGTAATGGTGAAGTATGTCAAGAAAACATAAAATGTTGTTATTATTATGTTTTAGACTAGCGGTTTCTTCACGGCATGGATTTCTGCGATTTTTTTCTAATGTTTTAAGGGAAATTTTAATAGTTCGTGGATCTTAAATTTTTTCACAAATATCAAATATAAATCCGTGAATTTCGCGTTTTTTGTATTCCTTTTAAAATTTTTTTATTACAGTAGTTTATTTTTCGTATTTAAATAAATTTTAGTTCGACCTTACATATGACTATCCACTAGAACTTAGATGAAAAAATATTAATTAATTAGTGTTATTACAAAATTTAGTGTTAAATTAGTGTTATTACAATAGTGAAATTTCGTGTTATTACGAAATTCACACTGAAACGTATTATTAGCCCCAAAAAGGCGTTAGTCCCGAATGGGTTTTTGTCTCGAAACGGCATTTTGCGTCGAAACTCTTAAATACGTTGTATCATTTTTCAAATTGTTGTCTCCAAATGTGAATTTATGCATGTTTCTCGCATTCTGATATCGAATTTTTGATTAATAAATTCAACGCATTCAAAGCGAGCAGTGGCAATCCAAAAAACATTTTTATCTCCAGCGCGCGAGGCTGTCTATCGGAAATTCTAAAGATATGTTGTTTATAAATATTTTGTGATTTCGTTGTTTAATCGAATTTTATGTGGCGTAAGCGCCAAGAACACCATGTTTAATAAATAAAATAAACACATAGAACGTTAATAATAAAAAGACAAAAAAGTTTTGTAAAGCCATCTTAATAAGAAAACTGAACATTGATATAATGAACTGAGAAAGGACAAAAGCAGAAAAATATATGCGGTTGAATGGCGTATAATTTAATTGTTTTCAATTAAATGATATTAGGTGTTTGTAATGTATTTAAAATGAATATTTTGAAACGAATACCATAATTTAATTTTTTTCTGTGTTATTTCGGTAGTATCAACAAATTTAAATTCATTTTGATCTCCCTGTATATCCTCGCGATATTTAAAATTAAGTACGAAATAACTTTTTTAATCTTTGATTTAAAAGAGCAGGCGTTAAATACTCAATCTAAATCATTTGGCTGATATGGATATGAAAATTTATTCCTAAACCTTTAAAAGGCGGATTATGTTGAATGACTATCAGTTAAAGGATTTGTAAATATTTTAATTACTGTAGTTATTGTATATAATGTAAATTTTTTGGTGGCTTTTCTTTATTGCTGTTACTAAAAAATAGACCTATTTCAAATTTGTTAAGTCTGCTTAACAGCTCTTGAGCAATGAAGATTTCTTGTACCTTTTTCCGCTATGATAATTAGCGCAAAATTAATTCATTTCTTTTGTTTGGTCAGTTTAAAATCAAAATTTTACACAAGAGTATTACACTCAGCAGTTTTCCAGTGTTACACAGGCCACTTCTCTCTCCCACATTCTAAAAGTAGAATCCTAGTCTCCGCCAACGCTCTCTCTACCCCTCCATTCTTCATCCCGGTTCGAATTCCAAATTACATTCCGAGTACGAAGAAAGTAGCGGACATGTATCTATTTCACAGCTAGTAAATACACAGTCGACGAAAGTTAATTAATTAATCTTCTGGCCTTAAATATATATTATGCAAATTTCCTTTTTTCATACATGCTTAATGTTTCTGTTTGGTCTTATAAGGATATATTTTTATTTACCTGTTCTTAATTGTTTAATTGTTTGTACAAAGTTTGCATTGTGTTAATATGATAAAAGGCGAAAGTGTCGTGGTAAAGCATCAGGGGAACAGTTTCTTCAAGTAAGAAAATAAAACTCACTCTTATAAGAACTATAAAACTTGACAATACCGCCAATTTCTTACTGAATTTAAATTAGCAATTTGAATAACTTTAACTCATCGTACCAAAAAGCTTTTTTGTCATAATTCTTACTTCAGAAAAAGACGAAACACTTTCACATTTATTACTTATTGTTTATTGATCAGTCCCTCCTTGAAATGTCAACTAATTTCCGGTCAATGATGATAATTGCTTAGTCTGTTGGTTGTATTTTCACTTTTAATTATACCTTTTTAATGTTTCCATTTTAAATATGTTCAAGATTTTATTTTAATTATGCTAATGAGTTACTTCATTTCAATAGAATTCTAACTCCTTTTTTTAAAGGAGATAATATATTAAATAATCTCTTAGAAAATAAATAATTATTTTATTACTTTGCAGCTTTAGCGCAAGTATTGGACAATTTATTACGATTGATTAAGTTGTTTACTTATATATATATAATAAATTAAAATTTCGAAAATCGGAACGAAAAAGAAACATGCAAGATAAAAATATTTAATTATAAATAGTAATTTAAATTAGCAATGGCCTTTAACTCCTCTTTTTAATCTGAGTACTTTCCCTCACTATTCTAAAAATAGTAATAAGTTTTTCTGGATTAATTCTATCATATAAATTTTACATAAGAATGATGACGTAGCTGATTCGGAACTTAACTAAAATTTTGAGAACCGAAAAACCTTAATAAGCTGCCATATTGAAATAACTGCGCTCTTTGCTTCTAAACCTTAACAAACCCTTTGGTGCGACATTAAAATCTGAATCCTTTCAGATTCTCTTTTCTGTTTTTTTGTTTATTTACTTTTTAATGTTTTTATTTTCATTTTTTTCCTCTTTCATTGCGTGCATTTTATATAATGTTTTAATGCGTATTACCGTACTATACCGTAATTTTTTTTGCTGCACTTTATTCATAATAATCTGTATGTTTTTGATAGCTCAGACTGTCTGAGCGTCTTCAACTTCTTTTCAAATTTTCTTTCTCCTTAGACGCTAAATGGTTAAAGTTTTCGATTTCATTCCAAGGTAAGAGATACCGACGTAAGATTCCTCCGCCGGATGCCTTCTGCTATGTGCCCCTCCCCTTTGTTGAGAAGACGGGAGCTTGCTTAATTTGTTGACTGTCCCGCCGTGTGGCGCTGAGTCCGAGAGTCGTATAAGCGACGATGTCTTCTCGTCGTCGTAAATCTCGTGCGGCCGGGGTCACTGCTGTCACGATGGTGGAGATATCGGCGCCTAATTTACAGGTGTGTTTACCTGAGTCGTGACAGAATTACGGTCACAGGTACCCTCCCGACATATTTCGCTCTGCAGACCCGTATATCACCCCAGAGGAATATTTCCTGAGACGTTCGATGCTCACTTCTTCTTCTTTATTTTTTTCTCTTTTCTTTTTGTCTTTTCCTCATTATTATTATTCATCTTGCACTTCAGCTATGATTCTGTCTTCCTGCTTAGAAATGCTTTATACTGGTTTGTTTCTGTTTTGTTTCTTTTTCGCACTTGCTCTGTTTCTGTATCTCCGCAAGAATATATTTGCAATTGGACGAAGCGTTGTTGAAACATTTCCGTTTTCCTAAACCATGTGTTAAAATATTTGTTGTTGAGTTTCTCGACTTGAGAAACGGCATCTGTCGTGAAAAGTATTTATTGTATTTGAATTGAAATATCCGGACTTTCTGGGTCTTCAGCTCAGCCGGATATTCAACATATCCGTGTAATTGGTTTATCCTTTTCTTTTAAATCGGATATATATTTAATAAACGGGGGACGAATTCTAAATTGTCTCGAATACAAACCTTAAAAGGTTCTTCGGTTTCTTGAAACTTCGGAATTTTTCGTGCAAGAATAACAATAAGAAAGAAATAGAAATTTCGCTTAATATAAAAATTATGTTAAAGCAAAATTTGAAACCCACGTTTAAACGACAGACAAATTTAAGAATAATTAGAATTAAGACAAATTTAAGAATAAATAGAATTAAGGCAAATGTAAAAAATTGATGTCTATTTAAAAGAATTATGCATATTATATTTGTGTAGTAAGTGTTCGATTCTCTAACGCAGGCCTGTCCAGCTCAAAAGAACTTCTGTCAGCCGCTTTGAAAACGCATTTTATTCTTGGGAGCCCAAATGTATATATATAATTATAGTTTTTTAGGTTAATATTTAAAATAGAATATGTTATGTTATTATTATAGATTTTGTTATTATTCGTAAATTAAAAATAGAACTGTTAAATATTTATAACTATACATAAATAACTCTCACAATCATAATCAATAAAACGATCAAATAATAATATATTTACTATAATCATATTTATACTTGTTTCTCTTTTCTTTCTCTTAGTTTCTTTTAAGTCAATCTCAATAATTGTATTTGCACATCGTAATTGACTTCGCAGATTTTCGTTAATTAAGGGTACTCGTAATTTAGATTTCGTGAATTTCGTTCTCCCCTTCCCCCACAAGAAAAAAGAAAAAAAAGATTCGCTGACTTAAGTTGATTCAAAAGCACTCACAATTCTTTGTGCTCAATTTTATAAACTTTGTTAATTCAGCCGAGGGACGCAAAATTTTAAAGGCGGAACACGGGTTGGACATCCCTGCTCTAACAAATCGAATAAGCGAACGAAATGAGAGTGAGAGAATTAAAAAAGTAGAGAATAAACCCAAATTTAAAACTGTGTATACAGTTTGAAGCTCGGCGATAAGATTAAGAAACACTTTGTGCAACAATGAGCAGTTACCTAACAAAACAAATCAATTCATGAAATTAATCAAAAACTTCACTTTGCACAATATTTCGGGTAAAAATATTGTTCTATCTACGGCACACATATTCGCCTTTTATCAAACATTTATTAAGGAAATAGAACTAAAATTAAATAAATTAATGTTTTTAAATCTTGAAGCTTCCCCCCATCATAATTCGATGAAAAATATTTGAGTGACAGGTAATTTTTAAATATAAGTTCAGATTTTTTTTTTAAAATCAAAGAGCAGAGTATTATTTTGAGACGTAACATAACTCAAAACGGAAAGCTAAATTCTTATCAGCAAATGACGAAAAATGAAAAGTTTTTTACTGCTTTGTATGAAGTCATGGAAGTATTGTAGTCACTAAAAATTTCGGGTAGCATATTTCAAGTAAAATATCCATTTTGACCGCTGTCAAATCCATTAGAACGATGGTTTTGCCTAACATCAATATCTACGAACAGAATAAAGGACTCTCTTTTCCAAAACGCATTATAAAATGGATTTAAATTGGATTCAGGAGAAAATTTTTTGTGACATCTGTACGTACGTATGTATCTGGCGTAACTCAAAAACTAGTAGCCGTAGAATGTTGAAATTTTGTATATGGTCCTGCTATAATATGTAGTTCTGCAGCTCCCCTTTTCTTTGCAATCGGCCGCACCAAACATGTATAAGTATATATATTTACTCTATACCTTTTTCCTCAGATAGGATAATCAGGATTTCTTTTTCTAATCTACTCAAACTTTATATATATATATATATAAAACTGAGAGCGGGAATACATATATATATATATATATATATGTATTCCCGCTCTCAGTTTTTTATTCTTAAATGGTAATAAATTGTGCATTTTTTCTTTAAAAATGATTGAATTATGTTTTTATATTCCGGTTTTTATGCTTTTAGTTAATCTACATACAGTAGTTGTACAATTATCATTAATTTAAAAGTGTTAAATTGGCAATTGTTTGTTTACGTTTGAAACCCTTAGTAGTATAGTGAATTAAGTTTGTTGGTGCACCAACTTGAGTGTCGTTTTGACCAGTGGGACTAAAAATTAATTTTATATTTTGGTACACCGAATATTTTGTCTTTCTGCACGTTAGCCAAATAGCTTGTTTTTGCGTAGAAACTCTAATTTTAATTACGAAAATTGTTTTTTTAAATTGTTTTTAATGTATTTTGTGTTTTAGGTTTTTCTGAATTTTAAAATTTTTAATGAAGATATTTTGAGTTTTTATGTAATTTTTTTGCATAATTTAAAAAGGCCTTATACGGCCTATTAAATTATGCACATTTATTATATTATACACATTGGCGTCGACATCAGATTTTTTTATTTTAAGACTTCATAAAAGCTCATTGTAATGTGGCCCACAAATGCTACGAGATTGATATTGTATGGCCGAAATTGTAACATGTGCCACACTTTTTGAAACGTGTTTGACGTTCACTTAGTACTTTAAGTACTTTTTACAACACTATAAGGAATTATTTTACTCTTTAATAGCGGGTCGAATTCACAATCGGAAAAACCTGATGGGCCAGTTTTTTTTAAACAAAATAAAAAATATTTTATATAAATTTAAAATTTATATTACTAAATATTTATCAAAGCGTACGTAAACAATAAAACTAATATCGCAAAGGAAACAAATTCGAATTTGTATTTATTTTCTATCTAAAATCTAAAGTTTTGTGTTTACTTCATTGCACTTTGTAATTCAAATATATTGGAAGCTAAATATTAAATTCTTAGAATGATATTTTTCAAATAATTATAACATTTTAACTAACTTTAATTTAAACTAAAAATAAATAAATTGTGAAAACTTTCTGAGATTTTCAGGGAAAAGTTACGAATTAGGATAAAACATGACAATAAATAATAACAAATCTTGTCTCTTCTCTTATTTATGAAACTTTTCTTCGTCGCATAAACAAAAATACACGTTTGTATGTAAATAATTATAAACTTCTGGGCACTTGATGGCGTTTAGATTTTGACAAAGTTTGTAGCCTTTTAAAGAAAAATACTGGAAGTTATCTTCATCACGGATTGTAATTGTTTATCGGTGAATTCGGTTCCTTACTTAATTATATTCATCTGTGTGTGTGGGGGGGGAAACCTATTCACATTTAAATGTATTTCCAAACGAAGCGATCATCCTTCGTGTAAAAATTCATAATTACCTTATTTATATTTTACAATTACGAATAAAAGTAAATTAAATCTGTATCTTCAAATAGAGTCATAAAAGGCATGAGTGAGTATCGGAACATCTGAATTCGTGAATGATTGTTTCATACCTAATAAATATGATTATTTCATACCTGATAATTAAAAAAAATGTAAACTGCACGAAGTTTTACTTCCTTACCCTCCTTCTCGTAGCAGAAAATTCACAGCGCAGTTTCTATATAGATTTTTTAAAGGATATTAAATAATAGAGATGAAATTTTTATATTTTTTCGATTCAAAACAATTGTATGAATGGTTCATGGTCATAATTAAATAACTAAATTATCGTAATAATAATTGTAGGTTAAATAATTGAATAATAATTGATTTTAAGTTTATGTATTATCTTTATCATTAGCCTAGAAATAAGAAATTATTTGTGTTCTTTATAGGAAATCATAAGTTATTGTGAAGTAGAAATATAGGCTTGTATTTCATCTAGAAAAGTGATATCTAGCATAAAAGTAAATAAAGCGAAGGAAAGAGCTATTGGCTCTTTCTTATGAAGCAAAAGAAGAATATATGCATTTTAAAAGTCAATTTTATATCATATAGCTTATAGCTATTCGTATTCTATTGGCAATGATACTATTGATGCAATCCACTACAAACACGTTAGGAGATGTAAACTAATCTTTTCCAAGTTTTTGAGTTAAAATATTTTAAGTTCTTTAGATTACGATTCGAAAGATTCTAATAGCGAAAAAAGTGCCAAGATTCGAGGATTCAAATATCTCATTTCAACTATTTACTAAGCTGCAAGTGAAGGAAGTTTAATTTTTCTTTCGTCATATTTTACACTCATGTCCATAAATTAAGGATAATGCAAAATCAGGCAAAGGAAGAGTTAGAAGCAAAACAAATTTGACTTATTTGTAAAGCTTATTTATTAAACAAAAGGTAAAGAGCAAAAAAAGATGCTATATGTTTGATATTATTAAAAAAATAGCGATTTTTTCTCCCTGGAGCAAATTAAAAAAAATATTTACAAAAAAACCAATATTATATGGTTGGTATGATTGTTAATACATTGTATGTCTCCCAGACGATGCAATACAGTCCGTACAACGCCTAGGCATGCTGAGTATCAAATTATCGATCTGATCTTGGGGGATATTACACCACTCAAAAAGCAATGCTCTCCGAAGTTCCGGTAGACATGTAGGAGGAGGTTGGCGGGCTTCTAATCGTTGGCCAAGCATGTCCCACACGTGCTCTACTGGATTCAAGTCCGGTGAGAATGCTGGCTAGTTCATACGGGTGATATCCTTCGATTGAAGGCATTCGCTTACGATGTTTGCACGGTGAGGACGGGCGTTGTCATCCATAAACACAAATTGTGCGCCCATGGCGCCCCGAAACAAACGTACATGTTGTTCCAGAATGACGTCCCGATAGAATTGGCTTTTCACGGTTACAATTGGAACATGCAGGTCAGTTCTGGAACCCAGAATAATTCCACCCCAAACGAGCACTCCTGCACCACCGTAACGGTGTCGTTCAATGATGTTTTCTTGGTGGTAACGGGTACCTGGAGCTCTCCATATGAAAGTCCGGCAAGAATCAGACTGCAAGCTAAACCTGGACTCGTCGGAAAACATCACACAAGCCCACTGTTACGGTGTCCACAATACATGCTCTCTACTCCAGGCTAACCGCAGGCGACAGTGAGTTGCAGTAAGTGGAACGCATCTGACAGGTCTACGAGCATATAGACCAATCTGCCCTAAGCGTCTGTACACGGTCTGCCTTGAAATTGTCGTATACCAGTGGCTGAAGAGAGCTAACGAGACAGGTCTGACGCTGTGCTCCGCCTGTTTCTTTTGGCAGTAACTGCCAAATACTGGTCCTCATTCGGCGTTGTAACTCTGGGGCGAAATGTGCTGTAACGTCTACTCACATTACCATCATCTTGGAATCGTTGCCAAAGCCTGGAGATGACACTCTGGACAATTCCAAGTTCGTCTGATACTTCCAATTGGGTACGCCCACATTCCAGACGGCTGATAATTCTATTACTTAAAAAATCATCCAAATGCGTCCTTTGTGTCATAACTATTCGGTTATTGCACTGAAATGATAAAGCTCCTGCAAACAATTTTACTTCTTTGCCTGTATTCCTTATATATCACTCTCTTATACTCTCGTCATTGTGACGTACCATCGGTGTCATGTGGTTACTTCCTGAAATTTGCATATGATTCTTGAAGATGTGTGTAGTGATTTTACAGGTGATATATTTATTTTAGAGTTCGATTTCCGCGTGACTCCGAATTATCCTTAATTTATGGACATGAGTGTATTTCAGCAAAGATGTTAATATTAAAAGGCTAAAAATATTTTCGTTTCTGTAAACCTAATAAAAACATACTTTTTTTGCTTATTTTCTTATTTTCTTTAACACACTGCTCACATCTCTTAACTAAAAGAAAACAGTGAAATTCATTATATTATATGGTTATGCTTTTCTTTTTACTTTTTTATATTCATTATTCTAAAACTAAGCATATTACGTTTTATATGTGTAAAAGAAAACTCATACCTTTTTTCATTCAACTAAATTAAACCGAGACTATTATTTTTTTATTGATATAAAATTATGAATACAATTTTATAATTTTCACCATGATTCCAAGTAATTAAAAATAACACGAAAAGCCTCAAAAATTTTTATTAATCACTGAAATCGTGAAATAATATAAACTAGCTCGTAAATATGCGGTCATTTCGTTAATTTAATTGTACTAAATATTTTACCAGAGAAGTCCAATAGTATTTTTTTGAAATAATCGTGTTACGAATGTTTTTACATATGTAAATAATTTCAGAAAGTTATGGGTTCTGGTGACTAATTTTTGTCACCAAATCACTCAAAGTCTCCAGACTTGGTGATCGATCCGTATATGTAACTATAACCGTATCCGTCCCTCATATGTCTTCCAGTAATTTCGATAAGTGGGAGGTACTACAGATTTCTCGGCGGCCAGGGTAAGACTATATAAGACTGGGAAGAGCACCAGTTTCTCAGTTGTTAGTTCAAAGAGACTTCGGAGTATTGAGGTATCCCGGAGAGCTTCGCTTTTTTTAGTTGCGCTTTGCATTGCGTTGTGTTTAACGTTCTTAGTAGTTTAAAGTGTATCTACTAATTGTGCTCTGTGATACTGAGAAGAACTGTACGAGTCTTTTTGTGGAAAGTTCCAGACTGTAAAGTGTTCCTTTTTGTAAAATAAATTTTATCAAGCTACATTCGGTTCTGTGTGCGTTCAATCTATTGTAAACCCGTAGGCACGCCACAATTCATTTGCGATTGTATAGTAAATTATTCCGTATGACACTTGTAACAGGTTCAGGTTCAGGTGGAAATGTAGTGGGACACCCAATGTTTACTATAAGTAATGTAGATATAGTCTCACTACACTTCGGTTTATTTTTAAAGTTAATATTCAAAAAAATACATAGTATAATATAACACATAATATAACAGTATAAATAGTATATCGATATTTTGATTGATATCATATCTATTATATATAATTATAGAAGTTATAATAGGTATAATAATAGGCTAACAGTCATAATTTATAACAGTTCATAATAGTTCCTTGAGATAAAGTATATTATATGAATCTTTATCTTCTTCCTCTTCTTTTTCCTTTTTCTTACTATATCAGTATTATTGCAAGGGTTTGTTTTTAAGATAATTAGATAAGAAATGTTTTAGATGAATTGCAGCTTCAAAAATGAGTTTTGACATTATTTACTTTAGTGCTCACATAAATTTTTGCATATTGAAGATAGATATTTCATTGTATTTTCTATTTTATTTTTTAAATGTTTGTTGGCAATTGCAAAACGAAGGAAGGCATTGATATTTGAATTAGGCAATTTAATATGAGTTGACTTTGTTAAGGGACATTGAGTAATATAATGGATTGGATCACCTTTATTTCCACACATACACATTGCTCAGAGTTTGAGATGTTGAATCTGAAGAAGTATGTGGGAAATGGCCCACGTCCAGTTAAAAAGCGGTTTATATAACCATTGACCATTGTACATGTATCATTTACATGAGGTGCTATTTGATGTAATTGTCTTCCTATATTTATTGTTGTCCATTCTTCTTTCCACATTTGGAGGCTGATTTTATGTAGATATTTCTTGAGGTATGATTTCGGCCAGGAGATTTTTCTTGAAGGGATGTTATTGTTGGTAGTAGCTGATTTGGCTGCTGAATCGGCTTCTTCGTTACCAAGAACTACGACGTGAGCCTTTATCCAATAAATGTTTGGTGATATTTGAGGATATTGGATAATTTTGTTAAAAATATCTTGAATTATTTCAGATGTGTGTTTGGGATTTTGTAGAGCTAGTATTGCTGATTGACTATCTGATAAAATATTGATTTTTTGTAAATTATTATCGATTGAGTATTCTATTGCCATTCGAATTGCGTGTAATTCTGCTTGGAAGATACTATTTTCCTTGGCGAGTCGATTTTGGAGAGTTATTTTCTGGGTTTGATCTATTTGTATTATACATGCACAGCCAACTCCTTTTTCGATCCATCTGTGACACTTGTAACATCTGTTCTTATATCACTTTTTTGATCAATTTATATTTTGCGTATGAATTACTGTTTTCTCTTGATGGATCTTTAATAGAGTAGGCGCCGCTTAATGTGATCACGTCTGTCGACGGTTGTTCTGTTAACATTTACTGAATGACAACATTAAACGATGAAATAAAAGTGCCCTTCAGATCGGTAATAGAATTTAACTAATTTAATATAAAATTAGGTAGAAACAAATAAATAATTATTTTCACAACATTTGAACTCGGAAAAAAGTCGTTAGCAGTGAATTGTCTATGCAAGCATTTTGTAAAAATTCATTTATGAACTGTGTCTCATATTTCTAGATATTTTTTAAAAAGCCCCTGGTATATATCATGTATCATTTTCTTCTGTCTGAAGAAGAGAGACGTGTGTCTGATCGTCCTTCAAAATCGACAGAGCTATTAAAATTTTGAGCGAAACTAAACAAAAATTGCTTTTTTGCATAATTTTAAATGGAAGATTTAAATGGTAGATTTTAAATGGTAATTTGCTTATTTTAATGGTACCAAGCAATTTGTTGACTTAGTTCCTTATTTGGTGATATTTTTCAGTCATTCGACAATTTTTAAAACTTATTTTTTATCTTGTTTAGAGAATTTACCTTGGTTTGAAAGATTCATGTTATAATATTTTGATAACATTAACCAAATTGTTTTTCTTTATAATAATATGATTTCTGCGTATTGTGATTCCAGTGCCTTAGGAATTTAAGAGTAAATAAAATTGGGGTTCTGTTTGTGCTAAGTTACAGCATTTTGCTGACAGCGTATAAAATAATAAAAGTACTTTTTATGTTGTTCTGTACTTTGTTACTTTTAAATTGCACTTTAATACCGCAGATATGTAACTGATATAAACATAAAAATGTTTACGCACTGTCTGTAGACGTATTATTCTCTTTATTCCGTAGTTCATTATTTAACGTAAGATACCGTTATTAAATGACCACTACAAGCTTAAAAATGGTTTAAATAATAAATTTATTATAAACTATAAGTGCAAAGTTCCTGTTGCCATAAATTTCGTGCCTTGAAATTGCAAAATTATTCTAAAATACAATCTCCAGAACAAAGTTCCATATATTGTAATACTATTTGAACTTTCAGGGACCGCCCCGGGCGGAAGAAGCTTTAGCTACACCACTGGCTTCGCCATGTATGAATGTGAAGGCTTAATAGACCTGTCAAATATCTTAATAACCGACGGGCAATTTGTTTCACCTTTTGTATTTATTATGCCTGATCTCTACTTATAATGAAGCAATTGTAAGCTTGAGAAAAATTCGTGTTGAAAGAGGCGATTTTGGGCTATAGTTCGACCTCTCTTTTGCCAGTGTTCATGCATATTCAAGAGAGCATTGTAGCGTGAGAATTGTCCATCGTGACCAAAGGGTTACAAATTGTCGCATTTTGTTCAGAATTCAAGTCGTGTGGCCGAAGACGTGTTTTTCTATTTGACTTCTCGAAATAGATGGCCCTCGTTTTGTATGGCGTGACACGGTGTCAGTTGAATGTTGCCGAGGGGTTAAGAAACGTTCCGAATAGCCAATCTAAAGAAAACCTATTCGTAGGAGTTTTTTTTTTTTTTTTTTTTTTTTTTTTATCGCCTGTCTTTTCTTGAAATGTATTAGAGAGGTATTCGAGTCACATCTTTCGGCAACCGATAATCGTTTGAGAACGTTTTTTAAGTATTCATGATCCATAACTTCCTCAAAAGTCGAAAGAAAGGTTGGCACAATGAGTTTTCGTTAAATGTCCTTGAAGTGGATTCAATCTTTTTTACAACATCTATCATTTGCCAGCTGGTGGTGTTTTGTTGTTAACGCTCCAGGGTAATTTTTTTTAAAAAAACCTTTTAACCCTTTGAAACGAGTGCACCTGCGATGAGAGAATTTTAAATATATTTTGATGAATGAAATGCATTGAATCAAAAGTTGGATCCGTATGTAAAGCAGTTATCGATCTGAGATCCGTAAGAAATAATGCCTTAGCTGTTACCTTGTTAATTTTTAACAAGAAATAAACTAGCAAGTTGGAAGAGAATCTTTTTCGCAACTGGCTTTGTAACGCTGTGGCGATCATGTGATTTTTTTTTTCAGAAATAAGTTTTAATTTTTATATGATCCTATTTCTTTACAGTTCCTTCCATACAATAATTCGTCTAGTGCAAAAGTTTATGGAAATAGAGTTATGTGAGATTTAAAATACCACTGTTTCGTGCCTGCAAATTATGGTGAATTCTGGCGAGATTTATGACTGTTGAAGAAAATGCTTATCGTTACTAAAGTGTACTCCATGTGCTGTCAATCAGCTAGAATTCTACGAACGTTTTTAGGGTGAGTGGAAGTTGAGGAGACAACAGACTTCCGGATGTGTAATTTATTGAACAATTAGAATCGTGAACTGTTTACGGTGAACTGAACTCCAGTAGTATATTTGTTCATAAACTAGTTGCACCTTCAAGTTTTGTATTACACATTATTTTTAAGTTCGATCGCAAGGTATGGTTCCGGAGTAGGAAAAGTGAAACCAAATTCGTGGATGTTTCATTAGTTCATTTTATTCAAATATTCGCCTTCTTTCAAACTATCATCTTGCTGGTTTTGATCTGTCAAGATATCTTTGATAGTGAAGGAACTTTGATAGTGTTTTGCCTTCGTGGTGTCTACATTCCCAGTATTGTTTCATGATGGAAAAAAATAATGGCGTAGTTACTAGCATTTTAACCGCAGTACATATCCACCCTAGCTAGCACAATGTTCTAAATTTTTTTAAAAGTATTCACGTAATTTTCCTCTTCCTCAAGATTTCATAAAGCGAGCTTCCTTAGATTTTAAAAGGGCATTCGTCTGCACAATGATAGTTTTCGTCTTTACTGATTAATTTGGTGGTGGATTTGGGGCGCATGGGCTCTGACTGATGAAAAAGAAATAATGAAGTGATTAAAGAAAACAGGGATATCTAACATTCTTGGTGATTTTGAAGATTTGTGCCGTGGGAAGACAGACTTCATTTTCACGAACCTACGTTCGAAGAATCTTAGTATGAAATTTGGCGGCCATTTCTACTTTCAGCTAGATGCTTTTGCCTTTCAGATTTAATATGTTAAAAATTCCTTTCACTGAAATGCAATAATCTTGATTTTTGAACTGCTTTACGATTTGTTGACACAAATATTTTCTCTCGCAGAGTGCATTTACGTAACCTTTGAACCATCTATCAATTTTTGAGCTATTTCGAAAATAAATCTCTTATTCTGCATTCCAGACAAAACAGAACAGTAGGTCATTATATTGAAAATGCCAAATCATTATCTCAAAATACTAACGAAAAAAAATAATTAGAAAATTATTTTCATAAAATGCAAACGACCTTCTGTAATAAGGTAATGAACAGCATTTTCTGTGTTGTGATGCATTTCAAAGCATTCACTATTTTGAATACTATTTTTGCAATGATACGTCACCCAAGCAACTTCAAGTCAGGTCAGATCAGAGCTGCAGAGGTTAGCTCTTTAAAACTTCTGCGGTTTAGATTAGAAACTCTTCTCCCCATTTTTTAATTACTTTTTTATTAACTGCTGTGTCTTTAAAATTATTATATACGATAATTAAATCAAGAATCATGATTAATTGTTTTAACTGGAATTTGTCAACAGAAAAGTTTATATAGCGTAACTGTCATTTTTTCGAATAGATTAAAATCTTGCTCGAGTACACTATCAGCAAAATAATGACAGGAAATGCATTATGCTCTAGAAGAAATCTATACAGCTGTTCAAAGTCTCAAAATCCAATCAGAGTAAAAAAAATAAATGAAAATACACCACCACTAATTGTAAAATGAGAGAGACAGCTGGACATTTCGCAGACAGTAGCAATTGCCTTTTCCGATGTTGAACTGATATCCTCAGTTATTTTTCTGACTGAAGAACTGGTTGCATTATTTATTTTTTTATATCAAAGAGGTATTAATGTGCTTCACTTTGGGAAAACGTTTAGCATATTAAATATGCATTGCAGTGGTCTCAAACTGGAGGGTGGCGTGCCGCATACGGTCCCCGAAGCAATTTCATTACGTTCGCGACGCCATTTTAATTATGTATTTCTTGCAAATGTTGCAAATGTTGCAAAAATTGCAAGAATATAGTTATTCTGAAGTTTACAGTATTTCCATTACCATTAAAAACGAACATGAATAACGCGTCAAAAAATATACAAATAGAGCTAATTAATTTGCGGTATGATATAAATATTATCCAAATATGAAATATGAAAATATGGTAAGAAATAACGTTAGAAAATTTTTAAAATTTATAATTATTTACATACAAACATGCGAAGTTTTATTTATGCGTAGGAAAAAAATTGATAAACAGGAACAAGAGACTAGGTTGTTATTGTTTATTCTCAAGTGAAAAGGAGAAATTAGTACCAATAAAAGAAAAATATTACTATAAGGTATTCTCTACAAAATTTAAATTACATTTTAAGTAGCCATCTAAGGATACATGCCAAACTTGTGATTATTTGCAAATAAAAATTCGATCGTCAGATGGTGAGGGAATTCAGATGGCAGAAATTGAAACTCACTTAGAAAAGGATGAATGGATGCATATCGAATGGCATATGGGTGTAGATCGAATGGCAGCATCCGAAAAAAATATTCCTTATTCTTTTTCAACTTACAAAAAGCTTTAGTTTTTCCTAAACTGATCACATCCGTAGCTTATTACAAGCGAAATTTATACCTTTATAATTCCATTTGCCATGATTTCAATAAAAATGTAAACCACATGTTTTTTGGCAAGGAAATGAATGATCTCGTGGTTCCCAAGAAATTTCATCATGCCTAATAAAGTTCATAAAGAACTACGCTGGAAATCTTAAAAAAATAATAACGTGTTCAGATTCGTATACCGGACAAAACAAAAATATCAAAACTGTCTATTAAGTTTATTGAAACTTGTTCAAAGTACGGAAATAAGAGCTGAATCAACTTAAATGAAAGTTTGGTAAGTGGACGTAGCTATTTGCCTAATGATTCAAATTTAGCCATTATTGAGTGACACGCCCAAAAAAAAAAAAAAAAAAAAAAAAAAAAAATTCGGAACATCTTTTTAACCTGATGATTAATACGATATAATCAAAACATATAAAGAGAAAGCGCCATTTAATATAATCCAAATGACTCAACAAAAGGTTTCCAGTAAATTGACTTGAAACGCACTGGATAAAGTCAGAAAGGTTCGAACGTCACCTCATACAATTCAAATGTGACTATAGTGATGATTCATAATTTAATGCCATTAATATAAGTAAATCTGCATCAGCTAGACCACAAAGTTTGAAAAATGTAGATCAGCCTTTATTATATCATAAAGGTAGAACAATGACAAAGGAAAAAAAAGAGAGACATGATGCACCTGCTAAAATTCATTCTTCCTGTATATGGTATCTTCAGAACAAATCGAAATGACGGAACCTCTCGTACAGCTGATGAAGAAGACATCATTTACATTGCTGGTGAATTAATCACAAATAATACATTATAACAGAACTAATGATATTCATTTTTACGAAAACTCTGTAATAAAAATATATAATAAATAATTAACTTTTTCTGTAATAAGAAACTCAAAAATTTGAGAACTGAATTTAAATTTATTATTTTTTTCACGTGCCAAATGGATGAACTCCAGTCACATAAAAAATGATTACATTACTGACGATTCCTTTTTGGTTGTTTTTTCTTATTAATTGTATATACCATTTGATGAAAGCTGCATCTGTATTTATACATTCTACTATATTTATTTGAATTTATATTACAAAGAAGATCCTAAAAAACAATGTACATTATCTCATCGCATTTCTCCACTTTTTTGTTTAATGGAGCTAATCGATTTGTGCAGTGGACGGCTCATTTAGTAGTCAGTGTTTTTGATTTACAAAATATAGCTAACAAAAATGTCTTACAGATACCAAACTTTAGATTTCAAATAGAAACTAAATGTAATTTTAATTTTTTTTCTTTTGCGATATTATTACTTTTGTTTATGCAAATTTTGATAAATATTTAGTAAGAAAAAAATTTATTTAATTTTTCTTATTTTTAATAAAATTTTTCATTAAAAAAAATTAACTAAAAAAAATTATTTTCGGGTCGGGCATTCGGCTTATATGCAATTTAAGTTTGAGACCTCTGATGTGTTGTGCTCGCAGAATATTATTTTTTTTTTTTTTTAAGAATTACAATATGAAAATGGAGATTATTACTGTAAGAATCTCGGAGTTTCTTTAGAGTTTAATCTCTTTGATTTTTACATCAGGCTTTTTCTTCCGCTTTCAGTTGTTTTGTTTTGTTTTGTTTGCCACGTGATTATGAAGATCTAGCGAGGGTTATCAAGTAAGGATTTAGGAAACAAGTCAAGATCTAGAAATGGGAAAATATATTTATTTGTGTCCTTTAGTTCTGAGGTGAAACGTATCGGGAAAGAAAGTTATTTCTTTGTCCTCAGGAAGTTTCATAATTGGGATTGTGTGTGTGTGTCCTGGCTTTCCTTATATTCTAATCTGAAGCTATAAATTTTCTATTAACTGCTCTTTGATGATTGTTTTGCCAGTCCTTGACATACATTGGAATTCATTTCATATCTCAGCATCAAATAGTTGATAACGGATTTCTCACATCTATTAATATTAAGGGAACGTAATCTATTTTACCTTCGCGAAGGTGAACGAACTCTTCATTGTTTATGAATGCTGATGCTAACTCTAAATTATTTCGAGATTCTTTATTCCCTTCTGTTCAGTGCACGTATTTCTTAAAATCCTTCCAGCCAATGCTAAAATAATACCAAACATCTTAGGAATGAAACATCTGAAAAAAGTTTCAAAGAATACTTTTTGAAGCTTGTTTGCTGAGGTTTCATATGTCACAGTTATGTTTCAGCAAAATGGTGATGTCGTTATTATTATTGATTGTTACCGGTAATGTATGAAAGCCGGCATTTTATTAGAGTATCGAAAACTGTCCGGCAGTGTACGAAATGATTAACATTTCATACATTTCTTAGGCATTCTTGTACAGTGTAAATAGGCAAATCGACGAAGTATGAAATACATCTTCGATTCATTTTGAATATCCATACATTTAATATATTCATATGTAATCCATATATTTAATACATTAATTTAATTCTATGCATTTCATATATTTCTTTAGTGCATTGTTTTCTTTGCATTGTTCTTTAATGCATTGTTTAACGCTTTGTTCTTTAATGCATTGTTAGCTTTAGTAAGAAAGGCATAAATTTTATTTTGTACAACTTTGATTTTTCTTTGCGTATTTTGAATAAAAGTTTTTTGATGGCACTCCTTCATTATTTTTTTCAAAATAACTTTTGTATTTGTGAAGAATGCACGTCTTTTAAATAATATCTTTATCCTATCTTTTTTTCATACTTTGCCTAAAAAGCTCAAGGCATTCTATAAAAGGTCTTGGATGCCGGCGTTCCATACATTGCCGGTAGCATTATTATTATTTAATACCTAATATCAAGTTATTAAGGTATTTCTCCCGCCTTCTTGGCATGTCTTCGTGGTGTGGTGGTCTGCATGCTGTGCGCGTACTCCGGAAGTCCGCGTCGATTCCCGGCGAAGGCGGTTGTTCATTTTTCACTACTTCCTGTCCGAAATAACCTAATGTCTCTACAAAGTGTTATAGTTTTCATTACACAAATATTCATATTTCGGTAAAATATAAACTGCTGCCACCTTGGGAGAGTATTTGTTCGCAAACCTTATATGCAAGGGATCCAGTTAAAATATATTGTGTAGTTTTATGTCTTGAATAATTAAGTCTTTTCTGTATTACATTAGTGCAAAATCTCCCACGTGATTCGACTTATAGTAAACTAACATAATAGCCATTTTTTTTACCCCATAATTTGACACTGATTTATTGAATAGTTCATTTTAAATGTTTATTTCTAAGTTCTGTACTTTTAATATTTTAGGGAGTTATTCTTAAATTAATAGGCTTTTCATATTTATTTAGCTTAATATTATTTCATGTGAACTGGTATCTTAATATGAAGATCCAATTTCGGAATGATAACAAACAGAAGAAGAGAGAAGAATGTAGTGGTATGAGAAGTAACAACGATTAACTCCAAACTTCTTCAAATTATTGTATGGGAAATTTTTAAACAAAAGCATTACCAATCTTGGGTACGCATATAAATACTAATTTCTACCCTTTATTTTTATGTGAAAGCATTTAAGGAATATACAAGAAAAATACTGATACTTATAGCGCTGATGTAGACACACTGAAGAAAAACAAATGTAAGCTTACTTCACAACACAAGCTGTTTGCTTTGGAAGACCTGGAGAAGGAAGATTTGCTTATTTTTAACACATGGAATAGTATTTCTGACTCATATAACCAGCTGAAAAAAACTAGAGTTTGCTGTTCTTTCCTTATATTTGGATCTACATATTCATACGAATAATCATTTTCAAGCATGAACCTTATCAAGACTAAATTGAGGAGTCGTCTTATTGATGAGAACTTGGAATCATGCTTTAAAATTAAAAACAACAACATACAAACCTGAGTTACACAAACTTTCCAAGGAGATGCAAGGCCATTGTTCGCATTACTATTTGTTCGTCATGTTTTTGGATACCTTACAATTTCATTTTATCAATAAATAGTACCGTTGTTTAGTGTAATATCAAGTTTTATTCGATATACCTATATAATTTAACTAATACTTAAAAACTGAAGTATTATGTTAATTTTTGCAGACCACTGGGTTAGCTGCATGGGTGTTTTGTGGTTTCCCCATGTGTAACGTGGATACGAGCCAATTTCTCCTAGAAAGACCTCCTCGAAGGCATTCCGTCCTTAGGCAGATATCCCTGGCCTGCTTTTCCGTAATTAAAACCATAACCATACTTTCATGACATCTTAAAACAAACTATAGTATATTATAAAAGACGGCAAGGAAAAATAGTGTGTGGCGGGAACGCACTCAAGAGAGGCAGCTGTAATATCGTAACTTCGGTAGTAAATAAAATTAGCTTCATTTGGCCTTTTTTCGCACTCTTTTAATTCAAGAGACACTCGATTCTAGAAATTACGTCCAATAAAATTAAAACTGTTTTTCTGGTAATAAAACTTTTGCCCCTTGTTGAACATCCTTTTTTCCCAGAACGGCTACTCCAGATTAAAGGGGTAGTCACTGGAATGCGCGGAATAATCGGAGTTTATAGTTCAGGTTTTAAATCGAAAATAAATTGTCAAAAATAGTGAAATAAAAATTAATCTTTTATAAATTTTAATGGACATTTTATGAAAGTAGTCCTTTGCAAAAGTCTGTTAACGTTACCAATAACTTATATTTGCTTTGTATTACACTTATTAAATTTTGTAAAATTCGATTTTTAACGTATATTAAATATAATATAATTAGTATTTGATGAATATAATATAATTCTTAGAGTTTACTAAATTTAATAAAAAAATAGTGTTTATTAAACATACGTTATCGTAAATATCGTAGCTATTTTATTTAATTAATTAGTGATACAGTCTATAAATGATGCATTATTGTTTTATTGTAAAATTTTAATCTTAATTGAATGTAATATAATTGTGTTTTTATAAATTATTACTATTTTATTAGCATAATTTAGCAGATATTAGAAAAGGCGAAGAGAAAAAAATGTGTATTGCGTGGACGTACTTACATGCTCAATGTTTATTATTGTTTAACAGTTAACTATGATTTAACATGAAATTTTGTTTACAGATAAGTTTTTTATTAATTTCATGAGTTCATTTATTTTGCTAATTTTATTGCTCATTGCTGCGCAAAGTTTGAGTAATGTTATAAAATGAAACAATAAAATATTTGATCCACTTTCATTTAATCTTTATTTAATATTATTTATTTATTTAATTGCGTTTAATCTCATCGCCAAGTATCAAAACGTATATACAACTTTAAAGTTGGATTTTTTTCTGTACTTTTTAATTCTTCCATTCTTATCTATTCTATGAATTTTAAAAACTTTATAACTTAATAAACAGTTTCTGTCCTTGATAAAAATGAAAATCACGTGTCGCGTGTTGGTTAAAAGTTGCCAACATTCTCATCATGGATATTTGAATGTAAAGAAAATTATAAAGGTTCCTTTTCCCGAACGCTATAAAAAGCGAATAATATTCAACTAACCAGCAAAAGAACGACCTTTTTTTTTCAACAATAATTTTAATATTGATTTAGGAATTTATGTTTGCAAAAATTATATGTTATTTTTAGAAATGGAAAAATGACTTGATTATTTTATCAATTAAAATTAGAAAATATTAATTTTAAAAAAGGGGAGAATCAAAGATGATATTGCATATCTTTTCTTACCCTTCTCAACATTGAAAAAGCAGAATTATCTGCCGAAAGAGGAATACAAGGAAAATATAAATTAAGTTTCCAAGGATAAATTGTATGGCAATCGTTTTTCATTTTTCCGACTTCTTTTATAAAATTTATAGATTCTGTTTAATATTCTGAATATAAATCTCTCGAATTCGAGGCTAAATCTGGGTTTCTTATCGTGTGACATAAACTACCTTTTAGGATAAAGGCAGAATAGCCGATGAGCTGCAATTGCAAGATTACTTTTGTAGACTTATTAGAATTGCCAAATGATTTTCTTTAAATTAAACTGGGTCACTCCATGGGCATTCGAGGCACGCGTGTCATTATACGATGAATTTGGTGGAACAGGTTAGAAGGTCGAGTTGAAGCAAAAAAAAAAAAGAATGTATATGTTTTCAATGATGTATTTCATAGCCTTTTTTTTAAATCACAAAATTAAAATAATGAATTGTTATTAACCAGTATTTTAAAATACGGATTCGTAGGCGAGAAAGAATTATGTGTACCTTCATCGAAGAATTGTATTCTGAAATTAATTTTTTGGCATGTACCTTCATAGAGAATTCTTATACTTCAAATAGATTGTTATTATTTTTTAAAATAAAGAAAACAAATTCAAAACTTCTCTTGTACCACAAATTATGTTTACAAAAATAAGTAAATAATTCAGTAATACAAAGGAGATATAACGCAACAATAATACACTGGTATCTAAAATTACGAGAATTTGCAAATTATGTCTGCTTTTACAAAAAGTATTGAAGCAGAGGTACTAATTATGCCGCCGAAGAATTATGCAAATATTCAAAGTCGAATACATAAGCGTACGCGTACGCTTATGTATTCGGAGCTGTGATTGTGAAGGGGATACAAGCGCACAAGGTGTTTTCGTCGATTTGAGTGCTCGTATTCCTTCAGGATATTTGCCATGTTTGTCTTAAGAGTTGCGTAAATTTTATAAGGTATCAGGTTAAATGAATAGCCACGAACCTATGTACGATGGGATGAGTTGGAGAATTGTTGGGAGATTGGAGGCAGGCTTGTCACAAACGCAGGTGGCTACAGAACTCAGTGTCGTCTGTAGTTTGTGGAAACAGTTTCAGGATACTGAAACCATATGGAAGAAGACCAGCACAAGGTCGACTAAGATTCACAACATGGAACCAAACATAAGAAACATGATTTGGAACTTTCAGCGCCGCGATACAGGATTGCTACAGCTTCACAGTTCTTACGTGAGCTGCATGCTGTCACTTGAAGCCGAGTTTCACGATCTGCAGTTGCCTGGACGCTTTATGAGATAGGGCTGTATGCCAGAAGACCCGCTGTTTGCGTCCCGCTCACTGCAGCGCACAAAGCAGCGCATAGTGTAGATTACGTGCGCCTAGGACCAGACTTTAGTGGAGCATAGTGTTTTTTACAGATGAATCAAGAATAAGACTGGGTACTAATTCTTGCGTACCTATATCTGGAGAACGCCTAGAGCATGAAACTTTCCCTCCCTCATCAGGAAAAAGGATCATTACGGTGGTGGATGTGTAATGGTTTGGGTAAGAATTATGTTTATTGGACAGCTGCACACCCCTGCATGTGTTTCACAAAGGCTCCCTGACTGTTGTATGATACAGAGAGGAGATCTTAGAGCCCTATGTTAGAATATTCAAGGGCGCATTTGATCGTGGATTCCTGTTAATGGATGACCACTCTCATCCACATGGGGCTCAACTGGTCAGCGTGTACCTGGAAAGTGAGGATATTTTCATCATGGATTGGCCAGTGAGATCTCCTAACCTTAACCATATAGAGCATGTCTGAGACGCTCTTGGGAGGACAAGTGCATCTTGACATTCTCTTCCGAGAACCATCTCGGAGTTGAAAACTGCCTTTGTGCAGGAATGGGATCTCCTGTCACAGGCATTCCTCGGGTGCCTTCTGTTCAATATGCCGGTCACGCTACGCGACCTTTTTAGCTGTGAGAGAGGATCATACCTTATAGCAGACTCATTTTCAGTTCGATATCATAACGTGGATCTTGAACATCCCTACACTATGAGCTTTATTGATAATCATGACTTTTGAATAGTACATCTCTTTCTATGTCATAAATGTATATTTGTACCGAATTTTGTTAAAATCTGTCATTAGTTTTTCCGAAATTCGATATAATGTACAATTTTTTTTTTTTATTTTGCATAGGTGTACATGATATCTAGATCTGGAAAGATTAAGGAATATGTATAAGAATGCAAATACTACTATGATAAAAATTCTAAAATATGCTATAAGTAATAAAAATATAATAGTAATAAAAATATTTCTCGTGTTCCACAAGGATACAATACAATAATGGAAAGGATTTTTATAAATACAAAGGAGATGTAATACAACAATAATATATAACATCTGGATTTGGAGAGAATAAGGCATATAATGATAATACAAACAATACTACAATAAGAATACTGAAATTTAACAAAAGTATTCAAACTATTATAATACTACAACGAATATATATCTTAATAGCAGTACAATAATAATAATAATTACTTGTTCCACAAGGTATGCCAGGAAGCTTACAGAAGTAACTCAAGAATACAAAGGAAATGTAGTACAACAATAGTGTAATGTGTGAATACATAATATCTAGATTTGAAGAGAATAAGGAATATATATAACTCCTAAAAACCTAAAATATGCTATAAGTAATAAAACTGTATAAGAATAATAATATTACTAGAAGGTTAGGTTATTTAATTACGGCAAAGCCTCAAGGGCTATCTGCCTAAGGGAAGAGATGCCTTCCTGGAGGACTTCCTAAGGGAAACTGGCTCGTATACACATTACACATGGGGAAAACCACGAAAACACCCATGCAGCCAGCCCGTTCGCGGGATTCGAACCTCAGACCGAACTGCCAGTGTTCAGCGACTGTACCGCTCGGCCGCTGATCGGCATTACTAGAAAGAATATCATAATAATAGTAATACGTAAGAAATAATAATAATAATACGAAGGAGATATGATTCAATAATCATACTTTTTTCCTCTTTGAATTTTGGTTTTCACTTTCAGTAACTCCATTCCGAGGTATTTCATTGCTTGTCGGTGGATTTTCATTAGAGAAGACTGAATAATTTTCACTGTAATTTATTAAAGAATTTACTCCCATGTTTCCTTGTAATATAGTAGTTAGCTTTTCAGTTAGTAATAAGGAGGCCTCGAATTGATTCTTGGCGAGAACATAATTGATATTTCAAGATTCTCACTCACAAAAAATGTAATGACTCTACTTACCATAGTATCTTCATAATTTTATATGAGATTCTGGCTCTCAAAGTGAGTGGTGAACGGCGTAGCATCTATTGACCCACCAGTAGTTACTTTAAAACTATCTATAAGTTAGACATGAAATTAGCAATAGCAATATGGATACTGCTCACTTCGTTGACTTCTAGAACTTAATACAACAACTCGATTCTTGACAACTTTAAAGGCGACTGAAATTGTCCGACTGGATTGGATTATAGAATTAGAAAAAAGTTTTTGGATGTCCACCTAAATATGTAGAAAATCAAGACTCAACTTTTGGCAACTTTGATTCAACGTTTTACAATTGAAATTATTGCAGCAAGCTTGGATTATGGGATGCAAAAGAATCTTAATCTTCTTTTTTTCACCGCCTCGAATAGACATAAAGGAGGGTGGATGGGTTTAATAGTGAAATTTTTTTCAGAATAATATACATTGTGAAGTGCATCTGCTTGAAGTTCTCTGAAAAATGTCTTTTACAGCGAACTAGTTGTGGATTTCTAATATGGAAATGTTCTCAAAATTCGCCATTTTAATTTTGGAAAAATGAAATTAAGCAAAGCTATTTCACGGCTTCAGAATTATGGCAAATTTTTATTCATGACTACGATTTTTAGAAATGATAACTAGCTGCCTTGTGGCAGATCCTGGAAATGCGTAAAACGTTTCCACTCAAATAACACAAAATAAAGCTAATGCCAATAATCTTCGTATAAAATCATAACCCGACAAGGTAATCTATGGCCAAAAAGTGTTATGTCTTTGAAAACAATGACTTTGCTTTCTTCTATTTATAGAAGGGGATGTAAAATGCATATTGCATTATAAATAAAAAGCGGATCTCCGATCGGGCCGAAATGGAGATAAAATTGCTGAATCTTTCTCTCTACGGCTGAATGGGAAAAAAACTGCTAAAGCTGTTTTGGGAACAGGTTGAATCAGCTGAAAGCTTTCATGTTAATATTAATTTTTATTCTCGGAAGTTGAATTTTTTTTTTTTTTTTTTAAATTTTCCAGATGTATTTCTCTTTAAACTTTGGTCATTCTATCCCTGCTTGACATTTTATTGTTTCATATGTTCATTAAGGACAATCTATTTATTGATCTCATGTATTCAGGTCATAGCATGTGAAACAAGACCTGTATTTTTACTTCTGGATTTTTTCTCTTTAAAACTTACTGTGTAAATTTTCGTAGATACCATAGATTACAGGTCAAATCATGAGAGCAATAACCTCATACTTTGATCTGTAATCTTTGGCACCTACAAAGGTTTGTACATTCAGTTTTAAGAAAAAAATAACCCCAGAATAAAAATATAGATCTTGTTTCACGGAGGTACCCTTTGAAATATTCAACTGTTTTCTGAAGGGAAGTTAATTCGATGCATTGGTTGGTCTCTCATAAGAAGGAAATATCCTTGTAAAACAGCATATCTTAATCATATTGTATTTATACAATTTGGCACGGCAACCTTATTTTCCGATGCACAATTTAAAGTTGTGGATATGATCAGGATCATCAGCCTTTACCTATATATCGCTTAAATGGGGCTAGCATACGTCTTCTCCTATGCGTCGAGAAGATAACGTGTCTGTCAATAATGATTGCTGAAGATTGCTTTAGCAGTATCAATGAAGTTAGATGTATAACTTATTTTGTTAAACTGATCACTAGCGTAATTAAACACTCCAGTAATTAATACTGTTTTTTTCTGCTATTATATGAGATGAGCATGTGAATAACTTGGTGTTATTCAGACAAAAATGAATCTTATTAGCATGGAACGTGATACTGTAAACAATGAGCATTGTCCAAACAAAACGAGTCTAGAGAAATCATCAAAGGTCATGCAGTGCCACTTGAATTTTAACTTACTGTTATCGGGAGAAAGAACAATTGCATTTCGAAGAGAAGTGAAGTTTATTAAAGTAAAAAGAAAGTAGGCGTGTGAAATTTGGGAATAAAAACGTAAAACGATTTTTTGTTTCTGTCGATATCGTTCCAAGAGTCACAAAAACAGAGTTTTCTAATGGAAAGTACCCGCGTGACTTGAGGTGAAAGTTGTGGTATTGGATCTCCGTCGAGGATCAGGATCACGAATTGGTGGAATTTGAGATAGTAGGTCACATGGGGTGGGCGGTGCGGTTATCGAACAGTCTCATCGTTGAATGGATAACCCCTTCTCATTCTAAACACTCACGATACAATGCACAATGCCGGGTTTATTAGAGCACGGAGGGCAAAAAAAATGAGAAAGTAATGAAAGCGAAAGGGATGATTGGGAACTCGTCCTCCAAACACAGATTTATTTATTATTATTTATTTACTGGCATTTTTTCCCAGCCGGCTTTTAGTATATTCCCGTAGATTATGTGTTCCGAACTAGAGAGAAAAAAATTCTTTTAAATATATGAATTGGGATTGGCGATGGTATCGATGGCTTTTAGATTGTTCGTTCGCGGCCAAATCGTGTAATGCAGATTCTGCGTTGGCGGTAACTTGTCACGGCTCAAAGGATGTGTCCAACTATGTGGGTTGGGAAAGATTCTCTTCCGCGCAAGCCGCATGTGAGAATTATTTATTTTTTTTTTATATTATTTTTAAATCTTTCTTGATATGAGCTACCGGATGGAAAAGATTTACGATGGTAGCATAACCATAATTTGACCTTGGAGTGAACAGTTATTTCCTTCTTCTTAAAGAAAAGTAGTTAAAAGTTCTCATTATATTTCTGCCCGTTTAATAAAAGGTATTAAAATTCATTAATCGATTATTTGCCACTGGATGAAGGAAGCATGAGCCTTAATATGGACACTGAGCACTAATTTGGATATTAATGCCCACAAGACCTAGCGACCAATCATATACTCTATAACGTATCAGTGAGCTGCTGTATTTAGTTGAGATATCTGCTTTTTGGAAAATTTGTTGCTGTATGGGATACAGTTTGATCTTTTATTTGAGTCTAAATGTTAATCGGGGTGGGACACGAAGAAGTGGTCAGGCTACCAGAACTTCACCAAATAATCTCACAGGTATGATCCCATCGGGCTAACTCTACTATTTCGTCCCAGTTTTGATGGCACACATCTAGCGAGACGAATATGAAGGTCTGCCATGAAACCACTCGAGAGAAGAATTTCCTCTCGCAAGTACTATAAAAGCCCCCAGGTTTCAGCTGATGTGTCGAAGACAACGCGAAGTTTGGTGGTGTCATTATTTTTTTTTCTAATTCCAGCTTGATGCGGTAAAACGTACTGTTTTTCAGTTTCTTAAAAGTTTCGATTTTCTTCTGCGATACCTTTTTTTAAATGTTGATCTAGCATGGTTTTGTAAGGCTCAGGAAACTTCGGATTCTTCTTAATTCTGAGCCTCAGAGACTCAAAGCGTTTTTTGTTACCTCAAAATAATCCCGTAATTCCCCTGAATTCTTAATGCATGAGAAGCAAACCGTATATCTGTTGCCCTCAAATTTTATGGATTCTCGAAATTTTCTTAAGGTAACATTGTCTTTTAAGGTATGACTGCCATCATATTTGTTAGAAATTTCCAAAACTTCCAGTTGCCATAAATTTCTGATCAATTCGGACGTCGAATCAACTTCTAAATAATTGGTAACTTGTATCAAACTCTGAAGATATTAAATGTTTCTGATACATTACATGTGATTTCTGTTCCACTAACAGATCCCCTCCCCCCAAACTGATTTTTACCGTTACTAATGATTCAGAACTTCGTCAGACCCTTCCTGTAAAGCACCCACAAGCAAATCTAACTCTTAAAAATTTTCGTTGTAAAATTGTTTGATAGAATTTCGTGAAACAGTTTTATTATTTTCAATGTTTTTGAATGCCATTATTAAGCTTCTTAACTAATAAAAAATGAAATAATTTCAATGGCACAACGATCAGTTTAAGTTTACTAATGACCTTATAGAAGTGAAATAGATTTTTTTTTTTTTTTTTTTTTACACTGAGTAGTCCTAGTTTACCATATTTCAAATATATATTTTATATGTCTAAGAACCGCGCCTGTCGTCTCCGAGAGCCGAGCTATGACCAACCTTGTTATATTCCAAACTGAACTTTTGATTCAGCGTACGAAAGGATAATTTAAATAAAATTTAAATGTCCAACCTTGTTATATTCCAAACTGAACTTTTGATTCAGCGTACGAAAGGATAATTTAAATAAAATTTTAGCATATGTAGTAAGTCTATAGAAGTGCATTAAAAATGTATTATTATTATTTAGCAGGAAGTTGTACTTAATGCCGCACGAAAGGATTCTCTGGTACCATCGCTATCAAGGATGAAGTGGGCATTTGCTTTAACCTTCCGATATTGGCTTTTCTTCGCATCTTTTTAGCTCTCAGCTAGACGCGTGCCATAATACAGACGAAGACCACGGTGATTTAACTTCACAAGAATTCCTCTTTTTCTGTTTGTAGCAGGTTCATTCATTGGAGAGTGATGAAGAAAGAGGAAGTGAGGCCGCCTTGGCCATTGACACCAGAGGTCGACTTCTTTTTAGTGGTGTGGGCAACGACAAGAGGGAAGGGGCGTTCGGGCAGGAGTGTAGAAAACGGAACGAGCCCCCTTTCAATGGACCTGACACACATAATTCGGTCTCGAACACTTTCACCGCGCTTTGTAGAGCGTGGAAGATTTAGAAGAGCGACCGCGGACTTAGTGAAGTGAATCCGACCTGTTGCTGGAGAATAAAAGGTGTTTCCAGAACCATGTTTATTACCTCTGTGGCCGATTGCGTGGGCGGGTCTTAAGGGCATCGAAGGGTGACACCGAAGAATGGATCGGAAAGAAGTGGAATTGAGGGTAAAAGTCTCCTTTTATGTAATTTTTCGCCTTTTCTCCCCATTCTTTTTCTTCTGCTGCTGAGGGATTCTGCAGAAAGGTGACCATTACCAGGGTGTGGCATATCCGGATTGACTTTATGCTTCGGGTAATTTCTATTGATATCGGTTCCTTGACACCAGAGGGGAAAGGATTACTTTTCCACTCTTTAAAACGGGCATCTTTTTTACCCCCACCATCCTATAGAAATTACTAAGAAGGAAAATGGTTAATTTGGTTCTTTATCAACTAAGATAACCATCTTGTGGATGAGTAAGCCTCTTCGCTCATCACTGAACAGTCCACTCATTTCACATGTGTGTTCTTCAGGAATACTTTTTTTTAAAAGGAAGTATATTGTAAAGGTAAAAATTAATGTATCGGAAAGTTTTTATTTAATTTTTTATTTTTATTTATAGGAGTGGCTAAACGTTGAGATGTAACAAAATGTAATGTAATTATTTTTGTTGGGGACAGGGCTTAATTACCTCATAAATCCGCAAGGGTCTCAAGTTGGATCCCAAGTCTGTAAATTTTTTTCGATCCAGATCTAATACAATTAGGAAAATTTGCTGATAAGTCTAAGAACCGCCCGATGTTATCTACGATATAATCTTCACGCAATTGAAGCCTTTGAAGATAATTTTTACATTACTGTGTAGTTATATAAAAGAATGGATGCTAGCGAAGCGTGCTACGGTTATTTAAACTAAAAGGAGAGATGCTATTATGGAGGATCTTCTAAGGGAAACTGGCTTATTTTAATGGTACTTATATGAAAAACCACGATCACGCCCATGCAGCCACCCGTTATCGCGATTTGAACTCAGTTGAACTACTAGTGTTTAGTAGCTGCTTTACCACTCACCAACAATGGGCTATTGAGTAAGAGACCGTAGGAATTAATTCATTGCACTTTTAAATTAATTGAATTTCTATGCACATTAGTACCAAACGTATTTTGTATGTAAGAAAACAAATGAGAGACACTGTACTGTTTTTTTCATAGCCTGATGATATTTATTTTGTCATTATCTTTACATAACTACATGCGATGCAAAAATTAAGAAAGGTTTGTGCGAACTGAGAATAACTTTTTAGGACCGAGCTCCTTTCAGAGAGTTGTCGTATTCCCATCCGTCCATGCTGTATTTATGTTATTTACGTTTCAACACAAATAAATATGCTTGATTGAGCATGCGTATTTATGCTCATTGTGGATATTGCGCCTTTGGGTTAGTTACCTTAGGTGAAGTTGTCTATCTAAACTCCACTTCAGTTTTGACCAACAGCCTCTTGAGAATAAAATTCGAAAATCTAATATCTCTTCTTTCCATGTTGTTTGATTCATCAGATTTCTAAGTGCTTCTATTCTTCAAAGACACTGCCGTTATTTGGCATGGAAATTAATCAACTTGCGTTAAGCGTCGTAGTGTGCGGTGGGAATACTGTATTAAACTACTTGGATTCATCTCGCTTATTGTATTTAACCGTTTTATGCCCCACTGCGCCTAGAACGCGTTTTTTAATTTACGAACCAATTTATTTGTTTACAAGAAAGCTTGTTGATAAACATTGCATAACTGAAACGGTGGAAACGGAGGCAAGAAATAATTTGCGTTTAACACAACTGCATGCGCTTTCCTTACACGCCTTCTCGTTTCTAAGAAACTGAGAATTGAATTACAACCGTTCTGTGCATGGACTTTAAGAAGGTATATCGTATTTTAACCCCCTTTTTTTAAACTAATTTTATCATCCGAAAATCAACAGGGAATATTGTGAAAGTAATTTAATTTTCAAAAAAACGCGGTTATAGAAAGAGCATAACAAATGAAAAGTGCAGGTGACTATCACAATATTATTTCTTTAAAAAATATTAAGTTTCTTAAAAGAAAATTTATTAAAAGTTTCTTAAAATATAAGTTTCTTAAAAGAAACTTGTATTTGTCAGATATTGAGCCAAAATGTGACGGTAATAGCGCGACATGTCTGTCTCAGTTACTTCATAAAGCCTCAGGCGCACCTCAAATGAATGCGTCTTGACCGGAATTCCCAAGGGGAACATCGGAAAAACGAAGAAGGAGGGCGGGGGAAGAAACTCAGATTTCAAAAGATCAAACATGTGAGCAGCAGGTAAGATTACAACAACCTGGAACATAAATAATAGAAGTAAGGGGAACTCGCATGTTTGGAAAGTTTCTTAAGTGTGACAACACTTGCCACGTCCGGATAGCTTAACGAAGAATCTGCACTAAATACGCTTCAAATAATAAATGCAAGGGACAGTGAAGTGAATGAAATGCTAATGCAAAAATGCAGATATAAACTGAATACACTGAATAAAAATAAAAATTCCAGTGTACTAATAAACTAGCCCTCAGAGGGAAAAACTATGTACGACAGAGTAAAGGTTAAATTATGCGAATATTTTAAAAATTTTCTGAATAAAGCGCTAATGAAGGAAAGTACGGTATACGTGATTAACTGTGTGAAATACAAGTATTGTGGAGTTGGAGAAAATATGTATATTGAAAAGGTATGTCCAGATCAAATTTTCAATCAAAAGGCACTGTCTTCGTGGTATTTACTTTCACAGAGTTCTGAGATTTGAAAATAATATGCGTATTTACAAACAAGGGAAAATCTCGCAGAAAGTCTTTGCGAATTGGGGCTAAAAGTGACTACACTGGCTCACACATATTACATGCAAAGTTTAGGCGATTATGTGGAAAATGTTGAGAGTATTTTCTTAAAAAAATAATATATCTGAAGTATGATCACTGACCTTCCATCCTTGAGGCATTCGTTCAAGAAAAGGAATCCGTCCCATTGCTTACATAGAGGAGACAGCGTTCATCCCCCTCCTAGATTACTTCCTTTAAAATCCCAACTTTTTTAATTAAACGAAAAAAGTGCCCATACGAAATACTTTTTCTCTCGCTGCCATCTTTTACACGCGGATATACAAACTCATACATCACAGGACCGAAGTATTTCCACATGTTACTGGAGTCCCCCCTTGGCCGGAAATAATTACTCTTTCTCGCAGGAATGATATATTTTTTTTTAACCCTGCCTGCCTATTTCCCCTTTTCTTTGGTTTGTTCCTCCGCAAACTTTTCTTAATGTTTGTTCAGCGTTGGTTTTAAATTATAGTCCCTGAGGGGGTGGAGGGTGGGATTCACTTCGAACGCCGACGAACACGAGATATGGCGGACGGAAACGGTATGTCATTGATTGGACGGCGCCATCTATCGACGGTTTCGTACATAACGTGAAATCATTTTAATCTCGGATGAAATTTTGCTGCCCTGTTTGCTATGCGCTTGTATTTACTTTGACAGTGAGCAGTACTGCAACCGGCGACGAAATATATAACCGGACTGCTACTAATAATAATAAAGGGGGAAAAAAAGGAACGAAAAAAAAAAAAAAGGAAAAGCGTTTAACCCCAAAAAGGATCTTATGGAGTCTGTTTGTAATTAAAGTCACATTCGGAGCTGCTCTTTTTCATTTTTATTTTTTTTATTATTTTTTTCCCTTTTTCTCCCTTTTCTTAATCTGACTATTTGAGATTTTTTTCCCCTTTTTCAATTTTTTTTTCCATCATTATTTTATTTGATTCGGGTAAATTGCATCAAGTCAGAAAGAACTCAGCATACTTCTATCTGAAAATTTTAAAAGGAGAATAAAATAAAAATAATAATTTTTTTTTAAAAAAAAGGAAATGTCAGGTTAGAAGTCAGGCTGGTCATTGCGGCAGATGGGTCGTTTCGTCGGAAAAGGAAATGAACAGAAAAGTTAATTTAGACGATTTAAATTAGATTTCAGAATGGTAATCACGATTTTCCAAGGACTGGTTTCATTTTTGAGGGGTGGCATTTACCTTTACACCTTAATTTTTAACTCCCTCTCTTCGCTCGTCCAATTTTTTAATTCAGCTAATGCTTGATAGGTAGTGGATAATAGAAAGGGGAGAAGGCAAAGTAATAGATTATTCAGGCGTAATGGAAAATGAATTTGTTAAAAAAAAAGTGTAATAAGTATCTGGAGACTCGATGTTGAATTAAGACTGTTTATTAAATGTAATTCTGATTGACCTTTACGGGTCTGACGGAAGTATTAGCATTTAAACGTTAAACCTTATTTTGAAGGCTGGTGATCAGACTGTATAATTATTTACAGAATCATAATTATTCGCAGATATTAATTTATATCTGTTTGTTGAAGGAGTTTGAATCGAAATTTAAAAAAAAAAAAGAAAAAAAGAAAAGAAAAAAAAGAAACTTTCTTGAGATTTTTAAGTTTGGTCCATTTTTACATTTCGCAATAATGCATAGGAAACTTTGTATTTATTGTTTTATTTGTATTGTGCATTTAAATATTTGTGGAAAAATAATAAAACGAACCTAGATTTTCAAAATGAAAAAATAGCTAGGAATCGGATAATAATCGGAAAAAATAGCTAAGCGGAAAAGTGATGATTCATTATTGACAGATCCAAGATAATCTATAAGAATAATCAAGAATATTTGAAAGAAAACAAAAATTGTTTGTAGAAAATATAATGAAAGTTATTTATCACTTGGGTTTACTTGGAGTGGAGATGAAATGGACCCTCAACACCAATGCCTTGTTTCCAGTGAACTATCATCCAGTCAAAGTGTGAAACCATGGTTTCTCAAAAGACATCTTGAAGCTAAGCATGCCAATTTAAATGATAAATCTGAAGAATATTTTAAGAGGAAATTTTCGGAGTTCAAAAGGTTTTTGTTACTTCAAGTGAAAAAGCTTTGTAAGCTAGTTACCTTGTACGCCTAAGAATTGCCAAAACTGGGTAGGCTTGCACTATTGGAGAAAACCTTAATTAACAGCAGCTAAAGATATCGTTTTAACATTATTCAACGAAAAAGCGGTTAATAAACTTAATGATATTTCGTTATCAAATAATACAGTAAGTCGACGAATTCATGAAATGGCAAATTCCATAAAAGAGACACTTATTCAAAAAATAAAACACAGTGAGTATTTCGCACTGCAGTTGACTGAAAGACTGACATAACGAGCTTTGTTCAATTATTACTTTACATACATTTCGAATATGATAAACGAATTACCGAAGAGTATTTATTTTGTGAATCTTTTCATGATAGAACAACTGCAAATGAATTTTTCAAAGTAATTGACAATTTTATGTCTGAGAATGATATTCCTTGGAATAAGTGCATTGTCGTACGCAGTGGTGGAGCTCGAGCTTTCAGGAAAACATTTTATTGTTATTTTTCAAATGAAGACAATCGCAGCTGAAACTAAATTTTCTCACTGGTTATATAAGAAAAGTGGTTATTCAGAAGCAAAAAGTTTTAAATCGTCATTTTGAACTTCGATCAGAAATTGAAATTTTCCTGTGTGATTCAAAATTTGTATTGCCCAAATGATTATTTAGTGAATGATGGTTCGAGCGTTTAGCATATTTAGCTGATATTTTTGGAAAGTTAAATGAATTAAATTTAGGATTAAAAGGACAAAGTGTTAATTTGTTTACTGTTAGATATAAAATAAATGCAATGATAAAAACCTCGAGCCAATAATAAAAGAATTGCTTAGTAAATATTTCAAGCTTTTTACACTTTTAGAAAGTTTTCTAATAAATAATTTGAAAATAAAAGAAGAATTAGCATCCGACATTAAAAATCACTGTTTTTCATTGATAAATAATTTCAACAAATATTTTCTCGAGGATTATGAAAAAAAAATTGGATTAGAAATATATTTTGTTCAAATGTACCTGAAATTTTTTCTCGTGAAGGAAAAGAACAATTGATAGAAATTTCCTGTGATCGAACTCTAACTGAAGATTTAAAAAATAACACACTTGTTAGCTTTTCGCTGAATCGAAAAAACGAATTTAAAGGCATTTCAAATAAAGCTATTAAACTTCATTATATTCATTAAAGCTATTAAACAAATGTACTGCCATTTTGTACAACCTATTTGTGTGAACCAGGATTTTCTTCCATGGTACGATATGTTTGAAAAATAAATACAGAACTAAATTAAAAATTGTATCTTAATTTACGGTTAAAACTAAGTGAAATATGACCGGACATAAAAAAAAATTGATCTGTCTCAAACAAGCCCAAATTTCACACTAAATTTTAGAATTAAAGTATTATAACCTACGAGTAAATTTTGATAATTAAAATGGTAGCCAATTTTTAATCTAATACTTTTTGTGTGTGCTTATTTAATACAAATAGCCAACAAGTTGTGCAAATTAATATATATATATATATATATATATATATATTAATATTTCTATTGAGAAATTGAAAAATAATCGCTGTAAATTGTGGTCAAAAGATTGAGAACCGCTGCCATAGAACATTTCACTTTATTCCAAAGATCAGAGACAACATCCATCCATATCGGCATATTTTATTTCACAATATATCTTGGATCATGGTTCCTTCCCCACATATTTCAATGATAAAAAAATTATCAAACACTGACTTATATGTTGGGAAAAGAGAAGACCCTGACTACTACCTCTTTACGTGACCTCTACCCGAAAGATAGATACCCAAATAACAATGATGCGAGGGCTGCTATTTATATTTCTAGCCTAATAATGAATAAAAACAAATGTTTATGATCGAAATTGGTTTAATAGTTTTGCAAAATATTCTCCAGAAAGATCTTATGGAAGATCCAGGAAGATCTTATCTTACACTTATACACGCATTTGAACAAATTTCCGAAACACTTTTTCTACTCCGATTGAGGTAACTCCAAAACATAGTACGTTTTGAATGCATCGACTGCTTGACGCAAATCGGGTGTTGCAAATCGCTTACCACATAATTTATTTTTGATTTTTGATGTGCGGGAAAAAAATGTAATTGTGTGCCAAATTAGGGCTGTACGGCGGATGACCCATCGATTCGATATTTTGGCCCGTCAAAAATTAATTTGTTTGAACCGATGTGTGAGAGCTCGCATTGCCCATGATGAAGAGTGTTTCGTCTCTTTGCCTGCTTTTTTCAAGCTTCTCCGATGACTTCTGACAAACAAATGGTCGTGTACCATTCGGAATTGACTGTTCTGCGTTGCTGTAATGCCACTGTCGCCATGTGACCGGTAATTCCAAAGAAATAGGCAACCATTTGCTTCGATGTGCTTCATCCGTAAACAATTTTTGTTGGATTTGACTTTTCTTTTAAGACTTATAGTTGACTGCTGTTTTGTTTCGGGGTCGTTTGTATAAATCTATGATTCTCCACCTGTGAATGCTATATACAGCCTTACGTGAATGCTATATACAGATGCACCCTGTACGTATTTTTCCAACATTTCTTTGCATCAATCAACAGAGCCATGCGGGATCCAACACGGACAAATCTGTTTTACTGCCAAATTTTTCATGTAATATCTTACTGATGTTTGTCATACTAATGCCCAAAGATGCCTCAATCTCACGGTATACCACATGACGATCTTGCTTTATCAGTTCACGCACAGCATAGATATTTTCTGACACAATAACCGATTTTGGACGACCTTCACGGAATTCGTCCTGCAGCGAACGTCGACAACGATCGAATTCGTTATATCAGTTTTCTACAGTGCTGTAGGATGATGCTTTATCACAAGTAGAACAGTCCACACTATGAGTGCATTTGCCAAGTTTAATGCCGTCTGCCAAATCATTTTTCTCAAGAGTTTTTATGGCATCTATATTTCTGTGGCCTAATCTTTGATGCCATTTTAGTACACAGTTCGTATTTGAACATGAAACCTCATTAGCTAAGTATGCTTTCTCGTCAATTGAGTTTACGGTCAATTTATATAAACCTTGCTGAGCGTTGCCGTCGACTATGAGTATATTGTTACGCTTTATGTAACACTTATTACTATCAAATGTAATAATGCAACCTTTATTCGTAACAGATTGAATTGAAAGTAAATTACTATCTAAACCTGGTACATGCAATACATTTTCTAATTTTATTTGTGTAACCTGACCCTTTAAGTTTTGAACTTTAAAGTAGCCTTCACCAATACCATAAGAATTTAATTTAGCACCATTGGCTACAGTTACTATTTGTTTATTAAAGTCATTTAACTGAGAGAAAAAGTTCTTGTCACTCGTCATATGAGTTGAGGCTCCTGAGTCGTAACCCATTCTTGCGTTTGCGTGTGTTCATGTTTATTTTCCACTTTTAGAACTTGATTAAACTGAATCTGCGAATTTTCAGTTTCAATACTTTTAAGATACTTACTTTCTTTAAGTTTTGTTATGTTTTCTACACTTTGCGTATTTGCTATTTGGCATGCATTACTTTTATAATTTTGAGAATAATTTCTTACTTTACTGTTATTTACATATGTTTTCGGGGAAGTTCTAGCGTTGCGTTTTAAATGAAAACAGTCATTTATCGTATGGTTATTTCTCTTACAATAAGTACAAAATTGTGTAACATACTTTGATTTATTTTCGCTTTTACTTTTTAAAGCAACTGGATCATATTTTTGAAGTTTCTTAGTTTCCACATGTCTACAATACTCATCTATTAATTTGTTTTTAACATATTCTAGCGACAATTCAGCTTCCGATTTACTTTCTATTGCAGTTATTAAGGAGTTGTATGAATTTGGTAAAGAACATAATAATACTGCTATTAAGTTATTTTCTTTAATTTCTTCACCTATACTACGCAGCTTTTCAGCCAATTCTAGTACTCCTTTGATATGTTCCTGCATTTTAGAACTTTCATTATATCTAATGGAATATAGTTTTCTAAGAAGAAATAACTTATTTGTTAAATTTACACGTTCATGGACACATTTTAACTTTTGCCAAACTTCTTTTGCAGATTTACTATGTAAAACATGGATAATTTGCGAATCCGAAATGTTTAGACATATTAAAGATTTAGCTTTACGATCATTCTTTAACCAAATAGTATCATTTTCCGGTTTTTCTTCGAATACAACATCATCTAAACCTTCTTTTATTAGAAGTTGTTTTATTTTAAATTTCCACACTGAATAATTTTTATCTGTTAACTTTTCTATACAAATTGATTCTTTTAGAATAGACATTATTATTTGTTACAATTATTCTTTTAAACTTTGTAACTAGTATTTTCAACAAGGAGTTTTAATACTTTATGCCCCTGGAATCTTACAACATTACAAAATTTCAATTTATCAGTCTCATAATCTGTTAGTTGTGCATTAGCACTGAAGGCGTAATGAGTACGTTTCCTCAAGCACAGAATTAAAGAATCATAAGTCAAAAATTTTAACTACGAAATCTTTATTTAATAAAATAGGATAATTCTGCTTAACTTAAGCCGTAGATAACAATAAAGTAATAATCTTCACAAACATTAAAATTGAAGTATTCAAAAGAATAACTTACATAGAATCATCATCAGTACTAAATATCACCAGGCTTACCTATATTAGGCAATAAAAAGGAGAAACACGAACGTTTACTTTGCCATTGTATGCCTTTCGAGTTTCATTATGCAAAATACCTAAATTTATGCTAACAGTAAGTCATTTTAAACTGACCATTTTGTGAACTAAGAAAGGACTTAAAATTACTGCCAATATTTAACATTGTATCGTGAATTCTAAACATGTGTAGCTTTTAAATATTTTGTGATTTTCCTGTTGAATTTTGTGTGGCTTATATGAAAAGAGTAACGTTAAAAAGACACACAAAAAAAACAGCACCTTAACAAGCCTTCTGATGCGACGTTAAAACGCGAATCCTTTCAGAGCTTTTAATCTATTTATGTATTTTTTATTTAATTTCTTATTTGTATTTTATTAAAAACTGCATTTCCATATTAAAATTCTGATGTTCTGATATATGCAACATATTTTCATCACACACTAGATTGTTTTCCTCCTATTCTGAAGTATCAAATTAAAAAAGAAAAGATTGCGTTTGAAATTCAGTGGACCCGTAAGCTAACTGTCAACTTCTTTTCTTAAAAAATAAATAAATAAAGATAACCCGAAAAGTGTAAATTATATACACTCTTTGAATAAAATGTAACATCAGCTGTCGATTAGCAGATGCTAAGAATGATATAGAGATCTACCTTTTTTTTTATTGCCTGATCGTAAATAAGGATTCTGTCTGTATCTTTCTCGCCATCAAAGCCGTAGAAAAGAAAGTAACAAGATTGGTGGTGTTTTTCGAAAGCTAGTTCCTGGATCTCTCTTTCTTAAGAAGCTTCATTTCTTACTGTTGACAGGAGAGAAAATTACGTTAATGTGAATTCGATGTTCTGTTATTTTTGTTGCTATTAATTTGTTTGAACAGACAACCTTTTTTTTTACCACCATAATGATCATTCCTGAAAACATATTTTGAACAGATGATGATACATGAAATATTTTTGAAAATTATTGTCAGTATGTAATTTGATTGAACAGTATGAAATGTAATCAAATTTGAACAAGTGTGTGATCACAATTAAGCAATTAGCCTACAACCTGACAGGATTTGAAAAGAATTTCATGGTAAGTTTGTCGAGTCATGCAGGAAACATAAAAATGTGCAGTAGTAATCACAGGAATTCGAACTCCGGACCTTCCGATTGCTAGCCTGGCGTGCTTCTCAATTACATCACTGCAGCATACAGTAAGGGGGTAGAAAATACCTTACATTTACATTAACTTGTTGAGCCATTAGGTTTGTCGAAACAGGAAGCATGAAAAATGGGCGGTGCCATCGCTGGGATTCGAAATCCAGACCTTCCGATTGTTCGTTGGACGTACTTGCCAATTAAAGTTTTATACGGAAGAAATGGAAGGTTATTGCTGTCATTGATGGTCTGATATAAGCATTATCATAAACAGTGTGGTAGGCTTGAATAGGCATGAACAGCTCTTGTTGCATTTGGATCCTCTTGATGGACTTTTTTGGTTGACTCCTTTTGGCGGACTTCTAACCTTTTTTGATGGACAGTATATGCAGGAATAATTTACATGCAATCAATGAACTAAAAATCGTTATCCGAACTACTTGGAGAATATCTCTGAAGGTATATTATGTAATGTAATGAAGCATATCAATTGACATTAGCGAAGTCTCCACTGAGAGAGTTTCAGAGCCGTGTTTTAAAGCCTTGAGATATACATTTTTTTTTTTTTTTTTTTTTTAAAGAAAAACAGGATTTGGAGTCCCCAAAAGCTACCAACATTCTGACTGCATACAAACACCATTGCACTATACTGTACTGTATTATTCCTCTTGTACTGTATACAAATCTGCGGTCATGTGACACTTGCGCATACGGGAGTTCCTCACAAATGGCATTTGCTCATATGAAATTTTCTAACAGGTGTAACCAATTATGAACAATAAGTGGCACTTCCATACAGCCTGTCAGAAACAATCAATCAGCCATATAATTTATTTACATGATTTTTCTTGTGTTCATTGCTGCTCCGACGGTTGTTTGGAGTATTTATTCTGTATTATAAGTATTTTTTAAACAATTTTTTAGATCATTTACGTAAAATGATTTTCACCCTTACTGAAACAGCTAAAAGCAAACCATTTGCAATCTCTCAAAATCGGCAGTTTCACGTTAATGCAGTTTTAAAATGACAGCGTGGAGCTGTAATAAAAGCATAACTGAAAGATGCAGAATGGATGGCGACGCAAAATAAAGTAGTTTTGAAAATTACAGAACATATCTCTCAAGTATTTTAGGAATATTTGGACTTTGTAAAGGTACCTGACTCCTTAGGATATTTATAATTTTTTACACATTAATGCATATATAATGTAAATATTTTGTTGAAATATGTATTTGTGCAGTCCAATAGCTTAAAATTTTGTAAAACAAATTAATAACTGAATTCGCTGTTTCAAGTCATCGAAAGATGATAAAGAAGATGGGATTTTTTGCGCAACTGCCACTAAACGGTACGGACTGCTATTACCCATCCAGTAATGAATGTTTCTTGCATGCAAGTATTCCCTGTTTTTTGATTTGTGCACAAGTGCCATTAAACCAGTCTGCCACAACCTGCAAATGAACTCTTAAAATATCTCAACATCTGTTTGAATGAACCTTGTGCTTTAACATAATCAATTAAACAAAATAAAAGGCTTGTTATGCTGCCATTACTGAAGAATGTTCTTCCCAATGGTTTTATAAATTCTTACCACTGACTGGAACACATATGGCTGAAAGCTTAGAAGAGTCTTTCGTTCTCTGGGCAATAAAACAAAATTCCTTCTTGAATATATAAAACAGAAACACTAGGTGATCCATTTCTTGATTTGATGACATTTTGCTGCTTGAATGAAACTGTTCTAGCAGAAACGAGACCAATCTGAAATTCATTCCGAATCGAATAAAACACTTTCGATGATACGACAAGTAAGGCACTAACAGAAACTGACATGATTCAATCGCCATCGCCATTGAACTCATTGCTACTCTTCTTCAACCCGCAAGAAAGTTTCGCCTTCTGTTTTATTTGGTTTTTCTTCTTTTCTTCTGCCGTTATTAGTGGTTTTTGTTTGTGTCTTGATTATTCTTCGTGTCGTGTTTTTGATGAGCCACTATGAAAGCGGATATAGCGCCACGATAAAAGGACGGAGAAGGAAGGGGGGAGATCGGGAGGAGGAGAGGGAGGGAATGAAAGTCATATCCTGTCATTAACCCACATTCGCCCCTCTCAACATGAGCGGGGGTGGGGTGCTCACGAGCAGTTCAGTTTCTCGTTCTGCGTCTGATCGGCCTCTTCGAGGGTCTGCCATCGCCTACAAGAAGAAAAAGTGCAGCGATCGTGAAGAGCAGAATATCGGGGGTCGTATAAATATAATAATTGCGTGTCTAAAGGTACCGAATTGAGAAAAATCTCAGATGAGGTGCATGCTGGTTTAGAGGGAAAACTAAACATACATTATCCAGCATTGTTTAAATTTTTCTTTTGTTTTGAAAGTACTGTATGTATGGTTTTTAATTTTTAATTATTTAACATAATAATTTATCAGATATGCACTGTCGTATTATCAACACATGAGATTTTAATTATTTTAATTAACAATAGAATTTCCGTAATACAATATTTTAATTTTAAAAATTCTTTTAATTATATAATTAGGCGATTATCTCTTTTTGTAATCTTAAAATGGCGTGTATTATGGTGGCCATTAATTTCGACTTGTGTCATTCATTGACTAATTCATCCACCCCTTCAGATATATAATTACACAGCATGTGGCGAAACTCGTTATTTATTTATTTATTTATTTATTCTTACTTAAAAGTTTCTTTTATTACTATTATTATTTTCAAAGGTCAGTTATTATTTTTTATTATTTTCAAAGGTCAGTTATTATTTTTTATTATTTTCAAAGGTCAGTTATTATTTTTTATTATTTCAATTATTATTTTTGCTCGTAAATCTGCGTAGGGTAAGAAGCTTTCTTAAAAACCTTTTAAAGGAAACTGGCTTGTATTCACACTACACATGGAAAAACACGAGGCTCATAGTGTTGGCTGATATTTGAACCCAAATAGGAACTATCTCTGTTAAATAGTCTTAGCCGCTTGATTACTAGTGGTTCGGTTAGCCTAGATTATTTGAATATGTCCCATCCCTCTTCCCCTGAAAATAATATCTCGAGAAGACTTTCGGCTGGCCTTGTATTTCGAGTGCCCCGTTGTCGCACAGGTACTGTACGCTTACAGACATTCGTTCCTTCTCTAACATTGGAACCCAAGCTCATAGATTTGACAGTCAGCGTTACTAACCACTATATCGACTGCGTGGCAGCGAATATTTAGAATAAAACCCAAATAAAAAGATTTTGTTCTGTATCGTAAAATGTTTACCTGCTGCTACAGTCTTCAAAATCGTTCACTTCCTTCTGACTTGCTTCCTAACCATGGTAACGACTATTACGGAAGATGGTGAAGTTTTCTTATTTACGAACCCTACCCATTTCTCATCTTCCCTGTGCGTGAATAACATATGTTACTATCGTAGAGGGTCGTTACGACACTAAATTGCCTATAAAATTAACAAGCTGTACTGGTCCTCTAGTGGCCGAATGGATACAATCAAGTTTAACTGTGGCTCGCATCCTTGCAAAAGCGCAAGAGGAAGTTTTCATGGTTTCCACCTCAGTTTTTTTTTCTTAAGCACATAACCTTTCCGCGTTTTACCCTAGTCGAATAACAAACAAACTCTAGCATCAAAAATCAACTGGAAAAAAATAAAAACAGAGGTGATCAACATCTTCTATGCTCCCCAGCCCTAGAAAATGCTTGATCAAACATTTCAGTTTCTTCGTCTTAGAAACATTCCGCTCTCTCTGCATGCTCTCATTTTGACAGTTCGCTAGGTGATGACACGCCTTCAATATAGGCACTCTCGTGTTAGTGCTCACCAACTGTTCAGCATATATTAGTGCACTCAGACATATAGTATAAACTTCACGTGATTCTCCTTCATACTTGCACTCAGGACGTGACGACATACCGGCTACAAAATTAGCTGTTTCAGGAATATATTCCATCTTCAAATTATAGGACTGTTGGCCCACATAGTAAGTTTACATTTAGGTGACTGTAAGCTTAAAATCCATTGCAACGATCGGTGATCAGATGCCACCTTGATCTCTTGACCATCAATAAAGCCATGGAATTTATTCTAGGCCAATGCAACAGAAAAGGCATCTCGTTTTGTTGTAGAATAACGGCTGACAACAAACGGCTAGCATAACAAACGGCTGCCATATTCAGTTGATGTTCCTCTGAACCTTTTCTTTGTAATAGAACAGCACTCAAATCATAGTTATTAGTATCCGTACGAATAATTTAAGGCTCTGCCATTTTGCTTTAAGATGGAAGGACCAACGAGAAGTCGTTTTCATGTCTGAAAAGAGTTTACTTCCTCTGGTCCCCATGACCATTACGAAAAGTGCCTGCCACTTTATGAACATAAATTTTCCCCCCTGAACGATGGAAGTAACACAGTACCGAAATAATTTCGATTATATATTGAATTACTACCGTAAAAATTTGCTTCTCTTGAAATATTATTGCAAAATCGTTACATGCATTTATCTTAAAAACTGTTAAAAAAAGTGAACAGGTACTGAAAATCATTATTTCAATTCTATTGCTTAAAAATTAAAGAGGCATTAATAAAGGCTATTTATTTATTGAACGTTGGCTATTAATTTCCAAACTGGCTTATTCTAACAAAACCTGCTCTAATTCTCTACCTTGTTGAGTATTTCCCCCTTTCTTTCATTAATTTTACCGTCCAAAATTCAAGAGGGGAAAACTATGCAAATAATTAAAATTCCGAAGGACGCGGTTACAGTAATAAGATAAAAAATGAAAAGTAGTTATAGGTAATTTGCAGGTAACTATTACGATATTATTTCTTTAGAAAAAAACTTAAATTTTAATAACAATGCATGATAGTAAGATATCCAATAAGGTATCTTATTATGCATTGCAATAATAAGATCTTCATTTCTACTTTCCCATATCTAAAACTATTCCGTTTTTATTGTCGTGTCTGCTACTCCTTAGGCGTCAGATCATCCGTAAAGAATTAGAATTGGTGAATATGCAGCTGACTGAGCGTAATCGTAGACTCAGTTCGTTTTTGCTTCTCTGTGATGGGTTGGTTGTATTGGGCTGACATAAAGTTCAGCAGTTAGAAGGGAAAGGTTCGGCGTGACCTTCGCATGTAGTTTGCGAGAGTTTGTCTTTGTTAGTAAGACGAAAACAATCGCTGTGGGGAGGAATCCATTTTAAAATTAGGGGAGCTCATTCTCTGAACGCATTGAGGAAAAATAAAATTATGGGAATATTTTTTAAATGTTTCGAACCTGGCTCTAAAACGCTATGAGAAAAATACGTGAGGAAATACGGTATATCTTTTGCAACTTATTAAGACTACGAGCACTTCCGGGTTAAGGACTATTCAGCTTGCAGAAAATTATGACGTACACATATTACTAAAATATAACTAATAAACAGCATGGACTAATATATTATCAACATAAAATAAAAATTTAATAAATTCTGAAGGTATCAATGTAAATTAAATACGCAGTAACGTGTTCAGTATTCAGTGTCCTTGTTTTTAATGAGAAGAATAATGTTATTGCACTGTGTAATTAAAATATCTATTCCTTGTTTCCCCCAATATGAGACTACAGATTCTGAAGATTTATCCTAATTTTTAAGTGATGATGAACTTCTAGTACTGTACCGTGCAGTATTATGCATATTTTCAAAACATGGCCATTAAAAAATATCTTTTCCTTCAAAGTACTGCATAAACGCAGAATTCACTTGCACTGAAGGCTTGAAGTTATGGTAATGAGTACATCTGGGATTCCGCATGTCGCGTGTTGCAGCTGGTACTCGATTGGTACCAGCTATATAATTTATGATTCCTTTAGTAAAATGAAAATAAACTAGGAAATAGGAGGCCATGACGGTATTGTACACTTGAAACTTCCCAGTAGCAAATCATGCACTTAGCATATGCAAAGAAGAATTTTTAGCTAACTCGCTTTTAAAATAATAACAATCTTACAATATATGTTTGTGTGTGTGTGTGTGTAAAATGCGATTGTAATCTTGATTAAAGAGTTTATAATTCATTGTTCAGCGGTTTTCTCGAGGGAGGGGGATTTTCTTTTTTTTCCTGAATTTACAAAGCGGTGGCCAGACCATTGAATTTTAACAAATCTTAGAGCTGAAGAATTAGAATAAAAGAAAAAAAAAAAAAAGAAAGAAAGAAAAAAATACCTCGCAGGAAATAATAAATCCTTCAGGAAGCTGCTGAAAAAAACTTAACCCGAACAATATTTGACCCAGTACCTAGGTGAATTAAAACCTTAAGATTAACCGTGTTTTTACAGCACCTGGAGGGAAAAAAAAAGACAGAGAAAATATGCAAGAAAGAACTTTTGAAACTTTCGCCGTGGTAGGGGAAAAAACCTCAATTAGTCATTTTCGGCCATTTTTTTTTAATTTAAGTTTAATTGAAAGTTAAAAGAAGCTCAATATCTGCAACGAGTATGAAGTGCCCGGCTAAAGTTCACATATTCGTTTCCGCTGCTTCGAGCTACTTAGCCGTCTAATTCACTCATATGTTTTTTCATGCCTTTTAAAAAGGGAAAAAGGTCCTTTTTTTCCCTTCTCCTTCCCTTCATCTGGCTGCTATAAGACAAATAAAATATCATGGAGGTGTGCGATCTGCAAGAGTTATACGAAACCACCCGCGGTTAGGTTTTTCAAAGTTAAACAGAAAGAAACGAGTTCCAAATCGCTTAAAAAGATACATGAATAACGTGGGGGAAAACAAAAATAAATGAAAGGGAAGAAACAGTAAAAAAGAGGGGGAAAGAGATGAAAAAGTATTAAAAAACAACATAGCCAATCGTCCGAAACTATAAGAAGATAAACGTTAAAAAAGTCAACTTGCCGGGGGGAGAGAGTTTCCAGGAAGGGGGAGGAGTTTTCGGGGAATCCGATCAAATATTCATTCTTAAAAGCACCTTAAGCTCGTAGAGAGAGTCCCGGCGTCATTAAGAAAAACACCTGTGCGTTTAGGATCGGTAAATACTGAGAGAGTGAAAGAGGGGAGTGGAGTTGTAAGAAGTCTGCGGCGGTAAAAACATATTATGCCCATTTTAATTACTATCCTGTTTTCCCACTTTCCGTCTCGCCGTGTACTGAGCGCAAACACGGCGGAAAGTTGCAAAATTAGTTTGACTTTAAATCTTAAAATCCGACTCTCTGTCGAGGGAAAAAAATACCTTTTTTATTCGGAGGTTTAGGAGAGGAAAAAAAATAAGAAAAAAGAAGTTAATTTTTTTCTCCTTCTTCAAGTAAGCTACTTTAGCTTAGCTAAAAGGATAAAAAGAAAGAGACTGATGGTCAAATTAAAGCCGAAAGGAAAAAATGTAAAATAGTATATCCTATTTCTTTTAAAAAGATTGGTATTATTATTGGTACCGCAACTTTGAATTATCTAGTTTTTTAATTCGTAATTTTTTATATTAAAATAGCTCAGTACACCTGATTTTACTTTTGTGTTCTTAGCGTTTCATTCATTTTTTTTTTTTTTTTTTTTTTTTTTTCCCCTATGATGTTTTCAGAGGAAAAAATTTCGTTATGTTAGTAAATTGAAAACTTTAACAAAAGTAATTAAAATGAAAATGCTCTTTTTTTTACCCGCAATGTTAAATTAGTACCTTTTAAAATACCTTTTTTCGTGCATGAGCTCTCTGTAAGTCACCAACAACAGCAGTTCTTCGCTACTGCAAGTGACAAGATTTAAAAAAAAAAACTGCTTAATACCGAACGGGAGGAAACATAATTTTTTTTTTTGTTTTGTTTTGTTTATAATGTTTGTAATACATTTCTGTACTATAATAGGATTTATACTTTACATAGCTTTGCATTAATTGTGAATTATGGCGTAGTTCTCTAGACAGAAACGTAAAGTATATATTACCAGCAGTGTATGAAAGCCAGCATTCTGTAGAATATCTGGCATTTTATAGAACGCCGAAAACTGGTCGGCAATATATGAAACGATTAAAATTTCACACATTTCCTAGACATTCGATAGAATCTCAAATGACAAGCTGGTAAAGTATGAAATAGCCAAATCATGAAAATTAATTCAAAAACAAATTTCTCACCTTCTTTTTCGGGAATTACAATGCGAATTCCTATTCCTGACGTCGACAAAGGATGAGGTGATTCGAGCAATATATTGGTAGTTGTGATCAGTGTTTGTTTTAACCGCCTTTAAAAATTCTGAAAAAATTTTAAAACAACTATACTATATGTGGGATCACAATTTCCTTTACTGCTGTAAGAAGTAGCTTAGAATTAAAGATCTTTCTGGCCACGAAATTACTTTCTGGTCAGTTGCAATTGTTCTGTGCAATGGAAGCGGCCAAGAATTCGTCGAGTGTATGTTTTCATACAAGTGGCCAAAATATGAAACGTCTTTGCGTGAAAAAAGTAAAGAAGTGTTGTTCAAAATGTCATTCAAGCGTACCATGTTGCAACAAGCAGGTTAATTTTAACTTCTTATAAATAATAGCCTTATCGTGACCTTTTTTCTTATTTTGCCTAAATAGCATTTGCCATTCTATAGAATGCTTAGGTATTATATATAGTGCCTAGGGAAATAATATAGTAATTTTTACATTTCATACTTTGCCTAGAAACGTCAGGCATTCTATAAAAAGACTAAGGATTCTATAGAATGCCACCGGTGTTTCCCCCCCCCACACACACACATTACCGGTAACATGTTTGCATGTATGTTGAACCCTCTCCAGTCGACTACATACAGTTCCGTACCATTTTGACTTCCGCAAAGGTGGTCTTCTTAGAGAAGCTGGCAATCAATGATGGCAATTCTCAATTTATATAATGGTTTTACACTATTCAAACTTTTTAAATCTGCTAAAATATAATGTGTAATAGTGCGGGTTATTAATGCCGTACTATTAATAAAATCACGAATTAATTACAAAGCTATATATCGAATAGTCTAGCGAAAAAAAAAAAAGTGCATAAATAAGTGAAAAATCACTTTATATTTAAGTTTCTAAAGTATTGTAAGTATGTAATTGTTTAAAATGCAGAAAGAGATCTTTTATGCAAAACAAGAACAAATAAAACTTTAATTACGAATTTCGCTTAGTAATTTCAAAATCAGTTAATACTTATTAAAATATTCACAATACCTTTTCTGCCACTCCCTTTCGAGGTACATTACCTGCAAAATCTTTAGTACCCTTCAATTATGTTTTTAAGCTTAACTCTTATTTTTTGATTTGCATACATTTTGATCGAAAGTTAATCTCCTAAGACTTAACGAAATTTTAAGGGAATATGTATAGAAACATTGGAAATGTAAACTTTGAAATCAACACTATTAGTAGCAGTTAACATCAGAAATTAAAAATGAACTACTTTTGGAACATCGATTTATTAAATAATACGAGCTGCCGTAGTAGAAAATGAAAATATTTGTAGATATAGACACATGATAAATCAGTTAAAGAAAGCTGTCTTATTTCACTTCAGTGCCAATGAATGTTAGTCCATAATATCTTTCACATTCCGTTTTCTTGTGTAGATTCAGTGTGAAAATTACTACCCCAACCTTTCAATAATCAATCACTGAAAACTCTTATTTTTAATATGCAAACATTTTAATAGAAGGTTAATCTCCTAAGATTTACAAAGCTTCAAAATGAAAAAAACGGTAATTTTGAAAAATTCCAGTGTTAGATTCTTAGATTTATCATTGCGAGGCGCTGAATTTGTAACGTTGGAGAATCTTCTTGGAAGTTAAAAAATTAAAATTTCCCAATTGTAGAATCATTAGTTTCTTTTTTATTTTATTTTATTTTATTTATTTATTTATTTATTTATTTATTTTTTTTTGAATGCAGGAATACATGAACAATAAGCAACGCCCTCACCGGGACTCGAACCTGGTCATCTCGAATACGCGCCGAATGTGCTACCGTTACACCACGAAGGCATGCAGAAAGGAGGGAGAAATTACCTTATATACTCTCCCCTTTAAAAGGCGACTGAGGATTAGGGAACCTAATCGCCAAATCCTGGTGGTGAAGCATCATCATCCACCACCTTTTAGTTTGGGCGCTACTGTAGAATCATTAGGCATTAGGGTTTTTTTTAAGCAGGAGACATAAAAAATGAGCAATCCCGTCACCGGGACTCGAACCTGGACTTCTCGAATACGTGCCGAGTGTGCCACCATTATACCAGAAAGACACGCAAAGAGGAAGGAGAAAATACCTTATACCTGTAAATAGATATTTTTAATCGGTTGCTTTATGAACTTCTTATGACAAAACACACAAATACTATCTGCCTTTGGAGGGATATCAGAATTGTAGCAATCAGAAAAAGGAAATTATGTTTTGTAAAGTTTTATAAAGCTTATTTAACATGCTTTAAACATAATTCAAAAAAATGTTTGGGGGTTTAAATCGTACGATACGAGTATCTTTGTTTTGATCGCATTTTGATAAACTCATTTACTCGTTAGAAAATTTGTAATGGTATAAACTTAAAACATAGCCTGTTTTGAAGACAAAACTGCACTCTGTTAAAGCAATAAATTTAATTTTTTTGCTCTTTGAATTTCATAACTATGTAAATTTATAATTATCCGTTATTTTATGTACGTATAACTCACCTTTCTATACTTATTATATTTTTATGAGCTATAGTTTATATTTTTCTTTGTATATAATTATTTTGAGAAAAGCGTTTTATTCATTATGTTTTTTTCTCTTTCCAGGTAAGTGTTTGCCCCTTTCCATTTCAGTTTGATGAAATATCCAGGTAAAAGAAATTGCTTTTTCTCTAATATTTGCTTTAAAGGGGGGAAGAAGAGCGGTTCGAGAGCGTTCCTTCAAGTATTCAGATGTTTAATTCGTTCATTTAGAATTATTATCGCAGCGATATATGATTTTTCAGGGACGTAATATTTCTGTTTTCTTTTTAAATAATTATTTAATAAAAAAATCCCTCTGACGATTGTAGAATGAAAAAACACTTACAGTTGTACCAATAGAAAATGCCTCTCCATTTTACGATAACTTTTTTCTCTCTGATTTAAAACAACCCAATTTCTGAATCTATGAGCGCTCTTGAAATCTATGCTCTAACCAGCTTATTCTGAATGTTACAGGATAAAGAGACTAATATAAAACATCTTTAGCTTTCTTTCTCATTATGGATGACTCTTCATCGTCTTTATAACTTAGTTCATACGCGCCGCCTCATTAAATCTAAATTTCTTTCATTGAAAGACGTGTATCCTAAATCGGGCTAATCCACTGGTTAATTAATTAATAATTACCACAGATCATAGATCATCTTTTCTATTAGATAATTTTTTTTTTTTTTTTTTTTTTGGCTTTTACTGGTCTGTTCTCCTAAGTATCTTAAGGTCTTTGACAGTGGTTGCAAATTAAAAGTGCAGAGCGATGAATAGGTCCATTACCTGGGGGTTTTTTAGCACATCCTAAAGGTGCAACATTTGCACGACCAATTAATGTCACAGAAAATATTGCTAAACTTTAAATATATATAACGCGATAAATCTGTGCAGAACCTCCATATGCTTCATTTTTAGGAACTCATTTTTAATACAATGCATCTTTCTTAGTAATAAATGATAGTAACTTAATTAAGCTACTGTCTTCCGTGATTAAATTACAAATCATCAAACCGCCCAATCGGTTACCATCTACTATGATTAATTACATGACTCGTAATAATTATGTAAAGTTTTAGTTACAAGGGCTAGACAAAAAGTAGTGGCAATATGACACTGTTCCGTAAACCATAGATAATGTTGCGTGCGCACGGGTCCGTAATAGATTAAATGCACACAGAACCAATGATAGCTTAGTAAAATTATTTTACCCAGCTCTTCATAGTACCACAGAGTGTATTCAGTAGTTATACTTCGAACTACTAAGAACTTAAAACACAGTTCAATGCAAAGCACATATAAAAAAGGCGAAGCTGTCACGGCATCTCAGTACTTCGAAGCACGCTGAACTAGACAACTACTCCGAAATGATGCTTTTTATATACTTTTCCCTCGCCGCCTAGAAATCTCTAGTACTTCTCGAAATTACTGGAAGGCATATGAGGGCCGGATACGGTTACAGCTACATATGGAATCAATTCCTGTTATTCAATTACAATACCCATTACGGTGATACAGGGACCGGACCAAGTCTGACGACTCTGACGATTTCTCGTCACGTTTGGCGGAAAAATTAATCGCCAAAAGCACCACGTCCACCTATATCTAGAGCCTAAAGAGGAATCATAAGACGCCACGCACCGGGCACCCAAACCCAGAGCCAAATTCAAACCGGGGGCAGTCCAACAGACTAAATGCCCACGAAAGACAGTCCCAACAACCGCCCAGGCCCCACATTTATTAAATAAAATAACAAAAGCGTACAGGGCCAAACAAGGGCGAGTTTTGACAATAAGCAAAAATGTTACATAGGTGTAATACACACAAATATAGAATATACATAGGCTAAAGTACAGTCTGATGTTGGGCAGCCCAATAATATACAATGAGTAAAATATAGACAGTAGAATTAGACTTAATGACAATATAACATAAAAACAGAGAACATAGTGACATAATGAATGTAAATGATTACAGCAATACACAGAGGATATACCAAAAGAAATAAAAATAAAAGAATACAATAGCCATCAGTGTGTGACTGGAAGTACTGATACATGGGAAATGCGTAAAGCATTCAGAATTCGACTTAATTCAAAAGACTAACAACTGGATCGGGATACATTGCATAGCCAAGTACATATATTTGACAAAGCAACATATTGAAAGTCAGTGTAATAAACTAGATATTCGCTATGACAAAGTCATGTTACAATACCGCAGGTAGTGATGTGATACAGAAGAAGTAGGTAGCGTACAATATAATTTGATCTCGGTACGCATTCAATACCTATAGTACAACAATAGTTAGGAAAAAGGAATATGTTATACAAAATATATTTAGCATGCAACTGTATTTAAGATATACAAAGGTCGATACATTGGTTACTACCAATTATGGTACAGGACTCGTACCACACTTAGTAACAGAATGCAATAGCGGTACAATACAATTGATCACGAGATATTGTGGGAAAAACATGCAATAAGGCTAATTATACGATTATGAGGAATAAAAATAACATATTTAGCCTGCATTAAAGGTAACGAATATAGGATACCATACAATACTATACAATATTACAATACAATACAAAAAAAATTAACATATTTAACCTGTACTAAAAGCCAACTGATATTAAGATACTATACAATACCACAATACAATACGATACAGTAGATACAATACCACAATACAATACGATACAGTAGATGCTATACAATACTATACAATGAAAATACAAAATACATTCAGTGTTGGTGACACAAAAATACATTTAAAATTGTCATGACACTGGTGATGAAAATACAAAATACATTCAGTGTTGGTGACACAAAAATACATTTAAAATTGTCATGACACTAGTGATGAAAATACAAAATACATTCAGTGTTGGTGACACAAAAATACATTTAAAATTGTCATGACACCAGTGATCCTAATGCAGCAAATAAATTGATGCAGTTACCTGCATAAAAGATAACTAATATAAGATACCATACAAATACTATACAATACTATACAATACTACAATACAATACAAAAGCTAATTAAACGATTATAATGAATAAAAATTAACATATTTAACCTGTATAAAGCCAACTGATATAACATACTATACAATACTAAACAATACCACAATACGATACGATACAGTAGATACTATACAATACTATACAATGAAAATATAAAATACATTCAGCGTTGGTAACACAAATATACATTTAAAATTGTCATGACACCTGTGATCCTTATGCAGCAAATAAATTGATGCAGACAGTTAAATGTGTTACTATACATTTGCAAAGGATGAAATATAGACTTAAGTATGCCACAAATTATGAACATATATTATACCTTGGAAAACACAAAATACATTCAATGTTGGTATAAATACAATGGATATATTTAAAACAATGGATAATGGTTGGATATATTATACAATGAAAATCTCTAGCGACCCCAATACATTCAGTGTTATTATTACACAGAGAATTAAATGTATGATATTACATGGACAATTGATGAAAAGAAGACAGTAACAGTATAATGTATAGCCAAATATGCAAGTATATGGTATACCGATGTTTAACAGCAACTGGCAAACAATGTATCATTAATACGCACAACTAGATATGCCAAGATATTATATACTATTATACAGTGAAAAACACAAAATACGTTCAATGTAGATATTATCATAGTGCATTATGAGGGAATACAGGCAGTTATATGTATGATAATACATGGGCAAAAGATAAAAATAAAGACAATAACATTATTATTCATAGGTAAATATGCAGATTTAATATATTCAGATATTTAACAGCACCTGGTAATAAATGTACCATAAGTACATTGATAGCTGCTATGGACAGCAAAGAGACTATTAAGACAATACATATGCAACAGATAAATATGCAAATTCAATATATACAGATATTTAACAGCACTTGATAATAAATGTGCATATGCAAAAGTTAACATTATTATTCATCGGTAAATAGGCAAATGCAAGATATACAGATACTAAACAGCACCTGGTATTAAATGTACCATAGGTACAGGGACAGCTGTTATAGACCTGATTACCTGATTGCACTTAGAAAAAGATGCTGAGAGGGAATATACAAATATTTGACTGCTGCTATACACAGCGACTTATAACAGATGGATTACAATAGATTACAATGGTTACAAACACTAAGTATAAAAGTAGATAGGTTATAATATATATAAGCAGTTGAAGAAGTTGAATCATATGTCGATATTATAAGGCACAAAGATCAAGTCCCAGATTCATCAGTTTGTCAATTAAACGGACTATCTTTTTGACTTGATGCCGTTGCTTAATCAAAAAACGACTAAAGGCAGTCCTATCCGTTAGTGGAAAAGGAATATGGAATTCAGTAGTAAGTGGACAATCGATTAGATAGTGTTCTGGATTGCCCAGTTGTCCACAACTACAGAGTGCTGAGGAAGAGAGTCCATGTCTCTCGAAATATAAGGGAAAAGGCCCGTGGCCCGTAATGTAGAAGATCAGCTGTGGTGGCATGATTAATGGGTCTAAATCTACTTTAGAGACATGGGAAAATGCTCTGCGACCAGTTTCCTCCGAACTCCATGCATTTTGCCACAAGGAGATGGCTGTGAGAAGTAAGTGACGCTTTAGATTAGATACTGGGCGTGAAACCGTCAAGGTCTGTGTTATCTCGTGATTCTATGCTGCTTCTTTAGCAAGCCTATCGACAGTTTCATTACCGTAGTTCCCCACATGAGCTTTTGTCCATTGTAAACAAATGCGTAGATTTTTATGTCGAGACAAGCTAGTTTGAATGTCCACAAGAATGGGGGATGAATGCAGAGGATTTAAAATGGCATACAATGTGGAGAGACTATCGGTAAGAACATAGGAATGTGAACATCGATGATTAATAATTGTTTGTATGGCTTGTCGAATAGCAATAGCCTCACTCTGGAAGACGCTGTTAAAAGAAGACAGATGACATTTCCACTGGTGAAGAGTTGTCTGATCTTGCAGTATGGCTATATATGCACAGCCAACCTGATCTTCCAATTTAGAGCCATCAGTATAAAAGACCAGATCAGCATGAGAAACCTGATGACTCGGTTTGAGATTAACTTTGACTCCCGTTCCATAGAGGGAGCGGTGTTGATCTTCTCTGTTTATTGCTGCTTCGTAATCATGGGAGGAGAAAGAGTGATCTCCAAACTGAACTGAACAGCCAAGTTGTCTAATCAACTTATAAGCTGCGTCCTTTTCAACCGCAATAGGTAAAGGCAAGACTCCAGCTGCAACTGCAAGGGCGTTAGTTGGTGATGTGCGGAAGGCACGATATTTAAGAGAAATAGTTTCTGTATACTATTTAAATGTCAGACTTTGCGTCCTTGCATTGGTGCTGCCCAAATTGCAGCACCATATGAAACAATCTTTTCAGTTACTGTTGCATATAAAACTTTAAGAAGATGTGGATTTAAACCCCAATGGATTTCCTTCATAAGCTTAAGGCGTTGAGCAATCACAGAAGTACGCTTCTTGAGATCTAAGACATGGGGAATCCAATTGAGTTTGTCGTCGAAAATAATTCCAAGGTATTTAAGTTCACGTTTAATACGAAGACGCTTGCCATTTATGGTTATTCTCGGCTGACGAGTCATAGAACCACCCTTCTTAGGAATGATCAGAATTTGCGATTTCTCTTCAGAGATTTGCAATTTAAAATCTTCACATCTAGTCTGAAACAAAGAACAGGTCTCCTGTGAGTTTGCTTGAAGTTGATCACGAGTCCTACCTCGCACTATGAACGCGGTATCATCAGCATAAGTAACCACAGTAGTATGTTCAGGCCATGGCTGCTTAAGGATAAGATTGTATGTCACATTCCAGAGAAAGGGGCTCGCACATGAACCCTGCGGGCACCCTCGTGTCTGACATCTATGTACCAGGCCTCCATTATAGGAAATGATCAAATGTCGATCGGACAGATAATGTGCAAGAGTATTATATAAATTGCGGCGGCAATTGGCATCTCTTAATGCATATAGAACTGCCGGCCACCACAGCGTATCGAAGGCGCTCTTTAAATCCACTGAGATAAACGCTGTGTGGTGGCCGGAGAACTTATTGCGCAGGATGGTATCTTGAACTTCCTTTAAAGCATGCAGTGTTGATCTTTTGGTGCAAAAACCGTATTGAAAAGGACACAGATAATTTGTTGAGTGCAAATGAAATCTCAATCGTCCCATAAGAAGTTTTTCAAAAGTTTTGCCAAAAGCTGACAACAAACAAATAAGGGCGATAAGAATCGGCTCGGGCTGGATCACGGTGTTTCTTTAAAAATAAGATCACCTGGCCAATTTTAAAACATTGAGAAAAGGTTCCACTATTGAATAGCTTATTAAACAGGCTTTGGAAGAAACTGAGATTGGTACTAATAATCAATTTGGCAATACGATAGTCAACACCATCTGGACCCGGTGCGCGCTTATTAGGGAGTTGGCGTAAGACTTGCCGAATTTCTTGAGTAGTAAAAATAGCATCGTCTGGTGTTTGAAGACTAGAAGTTTGATTTCGAATAGTCTGATGAAAGGAGGAATCAGATGAAGTATCATCTGTAGAAAAAACCGTGTCAAGGACTTCTGATAGAGTTGATTCAGTCAGGTGACTATTAGGACTAACTGTAGGTGAAATATGGAAAGTTGCTGGCTTAAACAGCTTGTCGGTCGCAATCTTATGATGAATACCATAAACAGATGTTGTCTCAGAACAAAATTTGCGACAGCTAGTTAATTTGGCACGTATAATCATTTATTTGTAACATGCTCTTTCCTGTCGGTAAAGAAGCAAAGTATTGGAGCTGATATTATTTCGACGCTCTTGCTTTAGCCGACGTCGAAGAGCTCTACATTTTTGTTGTTGAGTACGAAGCTGAGCATTCCACCAATTTAATGTACATAACTTCTTAGTGGTACGAATAGGCAAAACACTATCACATACTGTTCGAATGGTAGCCATAAGATCACTAGTAAAATTTTGTAGATCTTCACGAGAATGCAGAGATTGAAGACGAGAATGATAAGAGGCCAAATTGGCTTGAATGGCTGCAGTAAACTGTCTGACCTTTCGGCCAGGTAAATTATAACGCCGTATGATGGAGGTGGCTGTAGTTCCCGCGAGTGAAAAACATATATAGTTATGGTCTGATAGACTTAGACCCTCAATTACTCGCCAGTCTTGAAGAAGAGAGGCCATAGGCAAAGTAGACAAAGTCAAATCTGGCCAACCATGTGAATGTTGACGATCAAAAGTCGGAGGAGCATCATGTAAATTATGTTTCACGAGATTAAAACTGGATATAAAATCTTCCAGAAGTCTACCCTTTACGTCCGTAGTAGCATATCCCCACGAAACATTATGAGCATTAGAATCACCAGAAAAGAGCAAATTTGGAATTTAAATTGAGGTCAGTAAATCTTGCATCGCAGAGAGCACAGGTTCGATTTCTGAAGACGGTGAGGAATAAATGGAAACCAGGAAGACTGTCAGATGATGAACTTCCAGAAGAACAGCAACAATATCTCGCTGCGCAGTGACAAGTAAAGGAGACCAGGAAGGATTACAATTGACAATAATTGCACGGGGTGGAAGTAAAGGATCTTCCTTTTGATATAGTGTCCAGTGCAGTGGAAAGCCAACCGCCTTACCATTTAGACAATACGGCTCCTGGATTAAGATGAAGTCAATATGCTCAGAAGTAGCATATTGTACAGTCTGTGCCGTCGCAGCTCGAGTATGTTGAAGGTTTATTTATTTGTAGACATTCCGTCGGTAAAGTTCGTTACAGAAGAGTGGTATTAAGATCTTTTTGTATATGATCCAATGAAGAATCAGATACTAAGTTACCTGATGCTAGACTATAAGGATTGAAGTTAGTAGTCTGTGTTTGCCCTGATGAGCTGGACACGACGTTGATACTCTGGACAATCGGGGTGGTAGGCGGGATGGGCGAAATCATATCTGGTACCGTAACGATTATTGGCTTCGCCACAGTTGATACATTCAGGTGTTTGAGCTGTGCAATCTTAGAGCCCGTGATCTCCTGCACAATAGGAGCAGTATTTTCGCTTACTCTTGCATTCTGTTTGCACATGGCCATATTGCTGACAGGAGTAACATCTTTTAATTCACATAAATTCAGTGGCTCTGTGAGCTTACCAGCCGACGCATGACCGCAGCAAAACCTGGGGAGTCACATTCAACAATCCATTTAATGTATCCCTTCCGTCGCTCCCTGAGACGGAATCGCATCGTGAATGCTGTTTCTGGCAATCCCGTAACTCCTCTGAGTTCTGAAAGTACTGTTTCCGGTGTGATTGATTCTGGCAAGTCATGGATAGCAATTCTTGGTTTTCGTCTGATTGGTCTACTGACATCTGCTGGTACATCAGAGCGCGTGAGTTCTTGTTCGAGTGTCGCAACATCATCAGGGGTTTGACAGAAGACCTCCAAACATCCGTTATTTATTTTAGTAATACGATCTATTCCAACTTTAAGTTGTGAGAGCGGAACTTTGGTATTAAGCTGTTCTTTAAGCGTATCACTAGTAGTGTCAGCTTTAGGACGAATAATAAGGCTAGGCTTTTTAGGTCGTCGAACAATATCCGCAAAAGATGGAGCAGGAGCCAGAGCCTGATCAGCTGTAGATGGGAGAACAGGTGACTGGAAAGAATGTTGTCGAACCGCTTCACAGCAAAGTATAGTAGATGTATTGACTTCAGCGTCCACCAATTCTGGAATAGATAAGCCCTCAGGCCCCTGTAAGGCCAAAGTTTGCAAAGTTGTCAGAGATTGTAACAGATGCTCTCGAAGGTCCGAAGATAAGAGGATTCTGCCACCTCTGCTGGTGGTAGCTACTTTGCGTAAATCAGCACAGAGTAGTGTAATTTTATTCGCATAAGGTAAGTCAGAGTCTAACAAATCGGGTGCGCTAGTAGCCCCCTGTGATGTTTCTCTGGCAGTTGTTAAAACAGATTTACGGGACATTATAAAGTAGTAAAGAGCAGTAATAAAACATAGACTAAAAGTGCAATGTCCAAAAGTCACTAAGAACGATCAGATTAAAATGTCTATGTGACACGTGATAACAGAGAATAATACAAGCAAAATTCCTGTGTAACTAATCAATATACACAAAGTAATGTTTAGACAGCAGAATGACTAAAATTTTAACTGACTAAAAAACATATCGAGGTATATTATCAGCAGTTATAATAGCAAGACACTAAATATAGGCAGAGATTATAGATTTCAATCTTCACAATATGAAACAACTAAGTCCAGTAAAATTAATTAAATTACATAAAAAAATCATAAAATAAAGTGAAACAATGCTTAAGGAATATTATAAGACAGTTGAGAGATCAAGAAATATACTTAAAACGCTATTTTAATCAATACAAATGTCAAAAAACGAAAACCGAACACTTGTCAAGTGAGATTCGACAATAGTCTAATGACGAGAACTGGATCTCAACAAAAAGTTCAACTTCTCGACAATGTTAAAAATTTCGCGAAAAACAACTGCCAAAAGGACAAACCCTTTGGAGCAAATACATATGAAAATACAGTTAAGCCTATTTAAATACAGGGTGAAATTTAGCATAAGTGCATAAAAACATAGCTATTATATCCTATCTCGTTAAATATGAATACAAGATTATATTGAGTAATACAAAAAGATAGAACTTAAAATTTAACACATTTTGAACAAAACCCGGTATGAAAATCACTAAAATTTGAAGAGTTATGAATTTTTGAAAACAATTGTCTAGAAAATTTCAAGCAAAAAGTTAAGCCTACTTCGGTGCCACGTGTTTGGCCGGCGGGAACCTTCCGTAGGGAAGGTGGCGAGGTAAGTGAATAGAAGTCCGCTGAAATTGCAGCAGCCTATAATCCTTTGTTATTGCACTAAAACACTTATATCTCCGTAAAAAATGGTCACACATACATAAGCAAAGTATCCACGTATGCAGCAGATATTCATACACACTTTTAAAACCAACGGCGCACTTTCGGTGGCAGAATTTCCAATAGAAAATCTAGAAAAAACAGGAGCGAAACGACACACGTCCGATCTCTCAAACATATGGTCTGGAACTATCATTCGAAAATATAGTGCGACTGGCTTAAAGCACGAGTAATCTCCTATCCTGCACGTTTAACTGTTGTAATGGGTCCCTTGCAGTTGCTCTTTCTTTTGGCGAAGGTATCATGGGCTTGCGACTTTAATATCCGGCAAGTATAGCGGATTTCGAGTACCTTCTATTGCCATCGTGGCTTGAGATACAGCGCTCGCATTATGACGAAGCGCATTTTCATGGAGGATGATACTACACGCCACTAATAATTGTCATCGCTTTCTGTTAAGTGCTGGACGCACATGTTGTCAAGGAAGGCACATTTATTATCCTTCGTGACAATACGTAAGATCATTATGCGAGCGATATTAGATATCATGCAAATGTGACGATAGGAAAAATTGCCCTCATATTTACGCTCTATAAATCCATGCAAACGTAATCTTTTCACCAAAATGAAAGAACCAATGGCACCTGTAAATTCATTATGGAAGAGTGTGTCTGTGCTTCAGGGCGGTTGCTGTGGGGCATCAGCAGAAGTCACAAGTTGATGATGCTTTGTCCCTTTTAGTATTTTGGAAGAAGCTAGTAGACAAAACAGGCGATTATACGGAGGGACTGTACCTAACCTTTTTCAGAACTATCAACATGATGCCACTGCTTTGTAGCCAGCCCTTGTAATTTAGTTTTTGTCCTAACTCTTTTAATTTCATCTACAGAAGATGTAAACTAATTAACGCTAGGAACCTTCGTGTTAACTGTAGCAGATAAATAATTGAATTGATAAATTAAATTATATTAAATTTATCAATAATTTAATTGATCAATGATTGAACTGTAACAGACAAATATTTGAATTGTTGTGCATAGTTGAATTGATTTGTTCCGGTGAGTAGTAGCTGCAAGGACTGCTGTTCTTCACCCTCGCTGCCAGCTGATATTTATTAGACGTTTATGGGATGTTCGAATTAAGAGTGCTCATAGTTAAGTGGTAAATTTTCAATGATGATAGTTGGTTTATAGCTAGATGTAGTGTAGTTCAAGTCGCTCATTTCTAATTTGTTAAACTAGGACACTTATATATATATTTGATCTTTAAGTAGCAGTTTCTGCATCGTGATAATAAAATTTTATTTCGGTTATTTGTAAGATTATTTATAGATTAGATATCAAATGACTAATTGCTAACACACCCTTACTTCAGTAGGTTGTTAGATAGAATATTTAGCAGCTGTTTAAGTTAAGGGCTAGCTAGTGATTGTCATCCATGGTAGCCTGATTCCATCCATGATCATTCATTGTCATCCATGATAGCCATGGTAGCTTGATCCATGATTCCCATCCATGGTAGTGCATTAAGCTATAATGAGCTAAATCAAGTTACCATCTTCCAAGATTCGTGATTGTCACCCATTTTAGCATTTTAGTGCATATTACTATAAATAATTGACACCAAATGAAGTTACCATTTCCGTAATAGTTGTTTTCATGATTGTTCTTCATTGCAGTGTACCCTTTGCTGCAACGAATAGTTACTGTCTTTTCACGATTACATCTTTTACAAACAATTTATCCGAATCTTCTTGTGTCGTTGTGGAAAAGTTTTCCTTTTTTATCCATCTTTGTCTTAAAAGCATTTGGCCATTTTTGAACAACAAAAGGAAAACATCGTGTACTAGAGGTACCAAATTTAAGAATGAGGTTCAAATTCTGCGTTCACCATTATTTGTATATTAGTTCTTTTTAAATAATACCTTCTTTAAAAAGGTGATAAACTCTTGAATAGCAGCTTCTGTTGATGTGCTAGTTGAACATTTTTCTTTCCTCAAACAGAACAAACAGCTTAAGAGGCGGAAAAAAAAAAGTATTTCTGAAGCATTGAATTGAATGTCAATAATTAGGCTGAAGTAAGAACAAACACGAAATGCATCTTACGTTTTGCCTCTAGTGAAGGAAAAAAAATCATTGAGTTGATTGAAAGTGTCAGTCCTTATACATTATATTCATTTCTATGTTATTGACAAGGTAAACAGCATTAGAAAGCGTAGGAAATGGAAGCAGATATAGATGGGAAAAACGATATATTGATGAGGGATTCATTAGTTGTTGTTGCTTCTTTTTTTTTTTTTTTTTTTTGGCTCAGCGGGTTTGTTGGCGTAAGTAAAGTGGATTTTTCTTTATATGGCGTGGCTTTATTTGTAAACATCAAAATCTTTCTGAGGATGTGACTCGAAATGTACTTGGAGAGAGAGCTGGGGAGTTGGTTGAGATCGCAAACGCTGATCCAAAGTTGAATGAACTCATTGTTATTAAACATTGTTAACACTCTTAAAGCGCATTTCTTGAAACATTATTCAATTCTGATGTTTCAATATTTGATACTGCTATTATGTTATCATTTGAGATTGCATCTTGAGTGAATGCACTTCAGAGGAAGGGAAGTTATCTTTTCACCAGCTACACATTGCTGAAACAATTCAAGAGCTTTATGGCCGTTTATAAAATCAAAGCAGAATTTTCTTGAATCAAGACGTTGTTTTCCACAACGTCTTGGTACATAGAATCCCGATCCCTCTTCATTTTAGCAGAATATGTTTTCAGTTATTTGTAGCATATTTTTTGGGTTTTGAAGGGAACGGACTCCGTACCTATCTCTTTCAAAATGCTGACAATATTTCAATGAAACAATTTCATTCTAACCCTGAATTTCGCTTAAATTTGAATTTCTTACAGGTATATTCTTTTTTCAAGCATATTTCTCACGTGATTTGATAAAAAAAAAACTTTATTATGTAAAATCTTAAGCAGGAAATAGATCCTATTTAAGGTACTCAGAAATCTTATCCCATATTTCTTCGCGTATTTTTGCCCCTAGTATTTTAGCGCTAGATTCTGAAAATTTAAATATTCTAATAATTTCCCCCTTCCTCTGCTGTGTTTGTTGCCCTTGAGGATAGTTTTTTCCCCTTGAGGGCTAATTTATTGGTAAACTGTATTTCCTTGATTATTTTTATCTTTATTCAGTTTGCATTTGCAGTTTTGTATTAGCATTTCATCCATTTTATTTTCCCATGCATTTATTTTTTGAAATATATTTGATGAAAATTCTTCTTTAAACTACCCGAGCGTCGCAGGTGTCCTCACTTTTCAGAAACTTTCGAAAGATATGATTTCACCTTACTTCTTTTCCTTCCTGCTGGTGTGTTCAATCTTTCGAAAGCCTGATTTTTTATTTGCCCCCCCCTTCTTCTTCGCTTCTGTGATATCCCTTTTGGAAACTGCGGTCAAGACTTATTTATGTGAGGTTCTCCTTGGGCTTTACAATGTATTCAGTGTCCATCAGATATTCTAATGTTAATATTACTGTGTATTCTTATTAGAATGTTGTTTCTTTAAAAAAATTAATTTGTGATAGTAGCGGTAGTTTATGCATGACTACTTTTCATTTGTTATGCTCTCACTGCGTTCTTCGGAAATGAAATTACTTGCATAATTTTCCCTTCTCAATTTTTTCACGATAAAATTAGATAAAAAAAGGAGGGAAAAATACGCAAGGAAATCCGGTATATTTTATTACACTTTTGGTTACTCGGAAGGAAATAAAAATAGTTTGTGGAAGAAATTCTGAAAGATAACAAAAAATTCACGATTTATATATCTGATATTTGCTAAAAATTTTAATCTGTATTAGGCGTCTGTCCTCCGATCCTCTGTCTCCTCCTTGGTTTCATTTTCTCTAGCCAACTAGCCAACTCTCTACTAAATTCTGTCGATGAACTAACAAAAATATTACATATATATATGCACACTTGAAACTTAATGATGTTATTACTTCTAACAACACTTGATTATAGGAGAAATTTCTCCCAGTAACGAACTTCTCTTTCTCCTAGCTTTTGAAGGTTTTTAGCCGAAACAGTTTCTCTGAAACCGATGTCCCGGCTAAGTTACGCCGGCCATAATTGTAAGTATAACCAAAATACAAACAAATGATGATTTAGGTATATGAGTTTTACTAAATCTCCACTCAAAAAATTACTTAGGTTGGGTTAATTGAGTTAAAATAAGTTACGTTATTATTGCGGAACCCGTGGGCAATAAGGAAATTTTACTGACTTCAAAATGGGCGTTAGGTATGCAAAGGTTGACTATCCCTCATCTAAAGGAAACGGGAGTGGGCAGCATTACTCTGTTTTCAGAGCTTCAGATTTTGTAAAGTACACTTACTTGGTAAAAGCTAAGATTTGTTGCTGGTATGTTTAATCCGATATATTACATTATTCTAAGCTTTCCTGCAAACTCTGCTGTAAGCTATACTATTCCCTACTGAAAGCGGAAGGACTTCAAGAACAGAAGACTTTTCCTTATCGAATTGCCAAGTGAAGCAGACAGACGGTCACCGCCGTATTGTCGTCACTTTATACGCTTCATCCGTGCCTTGTTCTTTTCCGAACCCTGCGTAAATGCAGCTCCAATATCGTGCATACATTATTCATAACGCCCGAGCATAAAAAGAGGAATGGGGGATAGAAAACTGTCGGGTGGGGGAGAAGCAGGCACACAGAACATTCAATTCCATCGGTCGGAGGATGGCTGCAGATTATCGCCTGTCATTTAATTCCACTAATTGAAGTAGTCGCTGTGGTATGACGTCACAGTTTTTATCCGCGGATAGTGTCTCTCGGGTGTTCATTCTGTGCCGCTGGGCGTATGCCCGGTTTGCTGATGTGATCACTTGTCATGAGGAAGACCCGTTTGGGGGGGGATGCGCAGTCCGGATGTTCCAAGTCCGGTTGTGGAATCGAGAAACTATCGGCCAATTTCCGAGATGCCTCGTTAGAAATGGGTGGACTATCTGGATATTCCTATTTACTTTTTAATGCTGGGCGTCGTGTTATTTGTTGCAAACCATCCACTGTATTGTTTGCTTCCCTAATGTTCCCTCCCTCGTTTCCCTAATACTTTCTTTAATTTTTCTATCCATCTTTGCACATTTGTCGGTACTCTGCATCGAAACAAGACTCTCACATACTTGAAGACTTAAAATTTGACCATTTTCTTTAATGAAAACTTTAATATTTTTGCGGGTCTGTGCTTGAAGAGGCAAAAAATCAATGAAGGTGTGAACTTTTCAGTGTGCATTGGTCAGTACAAAACAGTTATTGGTGCGGCTAGCCGTATTTTTTGTATCAGAAAAAATATCCCATAAAATGAAGCTTCCCCAGGATTTGTGAAAAGTATGAGTGAAACATCGTATTTTTTTTGCAAACCTCAAATTACTTCCAAAATTCTCGCTTTCTTCCTCAGGCTGAGGATTTAAAATTTTTAATTAATAAATTTTGGTAATTCTGTTGGCTATCATAAATTGTGACCCAACTTTAGATAGACTGACAGTGAATTGTCGGTAAGTCCAAAATAACAATTGAAACTTGAGAAGGGTGTAAAAGATCCTTTTAATTTAAACTAAAAAGACTGCGACGTTTTCTCTTTGTTTTTTTTTTTTTTTTTTTTTTTTTCTCTCCTACGATGTTTTGTACCACGACGTTTTCGCCTTGCGTTGTTTTCTCCGCGACGTTTTCGTCGGCGATGTTTTTGGCGGACACCGAACAGAAGGCCCACCTGGTGATTACAGCTCAGCCAGTACTTACGCCGAGGTAACGTAAATGAATAATCAAAATGCAAATTTTACACAGTTCAATTTAACGCGAATTGCCTCACAAATCTGACCGGCGTAGATATTCAGATATCAGCAAATAGCATAAGGCCGAAGACTACAAATCTTATCTGAGCTAGTAAGCAACTTAGTAACGTGCCTCGAGAGGCAAGAATACCCTAGTAATACAATATAAAAACCTCAGTTTAAATACACACGAGGAGATTTGCATTCTGGCGTGGTAACAAAAACAGAGGAACTGACACTAAAGGTCTGAATCGTAATAATTGGTTAATTAACATAAAGAACTTCACAAACTGAAGATTATAAATTTGGCAAAGGCTTTTTCGAATAGAAAACAAAAATTAAAAAAAAAAAAAAAAAAAAAAGAAAGAAGGAAGGAAAGAAAAAGAAAAAAAAACAATCGGACGGTTAAGTTAACAAAAATGTTCCAAAGACCAGTACTGCTATTCGGTGTTTAAAAAAAAGTTAATGAAATCAAAGACATGTGCATTGTCTAGCCGGTGCTCTGAGTCATTCATTTCGTAAACACTGGTTGAAGATTGAAGAGAGATATCTATAATTGGTAATTCTTTTACTGTTTTGGCTTAGAATTCTAGATACACTATGGATGCGTACAATAAATCAGGTATAATCTTTTCTGGTATACCCCATAATTCCTTAAAAGGACTCATACACCTTAAAATCCTCAAGATCTCCGAATATGTTACTGTTGCAAGAATTGGGATAACTTATTTTTTTTAAAAGCAATTATTTTCAACTTTTTACAGCTGATTACATAATATAGTTGCTTTCTGAACTATTAACCAGAAAGTTTGCGTTGCCACAAATATTTTTATAATTTAATCTTCTTTGTGGCAAAAATTTTTATGCGTTCATGTCATGTTTCCACCTTGCGCGCACAGTTTAAATCATTCTGTTGCATAATTTAATTCCATATTTAATATCTTGATTTTAAAACATTTGAAAACTACTGTGAACCAAAAATTCTGAGAATTCCATGTTACATTTTTATTTTATTTGCAGTTGAGTTTATAAAATGTATTTTATTAAAAAAAGTCTGTAATGTTTTCATTACAGATATACATAAATTATACCGTACCCCTAGATAGGTCGAAATGCAGAAAATAGCCTTGTGCTGTGCCCTTGTTCTCCAAGTTTTCAGACCTGACAACTTATTCAATGACAAAAGCTTCGACAGTGAATTGTTGCACCGTTGCATTCCATGACTGCTAGGCAGCTGAAACGCTTGTAATAGAAAACTAAGTATTGTTTCGATGTCCGTTGACTTATGAAAAATGAATAATACGGACTTATGAAAGAAATTATGTGGACTAATTCAGAAGTCAAACAACAAAAATCAGCGTTATACCTACAAAATTTTCACAGGACTAGTTTCGATGGTTTTACCGAACCATCATCTTCAGCTGCAAAACCGCAAAACTTGCGGTTTTGCAGCTGGTTTTACCGAACCGCAAGTTTTGCGGTTTTGCAGCTGGTTTTACCGAACCGCAAGTTTTGCGGTTTTGCAGCTGAAGATGATGGTTCGGTAAAACCATCGAAACTAGTCCTGTGAAAATTTTGTAGGTATAACGCTGAGTTTTGTTGTTTGACTTCTGAATTAGTATTTATTCGGCGTGTTATTGTGTCTAAATTATGTGGACTTCGGGAAAGCGTACTTATGACTGATGTAACAGACTTTCATTTTTATTTTATGAGATGATATGTTTTGATATTGCAAGAAAGGACAACATTGTTAAGTAAGCAAAACCTGTTCATTCTTTTTGAAACACCCCATAATCATTTAATGTATAATTTAGTAACATATTCTATGATTAACTAGATTTCTTTCTTATTTACCCAGAAATGAACTATTTTTCCGAAGTCTTCTTTTCTGCAACATTAGGATGTGAATTCTTAATTTGTTGTGTTTAGATGTAGTACTTTAAAAGATAGATGCCCATTAACCCAGATTTCTTCTAGGTTTGCTCACTTTTGACTTGGACAGAATTCCAACACCACTTAGTTAATGACTTCATTTTATGATTTGAAGGAAGCTGAATCATCATGCGGTTTTAGTTTACTTCATCCGACTGCGCATGGGCAAATATTCACGTTTGATTTGTACTGTAACCTTCCGTTATTACAGCTGTTTCTGAAATTTTTTTTATATGTGTATATTTATATATAATCTACATCACTTTACTTGCCATTCACAAGTTTTACGCTACTTTCAAAAAAGATAATTTCTTAAGCTTTAAATTCAATATCCAACATACATTGGGAAGGATAACATCACGATTTTATGTAGCTGTTTGTAATTTAAACGATCGGTTTGTGATCCTTAATAACCTCATCTGAAATACGTAAAAAATTAAGTAATGTAAATATCATTTTTTTTCACATTACTTCAGAAAGGTCAGTATGATTTGATTAATGCTGCCCTATATTTTGCTGTGATTATTACTTTTAAAATTCGTTTCTAGATTTAGATCATATTATTCTCTGTTGTTTACACTTATCGAATGCTCTCAGCATTGAATAGAATGGTGTATTAAAAGTTAATATCTTTCATAAGCTGAATAAAAGTGAAATACTATCAATGGCTTATTTTTTTGCTGTCAATTTAGTCCTAGAATTTCTTGGTTTATAAAAAAGTGTGCCTATTTACACATTATATTGTGATTCATTCTGTTTTTGACTAACTGTAAGTTTTTCCTTTAACTCAAACCGATTTTATTTACTTCTATTTTACTTCAATTTTATAACTATCTAAACAGAATGTTAATGAACAGGACCACGATTATCTCCGTGTTTTTTAATTGTCTTCATTGGGCTAAGTGTACGTGAGTATATATATATACATTCACAAACTCCTTTTAGTCGTTGCGTTAGTCGAAACCATTAGTCATTTTTGCACTTTAGTATAATGGACACTGCAAAACTTACAGATCTCTTTGTATTATTTTTTGCTTGCTTTGCTTAGCTCGTGGTCGTGTAAAACATAGACTACCACTCGAATGATGTCTCTAATTAGAAATCAACGTCACAAAATCCGATACTCCCTGACTTGCGGATATCGTGTTCTAGTTTCCCCACCGCACCAGAAGTCACCCATACCCTGTTGCTGGATAACGTATTTGTCAAAGCGCGTCCCCCAGGTGCTGTAAAAACCTGTCTCCAGAGCTGGAGTGTCCAGCAATTCTCGAGGGAAATCAGGGAAATGGAATCTCCGGCAACTAGCTGACCCACATCTCCGCAGCACGACGGCCACTCCACGTCTCTTGGTCATCGTTATCCACGACCACTCCGAATATTGATAGCCTTTCGCCCCGACAAGACCCTATTCAATCTTTTCCATATAAGCCAAAAGGTGGATCGGATTAAGGTATCAGGAGGTGCGTTACGGCGGTTGCATCCGCCTTCCATTTTCTCAGCACTTATGGACAAGATAACTGAAGTTGCTCACCAAGAGATGACTTTTGGTCTCCGGCAAAGGATATGTTAGGTAGTTTATTTTTTGTTCCTTTTGCCATCTGTAGCAAAAGAAATAGAGTGCTATAATCATAAGAAGAAGAAATATGTTAAATCTGAAGGGAATATGAGTTTGTCTTTTTCTAAATTTAGCGAAACCGTTGCATCTTGTTCGTTACGCAGATGGACATCAAGGACATTGAACTTAAAATTATAATATTTCACGTAATGTTTTCTTTTTTTTTTTTTTTTTTTTTGTTCTAGGTGATTTTTAGATATTGAAATATTCAGTTGATTTTTCATCGATGAAACAAGTTTAAAGTAGCGATTACTTTTTAAATTAATTTCTTTTATTAAAAAAAAAAAAAAAAAAAAAAAAAAAAAAGATTTTTTTCTGCTGTAATGACAGAAAGCATGAAGGATGATGAAAACTTCTGAAATTAAATTTACTGCCCATGAAATGATGATTCTTCACATCGTGATTAATTTGATTAAATATTTAGCCTTGTTTCACGGCATTTAATGACAGAAAAAGTATTAAACCTGTTTTAAACTTTAACTAAAGGATATTAAAAAGTCAATAAATCAGTAATAAAAAATAAACGAATTAACTAAATTTACAAAAATCAAATTATTTTGTCGCTAAAAGTGAATAATAGTCCTTTTAATTAATAAATTGCTATAATCTATTATCTATTCAAATATTACTTATTTCGAAAGAATAGAAAATCACCTATTCGGAACAAATGGATGATAATACAATCTTTTCCAGAAAAGATAACATGAACAAAAATTAGACTTGCTAAACAGAATCTATAAGAGAGGCATAAAAGAAACTTTTCATTTTTTAGAATAACATTTTCAATAATTGTTGAGTTATTCTAGCTGCAATTTACTAATCAGGCCTGTATATCGTTAGCTGTAGAAATGGCGTTTTTAGGCACAGACTCCAAGCGATCTGTCTGAAGCTTTACCGAGAAGAAACTCAAGGGTTCCGTTAGGATAATAATTTCGAGAAACTCTGTTCTTAAGGTAAGGACATATTTAAAATTTCCATTTTGATATTTTCTTTCTTAAAAGTATAAAATAAACAATTAATCGACTTTCTATCACCGTTGCCTGTTTTGGTAAAGAATTAGCATATCAGAATATTAAAAACAAAAATTAAAGCTATGTAGATCTTTCTTGGCTCGTAGAATTAATTTCCATTGTACGTACAACGAAGCAGTTGACGTCGAAGAAAAACGACCAATGATTCGTGGTATTGTCTAGACTAAAACAAGACTAAAAGAAGAGAAGGAAGCATTTGGTTTTTTGCCAACCATCGTACCTTCTTCATCTATGTCTTTTTCATTTTTAAACTAGTGGTTACCTTCTGTAAAGGGAAGTTTGTCGTAGTTCTTTATTCTTTCAATAAGTGTTTTGGATGAGATACATCTTAATTTTTCTTTTTCTAAAAGAGCAATATGAATTCAGAATCGTAGCTGCTTAATGTATTCTTTCATCTTTTCAATATGTTACCCATTACCCTCTCCCTCCCACCACAAAAATCATGTATTATTCTCAAAATTAGTGTATATTTCAGTGTTATGTATGAAAAATCGCTGAAGTACATTTTAATACTATTAAAACGTCCATTTGTACGTAATTTTTTTAAAGCTTGCGGTAAGAAATATTATGCGACTGAAAGCACTGGGCATCCCATGTATGCCTTAATTTAGCAAATGAACGAGTAGCCCAGCATTTGCCGCCATGAAATATAAATACAGTGTTTATGGAGGCTTTCTAGAAGGAGGTATCTGAAAGTGTGGTAATTCCCTTTTCATGATACCAGCCACGTTAAAAGACTTTTTTGATGTCAATTTTCAAGTACCTGTATTCTGCAAAGATTCAGCTGTCATCGAATTTTCTCCAGGATATGAATCCAGATTCACTGAAATGTTGATATTTTGCCACCGTTAGTGACTTAGTGCTCACACTACCCATAAGTTCCATTAATTTATGCAGCTTTCTAAGGAAATTTAGAAAGTCGTTTTTCCTCTTGCAGTGAACTTTGGTCACAAGTGCTAGTCTCAAGATTTTGTGGGCAGAATCTGACTTGTGCCAACCCTCCTTGTGACTCTGAAGTGCTCATAAAACTGCGAAACGAAATGAGTTAAATTTTCCTTGTTCATTACCATTGTTGAATAAATGAATTGAATCCTTAAATTTTTAGCACGCGTTTTTTAAAATGTGATCTCTTCCACTTCATTTGCAATTCTATGGTAAAGTAGTTAATACGCCTCACGATTCCATTGGTGTTATTACTACGACTTGTAAAACCAACCTATTACCGAAACCGAACTCAGAAATACCATGTATCTAGTGGCTTTTAGCATCTTGGGTCGGCTGTGATAATGAATAGTGTTGTAATATAGAAATGAAAATATTTCAAAACGTTATATTTTATATTAGCGTCAAAATCGGGAGGCAAGTCTTTATTAATATTGATAATGGCATATCCTGAAAGGTCAGCGTGGTTTTGGGTAAAACTGCAGAATGGTTTGGGACTTAATATTTTAGAAAGCAGTGGAAGCATTCTAGCTATTGATAACAAACTGCTCATTTATAAGTCCATCTTGCGGCCTATGCTCTGTTATGCTTGTCCGGTCTAGACATACTAACGTAAATATTATAGGAAAAAGTTGTTAAGTGATCAGAATAGTGAGTGATCTGAGGCATATTACGGACACCGTGGTACATTCGCAATAACGCTATCCACGAGGAGCTTGGCGATGTCTAGTTCAGAACCTTTACTACCATCTTGCTGAACGTTTTCATTGTCGTACGAAAAATAGCTACAACACTGAAGTACAACTTTACTATTACGATTATAGTGATGTGCAAAACATAAGATGGCCTATGGCTATTCTCAGTCCTAGAATTGTTATGGAAGATTTTAATGTATACTCTTAGACATAAAAAACGATGCACCACGACGCACCGAGAAGATATAAAGCAAATTGGACATAAATTGATATGCATACAGGTTTCGACGAAAAATGCAAAATTTTACATTTTGGCTATCAATGAATGAACAGCTGTCGCTACAGCGCATCTGATCTGCGCAACTGGCAGGATATTTAAAAGGAAAAATTACCATTCTAGGTCATAAATTCTTCACGAATTTCATTCCGCGTACTCTGGTAGACAGTAACTATGCCTCGCATACAGGTGCGCGAACGATATGCGCAGATGTCAGAATTTGAAAGAGGTCGTGTAGTTGGGCTCAAAGAAGCCGGTTGGTCTTACGGGCGAATAGCTCGACATTTGAGCAGGAGCAATGCCACTATTAGACGATGTTGGCAGGAATGGGTAAACGATGGCCGCACACAGCGTCAAGAAGGAAGCGGTAGGCCTAGAGAAACGACAGAACGTGAAGACCGAGCAATCGTCGGAGCGGCACTCACAGCCCCAGATGCATCATTATAATCGATTGTACGTGCAATAGTGCTTCAGTGACCGCAAGGACCATTCATAAACGGCTCACAGAAAGGGGGCTGAGGTCACGGCGCCCCTTGCGCCGACTACCATTGACCTCTGTACAACGTCAAGCCCGTTTGCAATAGTGTCAGGTTCATTCGCAGTGGAATGTCATTGACTGGAATAGAATAGTCTTCAGTGATGAGTCCCGCTTTGAGCTGAGCCCCGATGACCAGCGAAGGCGAATCTGGGCGGACAGCGGTGTGATACCAACCTGACAGTTCTCTGGTAGACAGGCCGACAACCAGGAGTGATGGTCTGGGGTGCCATTTCATTTTATAGTGGGACCCCTTTGGTGGTCATCCTCCGCAACCTTACAGCACAGCGGCACGTCGACGAAGTTCTAAGGCCCGTTGTGTTGTCCTTCATGTCATGCCACCCTGGGCTTACATTTCAGCAAGATAATGCCCGCCTCCACACTGCACATGTTTCTACTGCTTGCCTTAGTGCTTGCCGAACATTACCTTGGCCAGCAAGGTCGCCGGATGTCTCTCCTGAGCACGTTTGGGCACCATTATGGGCAGGGCCCTCCAACCAGCTCGAGATGTTGAAGATCTAACCCACCAGTTTGACAGAATTTGGCACGATATCCTTCAGGAGGACATCCGCAACCTCTGCCAATCGATGTCAACTGTTTGCATAAGGGCCAGAGGCGGATAAACGCGTTACTGACTTTTTCACTTTGTGAAGCTCTATCACTTCAATAAATCATCCAATTTTTCTCAAACTGTAATCATTTGTTTTTTATACATGTACATCACTTCTACCGATTTTCGTCCCATTCGGATAACTCCTTCTTGGTGAGTCTTTTTTTTTTCCTCTAAGAGTGTGTTATTACTTTGCTTTCTTTTCCTACTGGTGATGCATATTAATGTACTTTTAGATGTAATTTTTATTCTACCTTTCCACTGCTGGTATGACTTTTCGCACTTGCTCCATTGCTCATTCTACTAGCTTGACGGCTTTCGGATGTTTCTCCCTATTTGTAAATTTTCTAGCACAAATTTTAATATTTTTTTATTGTTAGAAAAAAAAATAAATATTGGTATAAATCTATATATAATTTTATTATAATCAGTTTTAAGTTAATTGAGATATTGTTTCGAAGCTTTCTATTTTTCGACTCGGGATAAGGTTCGCCCAGGTACCCGGGTGTCTTTAAACACCGTTTCACGGGAGAGGTACTAGAACCTTGATTATCTATATATCTCTCGGAACAATCGTCGGGGCATATAAGGGAATGAATGGAAGTGCGGATAAAAATCAAGATATGAACTGAAAACTGATCACATTTTAGCTCCTTAAAGCCCATATCACACGACGTTTGTTTCACTCGAACAACTATTTCGGACAATTTTTTTCACTAGTTTATTTTTGAAAGAAAGACGTGGGACTTTTTCCATCCTTTCCAAAAAAATCGCAAGTTGTTCGTATTCAACCAATCAGCTATCAGCTTCGAATGCTATCAGCTTGTTTGTAATGGGGAACCAGTTCCCCTGTGTTAACCCCAAAGCTATCTATGGTGATTGGCTGTTGTGACAAAGCAGAAAAATTGTTCCAAACAGTTGTTCTTCCGAAACAAACCGCCGTGTGATAGCAGCCTAACTTATTTAAATTCTGTACACCGAGAATTTAAAATCCAAAACAGTCTCTAGGCACAATGTTGTAGTGTTTTATTTTAAATACCATTTTTAATTAATTTTTTTATTTGACTTTATTGGTTTCAATCTGCCTAACGGAAGTTGTAATGGTTAACAGACAGCGTCTGATTAAAAAATGGGCTTATATCGGTTGATCAAAAGTCGCCATCAAACTTTCAAAAATTGTGAATTTTGATTTCCCGTCACAAATGAGCTCTAAACTTAATGGACCTCTAAATGCGTTCAAAATTAATTAAAATAAATTGTTTATCTAATGCTAACGCTCTATCTAATGGAACCAGACTTTTAACCAAATTTGTCTTCCTTTCACAGTGTTCATATGGAGAATAAAAGTGTAAACGGGTAATTGAGTTTTCATTTTACTACGTACTGAGCTCTCAGTTAAAAGGAAAAAATGCTTAAAAAAGCTTCCTTAAAAAAACTTCTGAATGAATTTGATTATATCGTTTTTGTACTGTAATCATCCAAACTCTCAGTAAAAGCCACTAATATTTTTATCTTCCTTTTAGTTTTAAGGTCGCTCTTTGGAAAATAGAAATAATATGCATAACAATATATCATATAAAACTAACTGTCTGCCTGTATTCTTACGATGATGTGCATCTTTTTATCTGTAAGAACGCGTATAATTTGTATGGACAGCGAGCATCCTTTAGTTGGGAATCAATCGCCGAACATCTCCGAACAGTAGTGGGAAGAGGGAAAGCCATCACTCTCAATTGCTCGTTTCTCGGAGAGAGAGAGAGTTCCTGCTTGGTTTCTTATTGCGCGTTATCTCTATTTTTCCATAGTGGAGAGGCGCCTTTTGCCTGTAGAGCGACAGATAAGAAAGACGCCCCCGCTACGAGTGGCGCTGCTGGCTGCCGCGAAAGATCTTGTCTCCCCCAATCAATGGGGCACCGCGACATTACATTCATGATGGACAGAGGCAATATTTGCAGCCAGCTGTCTCTCCGGCCGCAAATACACCCCCACCGCAACAAACCATGTGATGCTGTGGATGAGGGGGATCATTCACACATTGAGGGAAGTGTTACCCTTTTGCACAAATGCTCAGCATGCCTCCTTGCTTAATTAATTAATCCATTTATAGAAACGAAAATGCCGTTAAGTGAATAAAATGAAATATAGGAATAATTATGACACGATTTAAAATAGATAAAATTTTAATAACTTTATTAGCTGCAGGAGAGGAAGAAACAGTGAAATTATAAAAATCATCGCGAAATTAATGAAAGTAATTTGCTTAAGTTTTTAGTTAATTTTTACTAATAAGATAAATAAAAAATAAATCCTTGATTAAAGCAATTAATTAATCTTTTTATTGAAGCGAAAATGGCGTTAAGTGAATGCAATGGTTAATAGGAATAATTATGATTTATGCTTTAAAATATCTAAAATTATAAGAATTTTATTAGCTGCAAGAGAGGAGGAAACCACAAGTATAAAGTTATTAAAATCATCACAAATTAATGAAACTCAGTACTTATTTTTTTTTTTCAGTAGCTTATTTACCTTTTTAGTAAAAAGGTTAATAAACAAGTAAACATTTCTGTATCAGATACGTAATATATGGCATTAAAAGTATATTTAATAATAAAAATAATGTTACAAATATTTATAAAATTATCTTTTGAACATATTAGAAACTAAATATATTTAAAATTACATCAAGATTACTGTAATGAGATTAGTAGAAAGTCATCATCAAAGCCGTTGTTCCTGTGCGACTTACAGCCTGAGAATCAATCGTATGGAGCAGTATATATTTCGTACGGTGGCAACATATGTCAAAGCGTGTGGACGGTAATTGCATACATAACTTAGTGTGGTTAGCAGCACATCAAAAACGTTTTAACGTAGATTTTTCACAGGAAAATTAAATGAAGATATTTGAATAATCTTGACATTTTTAGCTTGTAATGCAGTTCGCCATAGCTTAATTACTTCATTAAGATTTTATCAGACCGTCAGAGCTTCTTTCCATGTGAATATCAAAATCGTTTGATAAAGTAACATTCTTGTTTGCCATTAAAAAGGCAAGAAAAATTTGGGTGTTATTCATTAAAATGATATGTTTCATTGTCATGTTATATATTCATTAAAATGAGAGCAATATGTTTCCTTCCCGATAGATAGCTTGTTATTGCATTCATACTCACTTGGCAACTTTTTCCCACGACTTTTCACTTTGGCATTAAGATTATAAATTCACGCATTAACTCGCAACTTTAATGGCAGAGTCAATGCCAATAATACTGTCTATGGCCATTGGGATTGTCAATGTCAATAAGTTAAATCCGTTGGCCAAATTAATGCCAAAGAAAAACTGCGATAAAAAGTTGCTATCAGGTGGCTATTAAGTAAAGTGCCTTTCAAGCTTTAAATTAAATTATGAAAGATCAAACATAAAATTCTGTCGTACAAAAAATATTTGTTGGGTGGCTAAAGCTGCGAAATATTCTATTTTGCCTCGGGCTGCGATCTAGCTCTGTAAAGTTTTTCGTGTTTTTTCTCATGTGTAACTTTACGCACCCTGCACTTCTTGCGAAATGTTTCATGTAAGCGTCTTTACCGAGGTCATCGGCCAAAAGTGCCTTCTCGATTTAGTCCGAATCGGTAATAGCTTTTGACCATCATTCCCATATTAGCCTTCGTTTTCCAGCCCCTCGTATAAACGTAAAGGAGGGTTAGTTTTACGATATTTCGCCTTCCCATTCGTTACACCAAAAGTATCATGTGGTTCGCATTAGCCAATCTCTGCATCTGATCTTTCTCAAAGACCAATTTCTAGTAGCAGATTAGTCCAAAGGGACAATTTGACCAGAAGGACTATTAATTTCGTTTTGGCATTTTGCGTCAATTCACGATAAGCGTTGTTTCACATTTCAAATTGTTGCCACCAAATATTATCGCCCTGTATTATATTTAAAGAAATTAAATAATGAAGAATCTGCATAAATGTACGTATGTTTCTCGCATTGTAATAAAACAACGGTACCTAGAGCCATCAAAATTTGAATAATCTAATCTTCCATAGAATATGGGCATGTAGAAACCCTAATTTGAATTTGAAATTTGTTTTATGTTTGTTTGATTTCATATTTTGTAACACTTCAACAAATTCTTGATTAATAAACTAAACGATTTCAAAGCTAGCAATGGCAATACTGTACGGGGGGGGGGGAATTATCTCGAGCGCGCGAAACTCCGTATCGGAAATTCTAAAGATACGCTCATTTTAAAATTATGTTGCGATATTGCTGTTGAACTGAATTTTATTGTTTAAGTACGAAGAACATGATATTTAATAAAAAAAAGGAAAGGGGGGATGGATCCCTGGATCCCCTAGGGGGCTTTCCTTCAAAATTGGTTGGGGGGGAAGTAGAAGTCCAACCTCATTGAGGCTGTGGTAACCAATCTTCCTTGAAATATGGACTCAACAACAACAACTGTTAAGGCTGTTTTGGGAGCAAGCTCAGTCGGCACTAAGCCCATACAAAATTTAATGTTAATTTACTTACGAATTACAGTTTACTTTCGAGTTTCTTGGTCTAGAGCTTAATGTCGTAGAAAGGCTAGATACCTAATTTGCAAGTTTGCTGATGAGGGATGCATGTAATTAAGCTAAGCTCTATTCTGAAAAAAAAAAAAAAAAAAAAAAAAATTAACTAGGTAAATGATGCATACGTAGCTTTAGAATATATGTATAAAAATGAACAGATACCTGTGGGTTATTTTCAGATATTTAGATTAATCCCTAGTAGCATGGAATATAAAAATACAAGATTATTCTTAGAATTATTTGGTAATTTGAATAGTAAAAAAAAAAAAAAAAAAGGTGAATGCTAAGGTTATCATTTCACTATGAGAATGAGATCAAATTTAATAATTTCGTTGGAAGAAAAACTGGAAGATGTTAATGCATAAAATTATTGTATTTTTTCCAATGTTTTTTACAAAACTAAATTGGTGTGCAGGTGTTCTTGATGTAATCGCTAACCCCTTTTAAAGTATTTTTGGAAGAAATTTTAACTTCTCCAAAGGAATTTGATATTTTTATTCGTATTGAACACTGGATAAATTTCTACAACAGACACAAAAAAACATTTAATGGAATTTCATTTCAAAATTCTTTTTGAAATAAACTTTTATCAACTTATGAGTAAGATTTTATAAAAGTGGTTATACGAGACCATCATTAAATCTGCAGTGCTTTCTAATGCGTTTCCTTTAATGCCATGAATCCGAAAAGTCTCTGCTTGCCGTCGAAACCATACGAAAAATTCTCGCAAACATATTTAAATTTCTTATTATGTCAATTTTTATTTATGCCCCGTCTGCTCTGCACCAGCAGAATACAATGCCAGTCATTATTGTGATAACATTGCACCGTTATCCTCGATGATAATGTCTGCCGTAATTAGATTAACTACTAATAGCAACAAAACACCTAAACTTGCGTAATTTATGTATGACCCCAAAGGGTGTAGGCCTTCCCGGCCGTCATGAGAGAAGAGAGACTGGGGAGAAGGAAGGGAATAGAAAAATAAAAAAATAGGAAAAAAGGTCGGGGGCGGACAGCAGCCGAAACGATAAATGTGTCGCTGCAACCGTGGGCAATATATAATGGAGCGAAAGCCGGTCCGTGATATTACCAGGAGGAGATGCGAAGACTGCTCGGCGTCGGCAATAAACGCAGACACTCGAGTGCCCCCTCTCGACAAATACACGGGGAGGAAGTCCATAAAGACCTCCGGTCATCCCTCGGCCATGTGGTCCGGCAGACCTTGTATCGAAGGATGTCGTTAATATCTCCAAATAAGGTCGTTTTCTCGGTGTCGAGTGATTGAGCTTAATGTCGTGGAAATATGCGATGCCCATTTCGCAGGCCTCTTGATGAGGGACGCACGCAATTGAGTTAAGCTCGCTCTATTTATCATCGTTGTCGGGAATGCGGGCGGCGCAATTATCCAGTTATTACAATTAGCGACGATGGCAGTCCCGACTTTTTGTTATTGCTATATGACCGGCGAAGATATGTGTGTTTGTTTCAGTTGCAGGTCTGGTAATACTGCATCCACCAAAACTTGGAGATACTGAAATAATGTCGCAACGAGCTTCTTAAAAATTCTGGTTGCGGAATACACCTTTAGATCGTGCAACCGGTTTCAAGATAAATGATTTAAGACGCTCACTTCTTTATTGTTTTTACTGGTATCAGGTGCCAGAGTAATGACATCTCTTCCACCATTTATCTTTAACATTGACAGTTTATGTCTAATATTTTTCAACTATATCTTAAGTAATCCGCTATCTTAAATACCAAGTGATATCTCTATTTCAACTCATATATCATTTGGCTTTTCTTCTGGATTAACCATGAGCGCTGGCTGCGATTTCCAAATCTCTAAAGACGACAGGGTTGAGCAGGAAGGTGAGATAATTGAATTAGGTATCTTACTCGAATACACAGTGTGAAGGCATTGATAACGAATGAACATAATTTTCGTGGCTTGTGAAAGACAGATTATATGCCTTGTGTATGGAAAAACAATTAGGATTTTAATTACATTGATAAGTAACGTAACGAAAAATTTTCAAATTATCTTGTTGAAAAGTGGGCAGATTATTTTTAGGCTTAAGCTAAGGTTATTGAACATTTTTCTACACCTAACTCTTTTGCGTATTATATAATATTTTTGTCATCGTCTCGTTTTGTTCGATTTGCTGTTATGAATAGCATGAATCCTATTTCAACTCCATAACTTCAATATGCGTAAATTAGCTCCAGCCTGTTTATTAATAATCAACAAAATTTTTCAATCGAAATAGCAAAATAGATGCTTCTGTATCACAGATAAGAAAATATTTTCCCCCTGTAACCTAAATATCAACTATTACAAGTTTTCTTATATATTTATTGATTTGATTCTAATCCACTATCAGTAAAGTTGTATTTTTACAGATAGTTTAATTTGTAATGTTCTAGTTAAATTGGTGGCCTTTGACAGCTAAAAAACCTATGAACTGTGTAGTGAATGATCGCTAAGTAAACGCTGAAAAAGCAAGTCCAAAGCAGGGTTAAATTACCCTTTTATTCAACACAAAATCGCAATTGGCCCCTCTCGGGCTTACTGGAAGCCTCGACAAATACACAGGGAGGAAGTCCATAAAGATTCCCGGTCATCCACTTGGGCTTAGAATAGAAAATAAGAATATAATCTAATGTTAACTAAATTAAAACTAGCCGAAGCTGTACAGACATAGCTGACAGAGTTTTCCCTTAATTAAATACTTGCAGGTACGTAAGAATATGGCCGAACGTAGTAAGATTTGGCTTAAAGCAACGACGTGGCTAGAAGGCAGAGCACGCTCTACTTAGAACTTCTAGGCTCTTCTACTGAAGTGGCGAGCACTTCAACTTAAATACTGGTTCTACCTCATTTACATAAAACGCGATCGCGAAAACTCATTCTAGGAGGGATCTCTTGGTGGGAAAATAAGAATTTAAAGGAAAGCTTATTCAAAAATAAAAATAACTATTAGAAAATTAAAATAAACCCCTACAAATCGTTTTAAATTTTATCTTTAATGAATATATATAAGTCAACGCTTCAGAAATTTTAGTCGCAGACATACAGGAGAAAAAAAAAATTGAAACAGTTATTTTATACTTCAGTTGTAGCTAAGTCAAACCATTTTATTCTTACGTACACTTGCAAATAGGATTTATACATATTGGTACAGCAGAATGACTAAAGCATGCTCAGAAATTTAATTTGAGGGCTGAAATGCAAAAGATTTGGTTCTAAATAATTCTATGATTTAGTTATTATATTGTGAATGAGATATTTTTATGTAATTAAAGCTGCTTAATACTTCTTTGCTAATCATTTATGTGAGAGATACAGGGCTAATTTTTTGGCCCGAAAGGGGTTATTAGTCTCGACACAGGATTTTGCGAAGAAATTAAATAATGAAGAATCTGTATCTGTAATATAGGTATGTTCTTCGCATTTTGAAAAATCGATGGTAGTCAGGGCCATCAAATTTTGAATAATATACTCCTCCCCCCGAACATGTGCACCTGGGAGCCCGAATTTTTAATTTCGAATTTTATATTTCAGATTTTGTGAAACTTTAACGAATTTGTGATTAAAAAGCTCAACAATTTGAAAACGATCAGTGGCAACACTACGGAATGAAATCCTTTTTTTATCTTCAACGCACGAAAATATCTACCAGAAATTTTAAAAATTCGCTATTTTTAAATATTTTGCGATTTTATTGTTGAATCGAATTTTATGTGCTGTATGTACGAAGAACGTGACATTTAATAAATAAAGTTAACACGCCAAACGTTATTAATAAAAAGACAGAAAAAAAAATTGCAAACCATCTAAGAAAACTGAACATTGATATGATGAACTAAGAAAAGACTAAAAAAAATATATAATAATATGCCAACATTTAAAACAGCTTCGGAAATTCTAAACAAATGCTGCTATGCTGCTTTCAAAATGTTTGTAATTTTGCTATAGACTTATATATGATGTAAGTGCAAAAAAATATGCTTAATAATAAAACTAAAATCCAAAAAGAAATAGGTTTGCAGGAGTGGATGCAGCAGTAGACTAGTAAGTAGACTATGAACTCAGCGAGAGAGTAAAAATCCTTAAGAAATCCTTTTGAGCAATCGTTAAAATCTGAACCCTTTCAGATTATTTTTCTTTTCTTTTTCCTCTTTTTTTGCTTTATAAACTTTGATGCAAACTTTTTTTTAAATCCCTGCATTGTTACTTATTCACTCCTCTGTAGTATAATTAATAGCATAATTAAAATAATATAGAGTTTCTAGTATCGTCTGCAAGAGTTTAAATATTTACACTTAGGCACTGTTTTATTCTTTTGTCATTTTTATCTTTATAAACTGAAACCACTTGATAAAAATTGTATAAAGTTATTGAAAAAAAATTACTTAGTTTAAGAAAATTAGGAAGATTTATCTTTACAATATACGGACCTCATTTTCCACTTCCTAATAATTTTAGAGGCGTCAGAGAAATCTTTCCTTTACAGAAAAACAATTGGTTTTTTCCAAGATTTCAAAAGTTTTATCCCTTTAAATATAATTAGTTTAGTTTACGAAACAAAAAGATGGGTTATAGTGGAGAAAAGGACACGAAAGTGCAATTTTTTTTTTTTTTTTTTTTTTTTTTTTTTCCTAAAGGCAGCCGACAGATACATTCATCGAAACTCAAAAATCTGTTCAAATTTTCAACTCCTGCCTTTGTTGATCATCTCTACGCATCAACGTTTTGTATTTAAAAAAAGTAAATAGCAATAATAATAATAATAATAAAAGTGTAAATTTCTCGCCTCGTTACTGCGTCAAAGTATATTTACTTCTCGCTCTGAGTTTTCTCTTGATAACAGTAATGATCATCTTGTCAGATAGGATACAACAAAAATCGTACAGATCGGGAAACACGACGAGTTGTTTCATTTTCAGCGGTCTGGTTCCGAGGGTAAATAAAAGAATCCGATCGAACGGAGATGTCGGGAAATTGGCGGTTTGGCGTCGTTGAAGGAGTAGAATTACGGATAGGTTCCTCTTAATCTTTACGGATTCGGGAAAAAGGATCGGCTTTTCTTTCATTTATTTAGTTCTGTCTTTCGCTCTCCGAGTGGATAACAGATCGTTAGATATATCCTGACACACAGGGTGGTAAAGATTTCAGTAATTTCCCTGATAAATGATCTTCTCGCCATTCTTTAATGCGTTTAAAGTAAAGTAAAATGAAAGGAATAAAAAATCCGAAGCTTCGTAGTTTAATACGCGTGCGTACAAAAAGTAATGCTACGATGGAATGAAGAAAGGGGCAAAAAAATGGCGTGTTAAAAAGGCTAAGCCTAATCGATAGAATCAGAAGTATGCACATGAACCGGGACCTGTACGAATGAATTTCGATCAACTCCCCTCCCCCATCCAACTAAAACTACTCCCTCGCCAACAAACGTGACGTAAGGGGTACTTGATTTTCATTTCATTGAACTAGTTGCTGTGTCTTTTTCTTCCTTTTTTTTTATGTATCATTCGTTGGCATCATTTATCAGTTTTGGGTGGACTCGTGTTCGATTTTCGGAAACCGCAACTTAGTAATGAATCGGTTTTTGTCTTCCACGGTGTTAATTTCGTCGTAATAATTAGTAACCCAAGATAGGTTTTTTTTTTTTTTTTTTTTTTTTTTTAATACATTTTCTCACATCGGTACATTCCGCCAAAACTTGTCGTTTTTGCTACGATTTTTTTTTTCGTTGTGTTATCTTTATAAAGAATTCCAAGCTTGTGCCATTTCTTCTGACAAATTATTATTTTGTCTCACTGTGTAGTTTGGAACATTAATTTTTCTTTTTATCGAATTTCGTTTTTGACAAGCAAATAAATATATTTTATTTCCATGACTGACTAATTAATTGCATTCTACAGCATTATGTCAAAGATTAAAAATAATACCCGACTCGAATCGGAAGCAAAGAAAACTAGAAGAGAAATGAGACATCTGGAGAATCCTTATCTGCAAATACGGAAAAACTAAAACGGAACGCTTGGAAAGCGGTTACTTTTCTCTTACTATTTTTTGGTAAGCAAAATAATCACGATGATTAAGTTTAAGGTTTAGAGCTTTATAGTCACCCGCTAGCGTAATTTTTCTACTTTAAGTGCTTCATGTGGTTTTTGGGCAGGATGTTTTTATGCATTGATTATTAACAATGCACAGGAATGTTTATTACCTAAAATAAGCTCTTTCTTAAGCGAAATGTTGTATAAAACTAATAAGTCCCCAATTCACTAACGAATCGAATTAACCTCAACTTGATGACCTCTGCAATGAAACAATCAGTACTTTACGTTAAACCATGTAATAATACAATAAGTAACATTGTATTGATTTTACGCTACTCGACAGTGAAAATTCAACACCAAGAAGTGGCCAGAAAGTGATAAAACTTGGCAAACAGAGAGAGACAACAAAGAACAATAAGTGGTCTTTATTTCGAAATGATATACTTAATACAGAGCGAGAATAGCATCGGCTCAGTAGGTTGTAGGACCACACTGGACGGCAATACACGAAGCAACACGTCTAGTTACAGAGACTATGGATGGTGTCCTGAGGAATGGCTTTCCATTCCCTGTCAACCATTCGTCATAGTTCATCTTCTGAATGCGGCAATGGCAGGGTTTGCAAATGGCGTCCAATCATATCCCAAATGTGTTCGAGTGGTGGCAGATCAGGAGAGAACGGTGCCCCGTGAAGCATCTGTACAACTTGCAGAGCACTTTGGCTGATGCCAGCAAGGTGTGGTCGTGTGTTATCCTGCTGATAAAGGGCATTGGGCACTCCCTGAAGGTAGGAGAGTGTCACCGGCAGCAGCGCATCATCCACATATCGTTGGGCCGTCATAAGGCCCAGAATACGAACTAGAGGTGACATGGAATCGTACACAATTGCACTCCAAACCATGATGCCGCGTTGTCGCGCAATGGGGCGTTCCACAATTGCTGCCAGATTGGACCTGTCTCCACATCGATGCCACACTCGTACGCGGCGCTATCATTGGAGGAACAGAAGCGTGACTCATCTGAGAACACGACCCTGTGCCATTCCCTCGTCCGCATTGCTAGAACGCGGTACCATTGCAGACGTTGACATCTATGATGTGGGGTCAATGGCAGTTTTCTAACTGACTCCACGAGTGCAAGCCACTAGCCATCAATCGACCGCAGATGGTTCTGATCGATATGGGAATATCCAAGGTGTCTTGAACATGCTGCAGAATGGAGGTAGAAGTGGCTTGCGTGTGCGCCACTGATTTTCTGCGGATACGTCGATCCACGCGTGCTGATATCACTCACCTGCTGCACCCGCACCCCTTAAACTTGCCGCATTTCCTTGTTCCAACCATCTTCGCTGCAGCCGTGCACTGCGGATGCGTCAAGTTGTGTGCCAGTTGAAATTTGCCGTTTGGACCAACCTGCCCTTCTCAGTCCGACCACCGTGCCCCTCGCAAAATCGTCTGGCTGCTCCGTTCAATCCAAAACTACCTCCGTTAACGACTATGTGGCATTCTCTACTATACATGCGTCCTGTGAGACAAGAACAAATTTTCTATGAGGATTTCCCTAGCAGAAATAACGGCACGAAAATTGAACATTCCTCAAGTTCCTTCCCTTATATCTTTTTCAACTTGTGCTGGAGACCTGCGCATGTCACATCATTCGCATAACTCGGTGACGTGCGTCTACCCTGAATTTTTCATAGTTTTCGGACCGCTCGTTCTCATGTTCCAGTTTCAGTGTCGAGTAGTGTATAATTGGAATCTTAAAATTCGCAATTTTTATATACGTAAAAATAATATCTAACCTTTTTTTCAATATGAAACTCTTAAAACTTATTCTATATTAAATTGCTTTATAAATCCTTGCCATCTCTAGCTTCAAAATAAGAACTAATTAAATTAAACATTTTGATATTTTCTAGCGTCTTCCAATTATTGAGTTAGTATTTTTGTATTCTAACAGGTTGTATAAGCTTTGTGAATAAACATGCTAGAAGAGCAAAACATTTAACCAAAAATTTTGTACAGCTCGAAGTGGTAAGTTTTGTACAAGTGAAGATAACCGAAGCAAATCCGAATATCTTCATCCGTTTACATCCCGCATATAAGTAGTACAATGAATATTAAGAAACTCACTCTGTACCATTGCATTCGAGAGCAACGATACGAAGTGTTTCAGAAATACGGTCAAATTTTTCTACTACTATAACAGGCGGCGTTTATCTAGACGGTGTGACAGATTCATCCTTTGTGCAATATAAGCTCATCAACAGAACTGATGTTCGCGATTTTTCAAGAATGTGAAAAATATTCCGTTTTTCCATCTCAACTGTAGTCTTTCAAATACCATGCGGGTCTCCGAACATGTATTCTATGTGAAAGCATCTGCATTTTTTCCGAAGTGTTTCATCTTAAGTTTAACCTTCCAGTGCCTCTGGTTATCATCCCCTAAATTCGTATGCACATATATTCCATATCATTGCTTGTATATTTTGTATGGAAGCCTGCATATTCTGTATTCTCACAGCAGATGACCTACTCTATGTTTGCCTTTGATTATTGACTTTAAATCATGTGATATACCCACCTAACGGTAAATCATCTGGCGAAAGTTTTCGATCCTGCTATAGTTCCAACAGACACTGCGATAAAATGGTGTCATCTTTAAGCAAATATTTATACGCATGAGAGGAACAACAATGCTGTCCCGTCATCTTGCAGAATTGTGATGGCGATCAGTCAACTGTGGAGACAAATTTCTGGCCATATTGAGAGATACCAGGACAGTGTTTGTGTAAATGCAAAATAAGGATGGCTATCAATGTTGTTTCATGTCTGACCATAGTAGTAAAATGGTCACTATTGACAAATGTGAAATAGTATGGCTTCAATTGACGGATACCAAATAAGATCGCTTGAACTGCTTCTTAATGTGTTTTAAGCACAGTGACGACCATCGAAGGATATGAGGGGTCGTCTTGAGAGTCACATCAGTGTATGCTTCAGGTAATATGGTATAGTTTAATATAACAATTTGGTAATGTAATAAAAGTAAGTACGTATAATTTCCTAAAGTTTTAAGAATTAATATCTAATACTGATATTTTGTAAATTTTCTTGAAACATTAGTCTAAAATACATATGTAGATATTTTTAGTGTAGTATATGTATAGTAATCTTTACTGTAGATTAAATGGGGAAAAAGTTTCAAAGATTAATTTATAATAATGGATATTTTGGTTAATTTCCTTGTAACAATGGTGAAATTAATTGCTTTTTAATTTCTCTTATATCAAGATCTGAAGATTTTAATTCAGAATAAAGTGAATATTTTATTAGAGAAACAAACTCGAATATATTTAGGAAAATCAGAAATAGAACTGATAATTTTATTGATTTACATTTTCTTTTAGAACGAATTGATTTTTCTTATACGTCAAATTTGGTTGTAAATTTAGGCTCAATTCATTCAGTTTTGTGCTTTCCCTTACAAGAAATCCATCTGTTTCTTATCATCATTGCACAAAAATATGAATAGCTTAGGAAAAGTGCGAAAGAAAATTGATTTAAGAAAACAGTGTATAATTGTGATTTTTTTCTCCGCTGATCTAGACAAAAGATTTTTTTTTAATGAACAGTGGCATTATCGAGGAATAAGCCCATAGATGTGGACACTAAAGCTGTTATTAGGTAATTCTCATGAGAAGCAAAATAAATAAATAAAAAAAGAAAGAAGTGTTGCGAAATATAGGAGGAATATAGTCACCAGTGGGAGATTTCAGTGAAAAAATTACAGAAAAAAGTTTGGCACTTCATTGATACTTTGAGCGTGGGATTAGGGTTTTTCTCTTTTTTCCCCCTTAAAGACACTTAAGATACATTAGCTCCGAATTCAGTACCTCCTACCATGTTCTCTGTCTCATAAATAACTAGGCGGCGATACCTTTAATCTTGATCTCTGTTTCTGCTCTTTGAAAGTGCACTGTATTTCGTTGAGTGTACTTTATTTCACTCAACACTGTAGTTGCGACAACCGCATATGAAACCCTCTCAAACGGTCGCCGGAGTTAAAAATGCAAATAAAGAAAGAAGGTGGGAAAGGAGAAACTGCAAGCTGAATACTTCAGATTAATAGTTTTACACTTTAAAGAGATGTTTTTCAAACATTCAAGAAATTAAAAAATGCGAAATATAAAAATATTTAAAAAATGATTTTATAATAGTTGTATAACTTCTGGCGTTAGAAATTTGTTTTACTAATTACGTTGATTTATTACATTAGCTACTAATATGGCAAATTTTATTAGTTAAGCAACTGGGATGATTACATTACTGTAATCGTATATGTAAAGTATGATTGATGCTGTAGTATCACATCATTCTTTCAGTATTTGGTTTCTATCTAAAATTACGCAAAAAAAAACGTTAGTTTGGTGTAGATTAGAAAACAGTCGATATCGAGGCGAATCAGACAAAAGTCCCTTCAGGAGCAAAACTTTTCTTTTTTGTCGAATTTTTAAGTTTACATAGGCTTCCTCACCCCCTAATGTGATTTGCTTTCGCGTTAACGTTGCTTTCGTGATTGCTTGAGACATAAGTTCCCATGTTGCAGATGTTCATATAAATTATCACTTACATATCATAAGTTACAAGCAATTTAATTTATATCATGATGTAAAGAGTAAATCGCCTTAGTTTGTTACTCAATAACAGATTGATTAAATTAGAAAGAAAAATTAAAGATTTCATGCGTACTGAAAGTCAGTAATATGAGACTCGCTACGCGCGACTTCTCGAGGAAAATAAGTTAAATATCATATGTTTCGCGCATTGGCAATACTTGACGAGGTCTTTCTCTCTTATCAGACATTTTGCTAGGACAGGAGTGTATATGCTGCGTGAAAAAAATACACCTCCTTATAGTTGTTAAAAAAATAATCTATCAGTAATCAGAGCTTCTATTAAAATGTTTTCAAATTAAAAAAAAAAAAAAAAAGAATCTCCCCCCTCTTTGCATCACATATTTCGTTAGCTACGCGTAACTTAAAATTCTCAGTTTTATTTTTTAAAATCAAGCATTTCATTTTTAGTTGAATGATTTAATTTCCTCGTATCCATTGTCATCTGTGTCATTTTTAATATGTATTTTAATTGTCACCTTATTAAACCCAAATGTAAGCAACATAACGTTTTGTAACGTTTAGCCTTTTTTAGGTTATGAAAAGTAGATAAATCATCATTTAGCCAAAAGACTCCAAACTTTTAATTAATTTCATATAGGCTTTCATTATTCACAACAAATTGTATTGTGATGATCACATCTTTTGGATGAAAGTGTCTACAATATAAGTTCTTCAAAAGGAATTTTAGACGATGCGTATTCAATGTAATTCTTCTAGCTTTTAAAAATTTAGTTTGGAATAGCATGCCACCAATGCATGACCACACATTCTGTAGGTATATTAGGTTAGGTTGTTTGAATATGGTAAAGCATACAAGGGTTGTATGCTTTACCATAACGGGAGGGATGCTTTCTTGGAAAGCGTTCTACCAAGCGAATTACTACTTCTGAGTAAAAGATGTTGTAACTTCTGAGTAAAAGATTCTTTACCATGTATGAATGTTTGTTTTGAAAATAAATTACATAAAAGGGTTTCGTAACGTGTTTATATATATATTCTTGTAACATAGTATAACATTCATAATTGGACTGGGAACTCTAAACTAGTTTTGAATTTTCCGATATCAATAATGAATTTCTAAGGTATTTTCTCCTTTCTTTCCGCATGCCTTCGTGGTGTAACTAAAAGCACACTCGACGCGTATTCGGGAGGTTCGGAGTTTGAATACCAGAGAGTGCTTAGCGGATTTCTTCAGTTTCTTGATTTCGAAAAACATTTAAATAACTCTACAATGGAGACCGAACTGAAAAGGTGGTGGACGAAATTTGGCACCCAGTATTTGGTCCAGTGGCCCTCTCATCCCCGGTCGCCCAAGAGGGTGTATATAAGGTATAATTTACTATCTTTCCATATGTCTTCGTGGTGTAACTTTAAGCACGCTCGACCTGTTTTCGAGAAGTCTGGAGTTCGAATTCCGGCGAAGCCATTGCACATTTTTTACGCTTCTGCAACCATATAACCTAATGACTTTGCAAACTCTTCAATGCAAACAGTAGTGTGTGATGGCAGTATTTAAACTAATTAAGAAAATATATGGTTAAATTAATATTTATTTTTAAATTTTTGCTTAGAATCGAGTATCGTATTATTATTAGCTCATGTAACTAAATTGACTGAAAGTTTTATGGAAAAAAATATGAAACAAATCCTTAAAGCAGCATAAACTGTTCATCTGATTTCTAAACCATTTCTTTTCTTGCTTCATTTCAGACGGAGAAAAGAACATAAATATTTTTTTTTTTTTTCTTTTTTTTCCAGAAGCTTCTTTCTTTTGAAAAGTTTTTCTTGACCGCAAATGCAGTGTCTTTGCGTCTTTTACCTCTTCTTGTGATTACCCTATCCATCTCCCCGTTTTCCCCTCCATATGCTGATTGGATAACCGCGTGTAGGAAAACATTAAAGGAAATGGAAAAAAAAAAAAAAAATTTCCCAGATGAGACACTGAAAAAATATGTATTTATTTTAATGTTATTTTAATTCAACTCTGTTTTAAGTGGCGCACTGTTTTTAATCCTTTTAAAGCTCATGAAAAGTTCATTTTCACAGTGCCCATTCTTCAATTGAAATTTTAGAGGACTATCTTATACGTAGTGTTTTTCGATTATTGACCTATGCATTAATTAGCACGGGTAATCAGGAATTCGATGTATTTCTTTTTTCAATCATTTTCTTCCTAGAAATAAATAAGTTTTTGTTCTAAAACTGTTGATATATCTCTACGATGTTTTGTAACGTTGGTCAAACGGAACTTGTAAAATTCGGATATCTGTAATTATCTGAATGAGCCGTGCAGACAAGAAGAAAAAAAAAAATGTCTTTCCCACTGGAAAACAAAAAAGAAATGTGAGAAACCGATATGCTCCACCACTTTCCCTCAAAGAAAAAGATTTCTCGATTCTTCCGAGATGAAAACAAATTACGGCGCACCGGCGGCTCCCAACAGCCAAAATCTCCGACCACCAGGCATCACATAAGAATGGTCATTACCATCTCGCCGCCCCATAAAGCCCCGGCCATTTGAGCCCTAGCTTGCGAGTCCATGGGTCCCCGGGCGTCTATAGGGTGGTCGTTCCAACCACAGTGTTATACACTTAGGACTTCTTTACTACCGCCGAATATGATGCCGGCGCAAGGTGAGAATGTCCGGCACATTGATTAAGGCCGGATGATTGACTGGGCGCTGTTTTCTTTCCGGTGGGATGGAAGAAGTGAAGGTGATGAGGAGTGATTGGTTAGTTAACTGCCAATATTCTGAGTGGTCAGTGGTCATCGGGCGCCATGTAATCTACCGTCGAGGTATCGTAAATGGTGGCCTCGGGTTCTTTCGATACATAGTTTAGTATGACTCCTGCTGGGATATATATGCCCATTCTTGCTGTAATTTGTAGGCATATGGTGCTGTGGTCTGCGGTAAAAGAATGGCCCCATATCCACTTTTAGTCTCTCTTAGATAACTATTAATATGTGTCCTGTAGTATATTAGAAACGCCTGTATTTCTGAATTACTTCTAGGAAACTAATGAAAAGCTGCACTTTTGAAGCTTTAATGATTAGATTAATGAACTATTGTTTTAAAAACAGATAGCATTTTCGCAATAGAAAATTTAAAATATTCGAAAAAATTATTCCGATTTCAGATGGTCGTGCATAGCAAGTGTAAAAATAAATCTCTTACATTTCGCATATTATCAAAATGTTGATCATGCATGCTCGTAGAAACCATTAATTAGGTTTTCCAGAGCAGGATACATGAAATATTAAGTGTGCTTTCGCCGGTTCGAGCCAGTGTTCTCTCAGTTGCTAGCTGGACAGGCTACCAGTTACACCTCGAGAGCACACACCTCGAGAGCACTGCCGGAATTCGAACCACAGATCTTCGAGTTGTTAGCTAGATGTGCTACTTAATTAAACTGTGTGAGCATGCTTGGATAAATGCAAGAACTCCTTGTAGTACTCATTTTTTGAAGTATTTCTGCTTCAGTGAATCAGATTTTGGAAGCGAATTTTGTTCATTGCGAGAAATTCTTGTAAAGCATAGATTTTGGAATGAATAACTGTTTTTAAGCATAATTTGTAAGGGGAAATCGCATAAGTTGACCACATGGGAAATCAAATTTATTTGACGCTTTCCAAAGCCTATTATAGCTTCTAAAGCAGCAAACTGCATTCTTGAGTTTAAGAGGCAAAATTTTTAAAACATATGCTAAATATGTTTCGGTTCATGGAATTTTAATGCTTAGCTTTTGGGTTTTTATATGGTATCTCTTGAGGTTCTCTAAATTGTCACCCTACATGACGGAACTTCTGAGGTTATTGTTTCGTTTTTGAGTTATCGCTAGTGTTTTACTTTCGTTCGCTGCGCAGAAATGTTATTTATTTATTATTAACATAATTATTACCTGTTATTTATATGAAATCCTCAACCTCAGTCTAAAGTGCTTAAGTTGCTTGGTTGATTTTATCAAGGCAAACATGAGAAAGCTATCTGCCAAGGGCGGGTATTCTTCATGAAGGGAACAATATTACCGCTTGAAAACCAAGAGGGTGAATTATGTAGTGTAAGCTATTTCTGAAGCGAAAACTTGAATGATAAATTAAGTATATTAAAAGCACGCATAAAGAAACATTAATATATTGTGTGTTTCAAAGGGCTTATCAAGTTCAATAATATGTATTTTATTACACAAAATAATGTGCTATTTGAGTGCACATTTTACATTGTTACCATAAATCAGAAGTTTCTAAATCATATGCTGAAACTACTGGGAAAACGAGTTGCTTAGCTAGAGCTTTTGCCGCCCGGGGCAGTCTCTGAGTGTGTCGCCCTCTCTTGACGTACAAATAAGTAACTTAAAAATTGTCATAATGACATGTAGGAAAACAAATTAAAAATCTACGTTTATTTTTTAAGAAAAAATTTTAATTCTAACATTTAAAAATTATATTATTATTATATTTTATTTATTTATTTATTTTAGCCCAAAACAGACGTTAGTCCGGAATGGGATACTAGTCTTGAAACGGCATTTTGCGTTAAATCACAATAAACGGCGAAAGTCTGAATTTTGAATTTCGAATTTTATGTTTCACATTTTGTAAAACTTTAATGAATTTTTGATTGAAAAACTCTAAAAATTGAAAACGGTCAGTGGCAAACACTGTTTGGAATAAACAATTTTCTTTATCTCTAGCGCGCGACAATGTCTATCAGAAATTTTAAAGATACGCTATTTTTAAATATTTTGTGATTTTAGTGTTGAATCGAATTTTATATAGTGTATGTGGAAAGAACGTGATATTTAATAAATAAAGTTGACACGCGAAACGTTATTAATAAAAATACAGGAAAAATTGCAAATCATCTTACTAAGAAAACTGAACACCGAAATGAACTGACAAAAGACAGAAAAAAAAAAAAAGAGAAAAATTTATGCCAACATTTAACGCTGCTTCGGCAATTTTAAACATATGCTGCTATGCTGCTTTTAAAATTTTTGTAATTTTGGCGTTGAATTGTATATGGTACAATTACGAAGAAAGTGATGCTTAATAATACAGTTAAAAAGACAAAAACAAATGGAGAAGAGAGGAAAATGGAAGAAATGAAGGAGTGAGTGCAACAACAGTCTGGTAAATTACAAGCTCAGCGGGAACGTAAAAAAACCTTAACATATCCTTTTGGGCGACTGTTAAATGTGAATCCTGTTTAAATTTCTTTTTCGGGGGGGGGGAGTGTTGGAAAACCATCTGTGACACCACGTGACACTGTAGAGGTCTACATGATTTCTTCATTTACATTTCGCAGTAGTACTATGATATTCAAAACTAGAGACTTTATTTACTTTGCTTGTCTTTGTTCTGGAAATTGCATCACTGACGGAAAAATTCAAAATGTGGACCTTCTACGTTTCTGCTCGCTTTCTCTAACGCTAACGAAAAGAACTCTGAAATATTTCTCTTAAGCAGGAATTCTTCCTTTATACTATCTGTTCTTCTTACTGTTACGTCTTAACTTCTCTTTCTGAATTTTACTATTCTTTAGCCACCTCTATGATTCACACGATTAACTCTAAAATAATATTTCAGGTGAAAGATCCCCACCCAAAAAATATCCCGTCCCCAGTGAATTCCTCTTCTCTATTTACGCCGAAAAATATGTGAGTGAAAACGGTATCAATCCACATATCATGCTTGTTTATCTCCAATCAAATACAAACATGTTTTTAGGTAAAAAGAGAGAGAGAGAGTAAAAGAGAATGCTTTGTGTATCTCGTCAAAATGGATCCCCAAGGGTAAAAAATACGTAATCGGAACAGTTAACACTGTATGCTGCATCTATAAGCTCTGATCCGTTATCCGCTTTCCCCCAAAACCCGTTGCACCATCTTCTGCACCTGTTATGTTCGGTTGGCTATTGTCATTCTTTCTTCTGATAGACACTGGAAAAGTACAGCACTTGCTACGCTCAAGCAATTCCTGCTCCGGACAGTTCAATAGTAATTACCGTGCTTCCTGTTTGCCGACTTCCGCTTCTAATTAAGAGGAGCCGTGGTGTGAGGCGACCACCAATCACCCATCAACTTTCGACGCCCGCATCGCTACATTTGGCGATACATCAGCCAGAACTCTTCTTGTCGTCGATGTGGCGGCGATCAATCCTCTAAAAAGTTCTCAGCTCAAAAAAACTGATGTGGAAATAAAAAACGTGGAATAAAATCACCCTTGAGAGAGATCATCCCATGAGACTTTCCAAGAATTTTTTGAATGGGCAGTCAATAACAAGATCTGCAGTGCCAATCAATTTCATTTATCTTCCCAAGGTAAGGGTGTTGTTCAATCAGTTTAGTGTTGTGTTCAATGTCATAGCTAGAGGAAGGCGGTCTGCCCTGGGCGGCACATTTTTATAATATGGTTTTTTTTTTGCATGAAACATTGGTTTATAGGGAATAGTCAAGCGGATCGTCGAGGCAGGTGAAGAATAATTAGATTCTAAATTGTCGTAGAAATTAAAAAGAAAAGAGTTTTTACTCTAGATAAAGTATACAAATAAATCACCTTTCTTTTTACACATTTTTTATTCCTTTGAAAATTTTGAAAGAAAATTACGAATATCAACTAAATTATGATCCCGGTTACTGGTGCATATATAAATCTGTTCTGATTAAAACAGAGTTACAAATATGTGAATCATTCTGCATTGGAGGGAGTGACTTCATGGAAGACTTTTTAAAGGATACCGGGTCGTATTCAAGGTACGCATGGAGAAAATCAGGGAAGTTCCTTTGAAGTCAACCAGTTCACCGGAATTTAAAACATGGATCGAACTACCAGCATTCGACGGACCTACCGATCTGCAACTCTGCAGAATCGATGTTTTTACAGTTAGGAAAAAAACCGTTAATTATTTCCTAGTTTTATGTTATTCGTTCTAGTTAAACTGTGACTATTACTGGGAAATAAATGTATCTCCTAATCAGAAGCAAATAAAGCATAAAACACTTTTCAGCCTAAATTTTACCAAAACTAATACGAATACAATACACTTACCGAGAGGAAATACGAAGTATATATCGTTAGAAACAATTTTCATTGGTTATACATTATTGCAGATATTCATAAAAAGGATCACTAATATATGTAGTAAATTAAATGTATCTTAATTTATATCAATTAGATATATGAAATGAAAATGAAACGATTCTGTACCGAGATACCAAACGCATGGTGTGAGAATTATCTTTGATTAATCATACTAATCTCGCATATGTTCATAAAAATTATCAGTTGGACATACTTAAAAATTTTATGTATTTTAAATTTTATATATTAGTTGAATATATTATTAATAATATATAAAACAAAATATTAAAATTATTTAGAAGCGTGTTTTTTTGCTTTTAACTTGCGGTGTTTCTTAAATGACTACAGATTGATTAAATTTGAAAGATAAATTACAGACTTTATGTTTCATACACTGGCAGTAGTTGCTAAGACGCTTTTTAGTATCTCCTTAAAGAGAATAAAGGCCAATTTCAGAGTCGTTTAATGGGCTAAAAATTTTTATGTTAAATGTAAATGTATCCAGCCGCTTCGTAATATGATGAAAATATAAATATCAACTAAATTAGTGCCTCAGCAGTCATTTAATTGGTAAATGATTAATTTTTTGGATTAATAAGTAATTTGTCTAAAGTCATTCTTCCCACCCAAGCTAATCCTTTATCAGTGGCCTAGCTAGAATCCTTAGCCGCCCGAGACGATCCCTGAGTTAGCCGCCCCGGGCGATCCCTGAATTTGCCACCTGGAACGATCCCTGAATTTGCCGCCTCTCTTGATACACAAATAACAGCAAAAAACGACAAAACGACATGTAGGAAAATAAATTGAAACTCTTCGTTTATTTTTGAAAGCAAAATTTAATTCCAACATTTTAGAATTATATTGTTATTATTTCTGTTCCAGAAGTTATCGAAGTTATTGTAGTGGTCTGTTACATTGCTCCTGTTGCTGTTCTGTAGACAATATAGAAAGATTTCTTAAATGCAATGTAAGGTTTATCCCAAGCTTTTAACAGTTAATTTTGAGTTAAATTTACTTTCCTATCCTTCTTAATTTCAGCTTACAATTTCCTGCCAGAACATGTTTTCAGAATCGCGGTTAAATGCAAATGAAGGAAGAGCAAGTATTTAAAGCTGAAGTTCTACTGACTTCGTTAGAGAAAGCCAGAGACTCTGACCGACCAGCGCGCGTTCGCCTTTTAGGCTACTCTCTCTTTAGAGCTATTTTTACTCTCAGCCGTCAGGTCCTTGATAGCTTCACCGCTTAGTTAGCGTTAAGGGGCCAACTCTTGTAGGATCTTGATAGCTTCGGCTATATCTCTTTAGTTAATTTTAGTTAAGTTTTATTCTTAGCATTCTTGAGTTCAAGCCCGAGTAGAGGTTTCGTTGTAAATTCCAAGAAGGAGTTGACTGTTAAATTTATTTTAAATAATAAAGGGCAATTAACCCTTCAAACGTTTACGTTTCTGTCTTTCTGAACTAGAGATTATTCGCTTACCAGTTCTTAAGGTTCCACATATTTCGCTGTAAGTTAAAGGTTGGAACGTTACAGCAAAATATACTTTTCTAGTTCTTAAATACTTCAATGATTTTTATTTAGAAAACGCTTTTCACAAGTAAAACACTTGCAGCTACTGAGAGGAAAGTTGGCATTAGTATTACAATAACGGAACTTTGCTCTAGAAATTGTAACGGCAAAAGTTCAAAAAACCTGCCCTTCAACGTCCCTGTTTCGATTTCCCTAGCAATGACGGAAATAAAACTTTTAAATACTTTTTGTTAAGAAGGAATGTCATCGTCATGATTTAATTCATATTCTTAATTTGTATTTAAAAGTTTCGTCGGCGTGAAAAAGTATAACAAGCGTTATGTAGTTGTTGAAATCACATAGTTATTTCTTTGAACACTTTATGTAGATTAAAAATTATTTTCTTCTCAATTTTAATAAGTATGGCAATTTAGAATCTAATTATTCTTGAACTGCCTCAACGATCCATTTGATTAACCCCTTTAAAACAATGTTTCATGCAAATAATTCCCTTTAAAATATGCCGTCTAAATCAAACCTCCCCTTCCGCTCCCGGTAGGTACGCTGCGGTTCTTTACAAATTATAAATTTCTTAAACTCTTTGTATACCAGATTAAAAAAAAAAAAAAAAAAAAAAAAAAAAAAAGTGGTTTGACCTTCATTCTTTTTAGTATATGTTTGTATGCTAATCATGTAGATTCGTAAAATGGTAGTTTTGGATTTCGAGCTAATGTGAGAAGTTATCTTTTTCCGGTACATCCTGAAAAGAAACTGCGGAAGTGAGCATGAATTCTTACCTGAACACAAACTACCTTGCACGAGGTTGCATCCCCCTCGCCTCTTTTTCCGGAAGTTACGATAAACTCGTGAGTACGGGGGACCATCACAAGATTTCATGCTGCAGTGGAACAGATCATACCTGTGAAATTCTCAGTAAACTTCTGAAATCTTCGAAAGATTTTTTTGTTTAAATATCAGTTTTACATATGGTTTTTTTAAACGTAGTGGTACCTGAGTGGTTGCCCAATTTTCTTCCGCTGTAAATATTCGTTTTAGAAATGTTTATAGCAGGAACCTTTCCAAAATTTTCGTAACATGGCGTTACGTTACTCTATCATGCGTTTATCATCCACGTGAAGTGCTCCAAAACAAGCGAAACGTAAGATCTTTATTTATTTATTTATTTTATTTTCCGCGAGGCAACACAAGTAATCATTTTTCAAATTAATGCATTTGGCCCACTATCATATCTTAAATTTCACTTTTAATTTTAATCAAACCATAAATTAATTAAGAAAACTGAGAGATTTATAAACAATAAATATGTATCTTAATAATTATATCTCAGTTTTATTTTTTAAGGTTACATCTAATTGATATAATTTAAGATGCATAATAAGCCTTTTTCATTATTATGAACTTTAACAATAATACCGTAATTAATAAAAACTGTTTCTGACGTAAGAATCAATTATATATTCGTAAAACTCTAGCTTCAACCCTCCCCAACCCGCTCTAGGAGAAAAGGAGTTGTATCATTCTTTTCGAAATAATTACAGTTTTGTATAAAATATACTCCAATCTAAGTTTGTGTTGCCAAATTTTACCATATATTTTTTAAAGAAATTAGTCTTATCGGATCGAAAGAAAGTGAATCAAATTTTTACTTTGCTTTCTCAATTTTATTTTCAAGTTTTCACATCCTTTCGATGGATTTCAGGCCCAATTAAATTACTTCACTTTTAGTTTGAATTCAGGTCATATTTAGTAGTTCAAAAAACGCTGATATATACCAAAGAATCGAAAACCTTCGACAATTTTTTTAACACTCATTTTATGAGTGCTTTCAGCATGCATTTTATAAGCCTGGGTTCTTTTTGTCTTTACATCTATTTATTTGGAATTTTTAGCTATAAAACTTTCCTTCTATTTCACTACTATTCCTTTGCTTAAAACACTAAACAATATTTCGATTTGTTTCGGGAAATCTCCACTGGCTTATTCCCAATGGCCAGTCCCTCGCATTGTTTAATTCTGAACTTTCAAGTTGAATAAATTGCAGTTTATTTGCTAGGAATCTTACGTTTGAATAAAACTGAATGTTGAAGTACAATATGTACCTTTTTCTAACATTTACTTACGTTTTAAAAACTGTAAAAATCTAAAATGATTTCAGTGCGTATATGTATGTATATGTGAGATAAAAATATTTAAAGCAAACTTCTGATTTTAATTGGCAGTAGTCTCTTTTATCCTTCATTTTGATTTTGGTATTTCCTCTTTCTGTCAAAAAAATAATAACTGTTAATAATATATGACTAAACTGCGTCATTTCAAAATTAATTCGTATCATACGATCTTACATAACATTGTAATGCAGGTGCCTTTTAGCCAATCACTGAATACATTTTCGTTTGAAACCAAAACCCTTCGACACCTCCCACGTTTCTGCTGAATGCGTCGGCTCTTTTCTGCTTGCTTGCTTGCTTCTATGTAACACATCGCAGCTTTCGGCTGTGTGTTATCCGTTATCTCAACACAGCGATCTCAAATTGAGGGGCTATTTGCCATATTTAAATAATCTAGTATAACTTACCATCAAATTTTCAGTTCTAATCCGGCTAATCTAAATTTTAATTTTTATAATTAAAAGCGTCGGACCTGTATGAAAACTCGTTTAGAAATGTTGTGAGGAGAAGAGGAAAAAACAATCATTTATGCTAAACAAAACAGTGAGGAAATATTAATAAATGGTAGTAATATTATGAAAAGAAATATTAATTATGATAAATAAAGAATAAAACAGAATAATCTTAAAAGTTAACTGAAATCAACAAGCAGGAAGTGTATAAATTACGATATTAAGGATTTAATGTCATAGATAAAAGAAAAGTAAGTATTTTGAATGGTATTTCAGGTCATTTAAAATTACGCAGCGTAATATTTCATCGAAAATGTAAAAAATAAAAATCCTCAAGAACTTAGACTAAACAGTTACTGAAATTACATTATTAGTACATTGCATACAAAATAGTGCACATATTGTATTCAAAGCACTGTCCGAAAATTGTGATGTGTAAATGTTGATAAGATATTGAGCTTGACCCTACTAGTTACATCATGATCGAATTGAATACAAAAACATTTCTTAATTCTGCATGACTTGCAAATGAAAATTGTTATATCCCGCCGTGTTTCTAGTGTCTATTATGAAGAATATATTATATGATAAGTTTTTAGGTCTATTTTAGCTGTCATATTATATGAAATCTTAAATTCAGATCATCTATTCGATTTATTACGCGTATATACGAGCAAGTTGCCCTTATAAATGCCCCCATGAAGGAATCTCTCCCCTTAGGTAGATAGCCCTCTAGTGCTTTGCCGTAATTAAATAAACCAAACCATCGACTTACAGTGATTAAATTCACCCGTGAATGCGAACACAACACTTTTTTTTCATTTGGATGGGACTTTTTTCTGTCCCCCCCCCCGCCGAAAGCTTTTTACACTCAAGTTTTTACCAGTGTAAACAGGCCTAGTGCCGTCTGATCCCTTTAAAAAGAGGCCTTAACAGTGCTTTCCAATTTGAACCTTAGTGGGGAGGATATAGTAGTTTTAGTCCCAGTTCCGCCCGATCGAGAACTATCACCTCGTTTCTTTTGTAACAGTCTTTTTACACTTCCTTCTATAAATAAGGGAACATTAATTCAGAGCTTTCAAAGGCGTAACACTTTTTGTCGTAATTTATCTTAATTTCGTTTATGATTATGTACTGAAACATTATTATATAAATTTTTTAGCTTTCTTTCGGGGGCGGGTATTAATTTAGTGGAAGCTTTAACTTCATTTCTCACGTTTTCAAGATATGCCACAAAGCAGCTTGTTAGTATCTCTAAAAAATGCTAGCTATTAGTAATATTTTGTCATCGAATATATAAAAAAAAAACTTTCGCTTGGTTTTTTTTTTTTTTTTTTTTTTTTTTTTTTCCCCCAAAATTAAATGTCAAGTTTTAAAAACACTTCCCTATTGGAAATCCGCCTCAGGTTCGCTGTAAAAGACCATTAAAAAAATTGAAAAAAATCTGATTACTATGTATTACTAACTACAAAAATGGAAAACTTTCAAATGACATATAATTCAGCTTAACAATATACGCAAATTTTGTTTCATTGTTTTGGTATAAAGAATGGTGGGTAAAGAATCGCAAACTCACCCTCCTTTACATTTCTATAAGGCTCCTTTATCTTTGTTTATACGTGGAAGCCGAAGGCTAATATGGGAGTGATGGTCTAAAACTATTTCCAACTCGGGCTGAATCCGGAATAAAATAGTCAAGGCAGTTCTGGGAAAACTCTCATTTTGGACATACCGGGTAAACATGCTCTTCCCATGGAAAGTGAGGCATGTATCATTAACTTGCACTGGCTGGAATAATGACTTCTTCCTAGAAACTGAAAAGCATCCCGACCTGGCTGCGTCCTACCAGTGGCTGAGTACATAAGATTACTGGGAGTTCGATCTGGGTTCGACCCCAGACGAACGAGTTGGCCGCATGATTCTTTTCCCCTTTATGAGTGAGAACATGAATACGAGTCAGTTGCTTTCAGAAAGCCATCCCCGAAAGCATCCGTACCCTTAAAATAGGCCTCATGTGAAATGTGTATCTTAAAATAGGCCTCATGTGTTTTGTCGTCCTGAAATAACCTAGTGATAGCGAACGTGACCTAGTGATAGCGAACGTGAATCTATTGTTACGAAATGTACAGGTGCGATAAGATGGCTTCCCCGCAAAGCAGTTTTAGGGTTGCCATAAAATGGCCAGTGGCGGTAGGGTTGCCACATTTGGCGAGACAAAATTGGCGATATACCATGGACGGATGGAGAACCTTCTGGAACGAATTCTTACCGGTTTAGCCCAAAATGTTCTCGAACACAAGCTGAAAGCTATATAAATCCTGATGGTCTGCAGTCAAGGTGTACCTCGCATAGAGTGCGAGAGTGTGTGCCTCGTCTAGAGTGCGAGATAGTTAGTATCGAGTTGGTGTCTCGTCTAGCGAGTCAATCCCTGCGGAGTCGATCGAGTTGACAGCCGGGCAGCGAGTGCTGAGTGGGTCGTCGAGTGCACCGAAAGAGTCTCGTAGTGTATCGCGGTTAGTGCATCGTCGAGAGAGCGTGTTGAGCTCCGGAAACGACTGAACCGAAGAGTTGGGAGCTGTGCTCTGTGTGTCGTCGAGTGCATCGCCAGTTGTAGCGTGGAGAGTCTCGTGGAGTTCCTAGAACGACCAAGCAGAGTCGGGAGCTGTACTCTAGTGCTTTGCGTGAAGCTGTGTCTACCGTGATAGCCTGATAATCTGGAGGCTATGTCGCTGATTGTGTCAGCGTGTTTATAGTAGTTCATCCACGATTGTGAAAACGTGTTTTGGAGCTGTTCTGCCAATATTGGCTATATAAAGTGTGTTTCGATACTTCATCAAGTGTCGTCGTTATTCACTCCAAATCCATACGAACCCCGTACGAACGTGAAGGCAGAAAATAAAGTAAGAACTGGTGACAGAAGAAAAACGCAACACTATTTTGGGTGATAAGCATCACACGTTTCCAAAGCCATATACTACGGCGGCGGCAAAAAAAAAAAAAAAAAAAAAAAAAAAAAAAAAATGCATAATAAAAAAACACTTGTCTCTTATTAGGCCTTGTCATTACATGGGCTGAGCTTATCTCATGTGCTTTCGAGTGCATTCCTGGCAAACGGATGATTCTATATATGGCACGGTACCAGAGTTAAGTTAGCGGTAATCCGAATTTTGATATACTGAGCTCAAAAGATTCGCCATCACTGACCTAACTTAACCGAATCCAATTCGGCTGTAGCTGATTCCGATTCGATTTAAGCTTTATTTCTAAATATATTTTGCTGCTCAGAAATCTTATCTGGACTTCAAATTATCAACTTACTTCAAGCCCCACTATCATCTTGTAGAAAGTGAACGAGTGTAGCTGTTTTGGGCTCATTCATTACGTGAATTTTCAACAAAATTATTTATGTTGTTCCAGATTTCAGTTATAAAGTTCTCTAACGAAGGCATCTCTCTGAGGTAGAAAGCCCCTGCGTGCTTTGTCGTAATGAAACAAATGAAAACAAACCAAATTTTAATGCAGTCAAAAATTAATCACGGTCAAAACGAAGGCGCGATTGGCGATATTTTTGTTTAGTACGACAACCCTATGCATGCAGTGTTCAAGTAGCAAAGCGTGGGCTGACCCTTATGAAGAGTATGCATCCCGTTCTGGACGAAAGGGTGGAAGGGGGTGGAGGAGAGAGAAGAAACCGTCGCGTGCTTCTTTCAATAGTAATTCGAGGCCGTAATTGTCATGAACTCCCTCACATTGAAGAGGATATAAATTATTCTACAACTGCTGAGAGAAAAAATTTTCCAACAGACAGTTATTTCCGGGGAATATTTAATTCTGTGACATTGCCAGTCGAAATCGTTTGAGTGGAAAACGTTTCATTCACCGCTTTCTAGGAATAATCTTTTAGTGGTCTTATAAGGGAAAGAAGATCTGTATCTTTTGAAATTTTTTCGAATTTCTTCTGTAAGTATTCTGAATGCTCTATTCTTAAATGCACTATTTGACAGTTTGACTTAACGACCTAGATCGGAATTTACGAACTTTCGTAATTATTCATTTATTTGTTTTTAAAATCATCGTCACAAAAACAAAGAACTCAATAGGAATTAAAACTAGACAGCAACTGAATTTTTATTGGATTTGATATCAAATGTGAACATGCGTAACTTGACTATGTAGTCTCTTTTGTAAACTAGAGGCTAAAGTTCAGCAGATACTACTAGACTAACAGGGAATTATCGCTATATCTTAAACAATTCATAAAATACTGAAGAAGGTTAAATAAGCTTTTCATCTGGTCTTAAATTGAACAGACCAGGCGCAACTTGTGCTATAAACAAAACTTTCACTGCTTGTGGATATTTAAATTAACATAAAGTTAAATTCCAACGTAGAAACTTAATCTAAGACTACATATAGAGTTGATTAAATTAAGCTGTCTCAGAATTTTACCGGCGCAAATTTTAAAACATTAGCAAGCGAAACGCTAAAGCTGGGATAAGCAGACCCCTGGCGAAAATAACAGCAAGACGCTTTTGCCAAAACTAGAAGCTAGCATTCAAAAAACACTCAGTACACAGAAACCTAATTTGCATTCTGGTGAGGAATACGAAAAGGAGAAGTTATAGTATAGACTTAAATCATAATAACTGGTTAATAAAAGATACCTTACATCTGTTAGGAAAATAGCATAACTGTCTAACCAAATTCAGATTTTAAAGTATTTGTATTTATGCACTTGTGCTGCTTCTTTAAATATTTAATTGTTTGTCACTGTAAAGAATTTGATTTTTATTACAAAATTTGGCTACTACGACATAATTTCATAATCTGTAGACTATAAATAGGCCCACTAGCGAGTAAGAGGTAGAACCGCTGAACACTGATAATTCAACACAGATTTCAGTCCCAGCGACGGCTCACCAGCGGTCGAGAGATAACGCTTTTGAACATTAGTTATTCGAACCTCTATCTAACCAGTGATTTTCTTTTTATGTAAAGTAGATACGAACCCGTTTCACTTAAAAATTCCTCCATGAAGGCGTCCCTCCCCATATGCAGATAGCCTTGCTGTTACATTGCCTTAATCAGTTAACGTAATCAATCCCAGCGGACGATCTGGCTGCATGTAAGGCTTCGTGGATTTCCTCGTGTGTAACAGGAATATGAAGATCTGCCTTCCTTAGGCAAATAGTCTACAATTGCTTTGCTCTAATCTAAAAATTCGTATGTGTAAACTGCATATTAATGGACCATTGTAGAGTGGCTTTCGAAACAGCGGTAATTCGTCTCAAACTCAGTTTTCGGTGACTAAATAGTTGGTATCTTAAGATTTTCACGGGAACTGAAAATGCTTGGTTTAAAGCGCTGTCCTTCGTACTATTTTTCCAAGGAACTCATTTTCGCATAAATCAGATAGCCCGAAATTAAAATTCAGGAAACGTTTCTTTTCGACAGCTTGTGGTTTAAAACGTATGAAATCCATAAAGGACATAAATTCATTTGAATATTCTGAGAGAATTGATACATGTTCTTTTTCCTTTATTATAATATGGCAAAGTGTAGAATGACATCGAGAGCTTGTAACATCAACAAATCAAAAACAACTATGTAAGATGAATTTTATAACTTTGATAATGAAAACAGACCTCTAGGGTCGGTATTATTTGTTCGTTTCCGGAATGGACGTCTTGCAGTCAGTTCGATTTATTGGAAGAGCTCACTATAAAAATGAAATGCATCTCATTAACTACCGGAAATAATAGCCAAGTCTTGACAGGGCGATGTGTCAGCGTCGTAAAATAGCAACAGATAGGCTTGAGTCAAGGACACGTAAATCTGCTTTTTTTATAACCATAGAACAGTCGCACCAGAAAATGTTCGCAAACGCTTACATGTCATGTATGCCAGTGGTTTCGAACTGGCAGTCCCAGAAGCAATTTTAAGCGTCCCGAAAATATCGTATTTCCTCGCGTATTTTTTCCTTTTTTTTTAGCCCAAAAGAGGCCATTAGATTCGAAATAGAATTTTGCATATGTTCACTATAAACGGCGTATCAGTTTTCAAATTGTTACCACCAAACGTTATCGCCCTGTATTATTTTTAAATTAAATAATTAAATAATGAAATTAAATAATGAAGAATCTTGTAGATGTCTTTGCTACTGATAGAGAAGGGACCTGTACCTGTTTGCCCTCGAAATCGACTGAGATCTTGACTTAAGTCATGGTTGATGTGTTACTAATTTAATGAGGAATCTGAATGCATTAATGTATTTTCCTCGCCTTGTGAAAAAACGACGGTTCTTAGAGTCCTTCCCAAACACCTGCACCTGAAAGTCCAAATTTTGAATTTCGAATTTGTTTTATCATTTTTTTTCCAGGTTTTGTAAAACTGTAATGAATTTCTGATTTACAAACTCAATGATTTGAAAGCGAGCAGTGAACAAACACTATTGCATTAAACACTATTCGGGAAAAAAAAAAAAAAAAAAAAAATCATCTCAGTGCTCTACACAGTTGCCATTCGAAAAAAATGTAATATATTTATCGTTCAATCTGAACTAACCAACTCGGCTTTGTGAAAGTTATGTGTTGCTTCGGCCGGAAATAAAATACTTTTATCTTCCACGCGCCAGCGTCTTGTCATTCAGTAAAGCTTAAGATACTTTTAGATTTAATCTAGAAGGTTACTAAGTAATAAACTAAGCGATTTAAAAGCAATGAACACAGTTCTTAATAAATATATTTCTCTGCTTTTTAATGTGTTTGATTTAAATAAACATGCAAATTATGATATGCCTGATTAGAAGTATTTAAAATTTTTATGAAATTAGTTTAGCTGAAATCATTAAAATCGTTATATACTTTTTTTCTTTTTTATGGCAAGTATTTTAGGAGGCTGGCGACGCGAGCGGCTAGTTCTTAAAGAAATGATATAGCGAATATAAAAATTTGTATGGCGACCTCTAGCAGTGTATCGGAAATTCTAAAGGTGCTCTTTTAAAATATTTTGTGAATTTGCTGTTGAATTGAATTTTATGTAGCAAGAGTGCTAAAAACGTATATTTAATGAAAAAAGTTAACGGATACAAAGTTAATAATAAAAACAAACGCTTTTGTTAGCCATTTTACTAAAACCATATAATAATATATAGCCATATCACTATATATTAACTTTATCGTCCGAAAATCGATAGGGGAAAATTATTCAGATGCTTTAATTTCCGAAAGACGTGGTTACAGGAACAACGTAACAAATGGAAATCACTCATGCATAAACTATAAGTAACTATCACAATATTATTTTTCTTTAAAAGTCGCTTACATTCCCATAAAAATGCATAGTAATATTAACATTACAGTATCTATCTTCATTTCTGCTTCCCCTGTAACTTAATGATTACTCGTTCTCACTGTTGCCTCTGCTACTCCTTAGACCTTAAATCATCCATAAATGATTAGAAAAGGTGAATGTGCAGCTGACTCGGTAAAAGACTGAAAGTCGGATATGTACATATTCGCTTTCATTTTGTTTAAAAAAATAAAAAAAAAAAATTCCGGACCGTCAGTGGCTTTAAAATCGTGTGTTCGGCCTTCGTGTAGTTTCAGTTTGTGACCACTGATGTGTGCTACTTTATTTGCTCAAAAGTGTAATAAAGTAAAATAATTATTCATTTACTCCCTAGAAAATTTTTTGCAACATAGCAAATGAAATATTTTTTTAAAACTTACTTCAGCTTTATTTTATTTTATTTTTTGGAACTGCGTTACGCTGCGCTACCTTCGTTTATCATTTACGCGTCTTGGCAAGTGCAGATAGGGAGACAGCAAGTGCAAATAGGGAGACAGGGAGTTTGAATGGTTTGTGTTCCGCGAGTATAATAGGTAACTCAAACTAATATTTAGTTTGAAAAACTGACGGTAATAATGAATAAATTTAGCCACGAGTGATATTACGAAGTAAGCGTGTACAATAGAATACTCGAAGTGTTTTGTTAAAGGCTTAGTTTTATTACATGGATTATTATTCGGTTAGGAAAAAGTAAAGGGGGAAGAAATATTTTATACGAGTTCTACTCATTTGCATTTCAACAATATTCCGTCAGTAGAATTTAGAGTGTTTATAATGTATCTTAATTTAGAAATCTTATTTTTATACGTGTAAATATCTTTCTTTACTTAAAAATAATTTTAAAAAGGAGCGAGGGGAAAGGGAAAGGATGAAATATCAATTTGGATTTTTTTTTTTTTTAAATGGATAGCCACATTTTACACAGCTGAGATACGGTGGTATAGTTTTTCTTTATTCCATAATTCATTCTTATTGTGAAAAATGCTCTCTAAATCCATAGCTTATCTAGGCAATATCATGCGAGTGAATCTAAGCTTCTTACCATTTCCACAGAGTGGTGATACGACCCACTCTCGTGCTTTGTAACATCGTATACTGTGTGTGAAACTTGTCACTAATACTGACGAGTTTAGTTTTATCTTCTAATATTCATGACCTCTCACCTTCTGTTCCATTTCGGTGCCTTTGTAGCGCACCGATGAGTATTCTTCAGCGGGATTAGTGAAACGCTTTCTGTTTGCCTTCACTAATGGAACGAAAACATAGCATTCGTCAAATATTGTGCTTTTACTGTTTTTTCTGTAGGAAGTATGCATGCTATTGAAGAACAATTCGTTGATATAATTACGATGTCTGAAGGTACTGTGTATATAACAATTAAAAGTAATTTGAAAGTAAATAAACTAAGTTAAAACTAATTTTATTAATTAGCTTTCTCTGGGTATTGACGTACGTAGTTGTACTGATGATTTGAAAGGAAACGTTAAGATAAAATTCATCTGGAAGCACTGAGACTTCAAAAGAGAGAAAAATGAAGATTTAGTCAGAGAGAGTGGCAACAAAAAGAATCGAATTTAAAATATTTCTAAATGTACTTTTCTTAGGCAATAGGTGAATGTTCTGTAGCAAAATGATGCAAAAATTACAAAGCATTTCAAAAATTTCAATTTTGACCTTGCATAATTATTGTAATGTGGTAACATAATATTTCAAGAATTTTACCGTTCAAATAAATATTCTACCCACTGGATCATATCCACTAGATGGCTTTATACTTTGGAATAGTGGATATAATGCTTTTTTTATTGGGGGGATTCATTTTTGTCGTTAATTTACATTATGCGTGCTTGTTATGAAAGAGGATTATTATAAGCTGTAAAGAATAAAATGCAGTACAAAACAAAAAGTGATTGTGAAGTTTATTTAATTTTAAACTTATTTTATGTTTGGAATCTTACTGTCACTTCTCTCTTTCAGTTTTTCCGTAAGAATGCAAATTAGTTGGCTTATATATGAGGGTTTTAGATTGTTAAATCAGAGTGGTTCTGCCTCTTGAAGGTCGCGTTACTAGAATTGCTATTGTAGATAAAAGTTCCTATCTTCGGCTTTGCATTACTTCTTCCCGATAGTTAAATTCACGCCAGTGAAATCCGACACAACTTTGCGATTAAATTGCTGTGTGTAGCCTTTGGCTATTAGATATTTAAATTTAGCTTTACATTAGAATTTCTACTTCGAGTTTCTCGCCATAAATACTGGCGGATTTGTAAGCACCAGCTATGCTATCTGTTCATCTATTTTAGTTTAAAATAAGGGGTCTTTTACACCCTTCTTTAATCTGTATTATAATTAGATGTAGCAATCAGTCGCTTTACGTTTGACCACAGTTTACATTAGTGAAACGCTTTTATTTTAAAACTGAGAAAAATGTAATGTAATTCTATAAAAATATTTAATGTTTTTAATTAGATATGTCACGAATTAAATGCATTTTTATTTAAATGAATCAGATTAAAAAGTAAAAAAAAAAATATTTTAAAGTATGCACCAATTGCCTTTAAATAATTTAGTTTGTTGACTAACAACAGACAGATTAAATATGAAGAAATGATACCTTAGTTTTTTCAAATGGCAACAGACCCGAATGAAAAGTGAAACAACGTATATACAGTGGACCTTGCAAAATCGCATTGCGAGACTAATACCCTGTTTGGGCTAATAAAAACCAAGGATTCTGTGGCATTTTTACACGTTGCAGCATCATTCCGTAATAATTAAACCATACTTAAACAGTACACGGACTTAAAACATACAAGCGATTCACATACTTAGAAATATCGACGGTTGAATAGTTCGAGTTTTGCAATTACTGCGTTTCAATATTCAGTTAAGGCTGCCGTAGGTGGCACGGTAGTTAACTGATGATGATTACAAACATGAAATGAAGGTTGCGGGTTCGAATCTCGCATAAAAATGTTTGTATTTTTCCGTCTTCTCATAATTTCAGTATTGTCTTTATTTGGGGTATACCTTGGCCGATGCTGTGTGATGATGTCACGTGTAACTGACCGATGGATTCGGCTATTCTTATTTGAATACTTTCTCAAAACTAGCATGCCGTTGAAGGGGGGAGGAAGGAAAAAAAATCGGTTGAAAAATACAAAAATAAGGTTTCGCCCTTTTTAGGGGGGGGGGGAATCAGTCATTTTTCATTATAACTTTGATGTTTCGTACTGCGAAACTTCATTTATTTATAGAACATTGTTTCATATGATTTTCACACAACTTATTGCTATTAAAATCAAATACAACCTTTTAGGCCATACAGATGTATTAAATGAGGATAAGTGAGGTAATTTATAATTTCTGATTCTTAAGCAAATTCAATCCAACGCTTCAATAGTTTTCGTTTTTTAAGTTTCGCTTAATAGTTTGGGTTTAGTCGAGTTCTTTTCGGATGCTTTTCTCTAGACAGCTAACTATCATTACCATGAACCGGTCACTGCTAATATAAAAGAAATAACAGCTCGTAAGTGCAAAAACACTACTTCTGTCAACGCATTGATGGTGTTTGCCATCAATCACCTGATTTCCCGTGATGTCTCAGCACAGGACTTTTTTTCACCAAGACCTGTGCAAACGCTTAGGTAGGCATGTGGGAAAACTGTGATGTGGATGTGCAATGCCCGTTTATGCATGACCTGAATATCCCAGATTCTTCCGTTACCAGAAAGGAAAGTACTAGTAAACATTGTCATAGGATCCTCGGATCATTGCGAGAGTGTAATTCTTGACTGAATCATTGAAGCGCAGGACAGAGGAAATCTTTTTCCCATTTTTAATTTATCTTTCAGAAATCAGAAATTTCATGAATTATCACCTCTTGCATAAAAGAGTGAAAATAACTGAGCATTATATTCAGTAACGTGGCTATAGGAGGGGTGGAGGGGGTCTATACCGGGCGGCACATTTTTAAGTACGGCGTCCTTTGCATGAAACCGTATTTTATAGGAGTTAGTCAGGTGGATCTTTGATGCACGTAAAAGATAATTAGCTCTAAGACGCTGTGCGGAATTAAGAAGAAACGTCTTTTTTCTCTGTATAAAGTATTCAAAGAAATTACATGATTTCAACAGCTACATACTTTTCTTGTGCTTCCTTTATTCCGTCGAAACTTTTTAAAGCAAATTATAAATATCCACTAAATTATGATCATGGTGACATTTTTCAAGAAAGAAATATTTTAGAGCTTTATTTTCGTTATTACTTGTAATATCGAAACAGAAACGTGGAAGGGCTGTCCTTTTGAATTTTTGCAGATCTAAATCTTTTTTACGAAGATCTAAATAGTGTACTCATACTAATATGTACTAGTATGTACTTCCCTCTCCATTACGATAGGTGTAACTAACTATGAGACGTGTTTTCTAATTAAAAATCATTTAAGTATTTTAGAACTATTAAACGTATATTATGCGTGTCTATATAAGAGCTTCTGAAGCAATCAAATAGACGCTTACAATATCACGGATGGTTTGGCGAAAAAAATGTACCCGAGACATCAAAATGCATTCTGGATGTCATATCATACCACGCTGTCGCCAATTTGCATATTTACTGACAAAAGTGCTTGGTTTCTGGAGAGTGGTGTTTCAGAATATGCTCTAAGTAGACCAAATTTTAAAACGTGCAGGGTAAGTACTTGCCAGTTTTTATTGAGAACCGTAAAATAATTTATTGGGGATTATTTGGCTTATATAGCTAGAAATTGTCGGAAAACTTATTTACGTGCAATAAAATGATGTTTAGTGAATGATAGCGTGTACTAAAGTTATACTTATTCTAGATTCATTATCACGCATTGATTTGTAATTAAATGATGAACGAAAGTACTGGCGCATATTTTGTTTGTATTCTTTTATGTGCTAAACCAGAATTAAATGTAAGAGGGTAGTGATTATTGAATTTTAAGACATTTTCTCTCGATTACACCTTCATGCGGAGATTTTGACATTTGTGCTATCATACTTTCTGAAGATCTTGTCAGATTATTTTTAGTTCAAAGGGACTTTGTCCCTGAAGTCTATTTATGTCTATGTATGTCTATTTCTTGCATTGTGATAAAACAACGGTACATAGAGCCATCGAATTTTGAATGACGTAATCCTCCTACGAATATGGGCATGTGGAAGACCAAATTTGAAATTTGTTGTATTATCTATTTCATATTTTGTAAAACTTGAACGAATTTTTGAGTAACAAACTCAACGATTTAAAAGCGAGCAATTAAAAGCTGCTGGAGAAAAAAAATTATCTCCAGCAGGCACAGAACTGTGTATCGGAAATTCTAAAGATATGCTTTGTAAAATTATTTTGCGACATTGCTGCTGATCTGATTTTTATGGTTTAAGTGCAAAGAACATGATATTTAATAAATAAAGGTAACACACAAAACGTTAAAAAACGCCCCTTTGAACGTAATTTAAAATCTGAAACCTTTCAGATCCCCCCTTTTTTTGTTAATATATTATTTCATAATGTCTCATATTATTCGAAAGATTTGTTCATTGAGTTCTATGGTGTTTCGGACGATTCTGGGAAATTAATAATTTATTACTTGTATTTTTTATTAAGAGTCTTTATTATCTTTACCATTACCTAATACCTCTCACAATATTAATATTTTAATCGCTTATTGGAAGGTTCCAATTTAGTTATTTTGTGCTAAACGTAGTATGAGAAAAGGGTTTTTTCTTTTCTTTTTTTTTTTTTCCAAATAATAGAAAACATTTCACAACTATCTGGATCAAAAAGATGCGGAACCCAGACTGGTTCAGATCAACTATATTCCACTGATCAGGCTTAATAGATTTGTAGCCGATTTGTAGAATTTTGATGTAGCACTTCGGAACCCAGTCTGGTTCAAATTCTGCCTTATTCTGGCACTGGCACTCACTGATTTCTGACCTTTATTGAAAAACAAATAGCTGTGTGTAGACAGACGTTATGATGACTAAGATGTCATCATGGTAGTCAGGAAAAACCGGATAGTCTGACTAAAACGTTTCCAAGTGTTAAGAACTAGACGTTTGCCATCAGCAAAAATACATTGCCAGTGCCAGCAGTTATGTTGAAAAGAGTCGAATTACGCTAAGCTGTAAAAGCACAAAAAAAAAAAAAAAAAAAAAAAAAAAAAAAAAAAAAATTAAAAGGGAATTTAAATTATTTATGTGAGATTAAATAGAGTTTCTGTCCTTCCCACGTAAAACTCCACATAATAAACAAAATAATAAGCATTCCATTTAAACGTTTAATCAACCGCAATTGCAGAAATCATTTACCACGCGTGAACAAAATTCTTACAAAATAATACATATCTGCATAATCAAAACACCTTCATCAGCATTATGGTATACGTTTCCGTAAACACATTTACTCTTGAAAAGGGTAAGGTAAAATTAACCGACACCGCTGTAGCGACTCTAGTGCATTTGGGGGTCTTGAATTATGAAAGGTACTTTTCAAGACGTAGTTTTTAATGATGCTCACCAGAGCCTCTCTCTATCTCACTTGCACCCCCCCTCCAGTTCGAGTGGCACAGAGAGAGAGGGAGAACCAACCACAAAGACCCCTTTCCAAAAGCATCGTTGCGGTCCAGTGCTTGCGCAATTTCATTAAGGTTGCTTCCCTTGGAATCCCCTTTCGTGTTAAATCGTCCATGTTCCTAACTAGAAAATTGTTAAAAAGACTTTTTTATTTCTTAATTTTTTTTGCCCACTCGAAATTAAAAATCATCTCCGTTCGGACGAATTATGCCCAAGATGGCGGAAAGAAAAACGCAATGTCCTCTCTAACAATAGGCATTTTAAAGAGATGGAAGTCATATGTTTTGGGGAATGTTCTTCCTAAGTGATGTTTGAATGCACAGGGGTATCAGACACTCGATTTGAATTAATGTTTTCCACACACAGAAAAGAAAGAGGTAGGGGGGGGCGAAAAAACTTCCTCCCTCTTCCGCTCTCACGTATGAAGAGAGAAGTCATTAAACACAGGATGGCATGAAAAATCATTAAAACCCAATTAAAATGTAGTCGAAAATAAATTTGAGGATTTAGTAACTATCTATTGAACCCTGCGAACAAAAGCTCGCAAGAGTGTTTAAACTGGTAATGAAGACAGACCAAAGACATGAACTTTGCACACAAATTATTATAAGATTCGTGGAAGCCAGGGGATTCTCATGTTTTATTTGCTTCCCCTTATGCTAGCTGAGTAGTAATATGCAATCGAAATTATAATTAAGCATTTCGAGGGCTTTCGCCTAAGTATTTCTGTTTCCGTAAAGATTTTGAATAATTTTGTAAAAATAAAATATTTCATTAATATTATTATTATATTCAAAAGAAATACTCAACGTTCCTCCCGTTTGGATGATAATACTAACGTCCTTTTCTTTTCTTAAAAAAAACCAAGGAAATCATTCTTTCCTCCCCCCTGGAATAAGATTTAAGAATTAAAGACAGTACAGGTGAAGGTAGTTGAGCCAGATACTAAACTTTCACCATTGGCCATACAGTAGACCGTAATTTATCATTGGCCATACAGTAGACTGTAATTTATATTAAGTAAAACAAGTACGTGCTTTGAGAATTAAGAAACGAGGACACCACAAAAAGGTATTTGAGCGCAAAACTGCATAATCCCAGGAAAAGGGGGCACCACAAAAATTTCTAGTTGCCATAAATGGAGTATATGGTGCAGCTAAACTAAAAACTGAAAGGGACGGAATGAAAAAAGGACAGACGTTGTACTGTGAATGTTTGTGTATGTATCTTTTAAGTGCTTAGGGCTTCTAAAAGTCTTTATCCGTATCTGGCCGAGAGATATAGTCCTGCCGCTCTAACTGTTACCGCCTGAATTTTGATGGAGAACACCCCGGAATGGTCCGAGATTCTTACACCCTTCTTCCTCATTAAAGAAGTGTAGTAATTACACCTCTGTATCTGCGAGTAGTTCGTTCCAGAACATACCGGATAATAACGAATGCTACGTAGAGTAGGATATCTATGTAATATGTATAAATTTGATAATTCATAAATTTGGCGCAGTAAAGTGTTATGAGTATTAATGAATAATAATAAAATACACTGTATCCTATATCACTTCGTATACTGACTGCATTATTAACATAATAATGCAAAATTTACTCTCCACAATTTTTCCTTTCTCACAAATGGATACTTCACCATGGCCTCGCTTAACTTAAGAGACACACACTGGCATTATTACTCTTGGAAGCCATTGTAACATAAATAAAAAATTTCCGAGTACCAGAGCTGCGACAGAATGTCGCTAATGAGAACAGGGTATTTAATTATGGCAAAGCACACTAGGGCTATCTGCCTAAGGGGAGGGATGCCTTTCGTGGAGGACTTTCTAAGGGAAACTGGCTCGTATACACGTTACACATGGGGAAAACCACGAAAACGCCCATGCAGCCAGCCCGTTCGCGGGATTCGAACCTCGGACCGAACTACCAGTGTTCAGCGTCTTTACCGCTCGGCCGCTGGTGGGCTAATGAGAACAGGGAAATTGTTAAATGTAGAGTCGAGAGAAATTCACGCGAAAATCTGTGTATGGGGGTAACTGGGAAGTCAGACGTTTTGACCATGGGTAACCGTGGTTCCTTGCTGACATTTTTATAGCCGTCATGGAATAAATATTAATTAAAAAAAGCGCAATTCTGAAGAACGATTAGTAATCTGAAAATGTACATGAGGTTTCGAAGATGCCATTTTCATCCCCTATCCCATTTAGTACATCCGTTAGAAAACGCACGTATTCACGCGCAGTCTGTCGTGATAATTGTGGGAATATAGTGTTTAGCTTGTTTTAATAACTGTGTTTCATAAGTATGCATTTTGTAACGTCAAAGATTTTCTTCTTCCGTTGTGGAACACGGATAACTGACACTTTGGATACTGAATCCGCGGATTTGTAAGTACGACTGTATTTACTACATGCTGTTGTGGTATGATGACTAGGACATTCAGTTAGCAACTGAAAGCTTGGATTCCATTTCCGAGAAAGGCAGAATTGATTTCTCATGATTTTCCTGTTCGACCAAACATAATGATGTACATTGGGCCCGAATTAAAATGCAGTAGACTATAATTCACCACGTTCTTGGTTTTGTCAACTGCATATCACAAACTTTCTTCAGCTGCTCTTTATTTCGAGGGAATGTAAAGAATTAAATAGTTGAATTCTTTCCATATAGTGTAATGCTAGCATTACACTACATTGAGTCTTCATTTAGCAGATGCTGGCTTTTATTTTGTTAATTAGAAAAGTTATTGTGTTAAATTAGAAAAGTTATTATGTCAAGTTCTTTTCTGCTTTTAAAAAACTCAGTATCTCTGCAAGTTTCCAAGTTTATATTTCAGTCGCATATTTATGGAATGCCTTTAAATTATGTTTTCCAAGCATTGACCATTCTCCTAGCTAGGCATACCAACTGTAAGTAATCCTCTAAGAATAGGCAAAGATATTTGCACATCGTAGTCAGATATAATCTGTGCTTATTAACCATTCAACCCATAGTTGAACGTGAGATTCTGATGTGGAAGGTGAGGATATGGAGTCCTCTTACCTTCTGCCATTCATGCGAGAAGACTTTCAACCCGACAAATTTTACATGACGCTATACCGTACAAAATCACAAAAATTCAAGTTTTACCAATCATTCTCTCGTAGACTTGTCAGCATGGCAACCTGCACCACCAGTCATCGTATCAATCGGACTATTTATCGCACAAGAACCGGATCAAGAAAAGTCTGACATATGGACACAATGTTCTTTCAAAGTCAAATAGAGTTGTGAGGAGTTTGCAACATGATTTAAGGAGTCCCTTGAAACCTGAATACTGTTGCCGTGCTTTATCCACTTAGACTGTAATCACTTCCTGAACTGGTGAAAGGGGGGGGGGGTTGATGCCGACAGTACAATGGTAGTGTAAGCCAGTCGAACAGCAGCGATTGTAAAATCACATTTTCGTTCATTGTTGGTTGTCTGAAAGATTCGAAGAGGAGTGATTTAAGAATAATCTGAAAAATTGTCATTGCTTCGTAACACATGTTTAAAAAACTAGTATCCTAAATGAATCTAACACCATAATCACTTTCGTAAAGGCAGTTGCAAAAGCGAAACGATAACCGAGTGTATGGATTTATATTTTTATAACTCGATAACTTAGCAATAGTTTTTGCTGAATTTTGAAATATAGAAATTATATTACTAAATGAGTTTCGCTTAAATCAGTGGTCGCAAACTGGCGGCCTCCGAGGTAATTTATGCGGCCAGCAAAGATTTTTGAATTATACATTTGTCGCAAATACGGTGTTGCGAAGATTTCAAGATTTTAGTTATTCGAAGTCCGAATTTATATTATTTTTCATTTCTATTAAAAACAGATATGAATCGCGCATCAGAAATCTATAAATGCATTAAATTACTCTGTGATACAAATCTTATTGAAGGATGTGAAAGTACAGTTAACTTTTATTCGTAATTGGCAAAACATAATAATATAGTTACAAATTTTTACTCCAATACTACGTTTCGTTTGGAACTATATTTATATGTGAACAGCTTTTTTTTTTTTTATATATAGTTGAAAATAAATAAGAAAAAAGCTGGATTGACCAGTGAGCATTTACAATCCGCGATGAAGATAATTTTTAGTAATTTATCTCCAAAGCTACAAACATTACCAGAAACGAAACACCATCAAGTTTCGAGAAATACAAACATACATTTATGTTCATGCGTCCAAGAAAAATTTAATAAATAAAAGAAAGAAACCGGGTTGTTATTATTTATTCTTTTGTCTCACTGGATAAATTTTCTCTGAAATCTTAGAAAGTTTTATAATTTGTTTATATTTTAAATTAAATTAAATTGAAATGTTAGAATTATGCGAAAGGAAGTTATTCTATAAATTTAATATTTAACTGCTTATATATTTGAGTTACAAAGTGCAACTAGCAAAAATATCTTATAGATACAAAATTTTAGATTTCAGACAGAATATAAATAAAAATTATTTTTCCTTTGCGATAGTATTATTATCGTTTATGAATGTTTTGATAAGTTTTTAATTTGAAAAATGAAAAAAAAAAAAAAAAAAAAATCTCTTCCATCGTTGTTTGTAGATCATGCCTTCGGCCTGTATGCAATTTGAGTTTGAATTTACAAACTGGCTTAAATTTGCACATTTTACTGACTTACAAACATTTCAATAAAAATTGATAATTTATATGAAACGAATTCGCTATTCACCCCTCGACAGAATATTATAATTTCCTCTGGGACGAAAAAAAAAAGTGTTTTTGCTAAGTTGGAACATTTACCAAAAAATGCCTTCAAGCCTTAATGGCGCCACTTCAAAAAAAATATTCCTCCTGTGAATGTGTGGCACCCGCAAAAAGAAGAGGAAAAAAGGATGGCCGACAATAGAAACGCCTCGTTAAAATACTGAAGGGGGGGGGAATCCGATATATGAGATAACGGTATGGGTGAAAAAAAAAGTTATGAAAAATAAAAAGATATAAAAAAGACCTAAAATGATAATAATAAGGGAGAATTCGGAGACAAAGAAAAACAAGTCCTTGAGACAATAGTTCGCCGGCCGAAAACGTTCTACACCAGAAGAATAATTAATCGCTACAAATTTAACTCCGCGCTCTATTTCACTTTTCTAGCTTAGACCCATTTCACGCTCAGAAGAGTTTTATAATTTTTCGTCGGGTCCTCGAATAACCCCCTTGTCGCCCCCGCCCCTCAAAAAAGATCGCCTTTCTTTTATTCCTTTCATTTATATTAGTGTTATTATTTTATTTGGTGCGCTTTGTCTCTCTCTTCCTAATTGAGCTCTGCCCGTAATCACGTCAGAAAAGGGAGAAGTTTTCAAAAGAAGTTTCTCCTTCCTCACTTCAGTTCTTTTCTTTGGTGGGGTTTCTAGAACCTCCCCCGCACTCATTCCTCCCATCCACTGAAAGTCACTTTCGGAAAGCGAAATTCGCATTTTAAAGATTTCGATTGAATTATTCTTCTATGTCCTTGTGCCCGTTCGCTCCAGTAACTTACAGCTTAGTTCAGAAATCCCGCAACACTTGTGGGCCATGTGTTTCTCGACAATGGCTCTTTTTCATCATAACTTGAAATAATACTGACGCTTTAAATTTATAAATTGATTTGAATTCCTTATGTAGTAATTTTCAAGATGATACATTTTTTTTAAACAGAGAAATTCATTGTTGATATTAATAGTATGTTACGTATTGGATAATATGTCCTTGGCAATAAATCTACGCCCTAGATAATATGACGGAGATATTATGTCTAATACTGATAAAATGTTATGTTATGTCCTAGTTATTGGTTCATGACAATATGTTCATAGCATGACCAGATATCATAATTGTGAATATCCAGACATGCTGTATAACATCATACCTAGAATCCGAAAGTGTTTTAAAAAAGAGGATGATATTAATTTGTCGTTTTGCTAAGTTTTGAATAAAACTGAGATCTTTTGGTTCCCGAGTAGTGTTAACGTCAGTTTTTGAGATTTTCGACTAACATTAGAAATTACGTACTTATTTAGGACTATTTGCAACTAATGGAAAATAAATCTGAAGGAAAAAATATAATATTTTCATGGACAGGTAATTTTATTACGGTATTTCATCAGCGATAGTAAAAGTCAACTGCTTTCTGTCAGTACCTAGATCTGCTTAATTTAATGCTTTTAACAAGAAAATCGGAACTTCTTGATAAAGCATAAAATTAAACTTCATATTGCTGACATGCCTTTCAGCAGAAACATTAGAAAGTTACAGCGACAGACATATGTGTTGCACGTCGTTGCTATGCCATGAGTAATCATTTGTTAATTCGTACCTGAGCTTCCATTCTGTTTTGAGGAAAGAAAATTCCAAATTCATAACTTGCCGAAAAACAATCATTTTCCATCGCAAATTACCCGACTTTGGTGACACCCCTGATCAAATATTTTAAAGCACTTTTATCCCGGAATTCGGAAGGCGTACATATTTCCATCGTATTGTAATTAGTTTTCCTGGGGACGACTCAGAGGTCTCCCGTGTCCCTCAGTCGAAACATCTGAGCCGTTTGCAGTATCGCTGATCGCATCAAGATTCCATTAATGGCGAACCGGAATTCCAAAAATTACGGGTAACGAGATTTTCCCTATTCCCGTTACATTTCGGGAACAGTCAGGCATTCTGGAATAAATGCTGAGGATAATACAGTGGCGTTCAAATGGTAACAGGAAGGAGGGTGAATTTTGATATCTGTTAATACATTCAGTCCCCCCCATCTTCATTCCCCCATGGCCATAGAGAGTTTGACGGGGTCCACGTGCTTTTAATTGGTTCTTGCGCTCCAACCGCATTCCGTAAACGATGGGTTCAAATATTAATCCCCTCCGCTTCTTGGCGAAGTTTCAAAGTCGCGCCATGAGGTCCATAAAAGTCTTCCTTCTTTCCTCCCTTGTCATCCACTGGGTATTCTTTCACACTACACAATTTCTTTAATTTTTCGCACACACTTTAGCATCATTCGTTTTGCTTTTCGACAGAGAGGAAATGGTCTATTTCCTCCTATTATTTGGGTAATTTGCTTTGTGAGAAAATTAATGAAAAAATAACTTTGCGTTTAATAATTAATGGAATCTAAACAACCATTTCAAAGAATACGATTTATGCTTTAAGACAAAACGCGTTTATTAAGAAATATAAAGTAACAACATAAAAACTGTTTCTGTAACGTTTGAAAGCTTTAGATCTTTGAAAAAACTTTATTTATTTATTTTTAATGGTATGTGGAGTTTGTGGGTATATATAAAAAACCACTCAAGCTCTTTTGGTAGATGTAAGCATTCTAATCTTCGCTTGTTTATGTAATCGTCTTCGTAATCGTCTGTGTAATCGTAAAATTTTGGTTATTCGAATACACTCTCAGTTATTTGAAAATGCATCATATGATTTATTTGATGTCTAGATGTATGCCTTAAGTTTTGTAAAGTGCTATGGAAGACACTATTAGCCTGATTGCGAATTATCGTTACGTTCTAAACAAATCACAAATACTGAAGATGGTTAATATAATGTTTTTATTTAGTCTTAAACTGAACAGAACAGGCATAGATTGTGCTACAACAAAATAAAGTTTAAATTAACGTAATAGAAAGTTAAAATTTCAGTGTAAATAACATAGTCGGAGACTACACATAAAATTGATTAAATAAGCTGGCACGGAATTTTACCGGCGCATATTTTAAAGCATCGGCTACCAAGGTGCTACGGCCGGAATATAATTTTAAGCAGAGCTGTTCAGAGTGTAAATAACAGCAAGGCGCGGTTGCCACACATTCTTATCTAAAAACTCAAATCCGTGAGCTTTAGCATCCAAAACTAATTTGCATTCTGGTGAGAACTACGAAAATATAGCATAGTAAGTTATAGGAAAGGCTTAAATCATAATAATTGGTTAGTTAAAATAAAATGTCACAATTTTTTGGCCAAAATTTCTATATTAAGTAGTCTTTTCTAGCCATTTTTTATCTTTTAGTCAAAGAAATAAATAATATATTTCCTGTGTTTCTTTAGCACTTCTTGCTAAATGATAGTGCGGTAGTCTTATTATTTGTTTCTTCAGGATGTAAATGATATTTTCCCCCATTATATTATTGGTTAATCTAAGAAATTATTTTTAAATTAATTTGTTAAATTATATTTATTTTTCCTGTGGAAAAGCGCAGTTCGAAAGCAGAAACATATAGGCCACGGTCAAAAATATATCATCAGCGCATTTTAAAAGCAAGATTTCAAAACATTGCAACTGAATACAGGTGAGTGAAGGACTATTTGTCACCCCTCAGGTATTTCAGGGTTTCAAAGTTTGTCTAAATGAAAATTTAGGGAAGAGGAAACTTACTTCAATTACATTAAAGAAAGCAAAATACTTCTTCGTTCACTTTCTCTCCCAAGAGAAGAGAAATTGATATTTACAAGTGTTTGGTATAACAGTATGTCCCCATTGTGTAATAATCTACGTATGTATTGCAAGCTTCAATCTTTTTGCCAGTTCATTATATTCATATATAAATTCTTCCGAAATACATGTGTAAATTTTGATTGACTCTTGCGATTAAAAAAATTTCGGGTTGTAAATAAAAAAAGTCACGCTTTTATCTTTTCGCTGTTTTTTTTTTTTTTTTTTTGTTTTTTTTTTTTTGTTTTAGATGTACGCGCAGTCCTGTAGGATTGCTAAATTACAAAATGAATGAACAAAAACTAAGTAGTTAGGGGAGCCTAACTGATATACCGAAGGGCCCGAGTTCGAATCCCGGAGAAGGCATGAATGTAAAATTGTCTGTCCCTTTATAGGAAGATAGCGGTGGCCGCCCGTGAGGTGCCTCAGAATAAAATGGCCACCACTTCTGGCCTTAGTAATGGCCAGTGCTGTTATAGGCAAGTGCCCGCCATTGGGGGGGGGACGCTGAAAATTATCATCATATTCTTCAAAACACAAATTCACACGACAGTTACATTTCTTACTATTTTCTTCAAAATTCCGACTGAGCCAGTTCTTACATAAGATTCACTGCCCGTTTTACCCACCTTCCACGTATTGTGTTTGGTATTCTGACGTGTAATGTGCATGACCGTTTATCCGAAGTTCAACACATTTATTCCAAACCGCAACACTCGCAAATGTGTTTCTTTGCTACAGGAAATAACAATTATATTCAGAATTTGGAGACTGAAAGTGTTTGAATTTATATTAATCCTCAATCTTGTTATGATTACAGTACTCTGACTCAATACTGTTATGATTGTAATACTCAGTACGCCGATGTGAACAGTCATATATCCGTCCCAATATTAAAGGTTACTGTATTCCTGTCTTATTAAGACATAATTCTCTTATTATGAAAGAAATGATTGGAGAGCGTGGCTGTACCAGTCACACTTGCAACTCTGCTCTTTTTATGAAATGAATATTTTTACTTTTCGTTTATTCACAAAAAATAACGTTACCTGATATTAAAAGGAAAATTTTTAATTTTCTCTGGTAAGGGAATAGTGAAATAAAACCTATAATTGAATTGTAATTTTTTCATTTATTTAAAAATTAAAATAAAGTTCTTTCAATATAAAATTAAATTTGTTGAGTTAAAAACAGAATATACGTAAGTGAACTCGATGTTCTAAAAATCCTTGTAATTTTAATATAAATATTTATTTTAAAATTAAGTTATCTTGCATATTTTCATTTTTAACACTAAAATCCATATAATCTCAGTTAAACTATATGTAACATACGTAGATTCTGGGAAAGTGAACACATTTTAAAATGTAATAAACATGAGAAACAACTCACTGTGCTAAAGATAGAGTTCTACAAGGGATCTAGAACATTTTGCATAGTTAAAATACAAGCATTACTTTCAAAGTTATGACGGAAAAGAAAAATTACCTGTCCTCAAACTTCAGTACCGCAAGCTCTGTTTTTAAAAAAGAAAAACAATGGAAAATGTTAGCTTTACCAATAAAAGTTGGAAATTTTAATGTACATTACCTTGAAGTTCATCCCCCCCACACTTTTCTATTATTAGATCGTGAAGCGTTCTTGTTTCGATGTTCCTTGCCTCGCATTGATTACAGTCCTTTTATTTTTAAATCTTTTGGCTGAAATTTTCTTTTTATTTTTAAATCTGTTGGCTGAAATTTTCTTTTTCTTTTTAAATCTTCTTGCTTAAATATTCCTTAGCATGGATGAACTTGGCTTAGATCCATACTGCGAGGTCGCTGTACTTCTCCTTCCCCAATTCTTTCGGAAATTTTTGTCTGATCTCAAGGACCTCGACAGCATATCCTTGAAATTTTACTGACTTGAATCTTTTCTTTTCTTCGCACCTCTGTTTTGTTTTCACTGTGTAAATAAACTTTTCGAGTTCTAGGACGGTTTCAATTCACAAGTAATTTGTTCTGACTCTTTCCAACTGTATCTTGATTGAAGTAGCTGTGGTTTTTATTTACTGGAAAAAAAAATTGGTTTTGTGCACACTTAGCATCTTATACCCGAGCTACACTATTTTCAACATTAAGCTTTAAATATTATTGATAAAATCGTTTGCAATTTAAGTAGATGTACTACAGTGTATATTGTTACGATATGCCTAGCTTCAGTCAGATAGCTGCAAGGAAAAGCAGGGTTGCCAGGTTTGGCGCGAAATCACCCAATTGGCGGCCAAATAGGCGATATGACATATCCGGCGCGAGAACATTTTAGAATGAATTCTTACCAATTTTCTCGGCAATGCTCGCGAAGGCAGATCAAAAGCTATATATACCCTGCCTGCACGCGGAGTAGCAGTGTATCGTGAGGAATATCGAGAGTATGGTGAGTTCATTAGTGTTTGGAGTACAGAGATTAGCTCGAGAGCGATCGGCCGGGTCTACCGTACTGTACTTTAGTGCTCTACCGTGAAGCTGTCTTCATCGTAATAGCCTGATAGCTTGAAGTCTGTGTTGCTGATTGTTTCAGCGTCTTTGTCGTAGTTTTTCCACGACTGTAACGCCTCTTTGCAACTGTCCTGTGTAATAATGACGAATAAGTTGTGTTTTGATTCTTCATCAACGGTTGTTACCAATCACTCCAAATCCACGAACCCTTAGAACGCAGCACTATGTTACCGGCAGTGTATGAAACGCCCGTGTGCGAGCCTCATCCGTCTCTCGCAGGCGAGTGGTGCGGTTCTTACTCAGGTATAATATATGTTTGAAATATGGTAAACTAAAATTACTTCAATGTCCGAAAGAAAGTATTTAATTTATTTTGACGAAGTTATCAAATGTTTATTTCCATTTGAAACACGTTTCATTACTTTTAAAATAATGTAAATGTCGACTTGAGGCTTTTGGAAAATCTATCTGCGGCTGTCGAATTTTCCTGAATTCCAATATGCGCGGCTCTTACTCACATGGAGTTTGACGATATAACGTTCGTCAATTATGGAGTGTATAAATAAGCATTAATGGAAAAAGCGGCTGAATACTGCTTTTCCAGGACTTGCTTTTCTGAATACTGCACGTAGACTTAATGTTCTATTTTTACTCAGGAATCATCGTTTAGCCGTAAGAATCTCCTACCCCCTTAAAAATGAGTGTATTTTGTGTTTTGTTTTACGTAAATATTTACTTTTTATATTCTTAAGTATCTTTTTTTGAAATAAAATACCCTGGATAAAGGTAAAATATAATTTCCTGTCTTGCATTTCCGTAAATAAGTATTTGTCATGAAGAAAAGGGCAACCTAATTGTCTGGAATTTTCTCTTGTTCGATTAGATGGTGCCAGTTATTTCCGATATCTGAAGTTCAAGTTTGTTAGAAACTAAGACAGTGGTTCTCAACCTTTTTTTTTTTTTTTTTTTTTTTTTTGCCCATGCACTCATTTCATCACTGCCAGACGATCGTTCCCCCTCCTCCTTTTAAAAACTCGAAAATTACATATACATTTATTTAAATTATGATTATTTTTTGATTTGTTTGATAAATTCAACAAGAAAATGTATTGAATATGTTGATAAAATAAAAACTTGAAAAAAAAAGTGTTTTTATATTCATAAATTAAAACTAAATACTTCACAGATAAATAAAAAGCCTGACCGCATTTCCCCTCTGAAACTACGGACCCCTTGATTGAGAACCCTGATCTAAGACGAAAAACTTTAGTAAAATAGAATTTTTAAGAAGAAAAAAATCATACGTGAAGTGTGTATTAAATCTAATGGAAATAGACATCACATTTCAATAGCCCAGCCACGTTCATGTTAGTTACTTGTTGACTATTGAAATTTAATTTGAAAATCGAATTACTTTGATTTTATTTTCCTAGAGAATTATTGTTTTGCTCATTTGTGTCTCTCTGAAGTTGTTTTTATCGAGTAAAGCAAATCAGGGAAAACCCGATACGTTGATGAACAGTTCATTAACAAATAAAGTTAAAACATAATAAATAAAAAAGTGCGGGTGTGTTACCCTACGAAACTTGCGCTTTCTGAGAAGATGATCATTCCAGTAAACCGTGGGGGCGTCATTAGAAGAAGCCGCACGTGCAAGGAGATGTTTTGGAATGCCGCTGAGGTAATTAAGTGTTTTGATATCGGAGTGTCGAACCTCCCCCCCCCCCGTTTGGGAACGCCATCCACCTGCTTACTTCTGCAAGTCATTAGAGATTGAAGTTGAAGGACACTTTCAATACAGGTCAAGCGCTAATGTCATTTTGTCCCTCATTTTTTTTTTTTTTTTTTCCTCCTTTTACTATTTTTGCTTTTTTAATAATTTTTTTTCCTACACGCTTTTCCTCTCTCGTGTCGTTTTTTCTTTTATTATTCGGCATGCAAAAAGGCGATTGGGCCATCAAAATGCGCCCTGGGAGGTTTACGGCAATTCCGTGACCCATGGGTCCACCCGCTATTGTGGTCCAGATTTCTGAAAAGAAAGGCCAGAGGCATCTCGCGTTTTGGGTTCTTTTTTGTTACGGAAAAGATGCTTCTTATCATCATTTTTTTAATGCTTGATTTTGACTTGAAGATTAAATTTCTATTTTTTAGTCTAGTTAATGGTGCCAATAAACATCAAGTCTGGGTTACTGTATACTTCGTATTTTCAGACGTTTAAAGCAAATTCAAGAATATCATTATGTGTTATTAATTTGAACTTTATTTGACCTTGATTTCAACTGATGATTTAATACGTTCCTGGAAAGCAGAAGCTGTATAAAATCATTTTGCGCTAAGCACGTTGGGTCTTTCATCCTCTGTCGAGCGATTTGAAAAAAACAATGTAAAACGGGGGGTGGGGCATTTCACAGGCTAAAAGAGTGTGAATACTGTTGGATAGCTATGACAGAAATTGGAATTAACAGATTTTGTTGAATGTGGAAGGCTTTCTAGGTGAATTTATGATTCTTTACAGCTTAAATAAATGGGCTTTCTTTTATACCGAAACACATTGTTCCAAAGAATCTGTGTAAGGAATAGGCGCTGACTTAAAAATTAACATTCAGAACTTCGGAATAATAGTAATAATAATAATAATAACGTATGCTATAAAATTTTTATACGTAAATGCTGTCTTTGAACTAAATAAAACATGAAACAAAAATAAATAAATAAATAGAATACAAAATAAAAAAGAGAGAGCATTTCTACATTAATGTGCCAAAAATGCAATTAAGAATTCGGTTCGAGTCACAGTGAAATTACTTTACATTTTGATTGTTATTTTAAAAAAATCCATTAATTTCAAATTTCAAATTCTCATTTTTAATTGCTAAAATCATAAGCCTTCTGAAAAAGCTTTATCCTGTTATTTTATATAATCTGGTGCTTTGCAAACATTTTTTTGTGCTCGCGACATGGCCATTATCGTTATTTTATGCGTTCGTGCAGTCGACTATTCACGGAAAATTGCAAATCCATACTCAAAGGGTACCTTAGTCTTTACCATTTTGCATTAAATTATCCCACATAAGATTTTTAAGCACTTTGCTTGAAATACTAATTATTATATTTCCATTTCTATATAAATTCATTTTATAAACTTGTCTTCTGTTGTAACTGGAAGCTAAAGTCCTTCAGACCCTATTAGACGAATAGTGAGTTATATCTATGTCTAATAATAACAACTCACAAAATACTGAAAAAAGTTAAAGCAATCTCTTTATTTAGTGGTAGTGAAACAGAACAGACACAGCTTGCGCTACAGACGAAACTTCCACTGCTTGTGGATATTTAAATTACCGTAACAAGCAATTAAATTCAAACGTGAAAAACAAGCCTAAAATTACACATTAAATAGACTAAAATAAACTGCCTCGGGCATTTTACCGGGGCGTATTTTAAAATAATGCGTAGCGAGATGTTAAAGCCGGAATATAACTTTTAAGCAGAACTTGCGATAATACTAACCGCAAAACGCGGTTGCCGGAAGCTTTAAAGTAAATATTCAAAATACTCAGCTTAATTCGTATTCTGATGAGAAATACAGAAAGGCAAAGTTATAGTAAAGTCGTAATATGTAAAACCATCCTTTCAGCTTTTCTCTTCATTTTCAACGGTAATATATCCTTGTAGTTCTTGAAATTCGTCTGTAAGCGTCAATTTAGGGAGTGCTGGTAGTAAAATCATGAAGGTTCGACGAAAATCCCCTTTGACTTTCATCGTGTTGGAGTAAGATCATGATATATCTGAAAGAGTAATAATAGAAGTTTCCAATTCTGTTTCAAACGCATTCTGCAAGCCTGCGTGATCAGTATTGCCCTCGGGCAATCTTTTCCCCCAAATATTCCTGTTAGCAAATGAACGTACTGGTATTTGTTAGAAGTATCTGGATCAGAAGTTATTTTCTGATTCTGGACAAGACGCTGTGTAGACCTCGAATCAACATACCCCAAATGAATGTTGATAATGCTTTGAACATTGGAAATATGGAAGCACAGAGCACTTTTTTTAATGATTTCCATTAGTGTAAGATTGAAATTTACCTGATATTTAAAACATTAGAGAAAGCGCGTAAAGAAGTAACACACCATATTAAAAAATCTGACATTGAAGCTTGAACACTTCTGCCCATCTCATTTTTAGACCGTCCACAAAAAAAAAAAAAAAAAAAAAAAAAAAAAAAAAAAAATATCGTCATGTGAATTCACTAATTAGCCAATCAAGAGGTAATTCATGCCTCGCTTTCTTTTATTTGTGATTATTGTGTTAGGAATATCCTACAGTTATTGATTTATAAATCGAAAAATTCAATTAGCAGTAGCTCTTTTTTCTCTCCTGCTTTCATGAAGTGGTAGCAATATTATGATGGGGGAGTTGCAGTACGTGGTTTACGTACTTTGCTCGATACAAAAAATCCGAATCGTGACTTTGTTGGTATCCATTGTGCCTTGAGCTATATTCACGTCTGTATCCAACCCCCGATGCTTGCAAGAGGGGCCTCACGCTGTCTTTACGCAACCGCAGGTGCGGATTCCAATTGTCTTCGAACGACAACGTCAAGAAGTGGGCTTCACGCTCATCATTCCCATTCACTTCTCTGGTAAAAGCTGGAAATTGTATTCCTCCGCCGCAAAAAAAGAAATAAAGAAGAAAAGGGGGGAGGAAGAAGAAGAAGAAATGGTGAGATGGAAGAAAAGCATCATCCGAATGCAACGTTTCGGAGCGAAAAACTGATGTATCGGCTGTCCGAATCAAAATGTAATTAGATCGGAACAATCGTCTTGGTACTGAGCCCCGGAGCGAAATTAAGATATATTAGTTTCTTTTCCAATGTTTGACCACAATCGAAGTGCGACGTTCGGTGAGATCCGGTTCTGCCCGCCAGTCAATAGCCCCCTGCTATTTCGTTCCATTCTGTGGAAACGTCCGTCTGACATCATGGACTCTCTTTTTTTCAAAAGCACCGATTTCTATTGTGACGTTATGTCCACTTTGATGGCTTTGTGGATTCCGCTACGGAGCTAGTTGAGGGATGCGGATGACTTTTCATTTGCTTACTACTTTGAGGATTAGAAAGAAAGCCACCCCCCTCTTTTTTCCCCTTGAATTAATCCTTTCTGATTTGTGCTTCGGAGGAGGCCGTTTCATATTTAGAAAGGGAAAATATTCCAGACAGAATCTTAATTAAGTACTTCATCGAAACCTTGTGTAAAATCGAACTCGTAAAAATAACGTGTTCCAGCTGTGCTTAGCGAATTGTAAAATGAAAATTCTTGGAAATTCGAAGTTTTCTGTACTGCAGCTGTTTTGAGTATGATTGATAGTCATAAGCCTAGCATATGTTTAATGAAGATTCCCTTCTCCCTTTCCATCTCTTAGATGGTATTTTTCTAGAACATATTTTTATATCATTATGTCTAATAACTTAAAAATTAGAAAGAATTCGACTAAGTCACCCAAAGCCCTTTTCTCGATTTACTTGAGCAGTGTTGCGAGCTATAAAATAGATCATTGTTTGTACCAAGATTATATTTCATAGATCAGATTACATGAAAACTTAACATGGAGGTGTTCGGCATGTTATAAAAAGACTAAGGTAGATATTTACAAAAACTTTTTTCCTGAAGGTTAGAGACTGTGATAGAATGAATGAACTGAACAATTTAACTCGAACCGCGTTGACCTGACGAATACGCTTCGAGCGTTCGGACCACTACAGCACGAAGGCATGCTAAGAAGGCGGGTCCCTGTTCGGGAGCTACTGTAAAGGAAATACCCTCATATGCGGTCAGGTCGTAAATTTAGAACCCCTTTTTTCACAGGGGGGCTGAAAAGTAGGGAATAATCTTGCTCGTGGTCTTGGGGGTCGTTTAAACATCTAACTTCTCTACATTCAGTTTTATACAGAGGAAAATACAAATTGAATTCTTCGAATGAATGCAATTTTGTACAATGGAAATGTATTACTTAATGATAAACTGTAAGATAAATAACATCTTTTTTAAAGCCATAGGTGTAGAAAGACAGTTATTTGTTACACGAATGAATTTGTAGTAAATATTGAGATTTTCATTTCGAATGCTATGTTCCATGTATGTGAAGTAGCTGAGTATGTGAGATAATAGTCATAACCGAATGGCTTTCAACCTTTTCACGACTAAGGACTGTTTCTCAATTACATTGTGGTCGCTGCTCTTTGGTTAATTTTCTAATGACATATAAACAATAGTTGTTTTTATTTGAGACTTATGAATAAAATAACGCAAACTAGACTGCAGAAAATTCTTAAGAATGAAGTTAAATAGTACTGAAAAATACATTATTGATGCACTTTTGTGTTTTATATGTAGTAGTATTAACTACTACTATAATCCTTAAATGGAATCCTTAAATTATATATATCTATGTATAGGTATATATGGAGTATGGATAACCAATATATATATATGGTTATATAATATTTAATAATATATATAAATGGTTTAATAATATATATAAATGGAACCAAATATAGAACAAGGTATAAAATATCTTTATTATACAATGTTCATTACCATACGTATATTTACGTAATATCAATATAAATAGTTAGTTAGGTTTCGTACATATATAATTTATTTTTATATTTTGTATTTTTTGTATTAGATTCAGTATTGTATACGTATCTGAAGTTTAATTTGTTCTCTTTTTGGGTTACGACTTTAAGTGAGAAAGAATTGTTAGGGCCTTCATAAGGATTACATTATATACAATCAGTTAGGATCCAACTTTTCCTTTCTTTTAATCATTATATATATTGAAATACTACTTGATAAGTATACGTAAAATATAGCAGTTTTTTAAGCTACTTCTTTATAAATCTATTGTTTGGTCTGGTTTGTTTGATTATAGCAAAACATTCGACGGTTATTTGCCTAAGGGTAAGGGTGCCTCGTGGAGAACTTTCTAAGCAAAACTGACTCTTATGCACGTTACACGTGGGGGAAACCTCGAAAACGCCAATATAGCCATCCACGTCGATCCGGATTCGAACCCCGGATCGACCTGCCAGAGTTCAACGATTTTACAGCTCAGCCGCTAGTGAGCCACACACACACATCCACACATATACATTAAATAGTATTTACATGTCGTTTATAAAGTATAATTGAGGCCAATTTAATCATAAAGAGAAAATATTCTACGGAATTACTTCACTTCGTAGACTTTTTGCTAAGCTTCACCATATTTCTTAAAGAGAATCGCAACGCTGATTCCATTTCATAGCCCTTTATGTATCTTATTTTTTTCTACACTGAATTATATTTAGAAAATTATTTCACTTGGTTATAGCTGAAAATGCAGTTTTTTAATTGAAGAATTTAAGGGTAAGAAGAGAATTATACCCTTTTCTAATTATTCTTGAAGCATTTAATTTTTTTTTAAAAAAAAGCGCACATTAATACGGATCACTGAACTAAAGTGCTCGATACAGGACAGATTAATTAGCTACTAAATTTTGATTTTCGTTGAGTAAAAATGAATTCATCTGCATTCTATAAGAAAGTAAATATTCAAGAAATGCTTTTTTTCCGATTCTCGCAGTCATAATATTTTTCTTAAGTATTCAGCTAATTCATATTCAAATATTCCAATCCATTACAATAAGTAATAAATCGATACAGTAAATAAATAATTAAAATCAATTAAATGAAATTTTAATTGATTTTAATTGCCATTTTCCCTCTGATAAACCCCTCTTTAGAGTTCAATAACAGTCGATCAGCTTTTGTTGGGGGTTCATTTTTCTTTATGGTATGCTTACGTTATATATGTATGTATTATGCATTGCTCATACTCGTTAATTGCAGCTTTTAATATTTTTTGGAAAAAAAATCAATATGAGAATCCAGAAAATGATTCTTAGCGACGCTAAAACTATTATTACTAGGCACTCTCATGCCATAGTGTTTAAAAAAAAATCCCATTGTTTAAAGGTAGATTCTATGCTCATATTTTAGTCCAAAATTAAAATCTGAAAGTCAAAATTAAGGGGGTTTCTCTTAGAAAGCCTCAATTAGAAGTAGTTATAGGAAATGTTAATCAATACTTATAATCTTACGGATTAAACACTTATTCCCTATTTGATCACGTGTATGGCAAACAGATATTCGTCATTCATAAAGAAAAGAAAGGTAAATCAAAATGAGTTATATTCTTGTTTTTCCAACTGCAAAAACATCTTAAGATACTATCGGATTTAATTTTTAAATTATTCCAGTAATAATCAGAACAATGGGGGCCATTATTCTTAACTATAATTTACTAATGCAAATCCTATTTTGGTTTCAAATAGCTTTCATTAATTACGTTAATGATATACTGATATACTGATACTGAATGAGACCTAAAAACACTTTTTTTTAAAAATATATCTCCCCTTATCATCCTCGACACAGCCGTTTACTTTCCCCTTCCGTAATTAACGTCAGTCTCCTGCTGTTGACCGCATTTGCTAAGCCACCACTGTAAAGACATTAGGTTATTTAGAAGCAGGAGACATGAAAAATGAGCAAAGCCCTCGCCGGGACTGGAACTACGGACCTCTCGAATACGCGTCGAGCATGTTGACCACTACACCATGAAAGCGGGAGAAGCACCTTATCAGATATTTTCTATAATACTTTAGAAGATAAATGGAAGATGTTATGCTATATGGGCCTTGGTAATAATTTCTTGTTTCATATCAGACATTCACAGAAGGAGAACAAAACATCTCTTTCTGTTATTAGTAAACAAGTATGTCTATTAAGTTATTATTATAAGTTATAATATTACAGTAATTAGAGATTACATTCACACCATAATCTGCGATTGCGTTTGGTTCAGAAAGCTTATTGCCCAGAAACTGTAGCGTATAATGACTTGCGTGGATAATCTATGTGGTTATACATCTATGAGGACCTTGATCATTGTATTTTATTCTATTTGTTTCTTTTTCCTGCTTTAACAGTCACTTGTTGACATTACACTTGTCATAAAGCTTTAAGAATGAAATCGAACTGATTAATTTGTTATGATCTTTTATGGCTACTGTGTTTGCTCATTCAAGCGTAACGAAAGATAACCTGCGACTTAGAAAATTTAGCCAGATGGTGTTTCTTCACTTGAATCTCTGAAACATGTCATGCTTCATTGCCGAAAATCTTTTGTTTGATTCACAAAGGCAATAAAAGTTTCTAGAAGAAATTTTATATAGGATATATGGTAGTTGGAGATTTTTGAATTGGTTGACTGTTTGTTTTCCCCGCCCCTTTGCTAAAAAAAGTACTTAAGAACTTTTAAAAGTGTTTTAAGCTCTTTGAAGTGTATTTTTATACTTCGTGAATTTGCGTACTACTTGTTAATTAAAATAAATACAGACCTACGAACAATGCGGTTTTATGCCTTAATTTTAAGTTAAGCAGTCTGACTTGCTTATTTTCATAATGGAGCTTACTCTTTGTACTCATGATGTACTTTGTATTTGTTCATTCTGAGGGGCGGAGATTTTATGCATAACATTTCCCATAGTGCTGCTACGGCAACATCAGCTCAATCCGTCATCGAGAATGAACCCAGAAAGTAGCCATCAGCATAGAGTAGTTTTAGACTGTTTCGGTATTTAGCTATAGTCTGCTATAAAAAAATAGGTACTTCAAGATCGTTTCTTTCATCTTCTGGCTTACCTCGTAACCATGGTAACGACTGTAGAAATGACGCATTCAGAAGAAAACGGTATCAAAAGGTTTTGATTACAATTGAAATCTTATTTGCTGACTGACTAAAACGTTCCTGCGTTGAAACGTTATATTAGATGGTATGATATGAGTTAATGTGAGTAGTTCTTTTATTCAGTATAGATTTTTCGTAAAATTCTTTCTATTTGTAATAAATCCTGTAAAATGTTAAACTGTTAATGTGAGAAGCAAGAATGTAAAGTATCGTTCTTTTTTTTATTTTTATTTTTCTGTCGCAAAATGTTTTAATTCAGTTAAGAGCGAAAGAGGGCAAAAAAATGGAAAGTTGGAAATTCGCTAAAAACGCAGACTAATGCCGTTAAAAAATACACTAAAAAAGTGGTATATTTTACCCTCCTTTGCCACCTCCTCTCGAAGGTAATTGAGAGAAGCGTTAAAAAACACCGCTGACATTTTTTTTTTTTCAATCGCCTCCTCTTCTACCCCCATCTCTTCACTCAATAACGTAGTCGTCAGAAGACTCCCCCCTTCCATTTTATTCCCTAGTCATCAATAGTGTTCTGAATAATTGAAGGGGAAACAATAAACGAAGTGGACTTTTTCCCCCCTCTCCTCTTGCTAGAATTTTCACCGTCAGTTTTTTTTTTTTTTTTTTTTTCCTCTTCTTTTTCATTTTTTTTAATCCCTCGGTGCGTTGAAGTGATTTTTATTTTGTTTTTACTGCCCCAATCGATCGTCAAATGCCTGTCATACCGCCCGTTTGGTTCGGAAAAAAATATAGCAGTGTGACTTACTGTTCTCTGACATTATGGGGAGCCTGTTTCTTCTACGGTCTGTGTTTATTGTCCGTTAATGTCCTTTAATGGAGCGTTATGGAACCGTAAAATATATATCATTTCTTTTCCCTATTCCTTCTTGTGTCTTTTGTGGTTTCAAGCTCCATTCCGACAAATGTAAGACGGAGGTTCGGAAACAGAAGTTTAAAGTCAGGCGGAGTTTTTTTTTTTTTGGTTGGGGGATATATTCTAATAATTTCGGTTAATTTTTTTCGAAAGCGTTTTTTCCCGCCTGTCGGCAATATAAAAATGGCATGGGATATCATTTATAAAACTTCTTTTCTCTTATTAAAACATGTCTCATATCTTCGCTGTTTCCATACTGTTTTTATTAATAATTCCCCCAGAGCTCAGTAAACAAATTATCGGTTGTTGTGGATCATTTTGCTTTCTTTCGTCCTCAAAACTGTTAAATATTTTTACTGAAGAACTTCGATAGAGAACTGCTCCATGCTGTGAATGTGTATGTTACCAGAAATGTATGAAACGCCGGCATTCTATGCAATACCTAGCCATTTTGTAGAATGCCTGACGTTTCTTTGCAAAGTATGAAATATCAGAATTTACATACTTTCCTTAGGCATTGTATATAATACCTAGATATTCTATCGAAAGACAGATTTTTTTTTTTTAGCCAGAATAGAAAAAGGAACATGATAAGGCAGTTACCGACGATGTACAGTTCAATATCATGACATATAATGTTTTTAAACTTGTTTGAGAGTTCTCCGTGTCTAGTAGCCAAAGGAACTTCGTGAAATGCGTGAAATAACTCAATATTTCGTAACGTAATACTACATAACACTGATGTCTTCTTTAACAGGCTAAAAGTTTCACAAATATCACATCATAGCGATTCAGTTTTCATGCAGTATAGTATAAAATTAACTTTTTGTTGAACAGTAAACTTGCATATATTTACACTCCCGAATAAAACTCAAAATGCAAATGGCAAATTCTGAGCCTGAGTCGAGCTTTAAAAGCCACATGATATTCTAATCGGAGACGTATTTCATACTTTGCTGGTCTGTCATTTGGCATTCTACAGAATGCCTAGAAAATGTATGAAATGTTAATCATTTCACACATTACCAGCCAGGTTTCAGCATTCTGTAAAATGCCTAGATATTCTATTGAATGCCAGTTTTTATGCATTGCCAAAATGTTCTACTTAATAAAATACTGTAGAGACATTAGGATTTGGGAAGCAAGAGAGACTGGAAAATTAGCAACGCTTTCGCCGGCAATCGAACCACGGATCTCTTAAATACCAGCTCAGTGTGCTGATCACTACACCACGAAGGCACGTTAGGAAGGCGTGAGAAATATCTTATATACTCTCCCTTTTAAAAGGCGAATGGAGTTTTTAGGGGACCCAATCGCCAAATCCTGGGTGTGGAGAATCTTCATCTAACACCGTTTTAGTTCGGGCGCTACTGTAGAGACATAAGGTTAATTGGAAAAGCTGAAGATATGAAAAATGAGCAATCGCTTTCGCCGGGAATCGAACCATGGACCTCTGGAATACCGGCCCAGTGTGCACTACACCACTACACCACGAAGGCACTCTAAGAAAGGTGGGAGAAATACCTTATAATACTTAGATAATTGCCTTAGCTATTTTCTTTATTGTCGGATTCACCATGGATTTTGTTAAGAAACCCGTTTCTACGACTGTCAGTTCTGGAAAAGTTTTCGATCTATATACGCGTTCTATCACAGAAATTATGAGCAGATTTTATTTAGATGTGCTTAATATGTTGAAATTAAAACGGCATGAAATACAAATATTAATTATGCTGTGTTTCTAATTGAGTTAAAAAAATGCTGGTGTTTCCTATAATTCTCCAGAATAAGAATTGATTTTTTTCTTTGTTTTTGTTTTGTGTGTGTGTTACAAACTTAATCACGTTTTCATTTTTTCATCTATTGTAATCTATTGTCTCCTAAAAGAATTATCATAGTCTAGTTTAGTCTAGTTAAACTAGCATTCTTTCAGGAAGAGCAGCATCCTTCCTCAAAGACTGCTAGTTCGAGTAACCAATTCATCATAATGACGAACTCTGCATGCAATAATATATATATTATTGCAAATAACTCCTTATTCCTTCTCTCTACTTCAGTAGAATGTTTGAGTCGAGTAGTTCAGTCAAACAGTTGTAACAGTTATAAAAACTAGCTTTTGTTTTTCAAGTTATATTTAGGCTAACTTATAGCTAGGATCATCGCATTTGAATGAATGAACTCTACGAAGGAGCTTTGCAAAAGGTAGATGAAGAAATGAATAAAAAACGTGAACTAAAATGAGGCACAAATGAAGAAATCTATACGGAATAAAAAAAAATCCACGCCTCCACCTCAAAAACAGCGCTCTCAATTATTGCAGTATTATTATACTTACTATTAATATACTGGCTTTTGATCGAATTAATATATATTGTTGGTTGTGGACATAGAGTTTACGCGAGATGAGGTTCCTCCAGGGCAATTGGGTCCAGTAACACTATACGATTAAAATAGTCATAACATATTAAACGTTTACGTAGTTACGTTTCTTCACGTGATCAGATTGGCGTGGGTCATTCAGTTTCACTTTGCCTTGCAGGTAGTTCCATTCTGCGGACAACAATGGCCAGAAACAAGTAGTTCTTTGTGTTGCGCGGCCTCTTTTTCTAAGTGAGGTTCCAACCCTTTCGTTGAAGCGGAAACTGCTACTAGGTATCCTTGATCACCGGCGATCGCCATTTAGCTCGCGCGATGGACCGTGGCCGTCGCAGGGTGCTGATCATGAGATGATGATCGCCACGATGTCGAAGGTTATTGGGTAGGGTATTTGCCAGCGCGTGCTTAACCACCCCGGACGGACGGATGAGTCACTCGGCCGTCGACAACTCTCTCCCGCTTCATTCAATTGAATCCAGATTCGATTCTTTTTTCTTCTTTGAGCTTTTCCTTTAGCGCGATTAATACAATGCCGTTCATTGTGTGTATGATTTGATTCCCAATTCCCTGCCCCCGAATACATGTTTGCCGCTATCAGCCAATGGATTTTTTCTCAACAAAGAAACCGTTCTTTAACTTCAGTTGAAGATAAAGGAAATGGTTCGAAGCCTGTCATTTCGCTAGCATCTTGGCAAGGTACTGTAAATTTCTCTTTAAAAAAAAAAAAAAAAAAAAAATAGAATTTCAAGCCTTAAAAGTTTTTCAAGTATGTAAAGCCAGAATTAATGTCAACTAATTAAAAAATTTAGCCTCTGTTTATTAGTTACAAATATTGATTGTTCTGTTTTGTGTACCTCGTTTGCTGAAAGACCTTTCTGGAATATTTGATATTAATATATATTTGATATTAATATTTGATATTTCTGGAATATTGGACCTGCCGCTTGATAAAAGCTTCTTGACAAGGAGAAAAGGCAATAGAAATAATATAATAAAAATTGTTTAAAACGAGATTAAATTTGAATTTTTATTGTAAACGTCATTGTCATTCATCATTATTATTTTTCTTCATTGTCATTCATCATAAGTGTTACTCTGGAAAAGAAATAAGATGTACATTATCTGTAATTAGTTCTCATTATAATTCGAAAATATTACTAGTTTATTTCTATACAATTTTTATTACTATTTAATGTCAATAATTATTTAATAATCTAATATTATTTTATTATTAAGTGATAATTTAATATTTAATGCACAGATGTTGGTTATATTAAATATTAAAAATGTTTCATTTAAGTTAAATTAATCGGAAATGTATCTCAAGTAAATAACGAAATAATAAGTAACTTTCTGAAGAATAAGACGAAAATCGTAAACAAATTGTATTTTGCTAGCAGATCATTACTAAATATATTTTATTGTTGTATTCATAGTTCATTGATTTAATGGGAAATTCTGTCAATCTATATTTGATTTGATCAGTAATAAAGAAAGTTAATGTACTTTCTGTATTCGCTGAGAGCCTTCCCCCTCGCACACTTTTTAAATCTTAAATTACGTATTATTGCGATTACAAGAATCATATTTCCTGTTTTCTATATTTAATTTTTTAAGTGTAATGTTATGTTGTTTTGAAAAAGAAAAGCGAAAAAAACCCGAGGAAAAACAATTTGTATTTAATGATTTAGTTTTAATCTAGTTAAGTTTCCTAGAGTTGGAAATAATATTTTTTTTTTTTTTTTTAAAGTGTTCTAATAGCTACTTTTTTGTGTTTAAACTTTAGGTTTCTTTTTCTCTTTCTATTTAAATGCCACTGAATTTTTCTCCCGAAAGTATATGAAAGGCGTGAGTTTCTGAAATTCTTCTGTACATAGTCTTTTCCATAACATATTAATAATAAATATAGTAGTTTATCTATACCTAATTTTCCTTTTATTCATTTGTTTAAGTACATTGCAGTACAATTCCTACTGTATTCAGAAGAAACTTCCTGTTCTCAGAAAGAGTCATTCTTTTCCTTTTAATGCAGATATTTTGCGTCTATAAAAGGTTTCCAAATTTTTACAAAATTCTTAAGGGCTGTTCCGAATGATCGATAATCATATTCCGAGTCGTCAGGAACTTTGGTGCGGATATCGCTTTCTGAAAAGCTGCCATCACATTTTACACCATTTCATCGTTTCCAGAGATGCACTAGTTTCACACAGATAGGTACATGTAGAAGCTAGGCTTGCTCTGTAGTATCACAGCTGATTGGGGTATTGCTGAACTTAGCTAACTGTTAAACTTCCGCCCCTATTTTTAGGCAGAACAGCTGGGCCAGCGGTCCGAGGGTCTCTCACCCCCTTTTCAGCTTCCTCGAGTGCCGCACAGACACTATACGCTTACAAACACCGATGCGATTCGAGCCGTGGCCCAATTCCTACGGCAGTAAGCTTCATTAAGCACTAAAAGGTAGGTACACACCATGTTCTGGGCATCGGTATCAAACACTGAATGTGGCAAATTTTGCTTCCCACTTCGGGGAGGGGGGGAGGCCTCTAGAAACGGACCACCAATTTTCTGCTAAGTTTCCAAAGCCTGTCGTGTCACATGCGATCTGGTATTAACCTGATGCAAAAACCATTCGGATGGGGAAGGGAGCAGTTTAATTTTCTTTTTTCCTCTTCTCTAAATTATTCGTCTGAATATTAGTGTAATGTATTGCATCACCAATATGTTGGGGATGTCGATCTAATGCTCCGGTACTGTTCGCTGTATCTCAAGAAAAAGTCAGCATTAACTTCTTTGACTATCTTCTTCAAGAACTCAAGATCTTTTATCACTCTTTGAAGAGTAATCAGCACCCTGGCTGATTAGCGATGGAGCTTATGTTCTCTCTTCAGTAAACGATGCACAAACACGATACGTTTTCTCTTTGATTATTCTCTTCAAGAACTCAGAATCTTTTACCACTCTTTAAAGAAATACCTTATAAGGTATTTTCTTCCTCCTACCCGCATGCCTTCGTGGTGAACTGAAAGCACGCTCGACGTGTATACGGTCCGGAGCTCGAATCCCGTCGACGGCAATGCACATTTTCATGTTCCAGCATCGATATAACCTAAAGACTCTACAATTTAGCTAGCAATGGAGCATCTGTTCTACATTCAGCAAACGATACACAAACACGACGCATTTTCTTTTTAATTTTCCTCTTCAAGAACTTTTACCACTTACTTTTTAAAGAAATCTTTTACTGGTTAGCAATAGAACTTGCGTAACGCGCAGTTTTATTACTCTTTATCTTTGTTTTGTTTTTTGTAGTACTTCACTTTCTTTTTTCATGTAATATAAAAACGCGTAATCATGTTTTTAGCATTCCATATCTTGAACATTTGCAATGGACAGAGCTATCCTGAACACATCGCACAGTGAGTCTTTGAACAGGTTCTGATCTTAATTTTATCCCATTCTTAAAATGCTGAGAAACTATTTAAAGTGTGCATTAAAATAAAATTAGTTGCTTATAAATTATACTTTAATCATTAATTTACTTTGAAATTGAATTGATGTTATCCGAATGTCTTTTAATGTCATAAATCAGTTTTAACATGCTTTGGATGTAACGTTATTGTTTTCTACATTTTGTTGTAAAGACTGAAATATTGGTTTTTAAATACCCTTGATGTCACTTATATATTTTTAATATTGCTGCTTCGGGATTAAGTAAACACAGTTTTATGTCGAATGTTGGAACTTTCAGATTGAATCATCAAAAATTTTTTTCAGGATGTTTGTGAATGTTATATAGCTCTAGCACTGAGTCTAAATGCTAGATTGCTTATTATTACGGATATAGCAGGTGATTAAATGAGATCTAAATCATTCATGATGTCCATGGCGCAGCTAGGGTGGGGCAAAGGGGGACATCTGTCCCCTGGCACAGCATCCTTCAGGCGACAAATTGATTTTACGAAATTTTAGAATGAAATGTTTTCCATTCTTGGCACACAGAAAGGGAAGTAAAATCTTCAGTTTTCCCCGGGCGCTGAAAATCCTAACTACGGCTTTGCATTATGTATACCAAAATTTCTGTGCATGGATGTTTTTTAATAGTGTGTCTTGAGAACTAAATCATCATAAATCGATTCCAAAATATTCTCAACATCTTGTAAACATTTCTGAAAGCAGTAAAGTTCGAAGTAAATCATCGCGAAACAGTTTCCAGAATCGAGAAATCTTCGAGAAAACAGCCATCCAGAATCGAGAAATCATAAATCTATTAAAAAAAATTCCTCATATTAACATTATCGATTCACTAAGTATATTGGTTTATTTCAAAACTTAATTTCCTATCTCTGGAAATTTCTTCTTTCAAGCCATTGAAAAGTACTTATAAACCTTTTCTTTTAACCATAGCCCCAGCCTTGGAGACTGTTATAAAAAGAGAAAGAAAGGTTTAAAAAAAAAAAAAAAATTTCACCCGAGTGCGGGGATGAATTGGCCGCAGTAACAACTATTAATGGCATTCAACCAAGCGTTCAACACAAAAAGGAGTGATATTTTGTAATGCTTCACTTCCAACACGAGAGTTCAGATTCTGTAAGTGGCTTCGCTGTCCAAATGCGGATTAATTCTTCTACTTAATATCCAATATCTCAAGAAATAAACATAAAAAAGAGGGCCCTCCTTTCTCCTCTTTCTTTCTTATTTTATTTATTTATTTATTATTATTATTATTATTATTATTTTTTTTAATTTCACCCTCTCCAAACAAAAAAAGTTCACTCTTGGTTGATTTCTTAGCTCATTTGCAGTCAACGGGATCTTAACTTTTCTTGGGTGGCTGATTTTTGAAACAGAGTTTTTTTAATCGAAGATTTGTCTTTTTTTTTTAAAGGAAATTATGAGTTCCCCCCCCTACCGATAATAATTTAATTCCTGAATAATGACTTGAGTGTATGTATGAATTACATCTGGGAAAATCTTGATTTTTGTCTCGTGGCGTAAATCATTGACTCAAACTGGCGTCCCCCGAGGTAATTTTACGTGGCCCGCGAAGCCATTTCAATTACATATTTGTTACAAATATTTCAAGATTTTAATTATTGGATGTCCGAGTTTATATTATTTTAATTTCCACTAAAAACTATCATGAATAACGCATCAGAAAATCTATAAACGGAATTAATTTCGTGTGATACAAATTTTATTCAAAGATTTGAAGACACAGATTTGATTAACTTTTATGCATCTTTTAAGAATGCGTTTATATATGAACAGCTTTTTTTTTTTTTCACACTTGAAAATAAATTAAAAAAAAAAAAAAAAGAACCGTATTGACCAACTAGCAATTTATAATCCACGATGGAGATAATTTCTAGTAATTTCTTTCCAAAGCTACAAACTTTATCAGAATCGAAACAATCATCAAATGTCAAGAAGTTATAATTATTTACTTACAAAAATGCGCATTTTTATTTAGGCGTTGAAAAATATTAATAAATAAGAAAAAGAGACTACGTTTTTTATTTTCAAGTTTTTTATCACTCGGTAAATTTTATCTGAAATCTTAAAAAGTTTCTGTAAGTTAAGTTTAAATTAAAATTAATGAAACATTAAATAACATTAGTAAAGATTAATTAAACATTAGTTAAATATCAGTAAGTATGAGTTAGTTTAAGAATTATTTGAAAGAACTGTCATTTTGATAATTTAATATTTAGCTGCAAAATATATTTGAAATGCAAAGAACAACGAAAAAAATGTCTTACAGGTATACAAAGTTTCAGATTTCTAACAAGAAATAAATATAAATTAGATTTTTTTTCCTTTGCGATATTATTATAAATGCTTGTTTTAATAAATATTTAGTAAGAAAAATGTAAAATATATTCGGAATATTTTTCCTTTGGTTAAAAAAGGGTCAAATGTGGCCCAGTAAGCTGTTTTCGGATAGCGAATTAGGCCCGCATGCAGTTTGAGATCACTGATGTACATGGCGATACACAGGAAGAAAATGCATAATGATGCACTAAGTATTTTGGTACAAAACTTTCTAATTTGGTACATACGCCTTCTTTTATTAACAATGTGATAAATAAATGTTTGGGGCTATATTGTATGTATAGATCATTTAGTTTCGAAAGCAAGATAATCCGCAAATGTTCACATTTTGGGGCATGAATTTCTTTCGTAATAGCATAAAGCGATAATTTTCGTTCATTTAGCAATTTCAGAAATTTTATGTAAATACCCAATTGCAAACTGTAAAACCCAATTGCAAACTGTAAATAAGTTGCAAACTGTAAAATCTAACTATACGACAGCATTATTTGTGAGGATTAATATTAAGTTACTCTCTTAAATTAAGTTATTAAAGACTAGAGGGCCCCCCGATTCCCTAATGAATCGAGTGATGCTTTAGATTAAAATGACCAGCCAACTTACCTCTGTCCTATCCAACGTTCAACCCTTGTTTTCAAATCGCAATGATCTGTCCCGAATATTTTTGATGTGTTAATATCGATCTTAATTCTCATTGAGAGCACGGGAAGAACTAAACATCAGTAATATTGTATCAGCACTTAAGTTTAATAATGTAATGACTTTTTGTTTAAAGCTTATTACAATATTAACATTATTAAAAAAATGATAAGTGATACATGAAACGTCAGTAGAGAAAGCAAGAATTTCAGTACATTTGATTTTATTAAATGTACTGAAATTTAATAAAATTAATTATTATTTTAATCAAAAGTATTCCTCCGTAATATTTATGGACTCTCTTTTTAAGGAATTTGGAATTTAAAGATATCTTTGAAATTGTAATTACTTTCGTGCACTTAAGAAATTGCTAACACTTTTATTATTTTACTATCGTATGTCACCACTTTTATTGCTATTACAATCATATATTACATGCTAGCTTACAAAAGTTACACTTTTATTGTTTTACAATCGTACAATTTTATTATTTTACAGTTATTTACAATCGTGTCGATTTAACTATGCGATTGTAAATAACTCTAAAATAAATCTCTTAGTTCTTCTATTTGTTTTATACTTATATTACAGAATTACAACTTGTAATACCGAAGATTGTAAAATTCATAGGAATGTATTTTTATTTACTTTATAAAGTATTTTCTCTCTTCTTACGTATGCTTTCGTTGTGTATTTCGAAGCACATCCGGCTAGCAATCGGGAGGTCCACAGTTCGAATCCAGGCAAGGGATGTGCTGTATTTCTATTTTCTGTTTTCAAATACACCTAATAGCTCTACAAATGCAGCCCGAATAAAAGTTTGGTGAGCAATAATTCGTCACCGCCAGGCTTTTGCGACTGGATCTTCTCTTCTCCAGTCATTAATTAACTGGAGGAGAATATAAGGTATTTTCTTTCCCCTTACGCATGCTTTCATCATGTAACTGTAAGCACGTGCAGTCAGCAATCGGGAAATCCGGAGTTCGAATTCTGTGAAGGTTTTGCTGAATTTTCATGTTTCCTGTTATGAAATAAATCTAGCACTCTACAACTTCATTTTCTGAACCATCGTGTTAGTAATTAAATATACCTTCACCTTACTTAAAGAAAAATAAATCTGAATGTATTATAACTATTTTTATTTGAAACATTCTTTTCCTCAAAAGAAAAGTTAAGCTTTTATATCACAGCAAAGCACTCGAGTGAAAATGTGAGAAGAATCCGAAAAGTAATTACAATTTATACTTGCTGTGGTAGAAGATTTCAAATACAGCGATTAACCAGGTGATTAAGTACTGCTGTGAGAATACTGAGTTTGTAGTAATTTGAAAGACTGCTCCCCCCCCCGAATAGTATTTTTTCATAGTTAAAATAAATTCATTCGATTTTTAAAAACTGCAGAAGAACATGAGCGAACTAACTAGTTTTTGTGCTCTAAGTAAGTCATTAATTATTGTGACATGTAATTTTAAATAAACTAAAAAGTGTGTATGTGTGTGTATTTAATTATGGCAAAGCACACGAGGGTTATCTGCCTAAGGGGAGGGATGCCTTTCGTGGAGGACTTTCTAAGGGAAACTGGCTCGTATACACGTTACACATGGGGAAAACCACGAAAACGCCCATGCAGCCAGCCCGTTCGCGGGATTCGAACCTCGGACCGAACTACCAGTGTTCAGCGACTTTACCGCTCGGCCGCTGGTGGGCCAATAAACTAAAAAGACTTTGGCAAACAAGAATCCCATTTCAAATTAACCCTAGCTTTCTCGTATCAAATAATAGCTTAACACTTTATTAAAGTGTTAATAAAAAAATAATAATAGATAAAATGTGTAATAAAAAATTAACCTTGTAACAATCCTGATTAATATTTAGAAATGCATTTATTTCAAAAAAAGATTCTCTTGTCTTTTGTACGTCCGGTGGATAAATTACCTGTTAAAAGAATCAAACCAACGTGATGAGTATTTCATTCGTAGACTTGACGAGAAGAGATGACTTTAAATTCAAACATACGTTTTAAACTGTCCGACATCGCAGGTGCTTTGAGCAGAATAAATGCTTTTTGTAATCCCGGACGCTGACAACAGTTTTCCCATTTTGAAAACCTGGGCTTAGAAAAGAAATTCTTGGCGTGTTTCTCGGGGAAAGGAAAAGAGAAAGCGTTCTTTGTTTCTCACTAGCTGTCCGTGACAAAGAAGGGTGACTCCATTCTTTTTTTCCTTTTTTCCTCCCTCCTCGATCTTTTATCTGGTTTGGTGTGTTTGTCTTCGGATTATTGTTATGACGGTTGTTGTTATTATTGTAAGTCTTGGTGTCGACCTAATTTTTCATTCTGAGTTCCTATGGAGATGCGCAAAGGGATTCGCTTTCTTTTCTTTATTTGTTCCCGTATGTGTACTTTTTTTTAATCTGCATACTACGTTGGGTTGACAGCAGAAGCGGATGTAATGTTTTATGTTATATATGCTTTCATTAATACTTTTTCGGTGTTTTTGTTTCCCTCTCTTTCCTCATGATTCCAACAAGTATTTGCTGTCAACTCGAATGGAAACTTGAAGTGGTCATTGCAACTTTCAGTTCCGTGTGCACAAAAGATAGGAATACAATACGTAAATGAGGTGAAAATATTTCTGGAAGCAAATGAATGTTACCGTCAGACAGAAGTATCATATGTTAACTAACCAGATGTTATGATTCAAGTCTTCTTTCCGTATTCCACACTAGAATAGAAATTAAGGTCTTGCGTATTTGAGTTGCGTGTTTTGTATCTTTAGTTTAAAATTGCAACTGTATCTTGCTGTTAGTAATCTCGCCAGCTCTGCTTAAAAGTTATATTTCGGCTTTAGCATTACGCTGGCGTATGTTTGAAATTACGCCAAATAATAATAAAATATCTGAGCCAACTTCTTTTTAATGTGTAATCTTAGACAACGTTATCCATGTTTGTTATGCTAAGTTAGTTGTCTGTTTCGTTAATTCAAATATTCACAAGTATTGGATGTTTCATCTGTACCACAAAAGCGCCGTCATGTTTCACCTTCATCAGTATTTGTTGAATTGTTTAAGACGTAGCGATAACTCGCTATTCGTCTGGTAGGATCCACTTGTAACAGAAACCCTACATCTGTTAAAAACCATCATCTTAAATACACAAAAAGCTGCTTTGCATGCTGGTGAGGAATACGGAACTGGTTTATAAACATGAGATACCTCACAAGATCATACTCGGTTCAGTTTCCCTCTAAACTGCTCACGTGCGCTTTCCCTCACTTTTGTGAAATGTGTAAGTAAGAGTTTCAACAGACACCCTAATAACTGAACTTCTACTCCGCGCAGGTGATGAGTGTTTTTTGCAATGTAAACGTTACACTGAAAGACTTCTGACTCAAGATTATTTCGAGGACTAGCTAATGTTTCTTATGCAAAAACTGTAATATTTCAATCTATTGTGCGTTCCGTCAGTTAGTCGGGAATCATTAGACATATGCCACATGTGGATGGACGATATAATTTTCCTGCGATTTTTATGAACATATTTTATCATGCATCAAGATGGAATTCTTCTCGGGAGCAGAAGTGTTTTTTGTTTTCAGATCGAGCAGCTGATTTTCTTAAATGTTTAATAAAAACTGATAAACTACATAATTGGCTTGCCGGAGGCCGAGAAGTAAAAGCCGCTGAACATTGGTAGTTCGTTCCAGGGTTCGAGTCTCGGGAAACGGGTTACATGCATGGGCGTTTCTGTGTTTTCTCCCCATGTGTAACGTGTATATAAGCCAGTTTCCCTTGAAAGGTCCTCCATGGGCTATCCCTCCCTTGCCATGTAGTGTGCTAACGGCGGAGTAAGTAATAAATGAAAAACTACCATAATTTGATAAAATGTGTCTCTTGCGTTGACTAAAATATCCATAGAATGATAAGTTATTTATGATAGCGAAATTTTGGAGTACTTGTGTGGGTGAGAAGCTCTCTTGGAAAACTTTCTAATCAACGATGGTCACACGTGACTCAATTCACGAAGCCTTATGCAGTCAGTCAGCAGTTTCGTCACCAAGAACAGAACCAAGGGCCGCCGCCGCTGGTATGTCTTTTAACTGTATATTACGTTTGTTAACAAATTTAATACGTGCTTCCATTTAATATGAATTTTCCGATTCTTCAGTTTTATGTGATTGCGGCAAAGCCTTGAGGGCTATCTGTCTAAGGGGATGGATACCTTCGTGGAGGATTTTCTACGGAAAACTGCTCATATACACGTTACACATGGGGAAAACCACGAAAAGGCACATGCAGCCAGCCCGTTCGCGGGATTCGAACCTTGGACCAAACTACCGGGGTTCAGCGACTTTACCCCTCGGCCGCTAGTGGGACTCTTCGATTCTTCAGTCTACTGTCACTTTTAAATCTTGGGAATACTTTCTACGTCGCGGAAATACTTAGACCGCGATTTACTTACTTCTTAAGGTGGAATCCAAATATAAAGGAAGCTACCAGTTGAACATTTATTAAGTACCAGTGTTTATTTTATGTTGATTTTCATAAAGCTCTGAAATGTCTTTAATCATATGTATAATAAAATGTTTATTCACGAGACGGAAATTCTACACATTTCTGGACTTTTAATCACATTAAAGAGTATTTCAAGAATTTACTTCTATCGAAGTGGCCAAGTCGAGAGATAGGTAGTTTTAGGAAATTTTGCATGCGAAAGGGTTAATAGTGACAAAATAATTTTCTTCTAATCATGCTTTTTTATGAATATAGTTTTTAAAACGTTTTAGTGTATTGTGCTTAACAGAGTACAATTTTCAAAGAATGTCCGCCGATTGTACGAAAGATCTATCTGGTGGTTAAACGTTCATTTAATGGTTTGGAAAAAAGTATCTACTTCTCCTCTCCCCCCCCCGGTCTGCAAGGGACAGAATATTTAAATAAAAGGTAAATTGTATTAAAAGTTTAAAGATGAAATTCTGTTCAACGTTAATGGAACGGAGCATCAAGTTGTATTTTCCAATTTGCGTTAGTCAACGTTAGTTTAATGCAAAGGCTGTAAATTCTCTCCTCATGTTTCAAACAGGTTGGAGGCTCGGGGAAGGGAGAGGGTGTTCATCTGTCTGCTCACCCGATTGTTGAACACGAACGTTTAATGATAACCCTTTCTCTCCCCGTGTTCCCCGATCAAATTAAAAGTTTGGACAAAAAGGCTTCCCAGAAAGATAAAGTACTTTCTTAAGGCCACTAATTATTCTTTTTAGAAAGCATTATCGATTGGCAGGAAGAAGGGGAAAAAAAACGAAAAAGAAGCAGATAGGAAATCGCTCAACTTTTCAACTAAAATCGCGCCCTCGCCGACCGTAATTATGAATCCCGTAGCGCCACTGCTATCATTATTCACCAGGGCTACTTGTTAACCTCACGGCACCAATTTGTCGAAGCAGGATGAGAGGGGGGTAAAAAATTAATAGCAAAATCAATAGCCTGGTAACGACCGGCATCGAGAGTGGCGAATTTTGTCCCTTTATACCCTTTGGAAAAAGCAGCTGTTCCTTACGGATTCCAGCGCAGAAAGTTACCACCACAACGAGGCTTAATCAATTCCCTATCTTGTCAATGAAATCCTTTCCTCTAATTGCCCATTCTGGCGTGTTTTTAATTTCCACAAGGAGGGAAGAATTTTTTGGCGAAGTTTTGCGTCTGATGTAATTTATCGAACATAAGTTTGTTTCGAATGACGGTGGATATAGAGTATTTTGTTTTGTTTTGCTTGTTCTTTTCGTTTAACGAATAGTTACCTATAACCACGTGCGAGGTATTCGATTATTTTTGTAAAAGGCGATTATGTGTGGCAACATGAACCGCATTATCGCTTTATTTATTTTTTCGTGTTGTTTCGAAGCTGTTATTTATTTATTTGTTTATTTTTTCTTTTCACTCGTTCTCTACTGATTTGAAAATCAGGAAAGGTATCATACATTTATTTTCTACTCTCGATCGATTAATGCAATATGGGATTTCACATGAGTTTTTATTATCCCTCTGCATGTTACCACTTAAATGTAATGGTTGAAATAGTGATATATTATACTCTGAAGCGAACTATGTAATTAATTTTTTAGTTATCTAAGTTTTTAATTTTTCAGAAAGTTTTTTAAAAATATTAATTAAAAGTTATTAACTTGAAATGAAATTATTTACGTACATTGTGTCCTACACAAATTGAGGAAACATTAAGCATTAAAATATTTTTTAACCATTGATAACAGATCAAAAATTGTTTTTAATTATTTTCATTCTATTTATAAAATTATAAACCACAATTGGATTTGAAATTTTATTTCATTTATTTATTTATATTTATTTTATTTTTCTTGTCAGCTTTATTGCAGAGAAAATACTTTAAGTCAATTCAGAATTTGAATGTATACTTATTGCAAATTTTTGACTGAAAATTTCAAATTCCATTGCTTGTATTTTTAAATATATTCTTTTTATACCCAAATATTTTTTTAAAATTTATTTCATAAAAATATAATTATAAATATTGACAATTTGTCATCTTATTTAACTGCAAGTAAAATATTTTATATATCACTGATGTGTAATTAGATTTTAAATATCAGTTTTGGAAAATTTAATTTCTTTTTTTCCCCGGCGAACGGATTAACCGAATTTTAGTTTTCTTTGTTTTTCCCGTTTGTAACGTAAATACGAGCTAGTTTCCTTCAAAAATCCTCCTCGAAAGCATCTTTCCCTTCTGTAGATACCCCTCGCTATTATCTAAATAACTCCAATCCTAGTTCTGGATCCCAATGCAACTACGGATAATTTCCGATGCTGCATGGAATAATGGAATAATTTGTCTTTGTTCGTCCCTTTTTTATTGGTACCAGGACCTGGGGGAGGCGGTTTAGATGCTCATTGTTTATATATTCATGATTTTTAATTAATTAATAAAAATTGTGGATAGTTTATTAAAGGGAAAACATAGTGAGATCATATGTTTCTGGTGGTAGGTTTTTATGTAAGACTGCTTGAGGGAAATTTACTCTCCAGGTGAAGGGAAAAACCTAAATAAATACCTACACAGCCAACTAATTCTGTTACTGACAGCGATATCAGAATTGAACGTCTCCCACCCCCCGTACAATTTAAACTTATTTGTAGGTTTATCGATTAGAAATCTTATTTCAACAAATTGTAGAGAAGTGTTTTTTGACTGTATCTATCATGCCTCGTAAAGAAAGATCAACCCTTAAGAAGTCCTTATGAGATAATAAAATAAATTTTAAAATTGAAAGCAAAAACTAAAAATAAATAAATAAATAGCTTTTAAAAATTTTATATATTAAAACATAGATTAGATGTAGAAATTACGTATTTGATTTTTAATATGATATATTATTTTTCATAATGACCGAAATGATGAAATATTGAAAAATAAATAAGTATGATGGACAGCGATATCAAAAAGTAATTATTGCTATTAACCTAAACAAAGCATCAAATTAATGGTGATCACGAGAGTGAACTTTTGTACTGAACGGACTATATGTGTAATGAAATAACTGGAAAATGTAAATTTATATACTAAAATGTGATTACATAAATACGAAATTAAGGTAACCGACCGCGTTCGAAGGGCATTTTCCGTAATATTTGTTATATTACTTAATTTATGTAATTTTCTGGTGAACTGTGCTTTAACTTAAATATAATGATATAGTTAAATAAAGTGAGCAAAAATTCTTTATTTTGAAAAATTTATTCAAAACGCCAAAAATTTTAGATCAGTATTAACAAAAACAGCAACCATCACTGGCAAAAAAATATTGATAATCGAAAATTGTTTTTGACTTCATGGTATATATACTACTAACCATAATCATACCGTGAAGTAGAATACTTTAAAGGAAGTTTCTTTAAATACTTTAAAGGAAATTACTTTTCTTTTCCTCAATTTGACTCTGTATGATAATTCAGAATCTAATTATTCTTCACCTACCTCGACGATATAACTGACTAATTCTATAAACCTCTATAAAGTAATGTTTAAAAAAAAATAAATAAAATTTAAAAAATGCCCCCCCCCTCCTCTAGCCACGCCACTGTTATCAAGAAGGATGAAACATAAACTCGCAGAAAATCGAAAAAAAAGGGGGGGGAAATTATTTCAAGGAAAATTTTGATCTGGAAAAGTCTTTTTCTGTATTAAATATGGAATAAACTTTGTTTCATTCAATGTGTGTTGCTTGTAAGAGTACGATTCGAAAAGTCTTAGAAAAGAAGCAGTATCTTTAAATACAATTTAACGTTGTTTTTTCGATCAAAAAAGAGGCGTGTAAGTCTCATGCAAAATAGGCGAACGATCAAATAAAAAAGAAAGAAAGATTCAAAATACAAATCCGAACATGCTTCGAAACCAGAATAGAAGTAATTTTGATTTCCCTTCGGAATAGCAGAGGGTGGTGGTAAGAGGGAAAAGAATCTGTGGCAAGTCGAAAATTTGCCTTTCCGGAAATTCAGCTTCAACAAACATTAATCGTCATTTCTGCGAGTGCGGGAGAAAAGTCGAGGCAACAGATTCCCCTCACTGGAAACATGCGCGACATCCAGAAAAAGAGGTTAACCCTAAAGGTACGATCCGGGGACTTTAACGGACCCATGTAACCGGAACGACAGGAATAATTGTTCGACCGAGATTGTTTCCATTTTTTTCTTTGCCTCCATCCCACGCTTCCCCCGTCTCTCTCTAAATGAAGGAATATATTACTGTTGGCTTTGTAGAAGCTGTTCCCCCTTTAGGCTTTATTGAAACTTTTAGGTTGAGCTCAATATCGGATTCGGATCAAAACAAAATATATAAATGTATATATTTTTCGGGGGATAGTGTCGTTTTTCATGCAAGCATGTGTTACCCGACCCCCCAGAGGCTAAGAAATCGGATGGCAGTAATAACCTCCCAACGCCCAAAGTGCACATTCTTGTTTGTTTGGATCTGCATCTCTCTTCTCCAATTCTTATTTATCTCTTGCTCCCTTATTTCATCTCATTCCCTCTTACCCTTTCCGCACGCAGTAGCGCATTTTTCTTGTAGAAGTGTGCGCTGCGTCATTTCACCACCGTCCGTTATATCCCTTCCACCCCTACCTCGAATCTTTTCCTTCTTTATAGACGCCGGGTATAAACGAGATTAAAGGCGGAGCCGAGTTGTCACCGACCTGATTGGGAAGTGTAAGCAGGTTAGCGGTGCTGCCAGCTGTTTACAGATGTCGCGCCCTCTTCTTTCTCTCTCACTCGCTCATCTGTTGCATTAAACATTGGGACGATTCTTTTGTTTCATATTTTCTCTTTCTTTTTGATTTTTTTCTTCAGCTCTTGCCACCTGAAGATTTTCTTTCTCCAGTTCCTTTCCGCGTGACCACCTGATGAGATTCCCTTCTCATTTTCGTCGCCGGAATTGTGTTTTATTTATGTGCATGTGCAAACACGCGCGCGCCATCTTTAGACTTTTTTTTTTTTTCACCCGTCGCTGTGGACGTTAAGTGGTGATATTTGTTGGTACTACTGACTACTGTTTGTCTGCAATGTCTTGTGTCCGAATGCTTAATTTGCATTATATGAGATGATGGGGTGACAGCTCCGTTCGCTATTGGAAGATAACTGGTGTACTTTCTTACCCGGATGCATAAGTATGTAGAATTGGTTGCTACTTTCGAAACATAAGCTACTGAAATCAGTTTCTGCATGTCTTTAAACACTAAAAAAAAAAAAAAAAAAAAAAAAAAAAAGTAATACTTGTTTATTTTGTTAAATTGAAAATTTGTTGTGTAAATTTTGCATTAAAGTTTTCTGTTCAATCTCCTTAAGTTGACAACGCCATGTAGTAAGCAAGGAAATTCTTCTCTGTTAAATTCAACTAACACTAGTTCTAAGACTCAGATACCCTGTGCTCTATACGAAGGATCTCTTTTATTCTTATATATAGAATATACTTTGTATTTATATTTTTAATTCTCCTTAGTGACTTGAGTGTACTAGGTACATTACATGATTTATTGCACTTTATGTGTTATGACCACCGTACAGTTCAAAGAGTTGCTAATGTGGTATTTTCATTAATTCGACACGAATGTAACTTCGCTTGAAATTATTTAAAAAAAAAAAAAGCTTTATAAAGTTGACTTATCATCTATAGGCCTGGGCTTTGGATCTGTAGGTTTTAGAAGGCCCCCAAATCATAACAAAATATTTCAAAAGCTTTCTTTTTTTTCGTACTAAAACTTCAAAAATGGGTTCTGGAGGGGGTCGCGAAAGCAACCCTATACATAATGATTTTTCTTTGCCTATTTGATTGCTGGGCTCTTATTCTGCATAGCTATCTAAAAATATTTTCATAAAAGCAAAAGGTTGATGAAAAGCATGTCATTAATTTGCTTTCTTAACAATAATAACATTAGGATCATTCGTATGATCTTCTCATCAGCTTTCTGAAACACGATCATTAATAATAGAGCTTCTATGTGTTACTTCGAGGTTTCATTTCAGTGGAAATCATAAGTTTAAAAAATGAATGACGAAATTATTTTAGTTTTATATATCCGTCGGTAAAATCACATTTCATTTGTTTTATGTGAGTATGTTTAAAAGTTTTTCATACAGAACCGGTCAGTTTAGGTTTTAAAGAATCCGTTAGTAGAATAGGTATAAATTAAAAAGCAACATTTCCGTGATCTGGTAACATAGCAATTATTTTTTTATTGAGCGATCTTTTGTAATTTAGAATTTTCTGTGATGTCTTAAAAAAACTTTTGTTGCATTTCAAAATCATTTCTAGTCGGTACCCAAATTATGAGGCAACTCCCATTCATTTCCATGCCATTGCATTTTCTTCAATCGGTCAAAAAGAAATGGTTAATATGCAGTAACCTGCAGCCGAGAATGGCCAGAGATTAATCATATTTCTTTCAACAAGTAGCGCACAACGTACCGAATTTGGCCACTTGCGGTTGGGAAAGGAGTGGCCAATTTAACCAAGTGGGAAAGCGCTTCAGAAATAGCTTTGAGTTACCAGGATCCTCAGTCCGGAGGCAGATTACGGACTTAGAAGCTTACAGATTCAGTGCATATGCAGCATATAATTTGTAAATTTAAAGAAATTTATATATGTTTATAATTTATCAGTGTTACATATCTACCTAGTTATTATGGAATAAATTAGATACATATTTCATTAGTTTCTTTCTAAATCACATGTTGTTTGAAATTCCTATATGAAAAATTGTTTCCTATATTCTTGTAAAACAGCTTGTTTAATAGCAAAGGGAAATGTTTCTTTGTTTGTGTTTTGAGAAGAAGTAGAGTGGACTGTTAAGCCTCCGTATAAAGTGATTTTTAACTTTCTTAAAGTCTCTTTTAGTGGAGCTTCAAATTTCTGTTTTGGCCATAATGGCGAAGCGGTAAAAGTCGCTGAGCACTGATAGTTTAGTCCGGCGTTCGAATCGCGGCGAACGGTCTGGCTGCGTGTGTGCATTCGTGGTTTTCGCCATGTGGAACGTGGATACGAACCAGTTTCCTTTAAAATTTCTGCACGGGTATCCCTTTATTTGATGGATACCATTATGTACGTCGCTGTAATGAATAAAAGCAAAAAAAGTCTGGTCTAGTTGGGACCGCAATCCATCCGTATATTCAAAAAGTCCAGTTCATTGGATTCTTTTCCTTAAATCCATTTAGGCGAAATATATATTTATTGCAAATAAGGGAATTTTATATTTTCATTTATTGTATTTTGTTTCAATAAAAATTATCAATATATATTAATATCCGTAAGCCAGAGAACAGAATATCCACAATTCCAAAATATTCACGTGCCATATCCGTTCATTTAAATTAATTTAATAGTTCTTGTAATATAAGAATTACACTGAACAATATTTTCTGTTAAAGTAGAGCTCCAGATGTCCGGATCAGGAAATCCGAATAATCGGCTTGTCCCCCCCCCCTCCGTAGACGAAATCTAATCTTTTTTTTTTTTTTTTTTTTTCCCTTAGGGTGTTCTGTTACTTTGAACTTGCATTACCTGACTCATTCGAAATCACTGTATTGCCCTATGAAAGCAACATCAATCAAAGCATATGTTTTTGCTTACTATTATTTTTGAATGGAATCTACTTTTTTATTCGTCCAGATATCAAACTCTTTTCGATTTCAACTAAAATCAAACAATGTGATTAATTTTTTATTAATATATACTCCCAAATTATACAAATAATTTTGCCTCTCTCATCAAACTAAATTAATAGATCACCAAATTAAATTAATAGGTTAAATCACTTTCAGTGTTTACAACGTGGTATTAGATTTCTAATAAATCCAAGTCTCCCAGAATAAAAAAAGGCATTTTTATTGGGCTAAACGGAACATATTATTAACGGAGCGTCTTTCTGTACAACTAAAATTAAAATATTATTTAAAAAAAATAGTCTAAATTTTAAATTATAATAAATAAATTACAAAATAAAATAAATACTTTTGTATTATATTGTAATTAACAAAGAATTTAAAACTACATAAATAAGTGAAGGTTATGGTGGTTATTACTTGGTTAAAAAGAACAACAAGCGATCCAGATAACTGGAGTTGTGAAATAGCCTGAATCTGGATAACTGGAGTTCTTCTTTCCTTTGCATTCCATTGTCTGTCGTGCAGCTTGTCAAACTGGAGTTTTATTGTATTTAAATTAATGAAAACAATAAGAAACATTTAAAAAATTATTAAGAAGCCTAATTTTGTTTCCTGATAGTTTACTTTAAATTAAAAAAAAATTCTAATTTTATTTGGCTTAGAAAGAGTAATACGCTACCCGGGCTAGAGTTCCGAACAGTTGTTGGCGTTGCGTATCTATTGTACTGCACAGTGTACAGTCGAATGAGAATGAGAATGAGATCGATCCTAGCTATCGTAGCCCCAGAATTACCATAATTACTTCTTAAATTACAATTCTCACTTTTTCTTCCATTTTCCTAGTCAATTTTTAGTATAGAAATTTCTGAATTTCGGATAATGTTTTCATTTAACCCTTTTTTCTTCAGTATTAGATTTTAAAAGCTTGGTGTGCTTTAAAAATAAAAGTGTCTTAATCAGGCTAAAAAAACTTCTAACTTCTATTAAAAAAATTAAACTTTCAGTGATTACAACATTGTATTAAATTTCTAATAAATCCAAGTCTCTCAAAATTTAAAAAGACAAGCTTAGTACATTCTTGCAAGCGGAGATCTCATTTTACATCTTGAATTCTACTCTGAATAATACTTAAGTTTTCAAAGCTAAGGAAAAATATTTATAGCTGCTGTGTCATTGTTTATTGTAGCTGATACTTTTAATGCGCTTGACGTACAAGAAGTATTAGTTACAGTCAATGACGCAGCAGCTATATGTACTTCTTTTAGGTGCAGGTTGATTGGTTAATAAATTATGGTAAAGCATTGGAAGGATATCTGTCTAGTTGCTGTGTATAGGTTATAACTTGAACTTCAAGTGATACTTTTAAATGGAGAGATGAAAATGGTGTTCGGGTACCGGAAAGAACTCTATTAATTACTAGAAGTTATATCTTGATCTCTTATTAACTCATCAATTTAAAGTCTATAGAAATGATCTGCTTCCAGAGGAAGCGTGGCAGAGACGATTTGCATATAAAATCTGCTACCCAACGCTGCTGAATCCCCCTTGATGATTGTTTTTAGTATCAGTTAAGTCCTTCATTTTAATGGTTTTGCGAGTTCTCCTTTTTTTGAGCGGCGTATGCTTTCAAAAAATGATTACCGTCTCTACTGCGCAAATGACAAATGGTACAGGGTCCATTGAAACAGGCTGCTGAAATTCTCGATTTCGACAAGTTCATACCACAGAGGACATCTTGAATGGAATTGTACAGACCCGGCCTTATCGTCCATTTTTTACTCCCGGATACAGACTCGGAAATATCCATTCGTTTCCGCTTCATTCGACAACTAGTTTGCGAAAAAAAATTATTAAAATTATAAGCTATGATGTTTCCCAGCGACTTTCATTCGACGCGCTTTGCAGTTCAAAAGGCATTAATGAAGCGAAAATTCTATAATTCCACATTGTTCTCTGAAGTGGAACAAATTTTAGTTTTTGAAGTTAAAAGTGAGTGTCATGAGATGATGGCGACAGAGTTTGAAAGAAGGGATCTCGTCTAAAATGCAAAAATTTAATATATAGTAAAATTAATTTTAGGATTTTATTAATGCATAAGGCCCCTTGTTATTTTTATGTTTACTTAATAGGTAAATAAATAGTTTTTAAAGCAAAAAGTCAACAAATATTCTTCAAAATAAATTTAGTCTTAGAATATTCTTAGAATTGATATAAAAATACCTTTTGTAAATTTTTTGTTTATTTTTCCTTTAAAAAAATAAATTGATTCTTACTGATTTATCAATTTTCCGCTGATCTGTTTTCTTTGCATAATTTTATGGCTTGCTAGTGAAGTTGTAATTGTCTGAAGATTTTAATTCATTTTGCCGTCTTTACGTTAACATTTGCGTAATTTAAATTCTGCACATATTCCCTTTGAATTAAATTAAAAGTTAAATTCAACATTATATCTGACGTAGTCTTCAGCCAGTTTTTATTTAATTTTTCATTTGAAATCTAGTAAAAGATAGCGGTTCAAAGTTTTTTTCGTTTCCACTGAAACAGATAATTCTTTAGAGTTGTAGACCTGCTTCTAATGAACGTTTTGTATTGGTAAAAGTGTATAATCGCCGAAAATAACAATTTTGAAGAAAATATCGAGTAAAACCATTTATTGTTAGATTTTCTTTAAATCGAAATAGATCCTTAAGAGATTTTAAAACTATCTTGTATATTTCCCACTCGCGAATATGGTATAGTATCACATGCTTAGATAATAGTTTTTTGTATGCCTTTTATAATTAATGTTAATACTTTGATGGCACGAAGATCTGTTTTGCAGATAATATAGATATGGTATAATAAAAGGAAATTAACAGAACCATTTCTTCGCTCGTAAAGCAGGTCAATTTTTGCGCGCATTGAAATTTTTGCTGTACGGTGCACTGAAGAGTTTGTAATTTTGAAGGTAATTACAGAGTATCGAATCTTCCAAATAAATTCAAAAATATGATCTCGTTTCTTAAGAATAAAATCACAGTAAATCAAGTTTCTTCAAAGATAGGCGGTAAGTGTACCATTGAAACGTTAGATATGTGATTTAAAACATCACTGCAGTGAGTGCTCTTTCGATATAAATGCAGGAGTAGGATGATAACTTAGTTCACTTGTATTAGGTCATCTTTATTTTTTACAGTGTGAATCCCTAAAGAAACAGTGGAGGACTTGTGTAGTATAAAACTTTTTATACAAATAGGTTTTTTGTGTTTTTAATATTGTATTGCTTCTAATATTTGAATTATGTGTCTGTTTTAAACTACTGTGGTAAAACTAGAATCGTTCTTAAAATGCATCTCTCGGGAAAAGCTTAATGTGGTCAATGCTGCATGATCTCAATTCCGTTTTTGAAAGAACCGGAAAACGCACTAATTAACCCGCGGGAATTGAACCGTCATTCCTTATTGCTTTCATCGAACGTTCGTTTGTTCCTTTTTTTCCCACGAAACATGGTGCCATTTTCAATAACCCAAACGATGTAATGAAATTGAAAGGCGAGCTCACTGGATACTTTCGAAAACGTTCAGCCACAGAGAGAGAGAGAGAGACCTCTCTGTTACCTTGTGCAGGCAACAACGAACCCTTCTGCAATTAATGACAACATTCGAAGGCAGATCTTTCTGATAATCTCGCAAATGGAACAATAAATGTAATTACCACACCCATACGCTTGCAGGAATAAAACGCAAACGAAGGCGTAAAGATCGAAAATTTGGGAAGGGGGTAACCTCTTACCCTCTTAACAATCCCCAAATCAAAACAAATGTGGTTGGATTGTTTCCTCCTGGTGCTTGGAAAAGCGAGTACCGCTCTATTGTAATTTGTAAAATCAAGCTAAGAGTTCATTTTCTAAAGTAACTCTTTCTAACGAAAGATCGTCCATCTTTTGCCGCGCTACTCTACGTATAAGTTGCAGTAATTGTTCTACCCTACTTACGTCGAACATTCGGTAAAGATTTATGTACTGTAGTAATGAAAGCAAGGAGTACGTACCTTAGAATGAGGCATCCGCTTCGCAGAATACGAAATTGGCTGGAGATAGATAGGTGGGTATTAGATCCCCGAACGTAAGTAAAGGTGAACGGGAGAGTAATTTGTCTTGTGTTTTGCTTCCGCAACAGAGAATCTTCGTTTTGGGTAGAGTTCATGACCAGGGTTTATGTTATTTCGAATAATGACTACCAAACCGCTTTTGTTTTACTTACATAAATTTGATAAAGTATTGCTTACTTTAGAGAAATTAGAAGCACTGTAATGCTACTTTATAGATCTGTCAGTTGTGGCAATAAGCAAACATCAAGCAAATATGTAAACTCGTAAAAATAAGAAATAAAAATGAGCTACGCGATATCGTATAAATTGAAAGTGATCAAGTAATTGCCAGATACATTCCAGGCTGCGTAAGTCTAACTGTGAAGCATTTGTTGCCACACATTGATTGGATCGGTCTCCGAACTACTGAATACTACTCCCTTTTAAGCAATTGGTGAACGGGGCTCGATTAAACCAGCCTTTAACGAAGGATTCGTTCATTCTAACCCACCTTGCTTGTGAATGTCACAGAAAAACAAGACTGTGAGAAAATATTAGATGATTTGGTGATTCGTTAAAATCTGGAGATCTAGGACACCTGCGGCCTTGTTGCGTTTTTAAAATTAATTTTCGTATTTTTTTTTTTTTTTTTTAAAATTTGAAGCTATTTAATGATCATTCTTCCCATTTTGATGACTTATTCAACTTTTTGGGGGGGGGGTGTCAGGAAGGATGTCTGATATCCAGGATTCGTACTCTTTTCTCGACGCCTTAAGCAACTGAAATCCGATTTTCTGCTTAAGGTACAAAGTACAGGTACAGTTAGAAGCGAGGCCAGCATCTACCTCGGGAGGGGGGCGATCCTAGGGTCTCCCAGCCTTCTTTCCCTACCGCAACCTCTCAAGACGACTTTCGGCTCTCCGTATACTTTGAGTGTTCCCCTTCCCGCTCAGACATTATACAATTACAAGTACTACTGTCTTTTCCGTGATACGAACCCGGGCCCACCGACACTGCAGTGCGCCTCACTAACCATTATAGCGGCTTAAGCGGCATTGAAGATACCAGTATAGACTAATAACACTACAATTGATAAATATCCAGCCCAAATCTCTGGATATATTGAAATATATCTCTGATGTCCCTATTATGTCAATTCTTTATAGCGTATTTTCAGAAGGTTGTTAGATTATCCCAAATTTAACAAATCTTTATCAAATGTTTACCCTCTGCCAAATCACAAATGTAATGATCAGGGTCGCCCCTTTCCCCATATATGCTGAGATACGAGGGCGCATGCCTCTGTCATGGAAGTAGGGAGGGCATGCTTTCTGATATACTGATTCTGAACGTGGTCATAGTGAAGTGGCTCTTTCGGGAACTAACTTGTTCAAGAAATTCAGAACACCGTATGATATGTGAATGTGGGAAAATTCAAACAAGAACGACACACAGAAACATTAAAATTATCTTCTAGGAGGTTATTAATTTTAAGACGCCCTTATTTTTTAAATACATTTACAAGAGAAAAAAATCTGATGTTGACACCACATGACTTCCTTGTACGACTTATTATATACATTTTTATTGCACTTCACTGAAACTTGTATCCCCGAATTATTCTTAATTAATCGATTCCTTAAAGCAAGTTGATAATGAAGTCAAAAATTGTAAATTAAATATCTGATCAATTTTTTGTCGTTCGGAAGTCAAAGTTCTTGTAATTTTATTTTTCATAACGACTATAAAAATTTCTTAAGTAAAGGAACGGAGCATTAAAAATCAGATTTCGTTATTTGTCAAAAACTAATTTTTTTAAAAATATGAACTGGCAATTTTTGTCATTTAGACAGTTTTGTTCTTTTGCTGCATTTCATTAAAATTTGTTTCCTCGAATTATTCCAACTTAATTAACCAGTCACTCAAGACAAGTTAAAAATGGGATAAAAAATTGTTGCAAATTTTGAAATTAAATATTCTGGTCAATTCCAGCATTTAAAACACTTCTGCAACTGAAAGTATATGACTATGAACAACGATTATGAAAATAAAGGCGGACTTTTAAGCCGGTTAAGGAGTTAGGTATATACAGAGGGTGTTTACACGTTTTCGTAACGATTTTGAATTTTTTCATGAATTTAGGTATTAAGTTTAAAATACAAGCGTGACTGGCGTCAAATTGGAATAAGGTTTAATTATAGTGTGCAGTATTAAAATATTCTTTTCTTTAAAATGTCGCTGAAAAGTGAACAATGGATCTAAGGCTATATTTTTGCGCTGTCCGAAGACAAATACTCTAAATTATTTTAAAAAAGATGTGAAAAACAGGGTTTTAATATTTCTACACGTAAAATATTTGACATAATTAATATGAAAGGAACGAAATGTCGAAGTTTACATCTGACTGGGAAAAGGGCAAAAAATGCATGCCTCACAAAGGTACGAACAGCTCTTATTCAATCTAAAGTCGCATCTCACATTTTAAAAGAAAATCCAGCACCCCCCAAAAAGCTATTTCAGAATCTTTAAATATCTTTATAGGAACTGTGAAAAAATTATAAAATCTGATTTAAAGCTAATCAAAACAAAAATACATGATGTTCATCGCCTAATGCCGAAACAATGTTTCTCAGCGTAAGACTATGTGCAGATTGCTGTATGAAAATTATTTCAAAAGTGGAAATATAGAGTTATAATTGATGAAGCAAAGTGTAAAAAAGACTTCATATGTTATTACTGGATTCTTTTATAACGGAAAACGTAAAATAAGGAAAGTAGAAAAAAATGTCAAAATTAATTCGGATTAGTATTAGAAATATGTTTTAACACCTATTTTTAAAGAAGAAATTCCATCTCTTTATCCGGACAATCTTCACTGTGTTAAGTTCCATCAGGGTACGTCTCCAAATATGATCAATTTTTTACCTCTAAACTAGGACTCTATTTTTTTTGAAAAAATGAGAAATGAAACTGGAATTGAAGCTATTCTCTCTAAACGCATCCCCACCCAAGTCCCCTGATTTGTCCCCTATGGATTACTGTGCATTTAGACTCTTAAAACAAGCTCTTATTAGCGGCATCCCAAAACATTGGATGGACTCTGGAAGAATGTGAAAGAGCAGTGGAATAAAATACAAAATTTTACGAGTTACGCGAGATACATACATACGTACAGACGTCCCAAAAATCCATTTTAAATCCATTTAAATCCATTTTACAAAACGTTTTGTGAAACAGTGTTTTATTCTGTCCGTACATATAGCTGTCACCCTAAAAAATCGCTAAAATATAGCCCTAAAATATAGCTGTCACCCTAAAAAATGAGTTCGGGAACGGCCAAAAGAGATATTTCTGTCGATATTATTATAACCAAAATTTTTCTCGATTACAGTACTTCCTTTTTACTTCGAACAAGGAAGTAAAAAGTGCATCTCAGAATTGAAAAAAATCCCAGAATTTTATTCATGAAGAAGTAAGATATCTGAAATATGTTTTTTTTTTTTGTAGAAATTAATAATTTTATGCCAATTTCAATTTAGGAAAAATTTTTTTTCAGATCCTGTTCCCGCCCTCGAACACTACCAAGTGCTTCTGCAGCGCACCATGCGAATCCAAGATTTGGAAATCGAGAACAGACATTTAAGAGAAACACTCAACGACTATAATCGGGAATTCAAAGTCGTTCGCAATCAAGGTAGGTGTTCATTTCCTATTGAAGCCGCGCTGTCAGAGGCAATGTCGTAATATTTTTTCTGTTGGATTGCTTTTGTATAAATTGCGGTTCAATTAGTGAGAGTCAGTCTTCGACGGTCGGTCGCCCATTGCTTCTTCATTGCGAAATATCTATCATTCGCGCATTACGGCATTTTAAATCTTGTTTTTCTCAAGGATAACTTGTCCTCTCTTCTCTTCCTGATTTAGAATTAAAATTTTGAAAAGGAGCAGAAACGACAAATTCCATTGAAAAATAATTTTAATTCAAGAGTTTCGTAAATTTTCGCATGATGAACAAAGTTTATGACTTGTTTAATGGTGCAGAAGCATTTCATCATACTGTGTTGTCCTTGCAAAGTCGAAAGGCGTGAAAAAAAAAGGGGAGAGAGAGTCTAGAAATGCGAGTAGAATCTGTTTCTTATATTCTTTCTTGCTTTTCACATTAAATTAGCTTTCCATAATATAAAAATCAATATATTTTATGTTAGTATGTACAGATAAGGCTATACAGAGAATATTATTACATTTATTGCGCTCACAAGCGTATACAGTGGTACCTCGGCATACGACCGCTTTCAAATATGGCGCCTTGTTTGGACGTGAAAATTTTCGTTTGGTATACAGTATTTGTTTGGAAAATGAGCTGAGTTCGATGAGTAGCAGTTGCGCGCACTACACTTGTTTATTTCTTTCGGTATAGTGCTGCAACTGCTCTTGAGGGCCTGTACTACTGTTGCTACTATTTAGTAAATAACTCGCGCTATAACTTTGGATTTTCTAAATGATTCTATGTTTTTTCGCTTAAATATTCCTAAATTCATTAACAACAAATTTTAGGAAAGTTAATAAGAAGAGTCAAGCAACCAAAAAAAATTGTTAGGATTACCATGTAGGTGGAAAAAAAATTGTTTGAAAGTATGAAGATTGCATGCGTATCTGGGACTTAACTGTTGCATACTGTAAGCCGAGTGTAAATATCTTAAGTACATATTTTTATTTCAGTATATTTCTTTTAAGAAAGGAATGTATTATTATGTGGTTGATGAGTGTGTAAATAAGTGCATGAAAGAAAAATAAGTAAGCTATTCTGGCAAAGACTGCTTCTTCTTCTTTTTTCTCTATTGGACATTAATCTCACTGCACGAAGTTTCTTACATCATAACTTTTCATAAAATAAAAAAGGGAAAAATTGCTATTATTTTGTTCCATTTTATTAATCCAAAGCAGAGGAAAATGTTTCAAATTAATTTTAATTGTAAAATATTTTACGGTTAACAAAGTGGTAATTTTTTATGAGGCATTCTTTCCAGTGTCGATTTAATTCTTTCTTGCTTTATTATTATAAAGCTATCAGACTTGCTGTGTTTCTTCGTCCACTAAAATCTACCATTTTCGCAAAAGAAGGAAAAATCTTGTTTTTCTGATAGGAAAGTAACAAACTCTTTTGTGTCTATTCAGATGCCATCTGTCATGTGAACGCACTTCGCCCTATTGCTGTCTTTATAATAACTGGATTCAAATATCGGCAAACTATGTCACATACTTCATCAAACTGTCTAAAAGAAAGTCCCTTCCCCAGTTACTAATGAAGCTCTTGTACTGTACTGGAATTTTACTCTTGATGATAAAAATTCAAATTACGAAATTACGTTAGGACTTCTCAACCTCAATATCGAGACGGATTTTTATGATAATGATGTGTCTGCAATTAACCTTTGAACACATGAGTTCAAAGGTTAAATGAACACATATTCTCTGTCTAATGCATTTTCTCAAAACGCCTTTTTAAGTACGCAGTTGTAAAAAGAATCATAAATCAAAACAACTATGAAATCTTTATTTAATAAGAATGAAATTTTACATGATTTAAACTTGAAATTTTGAAAAAAAATAATAAATAATAATAGACTAATTCTGTGCTCTTAGTTTCATCAGTCTTATCTATTAGGCGACATTTCGCTGCAAAAGTATTTCCCAAAGACGGGAGGTGAGTGGCTGGGGAAGGAAAAGAAGCTAAGACGACAAAACATCGCCTGAACAAAACACTTTATGGCTCTGCTAATCCTGTCTCACAAATTTATACCTTGGCGCTTCCCAGTTTCATTGTTATGGGAAAAAAAAAGATACATAATTATCCTAATAGATAAACCATCGTCAATATTCAGTACAAACTTATTTTATCATGAATGATCAAAATTTTAGCCTATCAGAATTTTAGCCTATAAGAATTTTTGTTAATTCGAAAATTATTTTGTCGGTAAAAAGAGAGTATTCTTAGTCAGATATTCGCTTTCGAAGATCCAATCATGAATTTAAATTTTTTAGTACTTAATCCGGCTGACTTTAATAGTGACTAGCAATGTATTTTTTCGCCGTCGTTTATGGCATTCTTACCAAAAGTGTGCTAATTAATTAAATAACAAACAGAAAAAACAGCGTATAGATGTAGTTACGTAAACTCTGAGCAAGTCCTGTACAACGGTTTTGAGGGATTATTTTGTTATTATCTTTACTGCAAGGAGGCACATTTAGGCGTGAAGCCATCTACAATTTTGTGTAGGTAATAATATTAAATCCAGCATGTTAAGGATAAGAACTGGTAAGAGTCATTCATTGAGGAATATGTAGAAGTAAAATTTATATTTGTAAGAAATATTGGGCCGTGGTCATTAATGCTCGTTCTTTCAAACTGCAGGAACTTTATAATTACATTTTAGTTTGGTGAAAGGAATGCATTATTATTTATGAAACAATATTTTAGTCGTTGTTTACGTACTGGTGTGGTCATTCAGTGTTCTAATCTGTAATTACGATACTTGAGAAGCTAAATTATTAAATAATTGTAAATTTAGCCCAGAAATCTTAACTGTTTATCTTCTATACTATGTTACAGATTGGTTGTTCTTAATTTGCGATGACTGAGTTACCTGTTGCAATATTTAAAATGAAATAACTGCTTAAGTAAATGAATAATGAGTAATTCTTTACTGAGATGCATGCAAATGGTTATTCTTATTCTGTGTCTGTTATGTAATATACGGCATAAGAAATATTTTTCGTAGCAATAATGTTGCAAATGTCTTTAACCATTATCGAGTGAATATGTAATAAATGCGTCATAAATTACATGAAGTAAACAAATTTTAAATTATATTATTAGCATGTATTGTTCAGAACATAAAATAAAAACGTAAATTATTAAATAGTACGTTTTTTACTTTTAAATATCTTACTTTGTTAAGCAGTTATACTAGTTATTCTCTGAAAGGAAAATTAACGAACTTATGCCACGTTCGAATGGCAGTGCTTTGAGAATCGGCTATTTTCCAGGCCACCTAAATGTTAAATGCGTTGGTTAGCTGTGCAGTATGGCGACATTAAGAATTTAAAGAATAGCTGTAAATATTTCTAACGTGAAAACATTTATTGACGTCTATTAATTAAACCTAACATAAAGTAACGCAAATTTCTACAACTCACAAAATGCTTATGTTAAGCCTTCATACACACTAGTATATTCATACAAAAACAATTCTTTTCGTTTCCTAAACTGAAGAAATAATTCGCTAATTATTACATAATCTGATTTAAACTCTAAAAAAATTAAAAGAAAGAAATCATATAAAATAATGTAAGAGAAAAAATATACTATAATTATTTAATATTTATATTTAAATCATATACATTTTTATGCAATGCGTGCAATATAAAAAAGTAAAATGCAAGAATACAAGAAAATACAATAAAAAAAATCGGAGAACGCAACACTAGAAAGGAAAACAAGAAACAAATGGAATATTTTTAAACGAGATGATTTAAAAATTCAGCTGCGATATTTTATGTAAGATATTAAAAAATTGCGTGAATACATCAGTTAATTAAAATCGAACTTTTGTGCAACTAGAAGCAGTGATTTTGTTTTTGAAAATTTATTTGCGAAAGTAAAATTGAAAAAAAAAAAAAAAAACAACACAAAAAATAATTAAATTTAAATCTAAGAAATATTTTTTCAAAACTTCGGTTCATATTCTTAAACCGATTGCTATCTCTAAGTTATTTATGTGCAATTATTTATGTTATGATTATATTGAATGCTATAGGGATTGACGAAGAAAATTGATTATTTAAAAGGGGTCGATGCAAGAAAAAGGGTTAGGAATCTCTGGTTTAGTTTGATGTATGCATTGTAATACGCAGAAATTTAAATGCCTCATATTAGAAAAACAGGCAACTCATCTATCAATGAAAAAAAAATAATGCATTAAATGCGTTTCTTGTCGATGGCGGCGTATTATTTGATATCGACATCTGGATAAGAGAATATGGCACTTTCCCTTAAGCCCATTCCACATCATCAGCGCTTTCAGAATCCTGTTCCGAACTCTTAAGTATAGGGTGGTACAGTTCCTCTGCCGAAACAGGCAGACGCTATTGGCTGGGCTGTATTCGCGTCCAAGCTATTATTGGAGTATAAAAACCCAACTGGGGATGTAATTACGGCTACAAGTGTATTGAATCTTCAGGCTAATAGCACCTTTGTAAGAACGTCTATTACGTCCGGCCTTGTGGGTCAGAAGTCTTCCAAAAACCATCCTTTCATTCTCTTTGAGTCCTGAGGATTCCTTTTTGTTGCTATTTTCTCCCCCCCCCCCTTTGTTTTTTTTTTACCGTAGTCTTTTAAAACCACTACCGCATTTAGTTCGCACTTTGTTGGAGCTGTTGACATTGGAATGATGGACCGTGAAATATAGTTTGAAACTTGGAATAAGGGGAATAAGACTGCATACCCTCCTCCAGAAAGTTCGGATGGTGTCTCATTGTTTGAGCTCTTGAGTGCCCTTTTTGAAATTTTTCTGAGGCACTCTTTTACAGAATTTTGTTTACGTTGGAGTTGTTTTTGTAGAATCCTTCCATCTTAGAGCTAGGAATAAGAAAATGGGAATCACTTGAAAATCACAGAAAATTGTTAATCACGGTTGGTTCTGTCAGTTTAAGCGTGGGAACATGGAATGCTAACTTTAAGTTTCAAATTAGAGGTACAAGCAGAATAAGTCATTGGCCTCAGGTCAGAGGTAATTAATTCATCCGTGTCTGGATAACTGAAGTATTATTTTTTTTAGCGTTAGAAAATTCTCGAGCGGAGTGTCCAAAATTTTTGGATCATTGCATTCCTTATCTTTCATACGTATATTTTATATGCTACTCCCCTTAGAAAGTTTTGCCACTGCGCGGAGGATAAGGTTTTCTTTTTTATTTATCTTTGGCGTGGCCTCATAGATTCCCCATCATGCTACCGTTCAATAAAACAGAAGATCTTTAATTTACCTTTTAAAAGGAAGCTATTTGTAATTCCTTAATAAATTGAACTATTATAAAGCAAGATATGCCTTCCAAACAAATTAAATCCATCCTAACAAATTAAATCTTTACTTATTTTTTATAATATAATAATATCTAATTCGTATAAATTAAAATGTGTTTAATTTAAATTTATCCAACTGGTAATTTTTTAATATTGATAACTTGACTGTAATTAACAGATTTTTTAACACCATCAATCGAGTACCTTGCACTGCATTTTTTTATATGCATTGTTTGCTTATTTAGCATTTGTTCTTTAAAAGACAGCAAGTGTCAGTGACGTGAAAAGAATTTTTAATTCTAATTGGTATGTATTTATCAGACAAAACATATTCATCAATAAATATTAAAGATATACCTCTCATGCCGTATAATGATTCTTACCTTTCTGGTGATGTACGAAGTGACAAAATTCGCAAAATGGTTTCTATCTTTAAAAACTATATTTCTTGCTGGGACTTTGTTAGATGACGTCAAAATTAAAGTTTGCGCCGTAAGTTATTTAAACTTCACAAGTTTAAGAAAAAAATGCGCCCACCGCACCTAAGAATTGGAAATTGTAACTAATATTCAATAAGTATAATTGAAGGTATTATCCGTTAATACCTTCAATTCATTATACCTTCATTATATAGGTATTATCCGTTAATACCTTCAATTATACTTATCCTATCTGTTAATAAATAGTATGGACATTTAACTTCCGGAATGCATCTAAAAAAACAAGCGTGTGGATTGGTTAGTGAATATTGTCGCCTTCAAAATATTTCACTCCAAAATACAACTGACGGAAGTGTCGTTCTCATTTCTAGATGAAAGGTTGAAATTCGTTTTCTGGAATACTGTTGACTACCCGCACCGTACTCATGCGAAATTAGGCCTTAGCCTTCTCTCCGCTTTACCGTCATTCTATGACAGCCATAAACGCTATAGTTATTTTTGTACGTAGTTCTGTTCAGGGTTGGGCTATTTATTGCTTTGGCGCTTGAAAACTGTGATCCGTTCAGCCGTCTTATATTTATTCTGATATTAGGAATATTAGAAAGTTCTTCCTCCTTTCAGCGAATGTTTTAAGCATGGAAGTAATGAGAAACCACAGGGAGCTAAATCAGATGAATAGGCCTCATGATTTGAGTAATCACTTTTCTGGTTAAGGGCACTGTAACGTCTGAACACCCGTGTTGGATGAAAGGAAAAGAGCAACAGAACTCCAATTCCTCGTACCCTTTACCACAGCAAGTTCTCAAAGAGTAAACACTAATTAATAAATTTTAACACTAATATTTTTTTTCACAACGCTGGGATAAGTACCTAGGATAACACAACAAGAACCTATATTGAAGGCAGTAAATAAACATATAAACAAATTAATACTAAGAACTAATCTTAGTCATTCACACACAATATAGAGCTTACAGTTTTCTGAAATATGTAATATATAATATACATTTTTAAGTCTAATATTAATTATATATCTAGCCAGGCTGAAAAGAAAAACATTGCAGATATTTAATTTTCAGTTTGTGATAATCTCTCAAAGGTAACTCCACAACTGGTCCAGAACTACTACACTTGACTTCAAAATAAATATGCACATTTAATTTGGCATCAACATAAAAAAAAAGTACTTCATTACAAGTTGGATTTACATCATTCATGAAGTAGTTATATTTACTCCCTTTTAACCCTTCAGTATAAGGCACTAACATAGATAAATGATGAACTGGGGGTTCTTCTACTTTCCCAGGTAAATTTACACTACTCGATGTCTTGGGCAATTCTCTTATGGAATTTTTAGGCATTTGCAAACCTACCGAATCTAGTTGGTACGAAACATCATTTGGCATATCTACAGTTTCTTGTTCGTGCCGAACCGAAAGGGAAAACCCTAATTTGTAAACATTTCCCAAAGAGTTGCTTTGATGTCTAAAGCGACTAGATCGAAAGTTGGTTTTACAACGTCATTTTTCTTTTCTAAATCAACTAACTGCGTCTTGTCAATTGTAAGCATTGACAGTTCGTTCACCCCTGTTTCAGGCAGAGCGAAATTGGTCTTCTTCATCCCTTTTGTTTGGGACAAAACGATACTCCTTTCGATAATGCAGGGAGAATTTTCACCTGAGGGTTCGCTTTCAGACTCCTGCTGATAACTTCCCCCGATTGCGTTCTTCAACTGACGGAGTTTCGGAGATCGAGTACCCATCGTTTTTACTTGAAAGGAAAGTTTATCGAGTTGATCTGCTTCTAATTTTGCTGCGGTCCGATTCCCTAGGACATACCGCCCCTCGTCCAACTCGTTACGAATGACCGCTGCCTTTGTTATTATTCGTCCAAACTCCCCTTCTATTTTGACTTGTGCTAAAGGTAAGCAAGTTGAAGCGGCATCAAACGGTTGTTTTAGGCAAATAATTTCGCCCGGCAACATCGAAGGAGTTATGCATTTGTTGCACATTATGTCAATGCATGATCCGGTATCTCTCAAAACTGGGAGATCGAACCCGTTCACTTTAGCCATCATTAGGTATGGGGATAAACAATCTTCTTCCATCTCCTGGACTCTATTTACAATAACTGGAGATTTGAAATCCTTTTTAACTTCCGGGCATTGAGACCTTAAGTGTTCGGTTGATCCACAAGAATAACACTTAAGTGGCCTTCTTATATCAAATTGGCGCTCATTCTGATTTCGGAGATTTTCCTTTTTTTCAGAGGTATGCCTAACTTCCCCTCCAGACAGGTGATACTTTTGCGACTGTCTTGAATTTGAATGATTTTTATTGCCCCTTTGTGATTCCGAACTATGAAAAGGAGAGATCTTCTTCCGGGGTTCATGTACATTTTCATACTTTTCTAGCATTTCTGCTAATTTATCTGGAGTCGTTATCTTCGACCTTTCGTCAATAAAATGCTGCCGCACTTCGACATTTACACGACGCTTCATTTAGTCTGTTATCATGAGATCCTTTAAAAGTTCAAAATCTGTAACTTCCAAACTTGCAATCCATTCTTCAAAATAATTTCTTAATTCGAAAACAAAATCTCTCCAAGTGTTTTGGGTGTTTCTCTGGGATTCCGTAAATTTGATGCGAAATTTTTCTGGACTAAGCTTAAACCTTTTAAGCAATATCTCCTTTACGTAATCGTAGTCATAAGTCTGCTGCTCTGGCTCTCGCATAATCAGCTGAACTGTGTCAGATGTCAAAATTGTCAATAAAACAGAAACCCATTCTGATTGGTGAAGATTCGCACGCTTTGCTTGGCGCTTAAACATAACTAGATACAAACTAATATCGTTCTCTTCGGGATCAAATTTTGTAATCATTTTTTTTTTTCCAGATCGTAACGGCTTAAGTCCATTTTCTTCATTCCCACCATTTACAGAGTCATTTCCGTTAGCGGCTAGTAATCTTAATTTCGATAATTCAAACTCCATTTCTTCTCTCCTAATTCTATCCTGCCTCTCTGCTTCTTCTCTCCTAATTCTTTCCTGCATCTCTTCTTCCTTCCTAATTCTATCCTGCTTCTCTACTTCTTCTATCCTAAATCTTTCTTGCCTTTCTTCTTCTTTCTTCCTAATTCTTTCCAGCTCCTTTTACTCTCTCTCGAGCCTCGTTGAAATGATATTATCTAACAAGCCTTTCACTAGTTCCTTCTCATAGGGTTCATTTCCCATAATCAGCTGTCTTAAATCCAATATCCTAAGTTCAGGGCTGACTTCTTTCCTCTAACTCTTCAGCCAAGGTTTCAAGATCCTCTTTCCTAACTTTTGCTAAGAATGCCATGATATAAGCCAAAATTATGATAACAACCTAACAATTTTAGCTCCCTCACACTACCTATCTATAAGATTGCTTTAAACAAATATTATTTTCACAAAGAGAGAGTAAAATTGAACCCTTAATTTTTTTTACAACATATTCTATAGATCTAAACACAAATGCAAAACAATTTACACCATAATATGCACATTATAATTTGTTACTTGAGAGCTTTGGATTACAAATACTGTTAACGTATCAGGACTTGTATTCCTCTTTACTTGCTTTGGAAACATGAACTGTCCTGACTCAGAACAGGGAGCTTACTCAAGCTATGTTCAATAATTTGTGAAGTAGACAATACACACAGGAAGGGTATACGAAACCCTTTATTTTTCTATCTTTACAGAGATTTCCGGACTTCGGAATACAGAGACCAACCACTTGTGGTCTGAACGTAAGAATATAAAAATATTAACTAAAACTCTAACTAAACTAACTTTGGATTAATATACAAGTGCCTACTTTAAGATTGGCCGTTAATTAACAAAAAGCCGTATGTAGTACAGAGAGCTGCTAAAACTACGATACGTTTAAAATTATCAAGAGGATTAAACCTCTGGCCTTGAAGGCAACCAGCAAACGAGTAAAACTACTATGACCAGCGGCTTGCTTCTAATAACTCCTTCCTCTCTCTTGCTTGGCAAAAAGCCACAACTTAAGTACTTGGCGTTAGCAAGACAAATTTGCATAAATAAGTAAAAGCTTTTAATTCTGGCCGGAAGTAGAAAATAGGAAGTGATAGTAAAGATTTAAAATAAAATAAACGTTAGTAAAACTTAGGATCCTTACAAACGTTTTACAAACTTAAAATTCAGTTGCGTTAGCTCAAAAGCTTATATAATACCGTATACTTTCATCAAAATTTGAGATATGTTAAAATATGCGTTCAAAAGTACAATAAATTAAACAACACATATCCACATGCTCATAATTAAACACTGATTTCGCACACACAGTTAAAATAAGAACCAAAAAAATTTTTTTTTCAGTTCTTAAAATAAAATTTTACACCTTACTGAAAATATTAACATTTAAAACATTCAATTTTATAAGCTTAATAACAGCACAACGTTTAACCTTTCAGTTATTAACTATCTATGAACACAGATTCAAACCTCAAATTTATGCTTCTTTATATAAAAATAAACCAAACAACACCTTCCTTTTAAGTTTTACAGAAAACAGCGTCGATTGAACAGTTAATTTTCAGAAATACTTAAATTAAACTACTTCACTGCCTCAATATAAAAAATCCAAGGTACTTACCCGCCTGGGTTTGTAGACACTTGTTGCACTAATTGAATACTGATGATATTTCCATTCGCATATCACTTTTATCACTACACTACAAATTTACAATAATCTAATGATTCTTCGGATAATGACTGTCCCACACACTTCGCTGCACTAAATTTTCTCGGACACTAGACGATCGCACAAATTATAAAAATTGCTGATGATATCTGGACACAGCCGAAATTCAGTAGATCGAAAATCTTTTTCCAACGCTCTGGCTTTTCTCGTGGATTTGCTAATTCACCTGCTTAACGAATAACTATATTCACTTTTTTCGAACTGATGTTCGTAACATTCGTGGATTCCTTATCACACCTGCTTAACGAATAACTGAATTCACTTTTTTCGAGCTGAAATTCAGAACCTGACGGTCTGTAATATCTGCAAAACACTGATAATGTTTGGACAATGACTGTCCCATAAACTTGAGATGAATTTTCAGAGCCTGACGGTCTGTAATCTCTGCATGGAGTTTCTTAGCTTTACCGCTGCCACCAATTTAATAAGGCTGTAACGTCTGAACACCCGTGTTGGATGAAAGGAAAAGAGCAATTGTCTTTTAAATATTTATTTTAAAACTTAATAAGAATTTCTTGAATACTAATAAGTGAAATAATCAAAACATTACAGCCATAATCCAAAACAATGGCCGCTGGATGCGGCAACGACACGGGTTGCGTCTTCTTTTAAGTCGTTCACTGCATAAAAGTTACACAAAAAGCCCTCTCTTTCGTTTTCTTAAACGTCTTGTCGGAAATACCTTGGAATGGGGTAATTTACGACGTCCCTTGTGTCCGGAAACCGAACCAGGGGATTTCCGCAACACCTTTCCTCAAAGTTCTAACTGACAATTAGTCTCTGGACAAAACAGGAAGTTCTTTTCATTAAGCAAATGTGTGTCAGAGGTGTGCATATTGTCACAGCACTGTGAGACATGAATTTAGCAGAATTCTTTCTTATATCTAATTATAATTAGTCTAACTTTTTCTCTATTGATTTATAACTCTTTAGCAATCGATTTTACATTTATCGTTATAGATAATTTTACGTATTACATTTTGTTTTATTTGATTATCCGTTTCTGGAACCATCCATTACATCATCTCGTCCATCTCTGAATCTTTTATCCAATTCAAATGTGCTCAGCTTCTTTATTGTTTCTTCGCTACGGCTACTTTCAATGTTTTTAATGTTCAGTTCAGTTTTTTTCTCTTTTCTGACAAAATTTGTAGTTAATATTCCGCTCTTAATTTCGATCGCCCATTTTTACAGAAGTTCACATGCTGATACCTATTATTTTCTTGATAACTAATTAATACTACCTTTTTCAGCTTGAAATTTATGTACATATAAAATCACACATCAAACTGGAGTATTAAAATTATTTCAATAAAGTATATCATGAATTACACTACACAGACACTGCAGGAAAATGTCAGACCCTCTATGGCCATTTAATTACAGTAGGCGCCGCTTAAATTGATCACGTTAGTCCATTACTATTTTAATAACATTAAGCAATGCGAACAATATTCTTGAAACTTAATTATAGACTTGAAACGTATTAATGGACCTTTAATATAAATATAACGAGAACCATATAAATACTTACTTTCATAGCACTTTAATTAGTGGCTGAATATCTGAAATGATGACACAGAAGTTTTTTTATGAACTGTTCGTATTCATAATGTACGAACTCCAAGATTTAATTTGTTAAATGTTTTCCGAAATCAATATCTAAATTCGTGGAGACTTAATTCCTTACTCTTCGATGTGTCTCTGTAATTTGAGAGTTTCTACTCGTATATTATATTTCGACCTTATTGAAGAATTTTATTTTTTATTTGACGGCATTATTTTAGTTAAAAAAATCATTCTATAGTATTTTGGTAACATTAACAGAATTATTGATCACAATAAGCGATGTATTTTCTATATTTTCGTGTACAAAAGGTGGGACCTCGGCAATTCAAATAGCAAAATCCGAATGATAGCATAACAGCAATCACATTAAATGGCGCCCATTGTATCATCCTAATATAAGATGTGTGTAATAAGTATATGTTTGAGTAAACTGAACCTTATGTTATTGAGAATGCAGTAGTAAGTTAATCATATTTCTTGGATTCTCAATTAATTTTTTGAAGCAAATGCAATTGGTAGGATATTCTTACTTCTAGAAAAAGTATATTCTGTTACTGTAAATAACTTGGCAGATTATTATAACAATTTATATACTGTATTTTATAAATATCATTTAAAATAACTTAGCTAAATCGTAGAATAAAAATGTTTATTAAGCTTCTGACGAATAGAGAAATAATTTCAAGGTCTGTAATTAGACTCAGTGTTATTATAAAAGCGACTTGTAGCATATAATTTTATAGCAGAAAGGAATACGCTAACAGTATTTGTATTTCGCAACTTCATTATGAGAATGCCCATTTTGCTAACAAATCGCGATGTGAATAGTTTACTTATTCCATTTGAATGCACTTCTTTTATATATTAATTGCTAAGAATCGCGTTTTAAGTACCTAGATTTTATGTCATTTTTGATGAATCATAGGCTATTCTCTTTAATTATAGATGTTCCGCAAACATTGCGTTTCTTTCCAACGGTTCAGAGAGATATCTTTCGTTTTTAAATATTCAAAAAGGCATTCATCGGCGAATATTGCCATCCTATTCCTGCCACTTAAAAATCACGCTCGCGACGAGTTGCATATATAATAGCTTTATTTCCGAAATTATAACGAGTGTCTAAATCAACGATGGCCATTTCGTGGAAAGGTGATCGCTATAAATGAATTTATTACTCAGGCATTTTTTTAAAGGGGGAGAGAGATCATTTTTACAATTTGGACAAGAAAAGTTTCTCGTTAACGATCTGGGAGAAAAAGGAAGCGAAATTAAAAAGTAAAATAAAAGTTTAAAAAAAAATATTCGAAGAGGGTGGAATTAAAATCCCCACCAATAAAGGGGACTCTTTTCGCTGTTTTTCTAAAGCCATTCCAAGTAATACAGCTCCGGCAGAAACAACCCCCTAATAGCTAGCCCCCCTCCCACACGTTAAAATCGACTTTAAGAGCCGCTTCAATTGGGCGAGACTTTTCAACTTTTCTCTCTTTTGCTGCTTATTGTTGTGAGACAATAAAATTACGACATCGCCGGCGATATTCGCACGCCCATTAAAACGGGCAACCTCGCGAAAAGGAGCATTAAAACTTAACACCTAACTTAGTATTAGCATTTTTCACGATGGTAGACCCCCCCTACCCTGCCGCCCAAACGTATACTTTATCGAGAAGAGAGAGAGAGGCCGCTTTCATTGCATTAAAATAATTGTCATAAATATGCCTCTCTTGCGGCCTGCTGTATATACTGCATTCCAATCGATAGTAGGGGGTTGGGGGGTCGACCATTACTTCTTTCTCGAAGTGATCGGAGCGTGGAATTAGAAAAGGGGGTGAGCACCACTTGAGGCTTTTGTGAGGGGGTAGAAATGGCACACAAATATATATATAGATATAAATATATATAGAAAGCATATATGTATTGCTGGCATGAAGAAGAGAGTCGTATGCAGATGAGATTCAGCACAGCGAAAGGGAGCGGAAAACTCTTATTTCTCGTTACGATATTTTAATGTTATTCTTCTAATATTTATAGCGGTAATTTCTGCGTAATGAGCGGCAGTTAAAGCCGCCGAAAAGCGTCCGTGCACCCGCATTCACGGCTATCTTAATCATTAGGCCTAATGCCGCATTAAAATCTCCTCCCTCTTTCACGTGCTTTCGATCTCTCTTCCTCCTCACTCAGAAACAGAGAAGAGAGGAAAGCAGAGAGAGAAGAAATAAAATTCAATCATCTGTTTTGTTGTAAATGGCTCGCAGCCAAGCACAGGGGGATCTTGCATTTGAATCCGGTAGTAGTGTTTTCCTTCTCTATTAACTGTACTGAACAGTTTTTCGCTTTAATCGGGATCGGGGGGGGCAAGGTAGCTTTAAGCCGTCTCGCAAGACGAGAAAGTTGTCGTAAGACAGTCAAGTCAGGGTTTGGAGGGGATATCGTATCGCTTTCTTACGTTTGAAACTTTTCGGAAATAAATTTTTATAACGGATAATTTTCTGTTCGGTTATTTTTCGTGTTAAATAGATATGCGGTGATTTGGCTGGTAGTAGCTCCAAACAGCTTTTCTTTGATGAGATTAAATTCGAGTCCTGTATTGATGTTTTTTTTTTTTTTTTTTTTTTTTTTTTTTTTTTTTTTTGTTTTGTTTGTTTGTTTGTTTGTGTCATGCAAATATAGGATGATGCAAGTATATGTGTACAAAAAATATTCAAAATTGAATCTTAGTTTGGCGTATACATAATTCCAGAATTTTCGATTTTCACTTTTATTTTGATCCGGATACTTCATCAAGAAAGAAACTGTTTGCTTCCTTTGCATAAAACAACCTACATCGTTATGCTTCTAAATGCAATGACATTTCTCATATGACTTCTGCGCCAAATAAAGATCGAAATTTTCCATTTTATAACCTGGCCTTCCCTATAAATTGTTCTTCCTTCCAATATTCTAACACGTTATTCCGTTCTTTTTTAATGGATTCTTACCTAGTCATCATTCTAACTAGCTTATTTAGTTGCTGTCTTTGGAGATTTGTGTCTTCTGGAATAATTCAACCGTAAAGCGTTTCATAATCTCAAGTTTATGGAATAAAAAGTTTAAAGAACATTCATTTTATGTTTTGAAATCTTTTCATATTCAGCTCTCTTTTTCTCTTTTCTTTCTTTTTTAATGAGCCTTTAATTTTTTATAAACTTCACAACAACGATAAAAATTGTTGTGTTCGTTGCCGAACTTTTGAATTAATAAAGCCAACAGTAATGACTTTTGCTTATAATAATTTTTGCATTAGGAAAGCGAAAAATACTTAGAATGCAAAATTTTCAACTTCCGATTTATAGAAGCCATCCATACTTTTTCTTTTATGTATGAATTATTCTGAAAAGACGAAGCCACGGAAAGCTACCTCGCTAAAGAGTCTTACCACAGATCGTTAGTCAATTCTGGGAAAACGTTATCCAGAATATTTAGGTAAAATTCGAGCTAGGTATCGGTATTCGCAGTAAATATGCAAGCGAGCCATAAATCATCGCCCATTATTGTCGCATTTTTACCGACTAAAAAAAGTCTAGCAGCTGACTCCGAGGTGCCAAGACAAAGGCAGGAAATCGCCGCCATTTGAATACGATCGGCGAATTCATGAATGCCTAATTCGATGTTCGGAACCGTTCCATTGGATGTTTTTTGATTGCTGCCGCTCAGTTGTGGGGGGATAAAGTTTCTCATTGTTGGATTTCGACTCTTATATAGGCCAGTGGAACTGCAGCCTCAAACAATGGAGACACCCTGTTGCTCAATTTATGACCGCTTGCATATAAGTGGCGGCTGTTCGAATTTTACGCCCGATAGATTTCGAATTTCGGACTACGGTTTAGTATTATTTAGATGAGGGAAAGTGAAGTCGAGGAAGTGTCGGTGCACTGGTTCGGAAAAGTTGGAAATGGAATGGTTTTCGATAAATCGAAAGTCGAAATTTGTGTCCCCTGGGTATTCTCCATTTCCCTAATAGTGTGAGTTATTGGCTGCGTTTTTGAGGCATAAGAATGCTTTACCGTTTTGCGAATTGTTTCTGGAAGAATATCTGTAAAAGATATCTGTGTAATGAACGGAAATTCTCTTCGGTGGAAATGACTTTTGATTTTATAACTTGCGTTGAATTCAGCGGCGTAGCTAGATGGGGACGGTTCACGCCTGGCGGTACGCTTTTAGGAGTGGCATTTTTTGCCTGAAACATTATTTTATAAGGTTACTCAGGTGCATCGTCGAGGCCAGCGAAAATATTCAAATTCCAAATTACCATGCGTAATTGAGAAGAAAAAGAATGTTTGTTTTGATGAAGTGTTCAAAGAAATCACCACGTGATTTCAGCAGCTACATTTTTTTGTTGTACCTTTTTCATTTCGCCGTAACTTTTAAATGCAAATTACAAATATCAACAAAATTATGACCATGGTGACATTCAAAAGGAAGAATTCCTCGTTAAGAAAGAAGTATTTCAGAGTTTCAGTTCCGTTATTACTAGGGAAATCGAAATAAGAATGTGGAAGGGCAGTCTTGAACTTTTGCAATTTATTCGGAACTACAATCTCCAGAACAAAGTTCCAGATACTGTAATACTTTCCTGCCAGTTGTTGTAAATCTTGCTGGTCGTGAAAAGTTTTAACAGCAACGGCAATCAAATAATCTCTACAATGTCACGAATGATTTTACGAAATCAAAATAATAATCAAATACAATCAAAATAATAATATAATTTTAAAATGTTAGAATTAAAGTTTTTCTTCAAAAAATAAACTCTGAGTTTTAATTTCCTTACATGTCGTTTTGACATTTTTTATAATTATTTGTTTATATATCAGGAAGGCAACAAATTCAGAGTTGCCCCTGGCGGCAAACTGAGGAACCGCACAGAGCGATAAGCTACGCCCCTGGCTGAATTTAATATGTTTTCCTTGAAATATTAATAATAAAAGTAAATACCCCTTATCTCAGTTCATAATCATTTTTTGAGAGATTTGAGACTTTTATGATTTTTAGGACTTTTGAAGCCTTAAATCCTATGCATTTTGAAAAAAATCGAAAGCTCCAGTATTCGCGCTGTTTTCACCATTCAGATTCTTCAAAACTAAATTTAAAGAATCTATTAAATTTTCAGTGGTAGCATTAGTTTCATTGACTTAAGAATACTCGAGAACGAAACGAAAGAAATTTGCCCATAAGTTGATTTATATAAGCAGCCAAAGATCCTGTAGAACTTTTTAACAGCCTTTCCCTCTCTTTCAGTCAATTCGTCTTGAAGTTAATTTTGCAGAACATTTTTGACACTTCGAATTCCAGATAATACGAACAGTTTTCGAAGTTGGTACGAGTTTGAATTAACGACAGTCTAATCTATATTATTAAAACTACTTTAAAAATTCATTTTTATTTCATTTATTTTCACAAGAACTGTTTTTTTTTCAATATCCTTTCAAGCGGTTATGTTTAATATCCTACACATCGAATTGCAAGCATGCATCAAATTGCAATTGCTTTTCATGAAAGTTAATATTTTTCCGTATCGACTTATAATTTTGTCCCAAAAATTATAAACAACTGGAATATATTTTGTTTAAAGACTTCATAATTGTTCATTGCCTTTTTTTATAAAGACAAGACACTTTTTCTGGCGGCTTTCGTGAATATTAAGGAGGAATTTTGTTGTTAAGCTTTTAGCCTTTTTATAGCTTTTTAGCTTTTTTTTAGCTCCGTACTGTTTTGCTGATACATTGTCTGCAGAACTCTGCATAAGTTTTGGAATTCACAAAAAATAACGACAGCATGTAATATAATGAAATTTAATCCCTGAAATACGCCCAATATTGTTTCCGTCTATTACATTTTCCTGCTGATTTCGGAATTATGCAAGTAAATGAAAGGAATTGTGAAACTTTATGTACATTCTCAAATGTTTCTTATATGTATTACACAGGGGCGTAGCTAGAGGGGGGCACCTGTCCCCGGGCGCAGAATATTTGTTACGAATATATGTTACGAAATTTTAGAATTAAATGTTTTCCATCCTTGGCAAGCAGTAGGGGGCGCGAAATCTTCAGTTGTCCCTGGGCGCTGAAAACCTTAGCTACGACTCTGGTATTACAGGAGATGGCGCATATATTGACACAAACTCGATTTACGGAAAAAAAAAAATCGCGACTTTTAGAGATATTAAAATCTATTTAGTGATGAGCTTTTTTGTTTTCGTATCCACTGATCTCTAACAGTGTCAAAATGTTTCTTCCACCATGTCTTCTGGTTAAATTCGATGCCATTCTGCTTTAAGTATTATACCTATTCTCATTATTGGATAAGTCTTGCAGCATTTTACCTGCGGATATGGTTGGTGGCATTATTGTATTTTTCGAAAATACATAATAAACACAAACAGTTTTAACCAAGAAAACCTGTAATAGAGATGACAGAATGTTTCAGATTGAGAAAATCCTGGCCTCGATGATTATTTATTCCCCGATAAGGAAGCAGCACTTCTAACTAGAGAACTTTTCATTCTTTGGCTAAAATTAAACTAGCAATTCACTTAATTCCTGTGTTCTTTATTACCTGTCTAGTTTCCATAGCGTTAGTATTCTTTGTGGTACGAAAATGTTACCTTACTTCGTCTGGAAGAACATCACGACGCAGTAAACTAAACTACATACAACCAACAGTATCCACCGGGCCGTCCACATTTCCAGCATTTCCGTTAACATCATCATTCTAGATGGACGTGCACGTGACACAATCATTATCCGCAAATACTTTTCCGAATAGTAATTGTCAACGAAAAGAAAAGGAGAAGAAAAAGAAATCGTTACTCAACTTCTTTTCATCCCGGCAATCGTGAACTGCGGGTTCGGTTTCGGTACAACCCAGTCAATATACCATCACTACCTAATGACGTTTAATGATGGCGCTTTGTGTCATCAGCAAGAACGCGGCATCGAGGAAGAAATATAAAAAGAAAAAATGAAAGAATACTTCTGCTATTGTCGTCTTTTATGCAGAACGCCTCGACCGCCTTCCCGATAGAATTTCGAAACAGACTTTCGCCCAGCTCTTGTTCTGTAATCCGCCGTATCGGCGTTTGCGGATGAAAATGGCTCGGCTGGTCATGTTTGGGCTGTTGTTTTCCGCGTTTTCCACTCTCGGTTTCCCAGTAACCTGCACATACTTTCGCTTTCGGTCTTCAGGAGCTTTTAACGGAATCGTGACGACTGTTAGGGTGCATGTTTTCTTCATTTTTTCTGGTATATTTGATGTTCTATAAATAGTAGGTACTTTGAACTTTAGTGTTAAAATATCCAAAATACTTTCCCTTGACTTTTAAACTTACACGTATGATAGCATCGCTTTCATATAATGACTTGCGTCTCAATGAAAATTTTTCTACAGTCTAAAATTATTTCTAACAATTTTACTTTTTTATCACCATTTCACAATATAAAGAAAAGAAGCGATTAGGTGAATTTTTTAAATTAACCAAAATCCCCACTTAGTTTGAACTGGCTTTGATGGAAAAGCTAAAGTCACGTCAGGAAAGATTAGACTTATCTTTCTTCTTCAAAGAGCAAAAATATTCTACGCAGTTTTTTTGTTTCAAGTTTTTTAGATGCTCTAAAGTTTTCCTAATTCAAGTAACTTCTATGAAAGGGAAAGGATTCTTCTGTGGTCATTCATACAGTTCCAAAATTAGAAACGTTCAGTGCTTTACAGTCATAATAATCTTTGTCTTGTTTGTTTGCTTAGTTTGCTTAAAATTAACTGTAAACCCAACATGAACTATATTGTTTTTTATTCAAAATTGTTCTGCGGAATATTCCCCTTCTGTCACAAATTAACTTAAAATAATTTGTTAGTTCTAATTGGATTCAGTTTTTTCAATTATTATAAAGGACACTAAGACTGTCTACCTTTATAGAGTATTTTTAAGGGCAAGTGGACTTAAGGGAAACTGATCACTATTTACAATAAGCTGGAAAAGCCACGAAATCATCATGCAGTCAGTCTGTTTAACTGTCGGAATAGAGCCCAGGGCGAGTTATCTATTATGATTTTAGCCATTTATGAACCGTTTTAGTTCTACTTGGCTTTTTAGTTCTTATTAAAATGTTGTAAACTTCTTGTGTACGTTTTGAAGATTGGTTATCCCTTCCCATCGCTAGTTACTGAGGATATTGCGGCTAAAGAGTTGAAGCTACTGGACGTTCAGGGAGATAAATGATTGACGTAAACAAAACGGTGGTTCAACTACTGAGTTTTGATAACAGGTTCTGGAAAAAAAAATTCTGAAAAGCAAAAAGTATGAGCCCAGTCTAATCTCAATTTTTGGTACTTCGTATCGCTATAAATCGTTGTATACTAAGATGGACTACTTTCGTAAAACGTCCACAAGCAAATCTAACTTTTAAAAACTTTCTTTATAAATTGTACAGAAATCAGTACAATATCTTTTTTCATGTTTTTAAATAACATCTTAAAATTTCTTAACTAATAAGAAATGAAATAAAATCATTACGTTTAGATATTGATCAGTTTAAGTTTACTGTGTAAAATAAAATCAAATAAATTAATTACTTTCTTTTTTGGGCATTGAGCAGTTTCAGTTTACCATATTTCTTGCATATATTTTGTATGCTTAAGAGGCGCACCACTCAAGCCCAGCTGAAATGTGATATGAAGACAAGAAAGCTTGACTTCCGACCACATAGGTCTTTTTTCGTTTGTTCTTTGTACTTTACTTTAAATATGTATGTACATATATATATATATATATATATATATATGAGGGACAAACCCAATGCAATCCTTTCCTTAGACAATCAGCTTTGTTGATCTGAATCTTCCTCTTAGTGGTTGGAATGGGAGTCGATATTTAAAGCAATTCAAACAATTTGAGGTATAAAAAGAAGGCTTTTTTTCTTTTTTTTTTATCAATTAGATTCCTTTGACTGTTATTTGTATTTATTGTGATTTGAACTAAAAGCTGTGACCCGGCGCTTTTTTACCGAACAGGATCTAACCTTTGGAGTCTCATTAGGCATCAAACACACACCCCGACTCTCACGCCGCTTGTTATAACTTGGCTTGTCTGAAGTAGACAAAAGGGGAAGCGAAAAAAGGGGAAATCTCTTTAAAACGCATCTATTTCTTTCTCTTCTTTATTTTTATAGGTACCGCATATCACGAACATCGCGTAAAGTGTTACTCCACCTGGTGTGGAAAAAAAAAGGGGGGGGGACAACAAGCTATTCTCTTTCTCTTACCTTCCTTCTTTCGAGAAGTGATTATTAGCATTTATTTGCAAATCCAGGTGTAAAGTCCCCGAAATCCCCGGAACTAAAAAGAAAAATCGAAAAAGAGAATGTGAAAATACTGAAATTGGAACGCGGAGCTGGCAGACAAACTGACGAAGATCTGTTGAAATTACGAAACGGCTTCTTGAAAGTTAAAAAATTATTTTCACGCTCTTCTCTTCATCATCCTCATTCCGACCCTTTAACGTTATTATTCCTACAAAGAATATTTATAATTCTGTGTTGTAATATAGCGGTTTTTAAGATCCTTTTCATCATTTTGCATTCTCTATTGTATCCTTTATCTCATTAATATGGATGCTTATCTTCTTAATGATCAGCAGTATTTTCTCCTGCATGTCTCCTGTATGTTATATTTTCAGATGAACGTATTAATTTATAATAGTGCTACGCGCAGCATATCCGTTACTTAAGTTTTCTTAGATTTCAGCCTCTAAGTTTCAACAAACTGGAGCGGGAAGAAATTGATTCGATACATTCAAAAAGAACGGCGTCTTATAAAATTAGCTATTATGTCCAATTGCTGCCAACCCTAAAATCTTAAAAACCGGGAGATTTTAGCGAGAAACCGGGTGAGTTTCACGTTGCGTGACGGTATCATTTCAAAGGAACTCCACAAACTGATTTTAATTCTGTTATTTAAAAAAAAAAAAAAAAAAAAAAAAAAAAATTCAGATTTTAAATTACGGCCGTTTTTTTAACGTTCTGTGTGTTACCTTTATTTATTAAATATCATGTTCTTCGCACTTAAAACATAAAATTCACTTCAATAGCAATGTTGCAAAATAATTTTAAAATGAGCCTATCTTTAGAATTTCCGATACACATTTCCGCGGGCTGGAGATAAAAAGGTTCCCCCATCCCCGTAGATTGTTGCCATTACTCGCTTTCAAATCGTTGAGTTTTTTACTCAAAAATTAGTTAAAAGTTTTACAAAATATAAAACCGATAATAAAACTTGAATTTTGGAAAATTTCAAATTTCAAATTTGGGCTTCCACATGCCCATATTCGCAGTAGGATTACGTTATTCAAAATTTGATGGCTTTAAGTACCGTTGTTTTATCACAATGCGAGAAATATACATACATTTATGCAGATTTTTTGTTTTTAATTCCTTCAAACATAATGCAGAACTCTAACATTTGGTGGCAACAGTTTGAAAGGTGAAACGGACATTTATAGTGATTCAACGCAAAATCGCAAAACGAAAACAATAGTCCTTCAAGGACAAAGCCCCTTTGGACTAATAATAATGCACGATTCATGTTATTCAATTATTTGTAATAGAGGTCTGATATAAAATATGTTAGTATTTAATTACATGTTTTATATTTTATGTTCTTTGCTTGATCAAAGTGAGAATAAAATTTATAATTTTAATGCACATAGTGTTTGTGTCGATAAACTTAGTAATGATCCATATATAAAAATAAAATTAAATACAAATATTAACTGATTAAACATAGCTTGAATTTCATATGAAAATGTACTCATAATCTCTTCAATAGGTTAAAAAGTTTTGGGTGAAATGAAATTTAATAAGATCAATTAAAAGTAATAAAAAATTACAAAGCAGATGAAAGAAAATTTATTCTGAAAATGAATTTGCCTAATTTAGGCTTCACTAATTCAATAAATTTAATTTATTGCTGGGAAAAATTTTTCTTAAAAAGGCTAAAAATTAAAAACCGGGAGTTTTGGTAATCTGTCGGGAGACGAGGTAATGTGATGAAAAACCAGGAGTCTCACGGTTAAGGCGGGAGAGTAGCAGCTATGAAGTTCCGATAAGCAACCCAGAAAAATAAATTATCAAGGTTCTGGTTATCAAAAGAAAACGTCGTGATAAAATTTGACAGGCATTTTGAAATTCTGGAAAACCGGCAGTATTTTTATCTGTGTATTACATAGAATTAGCAGTTAATTTTTTAAATATTAAATACTTCAATTGAGCAGATTTTTTAATAGTTTTTCTTCCTCCTTACCTTGTGCCTGCATGGTATAACTAAAAAGCACATCCGGATAGTAGCCAGAAAGTCTGGAGTTCCAATCCCGGCCAAGGCATTGCGCATTTTTCCCGATGATAAAAGTCCTAATGACTGTAGGAGTGGCACCCAAACTAAAATGTGGTATATGATAATGCATCATCACCAAGATTGGTTTCCCTCCTCCCCAGTCGCCTTTTAAGTGACAGAATATGTAAAGTGTTTTATCCTTCCTTATTATGTGCCTTTGGGGTGTAACTGGAAAGCATGTCTGGCTAGCAGTTGGGAGATCCGGAGTTCGAATCCAGGCGAGGACATCGTGCATTCTTGACGCTTCCCTCTCCGATAAAAATCTTAGTGACTATATAACACCATTGTTAGTTCGTATTGACAAAGAGAGTGTATCATTCTTTTAATGAACTGTTGTAAAAGTTTGAGCAAACACTGAATTAAAGTAGGTATATTAGAAACCAAAAGTAATAAATATAAGGAATAATATAAATGAATAGCTGCCTGCAATTAAGATTCCACATTTATCTGTTCGTTTATTATTTTGTATTTTTGCTCTTAAATCCAATATATAATTTGGGGGGGAACAACTGTCGTTATAGACGTTGGCCGCTACTTAATGTCGGAAGCGGTGGTCACTTTATTATGGATGCAACCTAACAAGTGGTACCACCGTTGCTTCCTTTGAAAGTATAGACAATTTATGTCCATGCCTTCATCGGGATTCGAGCCCAGGCTCTTCGGTACGGCAGACAGAGTCACTAACCACTTTCCCGTCTGGGCGGCGCACAGAATTTTGGAAGTCTGAACTCTAGCAATCCGAACGCCGAAATAGCCTTATCCTAAAACAGCCTTAACGATTTTATTCCTAAAAGGAGGTGAGACTTCAACCTCCGTCCTTTATATTAAAGCGTAGTTCGTGTTTGACGATAACACTTGGTTTGTGTTTGACGATAGCACGTGGTTCATGTTTAACTATTCTCAAAGCAATTTCTGATATCAGTTGTCCCCCTTTTATTTTTTCTTTTGTTAACCTGTCGCTTCTTGTTAACTATACAGCTTACGTTAGGAGTTCTTTTAACGAAGTCTTAGAAAAATGGATTGAAATTTAGAAGAGCCAAGCAACCCTAATTTATGATGCCATGTTTTTTAGATTAAACTTCAAGTATAAAAGTAAAAATAATCACTGGGTTTGCCGATCTAACAATGAAATGGAAGTATTCTAGCAATACGGACGATTGAGTCATTGAAGTTATACTATGTGCTCAAGAAATGAAGCAAAAACATAAATATGAGGAGCTTTCAGAAGATGTCGAGATTTTTTTTTTTTTTAATAATTATTACATGCTCTGCGATTTGGCACTACACAGAAGGGAAGGGTTGGAGGACTTTTTAAGGGAAACCGTCTCGTATCCATGTTATAGATGAGGAAAACCACGAAAATGCCCATGCAGCCAACCCGTTCACCAAGACTCGAACCCCGGACCGAACTACCAGTGCTCAGTGACTATTACCGCTGGTGGGCCTTTGAAGGGTATGGAATTGCGAAGTAAATTGTCAGTAAAATTTAGGATCGTACTTTTGTTTGTTTTGAGTTGTTGATGATGTATAAAACAGCTTTGAAAAATTCCTAAAATAGTCCAAAATATGAGAGTAGGTGGGAATATTCATAATGTTTCTCGCCACAGGCGGCATGATCACACCGTTTCTTTTTCAGTAATAACGAGAAAAATTTATTTCTGTTGTGCATGTTGCATTGTGAGAACTTGAAATAACATTCACTGAGCTGTTTACAAATATCAGATTTGTGTTTTGCTTTACAAATCATTCTCGAAGATATCAGTAGTTCCTTACAAACCTCAGAAATATCATTTTAAAGCTCTATCAAGAATGGATTCCAAGTCTGATTCCATTACCTTCATGTATGTTGGCAGAGTTGTAGTGGAACCTCGGATCACGAACATCTCATTTCACGAACAACTCAATTCAAAAACAAATTATCTGAAAACAAAAAAAGTGTCTCCGATAACAAACGGTGTGTACGAACACTAAAGTTAGTTACGAACACTAAAGTCGGTAACCTAAGATTTTCAGAGATGAAATTTTGCCACATAATTAACACTCAGAGACTTCTGAAAACACCATTTGAATATAGTTAGAATTTTGTACTTAGATAGGTAATTTTAGTAGAATTCTAAGTAAAATTGTTGTATTTTTCTGTTTAAAGTAGAGCGAGACATATTTTAAGAGAAAGCTATGCCGAAAAAGTAAGAATACAGGGCAAGTGCATTTAACATTGAGTAAATGGGTATCTCGGTAATTTGTCAAGAAATCGCCAAAAGTCGCAAAATTTGCGGACCGTTTGGCAACATTTTGGTCTGGTGTCTGTAGCACCGTAATATCTATTAAAATTGAATAAATGTAATTCACCACTATGTTAGCTGTAACAATAATTCCACCCTCGTATTGCTTTCCAGTAATTTCGAGAAGCAGAAAATACTAAAAATATATCGCTGCAGGTTGTAAATTATTCAAGGCCGAGGTTGTTTAGTTAGCTGATGTTGCTATTGTTGCGAGTTCAGCGTGAGATCGGATTACCTTTCTCTTTAGACGCTCTTTGCATTGCATTTGTTTAACGTTGTTAGTAGTTTAAAGTGTAACAACTGATTATACTGAGCGGTACTATTAACACTTGTGAGAATATTTCTGCGGAAAATTCCAGAGTTCTGAAATATTTCTTTTGATAAAAGTAAATTTTTATTAACCTATTATCGGACTTATGCATTCAATCTGTTATGAACCCGTACACAGCAATATTTTTCGTTATGCTTAACACTAATTGACAAAGCAGGCCACAAGTAACAGAAATAAAAAAAATAACCGGAATTTGCCTAGCTGAAATTAATGCAGAATACCTTCAAATGTTATATAAACAGTTGTCATGGTATTTCATCATTTAAAACCAACCAGCTAGTTCTACTCGCAGCGTTAATCCTAAAAAAAAAAAAAAAAAAAAAAAAAAAAAAAAAAAAAAAAAAGTAGCAGAAAACATAACAATGATATTAGTTTTAATTCAGAAATATAGTTTAAAATTTGGTATAACTTTTAGAGTAGCATACATTTTGTCTTGAAACCTCTTTTCTTTTAATCTCCTGTTATAGAACGTAGTTGATTACGAAATCTTTGTTAAAAATCTGATGTGTGCACCACACGACTTCCTGATACAGAATATTAAAATATACGCATTTTTTCTTGCATTTCATTTAAACTTATTGGATTGAACTAAATCTACTTCGTCGATAGCGCATAAACCACAATAGAATAAATGCACTTTAAAATGCACTATATTTGTTTACTATAGCGACACTCTGGCCCTAGGTTCACTTAACAGCGTTACATTTCATTCATTTTTTAACTAGTCTAATCTAATGATGCTGGCTTGAGCAGCCTTTAGTCGGTCTCGGACTTTTACTTCCTATCTTGGATATTACCCATAGGGCTTGGAAAACAAAAATACGACGTTCCACCGTCTCAAGCGCAACCCTGGTTGGCATTCTGTGCAGTTTTTCACAGACAGTTCAGTATTTCTCGTTCAATTAATTGAGTTCTCACATCGCGACAAGGCAAAAATACATAAAAACTCAAAATGTGTGTATTGAAATCTATGAAGTAAATCTTAAACACTTATTTTCTCGAATAAATTCCAAAATGGATTAAGCATGATTTAATTCGCAATAATAAAAGAAGGCCTTATCTTTGTTATTGTGAAGCTTACTTTCTCTAGATTGGCAACAAATCCACTATTCTTCTGTTTCAAATGTAAACAAGCAAAGGCCGCCATGGAAAAAATTATTAGGCTTAGCGGCACTTAAACAACTTTTAAATTGTTGATAATTCTAAAAATGTTGCATACAGATTTACTAAAGGCATAAAAACCTTAACCGGAAGATAAGAACAACATAATTCAATCATTTTTAAAGCAAAAAGTGCACAATTTACAAACATATAAGAATGAAGAAACTGAGATCACTGAGCCGAGTAACAGAGTGGATATATATATACATATATTTATATACTTTTGGTGCGGCCGAGTGCAACCAAAATACGAGGTGCACATCTACATGTTATAGCAATTCTATATACAAAATTTCAACGTTCTGAGTCTACTCGTTTCCCAGTTATGCGAAATACATACGTATGTACGTACAGACACAAAGAAAAATTGTCTTCAGAATTCATTTTAAAGCAGTTTTATAATTTTTTTGGAGGAAAAGAGTCTTTTATTTTGTCCTTACGTACAGATGTCACGCAAAAACATAGTTAAATTGCATTCGATAGCGGTGAAAATGGATTTTTGCGTTGAAATATGATGCTTGAAACTTTTCGCGATTACAATACTTTCTTTTTACTTTGTACAAGGAGTATAAAGGTTATTTATTCTGTCATTAGTACTTCTAAGATGAAAATTCTTTTTCGTCGAAACGACCGTCTCCTACAATTTTTACAAAAATACCGTATTTTGGCATAAGTAAGACACAACCTTAATTTTTATCTCTAATTTAAAAAAAAATGTTGGGGGGTAAGTACCTCTGTTATCAACTAGGTACCCCATCAATCGTTACTATATTTACCATCTACAGTAAATTTTTTTTCCCCTTTTTCTTGTTTTGAGGCATGAAAGTAGGTAAAATGAAAAACGATACTTAGCAGCACACTGAGAGAAAATTTTTATTATTGGTCCAAAGAAACATATTTCAATATTTAGCGCCTCTTAGTCATTGGTACTATTAGAGTAGTTGCTTGCACTACCAGTGTCATTATGTTATTAAGACCTGCAGATGCAACTGAACTTGTACTGTAGTACAATCCTATAACAACATACACTTTGTAGCAGTGGGTTTTATACTCAGTCATTAAATACGCGTTGCTGTGTTGCTACCAGTGCCATCTATAAGCATACTGGATTTCTGGACAAACTAGTATGCTGAATCCTTACGACAGCCACTTACAAATATTAAACGTAAATAAAATGTAAATGGCTTTGCAGAGAGCCCCTATGCTTGTGGGTTCCTCGGGCAAGTGCCGTCGGGCCCAAGCATTAAGATGGCCCTGGTTGCAATATGTTGGTATATACCTAATTCTAATCATTCGCGTATATATATAAGCCGTTTTCCCGATTTTCATGTGCTTATTTGTGAAAAAACGTGTGACTTATATATAAGAGACCAGAGAATATGACGATGTTACCATCAAATGTAATAAAATACGTAGAGAATAAACAGATCTTATTGATTATAGAGCAACATTAAGTGGAATTTTTCGTCTTTTGAGTTAAGACTTAAATAAATTTACCGTAATTCATTTACCCAGGATGTACTACTAGAATCTTTTATTTGGACTTGCAGCTTTTCTTCTAAAACAATAGATGAAGCATGGCAAGAATCTCCCGTTCTGCGAAGCTCTATTTATTGGAGACAGAGATTTGTGAAAGAATTGTGTTCTGCAGAATTTTTTGTAGCAATCCGATGAATAATCAGACACGAGCAGGTGGTGTATTATCCTCGCTTATTCATTACATTTGATTTGTAACCGTTTCACTTAATTCCGTTAGTTGGATTTCACTTTATCGACCTCCCAGAAAGCTGACCAATAAACCATTATATACTACCGCTGTATTTTTCTTCTTCCTGCTAGCATTAAAATAATCCGGTCAGTTATCTTTATAAAGTTTCTTCTCCTTGTTCTCTTATGAATGAAATAAATCTTCTATACCTTGTATGACATTGTCAAAAGAATATGAAACTTTCGTTTAGTTTCTTAAACACCGTTGTTATTTTATATACTTTCTTAAATTCTTTTAAGTTTTTTGTGGATGTTTGTTTCTTTATTTAGTTAACTGTGCCAAAGCATGCGCAGAATGTAAAGCTTTTCATACTGCGTTTTTCAGAAAAAAAGTTACTGTATCTCAGACGCACCTTGGTTTTGAGACCCGAAAATTGGAAAAAAAAAATAAATAAATAAAAATTATTCGGTTGACAGACTGGTGCCTATTAGCCTGCTGGATTATCATTAAATAGGAAAGAAATATTACATAAAGTTATCGAAATCAACATTTATTCGGTATACAACTCGTCATCGCTGTTAAAATCCCCATTCAATAGCTAGACCTCATCTGATGAGCCTAAGGTATAGTTTCTCCAATCAGTTCATCTTTATTGTAAACAGTCTTGTCCTAAAAGCATTCCTCTTATCTTTAGGTTAAAGGTAAACTTAGCATACACTGAGGGGAGAAGTTTCTTTGTTAGTAACTAGAAACAATATCATTTGAAAGTTCACACTTCTTTGTTTGTTAATGAACGGGAGAGAGAAATTGTTATGGGTCTTAAATGGAATTTTAGACGTCCGATTTTTTCAAAGAAAGAAATGAGCGAAGGCCTCGCTGCAACGTCACCGTTGCACAGGACGCACCACATAGTTTTTTAGACACGAAATTTTGAAAGTAAAAGTGATTTAAACGTTGAGACGAAAATGTATATTTTACATGAGTAAATTCGTTAGTTAGGCAGAAGTTATTCATTTCATTCTTTTCTACTTATTCATTTCATTCTTTTATTATAGTCACTGAATAATGGATTTTCAAGGAAGATGCCTCGCTGTTGCAGAAGACATATCACCGTATGTCAGGGCATTAGTTGTTGTGCAATAGACCCTAATGATTGAGCCTAAGATATCCAATAGACCCTAAGATCTTCAATAGACCTTAGTTGATTACCCTTTCCATACGCATATAAGCGAATTATACATTGCGAGAAGAGTTTCTTGAAATTGGCCAATGATAAGTAAGATAAATAGCGTTATTAATTCCGCCTTCAGTAATGATGCCATTTTGCATGAAATTTGCATTCTATTTTTCATATCTGTGTTACGAAATATGTCGGAAAAATATACTTTAAACCAGCTGGCCAAAAATATTTTAGTTGCTGTAAGACAACATGCACAACAAACCAATTTTTTTTTTTTTTAAATTTGACTTATCGTGAATAGAGTTATTATTAACGGTAAAAATAATTCTGGTAATATCCGAATGTAAATAATTTTCAGGTCTTGTGATATCATCGATGTGGGCGGAGTTCATGGTGAAGCTTTACCTGAACTGCTATTGTTAAAGTCAAACGATTGCCCTAACAGTGTACAGTTTGCTTATATGCTTTCCGTATTTGTGCTTGGTTTCGAATCATATTGTTACAAACGAATACAGCAAAAAAGTCAGAATTTAAACCTTTTTCAAAAGATAGGCACAAAAAATAACAGCGGGTGTATTATGCAGTTTAAGTTTTTGTTCATATGCCACAAGGAATACTAACTTAATAACTTAATTGTAGTCGACATGTAGTAAGTACTCAGTCAGTCGTAGTCAGTATGAAGTCAAATGTTTTTCTATGGATAGCCGTGCAACAAATAGTTCTTTTAATAAGTTACATATTAGAGTATTTTACTGTGGTAAATCTAGAAGAGTTTGCATTTGTCAGAGCAAAGCAGTTCTCTTCCAATAGAAGGTAAGTCTGTAACATTTTTGTTTGCCATTATAATACCACGTAATTCAAAATGATTGCTGTGGTTTCAGTTGTCCTTATTTCTGAAATTTCAGACAGAGAGGGAAAATAATATTTGAAATGGAAAGGGAGCTATCTAGGTATTATCTACAAGTGTTTTATGTGAGTTCTTTTAATAACATGAGCAACAAAAAGAATACAATCATATTTTTTCATACTTGTTCCAGCGTATCCATTGTTACCTGAATATCCTTAATAACAGTACTGGGAGTTTTGACATAGTAAAAATTTATAGTTTAATTTTAATAGAGAACAAACAGATCATGTTAAATGCACCTCTAAACCAACAAGTCGCTTGATGAATGACTAGTGACCTAAGAAACTAGCTAAGAAAATTAAGTCACCGGATCTACTGCAATTGATTCAATGTAGCAGGATCTTTTTTTTTAAATATATATATAAACATGTTCAGCATTTTGATCCTATTTGATATTTATCATCATCAAATGATTTATAGTTCATGAGTACAGAATTATGGATCTGAAATCGAATCAATCATTTTAAACCATCTTATTTAATTCGTCCTTTTTTTTTTTTTTCTTCTTCTTCTTCTTCTTACTGTAAATTGTCTCAGAGTTATTATCGTTAAAAACTGGACAGGTCTTCTTCTATTTCATGTATTTCTTTTCTTTCCGTGTTCGTAAAATTCAAAAATAAAATCATTTGAAATCGAATTAATCAATTTGAGTCAGTCCTTATAGTAAAACTGATTATTGTACCATATTTGTAGGAGCACTTTCTTTCTTTCCGCCAACAGGAGGGCGGCCGATCCAGAGGTCCGTTAGTCTATCGGCCAAAAAGCCCCTGCTTTGTGTACCAATAGCACAGTACCTAGAAAGCACATTAATATGTGTTCTTTAGGCATGCGCGAGATCTTCACGATACAGTGCTGAACGTTTATTGATGATCACAGGTGATACTTTATGGTAGGCAATGCATTAAAATGTGAGTAGTTCCGATACTCTATTGAACTTGTTCTTCTTTCTTGTTAAACATTCTATCCTATGTGTGAGGTTCAATTTTCTGTCTGTATTCCTATACAGTATTGATTATCGGATTATCGCCTAGGCTCGGAATCCAGGGTTGTCCTGTAAATCTTCGTTATTCATGTTTTCATGTAAACAAGGGATGAGCTTCAGGAACCCTTAAAAGAACACTATGCGTAGGGCCCCTGACTCTCTTACTTAGGCCTTGCTTTTATACGTTGCCGTTCTTATGTTATATGAGAAGTGACAAGGAGAATGTTTGAAACCCACATGCAGAGCTCTCGATATCTCTATATTCCAATCACCCCGTTCGGAAACATGCCAAATGACCCAGTGTTTCCTTTCACGGAGATCATGCGTGCTGTTGCCCTGGCTGGTAAGTAGTGGTCCCCGGAATTAATCCAAGTCCGTGAAAAATCCACAACATACGACTACTATATATTTAGAGGCGGTCCAAATCTACCCCTCTTCTGTATTCTCGCCCTCCCCAACACGTGGTGCTGTTGCAAGCTCGGCGAAATCGTGATTACCGATTGCTAATCTCGACTTATCAAGGTCGATGCCGGGTCCGCGTCTCGATGCCATTTGGTTAGAGATTGCTTCATTAGAGGGCGCTTTTTTAATTTACTCCCGTGGCCCGCGCGCAGTAAATATGGGTTATATCGGTCATTACGTCTAAATGGGATTTCCAGGATCCTTTGCGCAAAAGCAGCGCCTTTTCTTTCATCTTCCTTCTTTTCCCGGCATCCTCTTTTCTGTTTTTCTTCATTCATTTTTTTCCCTGTCTCTGTTTCTTTTCAATTTTGCTCCCTTTTTATTTATTTATTTAATGGGGAATAAAAGCGCCCTGATTCCGATTACAAAGACATGAATATGCGACCCTATCAAGAAACGATGGACGAGGAAATTTATTGGACGACGTGGATCTGAGAATGTGCTGCTCGCGGGTGGCCTGGCTTATGCTAATGCACCTGCTTTCTTCTGTAAGTTCTAACAGGAATAATGTTTTTTCTATCGCCGATGTATTCATTCCGATGTTACCAGCAAAAAGGGGAATAAACGATTTTTAACTCTTCTTAAGGCTTTAATCACTTTATATGTGCCATAACAATAACTTCTTTTTTATAAGAGGACATTTCATAGACCTGATTATACTATTTTGATGTTTGAAATTTTGAAAAAATGAAAGTTTTTATATTTTTATTTGGGATGCACTCTGCATGTGTTTGGTATTTTAGACAATAAGAAAAGATAATTGTCATTTGTCTTACTAATTAATGATAATCTTTGCCATATAAATTTCCTTGTCTGATAGTAAGGGAGTAACGAATATAATCAGTCATTGTTACCGGACAGAAAAGATAAGAATATAAATTAGTCTTACTAATCTATCGGGTTAGTTAATGTATTACAGCAAAACGTCTTAGGGTTATATTCTTTACAGAAGATGCCTTTTTAGTAAAGGTAAGCATCTAAAATTGTTATTATTCAGCAAACAAATTAACAGTTTCATCGACTGAATATCATATCTGAGGTTTTCGATATAGGCATTGTAAGGAAATTTCTCTTTCCTTACCGCGTGTTTTCATGTAGTGTATCTGGAAAGACGTCCAGGGACGTAGCTAAAACTTTTGCCGCCCCTCTTGATATAACTCCAAAAGTCCAAAAATGTCTCCTTACATCGTCTCTGTCGACATTTTTTGGAGTTATATGTCTTGAAACATATAACTCCAAAAAATGTCGAAATGACGTGTAGGGAAATAAATTAAAACTCTGCGTTTATTTTTGAAGAGTAATTTCAATAGCTTAAAATTACATTAAAATTTTGTTTGTTTTTCTGTTTGCGAAGCCATCCATGTCATTGTAGTGGTCTGTTACATTGCTCCATTTGCTGTTATGTAGACAGTATAGAAAGATTTCTTAAATGCAAAATATACATTTTTAATTCTTAATACGTGTTAAATAATTTTTGTTAAGAATCAACGAACAAAACTTAACAGAAATTGAAAGGAAAGATCGCACTAGTATTATAATGTTTGGAATTTTATTCTGGAGATTGTATTTTAGAATAAACTAAAAAACTTCCAAAGGACTGCCCTTCCATGTTTCTGTTTCAATTTTTCTAGCAATGACTGAAATGCTTTTCACTTAACGAAGAATACAATCGTGATCATAATTTATTTCATATTCGTAATTTGCATTCAAAAGTTTCGATGGAATAAAATAAGTATAATAAAAGTATGTAGCTGTTGAATTCACATAGTGCTTTCTTTGAATTGTTTAATCTAACGTAAAAATTCTTTTTTTCCCTCTCAATTGAATTCCATATCGGACTCTTAATTATTCTTTACTTGCCTCGAGGATTTTATCGCATCAAAAATATCAATAATGAATATCTCAGTTTTTAATTTCATTTCTAAATCATCGAGTGTTTTTCATACTTCGTTTTAAAGGTCTAGAATTATTAACATATTTAGAGGTTATAACTTACCTGCATTTTCGAATGGACAGAAAAAGCAGTTTTTAAGAAATCACAGATTGATAGTTGAGCTGAAATAATCTCCTACGGACCTTAAATATCGTTATTTGAAATTTAATTTTCATATTGTTCAATAGTCTTTCGGTATTTCATTTTAAATAATCGAATAATACCTGTTTCAGGGGGAATTCATTTTTACACTTTCTTGAGGAAAAATTGTCAAGAAAGGAAAGTATTATTTTCTTCTAGTTTTCTTTTTATTTATTTATTCACTAGTCTTGAATTTTCTAAGAATTTTTAAGAATTGTGAGGTTTATTTATTTTTATTTATTTATCTTAAGTGAGGAGAATCTGGAATAAAAAAGTCTTGATATTCAGGTCTTAAGGTTGTAGTGCCCCTCACTATGGCCCCCATGTCTATGGTAAAACGTCGAGGAACCTAATAAACTAACTATGTTGCGACTGATCTCTGAGTTCAAAACAACTAAGACATAGACTCGAAAAAAGTTCAAATACCCTTTTATTCACTCAAATAAGAATAATAGTTGGCCCCTTCTCGGGCTTACAGGAAAGCCTCTACTCGGGCTTTAACTAAGAATAAGAAATAAGAAGCTAAACTAAAATTAACTAAACGAGACTTAGCCGAATCTAACGTAGCTGGCCCTTAAATTAAACTAGCCGGCGAATATCAGTAGGCGCGTATAATACGGTCGAGCATAACAGCTTCAAGAATGCCTTAGCCAAAAGGTAAACACGCACCACCAAGGACTGATAGCACACTCTATCGAAGTTAGCTGAACCTTCCTTAAATACTTCTTCTAACTCATTTGCATTCAATGCGATTCTATAAACTCATTCCGGTAGGGAGTTGTAAGTGGAAACAGGAATTCAAAGGAAAGAGCTTCAATATTAAAATAAGTGTTTCAAAATTAAAATATACCTTACGAGGTTTTCTCATAACTTGCGATTTGATGCTTCAGCGCTATTTCTGTGAGGTAGCAACATTGTGAATATATTAATCCATTCGTCCTTTAGTAGTTTCTAACTGGTATTAAATTATGTATAAAATATATGCATAATTTAATACTAGCTAGTGCTAGCTGCGTAAAATACCATTAAGTAGTCATCCGTAGGAGAGATGTCTTATTTAACGGTACTTTTTTTTTTTTTTTTTTTTTTTTTTTTTTTTTTTACCATTGCACCATAAAATCTCGTTATGAAAAAGTATAAATTTACATTTCGTTAATAATTAATCTTTGTATTTTTCTTACCCGTGATATAGAACAAGAAGTGTCACTTTAAACGGTACAGTTTCATTAAAATATATTTTCCGTGGCTTAATAAAAAATGTCATGTAAATATTTTATTGTTTGTAATGATATAATTTAGCATCAGTAATTATCGTGAGCCCCTAATGTCAGATATTTCAATCAAATTTCGTATAAAATAAGTTCAGAGGAGAAAAATTGTGGGACAAAGCGCAATATTACCCCCGTAAAAATAATGCGTTGTTTATTTGCACGTTGTCCAAATAGCTTCTTTCTTCCTTTTTCTTCGCGCTATCGTTAAAATAAGACAGTGACGTTAAAAATGTCAATTTTTTTCCCTCCCGGCTGAGAAATTTCCTCCGCTCTCATAGAGAAGGCTATATATTGTACATCTACATAATTTATATCTCCTCGAAGCGCAAGGCAGCCTATAAAATCGAAGCTATCACGGACCAATCAAGAAAACCTGGCATGCTAAAGCTATAATCATTCGTCAAAGTTCGAAAACAATCACACCCAAGAGAAGCAGGACAGAAAAGACAACGGAGAGAAAATACGGGGGTGGGTAAAAATCGAAATAAATAATAAGAAAAAAACAAATCTCCATGCTAAACAATGATTTTCCAACGTTTGACAGTCGAATGTCCTTGTGCAACAGCCTCTGCCGTTCCATTGTTCCAGAGGAGCGCATGAGATACGGTCCTATAGTCATATTTATGACTAGGCTTCATTTTTTTGAGATTAGACACGTACGATTACCTGTTTTGCATGCGCCATATTAAAAGCCGTATTGAAAGAAGAAGGTCTTCTTTCCTTCAATGATCGAGGGGCTCGTAAAAATGAAATCAAACGGCTCTCTCTCTTTTTCTGTTTTTGATGTCACAAGAGCCTTTCTTGTGAACAATAATAGTAATAAAAAATATAAAGGTATGCAGGGGTATGGAAAATCATAACTATTTTCCTACGCGCGTGTATGCAAACAAAATGAAAATGGTTCCCCGTAGAATTTATGCACATCCAATAAATGAGAGACAGGCACTTTTATGGCGGGAAGAACCAGTGTTCAAATAATAGAGGACAGGCTTAACGAAAAAAGCTAAACAGGATCTGTGACTGTTTTTTTTATTTTCAGTGGTTCTTTGCCGAAGCGCAAAACTCGAAAGACGATCAAAAATTGTATTCACATTATTTGTACTGCCGCTGTTTAACGTCTTGCTTTGTATGCTTAATTTGTGAGCAAATTCTGATTATTGCTTAGGTTCACAAGTCTGGAAGATTTAGAGGTTCGGTATTTTAGATGGCCGTCAAATTATCCTTTGATTTAGGGGTGGCCATGGCGCATCTCGCGAGCCGCTTGCGGTTCTTGCAGGCGAGTGAAGCCTGTTTTATGCAAATAAAATATATGTATGAAAAGTCCAAAAGAAATGTCTACTCAATGTCCAAAAGAAATGTCTACTCAATGTCCAAAAGAAAGTTATTGCATGTTAAAGATAAACTGTCACTTAATACGTGCTTAGGATTAGACGTTTCTTTCCTTTTGAAAGTGTTACTACTTTTAAAATGATGTAAATATGGACTTGTGGCTTTTGGGAAACTTAACTGCAGCTGTCGAACTTTCTTGAATTTCAGCTTGTGGATACTGACATCAAGTTTGGCCGCTTGTGCGATAGTTCAACAGAATTGTACTTCTCCTCAGATAAACTAAAAAAGTGAGCGTTAGGGACTGCCAAAAGAGCAGTATGTGAACGGCCTTACACCGAGTTAATCGAATGAAATGTGAGTTATCTTTTTTAAGACCTTATACAACATTTCTATAAATATCCTGCTTGATGCATATTTTTTAACACCAAATTAAAAAACAATTGATGTCTTGCATTAAATGTTTAAATTACTTCTAAACCTTTTATTCTTTGTGTTAACAACACTGGTTAAATTTTAAAAAAATTAGCTAAACTTTTTATTTTATTTATTTATTTTTGATAGTTGTCATTCTCAATGAATTTTGTTGTGTTTTCTTTTTTCTGAAAAGATCAATTGTTTATTGATTTGTTGATATTTCATTGGCGCTCTTTAATTTTAACACAAAAATCCTCTAAAATCTAAGATTAAATCAGGAATTTCCCCCCCCCTTTTTTTTTTTTTTTTTCATCGACACCTTTTAAAGGAATGCTTTTCTTCTTCAACCCTGTTACAATTTTTTTCCATAATATACAGCATAATCATAAATCAAATCATTGCACATAAAGAACTTATAGATAACAATTACAGTAAGAATATGAACAAAAGTCTTGGGAAAAAGTTTATTAGATGTACATTTTATTATTTCCTTTTCCAATATTAGTATTTTTAATTTTACAAATTTAAACACTTTTGCAGAAACAAAATTACAGATTCTAGTTGCAGAAAAGTTCGATTTCAATTAACTGATGTATTGCTGCATACTTTTTAATATTTCGCGTAAAATTGCTTAATTTAATTTTTAAATCTCCCCGTCCAAAAATATTTCATCTGTTTCTTGTTTTTGCTTTCTTTGAAATTTTTTATTGTACTTTCTTCTGTTCTTGCTTTTTACTTTTTTATATTGCACTTATTGCATAAAAAATTTATATGTTTTAAAATATGTTAAATACGTTTAGTGTATTTTTTCTGTCCTTTTTTATATGATTTCTGTCTTACTACATCATACTTTACATCAATAAACAAATAACTGTCAATTTATTAATTTCTTTTGTAATCAATGGTATCTTGATTATACTAATAAGTTGCCCATGCATATTCGGTTATCGACCCCCAGTCGGGCCCTTGATCATCATCGATCCCCTTGAAAATTTCATAGACCCCAGGGGGTCTTTACCGAGCTCGTTGGGAACCCCTGAATTAGACTAATGTTAAAATAGATATTATGAGATATTATTATATTATTATGAGAGGTATGAACTAATAGTTAACTGGTATGAAATTTTATACCATTTAAGACTGCATCATTGATCAAACAATTGAGACTCCTTTGAATTTATGTGGCTGGCAAACATGTTAATACGTTAGAACAGTGTTAAATTATTGTTCTCATTTCGTTTGTGAATATCTCTTGTCACAATTGTAGTATTTCATTCAATTTCACTAAATTATGAATGAGTCGTGTGTGAACTCAGTCCAAGTAAGAGACATTTATCTGGATACAGTCACGCTCAAGCTCTTATTTCAGACTTTCATGCTTTGGTTAAGGATAAGCCTGTTGAAAATTTTAAACAAAAATAAGGGAATGGTAACAGGATTCTTTTAAAAATACTGAAATAGTATTTTGCTTAAAAAGTGTGAAAAACTGCGAGAAGTATCTTTTGTGCAAAAACTCCTAGCAGGTTCAAATAAAGCATCTGGAAGTGTCTGGAAACATCTGGAACCTCGAAAATGATAAAGGAAAACTGTTGAACATAAAATGATAATCATAATTACTGTATTACCTCGCTCATTTTTTCATTTAGTTTTTTAGGTGACAGGTTCTGAAACTATTTGCGCAATTTTTCCCTTTCTCAGTGCGTTCAGAGAAAGAGCTCACCTAAATTCTAAAATCGATTCGTTCCCGTAGTAAATGTTTTTGTCTTTCTAACAAAGAAAACCCTCACAAACTACCTACGAAGGTCACGTCGAACCTTTAACTCTAAGCCAGCTTAATACAAGAACCTTCTATCGCAGAGGAGCAAACGTGAACTGACATCCAGTCTACGATTTCTCTGAGTCAGATGCATATTCGCCTCCACTAATTATTTGTGGCATGGGCATGGGGAGTAGCAGAGACAACAATAAGAACGGGCAGGATTCAAGTTAACAGGGAAGTAAAAATGAAGATATTTTGTTAGGTACCGTAATGTAAATATAACTGTGTAGTTTTTTAGTGGAATATAAGTTTCTTTTAAATAACTAATATTGCGATAGTTACCAGTGGTTCATTACTGTCTGCTTTTCTGTTGCTGTGTTCTTACTGCAACCAAGTGCTTCGAAAATGCCTAGTGCTTGAAACCTATAGCTAATAATCAATAATCAAGTGCTTGAAATTAAATTATTCGCAACATTTTCCTCTAGTTTTTCGGGCGATAAAATTATTAAAAGAAAGTAAAGAATGCGCGAGGAAATTCGGTATCTAACACAAGGTGAAACTGTGTTATTAAATTTTTTTGACTTATTTAAGGTACCAGAAAAAGAAATATTACTTAAGTGTCATAAATATTGCATATAATAACTGAGTAACAGACATTACCATTATCGCGCCCTAGGCAGATGTCTCTGGCGCTCTCTAATCATTGCGAATACATTATTTAGATTAATTTTTAACACAATAATACTTAGCCCTTTCGCACCTACGTTATACGATCTTTCATCCACCGCTGGTGAACAACCTTGGACAACACTATTGAGCAGCACTTGTAAGGTAGCAAAATAAAAGGCAGTTCCTTTGCAAAAGACATGTAGATTTTCTAATGGCACTTAGAGCACTTTTTTGCGTTTTCTCTATATTTCTTTTAATTTCTTCATCCAATAGGTAGAGTTTTTATTGCGGCGGCGTACCGAGGAGGGATGAATCACCCAAGGCCTCTGATAAAGACGAATCTTAAGTTTTTAAATATATGTACCCATATATAGGAATATAAAAAAAGACGCAGCTAAAAAGTGGTCTCCATTGAAAATGTTAAAGTTTATTGCAGAAATGCACTTCCAAGAATCTGTCCCTAGCTTATATTAGGCACTAAAGACTTTTTTGAAAGTGTGTGTTACGTTTGGTTCTTGCGAGAGAAGATTTTTCAAAGTTGAAACTGATTAAAAGAGATCTTCGATCAACAGTGAGTCAAGTAAGACTCAGCGGTTTGGCAGTTCTTTACATTGAAAATGCAGTACATCTAAAAACATTTAATTTTGATGAAGCTGTAAAAGACTTCTGAAGTGAAAGCTAGCACAAATATATCTTAGCTTTTTTTATTGGTGGAAAAGTTAAAAACACTTTTTTAAATTATCAAAATGATTAATAAGCCTTTTTTAAATATTTGCTTGTTATATGTAAGTTTTGTTTTCATTACTGTGTAAGATTTTCACTGTGTAAATCTCAGTTACTGTAGAAAGTGACGAATCTTAAGAACTAGTTAGCGAATAATCGCTTAAGTTCGTGTGACAAGAAACAACAAGATGGAAGGGTAACTAACCCTTTATTATTCCAATAAGATTTAACAAAACTCCGTCTTGGAGTGTACAATCAAAGCCGGCACTTGGGCTTGAACTTAAGATATTAAGAATTAAACTAAAACTAAGATTAACTAAAGAAATATAGCCGAAGCTATCAAGATTCTGGACTAGTTGGCCCCTTAACTCTATTTGACTACGAAGCTATCAAGGGCCTGAGTACGGCCGAGCGTAATAGCAGCTTTGAGAGAGAGAGTGGCCAAAAGGTAGGCGCGCGTAAATCAGAAACTCGCTAAGACCAAAGAACTTCGCCGTTAAATACCGTTCTTCCTCATTATGTATTCAGACGTGATTTCTAAAACTACGTTCTGGCTGGAAGTAGTCAGTTGAAGTTAACAATTTGACAGGAAAGGAACTTTAACTTAAAATTTAACTGTTAATAAAATTAAAATAATCTTTACAACTGTAAGACGTTTTTGTTTCCCAAATCATTTTGTCCATTTAATTTTAATAAATAAATATTAACTATTTATTTGTATTTATATTTTGTACGGTGATCATTCCAATAAGAGGGACCCTGAAGAGATTTTCGCTCCGTGTCTCGATAGCTGTAAGCCTGCCCCTGGATTAATGATGCTGACTGTCATACCGATGGGCCCGGGTTCGAATCCCGGAGCAGGCAAGAATTTTTTAAGCATGTAATGTCTGTGTAACAAGAGGCACTCAAAATACACGGCGACCCGAAAGTACTCTTAGTACCTGCTCCTCTAAAATTCGGGCGAAAGTTTAACAGTTAGCAAGGCCCGACGATACCCGATTTATACCTATCGGAATATACAAGTGCCGGCCTTGCTTTAACCTCTCTCTGTAGTATATATTTCATAAATAAAACTACAGAATTACAAAACTAGTAAAAATGTATTGTTTGTTTGTAAGTTGATAATATTTTTAATGGAAATATGATGATATAACTCTTTTTGGTTGTGACGATCCCTTATAATATGCGGTGATCGAAATGCTGCTATATATTACATTTCTTTACCTCACAACATCGCAAGTTGCGCTCAGTATTAATTATCATTGGCGGATTTACGTATAAGCTGCACAAGCTATAAGTTGGGAGGCCCCCCAAAATCCGTATAAACCATATCCCATATGAAAAAAAAAATTAACTCATATTCCTCATGAAGGACCTCATGAAGGAACTCATATTCAAATAGCTTAGGATCTCGTCAAATCAAAATCCGGTCCTGTAATATTAGGGATTTGACTTTCATACTCTGTACTAACTACGGTATGAATAAAGAAATTAACCGACATCTTAAGCAAGCATAAGAATAAATCAAATATATTCTTATGTTGTATTAAATTTCATTGTTGAGATGCCTAAATAATACTTTATGTTTGCATGTTGGTTTTATTGAGAAGTAGTTGGCTTTAGTAATTTATATAAACGTTAAATTATCTCTTAAAAATACTAAATACTACTAAAAATCTACTACTCTATTAAAATATTAATTTATCTAACGGCTTTATTGTAGATTAATACATCAGGGCTATGTTATCTATTTAGGAAATTTAAGCAGGGTGCCTTGGAAATGAAAATGGTATGCAAAAAATGTTTTAAGAAGTGAAAAGAGAAATAAAATTTGGAAATAAAAATTAAATTCTAATGCGTAGTATTTAAGATAAAATTATAAATTTATAGAAACTGAAATAGATTTACTGTTAAGCTCTGGTGTGTGTGTGTGTGTGCCTGTGATTATGGCAAAGCCTCGAGGGCTATCTGCCTAAGGGGAGGAATGCCTTCGTGGAGGACTTTCTAAGGGAAACGTTAAGCTCTGGAATACATAAACAACTACAAATCACATTTTCGCAAAAAAAGGGGGGAGTAGGGAAATACATAAATCAATAAATAAAATAAAAATTTAAATATTAATATTTATAAAATTGAATGTCTGAAAAATCGCTTTCGTCAGTAACAAGAAAAAATCACGATAAATGGCATGTTATTATTAAATGCTGTTAGGATATATTTTTGTTCATTTTTTTTTATTCACAAACTGTTTATATATTTACGCAGTTACTTGAATATTTGAATGGAAAGTATTTACTAATAATGTAAAACATGCTGTTATAAATCGTAATTATTGAAGTATCTGTAATATTTTCTCCAAAAGCCAGTATTCAAATGTAATCGCATACTTAATTTAGGAATGTATGCTAAAAGTAATTTTAAATATTTCCTACGCAAAGTCATTCTCAAAGCTTCTGCATACCTGTTGCATTTGATTGAACTAATGAAATAAGTACATTTTAAAAGAAGGGGAGGCATAGATGTAAGCAATACATCTAATTCAAAGGTAATACATTTAATTTAGTGAATATTTCAAAGATCAGGCATTAATTTGCAGCACTAAGCCTACCTTTTTTAATTCATGCAACATTTTCATCTGAAATTTTAATGCTGTTATCATCTCCTCGTGTAAAATATACGTGTTTGACTTTTAATGTTTATTTATAGCATCACGTGTGCTTGTTAATCAAGTACAGGAATATCTAACATGCTAACATATCTAACAGACGCGTAGTGCGGCCTTCTTCATTTTTTCTCACTTTACTCAAAATTTTTCGAAATGAATTTATGAAGAAAGAAATAGAAATCTCTGGATTACTTTTTTTTTTATCTCAATTAGACTTCTTTAAAAAAAATCCTTGTTTGTTTTTATACTGAGTAACAGACTAAACATACTATATGGGCATATTCAGCAACTTAGTTATTTTTAGGCAGTTAGTCAAAATATGGAAAAATGAGATGCTATTATCATACCTTTCTATGACTATCATAGCATTATCGTGCTGGTATTTTTACTCTTCGAAGAAAAAGCTTCTGTCTGTTCGAAGAGTATTGGACTGCTTTCAACAAGATGGCTTTGACTGAAGCTGCAATTGAGGATAACTGCGGTCGCTGATAATTTTCCTCTGCCGTGAAGAAAAATTGCTATTCGTAATCGCTTATTGATGGAAATCGGAATTCTCAAATCTGCAAGAAATTGATGGTTGTTTCCTGAAGTGCGTAGAAGGACCTTGAAGTGTCTCATTGAATATGTGGCTGATATACCCTGAACAAATAGACCTCCAGGAACAGAGGAACAAAAATAAACGCATGCTCAATCAATTCCTTCTATGTTATAATGGGCGCATGCAAATGGTTTACGACTGCAGGTGACGGGAATTTATGTCAAACGGGGTTTGAATTGAAAACTCAGCTTGCACGCACAATTGTTCTTCAGCGCGTTATGCGATTCGCAGAACAAATGCGTCGAACCTTCGTCTGCATCAACTGCCTTGAATAGGGAATGGGTTTCGAGTGAATGGTTATTCAACCGGAGATTTTCATTCTCTTTCGTAAACATTCTCTCTCTCTCTCTCTTTTTTTTTTTTTTTTTTTTTTTTTTTTTTTTTAATATAAGGGAGGAGGAAAAGAGTGCTTATTTTGGAATCGCCAATCTTCTTGTCGAGATGAGTTGAAGCATACCTGTCCTTCGGGTCGCAGAGAGCGAGAATCGCAGCAGAAAGCGGAGCGAGAAGGTTACACTCAATAAAACCACTGGAGTAGTAGAAGAAATAAAAAGATGTGTAGCTGTTATGGAATTTCTTGGAAACTTGTTCTGTATTATTTTGATTCGTCTGTACTTAAGGCTTCTTTAGTTATGAGAACATTAACTTGGCTAAATAAAAATATCACAGATATCTCTTTCTCTCTCTATGTATATATATATATAAACCAGTAATAAAACTGAGTACAGTCTAACATAGTATAGTTATAACATAGTATGGTATAGTTATATAGTGTATAAGGTATTTCTCCCGCCTTCCTAGCATGCTGTCGTGGTGTATTGGTTCTGCACGCTTGGCTGTTATTCCAGAGGTCCGCGGTTCGATTCCCGGCGAAGGAATTGCTCATTTTTCATCCTATCTGCTTCTAAAAAATACCTAATGTCTCTACAAGTATATACAGTCATTATGATTTTTCGACATACCATATTATACTATTACTGTGCTACACTTATAAGGTATTTCCTCCCTCCTTTCTGTATACCTTCGTGGTGTAACTGGAAGCACACTCCACAGGTATTTGGAATGTCTGGAGTACGAATCCCAGCGAGGGCATTGCGGATTTCTTCAGTTTCCTGACATCGAAAAATATACTGTAGCATAATATTATAATACAGTATAGTATAATAATAGTATGGTTTAATTATAGTATAATATAGTTCAAATATAATGCAGCGTATTTATAGTATAATATAGTGTGATATATTATAATATTTTAATAGTTGTAGCATAGTATAATATAGTATTGTCTAGTTATAGTATTGTATAATATAGTTGCAGTACAGTACAATATAGTATACTATAGTGTAGTGTCTTTCGATGCATTATGATGTTGATCCATAGACGCTAGTGAAACTGGACACTGCGACCAATGAAAGAACCTCAGATTCACGTGATTACACTATTATACGCTCGCAAGTAATCCTGAGCCTACTTCTTGGCGTACTCCCAAGTATCATTGCACCTCTTGTGATCCACTTGACCAGTGATGTAAATGAGAAGAAAATGGTACTTTGAGCCGTGGCATTCCAAAACGTCTTAAAATTATGCAAGAATAACATCTGATAGGCAGAGTGAGTTTCTGAAATTTCAGTATTTTTTCTCTTCCTTTTTCCTAATTTTTATTTCTTTTCCTTCCGTTTTCAAGAAATTCTTCTAGCGGGTCATGAATAGGAGTCAGTTTCGTCCACGGACGTATTTTTTCCGTTAGGCAGAAAACCCTGGCGTGCATTGCCATAAACAAATAAACTAAATCAAATTAATTCTCTTGCCGTTGTAGAGTTCGAAATTATAATCTTTTGGCTAAATAGTGCTTAAATTGTTTTAATTGCTTCATAGCACGTTTTAAATAGAAATAATTTAGCATCCCTTTAGTCTGCCTATTGCGTTACTGACCTGCTAAAAATGTCTTAAAAATCTTCAGTAATAATTATGTTTGGGGTGAAATAACTGTTAACGTAACACGTGCAATAAAAGCTTATTTCTCCATTTCTAAACTTTAAAATGACCAGAGATGACTAAAATATTTTTTAGTTTTTATAGAATAATATCCGTCTGCATAAAACGGTGAATTCGTTTCCATTAATTTTTCTTTATACATTTAAAAAAAAAAAAATTTACAGGAATTTCATCATACTTTTCTTGCCTGTGAACTTAAACATTTCTTATTAAGTTTTTAATCATTATATGATTCCTTATTAAAATTAGTTTGCGCTTATCTTCATGCCGTAGCTTTGAAAAGCCTCTCTTGCAACACGCAAAATTAATTGTGTATTAATTTTATAGGAGAGTATATAAAAATTAAAACTTTACAGAAGTATTTACATAAATATTTGGGTCTTCTAGCAAGGAAATACCATATCAGTTTTTATATATAGTACTCCAATCAGACTTCTAAAGAATATTCTCCATTCGTCTGCTTTTCAATGAATTATTTAAAAAATAACATTTGAGTTATTTAATTTTGCCCTTTTGTTAAAGAGGCACCTGTTGTTCTTTTATCTATCATAATTCCGAAATTATGCAACTTCATCTATAACCTAGTCACGTTATTATGAAATCGTAACAATGTTCAAGTATGTCACGGATGCTCTTCTCTAGGTACTACAGTATTATTAAATACAAGATACTCACGTTTTAGGTCTTAGGTGCTTCTTAACCGATTTGTATTAGAAAGACTTTTATCACAATGTAATACGAGGGCCATCCAGGAAGTAGATTACGTTTCCGTCTGTGTCCGCTAGGGGCGGGGCTAGCGCGGCCATCTTGGGGTCAGAGCGTTGCGCAGCTCAGTCTGCATCTAGCCGTGCTAGTGAGAGGTTCGTGCTGTGCTCCGTTCAGATACTGTGACGGTTTGAAATGTCTGCGTTAATTGAAAATCCCGCGAGCTGCGAGGTGCGCTCAGTAATAAGGTTTCTGACTGCAAAAAACTGTAAACCGATAGAAATCTATCGGCAGCTTCGTGAAGTGTATGGGGACAACATTATCACTGAAGGTGGAGTGCGTCAGTGGGTCATAAGATTTCAAAATGGCCGAACCAATGTTCACGACGAAGATCGAAGTGGGAGACCCAGCATAGTGACCGCTGAACTTCTCAAAAAAGTCGATGCTAAAGTCCGTGAAAATCGAAATTTCACAATAACGGAACTTTCTTTGAGTTTTCCACAAATTTCGCGAAGTTTGTTGCACGAAATCATCAGCGAAAAGCTTGGTTACCACAAGTTTTGTGCAAGATGGATTCCAAAAATCTTGACAGAGGACCACAAAAATCAGCGAATGGCTGCAGCGTTGAACTTTTTGGACGCTTACCATAAGGATGGTGACTCTTTACTCGATCGCATCGTTACTGGTGACGAAACATGGGTGAAACATGTGAACTGTGAAACGAAATTGCAATCAATGCAGTGGGGGCACACAAGTTCTCCCCAAAAACCCAAGAAATGCATGCAAACAATGTCGGCAAGGAAGATGATGGCGACTGTTTTTTGGGACAGAAAAGGTGTAATTTTGGTGGACTTCCTGGAAAGAGGCACTACAATAAACTCTCAAAGGTATTGCCAAACTCTCCAAAAACTCAGAAGAGCAATTCAAAACAAGCGCAGAGGAATGTTGAGCTCTAAGATCTTGTTGATTCACGACAACGCCCGGCCCCACACGGCAAATGTCACTCGTAAAGTTCTTGAATCTTTTAAGTGGGAGTTGTTTCCTCATCCGCCGTACAGTCCCGACCTGGCACCGAGCGACTTCCACCTATTCCCAGCAATGAAGAAGTGGCTGGCTATGCAGCGTTTTGATGACGACGCACAGCTGCAAGAAGAGGTAACGAAGTGGTTGAAGGCGCAAGCGGCCGAATTTTTCGACGAAGGAATTTCCAAGCTCGTACATCGCTACGATAAATGCCTTAATTTGTATGGTGACTATGTAGAAAAGTAGTATTTGAGTGTGGCTTTCATCTGTATATAATAAAATTTGTTTCCTATACTTTGTTTATTTTTTTATTCCAAAACGTAATCTACTTTCTGGATAGCCCTCGTATTTACAGCAAGTGTGAAGAACTTCAGTGTGTCAATTCAGTGGCAATTTCAGTGTGTGGACGTAATATTTACAGCAAGAATTTACAGCATTACGTGTTTCTCACAACGTAATATACAGCAAGTGCAAAGAAAATTCGAAATAGAGTTACAGTATTTGGAATTTTATTTTGGAAACTGTATTTTACAATAAACTGTAAAATATTCAAAGGACTGCGTTTCGTAATCACAATTCGTCATCTCGTGATTCTTCATCTCACTAGTGGCCGAATGGATAAAACCACTGAATACTGGTAATACTGATGTGAACTTAGCTATAATCCAATAAATCCCAATTAGTCTTTCTGCTCCCATGGCCCACATCACTAAAATCTATAATATGTTTGACATGAAAAATACTACCCCGAACAAATGCGCCGCCCGGGACGGACTGAACTGCCTTCCTCCAGTTAGGTCACCGAGACTGTATCTACCTATTTAAAAAAAAAAAAAAAATCAAGACTAGGGAAGAATACGATCATATTAAATTTTACCGAGATGGTACACTATGCATGGTTTGTGCAGCATACGTTAAGCATTTCTGTTCTTAAATGGTAGCTTAGGCAACAGGGACGAGTACTTGTCTGTTAAGACTCCTGTTTATTACCTCACTGAAGTATCCTTCCTCTATAGAATGGTCTAAAAACATTAATTTATGGGCTAAAAATTTCAGAATATTATCCGTGTGAAGCACAAGATCACTGCAGCATCTGCAAGCGTTAGTTCCAGCTATGCTATGTCGGTCAAAGACTGACTGTTGTTTTGTCGTGTACCATGTCACTAATAGAGTACCTAAAGGAATAATATAATTCTTTTCAAAACCACCGTTAGCCTTCTGAATCCAATAAACAAGTAAACAAAATAAAATTCGGAGCACTATGCTTATCCTTTATAACGACCACAAACATTAACAGCATATGCCACTATTATTTTTGACACTTCTGCATTATATATTGAAATCGCCGATTTATATTTTAACTACATGTTCATCATTATATCAGAGTTTTGAATAATGTTTAGCACAAAATTTAGTGTCATGAGATAATAGAAACTAAAAGGGAATACTTGAGATGCTTTTGATTTATAGAAGCTGAAGCTTTATGCTTGCTTCTCTTCACTGTGGCTGGTTGATTGATTATTAGCGCTTCAAACTAACAACAGTTTGAAAGGGGAAAAAATCGAGCCAAATAATGGTTATAATAACAAACGTCATAAAGGAGGAGAAGGTGGGCTCCAATAAACGATTTACTAGCCCCCTTCAATTCTTTTCCCCTCATCACCCCACTAGAGGCGTTCGTAATGAGATATGCAGCTGGCCGCTAAGCCTACTTGTCCGTAAAGATCAATAATCGGTAAATGACGTTGGTAATAGCCACCATGTATCACTTCGCTATAAAAAGGGAGTTTTTGAGATTATCGCTACTTACCCTCACATCTCCCTCCCTGCCCTCCTCACCCCCATACTCCATCCCTCCTTTAATATTTCTTTTTCTCTTTCGAGTAGTATTCACCCCTCCCTCTCCCCTTTTATTCCATCCCATGTGCTAGAGCCGCTCCAGAGCTTCGGCAATGTTCTTTGTGGGGGTCATGATTGGCTGAATCTCTTTCGTACCCATTCCAACGATATCATTTTTGCTTGCCCCCTTTTGGTGTGTGTGCGTATACCTTATGTTTCTTTAGCTATTATATTATCCACCCCCCTTCTGGTATGTGTTGAAGCAAGAGACGTTCGAGCGATTCTGTCGGCCATTATGGTCGGTAATACCTATAAATCTGTCACCATTTTTGTAGTTGCTTAATTGGCAGGAAGAAGTTAATGGGAAGTCTGTGTTCCTCCTTCCCATCCCCCGCATACGCATTCTCCCACCCATAGGTCCCTGAGGTTTCGAACGTCAGTTTTCACGCTGCTAAAGCATTACGCACCCCTCTTGTTCTTGGTGTCTCGAAGCGAAGATGCTGCCACTAAAAGGGGGAAAGGCTCTTCTGCTATCTGATATAATTCAAGCCGAGGAAATTATTCCGTGGATTAATTGTTGCATTTCCATTCCCCTGGAACAAATCGCTGCGTTTTCAACCTTAAACACCGGGAATAGTGCACGCATCGCGCGCAAATGCAATCGTAAATGGTTTCGCTGAATCGTAAATGGTAAATGCTGAAGCAGTGACGATTAAGAAATTAATGTCGACTTGCAGTTTTCTCTTCACCCCGCGCATGTTTGCTGTGTTTTCTCTTCTTTTCTCGTTCGAGTGGTGATTAAGATCAGTTAGATCATCTCATTCATCAGATCGCTTGAGTCACGCAGAGTTTATGGAATGAACATCTGGTTCTTCAGCTGAAGGAAGTTCCACGCACATTATTTTGCGAACTAAATTTGAATGCATTGTCATCAACATCGCTCCCCTGCCATCTTCGAGTAAACTTGTTGAAAAATGGGATGTAGCTAGAAAATAGTGTATTTTGTAATAAGATGTTGAATAGTTGCGTTTTTCGCAATTTTGTATTTTCCACGTTTCTTTGAAAACGTTGGAAGGAATTTTGACACGAATTGCAATCTGTGTTTGTAGAAAAAGAAACTAATATTTATCGTAGCAAGTATTTGTTTATCTTATTTAAGAGAGACTAGTAGTATTTTCTGTTTACGTATTGCAAAAATATTGATTTATTCAAGCTTTCTGTCTAATTTTCGGTATCATATTGTATGAATATCAATTCATAGAATTAAATAAAGTAATGAATAAAGTATTTCTGTGAATTCTGATATTTCAGTGTGGAAGGTAATATTAATAACAGAATATCTATATTTATAATGATTAGGAATAATTCGCCGAATTGCTAGACTTTTGGTTTGGGCTCTAATGTATATATATATCTTTATATGAATAGTAGAAAATATAAACATTTTTATTTACGGCAGTTTTACAATTTATTGCAGTCTTACAGTTTTGCAGCCAGTTTATATTTAGACAGAATATTCTAGTTTCACTCATTTTTCGACACAGACGCATGTATGTTTCATAATTCTGTTAGGGAACAGTTTCACTTAGCAGCTTTATATGCCAGATCTGTTCTTATCAACCCTTTCTTATTTGCGTACTCCTACGGAGCTCATTTCCGCAAGCTGAATGACAACCATCTGCACGAATTTTTAATTAAGGTGGTTATTATCAGTATGTCAATTACATGGGACTCAGGAAAAATGCCTTCTTTTTTTTTTTTTTTTTTTTTAGTCCAAAGGGATTTGAATCCCGAAGGACTATTAGTTTCGTTTTGGAATTTTGCGTCGGACTCATAAATGTCGGTTCACTTTTCAAACTGTTGCCACAAAATGTTAGAGTCCTGCATTATATTTGAAGAAATTAAATAATGAAAAATCTGCATAAATGTATGTATATTTCTCGTATTGTGATAAAACAACGGTACATAGAGTCATCGAATTTTGAATAACGTAATCCTCCAACGAATATGAGCATGTGGAAGACCAAATTTGAAATTTGAAATTTGTTTTATGATCGATTTCCTATTTTTTAAAACTTTGACGAATTTTTGATTAACAAACTCAAGGATTTCAAAGCGAGCAATGGCAACGTTGTGCAGAAAAAACATTTTTATCTCCAGCGCGTGAGTCTCTGTATCGGAAATTCTAAAGATATGCTCGTTTTAAAACTATTTTGCGATATTGCTGTTACACTGGATCTTATGGTTTAAGTGCGAGGAACATGATATTTAATAAAGAAAGGTAACACACAAAATGTTAAAAAACGCCCCTTTGGACGTAATTTAAAATCTGAAACATTTCAGTTTTTTTTTTTTTTTTTTTTTTTTTTTTTTTTTTTTTTTTTTAGTCCAAAGGGGCTTTGTCCCTGAAGGACTATTGTTTTCGTTTTGCGATTTAGCGTCGGACTCATGAACGTCGGTTCACTTTTCAAACTGTTGCCTCAAAATGTTAGAGTCCTGCATTAGATTTGAAGAAATTAAATAATGAAAAATCTGCATAAATGATTGTCTATTTCTCGCATTGTGATAAAACAATGGTACATAGAGCCATCGAATTTTGAATGACGAAATCCTACTGCGAATATGGGCATCTGAAATCCCAAATTTGGAATTTGTTTTATTATAGATTTTATATTTTGTAAAACTTTAACGAATTTTTGATTTACAAACTCAATGCTTTAAAAGCGAGAAATGGCAACGTTATATAGAAAAGAAAATACTTTTATCTCCAGCTCGCGAGACTGTGTATATCGGAAATTCTAAAGATATGCTTAATTTAACATTATTTTGCGGTATTGCTCTTGAACTGAATTTTATGGTTTAAGTGCAAAGAACATGATATTTAATAAATAAAGGTAACACTCAAAACGTTAAAAAAACGCCCCTTTGGACGTAATTTAAAATCTGAAACATTTCAGATTTATATATATATATATATATATATATATACCTTTTCAGGACTTGTGTTTCTCTTGAATTGCTTTGGAAACATGAATGATCCTGTATAGGAACAGGGAGCTTACTCAAGCTATGTTCAAGAAGGTGTGAAGTATACAACAGAAGCAGGAAGGGTATACGAAACCCTTTATTTTCAATACTTTACAGGTATTTCCGAACTTTGGAATACAGAGACCAACCGCTTGTGGTCTGAACGTAAGAATATAAAAAACTACTAACTATAACTAAAAACTAACTTTGAATTAGTATGCAAATGCCTAGCACTAAGATTGGCCTTTACTTAAAGAAAGGTACGTATGTAGTACGCCGAGCTTCTAAAACTACGATACTTCTGCAAATATAAAGAGGGCTAAACATCTGGCCTTAAAGGCAACCAGCAACAGAGTGAAAACTTGTAAAACTACAGTGGCAAGCGGCTTACTTCCTAAAACTCCTTCTCTTTCTCTCTTGGCAAAAAGCCACAACTTAAGTACTTGGCGTTAGCAAGACAATTTGCATAAACAAGTTAAAGCATTTAATTCTGGCCGGAAGTAGAAAATAAGAAGTGATAGTACAGTTTTAAAATAAAATAAACGTTAGTAAAACTTAGGATCCTTACAACCTTCCCTTTGACAGGTGTAGAGAATCTAACAAAGAATTTGTTAGATGACAAAATAAAGAATTTGCTAGAAAACTGCACGACTTTGCTTTTAAACTTCCTCTGGGGATTATAAATCACTATTTTCGACTTTGAGATATTGAGAAACCTTTTCATACAAAATAAATATTAAATGAAAACCTGGTATGAGCTAAAGCAAACATTAATTTTATTAACGTTCATATTATGTACTCTTCGTATTAAAAACTGTTTGTAATTATTATATGAGCTGATGTTTGTAAACAATGTAGCCAGTCTTCATAATGGGGATACTAAGCAATGGCATTTCCTCAACACATTCTTTAAGGATGAACACGCCACAATTCACTAAATAATTAAAGTAAAATCACAGGACTTTTATCGAAGTCTAACAATAATGAAACCCTTCATTGTGGTTCATAATAATATTCAGTTAATTTTGCAACCTCTGCATTTGTAGCTTGTCGTTCATTTCTGTTTAATATGTGACGTTTTCTGTCTTCAGTATTTTTCGCGTATCTGTAAGTGTACTAGTTTGTACCTTTGAATGCAGACTGCGAATCACTACATTAGATACATGTCAGCCATTTTAGGATTCGTGAAATACTCATGTAACGTACGAAGCCCATGTTATGAAAGCGAACGGTGAAAAGCAGCCAGACATTAACGCCTTCTAACTGCAGAAGCTGTTGTCTGGGATTATGTCTTTACGGCTTGATTAAAACAATTGAAGAAGTGCAACATCCTCCTATACAAGTGCAACATTATTATGAGGAATTATAAAATTATTTGGAGATACCTGATAACGCACCTGCGCCCGTTGGAGTTGAGCAGTGATAAAGAATTGCATACATACTATATTAAAAAAACGATTTATTTAAATATTTTTTATCTCCCATTAAAGTTTCTTTAAGGAGTTTAAATTAACCTGCACGCATGTTCAGTCTTAGGATGTTTATGTATAACTTTTTGCACTATAAATTTTAATGTCAGTAGTTTTCTAACTGACTCAGTCTGCCTCAAATTGCTTTAAAAGTTCTTTTAGTTAGACCTGGAGATCGGCCTGGATTCAAGCATCGGCGACAATTGTAGCCGCCTAGGCCATCAATTTTCGAAGGGCATTAGCAAAATTGTTTTCACAAACCACAGCTAAATCAAGTTATATTTTGCTCTAAATTATTAATATGCTCAATTTATACGCGACTCTATCTATACTGATCGTCTACAACACTGAAAATGCTAGATCCGGATTTATCCGGAGAATATGCAGCTGAAACATAAGTTTTTTTATGGAAATGAATTTTATGCGCTTCATACTATTCGTTCTTCGTCTTTCATTTAAATATTTCTAACAAAAATAGCATTCATCTATGTAGAAAATATGTAGTTAAAGCAAAACACTCAAAATCTATCTGCTTAAAAGAAGAGTGTCTGTTTGAAGGACCTCCTAAGGTCCACTGGTTATGCGTGAGGAGAACCTCGCATTTAACAGTAACTTCAAATAAGTGATAAGTTGTTTGCCTTCCCGTGCTAAGTCATGTCATCTGGCTAAGCAAAAAAATGGCATCTATTATGTATTTCGCGCTCTCAGATTTTTCCTGGGAACCTTTCCTTGCAAATGAACTCAGTTATTTGAAATCATTTACTACTGACCGGGGATTTTCTCTCATGGTCGTTGATAAAGCTTTTAAAAAATTTTCATGTTGCCCGCAAAGAAGATATTCCGCTGTTAGAAATAATATTAATAACCTTGTCATGCTTCCATTTATTCTTCTATCAGTTACAAAATTGCACGGATTAGCCAGAAGTTCAATTTACAAGTCATTTTCTCGCCTGTCAATAAAATCCATGGTCCGATTTTTAAAGATTCCGTATCTAACCTTAATTCTTTGGGAATTTATAGCATGTCTTGTCAGTATGGTTTAAGATGTATCGGCCAAATTAAAAAAACTTTAAAGTTTCTCGTCAATGAACACGAATCTTATGTCCGAAAAGGCGAAATTAACACTTCTTCGATAGCTAATCATAGTTGAATATTTAATCACAATTGGATTTTCTTAACTCTTTTCCCATTTTAAAAGATTTATCTTGTTTTAGCTAATGATTTTAATTCCAATCCAGTCCTTCCTAACGCTTTTAAAAGTCTATTAACTTAATTTTAAATTTTCGTTACTATTTCTACAGACAGATCGCGCTACCTTCTCATTAGCTTTACTTCTTTTGGGTATAAATACAACCATAGTTTCCCCTTCGTTTCAGATTTCTTTGCTCTTAATAAAGTGGGACCTGTATCTGTTTGCCGTCGAAATCGATAGTCTTGACTAAACTTGATAGTCTCTACGCCAAACACAAGGTTGTTGCTTTGCTTAATTTTAGGAGATAAGTATTCGATACTTCCATATACTGGCCAGTTCTACATTTCGATTTCGAATTCGGCTGCAAGTAGTTTCCATTTTTTTTTTTTTTTTTTTCCCTCTATATTTACAATCTTTTTTTTTTTTTTTTTTTTTTTTATCTTTTCAGAAGTGACAATCAAGCTGCTGCGGGAGAAGGTCAGGGAGTTTGTTGACAAAGAAGAGTCCACTCTACAGGTAAGAAAGATTCATGCCTTTCATCTGTAACACTTTAGCCTTGATAAGAACTCGTCCAAACCTTAATTGAGATACGGGATTAAAATATTAGCAGATTTATTTGATATCATATTTGCATTTTTTTTTAAATATTTGATACTTGAAAATTTAAATAAAAAGTAAATTAAATTAAATAAAAAATTAAATAAATTTAAGTGTCCAGTATGTTTCAGACATGTGCTTATAAGTGCAGTTCAAACAACCAAAAAACTACAAATATCCATTGATATCATACCATTTCAAAGGGGACTGGAATTGTGTGTTTGATACAAATTTCCATTGCTAAATGTGATATTGAACAAAAATTATAGACATGCTGCAGGCAGCCATCCTTTCCCCCCCTTTTTTTTTCGTTTAGAAAACCTTTTAAGTAAAAGAGGGTTTGTTCAGATATTTGTAGAATCCTTGGGTAAAATTTATGATATCTACAGATTCACGGCACGTTACCATTATAAATAAATCGGGTTATAACTGTGAATGCTGTCTCCATTAGGAAATGCACTTTTTGTCACATTTATTTGTAGCAATTAATTAATCTACATTTGTGGCTCCTGCTTTCCACAATGGTTATCAACAGTAATACAAATTAGTATAGTAAGTAGTGGAAAATTTAGTTTTTAATATTTTCTTACATCACTTTTTATCTTATCCAGGTATGCTTATATCTTTTCTCTCCAATAACTAACAAGTAAAATGCTAGGTATTAAAAGTTGTGTTTTTTTAAAAATAAATACCATATTTACTGGAATATTTCCTCTTGCTCCCCCCCCCTCCCGTGTATTTCTCGTAGCGTTTTAGCGCAAGTTTCTGAAATTTTTTTAAGTATTTACGTAATTTCCAATTCCACAAGACAGTCGGCAAGCCAGCTTCCCTAAATTTTGAAACAGATTCGTGGACGTAGTGGAATTTTGTCATACTAATTGATTTGCTCTCGGAATTTGAGTTCAAGAGCTCTGATTCATGAAGCAATTGTAGTGAAGAGCTTCTCAAAGAGGGGAGTATATATAATATTGTTGATGGTTCTGAAGAACATTGCATGTGGAAAGGTAGATGAAATGGTGTCGAAGACGATGGCAACAGGTAACGAACTGAACCTGTGCAGACGACTCAAATAGCACTTCCAACAGCATTAAATAATTCGAAGATCTAGGTTATTAACAGTGAACAATGATAAAAGCTAGTGAAATTCAAGTTACAGGGAAGCAGAAATTTCGTAGTTAGAAAGTTATCGTATAAGATATTGTAATTTAATAGTACCATATATTCTTATTGAAATCTTCGAAAATTAAATTATTTTTCCTTCTTGACTTTTATATGATAAAATTAGCAAAAAAGATCTGATGCGGACACCTTATGACTGTCTTGTGCAGTGTATTAAATTATGCACATTTTTTTTCTGCACGTCTTTTAAACGTTTTTCCTCAAATTATTCTATATTAACCGATCGCTTGAGGCAAGCTGAAAATGACATCAAAAACTGCAGGTTTTGAAGCTTATTCCTATCAATTTTTGTCAATTTTGTCAGTCAAATTTTATCAATTTTTTTGTACGATAGTCAAACTTCTTATAATTTTATTTTTTTACAAGTGTATAAAACTTTCCCAAACATAAGTATAGGAATCGGGCAACTGCATTAAAAATTAGATTTCGCTATCTGTCGAAAATGTTAAATGTTAAAGTCAAATTAAAAACTTTTTTAATTTGACATTGCCGAAACATGAATATTTTCGTCATTTAAAACACTTCTGTATATTTAAAACACTTCTGTATTTGGAAGTATACGAAAAAATTCATCCAAATAGATTCGGGAACTGTCAGAATGGATAATTCCGTTAAAAAATGACACCCGAAATTTTTCGCATTACAATACTTCCTTTATTTCGTTCAAGGAAGTAAAAAAAAGGGGGGATTAGCAATACTTGATTAAACTCGATGTAATTTTTAGTCAGTCATTTTCTTTAAGGAATAGAACAAAAATTTATGTTATAGTTCTTCAAATAAATCTCTTTCTCACAATTCTTAACTGTGATAAAAATATCTGATATATGACAAAATGATTTTTATTAAAACCTGGCTGAACAGACTTTTACAGAAATATAACATAAAACTTAAAGAAGTTGCTACTTTCTATGTAATTTAAGTGACAATCACAGACTCATATTTGTCGAATAATAGTATTTTATGCATGGTAATTAAAGCGGGGTTTGTTTAATAAAACAGGCTAGTTGAGATTTTTTTTTATTTAATATACGTTCTTTGTTAAAAATACAAAATATAAATCTCTAAACGGGATTTTCAAAGATGTCAGAGCTAAAGTGATATTGAATTGCATTAATTTTAATTTTAATACTTATAATAATTATCAAATAATGCATAAGCTTTTCTTTTTATAACATTCTATAGATTTATTTTTTAAAAGTGCATGAGAAAAGAAAATAACAGTAGTTTAAAAATAGTCTATTACGAAGATCATGAGATCTAATTTATTCATTTTACCATTTATTAAATCGCCTAGGAAATGAAAAGCTGATTAAATTTATGATTAAGTTATTCGGCAGATTAAGTTATTTGGCTGAGAAATTTCACATTTTATCCAAGTCCTTTTATCGAGTAACTTCTTTCTCATGCAAAGAAAGGATAATGGGTGCGTAACGTATGTAATTAATTACAGTGAATATGTTGCAAGCAGCGGGTGGGAGAGAAGTATCCAATTCGAATTATAAGATTAGGCAAAATGCAAGAAATAAATTAATTTTTTTAAAAATTAACCTGTCTAAAAATTGAGGTTGCATTTATAGAAAAATAGTAATATACATTTTGAAAGAGTTCTGCACATCCCTCTTTTCTTTTAAGAAGAGAGACCCTTGCCGAATTTCTCGTAAATGAATCGAGATATTAGACAAACTAATGTAAGGTTTATGTTCGCCTAATTTCAAAAGTATACATTTCATAAGAAACCATATGCTTATAAGGAACATGGTAAAACCTTGTGAAGGGAGTGTGCAGTTAGATCAGTGTCGAAAATTCGAGTTCAGGTAACTCCAGGGAATGTCATCAAACGAGAATTAGTAAAAGTAGACTGCTAATTCCGTTAGAACAAGGAGCTCTTTCTGCGGACGGAAAGGTCTTGCATTGTAATTCTAGTCGGTCCACTAGTGGTTGACAGTGAACACTGGTAGTTCGATCCCAGTTTAAATCCCGGTGAACAGCTTGGCTTTCATGGGGGTTTCGTGGTTTTCTCCACGTGTAACATGAATACAAGCCAGATTTCCTTAGAAAGTCCTCCACGAAAACATCTCTCTCTCTCTTTAGGGAGATAGCCATAGAGAGCTTTATTATAACCTAAATAATTCAATCCAGTCTAATCCCTGGAAACATAGATCAGATTGTCAGTCCTTTGAGAAGTAGAAAGATGTGATTCTCGGTGGCAATATGTCACACAAAACGTCATGAGAATAAAAGAAAAGGGGCAGAAGTTCGCAATGTTAAACATTGTCGTACATAATGTGCTGGTAAAAAATGAAACAGCCCAAAGTAAAGGAGCACTACTAGAATTACTAATTCTGAGCAAATAGACACAGAAAATGAAATCAGTTGAAATTCATTCTACCTCACCACTTATGAGGGGTTAAATTAAAATATACAAATACAAAGTTACCAGCCAACCGGACGTGGTTTAATACACAAGCTTCCTTTCACAATTGCTATAAATACAACAATTTAATTTAACTTGAGTGGCTTACGATGAAACTGAAACGTACCGCTTAAGAAAATCTGATCTGTCTTCCGTCTATAGCAGTGGTTCTGACCTTTTTTTGGCCCCATGCGCCCCTTTCATCATTGCTAAACGCTCATTCACGCCCGTCCCCCACTCCTTTCAAAAATTGAGGCGAAAAATGTTGATAAACACCAAAACTTCAGTATTTTGTTACATCCATAAACTAAAACTACATATTTAACAGGTAAATAAAAGGCTGGCCGCATTCCCCACTAAAACGACTAAATCCCCCGCTGCCTTACTCCCAGAGAAAAATTCTACACATTGTTGAGAAGCCGTGGTTTGTAGTATCCCAGTCAGGATAGCGTTCTATCGGCAAGACAGCAGTAATCCCTAGGCCGAAACTGTCACACTCCTATTCATTATTCGCTAAACTTTATACTAAAAAATGCTTCTTACTCAAACCTAAATAAATTCTGGGATGAGCGAACCTTGAGGTGAAAAGAGGTAGAAAAGAAACAACATTTCGTTATAAAGCATAAATGCCACACTCTAATCACGGTTTCTTCGGAATCCCTAGAGACTTCTCATGGAACATTCAATTTCTACAGACCCTCAATTGGATAACGCCATAAGAAGGCTTGTATTTGTTCTTTCGATCTTTTTGCGCATAGCACCTCACTGAATACTAATCCTTTGTCAGTTGCTAAATTTCTTCCCCCCCCCCAGGCTTGTAAGTGTTACTTTTTAGCTTAATTGCTTTCAACTGGCTTTCCTATTTTAAATTTGATTCTGAATATACAACTAACGAAATATAACTGGTTCTGTCGGAAAAAAATCGTGAAATTTTACGTATTTGTAGGGAGATGATTGAGCATGTGAGTTCATTAGACTAGGTGTTAAAAGGTCTAATTAGACTTTTGACATATAAAGCTGTAACCTAGATATTGACTGAAAAGGATAAAGAAATGCTTACACTTATTTGAGATAAAGATTTTGAGAAGCATTGTTGGAGTTACTAATTCAGAAGTCAAACAACAAAAATCAGCGTTAATTTACAAAATTTTCACAGGACTAGTTTCGATGGTTTTACCGAACCATCATCTTCAGCTGCAAAACCGCAAATGAACAAGATAGGAAATAATGTTTAGATAAGATAAGAAAGCCTGGACAAGAATAAGCAAGTGGCGCCATCTGTTGGCGAAACCAGAACTAAAACATAATTTCTCTAAAAGCCGAAGGCAAATTTGGATTGGAATTAGGATCGTTAACTAGAACAGAAAGATTTTTATGAATGTGAAATGCCTCTAGAAAATCCAGTTCTCCAATGGAAGATGTTTTTTGAATAATTTTGGCAGCAGAAAAATTGAAAGTGTGATTTTCGGACCAACAGTGTTGAGCAACAGAAGACTTCTGTGTTTCCTTTTTTCTAACACATGCCTCATGTTCTTTGACGCGAAATTTTAAGGCTCTCTTAGTTTGGCCAATGTAAATTAAACCGCACTGGCAAGGAATCCTATAAATACCCCATTAATTCATATCCGGAATGGGGTCCTTGAGTATAGAAGTTGGAATTTTATTGATGGGAGAGTAAACAACCCGAAAGTTAAATTTCTGCAAAATATGTGCAACTTTATAGCTAATTGATGGAAAGAAGGGAATGACAACAGAATTTTTATAATCTCCTAAAATAAGAGTGTGGCTTTTAGTGTGTCGAGATGAGAATTTTTTAACTGCTTGATTAATAATGTTGGGTGAAAAGCCCCTGTCAATAGCTATTGCTTTTAAATAATTTAGTTCTTCATCAAGGGCTAGTTTGGAGGAGCAAACTTGAAGAGCACGGAAAACATAGGAATAAAATGAAGCTAACTTTTGTTTAGTCGGATGACATGATTTAAAGTGTGGGTTTCACCCAACATTATTAATCAAGCAGTTAAAAAATTCTCATCTCGACACACTAAAAGCCACACTCTTATTTTAGGAGATTATAAAAATTCTGTTGTCATTCCCTTCTTTCCATCAATTAGCTATAAAGTTGCACATATTTTGCAGAAATTTAACTTTCGGGTTGTTTATTCTCCCATCAATAAAATTCCAACTTCTATACTCAAGGACCCCATTCCGGATATGAATTCCTGGGGTATTTATAGGATTCCTTGCCAGTGCGGTTTAATTTACATTGGCCAAACTAAGAGAGCCTTAAAATTTCGCGACAAAGAACATGAGGCATGTGTTAGAAAAAAGGAAACACAGAAGTCTTCTGTTGCTCAACATTGTTGGTCCGAAAATCACACTTTCAATTTTTCTGCTGCCAAAATTATTCAAAAAACATCTTCCATTGGAGAACTGGATTTTCTAGAGGCATTTCACATTCATAAAAATCTTTCTGTTCTAGTTAACGATCCTAATTCCAATCCAAATTTGCCTTCGGCTTTTAGAAAAATTATGTTTTAGTTCTGGTTTCGCCAACAGATGGCGCCACTTGATTATCCTTGTCCAGGCTTTCTTATCTTATCTAAACATTATTTCCTATCTTGTTCATTTGCGGTTTTGCAGCTGAAGATGATGGTTCGGTAAAACCATCGAAACTAGTCCTGTGAAAACTTTGTAAATTAACGCTGATTTTTGTTGTTTGACTTCTGAATTAGTATTTATTCGGCGTGTTATTGTGTCTTAATTGTTGGAGTTGTTCAAATAAACGGCATCTGGAGAAGAAGAACCAGTGCAGAAATTTACAAGTCTTACGGGTATCCAGACATCATAAATTTTATCAGCACCCAAAGGTTAAGATGAGCTGGTCACCGAATCAGAATCTCCGAAAATAGAACTACCAGATCGAAACTCATATAGCTAGACTGTCTGGAGAGAAATTTGTCTAATTGAACGGTCATTAATTGGAACACTAAAGTCAAGAGTACAGCTCCGAAAAGAAATTCTAAAGAAATCCAAAACCCATCATGTCACTGAAGTCATTGAAAAGGAAAATTACAAAACCTGCATAAATGTCACAGTATCGTATATCTGTTTAAGTTTTAAAATAATATTTAATTTGAGATTATAATTCTTTAAAAGTATTTATCTATGTTTGAAATTTTTTTCAAATATTACATTCTCCAAACATCTAACAACATGCGAACTTTTTTTTAAAAAAATGAAAGACTTTAGGTTAAAAAATGTGTTTAATTAATTGTCCTTAACATATCTAAAAGAACTTGTCATCCGCGGTTTTAAAGTGTCACTTAGGGGATTTTAAGTCACGCTGCTTGCTTTTCTGAAAAATATACTTTCATTATTTTATTTCCTGGCAAAGCGAAACAATTTTCTAAAAATGATATCAAGGTTCTTTTGAAATGGAAGCGCTTTTCGGAAAATAATAGTTCTATACTAGATAGATAATTCTTGTTGGTGGTATTTTTGTACCAGCTTGAAAATTTCTATTTGGTTATGGGAATGAAATCCACTTAAAAGAAAGAATTTTAATCCAATACTAAAAATAATTACACACGAATAACCAAACCACTTTTAAGCTTTGTATTCATATATTGTTATCAAAGTTTTAAATAAATTACTTAGAATGAAGGAAGAAGAGTGAATGGTTGATTGCTTAGTTGATATGCGAGGGTTAAGTGCAATAATAAGGATGCCTTCATGAAGGATAGGCTGAAACTCTTGAAAAATAATATGTTATGGTTTCTTAATAGTTTCTTACTTTCTTACCAATTTAATCATAAGTCAATTTTTATCTTAAAACATGTTCCTAGAATTGTCATTTATAATTTTTAGGATTCTTATGAATTTGTATCCCCCCCCAAAAAAAAACGCGTTAAAAAAGATGCGTGTTTCTGAGCAGTTACGTACAACGGTTCTTTTAAAAATTTATATATGCATTTTTTATGAGTAGCTTTATTTTAATGCCACAAAAGTAATGAGAACCATGTTTCATAGGCTGAGTATTTTCATTTACAACGTTTTAAACGCATAAAATTTGCCTACAACTAAATCCTGATATTTGATCGAAAATTATTAATAATATTAAATGTTTCCATCTGCAACATTATAAGTACATAACATAGAATTTTTCTAAAACTAATTCCTTGATGGGGAAAAATTTTAATAGCATTAAATATTTTCGTCTGCGACATTTATAAATACTTAGCAGGCGGTTTGCCTACAGCTAATTCCTTGGTAAGGAAACTTTTTAATAATATTAAATATTTTCATTTACTGTAGATTAAATAAATAACATAGAATTTCAAATTTAGCAATTAGATTTTTGAATTTCCAGTTATTAATAATTATAGAAAAAATATTAGCGGTTTCCTTTTGATGCAAAACTGGATCGTAACTTGAATAATAGAATTGGTAGATAATCTTATTCGTCACATTGCACAAACTTTTAGACCAGAGATTCTGATATAGCTAATAATATGCTTTAGGAGATTAACTGTATTTGGCCTTTGCAATTCTAATTTTGTAGCTGTCATTCTGTAACTGTCTTGTAGTGAATGTACTGGAGATGTTAGTGACGTCTCTAAGTCAGGGCGAAAGAATTGATCCTGTATCTGAAACTCTGACATCTCCTTAATTAAACAGATATTTGAAAATTGATTTGATGAAGAATCATTCATTTAAGGGACATTCTAAAGCTCAGCTAATGAGGATAGAACATTTTAAAATTAAGTATACTTAATCTATAGCAAGTTCCTTGTTTCGGAGTATTTATATTTAATGGAAAAAAAAAAAAAAAAAAAGGAGGCACAAGAGTTTATCTAAATTGAACGATGATGAGTGATAAACATGTAGAAAATTTTTTCATGGGTGTTTCTTGTTTTCATTTGAATAAATAAAAACTGAGAAACAACCTTTTCGTGTGAATATGTAAAAGTAGAGTGGTACCTCGGTACACGTCATTAAACCATTCTCTATCCTTGGACATATACCCAAAGAACTTTCTAAACAAGCAATAAAAGCAAAATATTAATCTTTTTAAAAAAAGATTTGTTGTTATTGTTATTATTATTATATTGATCTATTGTTATTAATGTTGAATACTAAAACACAAATATACTGCGTGAAGTGCATACTGTACATAAATGAAATACTGTACGTAAATGTTCTTCCTGTTATATTCAGATGAAAAGCAATATCTCAACATGCTATAATATATTTGATCTTTAATAATATAATATCTCTGATAATTGGAGTGTAACCCATTTCACCCCTTTCGCAGCGTTAGACGATTTAATCGCGTCCAGGTTTCTTACAATCGTTAAAACTATTGTACTCGGCATACCGTATGCACTAATCAAGTCCCGGATACGCATGCCATCTTTATACTTTTCAATAATCTATTTTTTCACCTCCATGGTGATCTTAACAATTTTCTTCATTGCTTTATTCTTCTCATTAATTTTCCTAAAACACATTGTTAACTAATTTACAAAAAATATGCGCGAAAAGAGAAAAGAATCACGTTAAAATTATAATACAGGTTGTTTCTTAAGTTGTGGCAACAAGCGTAGTGATGCTCATGGGCAGTCATAGCATTGTCTCGAAAGAGGTAAACAAAGGTACTGCGTGCAGTCGCGACTCATCGAACTCGAGTTGTATTCCAAACAAATGTCGTACAACAAACAAACTTACGCATCCAAACAGGACCTAGTTCAAAGCGGACGTATACCAAGGTACCACTGTATATGTATAGGCATAAAATGGTAATTACGAAAAGTTATATTCATATTTCTTTTAGCAATATATTAGCCTCCTCATTCTTTTTATTTTTAATCAAGGAGTTTAATTCAGTAACACCCCAATTTACGTATCTTTAACATATGTCATCCCACATTTACGTCCCTTGTTCTAAGGTGTATTATGTATTTTTGGCGCAGTCAGAGGGGAGGCAGAGATATTCACGTTTGATATTTTCGGTAATTTCAGAATGAAAGGAATTTTAAAGAAGCTGACTGAAATTCGAAGTTACACGAAAGGGGTTAAATCTCGGTAGAATAAAACTGAACATCATTGATCGAGTGGAGGAACAGCAAGTTAATCTTCCGTAAATTAAGAAAAATTCTAAATTCGTTACTTATCCTTCTAATTTATTATTTTTTATATTGTAAAGTATCCTATGTTAATTAACCACTTATTATGATTTTATAACTTCTCCTTTCTGTATCTTTACCAGAATGCAAAACTCTTAGGTTTGTGTATATTTAAGCTGACGGTTTTTAACCTTTAGATTAAAGCTTCTGGCGATCGCGTCTTGCTGTTAGTATTCACACCAGCTCTACATTAAAGTTATTTTCCGCCGTTAGCATCTTGCTAGCCGATGTTTTAAAATACGCGTCGTTAAAACACCCGATCCAGCTTACTTGAGTCTGTTCTGTGTGCAGTCTTATTATCAACGTTTGAATTTAATTGTCCGTTATGTTAATTTAAATAACCACAATTGGTGGAAGCAGAAGTTATGCCTGTTCTGTTCAGTTTAAGATTAAATAAAAAGGCCATTTTAACCTTCTTGTATTGTGAGTTCTTTAAGACAGTAATAATTCAGTATTTGTCTAGTAGAGCCTGCAGAACTTGGCTTCTAGTTACAACAGCACTCTACAGTACGATATTTTTATAATTTTACACGAGAAGCTAAGAGAAATTAATTTATTTTCAATTCGAAATGCTGAAAAATTATTTTTGTTTTAAAAAATGACAAAAATTCAAAAGGTAAAAATATACTTCTGTTTCTGTGTTTTTATTGGATATGTGTGTATGAGGATTATCTCTTGTTATGTTTATTTATATTCTTTCTTTTAAAGTATACCAGAAGCGATAAAACACAAATTTAAATTAATGTTCTTATGAGAATAATCAAAAAGAAATTGTTTGATTGTGTAGGGTTCTGTAGGTATAGGTCCTTAAATCAATGTTCTTCAGACCCTCCGAGACTGACAAGCAAGTTATCACTCTAGTTTATGTTAAGATAACAAAGTCTTGAGAAGGTTAAATTAACATTTTTTTTTTAAATTTTTATTTCATATAAGGCACCACTTGTACTACAATACGGAACTCAGCCACTTGTGGGTATTTAAAAAAACATAAACTAAAATTCAAATTTAAATAAAATAGTCTGAGACTCTTCAAAAAGTCAAGTAATTAACGGCGGTTATTTAACATCGGCTATCAAAATGGCTAAAGCCGGAGTAATCTCTTGCAGAGCTGGCGATAAGACGCGAACTACGATGCCAGAAGACTAACGCTGAAACATTCAAATCCTCGAGTTAAATTATCAAGTAATTAATTTGCATTTTGGTAGGGACTGCGAAGAGAAGTTATATTGAAGTTTCAAATCAGAATAATTGGTTAATTAACGAAATAGCGTACAACTGATGATTTAAGTTACAGATTTGTTTAATTTAGGATACAAAATACTTATTTACAAATTATTATCCATAAAGAATCAACAAAAAAAGATAGGAATAAAGTTAATTGATGTTACGCATTATATTGGAATTTCTCAAATTTAATTCACCTTTTAAAATTAGTGTAACTTTAATGTATTTTAAACCACGCTAATAACTGACATATCGTTTTCGCTGTTTACGTAGCACCATAAGCGCGGAAAATTCCTGAGTTTTATTTACTTATAGTTTTCTCATTTTATACCTCTGCATATTTGCTTTCTCTTCGATTTCATTTAACAATTTTGACTGTAGGACGGTTTTCCAGAGTCATTCCAAATCTGTTTTTGACCACTACGTTACTGCACCATATCATTTATCATGCAAGAAGCCTAACAGGTGTTGCAATTGTATAAGACATAAAATCTCTAATTTATCCCCCACCCCTTTGGCGAATAACTAATTTCCGTGTGTTGCCATTCACTGTAACACAATTTTCCTTTCAAACTAAAATTAGCCCCAAAATTGAGAAATTTAAAAGTAATGGATATATTAATTAGTAGTTAAAATATTTAATTTACTTTATTAAAGCATAACTGATGTAACTTCAAATACAGTCAATTTAAGCTGTCAGTATGTAGCTGATCATTTTTATGAAAATTTTCAGCCTCATTGAAATTAAGAAAAGATGTTTCTAATATCGTAGCTTATGTATCTCGGTGCGAAGTCATTTAAATTTTTTATTAAACATTTAGATTTTTACAGCGATTTCTGACCGAAAGTCAAAAGTCTTTTCATCCTTTTTTTTATTTAAATTTGTTTTATTCAGAATTTGATTTTTGTTGATAATGTACTATTTTAGCATTTTTCTTAATAAGTTTCTTCAGAATTTTTAACATATTGAGGATGAAAAGTTAGCCATTCAGTTTCGAACTAGTAAATTAAGACGACATCCGTAAAACGGTGCCAGTTTGACATTGAAAAGTACAGAAAGCTGAGTGTTGCATTTCCGGCGAATTCGTAAACAGTCATCTTTCTTAGAGGCAAGCATGTTGATTGGTAAAAAAAGGAAGCGGTTGAACCTTAAACTGGAAAACGATTGATATCATTTCATAGGAAAAAAAAGCAGTTCGGGAAATTATAAATTTGGTGTTTGAGTTCTCGTTGACATTTCAAATAATTATTATTGTTTCTTCGAAATGTATCTCACCAATTAAAGAAGAGAGAATCCTCGAAGATTTTTTATTTAATACCCAATTAGACTCGGTTATGGGTCGCAGCAAATGATTGAATTCTTTTTCACTCCAAGTTCTTGGTAATTAAGTTGAATCAGTTTGAAAAAAGAAGTTTTTTTTTTCTTTTAAAGGTGAAAAAATTATCACTTATTATTTACTTATAGTCATTTCATTTGGTTTTTATTTTTTGTATAATCATTTTATTTCATTGTGTAATTATTAGATTTTTGTAATAGAAGCTCACTTTCCTGAGTAATTGGAGTGACATCATTTCAGCCAATTTTTTTTTTCTGAGAAACCACGGTAAATCTTAATTCTTTTCGGATAATACTTAATAAATCTCCAACCCTTCGATCAAGCCTATAGTAAATTAAAAATGCAATTTATAACAAACTCAGCAAATGTTTCAGAATTGCATTTACTAGTTCGCTTAACTATTTCACTTAAAATAATGCCCCCCCCCCAGGCAGGATAGTGGTTAGTGACGCTGACTACCGTACCCAAGGGTTTGGGTTCGAATCCTGGAGAAGGCATGAATGTTTATAAATCTATTGTGTCTGTGCGGTATGGGGGCACTCAAAATAGACAGCTAACCGAAAGTCTTCGCGAGTGGTTTGGTGATAGGGAAAAAACGGTGAAAGACTCTCGGACCCGTCTCACGAGGTGCTGTCCCTCAAAATTGGGAAGGAGCTGAGCCAAATCACACTGTCGCTTATATAATCGCCTATATAATGCTCAAGGCTCATGCCAAATGACAGACTCAATATTGCAATCTTTTCTACGATAGAATTCTTGGGCTTGTTCTTGATTAAGTCAGACAAGTGAGATTAGCTACAACAACTTAAAATAATGAGCGGCTTTTAAACTTTCCTTACAGTTACTAGGAATAATACATAACTGCTCTTTATAAGTAATATATCAACTAGTAAAGATTCGTCACTGTAAGTAACTACGCAATGAACAAATAAGTTTCTCGTAGCATTTGTTAGCAGCTTTGTAACTACAGTCTTGAACTGTCTAGTAAGTAGCTAATGCAGATCATCTTTGCAATGAGACATGAAGCAGTTTAGTGTTTTGCACTGCTTACATATGTAACACCACCAGTTTCTAAATTTTATTATTAGCTAGTTTTATTATTTAAATTAAATTTTATTATTAGCTAAATTTTATTATTATCATCAGCTCGATATTTCGAATAGTAGAATGAGAAATTTCTACAAATTCTTTTTTAAATTATATATATATATATAGTTTTGACTGTGTCTTATGGAACATTCAAAATTTATGGAAAAATGGAATAATTTAGTAATTTTTAGGTAACACGTTTCATGTAATGTAAATTTTATATGATATAATCCATCACAATACAGATACTTGAAATCATTTCCTAAACACATTTACAGTAAACCTTTGCCGAGCGCTGATTTGCGGAATAGGATTTTAAGTTATTAAATAAATTTATGTAAGCGTACCACCGCTTAAATCATACCTTTTAAATGTTAAGCGTAATATCACACCAAATGCACATCTTTCAGCAAAACGAGTTACACCCAGTTAATCATATTATTTCACATCAATGTAATTCGTTGCCTAAAATGCGAAGGATGGATACACGAATTTTGTGCTGTGATACGACTTGGTTGTTTAAGACGTTTTAAATTCATGTCCATTAATTTCATTAATTTTATCCAAGACACTATACTGTATAGAATTTTATAGTAATAAATATCAGCAATAGCAACACAAATATTATTACAACACATAATTAGTCCAAAGGGGCTTTGTCCCCGAGGGACTATTGCTTTCGTTTTGCGATTTTGCCTCGAATCACTCTGAATGTCCGTTTCACTTTTCAAACTGTTTTCGCCAAATTATCGCCCTGTATTTGAAGAAATTAAGTAAAAGAATCCGCATAAATGTATGTATGTTTCTCGCATTGTGATAAAACAACGGTACCTAGAGCCATCCAATTTTGAATGACGTAATCCTACTCCGAATATGGGCATCTGGAAGCCTAAATTTGAAATTTGGAATATGTTTTATTATCGATTTCATATTTTGTAAAACTTTAACGAATTTTTGATTTACGAACTCAAGGATTTCAAAGCGAGCAATGGCAACTTTGTACAGAAAAAGCAATCTTATCTCTAGCGCGTGAGACTGTGTATTGGAAATTCTAAAGACAGGCTCAATTTAAAACTATTTTGCGATATTGCTCTTGAACTGAATTTTATGGTTTAAGTGCGAAGAACATGATATTTAATAAATAAAGATAACACACAAAATGGGGAAAAAAAACGCTCATTTAGACATAATTTAAAATCTGAAACCTTTCAGATTTTATTTTATATATATATATATATTACTGCTAAATTTTCTTTTCCCTTTAAGAGCTTGAATTAATGAACGCTTTTTATTGAATCTGCTCCGATTGTCAGTGTATTTCTCCTGAAAATGCATCAGTTACTGGGAATGTATGAAACACTGGCAGTCTGTCAAATGCCGAAAGCTGGCCAGCAATGTATGAAACGATTAACATTCCATACATTTTTTAGGTATACTACAAAATGCCAAATGGCAAACCGGTAAAGTATGAAATATATCTTCGATTCGTTTCGAATGTGCGTACATTTGATACATTCATTACATAATTCCATACATACAGATACATTTTCATACATTGTTTTCTTTAATACGAAAGGTATAAAATTTGTTGCTTACAACTTTAATTTTCTTTATGTATTTTGAATAAAAGTATTTTAATAGCACTCTTTCATTATTTTTTCAAAATAACATATGTATTTTTGAGGATTGCACATCTTTTAATTAATAACTTTATCAAAATCCTTTTTTTTATTATACTTTGCCTAAATAGCATTTGTCACTCTGTAAAATGCTCAGGTATTATGGAAAAGTATAAAATAAATATCGTATTTCATACTTTGCCTAAAAACGCCAGGAATTTTATAGAATGCCTGGGTATTCTATAGAATGCCAGCATTTGATACGTTGCTGGTAACAAATCTATTACTATTTGTCTATCCTCGTGATATTCGTAGCCAAGAAGATTCTGTCCATTGCAGCCTCTGGCATCAAATGTTTCAACTCCATTAATAATTTCTGTCTTTTCATGATAATCGAGGCTCCTACGCGTGAAAAATTACGTAGTCGGAGATAAATCATCATTAAGGCAATGCCGAATTGTGGAATAATAACTAAAATACGTTATTTTCGAGTGATATGACAACGAGCTCATTTTTGGAAGAATGTATAAGCACTAGTAGTGGATATCTTGAAAAGCGTTCAATAATTAGATTTTCATAAGGCAAATTAAGCAGATACTAAATTATGACTGTGAAATGATAAAGATTTTCGGTTGCGCTTGCGCATATGTATATAAAACATGCAGAGTGATTTTTTGTATGAGATTAGCACTCTACAGTGTGCTATATAATCTTTTCACCAAGCGTTTCAATGAGATAGCTAATGCAGCAAGCTGTGACACAAATAGAAAAAATTATTTTCAATATCTCCTTTTTAATAAATGCATTTTTTTATGAATTTTAGCAGTCGTAAAGCATAAGTTTCTTTCTTCTATTATTAATTAAAATGTGTCTAACATTTCCTAAAATCCTTTAACTTCTAACCAGAAGGAGACAAAAATGTTTCCTTATTAGTCATAGTACGAATAATACCGTAGATACCGTAAAATGAAGAAATGCGAAATTTGTCTTGTGTCCGAATAATGATATTTATAAAAATTACTTAAAGATGCACAAAAATCCAAATTTTATGCTATGTAAATAAAAATATGTTTAATCATTGTCACGAGTGCGCCATCTTCAGTCACTGGATGCCGGAACTGCAGATGAAAAGCACTGTGCAGGCAGATTGACTTTAAGGAGAAAAGAAATCTGCTCAAACCTTACATCTACAGCGGCATCAATATATCTCTCTTTCTTTGGCTTAAGTGGGAAATATTTAAGTCTTCCTCTCTGACGGAAATGTTTGCTGAGTAAATGGACACTTCCGAGTTTGCGCGTATATATAAATATATGTGCGTCTTGCGGATGGTATCCACAAATATCTTACAAATCACTCTGGTGAGAATCATGACAATGCTTTTTTCTCCTAGAAAGCATTAAGAAAGCAGAAATGAAGGAAAGGTATCGTTTTTGCTGCAGGCGGCCGTCTGCCGTTCCATGCTTTGATTGGATTAGAGGCCGAGATTGGCGTGAAAATGGCGTGCAAATGGTCGACCGGAGGATAAAAATGCCCTCTTCCCCTCACAAAACCACCGTTGAACGAGAGTTTGGACTACTAGCATACCAGGAAAGCAGGCTCCAAACTGCTCCTTCTCAACCGTCCAGGGGACAATCTGCTTAAATAACTGATGAAGCTCGCAACCAAGCAACTCGCTATCAATATCTTCAATCCCGCCAAGATGCCTCTTTTTGAAAAATTCAACGCCAAGATAAATTCCATCCTCCGAGTACAAAAGAAAGAGGGGGGAGAATGTTGAGGGGGAACAGGCTGAATCAAAAGGAAAACACGATATAGGTATCGCTGGGTATATTTTTCATGTCCCAACATGCCCCGGGCATGACCTGACACGAGCTTTTTTTTTCTCTTTCACTCTTTCTAGCGCACTTACCGCCCCGTTCTAAAACGAGCCCTCTTTAGTGGGGGTCCACTAACAGCTCTATCGAGTAGGTGGGTGGAAGGGCGAGCAAATGTGCGCTTTTAGTGAATTTTTTATCGGCTCTTTTAGAAAAAAGGCATCTTGCCTAACTGCGCGAATGGGTCCAGCAGAAAGCCACAAGGGGGCAGTCAAAGCCACGACGGTTGAGGGCAAGTATGAAGGAGTAGGGAATTGGAGTGAGAGGGGGTTACCTGTAATATACACCGACTGGTGTGATACTCTATTTTCCGATAAATAATTTAAAAGACTTTTGGCGGTGTGCTCCTTCATAAAGTGTTAGGATGACCGTCAAATCCATCTGATTTAGCTCTCTAACTTTAATCGGATTATGTTGTAATAGTTTATATGATTTTCTTGGTCTAAGCCCTTCGTCCCTTTCAAGATGGGCATGGAAACATCTCTTTACTATTTTATGAAACATTTCTTACGCTTAAGTATTTGTCTGCATTTAGAGATCAAAGGTATCCCGAAGGAAAATGATTTAGACGCGAAAATTCTCAAGAAGCTTCGTAGAATATTTCTTAATATTAACATATAATCATAGCCAGTTTGCAAACGTTATTATAATAATGTTGGTTAAGCTCTTCAAGAAATTTAACTGAAAATTCGTTAAAATATTGAAGAGCACTAGCTATGTGTAGTTTGAAGATAGAAATTAAAATTAATCAAAATTAGTGTTGTGTTTCCTTAACTTATCAAATGCTGGAGATACTAAATCAATATCCCTGCAGCTGAAGAAGAAAGTTCTATTCAAACCGTCGAAACTAATCCTGCAAATTAATGCAATTTACGCCGATTCTTGCTGTTTAATCATTTCCAACATTTGTTCTTCGAAGTATTATTTTAATTATAACTAATCAGGTTTCGAGATAGGCTATTAATTCTTCTTTCTCAAAAACTTGAGTTGCTATCGATGGCAAATTGATGGCAAACCCGCTTCCCATAAATGAGTATGTGATTAAGAAGGGAAATCTATCTGAACACTCAGTTCGGAAAGACTAGTTTACAGTTGTATTAAACAGAGGGGGATACTTGAATTAAATACTTGTATTAAACAGAAGAGGCTGGGGGATACTTGAATCCGTCCTCTAAGGTATTCTCCATCGAAACTGGGGCGCAAAGCTTCTCAGTTAATGCGGGGAGACCTTTACGATAAGTGGCAAGATTCTGGTGGTGTGGTGTGGTGTATTTAATTATGGCAAAGCACACTAGGGCTATCTGCCTAAAGGAAGGGGTGCCTTCGTGGAGGACTTTCTAAGGCAAATTGGCTCGTATGCACGTAACACACGGGAAAAACTACGAAAACGTGCATGCAACCAGCCCATCCGTCAGAATATGAACCGTGGAGCGAGCTGCCAGTGTTCAGTGACTTAAATGCTAGGCCGCTGCAATGAAATATAGTCTTTCAGCATAAGAAGAAAAAAACGAAGATACCCCAATGGATACTATACTACATGCATCGAGATTTTTAATTAACTTATACTTTAGCACGGAAACTTGATCGCCAGTATATTTTTGCATCAATGCATATCAAATCACTCTCAAGGCTTAAAATCCTAAATCATACAGTTTTCAAGAATCTACGGTAGGGCATTCAGAACATTAAACTTCAAAATTATATGTTTTTTTTTTTTTTTTTTTGTAAGTTTCTGATGTTTTTGCTATTTTAATAAAATTTCTTTACGAAAAGCTGAGTAAACATACCTTATCCTTGTGTATTTGTTATTTCGATGCGCATTATATTAACGCAACCACCTTGGACTCAATTTGGCTATATTTTACACATGAAAAGCCAGAAATTACTTATTAGGTGCAAGCTAGCAATTTTCGTGACGTTTCTGAAAAGGTTCCTGAACTGTTGCTATTTATCCTAAAACACACTTTAGCAATTTCAAATACAAGTTTTAATCATTAAATAAGGGTTATACGGTAACTTAAATAATAAAACAATTTTTTCTGAAAACCTTGGATTTTTTTCCGCTATTTTCTTATGTAGACATCCGTCTTCGCTTAAAAAACATAAGAGAATTGCGCAAACTTAGCACTCCTGATTAGCTGTCTACCAAATACATTCTCTTTACAAAATACTATATTTCTGCAGAAATTTGGGGACTTCCTAACTAAGGTGGTTCTGTTAATACGTAAATACCGTTTTTTCTTTCTAACATATGATGATAATTTTTGTCTAGTCTTTATTACCAAAATGAATAAAGTCTTTATTACCAAAATGAATTTTTATTCTGGATTTTGAAAATGCTTGTTGTTACTAATCTCACCAATTATTTATGGTCTTAACTGCGCGTTTCCTAATAGCAGTAACGTTTCAGTTAAATTTTGATAATACAGGCCTAGTATGCTTTTATTTTGATGAGCAGTTTCTTCCTCAAACTGTCCATACGCTATTGGTTATTACTTTTCTGCTCTCTTACAGAAGATATTTGCAGTGAACTTTTTGTGAATTATTTATTCCTGCCTTGCGACTTTGACCAATTCGTAACATAATCATGTTAGGTTAAAAGAGTGATTCTACATTAATGATCAGATTAAAATTTTTTCGTTAATTTTATATATATGCTTATATGTGTTTAAAACTCTTGTTGATAACACAGGTGTAAGGGAAAAAAAAAAAAAACTGCTGTATTTCCATTTAGCGCTAGATTCTGAAAATTTCAAAAGTATTCGCATAATTTCCTTCTTACTCTATTGTACATAGTTTTCCTCTCTGAGGGCTAATTTATTGGTAAATTGCATTGCAAATTCTAATTTTTATTCAGCATATTCAATTTGGCCATTTTATGTTCCCTTGCATTTATTATATAAAACATATTTTAGGGAGATTCTTCGTTAAGCTACCCGGTCGTGTCAAGTATTCTCACATTTAAGAAACTTTTCAAACTCCTGATTTCAGCTTACTTCTGTTATTTACGTTCTAGCTCATTGTAGCCTTATCTGCTGCTGAGGTGTTCGCTCTTTCGAAATCCGGGTCTTTTGTTTTCTCCCCTTCTCCTTCGTTCCACCGATGACTCTGTTGGGAATTGCGGTCAAGACTCAATCATGTGAGGTGGCCGTGGCGTTTTAAGCTTCGTTCACACGGTGGTTTTAAAATCATAAGTGGTCTACGCCGAGTTTCTTTGCTAGGAAACTAGATATTGCTACACCAGGAAAATTGGTTTAAGGATTTTGTCTAAATGTTCTTACTTTTCAACTTTATGCCACATGGTATAAGAGACGACCAATTACAGCGAAGCAAACTTCGGTGAACAGTTGCGCTGAGTCAGCTGGCTACACATTTGCGCATACGCGACTTTCTCTTTGATTGATTGGCTATGGCTTAAACTCTGCTAAACTGGTACGAAGGGACTTAATGACTTTTTATGCCTTAAACCACAAAACTTTATGATGACAGAACCGTCGTCTGAATGAAGCATTAAATGGTAATTGAGCATGACACCAGCTCATTTACCATCAGATATCTGTCAGATATCGGCTCAGTATCCGTAAATATTGTAACTTTAATATTATTATGTGTTCGTATTGGAATACAAGTTTCTTTGGAAAAAATTATATTATGATAGTTACCAGTAGTCTATCCATGACTACTTTTCATTTGTTGTGCTGTTACTATAACTGCCTTCTTTAGGATTAAATTACTCGCAAAGTTTTCTCCTCTCGGTTTTCAAGTTATGAAATTAGTTAAAAAAAAAAAAAAAGGAGGAAATATGGTTTTTATTATTGTTTCCTCGCTCGATCCGAAGCAAATCACTAATAATTTTAGATGTTTATTAAAAATCTGATTATTTTCAGATAGTATATATATCTAATTATAAACATTAATTTACTTTTTGTGTAATAAATATGTTCTGAATAGCTTGCAAAACTGAAATATATCAAGTGTTGTTTATATGATTAGAGCGAAGCGTAATTTGAGAGAAACTTTAAACATTATCAAATAGTCTTTGCATGCAAATTTCTTACTTCCTTGCTTGACTGCCAGATTAGAAGCTAACAACGTCGTGTTGTGTCTACGAATGCTATTGGGGAGGGGGACGAAATACTAATTAAGAATTTTTTTTCCTACTGCTTTGCATCTGTTGAGCATTAGCATATGGCAGTATAAATGCATTTAAAACCAGATTTCAATTTATTGCTGTTAAGCATTACTAAATTTAGTTATAGACTTATTTTTATAAATATAAATAATTTTGAAACGATTTACTTTTAAACTCTCCAAAAAAGTAAAGGGAACAAAAATTTTTTTAAATGCGTTCATTTTCAGTGTTTTTTTAAAATTTTGCCGTAGGTTGGTCTCCCAACTGAATCTTATTCTATTCTTCTACCTTTTTGCAGTGTTCACTCAAGCTGAAGATTTTTAGCTTTATCGGAATACATACTGCGTTTGCCTTCGTTTTTCTGTTGCCGCTTTAGTAATCTTCTCCTTCAGTATTTTATCATTTAAAAAAGTACTTGAATACCATTTTATTCATTTATATGAAAGCAACAATCCGTTCCGAGTCTTCAACTTGATAAGAAATGTGAGCTTTGAGTTTCACATTTTTAATTTAAGATGAGTTTAAAATTCATAATTTTGATGTAGGAGAAAACAATCTATACGTGGAAATGAGCCCAAAAATATTTTTTTTTATGTTATCTTTACATTCCATGATACTCAGAATCTTTCTTTAAATGTCGTGATGTTTAGTTCTTGTGTTGCAGTTAATTTTTTCTTTTTTTCTTTTTTTTTTTTTTTTAAAGAGCTGACTTTTTCTAGCCGATCTAAGATTGTCAAGTTCGCACCAAAGGAAAACATTGTTCTTTCTTTCTGTCTATTTATGTTTAAATTTTATTGTTAGCAAAGAACAAAATGTTATTCGGTTGTACGAAGCCCCCGAGCTACCGTTTGTTGCCATTGTTTAATTTAATATGACAAAACATACTCTAGGATTTTTTGCTTCAGAGAATAGATGCCTTCGTTGAAGGCTGTCTAAGGAAAGCACCACCAGTGGCCGAGAGATCAAGATCGCTGAATATTGGTAATACCGATATGATCGATATAATGATTAGTGATGCTGGCTTCTATACCATTGGTTCCGGGTTCGAATCCCGGTGAAACCTAGGGTGTTTCTAAATTTATGATATCTGTCCGCCATGGGGGCACTGAAAATATTAGCAAACCGAAAATCCTCTCGAGTGGTGTGTTGGTAGCAGAAGAGGCTGGGGAATACTTGAATCCGTCCTCTGGGGTATTTTCCATCGAAACAGGGCAAAGCTTCTCAGTTAATGCGGGGAGACTGTACCTTTACGATAAGTGGCAAGATTCTGGTGGTGTGGTGTGGTGTATTTAATTATGTGGTGTGGTGTATTTAATTATGGCAAAGCACACTAGGGCTATCTGCCTAAGGGGAGGGATGCCTTTCGTGGAGGACTTTCTAAGGGAAACTGGCTCGTATACACGTTACACATGGGGAAAACCACGAAAACGCCCATGCAGCCAGCCCGTTCGCGGGATTCGAACCTCGGACCGAACTACCAGTGTTCAGCGAACTTTACCGCTCGGCCGCTGGTGGGCGTATTTAATTATGGCAAAGCACACTAGGACTATCTGCCTAAGGGAAGGGATGCCTTCGTGGAGGACCTTTCTAAGGGAAACTGGCTCGTATACACGTTACACATGGGAAAAACCACGAAAACGGATTCGAACCTCGGATCGAACTACCAATGTTCAGCGACTTTACCGCTCGGCCGCTGGTGAGCCAAGATTCTGGTGACCAGCCTATTTCTACCTGTACGTGAATACTGGCAGTTCGACCTCGGTTAGCCCAGACGAATGGGGAGGCTGTATGGAGAGTTTCCTTAATGTATAAAATGAATACGAACAGGTTTCGCCTCAGAAAATTCTCCATAAAGGCATTCCTTCTCTTAGGCAAATATGTGGCCTTAATGGCTCACAAGGACCTTGTAAAAGACCTACAAGTACCACACTACCTTGTAATATGGCTACAAGGACCGAACTTGTGGTACCAGATTTTTAAGAGCTGAAATTTTCTTATAATTTCTCCTAATTTTTGTATCTTGAAAACAAACAAAATGAGCATCGGGATCCCTTAAATGACCTGTATGCACCAGGACCCCAGACTTCGTTTCGTTATCATGCCTGTAGCATCTGACTTTACTTTTTCCGAAGGACGCGGTTACTGTAATAACATAACAAATGAAAAGTAGTCATGGATAAATATAACTATCAGAATATTATTTCTTTAAAAGAAACCTACATTCCAGTAAGAATACATAGTAATATTAATGCTATAATAGCTAATAAACTATCTTCATTTCGGAATCTCTCTAACTTGAATCTCACAGGTTTTTACTGTGGTCTCTGCTACTCTTTAGCCCTCAGATATCCGTAAATAATGAGAGAAGGTTAGTGTGCAGCCGATTGAGTGTTAGTTCGTGTTTGCTTCGCTGTGATGAGTCGGTTCTTGTAAATTCGGACGTATCCTCGCAAATAATTTGCCAAAGTTTTGGCTTTGTTGGTAAGACGAAAACAAAACAATCGCCAAATAAAATGAAATCCATTTTAAAATTTAGGAGAGCTTCTTCTCTGAGCGCAGTGAGAAAGGGAGAAATAACACGAATATTTTTTTAATTTTCAGAACCTGCACTAAAAACTAGGAGAGAAAATATGATAGAAGCTAAAGTACTCGAAAAAATAAGGTATTTTACTGAAAATCTGTAGCAATTACGAAAAATGTTGATGAGATTGAACAGTTTTCTTCAAACATGCTTCAGTCTAAGCAACAGATGAGAAAAAGCTCAGATTCAATTTTGTGTGGTTGTGGTGGGGGGTTAATTCAGCCATTTTATTTTGCTTTATAATAATTTGATCTTAATCCATTAAGATACTCTAGTCTGTGTGGTTCATTTCAGTATTCCTTTTAGTCCTCGAAAGAAGGAGACACTTTAAAACTTTTGCACAGATATTAAATTTGTTTTCCATATAAGACATATACAGATATAGAACTGTTATTTACAAACGTATATTTAATCACATTAAAATCTCTAAGATGTGAAAGGAAGCATTTAATTTTACTGAATGATTTAAACTGTCAATTTTATATTTTCAGTTTTGTATTGGAAGTGTTCGCAATCAATTTTTATTCGAATATTTATTAAACCGATTAGGCATTGGTTCAAATTACCTATAATAATTGAGGCTCTAATGTTTATTCTTATTAAAATTTTGTAACCATTTTGACTTTTGTGTATGTTATAGGCAATGTATGAAACATTCTGTAGAATACCTAAGCATTTTCCAGACGCCGAAAACTGGCTGGCAATGTATAAATCGAATAATATTAACATTTCATACCTTTCCTGGCCATTCTAAAGAATACCAAATGATAAACCGGCAAAGTAGAAATACATCTCCGTTTCATTTCAAATATCCATACCTTTCATACGTTCATGCGTAATCTATACATAATCCGTACATTCATTTCATAATTCCATACATTATTTTCTTTAATAAGAAATGCATACATTTTGTTTTATACAAATTTAATTTTTCTTTACGTATTTTTCATAAAAGGCTTTTAATGACACACTCTCTTTATATTTCAAGATAATATTTGTATTTTCAGGAATGCACGTCTTTTAAGTAATAGCTTTATCAAGATCCCCCTCTTTTTTTTCAAACTTTGCCTAAATAGCATTTGTCCTTCTATAGAATGCCAAGATATTATATATACAATTCAATATATACAATATATTCAATATATTCAATATATACAATACCTAGTGAAAATATATAATAATTCTCAAATTTCATGCTTTGCCTAAAAACGCCAAGTATTCTATTAAATGCCTTAATGTTCTATAGAATGTCGGCGTACATTGCTGGTAACATGCACATGAATTAAAGATAATAGGCTGGTAACATGCACATGAATTAAAGATAATAGAGTTTTAAAAATCTTCTAACTTTGCATCATCATCATCACCAGCATGTTGTTGACTGACTGAAGTCGGAAACTCAGAATACGCTCTGTGTTGGACGATTTGGAAAAGAAGGAAGGGCTCCTGATAACGGAAAATTTTATTATCGACCCATATGCCAAACCGGAAATCAATAAAATGTTTATTGCCTCGATAGGTTGCCCTTTGAGGAATATAAGCGTGGCCATTAACTGGCATCGAACGGTCGGAGGGTCTGTTACGCAACTACCGATAAGACCCTTCGGTTTCTGAGGGTTACTACCTTATAAAGCAAGGCGATATTTATGTCTCCAAGGTTATTTCTAACAACCTTGCAATGTTTTGCATAAGGCTCTTGCGTGTAGGCGCGATTAATATTCATTTAGTGATGCTTCCAACCAAAAATATTTTTTTGCGGGGAGGGAGTCTATTTGTATTACTGTTGTATTATTCATTATTTTGAAAGTAAAATTCTGTAATTAATACCAGTTTTAACGTTAATAACGTCTTCCGATAGAGTCTTTTCGAAATTTATGGAGCGTTATGTTACGCTACCATACATTTATCTCCATGCGGTTTGGCAGATATTATCACTGCATGAATAAAACATGTCTTTAAACCTTACACATGGCCTTCCAAATAAATATTGTGTTCAGAATTTGCTAGAGTATTAATATTTTAATCTGTCTTTCAATCATTTGTACAAATTATTTAACAAATTGAGCAATTTAAAAACAATAAACGTACCTAAAAGTTATTTAATTTTTACCTCATTTTTAATAATATATTTAACTGATAAAGTTGAAATGCATTTTATGTAATTGATAATATTATAAATGTTTGTAACATTATTATAATTCACGCAATAATTTTTTAACGCCAGTATTACTTCTCTCAGTACAAAATTGTTTTAATGATACTGAAATAACTGTTCATTAATTATCCGAAATTATTAATTATGTATTCAAAATCATTAACTACTACTAATAAAATTTGTTTATTAAAAGTAGTATATTTTCAATGTAACACATGTAGCAAATGCTTAAACATTAGTAAAACTTGGGACAAAAAAGAAAAGGATTGATGTTAAGTTTGTAAAACTTTTATCTATTTCAAGGGCGTCTGACATAGGTCTTCTTTCAGCAAGAATGGGGAAAAGATTGCCGTTCTCCTGGAGGGGGGGGGGGATTCTTTAATTTTCTAAGCCCTAAAATTAATACAAAACTTTTTTCATAATTTTACAATTACTTCTAAACAAAAGTTTAAAAAAACAACTAGAATAAATTTTAATTTATGTATGCCCAAGATAAAATTAATATATCTGCTTTTTTTGGTTATAACAGTTTGATTAATAGTTTGATTTAAAAAAAACAGTGAATTGAAAAGACGCATGGTATTTACTTTACTAATTTTATCGTCCGAAAATCAAGAGGGGAAAATCATGCGAATAATTTAAGTTCGAAAGGACACGGTTAGAGTAAGAATATAACATTAAATCTTCCGTTATAATTTTTAGTGCTAATCGATTGTTGAATCGAATTTGAAAATAAATGGTGTTTCGAATATTTAATTAATAAATAAGATAGCTTTGAATTTCGAAAAGCAAAAACTCCTACACAGAGAGAGTAACAAATTTTTAAAAAAATAATTAAAATTACGATGTGTATTACGTATATTTGTGAATATATATGTAAACGTTATACCACCCAGACGGGAAAGTAGTTAGTGATTCTGACTGCCGGCCGGAAGGGCACGGGTTCATATCGCGGAGAAGGAATGGATGCAATATGTCCGTCCCTTCTAGAAGGCAACAGTGGCCTACCTATTTGGTACCTCCATAATAAGGAAACCACCGCTTCTGGTCTTAGTAATGCACAACGCCTATGAACTGTTAGACCCTTCCGTTGGAAAGGGAGGTGTAAAAGTTTTTATATAAACTGGACACCTCATTCATTATCCGTTGAACGGTTTCATTTTGTTGACTTTATTGTTGACTATATTTTTCTGACTTTATTTTGTTGTCATTAAATTTCTCTGTTATTTCTTTAGTACTGATCGATTAGAATTGAATTAGATCGAATCTTTTTAGGTATAAATAAGATAGCTTTCGATTTCAAAAAGAAGAATCTCTTAAATCGGAAGAGTAACAAACTTTAAAAAATGAATTATAATTACGTTATGTATTACTTACCTTTACGCATATATATGTAAAGCTATTTATATAAATTGAAAAATCGAAGCTAGAAGAGTTCATGGCTCATTATCTATTGAACGGTTTCATTCTGTCTTGTTTTGTTGTCATTAAGCTGTTATTGTTTTTAATGCTAATCGATTTGCAGCCAAATTCCGTGACTTCACTTGACTTTTCGTGACTATTCTTCGAAGTTGAATCAGTGCAAATTGCTTTACAACAGACAATCATCGATTCGCTTATTGAAGGCACCAAGTGCACGGGAAATATCCGTCGTCTGACAAGCCAAGACCGCGAGAACCTGATTCCATAGCGAATAATTTTGTTGAAGTTTTCTGGAGTTGTAATGACATATGTTCATAATTAGGCCAGTATTGCTCGCAAATTTACTGCTCAAAAAACTGGGCTTATGAAATGTGGAGTGATATGATCTGACTTTCTTAATTCGTTACAGATGTCGGTTTCCATACGAATGAAAAATAAAAGTCGAGTGAAAATAAGATACGTTTTTCTGTCATTGACTTATAGCGCCATCTGTTGACAATATATCTTCTGTCTGCCTTTGGACAGATTTAATGCGATTTTTAATTTAGATCTTGGTACCGCGTTTTTATTGGTTTCGTTTGATTTCCTTCAAATAATTAATTTCTCGTTAAAACATTAAGTAAAATAAAAACTTGCACACATAACAAATTCGGTTGAGATCCTTTTTTCTTTTCTTCTCCACCCCCGTAGGCCAAATATCTGTTTATTGAAATGCATATGGGAGGAATTTTATTTTTCGATTTATGCATTATTTTGATAATTTTTTATTTGCGTAAACATGTAACTCTTTTCTGTTTCGATTAAAATAAAGGAATGGAATTAGTTTTTATTACCTTGGTCCCAAAACTAAATACATAATTTTACTTATATTTTTACTTTACCTTCCCCTCCCCCCGAAAAAGATGAAATGCGATGAAAAATTAATTCGCTTTCGAATATTTCTGAGAATTTGCACAGGCAGGTGCAGACTTTTTGTATTTAACTCAGAAACGAATAATGAGTAGTTACCAAATGGGATTTTTGTTTAAAGAGGTACATATAAAAGGTTATGTTTTGTATATATGTAAAAAGTATTTACAGATAAAAATAGATTACATATAAAAAGTACTTACAGAAATGCTCCCACCTAAAGTTCTGATGCTGTTTTCATAAAATCATCTTTGTTTTTATTTATTGAGTTCTCCGCCATTGGGCACTATATAAAAGGGAGAGATGCCCTGTGGAGGACTTTTTGAGGAAAACTAGCTTGTATGGTATGGGTAGCTTGAGTGGTATGGGGAAAACCACGAAAACGCTCATGCAGTCAGTCCCTTCGTCGGGACTCGAACCTCGGGCTTGGTTATTTATGAATGCCCTTTCTCTCATTTTCCGTAGTTTTCATAATATTGGCTGCTTCCTGTAGTTGAACCCTTGGCAGTACTGTCGGTGATGAGACCAGCAACAGATGGGTTCCGCCTTTCCGACAAATGCATTAAGCTGCATGTGTCCGACCAGTCTTTGTACCATCAGATTGTAAAAATAATCTCCTAAATGAAGATTTTTCAGAATTTTTAACATAATTTACGAAATTTCTACAGTTTTTCAAAAATCTTTCAATTTTTTTTTCCAGTTGGGTTAATAATGAAGAATTTTTTAATCATAAATTTAATTTGCCTTTTTTTAACAATGCCATGATTTTGAGGTGGTGATGCAATCAGCTTTCTGAATTAAACAGAAATTCAAATGAGCTTAATGTAGTCTGACTCCACCTGACAGATAGTGAAACAGACAGACAGTGAAGAAACACGACTTCGCATACTTTCTTGTTACTTTGATCAGAACTGATAACTTTTCTACGCGCAGAGACAGTGATTCTCTTCCTTTATTATTTCCTCCTTACTGTAAATTAAAGTTTATAAACATGATAAACTATATAAATATATATAAATTTTTAAGTTTAATTTTAGCTAAAATTTAAAAATAAGTAAATAATTTGCATTAAATAAATAAAATTTTTAGCTTTCGTAATATTTTCATCGTATGTTTGTAGAAATAAAACCATAGGACGCCGATACAAGGACTGCATTGTGACGTTTATATAATTTTAACCCTGTAAACTGTTAACAGAAAAATTAAATGTATAAGAATAACATAAAATACACTTAAATTTTTGTTTGACAATTTCGATTTAAAGTTTGCCATTGTTAGCAGCCCCAACTCGTTTTCTTCAGAGTGTATTTAATTCAAGCTGTTCAACTTATAAAATTAATGTATACAGTGTACTCTCGATTATCAGTGCGTACATTATACGGTTTTGCGGATTATAGCGTTGAATGGGACACACTCAACGCTGTATGCGATAGTATGTAAAAGACTAACATTGCAATTTTTCTTCTATAAGCACAAACACCGTAAATATACAATAATTCAAAAATAAAAGTATTTATTAACAGAGCATAGAAAGACGTACAAAGAGAATATACATCAAAACAGAACGTGCACCAAAACGGAACACCTATCATTTAGAATTAACGTTCGAGTCACGGAGACATAATATTGGAGAACCTATTCTCATCGCAACTGGAGGTCGACTGACTGTAAGTTGTTCTCGTTGCCACTAGATGGAGTTCGATAAAATAGTTCGGTTATATCCAAATAGTTCTGTTAGAACGCACTGTATTTAACATTATGAGAATTATGAGCATGCTTTAAAAACCAAGAACTGCGTCTTTAGCTTTAGTTTCAACGATTAGCTTGCATTTTTGTATCTCCAGATTTCTGAAGCCTTCCTTATTTTGAAGAAGCTGAGGCAATAAATCAAGCTGTATGCCAAATAATAATAATAATAATAATAATAATTTAAAATCCTTCGAAAATATCGATCGGAAAACCATCGAGAATGGTTCGATGGCGATTCGACTCAGCCGGGCTTTCAGTGATTGAATCATGTGGATATCGTTTCAAATGTCACAAGAAGCAGAGAGTGCTATTGAAAATACAAGCGAAGAAAGTTAATAATTACATTACTCCCGAGACAGCAAACCCTTCTGCTGAGACTCTGTTGGGCTTCGTCGAACCAAGCGTGTTCGAATATAATGATAAAATAGAACTTCAAAAAATACGCTTTGAAATTCAATAAATATTTAAAAGTTCTCAAATACGAAATAAAAAAATAAATAACAATGAATTTTCAAGTAAAAAAAAATTAAACACATATAATACACATCATAATTAATAGCGTGAATTATCAGTGACCTGGGTGCCGGCATTGGCCCGGATAATCGATAGTGCACAGTATATATAAATTATGTAAGTCAATAAATTTAATACTCCAAAGAACAAGAAAAATTTTTTGAAAACTTTAAAAAATCATAAAATTCCTATGAAAATAAAAATAAAGGATTTCACCAAATAATTACATCGCATCGATAAAGAAGGCGAGCTGTAATAAGAATTTTAAAAAATGAGTCTTAGCCCAAAATATGGAAGAAAATGTAGCTAAATTGTAAAAACTAAAAACATAATGAATTAAAATACCTCGAGTCTGAACTTCAAGCGTAGGTCAGACCCGAACAATTCAACAAATCACATTTATAAAAACCAGTGAACGTTTCTGTGTCCCGTGAGTGTTCTAAAACAATCTTAAATTAATTAAATACATTTTGTAACATTCACAAAACCCACCTCCAATGTTCATGGATTTTTATTCCGAATGAAACTGTGCTTATTCACAGAAAAAACAGAAGAATGTGGGCAAAAATGCTGATCATCCTGATCGTAAAAAGCAACCTTAACAAAAAAATTTAAAAAATAAATTTAAAAATATTCTTTAAATTCGTCCAAGTTCATATAATAAAAGATGTAAAAAGATGAAAAAAGAAAGAGTCGTTTTTCCGCCTATTATATATACTCGTATATATACCAGTTCATCTGTAATCTTATTGAATCAGGATAACCTCTTAGAATAAACGCTATGTTTTCTATTAAAAGTAAATATTTATCATAATAAGCATTTCGCCTTGAAGACCTTCATCATGATGTGAAAAATTTAAAAAAAAAATATCTTTATTCAGTAAGATTTTATTTAAAATGGACATAATAATTGATGCAATAAATGGGGAATAATAATTTATCGTTATTTATAAATTATTTATCAATGATTTATAAATAATTAATCGTGCAGTTTAATGGAAATAATAAAGAATTCTATTTACAAAATTCATCTACAATTTTATATCGCGAATAATAGAAGAGATGGGATAAAAGAAAAGGATAAAGGCCTAGGATAAATTAAAAAAGATAATGGATTATGCAATTAAATTAATGGAAAATCAAAAAAGATAATGACTTATACATTTGACATTTCAATTAAATTAATATATTTCGTTATTTAGGTGCCCACACTTACTCGCGGTATAAAAATGTATAGGAATTATTTAATGTACTGTTCAGACTAAATTATATGATAAATTATTTTTCTTCTTTTAGTGCATTAATTATGATATCCATTTTAAATAAAAGATTATTATATTGAAATCTTTTTTTAATTGAATTTTATTTTCTGTTTTTTAATGTCAATTACACATTATCAATAATGAAAATTTTTAGTCATTATTAAAACACAAGCAATAAATTAGAAGAAGATTGTGAAATAAAGTAAAATAACTCAACGTCTTTCAGAGAATGAAGAAATCGCTTTGAATATTCAGTTTCGGAAATTAGATGTAATAACAATGTTACAGTCAGTATTTTACTTGAAGCTAAATAATAATAATAATAATAATGATGATGATGAATATCGCCAATTTCGTCATCAAGTATGCCAAAAGGACAAACTCAAAATTCTTTTTTCTTCAGTATGCTTCCGACTGCAACACATTTTTTAACGAAACGTAGAAAATTGTTCTATTTATTGTTCTATAATTTTTTATCATTCTTGTTTAAAAAGAGGACGAAAAGTTTGTTTTACAATCTGTGAGAGTTTCAAAATTTTATTTTCGATACATAGGTAGATGTTGGAATTTTAAAACTATAAACATCAAATAGTATAAAAAAATCGAGCTATTTTCAAAAAGTCGCCTAAAATTAAGAAATAAGGTTAAAAATTTCATTGAGAATCTTTTTTGAGTCGTATTCGATGCCAGAAACAGTAAGATTCTGATGTATTTAGTTTATGCTTTAAACGATGGGCAAAAGATCGTTTAAACGGTAAATTTAAAAAAATGTAAATCGAATTTTTAAAAATATCTTTTCACCACATTGCGTTTTCGTCGACAACAATGTGTGCACAAAATTTCAACTCGATAGCTCATCAGGAAGTAGGTTAAAAACCGATGACGAAATTCCATCATTGAAACACTGTGAGTGAACTAAATAAAAGCTTATAAAAATTAATTTTAAATATATTTCCTTTACATATTTTATTTATTTATTTCAGGACAAGGCCGAAGAGAAAGTTCCAGAGCTCCTCCATCTTTTTGATGAGAAAGAGAGCGTGCAAGCCGAATCTCGGTTTGTCGTCAAATCAAACCTCGAGGAGGCCGAGAGCAAAGTTGCCCAACTCCAAAGTGGTCAGTAGATGCCTATATACCATTATTGTTATTTATGTCTGAAGTTTATTCGTTGAAAAATTCCTATATTTCAATAACATTACATTTCCTAAATATTTATTTTAATTGTCTTCCAGAATATTTTTATAATCAATTGACAAACTTCATAACAGCTGCCACAACATCAATTTCCATAACAAACTGTTCAAAGTATCAAAGAGGTGGTTTACGTAAGAACAATTTCGTTGATTTCTAAACGGTTAAAATTTTGATTTTTACTTTGGTCTACGTCTTGATAGTTTTCGTCACAAATCTTAGTCCTCTTCAAAAGTTTATACAGATTTCAGTTATTCAAGAAGAGAAATATTGATTCTTTCCACGGTGGACATCGTCGTTCTTGGGAAGTTACTCTTATCGGTCATGACCATGAAGTCCTGATGTCCGGTTGATGGGACAGTTATAACTGTGAATTCTTTTAAGTTATACTCCAGTGGTGTACTTGTTCACAAGTTAATAATACCTTCAGCGTTGTACATTATTTTAAATTTTTCTACAGCCGCTTTGTTGGCATGGTGATAAGAAAATCGGCTTCCATAGCCTTGAGCCCCATGTTAATATCCCGCAAAAGCTATGAAAGTTTGTTAGTGTCTTTGCAACAGGGGGCACTTAAAATGTTGCCGAGCTGAACATCCTCTCGAGAGGTTGAGAGAAGAGAAAGAAGGGTAACGAAACCTCACTTGGTTTCGTATGGAATTCTTTTCCAAAACTAGAACAGAGCTGAGCAAATCTCTACTGACATCTGTAAGGTACTCAAAGCCTAAATGAGCGACAGGCGCAACCTTTAATAACCTCTCTTAATTTGATATCTGGTTCAGATAAAGAGGTTTAGAAACAATAACGAATTCAACCACAGACTGTGTTTTCAGTAAACTTTTATTTGATGATATCTAATTTTTGCAAGTTTTTTATTTTTGTGCCGCAATAACTCACGTTGACTAACCAGCCTTTTACTTACCGGATTTCTTGCTTTGGGGGGGGGCATATTATGTTAGATTTTATTTTTATATAACTTTCCACGGTGGTGTGAACTTCTGTACACTGATACCCCCGTATCTATGGTTCACAAAGGAGATACAAATATCTTTGAAGTTTCAAATTGCGCGCCAAGTGATGAACAGCCTATGGGCTAAATGGAAAAAACACACTATGCAAACTAAGCACTATGTTTCCACAGTAATCCCGACCATTTGGCACGTGCATATTTTTCCTAACGGATTTAACTTATGGGAGAGAGATGAAACTGGTATATTCTCAGGTTACAGGTCTCTCTTCAGAATTGCGCTTTTCCTAATTAATCTTTACCCCATAACGACTATAAAAATGTCAACGAGAGACCAAGATCATCAATGGTCAAAGCGCCCGTGTCTTTCCCCCATGTACACAGATTTCCCGTTAAACTTCTCTCGGCTTTGCTTCTAACAATCTCCCTATTCTTGTTAGCGACATACTGTCGTCCACAGAATTCTGGATTTACGCTACAATGTCTTCCAAGCGTAAGAGTATATAGCAGGGATGGCCAAAGCATGGTTGGTGAGCCACGTGTGGCTGTTCTGCAAATATATGTATTAAAGATGATAAATTGCAACTACTCAATGTGCAAAAAAAATTAATTAGTTTATTTCATTTCTTTTCACAAAGTTATTAGTAAGCATCAACTAATCAATGTCCTGACGTAATTAATTAATTTCATTTCTCATTAGTTCAGAAATTTAATAATGTTATTTAAAAGCTTTAAAAAAATTGTAGTGATTCTACCAAACAATTTTGCAAACATGCTGAAGTTTCGTGAGTGTTTCAAAGCTGTGATATGTCAACATTTACCAGAAGGTATCAGGAAGAATCAAAACTTTTAAAAACTGAAAAAGAGTACTTTTACCGCATCAAGCTGTAATTAGGAAAAAAAAAAAAAAAAAAAGACACCATAAAATTTCATGTTGTCTTCGACGCGTCGTCACATGGTGAAGGCAAACTGTCGTTGAATTATTGTTTAGAATTAGACGTCTCTTTCCATTTGAAACCTGTTGCGGCTTTTACTTACATGAAGTTTTGCTATCCTTGGTATATAGTGATGCTACCAGTGCTTCTAAACTTGCCGTGGTATACCAAAGAATCCAAAACGATACCTTATTAGAAAGAAAGCAAAAATTCTGAAAATTAAATAATAAATCAATTTATTTAACATTACAGTATATGAAATGATAAACATTGTAAGTATATTTTATTATTACTTATTACTGTTGATAATGTCTTACTATCCAAATTTATTAATTAAACTTCGCCGAATCACATGGATATCCTGTTTTAGTTTGCGCTCGTTTTTATCCGCAGTATAGCCTAGAACGAATTACCTGCGAATACGGAGGTACTTTATTTTGAAAAATTTTATTTAAGGAAATAAAGCTTACAGCAATCTTTTTAGAGCCCCTAAGTGACAGTTAAAACATATCCTTTTGTTAGTGCTGAGTGCGCGTGCTGGTAAGCCTCTACGAAGATCTGATCAATCACTATAATTATTTCTTCTTATATGTGTCTACCAAATGTCCGGTATGTATATTGATAGCATCGTTGTTATCAGATGCGTTAAAAGCATTATTTGCTTACTATTATTATTATTATTACGTAGTTAATTATTTACTTTTAGAATCAAGGAGTAATTAGTAATGTAAGATGTTCTATTTAAAGGTGAGCCCGTTCATTTTAGCAGTGTATCACATATTTACATACTTCCAATATTGTTTCCAAAATGTGTCTCATAAATGAGTCCATGTTTAAGTTACATCGTATATTATTATTGATTGCACAAGGATCTGATTTTTTTTGTATTGTTTAACTTAAAGCATTTTTTTATCTTCTGTTGCAGCCTTGGATAGATCTCAGTCCCAACTTTTTGATTTAAAATCCAAATATGATGAAGATTCGAACGCCAAGTGAGTCCTTAATTTTTATTTACAAACATATTTAAGATTATGGATTGATAAGCTATGTGATAAAATATGTGAGAGCTCTGTGATAAAACGAAAAGAATTCTAAAATCAGAAAATTTATTTAAAATTAAGGAAAGCAAAGTTTATGCAACCGTTTTTCAAATACTACACTGAATTTATTTCTATTTTTTTGCAAAGCAAATGTTCAGTTAATCATTTCACTATATAATCTTTTTTTTTTAAATTTATCATTCATGTTCACAGAAATATTTGCAAAATCCTGATTCTTGCATGCACAGTTTTTAATCTTACTTTGTATTTCATTTAAAGATGACAAAATTGGGAGGTCGTCGTAAAAAAAAAAAAAAAAAAAAAAGTAAATAAAGACTGTTGCTGTTTATTTCACTAATGAAAATTTATCATTTGCGTTTTTAAGAAATTGCACGTTTAAAGCAAAAGTATGTTAACATTCATATATTTTAAGATATTGAAATTGAAAAGAACAAAAAAAGGAATCGAAAATTCGAGTTATCGAAGGATTTGGAAAATTGCCCGTAAAAAACATTTGGGTTTCTAGATAGATATTGATATAAATTTGGGGTTAGGATTGCCAGAAAGTGGCAAGGAAAAGCGGGGTTGTCATATTTTGGGAATTATTATGCGTATTAATGATAGAAATTATTTCAGTACATAAGAAATTTTATTAGCTAAATTAAAAGCCACTTTTTTAAAAATGCGTTCATGTTAGAAAGTGTGATAATAGCGTAAAATCATGTAGTTCAAATGAAAAGTTATGATAAAAATAGTTTTTTTAAATAAGAACAGGTTAATTATTTTCTCTTTGTTTTTTATTGGAAAAGTTCATTTGATGTTTTTCCAAGGATTCGGAACAGATTAATGTCATATACCAAGGTACCACAGTAGGTACTTTTCTTTACAGAGCAAAAATAGTACTTACAAGTATTAATGTTAATAGTTTAACGAAAACAATATTTTAAAGACTATATCTTTTGATTTCTTTAAAAACCTGTTACGTAAAATTAAATTGTAGAAAGTCAAACAAGCCAGTTTTGCTTTATTCCAAATGAAAGTAAAACTAGCACTTCTAAAACAAATCGGATTTTTATTTAAGGAATACTTTGAAATGCTTACAAAAGAAAGAGTGGAGTTGTTTTATTTAACGACTGCATTATCTGAAAATATTACATTATGCAAACTAGACATTTAGTGATTTTGCACAGGAAATCCTTGGTTTGGGTATGACATATGTCGTCGACCCTCTGAAGAAAAAAATTAAAAGTTGCAATTTTGTATTCGAGTATTGGAAGTACAGGAAAATATTATAGACGAAATAAATATTATAAAACAGAGGCCTCAAACTGGCGACCCTGTAAGCAATTTACCCGCGGATACATTTCAATTACGTATTTTGTTGCAAATACGGTGTTGCGGAAGTTTCAAAACTAATCATTGGAAGCCCGTGTTTATATTATTTTCATTACTATTAAAAATGAAAGTAAATAGCACATCAGCAAACCTCTAAATTTAGCTAATTAATTTACAACATATGGTATAAATCTTATTCAAAGATATGAAGTTACATATTTAACTTTTATTCATATTTGTCCGAAAATAAGTACGGTCATTTACGAATTTTTACACTATGAATAATTGCTCTGTTTTAGAAATACATTTATTTGTGAACAGCTCTTTTTCACATTTGAAAACTTATAAGAAAAAAGCCGATTGACCGATGAGCATCTACAGTCCACCATAAGAATAATTTCTAGTAATTTTCTCCCGTGTGACGTTACACAAACAAAATTTATATTTACATATAAAATTTATAATTATTTACATAAAAACATATGTATTGTTACGAAATGCCGATCTGCGGTAAGATAGCTTCCCCGCAGAGCGGGGTTATGATTGCCAAAAAGTGGTAAGAAAAAGCGGGATTGCCATATTTGACGCGAAATCGACCATCTGGCGACACAATTGGCAATATGCCATAGACGGAGCGAGAACATTCTAGAAAGAGCATTCCCGAGAATGTTCTCGAAGACAGGTCAAAAGTTATATATTCCCCGCTGTACGCGGAGTAGGAGTAGTATCTAGAATATCTTGAATTCAGTAGTGTAGTAGTAACTTGAGTTCAGAGGTTAGCTTGACAGCGATCGACCGACAATTTAGTGCTTTGCTGTGAAGCTGTCTTCACCGTTATACCGTTATAGCCTAAAGGCTGTGTTGCTGATTTTTCCAGTGTGTTTGTCGTAGTTTTTCGACGACTGTAAACCTGTCTTTGGAACTGTCCTGTGTAATACTGGCGAATAAATTGTGTTTTGATTCTTCATCAAGTGTTTTCGTCAGTTACTTCAAATCTACGAACCTGTAGAACGCAACAATATTTTAATCAATGTGTCGAAGAAAAATTTAATAAATAAAAGAAAGAGATTACGTTGTCAATATTTATTCTCAAGTTTTGTTCCACTTGGAAGGTTTTCTCTAAAAAGTTTCCATAATTTGTTTTTGTTAAAAGTAAGGTATTTAGTTAGTGATTAATTAAACATATTAGAATTATTTGAAGTAAATGTCAGTCTGAAATATATGTTAGATGTTTATTTGTCAGGTTATTTAAATTACAAAGTTTATCCAACAAAAATTTCTTGCAGGTACTAAAGTTTATATTTCAGGCAGGAAATAAATAGAAATTTGAATTTTATCCCTTTTGCACGTTATTGTTATTATTTTTACGTATGTACGTATGTTTTGATAAATATTTAGTAAGCGGAATTTAAATTAAAATGGTTTTTATTTAGTCGATAAATTTATTATTTTGCAAGTGAAAAAAAAAAGAACTGGCCCATTAGCTATTTTTGATACAACTTTGCTTATAATATATATATATATATATATATATATATATATATATATATATACGTGTGTCTATGTGTGCACACTATACGCACCTTTTATTAACTACACTAATAATCCAAGAACCAGCCATCAGAAAGAAACTTTTGCGTGTTTAAAAAAAAAAAAAAAAGTGAAAACATGTATAAGAGAAGTAATTCGAATTAATTTCTTATAAGGACTTAAATTTAAGATAATATACAATTAAAATGCTTCTTTTTTCTTTTTATCTATTTTTAACCATGAAATGGAATGCTAAAATAAACGTAATAAATTAGATTTAAAAAAAAATAATATGAGTCATTAGGTTTCACATAGCTTGAATGGGAATCTGTTGTGATTTTGTTAGATTTTGTGTATCCTCTTACATATTTTGCCTTTGCTTTAATTTTCTCCTATACCGTTCGTTTTTTTCACAGGTCGGATGAAATGGAAATTATCGTAAATGACTTGGAAAGAGCAAACCAGGTGAGATAAAAATACATTTTGTTTCTCATTGCCAATTAAAAAATTAACTCTTCCCTGATGTAGAAACTGCATCGTTCCGATTTCACAAGTACCGAAAGAGAGTTTTGTGTTTGTAGTTTTCTTTTCTTTTTTTTTTTTTTTTTCTTTTCTATGGCCTTTTTAAAGCTCTTTATATTTCTTACAGACAAAGCCCGAAATCCTGTCGAATCAAATAAACATTTGCCTCTCGAGATGACCGGCCACTTCGAGCTTTGTCCAGTTGATCTGGCTTGAAGTGGTCAGTCATCTCAGGAGGTGATTGACCATTTGATCTGGCCATTTATTTATTTACCTCTGTTGTATTTGTTCATCCCCCCTTTCGACCATTAATTGTTTGAAATTTGTCACAATCTTGGCTAATCGTTTACTCTGCCTTTGACAGCTGGAGTATATACGTATTCTTCAAAGACTCTTTCGAAGCAGTTGCTTCCCAGCCATTGCGGTACAGATAATTAAATTACAGAAGTGAGGCTTTTCGACCGATATGTTAACTCCCGATGGACCGGCCACCCTTCTGTTGGCAAAAAAGAAAGAAAATTGATCTGGCTAAAACTAGAAGTGGCCAATTATTTTTAAAGGCGTGTAAAATAAATATGTCCCTTTAAATGTATTTAAATTTGATTATAAATAAGACTTTGTTTTGTTTGCATGGTCAAGTGAGTATCCCCAAACTGTAATAATTCTTTATTAGGCTGCACTCATAAAATATTTCTCTCTCTCGATCAAAATCGTTTTGCGTTGAAAATTTTACTTATGTATTTGATTAATACATGAATGTATTTAGGGATTTCTAGCATTTTTATCGTATATATATCCAAAACAAAACAGTGATACGGGATTTTTTGCTTTCTGTGACGGGAGCATCTTGTAAAAGAAGTTAGAGTAGCCATAATTTAGAACTTTGTTGTTAGACTCGAATTTAGTTCGATTTACTTAACGGTAAATGGCAACGTCGTGCATCCATTAATTTTTAGGTTTGCTTGTGAAAAATATTTTGATTATCTTGTAGATTTCGATTCTTTTGAGAGTTCTCTCTCTGGGCAGAATATGGAGTAATAAATTCATATATTTGAAAGCACTGTCTACTAAACTTCGTCGGAAAAGAAATATGCAAAAACTTTGGATAATCATTTTTCGGGGTTTATCTCTCTTTTTTTTTTTTCAGAATTAGTACTGATATTTTAAAATTTTATTTACTGGAAGTAACTTGAAATTTCCGCTAACTTCAAACAATCGGCACGAAACCAACTTAATATTGTAGAAGTATATGTGTCGCAATTTTGTAATCCATTAAGAAATGTTGTATTAATTACCAGAAGTAAGTTCTTAAGTACCAGAAGTAAATGTTGTTTTTTATATTGATTTACATGTTTGATGGTCTGAGAACTGCCTTGTATATGATACAAAATCGTACAAAAGAGCACCTGGATACGGCATCCTCCTTTGTCGAAATAAATTGACATTTCAGAGTTATTAATAATCCCGAATGTCTTTTGGTATAAGCAATACGAAGTTAACGATATGACCATCGGGAGGAAAAGATTATGTTCTATTTCAGGCTTTCCCAGTTGAGGCTTTTTTTTAATCGTGCCATTTCAGTCTCTCTTGATGGGATAGGTAACAACGAATCCTATTTCAGCCTAATCATTCAGGATCAACGTAAAATCCGAAAAAGCTGTTGCAGGCCGCATAACTAATAAATATGTATAAACTGATATCACGCTAGTGCTTCAGCCTTTAAACTTAATTTAGGCACGGCTTAAGATAAACCATTAAAGACACTGGTGATTACATCTAATAGCATAAAACCAAATGTTTTTAAAATTTGATTACAACTCAATGTTATTATTATCTTGAAATAGGATCATGCCGACTTATAAAAAATAATCGGGCCTAATATATTTTGAAAACTGAAACACCGAAAGCGAAAAATGGAAACTTTTTTGGAGGACATGTCTAGCATTAAATGTGTATTAAAAATACAGTGCTCTAAAGAATCGTGAAAATCGTCAGTAATATTGCTATTACAATTCTTGGTACTTTTCTGTTATTGGGATAAGATTCAGAAATGCATGTATGCATGCATGTTATGGATGTATGTGCATATATATATATGTGTGTGTGTAAGAAAAATAAAGAATATGTTAAAGATTAAATTTGCAACGTAAATTTCCCTTCTCAATTCTAAGAATAGAAACCCCTCTCTGCACTGCGTCATTTCGAGACAATTCTATGTCATATGATTCTTACATAATTATGGTGATGTAAATGGAACTTAACCAGCCAATAGTAATTTTAGAGCAATATTAACTGTCCAATCAAAATGCTTTGAGAACCAAAACTAACTCAGTCTGACTCAGGATTTCATCCTGAACATTACGCATCTGCTTTCCACGCTTTGGCCTACTGCTGCTATATATCCTCTGCTGCTTTCTTGCTACAAAGTTATCAAAAATGTAAGCCTTTTGGAACAGGCACATTTAATGTGCCGACTTTTGTGTAGCCGCAACAATTTTCTGAAAATGAAACTGAAAATTTACTCTGCATTCGCTTCCAACTTCCCAGTCATTATGGATCAAAACTTCTACGACATCAAAATTCCTGACTCTGCTCTTCAGTTACTTTTGACTTTGAATATATCACATATATACACACACATACTTATATACCTCCATATATGCATGCATACAGGCTTATATACATACATTCCTGAATCCTATACCGATAACAGAACCAGCCAGTTCTTAATAAAATAAATTCACTATTTTACGGATTTTTAATGGTGACTTTCGTCGTAGGGGAGAATATTAAACCATATCTAGGAAAATTAGGGGAGGGGTTATAATTATCTGCTTACCGAAGTTACTATTTATGGTATTAAAATAAAGACTGTGTCTCCTTTTCTGGCTGAAATATTTATTATTATGCATTTGAAGAAGCCTTCTTTTTTCGATTTTCTTGTTTCGCTCACAGTTTATTCCGGCATGACTTAAGGTAACACGAATTTTCCTTTACAATGTTACCTTCCTCCAGTATCTTCTCACGAGCTATAATGCTTAAATAGTACGGTTTTTGATGTTTTTATCCAGAGCATCTGCAGAAGGGGAAAACAAACTTGAAATGGTATGATTTTTTTTGTCGTTATTTCCAGAAAGGCCTGTATTGGGAAACCCCGGAACGGTACATCATGGGGGGAGAATGCCTGGTCTTCTTGTTATCAAACACATATGGAAATAACTGTAAAAGTTCGAATAGTTATGATTGGCGAGGACGAAAACTTCTTGAACTGCATTCTTTTCTTGTGATATGTGTTTCGTAACTGTCCTTTATCCAACAATGTTGCTAGGTATGTTTGCACAATATGAAATATATTCTGTATTTCCCTAAGAAATATGAGACAATATATGATCAGTTATTAATACGCTTTGAATCTAGTGTTATTACCTTCCGGAAATCTGCCGCCGCAACTATGTCGCCGATGTGTTTACTCAAAACATAATGGTTGCAATCTTTGCCAGTGCAATTCCCTATCCATATCTCGAGGATTTACTGCCTTTACCAAAGGCCAGTCTGTCAAATACTTGCCATTTTATCTTTTTCGGCGGATATACTGTGGTGTTTGCTTTTTGATCGTTTTACGACTGTGCATTCTCGTGTCGCGACCGTTATTAAGGGAATTATTGTTATCTATCGAGTTCGAGTCCAATTGCCGGCAATCTGTCATCACCCGTACTTGGAAAAAAATAGTCGAAACAACAATTCTAGTCATATATAATCAGTCGAAATGCTTTTGTGCAATAGGCATTATCGGCGTCCATTCTGCCAGCCATAAAGAGAGGAGATATATAATTGATATCTAACTGTCGTCGTTAAGGGTGGAACTTCCGAGGTGTCTTACCTTTATTCAGCTTGTTGTTTGCAAGAAAAACAAATTTCTTTGAAAACAACGCGATGGAATTCCCTATCTTAACTATCGTTATGCGTAAGTATTTCGTTTGAAATGTCATCATAAATTATTCAGATGATTTTTTATTTCGCGTAAGTTTTTCTCGAATTATTGTGATGGTATAGCAGCTTAAATTGCAAGATTGTTGCAAATATTCTTTTCCGCTTCAAGACGATTCTGAATTCGCTTATATGATGGATTCTTTTGGAAGCAAAAGCTGTACTTTATGTGTGGATTTTTAACTTAATACATTAGAATTTTTTTTTTTTTTTTTTTTTTTTTTTTTTTTTTAAAAAAGATGAAAAATGAGCAACATTTTCGCCGGGAATCGAATCGCGAACCTTTGGAACCTCCTCGCGCAGACCACCACACCACGAAGGCATGCTAGGAAGGTGGGAGAAATACCTTATAAGGTTACAAATGGTCATGTCCAACAAAATGTATATTACTACAATGATCATCTATATTTCTATTTTTATATTAGGTTTTTGAATTTTTTAAAGTAATTTGTAAGGGAAATTAGGGAAACAATTTAAAATTACCGACCAAACGAAATTAACAATGAAAAGAGACATTAAATTTGAAACAAAAATGTCAGGGCAAGGAAAATAATCAAAATACAAACTAAGTGCAATAAAATAAAAACAGATATCTGAAAAATAAAAGTATGAATTTAAACAAACAGATATCCTAGTTATAAAGATGAGAATAAATCGAAGTTTTAATTCTAGTGCGAAAGCAAAGATATAAATTGTTACTAAACAAAAATTAAAAATAATGGTTTGAGCAAATGAAATTAATACAAAAAACGGAATAAAATACAAACTAATAATAAAAAAATTTAAAAACATAAAAAACTGAAAAGGTTTAGATTTTAGCGATAGCCCAAAAGGGCTGTTTTATGGTTTAGTATGGTTTACCAGTCGGGATTACTGATAGAGATAGCCAGGAGAAATAATGAAACATTTTATAGAATATTAGATGAATATGCATTTAGACCAGCATGGGAACGTTATATATCTTCTGTATATTTAAAAAGTGAAAAAATATGTAACGTAATTCTGTAAAAATATTTCTCTTTAGGTGTATCTTGAATTAACTGCCAGTGAGATTAAAATGTAAGCAAAATAATAGTAATAATAATAATGTTCTTAAGAACTGCATTTATTACTTTTAAATAGTTTGTTAATTCATAACAGGCAAATTACATATGAAAGAATAATATCTTACATTTTTCCAAATAACAGTAGGCCCGAATGAAAAGTGAAGCAAAGCAAAATCAAGTTTCGTAACTGATAGCTCTTTTTAGACTAATAAGATGAAATATGGAGAAAATTTTAAATTATAAATTAAATTAGCATAAAATCAAAAAGTATGAGACAAATGAAAAACTAAAAAGGAAAAAGATCAAATCAGAAAAAAGAAAAATCAAATCAGTTTTAAATCTGAGAAAATGTTAATAATGTGAGGTAAGAAATAAAAGAATAAGAAATTTGTTCTGATACATCTTCTTGCGGTACTTTCATCAAGATTCGATTTAAAAGCTGATCTTCGCAAAACAGATAATATTTATTACACATTTTAATTGCCTTGTAAATTCTCCTTTGAACATTGCATATGTTGCATTTTCTTGTAAATTAACCACTTCTTGTTAACAATTTTTCTAAAAAATCTCTCATTAATGATTTGCAATCCGTGTCGACAATTATGAGAATGTAATTAAGGATGTCTTAGATTCTGGATATAAAAATCTTTTAAAGATAAATGTGCGAATTTCGTATCTTGGCAATACACTTGCGGGAGAAATATTTGTTTCGAGCTTCAAGCCCAAGCACAGTCTAGTTAAAAAAAGTTCACAGCAACGTCCTCAATAAATAAGTCGTTCCTTCGTTAAATAAGAGCAGACTATGCACGTGTTGATTATGTTTGTTTGAATGTTAGCATAGCAATTTTTTCCCATCCTTTTGCATTGCTGTTTAGAATTCGGGATTTCCTATTTTGTATCTTCAGTTTTTCAACTACTTTTCTCAGCTTAGTTCTCAAACTAATAACTGCCTTAACTGTTTGGTTTATAAACTCTTTCGTGTGTTAAAACTGGAACCTGAGAACGAAGATTAGATTGCGGTTTTTTACAATTACATTACTTTTCCAAAATCTTAATAGGCATCACTTTGAAAACGGGAAAAAGTTTATTCAAATATATTACTGTAAATATAGCTTTCTTTAAGTTACTAACGATATCATTAAAATTTAGCCATGTTTGATAAATCATCCATCGCTATCATGATAAAAGCATTCTTAATTTCTTAATTATCATAAACGAATTAAAAATTTTTAACGCATCGTTAAATTTTCAATTAAAATATATACTTTTCCTCACCGACCTCTTAAAATATTTTGCGAGTAGCTTATAAAGCATGACCGTTCTGAAAGTGACACCATTGGAATTTCTGTTTTTCTTGTGAAACAATAGTTATTCTATTTGACCGAATATTTCGAGCGAATAGTCCATAGAGAAACGCCTTCCTTCCGAATACCTGAGACAAGACAAGACGCCTTCTTACGGTTCCGCGATAATTAACTAACAGTTTCCAACTTTGTGTGCGCCTTGCTGTGTAACGCACTCTTCCTTTCTGCACGCGCAGAAATGGCAAGTATTCCCATTCTGGAACAAAGCGCGTGATTGAAAACATCGCGTGCTATCGTCCTTTCACCCCCACCCCGGCTGCTATTTTCTACTTTTCTGAAAACGCGCTCAAATCGAGTTCCGAATGCTTCGGACGCGATGGTCCAGGTGACCGCGTGCCCTGACCAGAAGCGTCGCGTGCTGCTAAATTCCACACATATCCATTATTAATGGGCAAATGCTGCCCAATGTTTGCGATTCGCCAAGGGTTACGGGAGAGGTTAGCTCCCAAATTACCATTCCTTCAGCTTTTATTGTATGTAGTATCTGCGAATCTACTCGGTGCACGTGAATCCCCCATTGATATCGGCTCCCGTGTAGCTATGGAGAGTCACTAATTGTCGTTGTTTTCCTCTGGCGGGAAAGAATGCAATCGACATCGATGATGATTCCCGGCTGTGAAGATATCCGGCGCGTTCGATTGTCTCGTGAAGCCGGACTCGCGTGTGGAAGGAAGGTGTCTCTGTTTATTAGTAAGTAGTAACGGACTTTGTATTGTCTGTTGGTGCGCATTGTCTTGCAGGGTTCGATCGGCGTTGTTACTGTCGCCATTTGCACTATCGACGAGCAGTTTAGGTGAATCCGTTAAAATTATTTTAACGGGAAACAGCATTTTGTTTTGGGGAGAGAGAGGGAAGCCCATTTTAACGGACTTGGGTACAGAAGTTACGAACTCTTTCGCTTGAAAGATTGGGCTGAAAATTTTGACGATATTCGCTTCAGAAGAATCTTCTTAGGGGCGATCCTTTTCCGATTAATTCCCCTTCTCACGGAAGAATTAATGAATTAATCAACCGAACGATGGAATTAGCATAGCTCTTTTGATGAACTTAATTCTTCATACTGAGAAACAGTATTGATATCGGATCAAAAGTTTGTGTCAAGATTACAAATTATGATAGGAAGTTGAAGAATATTTTTATAACCGATTGTGTATCATTATTGCTTCAATTTGCTTTTATTACGAAGGTTTAAAGTCGTTATGAGAAATGAACTCAGTCGTAATAAATACTATTTGAAGTTTTGCTTGTTGCGTAGGATTTTGAAGTAAATCCTAATATGTTCTTATTCAGTCATTCAATAACTTATAAAGAAATTCATCCGTGTAAAGTTAAGTGAATTAATTAGAATAGCTAAATATCTGGTGGATAAAATTTATTTACGTGTTTAAATTTCAATTTATGTGTCTATTTAAAGCCTTTGTTGAATTTAGAAATAGTATTGTTTCAATAACTATTATTATTGCATCTGAAGCAATAGTGTGTTTTTTTAACACTTTACAGTGGTGTTTATTGTTTTCTGTTAGCATATTGGAATCCAATAATGTAAATAAATAGATGCATTTTAATATATCTTTTATTTATTAAATAATTATTAAAATATCTACATGACGTTAATTTACTATGAACTAATATTAAAGCATTTTCTCGTACCCTTTGGCATTATTATTTGTAATACGGAGGCCGTTCGAGCATTTTTATCCAACTTTGCTCTGCTATAAAAAATGGCCTGCATGGAAAAAAAAAATTTAACTGCAATAAGTGTAAATTATCGTCTGCTATTTGACAATTTTGTTTTCAAGAAAAACAGCGTTTTTAAAAAAGTAGTGGACGGAAGGCTATGTTTGTGCTTTTTCCGAAGGAAATTATTCGTATTTAGTTATTAGAAAATGCTCTGAAAACCTTGATTTTTCGGTATCTAAAGCAACGATAGATAATATTATCAATAAGAAAGGGGAAAAAAAGTTTGGCTTCAAGAAGAAAAATTGTTCAAAATAAAATACACATCTAAAGTAAAAATGGAATGTTTCGTATGTTGCGTAGGTAAGGACTTTAATGTTAAAAAAAATCAAAGGACAGTTACATTAATCATTAAAATAGTCTCAGTGTCGACTGTTAACAAAGGATTTAATGCTGATTTGGATCTTAAAAAGGCGAAAAAAACGTAATATGCATTGTCTTTCTCCAACACATATCCCCGAAAGGAGAATGCGCTGCAAAATTCTCTATGAGAAACAATGAGTCGGACAAAAATGGAAAAATGTTGTTACAATAGATGAATCTTGGGTATATTTAAATGACCGCGATAAAAAGAGATCCATTTATTATAATCAAAGAGAAGAAAAAATTCTTAGAACAGGGTTTAAAACATCCTAAGAAAGCTTTTCAAAGGTATTTATGATTGTTGTTGGTTTTTAATATAACGACAAATAAAAATCAAAGAGAGCGCAAAAAACTGTTAAGGTCAACTCCACATATTATCAGGAGCATATTTTTTGCCCAATTTTCAAATACGAAATACCTTCTCTTTACCCATAGTGCCATCAATTAGTAGAACTGCATCAAGACAAAGCAAGCAGCCGCACGTCAAAATCCACTGTTAATTTCCTGGAATAAATGGAATAAGAAACGTGTATCAAGTCCATATCCTTCACTCGTATCCCTACTAAATCTCGCGATGTTTCATCCAGGGATTTTTGCGCTTTTGGACTTTTAAAATGCAGATTGTCCAGACGTCGATCTACAACCCTCCTTGGAAAAAAGTGCTAAAAAAGAATGGGATAAAACACCTCTTTCGCTACTCAAAAAAATTATCTTATTTTCTTGGAAATTACGATGTAGAAAGCTTGTGAAAAATAAAGATTATGAATGGAGCATTTAAAACACAAAAAAATTTTCGTAAAATATTTTGTAAATGCAATGAAAATCGTCTAAAAAAATGTGCGAACAACCTTAGTTAGATCGTTTTTAAATACATGATTTTATGTACCATATCTTGAATTTCAGAAAATTAATTTCTTATATAGTATTAACTTTTATTATTAAATTTAGTATGTGTAAACTTAATTTTTAAACTTTAAACTGCTTAGTTTAAAATTGCTTTTTAGGCGGTAAACTAGAATCTGCATAAGAAATTTTAATTGTGAATTTGAAATATATAAAATTCATAAACTTTTACGAAATTGTATAAGTATTAAAACTTGATAGTTTTTAATCTTTTTTGATGTTTTAAATACTTTTTTTCATCGTATAAAAACTTAAATAGTGAACTTTTCGATATGCTAGACTAATCTGAAATTTTCAAATCTCAGTCTTTTTAAATCGTTTTAAAAATACCATTAATACTTGTAATTTTACTAGGAAAAGTATTGTCAAAATGAAACTAAAGTGTGAAATTTACTCAAAGTGGTGTTTAAAATCATGTGTCGAAATATTTTGTTGTTACTATTTTTTTTAATTATGTAAGAATTATCATTTGATTAGAGTATAATTTGTTACTAAATTATAAATTTCTAATATTTATATAAGATTAGGATTATAAATTAAGCAACCGTTATGCAGACAATTGATTAATGCGTTACTAATTAAATCAAAATTAATGCTACATTTCATTTTTGTTGTTAAAATTTTGAAGATTTGCGCTTATCTAAGATAATTGACGAATTTTAATTTGTGTATCTTGTTTTTCTTTTAATATTTATTAAACCAAGTTTTAAATTTATTCTTTTCGACTTATTGAATGTCTTTTAATTCTGTGTTCTCGTTATTTACTTCATTGTAATGTCAAGCTATTATTAGCCGAAGCTAACGTGATTTTACTTCATTTAATTACCTGTTAAAAAAATTCTTCAAAAATTAGTTCTGTGCACTGTAATACGAGGTTACTCCTTTCCTTAGAAGTTGTTAGTCCTCGTATTTAAAAAGGTACTTTGTGATAGTTTTCGTTTTGATGAGATGAAAAAAAAGGAAATAAAATTATTTTGAAATAAATGTTATGTGTTAAAATTAATGTTTTTAGAGTTTAAAAAACAAACGTATACACAGAGTACTTCCTACCTAATATATCAAATGTGTAGAGAACTTCAGTTATACTTCACATGAAGAATTTTTAACAGTATATGCAGAGGAAGTTGATTATTGTTGATATTCGGTTGCAACGCATGTAAATCCAAGAAATGGGTTTTATTTTTATTACCGTAATAGTCTCAGCCGGTATAAATATTTACCAAGTTTGTCGTGTACTTTCTTTAGTAATTAAAATACGCAAGTTCAAAACACGATCAGTGTCATTTATTCGTTTATATTTGAACACCTCACTACCTAATTTGAACTAATCACTAATTTGAACACCTCACTAACTCATATATTTTAAACAGTAAAAATTAAACATTTTTCATAATAAAATAAAGAACTGCGGAAATTTTACATGGTTCGCAGTAACTTACGCAGTTTGGTTGTTTTTTAGTTAAAATTTAGTAGTACTTGCAGAATCCTCCCGCGCCCGACCCTTCCATTTTTCACGCAGTAACGTAGTGTCACATACATCTAAATAATGCATTTGGAAATTTACATTCAGAATTTGCTTTAATGCAATGTTTAATTTCACTGTTAAAACGGTAGAAAGGAATGCTATATGAAAATAATAATAAAAATCGTCATAATGCATCTTACATTCGATAAGATTGGAATATGGGCATTGCCAAACAACGGAAAATGGCAAAAATGTAAGTTGGTCCTAAATAAATCTGCTTATATATCGGAAACAAATGTTTGGTCCTTCGACTTGTACGTATCACTCCCTATATACATATATATTGCTCTAATATTAAAATTCGGACAAAATTTGAAACAGAATAAGCCAGAAGATGTTTTATATCTGAAATTATAAACACTTTTTACTTTCCCTTCAGCCAAAAATATTTTTAATCTTTTCCTTTCATCTGAGTTAATTTTAATTGATTTACTTTGTGAACGCTTCATGGGCACTGTTAGCTAACGTTTTCATTAACGCTACATTTTCAAGTAAATAGAATGATTTATTCTTACGATTATTAAATCTTGCGCCATCTTCTGCACTTCCTGTAGGCCTTCAGAGGACATCCTCAACGGCGATAAGCAATATAATAAGAAATTAACAAAACTGCAAAACCAAAATTTTCGGTTGTGGCGAGAGGTGTTGCGCCGTGAATGCTAACAGCGCCGCCTTGTGGCAGAGCCATAAAGTAACAGCGGTAGATTCAAAGATTATGGTAATTCACAAAACGCAGAGTACTTAAGAGATACAACAACCTGTAATGTTATAACAAATTTATGTTACCGTTATAGTTGATTCTTTTCTGCATTCTTTTCTTTAATATGCAGTCACCTCTTAGGGATAAAATATTAATTTTGTAAACGAGATCTGAACAATAAATAGATGGCCATTACATTTATGTATTTCGGAACAGAAATATAACTGCATTGCTTCTGGATACTACATGCTACCTTTTTCTATTTAACATTTTCATCTAAAGCTAAATTTTTTAAATACCTCTTATCGAAGGTGGGTGAATATTCTGATTGGTCATTTTGAATAAGACATTAAAGAAAATCTTTTAAAAAAAGTTTTATTCCTCCCTCCCCTTAGTTATGTACTCGCACCAGCTGCGGAGCGGTGAAGTCGCTGAACACTGGCAGTTCGATTTGGCCTCGTTTCAGGGCTTGCTGGATGGGCTGTCTTCATGGACGTATTCATGTTTTTCCCCATGTATAATGTCGACACGAGCCAGTTCCTTTTAAAAAGTCTACCACGAAGGCATCCCTTCTGTTAGGCAGATAATCCTAGCGAGCTTTGCCATAAGCCATTAAATTCATCCAATCTAATCTCTAGTTAAAATCAGACTAATGTAATACTCGTTGTCTACTACTCTCGGTTATCTTTAATTACAGCAACGTTTTAACTGTTGTTATTATTGCCTGTTTTCGGCCTGATAATCTGTAGTTGTTACCTCAAATAGAGTCTAAATAAGTAATTATTGATCTCTTATGTATTCCATGCGACGGAATCAGTTCTTATTAAAATGTAAGTTGGAAGTATGGTTAAAACCGCAACTCAGGGGTTTTAAATTAAAGCTGTAATTCGAACTAAACAGAATCGAGGAGAGTGGTTTTTTTTTGGGGGGGGGAGTAATAAATCTTTGCTTTGCATACTATGTAATTGCTGAATAGGGCAGTCTTACATGTAAAAGTGTTAAACTGTAGACAAAATCTTTTGTTAACTAGTTAAAGTATTTTATCTTGTTAGTAAACGTATCCTTCTGAGAAAATTGATCTTTTTGATTTCAAGTAACGGCGTATGAGTTTTGCATCTTTATAGTCTAGCATAAAACTGAGTAAATATGGAATATTGCCTATTTGGTATGTGAGCTCTAAAATAAAGTAATTTAAATTTTCTCTTCGCTAAGAGAAAGGAATTTCCTGATATTTTTGATGGGATTATAAATAAACACAGCCATCCAACTCCTTGATGCTGGAAATAAATCTAATTTAGTTTAAAGCAGTTTTCATTAATGAATGATCTAATTAAATCAATTTTTAACGAATTCACATTAAAACAAAGTAAAATGGATATCATATTGTTTGATTATTTAATTTAAAAAATAAACAAAATCTGAAAGATTTCAGAAAAGGATTTCATGAGGTTTTTTTCGCTCTCGCTGAGCTCGCAGTCTACCAGTCTGCTCTTGCACTCACTCCTGCTAATCCGTTTTCAACCCAAAAGGGCGTTAGCCCAGAAGGGTGCATTTTGCATCGAATGACAAAAAGCGTTGAATCAATTTTCAGATTGTTGCCACCAAATATTATCGCCCTGTATTATATTTAAAGAAATTAAATAATGAAGAATCTGCATGAATGTGTGCATGTTTCTCGCATTGTGAAAAAACAACGGTACCTAGAGCCATCAAATTTTGAATAACGTAATCTACCACGCGAATATGGACATCTAGAAGCCCGAATCTTAAATTTCGAATTTGTTTTATTATCTATTTCATATTGTGTAAAACTTTGATGAATTTTTGATTAAAAACTTCATGTTGTTTGAAAATGCTTTTATCCCGAAGGGGCGTTGGCCAAGATGCTGTCGAAACTTTCATGTGTATGTAAATAGAAGGAAAAAAAAAAAAAAAAAAAAAACCTTTGAGGGTAATATAATCATTTTCTTATCGCTTACGCCACATACAATTCAACAACAAAATCACAAAATTTTTTTAATCTGCATAGCAGCAAGTGTTCAGAATTCCCGATGCAATGTTAAGTATTGGTATATATTATAATAATTTTTTTAGTCTTTTCTCAGATCATCATATCAATATTCAGTTTTCTTAGTGAGATGGCTAACAAAAAACGTTTTTTGTCTTTACATTATTAGCGTTATTTATTAAAAACCACGTTCTTCGCAATTCAACAGCAAAATCACAAAATATTTAAAAATAGCATATCTTTAGAATTCCCGACAGGGTGTTAGTAGTTGCCTTACATATTTTTATATTCTCTATATTATTTCTTTAAAAACTAGGCACTCGTGTGGCCTAAAATAGTTGTCACAAAAAAAAAGAAATTTATTGAGTCCAGCTAGTGTAATTTCATAAAAATATTGAATATTTTTAAATAGCCATCTCGTAATTTAAATACATGCTTATTTAAATCAATCCCATTAAAAAGTAGAAAAACCATTAAAGACATAACCTTCTAGATTTTAGGCTCTATTTAATGGCAACAAGCTGGCTCCTGGAAGAAAAGGTATTTCATTTCCGGCTGCGACATATTTGCTTCATAGAGTCGAGTTTGTTTATTCAAAGTGAAAGATAAATATCTTATATTTTTCCGAATGGCAACTGTCTCGCGCGCTGGAGAGGAAAATGTTTTATTTCGCACATTAAATATGAATAAGTAATAAAACAAATTCAAAGTTCGGGCTTCCAGGGGCACATGTTTGGGTGAAGCGTTTCGTTATTCAAAATTTGAGGGCTCTAGGTACCGTCGATTTTTCTGAATATTAGAAATATACGTACATACTTGTAGATTCTTCATTATATAATTTCTTTAAAAATAATGCAGGGCAGTAATATTTGGTGGCAACAATTTGAAAAATGATACACGGTTTATAGTCAACCAAAACTAAATTCCATTTCGAGACTAATAGACGCTTTTGGTCAAAAAAGATTGTGTATGTGGCAAAACACACGAATTACTGTCTGTCTAAATATTTCGTGGCTTTTGGCACTCAGTTATTTGTTGGCGTGCACACAAAAAGAGAATCTGTTGGCTTCTTTAGTACTACCCGGTTTTTGCATATGGAAAAGGAAAAAAGAGTATTTCAGTTCACGGAGACATTTCGGAGGAATTGTGCAGTTGATGGAAACTATAATACATAGTTTAATATGCAGAATTAATTGCCTTCAGCAAGAACATAAGAATTTTGATTAAGATAAATGAATTATCTTGTTTAATCCATTTTAGCATAATCCGAAGGCTTATTAAATAAAGGTAGAGATTTCGTATATGAAATGTCGTAACTCGCAAATCCTATTTACCACAGAAAGTTTGTTTATGAATGAAAGCATTCAGTAGAAATCAGTTTTTATTTCTTTAAAACACTAAAAAGCACATAGTTTTTTGCAACTAGATAAAATGTTTTGCTTTGAAATAGAGCCTAGAAAAATGTTGCTGATGGCTAGAGAATTTGCTTCTTTAGCTTGCTTTTCCATGTGATACATTATATAACTAAAAATTCATTTTTAACGATGTGATATTTTATGAAATATAATACCCAGCATTATCCATCTTTTGTTCTGCTAAAATAAACAAATCTCTCGTTGTTCTGAAAATTTTATTTACGAAATAATTATACTTAAAAATACGTCCGCTTTCTGTTTTTGTACATTGTCCGTCATATATCACATACTTCCATTATTGGCTGTTACTTCCACTAAAAATTCTTTTTTACTTACTGTTGCCTTTCGGCTTCAACTAAAAACAAACATGTGCATGCACAATTTTAATTGTATTTCTGGCCTGTTATAGTAGCAATATGCATTGTGCATTGCAAACAGGAAAACGAAGTAAAATCACATTCATCTATAGGAAAAAATTCTTACAGCAAATCGCATTTTTTGCCAATATCTTGAATTCAAATGCTTTCTTTGACTTTTGTATCTTTTGTCATGAATGACAAAACTTCTAATATAGAATTTCAAGCATTGCGAAACATTTTTTATTTGTTTCGCTGCAAAGCGAAGTAATTTGATGCATAACATTACGACAAATTCCAGCTGGGCTCAAGCTGTAGTCAAAGAATTCCGTTTTCTTTTGTGCTAAAAATCTACGAATGTTACTTTCTGTAACTAATCTTTCATATATTTTACATAGCTCTGAACAACCGAAAATTTAATATCCGACTCTAAACAAATATGGCGCCGAAATATTTGTGGCGCGAAACAAGGCAAAACAAACGTTCCATTAAGTCTAAAAAATTCCCGCGTATATAATGAACGGAAAAAAAAAAAAAAAAAAAAAAAAAAAAAAAAAAAACAGAAAGAAAGAGGAAAGAAGAGAGAAAGAGCGTTTATACACGGGAAAGACTATTCAAACATTCATGTGATGTGCAAAGAAAAATCCGTTAAAATATTTGCATAAAGGAAGAGTTTGAGCACGTTTCAACGACAATGGGAAAACGACGTACTGCTGCATGTAAGGCCATTCCGCTAGTGAGTGGAGAGTGAAGGGGAGGCTAGAGATCAAAAGTTTGGAAACTATGATAAAACGGAACAGCCATGCATCTTGAAAGTGTTTTCCCCCTCCACGAAACGAGCATTGAAACCACCAACCATAAGGGGAAAAGAAAGGGGATGGTAAAGTTCAGACGTAATATATAGGCAAATATTATGCTCGCCCCGGACTCCAGTTCGTTTAAAAAGCTTTCACAAGCGGCGAGGCGAACGCATTTCTCTAAACGCCAATTTTTCAAGACTACTCTTTTATATATATATATATATATATACATCTATGTACTCTCATATCGTTTTGAATCCAAAAGAGCAACAGACCGAAATAGGAAGGGGTGATATTTCTTGGTATCTATCCTTAAAAAAATGGAGATACTCTTTGTGGCCTATTTTCGGACGACAACAATATTCGTGCACTAATCTTACAACCTGCATCTTGCATAGCAAATCTATCCGTCAACAATATATATCCTCCAGCATTTCCTCTGCTCTTGGTTCTTTGTGAATAAATTTGTTATTACTTTTTTCTTTCTTGGTAGAGACGGAGCTTGTGCGCACTCCTTACTCCTCCCCTTCACCAATTTTTAAACTCTATTACCATCGCACGCATCCTTACACGTTTCGACTGTACTTTCTTTCCCTCCCAAAAGCATTTGACAAAAAAAAAAAAATATTATTATTATTATTTTGCTTTTTAGAGAACGTTATGCAAATGGAAAAACGGTAACAATGCATTCCGGATTATTTACGTAGGGGTAAAGGAGGGAAAATCCCTGTGGACCGCGTAGTCACATTCCTGTCACGTTTTCGTCTCCATTTCGTCGTCGTTTTTCCTCTTTGCGACGGGCATCACGAGTAATGAACCAGTGTGATTTCAGAATCTGTCCATGCGTGAAAGGGGTCCTTTTGTAATCGTTTGAAATGCGAGCGCGTTATCGGCAAAGTCTGGAAAACATCTGTCCTTTTTGGTGGTTGGGCCCAAGCCCCTTAATTATTCTTCTTGGACTCTGCTGCGTCCTGTTAGATTGTCGCGTCCTTTAAATTCATTCGGACACACGTGCATACGAGCATTATCTGCTACCCCGCACTAGCTGGTTGTGTTATCAGTGATAGGGAAAGTTATACAGCATTACTTTTCCCCCAAAATGCAGTAATTTACTGCTGTTTTAGAAACGAATTACTTTTTCAAGATCTGCTTTGGGATAGTCGTTGCCTAAATTCTAATTCGGGATGAGATGAAGAAGCTGAACTAAAATCTTTATCACTCAATGAGATATTTTGGGACAATGTAAATTTAATGTAACTTTTTCCGTTTTTGTGGCGGAATAAGAAAGAACTAATAACTGGGAACTGCTTTGTGCACAAAACGTCCTTCCTTTTGTTTTGTTTATTACACGTTTATTTATAATCGAAACGTAGCAAATAAATGCTCAATTAACTGTTTGAGCAAGGAGAGTGTGTTTAGTGTAAATGTGTTCAATGTGTCCACCATTTTGTTACGCAACATTTTGTAAAGAAACTTTTGTCACACATCCGACACACATCTTTTGAAATTGCGTCGCCCAACTGTACGGTGAGTTACGCTAAATCTGCAGGCTTCCTTGCGAATACATTATCTTTCAAAAAGCCCATAAAAAGAAATCATATGGTTTAAAATCTGGAGTATGCGGAGGTCACTATTTCCCACCTTCTTAGCGTTCAGAGGACTGATGTAACATTACAAGCCCATCAAACATCTCATACAAGAAATCAAGAACAATGTTTGCAGTGTGGGAGCGAGTTCCATCTTGTATGAGCTACTGAGTAGGTAAATTGAGACCTGTTGTCATTTTCAGGTGTGAGAACCTGAAGAGGAAGTGAGTGAAGATTCTGTCCAACACGGAGAGTGGCTTACAGTTGCTGACACAGTCTGCAAATGGTCTTTTTGAAAGGTGCTTATCCAGTGTGTGACGGAAACATCTCTGTGATGCCAGCAAACTCATCATTTCTTCAAAAAATATTACAGCTCTCACTTCTTGTTTGACACTCAACCGACCGTTAGAGTGAGATAATGAGTTCTGATATCTACTGGATTTTCCGTAAACAAAAGCAGTGGAATATGCGTTTTCAGCATTCAATATATAATATTAAAAAATTTATTGGGTGATTGAGTGGTATGACATTTCATATATGCACAGAAAAATCGCTTTTTGCTATTGGGTTAATATATTTTGGATGATGTTGATACCTAAATAATTAACATACAGTTTGTAACATTTTGTCCCCCCCCCCAAGAAAAAAAGAAAAGATATAACGTGAGTTGTGAGTTCCCCCCCCCCCCAGTAGTCAGTGCCGTAGGAAAGTAATTTAAATTTTTGGTCATTTCAAATAATTACATGTTACGTGTCAGACTTCTTTGATAAATCTTTTAGAAGTATGATACTGTTCTAACTGTCCATTTTGGTGTTTTTTGTGAATAGTTCCTCAAAATTGGAAGTGTGCGTAGGAATGTTTTGTATATTATTTAGGATGGGTGAAACATATAGCTGCTCATTTCACCATTGCAAAGTTTCTGAAAATAAAATAAAGAATTATAAGAAAACTGTTTTAGTACTGGGTGGTATAGGAGGATTTTGTAAATGCAGAATATAAACTTTTCTGAATACGTTAAGAACATAGTGTTGCAGACTTTCGCATTCTAAATTCATGTATTCACTAGTGAACGAATTTATGGATTTTCAGTATCAGTTCTGAATCCCTTTCGATCAGACTTACGGAAAACCTGCAAAATAAAAGTTGCTAGATTTGTAGATTAATTGTTCTCTACTGGTAAAACAGTACTTTTCATAAACTTTATAGGCTGGTCCCATGAAACTTTTAATTACTACTTTCTGTGTGAATTTGGCACATAAAAATTTGGAAATTTTTATATTCAATCTGTGTAAATATACAGAATATTTTATGCATGTGTAAGATTAACATTAAAGGAAATACAGCCTATAGATGTTTTTTCTTCCCGAGCATTGTGTGAACATATTCATACGCACGCATTCATACACATGTAAATTTATTTAATTTGTGGTATTTTCGAAACTTTTCATAACATTTTTCTGGTTGCCTATATTTTTACTTGAAGAATTTAATGTCACTTTTTTTATTTCTTAATTTTGGTAATTATTTTTTAAGCTGTTAGTTGTTGTGTTGTACTAGTATAAACTATAGAAACAGTTGCTATCTTTAACGTTTTAACCCGTATAATTGCAAATTAAATTATTTTTCTGTTTGTTCTACTTATATTGAAGAAATGTTCGCGTCTCTGTGATAATTTATTTTTTAGTCTCACAGTTTAAGGGAAAAAATAATAATTACTGAGGAGTTTATGTCGTCGGTGAGCAGAAGTTGTAAAAGAATCAGATTAGAATCAGACATAAAACTCATAACATTAAAAAAAAAAAAAAAAAAAAAAAAAAAAAAAAAAAAAAACGAATTTAGCCGAAGATAGTTCAGTTTTAAAGGTGAACTATCAGGTGCAAACACTCTTTTTTTTTAATTGAATAAATATTGACATTTTCGCTGAGCGTTTTATTTTCTATATGTACATCAGCAGTGCTGCTGAAAACTGACAAACTGCATGATGAGTAAACCGACTGTAAAGCATAACATACTCGACAATTTGTGGCTGGTGTAAAAGGGTACTTATAGTAACACTAAATCAAACTGACATTATCTATCAATGAACATAATTACCTGAAAGTCTTACACAGCACAGATTCCACAGCTAAGTATTTTTTGTTTGCAAATTACTTAATCGTTTATTTATATTATATATTTACTTTTGAGTAATCAGAAAAAGGGAGAAAGTTTCGGGGTGGCGGGACTGGAAATGATTGTCTTAGATAGTTTTAGCGATTCAGTCTTACTAATTTACTTCATCATTTCGATTAAGCGGGATTTCGATTAAACGAAGTTTTACTAAACATAATTTTATCAATGCGTTTGAGAAATATCCGTTTAACGTTTCGGAGACGATACTGATTTTGCTGCATTACTATAAGAAGAGAAAGTAGATGTAAACAGAGCCCTTAAACAAACCTTGCTTGATGTCTAAACTTCTTTAAGAATTGCTTGTTCTCATTTATACACGATATTCATTTACGAGGGCTGCGATGATTAAGTATTTAAAACTAAAACATAAGTGATGCTGAAGAACCAACCTATTTAAACCACCGTTGCAGCCACGCACTCTGCGATTTGACTCCTTCTCTTACCCCTCTCTAAACCCAGATCATTCACCCTCACCGTTTGCAAGCCAAAAGCTTCGGTCTAACTCACTGCGAGAGTGCATTTTAAAAACACAATGCTGTGCACCTCGAAACCCAGAAATTAGAAAATATCTTAGCGATTGTGGTGCTAATGGTTTACACAGCGAGTATGAGGTCGGGTGACCTCTGGAGGGGTCGCAAAATGAAAGGGGGATGAAATCGAGAGATGGTATGCAAACTCCTCACCCCAGCTATGCCAGAGAGATGCCAGAAGGGGTTGTTAGACAAAGAGGACGAGCGAATGAATCGTAAATAAAGCCGATAGAAGGCGAGAAAAGTGTACCCCGTATGAAAATTGTAATTGAAGCGTTGATTATGCAGAGAAGTCCTGCCGGCTAGATAAGATGCCTCTTTGTTGTAATGAATCCCTAGATGGTGGTTGCCCAATTTTCCAGTTGGCTGACTCTTCATTCTCTTCCTTTCCTTTTCAATAGAAGGAGGAAGGGGACTGACTTTTCTTTTTCTCGAAAAACGATTCTGAATGGAGAGTTTTGACTCGTCGCTATTTAAACGTTCGAATACAGAGAACGTCCCTATCTGCAGATTTCATTAATAGGAATTCGTTAATTAAAATGAAATTTCGAAGAGTTTGCAATCGATGGAGTGATTGTTCTGTGCGTTTATTGGCCGGATGAGTTGAACTCCGAGTTGAACATAAATATATGTTTTAATCGCTCGGATAAAAATTTTCACATTCGGTAAATAGTTCAAGGAATAGGTAATTCGGCGCTAATTATTTCTGTCTACGAACCATTTGCGAAACCAGTTTTCTTCTACTAGTTAATAACTCTTCGATAATCGAATTTCCCCTTTGTAGATCTCTGAGAAAGGTTACCTTTCCCAACTTCTCAATACTTCTTTCATGATCTCTATATTGTTACCTCTCTTTTAACCATTTCAAGATTTGATCTAATTCCTTGTGGTATTTGATTTGCTCTGGGAATAAGAGCAAATTTTCCACAGGGAGACCTTCATGATAGCTTTTCTTCCTAAGCAAACAGCTTTTAAGTTCTTCGCTGTAATTATATAATGTAACTGAAATTTATTCTTTTTAATTTGTTTATTAACAAGGTAAAGGAATATTAAACACAGCAAAATGTAAATGAGCTAATCTTAAGTCTAAAACAAGTTAAGAAGAAAGTTGCTACACATTTGTTTTATTAAGAAATTTCTATGACTTTATTAATTTCTTTTGAGTAATAGACTCTAAGACCTAAAACCAGCCATCACTTCAAAGCAGAAATTTCGCTAAGCAAAGTTCCGGAATTAACATCTCAGCGGTAGTTATCTGCCAGCACGGACAGGAAGACATATTTTCGGTTCCCATTCGAAACGTAGATCTTCTCAAAGTTAATTAAGAGCAAAAATTTTTCAGCACCAAAAATTGAAGAAGAAAAATAATACTGTTCTTTCTAAAGAACAGAATTATACTTTATAAGCATAATGGAATTATTCTTTAGAAACATAATAAAGTTATTTTTTAGAATTATTGTTTTTTAAATGCAGTAATTCTTCAGAGTAATTTTATTACAATTAATTCTAATTCTATTCATTTATTCTATTAGTTTGGTACGAATTTTCTGCTATCAAACTATCTACCTTTTAACTCCAAGCTCCGTAAAGTTTTTTTAGTTTAATTTATGAAACACAACCATTTGGGTTGACAGTTGTAATTTGTTTTTCAAAATGTAACCAAGATCCTTCATAGGAAATCAACACAAAACTGAAATTGAGTTTTGAATTTTGATAATTTACAGTGGCCATGTTGATACTGATGTGTTAGAATTAATTTTATGTTTTCAGCTCTCCATAAAATTCAATAAGTTGACAAAACTTACTTTCAAAAGGTACTCAGTTTAGGCAGATATTACTTTTAATGTTATTTTGATCATTGAAAATTATTAGAAAAATTATATAGACTTTTTCTTCGTTTATTAACCAATGGATGTATAAAACAATGGACTCAAACTATAGGCCGGCGGACCGCATGCGACCTGCGATGCATCAATTATATATTTGTTGCAAACACGGTGTTGCAAAGATTTCAGGATTTTAGTTATTTGTTTGTTCGAATTTGTATAATTTTCATTAATTAAAGAAAGTGTGTGGTGTATTTAATTATGGCAAAGCACACTAGGGCTATCTGCCTAAAGGGAGGCATGCCTTTGTGGAGGACTTTCTAAGGGAAACTGGCTCATATACACGTTACACATGGGGAAAACCACGAAAACACCCATGCAGTTCGCGGGATTTGAACCTCGGACCGAACTACCAGTGTTCAGCGACTTTACCGCTCGGCCGCTGGTGGACCCAATTAAAGAAAGTGAATTATGCACTAGAAAATCGATAAATTAAGCTAATTAGTTTACAGTGTGATATAAAGCTTTTTCAAAGATTTGAAGATACAGATTTCATTAACTATTATTCATAATTGCCAAAAAATAAGTATACTGTTAATTTTGAATGAATTTATGCGCTACGAATTATAAATTTATGCAATTGTGAATTTTTTAACTGATCGCTTTGTTTGAGAATGCATTTATTTATATGTGAAAAACAATAAATTTTCACAGTTGAAAATTAATAAGAAATGAGACTGATTGGCCGATGAGCATCTACGATACGTGATGAAGATAAATTTTAGTAAGTCTCTCCAGTGCACGGAGATTACATAAACAAATTTTATGCTTACATTTAAAATTTATAATTATTTGCATAAAAGTATATATATTTTAATATATGTGTCGAAAAAAATTTAATAAATAGATAATGCGATACATTGTCATTATTTAGTCTCAAGTTTTATCCCACATGGAAAGTTTTCTCTAAAACTTACGTAATTTGTGTGAAAATTTTCATAATTTGTGTATACTTAGTTTCAATTAAAGTAAATTATTTAATAATTCACTGAGCACATCAAAATTATTTGAAATAAATGTCATTCTGAAATATAGCATATTTAGCTGTCAATACGTTTGAATTGAAAAGTGCAATCAACAAACATGTTTTTCATGTACCAAATATTACTTTTGTTAAGGATTTTAGTAGATAATTTTGAATTATTCGAATTTGAATTTCTTTCCTTTGGGTTATTACTGTTTACCTGTGTCTTGCAATATCATTTACTCAAAAAAAAATTTAAAATGTAGTTAAAATAGTTGTTATTTTGTTTGTAAAAATTTGTTAAAAAAAATTCTGCCCTGTCAGCTACTGTGCATCCTGAGTTTTGAAACCACTGCGCTATACGCAAATACGTTTTGTCTTATGCAAGATATCTTCATGCGTTAATTTATTTACTTTTACCGAAGCATACAATTCATATATAAAACATAGCTACGTAACTCATATGTAAAACATAATTATATATTTATCAGGTTATTATTTAAATTAACTAGTTATTTATAATTTTAGCGTTTAATATAATCTTTTTCGTTTCCGTCACTAGAACGCAAATAGGATAGCCAATATTTAAGCTGAGTTTTCGAATTTTTAAGACAGGGCGTATTTTTGGATTCGCGTGCATCCTACGTGCTAGTTTCCACCCACCTCTGATTGTTGTAATAATTCGGCTGCGCGTTATATCGCTGCCGAAATTTTGGATTTTTACGCTCCGGTAGAATTATTGAACCAACTTATAGTAATATTTAATTGTATTGTCTTTGAATACTGTTCCAGTTTAACTGAAATTTGATTGTTTTGTATAGTTACATCACCACGAGCTGTGGCTGATAGTACTAGCACCAGAAAGTGCGTTTATATTCTGAATTCTCTTTAAATAAAAGGGTCATTTAAAATCTTCTAAGAAATAATAATAAGTTATTATTTCTTAGAATAATAATAATTAATTCTAAGAAATAATAAGGAGAAAGGGTAATTGAGACATAGCGATAAGTCGCTTTACGTCTGTTGGGATTATTGGACTAACTACCGGTCTCAAATCAAGTAAAACCCCACATATCAAAGTAGGAATTACGTTGTAATCTGCAATAATCTTGATGAATTGTGCATTAAAACATGATTAAGTAGTTTCTAAAATGCGCTAAAGTAGAAGACATGTACAAGCCGATTACATGGCATATTTAATTACTGTTTAATGGCATTCTACAAGCTCTATATCTGAAATTATCTAAGGTAAAGCATTAGCTGATGTACTCAAATATTTATTATTTAACTAATGCATTTCATAATACAATTGTCTCTGCGTAATGTGAATATTCGCCATTTCCCTTACAATCAACGAGTTTTTTTTCATGGTTTTACCCATGTGTACGTGAATGCGACCCATTTTCCTTAGGCAGTGCTCCACGAAGGCATCTTTCCTTTTAAGCTGATAGCATTCGAGTGCTTTGCTATAACGCAAACTTTTTAACCTAGACTCCTAGTAGCAAATTTAACGTAACTATAACATTTAAAAACATCGAAATTTCCAAAGGATTGTGTTTACATCACGATATGAGTTTCCTTATATAAAATTAAAAATCAGTACTTTTCTTATATCAGAATAATGGAAAACAAAAGAATATGTTTACGGGGGGAAAAACCTGCAAAATATGAAGCCAAAAAACAAAGATGACTGCCGTTAAGAATATACAGTTAGACTTGTAAATTTATTGGCAATCAGCGTGTATCTCCTATGTAAATTTATTTCAGAAGTTTATAATGAGAGAAAGAGAGAGACAGTTCAGAACCCTCTTGAGCTAAATATGTTCGATTAAGCGGTTTAACATCGCTACTGAATTTTAGGAACTAACTCCGAAGATTTTAAAACTCTGCTGTGAAGAACAAGAATTCAGAATAATAATAACAATAAAAAATACGGTTAAAAAAAGATGGAGAACCGGACGAACGGACGGAATTTCCGAGCGAGCGATCTGCGCGCCCGTTAAACGGGATAGCGAATGCAAATGAGGGGTTTTGTAATTACCGCCCGCCATATCAGATACGCCGCCGTTACAAACCCTTTTATTGCACAAATTAAGGGAAAATATGTCGGCTTTGTGGCCGTAATTAACATTGCTATCTCTTGATTAGAAACTGCCGGCTTTACCCCCAGCAATTAGTGGTCCCTATAGCTAACAGCAGATTTTGGTTTAAATGCCGCGCGGTGTTCGGTGTTAGTGTGTGGTGGTGGTGATGGTGGAGGAAGAAGAGCGAAGTAGTGGTAAGGGAGGGGGTGACAGCCATTTTTGTTAGTGCTGCAAAATAAACGCCCGGGGTTGAGAGTGGATTGTGTCAAGTGATGTTATCACTCGCGGTTGCAGTGCTCAACTGGTGATGGTAATTAGAAATTAATCAGTCATTGCGGTTGGGTTCGTTTGTTTTGGAAAATCTCTCGCAGTCTCCTCAAGTTGAAGTGAGGTTTTCATCACTTGTCAGCCCCTGGATGGGAGCTCCAGCAGTCCCAAGGGACTGAACTCGAGAAAGAGCTTCTTGCAAACGGAGAAAGGGTAATTAAAGTAGTTATGATTTACATTTACGCATATAACACAATGTTAAGTTGATGGAGTGTGTCTCACCTGGTTGAAGGAAAGTCTACATTTTCTTTTATATACTTTTTAATGTGTAGACCTATTAGTTTGTCCTGCCTCCGGAACGAGAATCGTAACAAAATCAGCAGTGTCCATGGCGGGATATGAACTTGGATCTTCTGTTTATCAGTCCGATATGATACCTGTTACTCTACAAAAGCATGGACGGGGGGAAAAAAAAAAAAAAAAAAAAAAAAAAAAACCTCTTATATTCTTCCAGAAGATCCAGTTGCCAAGAGTATTTTAGTCCGGCCCCAATGTAGAGTTATAAAATGTGCTTTGGGGAGGGGAAGTAAACGTAAAATGTGAAAAATCAGCTATGCCGGTCGCCAGAACTCAAACTCGGAATCCACCGGTTACTAGATGACAGGGCTACTAGTTACACCACGACACGCACTGAGGGAGGAGATAATTCCTTATATTAAACTCCACTTAAAGGACGATTGATGAAAGGAAAATGAGACCAAGTCGGCCAAATTCGAATTATCGAAAGAATGAATTATCACCCCCCCACACACACACACATTTTAGTCGAGAACATGAAAAATGCTGTGTCCTCGATGGATTAAAATTTGGTATCCTCCGATTGCTACCCAGTCTTGCATCCTGTTACACCGTGAAAGCACTCATTAACGAAAGCGATTATTGCTCATAACTATATCTAGATTATGCTAATGTAATTCATACTTTTACTTTCATGAATCTATATTTCATGAAAGTAGCAATTACATTATCATATATTTGTTATCTATGTATCGTTTGCTTACAATCTAGTGATTCAGTTGCGTTAAAATGCTACGCTAGAATTTAATAAAATTTAAAAAAATCAGTTACTGTTATTTATTTCATTTTAAAATGGCTAAATGTGTTATAGGGTTATTACGTACTTCCCTAACCCAGCGCCATGTTGCGCTTGAAATTAAAAGCTAATACGCTTTTCAGAATACATTTTGTTTTATCGTACACTATTCGATTCCTGTAAAAATTTGACTCTCAATCGTTATTTTAAAAAGTAAGTTTTCTGAAAAATATTTTCAGTACAGAAATAAATAGTAAATGCAAAGATGCAACGAAAGTATCGTGAATCAGACGTTAGTCCTTTCAGATGAAGAATTTGCTTAAAAAAGTATCGAATCTTCAATTTTTGGCAATCAAATGAAATATGAATAAATTTAAATTTTGATTTTTAAATAAAATGGATTGAAATCTTGTAAAAAAAGCAGAATTTAATTGTGTTAATTAGCCAGCTTAATGCTGCTGTAAACTGAAGTCTAGTATTCAAAGAAGAATATACTTTTGCTCTTATGCTATGCAGGCATCTAATCCACGTTTAGAAAGGCATTCCTGATACTTACTTCACTTGACATTACAAATGAGTTTCAAATGCTTACAGAGACGTTTAAACACTCTTTGAGAATTAACGAGTCTCCTCTTAATGTCTCCTCTTAGGCGCGAATCTTTAGCTTTGAATAAGCTGGAATCGAAATATTTTTGCTGTGTACAAGCATTGCGTCTTTGAATTGTTCCTGTTGTGTAATTGATTCTGCCACGTAGTCCTGACAGACCCGCCGAAGACTTTGTAGTCCTTTACTATTTAGCTGTAATTTATAGAGCGAAAACTGTCGTCAATATCCCATTTCATAACAGCCAACTGCGTGGTGAATCATTATCTTCGTTTGGCCGTTTTCGACGAGCGCTTTGTTTGAACGGCTGCTCGGCAGATTTGAAGTAACTGCGTTCAAATAAAGAGGTATCCACTGCTTGATATCTGGAGAAATTCCAAGGCACTCGGAGACTGCTGTCGCGTGGATAAAATGAGCGAAATCGTTTTGTACATCTACTTATAGAATAGCTGTGGTGCTGAGTTGAGTGAAGTAGGCGCTTGCTGTCTTCAGTTAGCTGGGAAAAGAATCTAACACGCTTTGCTTCTGATACATGTAATACCTTCGTTCCAGCTGGCACATTTACTTTCAGTCCCGTTCTTCGTCAAGTATACCGCGCGATTTAGATGTAACAAAAGGATTTTGATGTAATTCAAAATAATTAAACTAAAAAACTTGGTATGTTGCATTTAAATAAATGTCAGATAATTCTTGCACCTATGCAGAAAAGGATCGAAATGGATACCTTGTGTGGAATGTAAAGCATATTATCCACCACTTTCTCTCTTTCATTAAACTTTTCTCTTTGGGTTTGTTAACTTGAAAATGGTTTGACGAAGACAGATGTTTCAGAATTCTCGAAACGCATTTAGTTGTTCTGGGGTTGAAATTAATGCCAATGAATCATTTAAGTATTTTAAGATTTTAATTAATTAAAACTTAGATTCAAATGCATTTTTGCGTTATTTTTAAAAATTCTAATTGCACTTTATTTGACCTAGAAATATATAAAGATTTGCAATATGCTTTTCCCAGTCGTTAGTAGTCCATAATTTTTTTAAAGTATGCCATTTATCCTTTTTTGTGCCTCGCGGACATTTTCACTATGTGTGGCGCAAATATGGGGTAGTTTATTTTATAAAGTCCTTCGTAAAAGCATTCAGTCCCTGAAACAGAGAGGCTGGAACGCTTGCTATGTACAATTAACCATCTAAAAACAAAAAGAACAAGGTGTGGTATAGTAGACGAGTACGTCTAAAGGGAGAAAATTAGAAATTTCAACTGGATGTATCTTTTATGTTGTTTATTGTAATTTTTTTGTGTCACCTCTTCTTATCCTTCTCATTTCTTAGCTTGTTTTTAATGTCATAATGAATTTTAGGGTGCATTTCTGGAAAACATTAATTGAATTCATCAAGCTTTTCAATTTATATGAATATCGAATTTCTATAATATTTGTCAAGAAATAAAGATAATGTAATTATGGCAAATAGGTTACTTAAACTGTTCGCGCTCAGCTGTTTGTAGTTTACAGTGGACATTATTCGAATATCTATTTGCCTTAAGTGTTTACTATCTGAATCATATTTCAGTAGAACAGTTATTTGCTGCTTGATTCACTTGCAATTTATGTCAATATAATTTGTTTTTAGTAGTTTCAGATATTAATTTTGCAAGTAAAAAACAGCCTGGGAAGCGTAGCATGTATGATTTTTTTTAGATTGTGTATGTGTGTGTGTGTGTGTGTGTGTATTGAGAATACGGCAAAGCACACGAGGGCTATCTGCCTAAGGGGAGGGATGCCTTCGTGGAGGACTTTCTAAGGGAAACTGGCTCGTATACACGTTACACATGGGGAAAACCACGAAAACGCCCATGCAGCCGGCCCGTTCGCGGGATTCGAACCTCGGACCGAACTACCAGTGTTCAGCGACTTACCGCTCGGCCGCTGGTGGGCCTTTTTTTAGATTGCAAAAAGGAACAATTAGCAAGGACTAAATATAAAAATTTCTTCGGAAATATATCTCAGTTTTGGAAATTCATCAATAAATCTCAATATACACTGCTGTCCATTAAAACTGTTACTAATGAAGACGGCATGCAACAATCGTCACATTTGTATGAAATATTTTATAATTTTGCAACATTGCTGTTAGTGTTGCTTGGGAGCTCGTGACGAATATGTAATAAATAGGCTCTGGAGGGCCCTACGGAATGCTGTGCAGAATCTCGGCTTCACTTATCCTTTAACACTCGAGAGAACAGATATGTTGTCCTGTCGCGGATCAGGGAATGCCCATATGCTATTACCCGTGCTGTCCGGACCTCCCTCGATACAGAGGGTGATCGACTGTTAACCTGGCCGGCACGTTCTCCAGATCTCTCACTCGCTGGGATCATCTGGCCATGGAATGCCTTGAGACTGACACTCTACCACTCACCAGACGCTACGATTGGTGAACTCAGCTGAAACCGCATGGAATGAAGTACTCGTATCTAACTTCACTTCGATTCGATCCTCAATCGGATTATAGCTGTTGTTGCTGCCAAAGGGGGCAGCTGTTTGTACTGAATTCTGCACGCTATGTATCCCAAGCTATCTGTAAATTTAATCATGCCTTCCTCTCAGTACACTGTATATGTTACGTTCAATAAACAAAATTCTGCTATTTGCCTTTCTTCCTGGTGTAAAAGTTCTAGTGACCAGTAGTGTAGGTTCCTTTCGTTCTTTTCGTATAACTCAAAAAAATATTCTTTTTTCATGAAACACATGCATTTAATCTGAGTTTATTGTCTAGTTAATTTTTTCCTCAACTGATATTTTTAATAATTTACAGTGCTTTGATATTAATTATTTCAGCCACGAATGCATTTATCAGAATTTTAATCAGAAGATATTTGGCGTCCATTGTACTACTTTCCTTCCTTTACTTGTCTATATGTATACGTGTCTGAGTAAATTCCTACTCTACTGTTACTAATATCCACAAGATTAATATCGGGCAAGCACAGGTGGGCGGTGAAAGAAGTTTACCATATCCTGTTCACTGGTTACATCAAGGATATCTCTTATTATGAAGTGGAAATATTCTTCCTTTACCTTGCTTACAAACGAAATCCAGTTGAGTAAATGTGTCAACTACGTTAAAGCGTATCTTTCTGAAAAACAGATGCCCTGTATGCGCACTTTTATAATTGGTATTTTTAGTTGTGATTGTAATACAGTATCTAAGCAGAATTTCAATAGTACTTTCACATTCAACAGCAACATGTTTTGGTACCTCACCAATCTATACGAGTCATACTAATATAATATGGTTCATTAAATTTCAAATAATCATTATTCTCTGTTGCTGCATCATATCAATTCCTATTATGTCGCTATTGCTTGTGTATAAAGTTTTATGAGATTTAAATGGATCGAGTAAGCCCTAATTTATATGTCTACATTTCAATGTTAATTTGCATAACACAAATTTTTAAAAAATTGCATTCTGAAAGCTTGATATCGTATAAGGTATTTCTCCCGCTTTCTTAGCATGCCTTCTTAGTGTAATAGTCAGCACGCTCGGCTTGTATTCGATAGATCCGAGGCTCGAGTCTCTTCTTATTATATTCTCACTATGGCATTATTTTTCGCTTCATTTCAAATAAAAGAAGAACTGTTCTTGATTTGCCTCTTACCTGTATTTGTGAATTAATTTTTCATTGCTTCTAAAAATATATAAGGAATTATTCCATAATACTTTTTTAGATTAATAGTAATTATTTTAGTAATAGAGTTTAATGTAAAGATATAGCCATTTTGCACATTCTCTTAAGAATGCGTTCAATCTAAAGACTAAAGAGGAAAAGAGTGGTAAATTGTTTGGAGTGGAAATCTGAGAATTTAATTTCTTTTTTAATTAGAAAACATATTGTTTGATGGCTTGTGATCGGTTTTTCTGTACTAAATAATGTATATTGTTTAAAATACTAGCTTGCATTAATTAATGAAATGATGGAAATTCTTATAAAATACATAAATTATTTTGGTTATTAATTAATATCATATTATTAAAAATATTATTAAAAGTAAAGGTACAATTATTTAAGAGACATCTATATTGCTCTTAAATCTCCCAGTTTAATTTTAATTTGGAAGGTAAATTAATACCTAATGCTTCATTGAATGGCATCACCTCTGAGAACTGAACGTGGCTGAGTGAATACCCTGATATCATAACGAACATAATAGGACACGAAGAAAGGGTTTGGTTTATGGCAAAGTACTCAAGGGCTATCTGCCTAAGGGAAGGGATGCTTTAGTGGAGGACTTTCCGAGGAAAACTGGTTCGTATACACGTTACACATAAGGAAAACCACGGAAACCGCAAGTGCAATTAACTCGTTCACCGAGATTTGAACCATGGATTGAACTACCAGTGTTCAGCGACTCGGCTGCCTTTAGGCCACGGAAAAAGAGGTGCTGAAAGGGTTTCTAACGTTAATGAAGTCATGCTTTCATTAAATAGTGAATTTATATTTTAAAAATAATTAATTAAGGAAATTTAATTACAGTTATTTTAAATTCATGATCACTTGGAAGTAAATTGAGAGATTTTTAGAAATAACGACCCCTTCTAAATTTATAATCGCAATTCTTATATCCGTTGTCGAAATTCTCACTAGCATTTCAATATCAAAAACAATATATTTATCGTGCTACACATCATGATGTTTCAAATACTAAATATCTTTCAACAAAAAGAAAGAAAGCTGTTAAACTAGATGTTAATCAAATCATCATTTACAAATTGCTTTCAGAATTCACGAAGACATTGTTGTTGAACCTTATTACTCTTACTAATTACTGAAAAATAGTTCTCATTAGCATTCTTGTATTTATAGTAGTCGGGCATGATAGTTGAAATGACTCGATTACGGGGCATGAGGAAAGGGTGAACCATATTTCATCTCCGTTGTTCTCGGCAGGTCGGTCAGCGAGTGCGAGAGCTGAGAGAACTACGAACACCGACCGAAACGAAACATGGCGTTTAAAAAGGAATCACTTATCGTCCGCATTCGAGAAGTAGTTCGCGACCCGGTGACTGGAGTGCGAGTTTGAGGAGCGCAATAAATTGACTCGTCTCCTCCGGAAAAGGTGCAGCGAAACGTGCTGAAAACTATCCTCCGCTATCTTTTTAAAAATTGCGCCCTCCCAACGAAAAGGCACCGAACGTCTCCTCCGCATGTCACGCTCCGAGGCACCCGCTTGTGTATGTGTGGTGGTTGTAAACACAGTGATTGGAGGTACGGGGCGGATAACACTAGCGCCTCATTAATTACAGTGTCCCTCCCTCCGCGGATGCGGATCAAGTGGACTGCAACCCTTCTTTTCTTCCAGAGACACCCCCCCCCTTTTGCAGCTTCCACTGGCTCCTCGGAGTGCGAAGGAGGGGGGGGGCGGAAATGTGGAGATGCTCACACCGAGAAACACGGGAACAGCTTGCGAAGATTACCATTAATCAAGCGGGGGGCCTTGCTTCATTATAAGCAAATGGGTTTTAATTTGCCATTGTTTAGACGCAAGAGTTTTGCCGAGCGCGCTGCAGTTCAAGCGTTGTAGATTTATATAGCTGTTCATCGTGGGCCGGACCATGAATATTCATTAAGAGAGCTTAATAACTCCCCAGTAATAACTATTAACTCCCAAAGTTTGCCCCGAGTAACTGCGGAGTGCCTACTCACGGTAATTAATTCTTGTAAAACGGAGGATATGGGGCTTCTACCGGCCCCTTGGCCCGGAAAACTGAGGGCCCCTTTTCTCGCCTTTTATTGCTCTGCCGCATGGCCGGATCGAAACACGTGACCCTGCCTCGTCGCTAATTATAGCGAGCGGCTCGAAGAAAGTTGTGTCTCCGAGGTGCAGAAGAAAGTTCGCCACCAAGACTGCTTCCATTATCGCTCCTCGGTGGCGACATCTAGTGACAGGACGATGCTTTTTCGCCACCTGCTCTTTGTGACGCTGATGCTTGAGATTGACACGTATTTTAGAACAGGGGTTCTCAATCAGAGGAGGATTTCCCATTTTGGGGGAATTTCATAGTTTCAGGGGAGGGGATACCGTCTGCCTTTTATTTAGCTTTTAAGTAATTTAGTTTCAGTTTATGAACATAAAAACTACTTTTATTCAAGTTTTGGTATTTAACAATAATTTCTATACTTTTTGTTATTTAATTTATAAAACACATTGGAAAATAATCTAAATCTAGGTAAATGTATATATGTATTTTTCAAGTTTGGAAAGAAAGAGGTAATGATGAAAGGTGTGCATAGGCAAAAAATGATTGATAACCAGCATTTTAGAAGAAGCCGGCTGCAGGAATGCTCTTCGAAATAAGATCTTGAATGAGAACTTTATAATATGGATCACTGTTTGCTGTATTATAAACAGTAAGAAAGTTTTTTGAGTGAAAGGCAATTATAAGTACTAAAAATAAATGCATTTTCCCTCAAGCAAACAAAATTGCTCAAAATCATATCATCTATAAAATGCTGTTAAGCAAATCTTACTTAGGGTGTAGTTGTGTTATTTATACGCCATGGTAATGATAGAAATTCACCTCAAACTGATACTTTCCAGTCAGAATTTCGTTTTATTAAAAGGAATTCAAAATGATTAACCCCATTCCGAATCATTTTGTTTCTTAATTTTAAGAATACAGAAAGGCAATTAATTTATGAAGTGACGAAAAAATCTGTATCGGGTTTTACAGCTGCAGTAGCGTTAATGTTGAGATCATGTTCAATCAGGATCAGGACAATTTTAGCCAAAATAATATCTTAAATATAACTTTCATAAAAGATCAAATCGCATCATCTAAGATTCGGTTAGCAAAGAGGCTACCTTTGGAAACCAAACATTGATTCTCTGCAGTTGATTCAATGCAGCAAGAACTAAGGAAAGACGATCAACATTTTGATGATGCTCGAAAACTCTGAGATTTTCTTTTTCATTTGATATATATCAAGTTAATGTATGGTTAGGAAGTGGAGTTATGCTCATTTAAAATCGTTTCTTCCCCCCTTTTCTTATTACGCTGAATAATGAAAGGATAATTTTGGTTTTAAACGTGAAAAAATTCGCGAAATATATTATCAGTGCTTTCTTCCATCTTACAAAACATTACACACACTGTGATATTTATGATTTTCTCATTAAGTATATTGTAAAATTTTTTTTTTTTTTTTTGAGCTGTAGCTTTTTTTTTTTTTTTTTTTTTTTTTTTTTTTTTTTTTTTTTTTTTACAATATGTCAAGAGACTGTCGAAATACGGAAGTTTTTCCAGACAGCTGCAGGAAAATTTTTTAATGTTTATAAAATTTTGATTTATATACTTTTTTAGTATCACAGATTTTAAATGTTGGAATAAATGTATTTTCTGTCATTTCATGTCAGTGCAGAGATAACACTGAGCAACAAATTTTAGACGATTAACCGTATTCTTGATAGTAAATTCATTTCTTTAGGGCATAAAAAATGCGAAGATTAGTAACTCTTCTTAATCATTAAAAATTAAAACAGATTAATTTAATTTATTTTAAATACAATGTATAAAAATTTAATTTTGGCTTAAATTAGGTCACCAAAATCGTTAAATGTCGCCTAACGACAGCCAGGTTGGTTTAATGAATGCTTTCATATCTAATGAATATTTTGGCAACTTGCAAAAGATTTTTCTTATAAATTTGGACGCAAAATATTAAAAATAAGGGCGTATGATTATTTGTTTCATTTTCAAGATAAAATACATTAAAGTCAGTCATAACAAACACAAAAAAATCTATGCATTTCATGGCAATAACCTCAGTTTGATGTATTTAGTTTGATGTATAAAACAGAATAGATCTACTGTTTGTAGACGCCTTTTCAAAAAGGATGTTTGCATTTAATGGTTATTTTTGCATTGGGTAACCAATTTTTAGCGAGACTGGATCTTTTCCAGTTCCGCCTCGGTAGGGACACGTAGCTGAAGGAGTACCCTCACTCCCCCCTGGTCGGCGAGTCTCGTCACGTCCCTCCTTCTCAGCCGGAAGGATTGTTTTGTGAAATTTTAAATAGCGCCCATCCCTGGATTTGATTACGTGTTGTTCCTAATGTCTTCTCCGGCGCTCGTAAAGTTGTTACGAGTGCTTTTCAAATAACGCAATTAGTGAAATTTTCGTTCCCTGTGGCGGATGCCTTGTGAAAAGGCGCAGATGCGATTAGTTCGAGAGGAATTCTCTCGTTTTCCGTGGGGCTGTAAAGTTGCGTTTTAAACATTAAATTATGAGCGATATTTTGGAGAGAATGCTTCTGATTCCCTCGTCCTCCCAGCCGCCGCTCACATTCATCGGGCTTGAAGCCTAATTGTTGCACTTTGCCGACTTTTCTCTCGCTCTTTATTCGCTCATCTTAAATCCCGCGACCCTGAACCTCCCTTAGCGGAAAATCCCTTTCCTCCCCCTCTCTCACTCCCAGCATCCTTTTCTCTCCATGGCTTCTGAACCTGGGGAGGAATCATGAAAAGTCATTCTGGTGAACGTGAGCGACAGAATTCTTGCGGAAATGCAATTTCAATCCGATCGGAATGAAATGTTTGCGTTTTCGCCGCATTTACAGACCTAAAGTCTTTGGCACATGTTTGCCTTAAAAGCGTACACCATCGTTAATGATTCAGAGTGTTGCTTCCCCGTTACTTTGATGGAATGCCAAAAGAAACCCTAAATGTCCCCTTCGCCCTATTAACTCGCGGTAGATGACTTGCATAACGAAACGTATTCATATGAACTCTTAAAACAGAATAAAATTGTGCGTTGTAATTTGTTTTGAATCTTTTTAGAGTTCATTAAGAGCTGATGAAACTAATGTGTTTATTAAATGAGAAATTTGGTTATTATATAGATAGGAGCTTGACGATATTCGCTCAAGTAAGGAGAACGAATACGACTGAATATATTGTCATCGCCGTGTTTATCTGTCCCTGAATTTGATTATAATAAATTCAAAAACTATCTGGGTCATTATGAATATTATAAATATAAATCTGTCAATTGTTTTATGATTATTCCCAAAGAAACTAATCCAATTTCAGATAAAGAGTTTTTAAGAACACTTAATTCATGACGCATAGGAACCTGATAAATTTCTAGTGTAAGTTTTTTTTTTTTTTTTTTTTTGGTTTGTGTGTGTGTGTGTGTGTGTGTGCTAAATTTCAACTACAAATTATAAATTTCTCGTATTTGCATCATCGCTTCCACAAAACTGCGATTATAAACAGCGTATATTAATAATTATAATAAACAACGTGTACTGATGTAATTCGATATCATTAAACTGCGATTGTGAGCATGGTATACTTCAAAATCTTTTGCGTGCGAGCATAAACCTATTGGTTAAGCGAAAGCACACAAGATGTATTTACCAAATGAAATGGATGCTTTCCTGGAAAATTTTATATTCATTTTATTTTATTTATTATATTTTTAATTCACACGCATACATATAACAAAACTTAGCATAACCGTAAATTAATTGTGCGATTAGAATAATCAAAGAGGAATCTGAAGCTTCGACACCGTTGTAAAATATTGTGTTTTTTAAGATCATTTCCTTAACAATATTTTATTTAAATACTGCATGACTTTAAAGAGCAATTTTTAATTACAGTGCAGCGTATTAAGAAATTAAAAGAATTCCTTTTTTATTTTAATGTTTCTGGTAGGGGAAACGTGAATCTATATCAAGAAGTTTGGTTTATTTGATTTTGACAAAGCACGCATAGATAATCTAAGCAACTTTACCGCTTGGTTGCTGTTAGGCCTCTATATTGGGTGACTTTTGTGTGGAATCTTACTCCGTCACGTAAGCGTAAATATTTATCAAACTGTGACATTCGTAATCTTTTGATATGCATTGGTTGGCTGGCTAATTGATTAAAGCGAAGTACAAGAACACTGTTTACCTAAAGGTATCTTCATAGAGAACTTTCTAAGAGAAACTAGTTCATATTTACAAATGGGAGGGGGACCACGAAAACACCATGTAGCCAGGCTGATTGCAAGAATTTTAACCCGGGTTGCACAGCTAGTGCTTAGAGCTCTTATCCATTCAATCATTTGAGGAACTTTGTATAAACATTGCGACAAAGAAAATCACACGTTATTACAAATAACGCATATATATACACAAACATAGTAAATACATTTCCTTTTGACAAGAAATAATTTTTTATTTCCTTAAAATTTAATTCTGAAAATAATTTTCGTCTTATTTGCATAGTTTGATGTTTAAAAATGTATTGTAATCATATAATGAAAATTAGTATCAAATAGTAATACAATATATTATAGCTCGTCACTTAATGATTTCGTTAAAAGAATGTATATTTAGTTTTATTCAGATTATGATATTTAGGCGATTTATAGCAGGCGATTTATAAAATACGATAACTTATCCAACTTGTGTATGGGAGACTGTCTTACATTTAAGCCTTTTCTTATAAAAACACTTTTAAAAATGCAGGCCCGTCTTATATGTTAGGCCGTCTTATTATTCGAAATGGTTTTTGACTTTTTAATTTGGAAAAATAGGAGTTTTACTAGAATAATATATTTTCTTTAAAGAAATTTCTTACTTATTTAAGCCATTGTATATCTGATTTTCTTGCTCAATATACGAGTACATACGTGTCATTAGACAATATAAAGCAATGATAGTATCATTACACTATCTATCTTTTTTTACATAGATTTAAATTATGTTAATTGCAGAACTCATCCGTTGTAACAGATATTACTCAGGTTTTTCTTAAAAATCACATGTAAATAATACAACTTCAGAATTATGCACGTATGAGCAAAATAAATTGTCGTCAAGGAAATTCCGTACTCCAACGAAACCGAAAATTGACCAGAAAACACGAAACGAATGTTTAGGGTTTAGACATCTATAAGGTTTTAGAATTTAGAAGCGTTGAATACTTTGAGACACAATTTTGAAGTTGAGAATATAGATTGTTTTAATAGCCGGTAGTTACCTGAGGTGAAAATTTCACTCAAATTTAGGGCTTAAATTCATCAGGAGCGCGCTGGAATTTAGCTCCGGAATTTCTTACTTTTTGGGCAAAATTTTAACTCCAGCCGGTGCCTCAAATAAGATGAACTCGAGTATTTTAACTTATTAACTATTTATCATTAATTTACTATTTTGCCTCTTTAGATTTCACTTCATTTTAACTTTTAATTCTTTATTTATTTTTGTTCTTTTTTCATAACGACTTTCCACAGGGCTTCGGCACTTCTAGTGTTAAAAATATGTATGTAAATAGCTAGAAATTTCGAAAATTAAAAAGCAATATTGATAAATAAATAAAATATAAAACTTAGGCATTTTATTTTTATGTGTGTACGTTTTAATTATACATATTTCTGTGCAATAAAATTATAAAATATAAAGTGCGTAAATGTACAAAAAATACAGACTAATATGAAATAGGACAGTATGATGTACGAAAAGACAGCTATAGGCTTCATTTCTTTTAATACATATTGTAAACATATATTTCAAGGTGATAAATTTCCTTGGTATCTTAACTTAAAAGTTTTATGAAAACAGTCTTAACATTGTTAATCGAAGGATTCTGCAGATATAAGATCTAACTTTTTATGTGGTTCCCGTGCATCAAGAAGTCCAGTTCGTAAAATTTTCATAATACTTGAAAAATAAGCTCTTTCTTTTCTTGTTTTTTACAGAAGGCGCTTTACGAAAGCTTCTCGAGTACAAAATAATTTTAGTAACAAAATAACCCAGCTTTTTAATGCGAGCATACTAATGCAAGAGAAAATTTCTTTTGAAGAAATACATATATTAATGTGGCCAGGGTATTTAAACCTTGGCATGTTGCCTTTATTTGCAATCTCTGTGGGTCAAAATTCGGCAGTCCGGTGCCTCCCTAAATTCTCAAAATCTTCCGCGCCTAATTTCTGCTGTTCAGTGCCTTCCCTAAATTCTAAAAATTTTACCATTCCTAAATTGTGCTGCTTGATGTTTCTTCTAATTCTAAAATCTTTGTGCGATCACACCGTCTTTTTGCGCCAGCCCTGAGTATGTCCAAGATACTCTGCCACAAAACTGACAAATGTTATATTTACCTCATAGTTATTGTTTAAATTTGTATTTAAACAATAACTATGAGGTTATTGATGCCTAATATTAATGCAGGATTTTGGCCTTTAACATTCTGGCATACATTGACTGCATATTTTTAAATTCTTTGTTTTCTGTCACCGTTTATTATATATCACAGAGATGTGTACGCCAGTGAAAAAGGTGCAGTGTGTTTAACTTTGATGATTAAAAAAAACCGCAGACTTTTCCTTCCACTCGTATGCATCCTGGACGAGGGTGTGCCTTGTAGAATCCAAACAATGGCGACGCTTTCAATTTCGAGAGACGCTTACACAGTGGCGCATAAAGACAGCCCCTTTAACAAGCGTCCGTAATGAGGAGGGGACTGACTCCTGTCCCTCTCGAGGTTTGCCGAAATCCCGCCAAAACACGTTCCATTAATCAAATGGAAGATCCTAAAGTGATACACCAATTTTGGTAATGAAGGCGGTTCGGGTCGCCTTGCCTCTTGGAGCGTCTTCATTTCGTACATAAAGGTTTTCCACGTGCTCTTTCGGAATAGATATCCGCCATAGAGGTCTATTTGCTCGTGAAAGCCCATCGTCTAACTGTTGCCTCGTTAAAAGGGACCTTAACGATCTTGCGCAGTGAGTGTGGGGCGAAATGTTGGTCCCAATTATTATTGCTCCCTGATTGCGGAAATTTTTCAGCGCGCGCGGTTGCCCGTTATTACGACAGAAGTAAAAACCGATGGATTGCAATCTTCAGGAAACATTTTTTTGCTTGTTATTTGCCCAGAAAACGATTTATTCTATCATTTTTACTTTGGGATGAGATTCTAGGTATTTGCGAAGTTTTCTTACTGCAAAATAATTGAAAGAAAATTGAGAACTTAATAGGTTTTTGCTTCGCAGCAATCTTATCGTTGACAAAACTATGGTGAACTAATTCCTCATTCGGTAATGACTGCTCGCATTTTTCATCTTGCTAACAGTTCTAATATTCAAAACTTCTAAGGTGGAAAATATTAAACTGGCAAGATAAATTAATAAATATGAAACAATACTTAGAAAATATTCTTGTTAGCTTACACTAATAACCAATACTTCGAAAATATTGTTGTTAGATTACACAAATAATAGGAAATTTCAGACTTAAATACGAAAAGATTATGAGATTTTTCTACTTGTAGTAGATCTACTGTGGGAAAAAATAATGTAGGTATTTCCCAGTCGCAGAAGCTTTAATTCGCATTTTTCTAAGGTGAGAATATAAAAATGGTTAAATGATAATCAATGTGCATTTTTAAATGAAATTATATGTAAAACAATCATATACTAAGATCCCTTTCCCAAAAATAAAGGCACTTAATTGCTCACATTTTAAAAGTAATTAGAAATGAGCTCTTCATTCATTTATTTATGGAGTATTAAATCATCATATTGTTAAATTAAAAATTAGAAAGAGAGTGAGCCTTTTCTAGGATGATTACCCAAGGTTACAGACGATTTTGGTCTTCAATGGAGGTGGTCATTTTAAGAAGGATGCTCAATGTTTGTATAAATTAACAGAAGCAGTGACCATTTTAGAATGAGGATCGCCAGAATAGGGTTCAATGTAGTGCATATCTTGCACTTTAAAACATAACATTTGTTCTTAAGAAAGCTAAGTAACTTGATTTAGATGCACGACAAATGTGTCATGTTTATATAATCCAACGTCATAATTTTAAATTCAGTTCAATATTTGTACTTATTCATCATCAATATTTCTTTAGCAAGTTGGCACTACACTTTCCCCATAACAAAAATTTCTGTGCATAATTAAAGTATGCTGTGAGATGTTTTTGTTTTTCCAATTTTCCGAGATTAATTTCTACAAAAAATATAGAACTTTCCTGTAAATTTAATACCTATTAAAACACCTACTGAAGCTTATCTAAATTCAAAACACTTTGTTTTGCAGTTGAGCAGATTTTGAAAAAAAAAAAAAAAAAATCTCCACCCTTGACTGAGTCAAACAACTCAGATTTTTACTGCTGATGTCCATGATATTTTATACTAACTGTTTTCAAATATCGAGTTGCAACTTTTTTTTTCCTTGCACATTTTCAAATAAATTTTATTGTTTTCTTGTTGTAAATATTCAACTAACATGCAATAAAATTGTTTAAAGGTCGTATTATTTTTCATTCCTATTTTGACAGCTTCTCTTCAAAATGTGGTCAGAATGTGTGTGTTTCATATAACTCGTAGTTCGATAGTGCTTAGTGCCTGCTAAATTACGAGATTTGGGAGGGAAAAGAAAATCACAAAATTTATTTTGTATTTATTTAGTCGAGCCAAAGCTTTCAGCGACGAAAAATCTAGCAGGCTGTGAGTTATTTTTACGTCCCATTTTTCGAAATATGACATTCACCGCGACGCCTGGAGCTATTTATTGTAGGAGGAAAGGGCCTTTGATTCTTTGCTGAGCTCCGTGCTTATCTTGTAAACTACTCATACATGTCATGACGGCAACAAGCGATCCTCACTGCTGTATTGCATCAAAAGCATATTTGTTATTCACTTTGTTCCCTGCTTGCTCTTGCGTGGGATTCGTACAAAGTTACAACATGCGTACCGTTGGATAATCTTTGACTGGCGCCGTGTAATGAAATACGGTGTCTTAGAAACTCTACTGATGCATGTTGCCCACAGAACCACGCCCCCAGCCCTCTTGCTAATCTTTATGACACTACGTTCACCATCATATCTGTACCAGCCAGCGTATTTATACCTCATTATCTTTATATTTTTCAACACTTTTTCTGTATGTACGGTTGTAGCTGAGATTGAAACATTTAAGTTTATTTTACATTAGAGTATTGTTCTTTAGCCATAAATATTGAGAAACTGAGAAATATTAAACTTGAAGTAGAATATAGGGAAGCCTACAGAAACCGGAGAGTTAAACTTTTAACTGGTCTCAGCATTTGTCACTCTCGAGTTATACATAATTATCTTTCAAAAGCCGAGAATTAGCCTGTTTGTTGTAAATGTAATTCTGTTCTTTAGTTGTGTTAGATTTTAATAGAATATTGTTGTTTTAATGCACTTCGTGAGAAGTATTTTAATAGTTGTGCGGTAACTCTTGATGGTCTAATCGGACAGGACTTTGATTCTAATATATTCTTGTATTTAACAGAGAGTGGTTTTCGTCATTCACTCTGAAATAGTGTTAATGTAGTTGAATGTATTTTTATTGTTTTTCATATATTTTTATCTATTTTGTTATCATAATTCATCTTGCACATTCATGGGTTACTTCATCACACATTAATTCATCTGTGGATTTCCGTACCTAGCATTATTATAGTTTCGTACTAATTCAGTTTTACTTTCGCATAACATTAGCAAATACTCATAATTGCAGTATTTTAGCTGATTTTAGAATTTGACTTTATGTAAACTGAAATTCGGATTGTTTGACCGTGTGTATGGTGCATGATAACCTTTGTGCTTAAATTTACTAATCAACCATAAATATTGCTGCTTCTGCACTCACTGCCCTAAAAATACTTATTATTTATTATACATATTTATAGGGGCTTTTCATGTTTTAAATTATTATTTGTATTAAAAGTTTTACTTTGTTAAAAAAATTTTTTAAATATATCAAGCAACTAAAGAGCAAACCAAACCGATTCTGTACTGAGGTATGAAATATATCATGTTAGAATCATCTTTTATTAATTGCAATAAGATTTAAAATGTTTATAAAGTTATCCATATTATATATTACAAATAAAATGTATTTTAAATTATATTAATTTGGGGAATTATTAAATAAATAATATATTGTTTTAAATTAGAAACAAGTGTGTTTATTGCTTATAAGTCAGTCATTTTAAAAAAGTAATTGCGGTTAGACTTGAAAGAGGAATTAAAGATTTTATCCTCATCCCAGCAGCACTCTTGAGGTCTGTCTAATTATGATGCCGCGTTGAGGTCAATTTAAAGATTGCGATGCTTTGCGTAGTGACAAGATTTGTCAAACCGCGTGAGGATAAATGCATGATAACATCACATTACGAATGTAACAGTTTAAAAACTCCGCTAAGAACATTTCTGATGCCAAAATGTTTTAATATAAAGATCAAACTTCAAACAGTGGATTTGCAGAAAATCAAATCGATTGGCCACGTGACATATAAAAAGTTTTATTCAAATCATTTCGTGAGATGTAAATTATTGCCTTTCAACAGAAAAGGGCACTGAAGCATTGTTTACGAATGAGATTTCTGTAAAAGAGTTATATTCGGGTGAACGCTAATAGAAACACGATTCCTATGTCTGATATGTAATTTTAATTTATATTCATTAGCCTTGTTGTCTGCTTACCCGGTCAGGCATGGAATCGTACTGGGCTTGGATGACAAAAATGGCAACTCATTCTAGGCTGCTTTAAGTCTGTGCCACACTTTATCAACCGTATTAGCCGGAGAAGGGTGACGGGCAGTCTCTCGGCAACCTATGACCAATTGTTTTCAATGGGTGACAGATCTGGAGACGTGCAGGTCAGAGCAGCAATAAAATACCCTGCGTATCGAGGAAGGTCGGAGCACATGCGACATGTGATCTTGCATTATATTGTTGGAACATCGCGTTTAGCTGGCCTCGAACGTAGGGCACAATCATTGGACGTAAGACGTCATAAATGTACCGATCTGTATTCAAATTACCGTCGATCCGAACTAGAGATGTGCGTGTCATGTACCCAATGGTTGCCCAAACCATCACATTAGGTGCAGGGCCCATATGCCGATATCGAATGCAAGTAGGCGACGTGCGGTCTCCTCCAGATACATATACGATCATCAGAATACTGGACGCAGAACCGGGACTCGTCTGAAAAGATGACATTGTGCCACTCCTGTATCCAGCTTTGTCCTTCGGCCCACCAGAGTCGCTGTTTCTCTCTTCTCAAGGGATAACGAAGTAATGGTCGCCGTAATGATAGTCCACTCTGCTGCAAACGTTGACGCACCTTACGAGCGGATACTGGGCATGCTGCAAATATGCCCATTTCTTGACTAATGGTTCGTGATGTGGTTGTACGTTTTTGCAGGGCTGACCTCACAATATGTCTGTCCTCTCGGGCGTTAGTCAGGGGGAAGGCGTTGAGATTCTTCATGCCGTTCAGTATGACCGTCTGGGTTCCATATTCGCATGACAGTGGTTAGACGTCGACCAGTGCGATGGACGATATCACGGAACGATGGTCCACATTCTAAATAGGCAGCGATCCTGCCTCTATCGAATTCCTACACTTGCTGGTAAGCATTTATTTATTTATTTATTATTTTTTTTTATTCGAGGCATAACACGATATTCTGAGCAAACCCCAACCTGACAAAGCGCTTTCCGTATGAGAAATCCACTACGCAATTTTTCTTCAGATGTCGTTTCTCTTTTCTGCGCCGTCGAAATGCGCTGAAATACTAATCATTTGCATATCCGAACCTCTTCTTCCTTTCACGTGATTTTGAAGTTCGTCAGATTATTCCTTCCGTCAGATGGATTTGCAGTTTTAATGGCCAACAGTGTAATTACAAAAAAAAAGTTTCTTTTCTGAATACTATGAATATTTCAATTGATCTCAGGTGTAAAGGATAAATATTATATTATACATTTTGAAAATATTTTTATTTTTTGGTTAATGAAACTTACTTTCATTGGCGTGTTTACTGAGGCACTTGGATAATGAGTTTGACTTTATATAGTGACTACCAAGTGACATCAATTAATTGGATTATATTTCTTCAGAGGCCAGAAAGAGTCTGGTAACTGAAAATATTATTGCATGTGTATGATTTCATAATGGACTGAATGCACACGGAGCCGATAATAGCTTCATAAAATGCGTTTTCCCAGACGTTCTGGAACTTTCCACGAAAGTACTCGTACAGTACAACAGCAGAACAACGAAGCACAATCAGTAGTAACACCTTCAAACTGCTAAGAACATTAAATACAACTCAGTGCAAAGCTCATCTAAAAGACGAAGATCTTTCGATACTCCGAATCAGCTCTGAACTGAAAACTGCGAACTGATGCTTTCTCCTGCTACGGAGAAATCTTTAATCTTCCATTTCTTGAAATTACTGGAAGGCATATACGGTTAAAGTTACGTATAAGGGCTGAATTATGTTACAGTTACATATAGTTATCAATTACAGTATAAATTGCAGTTATGTAGGGGACTGCACCAAAATATCGCCAATTTTGGCAACTTTTAGCGATTTATTGCCAAATTTGGCGACAAACTAAGTCGCTAAAAACCATGACTAGCTTGGCGATATCTCGCAATTTAGCGAGATAGCCATTTACTTCTTTGTTAAATAGACTTTCTTCTGTAATCTAACTTTTCCTACTGAGCTTCGCTCTCTTCAGACTTTTCATGTTACGTTATACAAAAGATACTACAGTTTCACATATAATTTCACCCAAATTGTTTACGTATATACAAAATTCGTAACAATAATCTTCTTTTATATGCTGAATCACTCTCTAGGAAAATCCAAATGTTCCTCTATAACTTTTTAACTTTTGCTTGATTCGCTACGAAAATTGACTTGTACTTATCTTGCATGTAACAAAACATGGTTTGCTTAAGGCATATGCTGAAAATGGCATCCTCTTAGAATTCAAGCATTTCTGAACGCGAAATTGGTGAAGATAGTAAGTAGTCTTTAGTATCTCTTACGAAATGAAAATAAAAATTATTAATAAATATGAAAAAGTGGTATTTATTAAGCTTTACATCTATTAGAGCAGAACCATTATATCCTTTAATAAAGACATGTATATACGCGATTTCGAGACGCATGACGGTGTCACATTAACGCATGTCTTCACGCGTACAAAAGTGCTTGAATACTGAAGCATGCCGCTTTCGTTTTATTATGCTGTTAGCAAGCCTTATTTTTGCGATATACATGATAAGAGCTTGCCAGTTTTCTTCAAGAACCATATAAAAATATAAACTTATTCGCTTACCATTGGCTGAGGAGATAAGACCTCTGACTACTAAAATTTCAACTTCGGTTTGAATCTTGGCGAATGAATGTTTTCTCCGTGAGTGGTATGAATAGAAGTCACACATTCAAAACATTTCGGAAGAACGATTGTTTAATCGTTGCTCTGTGACATGATATAAAACAACCAAACACCACAGATCAGTTTGGGGCTACCATATAAAGTAGCGAAAATGTTTTTCCATTTTCCGTGATTCGATGTTGATAGCTAATCGGTTGGAAACGAACGGGTTGCTCTTTTTTTTTTTTTTTTTTTTTTTTGAAAGGTAAGGAAAAAATTGAAAAAATGTTTTTCAATGGTATACTAGGTAGAAAAATATTTTGAAACAGTAGTTCAGAAAATTCAGTTTGAAACAGTAGTTTGTCAGAAATAAATGGGTGTGTGATAGAAAGCATCCATCTGCTTATGTGCCCATCAGTGACTAAGGGGTAAAACGACTGAACATTGGTAGTTCGACCCAGTTTCTAATCTTGATGAATGAGCTAGCTACATAAGAGTGCTCATTGTTTTTACAGTGTCTAACATAAATGCGAGTCAGTTTTCTTTAGAAAGTCCTCCATGAAAGTATTTCTTCTCTAGATAGCCCTTGTGCGCTTTGCATTAATCTACACATTCCAATCCTCCACTTAAACAGATAACTCGCACATGCTTTGCGAGAACTGACTAAACAAAGATGAAAAGTTATTGAGGCATGTTTGGGTTCATTTATTGCAATAGATAATTTACTTTGTTTGTTTTAAAAATGGGGATATATCTTACCTGTTATCATGTAGAACTGAATTTTTTCACGAGTTTGTTGTTGTAGCTGCAATAAATGTGTACCCAGGAAAAAAGTTTTCGAATTTTCATGCAATTAAATTTTAGAGACTCTCTTCTTCTAAACTTAATCAATTTGTGAGTTTTATTTTGTTTTGTTTAAATTTGCACTCGATAAGATTTGCGATTTAAAACTTTTTGAAGCTGTTTTTATTCTAATAATGGCCATTGCGAAAAACTAATCTTAATTTTAATTATTAAATGTATTTTAATACTGTAATTCATCATGTGTAATTTAATGCATTAAAAATAAATAAAGTATAATTACTTTAACATAAAATAATTAGCTTATAATTTATCAGCATAATTGAGCTGATTAATTATTCGGTAAAAGAATTTTATATTTCCGTTTATTCTTAAAGAAAAAAAAAAAAAAAATAGAGCCTTTCAGGTCCCTAAAACAAGTGGTCTCTAAACTATACCTAGTTGATTTAAATATTATATTATGCGTACATTTGCTCATGAGTGGATTACAAACAGTTTGCGCGAAAGCCAGTTCTTCAAGAATTCGAAACTGGCGCCTTAAATAGGAAAATAGCTGTATTTTTATGTCACTCTTTAGAAAATGGAAATTCTAAAATAAAAATAACGATTTATGCGCATGAGCTCTGGAGTGAGGGTTTTCGCCGATCGCGATGGTTCTTTTCGCCGCGGGAAAAATAGCAATTAGTTTTTCGAACGTCGAGGACGTGCGTGTCCAATTGCGCGCGCACTTTGGCAAACTGTGTAATTGATCGGTTCTTCCACAGAGGGCAGCACTAGCCGAGAAGGAAGTGAATCATCTGAAAGATCAACTGGCTGCCGCCAAACAGTCTCTCCAATTGGCTGATCAGATCCAGAAGGCTCCTGACATGGAGCAGGCTGTTGACGTTGTGGCCCGGTCTTCCCTAGAGTTGGAGCTCGCATCCAAGGAGAAGGAGGTAAGCCACTAGCGACATCTAGTGTTTACTTTTGGAGTTATAATTATTCCTTTGGGAACTGGTTGCATGTTGCGTGCGTTTGGGAATGCGTGCTGTCACTTTTTGACAACTTGCATTCTGCCATAACTTCGCGAAATGCTCGGTAATCCTATGTTTCGATTCGCAGCCTTCTTTACACTGAATAAAATTTTGGAGTTATTCTTCTTTCCAGTTGATAGGTATCTCTCGTATCATCGCTTACTTCATATCAACAAGTCACCATTTTAAAATATTTGCAAACTACCAATGTATGGTGCATGTTTTTCTTAAGCAATGCGATATACACAAACTTTATAATAATTGGAAAAAACTGTAAATATTTTTAACATTCCTGTTATACAAACATGAGGAGACGTTTATTTATTATGTAATTATATATATTTAAATATATTTCGAAAATATAGTTTTTACTACTTTGATACTGAATAGTAAAAAACTATTTCAAACTCACACATAAACGAAATTTCCTCCAGTTTTCTTTACAACCATACTTACTACAATTCTTATAGAATTGCATTTGCTAACAAGAAAAGAGATAGCGTTTTCTTTTGCTGTGGATTCAAAGTGTAATCAGCGGTAAATGTTTATGAAAATGAAATTAAAATTTTATATGAAGTAGTTTAACATATTACAGTTTTCAAATTTTATTACAATGAATTCAAAATTTAGAAAAAAGATTTTTTTTAACAGCAACCTTTTGAACTGGAAAACTTTTAAAATAATTTGCATTCCGAAAATGTTCATCATAACCAAAAGAGTTGCAGCAAAAATATCGGTTTAAAAGTTTTCCGTAATTTTTTTTTTTTTTTTTTTTTTTTCCTCTCTTTTTTCCCCTTTTGCCTTTTGGTGTTATTTGATTCTGAAATTTTGCACTTCTTAATATTGTAGCTTGTAAATTTGTTTTCAAAATAATTAAGGAACAAACATTTTATTATTTATTGTATTTCTTTTATTATGCGCGAACAATAAACGAAACCTTTATCTCTCTAATAAGTAAATTATATTTTTTAAATACGTTAATTAGAACAGCAAGTTAATTCACAAGTTAACAATTAGTTAGCAAATTATACCTATTAGCAAATTATATCTAATTTAGAAATTTATAAAATATCGATCAGTTGTTTGTCGGGTTTTTATTGTTATGTATTTTCAAAAGTTGTAAAATTCTAATTTATATATTCAGCTTGATAATTAAAGATCGTAATAAATATAACTTTTTACGTCAAAAGAATTCTAGTCAATATGCCAATTTATCTAACAATATAAATAAGTTATACATTGTTATCTCTGAAATATTACGTGTAATATTATTTGAACTATTTTAGCATTATTTTCTGTAGAAGTACATATTAATGACAATTCTTTTATGTGGCAACAACTTCTTTAGTGTTAATATTATCTTAATCTATTTTAATGTTATTTTGTGTGAGACTATATATTACTTAGAATTTTTAGTTTGACAGTATCCTTTTTTAACTCCTTTGATAATAGCCTTGCTCTTTATAGATATAAAATATCTTTCATTATATGCAAAATGAGACTTTTGCTCATGTTTTCCAAATTTTGCGTATTTTTGAAAAGTTGTTTATAAGAACCTCGGACTGCGATTTAAAGCATTTTACGTTTCCATCACGATCGAAGCTTTAGTTGCTATTTAGCATTAAGAAAAGTCTCTATTATTTGACTAGTAAGATATGATTAACATAATTTAGAATTTTATCAAATATTTCGAAAATAAATAAAAACACTAGTATGACCATATTTTTTAAAACTATCGAAATTTATAAGATTTGGACATAAAGCGTTGTCGGTATACCAAATACAATGTAAATTTTTTGCCAAATTTCGAAATGAAACTGTCCGTTGCTTTCAAAAAGGCTGTCCATTTCAATTGTAAAGTTATTCTTAAGAATTTATTTATCATAATCTTTTTCTTTTATTCTTTCGTTTATCCCTTAATAGGTACTTTTAACGTTGCGTTATTTGAGCAGGGAAAAAAAATCACTCAAATTTGTTGGAAATGGATTTAATATATGGCTAGGTGAAATTCATTAAATAGTTTCATCAATAAATTAGCTGTAATTAAGACACAATAACACGCCGAATAAGTACTAATTCAGAAGTCAAACAACAAAAATCAGCGTTAATTTTCAAAATTTTCACAGGACTAGTTTCGATGGTTTTACCGAACCACCATCCTCAGCTGCAAAACCGCAAATGGACCGCAATTTTTGCAAAACCGCAGTTTTTGTTGTTTGACTTCTAAATTAGCTGTAGTTAATACTAAAATTAGAGGTGAGTTTATAATTAATAAAATAATTTAAAGTATTGTTTATTACATTTATATGAGTATATTTAATTCAAAGTTTTAAGCAGCTTTTTTAAATTAGAGATATTGCGTTCTCTCTGATCATAACATTTTGATAAATCTTACAAATAAATAATTGAATAAATTAATTAATAAATTGAATAAAATTAATAGTTACAAAAATAAATAAAAAAACTGAACTGAAAAGTTATTCTTATGACTAAAAAGACTAACTAGTTATTCTTATGAATTTATTTCTCATAACCATTTTATAAATAAAGCTTTAGAGATTTAAGGCTTTATTTTAAATAAAGGTTTAAATACTATTCAAAATATTTACCTGTTTTTTTTTTCCATTCTGAGAAGTTATTTGAATGAATATATTGTAATGATATGTAATTTCACAAGTAGCTAACTTCACTACAGAAAGTTTCATTCATTATTCTTTTTTCTTCAGTGAAGAGATACACTATTGCACTTTAACCTGTCATTAAAATATCAGTTACGTATCTTAAATATTTTATAACATTTATATTATCTTAAATGTATAAAGCTGATGTATTACTAGAAATACTTTTATGAGATTATATTGTCTTTAGTAAAACCAGTTCATTTAAACTCTCTTATAATCTTCTTTAATTTTCTTATAATTCTACTTAAATTGCAGTTATAACTCAACAGTAACTTATATGTCACCTAAAACAAATGCTCCCTTAGAAAATATTAGTAGAAGACAGTTACTATCACAAAAATAATTACAAATGCACCTGATTAGAGTATAAGTGATGCCACTATAACAAACATTTTTGAGTATAAAAAAGATAAAACCCATGCAAAGTTCTCGGAAAAATGGTTAGGTGTACTAACTTTTCTGGTTATTCTGTAAATGCTTGTTAATAGAACCATTGCAATATTGTTTCAGATTCACATACGTTGTAGCTTATTAGCAGTGGTTCGAAAAAATTAGCTAGACATCATAAATTAAAATTAATCAATGCTTACATGACATACGCATTCAGTGTAAAATTGTGCTTGTGTATCCACGATTTTAGTTATCTATTGTTTACCGTGGTCTTCAAAATGAGTTTTGGAAAATGAAAGAAATAAATGATTTATAATTTAATAAACGGGTTTCAAGCGACAATAGTGACAAATTTAAGTGGTGATACAGCAGTCCAAACGCCCCGAATTCAGTCTTTCTTCGCAATTCCGATCATATGAGCAGAAACATGCTTGCGTGATATGGAGCAATGTTCCATTATTTATGCATTGCTTTGATACCAAACATCTGCTTTATTGTTCATTTTAAACTGTGCATGGTACTTTACAGCTTAGGTATAGTGCTTTTTCATTGCTTTATTATCTTTTGAGAATAAGAACAGAACGTCAGAATTCGCGGCTTTCATATTCGCGGAAACTAAGTAATATACAATGCAAAATGAAAATTAATATGAATATGATAATTATTATACATGCCACACTATCAAGCACTTTATCATTATTTCATTTACTGTTGGTAATATTTTATTGAGCGTACTTGTCAAATATACCAGGTCGATTATATGCTGCATTTATCGCTTCCTATAAAGCGTTCAGCATTATTCGCAGCTTCATGTAGCAGCGACATTCATTATAACGTACGATCCACATATTATAGAACAAAACTCTATGTTAAAAGTAATTGAATTGTACATTAAAATATGACATAGACCCTTTCCAACTGCTCTGCATTATGACGTTATTCCAAATTTGGCGAAAATGGTGAAGAATAATGTCGTAAAGATGATTAAAATTATTCTAATCTCTACCTTAAGTTGACTAAGCTACATAAAAGTATTTGAATTCGTTATATGCGTTCTCATTTTTATAACATGGCTAGAAATCTGAAAGCCGTGAGGCGAACCTTAAAATTAAATAATAATAATAAAATAAAAAAAAGGAGGAAAATTTTTAAACTGTAATAATATTTTTCATAAATTTAGGACTTCAAAACAATATCTGGCAATGGTAGCCATTGTTGACTTGAGACGTTCTTTATCCAAGGAATTTCCAATAGTTCGTATTAGAATTTCAGTTTCTCACTTTTGACTTGCTCGTCGAGTGTTAGATTTAAGTTGTTTTATGATTCGTGGCTTATTTGCATACACCATTTCGTTTACAGAGCCCAAGGAAAAAAATCTTCGGACGTTAAATTTGGCGATCGCGATGACTAGTTAAAAATTCGAAAACAGAAAAATTATGTGGCTGACAAAATGTTCTCTCAAGAGAGCCATTATTTATCGTTGAAAATGTTTAACCAAGCGATAAAATGTTACAGCACCGAAGTGCGTTGCGGACTGTTGAGTCAAAATAAGAGATTGTTGGATTTCGAAGTAAAATTGAACAATTTTCGTCCGTTGCTTGGTGATGAAACATTCCATCACATTCAAGTCTTAGAAGGAGCGAAGGGAAGAGGAAAGAAAAAAAAAAAAGAAAAATACAATATAAGAAAAATTTATTTACTATTTAAATCATTGCGTTAACTATATGCCACCTGTAGTTATTTCCATTTGTTTTTAAGCAAACCTGCTTCTTTTTTTAAAGATGAATATACATATTTCAAAATAAGAACAAATCTCAGTACATTACTTGCAAAAATAACGAAACACGAAGGGTTTGTATAGGTGATGTTTTGGTATTTAGTTCAAGAAATGATGACATGACGGTCTTTGTAAATGTAAAATGCTTATGTGGGAATAGAAAAGATTCTTATTTTTGATAGCATAAGTATGTAAACTTCTAGTAATATAAAGTACTTTTGGTTAACAACATTATACCTTTACATTTCTACCATTAACTGTTGTATAAAATTTCTATGAACTGTCCCATAAAAGGAGTTACCTGAAATCGTTTCACCTCTGTTAATTTTTGGATAAACGGAGCTCTGTTGTATTTTAGAAGCTGAAAAGCATTTCCGAATTTTCTTTGTATTTTTGTATAGAACATCATAGAATACACAAGCTTTTGAGAATGAACTCCCCAAAAAAGTCCAAATTGAATCTGTCCCTTCCAAATTTAATTCTAGCTATTTCAAATTTAAATAAGTAATTTTTCTATTACTTCAGTTCAGTAAGTACTCATGAAATTCTTATTATGCAATTAAAGAAAACCTGAGACTTTTCATTCAATATTTCAAGTCATATATATATAACATATATGTATGTGAGTGAGTGAGTGCACTGCTATGATGGCTTCCGACCACGGTCATGAACCAAACGGATTATATACCATCACGGCGGGGAAGACTCCAGAGTAACAAGGTTGAATATTAAATACTAATAACAGTTTTTACATATTGATAACTGCAAGGCACTAAGCGTTATTCTGGTTATCTGCTTTAAGTTCTGAACATTTGAAACATTATAATATTATCCACGGTTGTGTAATTAAATATACAACATCGAAAAGAGTACTTCGAAACATTTCGCCACCCTCCAGAAATTACCTGTCCACACCATTGGTAAGTCGCGACCCACTCTTTGGAAATCACTGCTGCAAGTCATTGAAATAAAGAGAATCTTCTGATCCAAAATTTATTAATGAGAAATAATGTATTCTGCAACTCTTCTCTCCCGGCTACTGGAATTCTAAATTCTTGCTGATACCTTTGAATTTTTCAATGGAATGCAACGCTTTATACCACCCATAAAAAGTATTCTAATATCACGGTTAGGATTACCTGTCTTGGACATTTATTCATAGCCGAGGCGAGTTCTCTTGCTATCAAACGCGCAGTGATTTGTTTGCTCCTGCGCATTTGTGTCAAGAAAATCTTGAGCGCATTTTTGTGGGAACCTCTTAAAGCAAAGAACCATCGCGAAATTCCTGCGTGCATTTTCTTTTTGAAAGTGATAAACTATATTAGGCAATTTCGGATTCCGCGCATCCGGACTTGTAGCGCCTAGATGTTGCCAAAAGAATTTGCATTAAAACTTAAAAGTCGAGCGAGGTGAGTGCGAGATTACAATGGAAATTCTTCGGCCACTGTCATCTATTAAAAAGGCGCCCTCTATGAAGGAAACTGTTATCTTCATAATCTCCAACCTGGTATTTCAACATATTTGTAAAATTCAAGGACTGGAAGAAATGTATTCTTTAATGAAACGGGAAGTGGTAGGAGCATCTTCATGGCTTGTGCCTTTCTTTCCTTTTGCACCGCTTTGTAATTGTTTTCTTCATTTCTCGACCTTGTTTCAGTTCATCCAAAGACTTGTTAAACCTTCAGTTATTCCACATTCGAATAATATGTATCTTAACTAGGATACTTTAGAACTAAATTTTCACCAAGTTTACACCAGGACAATAAGAATTCGTAACATCATTGTACGTTCTTCAAACGTTACATAATGATTTCAATGGTGTGGATGTAGTAATTTATGGACAGTATGAGGAACAAACTTCAAAATTAAGTTCTCAGACTGAAAATTGACAAATTATTAAATGAATGCACAGATAAGCTTTAATTATTTTTATAAAATGGATTAAGACTGAAGATTAAAACTACATTCTGCAAATTTTACATTTTAAGTATCAAACGATAATTGTGAATTCCCCTCCTCCCAAAAAATTAGGAAAATTTTATGCTTTAACGTTTTTCTATAGGTTGCATTCTATAGATTTCTATTTCAGCTGCCCAATAAATCTTTCGCTATTATTTCAGTTCTTCACAATTGGAGGAAAAATCATTCTCAAAGGTTCTGCATCCAGCATTTTTAGCACTGGAAGCAGAATATCGAAACAATTCTTGCTAGAATACTTTTAAAAATTCTTACAAGAGTACTCAGTTCAGAAGTCAAACAACAAAAATCAGCGTTATATTTACAAAATTAATTACTGTGAAAATTTTGTAAATATAACTCTGATTTTTGTTGTTTGACTTCTGAATTAGTATTTATTCGGCGTGTTATTGTGTCTTAAGAGTACTCAGTTCTAAAGTTCAGATTAGAATATTAGTTTTTTAAATTCTTTTCATTTACTTCTGTTACCGTATTAGCGGAACCACCTTAATAGAAGTGGCTAGATTTTAAAACGCGTCGAATTCTGGTAACCATGCCCATACTAATTCTTCAGTTTCATTTAGTAACGTCGCCATTTTCGTATACTTTCTTTTTCCGGTACTCCATATTGGGTTCTTACGTATTATTCCGTCGACCGTGAAAGTTGCCTGCTATCAAATTATGAAAGTTGGAGGAAATCTCGACCAAGGGTGCCCCAATCATTCATGTTAAATTCTTCGGCCGCTGTCATCTATTAAAAAAGGCCTGTTTGTCGCCTGTTTGTTTAATAAACAATCGTAATTGGACCCGCTTCGTAAAACGTCTTCCATCGATTTCTGCTCATCGAGAATCAACAGGGTTTAGATCTAAAGAAAGCGCAGATGATGTAAGTGTGTTGTTACATCACGGTTATTCCTAATTGGCACTAAATCACGCTGCGTGGCAACAGTATTAACTTCCAGGATTTGTCAGCAATGAAAGGAACTGTAGTAAAAGTTTTGCAGGAATACAGTATTTTCCAGCACAGTCGCAACAGGTAATAATTGCTATGAATCCATTCTCAAATCGATTTCCTTTAAATTTCCGCCTGAAGAAATAAAACAAAAACATTCGCTTTATAAGTAGGTTTATTGATTGATTTTGAGGGTAAATACTAAATGAAACTCAAAAAATACATATAATAAATTATTTTTTGCAATTATAAGTCGTAATTATTTTTCTTCTGTAGAAAAAACGCCAAACTGGGGCAAGATGCTATCGCTAACAAATGAGTACCAAAACTATTTTATCGTTTAGGTCTAATTCAAATAGTCATCTTTCAGATTCGTATATTATTTACTTTTGAAGCTCCATTCAGTGGTCTTATCTGTCCAAATATAACTCTATTGATGTTATCTACAGTCGCATGTCATATCCTGCATTTAATTTGTTTCTATATTTTGTCTTTGTTGCCACACACGTAAAGAAAGATTTTTCACTTAAATATGTTGTTCCGAATGGCATTAAAATGTTTATAGCTGTGTGAGAAACTTCCGTGTATTTTGCATGAATCTGCAACCAAAAATTTAGGCGCTGCTCATGCTTAAATTTAGATTGTAATGTCGAATCTGTTGATATGTCGATAAATTATGCCCTTTCTTTCATTTTCATTGGCAAACCTTCTGATTTATTGTAGCAATCGAATTGACTTTATCCAGTCTTACTTAATTTTTTTCTCCTAAAAAATATTCTTTCATAGTTTTCTTCATTTGAAAAAAAATGCTCTGCTATAACAATTTTTAACACTGTCGTCTAATTTCAATTCATTTTTCATTAGAAAACTGTTTAGTTTCACAAAGCATTACACATCATTCTCTTTGTTATGACCACATGTTAAGTTTTAAAACTAATATATATCTAAATCTATCTCTACATTTTTTAGTAAATAAACACTAGTCAATTAGTGTGAGTGCTTTATAACTTTCTTTTGGAATTTTTATTTTGACACGCGGAACCGGAATACTGTGTGAAGACCACTGTTCTAATTACTGTATTTAATTCTGAATTCTTATTAGAGCAGTCATATCTGAAATTCTTATAAGAGTATTTAATTCTAAAATTAATTTTAGAATTTTGTTTAATGTACTTTGCCAAAAGTTTATTTATAAATTTCTTGTTTATTATGGTAACAAATTAAATTTATGTAACGAATTTGCTATTAACAGCACATAATCTTGAAGTGATATCTTGCGACTTGTTTTTGAAAGCTTTTAATAAATTTCAGAAATACGTTATGTGGAATTTAATTGTAAAAATATATTGCTCATAACGTGTTTTTAAATTACTTTCAACAGATTTCACAGCTGGTCGACGATATTCAAAGGTTGCAGACTATACTCAATACTCTACAAGAGACAAGTGCCTCGAAAGTAAGTTACTTCGTTTTATTACAATAATTCGCCAAACTGCATAAGTTTGGCTAAATATAGTCCATCTGTCTTCTATAATTAATTTCTTTATAGAATGAATAATCTCGCATTTTTTTAAGTACACCTCGGGCACGCCGTAATATGCCGATTGTAAAATTAACTCTATTTGAGTACACTACCATTTGCATCCAAAATAAATATCTATTGATTATGATGAAATGTTATCATAATACATAGATTAAAATGTTTTCGATATGATCCTTTTTAATTTTATTCAGACTGTATTCTTGGCCTACCAACGCCTGAGCGGTAAAGTCGCTGAACACTGGAGCGGGATCAGGGACTGGAATTCCCTCGAGCGGGTTGGCTGCATGAGTGTTTTCATGCATTTCCCCAACGTGTTATGTACTCACGAGTCAGTTTTTCTTAAAAGGTCTTCCACGGATTTTACTTTGGCGGATACCAGCGTGTGTTCCAACGTAATCAAAACAAAATCTACATCTGCGCAGTCGCTTTGAGTTCATGTACTGCCAATTACTGCATAGGCGGAATACTCGCATTGACATTATATGCCATATATGTTTGTAAAAGATGAGAAAACAGAAATATCGTATAGCAAATGTTTAGTAATAAATTATCGTGACTGATTCTGAATTGAAATCCACGATAAGTCAAAATAAAAACGTTACAGGACCTATCTTTTCCGTTTGCGTTGGAGTTCTAAAGATATTAGAACTGGTAATTACTAATTCGAATATCAAGGTCATTAAGTTAGCATTATTTATTTGTATGAATGCCAAAACGTTCAGATGAAAATTTGCTTATCAGTTTCTTAACAGAAATATAAAATAAATAATTGGAAGAATTTTAATTTAAAAGTACGTGCAATCGCCTATAGAGAGTTTCAGTGTTAGGAACTAGGCGAAAATTAATATTTAATTGATGTGGAAAAGTTTGTGTAATTGATGTAAGTTAAATGCGTAAATAAAATAATACTTTTTAAGAACACGTTTTAAATATCTAACAGATTATTAAAATGAAAAATAATTTTATTTTTAGGTAAAGTACAATGAGTAATTTCACTGAAAATGTAGATGCCGAGAATGTATTACATGACATTACGTAGATAAACGAAAAGGTCGTTTGGAATATGATTCTTGGTTTAACCGTATTATACCAAATGAATTTTAATGAACTGACAATACATGCGTATGAATGAGCTAAAGAGAGAAAGAAAATTTTAAATATAGTTAAATTTGTAAAAAATTCAATTCAATATGTAAATAACTTTTATCTGTTGCTTTTTCTTGATTCTCTAAGCAAAGATTAAATCTGATCCTAAATCCTGAATAAATGAAAACCTGGTGTGAAATTAAAAGCTATACAATTTAGAAATTTTAAACATTTAAAAAAGAATCGTTGTGATCAATATGATTCCACACGCGTGTATACGTTTGGTGATTTCAATGTAAAATTATATTTAATTTTGCTAAATATCCAGCAAAATTCGCAACTTAATTTCTATAATTTTCGTAATAGTTTTCGATTAAAATTTGACCTAATATGCTATGTTCCTTATGCTTATTTATTTAACGTTTCTAACACCACAGCATACATAATTTATAAAAGGGCACGTCTATCATTACTCATAAGCAGCTGACTTCGTTGCAGTGTTGAAAATGAAATAACGACGTTACCAGTTGACGTCAATCATTATTGCTGAAGTAAAAATATTAATTACTTCGAAAATGATTTGATGTTAATTATTCTTTTTAATGATGATTTGCCGCATGATTTAATAGTTAATGTTTGTAAAGCCCCAAATTAGAGTTCAGAGTTCCAAGTTAGTTTTCAACTTTGCATTTCAACTTGCAACAGATGTTAACTTGCTGATTATTATTACAAAAATGCATAATCACCTGCTTTAAGTGATAAAGCTAGTTGCTTGCTCTTGGAAGAATTATAGCTTTTCTATTATCTGCTTAGTTCATCTCAAGTGAGTTCAAGAGGTTATAGGTGCTTGACTTTAGATCACTTCACGTTAACACCACATCATTGAAGATCATCCATTTCTTCTCTGTGCGGTATTTATATTTTTAGCGAGGCTTTAAAATTTATATATTTGTTTTAACCTGCTTTTTATTTACTTTTTTTTTGCCTAGATTGCTCAACTCGAAGAACTGGTCAACGAAAAGGACAAAATGATCGTTGAACTAGGTGAAAAATTGGTCAGACAGCAAGATTACGACGAAATCAAGAAAGAACTGAGGTAATTTCTTTCAGTCCAGAAAGATAATTGCTTTTATATGAGTGGCATCGCTTTCAGGAAAAGTGACAAAACTTCTCCCACGACTTTTAATGGAACTGGTTTCGCTTTGAATGGAAAACAATTTCACGATTTTTGGAATTTGAAAATATTAAATAATTAATAAACACATTGCATAAAAAATAATGCATTAAAGTGAATTCTTAAAATGAGCTGTTCATTTACAAAACAAATTCACAAAACCTTCTGCAGTAAAGAAAAGGAAATCATTAATCGTTATACATATTTAATATCAACGTTAGATAATAATCTCGAATGATACCGTGAAATTTTATGAAATTTTCTGTAAGTCATAAAGGTAAATAAATGCCTGTAGTAAAAAAAAAATACTTTTAAAAACCATCTTAGAATAATAAATCACATTAAGTTTAAACTTAATGTGATCTCTTCTTATTCTCTGCATTAGTAGTTTTTGAATAATTAAACTTAACTTTTTCAATAATTTCTAAATAATAAATAATTGTAGGCCATTCTATATGCTATATAATTTTTTATTATTAATTTTTTGTTTTTGAATAACTATATCTTAACCGCATGAGCGTTCTCAGGTTTGCTTTCTTTAAATGATTAGGCTGTAAGTCGTCATTTCTCGTTTTCATAAAATTATTTAGAAATAAAGTTTAATTTTAACATTACTTTTTTAATTCTTCAGTATTTATACATGAAAAAAGTAAAATAAAAACGTAAAAAAATTATTATAGTGCTGACAAATTAGTTAAAAAATTATATTTCGTCAAAATAAATTATTTGGTACGAGTTAATTTCGTTAGTAACTTTTCAATTACTTTTTAACTTCCATAAAGTAGTATATCATTATTCTTTTAAGAGTATCATAGCCACTTTACTTGGTTTAATTTAGTTTCTCATAAAAGAAAGTAAAGCATTAGTTAAGGAATTTTAGACAAAAATTTACTGAAATGAAAAAATTATGCAAGTTACCATACTAAAATAACCAAAATATGTATTAAATTACAATTAATACTGTTGAAGTAAAAAAGTAAGTTACTGTACTGTTATGCTTTATGTAGTTAAATGTGTGAAAAAAAGGTAGACAAGAAGTATGACATAATTCTTAAAATCGAACGTACACGAGCCCTGAATTTGGAAAACAGAATTTATATGCAATATATTACTGAAATAGAAATATCCATGCTTCCTTACTGGCTTTTTAAAATGATTATATATTTTGAATAAGAAATAAGATACAAGGTAGGGGGTTATCTGATAACTGTTGGATAAATATTCCATTTATATTTATGCCTCATATGTATTATAAATTATAAAAAATAAGCAATATTTATACACAAAATTTGCAATTTGTGCCCATTAAAAAAGAAAATCTCATAATGGAGGGTTACCATTTTTTTTCCGTAGCGCGTAAAACAATCATTATATGTTATAAAATTAAAATTATGTATAAATTATATAGATAGGAGGAAAATCGATTCAAAAGATAAATTTTGGAATCTTAAATATTAAGGAGTGAATACGTAACAAAGTAGAAGCAGAGGAGCTACTAGTATTATAATAGAATTATCTAAAAAATGCACTTTTGGATTTAAAAAGTATTAAAATTAAATTTATATATGAATATAGTGAAACCTTGGTTGACGCACTTAATTCATTTCTGAAGGTAGTTCGTCATCCGAAATATTCTAAACCGAAACAATTTTCTCCGTAGCAATTAACGTAAAGTTAATTAATTCGTTCTCGGATCCTAGATTATTGCTTAGAAAAGAGTACTTTGTGTATAAGTTCGTAATGCAAAACCAATGGAATTCATTAACTCGAACATTTATACACTGTTAACGCAACTGTGTACGCGATATTTGCACAATAATAACGGCACCGCGTTGCCGATCTCTGCTAGGGACGTTTCAGTTGCTTCCATGTGAGAGCACGATTAGAATCTAATGTGGCATGAACATTAGAACATTATCCGCAGTGTATGAAAGCCGACATTCTCTGGAATACCTAGGCATTTTATAGAATGCCGAAAACTGGCCAGCAATGTTTGAAACGACTAACATTTCATATATTTCAATTCCAAATGACAGATCGGTAGAGTATGAAATATATCTCCGATTCATCACTTGCATTTTACTCTTTATTTGGAAGTGTTAAAATACGCGATTTTACTAAATTTTTCGTCAAAAAAAATCAATTTTATACTGAGTTGCATGAGAATGGAATATCAAGATATAGTATGGAGAAGGAATCATTGTCAATAGACAAGTAACAACGATTCGACGAACTGTCCAAATTTCGAGTTAATGCATTAAAACATTTTGTTCTTAACCAGAACTACTTACCAGAAGTTATAAATGATGTATAAAAAAGGCCAAAATGACTATTAAGAAGAAACTAATAATAATATTTAGTTGCTGAATCGCTGCGATGTAGTGCTTGTGGAAGCCAAAAGTAAACTGTTAAAGAATATGTCGCATACAGTATTACATCAGATACTCATGTACCTCATGAAGCTCATTTAGCTGTTGATATGGCAAATGTTAAAAGAACTTTCAAGTACAAAAGCAAAAGCGTTACATGTTAACAAAAACGAACCACGAACAAATACGTTACGTGTCATGCTATTGAACTGAGCATTGCTAGTAACAGCCTTATCGTGACCTTTGTTTCATGCTTTGCCTAAGTAGCATTTGTTATTCTAAAGAATTCGTATATATTATATACAATGCGTAGGGAAAGTAGATACTAATTCTCGTATTTAATACTTTGTCTAAAAACGCCAGGCATTCTCCAAAGTGCCTAAGTATTCTATGGAAGGCTGGCATTTCATCCTTTGTTGGTAACTTAAATAATAATATAATTCCACATTTCATGAAAATTCCAAAGAAATAGCTTAGTTCCTTAAATACTAAATAAATGATATAACCGAAAGGAAATAGGATTTATATAGTAAATTTGCATTTTGTGCACGTTAGAAAAGAAAATCTCATGCTGCAGGGTTACCTTTTTTTCTATTAGCCTGTAAAACAGTCTTCCTTGCTAATACATGTTTATGTGGGGAAAAGTGCATTGTCTGAAGGTGCGTGCATTGCAAAATGATAACATATTATATGTGACTTGAAATGTGAATAAATTCCGTAAGTACTACAATAAATGAACCAATTAATTTTAACACTGTCACTTTCATGAAGACAAGATGTCTATTAATGTTGCAAGTATTTTATTTTAAGTCTGGGGGGAAAAAGAATTCTTTCACTATAAGTAATATGCTTCGCGCTCCCGTATATAGTAGTTCCTAAAGTTCAGTAATAGGTAATAACAGTTGCTTGATCAAAAGAAGTAAAATTTTAATATATTTTATAATAAATGTTTAAAATAGTTAATAATAGTATAATAAGATCATGCGCATGTCCTTCAGAGTTTTGTATTTGGAATTTAACTTTATATGTGTTTTATTTTATAGTATACTGAAGTCTGTAGAATACAGTAACTCCAGGACATGGGAAGGTTCCGACGAAAACAAAAATCCAAATGACAAACCACCCGACCTCATCAAAGAAAATAACAAATCGTCACATTCCGAGATCAAGTCTATCAAATCTATAAAAACAGAAGAAAATGGTAAATAATCTGCTTCTTTCTTATTCTAAATCTCAACCGTTAAAAGTGATTTCAAACTTTGCAGTATGATAATTCACTTTTTTTGACATCCATTTAAATTAACTAAGTATGTTACATGAAATTGATTAATATCTCACAAAATGTTAAGAATATGTCAAAAATGTATTATTACTGCATATTTGTGCAAATTTTGTCACACGTATGTCAAAGCATTCTCAGCTTTTTAAAAAATGTTATAAATCTTATTGTATTATGCGGTATTACTTGATTATTAGTACATTAGGCCACATTTTGTTGTTCTATAATGTCCTCAGAGCCATTGAAATGCTGAGACTTCCTTCAGCAAATGCCCGTTTTGCTCAATTTTAACAATATTCGTGAGGAATTATGATATTGTTACTTGGCATGCCCCTGTATGTTGTGGTTAGCGCATCCAACCAGAAGCTTTGCGGTTCAATTTGAAGAGAGGAAAAATATGATTTTTCAAATTTCTCGTTCCGATGAAACCTTACACTCAGTACAGTCAGGTCAGGTACAACTGTGTGGGGCATCAAAACAGCATCAGAGGCAAAACTGGTAAAGCCCCTGCATACTAACCATCTGCCCTACAGGGGCTTCCAAGTGGCAGTTTATTTATAATTTTAAAAAGGTTGTAGGAAGTTTGCAAAATATTACAAAAAGGTTACAAAAAGTTCATAATAAAGATACACTAACTTCAGCACACTAACCATCTGACCCTTTCAAGGGCTCCAACTGGCACTTTATTTATAATTTTATAAAGGTTACAAGAAGGTTGCAAAAAGTTCGCAAAGAATGTTACAAAGGTTACAGGAAAGCCGCAAAAGTTATAAGAAGATTGCAAAAATGTTACAATAAGTTTCTCCTGGAATCATTGAAGGCGCATTATGAAACCAGAATTGATGGGTGACACAGGTTGTGAGACCTTGTTGATGCGGATAACCGATGAGGGATTTTATGTCTGTTATATATCTTTCATTGCTGCACCAATAATCTTTTAAATTTGCTGTCATAGTTATTTGAGTACCTAATGCGAAATCTTTCGGTTAGAAAACATGTAAAGAGGTGGTAGTGAGGATCTCCCTTTCCCCACTTATACGCAAATCAGTGACTGGTAAATTTCTGTCACTGAAATATGTGGGGAAGAAGCCATGATATATTACAAAATAAAATACGCTAATATAACAATGTTGTCATTGATCTCTAATAAAAAAGAATGTTCTGCGACCTTGTGGTTCATGATCCCATTGGTGTTGCCATTTTTTACGGGTGGCGGGATATTTTTATTTTATGTTTTAATGTAGATCTTAGCCATGGGGTTTTAATTTTATATCCAAATTATTCAAGCTCAGGTTTTCTGATATCATATTATGTATAATAGCACTCTAAAATGAAGCAAAATGAAATGTAGTTTTCCAATACCTATATTTTGATGATGCGTCTCGTCATATGTCCCAAGTCGTCCTTTAAGTGAGGGAATGTAAGGAATTATTACAGTTTTGCCATGCATGTTTTTGTAGCATAATAGTTAGTATATATGCAACTAGAAATAGACATCTGTATTATGATTCCCGATAATTAGACTGTTGCTTATTCTGCAAAAACATAGCAGTTTCTACAGCTTTAGCATATTAGCTATGACTTGCAGTTATGTTCAAAAGTATTTATAATATTGCAGAAAAGTCGTGGACAGGCTTGCTTGCCTAGGATGAAACTCTGGCAGTTATTTATTTCTAAGCTGTGTAAGTTTTCACGATGCTTCTTGACAATTATCATGCTTTGCTTACAGAAGTGATCTACAAGTGAAGAGAGCATGAGAATGAAAAATGTGAGTATTTATGTATTATCCCGTCGACCGTGAATGTTGGTTACCATCAAATCAAGGAAGTTGGCGGAGATTCCATCAGAGTTTCAATAATCATTCCTGAGGAATTCTGAGCCGCTTTTCTATCTGTAACACTTACAATAAAACATTCATCAGTCTCAAACAATCCACTAAACAGCCCTGCTGCGGATGTATTTCACCCGCTTCGATTTTGTGCGTCGTTTAAAGGCTTTCGTCGATTTCTAGTATTTTTTGGTCCTCCGATTTTACCGAAAGCTTGATTAGAACGCTCTTTACGAAACAATCTGTTCTCATGCATAGAAACACTTTTTATTTTTCTAATTTGTGTACATTGTGTGAGTCTATATTGTTAGTTATCTTATTTATTTAATTTTCGATTCTTTTGCATTCAAGATTTTTATGACTTTTAATAATGATTTAAATACTTTCAAAGAAAGAGATTATTTGATTTCAAATATTTATGTCAATTTCCGTGTGTAGAGTGTATTTAATTTGTAAATTTATGTTGTTTCTTGTTCAAGGCTCATCTCATAACTACCCCCTACGAAGCGTCGACAGTTTCGGTACGATGCTGGGACAAGAAATTGTTACGAATTACGCTCAAAACATCACGAAAGAAGAGGTTACCAGTCGGCCTTCTTCCCCTGTCACCAAAAGTACAGAAAGCTACCCGCTGTCGTCGGCCACTGTCTCCAGCAGTAATGCACAAGAAGACAGGAAACCTTCCCCTCCAGCGCTGGACGAGGCCACGTCTCCTCCTCTACAGTCCGCTGTCAATTTAACTTCTGAGCGGTCATCTCCTTCTGGCAACAATCACAGTTTGAAAGACATTGCGTCGCCTGTTAACGACAACTCATCCCTCGGCAAACTCCAGGACTGCCTGAGGCATAATATTGACAAATATGCTAATGAAACTTTGAACACTTTGAACATTGCGAGGTGTGTCAGGGAATTACTTAGCGTGCACAACATAGGCCAAAGACTTTTCGCAAAATTTGTGCTAGGTTTGTCACAGGGCACGGTCAGTGAGCTGCTGTCCAAGCCAAAACCTTGGGACAAACTTACTGAGAAAGGTAGAGACTCATATCGAAAGATGCACGCTTGGGCTTCCGATGACCAGTGCATAGGAATGCTGAAATCTCTTGTTCCAAGGAGAGGTAATAGCGTTTTTCATTTTAATGACGTTAAATTATTTTTTTAAATACAGTTCATTCATTCGCACGAGCATCAAACGTTCTTGAAAGTGATATTTTACTGATCAAAATGATATATTGTCTTTGCTATTGCGATAGTACGTCAAAGAAAAAACAATTTTTCAGAAGATGCGAAAAGCATAATAGGTTTACGAGGGTTTTAGTCATATGAAAGAGATGCTTGCACGTGCTATCTAAAATATATACGAATATCAAAAAAGTATCTTTTTAATTACTTTAATTTCTTGATTTAATTACTAATAAAAATAATTTCTTTTTAGTTATGAATGTTTGAATAGATAAAACTTCTAGCAGTCTCGTTTAAAAAACAGAATTTATTTATTTTTTTATTGCAAAGGGAATTGCTGATATAGCAAAATTTAAACGGGAAACCCAAAAAATGTTGCAAAATAATTCATTTCTAAAAGAGTTCGTGAACTAACTTCTAAACGGTGAACCATAATAAGTAAATAAAAAATTTCAATCAGAAACATTCGGATTACTCTCTAACATTTCGGAGAGTTTATTCCAAAAAGTTAACAAAATATTTAAAATCTTACAGAAACCATAAAATTTTAAGAACTGAAACCTGAACTTGGTTTTAAGAACTGAACTTGGTGTGCTCATTCCAATTTAACACTTAAAAATAATTTTAAGCAGACCAATTAGAATTTATTTACCAGGTAAGAATTATTTCTCTAAGAATTCATGATATAAAACATAAAATGATGTATTTAAAACGAGGTGTTAAAAACAGCAATGTCAAATGTTAGGGTAAAAAGCTGTCTATAACATTTTTTTTTTCGCAATAAATTATTTGGATGTGAAGGCATGCGCTTATTAATTAAAAAATAAACTTGATTATTCTAGATGTAGCTGTGTATTTATTTGATTGGATTGCTTGCGCACGAAGCTGGCAACAAATATTTATTACTGGAAAGAGATTTATCAGTGGTAAATAAAATGTTTCGCCCATAGAGCTATGGAAATCATTTGTGTATTGATGGGTAAACTTGGGATTACCGTGTAGAGACATTAGGTATTTTTGGAAGCAGGCAAGATGAAAAATGAGCAATCGCCTTCGCCAGGAATCGAACCACGGTCCTCTGGAGTACCGGCCCACTGTGCAGAACCACTACACCACGAAGGCACGCTAAGAAGGCGGGAGAAATACCTTATATACTCCCTCTTTTAAAGGGCGACTTTGGTTTTTATTGGACCCAATCGCCAAATCCTGGGTGGAGAGAAAACCTCATCCACCACCGTTTTAGTTCGGGCGCCACTGTAGAGACATTAGGACTTTTTGGAAGCAAGAGCGATTGGAAAATTAGCAACGCCCGGGAATCGAACCGCGGACCTCTGGAATACCGGCCCAGTGTGCAGAACCACTACACCACGAAGGCGGGAGAAATACCTTATAACCGTATTATTTTTTGCTTAAACCGGGACCTTCTTTTCCTCCAAATACGGACAATTTGGAGAAAATACTTATAAGAGAGAATAAAACTTTTTAGGATAAGTACTTTTTATTGAAAAGTTTAAATGAAGAAGTTGTTAACAAAAAACAATGGACAGTTAAAAGAAACTTTTAATAACTCAACTGAACATATCTTATTATTAAGAAGTTATTATTATTTATCACTAACGTGAATTTTTTTTACAAATTCATAAAAGTATAGTTCATATTTCACTATGTCAGTACTATCACAAACTTTTTTCCAAAAACATATAATAATTTTTTAAATTCATTAGTAAACATGCTAGAAATTAAATTAGTTTATTGTACAGTACAAAATAATCGCAAATGACGGCTCGCAAGTTGAACTAAACATGTCGCAACAGTAATGTGACCCACTGTTAGGTTCCAATGTTAACATTAATTGAAACAAGCTATCTAAAAAATGAAATAAAAATATCTGTTTCTGATAAGCTGTTATAAATTCGGGGAAAAAAGTATCTAGAAAGAATAAAAAGTCTAAATTTATTAGGCCACGTGCTATAATTTTGAGGTAAAACATCTAGACAACATTAAAAGTGCTTAGATCTAGGTACAAAATATTTAAATTAGCAACAGTGAATGTTACAGAGGGGATATCTTGACTGCCAAATCACTGCTTTATCTGAGTGAGGCTGCACTATTTTTACTTGTATATTATTAATTATTATTCACACTTATAAAATTTTGTCAAATAACCGGGGAAAAACTGCAAACTAGCCAGAACGTAGGGACCACATCTTCAAACCGGTATTGTCCCGGTCAAATCGGGCCGTGTTGTAAGCCTAGATAAATTTACGGTTCTTTTATTTGTGCCTGATATGAAAATAAACGCATTTACTTTCTGTTCTATATTCACTATATGACATAATTATTAATCATGGGCTAAATGCTGTATCAGTAAATCATACTTTAGCATCGAATCATCATTTATATCCGTCGAGTATCATAATTTATATTCGACTACATACGTATTCCTTAACTCCATATTCAAATTCGCAGTAAACAATTTCTAACAGTTTTTTAACCAACTAATTTTGAAGAATCAAAATGAAAATATAAACAACTCCATTTGTCACTGTTTGACAAGATAAATTTTACCTCCATATTCTACGCAAATCTGTTAACAAGATGTTGCTGAAATCTGATTTATGACTGCAAGATTGATAGGTGTTGAAGGCTAGTCAAACACATTTTGCTGGGGGAAAAAAGTGCTCTTTATTAAAAAAAACTGTTTAATAGAGCACCTGATGCATAAGTATATGATTTATAGCGTTTCGTTTTGATCTCTTGGTTAGTGTCCAAACATTTTTGAAAAACGAAACGTGCCCTTGAAGTTCATTTATTGCCTGTGTTTATGAAATATTAAGCGCAAAAAAAGAAAGTGAGAATAAATTTACAGAACATTCGAAAGAATTTATTGCTTCTATAAGCTTTTCGTCCAAACCTTGTGGTTAAAGTATTATAGCGGGAATAAATTTTAATTAATGTATTACTAAAAAAGGGAAAAAAGGAAGAAATTTGGTAGATCAATAAAGATTAGCGCAGATATTTTATATTTAATTCGTTTAAGTTTGCTTTTGTGGCATAAATGTTTTCTTCTAAAGCTGCATTGGAAAAAAAATGGTTACGCTAATTTACGATAACTGAAGCAATTGTTCTGTAGCTTCCCAAGATGTGTTATTTTATTACAAGCTGCTGCTAATCCCAGGTTGTGATTTGTAAGCAATTTGGCATAACATTTTCTACATTTACACGACTGTAGAGTCATTAGGTATAAGTAGGATTTATGAAAAATGAGCAACGCCTTCGCCGGGAATCGAACCACGGACCTCTGGAATACGTGCCCAGCGTGCTGACCACTACACTACGAAGGCATGGTAAGAAGGCAGGAGAAATATCTTGTATATTCCCCCTATTAAAGAGCGACTGGAGTTTAAAGGACCCATTCGCCAAGTCCTGGGTGTGGAGAATCATCATCCACCACCCTTTTAGTTCGGGCGCCACTGTAGAGTCATTAGGTATTTTTAAAGCAAGAGTCATGAAAAATGATCAATTTTCGAATGCTGTTCGCTGTTTCCTTATGAGAGCCATTTTTAAACATTAAATAAAATATAACGAAGTAAACAAGTAAGAAATAAAGCCAAACAATTTTTTAAATGTCACCAAAATGCAAAAAATAAAAAAAAATTGGTAAACGATAATTTTGTTTATGGAAATGTTTCGAAATTACGGAAACGTTTCGGTGTGCGATCACTTTTGTGGCGTGTTTTATGTATGCCTCCTTACATTTTCAATTTTAAATTAAAAAATAAATCAATATTAAAAATTAAAAAGTTTGGTTTTTATTCAAAATCACATGGAGATGATATGAAAAAATATTGGGCTTTGTATTCAAATTCAATTTGGGTTACAGCGCTTTTTCTGCAAATTCTTAAAGTGTGGGAACAGTTTTAGGAGACACTATAGGTTAATGCAGCTTAGATCAACCTTTGTCAAACTGTGGTCGTCGAAGCTTGCCCTTGTAGTCAGTCTCCCTAGATTTTCAAAAATAGACAAAAATAAAATTCAAATTAGCTGCATACACTACACTATAGCTGAAAATCTGAAAGTCTCGAAATTATATTGATACATGGCAACCGTGCATCATTTTTTTTTTTTCTTCTAAGGCTGATATTTAATGAAATATATTACCAGTTACCCTAACTACAGACTTCCCATCTCAGCAACAAAAGAGGGATTCAAAGTACTAGGACTGTATTGTTTCTTACCAGCATGCATTCTCATTAATTCAAGTATCAATACAAATATTATCCAAATTACAACAGCCTTGTATTATTAAAAAGAAATATAAATTTTCTTTTAATAACTCATTATAAATTTAGAAGAATTTTAATAAATTCTAATCAATAAGTATACTGGTAGTAGCATATGCTAAACAATGTCTTTCAAAAGAGACAAGTGTAAATTGGTCCTCTATAATATTCTAATTTATTAAAATGTTCTGCATTTGTAAAACATTTGAGAAACACCGGCTTAGGATAATGACTGAAGCTTTATTTCTTTAACGTAACATATAGAGCAAGCAATGAAGGGCAGGGTGGTCTTACAGAATACTAACTCTACAAATATTTATAATGCGTATTATTTTGAAATACTAATTATTTGCTTTGCGTTGCTGGCTTTACATATTTTGCGAAAATAGAAATGGTAACTACCTTCCTTCTGGGTGTTCTGTCGCTTTAAGAATAGTAGAGTAAATTGAACTCGTAAAGTTATTAATCGCGAGTTTCTTAAACAAGTACAAATTTATAACTTAAATAATAGTTCTGCATAACACTTTTATTAGGATTCATTTGAGAAATACGAATAAATATCTACATTAAAACTGTGTAAAGGTTTCTGCATGGCTTCAAAACTTTCCATTTATACATAGTAAATTCAGAACGTTTCACTATTCCCATTCATCAGAAAGTTTTAAATTATTTTGTAAATGCCTTTTACTTAGGCTAAAGTTGTTCTTTTGCTTCGGCTACATTCATAATGTCTCCATCTTCCTAATTTCTTATACCTGCTAGCCTAGTAAAAAAAGTTATAATTGGTAACTCTTAAATGATTAAACTGTTAAAGATTATTGGATGCGTTAAGGCAACAAGAATCAGCATAATAGTCATAAATTTCTGAAATTTATGAGCATAACGCTGATTCTTGTTGCTTTAATATCTCCAATAATAGTTATTCGACGTGTGATTTTAACTCAAATCTTAATGATTACTTTATATAACAAATTAGTTGTTTAAAGACTTTTGAGTTCAGAAGCAACAAAGAGGGTAATGTATAACTTTATGTCTTAAATATTTTGTTACAATCCCAATGTAAAACTTTAATAATTTCAGTGGCTGAAAGAAGATCAACTCTTCTTTCTTCTCCACCAGGCAAAGACTGCGTCGGAGGCAGCGGAGGTGGCGTTGGACTTTCTGCGTACAAATCGGACGATCAGGGAGCCGAAGAGAGAATTGCACAGATCCTTAACGAAGCACAAATGGCTATGATGAAACAGCAGGAGCAAAAGAGCCCGACTTCCTCATTGCCGAATGGAAGCAATGGAGACAACAGATCTATGGACAGTTGCGATGATATTCGTGGTGATGGAAGCGATTCCAAACACAATCTCAATTCAAGAGAGGCCACATCTAATACGGACAAATCTTTTAGGAGATCGCGGAAATATGAGAATGATGATATCCCTCAGGAAATGGTAGCGCGTATTTATCAAGAAGAACTAGCAAAGCTCATCGGACAAAGGGTCGAGGAAGGGTTCAGAACACCCCGAGATCAGTTCGAGAGGACTCAAGAAGAAATTCGTCAAGCGCTGACAATATATCACCAAGAACTTACCAGGTTATCTCACTTAATGCCACCAAACCACCATCCGAATTCGTTTAACCCTTTTACTGCGAATGGAAGCTCATATAATCTTTCGCATCATCATAACAGCAATAGTAATTCTGCAGTTAATAACAGTAATACAAATGGCAACAGTCAGCCCTTACAAGAATGTCCAGTAGACGCTACTATGAGCAGCAGATCTAGGTCCGAATCCAAGATGACAACTTCAGGTAGAGAAGAACCAGAGATGCGACATCATGGAAGTGCCTTTTCTCTTGTGAGACCTAAAACTGAGACCACTCTGTCTTCTTCCATGAATAGCAAGTCTTCGACTACCACAACCACTTCATACCATCTCCACACCACCTCTCCCGCCCCTCCTGCGTTGTTGTCACTTTCCGAATCAAAGACATCGAGTCCTGGAGCGCCTCAAAGCGGTTCTGATGATTTAGTGACATCGGCTTCACCGCTGCAGAGGATGCAATCAATCACCAATTCATTATTATCTCAGTCCTCTCTGCCATCATTGCCCAATCCACCGCAGCGGCCAGCCAAGGCTGTTTTGCCACCTATAACTCAGCAACAATTCGATCAATACAACAATGTGAACACTGAAGACATAGTTAAAAAGGTAAGATTTTAATCAAAATAATTTTTTACTATTATTTTAAATCCTTTAAATGTTCTTTCTTAAGATACTGGCTAGTATTTGTGATGTATGTGAAGGATGTATTCAAATTCGCGTTTGAAGGTCCGAAATCTATTTAATTTCGCAAATATAATTTAGGTATTTTGTTAAGTTCTCTACTTAAAAGCTTTGTGGACAGTGTCCGTGCATTTCGACCGAAGATAATTTATTATTTCTAATGTGCATGACGAGAATACAGGAGTAGGTCCGGTTTAAATTCTTCCTAATTTTATTAGTCTGGCAACAGTTGACCTTTGTCTTTTTCTCGAAATCGGCAAGAAACACGATGACATCATTACATATAGTAATTGCTGGATAGCTGATGAAAGACTATTTTCTCGAGGTTTATATAGAGTGGATTCTTTATCTGAATCAGATTGATGGTGACTGCCATATTGCTGGTGCTTAACCAGTCTGATGGTGATTTTTGCTTCTCCTTTGGATTTGCTTCAGTTTTCTGTTCGAGATATTGAATTTTAATTTAGATGTTTTCGAATGCCTTCCCTGTGCTTATTATTACATATGGTTCCCATTATCTGCAGCGGAGTAGAGGGAGCTCCTCTTCGGAACTTGACAATGCTATACGTTGTTATATATAGAATTTTCTGTAAGGCATTTCCAGTTTCCTAAACTGTATAGGATTATATATGTCCTGTTTTCTAGACTTCAATACTATACGTTTTTATGATAGATATAGAATTTTGTGTAAGACATTTCCTGTTTCCCAGACTTCAAAATACTATACATTCTTAATCCAGACATAAAATTTTCTGTAAGGGACTAAGTGATTCGCGCAATATATTTATTGACGATTATAATGAGTGTGACAGAGGACGATTTCGACAAACTTGGAACTTCTGAAGGAATTTAAAACAACTATATGCGAGATCACAATTCACTTTACGCCCTAACAGCTTCTTTACAATTCTTGACTACGAAATTCTACTCCGGTCAATTACAATAGTTCAGTCCAATGGAAGCGGCCAAGGGTTCGTCCAGTGTATGTGTAAAACAAAGTGCCATAATATGAAATGCCTTGTGGTGAAAAACGTAATGAAGTGTAGTTCGAAATGTCATTCAAATGTACCATGTTCCAACGAATAGGTTAATTTCTTAAATTCATATTTTTCTGTATGTGCTTTGAATAAAAGTTTTTAATGTCACTTTTTATTATTTGTTCAAAATAACGTTTGTGCTTTTGAGGAATGTACGTCTTATAAATAATAGCCTTATCATGACCTTCTTTTCATAGTTTGCCTAAATAGCACTTGTCATTGTATAGAATGCTTAGGTATTATGAACAGTGCCCAAGGAAAGTATGTAATAATTCTTATATTTCATACTTTGCTTAAAAACACTAGGTATTCTGTAGTTTGCCGGCTTTGCGGCAAACTACAGAAATAATTTAATGTTACGATCTCTTTGGCGAGATTAAAAAACTTTGCTATCATGTTGCCATCAATTAGGAAAAAAATTTAGTTGTCATTAAGTTGGAACCATAAAGATCAAGCAAATTTCACATTTTTTAAATATGCTTTCTCTGATGATATCTATTAACTATTCTTTTTTATATATAGGTTAAAGAACAGTTGAGCCAATATTCAATCAGCCAGAGACTTTTCGGCGAGAGCGTACTCGGATTATCTCAGGGATCTGTCTCCGATCTGCTTGCACGCCCGAAGCCCTGGCACATGTTAACACAGAAAGGACGGGAGCCTTTCATCCGTATGAAGATCTTCCTAGAGGACGAGAATGCTGTGCATAAGTTAGTTGCATCCCAATATAAGATAGCACCCGAGAAACTCATGCGAACAGGAAGCTTCGGTGGTGCTACCAATCCTCAAGGCATCATGACTTTCGGTATTTTATCTTAAATTTTTCTCACTTTTTAACAATCAGAACCTTCTTAATAGATTAATTTGAGCTGTATGTTATGTTCATGAACTACTTACTGCCTACACTCTTAAGGAAATTTAAACTTCTGTGCAATTTATTACATTATTAGGTTAATTCACAGTTATTAATAAATTTTAATCTTAGAAAGCTTCTACTGATACTTGATAAATTGAATCTTTATATAAATATATCATGTTCATAATCTACAATCTGGTAATCTACAATCTAAAACTACAGATGTAAGGAGTATCTAAGTATATGAAGAGATTGAAATTGTCTCGGCTGGAATTTGAAGCCTACTAAGATATTTTGGATTTGCTATTGCAAATTGAGCTAGTTTATACTAAAGAAAGCTTCAGAAACCCTTGATGACATAATTTGACTTACATTAGGGCTTTAATTTCAGTATTGCAGATTGCTCCTTGCAGATTCGCCCATTCTGTTTAAGGTGGCACGTGCTCTTTCTTAAAATATGTGAATCCACAGGATATTGATCTACAGCCAAGGCAACAATACATCAGTATAAGTATTTATACCTAGATATATCGGATTTTAATTTTTTGTATGTATATTATTGTTTGTACATCGCTATATTATTGTTTATAGTATAATAGTATTGTATATTTTTGTTTGTACCCTTCTAATGACTCTTTCTTCTAGTTTTTTTCTTTTTCTTTTAATAACCTTTCTCCCTTTTAGTCCCCCTCTCTTAATAATAAATTTCTAAACCTCCCTCTAAAGAACTATCATCAGCTTTATTCTTTTTATAGTCAGTTAGTGATTGGGAGCCATACCTGTTCGATTTTAATGAAGTTTCTGGTGCTTCCAAACACTTTTACCTGCACCTGTTTGTACATCGTTAACGAAAGCTTGGCTGTCACTATGACAAAACGCTTACATTCCTCCAGCAAAGGTTTTAACTAGAAAATGAAGCCAAGTTAAAGTAGTTTTTAAACTCAGAGGATGTTATCTACACTAATGCGATTCTAGTTCAGTAAATCATGACTGCGTGCGCGTACTATACTTGTTTACTTCTTTCAAGACATTGCTGCGACCGCCCATCATGATCATCAGTACACCTTTTGCTATTAGTCAGTAAATGGATTTTCAAGTGATTCTGTATTTTTTAGTAAATGTTTTGCAAATTCATTGACAATGAGTTTTAAGAAAATTAATGATACGTCAAATAATGAAGAAGATTGTTAGGGTTACCACGGAGGAGGGAAAAAAATATTGTTGAAATGTGTGAAGATGGCATGTTCTATGTGCATGAAGATTGCCTATCGTAATTGCTTTTGATCTGGATAGCTAAACATTTATGTACTGTGTTAAATGCAGTGATTTATACATTTCACCCACCGCATTTGTATTTTAGCATTAAACAAGGTTATAATAGCAAAAATAGAATTTTTTTATAAGAACGCCTTAATTATTTTCCTTTTATTTCTTATTGAAAACGTGTGTTTGGTATATACAAGTATCTGGAACAGATTAGATTTTCTTTGCACTTTCGAAGTTTTAACTCTGTCATTTAAAATTTAAACTTAGATTTTGTGTATGAAGAATATAATTTGGATAAAAATGATAAATGTATTTCCTATGCATTCTTTTCTTTATGATTATAAAATTTATTGTGAATCACAGGTTCCAACAAACTAAGTCCTCGGCCCATGGAATCAAGTCTACGAACGACGGACAATCGACAGCTCACTCAAAACAATACACTGTACTCTTCCCACAACCATCCTCCTCGTTCCGTTTGCGGAACTCCGGACAGCATGCCTATGTCTTTGACAGTCACCTCTTCCACCACTCCTTCATCTACCATCCACAGCAGGAAAACACCGACCATAAGCCGAGGTTACAATCAGCCTTCCGTTTACGAGATGGCGGCCCTCACCACAGATCTGGATACTCAAATCATCACTTCCAAGATCAAAGAAACCCTCATGGCTCACAACATTGGCCAAAAAGTAAGTTATGGTAAAAGTCACATTAAAATTTTGATACTTACTATATACTAGCCAGCATTCTGCAATACACCGCTAAAAGTACCACCCCCGGCTTTGATTACTGTGAGCCTTTCGTAAAATTTAGAAGCTTTTCAAAGTCTTCTAGATAAATAATTTATTTTCTTTCCTTTTTTTTAATTGTAAGGTGATTTTTGTTTTCCAATGTTAATTTCAGCAACCGCATATCTTTTTGTATTGCACCACGTTTTGGAAGCTCCCGACCGGAAAATACTCATGACAGCGTTTGTTCATGTCATGCTAATTTTTACTGCATTGTGTGTTTTGTATTTACTAGTTTTGTCAAGAATTAAAACAGAAACAATCCATCATTTCCAACATGTGGTATTTTAGCAAACTTTGGGAGGTTCTAGTTCTCAGAGAACTCTGTACATAATGAAAGATATAAGTAAAAACGTAATCTAACCACAACCGACACAATGTTTAATAAGAAAAAGGAATCGTAAAAAGTCACGTGACTTCTTATTTAACAGACAGTGGTGTAGCTAGGGAAGGAATTTTTTGCATAAGACAGTGATAAGAGTTAATCAGATAGATCCTCAAGGTAGGTGAAGAATAATTAGATTTTAAATCGCCATACGGTATTAATTTGAGAAGAAGGAATTTTTACTGCAGATAAAGTATTCAAAGAAATCACCATGTGATTTCAACATCTACATAATTTTGTTACACCTTTTTTAGTCCGTCGAAACTTTTGAATGCAAATTATGAATATCAATTAAATTATGATCACAATTACATTAATAAGGAAGAATTCCTCGTTAATAAAGAGGTATTTCAGGGTTTTATTTTCGTTATTGCTAGAAATAACGAAACAGGAACGTGGAAGAGCAATTCTTTTGAATTTTTGCAGTTTATTATAAAGTACAATCTCCAGAGCAAAGTTACAAATAATGTAATACCGGTGCGAACATTTCTTTCAGTTGATATAGTTGTTGTTGGTTGTAAGAAGTATTTTCTTAATAAAATCTATTTAAGAAGTATTTAAGAACCACAAATGTATATTTTGCCGTTAAGAAATTTTTCTCAGCTGCTTCTAAACTGTCTGCATAACAGCAAGAGCAATAAAATAGACCTCTAAAATGTCGTTTATAATTCTGCGAACGAAAACAAAACGCAAAACAATAATATTTTTAAATGTCAGAATTAAAAGTGTTTCTTCAAAAATAAACATAGAATTTTAAATTATTTCGCTCATGTCGTTTTAACATTTTTCGTAGTTATATTTTTGTATATCCAGAAGGATGGCAAATTCAAAGACCACCTCAGGCTGCAAACTCAGGGGTCGGAACGAGCGGCAAAAGTTCTGGCTACGCCACTGTTAGCAGATTCATACGGGGGGGGGCAGAGAGAACTGCAGAGAATAACTATTTGATCCGATTTTAAATGCGACTGCTAAACGATAGCCGTGACAAATTAAAAAAAGCTGTGTAATGGGATCGTTGACGTCGAAAATATCGTCCAAAGTTGCCAATGGATTGTTGGCAGTGCATTATCGGATACCGGCTAATACCCAGCTACCAAATTTGTAGATATCCTTTGCATTTTTTTTTTCTTTTTGGCTTATAATAACAGTTATTGGAGTTCGTAGGCATAATTCACTCTGTAACTTGTTAAATTGCAATTTATATAAATTGGAATTTTTTTAAGAATATAAATAGGGATCGACAAAAATGCAGGTTTCGAGGGAACGAAGAAATTCAAAAGGCAAAAGCAGACTGTACATTACTAAAAGAGGTTTCGTCAGAATTTTATGTGTAATAAACTTTTTTTTGACTCTGTTCTGTTGTAAAGGAAGTATGAAATCCATGTTAAAAAGTTTTAAATCCTATGTTAGAAAGCTGTTGTATTTACCGAAAGAAAAACCATCAGTACTTTGCATATCGGTACTTCTGTATCGGTCACAATGCAAGTAGTGGCCAAATAGGTACACTCTCGCAAATCTGCCAGTTGTGACAAATCAAAAGTCACCTACATAAGAAAAACCTTAGCGGAAGAGAAACTAAACTATTTAAATTGATAACATTTATTATAGATTGTGTACACCCGTTGCGTTATTATCTTTGTTAATTTATTTTGAAGATACATTGAAATGTTTGACCGGTGCATAAGCTCGTAGCTTTTCGTTCTGAGTAATAACTTTCCCATGAAATGCAAAAGTGCAAAAGGTGCATAATAGTTGAGTGCTCATATTCCATAAGGTGTGCCGATTTCCGCGTTACTTGACGAAGGTCCTTGTGAAGATGTTGATTTAAACGATCTTCGTCAAATTCTAGCGATCCTCCTGAAAGTGGGTCATTAGCTAAGTCAAATCGCTTTCTCCGGAACAGACCGAATAATATCCTTGCTGTCCTTTTAGCAAAAGCTTCACCTGTAGTCGAGTGATTAAGGCTGCTGAACACGGGGAGTTAGACATGGGTTCGATCCCAGGCGAACAGGCTGTCTGCATTTTAAATTACGTGGTTTTTCTCATGTGTTATGTGAATACAAGCCAGTTTTCCTTAGAAATTCCTACTCGAAAGAAGTCTACTTAGGTAGATAGCCCAGTTGCGTTTTGCGATGTTCAGTTAACCTAACCTAACCTAATTTTCTCAACAAGACATTAGTCCCGTACATAGTAAACTAGCGCCAGAGCTATCGACTTGGCAGTAAGCCATATAACACTGAATACTCTAATGCCAGAGGGCATCTAAAAATCATCTACGACCACACAGCCGGAGTCAGATATGACAGTACCTGCTGCGCCTGAACGCTCACCGAATAAAACGATTGTTCTAGTCTTGTGAAGGTAGCTAATCTCCATCGTACTGTCCACTCCCAACGTATAAACATAGCGAGTGACCAGCTCTTGGGGGGGGTGGAGGTTAAGTCCCGTACGCAGGAAAAATTATTTTCAGTGCTCTTGCTGCATTTGATTTTCAGTTAAATTCAAAGAGCAGAATGCGTTGAAAATGTTCATCTTTGTCCACTTGATCACTGATATTCTATTTGGCATTTCATCTTATTTCGTCTGCAAAATAGACAAAATGTGTTCGCAAGTATACATTATGTTTTCAGGAGCGCAAAACTATCAGTTAAACAATAACTATCAAATAGAGAACAACAAGCTCTCGAACAAAGCACTGCTTCCAACTCATAACAAAATTCCTTGAAATTATGCACCGAGGCGATACATTAAAAGTCTTTCACATATTTCTAACTAAACGAACCGTTTCATATTTATACACTCTTCTTATTCAAACCATAATTAGTAATTCCTTGTTTCTAAGGAGCATAAAACGATTTGGTGCATTGTTGCGCATAAAGACCTATTTATCTTGAATTCGAATTGGTATCGGACACCCATCTGTAGTAATTAATATTGAAAGAAAAAGATAGCTCATTTATGAAGATATTTAAATTTGTGATAAAAATAATTTTTCTAAACATTTTACAAGACAGCAGCTGGAAAAGCTTCACCTCCCTCCAATATCTGTGCCAATTCGAACTTTTAAGTGCCCAACTGGGCTAGTCAATTTCTCTTAGAAAACAAATCTCTCAGATAATTCAAATCCGGGATTAATTAAATAATAAAGAATCCTATAAAAAAGAAATAGTTAATTAAAAGCGTAAGACATATCAGCATAAACACGTTTATTAAATAGGACATAAAAATAATTAAACTTTTTCAATTTCTCTAGTGCGCCCTTTCTTTAAAAAAATATAAGTATATATGTGAATTTTTTATCCAAAATGGCTGATGCGGTCTTCAAATTTTTTTCCTAGTATTTAGGCAACATCTGTGCACATTACCATAGTACGCTAATGAACTGGATATCCAAATTTGTATGATTCAAAATGTCGTCTACAATATAAACTACTGTGCTGGCGATTAAAATTGTAGCACCAGGAAAGAATGATCTGATGAACGTCAAAATCACGTGAAAGGAAAACGAGGTTGTTATATGCAAATGATTAGTATTTCAGCACATTTAGATGACGGAGGGAGAAATGACATCTGAAATACTGCATAAAAGAATAGTGGATTTCTTATTCGGAAAGCGCTTTGTAAGGTCGCAGTTTTAGCCAGAATATCGTGTTATGCCTCTAATAATAAGAAATGCTTACCAGCAAGTATAGGAATTCGATAGAGGTAGGATCGTTGCCTATCGAGAGTGTGGATTATCATTCCGTGATAATCCACACTTTTGCACTGGTCGACATCCTACCACAGTCATGCGAATATGGAGTCAATGGGTTGCTGAAGGTCAAACTGAACGGTACAGGATCTCAAGGCCCTCTCTGACATTGTTATGTCAGCCCTGAGAAACCATACAACCACATAATGGACCAATAGTTAGAAATGGCCATGTTTGCAGCACACCTAGTATCCGCTTTCACGGTGCTCGACGTTTGCAGTAGCGTGATTTATAAGCACTGCGACCAGTACCTCGTCTTTCCTTGACTATGCAACATAGGTAGAGACGGTGACTTTGGTGCGCCGAACGACAAAGCTGAATACAGGAGTAGCACAATGTTTTAAACGAGTCCCGATTCTACGTGCAATATTCTGATGGCCGTCTGGAGGCTCCGAGGAAATTGCACGTCGCCTGCTTGCATTCGATATCGGCATAGGTACCCTGCACCTAGTGTGAGGGTTTGGGGAGCCAATGGGTACACGACACGCACATGTCTAGTTCGGATCGACGGTAATTTGCACGCAGATCGGTACATTTTTGAAATCTTACGTCCAGTGGTTGTGCTTTATCTTCGAGGCCTGCCAAACGCCATCCTCCAACAAGGTAATGCAAGACCACATGTTGCACGTTGTGTTCTGACCTTTCTTGATGCACAGGGTATTGGATTTCTGCCTTGGCCTGCACGGTCTCCAGATCTGTCACCCATTGAAAACATCTGGTCATGGATTGCTGTGAGACTGGACCGCCATCCATCTCCAGCTAACACTGCTGATGAAGTGTGGCATAGACTTGAAGCAGCGTGGAATAATTTGCCTGTTTCTGTCATCGAAGCCCAGTTCAACTCCTTGCCTGACCGGGTAAGGTCTTTTTTAGCTAGAAGGGGTAATAGCGTTTTCTGCTGATTTGGCACGCCTGTAAACCTCAAAACTGCTTAGAAATTTAATCATTTTGTCTTCATGCTATACTGTTTACGTACAATAAATATCTTTTTTGTATTTGCTTTCCTTCATGGTGTTGCAATTTTAATGGCCAGCAGTGTATTCTACCAGTTCTTTGATTCTACGTACTGTATTCTACTCTGTGATGTTGCTTGACTCTCTTTTTTTCCCCAAAAACATGGTTTAGGAGCGTTAAATGTTCTTTTAATAACATAGCAGAAATTAGAATTCTTCTGCTGCAAGTGAGAAGAGATATTTCTGTTAGTTTTTTTATTAGTTGTAATATTTTTGCAATATTTACAAAGTTCTTCTTTGGATATATTGTTACGTTTAATTTTCTTCACGTTCGTACGGGGTGCGTGCGGATTTGGAGTGAATAACGACGACACTTAATGAAGTATCGACACACACTTTATTTACCAATATTAATCAGGACAGCTCCAAAACTCTTTTACAGTCGTCGAAGATTTCCTATGAACACGCTGGAACAATCAGCGACACAGCCTTCACACTGTCATGCAATAACGGTGGAGACAGCTTCACTGCAAAGCACCAGAGTACAGCTCCCGACTCTGCTCGGTCGTTCTGGGACCTCCACGTACTCTCTAGATTCTCCACGCTATAACTCGCGATGCACTCGACGACACACAGAGCACAGCTCCCGACTCTCCGGTTCAGTCGTTCCCGGAGCTTAACACATTCTCTCGACGATGCACTAAGCGCGATACACTCAGAGACTCTTCGATGCACTCGACGACCAACTCGGCGCTAGACTTCTAGACACTCGCTCAATGACTGACTATCAGCTCGCTAGACCAGGCACACACTAAAAGACTGCGGGCCAGCAGGGTTTATGTAGCTTTCGGCTTGTGTTCGAGAACATTCTGGGCTAAACCGATAAGAATTCGTTCCAGAAGGTTCTCCATCCGTCCATGGCATAGCGCCAATTTTGTCGCCAAATGTGGCAACCCTGCCTACCTTGCTATTTTATAGCAACCCTAAAACTGCTTTGCGGGGAAGCTACCTTACCGCGCCTGGACATTTCGTAACAATATTTATTATATATTAAGTTTATTTTTAATCGTATTGATTGGGTATGCTGTCAAAAATAATTAATTTAAATTATTAAAGAGGGAATTTATTACTTTTAAATTTCCTCGGTGTATTAGACAGTTGCAGACTGATTAAATTTGAATTATCAGTTAATCTTATCATCGGCAACATTTTTAGAACTGGCTTTTGTGGGACCGCGTTAATGATAAATTAAGGAATGTATTTTTTGAGCAATGGAAACAAAAGCTGCGTGGCTGATAAATACATAACATATCGTAACGAACGTAAGATAACCAAAAATTTCACTAAGACTGCGCTGAAGATATTTTTAACATCAAAACATTGCGAGTTAAAATGTAATGAATGTGATAGTACGTGAATGCTATGAAAAAATAAACTTCGCTGATATTAAGACTTCGCTGATATGCTTAACAACAACGTCATTTTTCTTTAATGTTTTATAAATTCCTAGAATGAAATAAAAAAATTTTCCTGTAATTTTTAGATATTTGGCGAAGTTGTTCTTGGCTTGTCTCAAGGATCTGTCAGTGAACTTCTTTCGAAACCAAAGCCCTGGCACATGCTGAGCATCAAGGGGAGGGAACCTTTCATAAGAATGCAGATGTGGCTCAACGATCCGCACAATGTTGAAATGTTACAGACGATCAAGAACGAGAGGAGAGAAGGTTAGTTGTTAAATACTAGTAAGCCCCCGATTCTCTAACCAATGGAATAATGCTTTAAATTAAAATGACAACCAACATACTGTGTCCTTTCCAACATTCAACTCTCGTTTTCAATTTCCATTGCTCTATATCGAATTTTTTTTATGTGTTGTTGTTATATTGATTATATTATGATTATATTGATGTTAACTCATTTAGCATTTTCACTGCTCAATGATTTCTCTCAGACTGCTTTTGATTGCTGTCTTTTTCGAAAACATTACTTGTAAATATAAATATTGATCAGCAGAGTGCATCCACATCATACACATTTTTCTTTCTTCACCCTTCTTTTTTTGCGCGATTTTTCCCCTTCTTCTTTCTGAATCATATTAACCAAGATGCTACTAATGCTGTAAATAATAGCTAAGGTAACAATAAATAATAACTAAAGTTGCAAATCAAAACAGTTTACTGAACGCAGTTCTTAAAATTAGATGATAATAATAAGTCTTATAGTGCATTGTATTGTTAGAGTCTTAAATTTCACAATTTTAAATGCATAAAAATACCATTTTATTTATTTTCCAAAATAAAAAATTTTAAATGTAGGATTCTGTTTAAAATTGCTTTACAAATCCTTGCCATCTGCAGCTTCAAAACAAAAAAAAAAAAACAAAAAAAAAAAAAAAAAAAAAAAAATTAAACATTTTGATATTTTCAGTGTTTTCAGATACTGAATTAGTACATTTGTGTGTTAACAGTTCATATAAGTTTTGAGAATAAGTATGACAGAAAAAAATAACCTTAAATTTGGAATCTTTTTTACAACTCCAGTAACAGTTTTTACAGGTGAACATATCTGGAGCAAATCCGGATACTTTCATTAATTTGCATCCCAAATATTAATAGTATAGCGAAAATATTTAAAGAAAATATAAAAAAGTATGGCAACGTTTAACGCTTTGTAAACATAAACATTGACCCTGCGCCCACGGAACACATATTCTTTTCTTCTCCCCTTTTTTAATATATCTCTGTTATTTATTTATTTATCTATGCAATGTTCGAATTTCATTACGATGAAATCATCAGGACACAAAAACAATAGCAATACCATTGAATGAAGGAAAAGTAACATATTTATAAAGCAGCGTAATCATCAATACGATATCAGAAAGAATGCATTTCAAAATCTCTTCTCCACATATTATATTTCCTCTTTTTACTTCTTATAGCACAGATATGCCTCATATCGCGTTTATGCCATAAAGAGTTTTAAGTTTGTCGTTCACTGTGGTAGTCGTTAATTGCTTTATGTCATATTTTTCAACCAATGTGAAAGAAAGAGATTTTAAATTTACCTTCTGCACATTGTTAAATTTAATAGAAGTATATAAATATATTGCCTCTGGTAATCGGTATATAAATATATTGCCTCTGGTAATCGAATCTTATATTACTGTTAAGATTCTGAATTTATAATTTTAATCTAATTATGCCAGAAATTAATTAATATTATTCCGAATTTTATAAAATTATGTCAGAAGTAGGTTTAATTTTTTTACTTTTCCTTTGCAGTAGTATTTTGTTTCAGATAATTTCTAAAAGTTTAAAAAAGTTGGAAAGACTAAAAATTTTTTCTTATCCATGAATTCCAATCAATATGATTTGAAAAGAGCAGTTAAAAGAATCAGCTATCATAAACCATTCGAAATATTAGCCAAAACATTTGTATTTAAGTTCGTTTTATGCAGCCTTATTTTATTTGTTTAACAGATGTTACGAGACTGCTTCATATTTATTAATTTCTTTTTCTTTCCTTACTGTAGCCAATAAACGCCGTAGAACTGGTGAGAATCCAATGGACAGTCCAAGGAGCCAGTCAGAGGGAGGTCAGTTGTACAATAACTACAGCTTTGCTCCCCCGTCACCCTATCCTCCGGCCAAGAAACCGCGAGTCTTGTTTACCGAGGAACAGAAGGAAGCCTTGCGATTGGCTTTCTCACTGGATCCTTATCCTAGCACAGCAACTATTGAATTCTTAGCCACTGAACTCAATTTATCGGTACGGACTATCACAAACTGGTTCCACAACCACCGGATGAGAATGAAACAGCATTCTTCATCGGATGATGAACATGGTAGAAAAGGAACCGATTTATCTTTGCCCCCACCCGTTAGAGAGGGCATGGCTTTTGATCCAGTCCAGTACCGCATGCTGCTAAATCAAAGACTTGCGGAGAAATGCCGAGAGAAAGGGGGACCGCAATTTGTGAGTCACTTCGGAGGGAGCATGCCGTATTTGTATTCACCTTATCGTAATTGCTCTCCCCTTTCCTCATCAGGTGATGACGTTGGGACGCTGGACTTAAGTATGTCTAGTCAACTGCGAAATGCCATCAATAGCGGTGCAAAAGCGGACACCACAGGCGGTAGCAGCACAGATGATCGTTCGAACAGTGAGATGAACGATGACTCCAATCTTTCCCAGGACAATCTCACACAAGGTGATAATAGTGATCGCGAATCAGTAGAAGATAGTCAACCTCCTCATCGTCAGAGCTCTTCACCTCTAAGGCCATCTGCAGGTAGCGAGTCAACACGACCAACTACAGGTGTAGTCAGTACTGGAAGTAGCAACAGAAGAAAACCCGCGATGCCCCAGTGGGTAGATCCAGGTTTAGAACTGTCCCCAGAAAACACAGATGACGAAGAGGATTTGGATGATGATGACCAGTTAGGCGACGAAAGTGCAACTGAGCAGGAAGAAATAATCAATGGGGTTTGTGTTCGTCAAACAGAGGATTTCGATCTCCTTTTACCGTCTCGAGTAGAGACGGTACATGTGCTTCCTGTGCCAGCACCAGACGATAGATCCTCCTCAAAGTGCCACCCGCCTCGTAGTGACAATTCTCGTAGGACTACGGTCGCTAGCCCTGAACGATCAGACAATGAAATGGAGGGCTTGACGAATGGTATGAATGATCACGAAACTTCTGAACAGTGTATAAAAGACAAACTTTTGTCTGTTAATATGATGGACAGTACGACGCTCAAAAAACCGGTCTTCCTCGAAGAACAAGACGATGATGAGAGTTGGGATGACGCCGAAGCAAAAGATAGGCGTAAAAATATCGAAAAACTTCAGCAAAGGCTGGAAAAGGAAGATGTTGGTGAAGATTGGGAATTTTGAATTTTTTTAGAAACCCAAACAAATGAAACTTTAATTTAAAAGTAATTAATTTAAAACCAATGCCATTTGTGTATGTGCATTGTGTCTCTTTCACAGCATCGAATTCTCAGACTTAAATGAATGATGTCACACTGAGATGTGATGGACGATCATTTCATTGTTAAACTCACATATAAAAACCGCACCATAGTTTTCACGTGGACTTTATCCCGGTGTATAAAAGAGTGGCCTTAACTTCACTAATCGGAAGATTATAAAAATAATGATGTATGTCAAAGATGCGTGGGAAATAATGATTTTCATGACAATGACGATCAAGGCTGAGATTTTCTGCAATGTAATGTGATACATAATTCTATTTCTTCACTTTTACAATTCTCACGCCTTGTCATGTTTCAGCGCACGGATATTGCTCAGCCCGTTGAACAACCCCTTCAACAAAACGACAACCTTATGAATATATAAAGTATAGCAAACAAGCAACGCAATGAGCACGAGCTTAAAAAAATAATTTGTTTCTTCTGCTTGCAGCATGATTGCGTGCGACTGATGTCGACTTTGAGCTGAATGCAAAAGGAAACGAGTGGTCAGTGGACAATGCAGTACCTCACTTGTGTGTTTTTATGTGTTGTAAATTGATCTCTTCTCCCTTTTACAAGACGGTACCCATCGACCTACACAGAATCTATTATTTTCTCCGAGTAATAAAAATTAGTTTCTCCCATTTAAGGATCGTCCTGTCTCAAGATTCATGTAAAGCACTTATTATAAGATTGTAAATAGAGATAATAAAACAAAACACAGAAAAAAATGGCAAAAAGCACACTGCTATGTCAAACTGTTTGCAGTATAAATTGGAGTTTTTCGGAAGGAATCAAAAGTCCTAATTTTTTGCTTTTTGCTGCATAAAATAATAATAGCACAAATTTCTCTGTTTCTGTTACGTTTCATCCATTTTTCTCGCAAAGTTTTTCTCCGTATCAAAGAAGCATTTGTGTGTTGTCTTGCACAAGTTATTGCGAATCTTGAACAATACTTTAAATGTTGTCTCTTTTTCTACCCATTTTTGAAAAATTTCGATCTCTTATTGTACGTTATCGTGTTTTTTGGGTCCTTTACAACCTTGTGACACAATATATTATTACAACGATGCCTTTCTTCATGGTGCACCTGACTACCGACTGGTGGTTCTTCTTTCAAAATGCTACCGACCCAAGGACTGAGATAGGTGTTTCACCGCCTCAAATCTATTTATGATCTTAGGACTAGATCATTTCTAGTCGATTGGTTTGTGGATACATGCATTTAGTTAACACCATGTAAATATTATTATTATTATTATTTTCCTGTTTTGTGTTTGTATCTTTTAAATGTATTTCATTTTCGAAAACTCTCCCAGTACTTTTCGACAGTCACGTGAACTGTTTACATCTTCTGCAGGCCAGAATTTATTGCAAGAAACAACTCTTAATTAATTTTAACGCAATTCAGAAAAACCTTCTGGATTTTTTCATAAAGTTTACATAATTGTTATAGTCCATTTATTAATTAATTATTAATAAGTTTAATTTCTGAATTGTTTTCCCCACTTCTTTTAAAATTATATTTCTTTTATGGTGCTTTGTTATATATATAGCATGCATTTTAAACTGAATCATTTGAAGCTCTTAAAAATTAATTTTCAGCAAGAAAATATATTTTATCACTGCAGAACAATAATGAACAATTCCGCGATTTATCATTATAGAATTTTTTAGTAAATTTACTTTACAAAAGTTTAATTTTGGTTTACTAAACTTTTTTGGAACTGTGCAGGTCACACATCATTTAAATAAATCTTTCTGTTTGTATATCATCAGATATATATCAATAATATTAATTTTCGCAAAGATGTAATGAAATTCTTATTATTTTCCAACAAGCAGAGAAGTAAAAATTAAAATTTTCTGCTTATTTAACTTTAATTGAAAAAGATTATTTCATTATAAGAACCATTCAGCTCTGACTTTATTATATTCATTAAATTTTTACAAAATATTAAAAAAAATTATTTAAAAAAAATAAATCATACGTTTTGTGTCCAAGTCATTAAACCAAAGCCCTGTATTTAATTTATGCAGCCAAGAAAGTCGTTTTCGAGAAAGAAATTTTAAAGTACCATTTTCTAAATGGAGCAAAAGTTATTTAATGAACAGATTTTATTAAAAAAACTATTACGAGTGATATTTAAGTTCTTTTAGTTAGATTATTTCATTATTACCAGCGATTTTTAGTTCTTTAAATTTTAACATATTCTGTAGTATCGAGTCACAGCAAATATCTTGCAATTAGCTTTGTTTCAAACCGTTTTCTGAAATATTGTAGTAATTTTTATTTTTATTTATTAATCATTTTTAATAATTTAATAATCTATATTTATTATATTCCTTCCGAGAATTTTCTACCCGGTAGTAGTGAATCTCCGAACAAATAGTTTGACCATAATAACGATATTATAGAATCCTAAAGGCGAACTGTTAACTTAAACTTTTTACAAGGCAAAGAATCATTCCCCTTCCCCAATAATAATATAACTGAACTTTAATGTAAAGCATATAATAGAATTATAATAGTATATTTTAAACGCCATAAAACTTGTTGTATTTTTCAATTATAAATTATATGTGACATCCTAATGAGCTCTAGACTTGTCTGACTGTTTACCGTTTAAATGTACATTTATTCTCTAAAGCCTTTTTTTTTTCCTGAGGGAGGATTTAGAATACACAGCTAAAATACATAATTGTATAATTAGTTACTTAAATTTGTTTTTCTTATACAGAAATGTTTTTGTTTGCAGAATATTCTGAGAAAAGGAACTCTTATTTCTTAAGAATTATTTGCTTAAAACACCTAATATTCTTCAAGACGATATCAAATAATATTTCTTCGCTGCACTTTTTTAAATATTCAAGGCACTATTCTGTATTTTGAAATGCTTTAATATCATTAATTTTTGCATTTGAAGCGAAAAGAAATGAGCTATTTGACATGTCCTAAAATAGTGGGAGAGTTTAACAAAAAAATCCCTGTCCTTTTGCTCAGTCCATAAACACTGGTGCCAACTGATAACAAAACCTTCTGATGTTCTCTGTTACCCCGAGTGATTTGTTGATATCCAAATCCTTCCGAAAGATGAAAGCAGAAGGATTTTAAAAACCCGACCTGTGTTGTGCAAGAAGTTCTTTTTATATGATGCATGTAATGCACACCACATACTTGTTCTTACACTGTTGATATTTAAATAATTGGAATTGCTTGAATTACTATTAAGTACTATCTGAGTATGACTCACAGTATTGTGTTTAGCACAAATTTTTATCAGTTGTTTAACTTAATGGAAATATGTTTATTCCTGGCATGGAACATGTTCATGATTTCAAACTGTTCACCTTCCTCTTGCAATTTCATTAAGAATATTTTCTTATGTAACAGTTATGTTTTTTAATATATGTGAGTAGGTCCAAAAATACGTTCGTTAAGTATCCTAACGTAACAGCGAATTTCTTCGTTTAGTAACTCAGTTCTGTTGTTCAACACTTTTCATCATAATCACTTAAAAGTTTACAAATGCACTTTAGTGAGTAAAAGCTCTTTAGTTAACAATTTTTATTAAAAATAAAAATTTTCCAAGTGGTATTTAAGTTCTTTAAAATTTAACATACATTATTCCAATCGCAGCATATATCTTATAAAAGATTTTGTTTTAAATATCTTTCCTTCGATTTCTCACAAATTTGTACTTATTTTGATTTTATAATAAGTTATAGTAATTTAAAAAGCAATATTTATGTTATTTTTTCGAAGAATTTCGTAACTGTTTCAAATTAATCTCCGATTACAAATCTTTCAATAAAAATGAAGTATTTTTTATTCAAATATCAGAATTCAGCTATTCAACAGCTTTCAATATAAACACTTAAAAGTTTAAATTCGATTTCCTAAATGAGATAAAATTTATTTGAGTAACAGTTTTTGCATTCTTGTGCATTTCATATTTGTATTCGCCAATGTTGATGCTTTTCATTAGACTATAAATTCATTGTTCGTATTACTCTCAAAGTAGATGATGACATCACTTGGGAATTAATCTGGTTCTAGTTTCGTCTTAATGTTAGAGTGTTAATGTGATGTCAGAAGTATTCTTGCTTTTCCTCAAAATAAATCTTATGTGGAGGGAAAATTGTTTGTTGACTGAGATAAAATACTATCCCATTGTTCCTGTTAACTCTCTGATTCGTATTATCCTTTGCAAAGTTATTATCCTGTTACTGGGTCGTCCTGGCGATGTTATTAAAGCAATTCAGAAGCAGTCATATAATGTAAGGAAGGAAGCTGTTGTGAACCAAAACTTGCATGAACAGATAATGCTAAGTTGATCAAATGTTGTCCATCTATTACTGATAATCCTTACTTACAGTATACTTCTTAAGGTTAGCTATCCTTTTTTTTTCTTTGATTGCCTTGATATCAATCCTGGAAAAGTTGTTAACATCCTGAATAAAGTTGATATATTACGTCATTACGTCAATTCTGCAAAAATTGATAATCTGACAGTGAGAAATTTCATTGAGAGTCGCGAGCAATGAGTCTGTCTTCAGCAGTAAAGCATTGGCATGGGTGGTGATTTGAGTATTTTAACTGTATGTATGAAATTGCTTTTTAATCTCCCGTCAGTTGCAAAGGAATAATATATTTTTTGATTAATCTTAAACCAGGGGTGTCAAACTGGCGGTCTGCGAATATATTTCAGTTATGTATTTGTTGCAAATATGCTTTCACAAAGATTTCAAGATTTTAGAATTTCTTGTTTATATTATTTTCAATTCCATTAAACGTGAACAACGAGAAAGAAATTTTGTGAATGTAGTTAGTTAATTTACAGTGTGATATAAATCTTATTCAAAGCTTTTAACGTACAGGTTTCACTTAGTTTATATTATTTTTCGTACTTGTTGAAAAATAAATACTCAATTACTAACTTTTGTACTAAGAATAATCATTTTGTTTAGGAATATATTTATAAGCAAAATAGATTTTTTTCACAGTTGAAAACTGATAAAGAACACATGACATGTGAGCATTTACAATGCAAGATAATTTCCGGTAATTTCTCTCCAAGGCTACAAACTTTATTGGAATTTAATATCATCAAATGTGGAGCTGTAGTAAAACATAAAGAATGTATAATTATTTGCATACAAACACATGTATTTTTATTTATGCGCCGAAGAAAACTTTAATAAATATGAGAAAAAATTAGCTTGTTATTATTTAATTTAAAATTTTGTTCCACTTGGAAAAATTTCTCTGAAAACTTCAAATTTTTTATAATTTGTGTATTTTTAGCTTAAATTTAAATAATTTAATGATTGGTTAAAAATGCTAATTATTTGAAAGGAATATCAGTCTGTTTGAATTACAAAGTTTAACCAATAGATCTCTTGCGCTTTCCAAAGTTAAGATTTCAGGTAGAAAACAAAAATTAATTTGAGTTTTATCCTTTTATGGTCTTATTATTATTTTTTACGTCACGTTTTCATAAATATTTATTAAGCGAAATTTAAAATTTACTTAATTTTTTTTTCAATTTTGTTAATATTTTTTTTTATTTTGTAGAGGGGCCCCTCAATTGTTTTTAGATTGTGCATGCGGCCTGCATACAATTTCAGTTTGACACCCCTGCCTTAAACAGTTAAAATATTTTAAATATTTTGCAGAATTTTCTTCCGCCTGTATTTAATACGGCTTTCTTCTACTGTTTAATATTATGGAAAAATTTGATGGAAACATACTACATTAAGTACTTATTTCTTCTGAATATTTTTCAGTAATGAGTTATAATTGATTTAGTTGATTCGAAATCTTAATAATGATATAAATTCAAAATCGAATAAAAAATTAAATTTATACTAATTCATTTTTTTATTTGGAACAAACTTTCAGTTTAATTGGATTATGTTGAAATCTCGTCCAACATTCTGATATTGAATAAAAATGCAAATAGTGAATACTCAATATTTTTAAAATATCAATATTTCAAACTGTGAATAATTTTAAAAAACACTGCTTTAGAGAAATACAGGTATATAACATTTAAAGTAGCTGCAAATCTGACTACTTGATTTTTTTTTAATCTGCCAATTAGGAAAAGAGTTTTGAATCTTTGTGATTAATTGAGGTTGAAGCTAAAAAAAAATATTTCGTGCAATAAAAACATGTCGATTATTGTTAATTATTCCTAATTATTCCTAATTTTTGACATGAATCCATACTTGTCCAATACTATGTACCTTTCTTTATTTAATAAACACGAGTAAGTTGGAGCATCATTAACATTTTGATTTCGTGGTCATAGTTTTATAGAAGAGGAAGGCGGATTGAACACATGTAAAAACTGCCATGTTGTTTTCTAATCTGAATGTAAATTTTTGTTCTGTGCTGTAGACTATGGATTGAGAATCCTTATGGTGCTCTTATATGTCTCATTTGTTACTTCTTATAAATGTAATTATTTAATCTTATTATTCTCATTGAAATGTTATTTTACACAGGATTTACTGCTTTTATCCCTATTGCAGCCAATCACAATTTGTTGAATGTAATTGTGGCAATAATGCAATGCAGCTGTGCTTTATAACTTCCAGTTTTTCATGCAGCTACTAATTTATTAAATTATTTTTCATCGTAGACTGGTGAAGGAGACAATAGGAAATTTTTACGTCATTCGTTTGGCTAAATTTCATTCTCTTTGTCTTGTTGAAAAATATCCGCTGATGAAATTTTTATGTTTCTTTTTAATGCTCACACATTTTCATAACAGAGGTACATTATGAAATGTATGAAACTAGAGTGCATTATAAATACACGTATATATAAACTTATATATTTTCTTTTACGTGCATGAATTAAGTGGAATGTAATTATTTAAGTTTTAGTTGACCGTTACATTGACTTGATAAAGTATTTCTCTTTTTGTTTATTTGTTTGTTTGTTGATTGTGTTTGAAAAAAAAATGTTGTATATATATTTCACTTTCAAATTCATATATTAGAATTAATAAAACACAAAAACCAAATTTTTGGTCTTAAAAAAATGCCTTTAAGTTTTATTTATTTATTTCTTATTTATTTATTTTTTTTTACTATTAGCTTTATTCTTTTGTGCACAAATCTGTAACAACTGGAAAAATTTCCTGCATAGTGTCTACAATCACCAGTTTACCTGAAGACAAATTTCAGGCACTAAGAATTTTTTGTAGCTTTTTGTTACTGAAATTCATACTGTGTGTTTTTTAAGTCTAGTCTGATTTTTTTTTAACTTTGAGATCGCACCAAAGAAAAATACTTTTGGAAAATTAACACAGTTTTCCGGTCAACATTTGCAGTTACAAATAGGAAGGTAAAATAATAAATGAATTTTAAACTGCATAAATCCATTATAGGTGTACATTCTTACAGGTACTACATTTTTAATAAATTCAATTTTATAAAATATAAAGCAACTCCTAAGGATAATAAATATAATAATAAAATAACTTTAATTATTGAAGAAAGTACTAAATAGAAAACAAAGAATTTAAATTACATTATTTAATTTAACAATACAAAGTACAACACTTTAAATAACAATACAAGATATATTTTTATTTAAACAAGCAATACTGTGCTATGATTAGTAGCTTTATCGAAACATGATACTGTATGACTTTCAATATATTTCAAGTATATTTTTAAAAATAGGTTACATTTTTAAAAGCATTTTTAATCATGAGTTGCAGAACAACTAGATTAAAATTTTCGATTCTCCTAACTAACAATGAGTAAAATTGTAATCTTATAGCAAAATACACTGTAGATTCACAGATTCTCCTTAAACAGTCCATAACTATCCAATTATAATAAAATAATTGTCAAAGCACCTGAATATCAGGTTTTAATCTTAAAGCATATACTAGAATAATGAGTTTCAAAAAATTATCTATGGAAGTTTCATGAGCGATCATCTAAACTTTCAAACCGATATTAAAATTTTTTCCCAGATGATTATTAATATTAGTTCAGTAGCATATTTTATGCATTAAATCGATACTTCGTTTATAGTATTGTTGTATATTAAATGTTTTTAAAGTATTTACTCATTAGGAACATAATATAAAATTATAATGAAATTTCAAGGAACATAAGCACTTGCAGACAGCCCTTTCAGACTACAGTAACAACATTATCCATACACAAGCATCCCAATATTATAATATTACTTTTATTATTTGTTATCTACAAAAATAAAATAAGATGATGATTTAAAGTAATTTCAAGAATTTAAATATGTCAGTATATATATATATATATATATATATATATATATATATATTTATAGATAGATAGATAGAGATATTTAAACTTACAATATTAAATTTTACGAAGTTAAAGTAAAATTGCAAATATTTTGCATTTTGTAAGGTAAAAAGGGTATTTCAAGAAACATTTTAAACTTTTTATCTTACCGTAATAATAATTATCAATTTAAAAAAAAAATATTGCAAGTATTTCACGGAATTATTTTATTTATTTATTTGGAAAATATATAAAAAAGTCATCCCCGAAACATGGCTTTATTTTACACAAAATAGTATGTGCCCGATTTAAAGCTGTATCCTAAATATCTTTTAATTATAATATTTGTTGCTATGTTATTCGCAGTGTTTTCTTTGGTGCGTCTTTATTTTTCTATTTCTTCCTTTTCTGCGTTTCTTTAATTTACGTATATGAGCTAATTTTAAAAGACCAATACGCAAAAGTGAGATGTTGCAACAGGAATGCACAAGCCTCCGAATTTGTATGGAATTTTATTTCTCAGCTGTTTTAAACGTACCTTTTAAAGTTGGAACCTAGAAAACTATCATTTTTTGTGCAATTTTTATGACCGGGGACAAATGTTTGTTAGTGCGTGAGATAACATTACGAATCAGACTAGTCTAACCATTATTTCATGCACATTTGTTTTAGTAATTTGTTATACTTTTGACGTTTTGAGCCCTCTTCGAAATATGATTAGAAGAGGGACGAAAAAAAATTCAAACTCACCCTCCGTTCTCCTGTTTTTGGTCATTTTAATATACAGTCCTCTGTGATGGCGTATGTTACAAATATTATAAACTTAAATATATTATATATAAATATATATATACATACATACATATATATATATATCTCTGTACATAAGTAACATGCTTTTTCGAGATATCTGAATTTGAACTCTCAACTTTTCACATGTACGATAAAGCAACTTTTCAATTTTTCCTTCCTAAACCCTCCCCTTTTTCGAAGTCCTTTTTCTGTAGTGGGTAAAATCATTCGGTCGTTGCCGATTATATTTGCACAACAAATCTTCTATATATAAATACCAAACTTTTTATGTCGATTACACAGACTTTCGCAGAGAATAAATAACGTAGAGGGAGCTGCAGTAGCGCGTTGGTTTACGCATGCGTCTCTCTCTATTTTGTGATTTTTCATCATGCGTGTTTCTTCCCCAATTTTGGCGAGATTTTTTTCTCGTGTGTTGCAAATGTTTTAAAATTTTTTTTCGAATTCTCTAGTAGAGAGACATAAGTTAGTACAATGTAATAAATATTTCATCAAATACCTTTGCCTTGTATTGCAGGCTATTTTTATCTATGACCCTTCTCCTCCAAAACTCCGTTCAATGTCTTCTAAGCTTGCTCTGATATATGAAAAACGGAAGCCTGTATGTTTGATATTCAGATTGATATTACTATTTTTATTCCACTTTCAAATGATAATAAACTTAAATCTTCTCAGCCATTTTCAGAGACTCCTTTTTCTTATTATTCTCTACGACTTATATCACATATTCTGTACATAACTTCAATTTCACTAATCGCAGATTAATCATTATTTATTATTGTAATTTTAGCATTTTGTAAACTTTAAAAGTATATTGTCGCTTATAGCAAAGCTTCAAGCTCCAAGAACCCTTCTTTGAACATAACATTATTCAATATAAATAAATTTTTGTTATGTTACACGGTTTTAATTTATTGCATTAAAGAGTTTAACTACTTTATTAAAACATTAAAGAGTTTTACTATCTTTTTAACTACTACAGAGTTATTTATTATGTACAGTTAATAAAAACCATGTGTCTGCTAAAAATGTCAAAGTGAAATTTAAATCAGTTAAAGTCATTTTTAGATATGTCATTTATATAGTAACACTTCCATTCTTCCTGAAATTTGTTTCATTTGTCCAATATATTTTTATGGACACTTCGTGATTTTATTTTTAATCACAAAAAAAATTGTGATAGCTAAAGGGATTATTTTTTAATTAAAATTACAGCAAAAATTGAAAAGTCAGTTTATATATTTAATTCATAGAGGAGGGGAAAATTAAATAAAGAAAGGAAATCACTGTCGTAAACTCAAAAAATCATCTGCACTAAATCTTATTCATTATGTCAAAAAAATTTTCAGTGTCACCTTTTTTCAAGGTTTTCTGGTTTATCCAGTTAGTGCAAAATTACATTTATTTCAAATTTCTCTTCAACAATTTGGATTTATAAATCTGATGTTAGAAGAAGCTCTTCGGTCATTATGAATAGCCCGCCCCCAACTGATTGTCTAAACTTTTCCACAAATCAGAAAATTATGCTCGAGATTCCGAATACATTCATTTGGAAGATTATTTTCCGATCTATCGAGTAGTACAAAAATCGAAATTCTTCGATGATTATTTTGATCATTTTCATTAAAATCATCGAAATTTTTCGATGATTTTAATGAAGAATGTATGCGAGAAATCCGTTAAAAAAGTACTTTAATATGAAATGAAAGAAGTCTATACCGAATATTAGGAAAAAAGTGGTATGGAACGTTGTGTTGTTCGTGTGTATCGGGCAGCGCTGTAGAAAAAGATAAAAACATTATTTCAAGATATGAAACAATAAATAGAGAAAGCAAACTAAATAAAAGCGAACTGAATATATAAAATTCTACATTTATCCTAAAAATTATTATATTAATATTTTAAACTTAACCCTTTCAACTCTGGATATTTCTGAGACGCTCAAAAAAACGATAGTCTACGAAATACTGTTTACAGGTTTTAAAAGAAATCCCTTACAATATATATTAATATGTTCTTACAACCAAATCGTCCTATAAACATTGTTTAAAAGCAAACATCCACAAAACGAGTAGGAAAACATATGCATACAAACCACTAGATGAGACCTCTGGCGCTGAATAATAAACGCCACCAAAAAAGGTTAAGTATTAATAGCCTTCACAGAATTTTTCAATGTTTTAAAGAAAATAACTGCTATGTGTTTTTTATCATCGTTTTCATGTTAAGTACCATTGTGTTTATCATAATGCTTATGCTCCGTGATAAAGATCTGTACCATTCCATACAATGTCAAAAAAAATTAGTTGCTTACCTCAGGAACTACTAAGATGAAGAAACTTTTTGTTAGATGTAATGCAAAGGAACGTCACAAATTACGACACAAATAAGGCAAAAATGGAAAAGTGTCTGTAATTAGAAAATGTTTCAATAAATTTTGCAATGTCTGGACAGAACGATTTTAAGTTATAATGCAAGCTAATAATTAAGTTTAATATCATTAAGATAATCACCAAATTCTGTATTTTTCTGCATAATTTTCTCACCTTGAATTTTGCGAAGTATTTTTAGAAAAAATGCTAAAATCTGAGAATATTCGGCATGAAAAATACAAGTCTAGATTTATCAAACATCTAACAAGTCTTCTAGATAATAATGAACATCAGGCAAGACGTCTAAACGAAGAATTAAAGAACATTCTGTAAGAAGGAAGAACGAATAAAGCTGTGATATCTGAAAGCTTAATTTAAATCATAAATGAATCTCAATTAATAAACTTTCTAAAGATGGAACTCGAAGGTTATTTACAGAGCGCATGGCTGAAGACAAAAAGGTCGTGTCATAAGGGTAAAATATTTAGTCGTGTTGAAAAGATATGTCATGGAAGTACAGGAATTCACTTTTATCGATAATGCAAAGATTTAAGAAGCCAAAGTTTCCAATGTCATATACGGTCATTGCAATTTAATTTGGTAAAAAGGTAAAAATTATGATGTTTGCGACACTGGTCAAGGAGAATGAAGCATCAGAATAAAAATTATTCATTAAACTTTCCCCATGTGCTATTAAGGTTAATTTTATATATATTGAAGCCATTTATTTAAGTATTCAGGAAGGAAGGAAATGAAAAACAAGGCAACAAGTTCTGTCCATTTCTAATTCCCGCTAAGACATAAATTTTAAACCACCATAGTGGACGAAAATTCTTTAAAGCTTTTTTAATGAAGTAAACACGTAGCGCATATTATGTTCCAGCTACCCCCAGAAAAAGGCTGATGTCTTGATTTAATATGAAGAACAATATTAAATGATTTCTTTTCGCTTTTAATAGGCACTTATAACCAAAAGTCGATTCATTTTTCTTTCCCTTTTTAAACATATTCAGCCCTAGCAAAAGATGACTACTCATAGGTTGTTACCGAACAAATATTCATATTGTTCGGAATATACAGAATGTCTTGGTACCAGGACTGCCAACTTATAAGAATGATAGGATGCACCCAGACGACTCGGAATCACATAGCAGTGCAAGATCGCAAATGTTTTCCTGCATCGGGCCGAGCATTCTCGCAGGCAAAGCTTCATTTCACATACGAATATAAAGATAATAGAGATGATTATACGAATGCGGAGTTAGACGATATAGATCTGGTATTTGGGGCTGGTGAGAGTAGTGCTGCACAGCGTTTGTACGAGGAACATAATCTAATGAAGTGCACTGCCGACTATACACACTTGATTTATAAGCAAGCCTGCAGAGGTTAGCTGAAACAGAATCCTTCCACTTTGCTGGCAGGAGTCAAGAATGATAGGTTAGGACTCCGAATATTAAGGAGACTCATGATGGTTACGTCATGTACAAGACACTCCAGTTTAAATGCGTGAGCTATAGCGCCAGAAATCAAAGTTTCCCGCTGCAGCGTTTGAGATGATTCTTAGGGGAAATGCATTCGTATTATGGGCAGCGTATATAGGCACTTCAAGTGGATGAGTGAATACCTCGGATTGTCTTAGCATTTTTCTCAAACAGAATGCTACTGAAATCGTCACTAAACATATTTCACTGCGACTGGTTCACCAAATAATTGACACGACACAGGGACTATATTTCCTTTACAACACTAATTCTAAATATGAAATAAGTGATGCGAAATAAGTAATACAAAATAAGCGAGCCATTCTGTATGGCTGTCACAAATACAATCTTCTATCAGCCACTAGTGTTTTTGCTACATACAAAAGGTAGAAACAGAAAAAAATACTCGCATTATACAAAGAAAAATCATGTTATTTCAATCACATACAGTTCAAAGTCCGAAATCTGGACGTCCAATGTTCGGAATGGTCTGAAATACGGACCCAAGGCAACACTTTTTTGTATAATTTGCAAATGCGCATTTGATATTCTTTTCTAATAAAACATTTAGAGAATCCTGATTTTTAGTTTCACTTCGGCCTTAAATAAAATACCTCCTTAATCAAGAAACAATAGTTTATTAGCATAAATCTGTATGATCAATAGTTTGATTCTGCATTTTTCCTTGGCAAATGTACTGAATAACCTGCTTCCCTGACGAATCATTATTTATTATTTTTTTGCTTTCATCACAGCATTATTATCAGAAAATGGCGGCTTGAGAAATGTTTCACACATAATGATTCCCCAAATAAATTGGGGAACAATTGTAACAACTTTTGCTGAGTTCGACTTTTGAACTGTTTTACAGTTAAATAGGCATAATGATTTCAAAAATGTAGTTAGTTTTTTTCTACCACGTCCAATTTTTTTTCTCTACACCTTACGTGAATATCATCATTCTCTGCGGCATCGAGTGTGGATCATAAAAAGTACTGCTGCTCTCCTATTGACTGACATGAACACTTCGATTGTCCTGCGTAAATGACGCCGTAGGAGACCAGCGACAGGTGCATACTTGTCTAGACTAATTCAGTTACGCCTGAGATATTGTAGTGAGACGTTGAGTGTAGCTCTGATACAGTGAAGCACATTCCGACATGGAATCCAAGTTCTTGTTTCTATACAAAGTTAGTAGTGTTTAGTTTTTATTTATATATGAACTGACATTTTCCCTTGTGTCTGCCTCTCCTAGTTCACGTAACAATTCCTTAAACAGCCCCGATTTGTTTTGTTATATATATGGCAGTTTTAATATTCTTAGTCAAAGGATACAGATCAGTGCATTTGTCAGGCAAAGCTTATTTTAAAGTGAAAATTAGTGATCAAGATTAATCATGGGCCCCCCTCAAAAAGTGTGCAAGTAGTGTGTCGAATGCTTACGGATATGGATGAAAGAAACATGTGTAAGATCTATCTCTACTTGTCCACATACACTAACTTAGATCCTACAATGAACCTGGCGAATTCTCGCGCAGACCTGAATTAAATATCATCACAGAAGAAGGGTGCAAAATAACCCTTCATTGAATCAAACTAATTTAACAAAAAGCACGGACTTCGTGCGTTACAAAAACACCGTTCACTTACGGCGGTAACTAAACGTAGACTATAATATAAATCAAAGCTGAAAAATAAACGAGTGCAAGAACGCACTTCAAAATTAATCCTAAGAGATGGACTCACAGAAATCTAACCGGCGTGATACTAAACTGATAACTCCAAGAGGCTTACTAGCGTGACCGCGAAATAACAACGAAACGTGCGCTAGGCTAGCGAAACACGGTCTGAATAAACTGAGATAATCACGCGTTTAAATAGCACTTCACTTAACTTTAAATTTACATCCTGGCGAGAGAATGCGAGGGGAAGTTTGAGAAGTTGAGAACAGAAAAACTTAAAATACATTTGTTATGCAAATTAAGAATAACCCTACACATGTTCTAAATTTCCAATCCTATACCGTTTCGCGAAAGTCCAAAGATCGCTCAAGTGATTGTTACTTTTGTATAATGAATACATCAGGATATAACACGAAAAACAAATGTAAAATATAGTATCCTAGTTTATCATCAGCTATACGTCCAATGCCTCACTCAGCTACACTTCCAGGGCCAGTTTTCAAAGAATTATACTCTTTGGAAATACAGGAATATGATTTTAGTGAATATCAAATTGAAGCAAAGACAATGATTTTGAAGCTGAAGATGATTCCATTCGTAAGGAATTTGACCAGCATGAGTTGAATGATTTGACACGAGATTTGGAACTATACAAACAAATCATTAGAGCTGTTAGCATTAAGACTGCACGAGAAAAACTTGCTTGAAAAAGGAGTTAAAGTATCCATCCTACTCTCGATCAAGAAAAAGGACGTTTCTACAATATTTTCGAAGTGATGATGAATCCCATACTTTGTATTGCTATAATGTAAATGGAACGCAAACGTGACATTAGAGCACTTTGTACTGCCATAATGTATATGATTTAATGAAGCAGTTGAGAATTTCAGCTTATAAAGCTACTCAATGGCGATTGTTCGTGGATAGGCTCAAACCGGAGCTTTAAGTGCGCCTTCCTTCACAATGGAAATTTACTTGATGCAGTCTTAATAGGTCATTCAGTTTGTTTTTGTGAAGAATATGAAGAGACATAAAGAGAGTCTTTAGTAGTACTTGGCTTTTGCCGATCAGTTCGATTTATGGTGCGTGACGTGGACAGCATGCAACGGTACCTGAAGATTACTACTGAGCAGCCACATAAAGAGAGTCATTGATTTGTTACAATATGTATATTACTTATATCAATGGATCTTCTGTCTTGACCTTTAAAATTGTCTTCTTCCTCCTTGGCCAGCAACGTGGGTATACCAACTATCCCTTTTTTGGTATGTGGGACAGCAGAACTCGTGAGAAGCACTGGGTGCAGAGGAATTGGCTACCAAGATCTAACCTGAAACCTGGTGATCCAAACATTCTACATCAGCGACTTGTCGACAGAGAACATTATATCTCCTTCTCTGCATATAAAACTGGATCTTATGAAGCAATTTGTTAAAGCTTTGCCATTTGAAGGAGACTGTTTCAAATATCTCATTCCGGCATTTCTTAGCCTGTCATTTGGAAAGATAAAGGCCGATGTGTTTGATGGTCCACGCATTCGGCAGCTCCTTAAAGATGAACATTTCATCAGAACAATAACAGAACTTCCAAAGAAGCCTGGTTGGCATTCAAAACCATTTTGCCATTTGGTAAAAAAAAACTTTACTATTTGCATGGACAAAATTTAACTTGCAATAACTATACATAACCATTTATGAATAATACTATTTTTGTTAAAAGTATATTTGATAATTTTCCCCTTTATATGCATATTATGTATGACTTTTGAGACAAAGGGTACCCTGCAGCTTGAAAAATGACATGATAGAGAAAAACTGAGGCTATTTGTGGATTCAAAGGCCAAAAGTTAGCCAAAAATAAGTAACAGATCTAAGCAACGAAATTGCTGTTCTCCAGCACTTTTTTTTTTAATAAAAATGCCAAAGATGATGTTAACCTTTTGTATTGACATTACGCTTATCGATAATTATAGTTTTCGGCTAACTTCACACAGAAGTATTGAGTACGCTGACGAGAAGTTCCTTTCATATGCAAAAAATAGATTTTTGTAAATGATATTCATAGGCCAAAAGATTACATTTTGTGATGTTTGAATTAATAATAACTGATTTGCTGTTCAGATGAGCCTAAAATATATGTAAGAATTTATTTATTCGAGACTCAGATAAGGCTTAACAGTGGCGAAGCTAAGGTGGGGCAAGGGGGGACATCTGTCCCCGGGCGCAGCATCGAAGGGGCGCCAAATTGATGCTACGAAATTTTTTAATAAAATATTTTCCATTTCTGGCACACAGAAAAGGGCGCAAATTCTTCAGTTGTCCCCGGGCGCTAGAAACTCTAGCTACGCCCCTGAGCCTTAAGCATATGTAGGAAAGATACATATGTATAATAAATTAAACTAAGGTAATCCTGGCCCAGCTTCCTCAGTGCATAATTGAAACAAGAGAAAATATAAAAGACAGCATGTTTCTAATCGTCAATCTCCTGATACATTGCCAATAGTGTGTAGCGAACCCTAGCTATACGATGACAGCCATGAATTTAAAAGTTTCTGGATATCACAAAACATAATGCAAAATTTTCTGATCAATATAGATGTTCCAATCTTCAGTCAACTAACGGGGAAGTCTGTAGTAAATCCAGGAAATATCACTACTGAGAGAGAATGGGGAAATTTCATTTGATAATTTAATGACAATGCTAGGCATGACAATTACAGGATTTGAACAATGAAACTTCATAATTAATAAGAAACTGTGTGTCTGTAGAATTAAAGCGAAAGTATGAGGAAAAAAAAAGAAACAAAATCTGAAAGCTTTCAGATTTTATATTAAGCCCAAAGGGTTTCTTTTTAACGTTTTGTGTGTTGCCTTTATTTATTATATATCATGTTCTTCACACTTAAACCATAAAGTTCAATTCAACAGCAATATCGCAAAATAATTTTTAAACGAGTATATCTTTAAAATTTTCGACACACAGTCTCACGCGCTGGATATAATTTTTTATTTATTTATTTTTCATACAGTGCTGCCATTGCTCGCTTTGAAATCCTTGAGTTTTTAATCAAAAATTCGTTGATGAAGTTTTGAGCATTGGGCTATGAAAAGTTTTACAAAATGTGAAATAGATAATAAAAAAATTTCCAAATTTGGGCTTCCAAATGTCCATATTCGGGTGAAAGGTACGTTATTCAAAATTTGATGGCTCTAGGTACCGTTGTTTTATCACATTGCGAGAAACATACATACATTTATGCCGATTCTTCATTATTTAATTTCTTTAAATATAATGCAGGGCTCTAATGTTTGGTGGCAACGATTTGAAAAGTGAACCGACATTAACATTGATCCAACGCAAAATGCCAAACGAAATTAATAGTCCTTCTGGGCAAATTGTCCCTTTGAACCAGGGCTGTCCAACTGGCGGCCCGCGGGCAATACACGGACCGCCAAATTATTTTTACGGCCCGCGAGGGCATTTTACTATGAATAAATTTATGTTACTAAATTATTATTTTTGGTATTAAAATTGTTTTACTATGTGAAAGTTTAAATCTAATTTGAATTTAAAGTAGGTACTATTTTTTTGCGTAACTTCACTTAACCTGGCTGAATACAGCAGCAATCCGTTTAACGTCTGAGGATGGTTGGTTCAACATTGGCGCCACATATTATATTTGTGGTTGGTTGTTGTTTATCTATGGTTGGCGCACGTGATGCGCGCACTACCCTGCGCTATTTGGTCGATTCATGCAATCGTGCGAGTGCAGTCTTGTCTAGAATTTGTTGAGGGATGACTGTGTTGTAATATTATTAACTTAATTTCATATTTATTTATTAATAAAAATAATTATTGAATATGAGTGCTACTAATAGAAGAAAAATAGACCTCGAAAATCGAGAATTTCAAGATCGTGGGAAATAGATTATTTATTTATTCTGAACAAGAATGGTAGACCACAGTGTTTGGAATATTTACAAATCATAGCTGTGTGTAAAGAATGTAACTTGAAGCGCCATTATCTTTCCATGCATTGAAAAAAAGTATCATTCATACACGCGAGACATGAAAATAACACTAGTGAAAAAAATGAAAAAGCAGCTGGATCATCAAGCGATTTATTTTAATCAAGAACCAAAATTTCAAGACGCATCTGTAGCTGCATCGTTTGAAGTTTGTTTAGAAATAGTAAAGGCAAAGAAGACATTTTTGGATGGAGAATTCATTAAAAAATGTGCCATAAAAATGGCTCAAGCATTTAATGACAACGAAATGGTAAGAAAATTTCAAACAGTATCACTTTCTCACCAGACTGTAAGCCGACGTGTAAACGAGATTAGCATGCATGTCACTAATAAATTAGAAAACCTAATCAATAGTTGCTGCTATTTTTCGGTAGCATTGGATGAAATCACAGATATTTCCGATACAAGTCAAATGCTTATCTTTATAAGAACTGTAAATGAAAACTATAATCATTCAGAAGATTTTTTTAAGTTACAATCATTACACGGAACAACAAAAGGTGAAGATATTTACAAACAATTTAAAATGTTCAGTAGAGCAGTTTGGCGAATTTGACAAGTGCATTGCTATTGTAACCGACGGTGCTAGAGCTATGACGGGCAACAATATTGGGCTCGCGGGACTTTTGCAGAAAGAAGGAATAACATGTCGTTATGTTACACTGTTTTATCGATCAGGAGGCATTGTTTTATCCCTACATCTAAAAAACGTAATGGACAAGGTTTGCAAAATTACTAATTTAATTCGCGGCGGAAATCGTTCTCTTACACAGCGAAAATTTAAAACATTTTTGGATGAATTGGGAAACTGAGTATGGAGATCTGCTTTTACACAGTAACGTTCGTTGGTTAAGTGCTGGAAAGTGCTTGAAGAGATTCTTTACACTTCGAAAAGAAGTTCATCTTTTTCTCACAGAAATTGCCGTCGATGAAAATTTGACAGCAAATTTAGTTGATAAAAATTTTATTTAGTCACTTGCTTTCCTAACGGACATTACAGATTATTTAAATATTTTGAATAAATCCTCGCAAGGACAAGATCAAAATGTGTGTGGCCTTCATAAATATGTTACTTGTAACAGACCTATTTAAGTGTAATTGAACTATTTTATTCACCTCATGAACTGTAACCGAACTATTTTATTTAAACGCCATTTCGTGGCGATATGAAAAAACGTCAGTCGACCTCCAGCCGCCATGATGATAGCTTACTATGTTATGTTATTCTCAATGTTTGATGTTCCATTTGGTATATGTTTCATTTTTATGTATATTTCTTTTGTTTGTAACCGTTCCTGTGTGCTCTGTTAATAAATCCTTTTAAAGCTAGCCGGCATTAGTGTCTATTGAGGAACGGCTACATCACATTGGCGCCCAATTAAATTTGAATCCAAAATGGCGCAACAAAATGTTTAGAATTTCTGTTTGGCTTTAACAAGCTCTTACTCCCGAATTTAACTTTTAGTTGCTGGAGATCGGCTCAGTTTCTTTTCAGGTGTGGACTACTGGTCAAATATTCTGGAAACCAATTCTGGAATTAAAATTGTCATACCGTGCTGCTAGCACATCGAATCATCAACTGGGCAATTTCAACGGAAAAGATAAGTTTCGTTTACATTATCGTTTAATCTGAGTTTAAAGTTCGGTTGATCTTTATATTATGGTAATTTGGCGTTTTTTTTGGCGAAAATTTGGCGACAAACTCTCCTACAGCAACCCTCTATTTTTTTTTCCCGCCGCCATTTTGTCTTCACGAAGTAAAGACATGTTTCTTTTCTTTTTATCTACTGAACACTTCTTCCAACAATCTACTAGCCGAATTACACTTATGCTAGAAATTTTATCTAACAAAACTGCTTAATCATGACAAATATTCACTGCAAAATTGGGAAAAAGTGCACAATACCATACTCCTTACGCGTTTTTCAAAATAACACATACACATAAACCATGTACACGCCGACTTACTTTTACTTAAAAAAACATCCCAGAATTGCACAAAAATGGCATTGCGCACACTCTTCACTATATCCATGTACACTGCTTTTTTCTCATAAATTAGAAAAATTTCACGAAAATACATGACAATTTTCTCAATCTTTAAACCCGGTAAAAAGAACATATATGAAATTACCTGATCGCGAAAAAGTAATGAACATTTCCACATATAAAATAAATAAAATATCCAAAAACTTTTACCTCTAAATCATCTATTACATTATACACGTCACCAACGAATTCATACCGCAACCATTACAAATACTTATTGTCAGATATTTAAATTATTTCCATGCACGTTTACTTCAACTTAAACGTATACCAAATTCCTACAAACATAAAATTCACAAAATAACTATCATTTAATTAAAATATCACTAAACCATGTACACGCCGACTTATTTTTACTTAAAAAAATATCCCAGAATTGCACAAAAATGGCATTGCGCACACTCATCACTATATCCATGTACACTGCTTTTTTCTCATAAATTAGAAAAATTTCACGAAAATACATGACAATTTTCTCAATCTTTAAACCCGGTAAAAAGAACATATATAAATTATCTGATCGCGAAAAAGTAATGAACATTTCCACATATAAAATAAATAAAATATCCAAAAACTTTTACCTCTAAATCATCTATTACATTATACACGTCACCAACGAATTCATACCGCAACCATTACAAATACTTAGTGTCAGATATTTAAATTATTTCCATGCACGTTTACTTCAACTAAAACGTATACCAAATTCCTACAAACATAAAATTCACAAAATAACTATCATTTAATTAAAATATAATTAAATTCAAAAACACTACTTAAAATATAAATGAGCACATACATTAAATTAATACATACATAAATACCCATTTCGAATTCACTTTAGTTACGGCCATGGGATCCAAAAATTCACGAACACTGTTTCACACAACACAGAATAAAGCCAAATACAAAATTTCCAGATTTTTTCCCGATTTCCCCCCTTTTCCGATTAAAGAACCGTAATTCGTCCATTAATATCACATGACATATCCCATGATCTCTCATTTCCCTCACACAAAATAATGCGTAATCGGAACTGAGTACTGCTCACATTATTGCCAAAGTGCCAGGTAGTAACCTTTATCGCCTCCAAAATGTCGCCAAACTACCAGTTACCATATTGTAAAGATCAACCTAAAGTTCTTTTAAACTGATTATTTATTATAAGCTGCTTCTTAAAGCAAATGTAAATTCTTTACTGAAATCTCATTTATTGATACTACATAAGAGTATTAAACGAAAGCCAACGGCTTTCTGTTATCCAAACGTTATTTCTTGAATTGTAATTTGTTATTTTAAAATGTTAATGCGCGTTATTTTAAAATGTTAATGCGCATATTAAATTAATTTGTAGATAATATTGTTTCACTGAATACATGTTTTGATGTTAAAGTTTGAATATATTCATTGACGTTGTTCATTAGAATTTATTAGTTTCGCTTCTGACATACAGCAGCAGATGTTTCCCCCCCGCGAAAATGTTTAGACTAGCGATGATTTATGATGTGTTTACGTCAAATCTTTTATTATTTTTATTTCCTTTGAGTGCTGTTGTTCCTTATTAAATGTTTTATTCTATATAAAATAAAATATTGTACTTGTTGATTTATCTTTCGATGAATATTTTGAGAAAATGATTATAATATACTACTTCAGGTAAATATAATTGTTTTCAATTTAATGAATACATGTCTTAAAAAATATTTCTTGAAGCGAAAGAAAATAATTATGAATAAAATCGAATGACTATTTAAATAAAGTAAAAGAGTTACTAAGTGTGTGTTGCTTAATCAGCTTAATATTTTGTTAAGATTAAGATTTCGAAGAATTCAGCTTATATATAAAAGCTTATGGTAAGACATTTATGTATGTTTTGTATGTTTTGCTTACGAATTAAACAATTATCTCGAAGAGTGGCTTCATAGTCTCGATGTTACAGACTTTGAATCACTCAAAGACTTGGTCCTGACGGATCAGCTTAAAAAAAGAGTCAGTAGTGACGTTAAGGAGCATTTTATTGATACTTGGGGAAAATAACGAGTTCATCTGAATTAGTACAGAAATTGGATGATTATGAAGCTGTACGTGTTAAAAATACGAACTATAAAACTGAACTTCCTGGCAGGCGGAACTATTCTTACAAACCGACTAATCCATCCAAACACAAAGTAGAAAATCGAACAAGTGACATACAGGGAACTCATAAAACCTTTTCAAATCGTGTTCAGCAACAAACAGAGGAAAAGCGACCTCCTTTAACATGCTATGGGTGCTGAAAAACTGGTTTTATCAAGTCTAAATGTCCAGACTGTAACCCCCCAAAGACTTCAAATTCATCAAATTTTGGCACTATCCAAATCCGATCCTGTTTATCTTCCACTCGGACTGCTGTATTTCGAATTAGTATTGGTGGTGTTTCCGGTACAGCTTTCGCCGACAGTGGTGCTAGTCACTCAATCGCAAGTGAATCCCTCTATCATATTCTGCAGAAACAAGATGCAGTATTTGAAAAGACAACACTAGAGGTGTCTTACGCTGATGGTTTGGTATCTGTAAAAGAGGTACTTCGCACCGAACAAATTATTCTTCTCGAAGGCAGAGAGTTCAAAACTCCGCTCCTTGTGTTGCCTGATGCCAAAAATAACTCGACTCTGTTAGGAATTGACTTTCTTCAAAAAGCTAAAATTGTTTTAAATCTTGCTGAAAATAGGTGGAACTTTTCTGATGAACCTCGAAGAAAATATAGCTTCGTGAAACCTCATCAGTCCCAAGTACTGGAAGAAACCCCAGTTGTTGTAAACAACTGCCAACTACGAGAAAATGAAGGACAACAATTAAGTACAGCCCAACGGCTTGCAACTGATGCATTGCTTAACAAATATCACACTGTCTTCAAAGTAGGGAGAGAAGCCACTCCATTCATTGAACACCATATTAACACAAGAAGCAGGCCCCCTGTTTCAGTCCCTCCATATCGGATGAGCCCAAGTAAGAAAGAACTGTTGAAAAAAGAACTTGATTCCCTTCTAAAACAAGGTATCATAAAAGAATGTGAAAGCCCCTATGCCTGTCCTGTGGTTCTGATTCCCAAGGCAAATGGAAAAGTACGGTTATGCATTGATTATCGTAACCTAAATGCTCAAACCGTTCCAGACACTTATCCTTTGCCACGTATAGATGATTTGTTGAGTGAAGCAAAACCGACACCTTATATGTCAACTATTGATTTGAGATCCGGTTATCATCAGGTGAGAGTAGCTGAAGAAGATCAAAATAAGACTGCTTTTGTTTGCCCTTTTGGTACATATAAATTTACCCGAATGCCCTTCGGATTGAGAAACGTTCCTGCCACTTTTTCTAGATTGATAGATAGGTTCCGTTCTGGACTTAATAATGTGTTTGCTTATTATTTAGATGATATTATCATCTAAATATGTAAATAATGTGTTTACATATTTAGATGATATCATCGTGCTGTCATCTAGCTTCGAAAAGCACCTTTCTGATTTAGAACAAGTTTTCCAACGTCTATCGTTATTCAAGCTCAATGCTAATCGTGAGAAGTGCCACTTCTGTTGTGAAAAAGTGAAATATTTAGGGCATTACATTACTAAGCATGGTATAGCTGTTGATCCACACAAGACTGCTGCCATTGCAGACATGCCATCTCCGAAAACTGTTAAGCAAGTGCAATCCTTCGTACAAACGTGTTTCTGGTATCGTCGATATATTCCAAATTTTTCTCAAATAGCCAAACCGTTAACGGATTTAACAAAGAAGAAAGCGCTGTAGAATGGGAAGCACAACAAGAAAATGCTTTCCAAGAGCTGAAATCCAAATTAATTAGCCCGCCGATTCTTAAGCAAGCTGATGGAACGAAGCCTTTTATCATTCGCACAGATGCTAGCAATGTAGCCATTGGAGCAGTGTTGCTACAAGGGGAGAAAAATGAAGAACACCCTATAGAATATGCCAGCCGCTTGCTGACTGCATCAGAACGAAACTATTCCACCATAGAAAAAGAAGCCTTAGCAGTAGTATGGGCACTCAACGAATTTAAAGGATATGTTGAAAGCCAGTCTATCACAATCACCTCTGACCACCAACCATTGAAATGGCTGATGTCTTTAAAGTCACCAGCTGGTAGGCTCGCAAGATGGGCCTTACAATCCAATCCTACAATCTGACTATCAATTACATTCCTGGACGATTGAACTTTATTGCTGATCTATTGTCTCGTCCTATTTGTGAACACTCAAGTACAGATTCTTGTCAAGTATGTGCTGTCTCTGTCGAAATCCCTACTATTAGCCCTGCAGAATTAAGACAATCACAGCTAGAAGATGATGATCTTCGGAAGATCATCGAAACTTTTGAGAATCCAGAGAAAGAAGCAGACTGTGCAACTTGGACTGGAAGAGGCTACGTTATGAACAGAGGAGTTTTGTACCGATATTCCCCTGATTCAGAAGAGGAAGAAGCTCAACTAGTTATACCTCAAAAAAGAAAAGCAGAAATCTTGAAAGAATATCATGATTCGCCAACGGCCGGTCACTATGGATCTGAAGAAACATTTTATCGAATAGCAAAAAGATACTACTGGATTGGAATGAGAAAGGTTATAGCAAAATATGTCAAAAGCTGTCTCGAATGCTGTCGTTATAAAGCCACTAATCAAAAGCCATCTGGTTTACTTCAAACTCCAGTCTATGCTCAACGTTTTGAGACCTTGTCAATTGATCTTTTCGGTCCCCTTCCTGAAACACCGTCTGGTGAAAAATGGATTTTTATTGTGCAGGACTGTGCTACGAAGTGGACAGAACTATTTGCTTTAAAGGAAGCCACGGCCAGAGAATGTGCCACTATTCTTTTGGAGGAAGTCGCCCTTCGATTTGGGTTACCCAGGAAAATAATAAGTGATAATGGTACCCAGTTTACTAGTGCTGTTATGCAACAACTATGCTATATCTTGAACATTAATCAAAGTCTTACTCCTGTCTATCACCCACAATCTAACCCAGTTGAAAGGAAGAATAGAGATCTGAAACCACGTTTAGCAATACTTGTTGGTAACGACCATCAGTCATGGAAGGATAAACTGCCAGTAATAAGGTTTGCTTTGAATACAGCCAAATGTGATTCAACTGGACATTCTGCTTCTTTTCTTCAATTTGCACGAGAGTTACGAACCTTAGATGATGTAAAGCATGATATAAAAGCCGTAATTGAGAACGATAATTTTGTTCCCGAAATTACTCCATATTTGAAACGTTTTGCAAGAAATGTACAACAGGTACGAGAAAGAGTCGAAATGCATCAAGATAAGCAGAAACGATATGCTGACAAAAAACGAAGAGAAACACCGAAATTCGTTCCTGGAGATAAAGTTTGGGTCACCCTCCACCCAATCAGCAAAGGTCCACTGAAGAAAACTGCTAAATTCATGCCCAAGAGAGATGGTCCTTATGTGATAGTGACTACAAGATCTTCAACCACTTATGATATTGCCGATCCTCATGAACCAGACAAAATTCTCGGCAAGTATCATGTTTCAGCCTTGAAACCATATCAAGATCGAAATAAGCAAAACTCAGCTCGTGTAATTCCAATGGTTCCCTTAAAGAAAAGAGGACGCCCGAAATGTGTAATACCATCCGAATCTGCACCTGTTGCACAAGGTGCTGGTGACGCAAAATCTACTCCTCGTCAAACTGGAGCCCGTCCATCTGATTCTCCGCCCGCTGCACAAAGTAGACAAATGTCAGTTCCTGACTTCTTGCCGAGACGTCTACAAAGTCAGAGGGGGAGGATGTAGCAGACCTATTTAAGTGTAATTGAACTATTTTATTCACCTCATGAACTGTAACCGAACTATTTTATTTAAACGCCATCTCGTGGCGATATGAAAAAACGTCAGTCGACTTCCAGCCGCCATGATGATAGCTTACTATGTTATGTTATTCTCAATGTTTGATGTTCCATTTGGTATATGTTTCATTTTTATGTATATTTCTTTTGTTTGTAACCGTTCCTGTGTGCTCTGTTAATAAATCCTTTTAAAGCTAGCCGGCATTAGTGTCTATTGAGAAACGGCTACATCACATACTGGATTTAGAAAGAAATTAAAATTGTTAAGGTTTAATTTGGAGCAAAATAATTTATTTCATTTTGAATCTTGAAAAGAGATCTATGAAGAAATGAAGGAATGTAATATAAAAGCGAATTTTAAAATATTTCTTCCAAAATTGGATATGCTAACTACAGATTTCAATGAAAGATTTTCTCAATTTGATGATCTTAAACCGTCTATTGATTTATTTTCTGATCCAATTAATATTGATATCAACTCCGTTGATCTTAAATATCAAATAGAATCATGCGACCTGCAGGCAGACCCATTTTTTACATCTCGTGGAGTAACTGGAATAGAAATATTCAAATTTTTAGATAAAGAGAAAGATCCAAAATTGAGAGATTTTGGACTTCAAATTGTATCAATGTTCGGAAGTACATATACCTGTGAGCGTGCATACTCCAATATGAAATACTATATAAAGTGAAAATATATTAGCAGTTTGAAAGATTTCGCTCTTGAAGATATAAACAGACTTGCCACAACAAATATTGATGTGGGCATAAAAGATATTGTTGCTAAACAATTACGGCCACAATGTTCTCATTAATATATTACGAATATTTTAAAGTTTTCTTTTTAGTATAAATAAAATATTTTTTTAATTAACATAAACTGACTTTTCATTTATCAACCTTCTTGGCCCCCGAAATGTTTGGTGAAGAAAATATGGCCCGCGGGCTATGATAAAGTGACAGCGCTGCTTTGGACTAAAAAGAAGCAGAAGCAATTCAAACATCTTAAAAAAATGTTTAATATAAAGCACACAAATAAATATCGAGCTTTTTTATAAGTTTTGATTCCTTCAATGTCATAACTGCTTCATTATTTTACATTTTTAATTTTATAATTTCTACATGTCATCTTGTTAGATTTAAATCAGTGATCTAATATCTAGAAAAATCCCAAATCTGGAATTGCCGAAGTCCTAACGAGTTTGGATATCTCATAGCATATTTTGTTTGAACTGTATAATCAAACAATATATGCAGTGAGATATTTGTATAACATAAATAAATATGATTTGTATAACATAAACAATACACAATACAAAGTCCGAAATCCGGACGTCCATTATCCGGAATGATCTAAAATCCGGACCTCAAAGCCACAACCATTTTTTTATTAATGCTTTACACATGCAAATTTGATTTTTTCTTCCATAATAAAACATGTGGAGATTTTTCACTTAAAAAATCCTATTCTTAATGTCACTTAGGCACTAAATAAAATACCTCGTTATGGAAAAACAATCATGTAAGCATAAATTTGTGAGATTAATAATTTGGCTCCGTAGCTGAGTATCTACTTGGCATACACCTCAAACCGAAACATTCACCTATTTTATACCCCTGACGCCGAGCTGGCGAGTCATTATTTATTATATTTTTCTTTCATCACCGCATGTTTATCAGTACATGACAGCTTCAATAATAACTCATGCAGTGATGTCGAAACTTTTTTTATATTAGTAATTGAATAACAAGAGTATGGCAGCCTTTTATGCTAACATTACGCTTGGCGATGATTATAGATTTCAAAATGCTCAAAGAAATGTTGACGAGGAAAAATTCAACAAAAATTTATTTTTATATGCTAAAATAGATTTTGTTAATGAAACTCAAAAGATTTAGTGCTATTTTAATTAAGAATAACTGATATGTTATTCACCATAAACCCAGAAGCGGCGGCAGAATATGTCGGCACCGGACGGCAGAATTTAGAGAAAACGAAATTTTTGAAATTTGGGGAAGCACCAAGCGGCAAATTTAAGGGATGAGAAGTATTTATGATTTAGGGAAAGCACCGGGATCCAAAGTTTAGGCACGGTGAAAATTTAGAACTTAGGAAAGCGCTTTGTAGCAGAATTTAGGACCCGTAGAGACTGCACCAGGCGGTATCGACCACCGGCCCTAGATAAAGCCTTAAGTATATGTGAGAGTTTGTTTATTCAGGACTCGGATTAGTTTGAAGCATGTGCAAGAAATACACGTAGGTATAGTAAATAACTAATACAATTCAGCCTTAATTCAGTACGCAATAGGAGCAAGACAAAATTTAGCTAAACAACTTGGCGTTCGTCGCCAATCTCGTGATAAACAGCCAATAATGTATAACGGACTCTATTAACGCTAACCACAACGCGGTATAAAATTTCCTAAGTCTTTTTGCTTGGAGGGTAAGAAATTAAGCATGATTAGGAAAAAAAAAAAGGGGGAATGATAATAATAATTTTTTGAAAGCAAAAATAAATTTGTAGCATTTGATACAAAATTAAAGGCCAGTTATAAACGTAAGTTAGAAAGTCTACTTATATATTGGTTGGTACCATTCACATACACACACAGATCGTATTTTATTCTCGAGTGTCAAGATGTAGAAACATCTTTTTACTCGACTTCTGATAAAGAGCAGGAGGGGGAGAGAGGGAGAAGGGTGAAAGGAGTGAGGGAGGCGGATGAAAGAGAGTGAGGTCCGCACTAGCGGCGGCGAGAAAAGGCGGGTGTCAAGTTCAGTGTCGTTATAAGATGAAGGCGCGGGTGGTAAATCCGCAGAGTCAGTTTTGCGTGAATGAGTCAATTAAGGTTGTGAATCTTATGTGGGGAGGATATCAGAAGGGTAGCGATGTTTTTCTCTGGGACGTGGGGAGTGTCTGAGAATGCTAATAAGGCTATTACTGTGGGTTTGTACTGAATAAAAGAAGTTGACCGCTAATCGTTTAATATACTCTTGAATAAGTTCCATTCGAAGGTCTCTGTGGATATAGATGTTGGGAATATACCAAGGAGCATTGATAATTTCTCGTAAAATTTTATTTTGTAGAATTTGTAATTGTTTAATATTGGTTTTAGCTGCATGTCCCCAGATCGGTGCTGCATAAAGAAGAGCTGGGCGCAGTATGGAACGATATAGAATTAATTTATTTGTAGTAGATAAGTTGCTTTTTCTACCAAGAAGAGGTCGCATAGTAGCTGTGGTGATTTTAAATTTTTGTACTAAGGACCGGAAATGGGTTCTGAAGGTAAGTTTTTGGTCAAGGGTGACTCCAAGGTATTTGGTTTCATTAATCCAGTCTATTTCTTCGTTAAATATTTCAGGGGGTGGAGGATAGTATTTCATGTTTCCTTTACGGAAAATTATTGCCTTAGTTTTATCAGTGTTAATTTTAATCCTCCAAAGGGTAAGCCATTTTTCCAGTTTTATGAGATAGCTTTGGAGTTGGTTTCTAACGGCGATAACAGTACAGGCTTTAGTAAGTATAGCGGTGTCATCGGCAAAGAGTGGAAGATGAACAGAAGGGTCTTTAGGGATATCTTGTGTATAAATATTAAAAAGGTACGGCGAAAGTGCCGACCCCTGTGGGACACCAGCATTGATTACTCTGGTGGTAGAGTAAGCAGTACCGATTTTGATTCTGAATGATCTGTTGCTGAGAAAAGAGGCTATTAAGCGAATAAAATGATCTGGAAAATTGAGAGTGATTAGTTTGTAAATAAGTCCTCGATGCCATACCCTGTCAAAAGCTTTCGCGATATCGAGAAATATAGCACCGGTCGGAAGCTTGCAATTGTAGCCTTCAGTGATAATGTTGAGAACTCTAAGAAGTTGGTGGCAAGTGCTATGATGATTACGAAAACCGAATTGTTCTTCTGGTAGAAAATTCATGGAAGGGTGAATTTTTTGGATGTGGAAAAGTAGAATTTTCTCAGTAACTTTAGACATGTGGCTAAGTAAACTGATAGGGCGATAGTTCTGTGGGAGAAGTTGGATTTTGTTGCGGTTTAGCAAAAACAATTATTATAGCTTGCTTCCATGAGTTAGGAAAATGAGCGAATTTGATAATGTTGTTGATTATTTTAGTTAGGCAGGTAAGAGCGTTGATCGGGAGATGCTTCAGTGCTTTGGTCGAGATGCCATCGTGCCCTGGGGCTTTCTTCGTTTGTAAGGCGCTGATGGTGTTGGCAACGATGGTTGGGGTAGTCAGGAAAGTGAAGTTGTACGGAGCAGGGGTGTTAAGGAAGTTATTGACCACCTGGTTGACCCGTTCAATATGGTTATTGTTGTACGGAGTGGGATTAAGAGTGAATGTATCTTCCATATAGTCCGCAAAAGATTTAGCTTTATCTTCTTCTGTATATGAAGTTCCACTAGGTCCATGGATAGGTGGAATAGGTTTATAAGGTTTCTTGAATTTGCGGGAAATGTCAAATAGGAAATTGTCCTCTATAGCTAGGTTATTTAGGAAATTGGTCCATTTTTGGTTTTTGAAGTTCTTGATTCTTCTGTTGATTTCTTTTTGCATAGAGTTTAGTTCGTGTTTGAGTTGTGGATCCCTGGTGGTTTGTTATCTTTTACGGATCCGGTTTTTCTCTTTAATCCTATTTCTTATATCGGCAGGCAGGGGAAGGAAAGGCTTGTTCACATAAAAAGTATTGGTGGCTTCCTTTAAAGCAGAATTGATGCTGTTGATAAATTTTGAGACTTCGTGTTCTAAATCTTCTGTATTGTTGATGCATGGGTTACCTTGTATGGAGTTATTCAGAATTTCAGAGTATTTGATCCAATTTGTAATTCCTATACTTCTGTCAAGTGAGGGGAGGTATTTATTAATGGGGATTTCAAATACAATGGGGTTGTGGTCGGAAGACAGGGCTGAAATTACAGAGATATTGCATCTGTTAGTAATGTTATTTGAGATGAAGAAGTCAATTGTGGTGGCGCTATTGTACCCGTAGTGGGTGGGCTCGTCTGGAGCATGAATATTATAATTATTTGATTAAATGAGCTTAAATATGTCATTTCCTTTTTTGTTAGCAGGTCCTCGGTTCCAACAGGTGTGTTTGGCATGTACCATTCGATACACAGCCAAAAATACAATCCATACACACACTTGTATATTGTTGTATTGTTGGTCGTATCTACTTTTCAATTATATTTTTGGCAACGTTGTGATATTTGCTATATTGTGTATCAAGGTTCTTTAATATACTAAGGTTAGGCCAGGAACGGAAAAAGCGTGCCATTGGTTGCTGGTAGTGACGTCACCCGGGAGACAAGACGCATCGGCCGACGCGTCTGCTACATGATTTTGGTAATGGAAAAAATGTAAACTAAAGCAAAATGATCATTTTATATGTGGTAGATATACCGGAAATACCGGGTATATACTTTCCGATTAAGTATTTTGTTAAAGAAAATGTTTATTTTATGCACAGAATTCGTACGAATGCTGAAAATAATTGTAAACATTAAATTCTTTTCGTAAAGGAAAGCATTAGAAAATGAAAAACGATATTTAAGTTAATTAAGGGAAATAAATATTGTAAAACAAGGTATTTTTCAATATTTTTTCGTAGTATTGTTTGCACTAAATAAATCTTGTTGAACAGAACACATGATGGCATAACTGCTAAGACCATGGTAAAAACATAATCAAAAAGTATTATTCTATTTATTTTCATTGCTCATGCACTTTTTTTAACACAAATGAACTTTGACATTCCATGAGAAATATATGATCGTGATTTTAAGTTTACATATCTAAAGCAAAAATATATATAAAAAGATTTGACTTAACAAATTCATATTTAAATACCACAAAATTCTACAAATTTCTTAATATCCGTCATTATACTTTTAAATAGTATACTTATCACATTCCTTTTAAAGCGAAAAGTCACTTCATACTGATTCACTTCAGATTTTAGCAGAAGTGCATATATTTTCAGTATAATCTAAAAGTACTCTTATAATCCCTTACACTCCCAAGATTTCTATATAACATTTATCCTCACGTGATTATTTGCTATAGTAAATAATCTTCGATATTGGCATCCTATTCTTCCTTCCATACATTAAAAATGGAACAATTAAAATACATTTTCTTACACATATACGCACAATAATAATAATAATAATAAACTTGCCCTACATCTTAGTTTCGGCCCACCAGCGGCCGAGCGGTAAAGTCGCTGAACACTGGTAGTTCGGTTCGAATCCCGCGAACGGACTGGCTGCATGGGCGTTTTCGTGGTTTTCCTCATGTGTAACGTGTATACGAGCCAATTTCCCTGAGAAAGTCCTCCACGAAGGCATCACACCTATTGCGCAGATAGCCCTAGTGTGCTTTGCCATAATTAAATACACCACTACATCTTAATTTCAATTCAGCCTGTACACAAATTAAATATTTTTAATTACTAATGTATTTTTATCAGGTTGTTTCTTAAAATACTTTTGTTATACTCGAAGTATGTGTTCAATATTGAATTATTTTTCTTTCTCTTATAATTAAAAACAAGTTATATGAAATCAAAATTAAAACATATGCAGCAGTTAAATAACACTGAACAGAATATCTTACTTACACTTTCGCTATTTTTTCGCTAGCATTATACACAGATTTGTTTTCCTTCAGATTCAAGCATGTGTAAGTTATATCAATTAAATTACATCACACATACCTGTATGCATCAGTTAAATAACACTGAAGGAAATATGTCACTCACTCATTCGATGTTTGCATCATAGTGTGGTCGAGAAATTGTTCTTTCCTCACGGTGAGGCATGTATCAGTTTACTTAGTTCGCAAAGTTTAACCCAGACGCTGCTTCAATACATAGAATTACGTTTGGGATGTAAAGAAAGTAACCAAAACATGTGAATGAAGTTGGATACTCGAATTTATTAACTAATCATTCAGGTACTCAGTATTGGTAAACATGACACTGAGTTTAAATATCTCACTACGATGTCTCATACACAAAATGAAGATTATGATAAAAAATTATTTAAAATGAGAAATTTTTCAATTTAAAGGTAAAATAGCAGTAAAATGAAAAATAAATGTAAAATTACATCACAGTTATGCATGAAAACTACATAAATTCATTAAAAAAATAGTTATTTTATCTGGTTGTAAAGAGTGTTTTCCGCCAAGAAACGTATTAACGTGTATAATTCTGACACAACGCTATAGCACAATTTGACACTTCCGCCTAGGTATAATAGCAAATTAACAACACAAATCAAATCAAACTGTTGATGCAACGAAAGTAAACAAACGCCAAGAACTAACGCTGTCACCCACATGACGTCATGCGTATGTGGCATAACTTTCTCCCTGCACTGCGCATCGCTCTTGGGCCCCCCCCCTGTTGTGTATGATATTTTTAAGGGTGATTTGAAATTGTATTTCAAGCTGAAAGGCATATGAAGTACACTGAGCAAGAATCGTTAAACATTTGTTATTATTAGGGTAATTTTCATAAATGGATGTTGGACGTGCTCTTCGTAATACATCAAAAGGGCAGCTGAAATATGATAGATATTGGATTGAAGAAGGGAGAACAAAGGTAATTTTTTTAAATAGCAATTTTTTGTTACTTCATTCAGCACAAGTTAAAAGACTTCTGATCGCATAATAGAAGTTGTTTTTCACAGTTTCATGCAATATTTAAATACATGAATGCGTTTTAATACGTGACTTTTTACTTGATAATCTTTATTTTTCAGGAAATTCTGGACGGCATTTCTCATTATTCTTCCAACATAGCGATAAATATTAGTCCTAAGATTTTGTCATCTATAGCGAGTGATATCGCTAAAGGAGAGAAGCGAGAAAATGAAGAGGAGGAGGGAAAAATATATGAAAAACCAAATGTAAACACTCCCAAAAGTGCGTCTGATGTAGCTGATTCTTATTTTTATGAAATACAATTAGAGACTGAGCTTCCGATTATAGAATATGAAGGAGAAAGATTGAAGTCTATTCAGGTTAGTAGCTATGTCTTCTTTCAGGTTCTTATAAAATTGTTTATATTATAGGATTTCCTTTTACCTGCATGACGGTGTACTTTATGAACATATAAAATCGCCTGCAGTGTAGCCAGTTTTATATGCTACTATATAATTTTTATGAATAAGTAAAAAGAAATAGATAATAGTATTAATAATGTAAAAAAATTCACGGTAAGTGCAGAATCGCCCACTTATTTGTATGGCGCTTTTTACAAGAGTAAGAAGAATTGGATTTTTGTCAATTTTCTGTGACTTTTTAAGTGAAAATAAGTCGATGTTTACATGGATAAAGTCAAGGGAGTGCGCAATACCATTTTTATGCAGTTCTGGGATGTTTTTTAAGTGAAAATAGGTCGATGTGTACATGGATACTGAGTATGTGCAATTCTTGAAAACGTGCCAAGCAGTGGGTGATTCTGCACTTTCCCCAAAATTCGTTTGATTTTTTTACAGCAGCAATATGTGCCCCAAATACGAGTTATTTTGTGTAGACAGAACTGTACATTATGTTATAGTCTTTCAATTAAATAATTCACCATCGTTCATAAGATGTATAGTATTCTTTACTTAAATAAAGTAAAGGATATTTCAACTATATAGATAGTTCTTGTAAAAGTTATGTTAATGTAAAAAAATTGAAAAAATACAGTGCATATGAAAAAAAGTAGGTGGTATTTCCAAAAATGAAATTCAAAACAGATATATATTAAACACAACTGGAAATTTTTAGTTAAAACCTTATTCAATTTTTATTTTGGAACTACTCTGGTATGCGCCCTCAAATCGCCAAATTTCTCGTCAAACATTTTTGGCAGGAAACTCCAAGCTGACATATTGCTGTCTAATTTTTTTGTCTACATTTCGAACTTTTAGCCAAAAATGTCTCCAAAAACACCGTTTTCGCAAATGCAAAAACCACATTTTGAACACACAATTTAAGCTAAAAATCCGAAACAAAAACAAAAAATTTAGATAGCAAAACCGTAAAGTTTCTAACCAAAATTATTTGACAAGAGTTCATGTACACAGCGATATGTTTTAACTTAAAAAAATATCTACGAATGGCACAATCTAGGCAGCGAACAAATCTGCGAACTACGCACACCTCACTTTAATAAATTAACAACAATAAATTTCAAAGAATACCATTTACACAGCGCTCTGGTTTCAACTTTAAAAAACATCTACGAATTGCACAATTAGACGGTACACACTAATCAACAAAATAACAAATAAATTTCAAACAATTAAAAAAAAACAACAATAATGACAGAAATTTCTACTAAAAAAACAAAGAACATAACATTTCACAAAATAAGAACAAGAATAAAATAAAATGCACTTACCATGAATCAATGCTTTTTCGAACAGCAGAAATACCAATTTCATACCGTCTTTAACATGCCGTCACGTAATCACTATCGTATTTATATTACAGCCAGACACACTATCCAGAAAATTCATACTATGGTTCACAAATAAATAAAATAACAAATAATCACAAATCCCTACTTCTATCATGCACAGCCACTAAAAATAATCTCGGTGCTACTTTGGTAGACGGTTGCACGGATTTTGGCGATTTGCCTTTTGGCGAGTAATACAACTTATGGTAAACCCATTGCTGGATACGTTATTTATGGTAACCGATACTTTGTTGTCATTTTATTAAAAAAATAATGCATTTTATTATGCATAACTTCCGTGTTTTAAATATTATTTATGGCTTCTAAATATTAAAAATCAATTTAATTTTACATTTTTATTTGAAATAAAAATTTTGTTGTTTATAATATTTTGTATAATTTTATGTTGTGGATGATGTAATCAATGACGTCACCTTACTTAAAAAGTAATTAGTTTTATTAATATCTATAAATTTAACCTAATGTTTTAAACATTATTTATGACTGTTAAATATTAAAATAAAATTTAATTTTGTATTTGTTTTAAAAATGATTTTAGTATGAATGATTATTTAAATAATTTTAATTTTATGCGTGATGTAATTAGCTCCCTGATTGATTACTGAATATTTGTGCATTACCGCGCCATTTTAAAATTTTATTATTCATCTCTTCGAATTCCTCGGATTTCAAATGGAATGGATATCTCCATTTTGAAGACGAATGTTGTTATTGGTAATTACCAAGAATTATTGGTATTGGAATAAACAAAATTGCCTTTTGAGACTTTATTTTGGCCAACCTGTCTTGCCTAATCAAAGATTTATTTATAAATTGTTAATAGCGTCAGAGGAAATTTTGGAGGAAACCTCGCTAATTGCTTCTTCAATGAAGTGCGAGATATTTGGATAACAGATGAAGATGGTTAAAAGATCCGATTCAATTATGATTTCGATTTTTTTTTGTGGTACTTATCAATAAACAAGAGGTTAAATTACTCAAAAAAATGTAAATACATATTTTTCTTTTATTTTTTAATTGTATACTTCAATTTTTGTTAAAAAAATTAATACACTATTTTCAAAAATTGCTGAGATAATTATTGTCACATATGTTTTAATGTTAATTATATTTTATATAACGTATTTTAATTTAATAATATTCTAATTCTTTTAAATGTTGGTAGGATGGTTTTTAATTCGATATTCAATTTCAGTAATATTTTAATCTAATTAAATGTTGGCACAATGTTTTTATAGCGGTGTTTTTATTCTCTTTTTTGCTATATGAAAGTAATAATAGCCTTACTTTAGTACTTTATACTCATAGTAAATGTATTTATTTACACTTGCCTGCCATCTTAAAAAACGACATTTTCAACAAAAAGTTAATCCATTAGTTTTAAATATATTTATTTTTTTTAAAGTTTCGAATACTTTACTATGCGTAAAAACAGCGTTTTTCAAGATGGCTGACGATTGTAAAAATCGCGCCAACGTAAATCGCCAAAAATCCGTGCAACCATCTACCAAAGTAGCACCATAATCTCCCAGACCCTCTTTCCACACCTCCAAATACCCACTGCCCCTCAACAGGATGGCCACGACGATATTTCCTTTTGCCGAACTTCAACAAAATCCACCATTTTAGCTTCTCAGACACAGAGCATGATGCGAATCAAGGAACTCCAGCGAAGGATTTTTCAACGTCAGCAAGGTTGCCATACAACACACAATCGCGCCAAAAACCAGCGCAGAACACATATCGCCACATTTGGTGAAATTAGGGCGTATATCAAAGTTGTACCTTTATTTTTTGAATGCATTAGGAAGTTAAAATATGTGCATATACTACATATGTAAACTTTTAAATTTAGGAAGCCCTTTCTCAGCCTGCATGGGTTGAAATATATATATTTAATTAATTTTGTATTATATAGTTTAAAGTCGAATTTATAATTTTGATTTTTCAGTGTCATATTTTTTTTTTTGTATTTTCCAATTTAGAAGCTGTTTTTTCCCTCTCATTGTACCAGTTTTCTCGGGAAAACGTAAAATCTGTTTGCCTTTATTTATTACATTTTTTGGTACTGTTCTGTTATCGAAACTGGACTCGTCGCCAGATGTTTCGATAAACTTGCCAAGAGGTTGGTTCATATGAAGTCGCTAGCGTTTATTTTTAAAATCATTACAATGTTTGCTTTTTAAAAAATTAAAAGAATGCCTTTTCAAAATTGGCAATGGAAATACAAATTCAGGAGATGTAGTGGGAGCTTGTGTTATTATTATTATTGTGTTTACTCTGAAAGTTTGGAATTGACCTGATGATGAAATCTTCCATACAATTTCTTCAGGAACAAGGAATTATGCTGAAAGAAGTAAACAAAAACTATAAAATGAAGCTCTACCTCAATTCAAAAGAAGCACTGAAATGCAGATGGGAAAATATAGCATGCCAAGAAAAGAGAAAGGATTGCATTATCAAAATTGGTTTGAAGGATTAGGAATCAGTTTCTTAACACCAATTCATTTCATTTATGCATGGTGTTTAAAATCAACTTCCATTGAATTTTGTCAGTATCAGCTTAATATGAATCTTGCACTGCTGCTGATTGGAATAGTTATATAAGGGAAGTCTGGGGCCATGTGTTAATATCTAGACTGTTAGTTAAAATAGGCAGCACTAGTAATATCGCGAAGTTGATGAAAGTCTGTTTTTGCGTTGAAAATACAGCATTGGTTGCATCCTTATGCCCCAGCGGGTATGTGAAGGGATTTGCTGAGAAAACAGAAGCATGTTTGGTACTTACAAACTCTGACGACTACCCAGATATTTCGCCAAAATTGGCAACCCTTGTAGGTTATACAGGTTAACCCTAACATAGGTTATAAAGGGCGCTAAAATAAGATTATTATCCCTCACTAGTCCAGCACTTGCTATTACCATACTCTCTTTTTACTACATTTAGGTTAAGCATGTGAAACTTTTTGTGATTATTTTTTTCCCAATGGCTATCAATATTTTCCAACTTCCTTCAAATGAAGAAGGAGCGGCAGAATTTTTCAGAGAGGCTGGAATTTTACCCAAAGAACACATTTGTAAAAATGGCCATAATATGAAGTTTTATAATTCAGAATTTTATTGGAGATGCAATGTCAAAAATTGTCAGCAAAAGTTTGGTGTTCAAACTGGCATGTGGTATAAAAACAGTCGTATTGAATTTTTAAAAGCTTTAAGATTTCTTTACTTTTGGGCATATGAAGAGTCATTCATTAAATGGTGCAAACATCAGTTAGATTTATCTAATAGGACTGTTATTGATTGGAATAATTATATGCATGAAGTGTGTGTAAAGGATTTGCAGGATAATCGAAATATTAAAATTGGAGGGCCGGAATGATTGTCAAAATTAATGAAAGCCTTTTTACGCGTCGAAAGAATAATCAAGGTAAAATCTTCCCACGGCTACTGGGTCTTCGCTGGAGAATTTGCCGGGAGATGAAAGAAACATTTCTAATCAGAGTTCCAGACCGGTAGGCAATAACATTAATGCATGAAATCCAAAATAATCTTTCTGAAGACTCAACAATAATGTCAGATTCATGGCCTGGATATCAAACAGAGGAGCTCATTGCTGCCGATTTTGAACATTTTAAGTTGAATCATCAATACAATTTTGTTGATCCATTTACACAGACCATACTTAACATGTTGAAAGAATGTGGGGTTCCACAAAATGGAGGAACAAGTAACAATGTGGGACAAGCTGCCATCATTTGAATACTTATTTAGCTGAATTTATTTGGCGGATAAAACAGAAATGCCTTTCGATGCTATTTTGAATGCTATTTCCTGCCACTTTCCTCACCATTAACTTCAATGTTTTCTTTTAACCAGTTTTAAGTAACTTCATTTGAATTTTTTAAATTCGTATTTAGTATATAGTCAAAAGTCGTTAATTTGGACACCCATAATCCGGACCTCAAAGCTACAAACTTTCTGCGCATGCGTCGCTTTGACGCATGCACGTAAGACCTTTACGGCTGCGAATATACATGTGCGCATGCGCAAAATACGTTTACACTTGCGCATTTAATGTATAATGGACAGTATAAGCTAAGCTAAAATTATCTAATTCAGTTAATGTTGCAGATTGCGTTGTTCCTTAATCTTCGAATTGGATTCGGCTTATTATTTTTTGCAGATTGTTAGAGCAATTTTATAAAAGTAAGCTTGAACTTTCGATTATGTCAAATAGAATTTCTGATATATATTTACTAATATGTAAAGGATCTACAAAGCGAAAGTATGTTTCGAGGTTCATTAAACAAAAAGTGGATAAAGGCATATTCTTTGTTTATCTTTAACGCCGCGGCACGCAGTGAATTGGAAGTTGATCTGTCAGCACTATCCTTATCTTCAGGGCAGATGTTTTTATTTTATTTGGCTTATAATTCTTTACTAAATGTAGTATTTCCTCTCGATGTACTCCATCTGTGATGTGATTTAAATCAAATTCCTCGTCATTATAATTCACTTCCGATAGCGAAGAAAGTGACAGAGGTTATTGAAAACAAAGAAATTTCGATTGACAAATTAGTCGGTATTCTCGACACAGCAATTATAGGACTTGAACAGCAGAATTTTGTAACTGAACAAGAAATTATGTATGTTTATAGAATTAAAGAGAATGTATTATCACATAAAAAACGAAGCAACTTAAACAACTTACATTGAAAGAAATGTTTAATAAAGTAAACAAATAAATATTAAGCTTTTTTTTTTTTTTTTTTTTTTTTTGTAAATTTTGATACCCTTTAGATCATAATTGTTCTTTATTTCATAAATTACGGTTTCATATTTTTAATTTGATAATTTCTGCATGCCATCTTATCAGATTTAAACTGATGATCTATAATCCGGAAAAATTGATAATCCGGAATCGCCGAAGTCCTGACGAGTCCGGATTAATGACTTTTGACTGTAGTTTATATATATGTTTATTGATAATATGTATATATATTTGGGATTTTTGGTTTTTAAGTTTTTGTTCCTTTATAATTAGGGCTTTTATTTTAAAAGAATTTATAAACATAAACCGAAAAACATCAATGAACATTATTATTGGCAAATGTTGCCAAGGTAGTCGTCATGGTACGCAAGTACCAAATTTTTTTTAGTTGCTGTGCCTAACCATTCTGCTAGAACTTTGCTTAAAATTATTGAAGAAAATATGTATGGATGGTACTATAATACTCAGACTGTTGGAAAGGGTATGATACTGAAGAATAAAAAGAGGCTGGGTTTGAACATATCTGCATTAACCACAAAAGTAATTATATCATTCCCGATACTGGGTGTCTTAGCAAATTAATTAGGGGTTATAGGGCACTGTGAAATGGGGGGAAAAAAATCAGTGTGGCACTGACCATAATTAGATTCTTATGTAATCAGAGTGGCACCAGCAGCATCATAAAATGTAAATGTTTTCAGATATTTTAAATGATATCCACAGTTTTGTGCATCCTCTTTAATCTTAATTCAATAACCGATTTTTATTCCTGATTTCTTTAACAAGTTGTTTAATTTATATTAAAATTTTCTAATTTTACAAATATCTATTATGTTGTATTTTTTCCTTGGATTTTCCTTCAGCTTAACTACATTGTAAATATTTTGGTGACATCTGAATCCAGTTCTAGTAACAAAACAGTACCAATTACTTTTCTGTTGTATTATGAACTTTGTTTTCTGACAATCCTTTTTGTCTGAGGATTTTGGAATGGTCTCGGTTACTAGTTATTTTTACAATAGCATTTTATCATTAGAGAGAAAAAATGTCCCAGTTCATTATTCCAATGGTTGATATGATTTTAAATTTAATAAATGTTGCCCTTAAACTATTGCAGCTTACAGTGCATATTTGGATTTCGGTTTTGAACTTACTTTGTCCTTTATTTAAAGTACAGTCAAAAGTCGTTAATCCGGACTCCTCGGGACTTCGGCGATTCCGGATTATAGATCATCAGTTTAAATCTGGTAAGATGGCATGCAGAAATTACAAAATTAAAAATATGAAACCGTAATTTATGTAATAAAGAACAATTATGATCTAAAGGGTATCAAAATTTACAAAAAGAAAAAGCTTAATATTTATTTGTTTACTTTATTAAACATTTCCTTCAATGTAAGTTGCTTCGTTTCATGTGATAATACTTTCTCTTTAATTCTATTAAACAGACATAATTTCTTGTTTAGTTACAAAGTTCCGCTGTTCAAGTCCTATAATTGCTGTGTTGAGAATACCGACTAATTTGTCAATCGAAATGTTTTCGTTTTCAATAACCTCTGGGTCACTTTCTTCACTATCGGAAGCGAATTATAATGACGAGGAACTTGATTTAAATCATATCAAAGACTGAGTACATCGAGATGAAATACTACACTTAGTACGGAATTATAAACTAAATAAAATAAAAACATCTGCCCTGAAGATAAGGATAGTGCTGACAGATTAACTTCCAATCCCCTGCGTGAAATTGATAAACAGATTTCGGATTTCAAAACATACTTTCGCTTTGTAGATACAAATTACATATTAGCAAATATATATCGGAAATTCTATTTGACATCATCTTTCTAATCTATCATAATCTAATAATGACGTTTCTGCCCCCTCCCCTCCGCCGCAGAGCAGTGTGAAATTGATAAACAAATTTCGGATTTCAAAACATACTTTCGCTTTGTAGTAAATATATATCGGAAATTCTATTTGACATAATCGAAAGTTCAAGCTTACTTTTATAAAATTGCTCTAACAGTCTGCAAAAAATAATAAGCCGGATCCAATTCGAAGATTAAGGAACAACGCAATCTGCAACATTAACTGAATTAGATAACTTTAGCTTAGCGTATAACTCCGTTACACATTAAACGCGCATACGCACAAACATATTCGCAGCCGTAAGGGTCTTACGCGCTCTCGTAAACGCCTGTGCGCATGCGTGAACGCGACGCATGCGCAGAAAGTTTGTAGCTTTGAGGTCTGGATTATGGGTGTCCGAATTAACGACTTTTGACTGTATTAGTTAAAATAGTTATGATTGTGCATATATATATAATATATATATATATATAGAGAGAGAGAGTATACACAGCTTATTAAACTCGCTGGTTAATAAATTCGGTCACTTATTATATTAAAAATTTCCAAGAACCAAACAAAATACATACAAATAAAATGAACCGTCATTTATTAAACTCATTTCCATTGCTTATGAAACTCAGATTGGTAAAAGACTCGATTATTCAGTGACAAAATATCCTACTTGTACCTTTATCATTTCTCTTTATGGTTTTATTGTTCAGTTATGTAATACTTAATAAAACAGGTTTGATTGAAAATTTCCTAACCTTCGCTTTCTGTACCTGTGAAACATTGTTTTCAGAGATCTCTGTCCATACCGGGCTTCAGAAGGGCAGAATTTCTATATTTTAAAATTGGCGGCCACCAGCAGCTGAGCGGTAAAGTCACTGAACACTGGTAGTTCAGTCTGAGGTTCAAATCTCGTGAACAGGCTAGCTGCATGGCTGTTTTCATGTTTTTCTCCCCGAGTATGGTGTATACAAGCCAGTTTCCCTTAAGAAGTCCTCCATGAAGGCATCCATCCCTTTAGGGAGATAGCCCTCGAGGCTTTGCTGGAATCACATAAACCAAACCAACCCTATCTTAAAGCTAACAAAAACAATACTCCAGTGCAGTAGTTTGAAACTGGCAGCTCGTGGGCTAAATGAGGCCTCGAAAGAAATTTTATGCAGCTTGTCAGTGCTTTTCAGTCTTAATACTGTACTTATATATTTCAATATAAATAAATTCATTGGGCAGTGGATTGCAATATAATGTTTATTAAGAAAATAAAAAAGCACTAGCAAATATTTTAGCCATCATTACATTCCAATTGAGTTCAAAGCTAGAATTGGCTTGCAGCGTGTACAATTTTTAAGAGGAGTATAATGATAAAATTTCAAAATTAATTCTGATAACGACCTGAGTGCTCCTTTCATAATGGACCATCAATTTAATTCATGTGAATGTTTTCCCAAAGCTAGGCAGAGCAGTGTAAATTTTCTGTCTCCGCTAGACAGATCATCCTGTTAGTACGTTGTCCCAAGAGAGCAGTTTGGTAATTGACACACCTATTGCAAAAAGGCTAATGTGATTGTGTTTGGCTGTATGTTCTTTTGCTTTGCTTCCTATGTCTCGTGGCAGCAGCTTTTAGTAAGGTTAGGGAATACAATGCCATGAGTGTCCCAGTATACTTGAAGGTGATAATGGGCCTTAGGAGTTGAAATGAGGTCCGGGATTTAGAAATCGGATATCTAATGCAAAAGTGCATGTATGTATTCTCTACTAATGTTTGAATCTGTTTCCTGGTACAGTTGCTGAGTGATGACTGAAGTTGCTATATTTTTATAAAAAATTTCTAATCCATGAAAGTAATAACATTGCTGTGAAATAACAAAATGAAAGCAGACTGATTTTTGATAAAAGTAACCATGGAAATATATTGTTGAACCCAGTTTAAATATTAATGATACAGACATCAGTTAGCTGTTTGAAATAATAACTCTGTAAAGGTAAAGGTAAGCATTAATATAATACTCATCAAAAAATTATGTCCATTTTTTAACCTAAATATTTCTTATTTTTCATAATCCCTAAAATCCTTTTCACATTTAAATCAGCAATTATTTAGTGCTTTTATAGGTAAAAGTTGAGTTTCACTTTATCAAAATTATATGTCCGCTTTAATAAATAACAGTTTTCTTAATCAGTAATAGTTGTTCACTGAGTGAATCTCACAGCTTCTCAGTAGCTTAGATTTAGTTAAAAAAAGAATATGAATTTGGCAGCATGGCTGCCAAATTCATATTCTTCTTCATATTCAAATTCACTCGGCGCGCAATGAACTGGAAGTTGACCGGTCAGTACTATCCTTATCTTCAGAGCAGATGTTTTTATTTTATTTGGCTTAAAATTCCTTACTAAATGTAGTATTTCATCTTGATGTATTCCATCTTTGATATGATTTAAATCAAATTCCTCGTCATTATAAATATTACGAATACACATCAAATAGTTTTCTGGTTGCAATTTTCTAATTTTGACTATGCATAATGTATGCTTTACGCATGTGCACGTTTAAAGAAATGTTTAATAAAATAAACAAATAAATATTAAGTTTTTTTTTTTTTTTTTTTTTTTAAATTTTGATACCCTTTAGATCATAATTGCTCTTTATTTCATAAATTACGGTTTCATATTTTTAATTTTATAATTTCTGCATGCCATCTTACCAGATTTAAACTGATGATCTATAATCCGGAAAAACCATCAATTTGAAATCACCGAAGTCTTGATGAGTCCGGACTACGGACTTTGTACTGTAGTATATATGTTACTTTCATGTATCTTTACAGAGTTTATAAGTACAATAGCAATGAATGAATGATTTTAGTCTTTGCTCTTGGAGGAAAATTTTAAAATAATTTTAGTAATTTCATTTTATTGCACATTATACGGACTTTGTAAGATATGAGACAAACTTTTCCTGCATATTTTGCAAAAAAATATGCACAGCAATTTTTATTTCTTTCTGCTTATTTTTTTGCACAAGTATTTTCTTCACATAAATTTTATGGGTTTATTTTTTATGCATGTTATTTGTCTAAAAATAACATTAAACAAAAACCGATAATCCGGAATCGCCGAAGTCCCGACGAGTCTGGATTAAAGACTTTTGACTGTACTTTCAAAATTGTAAAAATGTCGTTCACGTGTTGACTACTGACAAGTTTTGCTGTAGGATGGAGTCTATACAGTGTGGTCATAAGAAAAATTCCCTGATGTTCGAACCCTTAGCGGCCTATTCTCTCAACAAATCGAAACAAAATTTCAGATATTGTTATTTGAAGATATGCACTTTAGATTGTGATGATTTAAAACAATAGAGTTCTTACCGCAGTGAAAAAATGTTGAAATTTTCGAATGGCAGCACCCACTTTTCTTCTTTGCAATTGATCAGTACAGTCAAAAGTTGTTAATCCGGACTCGTCGAGACTTCGGCGATTCCGGATTATCGATTTTTCTGGATTATAGATCATCAGTTTAAATCTCATAAGATGGCATGCAGAAATTCTAAAATTAAAAATATGAAACCTTAATTTATGAAATAAAGAACAATTATAATCTAAAGGGTATCAAAATTTACAAAAAAAAAAAAAAAAAAAAAAAAAAGCTTAATATTTATTTGTTTACTCTATTAAACATTTCTTTCAATGTAAGTTGTTTTAAGTTGCTTCATTTTATGTGATAATACTTTCTCTTAAATTCTATAAACAGACACAATTTCTTGTTCAGTTACAAAGTTCCGCTGTTCAAGTCCCGTTAATTGTTGTATCGAGAATACCGACTAACTTGTCAATCGAAATTTTTTCGTTTTCACTAACCTCTCTGTCACATTCTTCATGTCTTTATCCATTTTTTGCAGCAATTCCACTTTTTGTTTGCTGGACATCGAAACATACTTTCGTTTTGTGCGATCCTTTGAGAGCTCCAGAATCGGAAATTCTATTTGACATAATCGAAAGTTCAAGTTTACTTTTATAAAATTGCTCTTACAGTCTGCAAAAAATAATAAGCCGGATCCAATTCGAAGATTAAGGAACAACGCAATCATCAACATTAACTGAAATAGATAATTAGATAATTTTAGATTATACCGTTCATTATACATAAAACGCGCATGCGAAAACGTATTCTGCGCTTGCGCACACGCGTATGCGCAGTGGTAAAAGGTCTTACGCGCACGCATAAACGCCTATGCGCATATGTCAAAGCAGCGCATGCGCAGAAAGTTTTTAGCTTTGAGGTCCGGATTATAGATCATTCCGGATTATGGGTGTCCGAATTAACGACTTTTGACTGTACTTTGAAAAACCAAAAATCTTGTTGGAACAATACACATGACAAAAATTGTCGCCATAAAACATTTGCAAAGAAGAGTATTGTAAATTACTAATGACAGCACAGAGATGAATTGCATTGATTCACTTTGCAGAAATTTCAGGGATAAACAATTGAAGCACCAATCACAGAACACCATCTGCACAGCATGACTGGTGGGAAGCCTTTAATAAGCAATGTGGAAAGATAGTTTCTTCAATCAGGTTTCGTATGTGCTAACAAGATGAAACTTACAAGAAAACAACGAGGTGATTTGATAAAGCTGTTTCATCTGAACAAGGAAAATATTGCCACAGCAATATAAGTTTTTCGGCAAAATCAAAAGCCAAGGATTATGTTTCATAAAAACTGTATGTGATTTGGTAAAAAGAAGAAACTGGATGCACATTCGATAGATAGCTATTTGGACGACCATGTTGAAGTTTTTGTGGAAGTGTGTAATACGATTACTGCAGGCCTACTGCATACTGCAAAAAGTATTTCACACAGTTTTGATGTACTGAAAACCACTGTTCTCAAGCTTCTATACTCTGTTCTGTGAATGCTCCTATATCGATTCCAGCATGTCCAGGTATTGCAGCATAGCATGTTGACTTTGTGAAATATTTCATCATCAGATAGGATGAAGATAGCAAGTGGTCAGCATGGATATTGTGGACGGTTGAAGCACATTTCTCCTTAACTGGAAACATTCACTCCAAAAACTGCATTCATTGGGGTGACAAAAATCCTCATGATATGTCTCCAGCACCTTTGCACAAAACTAAAGTGACTGAATGGTGCGACATCACAAGCACGTTCATTGTCGGGTTGTACTTCTTCGCAGAGGTCACAGTCACGAGTATAAAAATGTGCTCGGTATACAAAGATGTTGCGAAATTACATAATTCTAGAATTGCAGCAGCAAAGTGTCAATAATGACTTTGTATGGATGCAAGATGGTGCACCTCCACGTGTCACCACATGTGTTCGTCAAGTGCCACAACAGCACTTTGAAGGTAGAGTCATCTCCAGTAACTTTGCAGTTTCATGGCCACTGTAATTCCCCCACCGTATTCTGATGGATATCTGGTTCTGAAAATATCTGGAATCTAAGATGTATACACTTAATATATGAGATTGTCAGAACTAAAACATTCCATTAAACATGAGGCTATACAGATTCCTCCTGTGATGTTACGTTCATCATTATTGTCAACAATCTCCTACATGCAGTGTGTTATGTATCATGATGGTGGGTGTGTTGAAAACTTGTACTACCATGTAAATTTTTCCTCTCTATATTCTCTTTGTGTTGTCATTGGTCTTTTACAATGCTGTTCTTTGCAAACATTTTACACCAGCAATTTTCATCATATATGTATCATTCTAACACCATGTTTGATTTTTTGCAGTGCACTCATCAGTTTGTGCAGGTAAAATAAGGGTGTTGCAAATAGAAAAATTCAAAATTTTTTCACTGTAACCTAAACCTTGAGAGCACTATTATTTTGAATCATGATGTTCTCGAGCACATACCTTGAAATAACAATATCTAAAATTTTGTTTCGATTGGTTGAGTGGATAGACCGCTAGGGGCTCACATACAGTACAAAGTCTGTAATCCAGACATCCGTTATCCAGAATGATCTATAATCCGTACCTCAAAGCCACAGACTTTTTTTTTTGGTATGCTTTATGCATGCGCATTTAATGTTATGCATACGCATTTAATGTTTACGCATGCGCGCTCAGCACAAAAAGTGAAGCAACTTAAACAATTTACTTTAAAAGAAATGTTTAATAGAGTAAAAAAATAAATATTAAGCTTTTTTTTTGTAAATTTTGATACCCTTTAGATCATAATTGCTCTTTATTTCATAAATTACAGTTTCATATTTTTAATTGTATAATTTCTGCATGCCATCTTACCAGATCTAAATTGATGATCTATAATCCGGAATCGCCGAAGTCCCGACGAGTCCGGATTACGGACTTTGTACTGTATCAGTTTTTTATGACCACCCCGTACATCACATGCAAATTGTGCTTGTATGTTTTTTATGGTATTTCAAACCAGCAAATGAGCAGGCTACTCTGTCAGTTTAATTTGGCCCTATTTAAACTTCTTCTTTGTGATATTACTCCTATGTATTGGCATTATCTTGTTGTAAGAGTGTGGATTCGTTTAAAGTATTTGGGAAAGTACTACATTTTAGTGTACTCAATAGTCTATCAATAGTAATGAAGCCATTCATGCAATTGTGAATAGCAGTTGCTAAATCCCTAATGCATGAAATGGTTTTACCGTCAAGTGTTGTTTAGATTAAAAGCAGGGCTTCTTCTTCAGTTCTCAGCAGTAGAAAAATCAAACCTTCTAGCCCTGAAGATAAGTATTTTTGCATCTAAATGTTGATTTGGAATGAAGTGCAAACCCATTCAGGACCAGCAAAAGGAGAATGAAGCACTCACACAAGTTTTTGTGTGCCAAAAGTATATGTAAGCACGAGACCAGATTTCACACACATTTCAAGTTATTATGTGCGGACATCTCAAATCAGCTTTTATCTTATTCCTCATGTGGATATGTTATAAACAAAATAGGGCAGAAAAGCTTACTGACCTTTTTCAAATTTTATTGGTTTCACCTTTGTGGACATGTGGAATTCATGAATAATTCTTAGAATGGTGCATTTTGAAGTACCCAGGAACATTTTCATATAATTTTGTTTGCTAACTTCATTGAATTACATATGTTTTGTCTTTCCCCTTGGGGAAAGTCTGAAACACCTTCTGAGTCTGTGTTTCTTTGCCATTTAACTTAATATTCCAGATAATTTTTGTCTACAGACTGGACCTGAGGGATAGCCCACACAATTGACTTTATGTTATCTTAACTTGGATTCATCTCTTTCTTTCTCCTCCTTCTCCCGAAAAGTGAAAATAACAATTGGACACCTTCTGATATGATTTGAAATCTAATGTTTGTGAAATGAGCTGAGAAGAGTTTGTGAAATGATCAAAAACATTGTGAAATGAGCTGAGAAGATATTTTGGGAAATTAAAAATATTAATTTGCAAATATTAATTTAGAAGAAAAGAAAAGTGACATTCGAAAATAAAGAAAGATGGATGTTATATTATGATATGCAGTGCATGAAGCAGTAAGGAAAGTTATCAAATCCTCATATATATACTGGTGACGTGTACTTTATATTGATTACATAGATGATGTAGTGAAGGTGTTTTCTGTATGTTTTTCAATTAAACAAGGTATAAATAGATTGTGTATTTATATATCAACTGTCATCCAATATACAGTACAAAGTCTGTAATCCGGATGTTCATTATCCGGAATGATCTATAATCTGGACCTCAAAGCCACAAACTTTTTTTTTTGTATGCTTTACGCATGCGCATTTAATGTTCATGCATGCGTGTTTAGCACAAAAAACGAAGCAACTTAAACAACTTACATTAAAAGAAATGTTTAATAGAGCAAACTAATAAATATTAAACTCTTTTTTTTTTTTTTTTAAATTTTGATACCCTTTAGATCGTAATTGCTCTTTATTTCATAAATTATGGTTTCATATTTTTAATTGTATAATTTCTGTATGCCATCTTACCAGATTTAAATTGATGATCTATAATCCGGAAAAACCGTTAATCTGAAATCACCGAAGTCCTGACGAGTCCGGACTACGGACTTTGTACTGTAGTATATATGTTACTTTCATGTATCTTTACAGAGTTTATAAGTACAATAGCAATGAATGTATGATTTTAGGCTTTGCTCTTAGAGGAAAATTTTAAAATAATTTTAGTAATTTCATTTTATTGCACATTATACAGACTTTGTAAGATATGAGACAAAGTTTTCCTGCTTATTTTTTTGCACAAGTATTTTTTTCACATAAATTTATTTTTTATGCATGTTATTTGTCTAAAAATAACATTAAACAAATTTTTATAATGCATTTAATTGTAATAATAAAATTGATTTTATAGGATATATTTAATATTAAGAAGTCTGAATATGACAATTATTCAAAAGAAGTTGACCAGCAGATTGAACAAGAATATCAACTTCTGAGAAGGAAAAATGATCTGGATGCAAAAAGAAGAGCAGCCATTTTGCAGAAAATTGAGGAAGCTGTGTCAGTTGAAATTTAGAGTTACTTTCAGTTTGCTATATTACATCATGCATGTAAAGTTTGATAAAAGCACTGGCTAGTTAGTTATTATACCTTTCATTATACTTTTCAGCCAGTGTATAATGATAAATTAGAATAATGGCCATTACTTGTATTTAGGACATAAAATTAATTTTGGAATGGCTTGTGCTCAGATTTTCATTTGTTTCGAGAGTGAGTAACTTGCATTTCTAAATAAAATAACAAATTTTTGTTGGTAGAAAGAATAACATATTATTCATGCTGTTGTTAATTTTTTTTAAAATTTGATTGCTTATATAATGTTAATAAAATGAAAGTTTTATTGTAATATGTTGCATTTCTTCTCTTTGCAAATAGGTGAAATATTTGAAAAACATCTTGGTACTTATTGGTTATCTTTGATCACATTTTCTTGGTGAAAATATTTTTGGTAACTAAACATTTCCAATGACATTTTGGTAAACCTTTTTATTTAACCTATTGTAGTTATTAGTTTTATTAAATTAATTTAATAGTAGCAATTAAGAGTAACAAGAATTTGCTATAATGCAGCCAAAAGCTATAGCTATCTTAACAAGAGTTTGGTATCCTACTTTAAATAAAAATCTGCACAGATGGTCACAGTGTGAAGTTAAGACCAAAGAAGGAAAATTAATGGTATTGTAGCATAAGGGCTGTTAACAGAAATGTGGTTTTCAAGTTGCTGATTGGTTCCGAAATAACATAGTATTATTTTTTTATACTGTTTCGTATATGCAGCTGGAATTATGAAATGCTTTTATTGAAGACTGGAAATGTCTTCATTGTCTAAAACATCATTTGTGTAGAACAAACATCAATGGTGTAGAACAGTTATCTATTTGAAATTTGTGTGTTTCATCTGTGATAGGAAATCATAAAATAAGTGATTAAAAACAAAAAACAAAATAAGAAAATTGATGAACGTCTAATATCCAAATTTAAAAACTATATTGTAAAATTATTTTCTGAACAGTGTTTGTCTCAACTGCATTTGTCACAAAACAAGTGCCTTTTGAAAATGGTAAAGCAGAACTAAAAAATCTTTATAAGACAAAATTATTTAAATTGAATCCAAAAGTTAGAAGAAGATAAATGACTATAAAAATTGAGAAGCCAAAAGATAGAAGAAGCTAAATGACTATACATACTCAGAATATCAAAACGCTTTGGAGCTGCACCAAATGGTATGTTATGAAAGAGTTTGGATACATATTTAGCAGAGTTCTTATGGCATAAATGCTTGAAGAAGCCAATCCTGTTAATGCAATTATAGTGTAAATAGTGAAATGCTAAAACTACTTCATTCCATTGGAAACTATTATTTTATAAAAATATTGAGTTTTCATTTCTTATGTGCAATATTAAAAATGTAAGCTTTATGAGCAGTTTTTTTAATAGTTTATCTTGGAATTTTGGAATACTTGTTCATTTTTGAATTTGTTCAAATTAAAGTTTTAATTAAATTTAAGTTTTCTGACCTGCTTCGTTGTTTATTTTCACCATTAGTACTTTTGTCATTTGGTAAAAAAATATTGTTGCTAAGAGAATGTGATTTGGGATAACCTATGAATACTGAATTTTTTTTTTATCTTGAGTGCAATGAGATATATGCTTTTCCGGAACTTCATTAGTTTTTATTAAACATTAAGTGATTAAAAAAAATTGCAATTTATTTTTTTATCTTTTTGTTTTTATCCTTAAGACGGTGCTTATATTAATTTATAAGAGACTGTGTATGTCTGCAGAATTGTTAGAATATATATATTTTGTCTTTCTATATTTCTATATCTGTTATTCAAAATTAAATATTTAAGCAGGAGTAACTATGTATGTTATTTATTACCTTATTCTTTGTATATGTCTAATCTAATGACGTACCTTTTTATGTAATCCTCATTTCTTATTTCTCTTCTTTCTTTATCTGTTTCTTTATGTTTGTATACATCTTCTTTTATATTTGCTTACTTGCAAAGTAAATGTAAAATGTTTCATTTCTTGAGTAATTTTTCTCCTTTTGTTTATATTTCTTTAATTTCAAGTTTCTTCAGTAAGAATATATTATTCTATCACTTATTTTATTTTAATTACATCAGTGGGCTTGTATATTATAATTTTTGTATTTGATATATAGTCTGCAAGAAGCAAGGGAAAAATGGCTTCTACAAAGAGAACATTATCAGTCACATGTGAAGGTAATCTATTGCAACTTCATTATCCTTATGTGTAGCAAATCATTTATATTTTTGGTAGCTTGATAAATATAACATAAAGCATCTGAACCTTCTTTTTTTTAAAAAAGGAATGTTTGGCGTATGCATTGATGTGCTAGAAAGCTGTAATATACTATCATATTTGAAATATGTTTTTATTAGTATCCTGTTCCTTGCAAATGATTCATCTGAAAGTTCTTTGTATACAGCTAACAGACATCTGTAGAAGCTCTAAGTCAGTACATTAAAAAGAGTAGATAACTACGATTAAGATGGTTTATAGTGTGGTATGACAATAGGTAATCTCGAGATGCACATTCAAAGTAACAATTCAGAGGTACAGGACTTTCGTGTTTGATTATTTTGAGGGGAAAACTCTTGCATTCAAGAGTTATCTGTTAAGACTTATTTAAATTAACACAGGGTTCATAGTGGTCCTTACAAGTGCTTATAAATCCTTATATTTGAAAATAAAATATAAAAGCCCTTATAGGTGCTTATTTTTTCTCTAAAGCACTTACTTTTTGTTTTTAGTGATTTTTTTTTTTTTTTTTTTTTGCTTTTAGTAGTTTTTTATTTTATTTTTTTAATTTTTTCTTTTTTTTTACAAACACACATTTTTTCTCCGTACCAAAGCCAAAACTAAATAAGCAACTTTTCTTACTTATATGGAACGTCAGATGGTGAATCATAATACCAGAAATAGCTTTCCGCCCCTTTCTCTGCATTAACATAACGTGCATGTCATTCTATTGGTCAAAGAATTGCGAAAGCGGTAGAAAATTCCGATACATTCGGTATTCTTTTGCTCCCACCCAGTACTACACACGTTTGAATTTCTATCAAGATTTTAATAATTTACATTCTTGTTCCGCGTGGTGAGTTCATATTCACGCTTATTATGATCAGTATGCTTATATTATGAACATATTGTAACGTCGTCAGCTATTTTCCCACGGACTCCCACGAAGTCTGGGAGAAGGAGACTTCAAATGGGCACCAGATGACCACCCTGATGATACTTATGAATTCTTGAGGTCGAACGTGACCCCCAACAAAGTGCGGAAAGCATATTGTTTTTACGAAAGGAGAAAACTTTCATACAAGTTCTCACGGGTTGTGGAGTGTCCATTGTGTGTATGCGATAGACTGTCGCCAACTGCCTGTTTCTCGAAATAACTTAGATAGACCTCCAAAAAGACATTCTGAATTTTCCCACGGAAAATTTCAGTTTCTCAGGCTGTCAAGACAGTATCTGAGAACAAATCAGTGCCTGTTAACCAATGGAGAGATGCTCTGAAAAAGACGTTTAGCGAATCACTGCAGCAGACGCACAAGACACGCCCAGAAAACCTGGACATAAAAACAGTGAGTGAAAATAATTAGAGAGTTTTTAGTCTGAAGAATACGCAGTCGTTGCGTAGAGAAGAGAGAGCCATTCTCTTGTATTTTACGGCTCTTCCCGAGTCGCTAGTAAGCTTTAGAGAGCCCCTTTCTCTCTTGTGTATTTTACGGCTCGTCCCGAGTCGCTACTAAGCTCTGTCAAGAGCGGAAAAAGAAACTCTCAAAGAAGCGTAGCCGGACTTTTTCTCCGCTACCTCTGTTTGGACTTTGTTTGAACTCAAGTGATTATCGTTTCCTATGTAAACGGACTATTTTGCTAAGCAAACTACTTTGTTATGATAAGCAGTTGAACTTACCTTAAAATTCAACTTGTGTAATTTAACACCTATCCTTCAGTAAAAAAAAAATATATTTTATTTACGCTACCCAAAATAAAAATCTGACTGTTCTCAAATCACTACAGCTAGAAGGTATGTGTTAATTGGTGGCAGCGGTGGGATCGTAAAAACCCAATAGACAAACAAAGACGTGATCGTTTTGGAGAACCGTCCTGCTTCTTATCTTCATTCAGAATCAGCCGATTCTAGCAGTGGAAAAGAATTCTTTCGCAGTAAAGTTTGGAGAGTTTTACCAGCAGCTGAAAAGGGATCATGGATGAGAAGCGTTCGTGAGGAATCAACTACTACAAAGACTAGTTCCGGAAGTGCCTGGGAAAGAGTGTGAAGTAAAATTCTCCCTCGCGTGTAAAGACAAGACATAAGAAGTCCAGACAAGAGTGAAGTGTTGTGAACTCGCGTTTGGTGTTTACCACCCTCTGTGCAGTGAAAGTGCTTTTGGTGTTTAGTGAAAGAAGAATCGCCCAGTCGACTATTGTTCAATTGGTTTCCTTCTTCGGTCATTGAATTGCGTGTGCAAATAGAAAAGAAAGGAAAGAAGAGCTGTTATTTTTTTTGTCTGCAATGGGTAAGTTGATATGGCATTATCTTTTTAAAGAGGCATTTTAATGGAGTTTGTCTTTTGTGTATCGAAATTATATGTTTTTAAATGGTTACTCGTAAATGTTTTGTTTTTGATGAGTAGAGAATTTTATAATAGTATTTTCAACCTTTAGAAAGCACGCATCAGTTGTAAATCGAGTCAATAAGTATTGCTCTTTGTGACTAATATTCTTTTGCCAATAAGTATTTAGCAAATTTTTTTTATATACTGCATTAAGTATGGTTATGTGTTAAGCTGCAACAGATTATTTAAGAAATGCTTAATTTTAATTTTTTTTCCTATGTTGCTAATGGTACGTATTTTATGTCATACATACCATAAATTGCATTGCTATGTTGTTTTACTGTAGTATTTCTGGATAGTGTGAAACTTTCAGAGTAGACAAACTGGTACCTTTAGTTTTATTTTATTGTATCATTTTAAAATTTTGTCACTGGCAAAATGTCATATCTTGGCAAGGGTAGAAAGCAAGACCTCATAAATCTGTCTGTAGAATTAGGTCTAGAAGTTCCCCCAAATGCAAAAATACAAGATCTTAAAAACCTCATTGTACAGAGCCCTCAGTATGACGAAAAATTCGTCGAGGCAACACTAGAGTCGATTATCGAAGCGCGAATCGAACAACATAGACTCGAAGAAGCCGAAGAGCGTAAACTTGAAAGGGAAAGGGAGAGAGAATTTGAATTAGAACGTCTAAGGTTGACAAACGTCAATAATGGCAGAGAAAATTCTCAAAATAATATTCCGAGATCTATGGGAGATTTGCAAAATTTAATGCAGAGATATAATCCCGAATCATTGGATATTTCGCTTTACTTAGCGATGTTTGAGCATCAGGCTCGCAAAGCGAAGGTAGAGGAAGGAGACTGGGTGTCACATTTGATGGCTCTATTGCCAATGGACATTGTTTCTATTATTCTACGAGAGCCGGAACAGGAGCTAGATAATTACTCCTACATAAAGAAAATTCTTTTGCAGTGGTTTAAGTTGAACCCAGAGGCGTTCTGCGTCAAATTTGTTCAACACCAGCGTCGTGCGGGTAGTTTATATAAAGACTTTGCTTTTGAGTTAAAAAACTATCTAGATGAATTGTTAAACGGAGTAGATGTACAAGATTTCGATGCGCTAAAAGACTTAATGTTGACGGACCAAATTAAACGTCGAGTAAACAGCGAAATTCGCGAACACTTCATGGATGAGTGGCCGAGTATAATATCTTCTGCCGAACTAGTGAAGAAATTAGATGAATATGAAGCAGTACGAAAGTCCGTAAAAAAACCAACAGGTTTTACTAAAAATACCGAACAGGATTCAAATATTAAAGAAAGGAAAAAAGGAGAATTTTCAGATCGAGTACGTCGCCATGATAATGTTTCGAAAGAAAAAACTGCGGAGAAATGGAAGTCAAGTGTTTTCGAAAAACGGAGAATACCTAGATGTTATGAATGTAATTCAGATAGTCATCTCCGACCTCAGTGTCCTCGGTTAAAAAGACAAGAGGCCGCTGAAGCTGTAAACAAACTAGGCACTTCAGAATCTCCAGATACATGGCTAGCTCCCTATATGAGTATAGCGAGAGTAAATAATCGAGAACTCCGAGATACTCCGAGATACTGGCTCCACTATCGATCTGATCGGATGGGACCAAGTAACACATCAGATGCTTCTAGGAGAGACAGTGTGGATTAAGCAGCCGCTAGATTTACATTCCTTGTGTTTACCCTTGGCTCGAATTGAATTAGAGGGAGAGGACTTTGGGAAAGTCATTACTAAAGCCGCAGTGATTAGCTCCGACCTGAATCAAGAATATTATCTGCTGGGAAATCGAACAGCCCGATTGATAGAACAGAATAAAATGCAGCCCCATAAAATCAATGCTGTTATGACTCGCAGTCAAACGAAAGCTTGCAGCAGGAGAGAAAATTCCCCTAGCCAAGGTCCAGAGAACAAAGAAGTTGAGCGCCCCGCGGGGCGAATGAATGACGAGGAGGAGGGTGAAATTTCCCCCGTTAGAAGGGTCAGCGCGGGATGCGCAGAAGGAGAAAACCACTTACCCCCCGGTCGAATGACGAGCTGATGAATACTCTATTAGGAGTGTCAAAGGAAGATTTTATCAAGGCTCAAGACGAGTGCAATACCTTAAGTGATCTCCGAAGGCAGGTACAAGAACAAAGGACCGCTGGAAAACGGGAGTTTGTCCGAGAAGACGGTTTGTTTTTTCGAACTTCCGAAGATCACCATGGGAATAAAAGAAAGCAGCTAATCATTCCTGAAAAGCTGCGGGAAAAGGTAAAGGTTTTGTGCCATGAAGGAACGGCTGCAGCACATTTAGGGGTTACGAAAACGAAAGATAAACTTTTAAGGTATTTTTATTGGCCAGGTTGCTTTAAAGAGATAGAAGAGCATGTTCGCATGTGTGATCCGTGTCAAAAGGTGGGAAAACCCGGAGAAAAGAAAAAGGCACCTATGAAATTAGTACCCATTATAACTGAGATTTTTTCTAAAATCAATATCGATGCTTGCGGACCCCTACCAGTCACTTCGAACGGAAATAAATATATCATAACTGCCATCTGTATGTCCTCCAAATATCCTGATGCAGTCCCCGTTGCAGATATCAGTTCCGTGACGGTAACGGACGCGTTGATGAAAATTTTTAGCAGAATGGGGTATCCCAAAGAGGTCCAATGTGATCAGGGAACTTCCTTCACGAGCAACCTAACAACCGAGTTTTTCACAAAATTTGGTATCAAAGGGACTCACAGCTCTGTTTATCACCCGCAGTCGAACCCCGTAGAGAGACTTCACCGCGCAATCAAGAGACTCTTGCGAGTGCTGTGTTTAGAGGCCGGATCGGAGTGGGAGAAACATCTCCCATCTGTTCTGCTAGCATTGCGTACGGTTACACACGAAAGTATGGGATTTAGTCCCGCCGAATTAGTCCATGGTAAGAACCCAAGGACCCCAGAAACACTATTGTATGAACACTGGGTTGAGCCCCAAGAGGAGAATGTCACTGTTACGGATTATGTTCTCTCGTTAATAAATAGACTGAAAAGGTGCCAAGATCTAGCTTTTGAAAGGTTAGGAGAGTTGCAGGGAAAACATAAACTCTGGTATGATAAGAAAGCAGTTAAGACACAATTTAAAGAAGGGGACTGTGTGTTAGTCGTTGCCCCCTCGAAAGCAAATCGATTATCAGTTCAATGGTTCGGCCCTGGTATTATTGAGAGTCAACTCTCAGAGACTAATTATGTAGTGAAATTACCGGGAAAAAATGAGCATTCATGTTAATATGCTGAAGCCGTACCATCAGCAGCCGGAGACAATTAATCTACTATTGCAAGAGGTTGATGATAAAGGTTTAGAACCGGAAGTTGATATTCCATACTTCACTGCTGATCCAAATGTGTACGACTTTGAAGATATAACTCGGGAGAGTAAACTAGAAGTAAGGTTGAGTTCTGAACAGATAGCTCAGTTGCAGACTTTGCTAAATACATACATGTCAGTGTTCTCTAACGAACCTGGGATAACTGATTTAGTAGTTCACGACATTGAATTAATCAATAATCAGCCCGTGAGATCGAAGCCATACCGCACATCACCTAGGAGAAATGATATTTTAAAGTCAGAAATCCGGAGAATGCTGGATATGAAAATAATCGAAATCGGCGAATCGGATTACACCTCTCCTATGATTTTGGTGGAGGCTCCGAACAAAGACCCTCGGCCTTGTATTGATTACAGACGTCTGAATCAAGTAATTAGGACCGAATTTTTCCCGTTACCGAATATTGAAGAAAGGGTCGAGACGGTAGCTTCGGCTAAATAGTATATTACTATATTAGATTTAGCAAAGGGTTATTGGCAGATTCCACTCAGCCCCAAGGCCCAGCGTCTTGCCGCGTTTGTAACTTCCTTTGGCACTTACCGTTCGCTAAGAATGCCCTTCGGGCTTAAAAACGCTCCGTATTTATTCAGCAAATTAATGGCACAAATACTTCAGGGATGCGAAACATACGCAATTCCCTATCTAGATGACATCGCCATATTTTCAAATGACTGGAGCGAGCATTTAAAGCACTTAGGCCAAGTGCTACTACGAATATTGCACGCAAATCTTAAAATTAAATCGTCAAAATGCAAGTTTGCACAAAATCATGTAAAATACTTAGGGCATGTGGTAGGAAACGGTTTCAGAACGCCTATGGAAGTGAAAACAGAAGCGATTCTGCAGTTTCCTCAACCCACAACAAAGACTCAAGTCAGAGCGTTCCTTGGTTTAACAGGATATTACGGACACTACATCCCCAAGTACTCTATAATAGCTGCACCCCTCACAAACTCACTGAAGGGGAAATCTAAGAAAGGAGCTATAGACTGGACTGAAGAATGCGAGCTAGCCTTCCGGGAGTTAAAAAGGCTATTAACCGAAAAACCTGTGTTATTCGCACCTGACTATACAAAGGAATTCATTGTACAAACAGACTCCTCCGATGTTGGAATGGGAGTCGTTCTTTCGCAACGGGATGATTTGAACAAGGAGCATGCGATTTTATATTTAAGTAAAAAGTTCTCAAAGGCAGAACAAAACTACAGCACTACGGAAAAGGAGTGCGCGAGTATCATTTTTGCCAGAAAAACATTGCATCATTATTTAGATGGACAAAGGTTCAAAATCGAAACAGATCATAACCCCCTGGTGTGGCTAAACAAAAACGCAAGTTCAAACCGAGATTAATGAGGTGGTCTCTAGTGTTGCAACCTTATAACTTTGAGGTAGTTTACCGCCCAGGCAAATTGAATAAAAATGCTGATGGGCTGAGTCGTTTCGAATCGGGCGAAACATAGAGTGTAAAGAGGTGATTATGCCAGTTTCTTATCTGAATAAGTATTTTGTATACAGTAAAAGTGTAATATAAGAATATATCATCAGTTATTTTGTCCCTTTGTTAAGAATATTTGTGATGTGTATATGTATATATATATGTGTGTGTGATTCTGATTTTAAATATCCTATTAATTCTCACCTCTAAAGTTAATGCCTTATTGACTTATATGTGAACTTTTCAATAGTGACATTACTAGTACTGTTATTAATCAATGTAGCTGTGTTCCTGTAAAGGTGTGTTTGAAAGTGTTATCGAGAGAACAGTTTATTTCGTGTCATTTTTTAAATTAGTGAAATGATGAGGAGAACTTTCCTCTTCGTTTCAACTCGAGAAAAGTTCTTCCGAAGGGGGAAGGAATCTATAGCTGTAACATCGTCAGCTATTTTCCCACGGACTCCCACGAAGTCTGGGAAAAGGAGATTTAAATGGGCGCCAGATGACCACCATGATGACACTTACGAATTCTTGAGGTCGAACGTGACCCCCAACAAAGTGCGGAAAGCATATTGTTTTTACGAAAGGAGAAAACTTTCATACAAGTTCTCACGGGTTGTGGAGTGTCCATTGTGTGTATGCGATAGACTGTCGCCAACTGCCTGTTTCTCGAAATAACTTAGATAGACCTTCCAAAAAGACGTTCTGAATTTTCCCACGGAAAATTTCAGTTTCTCAGGCTGTCAAGGTAGTATCTGAGAACAAATCAGTGCCTGTTAACCAATGGAGAGATGCTCTGAAAAAGACGTTTAGCGAATCACTGCAGCAGACGCACAAGACACGCCCAGAAAACCTGGACATAAAAACAGTGAGTGAAAATAATTAGAGAGTTTTTAGTCTGAAGAATACGCAGTCGTTGCGTAGAGAAGAGAGAGCCATTCTCTTGTATTTTACGGCTCTTCCCGAGTCGCTAGTAAGCTTTAGAGAGCCCCTTTCTCTCTTGTGTATTTTACGGCTCGTCCCGAGTCGCTACTAAGCTCTGTCAAGAGCGGAAAAAGAAACTCTCAAAGAAGCGTAGCCGGACTTTTTCTCCGCTACCTCTGTTTGGACTTTGTTTGAACTCAAGTGATTATCGTTTCCTATGTAAACGGACTATTTTGCTAAGCAAACTACTTTGTTATGATAAGCAGTTGAACTTACCTTAAAATTCAACTTGTGTAATTTAACACCTATCCTTCAGTTAAAAAAAAATATATATATATATATATTTTATTTACGCTACCCAAAATAAAAATCTGACTGTTCTCAAATCGCTACAATATGTATGAATATTTATAATATTATATTTGCATTAACTGCTGAACTATAGATAAACTTAAAAAATTGGTGTGTTTTAACACAAATTAGTTTTCAAAGGAATAATATTCGGAATGGAATAAATAAAGTGGAAGTAATCGAATAGTCAAATAATTTCTTTCTTTTTTTTTTTTTTGCCAATGCATTATACATTATGGAAATGGGGGGTTCTCCCCTTTCTCCGCAAAGTCTCGAATATTCAAACCATTACAGTTCGCAACAAAGCAAGCAACGGACTTTTTTTTTTGGTCACTTTCCCATCTGGATTGAATAGGACTACAAGTTCTGTGGTGTACCAGCCCAAGCGAAGAATGATTCTGTTCCAGAAATTTAATGCATTTTGTTCAAAATTAGAATGACAAGCAACGAGATTGGTAAATCTCTTTATCTCTTAAATATGAGTACGGGAGGGATATCCCGCAGAGCGCGACATGTCCTGCTCGATGATAAATATGCCACATGGACGCATGACGATGAAAACCAGACGAAGCAAAGGGGCATTTTCCTTTATTTAGTTATTTATTCTCCGAATACCGGCAGCTGTTGATTCCGATTGCATAATATCACGTGCAGAAGAATTAAGGCGCACGTATTGCGCAATAACGTCTGCGATATTTCACAGATATAAAAGAGTTTTACTGTGCTTGTTAAGCAGATTAATTTTCAGTTCCATTGGACTATTTTTTCTATAATGCACATATCAATATGCCAAGAGCATTATTTAGCTGAAAAATCTAACGAATGGCTACAACCTATCCCCCTTTCCACTTTTACCAATTATGCTCAACTATCCGGAAATTTCAGATATTCACAAATTTCTGAGTATGCTGGGTAGTTAAGCTTTTACTGTTAAAGGATGACTGCATGAAGAAATTTCCCATCTTCTGATTTCAGAAAAGCTCCTTTTTTTACTTATTTTTACTTAAATTACTTTGCCTGCAATATCTTTTAAAGGAAAACTGTTATATAATGAAAATTTAGAAAATGTTCAGTATTTTGATTTAAGTTATTTAAATATTAATAAGATTGGAAAAATAAATTGTATTTATTTTAGGTGCCAAGCGAATATAATAAATATGGTTTATTTTTATTTATTTTCTCTATTTTAAACAGAAATTTCGTCATTAAATCTTGTAATATGATTTAGTTCTGCATATTTTTTTCCCTCTTATTGTAAACTAGTTCTGTGAATTGAACTGTTATTTAAAATTTTAAAAAAATAATGTAATTGTTTTCCATGGTTGAGTAATGTTCATTCTCTCTTAATTAATACTGAATTTCTCATATTTTAAATTACAAATCTAATTTTTCTTTTAAGATCATGCAGTTGTGTATAATGTAATTAGACAAGTGCTTATTTCTTTTCCTAAAATGTGCTTGAAAAGTGCTTATAGGTGCTTATTTTTTTAATTAAAATGTGGCTATGAACCCTGGAACAATCACATAGCACAAATAACATTATAATTCAGTGTCTAGTCTCTGTTAACATCGGTGCAAGGATGGTAGAGCACTCTACTATGGGAGTATCGTCACTGAACAGTGAAAGAATGAAAACAAATCATTTTGGTCTGATAATTTGTTTCCAATTAATCTGGGATAACTGAAATTCTCCTAGATGGAGAAAAACCTAATAAATTAATGGTTTCTAATATATGTGCTAGAGATTTAAAAGCTGGTGGTGGCTTGATTATAGTAGAAAAGAAGTTCTGTTGCACAAATTGGAATTTCTTGTATGTCTCACTGAAAATATATTAACATTCTGCCAGGTCTATTATATTCAGTTATGTCATGCATTCACTAGACTTTATCTCTGCAAATAAAGTAATATGCATTTAGTTACTTATATTCAGCCACCTAATAATAGTTTGAGAAGTAAACATCTGAATTTGAGGTCATGAGATAGTGTTGTATTAATAGATGCAGACATTATTGAGCAGAATTGGGATATTATGCAATGTTTTGTACAAAGCAGAGGTCAACCATCTATGAACAGTACAGAATTTTAATCGTTTTTCAGGAGACATGGTATTCAATAGGTTTTGTAAGTTAAATCATAAAAAACAGAATAAAAGGGTTGTCAATGAATTATCATTATATCTGTAGTTTGGTAAATAACATGTATCTATATGATTCATATATGCATCTTTTTACCTGTATGTTAGGAATCAGTATGTTAGGAAGCATTTCATAAAAGTTTCATGAGCAATCAATTTACATAATTTTCTGACTACACTATTAATGTTGCTATACTACTTGGTATCAAAACAGCTATGAAAACAATTTATATATCACTTACTTTACACTGATATTCATGCTTGATGAACTAATAAATAGAAACTAAGTTTCAAGTGAGAATATTAAGACTGCTCTGAAGCATTCTAAGAAAGGCAAACTACTTATTCTGCAGTGTGTTTTTGAGTCTGATCTCAAAAACTAGGATGTTGAAGAATATGCAATTTTTAATAGATCCAGTTATGAAGAATGTCATGGAATGAATTGAAAGAAATAACATAATATGATTTCCCAAAATTCTGTAGGCAATTTTATCAACATTTACTAAGAGGAAGTCAGTGAGGAAAAAATACAATGCTTAAGTAAAGAAAAAAAATTTTTCTTTAATCCGTAAAGTATTGACTATGAAAAATAAGAAATTAAATCATGTTTTCTAAAAAGAATTTGGAGTATTTTTACCAAGGGAGGAAAAAATACGTTGCAAGAGTAAGATTAAAAAAAAAAAAAAAAAAAGCATTTTGAAGAGGTTATCTGATTGTTACAAAATTTCATATGCAAATCCATTTTTATCCAGCATGCAAATGATTGAAATTGAGCATCAAGATGATGTATAAAAGACAAGAAGATTCAATTCTAGCATATAACTTCCATTCGAATTTGTCCATTCACTCTGACTGTACCTATGCTTTGTATGTGGTCTGCACCTACAGTACAAAGTCTGATATCTGAAATTGTCAGAACTTCATAACTGAACAAAAAATTGTATCTTACTGTAAAATTAAAGAGAATGTATTAGCACACAAAAGAAAATTTCTTTAACAACTGTTTTGAAAAATGTTTTATTGAAACAAAACAAATGTTAACATTGATGTTTTTTCCTCGCCAGTTTTAAGATCATAAGTGCTACATTATTTCACAGATAACCTTTAATGTTTTAAATTTTATAACTTCTGTGTGTAATCTTATTACATTTAAACTCTTATCCAAAATCGTGAAATTTCATGGATTCAGAGATTAACATTTAAAATAGTTAGGATGTATTTAATGTAACAGATTTTCATAGAAACAAGAGTCAAATAAAATTCAATCCATGCAATGTAATGGTATTCTTACACTGTAGCAAATCTGTAAAAGTTGTGCAATTTTGAATCTAGGGAAATTGCATTTAATCCAATTTCCAGTTCTTATATCTAATCTCATTTTCCAAAGTTTAAAAATATTTTTATATTTTTAGGACCCATCTTCATACAGATAAATTATTTGCTAGCTTTTAGTGTATTATTCATTTCAGTTTCACAATTCTGAATTTCATTTGTAAATGTCCGTAAATGCAAGAAGCATGGTTTCATTTCAGCATGCTTTTATCTCTGGCAACATTTTTCTTCCATGTCTGCACCAATGATTTTTGTCTTTATTTTATTCTCTTTCTTCATTATTTGAATGTAAGAGAACAAAGGGGGAAATAAGGTTTTAGATAGTCATTATCTAAAAGAAAGGTAAAACTCTTCTAATTCAAGAGAGATTTAGAATTTTAAATATGTGTTTTCACAAGGAGAAGAAAATGTCAGTAAACTGCTGTTATTTGAGCATTGTTTAACAATAATTAACTTACTTTTATTACTAAAAATAATGTAGGAGATTTTCAATACAATGAAGATTTGAGAAATGCATATCTTTGCTATTTTATGTATTTTCAATTATTTTGATTTCATCTTAAAATTATTAAATTTCATGTTTTAGAAGCTGAGTGCCAAAGTGCAAGAAGCAGAACTGAAGCAAAAAAAGATAGAAGAAGAATTAAAGAAAAGGTAATATTTAAATGACAGCTGTATTTTTTATTCATAAATAATCTGAAGGGCTATGCATGAAAAATAACTTTTTCTAGTTTTTGCCATCATTAAAAGAATAAATAGGAATGTATTCTGTCATAAGAATTCTTTCAAATTTAATTTAAATAACAGTTACACTATTTGTATTCATTTACAAATACAGAATAATAAACATAGAAAAAAAATTATGTTTGTTACAAGAGCAGTATCACTCTATCTGGCACTGAGGAATTAATTTTACTAATCTTTCTCTTTGTTTTCCAAATGCGTACTTGCTTTTGTATATTCCTGAATACATCTTAAGTTAATTTGAGGTTTTTTTAAACTCTTGATCACAAAAATTCTATACGCTGATTGAGATATTAATCCTATGGTGGACAGTGCAAAACTTGAAGTATCCTAGCTATTTATTTTTGTTTGCAGGATGATTTTCAAAGAATTAAATGACCATCTTCTTATTGATAATAAAATCTTTTTATGAGATGAAACTTATTTTCTATACTGTCATGATATGAAGAATAAGGTGTTGTATATGTAATATTTTCTCTCTAGTTTTTATATAGTTTTAGACAGGGTTGAAATATGAATAAATAAAACTATACAAAAGAGTATGTAATGTTTATATGCATGTGTAGGGTGTTTCAGCACAGTAATTAACAACTTTCAGGAGAGAAAGAGTACACTTAGATGATGGAAAATCACATAGCAATGCATGGTTGGAAATACTTCCTAAAACAGCTAAAATGTTGGGACGGCTTTGGCTGGTGTACGAAGTAGATGGCACTAATTACATTAAAATATCAGATGACAATGCATGTGTGCGGTAGTTGCAGCTGTGCTCGCTGTGACGCTTCATTTCACATACTGAAAGATTGGAAATAGGATAGCATTTACACGAACGTGGAGCTCGCTGATTGCAGTGGGCAAGGCATACAGTGGTTGTATGTCCAACATTACCCCATGAGGCAGACTCCCTGTCACACCTTCTTTGCACATTTGCAAGGGAGGCTGTCCCAAAAGGGATACAATAGCGTGAGTGAACAGTAGCAATGCTAGTCAATGAGGAGACTATGCTGGGCATTGTTAAAGAACAATCCTGGTGTTAGTACACAGGCTATTGCCGGTTGTGTTGGGATTTCCCACAGGCTGCATCTGGTGGATCCTGCACGACAACTCCATGCACCATTATAACACCCAATGCATCCAGTTACTGGACAAAGATGATTTTGCTTCACAGTTAGCCTTTGCACAGTGGTATTTAGAGAAGCACACAACAGACCTCCATTTCCCAGTCACCATTTTGTTCACCGATGAGGTGACCTTCACGCAAGAGAGAATGTTCAACTCACAATACTCCCTTGTGTGATTGGAGGAGAACCCACATGCAACAAGAGCCTGTACATCCCAGAGACAGTTTTCAGTTAATCTATGGGTGGGCATCATTGGGGACCATTTCATTGGGCTATACTTGTTGTCCCAACATCTGACAAATGCAACCTATCTCACCTCCTTCAGAAAGTATTGCCACAGCTATTGGACAGTGTACATGTACTCGCTGCGATGCATTTTACCATATGGTTTCAGCATAATGACGCCCCCTCACATTACAACTTTAATGAGTGTCTCCTCTTGAATGGAATATACCCTGAACATTGGATCATCAGGGATGGTCTGGTGCATTTGCCAGTAAAGTCGCCAGGCCTCATTTGCATTTACTACTTTCTCTGGGGGTGCACATCCAGAAACTGGTGTATGAAATCCCCATTAATAACAGTGCTGAGGAACTTGTTGCATGCATAGTGGCAGCTGCTAGAGAAGTTCAGGGCACGTCTGGTGTTTTCCAGAACATCAGATCTTCCATGAGCCGGAGATGTGAGCCCTGCATTACGGCCCAAGGTCATAATTTGTAACACCTTCTTTGATGATCGTTGCCTGTTTTTGTTCTTATTATTTGGATTCTGTTGTACTAAGCATAATAAACATGTTTTTTCACCCTGTTTGTGTCCTTCATTTCTTGTGTTTCGTGTTGTCTCTACCACACGAGGAAACCATTTCTGGTCTGGTATGTGATTTTTCATCATCTAGGTGTACTCTCTCTCTCTCTCCTGGAAGTTTGTAACCACTGTGCAGAAACACCCTGTATATATTCTTTTGAGTATTTTCATGTGTTAAATAAGAAATAACTTTGCAGAGATATGATATTCTGCATAGTTGAAATAAATGAAAGTAAATGGATATGAGATAAAAGCTTTATGATAGAAACTTAACAACAGTAATAAGAACTTGTTGATGAGTTTATTAAATTTATATTTGTATATATCTCATTAGTTACTAATTTTTTACAAAAGACTTTAATAGTTATAATTGTTTTTAAAATTATGACTTAAAGAAAGTATTCTGAGAGAAAAAAAAAAAAAAAAAAAAAAAAAAAAATGTGAAATGTGCTCTAAATTTTTCTTCTTTAACCTTTTTATGGTTTAAGTTTTAGTTTGAAAACATTAATATAATAAAAAATAATCATTATTAATCTAGTACATCTTTGTTCTGATATTTTTTATATGTATATTTTAGGGTGAAGGAGCAACAAGAGCTGAAATTTCAGCTTACTAACTGTGAAAAAGAAGCTGAAAGTTTAGTTTCAAAGGCAATAGAAAAACTACAGTCATGTGAACAATCTAAGTATCTGCGTATTCCATCTAATGACCGTATCAATCATATGAAAAAAGTTATCAGTGATATTAAAAATTTGTCTGACGAATCAGAGACTAAGGATTTGACTATTGATGATATATTAAATGCTAACATCTTAGTAAAAGGAATATATGAAACTCTCCAGGATATAACAAATGATATAGGCAAGTTTTTTTTAATATTTTATTTTCTAGTTTGAAGTCAAATTTCCTTTTCATCCTTTTTTTTAAATGATGAAACATTTTTGCAGAGTTTGCTAAAATCAGAGCAGTGCAGGAACAGGAAGAACAGGCAAAAGTATCACAGGAAACAGCTACTCAGAATGAGAATAGTGAGATCAGTAATGGTATTTGTTCTTCGATGGATGAAAGTAAGTATATCACATTAATCTGCTTCAGATTTTTTCTGACCTCCTCTTTGTAATGCTTTTAAAATAAGTCACTGTATCTGCAGTACATTGTACTTTAGCAGATTATTACTTTGCTAACTTATCTTAATATAACGAATGCATTATTGTACTGTTTTTGTTACTTTAAAAAAAGTTCTTCCTTTCTTGTTATGCTAATATAATGAGCTTGTGATGCTCATTATATTATATTTGATTGTATATTTGATTTTTAAAATATCTTTTTTTTTTTTTTTTATTCTGAAGAAAATGTTGCAACTTGTATGTAACAAAAATTATGGAATCAATTTTTCTGCTGAAAAAGTCTCATCATATACTGATATATTTTAAATAAAGATAAATAATTTTTTGTATAATTTTTTAAACATTTTAAAGTAATAAATGGGTTTAAAATACACTTTAATCTTCCCTTCTGAAAAAAAAAGGGAGGGAATCAAGGACGAAGTCATAATTTGGATGCAGCCCAACCCTTCTAGCCAACAATAAGTCAATCTCATAGCCGCAGTGGATAGTACTCACCAGGAAGGCAGCATCTGATTGTAACAAAATTTTCTCTTCAAATATCTTTTGATCCTATGGGAAATCAAATTTTGGCATACACTGGATGAATGGCTTAAGTTATAAAGCATCATTACTGAGCATTCGAATGATATATAAAAGAGAGGAAAATTGAATTTTGGAGCATAATTTTTACTCCACTATGATTATACCATTGCCAGTTTTATCTACTCCACTATGACTATACCAGTGCCTTGAAAATGGGTTCTTGCACAGTCTGAGCATATGTCATCAGTTAAGAGAGGGTGTGAAGTCATTTAAAAGAAGGGTTAAATTTAATCGATCTCTCAACATTTAGGTTTAAGTAATGGTTGAACTGTGGCAGAGTGCAATAAAGCAGCAGGGGAGTGGACAGAGCAGTCGCCGTAGCGGCTCTTGCAGTATCCAATTCATTGTTATCTATGATGTACATGTAATTAGAACATCAGTGACTGCAAAAACCATTGACATGAAATCCAGAGGACAGAATGTCCACTTATAATGCTTATTACACCGACAACCCCTCACCTTTGCACTCCAACTAGAGCATTTGCAGTGATTTTGGATTCATCTGACATGAAATCTCACTGAGTACATTTATCTTCAGCTATAAAATTTGCATCAAATTCAGCCATGATGACCTGCAAAGAAATGTCTGGAGATGTCCAGGATAGTGATGAGATGCTTAACTAATTGTCATCCATTGCACAACCCGAGAGTGTAGCCTGGAGCAGGACTTAGAAGAGAAGGGCTAGTCCATAGAGCTTTTCTGTCTGAATCAGGAAGTGAGGAGTGATAACGTAGTCATGTTGACACTGACTCCAAAGACACAATTCGCAGCAAAGAAATAAATTTGAAAACAAAACAACAACAACAACAAACAAAACAAAAAACCTGAAAAACGGTGTATGAAAAATAGCTTTAATTTAGAAGAGAAGATGTTATTACTGTATGCATTTATAATGTTTAAAAAGTTAATAATACTTATGTATTAATTTTAAAGTAATAGGTAAAATATACTACATTTTCATAGAAGTTGCAGGTTTTTCTCCCTGTGCATTTATTATTAAATCACAAAGAAAAAAAACTATGGCATTCATTATCTTTTCTTCATCTGCATACTAAGTGGGATAATTCTATTACTCTGTCTAAGATAACTATAATAACAGCCTTTTAAAGTTAAGGGGAGAGGAAACACCACCTTAGTTTGGCATAGTTTAGAATATATATGTCAATTTTTTTTCTGCGGGTAAGGAAGAGGAACTTATATTTGACTGCCCTAGAAACTGATAGTTTTATTCAAATTTTAATCAAATTTAAGACTGCTTTTTTGACCTGCTGTAATTTTTATATTAGTATGTTTCTCTTCCTATTTGATATAATAAGAAATATTTTTTAAATAATTGTCTAACTTATACTTACTTTATACACATACATTGCATTTAAATATATATATGATCATTGTTTTAAGTTCGACAAAACAACTTTGCTCACAGTATCTAAAGAGAATTACTTAACCATTCAGAAGAGGGGTAAAGGAGGAAGATCTTTTTCATGCAAAATTATTTTGATGGTTTATATGATTATAAATTACTGAGCTATCTTTGTTTTTTATAAATTATCAATGCATTCTTGTTTATTTTTAGTTAGGGCATTCAGCAGTATTTACATCGTCATTTGTGAGTTCTATTTTAAAATCATTTGTATCTGATTTATTATTCTTATCATCATTTTCGTAATCGGCCTCAATATGAATTTTTTCAGACTTAATTCGTGTAATCTTTCAAAAGCACTCTGCTTTATTTTTCTTTTGTTTGCACAATATTGGATATAAACAGCTTCTTTTGCAGTAATCTAAGCAAGCAATTTTTTATATCATTTTCACAATCACTGCATAGAAAAGGTTTGCTGCAGATTCTTATGTTCTTCACATTAATAGAATCCTGTCTTCGACATAAGTATCTCTCTTTATATATATATACTTTTTTTTTTTTTTTTTTTGCCAAAAGCAAATTGTCCCGTGGAAAAATATGAAATACAATATCCCTATCATTCTCATTGCTTTGAATTTTATGCCTTTTTGTGATAACTCAAAAAGACATATTACATAAACGATACTTTACAAACAGTGGTGTCAAATTTGCATTGCACACGGGCCAATGCACAATTTGAAAGTAGCTGACAGGCAGCAGTTACAAAAAAAGGGGGGAATTGGAATTTTTTTAACAAAACAAAATTTGATAATCAAATTAAAAACCTTTTACTAAATATTTGTAAAAATATATAATTAAAAGTAATGCAAAGAAAAATATCAAATTTATACTTACATTCTGTCTGAAATCTAAAAGTTGGTATCTGCAAGAGATTTCTGTTGGTCACAATTTGGATTTCAAACAGACAGTTAAATATTAAAATTTAGCAGATAAGTATCAGATTGGCATTTATTCAGCTAATTGTAATAAATTGAACTACTAAGTAATTTATTTTTAATTTAAACTAAAAAGAAATATACAAAATCTTCTCTAGAGAGACAAAGCATGAGAATAATGACAACATATTCTCTTTCTTCTATTTATTAGATTTTTCTGTGGTGCAAAACAGAAAAAATGTAAATTAATTAGCTCTATTTCTATATTTTCTGAAGAGTTACGTTTGATTTTGCTAATGAAAATAACCTAAAACTGGACTTCAAACCGTGAAAATCTTAAATGTTTTCTTCAAATTCTTGTCATGATAATGCTAATTAATTTGCCTGAAATGTATTCACAGGCAGCATGAAATTACCTCGAGGGCTGCCAATTTGACTTTGACACTGCTTTACTAGAACAGAATATGTGTAATTGAAATTAATTTAGGATGTCCACATTGCTGGAATATCGCTTCGCACCAGAATGGAACTATAGTCTTAAACAGCTGAAGTCAGAGCAGATGCATCATAGTCATGTCAGACTGTTTCCTGTTAACTCCCCTATGAGGATCATATTGACAAAGGAATGAGCTAGCCCTTCTTTTTAACCTTGGTCTGGAGGGCCATTTCATTAAATAACTGGATCCTTTCAATTGTCGTCCATGATATTCTTACAGCACAGCCATATCTTTAATATTTTATGCTCCATTATGTTGCCTTTAATTTCAAGACACTCCAAGCTTATATTTCAACAAAAGTGCTTGGCTGCATATAGCAGTAATTTCTAATGATTGTTTGATACTTGTCAAACACTTCCCTGGCCAACTGTATTGCCAGATCTCTTTGCAATACAGCACATTTGAGGGTCTGGTTAGCAAGTGCCTCTAACCATTTCAGGATGCCAGCAATCTAACTAAAAAATTGAACAGTGTTTGATAAAAAAATAACAGTGTACGCCCAAAGGGGCATTCTTTTAGCGTTTTGTGTGTTACCCTTATTTATTAAATATCATGTTCTTCGCGCTTAAACCATAAAATTCAGTTCAATAGCAATATTGCAAAATAGTTTTAAAATTAATCTTTAGAATTAGAATTTCCGATACACCGTCTCGAGTGCTGGAGTTAAAAAAATTTTTTTTTCTTTTGTACAGTGTTGCCATTGCTCACTTTTAAATCGTTGAGTTTGTTAATCAAAAATTGGTTAAAGTTTTACAAAATATGAAATAGATAAAAAAACAAATTCCAAATTTGGTCTTCCAGATGCTGATATTCGAGTGGAAGCGTACGTTATTCAAAATTTGTTGGCTCAAGGTATAGTTGTTTTATCACCGTGTGAGAAACATACATACATTTATGCAAATTCTTAATTATTTAATTTCTTCAAATATAATACAGGGCTTTAAAATTTGGTGGCAACAATTTGAAAAGGGAACTGACATTCATAGGGAATCAATGCAAAATGCCAGAACGATATTAATAGTCCTTCTGGGAAAATTGCCTCTTTGGACTAAAAATCCCACAAGAATATCACAGAATTAAAATTTTGCAAAATTTAAGTTTGATACTAAATTTTGATCCACTAGTACTACAGTCATTGCCAAGTTAGATGATAACTTACACAAGGAACATAAGTGGATGCCTTATTGATTTATTTGCTACATATAGCAGTATCTCCTGAATAAAACATTCTGTTTCTCTGAAATGTTAACATTTCGTTTTCCATCCATCTACCAGATTTCATTCCATCCTAGATAACTCCTTGGTATGCCCCCTTTCCCCCTTGCTGTGCATGTAGCTTAGTATAGCAATGTTTAAGAATTTTTACTTAAATCTAGTTTTAAAGTTTTTGCTGAGAAACAGTACTGACATGTGAATCATCTTCCTCCTCCCCTTGAAATAGCATCATATTGATTATAATAATTTGAATTTCATATTTGCTGTTGTTTGAAAATTATTTAGAGAATCCTGATTTATAAATTGTGTATTGTTTAAATTAATGTCTGGTTTTATATTTTTTCCTTCAAACTGAAAATTCAGCAGTGTTTAATCTTTTTTTAAACAAATAAAAAAATTAATCTTTATGTGTATATCAAAGATTTAAAATGTAATATAACTATTCTGTTTTTGTTCTGATCAATTATAAGGAAAGTAAGCTGAGGAAAATCAAAACAGAAGTTTTGCATATATATTTATTGAAATGAGGATCTCTTTTTGAGTGTTTCTAATTGATGACAAGTTTTGATTCCTTTGTTCCTATTTTTATCATTAAAAAAAGGCCTATGGGAAACAGTAACACATGCTACATGTCTACAAGTGGCAAGTTTTTTGTGGCTGACTAGCTGCCTAGCAGTAATATCCGATTACTGGTGGTTCAACCTGGGTTCAAAACCTTGCAGGTGGGCTGGCTGCATGGTGTTTTTCCCCATGTAACCTTGATGCAAGCCGGTTTACCTTTGAAAGTGCTTCCTGAAGGCATTCTTTCCCTTAGGCAGATAGCCCTTGTATGATATTCCTAGTTAACCAATCACGTTTTTTGCATATTTATGTAACTTGTGATAGCTCTTGTTATGTTTAAAAACTGTTACCACATTAGCATGTAACAATTCTGCTTACGCAATCCTTAATTAATGGCACTTAAATATTATTAGAAGAAAAGATTTGTTATTATGATAGTTTGCATATTCAGGCAAAATGCCATATTTTGCTTGGTTATCAAATTTTTGGGACAAAGTGCATTGTTTTTGGATTTTTCTGCCAAAAATGTATATTTTGACTTTGGTATGCATTTATTTGTTATATAGATTTAATTATATTAAATAAATTTATTTTATATTTGGTGCTAATTATATATTTTCTGTCTTCTGTGAAATTATGATCCTCTAGCAATCTATACTTATACTTTCAAGTAGTCGTAACAGATGGCACTGATCACATGATGTGATCTAAACTGATTGTTTGCAAAACTGCTTATGCACTATTCTTTTTGAATATAAGTCAAAGAAATATGACTGTCCATCAGTTTGTGGAAATTTTAAGAAGTGTGTTTGGTTTTTATATATGCAGTGTTAATGAAGTTGTTTTTGTATCAGAGGTATGAGTTTTTAGTTTGCCTAAAGTAAAAGCTAGCACAAATAATAAGTTAAATGAAATAATTCAGTTAGGTATATTTTCCATGACTAGAACTGTATTATTTTTGAAAGTTTATTGAAAAATCAGTAATCTTTGAAAATATCACTTTGTAACAATATAAATCTGTAAAATAAAGAGCTGCACACAGAAAAAAGAAAAAAAAAAAAAAAAAAACCTCTTCTTTATTAAATGAACATCTAAAAAATATGATTTTTTAAGGGATTTATGTAAAGCCAACAATCTTGCTGTGAAGAATGAAATATACAGTCTTATTAGTTTTTCCAAAAAAATTATGAAAGAAACAGTTCTTTGTGAATGTGTAAAAACTATCTTGATGATTATTTTAGAAAGATTTTAAACTGAATCAGGGCAAAAAATAGAATGAAATAATAAAAGTTACAAAAAATTCTATCATTATCAAAATTGTGAATTCAATGAAAAGAACATTTTTTCTATTTTGTTGACAACAGAAAAGTTGGGAAAAAAAAGAATGAAATGAAGTTGTGCAGTTGTTTACCATTTCACTAGCATTGCTTTAATTAAATGGAATAGAACAGAGGTGGGGAACCTTTCTACCATGAGAGGCTACATTTAAATTAGGCAGTAATAAAGGAGGGTGCATAAGTTGATATACCTATAAATGCGACTTTTGTGAATTAGAGTTTTTGTATAGTTTTATCACTTTATTACATTATATAGAAATAATGCAAAAAACATGAAGTCATTTATAAAGTAAAAATTTACAATATAAAATATTTTTTTATTCATATAAAGCTAATAATTTATTATTATATTCATCTTTAATAATATTTTTATAAACAATTACAAATATTTAAATACTGTTTCAAATAGAAATAAAAAGGCAGAAGTATTTTTCAATAAATTTATTACATTATAAAGGGAGACAATAGAAAGGTAATAATATTAAATTATAAAAAAACCAACATAGCAAGAGTATGTAAAATAATGTTAAAACCTGATGGAAAACTTAAGCATCGGAATGCGCAGCTTTGAACATCTGTAATTTGCATTCTTAAATTAGTTTTAATTTTTGTTATGAGAGAAAATGTTGACTCGTAGCAGTAAGTACTTTCAGAGCAGGAAAGTAAACAGAGTGCATGTTCTCGCAGGTATGGATATTCAGCAGCATTTTCTCAGGTTTCTATGAAATCCTTTTTAGCATAAAAAAGAGATTTGAGAAGTGTATCTTCCTGCAACTCAAATAACTCCATTTGTAGTTCCGTAGGAGCTTTGGATACATCTACTAAAATGTGGTTCAAATTCGAGTTTCATAGCGGAAGTGTGCTCATCAAAATTTGAAAATATTTCAGTATATTATTTTTATATATATTATTTCAGTATATATTTGAAAATCTTTCAGTATTAGAAAAAATTCAAGAACCTTAAATATTAATCGAATGTTTTATTATTATTTTTTTGCTGATTCAACATTTTTGCTAGCCCTGTGAAGTTTTCTCCACATAATCATAGCAAGAGAGCAATGTTTTGAAAAATATTATTTTTTTTTAAATGTTTGGATCTTTTGCCACATTTTATGTATTTACTTCATTGTTCTTTGCAGGCAAATATTTAAATTGTTTTGTTTGGTCATAATATCAGACAAAAGTGCAATGTTTCTGCGAAATGCTTCATCTGATAGATCACATAATTTTCCCTGTTCTTGATAAAAGTTTAAAAGTGTCATCTTAAAGTTAAAACTTTTATCAAAACCTGTGCTGTTGATAGCCAGAGGACCTTACAGTAGTATGGTAGAACACTGTTTCCTCTTCTAAATTTAGCATCTGCCAAAATTCACAATGACACGTTGCATTTATGCCAATATAGATGACAATTGAAATAGTTCTATCTAGTGTCTTTTAAAACAGTAATTTTTGCGAAGAGATTTTGCCGATGCAAAATGCAGTGAAATGACATCATTTTTTCCAAGTTTCCCTTTTTTAATAAAGCAACGAATCCTTCTTTTTTATCTGTCATGGAAGTTGTGCCATAGATGCAGGCACTGACTAAATTACTGACATTTAATTGTAATCAATGGGAGGTTTTTAAAAATGTCAACTCTGCAAGTTCTTCCTTCCAGTTAGTGTGTGCAGCGTAAGAAATTCTTCATGGCACTGAAAATCTTTAGTTACAGCACAAATAAAATATAAAACTTGCACCGAGTCACATTTATCAATGCTTTCGTCTAAAACAATTAAAAAATAAACATCTTCATTTTGTACAGTTGTATGAAGTTGTTCTGATACATTTTCAGCTAATTTGTATTAGTAATCTGTTATAGTTCTTTTTAAAAGAGGCAATTGTTTATATTTTTCAACTTTTTCTGGATCTAATATACTTTCTGCTTCAACAATACATACTTTAATTTTTTCTATATCTCTAAATGGTCTGCCTCTTTTTTTCAAGTGCATATGCTATTTTGTAAGTAACAGCAACTGAAAGGGTATTTTTCTTTACAAAAGCATTAAACGACACCTGTTGATGATGCTTTTCCTTTCCAATTTTTGAACTGCAGCTTGTCGAGATTCACCTTCTGAACTGAAATATATTTGTACTTTATGAGTCAAATAATGTTTAATTGTGTTCGCTTTTTTTAAGTAATCAAAACTGCATAACTTACAATAAACACACCATTTTATCTTTAACAGGAGCAAAGAAATAATCTTACTCTCACTCTACATTAAATGTTCAGTTCTGTTTTCTTCATTTAATTTTCTTTTCTTACAATTTGACAGGATAGGGAAAAACAAATATCGAATAGTATATTTAAGAAAGCATATATTTACTAAAGATACAATAAAACAGTGTATTAGTAAAACCTCATAATAAGCAGGACTTAGAAGAGAAGGGCTAGCTCATAGAGCTTTTCCCCCTAAAGCAGAAAGTGAGAAGTGATGACGTAGTTATGATGATACTGAGCACGGAGATGCAATTTACAGCTTAGAAATTAGCGTTTTTGAACCAGCGTTTAAAATGAGCTGTGTGTGAAAGATAGCTATAATTTGGAAGCGACAATGTTACTGCTGTATGCATTTTACACTGAACCATTAAAAAATTTAATAATACTTACTCATTTTAAAATAATAGATAAAATGCACTACTCTTTTAACATAAAGTTCCGTGGTATTTTTTTATTGTTATTATTATTTGCAGGTTTTTTGTTTAATGCATGTTTATTTATAATCATTTCTTTTATCTGCATGCTAACTGAGAGAATTTTTATACTGCTTCTAAGATAACTATAATAGTAGCTATTTAAATTTACTCAAAAACAACTGTACATTGACATAGTTTTAAACATATATGACAAAATTTCTGCTAATCTTCATTTGATTTTTTGTGTAATTGTAAATTTTACATTAGCATATTTCTCTTCTGATTCAATATAATAAAAGATATTTTAAAAATAATTTTGTAATTTATACTTACATCTATATTACAATTAAATAAATGTAAGATTGCTACCTTAATTTTGACAAAATAGCTTTACTCACAGTACCTAAAACAGTTATTAAATTTTCAAAAGTGTGAGTAAAGGAGGCAGGTTTTTTATGCCATTTACTTTGATGTTTTATACTATCATATTTTAGCTAGAATGCTAGTCTAACACAAAATCGAATCGATAATTAGTTACAAAGGATACAATAAGAATAACTTTAACATATTCTAGTTAGTACTATTTGTAATAGAAGTCAGATGCTTTTTGATTTCCTGTGAGGTGGAGTATACCTTTTGCGGTAGTTTTTGAAAATAATGTTTTCGCTGGAGCGACTTTTTGTCTTTCGTTTCCCTTGACCATTAAATAACTAATTCGGTTTTAGTTTGTGACACAATTTGATTTCTTCTGAACCTCTATTTAAAACCTTTTTAATAATATCAAAATTTAAAACAGTTCCATCTTCTAAAACAAATCCTTTATCTAAAACGTGGTTTCTCTGTGATTTGAAGCAGATCACGAAATGAGACCTCTGATTAAAACAAACTGCTTATTTTGAAAAGAACCGAGAACCTGGTCCAGTTTAGAGTCAAAGCAGAGTTTTCAATCTATATGCATTTCGTCAAAACTGAAAACGCATGTTTTTTCTACAGAATTCAAATATTCGCCTCTTTCCTTCATTAGAGTAAGAATATCACTTTGAATTCTTGGACTACACTAAAATTTAGCTCCATTTTTTTAAAATTTGCTAATACTAGGTAAAGGAATTCCAATTTTTTTCTTTCCAAAAATCATAGCTTTAAGATGACAGAGTTTTTATGACAATGCAACGTGAAATATCTTCACTAGTCCACCTGATTTTTTCCTTCTTTTTCAGCAATGCATTAATCTGTGTCTTTATAAAAATAGGCTTTAGACGTTTTTCCAAATTCTCCGATTTGTGCTTGCCCCCCCCCCCAAATTTAGCTATTTGAGATTTTAATTTCTGATACCAATTTCTTTCTAGATATCGTCCACTTTCTTTGCCGCTGAACAAACATTCTAAAATTTTCCTTTTCTCTATTTTTCAATACTTTAATACAATTTTCTAAGGATATTTTGTTCTTCAAATTATCAATGCATTCTTGTTTATTCTTAAACTTGGGGCATTCAGGAATATCTATGTTTTCATTCGTGAGTTTTATTTTAAAATCATTAACATTTGATTTATTATTGTCATCTTCAATTTCAATTTATTATTGGCATCATAATTTACTTTCGACACAACATTCCATTTCAACAGTTTCTTTTTGTGGCTATCCAAACAAGTGATTTTTCATATCATCTTCATGAACACTGCATAGAAAATGTTCGCTGCAGATTTTTCCGCTCTTCACATTAATAGAATCTTGTCTTTGACATTTGTGTATCCATTCTTTCGTCAAAAGCAAATTCTCATTTGGGTCCTTTGGTCCCATGAAATAAAATATCTCATCCTTTCACACTTCTGTAAGTGCTACGGCACGTTAGTACAGCGCAAAAAGCCATATTACATAAACGATAGTTTACAGTGTAGAATTTAAAATAAAAACTGACTAAAATTATATATGTGTAAGTTATTTTAAATATTTACATTATTACAAAACAAATATATATGATTAAAATTAATTTGGGATATGTAACTTCTAGACAATCGTCTAGCAGCTGAATGAAACTACAGTTTTAAACGCAGGAAATCGGAACAGGTGCATCATAGTGACGTCAGATTACTGCTGGTTAAGTCCCCCCATTAGGCTTGCGTCGGCGAGGAGTCGAACAAAGGAATGAACTACCCTTTCTATTTATCCCTGCAAAATAAGTAAAAAAAACTAGATTTTTTGTGTAACTAGATTTTTTTTTTTTGTGTTTTTAACTAGATTTTCACAATGGCTGATAGTAATACGAGATGAGACTATTACAAGTATGCACAGATAACTACTAATCACCAAATCCACAACATACAGAGGAATGCTGAGGGGTCGGGGGCAGGAGAAAAGCAGGTACTGTGTGTGTAGTCAGAACAGCCACCGTCACGGTATCTGATGGTTGGTGATTGCTATAGCAGCAGAGTTAGTGTACTTCAAGTAGGGGTGGGCCACATCCAAAATAAGAACAAAATAGAAGGATTTCTCTTGTTGGACATTGCCAAACTAAAAAGTATGCCAGAATGGCAATAATTTCAGACTGTAAAAGACTGCTAGAACTGCAACATTGCAGCATTCTAATTCATGCTATGCTCAGTGGCAGCATGTTATTTAATTCTATTAATTTTCAAATTGTTGTAATCTATGTAATTAAATATTTCTAATACAAGAGCTAGAGGCTGCATGCGGCCTGAAGGCTGCACATTTCCCACATCTGGAATAGATTATGAAAGAGTTCTGTTATTTTTTAATATTGCAACAACCTGCATAAAAATTTAGCAAAAGCGTCCAATGTCTTTTTCCATGTATGCTTCATTTATTTAGCTTAACTTAGTACAAAATTGCTAAAAATATAAAAGCCTTTTTCCTGATTTATTTATTTATTTATTTATTTTTTGAAAACATGGAAATTTTTTTTTCCCTGAGGCTTCCTATAGAAGAATCCAACCTTTTAAGGGAAAACTCCAGGTATTCCGTACCATCTAAACCTATTGTTACAAGATGGGAGATGTAGTTGTCTTAGTTGATAACCATTGTTAAAATTTTGGAGCAATTATGGAAACCAAAAACAATATTTTACATGACAAAACTCTGACTATATAAATTCCTTGATAATTGAAAAGGAGGGTTTTTGTGTTTTTAACTTTTTCTAATAAACTTGAATTTTTGTGCTCAGTTAGTTAGTTTAATTCAAAATTAAAATTAAAATTTTCTCTACAAGGACTGTCTTTTCTCAGTTTGAGATTTCAGCCAAATATGCAGCTTCATGGAATTATTGTAATCAATTTTGTGATATTTTTTGTAATATGCTTCTATATACACTTCTATATACAGTCAAATGTCCACCAGTGAACATTCGCGGAATTAATGGACCCTCAAAGTAGGAAAACAATGTGCTTTTGTTTTGCAAACTCTCCTTGATAACAGATATGGCTCCATCAACATTGTTTAGGAGAGGTTCATCTATAATGTGTTTATACTTCTGGTTTCATATGTGATATGTAGATGATAATTCTGATTTAAAGTTTAATTTATTTAAGAATTATTTTAAATTAATGAATGCTTGCCATGTGATTTATCCCCTTATTTTTAAACAGCTGTTTCAAAAAGTGAAACTGCGGAAGTACTCACTGTTTCTGGTTCACAGAAGAAAATTAATGCTGAAATGCCTGCAAAAAATAAAATAAATACAGGTACTTCTGTCTAAAGGAAATTTAGTTATTTATACTCTCTTTTGAATAAAATGTCTCATTTAACATTTATAATAGATATAATTTGCCATCTTTAGTTTTTTTAGAATATTTTTTTATGAGGGCAAAGAAATTGTTTTGCATTTTTCTAGCATAATCATTTGTATTCTTTTAACAGAAGCTAAAATTATACTAGCAAAGTTTATAGCTTCTGATGCTGCAGAAGATTACCACAGAATAATGGAAAATCTGGAGCTTACAGATAAAAAAGTAAAGGCATTTGCAAATGATGCTCAAGTAAGTTTTGTCTTTTAGTATAGATACTGCTATACTTTCACATATCTAGTAGTTTATTGTGACCCTTAATTTTTAATTAAACATGTAAATAAGTCATAGGTTATAAAAATATGAGTTGTGTAGTGAGTCACAATATGATGATATATAGCAGATACGTATATGTGACTGGATTGATGTTTCATTGCTTAAGCAATGCTTTGATGGAGGAGCTGAATTTTTGCTTGAGTCAGTCTTTGAAATTATGCATTGTTCTATGAAAATGATTGTGCTATTTTTTCTTTACTGTATTTCTTTTTTAAAGGTTAAATTAAAGCATTAGAATCCATTTTTGTCTCAGTAAGCCATCCTTAAATTCAGCTTGAATTTACCATTGCTGGTCTGCAATACTTCTCAGTTCTTGAGAAAAATCAGTTCCCAAATGTGATGAGTTATGACATTTTACTGTATTAATGAATTGCACTATTATTACAAAACTGTGATAGTCCTGTTATATTTCTTTTAGCAATTTGTAAAATTGATATTGTTACTACCTATGGAATGTATGGCTTAATTTTCTTTGCATGAACTAAATATGCAGAAGCCTTAGGCTGCTGGAGAAAAAACATCCCGTATCAAAATGAGTTCAATTCAGAAAGTGATATTTTTATTAACTGTATATATCAGTCAAGAAAAATAAAATTTAAATATATAAAAAAGCAAAATAAAAAAGCTTTTTATCCTATCACAAATACTGTTCAAAGTATGTACTTTTATTTTATCTTTGGTGCCATGACTCGCAATTTCATTTGTTTATTGTGTTACTTTTATTTAATTTATGATTTACTTACGTATCATAAATTTATTAGCAGTTTTATTGGTTACTCTTTATGTTTGATTTGTTATTTGTTTTTATTTGCTTAATTTATTCATTGTTTATTGATTTATTTTCATTATTCTTTCTGAAAACCTACTGTAAGGCTCCAGTGTTTCTAATTTTAGAAAAAAAGCCCTGCGATTTGAAAGAGAGAAAAATACTCTGTAAATTAAGACACAATAACACGCCGAATAAATACTAATTCAGAAGTCAAACAACAAAAATTAGCATTATATTTACAAAATTTTCACAGTGTAACTGTGAAAATTTTGTAAATATAACGCTAATTTTTGTTGTTTGACTTCTGAATTAGTACTCTGTAAATGTACCAATACTGTGTATAATTTGTCAGGCAAACTTTACTGCATTTATATATGGGAGTCAAATATCTATGTAAATTTCATGTCACAGCAGCAGGCTTTTGAACACTGCAACTGCACACAGGGGTATAAAGATTATAGGTTTGAAGCATATGGCTCAGTGAATATTCTTAGAAGACATGTCTCCACATCGCTAAACCACCAACTATTCATTAAAACAGTGAAATTTCTACCCGAATACTCAAATCTTCCCTGCTCACAAGATAAGGGCAATGTGAATGAGCTCGCTTATCGCTTCAGTGGTTGTTATGAAAACAACATGACACCATCTGGCAGCAAGGGCAGCAAACATGAGACTACCACAGTGACATAGTCATGACACACACACAAAAAAGGGCAAAATTCTGATTTAAGATATAGACATTCGAATAAAAGTTATACTTTAAAATGTCCACATAAAAAAAAGCATGAATAGTGATATACAAGTAATATTATACCGTATTTGCCGGCGTATAAGACACACTTTTTTTCTTTGAAAATAAGTCTGAAAAATGGGTTGTGTCTCATTCATCGATACTCAGGTTTTGATTAGATTCATCTCTGGAAATTTTCTCTATTTGGAGTTATGTGATTTTTTTTGTTTCTTTGTTTCTTGTGGAATATGGGAATATTGCAGTTACATAGAGTTCAGTAAATGGGCATACGCTATCATTGACTAGCACAGCTGAGTTCGTTTTCCAATTTTTGTGAACACCTTTTAAGTGTGTGAAATTTCTACTGTTCAGTTTTCTTAAATTTGATGGCAAGTTATGGCTCAGAAACACCGTCGGCATTACTATAACCTAGCACACAATTGTGATTGCATATGCTAAAGAACATAGAAATAGGGTCGCAGAGAGGCATTTCAAGCCATGCTGAACTGAGAAAATGATAAGAACTTGGTGGAATCAGGAAGAGGATCTAAAAAAAGCAACTCATAGCTTGGGTATTTGCAGAAAGTATTACTTTATATTTAAAATACTGTAAATTTATTTATAATGATCAGTAATAAAGCTTTATCCTTCAAAAATGTGCATAAAAGGGGGGTGAGTCTTATAGTGTGGTGGTGTCTTATACGCTGGTAAAAGCAGTATTTAAGTTCTAATTGAAATATATAACATTACAATGCATATACTGCAAATATTCATACCGAGCTGAAGTGATACACTGCCAAAACTGTGTGTCTACCTAGTGTATATAAATATATTTGTAACTAATAAGTTAGTTTAATTAATAGCATTTTACATCAAGGGTGTTTTAATGGGGTTTTTTTGGGGGGGGGGCAATGTTTCAAGATTTTGAACAAGACTCAGAAACAGATTATAATTATTTCCTTACTAGCTTCATGGAAACCACATTCCATTTAATAAACAAGTAATGAGGAACATCCTGGAGTTAATAAAGAAAAGACTGGTATTTTCAAAGAAAGATGAATGCATTGTATTCTGTGGCTTTGTGACTAAGTTGTACTATTAAATTACATTAACTATTAAAACACTATTTAACACATCTGCACCACTGAAACATAAGTACTCACCAGAATTTTTGATTTCATGGCTATCTTTCCTTGTAGATTTAATTCTATAAACTGCCTGTTTCTCTGATTCAACTTGTGCAATATTGTAATAATTTTGTGTGCTAATCAGTATCATTTTGTAAAAAATATTCTGGAAAAGCAATATAAAGTTAGGAATAATAGTTTTTTTTTTCTTTTAATTTTTTAAAAATTTATTTATTTCTAATGACATTTCAAGGTAACTCAACATCAAATAAAATATAAAACAAAGATCAGAAATTTGACATCAGTATATCTATGAACTCGAGTTGTTCCTCACCACCCAGTAGTGCTTCCAAATCAGAATACGAGGAAGGGCAGGCCATTTGCGGAGATGTGGCAAGTCCATGTCTTCCTTAAGATTGCATAAGGCGCAAGGAGAGTCGGGAGCAACAACATAATGCATTACAGAGTTGCCAACTCTCTCGATTTAGGCGGGAGACTCCCAATTTTCGACCGCTCTCCCGCCAACCCGATTTACAATATATTTCTCCCGACTTTTTCTTTTTCTTAATATTTCTCACGATTTTTATGCAACTTGGCTTAATACTTTGTTATATGAATAAAAAAAGTGCTTTTGGATGTCTGAAAGCAATTGAATTTTCTCTACATTATATCTAAAACAAAACCTTGCGAATCAGATAGCTTCTGCTTTGTGAGTGAGAGCATTATACGTATCCAGAAACGTCATTCTCCAGTTCTCCAATAGGCTTCGAGCTCCACTGCGTGTCAGCTGGCATATATTAGCTAATGAGGACAAAGCAAGTTGTTATTTGGACATTCTTTTTAGTTATTTCGTTCATTTTGTCCTGAGTTGTGTGAGTACACGTGCTTTAGGGAAATAGTTTTAGAAATTATCATCTTTTGTTACGTCTGCGAGAAAGGTGAAATACTCGTGTACGTTTCAAAAATCGTAGACAGTTGACTTTCCTTCCATTATTTCCTCAAGGGAATGTAATAAATTTGCGATGTGTACCGCCTGTCGTTGCGATTTTTCGATTTCGTATGTTGGAAGGGCGGATGTTCTCAAACATGTGCGTACACAAAAACACAAGGATAACATGAGTTGTTTTGAAAAAAACGAAAAATTAAATTTTTCTTCGGAAACAAAGGACCAAAAAGTTATTAATGCAGAATGTCTGTTCTCTGCCTTTTTACTGGAGCACAACCTGCTACTGAATGCATCGGATCACGCTGCAGCTTTATTTAGAAAAATATTTCCCGATAGTGAAATCGCCAAGAAATACTCAAGGTGCAAGAATCAAAACAGGTGCAATTGTTAAAGAAATGGGTTTGAAAAATAAATCTTCAGTTATTGATTGCATTAAAACAGCTCCGGTTTGCCTCTCTACTGATGGAAGCAATAATACCGATTCAAAACTGTATCCAATTGTTGTTTCTTTTTTTGATCCAGAGTCTTCAGAAATTGAGTGCAGTTTACTTTATGTTCCCACTTTATAAGGACATTTGACAGGCTTTAATATAGCACAGCTAATTATTAAAACTTTAAAAGAAAACTGCAGGCACTCTGGATAATTGCTTAGCACTTGGTGCCGATAATGCACCAGTATTGGTAGGCTTGGAAGGCTGGTGTTGCAGGCATCTTAAGAAAGGAAAATTCAGATTATGAGGTGCACCTGTCACCTCTTAAATTTAGCAGCTGAAAAAGGGGCAACTTCTTTACCAATAAATGTAGATGAACACATTGTTGATATTTATTATTATCTTGAAAGGAGTTCTAAAAGGAAGGAAAAATTAAAACAGTTCCAACAGCTGCATAACAGCAGTTTACAATTAGAAAACTTGGATGAAGTTATAAAATCAGCTACGATTGACACCCAGTGGAGTTTAATTGCAAAACTGAAAGGTGCTGATGGAATTTTAAAATATAGTGAACTGTCTAGAATTGTGTTGGTCATCTTGACAGTTCCCTATAGTAATGCAGAGTGTGAGATGTTCCTCAGTGTTGTTGCGAAAACGAGGACTAAATTTAGATCTAATATTAGAGATGGCACATTAGAAAAACTTTTATCAGCAAAAGCAGGCCTACGTGGTAATTGCTGTGAACACAATGATAAAGTTTCTTTCTTAAAGAAAGCAAAATCTGCCACTGTTTATAACATTTGTACGAAAACTGATTAAAGAGTCTTTTTTTTTTTTTTTTTTTTTTTTCTTAAACGATGCGTGTAGTAAAAATTTTTTTATGTGTAAGGTATTTTGTGTTGCTTGCATTTAAGAATTAGTTACTACTTAAAGTTCATTCATTATTAAAAACTATATTTTTATCATTTAAAAAGTCTTTTTAACATTGTGAAAAATCTCCTGATTTCTTAAAAAAATCTCCTGATTTTTGAGTGCGTGAAAATCGCAGCATGCTTTCTTCAAGCCACAACATCTTAATGGAAGCCAGTCACTTTTCATCTGAGCCTATCATGTTTCTGCTTTACATCCAGCAGATTTGGTTATCGGATTTTCACGTAATCTCTTGAAATACTCTTTTAACTGACACGATAATTTTGTCTTGTATAATATAATAAATAATACCTCTTGTTTCCTTTCCAGTATTGGTATAGAATTCTCAGTACACGTAGCTATAGCTGCTAGGTGTAAAACATAATAAAATTATAATTAAAGGAATAAAAATGCTTATTTTCTAATAGTTTGTCATGATTGTCAGCAAAGTGGCTAAAGCCCTAATAAACTGATAATTTGCCCCAAGATCTGTTCTAATAAATGAAAAGACTGATTGCTCTTTGTTTCACCATATGTAACATGTAAATATTATTCAACGTTGCTTATGAAATTTGTCCATAAAGGCATGTGTTTGACAGATAGCATTTTGATAAAAATAATAAATTTGTTTTAGTTAAGTTCAGTAACTTGTTCTGGAATGCCAACAGATTGACTTTATTTTTGTGTGGTGGTGAGGGAGGACTGATTAGTTATTTAAGAAAATTAGGTAAATTAAAATCTAAAAGAATTATTTCTCTTTATATATGTTTTATTTTTCTTATTTGTTTAAAATACTGTAGTTTTTTGTTTGTTTGTTTGTTGTTGTTATTTTAATAATAACTTTATTTTTCACCTTAGAATAAGAAGTATTGCTTTGAACTGAGAAAAGCTATAACCCTTCCTATTAATGCTGTATCATCTTTTTCTGGTTCACATGTGAAAGATAAAATAAATCGCATCCTCTCAATTTTAAGGAGTAAATCTTCAACTGAGAATAGCAAATCTGTTGCTTATAGTTTCTGTGTTTATTTAGTTGCAAAACAGTTTGTGGTAAGTTTCCCCCCTCCTCCTTATTCATTTCTTTTTTCATTTGTTAAAAGCCTATGTATTATTTAAGAGAATGTGAAGTAAAAATCACATAATACATTCTCCAAAATAATTGTTCTAAAAATGTTGAATTTATGTATTAGGATATTCAGATCATTGGTTTATTAACATTAGTTGTACATTGCAAATATTTTATAAAACACTGCAAGTAATAATTCATTTGTAAAATTCATTATTATTTTTTATTGTTTATTTAAATTAAAATTATGCATAAAATTATTGCACAGAGGAACACAGATTTTACACAATTTTTATGAATTTTTGTATTAAAATATGCAGGTCACTGGTTTATTATCATTCATAATACATTGGGAATACTTAAAAAAAAAAAAAAAAAAAAAAAAAAAAAAAAAAAAAAAAAATCAGATTCATTTGCAGAATTTGTATGATTTTTAGTTGTTAAAAGTAAAGGAAGTATTGTAATCATGAAAAATTTTGGGTATCATATTTCAACAGAAATATCTTTTTTCAAAGTTTCTGTTTAGTTTTCACGGTTTAAAAGGCTTTTTGCATGGTGTCTATACATACAGACAAAAGAAAATACTCTTTTTTCCGAAATGTACTGTAAAATGGATTCAAAAGAGATATTTTCATGTTATCTGTATGCAAGTGTGTATCTTGCATAACTCAAAAATGATTAGCTACAGAATGTTGAAATTTTGTATATGGGATTGCTGAAACATTTGGTTATGCTCCTCCTTTTTTTGCTGCGATTGGTAGTACCAAATGTATGTATAATATAAATGTATATATATATATATATGTACTTACCTATTATTGCAACCACCTTAGTAGAAGTCGCTAGAGTTTCAGAATGCACCAAACTCTGTTAACCTTGTGCATAATAGTTATTCAGGTAACCACATGCATGAAAAATACAGTCAAAAGTCGTTAATTTGATTACCCATAATCCGGAATGATCTATAATCCGGACCTCAAAGCTACAAACTTTCTGCGCATGCGTCGCGTTTACGCATGCGCGTAAGACCTTTACGGCTGCGAATATGCATGTGCGCGTAATACATTTACGCTTGCATGTTTAATGTATAACGGACGGTATAAGCTAAGCTAAAATTATCTAATTCAGTTAATGTTGCAGATTGCGTTGTTCCTGAATCTTCGAATTGGATCCGGCTTATTATTTTTTGCAGACTGTTAGAGCAATTTTATAAAAGTAAGCTTGAACTTTCGATTATGTCAAATAGAATTTCCGATATATATTTTCTAATATGTAAAGAATTACAAAGCGAAATTATGTTTAGAAGTCCATTAAGCAAAAAGTGGATAAAGGCATATACTTCGTTTCTCAAACCATTCCGAAATCTGTTTATCAATTTCACGCTGCTCTGTGGCCCAAGGGGGGGGAAACGCCGAAACGCCGCGGCGCACAATGAATTGGAAGTTAATCTGTCAGCACTATCCTTATCTTCAGGGCAGATGTTTTTATTTTATTTCGCTTATAATTCCTTACTAAATGTAGTATTTCATCTCGATGTACTCCGTTTTTGATATGATTTTAATCAAATTCCTCGTCATTATAATTCGCTTCTGATAAAGAAGAAAGTGATACAGAGGTTATTGAAAACGAAAAAATTTCGATTGACAAATTAGTCGGTATTCTCGACACAGCAATTACAGTCAAAAGTCGTTAATTCGGACACCCATAATCTGGAATAATCTATAATCCGGACCTCAAAGCTAAAAACTTTCTGCGCATGCGCCGAGTTGACACATGCGCATAGGCGTTTACGCGTGCGCGTAAGACCTTTACGACTGCGCATAGGCGTGTGCGCAAGCGTAGAATACGTTTTTGCGTGCACGTTTAATGTATAACGGACAGTATAAGCTAAAATTATCTAATTATCTATTTCAGTTAATGTTGATGGTTGCGTTGTTCCTTAATCTTCGAATTGGATTCGGCTTATTATTTTTTGCAGACTTTAAGAGCAATGTTATAAAAGTAAACTTGAACTTTCAATTATGTCAAATAGAATTTCCGATGCTGGAGCTCCCAAAAGATCTACAAAATGAAAGTATGTTTCGATGTCCATCAAACAAAAAGTGGAATTGCTGTAAAAAATGGATAAAGACATGAAGAAGGTGACAGAGAGGTTAGTTAAAACGAAAAAATTTTGATTGACAAGTTAGTCGGTATTCTCGGCACAGCAATTACGGGAGTTGAACAGCGAAACTTTGTAACTGAACAAGAAATTATGTCTGTTTATAGAATTAAAGAGAAAGTATTATCACATAAAACTAAGCAACTTAAACGACTTACATTGAAAGAAATGTTTAATAAAGTAAACAAATAAATATTAAGCTTTTTTTTGTAAATTTTGATACCCTTTAGATCATAATTGTTCTTTATTTCATAAATTCCCCTTTCATATTTTTAATTTTAGAATTTCTGCATGCCATCTTACGAGATTTAAACTGATGATCTATAATCCGGAAAAATCGATAATTCGGAATCGCCGAAGTCCCGACAAGTCCAGATTAACGACTTTTGACTGTATAGGACTTTAACAGCGGAACTTTGTAACTGAAGAAGAAATTATGTCTGTTTATAGATTTAAACAGGAAGTATTATCACATAAAACGAAGCAACTTAAACAACTTACATTGAAACAAATGTTTAATAAAGTAAATAAATAAATATTAAGCCTTTTTTTTTTTTTTTTTTTGTAAATTTTGATACTCATAGTCATAATTGTTCTTTATTTTATAAATTATGGTTTCATATTTTTAATTTTATAATTTCTGCATGCCATCTTACCAGATTTAAACTGGTGACCTATAATCCGGAAAAATCGATAATCCGGAATTGCCGAAGTCCCGACGAGTCTGGATTTACGACTTTTGACTGTATACTGTATCCAACATCGCCATTTTCGTATGCATTCTTTTTTGCTGTATTGCAAGTTTCAAGAGCTTTTATATAAAAATTTTAGTTATTTTTTATCTTAAACATGGTTTTAAAATTCTCGCTTGTCGATTTCCTTATAACAGAAGACACAGAATTGAAATTTCAATGAGAATACAATATTTTGCTACAAAATTGTTAAAAGAGTAATGACTCAAATTTTTACTAAAAGTGATCACTACGAAATTTCCACCACAACAGAAACAAAAACCTGTTTGTAATTAGGTTTACTGATGGTTTTTTGGGATACATATAAAGTATGTGATTAATATATAATTTTTTACAATAAAATTGTTGTTTTCTTCCTTTGTGATAATACATATGTACCTATATATATATGTAAGATACAACAAAATGCGATGGCTGCTTTAAGAAATAATTGGCGACCTCAAAATAAACGATTCTAGATTTTATGCTCTCTCTCCCTAATTCACTGATGGCAAACCTATGGCACACGTGCCACAGTCGGCACGCAGAGCCATATCAGCCGGCACGTGACTAAGATATTATTTCTTAGTCAATAATCACAATAAAATGATACGATGTAATTTAAATAAGTGTTTTAGTCTGTTCTTGAATGTTTCACTTACTTACTTATCGTAGAATGCCACTGGCATACAGCTATACCTATATTTAGGCTTAGGCTGTTATAGGGCTATATCTATATCTGTGCTTAAGCCCTTTGCCACTAAGCCTAGATATAAGATTTTCATATATCACAATAGAAATTATATACATATTTATTCCCAGTTTATAGCGTTTCATTTGTTTGGGCGAATCATATTACTTGTTACATGGCAAAGAATACGCCAAAGCTGAAGCAGCTAATGTTTGCTAAACGAATTCAAATTTATTGCAGACTGCCAGTGAGTTTTAATACTTTGATTGTTAAATAGATTTCAGTTTTCAGATCTAAGCATTTTGAGGTAACTTATGAATAATTAAATTTAATATCTTAAATGGAATGGAACGCGGCCATTCCATTTTGGGTTCACGGCCCCAAAAAAGGCTCGCCACCACTGCCCTAAAAGTTAATCCTTTCTCCCAAATTCGAGATCATTCCAAATAGTATAACACTGCTTGAAAAAGTAACTAAAACTAATATTGATCAATCATACCTTAGAATACTTTCTGCACCTACGTAGTATAAATACGGCTTTGTGAGGAACTAAGTTCCTTTTTTCCTGACTTCTGCCATGCCAAACATATCCATGCTACTTATGCTTAATGAATGATTTGATTGATTAATGAAGACAAGCAAATTGAACATAGGTGTGAAGGATATGACTCAGTGAATATTCTTTGAAGATATGACTCCCACATCACTAAAATGCAACTATTCATTAAAACAGGAAACTTCTACATGAATGCTCAAACCTTCCCTGCCCATGAGATAAGGACAATGTGAATGAGATTGCTTATCGCTTTAGTGGTTGTTATGAAAACAACATGACATCATCTGGCAGTACATGCAGCCAAAAATAAGACTGCCAAAGAGTATCCCCCCCAGTGACACAGTCACGGCACAAAAGGGGTTGATTGCAAAATTCCAATTTAAGATATACACATTTCAATAAAAGTTATACATTAAAATCTAAGTATAAAAAATAAGAAATGCGAAATATATGAATAGTAATATACAAGTAATAATATACTTAAATTCCAATTGAAATAGATAACAATATTATGTATATCTTAATTAAATAAAAATAATGAAAAGTTAATAAAATAAGAATTTAAAGCAACTGCCAAACATATGCAAAAAAAAAATAAATCTAAGTATTTATATGCTGTAACTTTTGCAGCAGACCACAAGAGAAAAATTGTTAAATTTTATAGTGATAATTTTTGGGGGACAATAAATACAATGTCCACTGTAAATGATTACTTGTTTTGGAACAATGTTTAAGTCTTCAGGGACTTTTTGATGTGGAATCTGAGAAATTGCCAGTGTATCTATATTTTCTAACAACATATACGCTGGTTTAAAGCGGTCAATTAAAACTGTATTGTTTTTGTTATTTACCTCAATAATAGAATATTTGTCCATTCGTTTAACAACTGCATAAGGTCTATTGTAAGGTGGAGTTAGAGGAGGTTTAACAGAATCGATACATAGAAATACATGAGGACAGGTTTGAAGTGCCAGGTGTGAATAAATTAATAGTTGAACATGCTTAGAGATGGGAATTGGTCTAAATGCATGACTGATCAAAGCTGTGACACATAAGATTCAGAAAGAGGTATTTGATTAGTAACATTCATCATACCTGAGGGTAATCTGAGTTGGTTCTGTAAACAAGTTCAGCACAAATAACATTTATATCTTAATGGCAGATCTGATACCCAATAGAACTATAGACAGAATTTCAGTCCATTTTGGATTGTTATGAGCCATTATTGCACTTTTAAATTGCCTATGAAATCTCGCAATCACCCCATTGGACTGAGGATGATAAGCAGTAGTTCTAATGCGACGTGTGCCCAAAACCTTCATTAAATCCTTAAATAAGCGAGATTCAAAATTTCGTCCTTGATCAGTTGTAATTGATACAGGGAAGTCAAATCTAGCTATCCATTTATGCACTTTGCAAGTAGTCTGAACTTGACATGTTGACGGTATGTATAACTTCTGTTCAGCTGGTAAAGTGGTCAATAATTGTCATGCAATAAGAGTTACCTTCAGATGGTGGAAGAGGACCTATGAAATCAGTATAGATCTGTGCAAATCTTGCATCAGGCAAGGAAAAAGTACCCAAAGGTGATTTTGAATGTTTATGAATTTTAGAGCATTGGCATTTTAGGCAAGATTGTACAGCAGTTTTAACAAATTTCTTCATAATAGGTCAAGAATATTGCTTAGTGATTAGTTTTGTTGAGTCTGAAAGGCTGGCATGACAAAGACAGTGAATCTGATGAAAAATGTTTGAGCGAAAAGATTCAGAAATGAACGGACAAGGTGTACCTGTGTCAATATTGCACTAATGAGTAACATATTCTAAAGGAAAATAATGTCACTCTAGTTTAAAAACTAGTGAAGATTGAGATGAAGAATTCTGAATTTCGGAGTCATGAATCTGTGCTTCAAATAACTTTTTATAATCAATGTGTTGATTATCAGCTACTGCATCTATTTCTATCCTGGTTAAGGCATCAGCAAAGATATTGTTACGACCTTTGATGTATTGTATATCAGTGGAAAATTGCCCAGTAAAATGAAGATGACAAAGTTGTTGTGAAGAGCATTTTTCGGGCTTTTGCTTAAAAGCATATATTAAGGGCTTTTGCTCTGTGTAGATTGTAAAGGCCCTGCCTTCAAGCATGTGCCAAAATTTCATAATTGATAAATATTTAGCCAGTATTTCTCAATCATAAGTTGACCATTTCCTTTGACTTTTGCTGAGTTTAAGAGATAGAAATGCAATGGGTTCCCAAACTGAATTATTCAATTGCATTAATGAGCTACCAACCACAACATCCGATGTATCAGTACTAAATTTCAAGGTAGCACCAGGAACTGGGTATCTGAGAAGGGTTGCCTCGGCAATTGTCTTTTTTGCATTAGTGAATGCATTTTCAGCCTTGTCGTCCCATTTGAGAAGGTATTCTTTTATTTTGGCATTCCAATAACGTATTCAATGGAGGTAAAACATGCGAAGCTCTTCAAACAAAGTGTCTGAAAAAGTTAAAAATGCCAAAGACCGAGGTTTTGGTCCGTAACCCAAAATTTGAATACCGTTGGCAGCAGGAAACATCATAATAGGTGTCTGACGCTCTTGTCTTTGGTTGCTGAGAGGAGACTGACATCTTAGCCTGTGTGGCACAAAAAGATTTTATTTGACTTTCTGTCTCTAATAAAAAGGCAACGAGATTCAAAGGGTAAAGCACATGTCACCATTACACTTTGCTTGGTTCATTTCCATGACGCATATATGGAGGAACACACTTTTTGGCTTTCTCATTAAATTTGCAATAATAAGAGCAATAGAAAAAATTTTAGGCAGCTTTAGCTGAAGGGCTTCGCTTTCTGTTAAAGCAGCTTTTAGAAACACAGCATGACCATCATAGAGACAATACCTCACCATGCAATTTGCAGACCTCATCCAACAGGGAATCCAATTTAAAATTATTAGACACATTGATGGATACAGATGAAGAAACTGCACTGAGTGGGTGTAACTTCCAATATTCAATCAACAATGCCAGAAACATGCCAAGATATTTTTTCACCTGAGACAAAAGGTGTCCCTCTCTCTATATATACGTAGCGTATTCGGAAACTAAGTACCGTTTCATTCTAGCGCTGTGGTAGGCGTCCCGTGCACTAAACATTCTTGTTCACTGACTTTCAATTGTCGCCATTTTGGTTGCTCTATGTTGTGTTTTCAGTTTGCTGTGCACATTCAAAATGTTTAAGACAATTAGTTCTCCCACTGACTGTGAGATTTGTGCCGTGATTAAATTTTTGAATGCGAGGAATGTTAAACTGGCCGAAATTTATCGTCAAGTGACAGAAGTTTACGGTGAATACGCGATAAGTGATGGAATGGTGAGAAAGTGGGTAAGAATGTTTAATGCAGGTCGAACAAATGTCCACGCTGAGGCTCGGAGTGGTTGGCCTTCTGTTGTCACCGATGATTTGGTAAGGAAAGTTGATGAAGGAATTCATGAGAACAAACGCTTCACAATGACAACTCTTTCAGAGGCATTTCCACAAATTTCACGTACTCTTTTGTTCGAAATTGTGTCTGACCGCTTGAATTATCACAAACTGTGTTCCCAATGGGTTCCAAAAATGCTCACTGATGTTCACAAAACAAAGTGACTTGGTAGTGACCCTGACATTTCTCATGCGGTGCAGTGATGAGGGAGAAAACTTTTTAAACCAAATTGTGACAGTGTCATTTCACACCAGAATCGAAACAACAATCGATGGAGTGGAGACACACTCATTCTCCGAAAAAATATAAGTTCAAAGTGACAATGTCATCACAAAAAATCATGTGCACTGTCTTCTGGGATAGGAAAGGCGTTTTGCTTACTGAATTTCTTCCCAGAGGTGAAACCATTAATGCGGCACGATATTGTGAGACTTTAACAAAACTAAGGCGTGCCATTCAAAACAAACGAAGAGGAATGCTCAGTAAAGGAATTGTGTTGCTCCATGACAATGCTCGGCCTCATACTGCTGGTGTCACTCAATCGTTAATTCGACAGTTTCATTGGGAGCAGTTCGATCACCCGCCGTACAGTCCAGACTTGGCACCATCTGACTATCACTTGTTCCTGCACATGAAGCGCGAGCTTGGTGGCAAGCACTTTGGATCTGATGATGACACGACAAATGCTGTGGAGTCGTGGTTATCGAAACTGGCGGTAAGTTTCTTTGACGATGGTATACAAAAACTGGTCACCCGCTATGACGAGTGTTTGATCATTGGCGGAAACTATGTTGAAAAATAGTTTAAGACATGTATTTTCATGTAAAAATAAAATTGGATTCGAAAAAATTGTTTTACTATTTTTTTTTCAAAACGGTACTTAGTTTTCGAATACGCCTCATATATGAAAATAGCTATATTTATATTAAACAAAAGTAAATGTATTTAATCAGAATACCATAAATTCAGAAAAATAATATAGCTAATTAGGTATAACTTTCGAATGAAAATGTTAAAGAATTCCTTTTTGATAAATAAGAAATAACATAAAAATGGACAATGTATTAATTTCCAGTTTTGTTGCAATTTTTTTCTGTTGTTTTATTAATTTAAGTTTGACGAAGCTTATTTCCCATAATAATAACTGACAAATTTAAAAACATAATTAAAGTAATTTTCGAATTCCTATAGCCAACTTGGCGCCCTTTCTAGTGATTCACCTGAGGCAAGTGCCTCATTTGCCTCACCTTTGTCCCAGCTCTGAGCAATGCTATCTATCAGCTTCCGAAGAATCAAGCGGCTCAACCGACGTGAGAATAGATTGAACATTTAATAGCATTTGCTGAATAAACAACTGCAGTAATAATGAGTTTGTAAAATATCATGTTTTTCAGCATGCCTTTTCATGACGTGAAGCAGTTTGGATGGTTTTTTTGTCTCCAAGCTGCTTCCCGGCAAGTAGTTTCCTGATTTCCCTGGTACTACTTTCCCCGCAACACTCCATAATGTCAGCTTTCAGGTCTTCTTAAGAAGAAACAGTGCACTCACGAAATATGATATCTCGAAACAAAGAAGCAATCTCCGGCAGCAAAGGAGCGACGCAATAGTTAAATTTCATTTGGGGGTCCATAACAGCCTTGAGGTGGCTAAAGCAAAAGTTTATTTGCATGTAACAAGCCACAATGCCAGATCAATGGATTATAAATTAGTATTTTTACAACTTCTGTTTTCTCCATGGTAGGGGTTGTAGCAAAGAAAACAAAAGTTTTGAAACAACCAATATGAAGCTTCATGCGTTAGACAGGTCACCATTATATGTGTGAAGGATATGACTCGGTGAATATTCTTAGAAGACATGACTCCACATCATTAAAACACAACTTTATTAACTCTTCATTAAAACAGGAAACTTCTACATGAATACTTTAACCTTTTCTTACTCGAGATAAAGGCAATGTAAGTGAGTGTGCTGGTCGTGCCAGTGGTTATTACCAAAACAACATGATGTCATCTGGTGAGGCGCAGCCAAAAATAAGACTGCCACATGAACATAAATGTTAAATTTTGAGTCAAATATGCCAAATATGGCTATGTCACTGAAGACATTTATGATTTACTTAGAGTTATTAAATATCTTACATTATGTAATCAGTATGCAATTTTATTTTCTCATTTTTTCTACCGTATTGATGAACAGAATTCTAAAAATGAATTCGATCACTTGTTGTTCAGTATTATTGGTAATCCTTATCTTGTTCCTTTTTTTAATGGGGGAATGAATTGGCTGCTTGACTGATTTTTCAGTTTTTCTACACATATTGGGTGTATGAACCATTTTTATGTGAAAAATTGTTCATGGATTGTTTTTATATCAGGAAGAGTTTCCCAATGGGATCGATAAATTTTTAAAGAGGATTTATGATGATCGAGGGGTCGATAATCAATGTGCATTGGCAACCTGATCATTATAATCAAGATCTTATGGATTAAAAAAAATGTGCTAATACAATCGATAATTAATTGTGTACTGAACAGGAAAAGTATAAAAATCATATAAATAAGTGAAGTCTTGTTCAAAACACATGGGTGTGTTGCTTTGGAATTTAAAAGTTATCCCAGAGAAATTTTATTCGTTGTGACCTTAATTTTTACCTTTAATTTTAAAAAATAGTTCTTGAAGGTAAATCGTAGATACCCTATGTATCATCTACAATATTGTTTTCATTTTGAAGTTGGGAAAGCAGGTAAAATGGAAACAGTTCTTACCAAGAACTCAGAAAAAATTTTAATCATCACCCAAAAGGAACAATTTTTGTGTTCAGCATCTTTTAGTCATTGTCTGTACCACTCAGCACTACCACCATCACTATTGCTGGGACTGGTAAGCCACAGCATGTCATCATCAGTGCCATGTAGAGTACTGGATATTCCAACATTTCAAAAATCTCCTTAGATCATTGTTTTAGGCTTGACACTTTCCCAAGGTGCCACAGTCCATTCACACACATGCTGCATACTAGGAAGTTTGATTTTTCCTTTTGTTGTTAGGTAATGGTTTCCTGTAGTCCTCAAATCATTATAAAGTCTCTGTAATGAACTGCAATAAAATTAAACAATCCTTTGTAATGATTTCCCAACAACAATGCATTTTGTACTCAATCATTAAATATGTGCTACTGTGTTGCCACATGTTTATATGTACCTATTTGTAGTCATTTGCTTGTAGAGCTTCATTTTAATCTGCTTTTTGAGGAAAAAGTGCAGCTTTTAAATGAGAGAATACATTATCCCAAAAAGTTGTTACGATACTGACATTATTGGCATTTCCCTCTTACCTAGTGGAAGCAGGCTTTAGTGAGTTAATAACTTACTATAAAAAACAAGAAACAGATTGGGTATTTTCGAACAAGGTGATTTAAGATGTAAATTAAGCAATTTTATGCTGGATATTAAAAAAAAAAAAAAAAAAAAAAAAAAAAAAAAAAAATCAAGGTGTAGTCATCACATTTAATAAAATCGAATTTTGGGGCAATTAGTATATTTGATTTTGTGTATGAAAACTTGTTTGTGTGTAATTGCTAAGAATTATTATAAGTAAATTATGCACAATTATTTGCATTATGATAATGTTGTACAGTATGTATTATTGAAGAAAATTTAAGGGGGTCGATGAAGGTAACTATTCTTTTTGGTCGATGCAAGAAAAGGGTTGGGAATCCCTGATATTAATGCATATGTGCAAATAATCTCTGATGTACTAAGAATACATTTTTTTAAACAAACATAGTGTATCTTTTCCTGTTTATAAGGTTATGTCAATAATATAGTATTTGAAAATAGGCTCAGAATATCTCCCATAATTTATTAAAGTCCAAGTATTTAACTCTTTGCTATCCAAAGGTGAATTCTGGTTGCTACAAAAACGGTTTTCCTCTGGAGTGTTAAGAGTTAATATTGTATTTCCCTCTGTCAAACAAATGAGAGTTAAAGCTTTTTAAGTAAAGATCATCATGTACTTAATTATCAGAAGATGATTAATTTGCTCTTTAATGATTAAAGCCATATACACTATACTGACGAGTTAAAACATTATAATCATCCTCACCTTTTTTAATGAACTCTTCTGGATGGCGTGGAGGGCACATGATTAAATGGGTATGTTATTGAATTGGTGCTGGCAAAGGTAAGGAATCGTTCTTGCACTTACTTTTTCAAGTGAAGGGGAAGGCTGCTGATCTAAGCTAATTTGATTAATAATAGAGGGTAGATTATAATGGCCCAAAGATTTGGAATGAGTATCTCCGAAACTGCATGACTAGGTTTCTCCTGATCTGCCATTGTTTATATTTATGCAAAGTGGATAAATGAGGGTCAGACCAGCAGTAGAGTGTCCAAGGTTCTAGATGTCATCAAAGAAAAAGGGCGTCAGAGACTGTTCCGCTTGGTACAGCAAAAATTGGCTACAGACAGTGGCCTAGCTGACAGCCCAATACAGTTAAGGCCCAAGTGCAAGTGATTTGGAACACACAGTTCAGTGGATATAGAACTGTGCAGCAAACGTCCCACTCGGGTGTCTCTGCTGACCATTGTTAACTATGCGTACAGTTTGCCCGGAAACATTGAGACTGGACCATGGATAAGTGGAAGATAGTTGCTTGGTCAGATGAATCATGATTTCTCATTCATCACATTGATGGTTGTGTCAGGGTACGCCGTCTTCCAGACGAACAGTGTCTCCCCCCTTTCCAGCAGGTCATACGCAGGCTGATAGTAGCAGTATTATGCTTTGGGGGACATTCTCATGGGAGTTCTCTGGAGCCCTTACTTGTGGTAGAACAGACTATGAAAGCTGTGGACTATCTGAGCATAATTGTGGATCAATTTCACCCTTCATGGCATCCATTCTCCCAACTGGAAATGGAATCTTTGAGCAGGAAACACTCCATATCACAAGTTCGAACTGTGTTGGAATGGATCGTGGAGCATAAGTATGAATTCCAGTTAATGTCCTGGCCACTTAACTCACTGGATCTTAAACCAGTAGAGCACATTTGGGATATCGGGGAGCTGCAACTCAGAGCTTAAACACCACCATGTCAGAATCTCTCAACTTTTCATGACTGCTGAGTACACATTTGGTGCAGCATGTCTGTGGTCATCTACCAAGAACTTGTGTCGTCCATGCCAAACTGAGTTGTTGCTGTTCTGCAGGCCAAAGTTAGTGCAGTGCGTTATCACGTAGGTGGTCTTAATGTTTTGGCTCTTCAGTGTATATTCTATTGTTTAGTTTTCTGAAAATATAAATTTCATGGAGGAGCTCATCTGTATAAATCTATGACAAATAATGATTTCCTCTTAATTGAACATATGCATCTAAATATGTTGGAGAGTTTTTAAATATCTTAAATCGCAGATACGGAAAAATTACAATATTGCATAACTTTTCATGAGGATAAACAATCATTGAATTATACATCGCTTCTTAAGTTCTTGTAGGTTTATTTTTTTAATGCATTTACAACAAAAATATTCAGTCATATAATCGCAGGAAAGAATGCCTGGGGCAAATTCAAGCTTTCGCTGTGCATATTTTAACTCAGGTAGCACACCAATTATGAATATTGTTTTGATGTGTGCCATGCTGTTTATAATGTAAAATATCATAATACCCTTTAAAACTCTGTGTTGGTTAAAGTGCAATAAAAACATTTTGGAACATATTGTGCAGCATGTGTCAGCATATGAACTAACACCAAACTCTGCCATATTTTTCTATGCTTTATATTTTAAATTTCATTGTTAATTTTATCCTTGTTTAAGTTGTTGAAAATATTTTTGAGCAAGTATTTTCAAAATTTATCAACTTTAGTTCACATTGTGCTACTATAAGTTCAAGATTTGTTTGATTTGTCAAATACTGCAATTACATGAAACATAAATTGTTGAATTTCTCTTAAGTTTCTTGTAGCTTTGCAAGTAATACTTAGTTTTGCTGTTTGATTTATTTTACAAATTTAGTCAGTATGTATGTAACTGCTTAGCTAACCAAGTAATATATATTAATTGAATAGATTTAAAATACATTTTATTTATGATGTATGCAGTTGCCAATTTTGTTACCTTTTGAAGCATTATTGTTACAAAAGTTAATTCTAATGCCGATACTGCATATGTTGTTACAAAATATTTTTATTTATTTATTTAAAATATACTTTTGTAAGTTTAGTTTTTCTTTCCTAAGGAACAAGCAGATCGCCAGATTTCAGCCCAACATTCTACAGCTTTTCCTACAGCATTAGCAATTGTTGGTGTCTGGATGCAAAAACCTGATGTTGGATTACTCATTTTAGGCCATTTATATTCCAGTTGCCCTTATTTAGTGCCTTATTATCCATCTCGAGAGAAGGACCAATCTGATAAGGATTATTATAAGTATGTGGAAGTTTTATCATTTTTTAAATGTTCAATATGGGTTTTAAATTTTCACTGATATTATTATTTGATTAAATTGTGTCTAAGGCATTTATTAAATAGATATTATTAAATGAATATGAGAAACTCATAATACCAATACTAGCTGAACAGAAATCATTAGGTAACCAATAATAATTTCCACTTTTGTACTTCACATCACTGATTGGATAAAGGCCCGTTTCTATTGCGTATGTGTTTTTCCAGTCAGCGAGCAAATTCACTTTGATTGACATCTGCAATCCATTCGATGTGCAGTGACAGATGATGGACGGATGAAGTTCAACAATGCTCAACTTCTATCCATATGTCTGTGGAAGCATTGGGTCACATGGTAAAAAAGGAGCAATCAGGTGTTGTCACCAAAAACTAATGGTGGCAGAAGTGTCGATGAACGCTGGATCAGGGAAAGAATGTTTTGCTGAAAATACTTATTTCTGAATTAAAATTATAGAGAGAAATCTGCATATGAAAAAGACAGCAGTCAACTGAATTTAGTTAAAAAGAAAAGAAAAGAAAAATAAGGTAACTGCAACTACAGTACTAGTTCGCAGAGGGCAGTGATTACTTTCAAGAAAATCATGTGCAAAAAGAATAAATCCAAATCCATGAAACAGCAAAATTTGTCCTGACAATTATTTTTTAGTTCTGCGTACACATTTACTTTTAATTAAAATGAACGTCTGACTGTATCAAACTGCTATAGCAAATCAGATAAGGCATTAAACGTTTTTGTTTTCTTTTGAAACAGGTAAAAACTAATAACGTTATTTATAAATTAAATTTGATAGCCTTTTAAATAATCTACTGCATTAAAAAGTATGTTAAAATTGTATTTCTCTATTTATAAATATACCTTTTTTGCTAACATGTATTTGTAAGCACATCTTTCACTTGGAATATATTTTTAGTAGTCTGTCTGACTTCAGTCGGAATGCCTCTTTAAAATTATATTTTTGTAAGAAATGCCATAGAAGCTGAAGAACAAGCTCTGGTAAATTTTTTAGATGATAGCATACTTAAATAAAACCAAAAAATTTAGTTTTAAGAATTCATTTACTTGATAAAGTATACAAGCCAAAATTGCTAACCACGCTTGTGTGATGGTAGCTTAGTGATAAAGCTATATCCAGCTATGACACTGAAGAAATTGATGCTAAAATTTTATATGTTACCTTTTTTCTCTTTAAGTTTATTTGGGTATATTTTAAAAATATACAATCTCATATGGCAGTCAGCGTTATACAAGCATAGCAAATTTTGTGACCCCTTCTTTACAGTTTCTGTATATTTTTAAATGCTTTTAACTTTTTTATTTGTTTTGCAGTGACAGTACATTTTAGTTTTAAATGTATATTATTTTATTAATATTTAAGGTTTCTCATAGTCGTTGCCTTTCCTTTTATGGATCCCTGGGCGTACATTTTAACAGGATAATGGCCAGGTGCACATGACACGCCTTTCTACTTGTTGTCTTCGTGCTTCTCTGACACTTCTCTGGGCCGCAATTGCCAGATCTGTGTCCAGTAGAGCACATCTGTGCTCTGATAGGCAGACATCTTCAATCATCCTTGGATTGCTCCAATCTAATTCACCATGCGGAATGTATATGGCAAGTAATCTCGCAGCATACTATCTGCCAACTCTGCGAGTCAGTCCCCAGCCAGATAACAGCTTGCAGGCCCAGAGGCAGGCCAGCGCATTATTGTGTCCCCCTCTCTTGTAGCTAAATTTTCTGAATAAAACATTCTATTCTTATGACACTGTTAGTGTTTCATTTTCAATACATCCTATATCACATCTAAAATTGATTTTTGTCCCATTTGGATAACTCCTTTTTTGTACATTGCTTTTTATGTTATAGAATATGCCAAATATTTAAGCATATTTTCTCAAAACAATTTCATGTTCTTGGTATTTATGTATATGTAAATTAATTGTAGCCTTTTAAGTCAGCATTTAAATTACAAATGGAAGTAAATTTAATTACATTTTTACTCTTCAAGTCTTGTTAGCTTTTTAAGTTTCAGAAGATGAGGTTCTTTGTTTTATTGCCCTTGATGTAATTTTTCAGGTTGATAGTTATTTAACATGCTAAGGGCAATACTTAATTTAAACCTAATGATCATTTCCAAATATAATGAATCTAGGAAAGCTAGGATGACCATTCATGATTTAATATGATTTTGGTCTTTTATGGAGTTGGTTGTCTTAAAAAATGTGTTCAGTACAATTTTTATTTATGCTCTGACACATACTGCTCATGTTTAGAGGTAGTCGCAAGAGGATTTACTGTAATTCATTATATCTTTTTAATTTGTTAATTTTATTTACATGCATAAGGAACTGTAATGATATGTTAAACTTTCATTTGTTCAGTTATGTAAATATGGGTGTTTAATTATAATATATTAATTGTAAATATAAATTTTTTAAAAAAACTTTCCTATATATATTAAGTAAATCATTCAACTAGGAACATTGAGCCTTTTCTTGATTATTTTATTCCTGTGTTTGTGTCATAAATTGATTGCATTTGCTTGAAACATATTAATCTAATATTCTTGTCTGTTTAGAAAATTGGGCTACAGATTTGACAGAGATGATAATATGGAGGAAAAATACAAATTTTTGAATCGAATGAGTGGCTACATGAGACTTTATGCTGCAATCATACAGTCTCCCTTACCTCCAAATTCAAAATCATCTCATCCACATGGCATCGAATGGGGATGGAAATGGTTATCCCGCACACTGAACATGGAACCTCGTGCAGATATTACAGCTACTCTCATTTTCGACTTTTTAGATGTTACAGGACATGCTTTGCAAATGGTATATAAGAAACAGTTCAAGAAAATATTACATATATTATGCAAAGACTACTTTCAAAAGATAAAAAAAGTTACACCTGGGGATTCTGGAGGCCCAGTGGAAAGGCTTGAAAATTTCTTACAACAGACTGTTAAGAAAGGATATGTGTCACCTCCAGAAGGGTTTTTAGGTTCTGAATTTTGGAATAGTTGATGATGAAGAGCTCATTTTTAATTTTAAAAAATCTGTAATATTATGTTAAAACTTTAGTTTGTTAATATCGTACCTAAAAACAGAAAAGCTGTGTGTTTTGTATTCTGTCTTATAGAAAGTTAGAAGGATGTTTAGGATGGGATATTTCAGGCAGTTTTTCTCTCTTTTATATGCAGCTATTTATGGTATGAATTCTTGTAGAAGAATTATAATGGTATCTCATTATTTATTAAATTTTAATGACTTATGATGGAGATGATAAAATATGTTGAAAACATTGTACAGAGCATGAAATCATATTAAAAATGTCAGAACTTGCATAATGGATTCTGAGCATTAAAATTGTGAAAAGTTTCTATATGAATAGTTTGATTTTCTTCTTCTGTTGGTGCAGATAAAATATATTCTCACAAAATAAATTGTTTACTTTTTTGAAAATGTATAAAGATCTGAAAATATGAATTTCTGTTATATTAAACTATGAATGAAAAACTATGAAAATGTTAAAACTATGAATTTCTGTTATATTGTTTGTACTTGCAGTTAGCTCTGTATTTAAATACTCAAAACTGTTTATTCATAATGTCTGCCATTTCACATAAATTCATTAGACTGTTTTCAGTGTACATTTCTCTCTAATTCAGCTCTTTTTCTCAAGTTCTGATGGATCACATCAGATTTTAAGAAATGAGCTTTTATGCATTTTTAAAGATTTTTGTTCTGCCCTTTGTTTACTGATTTAACCTGTGAAGCTTGACCATAATTTTCATGATTAACATTGCATTAATGCTTAATTAATATAGCTGGCATGCATAACTTCAGAGAGATCTTTTTCCATGCTTTCTTAAAATAGTTTGAATTTTTAATCTTTTGATGAGATCATTAATTATGATAATTGAGATAAATTTTGTCATTGATTTAAAGATGTCTTTAATTTTTTAATTAGCTACTTATTTTTCTTTTCCTTTTTTGATTTCTCAAATACAATCATGTTTTATTTTAATGATTTTTAATTGTATTTTTTTCCTTTACACTGCAATAAACAAACTGCAGCCTGGTTAATCCATCCCCTTCATAATTGAGGCTGACTGTAGTTGTTAGCAAAAACTTATTTACCAACAAATAATATAATGCTATACCAACTAATAATGTGATACTAGTATTTCTTTTATTCAAAATTTCCAGTATAATGTATCAGAAATTGTGTGTCCTTATTTTTATGAAATATGAAATTAATATTTTCAGATAATCATGTAATTTTTCTAAAACTAGATCATCGTGTTTTGAAATATGTGTGTAACTTATCTGTCTTCTCATTTGAGTCTTGTATACATTATTACAGTCAAACTCCACTATAATAAACTTCAAGGGACCAGAGGTTTGATTAATGTATCCAGTTTAATAGAAAAAATGGATTATCTTATAACAAATTGTAAAAACTTCTTCATGAATAGAAAAACATTAACATTGTCACATTTACAAAAGAGGTGAATAATAAGTGTTATAAAAAATTATTAAGGTTTAATTACAAATATTGCTACATACAGTTACAGTACAAAGTCCAATAGCTAGACTACCAGCATTTCCCCCCCCCAAAAAAAAATTGGGAATGGAGAATACAATACTCCAAAAAAAGCAGGTGTGCTATGAAAGCAATTTCCCCCTCTGGCTAACTGAGATTCCTCTATGTTATTTTTAAACACCCGCTGGCTAAAGAATCGCTTCATAATGCATTGATTGACTTTAACCACAATCACACGTTTGGCTGGCTCGCTCTTGGCTCAAGTATTGTGAAGGTGCAATGTATCTCAACTAAGCAATAAGTGAAGCCCAAAACATATTTGATGAAAGTCTTTCCACTGAAAGTTTTTCTTCCATACCTTATAATTATTAAGAAACAAGAAAAATTTTAAAACAATTTAACTTTTGAAATTTTCCTCTTGCCAAAAGCCTATGATGCTCAGATGCACAAGAATTGTGATTGCACTTTGGCAAATTTTTGACCGCCAGTTTGCTTCTTCTTCAATCTTTCAATGTTTAATTTCATTTCATCTTTTAAAACAACTGAGCTTTGAAGGTGTTAAAAATGCCTTTTTCTCTTTGTACTGGCAAAAGACGTCATCTCTCAAATTCCCCCCCCCCCAATTTCTTGACATCAAATTTTGAAATCTTTCTAAACCTCCAATAGTCTTCCAAGAGAAAGGGTTCTGTCATTTCTTGAACCTATTCAACTTGTCACTTAAGAACAAAAATAGAGAATTTCCGAAGTATTCAACATTTTTCCATGAGCAGAAATTATCGAGTCTCAGTTTTTCAACATGGTATCAAGATAAATTGTATTCTGGCCGATACCAATTTGGCTATGCCCATTTGTATTTTTTGAATAATGCTCCCTTTATCTGCAGTGTGGAATTTTTACGTTTACAGCTTGTTATATGGTAAAAATTTTGCCACATAAAATTTCACCAGCACAGAATGAATAAAAGAATATGTGAAATTTTGCTTATCAAGAAATGTTGAAAAAGGAGGATAATTTTGTTATTAAACTGTCTTGTCCAATGTCCAATGAGGGTGCATTCATTTTTCCAAAATATGTATGGTTGCAAAATAAAGCTTTTATAAAGAAAATCTTAAATCTAGCAAACAAATTAACTTCCCCTCCCTTTCAGAAACCAGAATTTGTAAAGCCTTGTTGTTGATGATTATCTCACTTGATTGATTATCTCAAGATTGCGCCTGTTGTTGGCAAAAGCCTTGAGCACCATTCAGGTGTCAGTATGAATTTGCTCATACTGTTGTGAAAATACATATACATACTATGGGGATTCCCATTTTACAACACAGGGAATCCCCATACTTGTTGTCACCAGTGTTACCAATGGAATGAAATTCAAAAATGAATTAAAATATATGTGTCTGTGTATATGCAGCCAAATATACATTTTTGCCAAGTTTTTGAAATCTGTTAAGTTTTAAAATGTAAACCAAGGGATAGGTATGTATATATACATTACAGAAAGGAGCTTGTAGTGCAGTAATATATGTTCTACAGAAACTAATTTAATTTGTGTATTAAAATCTACTAGGAGAAAAGCATAGGTTTTTTTTTTCTTCCTAAATTTTTATAAACCACCTCATATTGATTTAAGCACTTACTAAGTTCCCATTGGAATCAGAGAGCTCGTTAAAGATTCATGTCATATTGTAAGAAATGATTACCTAATTTTCTTCCCAAATCAAGTCCTACACTTGCTCTTGCTGTGAACGCAACTGGTTCAGATTGCTCTTTATCATGTTTATTTGTTTCATGAACCATGTTAACTAACTTATCCTCATTTAGTTCTTCATTAGCCATTATTTCTTCAATATCTGAGCTAAATTGTCAAAATCTTCTCCTCCTATAGTTTGGGCCAATTTGTGATCTGAGAATTTTCATGCTGTAATGGTAATCTATCATTCTCATCTTTAGCAGCATCCAACCATTTGCTTTCCAGCATGCATTGAGAGTTAATTGTTTAATTTGAAAATATGACAGTCCAACATGCTTAACATAATCTAAGATTGTAAATTTCTTCCAAGCATCTATAATAGATTCATCATACTCCATTTGTTCTAAAATATACCTGAATATTTATTTGCTGTGCAATGCTTTAAAAGTCGAAATTATTCCTTTATCTAATGGCTGTAATGAGGAAGTTGTATATTTTGGTAAAAAGACAACTTCTACATTTTTGTGTTGTAAATCTTGAGAATGACCAGGTGCATTATCAATTAATAGAAGAAACTTAGGCAATCCCTTAAATAATTTTTGACATCTGAAACAAACATGTTATGAAACCTTTCATTGAGAGCTATGGCAGTGACTATGGCTTTCTTATTAGCCATTCAATAAATGGGAAGGTTATTTGTGTTTATTCCTTTAAATGAGCATGGTGTTTTGATTTGTTAATAACCAGTAGTTTCATTATATAATCGCCTGAAGCATCGAAACAAAAGAATTGTTATACGACTTTTTGCTACCTTATTACCACTAGCTGATTTGCAGGCTTTAGCTAAATAGGCTCTTTCAGGCATTCGTTTCCAGAACAACCCGAACTTGTCAGCATTGAAGGTGTGATCAGAAGTGTAGGAGTTGGTGGCAATGATTTCAGAAAATTTTGCTGGATATTGTAGTACTGCATCCGAATCAGCAGATGCACTTTCTCCTTTCAATCTTAGATTATGTAAAGACTGTCTTTGTTTAAATCTCTCGAACCAACCATGACATGCAAAAACAGATAACTTTTTATATCTGATGAAATGGACGGTGACTGATTCTTAAGTGCTTTATAAATATTTAAAGGCTTATTTGTAATAGCATTAGTATCAATTGGAATCCATTTTTGATTTTATTCTTCTTTTCATATCACTAATGCCTTTTCCGTATTTTCCATTTTATCATCTCTTACATATGAAATTCTGCTCTTACTGCTGCAAGTTCCAGCAGCTACACTTTTTCTACTTGTGCTTATTGTGGCTTCATTCATGGAATAAAATTTAGCAACATATGTTATTCTTTTTTTATTATGTAGACAATCTAATATTTTAATAACTTTTCTTTTTATTTGATTTTTTTCAAATCTTTTGGCATTATAAAACCTTAAAAAAATTTATGTAAATTATAAAAACGTAACAAAAAATATAAATGTTGAAAACTTACACAGTAAACATTCAAATATGTAGATAAAAATTACGTAGGCATTGCTGCTAAAATACTGATACTGCACTAGTTCACATGAACCAAATAGCTTTAATGTTGTGAAAATACATATACATACTATGGGGATTCCCATCTTACAACACAGGGAATCCCCATACTTGACTAGAAGAGAAACACGCTAATGTGACAATCAAAATCGTAAAAAACAACCTTATATTTAGCGTAGGTATAATGAAACACTCAATCGATTTCGAGGGCAGCTAAAGGTCCCTCCTCATCAGGAGAAAGAAATGCATAGAAAGAAGAAAATAGGAGAAGGAGTCACAGAAACACGTAGTGCTTATCAGCACTGCACGTGGTTATAACTAGATTTTTAATGATTATCAACTTCAAATAATCATTATTTGAAGTTCAGATTTTGAGCGTAATGTGCATTTGCCCCTCGCTCCCTATTTTAACTTCGCTAATATTTCTTTATGCTTGATCAGACAGCCTGGCTCAGTAAAAGTAGGCGGCCAGTGCAACTCTGATTAAAAATCTAGTTATAACCACGTGCAGTGCTGATAAGCACTACGTGTTTCTGTGACTCCTTCTCCTATTTTCTTCTTTCTATGTATTTCTTTCTCCTGATGAGGAGGGACCTTTAGCTGCCCTCGAAATCGATTGAGTGTTTCATTATACCTACGCTAAATATAAGGTTGTTTTTTACGATTTTGATAATCCCCATACTTGTTGTTGTCACCAGTGTTATCAATGGAATGAGATTCAAAAATGAATTAAAATATATGTGTTTGTGTATATGCAGCCAAATATACATTTTTGCCAAGTTTTTGAAATCCGTTAAGTTTTAAAATGAGTACCATGTAAACTAAGGGATAGGTATGTATTCAGAAAACAGCTTGTAGTGCAGTAATATATGTTCTACAGAAACTAATTTAATTTATGTATTAAAATCTACTAGGAGAAAAGCGACGAGTAGCATTTTATAACACAATGCAGCATTTAATTTATAAAAATATGCATTTTGTAAATTTTACTTATTTTCCCCACCTAAGTGTGAAAACATTGATATTATTTAGTTATGTTCTTTCAGATGTAAAGCTTGCATTTTTTAAGCTCGCTACAGGAAAAGTTATTATTGTGTTAGTCAAACTGTTCAAATTTTATAAAGTATTTTTTGCTGTTGTATAAAAGTTTAAAATAATAAAACTTGTAATTTGTATACCTTATTTTTCATTATTTTTTTAATTATACCTTTTCCCCCATATTTAGTGCTTTGATAAAGCATTACTATTCTAATAATATAAAAAATCACAGTTAATTTGATCATTCAAAAAGCATGGAATCATATAAACAATTAATCAGACTTTTTAAATTTTAATTTTGAATATTTCTCAATAAATTTATTTCATAGCATTTTTCAAGCTGATTCAAGTTAACAAGCTTGCCATTCTAACATTCTCTGATTTGGAAAAATTTTGTGACATCTATTTGAAAAGCTTAATATTATTCAATATTCTTAGACTGTGCATCAGATGAAAGTAAGACTGAAGAAATAATAATTATTATATGCTTTGTTACTAGCAGAGATAGTGGAATAGAAGATAGACTTTGGAGACGTAGATGTTTCTGTAGGTCTTTGTATGTATGAAACGGTGGTAGAACATTTAGAAAAATGTAATATTACAATTCAGAAAATGAAGGATCAGAGATATTACAGCAGACCAAACATGAAAGGGAGAAAAAACTGGCTTTAGAGACAGCCAGAGTTTGCATTTAAATACAATTCCTAGAGCATTTCATATTCTGAGTACTTCTCATATAAATGTGGATATCTTTTTACATCGACGTTATTTTGGATATTAATCGACTTGTGATGGTGTTCCGTGATTATGTGTTGAGTTATTAACTGCTAATTACGAATTATGTCCATGGCTGAAAAAGATTTTCGACCCCTCACACCTGAGGATGCAAAGGCATTTGCTTGTCACCTCAGTGACGGGTTACCTGACAAAAACGTGAAACTAGCGAATGAATCATTGGATCCTAATTGGAATAACCTGTTGTTAAAAGATTCGCTTGACTTGATGAATTATATAACCATTTTGGGATATGTGGAGAAAAATAAAAATATCAACCGATCCACAGACATGAATTAGAATCTGCTCCGGACTTTGCACAGTCAGCCAGTTATGCCTTTCTCAAAGGCATAAATTTTTTTTCACCGAGGAATTACTGCAGTTATTTGAAGGTGAGTGCAAATCTTTCGGTGACTTAAAATCCTGAATTCGCTAATGTTGGTTATTATGATCGTAAGTTAAAATTTAGTAAACTGTCTTACGAAAATGTAGATAAAATTAATGCTGCTAACTCGAGTGATAAAGATGTTATTGTAATTAATGATGCCAGTACTTCCAATGATATCAAGGAAACTAATCCCATTAATAATGCTAATGAAACTTATTCTAATGAGATGACTGATAATTTTATTAAGCCCAAACTGCCTTAAAAAAAAGCTAGGAAGCGCTCGATTAAATAAAACAAGATGCTGATGGGTTCACTCTGCCCCAAAAAATGGCCCGCCCATCTAAATAAGTGAAGAGTAGTACGGAAATTCTCACAAGTAACAAATTTGAAAAATTTCAAAATGATGTAAATGTCTCAGTAGAAAATATTATAGATACGTAATCAGAAGTAGTTGAGACGTTACCTCCAAGAATTAAGACAATCGTGGCTAAACCAATCATGAAATATTCTGAATTTCTAAAAAAAATGAGATCGAAAATCAAACTTAATTTCGCCAGAAAAATCTCAGGCGAGTTTCTAAAATTCTTCCCATCAGCGGAAGATGATCATCGTGAAATTACTAAGTACTTAGAAGTTCAAAAAGTTGATCATTATTTAATCCTGAAAAAGTATGATAAACCTATAAAAGTAGTGATAAGGAGGTTGCCTATGACTCCCAATCGAGAGAATCAAAGAAGAATTATGTAATCTACGATTTAGTGTTCGCAAAATAGCACAAATGCACAGGCTAAAATTCAAAGCCCCAATGTTCCTATTTCAGGTACAACTGAATAATACTCCAGGAGTAGGAAAAATCTACGAATTAAATTATTTCATGTTGTTTTATGTAGAAATAGTTTAGTACAAAGTGGAGTGTTGTGCAGGGTTTTAACTGCCTCCACCACAATTTTGATCAGTAGGCTCAAACCACGTTACGTAAAATTTGCGGGTCCGCACAAAATTTCTGATGCGTGTCCAAAATAATAAATGAAGTAAGGTATTGCAACTGTTTAGAAAGCGGACACACCACCAAGTATAGGGGGTGTCCAAAATTTCCTAAATTTGTTAAATATCAGATAAATGCTGATAAAAACACTACTCACGATAATGACTCGAAAGTGCTTCGGAAAACCCACGGGCCACTCCTTTGCTAGTGCTGTTCAAAATTGTAGAACTTCTAAAAATAAAACAAGCACAATTACGTAGAAAATAAACAAAGTTCCACAAATGCTAAATCTAATGCTACAGGTATCAGTACCCTAGTAGAGATCTTTAAATTATTTAAAGAATTAGGAAATATGTTTTTTCCTTATCAAACATAATTCAGAGGTCTTTCCTTATCAAACATAATTCAGAGTTTTCTTATCAAACATAATTCAGAAAAGAGCGGTTTAAGTGCCAGAAATTCAGGCAACTGAAAATTCTATCGATAAATTGTTCATCCTATTCAATCTCTTTGAAGAGTTATTAATGTCTCAAAATGCTACCAAAGCCTAATTCTTATCACTCATCTATCTTACTAAATATATAAAAATAATATATAAAAAACTGAAAGGTTTCAGATTTTAAATTACGTCCAAAGGGGCGTTTTTTTAATGTTTTGTGTGTTACCTTTATTTATTAAAAATCATGTTCTTTGCACCTAAACCATAAAATTAAGCTCAACAGCAATGTCGCAAAATAATTTTAAAATGAGCATATCTGTAGAATTTCTGATACACAGTTCCGCGCACTGGAGATAAAAAAGCTTTGTTGCTCCCGTAGAGTGTTACCACCATTGCTCGCTTTTAAGTCGTTGAGTTTGTTAATCGAAAATTCGTTAAAGTTTTACAAAATATGAAATCAATAATAAAACAAATTTCAAATTTGGACTTTCAGATGCCCATATTGGTAGTGGGATTACGTCATTCAAAATTGGATAGCTGTAGGTACCATCGTTTTATCACGATGCTAGAAACATACATACATTTATGCAGATTCTTCTTTATTTAATTTCTTCAAATATAATGCAGGGCAAAAGTATTTGGTGGCAACGATCTGAAAAGTGATACAGCCTTTTAAAGTTTTCAACGCAAAATCGAAAAACGAAAACAATAGTCCTTCAGAGATAAAGCCCCTTTGGACTAGAAAACTCTCAAATACTATCTTATATAAGCAATCATTTATGATAACCATCTTTAATAGTATGATTCTCGGCTCGATGCTGCTCTTTATTAATCCCATATATTGTTCAGTATAATATAACACAATCTCATTCAGTCTAGCTAAATAATCATATCTCAGTGCCAAAACTGTAGTTCCTTATTAATAACTCAGTATTTTCTGATTAAGAAATGCTTATGTCTATGTATTCTACTCATTTAACTCCTTCCACCGAAAGATTTTGCGCTTTTCTTATAACTGATATTTATGTAATTCATTTCCAGCATTAACTACCATCAGTTCGAACGGCCCCCACAACAGATGTTTGTAAGTTTTCTTTCTCAGTGTACTGCAACTTGGTTTCACCCTACTTATTCAAAATTTTTACTTAATTATTCTCTATTCGTTACTTTGTTTACATCTCTTGAACCCTTCTTATTTTACTTCAAAACCTTTTATTTTTGGCTTTTTAAATTCTTTAAGAAATTTACCTTTCTTGTCAGTGCTACACAATATTAGGAAAAGCACAATTGTTCGATTAGGGTAGGGCTTTCGCCCAGGTACCTTGGTGCTAGTACCATTCCTTCGTGAAACTTCTCCTCATATACTCAATTAAGTTATTAAAGATTGAGCAAAATCCATAGTAGACATAAGTTTATTTTGCGGTTGTGCAAGAGATACATAATTTTCCCCCTTCTTCATCAAAGCATTAGGCAATCCTTTAATATAATATAATTAATTTAACATTGAAGCAGCTATCAGATAATAAAATCGAAGCAATTTGACCTCTATGAGCCCACTAGTGGCCTGAGGGGTTAAAACCGTTGAATACTGGTAATTCGACTTGACTTGGGTTAAAACTGACTAGGTGCGTGATTGGTTTTTGTGGTTTCCCCGATACATAAGATGCCAGCTTCATTTAAAACATTCTTCTTGAAGGCCGTCCTCCTCTTAGATAGATAGCCCTCGTGGCTTTGCCATATTCAGATAACGTAACCTATCGACCTCTATGACATCAGCTGAAAGACATTTGCGTTGCTTTTTAAAAATTACGACAGGCAACAGTTTTAATAAAGAAATAATACAGTATGAGACCCAAAGTTAAAGATTTTAGATGTATTATCTCTCCGGTGATTTGGTATGATATTCTTAACAGTATAAATACCACCAGCACACACTTTCAAGTTAAAGCAAAGGGTATTGAACTTGCTTTAGATTAGACACTAATTGCAGCAACGTACATGATGTTGACAAAAGATTTAGTGAAGATGTAGAAGGGGAATTAGAATTTAAACCTGCAGTTAAAATTCGACAAAAGCAAAATACATGTTAATTTTAGTATGAACATCAAGATGAATCTCCCAAAACACTAACATAGATACCATGAAGATATTGTTACGTGAACGCTACTACTTTTTTATGCTTCTTCAAATGCACAATCATAATTTAAATTTCTTACAGAATATGTCAGAATAGGAAAATGATTTGAAAAATCTATTGAAGGGTGGTGACAAAAAAGATATAAATGATGTTGAACTTCACGACAAAATATGTGCTTTCAAATACATTTACAAAGATGATTTTGAAATTCAGAAGGCTTTTGATATTTGCAGATAATCATATTTATCGTTTATAATCACTTTATTGTTTTATAATTTGTCTTAAAAACGTTATTGATGTTAACCGTTGATGCTTAAGTACTGAGGAATTAATTTCCAAACAAATTAATTAAGACTTATGTACGTATGGGCAAAAGACGTGAATATTGAATTATTAGTAACTGAAATGGTATTCCGAATTAGAAATGCAAAAAATATTAATAGTCCAATCTAAAATGTAGAGAAATAAAAAATCAGGTGTAAAGAAATCATTTTTCTATAACTATTTTAATTAATTATTTATTAAAACATAATTTAGTTGCTTTAAAATATGCTTTTGTAGTTTTATTTCTTCTTTTAAATTCTATTTTATCGTTGAAAGATAATAAAAAAAGAGAAGTGTAAATATTGAAGGATGCCTTTTTTGAATTCACAGGCGGACATCGAGGACCCTAAAGTCAGCACTGGTCATTTATCTTCTGATGGAAATGTAAAGAAAACAAAAATAGAGAGAGTGAATTTAATACCAGAATGTGTGCCCCGGTTCATAGTTCTTACAAGTTATTCAGAAGAATATAGGAAAATGGCACTATTTCTTTTCCAGAAATATCTAAAGTCGTGTGCCAGTGATCTAACCGGCGATTTATTTCTAGAAGCTGCTTCTGCTATCCAGTCAGTATCCCTGTTTCAAATAAATAAAATGTAAAATGTTAGGAATACAGTTCCAGCTCATAAGAGCCTAAACTTTTCTTGTGGTGTAATTTCTGAATACGATTTACTTTGTGTTTCGGAAGTAGAACTAGTCTTTGAACTTTCTAGTCAACACGTCTCCATAAAGGGAACATGGCACCTATAGATATATGTATATGTGCGGAAAGGCCACTACATGTTCCATTGCGCTGTAACAGAGAACAAGCACGTTAAGCATCCCACAAATCCTGGCACTGAATGCAAGAGATTCCTGATTAAGCAGCGCAAAATTCACTAACACATAAAGCCATCATGAAAATGCTCCAACGGCAAAATCTGGAGTTGTACTATCCCTGACACCTCTGTCACCAACATCATCTGTTAACGTTCTATAATCTATACCTCCAAGTCATACTGATAAAACTTCATGTATATATATATATATATTGGATACAGGTTCATATATATATGTAACCAGGTTACATATATATATGTAACCTGAAGGTCAAATATCCAGGTAATATTATATATATATATATGTAAGATAAAAATATATGAATCAAAATTATAGATTAAATTATAAACATAATTTCTTCCTCTTTATTCTAAAATCGTAATAATTTCTCTGCATTGCGTCATTCAAATTAATCATGCGATCTTACGTAACCGCTAATGCAGATGCCTCTTGACCAATCACCAAATAACAAACAAAAACTTTCCTCTTCGCGTGCTTCCATCCTTCATAACTACGCACTTCAGCTTTTGTTCTCTACTGTGCTAAGATGTAATTTCGCTGGCTTGCTTTCTATCTAAAAAATATCAAAAATGTAAATCTTCTGTGGAAAGGCACGACTAGAGTGCCAAGTGATTGTGGCCACAAATATCAATTGGAAATAAAAATGGAATTAAAACTGCTTCGACTGCCAAGTTCTTTAGATATTACCAAGTTAGCATTCTAGCATACTACGCAATCAAAATCTTCTTCAATATGGGTCTAATCACACATCGACACTGCTCCGGCTTTTTCTTGTGATTTTATTATTACATATATATTGTTAGGACTCCACATGTGGAAGTATAAGCCAATGCTAAACACCTGAAACATATTTCAGGAAGAATGTAAAAAACACTGTAACGCCCCCTTCCCCCCTTTTCTTTCTTTCTCTTTTTCTTTTTTAAATTTCAATAAACTTCCGACGCAGGATGCTTGCGGGCCACTGCTAATATGAGTTGCTGTAGATAATTAGTGTGTTACGGCTATACCAGTTTTGCTTACAGCTCTGTGATGGTGCCTTACACAGTTGTTCTTTTTCTATCCTGACCAATAGTTCTGTGATGCAAGACCGATCAAAATACACCCAAAAAAGGCTCAGTTAATAAATGTAATATCACAGTACCAGCAAGAACAGAATTTTTACTTCCTGGATCCATAGCCAAAAAGATACGGTATATTGGAATATCCCAAGAACTCTAGTACCGCGCGCGGAGTACTAGTAACCTCGGAGCTCGTCGACTTATCGAAGGTACTTGTACCAGTAGTGTTGCCAATGTAACTGAAAAGGCGAGAGTTATTAAGAAAGGTGAAGTGTATGTACAGTAAGACCCCGCTTAACGGGGGGGGGATACGTTCCATCAAAGTAGAGCGTAATGCGAAACAGCGCTAAACGAGGCTATCTTTACATGTAAATATTGGGGTTAGGGGAAGATGGCTAGGAAATTGGTTAGGTATTAAATTTAAAAAGTATGTTTTTTTAATAAAAATAAAACCAAACATTTATTTCTTAAAGCCCAAATTAATACCACATTATTATTTCTTGCAAAAATAAAAACAAAATATAAATAACAAAACGAATATTCTTAAAAAAAATAAAATTCTAAGTCAGTCATATTTAGTTAGCCTTCAGTGTTCTGCCTTTTTGTGACAAAAGCATCTAATGTTGTTTGCCTTTTTCTTTTGCGTTGTTCTCTTAAAAGTTCTTCATAAACGGATAGAGCATTTCTAACACGCCTTACTTTTGAGCTCCTGTCAAAATTCGGATCATTTTCAATGAATTGATCCATTATTTCAGTTATGGTAGACAAACTCCTTTTTACAAACGCCATCGAAAGTTCTTTTTGCTCTTCTTCTGAATCACTGCTGTCAACATTTTTGTTTTCTTCTTGTTCAGTTAATTCCTTGAGCTCATCATTAGAAAGACTAGCCGCTGCTTCTTGAATTATTTCTTCGACATCTTCCACATTTACCCCTTCAAAATATGTCTGTACAATACCGCACCAAACAAGAAATACAAGTACACTCTTTCGGATATGTATTTGAAACCTATCGCTGCATAATATTTCGGGGAATCCCCGTATGCTGCGAGCGATTTCGTGGAATCCCCGGGTTGAAATAAAAGAGCGCTAAACCGAAACAGCGCTAAACGAAACAGCGTTAAGCGGGATCTTACTGTACTCCAGTGACCAGCGTTAAACGAAACAATAACATCCCAGAATCCGTGTCTTCAGAGAGCATTGCATCGGAATTAATACGGAATGCACAATTGAACGATGAAGAGAGGAAAGCTGCCGAATATGTAATTCCAGAACTTAAAGATGTTTCCCCCACTCGTCTTTTGACATGGGTCAAACCAGTTCCACACAGCATACAATCGATACCGGTGTTCATCCACCAATTAAGCAACATCCAGAATGTCTACCGATTGCTAAACAGGAAGAGGTAGAAAAAATTTTAAAAGACATGGAAGAAAGCGATGTCATTGAGCCTTCTGCAAGTCCATGAGCATTTCCCTTCGTTCTGGTCAGAAAGAAAGACATTGCAACTAGACTTTGCATTGATTGTCGCAGGTTGAACGAGGTTATGAAAAAAAGACTACCCTCTTCCTAGAATTTGCGACATTCTGGACATTATTTCTGGAAGCAAGTCGTTCTCAACACTTGATTTAAGCAGTGGGTATTGGCAGGTAGAAATACACCCTGATGACCGAGAAAAAACGGCATGTACTACGGAACAAAGACTTTGGCAGCTCAAGGTGATGCCCTTTGGAATATGTAATGCACCGGCAGCATTCGAACACCTCATGGAGACTGTGTTGAGAGGTCTCTCCTATGAAGCCTGTCTGATATACCTGAATCACGTCATCATCGTCAGGAAACGTTTTGAAGAACATTTAGATAATCCTAGGAAGGTGCTTCAGAAACTGAAAGAAGCCAATCTAAAATCGCACCAAATCAGGAAGTGACTTACCTCGGACATGTCGTGAAGGTGTGTGTGTACGGATCCTGAAAAAGTGTCAGCAGTTAAAAACTGGAAACGCCCGAAAATGTCCATCAGCTTCCTAGGATTTTAGGACTATAGGAGATTCGTGAAAAACTTTTCTTGGATCTCAAATCCCCTTCACTATCTGACAAAGGGTAAGCAAAAGTGGACAAAAGAATGTGAGGATACATTTAAGAACCTGAAGGAAGCTTTAACATCTGCTCCAATCCCGACATATCCTCAGCTCGACAGACCATTTAATTTCGACATGGATACGAGCAATGAAAGTATCGGTGCTGTTTTGTCCCGTGAAATAAAGGGCCAAGAACATGTCCTGGCCTACTTAAGCAAGTGTCTGTCTAAACCGGAGAGAAATTACTGTGCTACAAGGAAAGGGTTGGTCGCCATAGTCAAAGCCGTAGGACATTTCCAACATTATCTATACGGCAAAAAATTCCTGCTCCGAACGGATAATGCACCATTGACCTGGCTTTTAAATTTCATGAAACCTGAAGGTCAAATATCCAGGTGAGTACAGAGACTTCAGGAATATGACATCACTATCCGTCATCGAAAAGAATCATCACACGGAAACATGGGCGCCCTGTCTAGAAGACATTGCCCAGAAAAGTGCCGATATTGTACAAGGGTCGAAGCGAAATAGGAGCTACTTAATTCGGTCACACGATAAATTACATCAATATCAGCTGATCGAGACCCATGGAGTGACAAAGAAGTCAAGAAAGACCAGCTGGAAGACGGCGACATTAAACACATAATTAACTTAATGCAGTCTTCAAACAGAAAACCTATCTGGCAGGACATTTCGATCTATGGTCAGACGACAAAACAATACTGGGCTCTCTGGTACTCACTCCACTATTAAAACAGCGTCTTGCACCGGAAATTCGAATAGGATAATGGAAAGACTTCCCGATGGCAGCTGCTACTTCCAAGATCCCGTTCCCGGACGTCCGTAAAGAACTGCATAACATCCCTACAGGAGGCCACTTCGGAATAATGAAGACCTTGCGGAGAGTTTGAGAGCGCTTCTACTGGAGTAACTCAAAACATTACATGCAAAAATGGTGCCGATCTTATGCCAGAAAGAACTGAAGAAACGCAGCCGAGGCAAGTTGCAACGTTACAACGTAGGAGCGCCTTTTGAACGCGTCGCCTTTGACATCTTGGGACCTCTGCCACGAACTGCTGATGGAAACAAATACATCCTTGTTTTCATTGATTACTTCACCAAGTGGCCTGAAGCGTATGCTATTCCTGATCAAGAGGTTGCCTATGTAGCAGAGGTGATGATACAGCACTGGATTTCCAGGTTCGGAATGCGTCTTCAGTTACATTCCGATCAGGGAAGAAATTTTGTATCAGCTCTAATCAAAGAACTCTGCAAGCTACTTCGCATTGACAGAACCTAAACGACGCCTTTACATCCCCTGTCGGACGGCATGGTAGAGAGGTTTAATCGAACCATCCTTAATAACCTGTCATTGATGATTTTTAGAAACCAACAGGACTGGGACAAGAAGTTACCACTGTTTTTACTGGCTCATAGAAGTGCTGCTTTCGAGACTACCGGCTATTCCCCATTTCAGATGCTATTCTATCGTGACCTTCGTCTGCCTTGCGATCTCTTGTTTGGTCGCCCTCAGGATGCGCCTTCATCGCCTGAGGAGTACATCCAAAACCTCCATGCCCGGCTTAAAATGATGCACTGTTTTTCACGAGAGCGAGTCAGCTTGGCGACGGAGAAAATGAAAACCCGATAAGACACGAGATCTACAGGACATCGATTCAACGAAGGAGACAAGGTGTCGTTGAGAAATCCGATTCGAAGGAAAGGACTGTCTCCTAAACTACAGTCACCTTGGGATGGTTTTTACATAATCCTAAACAGGCTGTACGACATCGTAGTTCGGATTCGTAAGTTATCGAATTCTAAAGTCATTTACTACGACAGACAAGCTCTTTACTATGGTCGTAGTACATAATGTAAATAGTATAAGACCATGGTCCTGTTTTTTTTTTTTTTTTTTTTTTTTTTTTTTTTTTTTTTTTTTTAAATTTGTAATTTTTTGCAGTTTTTATTGGTTTTGTATTTGTTTTAAGTTACTTATTGCAATTATTGTTTATACTGTTTGTTATTTTATTGTAATGTTTATTATCGCATTGATGCCTTAGTTGTAAGTAGGGCTACCTGTCCAGAGATTGTACTGCTCGCGACATGCAGTCCTTTGGAAGGGGGCAATGTTCGAATTTTGTATTTATATAGGCAATTTTAGTAGAATTATAATTAAAAATTTCTGTATTTTTCTGTGTAATATAGCGTGAGACAAATTTTAAGAGACAGCTGTGCCGGAAAAGTAAGAATACAGGAGGGACGTCCTTTTAATAAAGGGTATCTCTTTAATTTGTATTGAAATTGAATAAATATAATTCACCACTATGTTAACTGTTACTGCAATTCGATACTCTTAATGGTTTCCAGTAATTTCGAAAGACAGAATGTACTAGAAATATCTCGCAGCCGGTTGAAAACTATAAAAAGCCAGAGAGACAGTGTCTCAGCTCAGTCGCTCTTTCTCTTTAGATGCGCTTTGCATTGTGTTGTATTTAACGTTTTCAGTAGTTTGAAGTATAACTACTGACTATTACTGCATGATTTTGTGAACACTTGTACGGATATGACTGAGGAAAATTCAAGAGTTCTGATATATTTATTTTCATAAGAATAAATTTCATTAAGCTAGTATCGGGCTTGTGCATTCAGTCTATTACAAACCCGTACGAACGCAACAATAGCAATAACGCAACAATAACTAGAAGTGCAATTTTTTTCACCCTTCCAGTTATTTGGTATTTTAGTAACATAAGCAAAAGAAACACTTTACCATTATAATTTAAATATGAAGTTATTTAAGGAGCAAAAAAAGACTCAATGGCATCAAAAAGTCTTCAGTCAAAACAAATTCAGTTATAGAAATCCCCTTGGAAGAAACTTTGAAAAACTAGGATTCCATCAGAAACTTATATAGTGGCTTTGCAACCTATTCAAAGAAAAGATCTTGAATTCAAAATTTGGAATTTTTGAAAATTTTTAGATTTTGGAATCTGTTTTTATTCAACGGTTCTAAGAAATGCGTGTTTCTAATTTAAACTTGAGCAATGAGTTTAATGAAAGAAAAAGCATTGGTTTATCATAAGAGTTTGTAAACTGATAATGTTTCATCTTCTTGAGGATGGTTCGAAAAAGTGAAATAAATGAATGAAATCATTGTATTATCAGAAAAGATGAAGTAATTGAAGAATCAGATAAATCAGTGGATGTTAAGCTTATCCAGTTTAATTAACGACTACAACTTAAAAAATAAATGTCTTCAGCTACGTTAAAAGTATCTTATTTTATGGACTTTAAATAAACCACTAAGCTCCGAGTGAGAGATTTGCCATGAACAAAGAAAGATTGATTGCCGTTCTATGCTGCAAGCATAGAATGGGAGGAAGCAGGGAGAGCGGCAGCCATTTTTTTCCCCCCTTTTTTTTTCCACGGTGCAATTTTTCCGAGTCTTAGAGCTTTACTAAATTTTTAAAATTTTGTTTCCCTTACATTCTGCCGCCCCTATTGCACTGGATCTAGTAGCAGCCCTGCTGGTTCCAACGTTCAACTTCTGGCAGAAATTACACATATATGGCATCCCATTTCAAGTCTAGGAAATCTGCTAAAATGAAAAAATTAATGGGAGGGGTAGCTTTCGTTACAATTTTGTCCCATATCTCAAGTTCTATAAATCAGACCTTGTACCGACCGGGAACACAATTCCTTGAGTAACTGTAGTCTGTCGATATTATGTTATACAGCAGTGTCCAATAAATGTTTGAAATCTGATAGGATAAATCATCTGTTCTTTTATTGCGCAAACCGTCTTCAAACAATACAGATGGTCACCACTGCATTCTTCTGCATGTACATGGTCCCATTCTTCATTAACCTGTCGTCTTAATGCCATACCATGGGGGTATTCATAAGCAAGCACCTTTACACACAAGCACCTCCAAATCTGATTGTAGATTTCAGCTGTTGAGAAGTTTGCATTCGAAAACTACATCACGAATAGAACTTTTGCGATTGAGCGAATCGATTTTCTTGGACATTATTACTATCGCGAACGTTCTCCTATCTCTGTAAGTGTGACCTTAATTTTGACGGACTCTTTAAGTTGTAGCCGCATGTATTTTGAGCGCGCAGTATTGTTTTATAACGCTCTAAAATGTGCTTGTAACTTGAATGCTTTACTTTTCCTGGGGGCTGGGACATATATATCCCATGCATTGAATACATTAAATAAGGCTCGAGGACTTTAAGACCATTTTAGAGACTTAAAAATCACTCATATTATATTACTGTTACTCATATTATATTTTACAAAACCATGAGGTAGATAAAAGACTACATGTTTCTCCGTTATTACATCACAAGAAAATAAAAGAACCAGTCCTTATCACAGAGATGATATAGATGAAATGCATAAATGATAACGCTAACGATGTGCGACTCTGTTTGGAAATCTTATCATATTGCAATCCGTGTATATCCGTTGTTTAACTCTAATGTCTTTGCATATCAGACTTTGTAAATTTAATGCGACTTGACCCTTATTAAATTTTGAAGCCTGCACGCATTGGTGTAGCGGATTCTTAAATTGTCCTTAAATAAAAAATTAGGCGAAACCTTTTAGCATATAATTGTTCTGAAAAGTCGATTTTTTAATTTCGTTATTTTATGTCAGAGTTTCTTAAACTATGGGTCGCAACCTTAAATGGGGTCGCAAATCAAAATTTTTGGGTCGCGAAGATTCACTTCGACAGTTGAATTTAAAGAAACTACATTCATAAGACTTTTAATGAAAGTACATTAACTAACATTAATGAGATTAGACTTTTATAGATTAATTACCTGTTATATAAAATGCAAAAGAAATTTGCAAGGCTATCTAGCGATTCAACTTAAAACTTGAGTTTTCACAAAAATCATTGTTGAATTCTGGATCGGAGTTAGATTTCTCACTATTTCTAAAATGGCATTAAATGTTTTTCTCTCAATCCAGTACCACATATTTTATAAAACTACTTTTTCACTTTCAGGCTGATTAAAACCAAATGTCGCTCAACGTTGAAACATGTTGGAGAAGCTTTATGTCCAGCAGTGTCAAATATCGTACCAACATTTAATTTGTTATGCAACAGAAAACAACCATATATGTCTCATTAGAATTTTCTTTAATTTTTTATTTTTTATTTTTTATTTTATTTTTGCTTAAAGTAAATCCTTAAACTACTTCTATATATATATATATATTGTTTACCCAAAAATTATTTAAGGCAGGTATTTATTTTTATATCTTTATTTTATATTTGGGGGTCGGGAAAAAAAATCTGTTATAAAAAGGGATCGCGACTGAAAATATTTTAAGAAGCCCTGTCCCATGTAATGAAATTTTGATAGAGTAAAAGATGTTTTATTGAAAAAAAGTTATCTTTAAGTCGCAAAATAACTTTGTACCGGACTGGCTACCGGAAAATCTGGTCAGTTAAACTATCAGCAATATAGAGTCGCTTGTGTGGTATTACTAAACACTAACGCAAGAAATATAGCATCCACTTTGGTAAGACCCGCCTAATGCTAGAGGGCGCTGAGAACGCCATTGAGTGTGTACTGAGACTCGATGGAAGTTACTCAATGGATGATGTGCGATTTCTGAGCTTGAGATATTATTATATTTAATTAAATCAATTTATATTTTATTGATTGGTGATTATTGATTTTGATTTATTGATATGAGATGTGATATGTTTTGCCGAACCACAACACTTTCGACAAACTTGGATTACCACTGAATCTTAAAACCATCGATGCGCATTTGGTGCATCTATGCCAAAAACCAGGTAAGAGAATCTTTATTGAATAATTGAAACTGAATTATACCTGGATAGAAATTAAATATGGCTGAAAATCTGTCAAAGTTGAAGAAGAAACGCAGTTCCGTGCGTTCGATGTTGACGAAATTAATTAACAAAATAGAAGTTGCTATTAACAACGAAAACGAAACAGTTGATCAGTTGGAAGCATTTTTGGGACAATTAGTCGGAAAAGAAACTGACTTAAATTCTTTAAATGATGAAATTGAAAATCTTTTGAGCGTCGAGACAATATCTGAAGATACAGAAGCTTCAGAAGAAATAAAAGAAAAAATAATTTTTGGAAATCGAAACTTTATTCTAAAATAAAGAAATTGAATTCTGATTCTATCCAAGTTGATACAGTTTCACAAAACATTCAGTTGATTAGTAATGAAACTGAAAATATAAATATAAAATTGCCTAAATTACATATTAGTAAATATTATGGTAATTATTCTGGTTGGTTAGATTTTTACAATTTATTTGAAAGCTTTGTTCATAATAATCCTAAATTAAGCAAAGTTGATAAATTTAATTATTTGAAATCCTATCTCGGTGGTACCGCGGCAACATATATTAGTGGATTTGCTTTAAGTGATGAAAATTATGATAAAGCACTTGATTTATTGAAAGAAAGATTCGGAAATAAAAACATTTTGATTAGTACTCATTTGAGTGTTTTGCTGAATTTAACTCCGGTTAAAAATCCTAACGATGTTATAAGTTTACGAAATTTATATCATAACGCGAAAACGCAGATCAGAAGCTTAGATTCTTTAGGAATTACAGGTGAATCATATGCAAATCTATTGACACCAATTTTAATGAAATTAATTCATTCAGAATTCGTTTTAGAATTTAATCGCATTCAAGGTGACAAAGAATTTGACTTAAAAACTCTTTTGCAATTCATTAATAAAGAAATTCGAAGCCGCAAGAGATCCTTTCCAATAAATAATTATAAATCATCGAATCAACGAGTGCACTTATGTTCCTCGCAAGAGAAAATAAAAAATAAATATTCTACTTCCGTTAGACATAACTTTTCAAGACCTCCGTATAAGAGGGAGAATTCTTTCCCCTTCCTTCCGCACGCATGAATTTCTGGCGTCAGTCGAAAATGTAATGTGTTTATTTTGTAGCAAAGGTCATAAATCAGAATCATGCTCTACATTTAATGCAAATGAACGGAGAGATATATTGAAGCAACGAGGTCAATGTTTTCGTTGTTTGACCCCAAACCATTGCGTGAAAGAATGTTTCAAAAAGGATTTGTGTCCAATCTGCAGCAAACCTCACCATGTTTCAATTTGTTTTCGAAAGCAAAATAATCCACACATTATTTCTCCAAAAGGAGAAACCGATAATGTCGTATCAGCGAATATCGTATCGGCGAAAAAGAATACTATGTTACAAATATGTTCAAACTTAATTGATAATGGAAAAGAGCAGGAAATTGTTAGAATTTTCCTGGACAATGGTTCACACCGCTCCTTTGTTTTATCAGCTATTTCCAAAAGATTTAACTTTCCAGTTGTTACATTTGGTGCTAAGGAAACGAAAACAAATTCATTTAATGTAGTTAAAATTAAAGAATAGAGATGATCCAAATTTATGCATAGAAATTGAAGCACTGGAGACAGGCCATATTTCGGGCACACATTTACCGACTCCCGATAAAAATATTGAGAAACAATTTAGACGTTTAAAAAATGTACAATTAGCGGACTGTTATGAATTTAACAATAAAGAAATATCAATACTAATAGGTGCAGATTACTATTATGATATTGTCACTGGTCGAATTACACGCCTAAGCAAAACCCTCGTTGCAGTTGAAACAATATTTGGGTGGTGTTTGCAAGGCCAAAACACGAACTTAAATGAAACGTTTGCAATGAGTGTTATGGTAAACGAATCCAATATTTCCGATCAACTCAAATAATTTTGGGATTTAGAGAATTTGGGTATCGAGGCAGAAGTAGCTGAAATAGAACCCACTGAGAAAGAAATAATGAGTGAATTTGAATCCGGAATTACATATCAAAATAAGCGATACAAAGTGAAATTGCCCTGGAAACCAAATATGAAGACATTATTAGAAAATAACTAGCAGATAGCAATGAAAAGATTTTTGAGATTGAAATCATCTTTTAAAAATGAACCGTCCTTATTTTGTGAATATAACACTGTTCTAAAGAATTATCTTTCGGAGAATATTATTGAACCTGTCCCAATTGATGAAGTAAATTTACGGCAAAATATATTTTATTTACCTCATCGAGCTGTAATACGTACGGATAAGACTACAAGCAAATTACGCTTTGTGTTTGATGCTTCGGTGCATGCAAAAGGTCAATTATCTTTGAACGATTGCTTATACACGGAACTTAATTTTATGCCTAACCTATTTCTTCTGTTGATCAGATTTAGAACGAATACATTACATAGCATTTGTTGCAGATATTAAGATGGCTTTTCTCCAGATTGAAATAGATGAAAGTGAACGAAACTACACTAAGATTCTTCTGGGAATAAGATCCAGGAACTGATGATGAAACAAGAAATTGGAAATTTTTCGGATGACAATGGTGTTATTTGGGGTGATATCTAGCCCGTTCCTCCTTGCAGCCACAATCAAACATCACTTGAAAAGGTACGTAGATATATTTCCTCTGACTTCTAAGCATCTTAATGAGTCATTGTACGTCGACGATTTTATTTGTGGGCAAATCGCTGTTCAACAGGCTCTAAAGACTTGTAAAGAGAGTGTAGGCATTCTAAAACAGGCAAGCATGCACCTTCGAAAATGGAGAACCAATTCTCCTGAGCTAAGTAAAGAATTAAAGAATTTAAACTTCAATGTAGATCAGGGTGAAAATCATCAGGGTAGAGTCTCTAGATACAAAATTGATAGCTTCAAAAGCATTGGGAATTGGTTGGGATGAACAAACTGACACGTTTTATTTCGATACCATATTTATATATTTCGATACCTGGAAACATTTCTTTTAAAAAGAACTAACACAAAAAGACACTTACTACAAACGATAGGTCGACTTTTCGATCCAGTAGGTTCTATAAGACCATATACTATTAGAGTTAAGTACTTGATGCAAGAAATTTGGTCTTTAGGATTAGACTGGGATGAAAAATTGCCCAAACAGTTAGAAATTGCTTGGAATAAATGGTGCGATGAGATCCACGATGTAAAGGAAATAATTATTCCCCGATATTATTTTCAAAATTCTTTGCGCAGTCATGCAATCACTATTCAATTACACTGTTTTTCAGATGCATCTAAGAAAGCTTATGGTACTGTTGCGTACTTACGCATAGACTTACAGAGTGGAAATATCATTTGTAGGTTTGTAACATCAAAGAGCAGGGTAGCTCTGTTAAAAACCCTTTCGATTCCTAAATTGCAACTCATGGGTGCACTTTTGTCTTCAAGATTGAGTAATAAAATTGTAACTGCACTAAGTTTTCCAGTTACTCGATATTCTTGGACGGATTCCTCAATAGCTTATTACTGGATCAAAAGTGATCCAAATAGACATAAGGTGTTCGTGAAGAATAGAATAAAAGAAATATGAAAATACAGCAATCCAGAAGAATGGCATCATTGTATAGGAAAGAATAATCCCACCGATTTGATTTCTAGGGGTTTATCCTTAAGCGAGCTCAAGAATAATCAGCTCTGGTGGCATGGACCCTGACAATGAATAATTGACATGGTTGACAATGAATAATACAGCATGGCCATCCTCGTTAAAATCAATGGAAGAAACCGAAGTAGATGGCGATAAGTTAGAGTTTAAGAAGTCGGTTGTTGTAAATGCAACTGTTGAAAATAGCCAAAATGAAAACGATTTGATCACAAGATACTCCTCATTCAGTAAATTAATTAGGATAACTGCTTTATGTTTGAGATTTATAAATAACTGTAAAGCAAACCCAGAGTTGAGAACACGCTTCATATGTGCTTCTGAGTTAAGACATGCTACTGAAGTTTTAGTAAAACTCGTACAGTTAACTGAATTTTAAAGGGAAATAAAGTGCTTGAAAAACGGACAATCTATTCCAAAAAAAATAGTAAAATATCATCTCTGAACACATTTCTTGACAAAAATGAGGTACTGAGAGGAAGACTAGGAGGAAGATTGGAGTATTCTGAGTTTTCTGAATTTCAGAAACATCAGATAGTCTTGCCAAAGGCTCATCATTTCACTAATTTAGTTATTGAATATTATCATAGGAAATCCTTACATTCTGGCGTACAGACTATATTATCTTTAATAAGACAGTCATATTGGATACCGTCTGGTCAAGATCGAGTTAGAAGAGTAATAAATAAGTGCATGACTTGCTTTAGAACGAAGAATCAAACGGTAGACCAGATGATGGGTAATCTACCTAGGGACAGAGTCGTGCCTTCTAAACATTTCGAGAAGGTCGGATTAGATTTCGCAGGACCTATAATCACGAAACCTAATTTGAAAAGGTCAAAGGTGACTTTAAAGTCTTATATTGCATTATTTATCTGTTTTTTCACTGAAGCAGTGCATTTAGAAGCTGTTTCTGAGTTAACAACAGAAGCTTTTCTAGCCTGTTTACGACGATTTATTGCCAGAAGATACAAACCAGTCGTTATCTAGAGCGATAACGCCACGAATTTCAAAAGTGCGAGAAATATTCTTAACGCATATAATGATATTTGCAAATCTAACCCAATTCAAGGATTTAGTGCAGAAGAAGGCATCCAACGGAAATTTATCCCACCAGCTTCTCCTCACTTGGCGGAATGTGGGAAGCAAACATAAAATCAGTGAAACGGATTTTGTTAAGGGTAGCGAAATCAGCTATCATGAATTTTGAAGAGTTAACTACTTAAGTTACTCAGATAGAAGCAGTTCTGAATTCCTGTCCATTATCGCCGCTTTCTTCCGATCCGACTGACTTACAGCCTTTAACTCCGGGACATTATTTAACAGGAAATGCTATGTTGTCCTTTCCTGAACCACATATTGCTTCGGATTCTCTTTCTTTTCATTCCAGGTGGGAATTAGTTCAGAGACTCTAAGCTACATTTTGGAAGCGGTGGCGTTCCGAGTATCTAAATCAACTACAGAATCGTGCCAAATGGAGCAGTTCGCAGCCAAACATGCAGATTGAGCAACTAGTACTGCTGAAGGACTCCAACCCCAATCCTTTGCATTGGCCATTGGGTCGCATCCAACAAGTGTATCCTGGTGCTGATGGTCTGGTTAGAGTAGCTGAAGTTAAAACCTCTACAGGTGTTCTTCGGCGAGCCATCAACAAAATTATTCCTCTACCATTTAAAGACTGAATGAACTTGAAAAACTTTTATTTTATATTTAATAGTTTACCAATTCAATATTTAGTTTAGTGTAATTTTAGTGACTTTAAATTTATTTGAATATCTGGAAATTGAAATGTAAACTCCATGGAAGTTTAAGCGGGGAGAATGGTAAGACCCGCCTAACGCTAGAGGGCGCTGAGAGCGCCAATGAGTGTGTACTGTGACTCGATGGAAGTTACTCGATGGATGATGTGCGACTTCTGAGATTGAGATATTATTATATTTAATTAAATCAATTTATATTTTATTTGATTGGTGATTATTGATATGAGATTTGATATGTTTTGCTGAACCACCACACTTTCGACAAACTTGGATTACCACTGAATCTTAAAACCACCGATGCGCACAATTTATGCTAAGAGGATAGTAAGACGTTTGATAAATTTTTATTTCAAACTTTTAAAGAGTTCAATGACCAGCCTTCTTTTTTCTCAACCCAAATCATGTTTCACACTTATCTGTCATGCGGAAGTTCAATAAATCAGATCTGTTATCATATTAATTTATCACCTTTGTCAATAACACAGAATTTCCTTCATTGATTAAAAGTTTTCTATTAGCTCTTTCGACATGTGGCCAAGATTTGCTACAGATCATTTCTAAATTCCGAAGATGTAACATACAGACGTAAAAATGAAAGTTTGGGCTGCTATTTCGTAATTTTTAAAATAGTTACTAATAGATAAATTTACAGTTTATAAAACCGAAAGCCTTCCACATTAATTAAAATAGAAAAAACTTATGAGGAACAAAGAAGCATTATAAATTTCGCTTTTCAAAATTATTCAAAATCGATTCGATACTTCTGTGGCTCTATGCTGCTGTTTTATTCCTAAATACTGCAAAGTAATCTGATCCGTCGTTCATTAACTTCAAGAGCAATTCATATTTCGAATTCTTTAAGTAGCTGTATTTATTAATATATCAAAAATATTTCAGGAAGCAGAAAGTGTTTACATATTAGATGGCAGCAGAAATATGACAATGGCATCTAAAAAACCACTTTTTGTAAATGTCGATGGTGTAAACATTCCAATCTTCTTTTCGCAGGAATGTTTTAAATCGGCTTTGCGTTTCCAACCTAAGGACGGAGACATCTTTATTGCAACATACATGAAATGTGGAACTACATGGATGCAGAATCTGGTATTGAATATTTTGCGAAAAGGAAAGCCACTGGAGCATCCGAAGGATTTCTTTCTTGCTAGTCCGTTTTTAGATCAGCTAGGTTCTGAAGATTCTGAAAAAATGATGATTCGTCCCGGTGCTTATAAAACCCACTTACCGCTGCACAAAGTAAGTTATGTAATCAAATATTATCTTCAAATACTCCTCTTACTTTTATATTAACAGTTCAAGTGAAAAGTTGATAAAATATATATTGTTTAATATATTTTATAATTAAAAAATAAGTGATATTTAATTCAGTTTGCTAAATAAATGCTAAAGGGCATTCGTAAATGCACTTTCTGGACTTAAAGGCTTGTTATTAGATTTACGAACGATCTGCTTTAACTACTGCAGTAGACAAATGATAACTTACTTATAAATTAATCTCTCATACCCAATTAAACATTTTAAGCACATTGTTTTCTTTATTTTTGAACTATCTCGCATAGCCAGCAGTGAAAAAATAATTGAAATAAAATTATGAAATTCCAAGACAGCGCAAATTTTTATGGTGTAACATAATAGCGGTATTAGGTAAAAATATAAAATGAAAACAAAATGTATAAAAGTTTTAAATGAATATGTACAAAATGAAATATAAATCTACTACATTAAAGTTTACATATTTCAACATAAAAAAATTCAACATAAAAATTTTACCTTCTCAAATAATTAATTTAAAAAAAATTATTTAATCGAAAGAGAAACTTCAAGGTATTCCTGCACTGTTAACGTAAGCATATTTCAGATTACTGCGTAAACTGGGAAATTAATCGATTTTTAAGCGCCTTTTTTTATAATATTATTATCACTTTTCTGTATGTTTAAATTGAGAAATTCATTTAAAGTGCAATAGAAAAAGGAGATCGATTGACTGATAATTTAGTATATATGTATAGATAAAGCATTAGTCCTTTAATATGTGATGATGACCGAGCTGATTCATCATGTTTTTTAGCATCATCTGCAAAGTAATCTGAATGATTTAATGTTTATTAATTACATTGTTTGAAATGTTGGGGTTCTTATTGTAAATAAAACAAAAATAACTTTATGAAATTTTATGATGATATAATTTTTATCTACCCTCTTTATTTTTGCTAAGGATTTTTACAGCATAAGTAAGAGAAGCACAAAATCCTCCCGGTAGTGTACGAACTGCGCGAAATTTGATCGAAGTTCCCCCCCCCTCTTATCTAATAGACGAACTGCACGACATTTTCATTTTCCTGTTCCCTCTTTCTAAGAACTTGAATTTCCAAGAAGATTGGGTGCTACAAAAAGTCATTTATCGCCATTAATGGTTCATTTTATTGATACTGCAAGCCTCTATTTTTTTATCAATATTGTAAAAAATTGTGCATACAAAACAAATATTAATTTAAAGTCTGGCGTCTGTTAAAGTAAAAATTAGTTTCTTTTACACTCATTTTAAAGGTCTATGATGCTTAAAAAATGATGAGCCAGATCCTTTTTATTCTCTGTAAGAATTAAAAATTTTCCAAGTTGCAGATATTACATCAGTTTTGAATATTTAAATTGGTAGGTTCATGACATACACAAAACTGATACATAATCAACCTATTAAATATCGGATTTGTAGCGCACCTTGAACAAGTTTCTTGTCTAGATAAATATTAGCAAATCTTCTTAGATAGCAGAATGGTTTTAACTTTCAAATTCACCATTTTAGGTAAACAGTTCTAATTTAATTTAAACAATTCTCTTTATTAAATCTAAAAATTGGATTTCTTAAGTGGTTCTAAATTCACACTAATATTATTGCAATATACTGCCGTACTAAGCGTTTCATTTTTAGCCATTGAAGTTGTTTTAAGGTTATTTAACTTATTTAACTTTCTTACAAAAAGTCCATATTTTAATACTAGAAACGTTTAAATATTTATTCTGTTTTCCAGTTACTCTACCTGATGTACTTTGGCATGCATTTAATTTCTAATACACATTTAATTAATAAATTGATAGTTATGAGCGTCTGCAAAAATTTTTAAAAAAAAAAAAAAAAAAAAAAAAAAAAAAAAAAAAAAAAAAAAAAAAAAAAAGAACTCCCTTTTATTCATGTCTTGGGATTTTCAGTTCCCTTTTTATCCATTCCTTTTTCACATATTGTTGAACTGTATATAACTCTAGCGAACAGAAGATATTTCCAACACCTTGTTAAAGCTTAATCTTCAGCATGCAGCTTATTTTCTAACCTAGTTTCAGACTAAATTATTTGTAAAATTAATTATTTGAAATTATTCGTTAACAAAGATGGTCTCTAAATCACTCTAATAATATTTCGAACTGTTGTAATTTATAATGCAAGATGTTCATGTGATTTATAATAAAATTCATTTCTAATTTTTTCAGCAGTATTGAAATTAATAGCAGATATTGATAATTTTATACATTTAGATTACAATGATTTAAATTGCCCTTGCCTTCTTCACTGATACTTTTATGGTACGTCCCTAATATTTCGTAATGGCATACAGATAAGTTTAACTCATTCACCAAACATGTAAATCTCTAATTCAGCCCACTTTTGTTCTTACGTGGGCTGTATTTTCTATTTTCTTTAATATATAGTTCAGCCTAATTTCAAAAGGTCTTATGATCAAGCGGAAAAGTCACTAAACATTGGTAGTTCGACCCGAGTTTTTAATCTCAGAGATCCCCCAGCTCTTTCTTTTTTTGTACTTATTTAGTGTGTAAAAATTATTCGTAAAAATTTCAGTTCATGAAGCAAAAATATTTTTAAAATTTATTCTTTAAAAATATTGCAAAAATTTTCGCCTTTACCTTAGCGTATCTTTTTACAAATCTCTCTAATAAGAAAAAATAAGGAAATAAATTAACTCGGATTCGATGATTGATATCTTGGTTCAAATTATACGAGGGTTGGAACTTTAATAGTGGCAACACAGCTGAAAAAACGCTACGCAACAAAACTAAAGAATATCGCGTATACCACACGTGAACTACATACCTACCTTACCTCTCAGCAAAAAGACTTGTCCTGCCTACGTCACGCGCATGCGGACATGGACCTTATAAGAAATAGACTAACCCAGTGGGCGGGGCGTGCGTCACACACATGTCGGGAAGAGAGAGTAGGGACGATTTAGTTTATCGTAACATTGAAACATATGGCGTTTGTATCACATAACTCTTTTTAATTATTAAATGTGATACGTTGTATAAATGATGAGATAATAGAAATCACAGTTTTTGCTAATAAGATTTTATATATCTCATGAAACCACTTTTTAGTGCATTTTGAGTATTTTTTTAACTGCATTTTGAGCATAAGCGTAATTCTTGTCTAAACATCATTACTTTGATAAAACGGTAAAAACTCTAAACAAAAAATTTATGAATTTACTACAAATAAAGTAAAATTAAGTAAGATTGATAGTACATGATGCTATGAAACAAATAAAGTAAAATTAAACAAGATTTGGTAATTTGTTTTTAATTTTATGAACATTTTCAGGCAGTAGTAGCAAATATTTATCATTTCAAATGTTTATAGAAACCAAGGATTGTTTTATTTATTTTTTCTGTTTTCAAAATCATTATGGTATTAAAAGATGATCATTTATGACAATATTAATAACTCATAAAATTCGGAGCATAAACTTTTCTGAGTGTAATGAAAAATTTAAAAAAAAAATTCGCAGTAAATAAAAAAATCTTATGCGGAACTAGAAATAAATTAAAAAAAAATAATTACTATAAAATACAAGATATTATATGTCCAATCTTAAATTTTTATTAATGCGCCTAAAGTAACCTTGTAATTTTATATACCTGTAAATACTTTAAGCAGAATGACTATACATCCATAAATACATATGTATGAAAGTAAACAATTTAGGATATTTGTTGCATTGAAAAATTCGCTTACTTCACTTTTTATTTCAAATATTTGTGAAAACAAGATTATATCTATTTATCCATTAATGTAAATACACACACCTATATATATATATATTTATAGAGAGAGAGGAAGAGAAACAGATAATATGGTTTATTGATGCTTAAATAAAATTAATTTAGTAAATCTGCTTCGAATATTTTCTCTCTGTTTAGATTCATTGTAACATGCAACTGCATGATGCATTCTGATTTTTAAATATTGAAATATCACTGCTTTAATTAATTTAATCAGGTGGTTTTTATCTGGCTCAACATCATAAATGTGGTCTTGAAGAGAAGGAAATATATGTGTTCCTACGCTTTTTAAGACTTTTAGAATCATGAAATTTATAATATTTTTTTAATTCAATTTAAACTCCTTTTCAGTCTGCCTAAAAATTATTTCTGCATTTTTGCAGATCATTCGGACGTCACTGGAAGGAGAAGTCAAACCTTTACATCCAGATTTATAATATTTGAAACCTAGCAAACCATCATATGGTTCTGTTGAAACTAAAGCTGAGAAACAGATATTACATTTTACTTTATAAGCTAAGCTTTTAACAACAAAACCAGCTATATAAGATGTATACTTTTCGTTCTTAAATATTCTTATTTTTGATTAGTTAGAATGCTAGGAATTAAAATTTACCTATAATTTAAAAAAGCAGCAAAAAATTATAAATTTTAAAGAAAAACTTTCAAAAATTCATTTTTAGGCATTTTAGTATTTAGCTATAGTTTAGTATTAGTTATAGTTTTAGTAATTGTAAGAGAAAATTACTTGGTTGAATTTTTCTGTTAGTTCAGATTTAAAATATTATTTTCTAAAAGAAGAAGTTACAAATTCGCTTACATCATAGGAAAAGCTAAAAATATATACAAGCCTGAAAGCATGCAACAGCTTTATAAATATTTAGAACGTTAAATATGCTTGAAAAACATGCTAAGTATAAAAAAGCAATCTCAGTGTCAAAAATAAAAATATTTAAAAATTCTTACTTGTGAAATGAGGCACTACCACCAGCTTTTTCGTGACAATTGTACGCGCTGCAATAGCCAACTATTGCTAATTTCTGGAAGTCGTCCCTACTCCTCCGGATGTGATCAAGGTGACAGCCGGGAACGCGCCAGACAAGGGAGAAAACGCAATTGTGTTAGTCTATTTCTTATAAGGTACATGCATGCGGAGTGACGCGAAGAACGAATCCTTGTATTAGCTCGCGGTCTAAAGTAAGTGTTGTCAGGATGTTTTCAAAACAAGAACAACGATGTTGGATAAAAATTGAATGTGCCACAGGTCGTACAGCACGACAGTGTCATCAAGGGCTTCAAGAGGCTTGCGGGGAATCTGCAATGCCTTACAGAACCGTAGCAAGATGGGTAAAAGCCTTCAATGAAGGACGCCAAAATGTGGCAGACATGCTGCGGTCAGGTCGTCCGAGTGTCAGCGATGCAGACGTGCAAGCTGTTGCTGCACTAATCGACAGTGATCGCCGCCAAACGATTCGTCAGCTGGCCGGACAAACAGGATTAGCGCATACGACTGTGCTGCACATTCTGAAGGAACGCCTGTCCATGAGAAAAATTGCTTCACGATGGGTTCCACATCAATAGACGGAAATGCAGAAATGGCTACGATACGATGCTGCCTGAACCCACTTGGAGTGCTATGATCGCGAAGGAGATGCTTTTTTACTCCGTATCATTACGCTGGATGAGACTTGGGCCCGATCGTACCAGCCGGAACTGAAACGCCAATCAAACGAATGACGTCATCACGGGTCACCACGACGTTCGAAATTTCGTCAGAACCCCAGCAATGTGAAAGTTGTGATTCTCGTGTACGACTGTGATGGTGTCATCCTAATGCATACCGTTCGCCCACAGCAGACCGTCACTGCGCAGTATTACTGCTCATTTTTTTAGCTCAATCTCCGACCAGCTTTGAGAAAAAAACGGCGACACTTTCTGCAGAACGCTCCTCTCATTTTGCATGACAATGCTCGGCTGCAGGCAGCGCAAGCTGTGACTGATTTGTTCAAGCGATGGGGCTGGGAAGTGCTTCACCATCCACCATACTCCCCAGATCTAAGCCCTTGTGACTATGACTTAATTCCTAAGATGAAGGAACCACTTCGTGGCACTCACTTCCAAACTGTTCTTGAGATTCTTGCGGCAGTCGACCGGTCCATTCAAACTATCGACAAAACAGGCGCTGCTATAGGTATTCTGCGACTTCCACATCGTTGGAAACGGGTTGTACACAATGCTGGCGACTATATTGAAGGACTGTAAAACATGGTGACATGAATCACTTTTGTATTCCTTGTAAATAAATAGTTGCCACTATTAAAGTTCCAACCCTCGTATGTAACCTTTTCCAAAAGCATAGAGTTTATATGGATATCAATACATTAAGGATTTTTTCTCTATCTAATTTTCTTAAAATGTTTATTCCAGAATTTTATTTTCACACTGTAGCGCTTAACTTTATGAATTTTCTATAATCATTCAATTTTTGTAGCTATGGTAACTTTGCATACCTTCTGACAAGTAGTTATATTTTTAACCACTGTATTTTAGTTCCTATGGACTATCAGTATATTATTCACTTGTTTCACAAGTGCAGATATTTATTTTATACGGAAATCTACGTAAAATCGTAATTAAACTTGAGTTATGCGGAGCTCCTGATCGATTGCTTGTTTTAGATTGAATGAAATTAAGCTTAATGTTGCTGTTGATTAGTTTGTTATTAATTTAATTATACGCTTTTGATTACTTATATGTTCAGACATTTCCAAGTATATTACACAAATTTTTGCATCCCAATTTTTAATTTTTAGTTAAAAAAATGTTTTTATTTATTGAGAGGCCTGATTGATTATATTAATTTGCAGTACTGTTTATCTAATTCTTTTCTTCTAGATAAATTTTAGAAAAAACTTTTTAGCATAATAATTTAAATTTATTTACAATTTATACGTCAGAATTCCAAACGCATAGTAATGCTGTTATAAAAGATTTCACGCTAAGCTTTTTTTAAATTTAACTGTTAAATTTGCGAATAGTTATGATTACTTTAATTAACAAAAAAATATTTCTAGCACACTTTAACACACTTTGATAATTAATAATCTTTTGCACGCCAGTGAACTATATTAAATTTTCCAGTCTAGTTCAGATATCTTGACTATTATTGATGTAATTTATAAAAAATATAATTGGTATGCTTTACAATTATTTGATTCATGATATTATTGTAATGCTCTTTTCTCTAATATTGTAATTAATGAAAGAAGTTTGTAATGCTCATATGTATATTTGCCACTGTCTGTTTCCCTTTTGTATCTTTTAAATAAACTACTGATTTTCTCAATTAGGCATGGGCCTTGACATCGTGGACAAGAAAGTTTAGCTACTCTGTCTTACACGCAGATGATAAAGACTGACATTTAAAACTTAGTCTCCCAACTTGTAATTCACTCTCTTTTCCTAACGTAATATAACTTTCGTTTTTCCCTTGATTTCGGAAATATCCGAATTTTCGTTTTCTTCATTTATTATCTTTTGAATATCAGTCATCTCAAATTCTGAGGCTCTCTTCCAAACAAAGAATAATTTATCCGGCGGCATAATTAATTTTGGCCTAAGAACGGTTCCGCTGGAGTTTTTCGCGTTGTATTATGTTTTGCTGTTCTTAATTCAAAAGCTAACTTACTGACCTCACAATCCCAGCGCTTATGATAGTTTTTCACGTAACAAAGTGTAATTTTAACTATATTTTTATTAATCCTCTCCACTAACTCTGACTGCGACCGATAAGGCATCTTTTTTAGGTGGCGTATGCCAAGTCTTGTGCATAACTCTTCAAATATTTGACTAACAGTTTTCCGTTAGTGGAAATTAATTTTAACGCAGCTTCGTATTTTAAAATATATTTATTTAAGAAAGAATCTGCAACTATTTTGACCAAGGCTCTTAGGGGGACTATTGTTACCCATTTCGACAAATAGTCTACAATAACAATTAAATATCTGTTTGGATTGGCTTCGCTATCTGGGTATGGACCTAATAAATATATTCCTCCTAATTCGTTTGGAACCGTTACCTTTATATAATTTGTATACCGACCGGACTATAATTTACATCGTTATTTAACTGACAAGTATGGCACGACCTGACATACGCACTTACAAACTTTTGCTGTCGCAGAAAATGCACTACCTCACGAACTTGTTGTACTCTTTTTCTGATTCCCAGGGGGACAGAAATACGTAAATCATGTAATTCATTAAGAATATTTAACCTTAAACTCGCTGGGATAACCTGTCTAAGCTCGTAATTTTGATTCCTGGCTTTCGAATAAAATAAAAGATTATCAATGAGGTCGCAGTTCTCGGCTCTGTTTCTAATTGCCGTAATGTCCGGTTGTTCAAAATGACTCGAATTTTCAAATAAGAATAAATATTTTTAAATTAGAGATCCCTTTGCAATTCTTCTATAACAGTCTCGTGTGAGAGTCGAGTATTTTCGTCAAAAGCGTAGCGCACTTTCAGTATTGTCTTCCTCATCGAGCTTTATTTTTAAGATCGCATCGGCCACCGTGTTTTACTTCCAGGAGTATGTTTGATAATTAAATTGAATTCTTGAAGTTTAAGGGCCAATCGAATCAGTTTTGCCCGAGTATTGGCGATAAGTTCTTTCTTGATTATAAACGCCATACACCGTATGATCAGAATAAACTGTAATCGTTGGCAGGGCTTAATTTCTAAAATTAGAAGTGCCGGAGTCCTATGGAAGGCCGTCAGGAAGAAGGGAGAAAATAAATAAATAAAATGACTAATAAAATAATAAAATGACTGAAATAAAAAAATATAATTAAATAATTAAATTTAAATTTAAATTCAATAAACTATAAACAAAAATTTAATAAATTATTAAATCATGATAAATAGTTAAATCAAAGAAATAAAATACCGGGCCTCATCTCATTTTGGAGCTCTGGCTGTACTTAAATTTCGTTCAGAAAACTAAGCAATAGTTTAGCCGACCTCCGGCTGAATTAAAGTCGTGAATATACGGTATAACGCACTACTTCAAGAAACTAGTAAACATTCTTTTTTCAGCGCACGAAGGAAAAAATAAATCGATTAAAGCGTCACTACTGAAAATAGAATGATTACTAGAAATAATATGAGCGTATGGAAATAATTTTAATGGAGACGTGTAGCTTTCAAAATAAAGAAAGCAGTCTTATGTTTTCTCATAGCGTTGCCCTGCCGATATAATTATACATGTCAAGCATAAAGCAATTGGACAAAAAAATTTTCTCCGGATCCGATCCGATAACAATATGAGCACAAACGTAAGGTCCGCACAATTGAAAATTTTGTCAGAGCTTAAATTGCACCCGGCTCCGGTGGACTCGGACGCAGTTTAAGCTTTGACAAGAAGGTTGTAAAGAGAGAGAAGAGCTACCCAGCATTTTATCAAGAATCAGTGAAAATTTGTGTCCTCTTATTTGGATACATAGTTGAAGTCTGCAAGAGCTCTGCAGTGATGGGTCGCTAGCGCTGGACGTGCACGACCGAGGTAACCATTTTTGTACTTTCGGGAATAAAATCTTTTTCCTGCTGTCATAAGGAGAATAAGCCTTTGACATGTGGATGGGGAATTTAATATTTATGGATGGGAAAGTGTTTATTCCCCAGAGAAACACAGGCATGCATTCGGAAGTTATAAATAAAATTTGTCCGTTAAAATTGTGTTTCATTTACACAATAGAATCACAAGTTACCTCAGAAACTGAGAAGTAGTTTCTCGCTCTGTGGCAATTTTATTTTTCTGTGCTGATTGAAGGTTATACAAAAATGTGCCACTGGTTGATCTATCTGCATGAGAACAGCACCCACTGCATAAATGCTGTGCAATGTGTTACGTTATGTTTTTTAGTTTAAGTTTTTTCCAATAATAAAACCATATTTTGGTTAAAGATTTTATATATCCTATAAAATAATACATCGAAGTCCGATTTACGCAAGCTTTTAAGAGTTAAAGTAAAAATTTGAGACCCAAAAGTTAAGACAAATATCGAAGTGAAATGCCATTGCTGTCATAGGAAAACTCTAACGTAAGCAAAATTTCAAAATATGATAAAAATGAGATAGAGTTAGCCAGATTTTTTTTGTGAAGGTTTAATTTATGTCAAAGAAAATTAAAATCATTTCGATAAATAAGATGCATATTTTTATTTGATTTAATAAATTATTATCAATATTGATGTTTTTCCTTTTTTTTTTTTTTTTTTTTTTTTTTTTTTTTAGATTCCATGGTCGGATAATGCAAAATACATTTATGTAGCTAGAAATCCAAAAGACTGTTGCGTGTCATATTACCATCATATGCGCCAAATTCCAGGATACCAATTTGCAGATGCTACGTTTGATGAATATTTGAATTTGTTTGTAAAAGGTGAAGTAGAGTTCGGTGATTATTTTGACCATCTTCATCCTTGGTACGAAATGAGGAATGCTCCAAATGTCTTTTTTACTACATTTGAAAACATGAAGCAGAATTTACGTGAAGTAACGATGAAAGTGGCTAAATTCATTAACGAAGACACAGCTGAATATCTGAAGGAACATGCAGATGTTTTTGAAAAAATACTGCATAACTGTAGTTTTGATGTCATGAAGTCTTTCATCAATAAATCACTGTCATTCCTATATAGCAGTGATAGTCAAAAGCTTTTAGCTGATTCAAATGTACCAAAAGGCAGAAAACATATAATTGCGTATAATAACAGCAATACTTCGTTGAAAAGTAACGGTATTAATTTCATTCGTAAAGGGCGTGTAGGCTCTTGGAAAGAAGAACTTACACCTATGCAAAATGATGTTTTGAAGAAGTGGATGAATGAAAAATGTAAGAACAGAGACATTTTATTATTATGGGAAAATATCATATAAATGCATTTAAACTCTATAAATATGAACTTGTCTATTTACATACATGATTTTATGAGATCTTGAAGAATAACCTTCTTTAAAAAGAAAATAGACAAGATGAACTTTTAAATTTTTAATATATTTGCTATAAATTCATTAAAATTCAAGTAATTTCATGCAGTGTATTTCTGCGGTAATTTGTAACTAAATGGTTATTAGAAAGAAGGCGTTATTTTATTTCTGTAATTTAAGAAACAAGGTTTTCACATTGTTTAATCATTGTTTCTGCAGCTTTTGAAAAATTCTTGTTCTAACGAGAGGTAGCTTGCTATTATTTTTTAAAATTAAAAGCAATTTTGAATATTTTTTATTTTACTACATTTTTAATATTTTACTGTATTTCCTAGTTTACTACTTTATTTTATTTTACAGTCATACTTTATAGTTGTCAGTGATTTCATTTTAAAAAATGATTTCATAAAATGTTTTTCATAAGGAAAATTATAAATCTTGATACAGTTGCATTTCGAAAACGTGAACATACAATTTGATCTACAGAGTGTTTATTTTTAAACTGACACTACTCAGAGCCATCTTTAGTTACATCTATCACCTAGAATGCCAGCTATTGGTAGGCGGACTAATGATGACAGGGGAAATAAAGATTCGATTAAAAAAATTAGTTCTGAAATTTGCCGATCGGTAGAAATGTGGCGCTGTTTTAATCTACACAGCTGAAAACTACATAAATCAGTAACAAAGAAATTTTGCTTCACCTCATGAAATGTAATACAGTAAATGAAAAGGATTATAGAGATGATATTAGAGCTCGCTATAGCACTTTATTCAATAAAAGCGCTTCTTTGAAAAAGGAAGAGACTTCTTACAATGTTTTTGTTTTCTCGTGAATAAGCATAATATGTCGCCGGAAATGCTCAGCAGAGCCTGGGGGTTCTTAACTGGTGGTACGCAAGAGAAAAATAGGTGGTACGCAAAGAAACAAAGTATTTTTAACTATTGAATTAAAAAATTAAAATCCCAACACCCTGATTGAATTTTTTATCTAACACTCGTACATTTATGCTATTTGACTTTGTTCAAGGTCAATAGCCGCTTATAGACTTCAGCAAGAGGCGAACGATCTGTCTGCATGGCAGTTTTCGTGGTTCTTCCATGTTGTACGTTTCACAAATATTCTTTTAGCCGTAGACATAACAAAATTTGCCATAAATGGTGTTTTTAAAAGGAGTGATAGAAGTGGATGCTGTATTTAATAGGAACTAAAAATAAATTTTTTATAAAAAAGATAACAGTACCCTATTAATCCTCTTAGCGTTTATCGATTTATTAGCATGTCAGCATTTATGTCGCCGGGCTCATATTGCTCCATTTTCAATGAGAATAATTTTTTATGTTGGTTTGCTGTCTCTAACAGTAGGTATTTTGTCTTGTTGCTTTGTATTTCTCTGGATTGTGGAGGGCGAGGGGCATACACCGGCTTACCTCTGGAAGACACGTCAGGTGCCCCAGTTCTCCGACACCTGTCACCTGCTTTGTATTTCTTACGCAATTTGAGAACATCGTCGTCTGTTTTTAAAGAACTCTTAATATATTGTGTATTTAAATATTTGTGAAAAATAATAAAACAAACCTAGATTTTCTTAGTGGAAAAATGGCTAGAACTGAAAAAGCGGAAAAGTGACGATTCATCAGGTAATGGATCTAGGACAATCTATTAGTACTAAGAATACTGAAATGAAAAGGAAAATTGTTTTTAGAAAATATAATGTAAGTTATTTATCATTTGGATTTACTAGGAATGGAGATGAAATGGATCCTCAACCTCAATGTGTTGTTTGCAGTGGTATGAAACCATCATATCTTAAAAGACATTTTCAATCTAAGCATGCCAAGTTAAAGGCTAAATCTGCAGAATATTTTAAGAGGAAATTATGATTTAAAAAATAGTAGTCATGTTATGAAAGGTTTCGTTACTTCAAGTGAAAACGGCATTGGAAGCTAGTTACCTGGCAAGCCTAAGAATTGCTAAGACTGGGCAGGCTCGCACTATTGGCGAAAACCTTATATTACCAACAGCTAAAGATATCGTTTTAACAATATTCAACGAAAAATCAGCTAATGAACTTAATAATATTCCGTTATCAAATGATACAGTAAATCGACGAATTCATGAAATAGCAAATTCTATAACAGAGATACTTATTCAAAAAATAAAACACAGTGAGTATTTCGCATTGCAATTGGATGAAAGTACGATATGACAAACTTAGTTCAGTTATTAGTTTACATACATTTCAAAGAAGATAAATGAATTGCTGAAGAGTATTTCTTTTGCGAATCCTTCATACAAAGTGAATCCTTCACTGCAAGTGAAATTTTCAAAGTAATTGACAATTTTATGTCTGAGAATGATATTGCTTGGAATAAATGCAGTGCCGTATGCAGTGTCGGAGCTCGGGCTACAAGGAAAACATTCCGGAGTGATTTCTCATATAAAGAAAGTCCCAGCTGAGACTAAATTTACTCACTGCTGCATACATCGTGAAGCCAAAACAATCCCTGAAACGAACTTTAAATTCAATAATATTTCCGATATTATGCCAAAAGATGAGCAGTGAGCATGAAACGCTTTTGGTACATTCCGAAGTTAGGTGGTTGGTTATCCAGAGGCAAAGTCTTAAGTCGTCTTTTTTATCTTCAATCAGAAATTCAAAAATTTTAATTGCAAAAATGTTTATTTAGCGAATTCTGGTTGGTTGATATTTAATTGATATTTTTGGAAAGATAAGTAATATAAATTTAGGATTACAAATACAAGTTGTTTACCGTTAATGATAAAATAGAAACAATGATAAAAAAACTCGAACTAATAATCAAAGAATTGGATAATAATATTTTTAAATTTTTGCCTCTTTTAGAAAGTTTTCTAACCGAAAATAATTTAACAATAGAAGAAGAATTAGCATCCGACATTAAAAAATTAATTTTTTTCATTGATAAATTCAATTGATAATTTCAATATGTATTTTCATGAGGATTATGGAAAAGAAAATTGGATTAGAAATTCATTTTGTTCAAATATGCCTGAAATTTTATCTCTTGTAGAAAACGAGCAATTGACAGAAATTTCCTATGATCGAACTCAAAAATAGCACAGTTTTTAACTTTTGGCTTAACCGAAAAAAAAGAATTTAGAAGCATTTCAAATAAAGCTATTAAATTTTTATTGCCTTTTTGCACGATCTGTATGTGTGAACAAGGATTTTCTTTCATGTTATATTTAAAAAATAAGTGCAGAACAAAATTAAATGTGGATTCTAATTTACGTTTAAAACTAAGTGAAATAAGACTAGACATAAAGAAATTGATTTAGCTTAATCAGGCCCAAATTTCGCACTAAATTTCAGAATTAAAGCGCTATAACTTAAACTTTGATAATTAAAATAGTAACCAATTTTTATTTTTATGAGTGCATATTTCAAATAGCCAATAGGTTGTGCAAACGGAAAAATAATTTTTAGCCCAAAGGGCATTACCCCAGAAGGGCTATTAACTTTTTTAGCATTCTGTTTTTAAAACTTAAATGTCTGTTTCACTTTTCAAATTGTTGTTACCAAATATTATCACCCTGTGCTATATTTAAAGAAATTAAATAATGAAGAATCTGCATAAATGTATGTATGTTTCTCGCATTGTGATTAAACAACACAACTTTGCAACACAACAAAACAACTCGCATTGTGATGAGCCATCTAATTTTGAATAACTTAATAATCCACCGAATATGGGCATCTGGAAGCCCTAATATGGAATTTGTTTTATTATTTCTTATTTTATAACACTTTAATGAATTTTTGATAAACAAACTCAACAGTTTCAAAGCGAGCAATGGCAACACTGTGCGTAAAAAAAAAAAAAAAAAAAAAATTGTATATCCAGCGCGCGAGACTGCATTTCGGAAATTCTAAAAATATGCTATTTTAAATAGTTTGTGATATTGCTGTTGAATTGAATTTTATATTTTAAGTGCGAAGAACATGATATTTAATAAATAAAGGTAATACAAAGTCTGAAAGCTTTCAGATTTTTTAAAAAATATTTCTATTCAGAAATTAAAAAATAATCATTGTAAAATGTAGTGGTGGTACTAAAGGTTTTTAATTTTTGTTTAGATGGTGCGCGTTAGTCAAAAGGTTGAGAACCGGTGCTGTAATGAAATGTATTGTCCCTTAAGGTCATAGACGTCAGGATCTCACTAAGATAGACCTTGAACTTCAAATAACCCTCACAGGAAAATGCCACATGGATTAGACACGGAGAGCGAGGCGACTATATAAGTGAGAAAAGCAACGCATAGCCTTTTCTTTTATAAAATGGTACGCCACAGCCGATGTAGCGATAAATCAATGTGAGGTGGTGCTACATTCTGTATAAAATCTATCTGATGCAGCAACTACCCTCTGCTGAAGTTGTGGAATGACAAAATTAATCGGGATATCATGATACATTTGCTTGGTAACGGTCCAGAAGTGTGGTCCTATTAGAGTAATGCTCTCAAAAAAGAATGGTTCACTGACGAAATCTGCTGTGAAGCCCCAGTAAAGTGTTACTTTTGGTTATAAAAGTTAAAGGAAATAGAAATTCTTGAACTGTGTATAATTGTTCTACTGCCCGATTCGAGTACTATGAGTATTTGCAGTCCCATTTTAATGAAAGTAGCTACATTTTCCCACAGAATTCTCCATGGCTAAGCATTGCCGACCTCCGCCAAGCAAAAAATGTCAGAGCAGATATCACCCCTTTATCATAATCGTTGTGTTTTCATACCTACACGCGACTTATTCTGTATGGGTAGAAGTGAACAACTTTCTCCAGGTGTTACCATACCGTTGAAAAATTCAAATCCAATTGTCGCTCTATTCCTCGGGCACTGCTACAATTAGCAATGGTTCTATATGAGTGTCGTCAATGACTGTAATCGCGACATCAGTAACTGTCCGTTCAGACACCGATTTTCGCCTTCTCAAACTAAACTGCTAAGGATTCTGCTTGTTAAATTTCTGAATCATGCCTTTCAAGGCATCAGTTGATAAAGGGCCTTTACGCAGGTTGTTACCGACATCTGAACTCATGAAGAGCAATGTTTGCTTCCAACTGCTGGAGGTGAAACAACTTCACAAGTAACGCATGCTGCGGTAAAAAGAGAGACTGAATTACTGACGCTGATGCCGTTTACATAGCTGAGTATTTACATTTAAAACTTTTACTTGCTGTTCATGCAAAATTTTCCGCTGTGTGGACTAGAACAGCGCTGTATTCTATAGCAACTTTCGAAACCAATCAATTTTTTTCACGGAACCTTTTTTTCCTATGAGATTATTAGTCGATAGCTACAGATCGAGATACAGACGGCTCCCAGTACTATCAGTTAAAAAAAAAAGCATCCTATATTATACTTAAGTTCATTCAACATATTGAGCCACGAAAACCTCTTTATTAGAAATAGCAGTAGTTCGAGAAGTTCACCGTAGTCATAAATTCACGTAATTTTAACTACCCTTTCTGTTCATTATTAATAAGAAAGAGAAAGTTGTGTGTTAATGGACTTTCCAAAATAACAGTTTTCAAAAGCGTAATGTATCTTTTTTTAATGATAGTCTGCACCCTTTTTACTAATTAATAAATTTATTAGAAATTCAGTGAAATCGATTATATTTACTTTTCCACGTTATCCAAACATTGTTATATTGCAAATACACTAGAACACTTATACACATATACTTTAAAATTTCGGAACTCCAATTATCTGATGTCCTGGATTTCTTTTGTGACAAATAAAAAACTCTGGTTTATTTAACATGGCTGTATTTTTTTTTTTTTTTCATTTAAATGATTTAAGATAAAATATGCTTTTCTAGGAAGCCTCTAAATTAATCTAGCTCCACAAAATGTATTACGCTGAATGTATAACGACCTGCAGATAGGTCTAATTCATCAACTATGTACACTGCGGAAAAAAAAAGAGGGGAGGGACAGTTCTATATCTCCCGTTCTAATGGCCCGATTGATGAAATTCAAATTGCGTTTTTCATGTCTCGAAAGCGCGACTTCGGATATGTATTAGATTTATATATAGCATCATTCTAATACAGGTATTTTGATACAAAATCGCACTTTTTCTGAAATGACGTGCCAGTGTTTTTCATATTTCGATTCCTCGACTCAAATTATGCCAAACTGCCAAGTTTTGTAAAAATCGCACGAGTAGTTTTTAAAAAATTAGCTCTCAAAATTTTAGCTCCTTAATGTTTATTGAATTTCATATATATTTATTCATATCTTTTTTATTAAACTTATTTAATTCTTCCTTTCATATTTCAAAATTATTTTCATTCCAAATAAAATTCGTCTATTTTTTATGATTTATTTTTAAAATTTGTATTTTAAAATAAATTTTATGCATTTTTCGAAAAATAAATTGAATTATAATCTATAAAAGTTTTGCAATCATATTAAAGTAGATGTATTTCTAAGCATACCTGCAAAAAAATTGAGATTTTTATCCAAAATTTCCCAAGATATACGTGAATTTACATTTTGGCGCGTTTTGAAATTTGGCGTATTTATTCTAAGCATTACTAACGAAAATGTGGTTTACGTATTTTGTTAAAATTATTTGAAAGTATGAATGATTACTTTTTTTCGGCTCGCCGACAATGAAGAAAAAGGAAAAGAAAATAGGTTGCTATAAATTAAGAAGTTCGCCAAGTGAATTATTCTTGGCACAAACTGAAAAAAAAAAAATTACCAAGATATAGTTTTGAATTTCTCCATAAATTTCGCACCGAAACTTACAAAATTTAATATTTAGACCTAATTTGAATCGTAGAATCGAAACATTGAAAAATATTGGTATGCTATTTCAGGAAAAGTCCGATTTTGTGTCATAATACCTATGTTAGAATAAAATTATACATAAATCTAATATACATTCTAAGTCGCGCTTTCGAGACATGAAAAACGCAACTTGAATTTCGCCATTCGGCCCAGTAGAACGGGAGATACAAAACTGTCTTCTTTTCTTTTCTTTTCTTTTTTTCCTTCCTTTTTGAGTATCTCAATTTTCAAACTGTGGTACTTCGACTACAAAGGGTCCTCGAAGCCTGCCGTTGTGGACATCCTAGTCAGCCATAAAAACAAAACTCACACTAACCAAGTATACCAAAATATAACGAAAATCATACAGTTTGGAAATTACACATGCCGAATGTATATAATTTTTTCTCGCAGAACAGACATTTTATGAAAATTATTATCGATTATCTTACCTATGAACTTCCTACTGTAGTTTTAGCAACATATGAGGGATTTAAACCACTGTGATTGTGATGCTTCTCGTCACCATTTCTCTGCATATCAGGCGCCTTTGGGCTCATTACCAATGGAAACATATAATTCAGTTCGGTTTTATTTATCTCTGTGAGAAAGGGTTTTCATTTCCAACTCGAGTAGAAACAAAATACTGAACTCGACTTGAGGTATGTGATCTCAGATACATCCAAATATAGAACAGCTTGCAAGAATCGGCAGGCTCATCCATTTCATTAATGTCAGCACATACATTTATTTAAATTTTAGTTAATAAGATAAAAATTATTCCAAGTCTGTTAGTCTTTAATTATTGGAAATGAATACGAATTTTCTTCTATGAACATAATATCGATCTATATCTATCTATCTAGTAAACTATCACCGCTAAAATCGCGCATAGCAACATGTTCGGGGCATTAACACAATGCCTCAAGGATACATCACGTAAGAGGGTATGCCGCTGGAATTTCCAATAAGATATCTGAGGAGAGAAAAGAAAATGGGTCTTGAAAATTCAAAGGAAAATCAGAGTATGTAAATAAATGAATTTTAATGTGCATTTTACATATACAAGTATACTGGTAGTATCATACGTTAAGAAAATTGCTTTCGAAAGGGACAAGAGCTAGGTGGTTCGCAGAGCATTCTAATTCATGAAAGTTTTTCTCACTTGAAAAAATAAAAAAATGGTTTGAGAAACGTTCTTATTTTATCCCTTGAATCAATTCATTAAATAAAATATCATATATTCAGTTTTAGTGCGTACGTAAAAAGTAAGTTATATGCAGATAATATATAAATACCATAAAAATTATTGTTATTATTATTAGAGTTAAAATATAAATGATCTGAAGAAGACTTTTTAAAAGGATTTGGGAAGAACAAAAGTGTCAACAATCCATTTGATCAAAGTAGAGGAAGGTTTCGGAAGTAACAAAATATTAAAATTTTTCTATCAAATGTATTTTAATGCAATAAAAACGAAATATTCATATCATCTTTATCTGGTAATAAATCTAATCGTAGGATTGAGTCGGCAAGCACTGGCTTAGCAAAACCGCTTCCTAAAGTTTATCAAACCTATTGTTAAAGTTGGAATTATAATATTTATTTTGGAAACTTATTACAAAACTCTGTATAGGCGGAAGATTATGAAAAAGAAAAGATTGCATAACAGAGTAGTTAGAATAAAGCTTCCGCATTTATAATTGATGTGCAACCGCTTATTATAATCACATGTATGTGCAAATGATAAGTTTCAAGCATGACCCTCTGCGCCTCTAGATTGAAAAACGCAAGGCAATAAATAGGCTTCCGAAACAATGGTTTATTTTAAGATTAAGATATTTTTTCTGTTTCTGAATGTTCTCACATCAGTTTATAGGCTTAATGTTGAGGCAAAAATTCATTTTATGAAAAAAGAATAAAAAAGAATTCTTATCTTTAAACTCTTATGTTTGTATTTAGATGACTTTTTAGGTAATTGAATTTAAAACTACAATGATTGTTTTCATAGTTATTTTTCCTTATTTACATTGTGCATTTTAACTTATTCTTGATGCAATTATTATTCTGCATGTTTTTTTTTTTTTTTTTTTTTTTTTTTTTTTTTTTTAATCCAAAGGACGTTAGCCCAAATAGCTACTGATTTCGTTTTGGTATTTTGCGTCGAAATCTCCAAAAGTCTGAATCACTTTTCAAATTGTTGCCACCAAATATTATGGCCCATTATTATATTTAAAGAAATTAAATAATGAAAAATCTGCATAAATGTATGTATGTTTCTCGCGTTGTGATAAACAGTACTTAGAGCCATTAAATTATGAATAACTTACGTATCCACCCGAATATGAGCATCTGGAAGCCTAAATTTGGAACTTTTTTATTACCTATTTCATATTTTGTAAAGCATTTATGAGTTTTTGATTAAAATACTCAACGATTTCTTTGAATACTTTTGTTCTTCCCAAAAAAGCGAGCAATGGCAACATTGTACGGAAAAAAAAAAATTATCTCCAGCGCACTAGAGTGTGTATCGGAAATTTTAAAGATATGCTCCTTTTAAATTATTTTGCGATACTGCTGTTGAATTGAATTTTACGGTTTAAGTGCAAAGAACATGATATTGTTACTTTTTTTTTATTTGGTTTAATTTTACATTTAACATTTTAATAAATAGATATCTCATAATTGCTTTTGCTTTCCAAAAAACTCCAGAAATAAAAATTAATATTCTCGTACACGATTAAAAAGCTTATAAAAGCCGGATTAAAACATCTCTTCAGTTGTTTACTTAGTTCTTGTTTTTGATTGCAGCGAATTCGAGGTGAAATCGCATTAGCTTTCTCTGCTTTGAATTTTCTATTAAACATTTTAGTAGTTTAAAATATAACTACTGTGACATATTGTACAAATATCTCTAAGGAAATTTCAGTATTTTGTTTTATTTCTTGGGATAATAAAAAAATTTCTTAACATTTTATCGACTTGTGCATTCAATTCATTACGAACCCGTACGCATGCAACACGTTTTGGTGTCAGGAGCGGGGTTTGAATGCCAGTGACAAGAGCTATGGAAGAACAGTTGAGACAGCTCGTGACTGCTTTTGCTGCATTCCAATAATAGGTTAAAGCGGGCCAAGCATCATTTAAAGAAGACATGAAACCGGGCCAAGAATCCGTTTGGGAAGAGATGAAAGCGGATCAAGTAAAGATGGAAGCTAGTCGGGAAAAGATGGAAGAATCCGTTAAAAAAAGAGATGAACGCTGTTAAAGTAAAAGATTACCTGTATAATTGAAAACAAATTTGAGTGTATAGAAGGCAAAATTGACGCCGTTGAAACTAAAGTTGGACACATTGAAGAAAGGGTTTCTTCTGTAAAAGAACAAATAGAAGAAAGTGTTTATTCTGTAAAAGAACAAATAGCAGAAAGTGTTTCTGCCCTCCAACAGCTAATTGATGACAGAGTTTCTGCTGCCGTCGCCAAAGAAGTTGACACTTTAAAGAAATGCATAGCAACAGCAGGAAAAATTTCTGAGGGTTTTAAATTTCTGTCCATGCCTACTTGTCTCTTTCTAAAGCTATCCACACATGATGGGAAGACCTTCTGGGACACAATTTGGGATTATGATGGGAGACACAATTTTCAATATTGGCGGAAGCGGAACGGATAGGACTCCCAAGCTAAGGCCTGTCATCTATCCGCTTCTCTGAGAGCAGACGCGGCAGATATTCTTCAAACTCTTCAGAAAACCTGTAAGGTCCCTCACTTGAAATTCTAAGTTAATGTTGGAAGTGAGGAACCTAGGAACTGATAAGCGAATAATCGCTAGAGTTCGAAGACAGGAAACAACAAGAGAGAAGGGTAAATAACCCTTTATTATTTCTATAAGATTTAACAAAACTCCGCCTGGGAGTGAACAAATAAAGTCCGCACTTTGGACTTGAACTTAAAAGACTAAGAATTAAACTAAAACTAAGATTAACTAACTAAGTATAACCAAAGCTATCAAGGTACAATGAGAGTTGGCCCCTTAACCTATTTTACTACGAAGCTTAGCAAGGCCCTGAGTACGGCCGAGCGTATAACAGCTTTGAGAGAGAGAGCGGCCAAAAAGGCAGACACGCGTAGTTCAGAAACTCTGTTTCTCTCTCTAGCTCAGTAAGTAACTTCGTGGTTTAAATACCGCTTCTTCTCATTAAATATTCAGCAAATTCCAAAACTACGTTCTGGCCGGAAGTAGTAAGTTGAAGTTAAGAATTTGACAGGAAAGGAACTTTAACGTAAAATTTAACTGTTAATAAAATTAACATAATCCTTACATAGCTTCCCACCAGACTTTAAATACTCGAAAAATAAGACTTTAAAGTCTGAAAACTTACATTAATTACACTCTTCCAACTTTTACATTAACTAAATGACTTTAAAGTTTCGTTTTTAGGGCCAACTTTACAACAATTCTGAAAGCTAGACTAAAGCTAGGAAAAATAAAAATTTACAATGCAGTCTTTCTGGACATTATATCTTGACATAAATCTTCTTCCTACATACTCTTTATTCAGCTAGACTTATTTCAGGTTTTGATCCTTCCATATCTGGAAGGAAATGTCATTAGTAATGCATTTTTACAAAACTTGACTTTAAATCCTAGCTTTACGCTTTTAATTCATTATTTGGCCCTTATGCACTTTCATTCATCTACAGATTTATTTCACCCATGCTCTCCAGCAAATGTACTGAAATGTACTTAGGGTCTTCTATGTTGTGTTACCGCGAACAAACTACCGCTACACAACACCTAACTTTGTTAAAATTTGACACACTAGACCTGCCAAGACTCCCTACACGAAAACTGTTTCCTACTGTAGTAAGCAAAAGCTTATATTTTACTTTTAAACGTGTTAACTGGAGAGCCTAACATTAAACACATATATATCAATATTCCATTCTTCCGTAACTCCCATACACAGAAATAAAAATTTATTTTCTATGCCCTTTTAATCTTTACGATATTTCAACACAAAGATCAAACATTTATACATGAACATGAACATTTAAATATTTACACATTACTTTTGAATTCATTTTACATCAACAGTCATAGTTGCTTAATTACACTTTACCAAAATTTACACGAAATCTTAACTTTACGTTAACATATTATAGTATTCCAATAGTCTTCCGACTAAACTTATTCAGAACTTACTTCTCGCAACTTGCGAGTTCTTAACAAAAAGTAATTAACGCTAGTAGCTTCTCGCCAAATTACTAACATAAAAATCTATCTATGCTTACGAACATTTACAAAATATCGCTATCTGCGATTTAAATTTTCTAAACAGATTTAGCAACTTATAACAATATGATATAATTTGAATTTCAAAGAAAAATTAGTAAAGAAATTTTCACTTATCTTTTTCTGTACTCCTGCATCCTGTCTTTAGAGAATTGATCAGATGTACAGTCGGTCACAAAAGTATTCGAACACCGGTACCCTATCAGAAAATGACAAGATGGCGTTTTTTTTTCTCTTTCTCTCTGTGTGTCGTGTTATTCCATCCTAGGTTTTCTTCTCCCCCCCCATCTTGGAAAAAACTGGAAAAAATTGGTTACGATCTCTTTTTGAATGGGGAGATGCCATTTTGAGCAAAAGCTGACGACCCTATCTTGGAGAATGAACATGACCGCTCTACACACCCTTTCACTCTCTCTCTTTGAATTGGGAAGCCATTTTGGGAAAAATGCAGACGACCCTATCTTGGAGAATGGAAATGAACGCCTCTCCCTCTTTCTTTGAAATGAAAAGCCATTTTGGGACCTTCTATTCTTGGGGAGGGAGAAAACTGAAGTCTGCACTTCGCTGTCTCTGAAAAGCGGACCCTCTTCTTCTGATCTTGAAGAACTGAAAATGAACGCTCTACACGATCTCTCTTTGAATTCAGAAGGTATTTTAGGACCTTCTAATGTTGGAAAACTGAAATGAACGCTCTACGCATTTTCTCTCTCTCTCTTTGAGATGAGTAGCCATTTTGGAGGATTCTCCACCACCATCCTAACCTTGGAAAACTGAAATGAACGCTCTACACCTTCTCTCTCCCTTTCTCTCTTTCTCTGAAATGGGTAGTCATTTGAAAACTCCCTAACTTTGAAAAAAACAGAAATGAACGCTCTACACCATCTCTCTTTGAAAATGGGGGGGGGTGTCATTTTGAGACCTCCCTCCCCTAAACTTGAAAAAAAAACTGAAATGAATGCTCTACACTTTCTCTCTTTGGACATGGGTAGCCCTTTGGGGACCCTCTCCTCTTGGTATATATAAAAAAAGAACTGAAGTGAAGGCTCTACACAATCTCTCTTGGAATGGGATCCATATTTCGGGAAACGTGGATCACCTCATGCTGGAAAACTGAAGTGAACCACCAAGATTGGACTCTATATAATATTTTTTTTTAATTGACATCATGACCCTCCTCCCATTTGTTATTAAAAAAAATTGTTTTTTTTTGTTTTGGTTTTTATCCCATTTCCGATGTGATTTCAGAAATGCAATTCCATAACAGTTCAATTTCATTCGAGGTTAAATGATCTAAACAGTCTTTGACCCACCCATCCGTATGATTATTTTCTTCTCCTTCCTGTTGCACCAAATTTTGTAAGTCCATATAATCATTCCATACGGGAAGGGCTGGATCCTCACAAGGTTGTCTTGAAACACTTGGAGTCTCTTTGGGATGAGTGGAGGGATCTAGGATGTCTGGACCCGGCTGCGATTCTACCTCCATGATTTCTGGACCCGTTGGAACTTGTTTACCCGGCTGAAATTCTACCTCCATGATTTCTGGACCCGTTGGAACTTGTTTACCCGGCTGTGATTCTGCCTCCATGATTTCTGGACCCGTTGGAACTTGTGGACCCGTCTGACATTCTACCTCTACGATGTCGGGACTTTTTGAAGCTTGTGGACCCGTCTGACATTCTACCTCTACGATGTCGGGACAGGTTAGAGAAGAAGAAGAAGAAGAGGATACTAGAAGAGGTTCTGTCTGTGAGGAGTCCGAAAGAGGTTGCCTGTTTGAACAAGTCGGGGAAGAAGAAGAAAAAGAAGAAGCTTCTGGATTCTGAAGCGGATCTTGCACGCCAGGTAAGTTCCGGTAAGTCGACCGTTTTTTAAGAGATAATTTTTTTTCTTCCTCCTCATCTTCAATTGTGATGACTTCAATTTCATTCCGTTGCCGGGTCGATTTTGTTTCGGGAAATAACGGTTTGGTCCAGCTCCTCTTATCATCTAAGGAAGGGATGGGTAAAGGTGGCGGAGGGTTTTCTTCTTCTTTTTCTTGAAACATCATCGGCGATTGGAAAGAAATCTCCTCTTTCAATTGTTTCCAAAGCGAGTACGAGCACCGATCGACGAGAAAGAGACTCTTCTGGGTTGTGACGATGAGATATTGCGTTTTCGGGGGAACGACATAGTTTTGAAAAGGTCTTAGCATATATTTCTTATATTTCATCCTGTCGCTGACTTTAAAACTTCTTTCCTTCAGATTGGGGGACGATGATTCGTAATAGGCGATAGGAGCGGCTGTGGTTTGAACAATATGAACTTCGTCCTCAGCCGTCGTTCTCACTCCAAACGTAAAATATCGTTTCGTGAGAAAAATATTCTTCCACCGAAAACTCGTGCGCGGATCTGTATATCGCCGGTCTGTTTGAATGGGCCGTCTCAAAGCTCGATCCATCCGATTCCAAGAGAAGGGAGATTCCTCTTTCGTTTGTTGCGATTCGAATAAATTTCTGTATATATTCTGAACGAGCAGGTTGGAGGATTCGACATCTTGGTTGAAAGAAACGATCGCTTGATGAGGTGGTAAATGCGGAATAAATGTCGCACAATGACACGCCAAAAAAATTTTCAAGTTGGAGATTTGCTTTAGCGTCTTCAAATCCTCCCCGTTCGAAATCCGTTGAGTTGGAAAAACGTCTAATAGCGACATGGCTCCCAATGGAAAAGAAATGATCTCGCCCAGTACTCTCGTTTTTTATATATCTATATAGACACACACAGACACACAGAGAGGCTCTATGACGTCCGTTTTATTTGTTTTTTTTTTTGTTTCTCTCTCTCTTCTTTCCAAGAAATCTTATCTCCATGACCTCTTTTTCTTTTCTTAAAAAGATGAATGTGTGTGGGAATGAGGAAGTGAAAGTAATAATTTAATAAACAAAAAATTATCCAACCATGACCTTCTTTTTTTTTTTCAAAGTCACCCTTTCCAATCCAAGGACGTCCAGAGATAGAGGAAGCAGGGAGAGAGGAGGAGGAGGGAAGGGAAGGTCACACTCTCTTTCTCTCTATAAATAAAAGGGGAGAGCCCCAAAGTCGTATTTTTGTCCAAGTGGATCATGAGGAGGCATCCCCGGCTCACTACGTGTATTCCTTTCAAATATAAATATGTTGATCTTTCCTTTTATATCATCCAAGGAGTCGTTTACCTGAAAGCCTCCGATTTTTCAAAATGTGCGGGTTATTATACCGTGGGGAGTTATCAAAAGATGCGGGACGAATTTTTGTCCGACGAAAACGTGTTGATGGCTCGTGACATTCCACCTTTGGATGCAATTTTGTTAATGAAACGAGCCAAATATTTTTACACATCCCACTTTCTAACCGTCTCGCAAATGAATAGGATTATGGATCGTCTTGAGAAGACAAAAGGGATTCTCGTTCATTTTAGTGAATGGTTGCATAAATGTCTCACGAACCTATCTCGATCGAGAAGACTGGGAAGAATACCTATTATATTCATCTCGAGGACTCTCCTCGTTCGTCTCATCATAGAGAGGCCACGACTTTTGAAAAAATCCTCGAGCAAGAAAAAATAGAATGGTGGAACAACTACCCCATCCCTCTCCCCGAGCATCAAGAGGAGCCTGTTCAGAAGAAAAAGAAAAAACCTTTCCAAAAGCCTATCCTCATCCTCCTCGATAATGATGGGGATGAGGAGAAGCCTGTTCAGATTCCTCTCCGTTTGTCAAAACCCGTCGAGGATGAAAAACCTCTCCCTTCGTCAAAACCCCTTGAGGAAGAGAGACCCCTCGAGAAGGAGAAATCTCTCCCATTGTCAAACCTCCTCGAAGATGAAAAACCTCTCCCTTTCTCAAGACCCCTCGAGAAGGAAGGACCTCTTCCTTTATCAAACCCCCTCGAAGATGAAAAACCTCTCCATTTATCAAGACCCCTCGAAAATGAGGGACCTCTCGATTTGTCAAAACCCCTTGAGGATAAGGGAACCAAAACTTCTCTCTCTTTCGAAGAGGAGGGACCTCTCAATTTGTCAAGACCCCTCAAGAATAAGGGAACCGAAAATCCTCTCCCTTTCTCAAGACTTCTCGAGGAGGAGGAGGAGGAGGAGAGACCGCTCCATGTCTCAAGACAGAACCCCCCTCTATCTCTTGAGGATCCGAGGGAAACGATTCCTATTGAAAAACCATCTATCGACGATCCCCAGAAAAGGTCTTCGGAGGAGATTAGACTTCCATGTAGAAAACGAATCTGCCACAATCATCATCATCATCATAATAATAATAATATACCCCCTTCTCAACAACAGAATCCTACAACATTTGCAGATAAATGCATTCAAACCAATCCCTTTATAGTAACCCTTTTGATTGGAGAACCCGTGCATTAGCCTCGAAAAATAAAATGAAATTCTAGACTGTTTCTATGACCAGAATGTTAAGCCAATAGATAGGTCTAGCTCAGAATTTTTCTTTTTAAAAGAAAATAAATAAATAATCCAAAGACTATTCGTAAATATAAATGGTAAAGTCTCGAGTCGGCTGGAAAAAAATTTTCAGAGCTGAGAAAAATTCTACAACTCAAAAAAAAAAAAAAAAAAAAAAAAAAAAAAAAAAAAAAAACTTTTTGTTAATTTTTATCATGTCTTAGACATGATAAAAATTAACGACCCCCCTTTCCTTTTCTTCTGGGAATGTTGTCTCACTCTTTTGAAAAACAAATCGTGATTCATTCATGGAATGATTGCCATTAGCGAAAGGATGAGTCATGGTCTATTTTTAGAAAGGGTGAGACATCCTTCCCAGACAAAAAGGGAGGGTCATTCATTTTTTATCATGTCTAAGACATGATAAAAATTAACCAAAGGTTTTTTTTTTTTTTTTTTTTTTCCATTAGAGAATTTTTATCTCAGCTCTGAGAAATTTTTTTTTCTCCCAGCCGATTCGATACTTTACCATTTTATTAAGAATGATTTCTCCCTGATCTATTATTTCAAAATTCCAAGTTTCGCTTCAGAACCATCTGTGCTGTTGAAGAAGTAACATGATATATGTATTTTTTTAATGAGTTCTGTCAAGATTGAATTGTGCAGGATCGACCTTGCGAATTTTTTCTCTCTGTCCAGTAAAAGAACCTGGGACATTCTCTCCGTGTTTTTCGACGAACACCACGTCTTCAGGAAAATAAAAGATCTTGAGAGTCTCGGCAGTTCTCAAGAGGGATATGTCCTCTCCAGCGAAGAAATGTTACATCTGGCCGAAAATAATCCTAAAAATAATCAGCTTCTGGCCTGGGTGTATAGCATTTTAACTCAGCCGCTGGTTCGAGTTGTACCCAATCAACCCGTTTACCGACTGCTCTATCCGGGGGAGAAATTTCCCTTCATCACCCTCTTTAATCTGGGAGTGCGCTACATACCGCCTCATCCAGGCATGACGGATTCTTCTACTTACCCTAAACAATATGCCAGCGCTTATTGCCAGACAGACCCCCGTCAAGAAAAGGTTGTCAAGACTCAAACGGATCCTCTGGTGGTCTCTTTAAATGTCACTAAAGTTATCACCTTCTAAAAAAAAACAACCACCACCACCCAAAAAAAATTTGCTCCTCCTCCAAATTTTTTTTTATCTTCTCGAAAGAAAAAAAAAAGAAACTTTTCCATCTAGCCTCTTTCTTTCAATCCCTCTTAAGAGAGAGATGGAGGAGAAAAGAAAGAGAGTTCTGAGGAGGCAAAAGAAATGGGTCTGGAAGGAAACGGGTGCATTGCGAGAAAAAGAGGGTCCTCTTTTCTTTTCTCGAAATGCACCCTTTTCCTTCCAGACCCATTTTTTTTGATCACTTCTTCAAACCAATCTTGGAAAGGTGGGGATACAATAAATTGTGCGTAAAGTCTATTTCGATCAAGACTGGATTTTTTTTTGAAAAGAAAACATAATGTTATATATAGATAGCTAAATCTTTATCATGATATTCTTTAAGAATTTCTTAGCCATTTGTCAAAGAAGGGGACTATAATTGAAGAATTTATGAATTTGGGAACATGTCACCCATGACAAATTTAAATCTTGGAAGTGGATACTGGAAAGCCCGCTCTGATTATAATTCTGAGTTCTAGCATGGGACATTTTTTAGATCAATAAGCTAAACTATTTTTCTAGTCTCATATTCTCTCGTGACTAGGGTTTCAGATTTGGGTAGAGAGAGACACTGTTCTGAACAGAAACGTGGAATGCTTTTATAGAAAAGTGAAGAGTTGAAAGTGAAAGTCAAAAAACGAAATGAGATCGGCTAGGAAAAATTTCTCAGAGCTCAGAAAAAAATTCTGAAATGAAAAAAAAAAAAAAAAAAAAAAAAAAAAACTTTTTGTTAATTTTTATCATGTCTTCTAGACATGATAAAAATTAACTCACCCCCCCCTTTTGTCTGGGAATGTTGTCTCCCACTTTCTAAAAATAGACCATAACTCATCCTTTTAAAGAATAGAATCCAAGAAAAGACTGGGTTCTGGTCTATTTTTAGAAACGGTGAGACAACATACCCAGACAAAAGGGGGGTGAGTTAATTTTTATCATGTCTAGAAGACATAATAAAAATTAACAAAAAGTTTTTTTTTTTTTTTTTTTTTTTTTTTTTTTACATCTCAGAATTTTTTTTCTGAGCTCTGAAAATATTTTGCCAGCCGATCTCATTTCGTTATCATTTTTTTTTATTTTAGAATTCATCAACCTTGTTCCTCCTCCCCTCTCCCTCTCTCTCTGAGGAGTCTATATAAACGGATCGCCAGCGAGCTCTTGTTCATATCAGACGAGTGTTTCGCCTTGAGAACGGAGAAAAAAAACAAAAGCCATGCTGCTCAAACTGGAATATAACGATGACTATTACGTGCACGCGTATGTGGATCTAGGATTCCTGTACTGGAATGCCAAAGATATCTTGACTCTCTTGCCTACGAACGTCTCGCATACGACGAGTGTTCTCCAAGTCTTTTTTCCTAATCGACACCATTTTCTTCGACTAGGCGATTTGGACAACTACTCCAAAGAATGGGGTCAACCGAACCAGATTGTCCTCACTTCGAATGAAGCGGCTTTCGTCGCTTCGAAATCCCTGCATAACAAGTCGCTCTTCCCTTGGATGTGTAAAATATTCATAAGACCTCTGACGAAAATTGAGGAGGACGGGGAAACGTATATCACCTCCGAGAGACTGTGCAAGACGAACAAGAAAGGAAAAAGAGTCCTCTCTTTTTCATCACTCAATTCGGGATCCATCATCTCCCCAAAATCATCCAGAGACATCAAGCCTTCGTTGAAAAGTATCAGAAAGAGGATGATGGTGGTGATGATGATGATGATGATGATGCGATATGGTCTCCAGTCGCTTAAAGAAGGGGAAACGTTCTCCGCTTTCCCTATTCCATAGACTGGAGAGTTGAATCAGGAGACCAAAAAAATGGGTCTTGGAAGGAATGAGTGCATTTCAAAATGCATTCGATTCCTTCCAAGACCCATTTTTTTGGGCCACTCTTTCCTCCAATATTGGGAGAGAGAGAGAGAGAAAAGAAATTTATCATCTCCTGTCCACCCAAAAAGAAATTATGTATTTTTGTTTTTCTGGATGCGGCCGAATTTGTAGATGAATCGTCCAGAAACCGGCCCTCAAGCCCATTTTCAGACTACTTCTATACATATTCGGTCATCAAGATGGTCCGGGGACGACTTTGTTTGGAAATCATTTCTATATAGATGGTGAAATTTGTATAGCCATTTCTAAAGAATCTCAGAGAAAACTAAAAGCGAGATTGCAAAAAAAAGAAATAGCCTCCAGTGAACACAATTCCAACGACAGTGGATAGGAAAAGTGAAGAGTTGAAAGTGAAAGTCGAAAAACGAAATGGGATCGGCTAGGAAAAATTTCTCAGAGCTCAGAAAAAAATTCTGAGATGTAAAAAAAAAAAAAAAAAAAAAAAAAAAAAAAAAAAAAAAAAAACTTTTTGTTAATTTTTATCATGTCTTCTAGACATGATAAAAATTAACTCACCCCCCCTTTTGTCTGGGAATGTTGTCTCCCACTTTCTAAAAATAGACCATGACTCATCCTTTTAAAGAATAGAATTCCAAGAAAAGACTGGGTTCTGGTCTATTTTTAGAAACGGTGAGACAACATACCCAGACAAAAGGGGGATGAGTTAATTTTTATCATGTCTAGAAGACATGATAAAAATTAACAAAAAGTTTTTTGTCCATCAAAAAGACATTCTTTTTGTTTCTGAATGCAACCGAATGTATATAGGAATATACTAGAAAGCGCCCTGCCCTCCAAGCCCATTTTAAGTATATCTCTATACAAATTCGGTATAAAATTGTCCGGGGACGACTTTGTCCGGAGACGACTCTGTCCGGGGACGACTCTGTTTGGACTCAACCATGACGTCATTTTAATATAGTGGAATGTGTGTAGAAATAGTCGGAAAAAGGACTCGAACGCCCGTTTTCAGTATATTCCAATACAAAATTGATTGTCCACAACATAAAAAAAGACATAATTTTTTTCTTGGATAGAGCTCCATTTGTATTTGAATATACTGAAAACCGACTCGAACGCCCGTTTTCAGTATATTCCAATACAAAATAGGGCAGTCCACAACATAAAAAAAAGACATCATTTTTTTCTTGGATGGAGCTCCACTTGTATTAGAATATACTGAAAACCAACGTGAACGCTCGTTTTCAGTATATTCTAATACAAAATAGGGCAGTCTACAACATAAAAAAAAGACATAATTTTTTTTTGGATGGAGCTCAATTTGTATTGAAATATAATGAAAACCGACGTGAACGCCCGTTTTCAGTATATTCCAATACAAAATTGGCAGTCCACAAAATAAAAAAAAGACATCATTTTTTTCTTGGATCGAGCTCCACTTGTATTGTAATATACTGAAAACCGACGTAAACGCCCGTTTTCAGTATATTCAAATACAAAATTGGCTGTCCACAAAATAAAAAAAAAGACATCATTTTTTTTCTTGGATCGAGCTCCATTTGTATTGGAATATACTGAAAACCGACTCGAACGCCCGTTTTCAGTATATTCCAATACAAAATAAGGCAGTCCACAACATAAAAAAAAGACATCATTTTTTCTTGGACGGAGCTCCATTTGTATTGAAATATACTGAAAACCGACGTGAACGCCCGTTTTCAGTATATTCCAATACAAAATTGGCTGTCCACAACATAAAAAAAAGACATCATTTTTTTCTTGGATCCAGCTCCACTTGTATTGTAATATACTGAAAACCGACTCGAACGCCCGTTTTCAGTATATTCCAATACAAAATAGGGCAGTCCACAACATAAAAAAAAGACATCATTTTTTTCTTGGATGGAGCTCCACTTGTATTAGAATATACTGAAAACCAACGTGAACGCTCGTTTTCAGTATATTCTAATACAAAATAGGGCAGTCCACAACATAAAAAAAAGACATCATTTTTTTTTTGGATGGAGCTCAATTTGTATTGAAATATAATGAAAACCGACGTGAACGCCCGTTTTCAGTATATTCCAATACAAAATTGGCAGTCCACAAAATAAAAAAAAGACATCATTTTTTTCTTGGATCGAGCTCCATTTGTATTGGAATATACTGAAAACCGACTCGAACGCCCGTTTTCAGTATATTCCAATACAAAATAAGGCAGTCCACAACATAAAAAAAAGACATCATTTTTTTCTTGGATGGAGCTCCATTTGTATTGAAATATACTGAAAACCGACGTGAACGCCCGTTTTCAGTATATTCCAATACAAAATTGGCTGTCCACAAAATAAAAAAAAAGACATCATTTTTTTTCTTGGATCGAGCTCCATTTGTATTGGAATATACTGAAAACCGACTCGAACGCCCGTTTTCAGTATATTCCAATACAAAATAAGGCAGTCCACAACATAAAAAAAAGACATCATTTTTTTCTTGGATGGAGCTCCATTTGTATTGAAATATACTGAAAACCGACGTGAACGCCCGTTTTCAGTATATTCCAATACAAAATTGGCTGTCCACAACATAAAAAAAAGACATCATTTTTTTCTTGGATCCAGCTCCACTTGTATTGTAATATACTGAAAACCGACGTGAACGCCCGTTTTCAGTATATTCCAATACAAAATAGGGCAGTCCACAACATAAAAAAAGACATCATTTTTTTCTTGGATCCAGCTCCATTTGTATTGGAATATACTGAAAACCAACCTGAACGCCCGTTTTCAGTATATTCCAATACAAAATTGGCTGTCCACAACATAAAAAAAAGACATAATTTTTTTCTTGGATCCAGCTCCATTTGTATTGAAATATACTGAAAACCGACGTGAATGCCCGTTTTCAGTATATTCCAATACAAAATTGGCTGTCCACAACATAAAAAAAAGACATCATTTCATTCTTGGATCCAGCTCCATTTGTATTGAAATATACTGAAAACCGACGTGAATGCCCGTTTTCAGTATATTCCAATACAAAATTGGTTGTCCACAAAATAAAAAAAAGACATCATTTCATTCTTGGATCGAGCTCCATTTTTATTGAAATATACTGAAACCGACGTGAACGCCCGTTTTCAGTATATTCCAATACAAAATTGGCAGTCCGCAAAATAAAAAAAAGACATCATTTTTTTCTTGGATCGAGCTCCCTTTGTATTGAAATATACTGAAAACCGACTCAAACACCCGTTTTGAGTATATTCCAATACAAATTGGCAGTCCACAAAATAAAAAAAAGACATCATTTCTTTCTTGGATCGAGCTCTATTTGTATTGAAATATACTGAAAACCGACTCAAACACCCGTTTTCAGTATATTCCAATACAAATTGGCAGTCCACAAAATAAAAAAAAGACATCATTTCTTTCTTGGATCGAGCTCTATTTGTATTGAAATATACTGAAAACCGACTCAAACACCCGTTTTCAGTATATTCCAATACAAATTTGCAGTCCACAAAATAAAAAAAAGACATCATTTCTTTCTTGGATCGAGCTCCATTTGTATAGAAATAGCCTAGAAATCAGTTCGAACGCCCGTTTTCAGTATATTGTAATACAAATGAAATGACATGAAAAATGCAAAAAGAGGAAAAGTAGCCTACCTTGACGGAAATTCTATTCCAAAAGGGGAAAACTTGTATCCAGGTGGGCCCACAGCACGGCCGGAACTCAAGCGAAACTCGATAGGTTGAAATCGATCCATTAAATAACATTCTTAAAAAACAGTAAAGTTTTATTCTATTCCAAAAGGGGAAAACTTGTATCCAGGTGGGCCCACAGCACGGCCGGAACTCAAGCGAAACTCGATAGGTTGAAATCGATCCATTAAATAACATTCTTAACAAACAGTAAAGTTTTATTCACATCGAGTCGGCTGGGAAAACTTTCTGAGAGCCGGAAAAAATTTCTGTGGTTCAAAGTTAGATATTAAAAAAAAAAAAAAAAAAAAAAAAAAAAAAAAAAAAAATACCCCCCTTTTACTCTGAAAATTTGAAAATTGATGTCCTTAATTTTTGAAAAATTGAAGACATCAATTTTTCAGCCAAAGAAATTTTTCTCCGGCTCTCAGAAATTTTTCCGCACTCGACTGGATGAATAAAACATCCCCGTTTCTTTAAGAATGGGCTCACTGTTAACTATTTCAGCATTCGACGTTTCGCGTCCAATAATAACTGCCGGGTATTCGAGAATGCCAATGCACCTACTAGATTTTCTACAGAGAAGCTTGACTGGATGGAGAGAGTGGATAACTTTTTCCAAAATTCTCGACTTTGGACCGTCAAGAGGTAATGGATCTTTTTGTTTTTTTTCCTTTTAAGAAAATTTATGGATAGATTCATTTCTTTTTGAATGGACATAAAAAAATAGGACAAAGTTCTTTTCCAAGATTGGATGAGAGAGGGACCCAAAAAAAAATGGGTCTTGGAAGGAATCGAATGCACTTGCACTCATTTATTCCAAGACCCATTTTTTTTGGTCTCCTGATTCGTCTCTCTCTCTCTCTCTCTTCTCAGTCCATTTCCATAAATATACGGAAAGTTGAGAACCTTTCCCTACTTATTTCTAAAAATCTTTTCTTTACTTTTTTTCTCCTGAGTTTATGTATATATCAATTCAAATACTTTTGAGAACGGTCATCCCAATTCTCTGTCGTCTTTTCGGTTTCATTGTCCCAACATTCAGTGGACATAGTTTCAGTAGATTTTGGAGCATGGGTCGTCTGTTCATTGTCCCAACACTCAGTGGACATAGTCTCAGTGGATTTTGGAGCATGGGTCGTCTGTTCATTGTCCCAACACTCAGTGGACATAGTCTTAGTGGATTTTGGAGCATGAGTCGTCCGTTCATCGTCCCAACACTCAGTGGATTTTGTCTTTGGATCCTCTGAAGATATTTTGGGGGTCTCATGAGATTCTTTGGAAGGTTCGTCCCAACAGGCTGCTGGATCGTAATGGGGAATATTTTCAGGTATGTCTCCCCAACCCTCCGTCTTCCTCGAGTTATTGGAGGAAGTTGACGACAAAGAAGAAGAAGTAGAAGAGCCCATCAAGTTTAAAGGCGTATGCTCATCCGGATGTTCCATCACTTGGAAACAGGACAGATTATCCCATTTCTGGATGAGGTTATCGTACGCTTTTGGGGACGGATCCTTCTCTAACTGATCGTAGGCCTTATCAAAAGCTTGTATAGGATTGTCTGCTTCCTCCTGAATCCTCTCCTCTTTCTCCGTTCCGTCTGGATAGACGTGATTGATATGAAAATCTCCTTCCATAATATGCCATCGATAGTTGCGCACTTTGTTTTCGGCACAATGGAAATATTTCATCCTTTGATGATGTCGGGCACATTTTCCCCGATACTTCCAAATGATTCCATCTGGCACATAAATTTCCGTCACGGGTTTTTGATAATCCAAGGCTTTAGCAAAGAATTTAGCTTTCTGACATCCCACCACATAAATCGTGGAGAAGCTGTGAGTGAGCGATTGGAGAATGCGTCCTAAATGGTTGTAGGGAATATGACCCTCGTTCCAACGAAGTCCGTGCCGGTTTCTCGTCAGCCAGGCATTCGTCTTTTGGTTTTTTTCACTCAGTTGGTGGAAGGGGTGAGGAGGAGCAAACGTCAACGATCCCACGGTCAAAAAATCTTTTGTCGCATAGCCCAATTCTTTTAAAACGTAGGTAAATTCACCCTTCTTGTGGTTGTAGGACTGGAAACCCTCTAGATCGAGCACGATAAAGTTTTCTGAACAAGCCATGGCGATGAATACGGTGATGTCTTCCACAAACAGGAGCAAAAAAAAGAATCGAAAAGGTATATATGTATAACAGGGAAGATCTAGAAAGGGAAAAAAAACAATAAAACGTTTTAGAGTCGTCGTCTTGAAAGAGACATTTTTCTTTTCAAAGGGTTAAGAAGAGAGTTCTTTTTAAATGAAGTTATGATTATTATGATTCTTAAAAAAAGAAACAAAGAATCAAATCGAGTTTATAGATAACCATATTCATAGGACCAAAGGGACTTACCAGCTCAGTTCACGTCTTCTTCTGTTCTCTGAAGAAATCTCGCGAAGGATACACACTTTTATACTCGCGCGACATCTGTCGGGATCGCGACCCCATCTAAATGTCAGGGTCATTCCAACCTCTTAAAAGGATCGGAATGAAAGAAACACTTTGATAAAAAATATATTTATGAAAAGATATCTGAGGGTCGTGAGAACATTTTCTCTCCCCACCCCCCGCCTATTTCAAAAAAAAATAATAAAAAGTTTTTCTTGGATCGCGTCAAGATTACAAAACAACTCACAGGACTTGTTTATCTCGATCTTGTCAGGGTCACCGTTTCACATAAGAAGATGGATGGACCCTGAACTTTAGACATGATAAAAATTAACTCTACCCGCCTTTTGTCTGGGAATAGGGTCTCACCGTTTCTAAAAATAGACCAGATCCCATTCTTGGAATTCTATTCTTTAGGAAAGGAGGAGTGATGGTCTATTTTTAGAAAGTGTGAGACAACATTCCCAGACAAAAGGGGGGGGGGAGAGTTAATTTTTATCATGTCTAAGACATGATAAAAATTAACAAAAAGGTTTTTTTTTTTTTTTTTTAAGGCTGAAAAATTTTTCTGAGAGAGCTGAGAAAGATTTTTCCTCCCAATCTTTTTCGACGATGAAAAGGGAAAAACTACTGATCCGATCTCCCTACGCTTTAGGGAAAAAAATACTTATGAAATATTCATGTGTTGAAATTGGCTATTCAAATAAGTGACATTTTGTTTCTCATTGGAACTGTTCAACGGCGAGTCCACTCGTCTCATTCTTTGGGGTAGGGGATGAAAGTACAGCGGTTTGTTGAAATCGATGATAGTTTCCTCTTTAGTCGGCGGAACTGTAAATCTATCCCGTCTTAACTCTTCTAATCTCTTTGAAAGTCTTTCTACTTGCTCTGCTAAGGTTTCCTCGGTACTCATGATCTCTCTTAGTTTAGGGAAGTCTTGACGTATTGGCTAGAGAACAGAGGGTGTTTTTCTCTCTATACATATATCATGTGGGAGCGTGTGATTTATAAATCCTTGTGAAATCTTTCTACGTCTTGTGTAACTTGGAAGATTCGTCTTGTGTAACTTGGAAAATTCGTCTTCTTCTCGTCGATTGGGCTGGAGTTATAGAAAAGAAATGGGATTGGAAAGAAATCAACATATTACAAAAAAAAGGAACTTTTTTTTTTCTATTTTTTTTTCTCTAGGGATTTACATACCATTTCATTCATGCACATTCAAGGGTTCTCTCCAAGACCAAATTTTAGAAGAGGACCACAAAGAGTACACTTGAGGATCCTCTTTCAGGTCTAGGTGAGATAAGGGTTGAGACCAATATTCTTGGGTCTCTAAAGCATCCCAACTTAGACATTTATTATTCTTATTATTAGAAAATTCATCCTCCTCCTCCTCCTCCTCATCGTCGCACAAGTTCTCCTGGGGAGATTCTTCCGCCTCCTCTTCGACAGCTTTGCTCTCGGAGGGGTAACAATGTAATTTCCGGAAAACGTAACTACCCTCCATCAAATGGTATCGAAAATTTCTCACCTTGTTCTCGGCACAATGAATCATCTTTTGGAAATATTGGTGTCGCGTGCATTTCGACTTGTTCCGCCACTCGGTTTTCCCTGGGATGTAAAACTCGTAAACGGATCGCTGGCAGAGCTTGCTGAAAAATTCGGCTTTATCGTATCCATTGACGTAGATCACCTCCACATTTTCGGTCAGTATTTTCAGGATCGTAGGAAGATGCTCGTAGGAAAGACGACCCTCGGTCCATTGCAGGCCGTGTCGGTTATTTGTAGTCTGGTTGACCACAGCTTGATTGCGGGACGATAAGTCATCGTAATGGACAGGACGGAGAAAAATCATGGATCCGCATAAGGTTAAATCACAAGGGATGTAGCCCAGTTCTTTCAAGATGAAACATATATCTCCCGTCTTTGGATCATAACAGTGAAAGTATTCCATGTCCAGAACAATGTAGGAATCTTTGAGAGGTTTGGTACTCAAAATGTCCATCTTCTTCAATTGAGGAAAAAAAGAAAACAAAATTCTCTCTCTCTCTCGCTGTGTGTCCTGAAGGAAAAAATGGATAGCGTTCTCTCGCCGTCTCCTCTTTTATATATATATATAGAGAGAGAAGGTTGCACGTGACAGGTCGTATGAATTCTGGGAAAGGTCACATTCGTATATATATATATATTTGTTTTTTGAATAATATCGTGCGTATCTCAATACACATCCATCATAATAATAATAAAGGCCACCTTGGAAAGAAAAAGAAATAAAAAACATGGAACTCGTGCTCGACTTTGAAGGTTTCTACGATTCTCAAGGAGCCTTTATCGTGAAAGAATTGGCTTACGTCACATTGGACGGTACTTCTCGAGGGGTATTTGTTTTTAAACCCCCGTTTTCATGGCAAATGCTCACCGAGAAAGAAAAACGAACCGCTGTGTGGGCGAGTGATTATTATCACGGCTTGTCGTGGTACGAAGGAGAAATTCCGTACAGTTATTTTCCATGGGTGTTAACGATGTTGACGGAACCTTTTTCCATGATTTGGGTGCGAGGAGAAATGAAACGGCAGTTTTTAGAGAAATGGTTGCAAAGATCCATTTATTGCATTTCGGGATCGACGCAAGAGATTCTCAAATACAATGGGATCGAACACATGAATTGTCCTAACCATACAAAAGGTTTTTTCCATTGCGCTCTACAAAAAGCGGTTCGGTATCATTATTATTTAAAGACACAGAGAAAAAATTCGCAAGGTCGATCCTGCACAATTCAATCTTGACAGAACTCATTAAAAAAATACATATATCATGTTACTTCTTCAACAGCACAGATGGTTCTGAAGCGAAACTTGGAATTATGAAATAATAGATCAGGGAGAAATCATTCTTAATAAAATGGTAAAGTATCGAATCGGCTGGGAGAAAAAAAATTTCTCAGAGCTGAGATAAAAATTCTCTAATGGAAAAAAAAAAAAAAAAAAAAAAAAAAAAACCTTTGGTTAATTTTTATCATGTCTTAGACATGATAAAAAATGAATGACCCTCCCTTTTTGTCTGGGAAGGATGTCTCACCCTTTCTAAAAATAGACCATGACTCATCCTTTCGCTAATGGCAATCATTCCATGAATGAATCACGATTTGTTTTTCAAAAGAGTGAGACAACATTCCCAGAAGAAAAGGAAAGGGGGGTCGTTAATTTTTATCATGTCTAAGACATGATAAAAATTAACAAAAAGTTTTTTTTTTTTTTTTTGAGTTGTAGAATTTTTCTCAGCTCTGAAAATATTTTTCTAGCCGACTCGAGACTTTACCATTTATATTTACGAATAGTCTTTGGATTATTTATTTATTTTCTTTTAAAAAGAAAAATTCTGAGCTAGACCTATCTATTGGCTTAACATTCTGGTCATAGAAACAGTCTAGAATCTCATTTTATTTTTCGAGGCTAATGCACGGGTTCTCCAATCAAAAGGGTTACTATAAAGGGATTGGTTTGAATGCATTTATCTGCAAATGTTGTAGGATTCTGTTGTTGAGAAGGGGGTATATTATTATTATTATGATGATGATGATGATTGTGGCAGATTCGTTTTCTACATGGAAGTCTAATCTCCTCCGAAGACCTTTTCTGGGGATCGTCGATAGATGGTTTTTCAATAGGAATCGTTTCCCTCGGATCCTCAAGAGATAGAGGGGGGTTCTGTCTTGAGACATGGAGCGGTCTCTCCTCCTCCTCCTCCTCCTCGAGAAGTCTTGAGAAAGGGAGAGGATTTTCGGTTCCCTTATTCTTGAGGGGTCTTGACAAATTGAGAGGTCCCTCCTCTTCGAAAGAGAGAGAAGTTTTGGTTCCCTTATCCTCGAGGGGTTTTGACAAATCGAGAGGTCCCTCATTTTCGAGGGGTCTTGATAAATGGAGAGGTTTTTCATCTTCGAGGGGGTTTGATAAAGGAAGAGGTCCCTCCTTCTCGAGGGGTCTTGAGAAAGGGAGAGGTTTTTCATCTTCGAGGAGGTTTGACAATGGGAGAGATCTCTCCTTCTCGAGGGGTCTCTCTTCCTCAAGGGGTCTTGAGAAAGGGAGAAGTTTTTCATCCTCGACGGGTTTTGACAAACTGAGAGGAATCTGAACAGGCTTCTCCTCATCCCCATCATTATCGAGGAGGATGAGGATAGGCTTTTAGAAAGGTTTCTTCTTTTTCTTCTGAACAGGCTCCTCTTGATGCTCGGGGAGAGGGATGGGGTAGTTGTTCCACCATTCTATTTTTTCTTGCTCGAGGATTTTTTCAAAAGTCGTGGCCTCTCTATGATGAGACGAACGAGGAGAGTCCTCGAGAAGAATATAATAGGTATTCTTCCCAGTCTTCTCGATCGAGAGAGGTTCGTGCAGACATTTATGCAACCATTCACTAAAATGTACGAGAATCCCTTTTGTCTTCTCAAGACGATCCATAATCCTATTCATTTGCGAGACGGTTAGAAAGTGGGACGTGTAAAAATATTTGGCTCGTTTCATTAACAAAATTTGTGCATCCAAAGGTGGAATGTCACGAGCCATCAACACGTTTTCGTCGGACAAAAATTCGTCCCGCATCTTTTGATAACTCCCCACGGTATAATAACCCGCACATTTTGAAAAATCGGAGGCTTTCAGGTAAACGACTCCTTGGATGATATAAAAGGAAAGATCAACATATTTATATTTAAAAGGAATACACGTAGTGAGCCGGGGATGCCTCCTCATGATCCACTTGGACAAAAATACGACTTTGGGGCTCTCCCCTTTTATTTATAGAGAGAAAGAGAGTGTGACCTTCCCTTCCCTCCTCCTCCTCTCTCCCTGCTTCCTCTATCTCTGGACGTCCTTGGATTGGAAAGGGTGACTTTGAAAAAAAAAAGAAGGTCATGGTTGGATAATTTTTTGTTTATTAAATTATTACTTTCACTTCCTCATTCCCACACACATTCATCTTTTTAAGAAAAGAAAAAGAGGTCATGGAGATAAGATTTCTTGGAAAGAAGAGAGAGAGAAACAAAAAAAAAACAAATAAAACGGACGTCATAGAGCCTCTCTGTGTGTCTGTGTGTGTCTATATAGATATATAAAAAACGAGAGTACTGGGCGAGATCATTTCTTTTCCATTGGGAGCCATGTCGCTATTAGACGTTTTTCCAACTCAACGGATTTCGAACGGGGAGGATTTGAAGACGCTAAAGCAAATCTCCAACTTGAAAATTTTTTTGGCGTGTCATTGTGCGACATTTATTCCGCATTTACCACCTCATCAAGCGATCGTTTCTTTCAACCAAGATGTCGAATCCTCCAACCTGCTCGTTCAGAATATATACAGAAATTTATTCGAATCGCAACAAACGAAAGAGGAATCTCCCTTCTCTTGGAATCGGATGGATCGAGCTTTGAGACGGCCCATTCAAACAGACCGGCGATATACAGATCCGCGCACGAGTTTTCGGTGGAAGAATATTTTTCTCACGAAACGATATTTTACGTTTGGAGTGAGAACGACGGCTGAGGACGAAGTTCATATTGTTCAAACCACAGCCGCTCCTATCGCCTATTACGAATCATCGTCCCCCAATCTGAAGGAAAGAAGTTTTAAAGTCAGCGACAGGATGAAATATAAGAAATATATGCTAAGACCTTTTCAAAACTATGTCGTTCCCCCGAAAACGCAATATCTCATCGTCACAACCCAGAAGAGTCTCTTTCTCGTCGATCGGTGCTCGTACTCGCTTTGGAAACAATTGAAAGAGGAGATTTCTTTCCAATCGCCGATGATGTTTCAAGAAAAAGAAGAAGAAAACCCTCCGCCACCTTTACCCATCCCTTCCTTAGATGATAAGAGGAGCTGGACCAAACCGTTATTTCCCGAAACAAAATCGACCCGGCAACGGAATGAAATTGAAGTCATCACAATTGAAGATGAGGAGGAAGAAAAAAAATTACCTCTTAAAAAACGGTCGACTTACCGGAACCTACCTGGCGTGCAAGATCCGCTTCAGAATCCAGAAGCTTCTTCTTCTTTTTCTTCTTCTTCCCCGACTTGTTCAAACAGGCAACCTCTTTCGGACTCCTCACAGACAGAACCTCTTCTAGTATCCTCTTCTTCTTCTTTAACCTGTCCCGACATCGTAGAGGTAGAATGTCAGACGGGTCCACAAGCTTCAAAAAGTCCCGACATCGTAGAGGTAGAATGTCAGCCGGGTCCACAAGTTCCAACGGGTCCAGAAATCATGGAGGTAGAATTTCAGCCGGGTAAACAAGTTCCAACGGGTCCAGAAATCATGGAGGTAGAATCGCAGCCGGGTCCAGACATCCTAGATCCCTCCACTCATCCCAAAGAGACTCCAAGTGTTTCAAGACAGCCTTGTGAGGATCCAGCCCTTCCCGTATGGAATGATTATATGGACTTACAAAATTTGGTGCAACAGGAAGGAGAAGAAAATAATCATACGGATGGGTGGGTCAAAGACTGTTTAGATCATTTAACCTCGAATGAAATTCAACTGTTATGGAATTGCATTTCTGAAATCACATCGGAAATGGGATAAAAACCAAAACAAAAAAAAAAAAAACAATTTTTTAATAACAAATGGGAGGAGGGTCATGATGTCAATTAAAAAAAAATATTATATAGAGTCCAATCTTGGTGGTTCACTTCAGTTTTCCAGCATGAGGTGATCCACGTTTCCCGAAATATGGATCCCATTCCAAGAAAGATTGTGTAGAGCCTTCACTTCAGTTCTTTTTTTATATATACCAAGAGGAGAGCGTCCCCAAAGGGCTACCCATGTCCAAAGAGAGAAAGTGTAGAGCATTCATTTCAGTTTTTTTTTTCAAATTTAGGGGAGGGAGGTCTCAAAATGACACCCCCCATTTTCAAAGAGAGATGGTGTAGAGCGTTCATTTCTGTTTTTTTCAAAGTTAGGGAGTTTTCAAATGACTACCCATTTCAGAGAAAGACAGAAAGAGAGAGAGATGGTGTAGAGCGTTCATTTCAGTTTTCCAAGGTTAGGATGGTGGTGAAGAATCCTCCAAAATGGCTACTCATCTCAAAGAGAGAGAGAGAGAGAGAAAATGCGTAGAGCGTTCATTTCAGTTTTCCAACATTAGAAGGTCCCAAAATACCTTCTGAATTCAAAGAGAGATCGTGTAGAGCGTTCATTTTCAGTTCTTCAAGATCAGAAGAAGAGGGTCCGCTTTTCAGAGACAGCGAAGTGCAGACTTCAGTTTTCTTCCTCCCCAAGAATAGAAGGTCCCAAAATGGCTTTCCATTTCAAAGAAAGAGGGAGAGGCGTTCATTTCCATTCTCCAAGATAGGGTCGTCTGCATTTTTCCCAAAATGGCTTCCCAATTCAAAGAGAGAGAGTGAAAGGGTGTGTAGAGCGGTCATGTTCATTCTCCAAGATAGGGTCGTCAGCTTTTGCTCAAAATGGCATCTCCCCATTCAAAAAGAGATCGTAACCAATTTTTTCCAGTTTTTTCCAAGATGGGGGGGGAGAAGAAAACCTAGGATGGAATAACACGACACACAGAGAGAAAGAGAAAAAAAACGCCATCTTGTCATTTTCTGATAGGGTACCGGTGTTCGAATACTTTTGTGACCGACTGTCTGATTATACTGGGAGAACCATAAAATCGGAAAAGCGATGGGTTTCACAGTTAACGAGGCAATCGAAGACAGACTGGGAAAGAGAGATCCTTTTTTTAGCTGAGAAGCAGATTGCCCTGGAAATCCGTGACTCTGACCATATAATTTCTCCATAGACTCTTTGAACGGTATTCAGGAGACATCCTCCATGAGGGAAAAAAATCTCCCCTTCCCCTTCTAAATCGACTGGAAAGAGAATGAGGTGGAAGAGATCCATCCACGAGAGATCATACTCTTGAACGTCAGACAAATATGAAGTTGAATAGCTTAAACAAAAAATGCTTGAAAAGTCATCGAGTCTCGAAAATCTAGGTCTCTCTCTCTGAAGGAAATGAGAAAATGGGAATCTGCGTTTTTCTTCCTAAACGGCTAACATTCATCTGAAGTGACACTCGAAATGTTTAAATAGATAAACGAGAATCCATTCTTAAAAAAATGACGCTGTGTCGTCAATTGGAGAATCGAGTCGGCTGGGAAAATATTTTGAGAGCCAGGAAAAAAAATTTTCTAACTCAAAAAAAAAAAAAAAAAAAAAAAAAAAAAAAAAAAAAACCTTTTTGTTAATTTTTATCATGTCTTTAGACATGATAAAAATTAACTACCTTCCCCTTTTGTCTGGGAATGTTGTCTCACCGTTTCTAAAAATAGACCATCACTCATCCTTTCTAAAAAGAATAAAATTCCAAGAATGGGTTCTGGTCTATTTTTAGAAACGGAGAGACAACATTCCCAGACAAAAGGAGGGTAGAGTTAATTTTTATCATGTCTATAAGACATGATAAAAATTAACCAAAAGTTTTTTTTTTTTTTTCCGGCTCTCAAAATTTTTTCCCAGCCGACTCGATTCTCCATTGACAAGACAGCGCCATTTTTTTTAAGAATAAACTCTCGCTTATCTATTTAAGCATTCCCAGTTTGGCTTTAGATGAGTGTCAGCCGTTGAAGAAGAAGCATCCTGTCACTTGGGAGAGACATATTTTGAGGAGTCAACATGTTGTGTGGACCGTTGAGATCGATTTTTCTCTTCCCATTGTGTGGACATTGTTGAGCGTTTTGTGAAGCTTTGAAAGAATGGAGGGGTTTTGATGGAGAATATTTCTTTTTATTGAATTTTTAAAAAAAGATTTAAGATTGACATTTTATAACAGGTTTTACATGGAAAGAAGGTTTTTCTTCTAGTTTGACGATTTCTTTTTCTTGGGAGATGTTTCTATTGGAAAGATGGAAGGAAAGACGATTCCCACATTGAAGAAGGTTCATGAGAAACTCGTACGGATCTTGGTTCTCTTCTCGAGCCGATATATCATACGGAATCCGGGACATGTTTTGCAATCGCTCCAGTTCCTCCTCGTATTTTTGCTTGCTCGCCAATTTCATGCGGGGACGAAACTGGTCCAGAATATACAATCCCTGGGGTTGAGTCACTCGAGAAAAAGCGACATATTGCTGAAATCGATTAAAAGGTCCGTGCATGTAAATTGCGATCGACGGAAAGGTGGCTCCTTGGGCTTTATGAGCCGTGATCGCTTCGGCTAACATCAAAGGAAACTGTTCGCGATAAAATGCGAGTGTTTTCGTCGAACAGGTGTCAATACGAATGGAGACGCGATCGATAGGAGCTAGACTATTCGAAAATTGCAGCCAGACTCGCGTCACAACTCCGTCTTCGCGCTCCTCTTTGTAAATGGAGGACGGATTCGAGATTCGCCATCTGAGATCGATGTAAATGTTGACTCCGTTTCATCATCCTCTTCCGCAATTTTTCGCTCTCGAAATAAATCACGTCTCGAGCCAGACACGAACAGTACGTCCCTCGGGATTGGAGACGTTTCATATTATATTTCTCTGCATCCTTGCTCGAAAAACAGAGAATAATAGCTTCGCGAGGAATTTCGTCGAAACTGCGAACGCGGGACTGGAAAAATGCCACATCGTCCGGTTCTAAAAAGTGATTTCTCATTAAACGATCGAGTCTCTCCTCGTAATCCAGAGAGAATCGCATACATTCGACTAGTTCATAGTAGAGCGTGGATTGAGGCGTCCACCACCCTTCAGAATAAAAAATGGGCATGTCGCGAATCGGTTGGGGCTGCTGCAAATCTCCGAATTTAATCATATGCACATTCCCAAACGGCTTATCCGGCACATGACACAATTGTCGAAGTTGCTGGTCGAGGCGCGAAAATAAATTGGATCCGATCATGGAAACGTCATCCAAAATCACCATCCGTAAAGGAGCATACAGGGGTCTCTAATAGTCTAAAGTCTTTTGGGTCAGAGGTCGAACAAAAGTCCCGTTCATTTGAAGACGCAGGGCATGATGCAAAGTATCTCCCGTAATGTAGACCGCTCCTTGAGCACTGAGTGCGAGTTTGAGAACCGAGCACGCTTCGCTAAAAAGAGGCGTTCGAATCAGAGTTTGGTATAAAGCTTGGATCAGGAAAGATTTACCCGTTCCGGCAGATCCTTGCACAATAATATCCAGAGGAGGGGGACGTTTCGATTCAGGTAACGCGTAATAAGTGTACAAACGGACGAGAACGTAGATCAGGAAATTGTATTGCTCTTTATTACATTGTCGAATACATTTTTGATAGGCTTCTTCGGACCACATATCCTTATACTGCAAATTCGTATAGTTTCCCACTGCTTGGGAGGAAGATGTTTCTTTCGCGGTCGGGAGTTCTTTTTAAGAACAGCATAACGTTCCTTTTGAAGTATTCGTTCTCGCTCTCGATTAGCTGAATTGCTTCGCCAGCGTCGTTTCTGTTCACGCATTCTTTCCCTAAGACGTTCTCTACTGGATAGGCTCATCGTGACACCACTCAAAAAGGTGAAGTGTGTGTATGAAAATCACTTCCTTTAATTTTTATACATATACTTTTTGAGGAGGAGGGGTGTGTGTGTGAAATGACCTCGTCTCGAAACGAACCGAAAGCACTTTGAGAAGACTTGGAACGAGATAGGTTTCTTAGAAAGAGAGAGAGCGACACAAAAAAATATATAAAAAATCAGAATGATTTATCCGTCGACCTCTGGGCTAAAAGTAAACAAACAAAATTTGAAAAGGTCAAGGTGAACTCACTGAATTCATCTTAGAAATCAGATAGGAAAAAAAATGAGGGTACCCATGTTTCCTCTTCAACAACATAGACTCATCTAAAACGAAACTCGGAATGCTTACACAAATAAACAAGAATCCATTCTTAAATAAAAAAATGGGGACGTCTTGTCGATCGAGTGGGCTGGAAAAAATTTCTGTAACTCTAAAAAAAAAAAAAAAAAAAAAAAAAAAAAATTTTTTTTGGTTAATTTTTATCATGTCTTCTAGACATGATAAAAATTAATGAAGCCCCTTTTTGTCTGGGAAGGATGTCTCACTCTTTCTAAAAATAGACCATCACTCACCCTTTCTAATAGCAACAATTCCAAGAATGAGTCATGGTTTGTTTTTTTCGAATGGGTGAGACATCCTTCCCAGACAAAAAGAGGGGACAGTTAATTTTTATCATGTCTATAAGACATGATAAAAATTAACCAAAAGTTTTTTTTTTTTTTTTTTTTTTTTTAACTCAGAATTTTTTTCTAGCCGACTTGGATGGACAAGACATCTCCGGATTCTTTCTGGAATGGACTCTATGATCTATTTAAACATTTCGAGTTCCGAGTTTCGCTTCAGCTGAGTGTGAGCCGTTCTAGAAGAAGAAACCATCCTGTGACTGGATAGAGAGAACTATTCCTTTTTTCCATTCACCCGTTGTGTTGAACCGTTCAGATATTTGCTTTTATTAATATTTCTTTTTCCTAACCCACCCGTCTTTAAACAATGGAATAGTTTGAAAGGGTCAACCCATTTTATAAATATCAACCTCATACCTTCATCTCAACGGGTCTCGAGTGGGAGGAAGGAAGGAGCAGGCGACGAGAACTAAGCATGTCTGTTTATCGAGTAGACGCATCGGGGAAAGAACGATACCCGACCGACCCCCAACATCCTCATTACGAATTATACGTTACGGATCCTGAAGGAAATCCTATCTTGGCTCGAGACGAAAACGGTCATGAGTTACGCGGTAGATTTAAACGGAAACCAATACATTTTAGCTCCTCGACGGTATGCCCGAACGGCTTTTGGACGAGAATACTACCCGAAATTTCAAAATGGGGACGAGTATTCGCTTTATACGTCTGTTTTATTCCCTTATGCCAAAGACGAATCGGGGCATGAAATGTATCCTAAAAAGGCGGATGGAGTCGAATATTGTTTAACGGCCGGCGATCGAATTCGTTATGCTCGCGATGCTTGGGGAAACGAGTTTTATCCTCGAAGAGCGGATCAGCAAACGGAATACCTCTGTGAAGAAGTGGGGTATGCGAAAAGAGCCGACGGATCCGAAACGTATCCTAAATTTTATATCTACACTTCTGGTTAAGATCTCTCTCTCTCTCTCTCAAAAGAGAAGAAAATAATAAAGAGTGTGTTACTGCAATGGAGCATTCTGACGCGGAACCTATTTCGTATTCCATTTGGTGTGTGAAATGCCGAACCAAGACCGATACGGTCGACGTCCACTATCGCATGTCGAAAAATCGACGGCCGATGGTCACGGGAAAATGTCAGGCGTGTGGAACCAAGAAACAACAGTTTATTACAAATGCTTCCGTTCCACCTAGAATTCAGTTCCTGGATGAGGAGGAAGAAAAAGGAAAATGTTCCGAGTAAGAAGAAACAAGTATATTCAAATCAAAAATTGGAAAAAGATGGATCTTACTATTATCTGCTCTCCTAAAGCGGGTGGTTCTCCTTTACAGTTTGGCATACAGACGGATTCGCATAATCCGATTCCAAGACTCGTGAATTTTCCTCAACCGGCAACTCCACCCTTAGATACTTCTTCTTTGAATGAGTTTTCTAGCATTCTGAAAGAATATCTAAACGTCGTGAGAGAATTGATTCTTCCCCTGCAACGAAATGTTGAAGAAAAGAGCTCTGAATGTGGAAGCAAGGACACGGATCCAAAGCCAAATTCGGAGGGTTGAAAGGGATAGGTGAAAGTGCATTATTAAAAAAAAAGAAACAATGGTGATGTCATGTCTTGTCGATCGAGTCGGCTAGAAAAAATTCTCTAGATGAGATTGAAAAAAAAAACTTTTTGTTAATTTTTATCATGTTTTCTAGACATGATAAAAATTAACTCTCTCTTCTTTTTGTCTAGGAAGGATGTCTCACCCTTTCTAAAAATAGACCATCACTCACCCTTTTTCAAGGCAATTATTCCAAGAATGAGTCATGATCTATTTTTAGAAACGGTGAGACAACCTTCCTAGACAAAAAGGAGGGACAGTTAATTTTTATCATGTCTAGAAGACATGATAAAAATTAACCAAAAGATTTTTTTTTTCAGAGCTCTGAGAATTTTTTTTTCCAGTCGACTCGATGATCCAAACAACAAGACATCCAAAATTGTTTCTAGAAGAAACTCTCGCTTCTCTATTTAAACCCCTCGCGTTTCCAACTTTAGATCCGTGTGTGCTGTGCACTCAACCTAGAATTGCGCTTCTCCTCCCTCCTGGAAAAAGCCTTTTTTTTTTCCTGAGCTCTTAGCATTTTTTCTCAGCTTCATTTCCATTCTCCAGGTTTCTGTCTCCTCCTTTCCGTTAACACTGCAAAATTTCTAAATTTCTCATCACTCGGAGCTTGGAAATCTGTCATCAAAAAAAAAACATGACATAGCTCTGCTTTCAAGAAGTCGGTTTAGATTCGTCAGGATCATGGCTGATTTTCCATGACGGCTCTCCAACCTCAATATTAGAGTTTGAAAGGAATAAGGTAAAAAAGTTCGTCCTAGATATCCAACGAAACGTAAAAAGAGCGACGAGGATCTAAAAAAGCTACTACTCTTTCCAGAAAGAGGAGGGAGCAATGGATATTCAGGTGAGTCCACAGCATGGACTGCACGAAAATGAAACGACTTCCGCAGATAACAGAATGTTCGAGATGTCTCTCGTCGATCAAGTCAGCTGGTAAAATTTTTCTAAGAGCTGAGAAAAATGTTCGCATACCTTCACAGAAATTCTTTCCAGGAGGGAGAAGTGTGTATCCAGGTCGAATTCACAGCACAGACTGAACTGAAGTTGGAAAAACGAGTGGTTTATATAGAGAAGGGAGAGTTCCTTCTAGAAACAATTTGGATCTGTCTTGTTTGGATCATTGAGTCGGCTGGGAAAAAATTCTCAGAGCTTTGGAAAAAATTTCTGAGTAAAAAAAAAAAAAAAAAACTTTTTGTTAATTTTTATCATGTCTTCTAGACATGATAAACATTAACTCTCTCTTCTTTTTGTCTGGGAAGGATGTCTCACCGTTTCGAAAAACAAACCGTGACTCATTCTTGGAATAATTGCCATGAGAAGGATGAGTTTTGGTTTCGTTTTCGAAACGGTGAGACATCCTTCCTTGACAAAAAGAGGGGACAGTTAATTTTTTATCATGTCTATAAGACATGATAAAAATTAACAAAAAGTGTTTTTTTTTTTTTTTATTACTCAGAAATTTTTTCTCCCCCTCCAACCAACTCAATGGACTAGACGATAAGTTTTTAAGAATGGACGTTTTGTTATTTATGCAGATATTCCGAGTTTCGCGTCAGGTAAATGCGCGCTCACCTTAGATTGAATTCCCTTCAGACAGGTCTAGAGATTGGATAACCCATCAAGATTTCTTCGACAGGTTTTTGGAAAAAGAAATCGTCAAGAAGTGAGTATTGATTTTGATATTTTCTTTTCAACCTTGGGTCAGTTTCTAGTACATTCCTATACTAATTCCATTGTATTTAAAAAAAATAATGTCAGCACGGACTGATCTGACCCGAAACGCTTGCCCATCCAGTTGGCTGCTGGAGGGAGGGAAAAAAAAAGAAATTTGTTTTGAAGGATATGTCAATTCTTTTCTAAAAATAGATTTCTAAGAAAAGAATGAACCTTTGTTGGAAATCTATTTTTAGAAACATGTCTAGACAACATGTTGACAAGAAAAAAAAATTCTTTTTTTTTTCCTGAGAGTGAAATGATTTTTTTCTTTCCACCCACTTTTCTTATTCTTTGGGAGGAAGGAAGAACTTCCCTTCCCCCCGCCTTTTTTCCTCTAGTATTTATATAGATCCGAGTTTTTCTGCTTACAGGGTTCACTCGTTCTTCCTTCTCAACCGAGCAAAACTAAAATGTCGACCGATGCTGTTGCAGTTCTACCTACCCTGGTGGAAATCACGCCCGTCTGTCAACTCGATGTAGCTGATCAATGGGAACCTCTCTCCCGTTTCGAAGAATGGTTTCGGGACCCGGAGCGTATGGAAAAAATCGTCCAAGAAACCATGTACTATTTATCCTGTTACGATGGAAAAATCCTGCATTATTTTTCGTCCATCGAAGTTTTCAAGCGCTTTGCTTTCCAATCGATGATGGAGGCAGGAACCTTTCGCTTACACGCTTATCTGCGATGGGAAAATGTGATCGCCGTCGATGCTGGAACCTTTTTAAAACTGTTTTACGTTTCACCCGAGTGGGTTCATATTCTTCAAACCGGAGAAGCTTCTATCCGTCTTTATGGATGGGAAATGGAATCAGAAGCCGACGGGTATCGTATGATTCCCTATCGACAGCGAGCTCGCTCCGTCTATATTATTCACGGACCTCTTTACTACCAACTCCAATTTCATGACAAGACGGTGTTTGCCGTAGACGCCCTCTCCAGGAAGAAAATGGAGTCTTTACGAGCGTTGCATCCTGAACAGCATTTCCAATTCCCTGCTCGCGAGGAAGAGAGGAGAAGGAAAAGATCCAGAAGGAGGAGACATCTCAAGAGGTACTAAAAAGAAGTCGGAAGGTAGAAGCATATTTGTTTTTCATTAACGGAAAAAAAACTGTGGATCATTCTTTGTATATTTCTTGAAAAAAAAAAAGAATAAAAGACTAATAGTCATAATAGAGGGAGTTAGGAGGGACCCTATCTATATATAACTCTCTATATAAATCGGAAGCGTCAACAGGACGGTCCACCGAAAACAATCTACCTTATCTTTCTCAGAGCAGAGTGGAAGAAAGGCCAAGATGCGTGGACTCATTGGAAGCAAAAATTCGAGTGGTTTAAATAGATAAGTGAGAAAAGATTTTGAGAGGTGTTGTTTTATGGATGGAGCTGGCTGGGAAAAAAAATTGGCAAAGCTCAGAGAAAAATTTCCTGAATTGAAAAAAAAAAAAAAAAAAAAAAAAAAAAAAAAAAAAAAAAACTTTTTGTTAATTTTTATCATGTCTTACAGACATGATAAAAATTAACTCTCTCTTCTTTTAGTCTGGGAATGATGTCTCACCGTTTTGAAAAATAGACCATCACTCATCATCCTTTCTAAAATAATAGAATTTCAAGAATGGGATATGTTCTATTTTTCGAAACGGTGAGACATCATTCCCAGACAAAAAGAAGAGAGAGTTAATTTTTATCATGTCTATAAGACATAATATAAATTAACCAAAAGTTTTTTTTTTTTTTTTTTTAACACGAAATTTTTTCCACAGCGCTGAGAAATTTTTACCAGTCGACTCACTCATCCAAACAAGACATCTAAAATTGTTTCTAGAAGGAGCTCTTATTTTTTTCTATTTAAGGAACTCGAATTTCGGCTTCCCATCAGTCTGTACTGTGCATTCAACCTGGATACCCATTCTTTGGAGATAGGGGGGGGGAAACTTTCGCAGTTTTTTTTTCCTGAAACGCTCTATGGATCAGAGAATCTCACACATATCTTCCTCCGTGGATCGAAATGGACTGACCGCCATATCTGTTTTAGATAATAGTTTTGAATTTTCCACCTCCTCCCCAAGATTGGACTATCTCAATATTTTTTTAAAGAAAAACAAAAATTATTTTTTATGATTATTCTACAATTTTTAGTTTTTCCCCCACTCTTTAAGAAGAATAAAAACATAAAGCACATTGAAACAGTTCCGATAAATTTTGAAACTGAAAATCCATCACCTTGTTCTCCACGGGACTAAAATAAGTTTCCCCGGTCTGAAAATCTTCTTGGATTTGAAGAGGTTCTCTCATCACACTCTGAAACCAGGTCAAAAAGAGGAGAGCGTATGGACCCAAATCGTTGAGCAGTCTTTCCAGGGAATCGAAGGTGATAAAAGGGGTATAGCGGAGAATCCGGCTGGGGCGGTCCGACGTATCGATCCAGAGATCCGTCGTTAAGGATCGGTAAGGGCGAAAAGGGGCTCGAGAGATCCATTGCTGAATAGTCCGTTGACTTTTCGAACTCATCCAAGTCCCTTGCTGGGAAAGGCAAGTCACGAGTTCCGATCCTCGAAAATAGAACGTGCCCGACCCCAAGTAAAACGTGAGGGGGGATCGTCTTGGCGAAACGGAAATGAATCGCGAGGGAAAAAGACTCTTGCCGTAACCACTCCATGGCATTTGGTTTTCTCTCTCTCTCTCTCTCTCCTGAGGACGAGATGGAAAAAAAAGAAAAGACAACTTTTCTCTCGGTTTCTTTTATATATAGGAAGAGAGAGGGGGGGAGGGTTCTCGAAAAGACTCATGGGAAATTTCTTCTTCTTCTTCTTTTTGGGGTAGGTGGGAGGAACTCGTTTTTTTTTTGGCGGAGAGAATGCGTCGGATGACATCCCTAGACATTTAAAAAAAGAATAGATAGGATGGATTCTTAAAATGAGAAATGCGGGGTGGCTAAGGGATCTTATTTTAAAGAATATTATTACCATTCTTCGAGGGTGAGAGGTCTTACCATTAAGTCAGGTAATCCGAGATGATGAGCATTCCTTTTGACATGCCTCATATGTTTTCTAATAGTTATGTAACATAAATTTTCCAGGCTAAGAATACGTGGTTCAACAGCATAATTAACCACATATTTTCCTCTTCCAATTTTCCATTTTTTCGCCAGCGTTCTAAAACGGATTTGGGATCACAACACCGGACATTCGCACCAGCAAGCAACAACATATCCACGATGAGTTTGCATCGTAATTGACAGGCATAGTGTAAAGGGGTAAAACCAAAAATATCATGTTTGTTCATGTCGCATCCAAGAAGAATCAGTTGCCGAACGATATCATCCATTGAGAACAAAATAGCGAAATGTAAAGCATTTCTTTTCGTTAATCTGTGTTCATAAAAAACGGGTGGTTCCGCGTTTATTATTAATTTTGTGAATATCCATTGATGAAAAATGTTAGAAAAACTCATATTGAATTCAACTCTATTAAATTTACGCGTAGCTTCTTTGATAGATAGGTAGGAGATATCCTTAAATTCTTCACTGGACGGGGTTCTTGAGAAGAGAGGGTAGAACCATGTTGGAGAGCACATACTCATTCTAAAAGGAAACACGGATTGAACTAAAGCGAAACTCGGAATGCTTAAATAGATGAGCGATAGTCCGTTCTTAAAAAATTGGATAGTTTTGTCCATCGAGTTCGCTGGGAAAAATTTCTGAAAGCCAAGAAAAAAATTTCTAAGCCTTGAAAAAAAAAAAAAAAAAAAAAAAAAAAAAAACTTTTGGTTAATTTTTATCATGTCTTAAGACATGATAAAAATTAACTCTCTCTTCTTTTTGTCTGAGAATGATGTCTCATCCTTTCGAATATGTTTCTAAAAATAAATTTCCAAGAAAGAAATGAGTCATGTTCTATTTTTAGAAGCATATCGAGACAACAGGTTATCAACATCATTTGAAAAAGAGGGTATAGTTAATTTTTATCATGTCTAAAGACATGATAAAAATTAATAAAAAGTTTTTTTTTTTTTTTTTTTTTTTAAAGGGTGAAAAATTTTCTGAGAGAAATATTTTTCCCAACGACTTATCTTTTTTACTCCTACCTACTTTCATTCCCCCCCTCTCACTCTTTCTCTATATAAACGATTGCAGAAGGAATCGCGGCTCATTTTTTTGAGCAGATAGGTCGAGAACAGATGGCTACGGGAGACTTAATCATGACGTGTGAAGACGATAATGAACCCTGTTTGGATTTGCAACCTTCTTCGCCTTTATATGAATGTGTTTCTTCGGAGAATGAGTATATCACGTCGTGGTCTGATATATCGCCAACTCCTTCTCCTCCACCTGTCCGCCGTAGGATCAAAAAGAAGAAACCTAATCCAATTCGTGATACTCCTTCTCTGAATTTCAATCCGCCGTTATCGCCCATTTCGTCTTCTTCCTCTCATTATTCAGAAATAATGGACCAATCCTCTCCACCACACATGCGTTCTACAATCGAAGAAGATCTTCCCTCCTCATCTCATTCTACTTCTTCTACTAAAAAAAAGAAATATCGAACTGAAATTCATCCGAGTGTCATAGGTGTGCTGGCCATCACGTCTGATGGATACACTCTGACAAACAGTGTCCGGTTTGCCTCTAGAGACATGAAAACGTATCGACCGCATACCAAATGGATTCAGCAATTGAATGAGGATCTGCGAAAACTTCATATTCAAAGACTGTATGTCGCGAATGAACATTGTCGAAAAAAAATTTATCAATTGCTCCGTGTTGAATCTGTATGGACAGTAAGCTATAAACCTTCTCGTCGTCCACAGAAATGTGAGTATTGTGGAACGAAATATTGTCATCGATTTATGGCTATGATTGCCCTGCAACAAATAGTGAAATATGGTGTCAATAAATATATTCATTGAAGAACCAAATGAAGTGTCTTTTTTTTTATAGATGATGATTAGTATTTTGTCCAACCTCCTCTGTGTTCTATGACAGATGCAATCCGTCGAGGCATGGACGCGATTAATGTTTCAAAATAAGTTTCTTCCAAACTATAAAAAGCATCGCGGACCAAGTCCCATAATTCCAATCGGTTTCGAGCTACCCGATTCGCTAATCGACGTTCTAATTCCGCCCAAACATTTTCGACGGGATTCAAATCAGCTCCTTTAGGAGGCCAGTTTTCGACCATAGGAATTTCATGTTCTCGAATCCAGTGTGTGTCGCGTAAACTCGTATGGATCGGAGAGAGATCGTGCATGAACAAGAGACGGTGTTCGGTGATCAAAGGGTTTAAAGAAACATCGGGAGGTTGACTATGATCGAGAAGCACCGGCTCTAAAATATTAGAGAGGTAATAGTCGGCATTTAAATGCTGGATCCCGATTCGACGGATTTGATTGGGAAATTTTCCGCTCATGCACATCCAGACACTGAGATTAAAACGACCGGAACGTTGACGGCCTTCTAACGCAGAAGAAAAATAACGTTCGTCTTGATAACGCAGGACCTGTCGAGGCCGCCATACGCGAATAGGACCGTACCCGATCGAACTGAATACTTTCTCATCGGAAAATATAATCCGGGACCAATCGTCGACCGTCCATTCCGCACGTTGAGAAGCAAAGTCGTAGCGTCGTTGACGATGAATCTCCCGCAAATAATCTTTTCGGACGGGGATGCGCGACACTAATCCTTTTTCTTTTAATCGTCGACGAACCGTTTGAGCGGTGCAAGGCACTTGTAATCGACGACCAATATCCGTCGCGGGTAAAAAAGGATCACCCGTCGACATTTCAAAAATACGTTGATCCATTTCTTGGGTCGTGGCTCGAGGTCGGCCGGATTTGTGTTTGGTTTGATAGTTCTCCTCATTTTCCGAGGAGCGGCAGATCCAATATTGAACTGTGGAAGGAGCGACATTCAAGTGTCGAGCAATTTGACGAACCGTTTGCCCTCGTTCATAATACGAACGACGAATTTCTCGTCTTATTTCAATAGGTGTATACGGCATGATAAGAATAATACAAGTAGGATCTTGGTTACCATGTTCCTTGATTTCATTTCAACGTGTCACGGTCCCGATAAAATCGTAGCAGGTGTCAATGGTCAATTGCAGTGCACGGAATGTGATCAAATTCAAGATGCGTATGCTTTTATTTTACAAGCATCCTTTCCTGATGACAGTGATCCGTTCTTATCGGCGCGTCTAGCTCGAGAATATGCGAATTGGACGGGAGATTTGAACGTACCCTGCACATTTCCTCTCATAGGGATTCCTGGTATTTTACCGATCCGTAATGTTTCCGTCACGTTACGTATTTTATTAAACGGGATTCGATTATTACAATGCGTGAATGCCCCTTTTCGATCCCAGGCCGAACCTTTTGAATCGTATGAATCGCTCGAACGGTTCATGATCGAATACATGGACGAATACGCCCAACATATTGAAAAAATCGCCAATGAAGAGAATCACTCTCAAGTCGATAAAGCGGCTCTGCACGCTCTTTTCACCAACATGAAATCGCTCATGGAAAATGTCCATCAAGACGAGGACCAACCTTTCAATTTCTGAAGTTATTATCACAAAGTCCTAGCTCCCTATGTAAAAATATGTGACGGCGACGATGCTTCGTTCCTTCTACCTCCTACTTCCAAGGATGTTGAAAAGGATCCCGCTTATCAATTATGTTTGGAAATGAAAGCCTCGAATCAAATTCGGGCTCGTTATTCTCCTTACACGACCCTATTTGATCTTGTGCACGTCATGATTTATTGCAATTTATGCCGGAACGAACTCAACGTGGTGGCGAATTTCGTGTTTGAGTTTGGAGTTCGCATTTGTCGTCGCCCCTTCTTCTTCAAAGAATCGTTCTTGACCCAGCAATTGCGAAAACTGGTCACTTCTCAAATTACGTACCATCGGAATACAGAATTCTACTACCTCCTTCGAGAGATTCAACAAGGCGGCACGTGCGATGCCTTATCACTAGAATTTATTGAAAAAATGAGTCGAATCGAAACCTTTTTAGCGAAAGTGTTTCTAGGAAAAGCGGATGATCGAATAAAGCAGTTTGCGTTCAAACAAAATTTCCCCTACGTCCTGTTTGTTCCGAAAGAAGACGAAGAGATGACGAAAAAAGCCACCCAAATTGATGAGTACCTCGGATATCTTTTCGGGACCGGGTTTATTATTTCCAAGCTCAAAGGTAAAGGATTAGTGAAAGGTTCGATCGCGACGGGTAAGAAATTTTACCGTCTTGTACAGAAAGTGGCCTTGAAAATACGCGAATTTGAAAAATTCGACGAAGAAATTTTCTGGACGATGGAAATGGTGAAACTGTTCTTATGTTCCGACGGGTATATGGAAAAAGAATTGAGAATGTTACTCAATGTAGCGACGAAGGAATCTCAAGTTCCCTCTCGTCAAGAAATATGTCAAGGAGGAGGAGGAAGAAGAAACGAAGATGGCGAAGAGATGGATATGTCATAATCAAGTAAATAATTGGGAAAAATGGCAGACGCAGAGGAAGAAATCTGTGGAATTTGCTTGAAGGCTTTCAAAGAAACGAAACGCCATAAAGTCTACAATCTCGATTGTGAGCATTCCTTTCATATTAAATGTATAAAGAAATGGATTCGAGAGTATGGTAAAAAGAAATGCCCGACCTGTCGGACTCGTATCAGCCAGGATGATATGCTGTATTTTACCAGCGGAACATTGCAAATGGAACATTTAAGAATAGATTCGGATGAAGAGGAGGAGGAGGAAGAACCAGAGGTGGAAGAACCGCCAAGGCAACGACGAAGACGGAGACCCGAAGAAGAATTAGTCGATCTGGGAGGCCATGGTCTCATTTTTTCAGGGCCTAGTACCAGTCAAACGAGACCCAGAAGACAGAGAAGAGAAGATTTAGTGGGAGATTATGCTTATATGGATACACCTAGACAAAGTTCACCTACCTCAGATGATGAAGAACGGGAAGTCAACCCTTATTTTGGTAGACCGAATGCATTTTGGAGAGAAATGAGACGACAAAGACGAAGTAGAAGGAATTAGATGATTCTTAAAATAAAAATAAATACAGTACGCAAAAATGGAAAAGTAAGACTCACGACTGGTGTATAATATTTTGTTATCAACAGATCCATCTCCTATACATTGTTATATCAACAGATCTATTTCCAAATGGAAAAGTAAAACCGACCGACTGTTGAAAAATATTTCTCAAAAAAATTTAATAGTTAAAAAAAAAAAAAAAAAAAAAAAAAAAAAAAAAAAAACTTTTTGTTAATTTTTATCATGTCTTTTAGACATGATAAAAATTAACTGTACCTTCTTTTTTATTTTGAATGATGTCACCTTTTCTAAAAATAGATTTCTAAGAATGAATCATGCTTTTCTTGGAAATTTATACTTAGAAACATGTCTAGACAACATGTTGACATCATTCCAAACAAAAAGGAGGGTAGAGTTAATTTTTATCATGTCTAAGACATGATAAAAATTAACAAAAAGTTTTTTTTTTTTTTTTTTTTTTAATATCACATTAGATTTTTTTGAGAAATATTTTCCACCAGTCGGTCGGTTTTACTTTCTTTTTTTGGAGATGTTGATAACGATATATAAGTCGATATATAAGTTTCACTCACTGGGTTCTGATTCATTCGTTTTCGCCTTTGCTTTCACGAGATATCGAGACCGCTTCAGCATTTCGAAGGAAGCTCCTTTGATGTTATACTGTTTCTTCAATCGTCGCTTTAGATTAAATAAATACTGGTAATGAGTTTTTCCAAATAGTTTGGATGGAGGAGCATTGAAAAGAAACTGGAATAACTTTATCTGATTTGGATCCTTATAGACTTCTAAAGATTTAGACGCAAACGCTTTTCGTTTCTCTGGATCATCGTTTAGATAGCCCAAGATGTGAATCATCCTCAATTCCGTTTCTAAAAGTAATAAGACTATCAGCGACAGTTCATCTGTTTCATAATTGGAGAGACAGTGATTACGGATTTGATTCATCTGCTCTGCTGTAAAAAGTTGGTGTTTTCGACGACGAGGTTTCTTGACCACCACCTCATCTGCAGAAGGTAAGAACCATTTTCGTCGAATAGCATTTAAAGCATTTGAAATATATTTCGCGGAACGTTGTTTTTGATCGATAAGATATTGGTGATATTCTTGAAGTGTTTCGGTATGATTTAGATCTTTATGCATTTGTAAACACCAAGTTTCATATTGATTTTCATAAATAGAGTAGACTAATTTACTAGTTTTTGAGGGAGACATGATGCTTCTTTTATTTTTCGTATAATGAAGAACTCTTACTTATTTATAATTTTTTTAATAGGTTTTGAATCAAAAAAAAATATTTATAATAAGAAGAAGAAACAGTAGAAACAAAATGGCCGAATGTTGTCCAATTTGCTTAGACAAACTCATTGCCGAAGATGTAGAAACCATTTCTACTTTAACGTGTCAACATCAGTTCCACACGAAATGTATTGACATTTGGAGAGAAAAAGCATTGACGTGTCCTGTCTGCCGAGAACCGTTTGAAGATGTCCTGCAGAAATTAACTTCTATGTTTCTCCCTTTGCGACGTTCTTTTTTATATGATGTAATTTACGATTATGAAAACCGCATCAGGTTTTCAGACGATGAGGCTGATTTAGATGATTTACTCATGTATGAATTATTGGGACCTTGGGAAACTTCTGATGAGGAAGAGGAGGAGGAAACAGAATCAATCGAACCTGAGGAAGAAAACCAGAGTGAGGAAACTAATTGAGACTGGAAAAAGGAATCGAGACCATAGATGGGTTTGAGTAAATTAGCCGATGACGAATGTAGGGATTGGACTCGAACCGATGGAATGGATTGGGACTGATATTCATCCCATTTCTTTAATCCCATCCGAAGATTTAAAGCCAATGACTTTTTCATATATTCGGAAAGAAGGAATCGCCAGGTTTTGGGACGATACTTTCCAACAATCTCGAGAGCGTTTAACATGCTGAGATAGCATTCTTGAGCTGTCCGACACAGTTTCAAATGAAAGACAACATCCATTTCATTCTCGACTTGCTTCCACCATCTCCCAGTTTGATATTTCCTTGGGTACAGCACTTCATTGTGTGGATATATTTCAGCCTCATCTTCGATCCACGGTTTCATGGTACTGGAAGGAAGGTCGTAGGGATCGCCTAAATGATAATTCAGTAACTGACAATTAGATAAATTGAGATGAAGATGGCTCGTGAAAACAATGAGACGATCGGCATAGGCTGGTTTGACCACCGAGTCTCCAAAATTCGGTTCGATCCAGATGAGAAGATCGCAATGCGTGCCGTCGCATTCGTAAGACGGATCTAACCCGCTGACGAACCAATCGTTGGAATCGTCGAGAAGAATATGGACCGTTTTATGATGTCAAACAAAAAGGGTTTCCAAATGATAGGATAAGAGGGAAGGATGCCTTCCTAAATTACCTAATACAACGGTCACGGGTGCATCTTGACATTTCTTGAAAAGATCTTGAATGGAACCCATGCTGGTTGTTCCGCATACTTGATTCCCGAGACGAGTCAGAAAAGATCCCATGCTTCTTTATTTTTTTAACGCAGCTCGCATATATTCTTGATCTTTCTGGAATTCCGATTCAGGATAAGATTCCGATTTGAAGACTGGCATTCACTTCATTATGAAATTGAAACCAGACGTGGGCAAAGTGTTCGCCTAAAAACCGTTCTTTATACGTTTTGAGTTTGGATAAGTAATGATACACACAAATCCCGCATCGGAGAGTTCGATATAAAGATTCTGTCACAAAGTCTCTCCAAAGAGTTTTCGCGAGACGAATATCCTCGTCCTGCTCGTCCTGAACTGAAAACGCTTCGGCCATCCAATGTAAAAGCCGCCAGTAATAAGGACCAAAGACCAACGTGTTGTGGTAATTGATGTGATGAAAATAATCTTCGGCTGAAAAAGGTTGTGGGGATACGGAAATGCCGATCCGGGTCATCAAGTCTCGAATCGCCTGACTTTTCCCCTGGAGTAATTCAATCACCGCTTCGTCTAAAAAGAAAAAGTATTCGCTCTTCCATCGAATACGGTACAGGAGCGTTAAGACGCAGTACGTGGTCAATTTAAAGAGTTGAATCCAACTGTATTCGCCTACCCAAGCTCCAGGTCGTAGAAATGTCCGTCCCCATTTATCTTGGTTCATTAAATTGGCCATGAATAATAAATAGGTGACGATGACTTCATCTAATCGTTGTTGGGGCTCTTCTTCTCGGAAAGCGGTCGTAAAGTGGGTGACGTCAATACCCGGAGGAGGAGGTGGAGAAGAAGGGGTTTTGAAGTGTAAAAGTTCATGAATTTTATGAGCCACGAACGGTGAAACACGAGCCTGGCTTTCTTGGAGTTCGTTCGAAACGATCGGTTCATCTTCTAAATAAGTTCGTTTTAAACGTTTAAAGGTTTGAGCATCCATTCTCTTTACTTAAACCACCATTGACGAAAACGGCAATACCAATCTCCCACGTCTTTATTTTGCACCAAACTGCCGAGCAATTCCCCGAAAGTTGTAAAAATCGTCAGCTTGCGAATGTATCCAAAAGCCAGAAAGAGAAAAATGAGTCCGTTGATGAGGAGGAAAAGGAGAAAGAACCAGCTTTGTGTTAAAATGAGACAAAACAGGATCACGAAGGACGTATACGCTCCAGCGACTAAAAGCGTTCCTAATGTTAAGGAATCCATTTGTTTTGTTTTCTTCTTCTTCTCTATTCTTGACCTAATGTCTCGTAATAAAGGGTCCGATACGTAATATTCTGGTAAGCATTATAAACGGGATGGTGGATAAAGAGAAATAATAAAATCCATAAGAGGATCGATACCATATTTTTGTTTTCTTTGTTCTGAGTCAGAAGAGAAGAGATAATAATAAAGTAACTCATATTAATTAAAAAAAAATGGTTCGAAAGGATAAATCCAAATCTGATAAAGCGGAACGAAAATTGCTTCGAATGGAAGCAGCTCCTCCTAATCATGTAGGAGACCCAGTCGTTGACAACCCCCTTAACAATCACCCTCCAAGCAATCCATCTAACCATCCTCCTCCAATCCATGACAATCCTCCTAATAATGATAATGTAGGCAATATTCCCATGGACGTGGATGAGGAAATAATTCGTCGGCATAGGCGAGATCTCCTCAATTACGAAGAATACTACCCCGATCGAATGAAATCAGATAAGCGCTATGCCAAATTGGCTGACGGAAATGAGATTTATGCTAAGAATCGACAAGGAGATGAATTTTATATGCTGGATCCCGATGGAAATATTGTGTTTGCAAAACAAATCTCTCCCATCACCGGTAAAATAACCCCTGTCTATGCCGTCGATCATCTGAACCGTTCTATTTTACCCGTCGACGCTCAAAACCGTCCCGTGTATGGATTTGATAGTGATGGGGAACCCATGTTTCCCATGGAAAACGGAAAAATGGTGTATCTGTTCTACGGAGGAAAAGAATGGTATCCGGAAAATCCTCAGACCAAAGAACAAATCTATGCTTTAGACGAGCACCATCGACCCTATTTTGCTAAAGACGAGCATCAAAAGCCTTACTATGCTCGAAAACTCGATGTCAATCAATTCCCTATCGAATATGCCCCTCTCGATTCCAACGGTCAACGGATCTATATTCCCTTAGAGAACAATAAATTCCAATACCCGTTTAATCTCGTCACAAAACGACCGCTGTTTGAACTCTCTCCGGATCAGGACGAAATGTATTTCCGAAACAATACGCTAGGTGAATATTATCCCGTCAACGAATTCAACGATGAAATTTACGCTCGAGATCGTTTGCACAATGAAATGCCGGCTAGGAACATCGATGGAACCCCTTATTACGCTAAGAGAGCGAGTGGGGACGAATACTATCCCAAGCAACTCAACGGTCTCGAAACGTATATTCGAATTGGAAATAGGGACGAACCGGCCTTAGATGCTTTAGGAGGAGGCATTTATGCGAAAGATGAAAACTTGGACGAATATTATCCGAGATTTTACCACAACGACAATGACGAATAAAGCAAAACGATTACCAAAGGATCTTCGATGGCAAAAGATGAGTATTATGCAGTCGACAATCTTGGAAATCAGCGATATAGAAAGGATCGAAGGGAATTTGAAACATATATTACCACTGACGATCCCAGTCTACTGTATGCCCTAGACAAATATAAAGTTCCCCATTATGCTAAAAAACCCGTATATATCGGTGGAGAAAAAAAATTTGAGGAGTATTATGGAAAAATCAATAACTTGCCCGTCTTTCTAAAGTACCAGGGTCGAGAAATTTATGCCAAAGAGCATTCCGGGGCCGAGATGTATCCCAAAGATTTGCTTGGGAACGACATGATTGCTCGAGATGCCGACGGGCGGTATTATTATGCTAAAGATGAGACAGGAAATGAAAAATATCCCTTGTTGGCCGACGATACGGAACACAAGCCCGAATACATGTCTTACGCCCTCGATAAAAACGGTATTCCGTTCTATCCTATCAATTCTCAGGGTAAACCCATCTATCCTAAAAATGCTACAGGCGATGAATTTTATCAAATCCTTCACCCTTTCACTCAGCAAGTCATCTTTGGAAGAGATACCGATCAGAACCAAGTGTATGCGCGGAAAGCGGATGGAGGCGAAATTTATCCGGATAGCGGTCAATTCGCCATGACGAGGTTGAAAGAATTCTTTTATGCTCATGATAAGAACGGGGTCATTATTTACCCGGTCGATCAACACGGCAACAAACGATATTTAGTGACGGACAAAGGATCGTACGATCAATTGATGAAAGATCCGGCCGTGAAACGATACGCCAAAGATGCAGACAATAATGAAATCTATCCGGAAATTATTCATGCCGATAAGCGCATTACCCAAAAACCTTTAGGAAACCGGTACGCTCAAAATAAATTGGGTGAATATTACTACCCGGTCGATCGATACAATAACGAGTACATTGTCCAGTTCAAGAAAGTGAGTGAGGAACAAATCTTTGCGAGTGGATACCCCATCACGTGTGATCAAATCATCATTGTTCCCAATTTAAATGACAAGCCCTGGACGCCTGCGTTTATACGAGACCCTAGAATTGAACCCGAAAATTTGATAGGCTACTTGTACCGATCGCATTCGAAACCGATGGATTATTTGACCAATTTGAGATCTAAACGCGCTTCTCGACACGGATTCCAACCCTATAAAGTTATATATAATAACTCGGAGGGTAAAGTGGTCGAGAAAGTGGAAAGCGGTCTTCCAGGACAGGAAGATCCAGTGGAAGAGGAAGAGAAAAAGAAGAAAAGAAAGAAGAAAATATATGGCAACCCGATACAGTCTGACGAAAATAATCATCAATCCACCACCAACTGGACTAAAATCAGTCTTTCTATGATAGGTATCTTGGTCATACTTGCGTTCCTAATCTGCATTAATATACTGTTTAAAAACTAAAGTTGTGAGAGAAAGAAAAATATCTGAAACAATCCATTCTTAAAAAGATTGGGATGTCTTTTCAATCCAGTCGGTTGGAAAAATTTTTCAGAGCTAAAAAAAGAAAAAAAAAAAAAAAAAAAAAAAAAAAAAAAAACTTTTTGTTAATTTTTATCATGTCTTCTAGACATGATAAAAATTAACTCTCTCTCTCTTTTTGTCTAGGAATGATGTCTCACCCTTTCGAAAATTAGACCATGACTCACCCTTTCTAAAAATAAAATTCCAAGAAATAAATGAGTCATGGTGTATTTTTAGAAACATGGTGAGACATCATTGAAAACAAAAGGGGTTAGTTAATTTTTATCATGTCTAGAAGACATGATAAAAATTAACAAAAAGTTTTTTTTTTTTTTTCATTACAGAATTTTTTCTTAGCTCTGAGAAATTTTTTCCAGCCGACTGGATTCACAAGTCATCACCATTTTTTTTAGGAATGAACTCTTCCTTATCTATTTAAGCATTTCGAGTTTCGCTTCAAATGTGTACGTGCTGTTGAAGAGGGACCCACCTAGATCCTAGTTGACTCATTCATGGGGAAGGAAAAAAAAAAGTATTCTATAACGTGTTGGATAATGTTGGAGGTAAGTCTCTTTCTTTTTCATTTTTTTCTAAAGATTTATGAATGACAAACGGAAAGGTTTCTTTCTTGTACTATTGAAGGCGATGAAAATAAAACAAAGCTTCTTGGAAAGCACAATATTTGGTCCGACCTATATGTTTCGGACAAAACGATGAATATTCATAGTTCATTGGTATGGGCGCGGTATGAAACGCCTCCTTGTTCTTGGAGACGAAATTGAAATAAATAGGACGGGCCAGTATCTGGTACAAAACATTAATTTTCCAATAATGAGGGCAGTAAATGTTTTTATATCCTGCCGTTAGAGCTACGAGAAACGGTTTTAATTGATCGTACGGCAAATGACCCTCATTCCATGAAAAGCCATGCGTTATATCCGCTAACGGTAAATGAACACTCGATACACTTTGTTTGGCGGAATAGGATAATTCAGACCACGGTATGGGTGGTTCCACGTAGATAATGCCTTGGGAACGATCATGGGTGATATAAGCCACTTCTTTAATAATATAGTCGGAAAAGTCATCATTATAAGAAAGATTAAGTTCTTTGGCGAGAGGATCACCATTCAATTCGAAACCTTCGAAATTGAGAACGATATAGGATTCCATGTTTTATTTTTATCGGTCATCTTGTTTCAGGAGAACATTGAATCTAAAATCCTCTACGGTTATCACATGAAAATCTCTCAATTTGCCTTTTAGATAGGTGGCTCCAACTAAGTGGATGGATTGAGTTCCATATTTTTTCTTTAATTGTTGGAAACAAATCCGCTCTGATACTTGTACTGCAATAGGTCCTAGATGTATCTTATCCTTGCGAGTGAACAGAGTTATATATTCTATACCCACTCGATGTTGACGAAACTTTTGTAGAAATTGTATTAAGGACCAAGATTGAAGACCCAAGGTCGATTTTAAATCTCTTTCCAAATTAAACGTGGCAGTATGGGAAATAAGAACAATATTACGAAAGGAGGGACCTATTTGTCGATTGAACCGTTCGGTGATTCGCCATGGAAGAAAGGTTGAATGATTCATTTTTTTTTTCAATTTAATTTAATTTTTTTTCTTCTTCGGTTCGAAGGATTAAACAAGCATGGCAGAGTATTACGATATTTCTGTTTTGAAAACTATTCAATTACCGATTGATCGACTCATCCGATTCGTGATTGGGAAAAATCCTCAACTTGAAAACTATCAAGCGACGTACCGGTTTCTGAATTTATTTTTTGAGATTACGCCTCGACTCGTTCGAGATTTTCAATCACAGGCCGTTGCTCATATCCGTCACGTGTTAGATAATATGTCGCAATATGGACACCTATATCTTTTAATCGATCAGCAGCCCCTGTTTAATGCCCTGGAATGGAATGATGAAGAATTTATTTTATCGAATGAAGAAATCTTAGACCCTATTCGCAAAATGGCCAGTCAGTTTTTTCCTAAAGATTCTGCTCATTACCATGTCACTTGTATCTATCTCTTATATTTTTACGCACTACTCGCGAATCCGAAATATACTTGGATCACAATGGATTATTTAATGCACGGCAATAAATATCATCAATATTTATTAGCTAAACATGCTCATGAAGAAAAGTAAAAATAAAATCATTAGACGAGAAATTTATTTTTGAAAAGATAAAGCAATATAATGGAATTTTATCCGAATCGATATGGTAGCGAATATTACAAATATCGAAAAAAAGATTCAGTCTTTGTGAAAAGTGAATATGGTCATGAAAGGTATGCCATTCACTCCCAAAAGGGGGAAATCTATCCCGACAAAGGTGATCCTTTCGCTAAAACTCGAGACGGCCTTCCATATTATGCCAAAGATCGGAAAGGAAATGAAAAATATCCTCTACAACGTAAAAAATCCCTCGTTATTCAAATTCAAAACGAATTCGTTCTGGCCAAATACGCGGACGGAAAAGAACGATACCCGGTGGATTTCCGAGGGAACGAATATTATTTAGTGAAAAATGAAGAACCTTACGTCCTGAAAGATGCCCAAGGTGAAATCTACTTTGCTAAAACATGTAGTGGAAAAGTCCTCATTCCCTGGAATTATTTTGAACAGTACAAGTATCTTCTCTCAGAACATTATAAACGCACATGCGATGCTGCAGGAAACTGCGTTTATCAATCCACGGTACCCGTTGAAGAAATTCTTAAAAAGTTGTTTCCATGCCTCTGTTTGTGCTTAGCTGAAATACCTACAATGGCTTTTATTCTAGCAGCTACGTTAATGTCAATACCAGGACTGTAAGAACAACGTTCTTATATATAGTCAGTGAGAAGAGAAAGAATGACTCGAAGCTGGCTGAGAAAAAATTCTATTAAAAAAAAAAAAAAAAAAAAAAAAAAAAACTTTTTGTTAATTTTTATCATGTCTTTAGACATAATAAAAATTAACTCTACCCCCCTTTTTTCTTTTTGTTGTGAATGATGTCTCACCCTTTCTAAAACTAGATTTCTAAACAAAAGAATGAGTCATATCGTTCTTGGAAATTTATTTTAGAAACATGTTGACACCTGATTCAAACCAAAATAGGGGTGAGGGGTGGTAAAGTTAATTTTTATCATGTCTAAAGACATGATAAAAATTAACAAAAAGTTTTTTTTTTTTTTTTTTTTTTTTTTTTTTTTTTTTTTTTTTTAGAATTTTTTCTCAGCTGTTAAGAAATTTTTCCAACCCGACTCGATCGACCGGACATCACCATGTTTTAAGAATGGACTCTCACTTATATATTTCAGCATTGCGAGTTTCACTTCACATGATTCTGTGTTTTTGAAGAAGAAACATCTTGAAATCTGGCTTTCTTCAGTCAACTTTTGTTTTTTCCAAGTCATTACACAATGAAATGTTGGGAACCTACCTCATGCATATGTAAAAAGGTTAGTAATTCTTGTCTTTTTTCAGATTTTTGATGATAACATTATCGTAATAAATAACTTGTCTTTTATGCTGAGGCAGATCAATGGGTTCATCGTCCACTTTTAAATGTTTCGTGGTTGAGTGTTCTCCCTCTTCGTCGTCATGCTTTCGTTTGAGAGACGAATTCAATTCGGCATTTTCAAACTGAAGGGGTTCTACTATATCCAAAGAAGAGGAAATATTATTTTCGGCTGAAAAGGAACTGAAATCCATTTCGGTCCGTTTCAAATGTCCAAATTCATCATTGAAACGCATAATGAGTTCCGTTTCGTGGATGGAGGTGTCGCGCATCGTTTTCAAAAATTGTCGAATGGCCGATTTCAGTTCGTTAAAGGTCGTAACAGAACCGGGAATGATTTGTACATCGGCATACTGTTTGAATTGTGTAAAAATATCGGTCGAAGATAGAAATTCTTTTTTGAATTCTACTAATATTTCAGGTTCGGAACGGTAACGGATCATGCCGTCCTCCATGTTAATATTGTGGGCCAGATGCAGATAAATCATTAAAAAGAAACCTTTATAGGAATCTTCGACGATAGAATCTTTGGTTTCGAGTAAATATTGATCCTGCATCACTTTTTCTGAGGTGAGGGATGGAGCATTTTTCGTAAACACGGCGTCAAAAGGAATTGCTACCACGCGATCATTAAATGCCTCTGTGGCCGTACACACTGGGAACGTATTGGTAGAAGCCATGAGTTTGGCACTGGGAATCGCTCCTACATTTTGCTCGTACAAATTCCGAAAACTGGTGGTCGAATTACCCGTGATTTCTTTCACGAGGTTTTCGTTTAATTTTCCCGACATTTCTTCAACAGTCACTACCCGACAACAAAATAACGAAGAGGCCAGTTCGGGTTGGGCTGATAGTCTTTGACCACTCGTCGTTTGTAAACTGACGGCTCGAATACCATGACTATAGCCTCCAAAGACCTTCGAGATCATTTGAAAGAATTTACTTTTTCCATTGCGCGTGTTGCCTTTCAAAATAAAAAATTTGCGACCGTAATTGGTCGCAATGAGAAGACTGGCGAGGACATCTAAAAGGTACATGAACAGATCGTATTCAAAACACGTATATTTACACATGTGCACATAAAAATGAAGCATGCTTTGAATGAGCGGGTTGGTTTCTAGTTTGTCATGAAACTCGCGCACTTTTTCCCGCAGCGTATCCAGTAAATCGTCCGTGAGGTCGAGAAAACAGCTTTTCAGGTATTGTAGAAAAAATTTCCGGTCGGTTAATAAACGATAGATGGCTATCAAATCCGGATCGTGACGAAATTGCATCAACTCGTGTCGACTAAAATTGATGCCCAGACGTCGATCCGATAGGTAAAATTCCGGAACCGTCCCTCCTACATGACCCGTCAAGAGATTCAGAACCCCATCGTGGGTTCGAATATGCCATTTATGTCGATCCATTTGAATGATTTTACGATCAATGTTGGTTCGACTCAGAATGGACGAGACCACATAATTAATGTTGACCTGTTTCATAATGTCTGTGAAAGGACACATGTTTTTAGTTTTATCGGCAAACTGATTCCGAACATAGGCCTGAATGGAGGACCAGATGGCATTCATCAGGTTTAGAATTTCTATCTGGTGGGGCACTTCTTGCCAGTACTCGTGGATATTATTCCACATATAGCGTTGAGGTTTCTTGCAGGAATTGTGCATGGTAATGACGAGAATCGGAAAATATCGCTCTTGAATTCGATGAATTTGTTCCACGAGCTGATCTCCAGACACCGAATATAAAATAACGCCTTTCATGGTTTTGATAATAGCTTCCAGTTTATCTTTAAATTTGTAAATTTTAGGATTGAGATTCGAACCACAAAAGAGGATCGTGTCGAGAGTAAAATCTTGGGAAATGATATCTATAATTTTACTGTTGATTTTTTCCACAGAATCTATGAGTTCGTGAGATTCTAATATCGTACGCAAATGGGATGCGAGTGTATGGGAGGACATTCGTAAATGTTGACACAAGGCACAAAAGACAGGTAAAAAATAGTAACCTTGATTGTACTGCATAATCGTACGAAGGGGATTGGGATCGGAATGCAAACTAGGATTGTCTAACTTGAGAGCTTGATTCACCGTCTGGAATACATCGTTTTCGATGACGATAGAATTTTGACTTTCCCGGTACCATCGTTTTAGAGCCCGGTTATTCGATTCAAAGTCTGAAATCACAAACCCGTTAAACTTGATAAAGTAAAACGTTTTTAACCAATGATGACCTTCGGTTCCAAAATCCTTCCCTTTGTAAATATACATCGGGGTTTTTAGTTTATACACAAATGTAGCCACTTTTTCATCGTCGGGTCCAGCTTCCTCATCTTTGCTAATAAGCGTGGGATACGATACTCGATACAAAGGATCGTACAGTGTCACCACAGGCATCATATATTCATAAAGTTGTTTTTGAATATCCATTGGCTGGAGGTGGAGCAGTTTACGAAAAAAGGAATTGGTCTTATCCTTGCGACTTTTAAATTTTGATTGAATGCCTAACAATCGCATGCTGAAAGCATTAGGATTGGTCAAATCTAAACGCCAGGTGGTTTGTTCGTCTACATAAATAATCAGCATGGGTTCGTATTTATTCGTATAGGGCTTGGAGGAATTCACAAGCGTCTCATTCGCTAAAATGTCCAACTGGAAAATAAATTCAGATGTTTCGTGATAGAACCGGGGTTGAAGTTGGCTGCAGAATTGAATATAATCATCATGAGCGATCGAGATTTCCGGCAAATGGACATGAATACCACCTCGTTCGAGCACCTTGCATTCTCGTGGTCAGTGAAAATCGACTCATTTTCCAAGAAGAAAATTTAGACAAAGACTATCCGTTTCCTCGTGGGTCTTTAGTCTTTTGCGTGCATGGAACAAAAGAGGATCCTCGTTGGATTAACGTCTCTAGAGATACGACCGATCAGTTTTTACAAAGTTTATTTCCCTCTCGAGATTTTATCAAGGTCTCCTATGAAAATAATACCTTATTTGTTTGTTCGACCATCAATCCGTTTTCCTTGTTCTGGAAAGTACTTCCTCGCAATATGGCTTTTCGCGCCTTAAGCGATCTGACGATGACCTACATAAAAAGAGAACCTTTCCAGTTAGAGCATTGCATGCGCCTCCGATTTTTCAAACGAAATACGCACGTCTGGGAATCGTGGTCCAACTGGTATCACTATTTACATCCCATGCTCATCCTCCACTTCATACATTTAACGGGACAAGCTGCGAGTGCTCAATTGGCTGCCAAACTGCATAAATTGTTCAAACGCCCCCTTCCACCTTACCTGCATACAGATTCTATTCCATCGGACTTTTATACTTGTGAAATTACTTTTGACGACACGAAATTAACCGGTGTTTGGTTTGTCGTTTTGAATATGTCTTTAGTGATATATGTTTCGCCCATGATTGCGTCATTCCATCATGAAACGTTCCTCGACGTGAATCGTGAACAATGTAATTATTGGCTACCGTTTTACCGAAATAATGAATTATGGACCCGAGAAGGATTTAAAATATACGTTTCCCACTTTAGAAAGAATCGTCGCTACTTGAAAGAAGTCATGATTTGGTTATCGTCCCGCTCCGAAGAAAAATATCAATATATGTTGCTCGATTTGAACAAAGTAGCCTACCTTTTAATGATTTAAAAAAAAGCAAAAAGAAAAGAATGTTACGAGAACTGGTTCGATGTCTTATTCAATACCAGTCCGACCCCACTTTTATATCTTTAAATGTCGTTGATGGTCTCAAACAAAATCTTCGAGACGACGTGATCGATGCTTTTCTCCTGAGTCGACCTTTACTCCATCTCTATCTTCAACTGTATAAAAAGAGTTCGAGCATCATCGATTTCTTGTTTCGCATTTCGGGCTTGCATTTGGAAGAGATTGTTCCGATGGAATCTCAGGACCTGGAAAACAAAATCGCTTCTTTGGAAACTCAATTGGAGGCAGATCGGAAAGCTTTTGAGAAACAAATCGAGACGCTCCAACAAGAGCACAGGAACGAAATGCGTTATTTTCTAGCGGAAAAAGAACAATATGTGAATACCGCTCGATTCGGAAAAGAGCATTCAGTCGTGGATTTGCAACGACAATTGGAACGCCTTACATGGGAGAAAGAAACCCTGCAGACTGAGTTGGAGCAGCTGAAACGGAATCACGAAACCTTACAAACTCAGTGGGAGAAATTGAAACGAGATCACGAAACCTTACAGACACAAATTCGAACGCATGAGTCTGAAAAAATACAATGGCAAAGGCAAATAGTAGAACAACAACAACAACAACAACAACAACAATAACAATTGAATAATAATAATAATAATAATAATATCGAGTTTCCAAACCGTTTGATGAACGAATGGCAAATGCTGCACCAACGCTACGAAACGGGACTTGAAGAATGGATGCAACGAACGGAAAGTTTAATCCGCCCTTTGCAAATGGCTTTACAAGAAACGATCGAGCAACTGAAACTTCCTCCTTCTTCTACAACTACGGTCATTGAAACTTTACCGCTCGAATCGCCTCCTTCTCAGCAGCTCATGATCGAGTCGTCGCGATCTAAATTAGAGCAATTACAAGAAACCCTCGACCAGTTTTTAACATCGTATCAATCGGAACAAAAACAGCACGTCCAGCAATTGAACGAGGAACTGAAAGGACAATTGACCCTTTGTCAAAACGAAAAACGGATGTTGGAAAAGCAGTTGGAGCAGGGTCAGAAAGAACGAACCGACCTCCTGCAAAAATGGAAAATCGAGTCCGAAACACATTTCCAGGAAGGTATTCAACGCGTTCTTGACACGCTGCAAAAGAAAAATCCTCATATTGAGACGATTCTTCGAGACGAAATGGCTAAGCAAATGAAGGAGTTCCACGAAACGCAGTTTATGACGTTTTTACAGATGATCCTTCCCCCCTCATTTTGGAAACCTTTAGGTGCGAACCAAGATTGGAAAACGTTTTTCTTCCAGCAAATTCAAACGTATATCCAGTATTTACAAAATTGGCAAACCCAGCTTTTGAACCAATTAACACTTCTCGGGAATGCTTTAAATCAATCGCTAACGCCCGACAATTTAGCTCATACCGTTCTTCACAGTCTCCCTTCTTCCTCTAAAAGCATGATGGAAGACACGACCCTCTTGCAACGACTGCACGATCTTCAACAATCGATTGAGAACCAGAACGAAGCGAAGGAGGTCCTACAACAAATCCAAGCTAAACTCCATCGGGATCGTAGCCAAGAACATAAAAAATTACAGCAGAGTCTAGAACATGAAAAACGGCAACGCGTCGCTTTGGAAAAGAAACTGGAGGTCCTGAAAACGAATTTGGTAACTCTGATACGGACTAAATGGAATGCGTATTTTGGGGCCACGGATTACGATCATATTCTCTCGGAACTCGAAAAAGTATTCCATTTCAAAGAAAATCTAGAGAGGACCCTCGAAACGCAATTGGCGCAACTGAAAGGTCATTTTCCCGAAATACCGGTCGTTCAATTCGATAATTTGGCGTCGAGCATGATCGAATGGGCTCGACAGGTCGAGAATCGCAACGATTGTGAAGTCGAGCTCCGTAAAACCAAAGAACAACTTTTCGAATTGGAACAGAAACTCGATCAAGTCGAAAGTAATTATACGAAATGTAATGAGTACCTTCTCTACGCCAAAACGAAATTAACCACGTTCCTAAAAACGATCCTTCAGAATGACCCTAGTGATCAGAGGGAAGATTGGCCGCAAGCCGTTGTCCATCAACTCCAAAACGTGATTCACGAGCATCAACAATTTCAAGATCTCGTTTATAAACAAATTGTCACGCTTCGAGCCCAGTTTCCGAACATACCGGATCCCATTGAAGAATTGGCGAATTCGGTGATTTTATATTTCGAGCAAGAACGAGACCTATATCGACGGCAGTTGGAAGAACGTCCTCACATCACCGAAGTGAAAGAACCCACTACTGTACCGGCCATTACGTATCCTACGAATCAAGTGGAGGAATTACAGCGGGAAGTGAAAGATTTACAAAACCAACTGGAAGTGTCTCGGTCTCGAAACCAAACTTTAGAAAACCAACTGGCTAAAGCTCTCGTAGCTCCGCAGGATGTAGAAATGTCCGATACTTCGAAATATAAACGAAAGCACGTATCGACGGTCGACGAAGACTATGTAAGAGGTCTGTCATTGGATTTACAAGATGCCAAACACGCTTTAGATCGATGTCTGGACGAAAAAGCCCACTTGCAAAAGGAATTGGAACACATTAAAACCGAACCAACCCCTTCTCCCTCCGTATCGTCCGATTTCAAAATGCTCAGCGACCTGTTTTATCAATTATACGTCTCCTATTTTCGATTACGATTTGATGTCGTGTACGGAAAAACCGTTTTTTCGTCGGAGGAATATATTAGATCCGTGCTGAATAAATTGGATTTCGTGGATCGAAGCATTCGATCCAATATGACTGTGAAAGAATGGACCGATGTTTTATTGCAATACATCAAGTGGGACGTACAAACTCTGACAGGAGGGTTAGATTGGCAGGGGTCGCATACAGCCTACATTAAAGATGAATTCTTAACCTATTGCATGAATCAAACGATTGAAATCATTGACCGGTACGCGAAAGAATTGAGGAAACAAACCGAGATGTTTAGAAGTCCATAAAATAATAATAAAGGGGAACTATGGAATATTCAGAGTTAATCGATCGTATTCTTGCGCACCCGATTTTAAAAGCGGGGATTGACGAAATCGTTGAAAATAACCCGAGAACGTTAAACCTCGTGAGCCGAGAATGGAAAAATATATTAGCCAACAATCCTCAGTTTCAAGATTTTCAAGCTAAAGCGATCCCGTTCCAGCATCCCGTAGAAAAAGGTTATATTCAGATTGAAAATATTAAAGATTTCAATCATCATTATAATATTCTCGTAGCGGGGTATTGGGTTCTCTGCGCTACTAATTATAAGAGGAATCTGAATGCCCATTCTTTCATATGTAAACTCTGTCCTCCTCTGGTGGACATTACCAAAGCCGTGGCCGCCGATCATTCCCAAATGCTGATTTCAGAACAATGTCGGTTCTTCATTGAAAAATGTAGACCTTCTCTCTGTAAAGCGTGTCGGCAAATGAGTCAACGAAATGATCTGAATTCTCAGATGTCTCAAAATCAATGGTGTTTACGCAAAACCAAAGTGTTTGATGGAACGACCCTTTTAAACGTGTATCAAGAAACCCTGGACCAAGAATTTGTGAATAACGATATGTTTATTGGTATTTTAAATATTAAAATTAATTCGCGGTACTTTTACGAAACGGACGCTTTGTATTGTAGAGTAGGAGGCATTTGTAGAGATATGATTCTCTTTCAAGAAGATGCTCTGAATATGATCGAAAAACCCGTGTTTCAGTTAAATATTTTAGAACCTTCTTCGAGAAATATTATTAACGAAACCATTTCCACTACCTTCGATAAAGAGTAAATCAAAACTGAAAAGGTGGATCCAGACCAGGTTCCCATCAAAAGCAAGATCAATCCAGATCTGTGCAAACCATTCAAGAAAGAGAAGTCTAAGAAGGAGGCTGAGGATGTAAAAGGCAATGAGGATCCAGTCTATTTAGGTGAGGTTTCTGCCAGTTCTATAAAGAACAAGTTTAGTAAATTTGCGTATAAACCGTACGCTCTCAGGTCTCGTCGTGATCTGGATGATCTGGATTAAAAAAAAAAAAAAAAAACTTTTTGTTAATTTTTATCATGTCTTTAGACATGATAAAAATTAACTACCCTCCCCTTTTTGTCTGGGAATGTTGTCTCACTCGTTTGAAAAATAAACCGTGACTCATTCTTGGAATGATTGCCATTAGAAAGGATGAGTTATAGTCTATTTTTAGAAAGTGTGAGACAACATTCCCAGACAAAAAGGGAAGGGGGTTGTTAATTTTTATCATGTCTAATAACATGATAAAAATTAACAAAAAGTTTTTTTTTTTTTTTTTTTTTTTTTTTTTTTTTTTTTTTTTTATAGATCTCAAAAAAATTTTTACAGCCGACTCGATCAACAAGACCATCATTTTTTTTCAAGAATGTGTTCTCACTTATCTATTTAAGTCATTCAAGTTTCATTTCAGATCGTTTAATGCTATGGCCTGTGTACAAGCTTCTACATGATGAAAACAGATTCTGTGTCAAGGTATATTATCATTTTGTTTTTTTTTTCCTTTTTACATAATAGAAATTTTTCTGTACTGACTTTTTAACCCCCCAACCAAATCAATTTTTTTCTCCAAACCTTTTCGCATTTAGCAAGTTAGGAACCGCGTATCAGAAAACTGCATGGCATTTTTCATAATGAGATTATCGGGCAAATCCTTTCTCGTCAATTGTTTATTTAAAGCCGTTTCTTTGGGATACGTGATGCATTTGGATTGATAGAGATACGAAGATCCTGTTTCTTCTCCCATCACAACAATCGGTTCAGGGTGACAAATATCTTCTAACGTATAAAACCCAACCCCTTTCTTGTACGCGACATTCGAAATGACGGTTTCGGGAACGAGGTCTAAATTGGGTAGTTTATGAAAATCGAATAAACAATGCGCCAGCAGGAAATTGTAAAAAGGAGAGAATTCCGTTTTAGGGTCGACAAAGAGAACTCCATTCGCCATGTCGCATACCTTTATCTTGTCGAAGAGCGTCGCTACATTTGAATTATTAATATAGTGATATAAACCGCAAAGACGTTGCTGAAGCGTGCTCTTGAAATGCACCATCATTTCTTCTTGCATCTTCGTAGTATTGTTCACGCCTAAACCAATTTCGTTCGTGTTGCCAACACTTAAATTCCGTAGCAGTTCGTAATGGAAATGCCGATCAAACACATCCATGGCGTTATTGCGTTTCAAGTCGGTCGGGTCTTGAGAATACAGGTGGTTGATATAGTGCTCGATGCACGGGTTGAGTTTAAACGTGAGATCGTCCAACTGGACGTCGTGTAAATCGGGTCGGAAATGTTTATCCAGGAACTCGCGTGTCGGTAAAATGACAGTATTTTTCGGAAACGAGAAATTTTCCTTCACAATCAGGAAAGGTCCAACGACCTTGGTATGCGATTCCGATTCCATTCGATGATAATAAATTTGCAATCCATAAGGATTTCGAAGATGGTTCAGGCAGAGAATATTCCGAAACGCCGAAATATTGTCCGACCCACAAGGAATTTTTCGATTACTAAAAATACAATTGGATTCGTTCATTGTCTTGGTTTCTGAAAATCCGGCAAGGGTCAAGAGACATGCGATTTTTTAACAAGTCTGGAGGCAAAGTCGCTAAACAATTTAAACAATTCGACATTCCTGTCAAACGAGCAGGGGAGGTCGCTAAAGTCGTCGCGAAGAATAAACCCCTTCAAAAAGCTTTTGATAAAGTGTTTAGTAAGAAAGCTCTTCTGACCGCAGTAGGGGTGACGGCCGTCGCGCTCGGTTCTCAATATGTCAACCAATACATTCGGGACAATTCGGGCAGTTTTCTCTACAACGGAGGGGACATGGTTTGTAAACTTAAAGAATTGAGTTGTTGTCAACCCGAACCTGTTCACGGGATCGAATCGTGCACGGGATTTCCTATTCAGCAATGGAATGCGTGTGAAGGGTACGACAACGAGAAAGAGGATACGTGTTGTCGATTATGTGATTGTCAATATCACGATTGTACACCGACGCAAGAATTGAAATGCCGTCGACCCACGATCGGAGAAGCTTTAACGCATTTCAGTCAAGACGTGACGGGTTCCATCACGAGTGGTATTTTAGATGTTTTGGGTAATATACCGTACCTAAAACCAATCTTGTTGGGAATCGTTCTTGTCATCATCGGCCTTATTATTTGGAAATTCGTATAAGAAAAGATGGATATCGTTACACTTCAATCCTTAAAGACTCCTATCGATCACCTTCTTCATCATAAATATCGTCCTCGACTGAATACCGTGGTACCTCAATATATCAAATTTTATAAATTTCCGCCCTTCACGAGCCTCGTCACGCTCGAACTGGTGCGCGATCCAGAAGTACGGGAAGCGGTGCGAGACTATATTCAAACGCTGTTTCGAGAAAAAGAGAAATACGGCTATTTGTATTTTTTGAGTGAACAAAACCTCGTACTTCCATTTATAATTCAATGGAATACAGAATTGGTCGTGGATCCACTGAACGTTTCTACTATCATTACGAAAATAGATCAGATAGCCGACCAGTTCGCTCAACGGGGAGATATGACGTACGAAATAACTCGCGTTGAAATACTCTATTTTTTAGTGTTGATTGTGAATATTCAACTCAATTGGATCACGGTCGATTATTTGCTACGATGTAATCAGATGTATGATTACTTGATTGCTGCTCCTAATCGAATCTTGACCAATTCCGAAATGGAAAAGAATACAATATGATCTCCAAGTTACGAAATGCTTCTTCTTCAACCCTCCTGAGCGATCTGAAGTAAAACTTGAAATGTTTAAATAGATAAGCGAGAGCCCATTCTAGAAAGAATTTTGAGATGTCTTGCCAATCGAGTCGGCTAGGAAAAATTTCTGTAGATGAAAAAAAAAAAAAAAAAAAAAAAAAAAATTTTTTTTGGTAATTTTTATCATGTCTTAAGACATGATAAAAATTAACTCTCTCTTCTTTTTGTCTGGGAAGGATGTCTCACCGTTTGAAAAAACAAACCATAACTCATCCTTTCTCATGGCAATCATTGCAAGAATGAGTCACGGTTTGTTTTTCGAAACGGTGAGACATCCTTCCCAGCCAAAAAGAGAGAGTTAATTTTTATCATGTCTTAAAGACATGATAAAAATTAACAAAAAGTTTTTTTTTTTTTTTTTTTTTTTTTTTTTTTTTTTTTTTTAAGCTCTCAGAAATTTTTTCCAGCCGACTCGATTCACAAGACATTTCAAGATGACGTCATCGTTTCAAGAATTGTGTATATCAGTGGATAACTTTCGCACTTCTTGTGAGTTGATTTCCTAGCTGAGCTAAGGGAATCACCATTTCTCAATCTACAGATATTTGTTTCGTTTTTTTTTTCTCTTTACAACAGAACACATGGAGAGGAAACTGGTCGTTCCATAAATTCAATTCTTAACCGGACAATATCGAGAAATTTTCGGGCTTCCCGACTTAGGCGAATGACGATCGGGGACGATGAATTTCTTGGTACAATGATACCTTCTTCTTCTTCGGTTTCCACCGTTTCGGCCGAAAAGCATATTTTATGTCGAGCCAAAGTTAGAGCCAATTGAAAGAGTTTCAGATTGCCGTACCTGATTTCTGGATCCGTGGAACGATTCTGATGATAAAACTCCAGCCATGATTGAACCAGGTAAGGTAGATGAGCATAGGGTTTAGCAAGTGGAACTGGTTTTTCTTCTTCGATTTTGGTCAGACACCATAAATCATGAGGAATGGAAGCATATCGAACTCGGTGAAGCGCATGCTTACAATCGTATTCGTAACTCTCGAGAAACGTCAGTTCGCTCACATCTGTGACGGGATGGAACAGACACGCTGTGTTTCTATTAGCAGGTTGTTTCGGATGAGATTCGAGCATGACATAACTTAAACATAAGAAAGCCTTTTTGTATTCAAACCCGATGATCGTCGAACAGAGTACGACCGGTTGAAGTGGATACGTGGTTTCTGGTTCGTAAAGAATAGGAATCCAGTGCACGGTCGTGGGGATGGCTTGATATTCCATGTACCGCTGATACGGTGATCGAACATATAAAATCGTTTCCGGTTCAGAACCGTTGACGACGAGTCCAATACATTTCCCGTTAGGATTCGATCGAGTAGCATTTTCGAACCCGATTTGAAACGGGTATTCGATCAAGAGTCCGACCTTCTCAAGCGAATTTCTTTGATCGTACGTATTCAAAATATCTTGGACAATATATTGAGGATGGTGCTGATACGTCCATTGTTTTTGAATGAGCGCCGTACTCTTATTGTACTCAATGGGAAACGGGATGGGTTTCTCAGGATTCACGGACGGTAAAAATTCAATAAAGGAAGACGGAAAAGCCGTTCGCGTTTTCAGAGGATCGTAATAAACGTCCGGTCGATCTTTCCATTCGTTGATGAAATTATGGACGAGGTCGTTCTCGTGATGGACCTGGTTGGACAAAAAACAAAGACGATACCTTTTCCCTCCGTCATCTTCTGGTAAATGTAATCTGGGCCCGTTATCATCATCAAAGTAATGTCCTCCTGGATACGGTATATCCCATTCGTCTAAATATAGAATTGTATGATTATTTTGGGAGCGGTACACGTTTTCGAACACGGGATTTTGTAAATACCGTTCGATCGTTTTAGGATCTTTCACAAAAAATGGTGTGGCGAAAAGTTTGAAAAGATTGTGGGAGGATTCCGATGAGTTCGGGATCATGGGGAAAATGACCCGTTCGTTTTCTAAAAGAAGGATCCATGATGCATTGCGTTGAAGAAAAACGGTACACGACAAGTCCGACATTTTACAATAGGCGGCTAGGGCGAGAACGAGTGGTTTCTGACTCGGGACGACTTTATCGAAATGAGCGAGTTTTCGAATCACAGAAGGTTGAAGCCGCATATGGGCTAAGGGAAAAAAAATCGTATCTTGAATCACATTGAATCCTCCTAAATGCAAGCCATGAAATTGGCTGTAAAGTGTAGCGTATTTATGAATATTCATTATCCTTTGTTTTTGAGAGGGTCGGATTAAAAAAAGAAGAAAATAGACATCTGAGAAAGTATCCGCAAGTGGAAAAGCTTACGATGAGCCGATTTTATAGTTGGCGTAGTATCCGAACTGACATTCGCTAAGGGGTCTAATAAAATCTAAAATCCATGGCTAGAGAATAGATGGGGAAAGTCTTTTATGCTTCTGATAAAAACCGCTCGTTGTAAATCCAGAATCCATTGGTTAGAACAGATGCGGGAAATGTATTTGGAATTCTAATAAACAGACCAAACTGCCTTGAGTATCTGCAAGTAAAAAATCTTACGATGAGTCAATTTTATAGTTGAAGTAGAATCTTGGATCCATTAAGGATATTGATAGAACTTGTATGTAATTAGAGAGAAAGGAATGAACAAGATAAAATGAGTTATGAATCATTTCTCCGATCCGTTTTTGGATCTAATTATAAGACATTTATGCCTTTTATTCATACTATTCAGCTTTACTGTTTATTTGTCATTACATTAGTAATTTGTCTGACCATCTACATGATTTATGAAACACAGCAAGATAAATATTAGGAAAACTATGTTCCCCCTTCATGGTATTTGTTTTTCAGACATATATATTATGGATTAAGTTATTTCTTTATCAATAGCGTCAGATCCTGGCACCCATTCAAAAAAATCATTAATAATAATTTAATATCATTAATAAAATTTTGAAATCTTCTAGTATAAACCTTTTTATCAAATTTTTAGTAAAATAAAAAAGAACCTAAAATCCTTACCTTTTAAATCTAGTGTGTCCCATAGGACAAACCGGTTTGTCCTATGGGACACACTACATTTAAAAGGTAAGGATTTTAGGATCTTTGTTATTTTACGGTCAAGGAAAATTTAAAAGTTTTATGGAATCCTTATATTTTTTTTAATCAATTTACTTTTTAGGTACCAAAAAAGGATTAGATTAAAAAATATAAGACGAAGTGAAAAATAATAGATAATAATTAATAATGAAGGGTAGGAATCAAGATGGATACTGAGGAACCTACAACTTTATCTGAAAGGAAAAGAAAAAGAAAAGCATATTTGAAACATTATTGGTCACTGGAACGAGTAAAAGAAGCAAATCGATGGAGAAAACGAGAAAGGCGAAAAGATCCAAACGTTCGATTCAAAGAAAAAGAATACCAACGAATGAGACGATGGAAATGTTGGGATAACGCTCTTCCTAAACATAGACATAAGCCTGACAATACAGTATTCAAACAATGTCCGTTGATGGAGGAATGTCAAAATATTATTAAACGTATGAATATTTCGGAAGGAACACGAGCTAAGTATGAATTTTATTTTAATGAATTCTATGATTGGTATCAAAAACATGGTGACGGTATAAAATATCATTATAAAAGAGCACTAGAGATATATGAAACGTATCTGACTGAGGAAAAGAGGAAATCGTATAATAAAATAAAAAATAAAATTCTGTTTTTATACCGTTTGCTCGGTGAAAAAAGGGAGCGCTCGAAACAAATTCATATTAAAAGATGTCAAGGTCCTCTTCTTACATTAAATGATCTCAAAAAACTTAGAAAAATAGTTATAGATCGCTATGAATATGAAGAGATGGCTTTATTTATTCTTGTCATTCTTGAAACTGACTTAAAAGCAAACGAAATTTTAAAACTTCTGAACGAAACAGATCTTCGACGACATTATGCAGAAAAGAAATTGGCATCGTCCAGTATATGGGATCAACGTAATCGGTTTTTGTATGAATTTTTGGCTTGGGTTATTGCCGGCCCACTTTTCCCTCGATCATTAGATGGTTGCTTAAGAAAATTAAAACGATTCTTTCAAAAGTATTTTCCGAAGCGATCCTTTAGTCCTTCCTTTACCATCATTAAACGTTCTATGAAAATTGCAGGTTATCGTAAATATATACAAGAAGAAGCTAAAAAGGAGATGGAATCAGTAACACAAGAGTCTATTCTTTAAAAAACTTTCAAAAAATATAGGGATCATTGCTTTTATGGATTGAAAAAGATAACCAGATTGGATCTTCAAAAGCACTTCGAAATCTGAAGTAGAACTCAAAACACTTAGATAGGTTAAAAAAAAAATAGGATAATCATTTCTTTCTAGTAAAACGAAAAATAATTAAGAAGGAAAAATCTCTTACCTTTATTGAAGCATTTGTCGTAACGTAGAAGCTGCGTTGAAAGATGTTACCTCTTCAGCAGTACAGACTGATCTGTAGGGAATGTCGGATTGTTTAAATAGATAAGTGAGAGTCTGGATAATTAAAAAACCATAAGGATCAAGTCGATTGAATTGGTAAAAAAAAAAAAAAAAAAAAAAAAAAAAAATCTCTTTTCCTCCGAAATTGATGTCTTCAATTTTTCGAAATTGTGAGACATCATTTTCGGACGAAAAGAGGGGTAATTTCTAATTGCACCCAATGTAAGATAGAGTCACGGTTTGTTTTTTCAAAAAATTTGAGACATTTTCAGACGTACATTTTTTAATGATCCAGTTCATTACGGATCCCGATAAAACCGAGCTATATTCCTATGCACACACTGAGGTTTTCCTTGAATCATAGCCTTTACTTGTGGAAATTGACACATGCATTCATGCTGATTGAACCCCCTATAGATAAATGTACCATTTTGACAAACGTCTTTCGCCAATTCTCCACAATCCGGTACATTGTAAAAAGCTGGATCCGTACAGTAACACGACCACTGATAGAATCCATTTTTTTCGGTAAGAATAATCATTCCCCCTTTTTCAGTTTGACACGGGTAAGGATTCAGTTTGGGCATACAGAGTCCTCGAACACATTGCATTTCTTCCCCGTTTGTGCAAAGAAAATCACATGTATCCACACACCAGACTTTTTCTCGTCGACAATCTTTAAGCGGTATAGATTCGTTCATGAGGATGGAATCCGATTCTATGACAGAAGTAGGAAAGAAAAATAGAAAGAGACCAAACATCATCAAGAATATATACATTTCAGCCATCTTTTTTTTTCTTTGGACAAAAAACAAAGGATAAGGATATGGAAAGACGAGTTGATCAACACGAAGAACGTCGATCTTGTCGTCAAACGGCTCTTCAGTCTAAAATTAATACTTGGCGAGATGCTTGTACGGCATGCTTTAAAATCATGGATGATTGGGCCACGATCGATTTTAAAAAATTCCATTTCATATTTGAACGATGGGTCTCGATTCTCAATCGTATCTTGGAAAATCCAATTCGTCGATTGGACCGTTACGAAATGTCCATGTATTATTGTGAAGAGCCAGGAGGACCCAAAGAGGTTATTCAGTTATATATTAATGAAACCGAAACCGAGGAAGGAAAAATTCCCGTCTACGTTATTTTTAATCTTTTCGAGTTTATTAAAATTCATCGCAATTACTGCTTAAACTATTCCACTTCGAACAAGATGCTAGTAGATCAAAACAGGGGCACGATCAATATGAACACCTATTATGCTAATCAGGTCAATGTAGATCAAACTCGATTTTATCGTAATGAAACGACATGGCAATTATTATTCATTTTTACTTTACATGCCTTGGCTCATTTAGATGTGTTTGATTTATACGATCACGCTTACTATGATACACACCAGCACGTTCGAGATTCAGTTTTCTTCCGATTATATTTCTATATATATTTCGATTATATTTCTATATATATTTCCGATTATATTTCGAGTATAGATATACCCATTTGGACAAGTCATTTGGGGAATATAAAGCAAAAAAAAAATGTCTTATCCTTCCAAAGTTCCTATTGAGTATGTTCAAAAAGTGTTAGAAGAGAAATTAAATCGAAACGTGCGTCGTTCTGAATTGACAGGGACATGTTCGTTGGGGCACGTTTTATTCGACTTGTCTCATTTACAAAAATTTTTTCCCCGCTATAGTCCAGAAGAGTTTATAAAGTTTCGAGACGATAAATTTATAATCATTCCGGGAAATTACTGGTATGACGCTATGAGTGAAGAACCTCGTGTCCAAGACTATGTAAAACGTTTCTTAAACCGTAATAAAGTAGAAATAAATCCAAATATGCGGCGTCGATCTCAACGTCAACGTTCTAGAAGTCGATCGAGAAGTCGATCTCAAAGTCCAACGAGAGTCCGAACACGATCTCAAAGTCCAACAAGAGTCCGAAGTCGATCTCCAAGTCCAACAAGAGTCCGAAGTCGATCTCCAAGTCCAACAAGAGTCCGAAATCGATCCCGAAGTCGCTCTTCGAGTATAGATATACCCATTTGGCATTACTTGGCTCCTCTACCCAAAAAAAGAGGGAGAAAGAGAAAGTCCAAACTCAAAGCTCGTGTTGGCTACGATCAAAAGTTTATAAAAGCCCTCGAGACAAACGAATCGGGTCTGATTCTAAAACCGACTCGAGGAATGGATCGAGATTTAAATTTGCCGGGATCTATTTGTCGGGGTATTCGCCAAGTCTGTCGCTACAAGGATCCTCAAACGAAACGTTACATCAATTTTGTTCGTGACGGGAGTGAAGATGATGAGTACGTGCTGCAACTGGAATATTAACAAATGATGGGGTTTTCTAACGGATTAAAAGCCAGCGGGACAAGGGCCTTCCAGTGATCCGAATAATGTAAATTATAAGGATCGTAATCATATACATAAGACGGTAAAATGGCTTTATCGGTATGATTCTTCCAAGCATAATCATCTCGAAGGGACAATAATACTGATTTAGAAGTGCACGGTGACAATAAACCTTGAATCATGCGTGTTTCCAGTAAAAGAGATGAACGGGGTCCAAAATATTCGGGATCCATAATTTGATGAGTGATCTTGGCCGTTTTATAGTTATACACCCTTAGTCGTATGGACTGGGGTAAATATCGAGTACTTTCGTCGTGAGTTAAGTTCAAAAATTCTCGAATGGCAGGAATGTTACTATTCAGATACATTATGAAATTATAAATTTGTTCTTCGAACATCTTGTATTTAAACATATCAAATTCAGCAAGATGGTGACTGGACAGTTTAACACGAAAACATTTTTCCGGATATTGATTTATATTAAAATCTTTAGGATCGATTTGTCGTCGAATAACCAATTTACTACTCTCGTCCGAAGTGATAAATTCCAGTTTATATGGATTGGGTTCTTCTAAATATCTTTGATTCAACTCGAAACATGGGGAGTCAAATCGTTTTACTTTCCCGTCTGATTTATAAACCTCTTTGTAATAAATATCCATGACCACATAACCCAATAAAATGGGATATTTTTTCTGTTTCAATAAATCGAGGACGAGTTGTTTATAATCCATCTTCTTGTTTATCTCGCAGAAAGCCACGTTCGAATGAGTTGACGAATAGGCTCATGGGGCATGAGTTCTTGAAAAGTATCTAAAACCTCGGCCAGACTGCGTTGTCGACTTTTACAAATCAGTTGATGCGTTACATCGTTGAAGACGACTTTCTCGGAGAGAATGCATTGACCGCGACATTTCTTCTTAAAATAATCCGGATGCATGAGTTTCACGTACCGAATAATGTCTCGAGTCGTTCGTCGTTTCAAGAACCGATGCCATTTCTTCTCGTTTAAAAATTCTCGATGACCGATGCGTTCTCTCTTTTCCACATTCAGAGCTCCAATATCCACGAGCACGGGATGATGGTCTGTGTACACAAAAGAACATAATTTTAAAACGGGAGCCGTTCCTCCGAGTCGATAACAAATACTACACAAGAAAACAATGAACGTGTAAAACGTTTCTGCTAAATATTCCGGTTGAAGAATGCGAGCACTATAAAGTCCAGGATTCATTTCAAAGAGACCTATTGTATATCCCGAACGTTCTCGGAAATGCGTCGCAAAAGGCAACACATACTCCGAACTCAATTGTCGATGAAGAAGGATCAAATCGAAAAAATGTTCGGGCAAGTCACAAGAGCTGCTGGCACTGTAAGATCTCCACTGCATCGAGTGGGAAGTAAACAGGCAGTGGAATCGTCTTTGATTGAAATTATTTAAAATGAGAAAACAGGCATAATCAAAATGCCAAGGACATTTGGAAGGAGCATAATAAACAATTTCTTTCACGTGTTCAATAATAGTATGAGTGGTGGATCGACTCATCTTCTTTCTTTAAAAAAGAAAGATGGTGGTGGTCTGTGTCTTAGATATGGATGAGACGCTTGGATACTTTGAAGGAGAAACATTTCAAATTCGACCCAAAACCAATTTCCTGATCCAGTTTTTACGTCTTTGCAATATCGATATCATTTTGTGGAGTAAAGGTTCGGATGATTATGTCGAGCGAGTGATCAACAGTTCATTGCACGATATTGCACGATATGCGTATCGGATATTTGGCCGCACGCAATGTGAAAAGTCGTGCCGAAAGTATAATATTTCAAAATGTTCGGAACATATCAGAGTCTTGTACGATTACGACATTCTTTTAATTGGGGTCGATGATAACGTCAATGAAAATATGGACGAGCGCTATGATTTAAGAATTCACGTGAAGCCGTACAAGCAGATAGATCCCCGTGATCAAGAACTGTATAAAGTCGTGAAAAAAATTACCCAATTTTGTATAGATCATCAACGAGAGTTGTAGATGATCTATACAAAATTGGGTTTTTGCTATGTCAGCTGGGAACCCCATTCCGTATAGAGAAGTGAGTACGAGAAAGTTATGTGTATATAGTTCTTGAAGCAATGACGTCATTTTTAAACAAACCAATAGTAAGCCAGTTTTAAAAAATGATGATTGAGAAAAGGTCGGTTGAAAATCTGGCTGGAAAAAAATCTGTCAAGAAAAATTTACAACTAAAAAAAAAAAAAAAAAAAAAAAAAAAAAAGAAAACACTTTTTGTTAATTTTTATCATGTCTTCTAGACATGATAAAAATTAATGACCCCCCTTTTTTGTTTTCAATGATGTCTCAGCGCCATGTTTCTAAAATACACCATGACTCACCATTTCTAAAAATAAAATTCCAAGAAAAGAATGAGTCATAGTTTATTTTTAGAAATGGTAAGACATCATTCAGAGACAAAAGGGCGGTAGTGTTAATTTTTATCATGTCTAAAAACATGATAAAAATTAACAAAAAGTTGGTTTTTTTTTTTTTTTTTTTTTTACTCTCCAGATATTTTTCTTCCAGCTCTCACAATTTTTTTTTTTCCACTCGACTTCATCAACCAAACAAGACATTCCAAAATTCTTTCTAGAATGAATTCTCGCTTATCTATTTAAGTCATCCCATTTTCGCTTCAAATCAGTTTGTGCTGCTGAAGAGGTAACATCTAAGGCCAGTAGTCTAATAACCAAGATACTACATTCTACTTTGTTCGAAAAGAAGAAATCTATTGAGTAAGAATGGATTATTCGTTGATTATCAAGAATATTCTTTCTTCTCCCATCCTTGAGAAAGCTATCGACGAATTAAAAGAACGTCAAGGTGCTCTCAACTTAATATGTCCCAACTGGGAAGATGTTTTAAATCACGATCCGCTGTACGAGACACATTGTCAACAAAAAGTTCAATTTTCCAAAGGAACTCGAAAAGATACTGTTCACATCCGAAACATTATTGGTTTACAAAATTGCTATAATGTTCTCGTGGCTGGTTATTGGTATTTGAAACCGGGGGAGAATAATAAAACAGGAACTTCGTTCATGACTCGACTGTGTGCTCCTTTAACTAAAATTGGCGAAAGCATGAAAGAGAATCCGCAACACAAATTTGCGGAGAATTGTCGTTTTTTCATGGACCGGTGCGATCCCGCGTTCTGCTCTGCTTGTAAAGGAGCCCAAGATAAATTTCAAATTCATAGAAATATGTGGTGTATACGAAAGAGTCGGATCTTTAATGGAGAGGGTTTAAAAAATACTTTTCAGTGTTCGATTGAAAATATGTTTGGTACGACGACTTCTTTTCTAGGTATTCTAAACCTTCAAATTTCTAACCGGTACACGTTCGGAGAAAATTCGTACAAGGTAGGAGGTTTAGTTCGCGAATTTATCTTATTTAAAGAATCTGTCCTGTTCTCGACCGATCTGGATATTGAAACTCCTCTTTCCCTCCCTGTAGTCGAAGAGATGGAAGAAGGGGAAGAGAAGTGTCCCGAAATTATCGGCATTCCCAATTACTTCAAACCCGTTACTCATTTTTAAATAAGAAGAAAGCATTTAGAAATGGATTTATGGAAAATCCATCTCGACATTTATTATCCAAACGACGTTACCGATTTTTTGCCAAGATGGCTCAAAAAGAAATGGATCAACTTCCCTATCTCACCCCTCATAATATGTTTATTCATCGAGGTTTATCGGAATCGCTGTTGAGTAACAGTTTTGTGATTACCGATCATATGCTTTCCAGCATTATACACCGAAAAGATAATATTGATCCTCAGTACAGTCAATATTTGAACAAAATCGTTCCTTGCCGCAATTTTAATCAACCTCTCCTCCTTCAGTTAATAGCCACCTCGATCGCGGAAAAGGTGAAAACGGAACAGAAAGAATTACCGATGGACACAAGAGGACTTCCTAAAGACCCAATAGAGGATCCAAATGCTAGGAAAGTAAGTGTTATTAAGGGGGGTCCAGGAACCTCCACGGAGGATGCACTGAATCAAATGTTTGGCGTAAACAAGTAATTTAAAAAATAATGGACGACCCTGTCAAAATGGTGAAGGTTCAACGAAACGATATGGTCTACAGTGTTCGAAAGTATTTATTATCGATCCAGAATCTACAAACCAAATATAAACTTTTGCAATATTTTGAACAAATAGGGGCTCAACGAGATAATGCCGGTCTGGTGCATGAAGATCGAGGCGATAAAATAAAAGTTGTGAACCTCTATTGAAAAAAAGAAGATGACGCTTCGGATATTTCTTCTCGTCTTTTATCTTTACCTGATCATGATCTACCTGTTTCGAAACGAGTCCCAAACGACTACAACCCCTCCTTGGCAATCCATTTCCTACCACCCTCCTCAGCGGACGACGCTTTATTCGACTTGTATTCACGCAACCGATTGTGACGACGATCAAATATATTTTCGGGGTGAATGTCTTCCCAAACTCCTTCCCCGTGCTACTTGTTCTTCAGCTACGGGAGAGTGGGTTCTGGTGAATCAAAAAGGATTGAAATTCGCGACCTGTTTTTGTAAATATCCTCATCTCGTCACGCAAAAAGAACGCGGGGGGAATTGTGACGTAGACATTGCTTGCGGACCTCACGGCCGATTAGAAAGTTTAGACAAAGATCCTTTGAAAGAAGGTAAATGTGTTTGCGATTTTGGATACAAGCCGCTTTTGCAAGGTTTCGGGTTTGAAGAAATGACCGCTCACGAACGATTAGCGTTTTCGAAGGAAGAAGAAAAAAAACAACGTATGGGATCCGACCGTATTTTCCGAAAAGTATCTCGCGTCTTTCCAAAAACCCGGTTACTTCCAGCAGCCCTGTTCCTTCGATGCTTTTACAGGTCAGCCTTTAAAACATACTTTTTATCATGCAGAATTTGGAAGTTGTGTGTGTGATCCGAGGTATGGGAATATCGGGGTGCGACTCGATCATCCCTATTATTTGAAAAATAACGATAAGGGCTATAATGCTTGCGCGAATATTTTTAAAAGCGAACCCGATTCCCCGATCCATCATGTGAAACTGTTTGCCTATTTCTACATGTTTGATTATTCGCCGGTCGCGTTCATCGAATTTGAGAATTTAGACCCGACTCAATTATCCTATCCTTTCAATTATTACGTGGTCCAATCCAAGAAACACCATCTACAAATCGAAGAAACGTGGCCTTTTGACTACATGCAATATGTTTTTAAGTACCTTCCCTTTACGGTGCATACGCGTCACTGCCACGAAGATCCTATTTTTCATGTTAAAACGTGCTACGAAACCATTATTCGACAAAACCAGCTCACACATTGCCAGTTGACCGAGCAAGAACTGGATGGAAAATTAAGTCAACACGCGAACGCCTACACGCTCCTGTATCGATTTCCCGTATGTCTTTTTTCAGAGGAGGATCGACGCGTTCCCGAAATTTATCAAGGCCATGTGGTTCTCAATCCTTTCCATTTACTGTTAAAAACCCTCCCAAACCAAATGTTTGGTTTTAGTCGATCGAACGGTATTCAGATGAAACCGAATGAGGAAGGCATGTGGCATGTTACGTTTGCTCGAGCTCCTTATGTAGAAACATATGCGGCGACGTTAGATCCAGCCGTCTTTCCCGATATTAAAGGAGAACCCACGAAAGCGTTGGAAAAAGGTCATTTCTTTTAAAGAGAAAGAGAGAGAAAATCAAAATAAAAGAAAGGGAGACATATAATCAAAATAAAAATGAAACGCGCTCATGAAGAATCCGAAAAGGAAATGGACCATGAAGAGGGGGAGAAGGAGGAAGAAGAACCTACCCATAAACGAATTAAAGAGTCGGACGTGTCTCTATTATTAGAGCTTCAAAATAAACACACAGATCCCGGTCAGCAAATGAATCGAGAATTGGAAACGGCTCGCGAAAAATATCTCGTTTCTTATCTACGGAAAGTCATTGAAAAACTGCCCATGAGTAAACACGTTCTAGATTCAACGACCGAAATTCCAGAAGGCTACGAAGGATTTTTAAAAATGTACAGTATCGCTAAAACATGCGTCCATTCGGAAATTCAGTTAAAAAAATTGATGGCGTTTAATTCCATCTTTGACATGTTGAATGGCGTGATCGGGAAAGTCATTCACGATAAATATATCGCTCCATATTTAACGAAACTCGTTACCGATCATGATTTGAATCGGGCTTTTGCCGTATTCCAAGAAACTCTGCAAGCAGACGATACGAACGTATCCACGGAACTCCATTGCGTTTCGTTTTTGATTCAAGACGAATTGTCAAAGAAGGAACCTCTCAAAGTCCCCAACCCTTTGTATAATCGTTTCACGCAGCAAATGTATGCCGTCAGTAAATACGTGACAAGTATATTAATGGCGATCGCACCGAATCATGCAACTGCATCTACGCCTGACTTTGAAATGATCGGAACACCTAGAAAAGGAGAAAAATAACCAATGAAAAAAAAAGCTTAGGAATACGAAAGTCCATTAGTAACAAAACATGACAATGTCAGTTGGAAAAATTTTCTAAGAGCTAAAAAAAAAAAAAAAAAAAAAAAAAAAAAAAAAAAAAAAAAAAAAAACTTTTTGTTAATTTTTATCATGTCTTTAGACATGATAAAAATTAACTCTACCCCCTTTTTCTTTTTTGTTGTGAATGATGTCTCACAGTTTCTAAAACTAGATTTCTAAGCAAAAGAATGAGTCATATCGTTCTTGGAAATTTATTTTAGAAACATGTTGACACCTGATTCAAACCAAAATAAGGGGTGAGGGGTAGTAAAGTTAATTTTTATCATGTCTAAAGACATGATAAAAATTAACAAAAAGTGTTTTTTTTTTTTTTTTTTTTTTTTTTTTTTTTATAGTCAATTCGATGTGGACAAGAAGTTACCCTTTTTTAACCAGAATAAACTTTCACTTAACTATTTAAATCGTCAGTCAGTGCTGTGGCCTGGATCCAAGCTTATACTCCATCATAGGAAAAACCTTCTTATTTGGGTCCATATTCTTAAAAGAATTTCTTTTTTTGAATGTCTATTCTCCATTCGATAAACCACGCAACCAACACCAGAAACACGATCCATCGAAACTGAAATATATAGAAGAGTTTAGGAAAGAAATGAAATCCATGGAATATAGTTTCGGCCGCTTCATGGTATCGTAAACGCCGATCAAGGTTGACGATCTGTTTAACCGGTTCAGGAGCGATTAATAATTGTCTGTCTTGATTCACCAGAATCACGGAATGAGCCCAATCCACCTCATTTAAAGAATCCACGTTGAATTTTTCTGCCGAGGGGTAATTGGGATAAACATGTTCCGTTACATATCGTAAATGCGCGTCTAAGAGTTGAGCTGTAAAAATAATATTTTTGGGATACGTCAATAATAATTGACTTCTTAGAAATTCTTCCTGATAAGGAATCCAAGCTGATGAACGATCAAGAATCGTTTCCATCATGATATTATTTCATCTACTCTGTTTTTTTCTTCTTTACCTATTCCAATGTTTCATGTACCGAAATTTACTCGTCTATTATTCGGGACAATCGATCCCTTTTCATTTCAATCTTCTTCAATGGTATCCATCAAGAAATCACATAATAAAGGAATCATTAGTGGATAAAACAATGTTTGGTTTTAATCTTCGTTCGACTCTCGCCATAACCATTTTAATATGTCTGGTGACAACACTGGTCATCATGGCCCTCATCGTATATCGTCTCTCCTACGGCAGTGTGGCTTTCGTTTACGATGCTGCTGATCCGAATAAAGTCACGACCAAAGGAACGACAGCGAGCGATTTCTGGGCCAACAATAAAATGTTGCTCATTGCTCCAACGGTTGTCAATGTGATCAATATACTAATGGTCGGTTTATTACTTTACGTGTAACCGAAAAGAGAATAAAGACTAGATTCAAAAATACATCAAGATGGATACAAAGGCTATCATGGTAATTATCTTATTAGGAATTGTATTTGTCTCGTTACTCAATTTCGGCTACCTGGCAACAGCTATTTACAGTGATGCGACACCCAAAACAGGAGCCGAACATTTTAATCAACGCAACTGGATGTTTTACGGAAATATAATGCTACATATTATTGCTCTGATGCTAGGTGGAGGCATTTTTATGAAAAAGTAATGATTTAATTAAAAAAAATATGACAAGACCTACCCAAGATGAATCCAAAATCTTTCAGAGAAATACTTTCATAGATAACGATGAGTCACTCGTATTCATAAACACGTTCAAGGTGATGGACGGGCGTAACTTCAATCCAAGAAGAAATATACCAACAACTGCTTTTATTGACATCTTGCCCACTCAAGAAGGAAGAACAAGAATGATCAGAGTCAGCTAGAAAAATTTCCCAAGAGCTAAAAAAAAAAAAAAAAAAAAAAAAAAAAAAAAAAAAAAAAAAAACTTTTTGTTAATTTTTATCATGTCTTCTAGACATGATAAAAATTCACTCTACCCTCCTTTTCGTTTTGAATGATGTCAACATGTTTCTAAAAATAGATTTCCAAGAAAAGTATGATTCATTCTTAGAGATCTATTTTTAGAAACATGTTGACATCATTCAAAACGAAAAGGAGGGTAGAGTGAATTTTTATCATGTCTAGAAGACATGATAAAAATTAACAAAAAGTTTTTTTTTTTTTTTTTTTTTTTTTTTTTTTCACTACTAGAAAATATTTTTCTCAGCTCTCAGAAATTTTCCCAGCCAACTCGATTGACCAGACATCACCATTTTCTTACAATAATGAACTTTCACTTATTTATTTAAACCATCCCAGTTTCACTTCAAATCAATTTGTGCTTGAATACAAGCTTCTGTTCAGGTATGTTAATAATATATTTTTTGTTTCTTTGGCTTTTCGCGTTTAGTTTATGTGATTCGTCTTTCGCTATAGAGATCCAATATTTTATAATGGCAATTTTGATTTAAGATGGTCACCATTTTCGCCATTTTCCGTAGCGCTTGATCTGCTCGAGTGTCCATGTTGCGTCTATCTTCATAAGACATATCTAAATACAGCTCATTGGCGTTCGGTTCAATATTTAGGTGATACACTTCATGATTGCGTTCTTTGTCCATGAGAAACTTGAACACATCAAATTCATTTGGCCGGCGATCGGATTTGAACGGTTTCAGGACTCTCGGACTGTAAAGTCGTTTCCCCTTCGGATCAAAGACGAAACCCGGACAAGGTCCACCTTTTTGAGAACGAACTTCCACCTCGTCCGGTTCAACATCTTCTTCGACCTGTCGGCCATTGTCGGAACGATACTGTAATTTAAACCGTCGCCAATTGTCAATAAACGCGTCGAGAGTATCCTCCGATTCTGGAAAATATTGTCGGTAAAGCGTTTCGGCTTGAGTTTGTTCTTCGGGTAATAAATTGGCATACTCCACATATTCAGTGAACAATTTCCGGAAAATAGGATCTTTCTCACTTAAATAAGTGGCCATTTCATCCAACGTCATTTCGTATAACTGTTGGACAAAATTCATGATGGAAGTGCTTTTTTCTTCTTATTATTATTATTGAATTTTCAAAGCGGACATTATATCTTCCATTCTCTCACATTGATAGCGGTATTTTAAATATTTGAAAGATGTGATGGCCATGAGCGCTAGAAAAATGACGAGCGTTAAGACCGTGAAATGAAATTTAAAGTGAGTTTCTTCCTCATGCACAATCAACACGCAAATGGAATAGAGTAATCCGCCCGCTAAAGCAAAGATACCGAACGGTTCTAGCTTCGAAATATTCATGGGGATCCTAAAAGCGACTGGGCAACTCTCAAATTAGTAAATACTTTATTCCAAAATTCTTCGTGAATAGCGAGCGAATTTTCTAAAGAGGCCTGGAACGTTTCGTACTGAGGCAGAGTTTGAGCAAACGATAAAATACAGTCTTTGGGATTCTGCATCGGCGTATGAACTAACCATTCGCGTAACCGGTTCCACGTTTCGGGCCAACATTGAATTTCTTGGTTGAACCGATCGGCAATCGAGGGACCGAACGTTTCATTCAAAAACCAAGAAATGCAAGCTACAGTTTGTTTCATAATCGTTTCTGAATTCATGGTTCCTTATTTTTAAATATTTTTTTTTCATTTATTTCAGAAAAAGAAAAAGAAGAGCAAAGAATGAATCATTTAGACGAATTGTTTCAGTACCTTCTCCAACACAAGAAAACAATTGTGTTTGGGAACCTGAGTCGATTACCCTATGTGATCAACGATTACATTTCCAAACATTTATCCCACCTCACCATTTTTGTCATTTGTCCCTTTTATACGTACCCGTCTTCCCCTCATGTGCGTGTGATTAAACCGGAAGAATTGAGCACGAACACGTGCGATTTATTATTCTACATTGAACCTTTTCCGCATGCCGTTTTACACCACGACATTAAAACGGCTCAGCGCCTCGTCATTTTAACGAGCCACATGATTTTTATCGATCGATACCATACGTGTTCCTATTTATCCTATTTTCATTTCCCGGGAAGTTTAGAAAGGTATATGGAAAAAACCAAACAGCTGATGGATTTGGAACAGACGTTCCTTTACAAAACGGATCTACCCGAAGTTAAAGAGTCCAAGAAAGCTCTTTCGATCGGTCCTAGTCCTACCCTGGATCGATGGATCAGTCCCGAGAATCCCGATCCGACTCCCTTAGAAAACATGTCATGGATTTTAATCGATCTCACGTCCTTCCGGAATACGTCGTCACTGTTATTTCATTTTTGGACAGCTTTTGATTACATGCTGAATCATATCGATCGCATTGAAGGCTGGCAATTGTGTTTTAAAACGTCCGCGGAAGCTCGTGCTTATAAGAAACTCGTTCAGAAATGGATCGATTATCTCTGTTGTAGGGAATTCCAGCACGGGAACGTGTTACAATTGAATGAAATTCTCTCCCTCACGCCTTTTTATCGAGCAGGGACGGTCGATCTTCCCATTATTTTAGAAAAGAAACGATTCGGACCTTGGGAATATATTCTTTGCACATCGGTTCAAGATGCGTATCGAGCTTCTATGCGATATAACTTAGATCCTGTCGTCGGATCCGTATTTCGATTGAAATAAAGTCAGAATGAATGATCCTAACGAGGATGATGTTTCGAAGGAAATTCCACCTCTTGGAACACCCGAAGTTATTTATTATGACGATATTCTACCTTCACAAATTCAAAACCAAGTCGACCTTCCCGACGATTTCGAACTTCAATTTCCTCTCCACACGTATGCCAAATCCGATGTAACCACTAGCCCTTACATTATTCGACGGTCCGTTTCTCCTTCTTCTCGAAGTTCGAGTCCAAGTTCAAGAAGAAGTCCAAGAAAACGCAGTCCGAGTCCAAGAAGGAGCAGAAGTCCAAGTCTAAGCAGGAGCAGAAGTCCAAGTCCAAGAAGAAGAAAAAGTCAGAGAAATCGTAGTCGTAGTTTAGAAATACGTCATTCTAGAAGAAGAAGTCCTGTAAGAAGAAGTCGTTCGGCTTCCTTTTCATCGTCTGCATCTTCTTCTTCCTCTACTTCCAATATCAATCGTAGAGGAACACAAAGACCCATTCGTAGAAGACCTATGAGAAAACGTCGAGGATACGTTCTTGGATCTCGAACCGTTCGTGTGGGTCCTAATCGATTGCTTCATAAATATGGTAACCATTCCATTACGTTTGTGACCGAAGGTGGGGCCCACATACGAAATAAGAAAATTCCCAATAAAGCTTGTCGATATCTATTAAGTCATTGCTCACGACGGCATCCAACAGCTCGAGATCGATTGCCACGACAAGCTCGTATTGTTTTGAGAAAGAAAAGAGCTTAAACACAACGAGTTGAAAAAGAAACAATATCCAAGCAATTCACAAAAGCCAAAAAACAATTCAACAAAATAATAAAGTTCACTTACCAAAATGTGTATATAATAGACTTTAACTGAAGATCTTTCGAGGCTGGTATCCAAAGCACAAACTGATCTGAAACCGAAACTCGAGTAATTTAAATAGTTAAGTGGAAATCCTTTTTCTGGTTTTATCGATCGAACCAACTGGGAAAAATTTCCAGAGCTGTATTTAAAAAAAAAAAAAAAAAAAAAAAAAAAAAAAAAAAAAAACCTTTTTGTTAATTTTAATCATGTCTTCAGACATGATTAAAATTAACTATCCCCCTTTTGTTCAAATGATGTTAATCTGTTGTCTCAATATGTTTCTAAAAATAGAACATGACTCATTTCTTTCTTGGAAATTTATTTTTAGAAATATGTTCGAAAAGATGAGACATCATTCCCAGACAAAAAGAAGAGAGAGTTAATTTTTATCATGTCTAAAGACATGATAAAAATTAACAAAAAGTTTTTTTTTTTTCCCTACTACCCAACTTTTGCTTCTCCTTTCTACCTCCCCCCCTTTCCTTTCACAGTATATAAACAGCTGGAGCTGAGACGATTTTCTCATTTCATACTGAGGACAAGATGGATCAGGAAAACACTGTAACCCTGGAGCCTTTGACATTACCCTTGAAGGATCGTCTCAAGTACGTGTTGGATGAAGTCGTGCTGGAAGAATTTAATCAATCTAATTTGTTTACGACTAAAACCACCGTTCAGTTGAGAGTTTTAAAAAGAATAGCTAATATGATGATGTTTCCGTGGACCTTGATTCAAGATTTGAAACCTCTTGTACCCGTAAATCGATACTGTTTAAATACCATTTGGCGTTTATGGATGGATGTGCAACAGCAGTTGGTACAAAATAAAACCATCTCCACGCCAGATGAATGGAATATGATCGAGAAAGTTTTATCTAAAGACTATTCTAGATCGACCGATCTAATAAGACTTTCCAACATCTTATTCAAACGACAGGAAATACCTAAGATAGAAGTGTATAAATTATTTGCCGTAGACGGATTGCTGGGCGAGGATCTGCAAAAGTATGTTTTTAATCTACAGTACGGAGGAGATGAAAAAACACCTTTAAACGAACAAGAAGTTCTAGATTTTAAAGCAGTTCATGCTCGAATAGTCCGTTGTTTATATCACGAAGTCTCCAAACGATCGGAATCTCTTCTCTACGTGGATGTGATTCGACGTACTATAGAAGAAATAATAAACACTACACCTTCTACCAGTGATGAAGTAAGCGAATGGGGTGCATTGTATTTAAAGTATCTTGGAGAGGATCTATTTTCAAATATATTTTACGAAATTAAAGTCTGGAAGACGAAAGAATTGGAACAATACCAGGCGAAAAAGAATCAACAAGAAAATAATTCTCAAAAGAGAAAGAATGTGAGAGAGGATCCTAGAATCAAGAAGAAAAACAGAAATAATATGTCGGACCTTACTTTAGCTTCGAGTGATTATTTCGACCCTTCGATTGTCGATTTGCAACCTGTTCGTTATCCTTCTCCCAAGAGTCCACCTCCATCGGAAAAGGGGGAAGAAGATCCTATTTCTCCCGAGTCCACCTCCATGGGAAAGGGGAGGAGAAGATCCTGTAGAAGCTTCCTTCGAAAGACTAGAGTGTGAAGACGAAAATGTAGAAACTACAAGTAGTGAACAAGGCAAAATGAACCCCTAGAGACTCGGAACATTTTTTCCATGGCTCTTTAATGGAATATAAAGAGTGGACAGTCCAATAATACATTGAAGGTATGTGGGAGACTATATATATATATTTTTGGAATAGATTTAAATACTTTAGATGCACAAATATTAGACGAAATGAACTTGTTTTTGTCCTTTACAAGAAGAACTACTAACCATGATAAAATGTTTTTCGAATAGCATCCTTTCCAAAATATTTTTTCATCAGGTTCCATCCTCAACTGTAAAAACTGATTTTGACAAGATTTTATAGATAAGATAGTTCATTAAAAAACATTTTTGAGAACTGGTTTTTATCGCTATTCCATACGCAACTGTAAAAACTAAAATTTATAGGATTTTATAGTTGAGACAATTTATTTTTTAATTAAAAAAAATTTTTTTGGAACTGGTTTTTGTATATGTTCCATACGCAACTGTAAATACTGAATTGAATCTCATTTTATACTTGTTACTATATAAAAAAAAAAGAATCCTTTTATTTTTGTTGTTAAAAAAGCAACAACATCGAACTTTTTTTCAATATATAGGAACAAAGCCCTCCTCCAAGATGAAATGGGATTCGTTTCAAAATAGAAATGAATATACTGTCACTTCTTACGATCTCGATCACGCTATTCGGTATGCTCAAGAAGCGACTCAACTCTATATTTACGAACAAGCTCTTCAAAGTCGGTACGCTTTTATTTTTAAACATACCACCTTCCAAATAAGAAAAGCCGACTCCAAACGGGATTACTACATACCTAAAACCCTCGATCCGGAACAATGTCACGTCGTCGAAAAATTTGTTTTTACGCAAACGGGATGTGACATGATTGCCTGCTTCCCTTTCCACGAAAATTTAGAATCCTGTTTCCCGGAAGATGAACCGCGATGGATTCGACTCGGAACGGGTTTCAGTTTAGCTTGCCAACCCGCCTGCGATCGTTTATATTCCAACACGCAGCAGAGTATGGACACGGAATATCGAAATGGAAAATGTGTAGCCGTAAATCTCGCCAAGAAATTATTAGCTCTCTTGCCCGAACAAGTTTTCTTTCAATCGAATCATCCTTCTCTTCCTCGTCATCATGCCGGCCTCAATCTCGTCGAGGGTCATTTACGACTCAACCAGCCTAATTGTGAAGCGTACGGTCTTGTTTTCAACGGGTCTGATTGTGTGACGACGACGGGGCAAGATATTGGCGAATTGTTCTTGGGAAGCAGTATCTATCGATCTATTTCCACTCTGCAAAAAAATCATACGTTACCACCATATCCTCCTCATCTTCCCGACTTTGTACAAAACTGGCCCAAGAAACATGTGAAACGGTCCTTGGTTCATGAATTGGCGATTGATGTAGGGATCGATATCGGATTAGAAGCCGCGCAAAAAATCCTTGAAAAACGGATGCCTAAACTCTTAACCAAATTGAGTATGCAGTCTCCTCCCATTCAATCGGCCATCCTTCAAGCCGTCGTTCGGACCCAATTAAGTACGCTCGCAACACTTTCCAGAATCGCCGCGACAGGATTCTCGGTTACTTCCAATGTGCTGACGGGTATAAGTATTCTGTCCGCCGTACTCGATATATTGGATCCGTTTCATTTCAATAAAGTGCTGACCGCTCGAACTCTTTACGATATCGACTGGCGATTAGACGTTCAGTTTTATCAATCGGAAACGGACCATGTTCTAGAAATCACACCCGATCTTCTATGGGACGTGTTAGAAGAAGATGCGAGCGATCGATACCTCTTCTTTGCCGAGAAAGTGCAAGAATATTTAGATGCTATCCATAAAGTGCCCATGACCGATCGACCCCAAACGCGAATGTCATTTCTCCAAAAATCACGAACAGACGAAAGAACCCCGAAAAATTGGATTTATTTCACGATAATTGTTTATTTGTTAACAGGATTCACCTTCCTATTTCAACCCTACATGCATTACTTATGCGTGACCATCTTTTTCCTATTTGTGTTTTATTTTTATCGTCATTCTAAATGAAAGCTGAAGATTTTTGGAGGGGAAAAAAAAACAAATGACTTGGAGACTTGGAGGGGAAGTAACTAACCAGTGAATAAACTAAAAAATCAGTTAGTACTTACAAATTATAAGAAGATGTTTCTTCTTTCACAGCACAGAGTGATCTGAAGTGAAACTTGGAGTTTAAATAGATAAGCAAGAATCCCTTCCAGAAACAATTTTGACATGTCTGGTTTTGTGGATCAAGTCGGCTGGGGAAAAACTGTAAGAGCTATAAAAAAAAAAAAAAAAAAAAAAAAAAAAAACTTTTGGTTAATTTTTATTATGTCTTTAGACATGATAAAAATTAACTACCTCCCCCTTTTGTCTGGGAATGTTGTCTCACACTTTCTAAAAATAGACCATCACTCCTTTCTAAAGAATAGAATTCCAAGAATGAGTCCTGGTTTGTTTTTTCGAATGGGTGAGACATTCCTTCCCAGACAAACAGAGGGGACAGTTAATTTTTATCATGTCTATAAGACATAATAAAAATTAACAAAAAGTTTTTTTTTTTTTTTTTTTTTTTTTTTTTTTTTTTTTTTTTTTTTTCCCAGCTGTGAAAAATTTTTTCCCAGCCGACTCGATGGACAAGATACCATTTTTTAAGAATGGACTCTCGTTTACCTATTTAAGCTTTCCAAGTTTCGTTTCAAATGAGTCCGTACTGCGGATACTGTTTTCCTGAAGATCTTTCAATAATACCACTTTCTCGGATAAAATTCATCACCATTCGCATAACTTAGATAGATATAGAGAAATTCCTCGTTTTTATGATCTTTCGGGTAATACTCATTTCCATTTTCGTCTCGTGCATATCGGATGTAATTCGTCTCTGGCTTTTCCCGAATTCTATCCTGTATATAATATTCTTTTCCAATGCTGGATTTAGGATAAATCTCTCCTCCCCTCGCATTGACAGCATACGTTTTCACATTTACATCCAATGAATTTAACGGGTATTCTCCTCCATTGTTTAATTTAGGATAAAACTCGTCTCCGGAATTGGATTTGGCGTACCGACGAGGAAGCGCTATATATTCATGACCCCGATATTCCACAGCGTAATATTCATTTAAATGCTCGTCTTTGGCAAAAATAGGTCGATTGTCATTATCGAAATAATACAGCTCCTGTTTAGGTTTTTTAGGATCTTTCGGATATCGTTCTTTTCCAAATTCATCTATGGTGTAAACCGAAACCATGTTTTTTTCCTTTACCGATCTTGATATTTACATGAGTCACCTCCGATTATCCAGTTATCTTTTGATACATCTTTCGAATCCAGTCTTCAATCAATTGGCCCGTCGTTTTGAGATGTTCGGAATTATGAACGGTCAAATAAGCCCTGTAAGCGGCTAGACCAAACGTGAGGACTAATAAAAATAAAAAGATGAGCCGGTTCGTTAAGAGGGTGACTGCGACTAGGATGATGCTGATATAAACCGTAGAGTAAAACAATATGCCTTGACCTAAATAACGATCCATTTTTTTTTCTACTTTATTCCATTTGAATCAACGAGTCAGCCGAGACCGGATAGTCATCGGTCGTGACGGGCTTTTCGGTCATTTCACCTGTGTACAACAACGTCATGTCAGGATCGGGGAGGGCTTTTAATTTTCGGTCTTCCCAGTAAGCTGAACGAGGATGCGTGACGAGAATTCTAAAAAACAATTTCATGTCGCGCTCTGTCCAAATTTCATAGACTGAGGTAAAGAGGGGGATACCTTCGGGATGCTGCGTCGCATCAAAAACAGCTTCTCGTCCATCTATTTTATATCGCGCTCCATGTTCCGGTATAATACGACTCAGCTCTTGAACTTCAAGTCGAAGGGTTAATCCAGCCGGTAAAATCCCTTCATAGGCTTCTTCTTTGGGTACGCATACGTGATACCCGTACGGAGTGGCTCGAATTCCTTCTGTGGACGAAGAAGGACAAAAGACAAAAGGTTGACGCCAATTACAAGTGGCATATAATACGGAATCGGGAATAAATCGTCCCGATCGTATGCGATGGCCTTCACGACACCTTTCGGGAACACTATAAGTCGAAGCTTGTTTCACGAATCGCTGCGACCAAAATTTCAAACCTTGCCGTCGAACGCGTTTTTTTCGAATTTTTCCCTTTTCGAAAAGACACATGTGAGAAGAAGTGGGTAAATAAATAGCTGTTTTCAATTGTTTGAGGAATGGGTACGGCGTGCAGTCGGGATGAGAACAAATATTATAGCCGGGAATATAAACTTCTTCGTTGGTTTCGTCACAAGAGGTACGAGGTTCATGATCAAGAGTCGTCCAGGGCCGAATCCAATTCGCAACGATCGATAAATGATCGAATTTAAACACATCGAGATGCCGATACTGAAACGCGCCGGGGATGCGCGGTCGACATTCATTTCCGTCAAAAAATGTTTGAGGAGGACACGTTTGAATTTCCCTCCGAGCGCAATCAAAATATCGATCGCTCGTATCGCCTATCGCGAGTTTTGACGATGACGACTTATCCTCACAAGCCCATTCAACCGTATATTGATCCGACACTCGATAGCCTGGTTCTAGAACCGTACGTTTTCGGGTTGGATCACACGTGTAAGCTACAGCTCGATCCAAGGATGTTGAAAATGGATAGGACGGGAGATGTTTCGTATACTCGTGAGCGGGAACGACAATTTCTTTTGAGCTCGGTTGAACATTTTCACAGAAAAGAGGCGGTTGACATGTTTGGGACGTTTCGTCGTACACCATCGGTAAATGGAATAAGGCATCGCCGATCCATGTATCCCAGGAAAGAGGACAGGATATAGTGTCGCGAACCATTCCGTTTTCACAAATCGCGTAACCCGGAGAGTACAGAAAAGATCCTTTTTGGACGATGGGGAGAGGTCGTTGCGTATTATCCGGAAATCCGTCGCAGAGATCAGACACGCATCGCCGATAATGTGTCGAATATTTTTCTCCGGGCGAACATCGAATCATTTTCGGTCGATGGCCACGACACTCGATATACGTCACCTCGTCAATCGGAAAATGTTGACCGTCTTCACAGTAAGATACGAAATGTTTTCGCGAAGTGCAAGCGTCGTAGTAGAAAAATGTCTTGGGCGGACAGGCGATTCGAATCGGTTGTTCGTTCTGGCATTCGTAATAAAAACGTCGATTGGTTGGATCAGGTAAAACCGATCCGTCATGCTGATCGATGCAGGGATTGATAGGAATGCAGGTAGAAGGAGAATGTTCTTCTTGACACATGAGCACGTCTAGAACACGACCGTGCCGACATCGATAATAATAATACATCATGGACTTTTCGCGGGGTACAAAACTCTGCGATCGTAATAAAAACAGGTAGAGGTTTTTCCCCGTTGCGGGGAGCTGAGTATCATCGGGCTGTCCAAAACATTCATCTTTTTCCCAAATCCGTCCTTCCGCGAAATAATATTCGAGTGGGAGAGGAAACGTCCATGTTTTTCCCGTGGAGGTGTGAAACGAAACCTCGTTGTCGTTTGAGGTCTCGATCTGATATTGGAAACGCGTCGTTGTCGTCCGAGGAGAAGAAGGAACTTTCGGGGACGGGACCGAAAAATTATAGAAATACAAGTAGCAGTAGTATAAACCCAAAACGAATAAAAGTATGACGAGCATCCAGCCTTTATTCATAAACGAGATGTGCCAATTATGGAAAGAGCAAAAAATTCCGAAAAAGGACGCAGCAGCGTGTTGTTCCAAACCGAATTATCGACATTTTTTAAAACAAGATCGCGCGTTGGATGAAATGCCGGCTCTGTATCGTGAATGTTTATCCTGTCAACAAAAAAGAAAGATCTTGGCGCGATAAAAAAGTAAGTCAGAATGGATTCGTATCGTCTAACCCGACGTTATTTTCGTCAATTGCAACGGCTTCACTTCCTCTCGCAAATGCGGCAACGCGATTGGTATCATCATATCGTCATCCAATACGTGATGGATCCCCAAAAAGGACGCCATTTCACACTTTTTCATCCGGCTATGGATACCCATACAGAAGAGTCGCTGGTTTTCTTTGGAAAACGTCGCTTGTTTCTTTACGTTTATGTTGAAACGGATCGTTCACCAAGGTTTGAATGCCGAACAACGGTTACAACCGAACGTGTTATTACCTCTCAAATCGCTCGACGATCCCGTCTATGAAACACAACGCAAGGCTATTCAAAATATTTGGGAGGTCGATGCTCATTGGTATACTGCGGAGAATAAAAACGATATTGCCGTGAAGAATACGGCTCCTTTCATCAAAACCGAACCTCAAGCTCTGTAATTTAAAATATCCATCGGATGGGTGAGATGATTCGGATACGACACGATTTCAATCGTATGAGGCCATTTTAGCATGTATTTATAATGTAAAAGATCGTGCCGCTTCAGCGTATCGAGCCGGATAGCTGAAATATAGGTTTTTTCTTCGTTGATTTTCTCGTACAAATAACAAATACCTTGATCGACGAACACGTAAACGTCTTGAGGAAACAGTTGCAGAAGCGACTTGTCCTTGGAAAAGTGTCGAATCACAGTATAATGAGAACTCGTAGGGATTGGAACCGGTTCTAATTTATAAAGGAGGAAAGAAAGAAAAATGATACACCCGAGCGCGATCATTCTATGCATTGTATTTCTAGTGACTCTCTTGAATCTTTTTTATAAACCCGATCTCCGGATGCCTTCTATTCCTCCCTCATCATCATTAGCCTTACCAGAAATTTCAACCGAGACGTATTGCCCTTTCCAAATCTTTCAGTGTCCCGATAGCCATTGCGATTGTTCTCAGCTCTGTGAAACAAATCCCACGTTTTACGAAAAACTCACTCTTTCTGATAAAACATGGAATCATCTCGAACCGGGTACTTATTGTATTCCCCAAGGAATCCGGACCGCTTGTCTTTCTTCCTCGGAAATTCCTATTTTTTCGGCCTCGGGATGGCTCTGTGCTCCTCGTTCCTCTTTCACCCATCCCTGTCAACATCCAGAAGCCCGTGATCCTTCTCTCAATGTTTTAATAGATCATCGAACCCAACAACCCGCTCAAGAAGTAGCCGATTATTACGAAACGTTAGAAGATGGATCGTTCCGATACCAATGTCAATGCCATTCTTTAGATCGACGAGGTAATCGAATGATTCAAACATCTCCGTGGGTCTGTTCTGTCGATTACTGCGTTCGAGATTTGTGGAACGTGCCCGGACTAGGATGGGACGTCGAACGACACGTCTGTGAATGTGGACCCTACGTGCATCGAGTTCTGGGCGATCTATCTTCCCCCTGTGTTTTGGAATATACACACATAGACGAAAAGCATAGGTTAGCGGGAAAACGAGAATGTATGACCGACCAATCTGTTGAATTCCGACCGATTTATTGTCCAGAGAATCAGTCGGTTTTACGGTTCACAAAACGGATCTTGCGAGGCAACACAGCGTACGATTATGTCATTGTACATGGAACAAGTGTTCCTAAAATTTCGAGAGGTCAAGAATGACATCTCATTTCAAACGAATCGAGAAAAATTTTCAAACGGACCAAGAATTGAGTCGGTTTGAAAAGGAAGACGAAAGCCCCAAAGAGGAAGGATGGTCGAAGAGACAAACGTTCGCCATTCATTTACTACTGGTAACGGCAGGTCCTACGATTCTTTTCGCTTTACTGGGCAACGTATTGAAGATTCATTATTATGTCGTCTGTTTAATTCTATTATTTTACTTTGGAGCTCTGGCCTACTTGATACGATACCGATTTCAGTGGCTATTGCAAGCTTTTAAAGAAAGTCAGAAATATATTCGTTGAATATGGGACTTGAAGAGTGGATTATATAAAAAAAAACTTTGAAAAAAAATGAAGAGGGAGAAGAGTAATAAAAAAGGAAGAAGCAATAATTTAACCATGGCGATGGATCCTGTACTTATTCATCTATCTCCCAAAAATTCTGAAGGTAAAGAGTTAGATTTGGAAATATGGATAAACCCCGATGATACGGATGACAAGATTATAGAAATACATCGTCATAATCGCAAAGACAAAACGAAAGAATTTGAACCCTGTTGTCAAAATCCTTTTTTAACTCCCGCTATCCTCCAACGTAGAGAAAATGAAAAGAATAAAACGATAGATAAAACATTAGAATTGACCAAAGAAGCCATTCACATGTTGAAAGAAGTCTTTTCGGGAAATGGAGAATTCAGTACAATGGAATTTGATGCATCGTCCACTGAGGTAAGAGCTGATTTTAGACAGCCGACCAAAGAACCTGAAGTTGAGAAAGCAACAAGTTGTCAAGGTCGTAAACATAAGAAAAGAGTTAATAAAAAGAAATAATACATTTAAAAAGACCTCCCCATCTTTCCATGAATTTCTTGAACAATGAACTGTTTTCACGAGACTCAATCCACATCTTTGCTGGATCTAAAGAGAATCTTGAGAGAAGACATGGCTTAAACTGTTTCCAGGAGAGTTGAAGTGCAGGCTTTTTCAACAGCACAGAGGTATCTGAAGCAACAGTTGAAATGCTGAAATATATAGAACAGAAATTCCATTCTTAAAAAAAACTGGGATGTCTTGTCAATCGAATCGGGTAGAAAAAATTCTTGGCTGAAAAAAAAAAAAAAAAAAAAAAACTTTTTGTTAATTTTTATCATGTCTTTAGACATGATAAAAATTAACTCTACCCTCCTTTTTGTTTTGAATGATGTCTTACCTTTCCTAAAAATAGATTTCTAAGAATGATCATGTTTTTCTTGGAAGTCTATTGTTTACAAACATGTCTAGACAACATGTTGAAATCATTCAAAACGAAAAGGAGGGTAGAGTTAATTTTTATCATGTCTAAAAGACATGATAAAAATTAACAAAAAGTTTTTTTTTTTTTTTTTTTTCCTCCCAGCTCTTAAAAATATTTTTCAACGATATCTCGATACCTCTACCTATTTTATTCCCCCTCTCTTAGTATATAAATGGTTGAAAAAGAAATCGGGGTTCATTCTGTTTCGTAAAATGATAGCGAACACATGGCAACGGATAACTTAGTCATTTCATGTGAAGAAGATCCCTTTGAGGATATTCCAGATACGGAACCCACTTTTTATGGACCATTTTCACCCGTTTTTAGAGTACCGAAAAAGTCTTCTCCTTCTCCAACTCATTCTTTGGAAATACTGTTTTCTCCTCCCTCGTCATCCACTCATCAGCGCTCTAGAAAGAAGAAGTCCTCACAGACCAAGCTCCACCAAAAAATTGTTGGTGTGTTGGCTGTCACCTCTGATGGATATACTCTTACGAACTGCGTCCGATTTATAGCCAGAGACCTGAAAACACATACGAAGGAATTTATTCGGCAATTGAATGCGGATCTGGAACGATTTCATATTGAAAAACTCTACGTGGCGAATGAACCCACTCGAGAAAAAATTCATCAAAAGGTACATCTCAAGTTTTTATGGACTGTTATTTACAAACCTCAACATCGTCAGCCACAGCAATGTCCATCTTGTCGATCGAAATCTTGTCATCGATTTATGGCCATGCTAGCGCTCCAACAATTAGTGAAATTTGCTGTTCATAAATGTATTTATTGAGTGGATAGGTAATCAAGGAATTTTTCTCTCTTTTTCCTTTTTTCAGATGATCCAGAGAAACAAATACTCTACTTCATATGGTTTAGTGGTAAAGACCTCATCAGGACAGGTGGTGATGATTCATCGAAAAATGCCATACTGTTTTCAAAATTATTTAATTCAGCTTTTAAAAAATAAACGTATCGAACCACCCTTCGATTTGGAAAAAATATCGGTGCTTCAAGATGAATTTGAAAACCATATTTATCCGACTCTCCATCCCAATTTACAAGACGATTATGATCGGTACAAGGCTAAATTAGCTTATGAAGATGCATGGGATTTCCCGCATGGACAAATGGATAAAAGACGCTTCAAGAAAGACGACAACCCTCGATTCAAATGGTTCAGAGTCGCGTATCAGGAATTTGAAGAAGAGTCCGGCTACCGATTCGCCTACCAACCCTCGGACGTGGCTCAGTATCCCTTAATCAAACTAGAATTTACGGGATTAGATCAATGCATTTATACACAATATTTTTTTATAGTCGAACATCCTAAACATTTACGCCGTAATACCTACTTTGATAATTATTCTCCTTTCCAATCTCAAGCTGCTTATAGAATGGCTCTCGAACGCAATATCGGGAGTATTGATGATCGGATTGTCTATCGGGGTTACTTAATTGAAATCGAAGAGGCTCTAAAGTATCTAACACGTCAACAGGAAATGAAAAAGGACGGGAAGGATCAAGTGTTGCTATATTTTTTAGAAGGAGATAAATGGAATCCACCCGATTCTATTTGTTATTTAGAAAAGTAAAAAAAATGGAATAAGATCCCTTAACCACCCCGCATTTCCCAGAAGAATCCATCCTATCTATTCTTTTTTTAAATGTCTCGGGATGTCATCCGACGCATTCTCTCCACCAAAAAAAAACAAGTTCCTCCCACCTACCCCAAAAAGAAGAAGAAGAAGAGGAAATTTCCCATGAGTCTTTTCGAGAATACTCCTTCCCCTCTCTCTCTTCCTATATATAAAAGAAACCGAGAGAAAAGTTGTCTTTTCTTTTTTTTTTCCATCTCGTCCTCAGGAGAGAGAAAGAGAGAGAAAACCAAATGCCATGGAGTGGTTACGGCGAGAGTCTTTTTCCCTCGCGATTCGTTTCCGTTTCGCCAAGACAATTCCCCTCACGTTTTACTTGGGGTCGGGCACGCTCTATTTTCGAGGATCGGAACTCGTGACTTGCCTTTCCCAGCAAGGGACTTGGATGAATCCGAAAGGTCAACGGACTATTCAGCAATGGATCTCTCGAGCCCCTTTTCGCCCTTACCGATCCTTAACGACGGATCTCTGGATCGATACGTCGGACCGCCCTAGCCGGATTCTCCGCTATACCCCTTTTATCACCTTCGATTCCCTGGAAAGACTGCTCAACGATTTGGGTCCAGACGCTCTCCTCTTTTCGACCTGGTTTCAGAGTGTGATGAGAGAACCTCTTCAAATCCAAGAAGATTTTCAGACCGGGGAAACTTATTTTAGTCCCGTGGAGAAAAAGGTGATGGATTTTCAGTTTCAAAATTTATCGGAACTGTTTCAATGTGCTTTATGTTTTTATTCTTCTTAAAGAGTGGGGGAAAAACTAAAAATTGTAGAATAATCATAAAAAATAATTTTTGTTTTTCTTTTAAAAAAAATATTGAGATAGTCCAATCTTGGGGAGGAGGTGGAAAATTCAAAACTATTATCTAAACCAGATATGGCGGTCAGTCCATTTCGATCCACGGAGGAGAATATGTGTGAGATTCTCTGATCCATAGAGCGTTTCAAGAAAAAAAAACTGCGAAAAATTCCCCCCCCCTATCTTTAAAGAATGGGTATCCAGGTTGAATGCACAGTACAGACTGATGGGAAGCCGAAACTCGAGTTTCTTAAATAGAAAAAAATAAGAGCTCCTTCTAGAAACAATTTTAGATGTCTTGTTTGGATGAGTGAGTCGACTGGGAAAAATTTCTCAGCGCTGTGGAAAAAATTTCGTGTTAAAAAAAAAAAAAAAAAAAAAAAAAACTTTTGGTTAATTTTTATTATGTCTTATAGACATGATAAAAATTAACTCTCTCTTCTTTTTGTCTGGGAATGATGTCTCACCGTTTCGAAAAATAGAACATATCCCATTCTTGAAATTCTATTATTTTAGAAAGGATGATGAGTGATGGTCTATTTTTCAAAACGGAGAGACATCATTCCCAGACAAAAAGAAGAGAGAGTTAAATTTTATCATGTCTATAAGACATGATAAAAATTAACAAAAAGTTTTTTTTTTTTTTTTTTTTTTTTCAATTCAGGAAATTTTTCTCTGAGCTTTGCCAATTTTTTTTCCCAGCCAGCTCCATCCATAAAACAACACCTCTCAAAATCTTTTCTCACTTATCTATTTAAACCACTCGAATTTTTGCTTCCAATGAGTCCACGCATCTTGGCCTTTCTTCCACTCTGCTCTGAGAAAGATAAGGTAGATTGTTTTCGGTGGACCGTCCTGTTGACGCTTCCGATTTATATAGAGAGTTATATATAGATAGGGTCCCTCCTAACTCCCTCTATTATGACTATTAGTCTTTTCTTCTTTTTTTTTTTCAAGAAATATACAAAGAATGATCCACAGTTTTTTTTTCCGTTAATGAAAAACAAATATGCTTCTACCTTCCGACTTCTTTTTAGTACCTCTTGAGATGTCTCCTCCTTCTGGATCTTTTCCTTCTCCTCTCTTCCTCGCGAGCAGGTAATTGGAAATGCTGTTCAGGATGCAACGCTCGTAAAGACTCCATTTTCTTCCTGGAGAGGGCGTCTACGGCAAACACCGTCTTGTCATGAAATTGGAGTTGGTAGTAAAGAGGTCCGTGAATAATATACACGGAGCGAGCTCGCTGTCGATAGGGAATCATACGATACCCGTCGGCTTCTGATTCCCTTTCCCATCCATAAAGACGGATAGAAGCTTCTCCGGTTTGAAGAATATGAACCCACTCGGGTGAAACGTAAAACAGTTTTAAAAAGGTTCCAGCATCGACGGCGATCACATTTTCCCATCGCAGATAAGCGTGTAAGCGAAAGGTTCCTGCCTCCATCATCGATTGGAAAGCAAAGTGCTTGAAAACTTCGATGGACGAAAAATAATGCAGGATTTTTCCATCGTAACAGGATAAATAGTACATGGTTTCTTGGACGATTTTTTCCATACGCTCCGGGTCCCGAAACCATTCTTCGAAACGGGAGAGAGGTTCCCATTGATCAGCTACATCGAGATGACAGACGGGCGTGATTTCCACCAGGGTAGGTAGAACTGCAACAGCATCGGTCGACATTTTAGTTTTGCTCGGTTGAGAAGGAAGAACGAGAATGAACCCTGTAAGCAGAAAAACTCGGATCTATATAAATACTAGAGGAAAAAAGGCGGGGGGAAGGGAAGTTCTTCCTTCCTCCCAAAGAATAAGAAAAGTGGGTGGAAAGAAAAAAATCATTTCACTCTCAGGAAAAAAAAAAGAATTTTTTTTTCTTGTCAACATGTTGTCTAGACATGTTTCTAAAAATAGATTTCCAACAAAGGTTCATTCTTTTCTTAGAAATCTATTTTTAGAAAAGAATTGACATATCCTTCAAAACAAATTTCTTTTTTTTTTCCCTCCCTCCAGCAGCCAACTGGATGGGCAAGCGTTTCGGGTCAGATCAGTCCGTGCTGACATTATTTTTTTTAAATACAATGGAATTAGTATAGGAATGTACTAGAAACTGACCCAAGGTTGAAAAGAAAATATCAAAATCAATACTCACTTCTTGACGATTTCTTTTTCCAAAAACCTGTCGAAGAAATCTTGATGGGTTATCCAATCTCTAGACCTGTCTGAAGGGAATTCAATCTAAGGTGAGCGCGCATTTACCTGACGCGAAACTCGGAATATCTGCATAAATAACAAAACGTCCATTCTTAAAAACTTATCGTCTAGTCCATTGAGTTGGTTGGAGGGGGAGAAAAAATTTCTGAGTAATAAAAAAAAAAAAAATACTTTTTGTTAATTTTTATCATGTCTTATAGACATGATAAAAATTAACTGTCCCCTCTTTTTGTCAAGGAAGGATGTCTCACCGTTTCGAAAACGAAACCAAAACTCATCCTTCTCATGGCAATTATTCCAAGAATGAGTCACGGTTTGTTTTTCGAAACGGTGAGACATCCTTCCCAGACAAAAAGAAGAGAGAGTTAATGTTTATCATGTCTAGAAGACATGATAAAAATTAACAAAAAGTTTTTTTTTTTTTTTTTTACTCAGAAATTTTTTCCAAAGCTCTGAGAATTTTTTCCCAGCCGACTCAATGATCCAAACAAGACAGATCCAAATTGTTTCTAGAAGGAACTCTCCCTTCTCTATATAAACCACTCGTGTTTCCAACTTCAGTTCAGTCTGTGCTGTGAATTCGACCTGGATACACACTTCTCCCTCCTGGAAAGAATTTCTGTGAAGGTATGCGAACATTTTTCTCAGCTCTTAGAAAAATTTTACCAGCTGACTTGATCGACGAGAGACATCTCGAACATTCTGTTATCTGCGGAAGTCGTTTCATTTTCGTGCAGTCCATGCTGTGGACTCACCTGAATATCCATTGCTCCCTCCTCTTTCTGGAAAGAGTAGTAGCTTTTTTAGATCCTCGTCGCTCTTTTTACGTTTCATTGGATATCTAGGACGAACTTTTTTACCTTATTCCTTTCAAACTCTAATATTGAGGTTGGAGAGCCGTCATGGAAAATCAGCCATGATCCTGACGAATCTAAACCGACTTCTTGAAAGCAGAGCTATGTCATGTTTTTTTTTTGATGACAGATTTCCAAGCTCCGAGTGATGAGAAATTTAGAAATTTTGCAGTGTTAACGGAAAGGAGGAGACAGAAACCTGGAGAATGGAAATGAAGCTGAGAAAAAATGCTAAGAGCTCAGGAAAAAAAAAAGGCTTTTTCCAGGAGGGAGGAGAAGCGCAATTCTAGGTTGAGTGCACAGCACACACGGATCTAAAGTTGGAAACGCGAGGGGTTTAAATAGAGAAGCGAGAGTTTCTTCTAGAAACAATTTTGGATGTCTTGTTGTTTGGATCATCGAGTCGACTGGAAAAAAAAATTCTCAGAGCTCTGAAAAAAAAAATCTTTTGGTTAATTTTTATCATGTCTTCTAGACATGATAAAAATTAACTGTCCCTCCTTTTTGTCTAGGAAGGTTGTCTCACCGTTTCTAAAAATAGATCATGACTCATTCTTGGAATAATTGCCTTGAAAAAGGGTGAGTGATGGTCTATTTTTAGAAAGGGTGAGACATCCTTCCTAGACAAAAAGAAGAGAGAGTTAATTTTTATCATGTCTAGAAAACATGATAAAAATTAACAAAAAGTTGTTTTTTTTTTTCAATCTCATCTAGAGAATTTTTTCTAGCCGACTCGATCGACAAGACATGACATCACCATTGTTTCTTTTTTTTTAATAATGCACTTTCACCTATCCCTTTCAACCCTCCGAATTTGGCTTTGGATCCGTGTCCTTGCTTCCACATTCAGAGCTCTTTTCTTCAACATTTCGTTGCAGGGGAAGAATCAATTCTCTCACGACGTTTAGATATTCTTTCAGAATGCTAGAAAACTCATTCAAAGAAGAAGTATCTAAGGGTGGAGTTGCCGGTTGAGGAAAATTCACGAGTCTTGGAATCGGATTATGCGAATCCGTCTGTATGCCAAACTGTAAAGGAGAACCACCCGCTTTAGGAGAGCAGATAATAGTAAGATCCATCTTTTTCCAATTTTTGATTTGAATATACTTGTTTCTTCTTACTCGGAACATTTTCCTTTTTCTTCCTCCTCATCCAGGAACTGAATTCTAGGTGGAACGGAAGCATTTGTAATAAACTGTTGTTTCTTGGTTCCACACGCCTGACATTTTCCCGTGACCATCGGCCGTCGATTTTTCGACATGCGATAGTGGACGTCGACCGTATCGGTCTTGGTTCGGCATTTCACACACCAAATGGAATACGAAATAGGTTCCGCGTCAGAATGCTCCATTGCAGTAACACACTCTTTATTATTTTCTTCTCTTTTGAGAGAGAGAGAGAGAGATCTTAACCAGAAGTGTAGATATAAAATTTAGGATACGTTTCGGATCCGTCGGCTCTTTTCGCATACCCCACTTCTTCACAGAGGTATTCCGTTTGCTGATCCGCTCTTCGAGGATAAAACTCGTTTCCCCAAGCATCGCGAGCATAACGAATTCGATCGCCGGCCGTTAAACAATATTCGACTCCATCCGCCTTTTTAGGATACATTTCATGCCCCGATTCGTCTTTGGCATAAGGGAATAAAACAGACGTATAAAGCGAATACTCGTCCCCATTTTGAAATTTCGGGTAGTATTCTCGTCCAAAAGCCGTTCGGGCATACCGTCGAGGAGCTAAAATGTATTGGTTTCCGTTTAAATCTACCGCGTAACTCATGACCGTTTTCGTCTCGAGCCAAGATAGGATTTCCTTCAGGATCCGTAACGTATAATTCGTAATGAGGATGTTGGGGGTCGGTCGGGTATCGTTCTTTCCCCGATGCGTCTACTCGATAAACAGACATGCTTAGTTCTCGTCGCCTGCTCCTTCCTTCCTCCCACTCGAGACCCGTTGAGATGAAGGTATGAGGTTGATATTTATAAAATGGGTTGACCCTTTCAAACTATTCCATTGTTTAAAGACGGGTGGGTTAGGAAAAAGAAATATTAATAAAAGCAAATATCTGAACGGTTCAACACAACGGGTGAATGGAAAAAAGGAATAGTTCTCTCTATCCAGTCACAGGATGGTTTCTTCTTCTAGAACGGCTCACACTCAGCTGAAGCGAAACTCGGAACTCGAAATGTTTAAATAGATCATAGAGTCCATTCCAGAAAGAATCCGGAGATGTCTTGTCCATCCAAGTCGGCTAGAAAAAAATTCTGAGTTAAAAAAAAAAAAAAAAAAAAACTTTTGGTTAATTTTTATCATGTCTTATAGACATGATAAAAATTAACTGTCCCCTCTTTTTGTCTGGGAAGGATGTCTCACCCATTCGAAAAAAACAAACCATGACTCATTCTTGGAATTGTTGCTATTAGAAAGGGTGAGTGATGGTCTATTTTTAGAAAGAGTGAGACATCCTTCCCAGACAAAAAGGGGCTTCATTAATTTTTATCATGTCTAGAAGACATGATAAAAATTAACCAAAAAAAATTTTTTTTTTTTTTTTTTTTTTAGAGTTACAGAAATTTTTTCCAGCCCACTCGATCGACAAGACGTCCCCATTTTTTTATTTAAGAATGGATTCTTGTTTATTTGTGTAAGCATTCCGAGTTTCGTTTTAGATGAGTCTATGTTGTTGAAGAGGAAACATGGGTACCCTCATTTTTTTTTCCTATCTGATTTCTAAGATGAATTCAGTGAGTTCACCTTGACCTTTTCAAATTTTGTTTGATTACTTTTAGCCCAGAGGTCGACGGATAAATCATTCTGATTTTTTATATATTTTTTTTGTGTCGCTCTCTCTCTTTCTAAGAAACCTATCTCGTTCCAAGTCTTCTCAAAGTGCTATTGGTTCGTTTCGAGAAGAGGTCATTTCACACACACCCCCCTCCTCCTCAAAAAGTATATGTATAAAAATTAAAGGAAGTGATTTTCATACACACACTTCACCTTTTTGAGTGGTGTCACGATGAGCCTATCCAGTAGAGAACGTCTTAGGGAAAGAATGCGTGAACAGAAACGACGCTGGCGAAGCAATTCAGCTAATCGAGAGCGAGAACGAATACTTCAAAAGGAACGTTATGCTGTTCTTAAAAAGAACTCCCGACCGCGAAAGAAACATCTTCCTCCCAAGCAGTGGGAAAGCTATACGAATTTGCAGTATAAGGATATGTGGTCCGAAGAAGCCTATCAAAAATGTATTCGACAATGTAATAAAGAGCAATACAATTTCCTGATCTACGTTCTCGTCCGTTTGTACACTTATTACGCGTTACCTGAATCGAAACGTCCCCCTCCTCTGGATATTATTGTGCAAGGATCTGCCGGAACGGGTAAATCTTTCCTGATCCAAGCTTTATACCAAACTCTGATTCGAACGCCTCTTTTTAGCGAAGCGTGCTCGGTTCTCAAACTCGCACTCAGTGCTCAAGGAGCGGTCTACATTACGGGAGATACTTTGCATCATGCCCTGCGTCTTCAAATGAACGGGACTTTTGTTCGACCTCTGACCCAAAAGACTTTAGACTATTAGAGACCCCTGTATGCTCCTTTACGGATGGTGATTTTGGATGACGTTTCCACGATCGGATCCAATTTATTTTCGCGCCTCGACCAGAAACTTCGACAATTGTGTCATGTGCCGGATAAGCCGTTTGGGAATGTGCATATGATTAAATTCGGAGATTTGCAGCAGGTCCAACCGATTCGCGACATGCCCATTTTTATTCTGAAGGGTGGTGGACGCCTCAATCCACGCTCTACTATGAACTAGTCGAATGTATGCGATTCTCTCTGCATTACGAGGAGAGACTCGATCGTTTAACGAGAAATCACTTTTTAGAACCGGACGATGTGGCATTTTTCCAGTCCCGCGTTCGCAGTTTCGACGAAATTCCTCGCGAAGCTATTATTCTCTGTTTTTCGAGCAAGGATGCAGAGAAATATAATATGAAACGTCTCCAATCCCGAGGGACGTACTGTTCGTGTCTGGCTCGAGACGTGATTTATTCCGAGAGCGAAAAATTGCGGAAGAGGATGATGAAACGGAGTCAACATTTACATCGATCTCAGATGGCGAATCTCGAATCCGTCCTCCATTTACAAAGAGGAGCGCGATATCAATTGACTAAAACGCTCGACAGATCCAAAGGATGGATGAATGGAGCAATTGGAACACTACACCAAATAGACCAGGACGAAGACGGAGTTGTGACGCGAGTCTGGCTGCAATTTTCGAATAGTCTAGCTCCTATCGATCGCGTCTCCATTCGTATTGACACCTGTTCGACGAAAACACTCGCATTTTATCGCGAACAGTTTCCTTTGATGTTAGCCGAAGCGATCACGGCTCTTAAAGCCCAAGGAGCCACCTTTCCGTCGATCGCAATTTACATGCACGGACCTTTTAATCGATTTCAGCAATATGTCGCTTTTTCTCGAGTGACTCAACCCCAGGGATTGTATATTCTGGACCAGTTTCGTCCCCGCATGAAATTGGCGAGCAAGCAAAAATACGAGGAGGAACTGGAGCGATTGCAAAACATGTCCCGGATTCCGTATGATATATCGGCTCGAGAAGAGAACCAAGATCCGTACGAGTTTCTCATGAACCTTCTTCAATGTGGGAATCGTCTTTCCTTCCATCTTTCCAATAGAAACATCTCCCAAGAAAAAGAAATCGTCAAACTAGAAGAAAAACCTTCTTTCCATGTAAAACCTGTTATAAAATGTCAATCTTAAATCTTTTTTTAAAAATTCAATAAAAAGAAATATTCTCCATCAAAACCCCTCCATTCTTTCAAAGCTTCACAAAACGCTCAACAATGTCCACACAATGGGAAGAGAAAAATCGATCTCAACGGTCCACACAACATGTTGACTCCTCAAAATATGTCTCTCCCAAGTGACAGGATGCTTCTTCTTCAACGGCTGACACTCATCTAAAGCCAAACTGGGAATGCTTAAATAGATAAGCGAGAGTTTATTCTTAAAAAAAATGGCGCTGTCTTGTCAATGGAGAATCGAGTCGGCTGGGAAAAAATTTTGAGAGCCGGAAAAAAAAGAAAAAAAAACTTTTGGTTAATTTTTATCATGTCTTATAGACATGATAAAAATTAACTCTACCCTCCTTTTGTCTGGGAATGTTGTCTCTCCGTTTCTAAAAATAGACCAGAACCCATTCTTGGAATTTTATTCTTTTTAGAAAGGATGAGTGATGGTCTATTTTTAGAAACGGTGAGACAACATTCCCAGACAAAAGGGGAAGGTAGTTAATTTTTATCATGTCTAAAGACATGATAAAAATTAACAAAAAGGTTTTTTTTTTTTTTTTTTTTTTTTTTTGAGTTAGAAAATTTTTTTTCCTGGCTCTCAAAATATTTTCCCAGCCGACTCGATTCTCCAATTGACGACACAGCGTCATTTTTTTAAGAATGGATTCTCGTTTATCTATTTAAACATTTCGAGTGTCACTTCAGATGAATGTTAGCCGTTTAGGAAGAAAAACGCAGATTCCCATTTTCTCATTTCCTTCAGAGAGAGAGACCTAGATTTTCGAGACTCGATGACTTTTTAAGCATTTTTTGTTTAAGCTATTCAACTTCATATTTGTCTGACGTTCAAGAGTATGATCTCTCGTGGATGGATCTCTTCCACCTCATTCTCTTTCCAGTCGATTTAGAAGGGGAAGGGGAGATTTTTTTTCCCTCATGGAGGATGTCTCCTGAATACCGTTCAAAGAGTCTATGGAGAAATTATATGGTCAGAGTCACGGATTTCCAGGGCAATCTGCTTCTCAGTTAAAAAAAGGATCTCTCTTTCCCAGTCTGTCTTCGATTGCCTCGTTAACTGTGAAACCCATCGCTTTTCCGATTTTATGATTCTCCCAGTATAATCAGACAGTCGGTCACAAAAGTATTCGAACACCGGTACCCTATCAGAAAATGACAAGATGGCGTTTTTTTTTCTCTTTCTCTCTGTGTGTCGTGTTATTCCATCCTAGGTTTTCTTCTCCCCCCCCCATCTTGGTAAAAACTGGAAAAAATTGGTTACGATCTCTTTTTGAATGGGGAGATGCCATTTTGAGCAAAAGCTGACGACCCTATCTTGGAGAATGAACATGACCGCTCTACACACCCTTTCACTCTCTCTCTTTGAATTGGGAAGCCATTTTGGGAAAAATGCAGACGACCCTATCTTGGAGAATGGAAATGAACGCCTCTCCCTCTTTCTTTGAAATGGAAAGCCATTTTGGGACCTTCTATTCTTGGGGAGGGAGAAAACTGAAGTCTGCACTTCGCTGTCTCTGAAAAGCGGACCCTCTTCTTCTGATCTTGAAGAACTGAAAATGAACGCTCTACACGATCTCTCTTTGAATTCAGAAGGTATTTTGGGACTTTCTAATGTTGGAAAACTGAAATGAACGCTCTACGCATTTTCTCTCTCTCTCTCTCTCTCTTTGAGATGAGTAGCCATTTTGGAGGATTCTCCACCACCATCCTAACCTTGGAAAACTGAAATGAACGCTCTACACCATCTCTCTCTCTTTCTGTCTTTCTCTGAAATGGGTAGTCATTTGAAAACTCCCTAACTTTGAAAAAAACAGAAATGAACGCTCTACACCATTTCTCTTTGAAAATGGGGGGGTGTCATTTTGAGACCTCCCTCCCCTAAATTTGAAAAAAAAACTGAAATGAATGCTCTACACTTTCTCTCTTTGGACATGGGTAGCCCTTTGGGGACCCTCTCCTCTTGGTATATAAAAAAAAGAACTGAAGTGAAGGCTCTACACAATCTCTCTTGGAATGGGATCCATATTTCGGGAAACGTGGATCACCTCATGCTGGAAAACTGAAGTGAACCACCAAGATTGGACTCTATATAATATTTTTTTTAATTGACATCATGACCCTCCTCCCATTTGTTATTAAAAAAATTGTTTTTTTTTTCGTTTTGGTTTTTATCCCATTTCCGATGTGATTTCAGAAATGCAATTCCATAACAGTTCAATTTCATTCGAGGTTAAATGATCTAAACAGTCTTTGACCCACCCATCCGTATGATTATTTTCTTCTCCTTCCTGTTGCACCAAATTTTGTAAGTCCATATAATCATTCCATACGGGAAGGGCTGGATCCTCACAAGGCTGTCTTGAAACACTTGGAGTCTCTTTGGGATGAGTGGAGGGATCTAGGATGTCTGGACCCGGCTGCGATTCTACCTCCATGATTTCTGGACCCGTTGGAACTTGTTTACCCGGCTGTGATTCTGCCTCCATGATTTCTGGACCCGTTGGAACTTGTGGACCCGGCTGACATTCTACCTCTACGATCTCGGGACTTTTTGAAGCTTGTGGACCCGTCTGACATTCTACCTCTACGATGTCGGGACAGGTTAGAGAAGAAGAAGAAGAAGAGGATACTGGAAGAGGTTCTGTCTGTGAGGAGTCCGAAAGAGGTTGCCTGTTTGAACAAGTCGGGGAAGAAGAAGAAGAAGCTTCTGGATTCTGAAGCGGATCTTGCACGCCAGGTAGGTTCCGGTAAGTCGACCGTTTTTTAAGAGGTAATTTTTTTTCTTCCTCCTCATCTTCAATTGTGATGACTTCAATTTCATTCCGTTGCCGGGTCGATTTTGTTTCGGGAAATAACGGTTTGGTCCAGCTCCTCTTATCATCTAAGGAAGGGATGGGTAAAGGTGGCGGAGGGTTTTCTTCTTCTTTTTCTTGAAACATCATCGGCGATTGGAAAGAAATCTCCTCTTTCAATTGTTTCCAAAGCGAGTACGAGCACCGATCGACGAGAAAGAGACTCTTCTGGGTTGTGACGATGAGATATTGCGTTTTCGGGGGAACGACATAGTTTTGAAAAGGTCTTAGAATATATTTCTTATATTTCATCCTGTCGCTGACTTTAAAACTTCTTTCCTTCAGATTGGGGGACGATGATTCGTAATAGGCGATAGGAGCGGCTGTGGTTTGAACAATATGAACTTCGTCCTCAGCCGTCGTTCTCATTCCAAACGTAAAATATCGTTTCGTGAGAAAAATATTCTTCCACCGAAAACTCGTGCGCGGATCTGTATATCGCCGGTCTGTTTGAATGGGCCGTCTCAAAGCTCGATCCATCCGATTCCAAGAGAAGGGAGATTCCTCTTTCGTTTGTTGCGATTCGAATAAATTTCTGTATATATTCTGAATGAGCAGGTTGGAGGATTCGACATCTTGGTTGAAAGAAACGATCGCTTGATGAGGTGGTAAATGCGGAATAAATGTCGCACAATGACACGCCAAAAAAATTTTCAAGTTGGAGATTTGCTTTAGCGTCTTCAAATCCTCCCCGTTCGAAATCCGTTGAGTTGGAAAAATGTCTAATAGCGACATGGCTCCCAATGGAAAAGAAATGATCTCGCCCAGTACTCTCGTCTTTTTATATATCTATATAGACACACACAGACACACATAGAGCATCTATGACGTCCGTTTTATTTGTTTTTTTTTGTTTCTCTCTCTCTTCTTTCCAAGAAATCTTATCTCCATGACCTCTTTTTCTTTTCTTAAAAAGATGAATGTGTGTGGGAATGAGGAAGTGAAAGTAATAATTTAATAAACAAAAAATTATCCAACCCTGACCTTCTTTTTTTTTCAAAGTCACCCTTTCCAATCCAAGGACGTCCAGAGATAGAGGAAGCAGGGAGAGAGGAGGAGGAGGGAAGGGAAGGTCACACTCTCTTTCTCTCTATAAATAAAAGGGGAGAGCCCCAAAGTCGTATTTTTGTCCAAGTGGATCATGAGGAGGCATCCCCGGCTCACTACGTGTATTCCTTTCAAATATAAATATGTTGATCTTTCCTTTTATATCATCCAAGGAGTCGTTTACCTGAAAGCCTCCGCTTTTTCAAAATGTGCGGGTTATTATACCGTGGGGAGTTATCAAAAGATGCGGGACGAATTTTTGTCCGACGAAAACGTGTTGATGGCTCGTGACATTCCACCTTTGGATGCACAAATTTTGTTAATGAAACGAGCTAAATATTTTTACACGTCCCACTTTCTAACCGTCTCGCAAATGAATAGGATTATGGATCGTCTTGAGAAGACAAAAGGGATTCTAGTTCATTTTAGTGAATGGTTGCATAAATGTTTGCACGAACCTCTCTCGTTCGAGAAAACTGGGAAGAATACCTATTATATTCTTCTCGAGCACTCTCCTCCTTCGTCTCATCATAGAGAGGCCACGACTTTTGAAAAAATCCTCGAGCAAGAAAAAATAGAATGGTGGAACAACTACCCTATCCCTCTCCCCGAGCATCAAGAGGAGCCTGTTCAGAAGAAAAAGAAAAAACCTTTCCAAAAGCCTATCCTCATCCTCTTCGATAATGATGGGGATGAGGAGAAGCCTGTTCAGATTCCTTTCCGTTTGTCAAAACCCGTCGAGGATGAAAAACCTCTCCCTTCCTCAAAAACCCTTGAGGAAGAGAGACCCCTCGAGAAGGAGAAATCTCTCCCATTGTCAAACCTCCTCGAAGATGAAAAATCTCTCCATTTATCAAGACCCCTCGAGAAGGAGGGACCTCTTCCTTTAGCAAACCCCCTCGAAGATGAAAAACCTCCTCATTTATCAAGACCCCTCGAAAATGAGGGACCTCTCGATTTGTCAAAACCCCTCGAGGATAAGGGAACCAAAACTTCTCTCTCTTTCGAAGAGGAGGGACCTCTCAATTTGTCAAGACCCCTCGAGAATAAGGGAACCAAAACTTCTCTCTCTTTCAAAGAGTAGGGATCTCTCGATTTGTCAAGACCCCTCAAGAATAAGGGAACCGAAAATCCTCTCCCTTTCTCAAGACTTCTCGAGGAGGAGAGACCGCTCCATGTCTCAAGACAGGACCCCCCTCTATCTCTTGAGGATCCGAGGGAAACGATTCCTATTGAAAAACCATCTATCGACAATCCCCAGAAAAGGTCTTCGGAGGAGATTAGACTTCAATGTAGAAAACGAATCTGCCACAATCATCATAATAATAATAATAATAATAATATACCCCCTTCTCAACAACAGAATCCTACAACATTTGCAGATAAATGCATTCAAACCAATCCCTTTATAGTAACCCTTTTGATTGGAGAACCCGTGCATTAGCCTCGAAAAATAAAATGAAATTCTAGACTGTTTCTATGACCAGAATGTTAAGCCAATAGATAGGTCTAGCTCAGAATTTTTCTTTTTAAAAGAAAATAAATAAATAAATAAATAATCCAAAGACTATTCGTAAATATAAATGGTAAAGTCTCGAGTCGGCTGGAAAAAAATTTTCAGAGCTGAGAAAAATTCTCCAACTCAAAAAAAAAAAAAATCATGTCTTAGACATGATAAAAATTAACGACCCTCTTCCCTTTTCGTCTGGGAATGTTGTCTCACTCTTTTGAAAAACAAATCGTGATTCATTCAAGGAATGATTGCCATTAGAGAAAGGATGAGTCATGGTCTATTTTTAGAAAGGGTGAGACATCCTTCCCAGACAAAAAGGGAGGGTCATTAATTTTTTATCATGTCTAAGACATGATAAAAATTAACCAAAAGATTTTTTTTTTCATTAGAGAATTTTTATCTCACCTCTGAGAAATTTTTTTTCTCCCAGCCGATTCGAGACTTTACCATTTGTTTTTAAGAATGATTTCTCCCTGATCTATTATTTCAAAATTCCAAGTTTCGCTTCAGAACCATCTGTGCTGTTGAAGAAGTAACGTGATATATGTATTTTTTTAACGAGTTCTGTCAAGATTGAATTGTGCAGGATCGACCTTGCGAATTTTTTCTCTGTGTCTTTAAATAATAATGATACCGAACCGCTTTTTGTAGAGCGCAATGGAAAAAACCTTTTGTATGGTTAGGACAATTCATGTGTTCCATCCCATTGTATTTGAGAATCTCTTGCGTCGATCCCGAAATGCAATAAATGGATCTTTGCAACCATTTCTCTAAAAACTGCCGTTTCATTTCTCCTCGCACCCAAATCATGGAAAAAGGTTCCGTCAACATCGTTAACACCCATGGAAAATAACTGTACGGAATTTCTCCTTCGTGCCACGACAAGCCGTGATAATAATCACTCGCCCACACAGCGGTTCGTTTTTCTTTCTCGGTGAGCATTTGCCATGAAAACGGGGGTTTAAAAACAAATACCCCTCGAGAAGTACCGTCCAATGTGACGTAAGCCAATTCTTTCACAATAAAGGCTCCTTGAGAATCGTAGAAACCTTCAAAGTCGAGCACGAGTTCCATGTTTTTTATTTCTTTTTCTTTCCAAGGTGACCTTTATTATTATTATGATGGATGTGTATTGAGATACGCACGATATTATTCAAAAAACAAATATATATATATACGAATGTGACCTTTCCCAGAATTCATACGACCTGTCACGTGCAACCTTCTCTCTCTCTATATATATATAAAAGAGGAGACGGCGAGAGAACGCTATCCATTTTTTCCTTCAGGACACACAGCGAGAGAGAGAGAGAATTTTGTTTTCTTTTTTTCCTCAATTGAAGAAGATGGACATTTTGAGTACCAAACCTCTCAAAGATTCCTACATTGTTCTGGACATGGAATACTTTCACTGTTATGATCCAAAGACGGGAGATATATGTTTCATCTTGAAAGAACTGGGCTACATCCCTTGTGATTTAACCTTATGCGGATCCATGATTTTTCTCCCTCCTGTCCATTACGATGACTTATCGTCCCGCAATCAAGCTGTGGTCAACCAGACTACAAATAACCGACACGGCCTGCAATGGACCGAGGGTCGTCTTTCCTACGAGCATCTTCTTACGATCCTGAAAATACTGACCGAAAATGTGGAGGTGATCTACGTCAATGGATACGATAAAGCCGAATTTTTCAGCAAGCTCTGCCAGCGATCCGTTTACGAGTTTTACATCCCAGGGAAAACCGAGTGGCTGAACAAGTCGAAATGCACGCGACACCAATATTTCCAAAAGATGATTCGTTGTGCCGAGAACAAGGTGAGAAATTTTCGATACCATTTGATGGAGGGTAGTTACGTTTTCCGGAAATTACATTGTTACCCCTCCGAGAGCAAAGCTGTCGAAGAGGAGGCGGAAGAATCTCCCCAGGAGAACTCGTGCGACGATGAGGAGGAGGAGGAGGAGGAGGATGAATTTTCTAATAATAATAATAATAAATGTCTAAGTTGGGATGCTTTAGAGACCCAAGAATATTGGTCTCAACCCTTATCTCACCTAGACCTGAAAGAGGATCCTCAAGTGTACTCTTTGTGGTCCTCTTCTAAAATTTGGTCTTGGAGAGAACCCTTGAATGTGCATGAATGAAATGGTATGTAAATCCCTAGAGAAAAAAGAAAATAGAAAAAAAAGTTCCTTTTTTTTGTAATATGTTGTATTTCTTTCCAATCCCATTTCTTTTCTATAACTCCAGCCCAATCGACGAGAAGAAGACGAATTTTCCAAGTTACACAAGACGAATCTTCCAAGTTACACAAGACGTAGAAAGATTTCACAAGGATTTATAAATCACACGCTCCCACATGATATATGTATAGAGAGAAAAACACCCTCTGTTCTCTAGCCAATACGTCAAGACTTCCCTAAACTAAGAGAGATCATGAGTACCGAGGAAACCTTAGCAGAGCAAGTAGAAAGACTTTCAAAGAGATTAGAAGAGTTAAGACGGGATAGATTTACAGTTCCGCCGACTAAAGAGGAAACTATCATCGATTTCAACAAACCGCTGTACTTTCATCCCCTACCCCAAAGAATGAGACGAGTGGACTCGCCGTTGAACAGTTCCAATGAGAAACAAAATGTCACTTATTTGAATAGTCAATTTCAACACATGAATATTTCATAAGTATTTTTTTCCCTAAAGCGTAGGGAGATCGGATCAGTAGTTTTTCCCTTTTCATCGTCGAAAAAGATTGGGAGGAAAAATCTTTCTCAGCTCTCTCAGAAAAATTTTTCAGCCTTAAAAAAAAAAAAAAAAAAAACCTTTTTGTTAATTTTTATCATGTCTTAGACATGATAAAAATTAACTCCCCCCCCCTTTTGTCTGGGAATGTTGTCTCACACTTTCTAAAAATAGACCATCACTCCTCCTTTCCTAAAGAATAGAATTCCAAGAATGGGATCTGGTCTATTTTTAGAAACGGTGAGACCCTATTCCCAGACAAAAGGCGGGTAGAGTTAATTTTTATCATGTCTAAAATTCAGGGTCCATCCATCTTCTTATGTGAAACGGTGACCCTGACAAGATCGAGATAAACAAGTCCTGTGAGTTGTTTTGTAATCTTGACGCGATCCAAGAAAAACTTTTTATTATTTTTTTTTTGAAATAGGCGGGGTTGGGGAGAGAAAATGTTCTCACGACCCTCAGATATCTTTTCATAAATATATTTTTTATCAAAGTGTTTCTTTCATTTCGATCCTTTTAAGAGGTTGGAATGACCCTGACATTTAGATGGGGTCGCGATCCCGACAGATGTCGCGCGAGTATAAAAGTGTGTATCCTTCGCGAGATTTCTTCAGAGAACAGAAGAAGACGTGAACTGAGCTGGTAAGTCCCTTTGGTCCTATAAATATGGTTATCTATAAACTCGATTTGATTCTTTGTTTCTTTTTTTAAGAATCATAATAATCATAACTTCATTTAAAAAGAACTCTCTTCTTAACCCTTTGAAAAGAAAAATGTCTCTTTCAAGACGACGACTCTAAAACGTTTTATTGTTTTTTTTTCCCTTTCTAGATCTTCCCTGTTATACATATATACCTTTTCGATTCTTTTTTTTGCTCCTGTTTGTGGAAGACATCACCGTATTCATCGCCATGGCTTGTTCAGAAAACTTTATCGTGCTCGATCTAGAGGGTTTCCAGTCCTACAACCACAAGAAGGGTGAATTTACCTACGTTTTAAAAGAATTGGGCTATGCGACAAAAGATTTTTTGACCGTGGGATCGTTGACGTTTGCTCCTCCTCACCCCTTCCACCAACTGAGTGAAAAAAACCAAAAGACGAATGCCTGGCTGACGAGAAACCGGCACGGACTTCGTTGGAACGAGGGTCATATTCCCTACAACCATTTAGGACGCATTCTCCAATCGCTCACTCACAGCTTCTCCACGATTTATGTGGTGGGATGTCAGAAAGCTAAATTCTTTGCTAAAGCCTTGGATTATCAAAAACCCGTGACGGAAATTTATGTGCCAGATGGAATCATTTGGAAGTATCGGGGAAAATGTGCCCGACATCATCAAAGGATGAAATATTTCCATTGTGCCGAAAACAAAGTGCGCAACTATCGATGGCATATTATGGAAGGAGATTTTCATATCAATCACGTCTATCCAGACGGAACGGAGAAAGAGGAGAGGATTCAGGAGGAAGCAGACAATCCTATACAAGCTTTTGATAAGGCCTACGATCAGTTAGAGAAGGATCCGTCCCCAAAAGCGTACGATAACCTCATCCAGAAATGGGATAATCTGTCCTGTTTCCAAGTGATGGAACATCCGGATGAGCATACGCCTTTAAACTTGATGGGCTCTTCTACTTCTTCTTCTTTGTCGTCAACTTCCTCCAATAACTCGAGGAAGACGGAGGGTTGGGGAGACATACCTGAAAATATTCCCCATTACGATCCAGCAGCCTGTTGGGACGAACCTTCCAAAGAATCTCATGAGACCCCCAAAATATCTTCAGAGGATCCAAAGACAAAATCCACTGAGTGTTGGGACGATGAACGGACGACTCATGCTCCAAAATCCACTAAGACTATGTCCACTGAGTGTTGGGACAATGAACAGACGACCCATGCTCCAAAATCCACTGAGACTATGTCCACTGAGTGTTGGGACAATGAACAGACGACCCATGCTCCAAAATCTACTGAAACTATGTCCACTGAATGTTGGGACAATGAAACCGAAAAGACGACAGAGAATTGGGATGACCGTTCTCAAAAGTATTTGAATTGATATATACATAAACTCAGGAGAAAAAAAGTAAAGAAAAGATTTTTAGAAATAAGTAGGGAAAGGTTCTCCACTTTCCGTATATTTATGGAAATGGACTGAGAAGAGAGAGAGAGAGAGAGACGAATCAGGAGACCAAAAAAAATGGGTCTTGGAATAAATGAGTGCAAGTGCATTCGATTCCTTCCAAGACCCATTTTTTTTTGGGTCCCTCTCTCATCCAATCTTGGAAAAGAACTTTGTCCTATTTTTTTATGTCCATTCAAAAAGAAATGAATCTATCCATAAATTTTCTTAAAAGGAAAAAAAACAAAAAGATCCATTACCTCTTGACGGTCCAAAGTCGAGAATTTTGGAAAAAGTTATCCACTCTCTCCATCCAGTCAAGCTTCTCTGTAGAAAATCTAGTAGGTGCATTGGCATTCTCGAATACCCGGCAGTTATTATTGGACGCGAAACGTCGAATGCTGAAATAGTTAACAGTGAGCCCATTCTTAAAGAAACGGGGATGTTTTATTCATCCACTCGAGTGCGGAAAAATTTCTGAGAGCCGGAGAAAAATTTCTCTGGCTGAAAAAAAAAAAAAAAAAAAAAAAAAAAAAAAAAAAAAAACCCTTTTAGTCTGAAAATTAATGTCTTCAATTTTTCATCAATTTTCAAATTTTCAGAGTAAAAGGGGGTATTTTTTTTTTTTTTTTTTTAATATCTAACTTTGAACCACAGAAATTTTTTCCGGCTCTCAGAAACTTTTCCCAGCCGACTCGATGTGAATAAAACTTTACTGTTTGTTAAGAATGTTATTTAATGGATCGATTTCAACCTATCGAGTTTCGCTTGAGTTCCGGCCGTGCTGTGGGCCCACCTGGATACAAGTTTTCCCCTTTTGGAATAGAATAAAACTTTACTGTTTTTTAAGAATGTTATTTAATGGATCGATTTCAACCTATCGAGTTTCGCTTGAGTTCCGGCCGTGCTGTGGGCCCACCTGGATACAAGTTTTCCCCTTTTGGAATAGAATTTCCGTCAAGGTAGGCTACTTTTCCTCTTTTTGCATTTTTCATGTCATTTCATTTGTATTACAATATACTGAAAACGGGCGTTCGAACTGATTTCTAGGCTATTTCTATACAAATGGAGCTCGATCCAAGAAAGAAATGATGTCTTTTTTTTATTTTGTGGACTGCCAATTTGTATTGGAATATACTGAAAACGGGTGTTTGAGTCGGTTTTCAGTATATTTCAATACAAATAGAGCTCGATCCAAGAAAGAAATGATGTCTTTTTTTTATTTTCTGGACTGCCAATTTGTATTGGAATATACTGAAAACGGGTGTTTGAGTCGGTTTTCAGTATATTTCAATACAAATAGAGCTCGATTCAAGAAAGAAATGATGTCTTTTTTTTATTTTGTGGACTGCCAATTTGTATTGGAATATACTGAAAACGGGTGTTTGAGTCGGTTTTCAGTATATTTCAATACAAATAGAGCTCGATCCAAGAACGAAATGATGTCTTTTTTTATTTTGTGGACTGCCAATTTGTATTGGAATATACTGAAAACGGGTGTTTGAGTCGGTTTTCAGTATATTTCAATACAAATAGAGCTCGATCCAAGAAAGAAATGATGTCTTTTTTTTTATTTTGTGGACTGCCAATTTGTATTGGAATATACTGAAAATGGGTGTTTGAGTCGGTTTTCAGTATATTTCAATAAAATAGAGCTCGATCCAAGAAAGAAATGATGTCTTTTTTTTATTTTGTGGACTGCCAATTTGTATTGGAATATACTGAAAACGGGTGTTTGAGTCGGTTTTCAGTATATTTCAATACAAATAGAGCTCGATCCATAAAAGAAATGATGTCTTTTTTTTATTTTGTGGACTGCCAATTTGTATTGGAATATACTGAAAATGGGTGTTTGAGTCGGTTTTCAGTATATTTCAATACAAATAGAGCTCGATCCAAGAAAGAAATGATGTCTTTTTTTTATTTTGTGGACTGCCAATTTGTATTGGAATATACTGAAAACGGGTGTTTGAGTCGGTTTTCAGTATATTTCAATACAAGTGGAGCTCGATCCAAGAAAAAAATGATGTCTGTTTTTTTTATTTTGTGGACTGCCAATTTTGTATTGGAATATACTGAAAACGGGCGTTCACGTCGGTTTTCAGTATATTTCAATACAAATGGAGCTCGATCCAAGAATGAAATGATGTCTTTTTTTTTATTTTGTGGACAAACAATTTTGTATTGGAATATCCTGAAAACGGGCATTCACGTCGGTTTTCAGTATATTTCAATACAAATGGAGCTGGATCCAAGAATGAAATGATGTCTTTTTTTTTATGTTGTGGACAGCCGATTTTGTATTGGAATATACTGAAAACGGGCGTTCACGTTGGTTTTCAGTATATTGCAATACAGGTGGAGCTGGATCCAAGAAAAAAATGATGTCTTTTTTTTATGTTGTGGACAGCCAATTTTGTATTGGAATATACTGAAAACGGGCGTTCACGTTGGTTTTCAGTATATTCCAATACAAATGGAGCTGGATCCAAGAAAAAAATGATGTCTTTTTTTATGTTGTGGACTGCCCTATTTTGTATTGGGATATACTGAAAACGGGCGTTCACGTCGGTTTTCAGTATATTACAAAACAAGTGGAGCTGGATCCAAGAAAAAAATGATGTCTTTTTTTTATGTTGTGGACAGCCAATTTTGTATTGGAATATACTGAAAACGGGCGTTTATGTTGGTTTTCAGTATATTCCAATACAAATGGAGCTGGATCCAAGAAAAAAATGATGTCTTTTTTTTATGTTGTGGACTGCCCTATTTTGTATTGGAATATACTGAAAACGGGCGTTCACGTCGGTTTTCAGTATATTTCAATACAAATGGAGCTCCATCCAAGAAAAAAAATGATGTCTTTTTTTTATGTTGTGGACTGCCCTATTTTGTATTGGAATATACTGAAAACTGGCGTTCGAGTCGGTTTTCAGTATATTCCAATACTCGATCCAAGAAAAAAAATGATGTCTTTTTTTTATTTTGTGGACAGCCAATTTTGTATTGGAATATACTGAAAACGGGCGTTCACGTCGGTTTTCAGTATATTACAATACAAGTGGAGCTCGATCCAAGAAAAAAATGATGTCTTTTTTTTATTTTGTGGACTGCCAATTTTGTATTGGAATATACTGAAAACGGGCGTTCACGTCGGTTTTCAGTATATTTCAATACAAATGGAGCTCCATCCAAGAAAAAAATGATGTCTTTTTTTTATGTTGTGGACTGCCCTATTTTGTATTAGAATATACTGAAAACGAGCGTTCACGTTGGTTTTCAGTATATTCTAATACAAGTGGAGCTCCATCCAAGAAAAAAATGATGTCTTTTTTTTATGTTGTGGACTGCCCTATTTTGTATTGGAATATACTGAAAACGGGCGTTCGAGTCGGTTTTCAGTATATTCAAATACAAATGGAGCTCTATCCAAGAAAAAAATGATGTCTTTTTTTATGTTGTGGACAATCAATTTTGTATTGGAATATACTGAAAACGGGCGTTCGAGTCCTTTTTCCGACTATTTCTACACACATTCCACTATATTAAAATGACGTCATGGTTGAGTCCAAACAGAGTCGTCCCCGGACAGAGTCGTCTCCGGACAAAGTCGTCCCCGGACAATTTTATACCGAATTTGTATAGAGATATACTTAAAATGGGCTTGGAGGGGAGGGCGCTTTCTAGTATATTCCTATATACATTTGGTTGCATTCAGAAACAAAAAGAATGTCTTTTTGAATGGACAGGATGACTATGGAAACCGGATCTCTCTCTCTCTCTCTCTCCCCCAAGATTGGATGAGAGAGTGCCTCCTATTTGTATTGTAATATACTGAAAACGGGCTTTCGAGTCAATTTCTAGACTATTTCTATACAAATGGAGCTCTATTTACGAAAAAAATGATGTCTTTTTTTATTGTGTGGACAGCCCTATTTGTATTGCAATATACTGAAAACAGGCGTTCGAGTCGGTTTCTAAACTCTTCCTATACAAATTCCACCATCTATATAGAAATGATGTCATCGTTGAGTCTAAACAAAGTCGTCCCCGGACCATCTTGATGACCAGACATATTTCCTTTTCAACAGCCCACATTATTCTGAACAAAAACGTGGAATACTTTTATAGAAAAGAGAAGAATTGAAAGTGAAAGTCAAAAAGCAAAATGGGATCGGCTGGGGAAAATTTCTGAGAGCCGAGAAAAAATTCTGTGTCAGAAAAAAAAAAAAAAATATATAATATATATATTATATAATATATATATTATATAATATATATTATATAATATATATTATATAATATATATTATAAATACTTTTTGTTAATTTTTATCATGTCTTCTAGACATGATAAAAATTAACTAATCCCTTTTGTCTAGGAATGTTGTCTCACCGTTTCTAAAGAAATAGACCATGATTCATTCTTTCTAAAGAATAGAATTCCAAGAAAAGAATGGGTTCTGGTCTATTTTTAGAAACGGTGAGACAACATTCCCAGACAAAAGGGGGTACATTGAGTCTGTGCTTTAGACCCTGAACAACCTATCGGTTACCGGTAATATATCTGGAAGGACCCCAAAAAGCTATCCACTGTCGTTGGAATTGTGTTCACTGGAGGCTATTTCTTTTTTTCGCAATCTCGCTTTTAGTTTTCTCTGAGATTCTTTAGAAATGGGTGAAGATGGGTAGCGTGAAGCGGGGGACACCTGGATCAGGATTCCCGATTAGGGTAGAGAGGGAGGCGTGTTGCCTTTTCAACAGCCCACAGTGTTCTGAACAGAAACGTGGAATGCTTTTATAGAAAAGAGAAGAGTTGAAAGTGAAATTAACTCACCCCCTTTTGTCTGGGTATGTTGTCTCACCGTTTCTAAAAATAGACCAGAACCCAGTCTTTTCTTGGAATTCTATTCTTTAAAAGGATGAGTCATGGTCTATTTTTAGAAAGTGGGAGACAACATTCCCACACAAAAGGGGGGGTGAGTTAATTTTTATCATGTTTAGAAGACATGATAAAAATTAACAAAAAGTTTTTTTTTTTTTTTTTACATCTCAGAATTTTTTTCTGAGCTCTGAGAAATTTTTCCTAGCCGATCCCATTTCGTTTTTCGACTTTCACTTTCAACTCTTCACTTTTCCTATCCACTGTCGTTGGAATTGTGTTCACTGGAGGCTATTTCTTTTTTTGCAATCTCGCTTTTAGTTTTCTCTGAGATTCTTTAGAAATGGCTATACAAATTTCACCATCTATATAGAAATGATTTCCAAACAAAGTCGTCCCCGGACCATCTTGATGACCGAATATGTATAGAAGTAGTCTGAAAATGGGCTTGAGGGCCGGTTTCTGGACGATTCATCTACAAATTCGGCCGCATCCAGAAAAACAAAAATACATAATTTCTTTTTGGGTGGACAGGAGATGATAAATTTCTTTTCTCTCTCTCTCTCTCCCAATATTGGAGGAGAGAGTGGCCCAAAAAAATGGGTCTTGGAAGGAATCGAATGCATTTTGAAATGCACTCATTCCTTCCAAGACCCATTTTTTTGGTCTCCTGATTCAACTCTCCAGTCTATGGAATAGGGAAAGCGGAGAACGTTTCCCCTTCTTTAAGCGACTGGAGACCATATCGCATCATCATCATCATCATCATCACCACCATCATCCTCTTTCTGATACTTTTCAACGAAGGCTTGATGTCTCTGGATGATTTTGGGGAGATGATGGATCCCGAATTGAGTGATGAAAAAGAGAGGACTCTTTTTCCTTTCTTGTTCGTCTTGCACAGTCTCTCGGAGGGTGATATACGTTTCCCCGTCCTCCTCAATTTTCGTCAGAGGTCTCATGAATATTTTACACATCCAAGGGAAGAGCGACTTGTTATGCAGGGATTTCGAAGCGACGAAAGCCGCTTCATTCGAAGTGAGGACAATCTGGTTCGGTTGACCCCATTCTTTGGAGTAGTTGTCCAAATCGCCTAGTCGAAGAAAATGGTGTCGATTAGGAAAAAAGACTTGGAGAACACTCTTCGTATGCGAGACGTTCGTAGGCAAGAGAGTCAAGATATCTTTGGCATTCCAGTACAGGAATCCTAGATCCACAAACGCGTGCACGTAATAGTCATCGTTATATTCCAGTTTGAGCAGCATGGCTTTTGTATTTTTTTTTCCGTTCTCAAGGCGAAACACTCGTCTGATATGAACAAGAGCTCGCTGGCGATCCGTTTATGTAGACTCCTCAGAGAGAGAGGGAGAGGGGAGGAGGAACAAGGTTGATGAATTCTAAAATAAAAAAAATGATAAAACATGAGTGTTTGTGAAGGTCATAGAGAGATGATTATAGAGTTGATTTATTTTTTATTTTCTCAAAAGAAAAAACCAAAAGGGTCCCATTCCATACGACATGGCCTTTGAGAAGGTGACGGGGTCATGTGTCTACAAAGTTGATATACTTTAGAATAAAAAAAAGCTTTCATCACGTAGCTCTCGAGAAGAAAATGACAGGGGTCTCTAGGAGAAGGTCATAAGTAGTATACAAAGGATGGTTGTTTTTTTTTCTTTCGTTCCTCTCAATCCCATGACCTTTGAAAAGGTGACGGGGTGTTCTTTAGGAAAAAAATAGAAGGTCATAGAGAGAGAGAGAGATAGACAAAGTTGATTTTTTTTTCTAGAAGTCAACCGTCACGTCACCCATCACGTGGTCTTCTCGTATATATAGAGAGGCGAGTGGAAGACAGACTCTATTTCCCAGAGAGAGAGACTGCTGTGCGTATCCATATTTCTACTCAAGATGATGATCCGCGTCTTATATAATGAGTTTGTGAGCATTCGCTGTTATGTAGATGACGGAAGATTGTTTTGGAACGCTACGGACATTTTGCCTCTGATTCATACTTCCAGTAAAAGAACCTGGGACATTCTCTCCGTGTTTTTCGACGAACACCACGTCTTCAGGAAAATAAAAGATCTTGAGAGTCTCGGCAGTTCTCAAGAGGGATATGTCCTCTCCAGCGAAGAAATGTTACATCTGGCCGAAAATAATCATAAAAATAATCAGCTTCTGGCCTGGGTGTATAGCATTTTAACTCAGCCGCTGGTTCGAGTTGTACCCAATCAACCCGTTTACCGACTGCTCTATCCGGGGGAGAAATTTCCCTTCATCACCCTCTTTAATCTGGGAGTGCGCTACATACCGCCTCATCCAGGCATGACGGATTCTTCTACTTACCCTAAACAATATGCCAGCGCTTATTGCCAGACAGACCCCCGTCAAGAAAAGGTTGTCGAGACTCAAACGGATCCTCTGGTGGTCTCTTTAAATGTCACTAAAGTTATCACATTCTAAAAAAAACAACTACCACCACCCAAAAAAAAATTTGCTCCTCCTCCAAATTTTTTTTTATCTTCTCGAAAGAAAAAAAAAGAAACTTTTCCATCTAGCCTCTTTCTTTCAATCCCTCTTAAGAGAGAGAGGGAGGAGAAAAGAAAGAGAGTTCTGAGGAGGCAAAAGAAATGGTTTCTGGAAGGAAACGGGTGCATTGCGAGAAAAAACGGGTCCTCTTTTCTTTTCTCGAAATGCACCCTTTTCCTTCCACACCCATTTTTTTTATTACTTCTTCAAACCAATCTTGGAAAGGTGGGGATACAATAAATTGTGCCAAAGATATCTTGACTCTCTTGCCTACGAACGTCTCGCAAACGACGAGTGTTCTCCAAGTCTTTTTTCCTAATCGACACCATTTTCTTCGACTAGGCGATTTGGACAACTACTCCAAAGAATGGGGTCAACCGAACCAGATTGTCCTCACTTCGAATGAAGCGGCTTTCGTCGCTTCGAAATCCCTGCATAACAAGTCGCTCTTCCCTTGGATGTGTAAAATATTCATGAGACCTCTGACGAAAATTGAGGAGGACGGGGAAACGTATATCACCCTCCGAGAGACTGTGCAAGACGAACAAGAAAGGAAAAAGAGTCCTCTCTTTTTCATCACTCAATTCGGGATCCATCATCTCCCCAAAATCATCCAGAGACATCAAGCCTTCGTTGAAAAGTATCAGAAAGAGGATGATGGTGGTGATGATGATGATGATGATGATGCGATATGGTCTCCAGTCGCTTAAAGAAGGGGAAACGTTCTCCGCTTTCCCTATTCCATAGACTGGAGAGTTGAATCAGGAGACCAAAAAAATGGGTCTTGGAAGGAATGAGTGCATTTCAAAATGCATTCGATTCCTTCCAAGACCCATTTTTTTGGGCCACTCTCTCCTCCAATATTGGGAGAGAGAGAGAGAGAAAAGAAATTTATCATCTCCTGTCCACCCAAAAAGAAATTATGTATTTTTGTTTTTCTGGATGCGGCCGAATTTGTAGATGAATCGTCCAGAAACCGGCCCTCAAGCCCATTTTCAGACTACTTCTATACATATTCGGTCATCAAGATGGTCCGGGGACGACTTTGTTTGGAAATCATTTCTATATAGATGGTGAAATTTGTATAGCCATTTCTAAAGAATCTCAGAGAAAACTAAAAGCGAGATTGCAAAAAAAAGAAATAGCCTCCAGTGAACACAATTCCAACGACAGTGGATAGGAAAAGTGAAGAGTTGAAAGTGAAAGTCGAAAAACGAAATGGGATCGGCTAGGAAAAATTTCTCAGAGCTCAGAAAAAAATTCTGAGATGTAAAAAAAAAAAAAAAAAAAACTTTTTGTTAATTTTTATCATGTCTTCTAAACATGATAAAAATTAACTCACCCCCCCTTTTGTGTGGGAATGTTGTCTCCCACTTTCTAAAAATAGACCATGACTCATCCTTTTAAAGAATAGAATTCCAAGAAAAGACTGGGTTCTGGTCTATTTTTAGAAACGGTGAGACAACATACCCAGACAAAAGGGGGTGAGTTAATTTCACTTTCAACTCTTCTCTTTTCTATAAAAGCATTCCACGTTTCTGTTCAGAACACTGTGGGCTGTTGAAAAGGCAACACGCCTCCCTCTCTACCCTAATCGGGAATCCTGATCCAGGTGTCCCCCGCTTCACGCTACCCATCTTCACCCATTTCTAAAGAATCTCAGAGAAAACTAAAAGCGAGATTGCGAAAAAAAGAAATAGCCTCCAGTGAACACAATTCCAACGACAGTGGATAGCTTTTTGGGGTCCTTCCAGATATATTACCGGTAACCGATAGGTTGTTCAGGGTCTACAGCACAGACTCAATGTACCCCCTTTTGTCTGGGAATGTTGTCTCACCGTTTCTAAAAATAGACCAGAACCCATTCTTTTCTTGGAATTCTATTCTTTAGAAAGAATGAATCATGGTCTATTTCTTTAGAAACGGTGAGACAACATTCCTAGACAAAAGGGATTAGTTAATTTTTATCATGTCTAGAAGACATGATAAAAATTAACAAAAAGTATTTATAATATATATTATATAATATATATTATATAATATATATTATATAATATATATATTATATATTTTTTTTTTTTTTTCTGACACAGAATTTTTTCTCGGCTCTCAGAAATTTTCCCCAGCCGATCCCATTTTGCTTTTTGACTTTCACTTTCAATTCTTCTCTTTTCTATAAAAGTATTCCACGTTTTTGTTCAGAATAATGTGGGCTGTTGAAAAGGAAATATGTCTGGTCATCAAGATGGTCCGGGGACGACTTTGTTTAGACTCAACGATGACATCATTTCTATATAGATGGTGGAATTTGTATAGGAAGAGTTTAGAAACCGACTCGAACGCCTGTTTTCAGTATATTGCAATACAAATAGGGCTGTCCACACAATAAAAAAAGACATCATTTTTTTCGTAAATAGAGCTCCATTTGTATAGAAATAGTCTAGAAATTGACTCGAAAGCCCGTTTTCAGTATATTACAATACAAATAGGAGGCACTCTCTCATCCAATCTTGGGGGAGAGAGAGAGAGAGAGAGATCCGGTTTCCATAGTCATCCTGTCCATTCAAAAAGACATTCTTTTTGTTTCTGAATGCAACCAAATGTATATAGGAATATACTAGAAAGCGCCCTCCCCTCCAAGCCCATTTTAAGTATATCTCTATACAAATTCGGTATAAAATTGTCCGGGGACGACTTTGTCCGGAGACGACTCTGTCCGGGGACGACTCTGTTTGGACTCAACCATGACGTCATTTTAATATAGTGGAATGTGTGTAGAAATAGTCGGAAAAAGGACTCGAACGCCCGTTTTCAGTATATTCCAATACAAAATTGATTGTCCACAACATAAAAAAAGACATCATTTTTTTCTTGGATAGAGCTCCATTTGTATTTGAATATACTGAAAACCGACTCGAACGCCCGTTTTCAGTATATTCCAATACAAAATAGGGCAGTCCACAACATAAAAAAAAGACATCATTTTTTTCTTGGATGGAGCTCCACTTGTATTAGAATATACTGAAAACCAACGTGAACGCTCGTTTTCAGTATATTCTAATACAAAATAGGGCAGTCCACAACATAAAAAAAAGACATCATTTTTTTCTTGGATGGAGCTCCATTTGTATTGAAATATACTGAAAACCGACGTGAACGCCCGTTTTCAGTATATTCCAATACAAAATTGGCAGTCCACAAAATAAAAAAAAGACATCATTTTTTTCTTGGATCGAGCTCCACTTGTATTGTAATATACTGAAAACCGACGTGAACGCCCGTTTTCAGTATATTCCAATACAAAATTGGCTGTCCACAAAATAAAAAAAAGACATCATTTTTTTTCTTGGATCGAGTATTGGAATATACTGAAAACCGACTCGAACGCCAGTTTTCAGTATATTCCAATACAAAATAGGGCAGTCCACAACATAAAAAAAAGACATCATTTTTTTTTCTTGGATGGAGCTCCATTTGTATTGAAATATACTGAAAACCGACGTGAACGCCCGTTTTCAGTATATTCCAATACAAAATAGGGCAGTCCACAACATAAAAAAAAGACATCATTTTTTTCTTGGATCCAGCTCCATTTGTATTGGAATATACTGAAAACCAACATAAACGCCCGTTTTCAGTATATTCCAATACAAAATAGGGCAGTCCACAACATAAAAAAAAGACATCATTTTTTTCTTGGATGGAGCTCCATTTGTATTGAAATATACTGAAAACCGACGTGAACGCCCGTTTTCAGTATATTCCAATACAAAATTGGCAGTCCACAAAATAAAAAAAAGACATCATTTTTTTCTTGGATCGAGCTCCACTTGTATTGTAATATACTGAAAACCGACGTGAACGCCCGTTTTCAGTATATTCCAATACAAAATTGGCTGTCCACAAAATAAAAAAAAGACATCATTTTTTTTTCTTGGATCGAGTATTGGAATATACTGAAAACCGACTCGAACGCCAGTTTTCAGTATATTCCAATACAAAATTGATTGTCCACAACATAAAAAAAGACATCATTTTTTTCTTGGATAGAGCTCCATTTGTATTTGAATATACTGAAAACCGACTCGAACGCCCGTTTTCAGTATATTCCAATACAAAATAGGGCAGTCCACAACATAAAAAAAAGACATCATTTTTTTCTTGGATGGAGCTCCACTTGTATTAGAATATACTGAAAACCAACGTGAACGCTCGTTTTCAGTATATTCTAATACAAAATAGGGCAGTCCACAACATAAAAAAAAGACATCATTTTTTTCTTGGATGGAGCTCCATTTGTATTGAAATATACTGAAAACCGACGTGAACGCCCGTTTTCAGTATATTCCAATACAAAATTGGCAGTCCACAAAATAAAAAAAAGACATCATTTTTTTCTTGGATCGAGCTCCACTTGTATTGTAGTATACTGAAAACCGACGTGAACGCCCGTTTTCAGTATATTCCAATACAAAATTGGCTGTCCACAAAATAAAAAAAAGACATCATTTTTTTTCTTGGATCGAGTATTGGAATATACTGAAAACCGACTCGAACGCCCGTTTTCAGTATATTCCAATACAAAATAGGGCAGTCCACAACATAAAAAAAAGACATCATTTTTTTTCTTGGATGGAGCTCCATTTGTATTGAAATATACTGAAAACCGACGTGAACGCCCGTTTTCAGTATATTCCAATACAAAATAGGGCAGTCCACAACATAAAAAAAAGACATCATTTTTTTCTTGGATCCAGCTCCATTGGTATTGGAATATACTGAAAACCAACATAAACGCCCGTTTTCAGTATATTCCAATACAAAATTGGCTGTCCACAACATAAAAAAAAGACATAATTTTTTTCGTGGATCCAGCTCCACTTGTATTGTAATATACTGAAAACCGACGTGAACGCCCGTTTTCAGTATATTCCAATACTAAATAGGGCAGTCCACAACATAAAAAAAGACATCATTTTTTTCTTCGATCCCGCTCCATTTGTATTGGAATATACTGAAAACCAACGTGAACGCCCGTTTTCAGTATATTCCAATACAAAATTGGCTGTCCACAACATAAAAAAAAGACATCATTTTTTTCTTGGATCCAGCTCAACTTGTATTGTAATATACTGAAAACCAACGTGAACGCCCGTTTTCAGTATATTCCAATACAAAATTGGCTGTCCACAACATAAAAAAAAGACATCATTTTTTTCTTGGATCCAGCTCCATTTGTATTGAAATATACTGAAAACCGACGTGAATGCCCGTTTTCAGTATATTCCAATACAAAATTGGCTGTCCACAACATAAAAAAAAGACATCATTTCATTCTTGGATCCAGCTCCATTTGTATTGAAATATACTGAAAACCGACGTGAATGCCCGTTTTCAGTATATTCCAATACAAAATTGGTTGTCCACAAAATAAAAAAAAGACATCATTTCATTCTTGGATCGAGCTCCATTTGTATTGAAATATACTGAAAACCGACTCAAACACCCGTTTTCAGTATATTCCAATACAAATTGGCAGTCCACAAAATAAAAAAAGACATCATTTCTTTCTTGGATCGAGCTCTATTTGTATTGAAATATACTGAAAACCGACTCAAACACACGTTTTCAGTATATTCCAATACAAATTGGCAGTCCACAAAATAAGAAAAAGACATCATTTCTTTCTTGGATCGAGCTCCATTTGTATAGAAATAGCCTAGAAATCAGTTCGAACGCCCGGTTTCAGTATATTGTAATACAAATGAAATGACATGAAAAATGCAAAAAGAGGAAAAGTAGCCTACCTTGACGGAAATTCTATTCCAAAAGGGGAAAACTTGTATCCAGGTGGGCCCACAGCACGGCCGGAACTCAAGCGAAACTCGATAGGTTGAAATCGATCCATTAAATAACATTCTTAAAAAACAGTAAAGTTTTATTCTATTCCAAAAGGGGAAAACTTGTATCCAGGTGGGCCCACAGCACGGCCGGAACTCAAGCGAAACTCGATAGGTTGAAATCGATCCATTAAATAACATTCTTAAAATTTGAAGACATCAATTTTCAGACTAAAAGGGTTTTTTTTTTTTTTTTTTTTTTTTTTTTTCAGCCAGAGAAATTTTTCTCCGGCTCTCAGAAATTTTTCCGCACTCGACTGGATGAATAAAACATCCCCGTTTCTTTAAGAATGGGCTCACTGTTAACTATTTCAGCATTCGACGTTTCGCGTCCAATAATAACTGCCGGGTATTCGAGAATGCCAATGCACCTACTAGATTTTCTACAGAGAAGCTTGACTGGATGGAGAGAGTGGATAACTTTTTCCAAAATTCTCGACTTTGGACCGTCAAGAGGTAATGGATCTTTTTGTTTTTTTTTTTCTTTTAAGAAAATTTATGGATAGATTCATTTCTTTTTGAATGGACCTAGAAAAAAAGGACAAAGTTCTTTTCCAAGATTGGATGAGAGAGGGACCCAAAAAAAAATGGGTCTTGGAAGGAATCGAATGCATTTGCACTCATTCCTTCCAAGACCCATTTTTTTTGGTCTCCTGATTCGTCTCTCTCTCTCTCTTCTCAGTCCATTTCCATAAATATAGGGAAAGCGGAGAACCTTTCCCTACTTATTTCTAAAAATCTTTTCTTTACTTTTTTTCTCCTGAGTTTATGTATATATCAATTCAAATACTTTTGAGAACGGTCATCCCAATTCTCTGTCGTCTTTTCGGTTTCATTGTCCCAACATTCAGTGGACATAGTTTCAGTAGATTTTGGAGCATGGGTCGTCTGTTCATTGTCCCAACACTCAGTGGACATAGTCTCAGTGGATTTTGGAGCATGGGTCGTCTGTTCATTGTCCCAACACTCAGTGGACATAGTCTTAGTGGATTTTGGAGCATGAGTCGTCCGTTCATCGTCCCAACACTCAGTGGATTTTGTCTTTGGATCCTCTGAAGATATTTTGGGGGTCTCATGAGATTCTTTGGAAGGTTCGTCCCAACAGGCTGCTGGATCGTAATGGGGAATATTTTCAGGTATGTCTCCCCAACCCTCCGTCTTCCTCGAGTTATTGGAGGAAGTTGACGACAAAGAAGAAGAATTAGAAGAGCCCATCAAGTTTAAAGGCGTATGCTCATCAGGATGTTCCATCACTTGGAAACAGGACAGATTATCCCATTTCTGGATGAGGTTATCGTACGCTTTTGGGGACGGATCCTTCTCTAACTGATCGTAGGCCTTATCAAAAGCTTGTAGAGGATTGTCTGCTTCCTCCTGAATCCTCTCCTCTTTCTCCGTTCCGTCTGGATAGACGTGATTGATATGAAAATCTCCTTCCATAATATGCCATCGATAGTTGCGCACTTTGTTTTCGGCACAATGGAAATATTTCATCCTTTGATGATGTCGGGCACATTTTCCCCGATACTTCCAAATGATTCCATCTGGCACATAAATTTCCGTCACGGGTTTTTGATAATCCAAGGCTTTAGCAAAGAATTTAGCTTTCTGACATCCCACCACATAAATCGTGGAGAAGCTGTGAGTGAGCGATTGGAGAATGCGTCCTAAATGGTTGTAGGGAATATGACCCTCGTTCCAACGAAGTCCGTGCCGGTTTCTCGTCAGCCAGGCATTCGTCTTTTGGTTTTTTTCACTCAGTTGGTGGAAGGGGTGAGGAGGAGCAAACGTCAACGATCCCACGGTCAAAAAATCTTTTGTCGCATAGCCCAATTCTTTTAAAACGTAGGTAAATTCACCCTTGTTGTGGTTGTAGGACTGGAAACCCTCTAGATCGAGCACGATAAAGTTTTCTGAACACGCCATGGCGATGAATACGGTGATGTCTTCCACAAACAGGAGCAAAAAAGAGAATCGAAAAGGTATATATGTATAACAGGGAAGATCTAGAAAGGGGGGAAAAAAACAATAAAACGTTTTAGAGTCGTCGTCTTGAAAGAGACATTTTTCTTTTCAAAGAGTTAAGAAGTTTCAAAGTTTCAAAGGTCTTTTTAAATGAAGTTATGATTATTATGATTATTAAAAAAAACTAAGAATCAAATCGAGTTTATAGATAACCATATTCATAGGACCAAAGGGACTTACCAGCTCAGTTCACGTCTTCTTCTGTTCTCTGAAGAAATCTCGCGAAGGATACACACTTTTATACTCGCGCGACATCTGTCGGGATCGCGACCCCATCTAAATGTCAGGGTCATTCCAACCTCTTAAAAGGATCGGAATGAAAGAAACACTTTGATAAAAAATATATTTATGAAAAGATATCTGAGGGTCGTGAGAACATTTTCTCTCCCCACCCCCCGCCTATTTCAAAAAAAAAAAAATAATAAAAAGTTTTTCTTGGATCGCGTCAAGATTACAAAACAACTCACAGGACTTGTTTATCTCGATCTTGTCATGGTCACCGTTTCACATAAGAAGATGGATGGACCCTGAACTTTAGACATGATAAAAATTAACTCTACCCGCCTTTTGTCTGGGAATAGGGTCTCACCGTTTCTAAAAATAGACCAGATCCCATTCTTGGAATTCTATTCTTTAGGAAAGGAGGAGTGATGGTCTATTTTTAGAAAGTGTGAGACAACATTCCCAGACAAAAGGGGGGGAGAGTTAATTTTTATCATGTCTAAGACATGATAAAAATTAACAAAAAGGTTTTTTTTTTTTTTAAGGCTGAAAAATTTTTCTGAGAGTGCTGAGAAAGATTTTTCCTCCCAATCTTTTTCGACGATGAAAAGGGAAAAACTACTGATCCGATCTCCCTACGCTTTAGGGAAAAAATACTTATGAAATATTCATGTGCTGAAATTGACTATTCAAATAAGTGACATTTTGTTTCTCATTGGAACTGTTCAACGGCGAGTCCACTCGTCTCATTCTTTGGGGTAGGGGATGAAAGTACAGCGGTTTGTTGAAATCGATGATAGTTTCCTCTTTAGTCGGCGGAACTGTAAATCTATCCCGTCTTAACTCTTCTAATCTCTTTGAAACTCTTTCTACTTGCTCTGCTAAGGTTTCCTCGGTACTCATGATCTCTCTTAGTTTAGCGAAGTCTTGACGTATTGGCTAGAGAACAGAGGGTGTTTTTCTCTCTATACATATATCATGTGGGAGCGTGTGATTTATAAATCCTTGTGAAATCTTTCTACGTCTTGTGTAACTTGGAAGATTCATCTTGTGTAACTTGGAAAATTCGTCTTCTTCTCGTCGATTGGGCTGGAGTTATAGAAAAGAAATGGGATTGGAAAGAAATCAACATATTACAAAAAAAAGGAACTTTTTTTTTCTATTTTTTTTTCTCTAGGGATTTACATACCATTTCATTCATGCACATTCAAGGGTTCTCTCCAAGACCAAATTTTAGAAGAGGACCACAAAGAGTACACTTGAGAATCCTCTTTCAGGTCTAGGTGAGATAAGGGTTGAGACCAATATTCTTGGGTCTCTAAAGCATCCCAACTTAGACATTTATTATTATTATTATTAGAAAATTCATCCTCCTCCTCCTCCTCCTCCTCATCGTCGCACGAGTTCTCCTGGGGAGATTCTTCCACCTCCTCTTCGACAGCTTTGCTCTCGGAGGGGTAACAATGTAATTTCCGGAAAACGTAACTACCCTCCATCAAATGGTATCGAAAATTTCTCACCTTGTTCTCGGCACAATGAATCATCTTTTGGAAATATTGGTGTCGCGTGCATTTCGACTTTTTCCGCCACTCGGTTTTCCCTGGGATGTAAAACTCGTAAACGGATCGCTGGCAGAGCTTGCTGAAAAATTCGGCTTTATCGTATCCATTGACGTAGATCACCTCCACATTTTCGGTCAGTATTTTCAGGATCGTAGGAAGATGCTCGTAGGAAAGACGACCCTCGGTCCATTGCAGGCCGTGTCGGTTATTTGTAGTCTGGTTGACCACAGCTTGATTGCGGGACGATAAGTCATCGTAATGGACAGGAGGGAGAAAAATCATGGATCCGCATAAGGTTAAATCACAAGTGATGTAGCCCAGTTCTTTCAAGATGAAACATATATCTCCCGTCTTTGGATCATAACAGTGAAAGTATTCCATGTCCAGAACAATGTAGGAATCTTTGAGAGGTTTGGTACTCAAAATGTCCATCTTCTTCAATTGAGGAAAAAAAGAAAACAAAATTCTCTCTCTCTCTCGCTGTGTGTCCTGAAGGAAAAAATGGATAGCGTTCTCTCCCCGTCTCCTCTTTTATATATATATATAGAGAGAGAAGGTTGCACGTGACAGGTCGTATGAATTCTGGGAAAGGTCACATTCGTACATATATATATTTGTTTTTTGAATAATATCGTGCGTATCTCAATACACATCCATCATAATAATAATAAAGGTCACCTTGGAAAGAAAAAGAAATAAAAAACATGGAACTCGTGCTCGACTTTGAAGGTTTCTACGATTCTCAAGGAGCCTTTATTGTGAAAGAATTGGCTTACGTCACATTGGACGGTACTTCTCGAGGGGTATTTGTTTTTAAACCCCCGTTTTCATGGCAAATGCTCACCGAGAAAGAAAAACGAACCGCTGTGTGGGCGAGTGATTATTATCACGGCTTCTCGTGGTACGAAGGATAAATTCCGTACAGTTATTTTCCATGGGTGTTAACGATGTTGACGGAACCTTTTTCCATGATTTGGGTGCGAGGAGAAATGAAACGGCAGTTTTTAGAGAAATGGTTGCAAAGATCCATTTATTGCATTTCGGGATCGACGCAAGAGATTCTCAAATACAATGGGATCGAACACATGAATTGTCCTAACCATACAAAAGGTTTTTTCCATTGCGCTCTACAAAAAGCGGTTCGGTATCATTATTATTTAAAGACACAGAGAAAAAATTCGCAAGGTCGATCCTGCACAATTCAATCTTGACAGAACTCTTTAAAAAAAATACGTATATCATGTTACTTCTTCAACAGCACAGATGGTTCTGAAGCGAAACTTGGAATTTTGAAATAATAGTTCAGGGAGAAATCATTCTTAATAAAATGGTAGAGTATCGAATCGGCTGGGAGAAAAAAATTTTCTCAGAGCTGAGATAAAAATTCTCTAATGAAAAAAAAAAAAAAAAAAAAAAAAAACTTTTGGTTAATTTTTATCATGTCTTAGACATGATAAAAAATTAATGACCCTCCCTTTTTGTCTGGGAAGGATGTCTCACCCTTTCTAAAAATAGACCATGACTCATCCTTTCGCTAATGGCAATCATTCCATGAATGAATCACGATTTGTTTTTCAAAAGAGTGAGACAACATTCCCAGAAGAAAAGGAAAGGGGGGTCGTTAATTTTTATCATGTCTAAGACATGATAAAAATTAACAAAAAGTTTTTTTTTTTTTTGAGTTGTAGAATTTTTTTCAGCTGTGAAAATTTTTTTCCAGCCGACTCGAGACTTTACCATTTATATTTACGAATAGTCTTTGGATTATTTATTTATTTATTTATTTTCTTTTAAAAAGAAAAATTCTGAGCTAGACCTATCTATTGGCTTAACGTTCTGGTCATAGAAACAGTCTAGAATCTCATTTTATTTTTCGAGGCTAATGCACGGGTTCTCCAATCAAAAGGGTTACTATAAAGGGATTGGTTTGAATGCATTTATCTGCAAATGTTGTAGGATTCTGTTGTTAAGAAGGGGGTATATTATTATTATTATGATGATGATGATGATTGTGGCAGATTCGTTTTCTACATGGAAGTCTAATCTCCTCCGAAGACCTTTTCTGGGGATCGTCGATAGATGGTTTTTCAATAGGAATCGTTTCCCTCGGATCCTCAAGAGATAGAGGGAGGTTCTGTCTTGAGACATGGAGCGGTCTCTCCTCCTCCTCCTCCTCCTCGAGAAGTCTTGAGAAAGGGAGAGGATTTTCGGTTCCCTTATTCTTGAGGGGTCTTGACAAATTGAGAGGTCCCTCCTCTTCGAAAGAGAGAGAAGTTTTGGTTCCCTTATCCTCGAGGGGTTTTGACAAATCGAGAGGTCCCTCATTTTCGAGGGGTCTTGATAAATGGAGAGGTTTTTCATCTTCGAGGGGGTTTGATAAAGGAAGAGGTCCCTCCTTCTCGAGGGGTCTTGAGAAAGGGAGAGGTTTTTCATCTTCGAGGAGGTTTGACAATGGGAGAGATTTCTCCTTCTCGAGGGGTCTCTCTTCCTCAAGGGGTTTTGAGGAAGGAGGAAGGGAGAGGTTTTTCATCCTCGACGGGTTTTGACAAACGGAGAGGAATCTGAACAGGCTTCTCCTCATCCCCATCATTATCGAGGAGGATGAGGATAGGCTTTTGGAAAGGTTTTTTCTTTTTCTTCTGAACAGGCTCCTCTTGATGCTCGGGGAGAGGGATGGGGTAGTTGTTCCACCATTCTATTTTTTCTTGCTCGAGGATTTTTTCAAAAGTCGTGGCCTCTCTATGATGAGACGAACGAGGAGAGTCCTCGAGAAGAATATAATAGGTATTCTTCCCAGTCTTCTCGATCGAGAGAGGTTCGTGCAGACATTTATGCAACCATTCACTAAAATGAACGAGAATCCCTTTTGTCTTCTCAAGACGATCCATAATCCTATTCATTTGCGAGACGGTTAGAAAGTGGGACGTGTAAAAATATTTGGCTCGTTTCATTAACAAAATTTGTGCATCCAAAGGTGGAATGTCACGAGCCATCAACACGTTTTCGTCGGACAAAAATTCGTCCCGCATCTTTTGATAACTCCCCACGGTATAATAACCCGCACATTTTGAAAAATCGGAGGCTTTCAGGTAAACGACTCCTTGGATGATATAAAAGGAAAGATCAACATATTTATATTTGAAAGGAATACACGTAGTGAGCCGGGGATGCCTCCTCATGATCCACTTGGACAAAAATACGACTTTGGGGCTCTCCCCTTTTATTTATAGAGAGAAAGAGAGTGTGACCTTCCCTTCCCTCCTCCTCCTCTCTCCCTGCTTCCTCTATCTCTGGACGTCCTTGGATTGGAAAGGGTGACTTTGAAAAAAAAAGAAGGTCATGGTTGGATAATTTTTTGTTTATTAAATTATTACTTTCACTTCCTCATTCCCACACACATTCATCTTTTTAAGAAAAGAAAAAGAGGTCATGGAGATAAGATTTCTTGGAAAGAAGAGAGAGAGAAAGAAAAAAACAAATAAAACGGACGTCATAGAGCCTCTATGTGTGTCTGTGTGTGTCTATATAGATATATAAAAAGACGAGAGTACTGGGCGAGATCATTTCTTTTCCATTGGGAGCCATGTCGCTATTAGACGTTTTTCCAACTCAACGGATTTCGAACGGGGAGGATTTGAAGACGCTAAAGCAAATCTCCAACTTGAAAATTCTTTTGGCGTGTCATTGTGCGACATTTATTCTGCATTTACCACCTCATCAAGCGATCGTTTCTTTCAACCAAGATGTCGAATCCTCCAACCTGCTCGTTCAGAATATATACAGAAATTTATTCGAATCGCAACAAACGAAAGAGGAATCTCCCTTCTCTTGGAATCGGATGGATCGAGCTTTGAGACGGCCCATTCAAACAGACCGGCGATATACAGATCCGCGCACGAGTTTTCGGTGGAAGAATATTTTTCTCACGAAACGATATTTTACGTTTGGAGTGAGAACGACGGCTGAGAAAGAAGTTCATATTGTTCAAACCACAGCCGCTCCTCTCGCCTATTACGAATCATCGTCCCCCAATCTGAAGGAAAGAAGTTTTAAAGTCAGCGACAGGATGAAATATAAGAAATATATTCTAAGACCTTTTCAAAACTATGTCGTTCCCCCGAAAACGCAATATCTCATCGTCACAACCCAGAAGAGTCTCTTTCTCGTCGATCGGTGCTCGTACTCGCTTTGGAAACAATTGAAAGAGGAGATTTCTTTCCAATCGCCGATGATGTTTCAAGAAAGAGAAGAAGAAAACCCTCCGCCACCTTTACCCATCCCTTCCTTAGATGATAAGAGGAGCTGGACCAAACCGTTATTTCCCGAAACAAAATCGACCCGGCAACGGAATGAAATTGAAGTCATCACAATTGAAGATGAGGAGGAAGAAAAAAAATTACCTCTTAAAAAACGGTCGACTTACCGGAACCTACCTGGCGTGCAAGATCCGCTTCAGAATCCAGAAGCTTCTTCTTCTTCTTCCCCGACTTGTTCAAACAGGCAACCTCTTTCGGACTCCTCACAGACAGAACCTCTTCTAGTATCCTCTTCTTCTTCTTCTTCTCTAACCTGTCCCGACATCGTAGAGGTAGAATGTCAGACGGGTCCACAAGCTTCAAAAAGTCCCGACATCGTAGAGGTAGAATGTCAGCCGGGTCCACAAGTTCCAACGGGTCCAGAAATCATGGAGGCAGAATCACAGCCGGGTAAACAAGTTCCAACGGGTCCAGAAATCATGGAGGTAGAATCGCAGCCTGGTCCAGACATCCTAGATCCCTCCACTCATCCCAAAGAGACTCCAAGTGTTTCAAGACAGCCTTGTGAGGATCCAGCCCTTCCCGTATGGAATGATTATATGGACTTACAAAATTTGGTGCAACAGGAAGGAGAAGAAAATAATCATACGGATGGGTGGGTCAAAGACTGTTTAGATCATTTAACCTCGAATGAAATTGAACTGTTATGGAATTGCATTTCTGAAATCACATCGGAAATGGGATAAAAACCAAAACAAAAAAAAACAATTTTTTTTAATAACAAATGGGAGGAGGGTCATGATGTCAATTAAAAAAAATATTATATAGAGTCCAATCTTGGTGGTTCACTTCAGTTTTTCAGCATGAGGTGATCCACGTTTCCCGAAATATGGATCCCATTCCAAGAGAGATTGTGTAGAGCCTTCACTTCAGTTCTTTTTTTTTATATACCAAGAGGAGAGGGTCCCCAAAGGGCTACCCATGTCCAAAGAGAGAAAGTGTAGAGCATTCATTTCATTTTTTTTTCAAATTTAGGGGAGGGAGGTCTCAAAATGACACCCCCCCCATTTTCAAAGAGAGATGGTGTAGAGCGTTCATTTCTGTTTTTTTCAAAGTTAGGGAGTTTTCAAATGACTACCCATTTCAGAGAAAGACAGAAAGAGAGAGAGATGGTGTAGAGCGTTCATTTCAGTTTTCCAAGGTTAGGATGGTGGTGGAGAATCCTCCAAAATGGCTACTCATCTCAAAGAGAGAGAGAGAGAAAATGCATAGAGCGTTCATTTCAGTTTTCCAACATTAGAAGGTCCCAAAATACCTTCTGAATTCAAAGAGAGATCGTGTAGAGCGTTCATTTTCAGTTCTTCAAGATCAGAAGAAGAGGGTCCGCTTTTCAGAGACAGCGAAGTGCAGACTTCAGTTTTCTCCCTCCCCAAGAATAGAAGGTCCCAAAATGGCTTTCCATTTCAAAGAAAGAGGGAGAGGCGTTAATTTCCATTCTCCAAGATAGGGTCGTCTGCATTTTTCCCAAAATGGCTTCCCAATTCAAAGAGAGAGAGTGAAAGGGTGTGTAGAGCGGTCATGTTCATTCTCCAAGATAGGGTCGTCAGCTTTTGCTCAAAATGGCATCTCCCCATTCAAAAAGAGATCGTAACCAATTTTTTCCAGTTTTTTCCAAGATGGGGGGAGAAGAAAACCTAGGATGGAATAACACGACACACAGAGAGAAAGAGAAAAAAAAAACGCCATCTTGTCATTTTCTGATAAGGTACCGGTGTTCGAATACTTTTGTGACCGACTGTAGAAAACCTGATAACCTCCACTCTTCTTCTCGATGTTCGATGTTCCGCTCCATTCAGTTCCAGTGCTTTCCTTTTCTGTCTTTTATGTAGGAATCTGGGACTCTTCCGGGCAGGTTGTGGATTCTGGAATGCCAATTTCCTTTTTGACTCCGGTGGAGCTCTCCGTCCTTCAGGGTGTTTGAATCTTCTCTTGGCCCTTCTAACTTGTTGCTCCGGCACGGTTGTGTCTACAGGTCTTTTCTAGCTTTTCGGTCTCCACGCTGGTCCTCCTTGGGTCTGCCTTGTAGTTGTTGATGCTGGAAACTGTGGTTTACGTCTACTTTTAATTCGTCGTTGAATTTTCTCCTTTCCTGGAACCTTGTCAGCAGGCCTCTCTCGTATGGTCGATGGCACTTAAGTTTTTGCAGCATCCTGGGTTCTGACTCATTGATCTGTCGGTGCTAATTTCCTCCTTTTTTGTGCGCTTTTAGCCTTAGTGGTATGGGTTTCCCTGTCAAAGTTTGTTGGCTCTGCTTTCTTTTTTGCGTTGGGGGACTCGAGCTGTACTCGTGCTTAATGCATGATATAATTAAAGAAAATAAGAATAGACAATCTCCTATAACAAAAGAATATATTAAGTACTAAATTACAATTTAAATTACATTGCAGAGATCAACACAGAGCTCGGAACACAGTTCCTGCTAGCGTCGCGTACACTTGTCCGACGAGAAGTCTGAGTGAGTAAAGATGTCGCTTTGCTGCTCATTAAGAACTGGATTTTACACGTGGCGCCATCTCATGAATAGAAGTTGAAGTATCTGTCGTAACGCCACAGTACCCCCCCCCCAAGTACCATCGGTACGTTATAAGTACTTTGGGTTAAATTTAACCTTTCTTCCAGATCTGGTAGTTTTAGGTTGCTCTTTAACGGGATGTAAGCTTTCTTCCGGGAGTGATGTTGATGAGGAAGTTGTTGGATCTTGCATTAGAAATGCTGGTTTGAGACGATCGATTCCAATCACTGATTGTTTGCCATTGCAGATGATGGTGAAATGTTTCGGTGTTCGTTTGACAACGTTGAATGGACCATCGTATGAAGGTGTTAAAGTTGGCTTAATTGCATCGTTGCGCACGAATACGTGTGAAGATGTCTCAAGCGCAGGATGTACAAAATAGCTTGGCTGGTTATGCGAAGATGCTGGGGTTGGCGAGATATTGCTCATGGTCTCACGTAAACGTTGAAGGAATGTTGGAGGGTCGATAACTGGAGTAGATTCTGGGTGAAAGAATTCACCTGGCAGACGGAGGGTTGCACCATATAACATTTCGGCACAAGTGCTACCAATGTCTTCTTTGAATGCTGCGCGAAAACCAAGCAAGACTAGGGGTAAGGCTTCTGTCCAGTGTGTGCTACTGTGGCACTTCAGACCTTGTTTGAGAGATCGGTGAAAGCGTTCCACCATCCCATTTCCAGATGGATGGTATGGTGTTGTGCGAATATGGCGAATGCCAAGAAGAGAGGTGAGGGATGCGAACAAGTGACATTGAAATTGTCGGCCTTGGTCAGTAGTGATGGTGGTAGGCATGCCAAATCTTGAAAGCCACTGGGAGATGAATGCTCGAGCTACAGTTTCAGCGGATATATTTTCAATAGGAATGGCTTCAGGCCATCTTGTGTACCGATCAATACAAGTGAGGAGGTAAGTGTAACCATTTGAAGGAGGCAATGGGCCAACCAAGTCTAAGTGCACATGATCAAAGCGTCTTGCTGGAAGGTTAAATTGTTGAATGGGACTGTTAGTGTGACGGGATACTTTACACCGTTGACATCTAATACATGAATGAGTCCATTCTGTGATGTCTTTATTCATTGCTGGCCAGACAAATCTGTCTGCGATCAGCTTTTTGGTGGCACGGATTCCAGGATGTGCCAAATTGTGCAAGGCATTAAACACTTCACGTCTAAAATTGACAGGAATATAGGGACGTATTCTATTGTTCTCTATGTCACAGTAAATTTTAAGCGTTGGGTCAATGTGCAGTGGTTGTAACTGAAGGGAGGTTTGTGGATTTGAGATTAGGTTCTTGAGTTCCTCATCATGCAATTGAGCTTTTGCAATTTCAGGGAAATCTGGGGTAGTGAGGTTGATATTGTTTACCCGAGACAAGGCATCAGCGACACAATTATCAGTACCAGAGACATATCTGATATCTGTACTAAACTGGGCGATGAAATCCAGATGTCGAAGCTGACGAGGAGAACATGAGTCAGAGTTTTTCCTAAAAGCGAAGGTTAATGGTCGATGATCGGTGAAAATGATGAAGTCGTGTCCTTCCAAGTTGTGCCGGAAGTATTTAACAGCACAGTACACAGCAAGTAGCTCTCTGTCATATGTGCTGTATTTCCTTTCTGCAGTAGTAAGTTTTCTGGAAAAGAATGCCATTGGGGAAAGTCCTTTAGTGGTATGGGCTTGAAGCACTGCTCCTATGGCCGTGTCAGATGCATCTACCATAATAGAGAGCTGATCACTAGGTGAGTGATAAGAAAGTGTGGCTGCATTTGCCAGATCGTGTTTGCATTGCACGAATGCTGCAGATGCAGATTCAGTCCAAGGGACAGCTCGTTGATCTTTTTTTTTTTTTTTTGCTATTCTTCAGAAACTCATGTAGGCAGGCTTGTGTTTTTGAGGCATTTGGCAGAAAGCGTCGGTAGAAATTTAACATTGCTAGAAAACGCTTCAGTTCAGAGATGGTTTTGGGCTGAGGTAGGTCGTTAATTGCTTTGACTCTTTCCAGTAAAGGTTTAACTCCATTCTGGGTGATAAGACATCCAAGAAAGGAAACTGAGGGTTGACCAAGTACACATTTGGATGGATTTAGTTTTAATCCATGATCTTTAAGGCGAGTGAAAATCTGACGCAGATGTTAAAAATGTTCTTCCGCATCTGTAGATGCAACCAGGATATCATCAAAATATGGAATGCAGAAATCGAGGCCAGACAGTACTTGGTGTATGAAACGCTGAAATGTTTGGCCAGCATTGCGAAGGCCAAATGGCATATATAAGTACTCAAAGAGACCAAATGGTGTAGTCACTGCGGTCTTGGGCACATCTTCAGCATTCACTGGGATCTGATGATATGCTCTGGCAAGATCGAGGGTAGAAAATATGTTTGTTCCATGAAAAAGATGGGTACAGTCTTGGATATGTGGGACTGGATATCTGTCAGGGACTGTGACGGCATTAAGTCGACGATAATCTCCACACGGCCGCCAGTCACCATTAGACTTTTTAACCATGTGAAGTGGACTGGCCCATGGACTTTTAGATGGGCGAATGGTTCCCTGTGCTAGCATGAATTCAAATTCTTTGCGAGCAGCTTTTAGCATCTCTGGAGAAAGACGACGAGGCTTGGAAAATACCGGTGGGCCATGTGTTTCAATGTGATGATACACTTCTGGCTGATGAGTATGCTGCCCTGATTTGGATGGGTTTAAAATGTCAGGGAATTCTGCTAATAACCGATGAAACCGTGTGCCGCCCGATAAAACACTTATGTTGGTAGGTACGTTTGATACGTGAGAAGCTTGGCCCTGTGATGTCAGCTGAGTTGTAGCATCAATTAAGCAATTATTCTTGACATCCACTAGAAGGTGGAAATGTGTCAAGAAGTCGACACCAATAATTGCTTGAGTTACATCAGCAATAATAAAAGGCCAGTTGAAGGTCCGGCGCAAGTTTAAATCAAGTGTCAATAGTTTGGTGCCGTAGGTTGCAATTTGGGTACCATTGGCTGCATACAGTACAAGTTTATTAAGTTGGTGAGCATTTGTTTTAGTTCTCGGGAGCACTGATATGTCAGCTCCAGTATCTACTAGAAAACATAACTGAGTTGAACGATCAGCCAGTACTATTCTGTCGATGTGGCGGACATTTTGTTGGCCAGCAGAAGACCGCCCATTTAGTTTCCCGCTTGTACAAAAGTGCATGGAGGGGCACACTTGCGAGCTTGATCTCCAAAATTCATATGATAAAAACACATGCCACTTGTGGGTTCTTTGTACTGCGTTCGAGTATTAAGACGAGATGGACTCCTGCTTCGGGCACGAAATTTATTACGTGGGCCCTGATTTGATCGATTGTATCTCCGTGAAGCATGAAGACTTGTAGAGAGTTCAGATACTTTTTTGGTCAATTCAGCCACTTGTTGTTCGAGGGATGAACTGGAAGGTGCAGCATTAGCAGCACTGACATAAGCTGGAGTAACAAGTTCATTAATTTTGTCAGCCATTGCTGCTAAACGGGTTAGATCTTCATTGGAAGCAGCAAGAATTATTTGTATGTTATTAGGGAGACGCGAAAGCCATAGTGACTTCAACAAGTCGTCACTAAAATGGCTTCCTGCCAGATCACGCATTCGTGACAGCAAGTATGAAGGTCGCTGATCTCCAAGTTCAAGTCCTTGTAGTAAAGTACGTATTTTGGAAGATTCACTTTCTGAATAGATTTCAATGAGCCGCTGTTTCAGTTTGGAGTATTTATCACAATCAGGTGGTTTGAGAATTAAGTCATGCGCTGAATTCAGAATATCAGACTCAATTGCTGCAACTACGTGGTTGAATTTTGTAGAATCGTCACTAATGCGAGCGATAGAAAATTGTGCTTCGATCTGAGCGAACCACAATGAAGGATTATTTTTCCAGAAAGGCGGTGGCTTCACCGCAATGCGTGTGATTTGTGGCTCTGGTGGAATATCGTCGGGCATACTGATAGATAATTTTCACTTTAATTAATAAACACTTATCAGCACAAATATTGTAGCATGAGGATACACTATTGATATTTTACCATGATAACAATAAATATTTTAACCATGCAGAAAAAATTTACGTAACGATACACACACAAATAATACAGGGTCAGCAATTACACACACAAATAATATTTTACCGAAATGCATTTGAAAAGAAACCCCTATTTGAGAAAAAAAAATGATGCGTTCATTTTGTATTGCGCACACACAAAATCACCACTTCACACTGTTAAGGCACTTTCGAAGGAAAAAGTAAATCACTCCTGTAGCACGTGGGAAAACAATTCACTACTTTCGAACACTGAGAAAAGAATTTTGCCGCAGCACGTTGCACAAAAGTTACTGATGTGGCACATTTAGCGAAAATCACTGTTGTAGCACATTTGTCGTTGAATGATCGAAGAATTATTGCACGACTGGCGAAGTCAGCGGAACGGAACAGATCACATTGATGATTTGCTGAAGCTCCTTGCGATGATATGCACGACTTTGAAAAAAAAACACAAGCAATATATATCAATACTTCTAGAAATAATTGAAGGGATACGTTGTAGCATACGTTTAATGTCCATATTCGTTGTTATTTTTAGTCAGTTCTTCAGAATGCCTTGGATGCACGTGGCTTAGGGTCGTTGAAAATCCATTCTCAGTAGCGTGCTCAGTCAAAAGGTCACCACTTTTGGTGGTCGTGTGTGCTTAATGCATGATATAATTAAAGAAAATAAGAATAGACAATCTCCTATAACAAAAGAATATATTAAGTACTAAATTACAATTTAAATTACATTGCAGAGATCAACACAGAGCTCGGAACACAGTTCGTGCTAGCGTCGCGTACACTTGTCCGACGAGAAGTCTGAGTGAGTAAAGATGTCGCTTTGCTGCTCCGATTAAGAACTGGATTTTACACGTGGCGCCATCTCATGAATAGAAGTTGAAGTATCTGTCGGAACGCCACACTCCTGAGCTGGCGGGCTTCTCTCCTTACTTCCAGAATCCTGTAATAAATCCTGCAATATTTTAAAGTCAGTGCGGCTGTAATAAGGTTTTAACTGATCGATATTTGCCACCAGTTGTTGGCCATTTTCGGCCTTTAAATAAAACGTGGCTTCTCTTATTCTTTCCACCATGTACGCCCTTCAAACCTGGGCTCAAACTTCGCCACTCTGTTTTCTGGTGCCGACGATAACGAATATTTCAACTTCAGCACTTTTTTTCCCACTGTATATTCCAATTCCCTTCTATTTCTATCATAATAAATCTTTTGTTTTTGTCTTGCTATATCAGAACTTTTAATAGCTTCGTCAATAATTTTTTGAACGTCTTTTAACTTAAATTCTTCATGTCGCTGTTGTACAAAGAATAGCTTATCCAACGGCGTTATGATTTTTCTTCTTAAAAATAACTCTGCGGGGGTTTTCTGCGTAGTATCATGCTTTGCGGTTCTCAAGGCAAAACCTAACTCATTGACACAGCTGTCCCAGCGGTCATGAAAGTTTTTTACATATCCCCTGATAATTTTTACAATATTCTTATTTACGCGTTCCGCTATATTCGACTGCGGTCTATATGGTACCATTTTTAGATGTCGTATGCCAAGTCCTGTGCACAAATTTTTAAATATACTACTAACAAACTGTTTTCCATTATCTGATATTACTTTTAGTGGAGCCCCGTATTTTACTGTATATTTATTTAAGAAAGAATCTGCGACTATTTTGGCTGAAGCTCGTTTAAGAGGAACTATTTCTACCCATTTTGAAAAATGGTCAACGATTGTTAAAGATATCTGTTTTTATTTATTTTTGTCCTAGGGTAGGGTCCTAGCAAATCTATTCCAACTATTTCGTTTGGAAAAGTGGTCTTTATGTTCTTTAAATACCCGGCCGGGCTGTAATTAACATCGTTTATTAATTGGCACATATGACACGACTTAACATACGCCGTAACAACTTTCTGTAATTGCGGAAAATAAACCGCTTCGCGTACCCTCTTTAGTGTTTTTCGTATTCCGAAATGTGCTGCAGAAGGTAGATCGTGTAACTCCTCTAAGATACTTAAACGTAGACTCGCTGGGATTACTGGTCGGCATTCCTGATTTTCATTAGTTACATTTGTGTAAAATAACAATTTGTCGATTATTTCATAATGCTGTGCCATATTGCGGATAGCTGTTAAATCTATATGTTCAAATTTTTCAGGGTCTTCCAAGTATGCGTAAATGTCTTTAAACTCTGGGTCCTTTTCTAATTCTTCGATTATCGTTTCACTGGACTCAATAACTCTTGAGGTGAGCATGGCACACTTGATAGTGTTTCCCTCTTCATCAATTTTTATTCACGAAAGGGCATCGGCGACCAAGTTTTCCTTTCCCGGAGTATGTTTTATAATTAAGTTGAACTCTTGTAATTTTTAAAGTCCAACGTATCAAGCGAGGCGATAAATTTTTTCCTGAATACAAGCGACCCACTGCCGCATGATCTGAGTAGACCGTTATCGGTGAACTTCCGAAGTAGACCCGAAACTCCTGAACTGCTAATAACACAGTGAGCGTTTCTCGCTCAGTAGCGGAATAGTTCCTTTGTGTAGCATTCAAGGTTTTCGAAAAGAAAGCTATAGGTTGCCCATTTTGGGAGAGCGCCGCTCCAACTGCATAATCGGATGCATCCGCTGAAATTTCTAGACTTTGCTCGCCTTCTGGGAATTTAAGGACTGGGGCATTGATTAGGGCATTCTTTAATTGTTCAAACGCGGTGTTCGCTTCGGCTGTCCAAGAAAATCTACTTTTCTTTCTTTTTAGCACTAGAAGAGGCTCAACTATTTTCGCAAAGTCTTTTATAAACATTCTATAATAGGAACATAAGCCCAAAAATGAAGACAATTTCTTAGCCGTATTTGGGGGAGGATAACTTTTAATTGACTTAATTTTTGAATCATCAGTCTCTATTCCCTTATTCGAGATTTTGTACCCGAGGTAACGTAATTCCTTCGCCGCAAACTTGCATTTTCTTGCATTTATTTTGAACCGGCCTCGTTAAGTAAGGCAAAAACTTCTTCCAAATGTTTGAAATGTTCTTCTAATGTTTCGCTGGTAACTATGATATCGTCAAGATAAATTATTGTGCTTTTACCTAAAACTGGCTTTAAGACTATGTCCATAGCTTGTTGGAACGTAGCTGGCGTTCCGCTCAAACCAAAGGGCATTCTTAAAAAGGCATAGACGCCTGACTTTGTTATAAACGCGGTCTTCTGGACATCCTCCGGCTTCACGGCTATTTGAAAGTAACCCGACGTGAGGTCTAGGGTTGTCATGAATTTAGTCGAGCGAATGTTTCTGATGATTTCATCAATTATTGGTAGGGAATATGTGGGATATTTTGTTATACTGTTTAACTTACGATAATCAACTGCAAACCTATACGCGTCCGGGTGTTCAGGCGGTAGCCCGTTCTTTTTTCTACAAAGGACCACCGGACTTGCGTAAGGGCTCGTGCTTGGTACAATTATTTTATTCTTTAACATAGTTTTTATATGGGTTTCCAAAATTTCTTCTTTTACTTTATCGTATCGGTAAGGTTTTGACCGGACTGGAGGGGCATTCCCAGTGTCTATGGAATGACTAACTACCTGACAAAACCCAGGTTTTTCGTTAAACAAAGAATTAAATTTTCTTACCAATTCTTCAATCTTCTTTTTCTCTTCTAACTTCAAATGTTCCAGATTCAATTCCGGCATGGAAACTTCACCTTCTTGTACCGGGTCCATGTGCACCTGAAACGTAGAATTCTGAAAATTAAGATTTGCGCTGGATGCGCGTAAAAAATCGATCCCCAATATCACTGATGTGAGTAAATTTTTCACGACTAAAAAATTAATTTTTAGGACCTCGTTTTTAATCTGAACATGCAGTGCTGTTTTCCCCAAACATACGCACTGTTTGCCTTGGGCGGCAATTTTTTTCTGTCCCGTGGCTTTAAACAGTCTGTAACGACGAAAATGTTTTTTGAAAAAATTTTCCGATAGGAATGAACATTGTGCCCCTGTGTCCAGGAGTGCAATGGTTGGTACATTATTTACCAAAATCTGTATCTCCGGTATAGCAAGATTTTGTACTACGACTGTATTTAGACAAATTTCTGAGGGGTCTTCTGTCCTACTCGGTGACTGTTGTCCCTTCTCGATCACCGGTTTGCGTTTAAAGTCTGGTTACCTGTCGCCTCTTTTCGCTGATTTTTATATCCACCGCCCTTAGATTTATCTGCGCTGTTGCTATTAAACTTTTCACATTTTCCAGTCTGCCGATATGCCTTGTACTGAACTTGTGGTTTCTTTTGGAGAGTAAATCTTGAGTATTGGCCAAACGGACTTGCACGCGCTTTCTCTGCGTTTCTTCTACTTTGAAATTTCATTGCAAGCTGGAACAGAATTTCCAACGTTTGCGGATTACGTACTTCGAGAAAATCTTGCGCTGATGGTAGAAGACGCGGTAGAATTAGTTCGATAATTTCTTTATCGGGCCTTTTCCCGTATAATAGATTAAAAATATGTACTTTTCTTAAAATGAACTCTGTCAAATCCTCGAAACCGCCTTGGTATTTACTATACAATTCTGATTCAAGCTTCACACGATCTTTAATCACTAGAAATGCTTTTATTAATGCAGATTTCAAATTTTCCCAGTTATATGATTCAGATCCTGGGTCCCCCAACAAGAACTTTCCTATACTCTTCTGCCAGCTAAGGGCTTGACCTTTTAAGGCTGTCGTAGCGATGATCACTTTTTGTAGCTGATTCACAGGGTGTAAAGTGAAATGTAGGTCTAGTTGCTCCAAAAATGTCAGGACTGAGCCCTTGCCATCGAAAGTGGCTGTCGGTTTCATGGCTGCATGCAGCGTTTCCACGAGGAATCCAAACCCTTCTACTGGATTCGTGGATGTTGTAGGGACCTGAAAGGTCGGAGGGTCAACGTAAACTTCCCGGTTTCTAACTACATGGTCCGGTTAGAATTCTTTTTGGGCGCCAATTGTAAGGTCCCTCACTTGAAATTCTAAGTTAATGTTGGAAGTGAGGAACCTAGGAACGCTAGAGTTCCTAGGTTCGCTAGAGTTAATCGCTAGGTTCGCTAGAGAATAATCGCTAGAGTTCGAAGACAGGAAACAACAAGAGAGAAGGATAAATAACCCTTTATTATTTCTATAAGATTTAACAAAATTCCGCCTGGAAGTGAACAAATAAAGTCCGCACTTTGGACTTGAACTTAAAAGACTAAGAATTAAACTAAAACTAAGATTAACTAACTAAGTATAGCCAAAGCTATCAAGGTACAATGAGAGTTGGCCCCTTAACCTATTTTACTACGAAGCTTAGGAAGGGCCTGAGTACGGCCGAGCGTATAACAGCTTTGAGAGAGAGAGCGGCCAAAAAAGGCAGACGCGCGTAGTTCAGAAACTCTGTTTCTCTCTCTGGCTCAGTAAGTAACTTCGTGGTTTAAATACCGCTCCTTCTCATTAAATATTCAGAAAATTCCAAAACTACGTTCTGGCCGGAAGTAGTAAGTTGAAGTTAAGAATTTGACAGGAAAGGAACTTTAACTTAAAATTTAACTGTTAATAAAATTAACATAATCCTTACAAACTAAAGGCTAGATTTCGAAGCTCTATCCGGCGCGTTGGAGCTGCGCTTTGGCGAGAAATGTGTAAAAGACTACAGCAAGCTTCAATTAATCAGAAAGCCGCCGAAATCAGACTATGGTCGAAGAGAAACACAATACTACCGGCTATTCTCCATCTCAGATGCTCTTCGGTCGTGACCTTCGTCTACTTTTTGTCGCCCTCCGGATCCGCCTTCATCGCTTGAAGAATACACCCAAGATCTCCAGACCCGGTTTGAAGTGGTGTAAGAGCGAGTCAACTTGGCGACTGGAAAGGTGAAGACCCGATACGACACAAGAGCTACTGGACATCGATTCAACGAAGGAGACAAGGTGTGGTTGTGGAATCCGACTCGACGGAAAGGACTATGTCGGAAACTACAGTCACCTTGGGATGGTCCGTATACAGTTCTAAACAGACTGAACGACGTCATGTTTCGAATTTGTAAGTCATCGAACTCTAAGCCTAAAGTCATTTATTACGACATATTAGCCCCTTACTATGGCCATTATACGTAGTGTATATAATCGTAAATAGTATTCCAAATAGTATAAGACCATGGTCCGTTTTGTTTGTAAATTTGTATTTGATTTGTTTAAAATTACATATTGGAATTATTGTTTATGTTGTTATTGTAATATAATGCCTATTATTGCACTGATGATTTAGTTGTAAGTTTGGCTTCCTGTCCACAGATTGTACTCCTCGGAACGTGCAGTCCTTGGGGGGGGGATGTCTTACGGCTTTTGTATTAAGTTTGCTATTTTAGTTTAACTGTAATTAAATTGTTTGATTTCCCCGTGTAATGCTGCGCGCGACGAGTTTTAAGAGAAAGCTACGCCGAAAAAGTAAAAGTACAGAATCACGCGTATTTAATAATAAATAGATATCTCGTAATTTATATTTAAATTGAATAAATGCATTTGCATGTTAGCTTTAACTATAATTCTACTCTTTTGCTTTCCAGAAACCTCGAGAAAATAAAAATTACCAGAATGTTCTCGTGGATGATTAAAAGGTTTCAAAAAGCCGGAGAAAATATCTCAGATCAATTGTTTTAGTGAGCTGTTGTTATTTACTTAGCTGCTGTAATTTTGAGATCGGATTAGCTTTCTCTGTGCTTTGAATTGTGTTCTGTTTAACGTTTTATTAGTTTAAAATACAACTACTGTGTGATACTGTGATATTGTACGAATATCTGTGAGGAAAAATTTCAGCATTTTGTTTTATCTTTTGTGATAACAATAAATTTTATTAACTTTTCATACAGACTTGTGCATTCAATCTATTACGAACCCGTATGCACGCAACAATATCATAAACATTATACAATCGTTTCTAAATTTACAACGATTGAAATACCGTAGCACTCGACTAAAAAAAAAAATTGTCATTGTACTTTTTACGAGAATAAAGATTCAATCTGTTACCTATACCTACTTTGATAGTAGTATTCTAGCTTTGTTCCTAGAACTTTTCATCAGCGATTTTGCTTAGATATTAATTTTTGTTCAATATATATAGTGATTTATTTTAACTTTGGAGATTTTTTCACACAAAACTTGCCCAAAATTTGAAATGCCTGTGAGTGAAAGTTTGCACCCAATCAAAATGTAAGAAATACGCTGATATAACAACGGGTAGGTAAATCCACTTGAAAGCAAAAATATAGCACAGACTGAAGAAATCCCCGATATTTTGGGATAAGAATATTTTTGCAAATGTTCAAACAGTTTTAAGAAATTTAAGTTGGGTGAACATGCAGTTCTCTTCGTGCTATCATAGAGGTTAAGACTCAATCATTAAAATCTCGCCTCGTTTAAAATCATCTGTACACTATTCATTATAATTACATTTTCTTTTCTTGAGGAAAAGTGTTTGATACACCTGGGCGCATAGCTGACGCCTTACCCCAAATCGAACATAGTTGAAAATGTCAAAATATTTTAGAAAGTAACTTATTTGAGATATAGCAATTTTTTAATTTAAATTTTTAAAAGATTCACGCACTATAAATTCAAGCCTCAAAGCTGTCTAACTGAATCTATGTTTTCAAGGTAATTTTGAATCAATAGGTAGTCTCAATTGGTGAACAAATACATACAAAACACATCAAGATATAAATATACATAAATAAAAACAAAAGTATACCGAATAACATGACAAAGTAAATATAAAAATGAAACTTCCATGATTACATTTGGATTGCGAATGGACATTGGCCTTTTTATTTCCTTGTACCAAGTAAAAAGGAAGTATTGTAATCGCGAAGTTTCAAAGATCCATTTTGACTGCTATCGAGTGCAATTTAACTATCTTTTTTGTGGGACATATGTATGTAAGGACATAATAAAAGAATCTTTTCATCCAAAAAATTATAAAATTGATTTAAAACGAATTCTGAAGAGAATTTTTCGTGGCGTTTGTACGTACGTATGTATCTCGCATAACTCAAAATCGTGTAGACTCAGAATGTTGAAATTTTGTATATAGGACTGCTATACTATGTAGATGTACACCTCGTATTTTGGTGGCAATGGGCCGCACCAAACGTATATAAATATATGTATATATATATATATATATATATATCTCCTCTGTTACCCAGCTCAGTAATCTCAGTAAGCTCTTATATGTTTGTAAATTGTGGATTTTTTGATTCAAAAACGATTGAATTGTGCTGTTCTTATCTTCCGGTTAAGGATTTTATGCCTGTAGTAAATTGTAGTAAATCTGCATGCAATATTTGTGGAGTTAACAACAATTTAAAAGTTGTTTAAGTGCAGCTAAATGAATTTTGCGATGGCGGACACATTTGTTTACATTTCAAACTTGGCAAAATAGCGGATTTGTTGCCAATCTAGGGAAACTAAGCTTCGCAACAACAAAGACAGCGCCTTTGATTATCGCGAATGAAATCACGCTTAATCCAGTCTGGAATTTATTCGAGGATATAAGTGCTTAAGATTTACTTCGTAATTTTTAATATAGACATTTTGAGTTTTTATGTATTTTTGCCTTGTTGGGAAGTGAAAGCTGAATTAATTGAATGAGAAATACTGAATCGCCCTGAAAAACTGTTTCTTTTTTGTTTTGTTTGCTAATTTCTGTTATGCATCGTTTTAGATTTATTATAGTATTTGAGTAGAACATGTGGCAACGATTAGATAATTCTTCAAATTATATAAATTTTGTGGATTCTGAGTTATAATATGAGGCAAAGAGCCATCCAAAACATCTAAAATGCAATATCTTCCCATAGTTTAACGTTTGGAAAATTAAAATCAATGAAAGCAAATCCACTACAATATATTTCCAGAAGACATCTCAACAATATCGCAATTAATTATATTTCCATCCCAAATGAAAATTGTGCTAAATATTTAGGCGTATATCTCGATCAAAAACTAACCTTCAAAAACCACATAAAAAATATCTGTAAAAACGCCAACCAAGCATTATTCAGTATCAATGCACTCCTTGGAAGAAATTCTAAACTTAGTCTCGCTACAAAAAGAGTTATTTATCTACAAGCTATCCGCCCGATTTTGCTGTATGCTTCTTTAGCCTGGGCTGCAACTGCAAGAACTCACCGCGAAAAAATACAAAGAATTCAAAACAAGGCCATCCGAATAATTACAAATGCGCCTTGGTAATAATTTTTTTTTAATTTTAAAAATGCCTTACAATACATCCTGCAAGAGATGGCGCCAACAGACCTCCAGTCAACTAAAATGTTTTTCCTCCGTACTAATAGATGGCGCACACGAGCGCTTCATTTGTTCAAAGTTTACTTATTTTACGGATTGCGACACAGGAACCTCCGTCGCTAGTAATTTCTGAGCTCTAGCACAGCATGTGCACAAGTACTTCCATATTATTGGATATAACTTAATCGATTCTCCAAGCATTTAAAAGTATAGTATATTGGTAACGGCCGTTAATGGTCGATTGCCTCTTACTAAGTGAAAAGACATAGACATAGACATAGTTATAATATGATTCCCAATGAAAAAATGCATCAAGATTTAGGAGTTTATCTCGCCCAAAAACTCACATTCAAAGATCACGTTGAAAATATATGCAAAAAAGCTAATCAAGCAACAGGAAGTATTTATGCGCTCATAGGAAAAAATTCTAAATTTAGTCTAGCAAAAAAAAAAAAAAAAAAAAAAAAAAAAAAAAAAAAAAAAAAGATAACAAAATCTGAAATTTTCAGATTTTAAATTACGTACAAAGGGGCGTTTTTTAACATTTTGTGTGTTACCTTTCTTTATTAAATATCATGTTCCTCGCACTTAAACCATAAGATCCAGTGCAACAGCAATATCGCAAAATAGTTTTAAAACGAGCATATCTTTAGAATTTCCGATACAGAGACTCACGCGCTGGAGATAAAAGTGTTTTTTCTGCACAACGTTGCCATTGCTCGCTTTGAAATCCTTGAGTTTGTTAATCAAAAATTCGTCAAAGTTTTAAAAAATAGGAAATCGATCATAAAACAAATTTCAAATTTCAAATTTGGTCTTCCACATGCTCATATTCGTTGGAGGATTACGTTATTCAAAATTCGATGACTCTATGTACCGTTGTTTTATCACAATACGAGAAATATACATACATTTATGCAGATTTTTCATTATTTAATTTCTTCAAATATAATGTAGGACTCTAACATTTTGTGGCAACAGTTTGAAAAGTGAACCGACATTTATGAGAACGACGCAAAATGCCAAAACGAAACTAATAGTCCTTCGGGATTCAATTCCCTTTGGACTAAAAAAAGAGTAATTTATCTTCAGGCAATACGTCCCATTCTTCTTTATGCATCTCCAGCTTGGGCTGCTACTGCAAGAACTCACCGCACAAAAATTCAAAAGATTTAAAACAAACAATTCGACTAATTACAAATGCAATCTGCGGAATAGCACCTTACAAAACGAATTGAAAATAAAACCAACAGATGCAGAAATTTAAAAATTATGAGATAATTTTTTTTACGAAGTGCGACAATCATCCGGAAAATATTGTTACGAAATGTACAGGCGCGGTAAGATGGCTTCCCCGCAAAGCAGTTTTAGGGTTGCCATAAAATGGAAAGGAAGCCAGAATTGCCATATTTGGCTAAAAATCGCCCATTTGGCGATATTTGGCGACAGAATTGGCGATATACCATGGACGGATGGAGAACTTTCTGGAATGAATTCTTACCGGTTTAGCCCAGAACGTTCTCGAACACCAGCCAAAAGCTATATAAACCCTGCTAGTACGCGGAGAGTGGTGGTATTGAGAGTGTGCCTAGTCGAGAGGGCGAGAAAGTTAGTCTCGAGTTAGTCAGTCTGTGCGGAGTCGATCGAGTTGACAGCCGGGCAGCGATTGCCGAGTGCATCGAAGGAGTCTTGCTTATTCACAAAGCCTACAGACCGTTTCTTCTGCTGTTTGCTCCGATTGGTTAAAACAGAAAACGTAGGGTTACAGAATCTAGTGCTTGGCAACTTTTGGTTCAGCTCCTTTACAATTTGTATCTGAGCGTCGTGTGTGCATAACTTACCGGAGAAACCGCAGTTCAGCGGTAATGAGCGCGGGAAAGGTTCTCAGACTTCTAGATCGCCGGTTCTATCCCCGCTCGTACGTTTCATAAACTCTGCTCCGCAGGGATTTATTTTTATTTTAACTTTATTAAATGACTTTATCATTATTTGTCTTTTCGCCTTCGGGTGTGGTGTTAAAAATTAAACGCCTTTTTCTCTATTTTTGTTGATGTTAATTTTTCTTATTTTTATTTACTGCTTTGCACTCTTTGTAGTAGGTACCAGTAGCAAGATTACGATCCAAGATCCCGAAAAGCGTTTCAATAGAACTAGCGAATAATGGAATAAAATATAATTTTAGTTATACTTACTCATAATTTAGGTAAAAAGAATAGGTATCCGACGCCCTTAAATGTTTACTGAATGTTTTAATTTGGTTAATTTTTTTAATATTCCTTTATTCCTTTATTTGTATAAATTAATGCGCTATTGAAATTTACACAATAGACTCTTTCTAACAGAAATGACAAAAAGTGCATATGCTATCTGCATGTATACACCCTTTTCTTGTAAAACAATTACGTACTTTTAAAAGTTTAAATTCAAATACAAATAAACTATTAATAAGATCAGTAGGTTATTTAAAATATATTCCATACAATTCCTCTAAGCTTTCATTCATAAACTAAAAAAATATCGAATGAAATAAACGCTGTTTCCGTTTGTTTGGTGTTAATTACCACGCCTACAGGGTGATAACTCGCTATTCCAAATATGACTGCCAAGCACATGTTTCATCCAATGAGAGCAGACCGTAGAGAAATGGTCTGTAGGCTTTGTGAATATGCGAGTCTCTTAGTGTATCGCGGTTAGTGCATCGTCGAGAGAGTGTGTTAAGCTCCGGGAACGACTGAACCGAAGAGTCGGGAGCTGTGCTCTCTGTCGTCGAGTGCATCGCACGTTGTAGCGTGCAGAGTCTCGAGAGTACGTGGAGTTCCGAGAACGACCAGGCAGAGTTGGGAACTGTATCTAGTGCTTTGCCGAAGCTATCTCTACCGTGATAACCTGTAAAAACGTGTTTTGGAGCTGTTCTGACAATACTGACCAATAAAAAGTGTTTCGATACTTCATCAAGTTTCGTCTTTATTCACTACAAATCCACACGAACCCGTACGAACGGGAACGAAGAAAAAAACAACAACTGGTGTCAGAAGTGGGATTTGTGAGTGAATGCCAGTGACCCGCCTGCAGAGGAAAGCCATGGCGGAAGAAATGAAGACTTTGATGAACATTTTAGCCGAGATAAAAGCCGGATATCTTAGGATGATGGCTGAGATGAAAGCTGGATATGTAGAGATGAAGACTGAAATGAAAGCCGCCGGACTGGCTGAGATAAAAGCCGGACATGATGAGATAAAAGCTTGATATAAAGAGATGACAGCTGAGATCAAAGCTGGACAGAAAGAGATGAAACCCGATCTGGAAGAGAAGGAAGCTCGATGAGAAAAAATAAATGGCAGCCAAGAAAAGGTGCGAAAGCAACTCCAACAGGTGAAAGTAGAGCTTACAGAAGAAACTGGAGGTATAAAAGACGATGTGGAAATAAGACAAGGGGCATCTGAGGAATCAAAGGATGAAGAAATGAAGGAAGTAGCTAATGAACTATCTGAAAAAGATCCAGAAATGAAGAATGAAATATTTAAAGAGATTAAAGACAGAGATCGAAAACATGAAGAAATATAAGACGGGAAATAAGCTTTTGGTTCACAAGTGCCTGAAGTGGAAGAAAGTGAAAATGCGACTGTTAAGTTCGTCAAAACTGTTAGTGAAGCTACGAAGTCGCAGGCAGTAAGTTTTGAACCATCTGAAAGTGCATGTGCTGCAGAGATGGAAGATGCTGAAGTGCAGCTTAAGCTGTGCGCTCCAATATTGCAAGAAAATTCACCCACTTCACAAACTGGGTGTATACCTCATAGTGCAGGTTTTGCGGACAAGGACATGATTCTAAACCCAGATACTTCTGCTTTCTGCTTGTAAAGGATCGGATTCTATTGAATTCATGACCCTGGTGCAAACATCGGAACTGGTTTTCAGGAAATAGAGGTAAATAACCATGTAATATCTGCTAATGATACCAAGGTGAACTATACGCATGCTGCGAATGATCTACAGAGTAGTGTACGAATTGTTTTAGATTTTCCTGTGGATGAAAAGCCTGAAAGAACAGAATCTCCAGACTGTGATATGCAAAACAGAAATACATCTGAGAACTGCAGTGGAAACGTATTTGACTCTGGCATATTTTAATGAAAAGACAGAGACTGAAATTCATTCAGAACTTTAATTTGTATTATTTGAAATTGTGATATGCTTAATTCGTGTATATAACTTGCATAGTGTAAATATTTGTTTCTTTAGTTAAGTTATCTGTATGTTTTATTGCCTTTTGTTTGTAACGAATTATGCTTCTGACCAAGGATTGTACTGCCCGGGACGTGCAGTCCTTGCGAGGGGGCACTGTTACGAAATGTACAGGCGTGGTAAGATGGCTTCCCCGCAAAGCAGTTTTAGGGTTGCCATAAAATGGAAAAAGAAGCCAGGATTTCAATATTTGGCGAGAAATCGCCCATTTGGCGATATTTGGCGACAGAATTGGCGATATACCATGGACGGATGGAGAACTTTCTGGAATGAATTCTTACCGGCTTAGCCCAAAATGTTCTCGAACACCAGCCAAAAGCTATATAAACCCTGCTGGTACGCGGAGAGTAGTAGTATTGAGAGTGTGCCTCGTCGAGAGGGCGAGAAAGTTAGTCTCGAGTTAGTCAGTCTGTGCGGAGTCGATCGAGTTGACAGCCGGGCAGCGAGTGCCGAGTGGGTCGTCGAGTGCATCGAAGGAGTCTCTTAGTGTATCGCGGTTAGTGCATCGTCGAGAGTGTGTGTTAAGCTCCGGGAACGACTGAACCGAAGAGTCGGGAGCTGTGCTCTGTCTGTCGTCGAGTGCATCACGCGTTGTAGCGTGGAGAGTCTCGAGAGTACGTGGTGTTCCGAGAACGACAAGCAGAGTCGGGAACTGTACTCTAGTGCTTTGCCGTGAAGCTGTCTCCACCGTGATAGCCTGATAACGTGGAGGCTGTGTCACTGATCGTGTCAGCGTGTCTATAGTAGTTCATCGACGACTGTAAAAACGTGTTTTGGAGCTGTCCTGACAATACTGACTAATAAAAAGTGTTTCGATACTTCATCAATTGTCGTCTTTATTCACTCCAAAACCACACGAACCCGTACGAACGGGAACGAAAAAAAACGTAACAATACTATTATTAAAAAATTCGGAAATTATGATTACACAGTAGAACAATGCCACAAAATACCTCGTACTATTCACCACAATAGTTGGTGGTAATTATAGATATATTTTTGTTCTTTACTTATTTAGCCAATTTTATTTTGTTATTATTATTACTTTTCATCTTAATGCATTACTTTACAAAGCGCTATGGACTTTGTCCCTGCCAAAGCAGGTATAGACTTTGGTGTGTATATAGTTTTATTCTTGTGAACCGTTTTCTACTGTGACAGACTATGCTATTTCATCATATAATCATTTGCCAATAATTGCTTATCTAAAGAATAGTATGAAATTTTTTTCAAAAATGCCTCACAATGCAACCTACAAGAGATGACTCCACCGAAGTACCAGCATACTAAGAAGCTTTTCCTTTTCAAAGATATATGGAGCCACATGAGCACCTTCGTATCTTCTAAGTTTACTTATCTCTCAACAGATGGCGGCACTGGAGCCTCCATTAAAAATCTCTGAATTCTAGCACAGTATGTGTACAAGTACTTTCCATTCTAGTGGATTCAACTCCCTTGATCCTTAAGTCAAGAATAATATATTAGCAAAGGCAGCAATAGACCGATTGCCTCTTACCCGAAGTTAAGGCATAAGTTATAGTATGAACGAAATGTAACGCTGATAAGTGAAACTGGCGTCAGATTGACGTTATAGTAAAGAAATAAAATGAATTTTAAAGAGTGCATTTATTCTTTTGTGGTTTATGCGCTATCGACGAAGTAGATTTAATTCAATCCAATAATTTTAAATGAAATGAAAGAAAAAATGCATATAATTTAATAGAAGTCATGTGGCGTACACATCAGATTTTTTTCGTACAGTGTTACCACTGCTGCTTTGAAATCGTTGAGTTTGTTAATCAAAAATTCGTTAAAGATCTACAAAATATAAAATACATAATAAAACAAAGTCCAGATGCCCATATTTTCGAGAGAAGGACTACATTATTCAAAATTTGATGTCTCTAGGTACCGCTGTTTTTTCACGATGAGAGAAACATACGTACATTCACGCAGATTCTTCTTTAGGAATCTGATGTGTGTTAAAAAATTTCAACATTCTGAGGCTAGTCATTTTTGAGTTATGCGAGATACGTACGTACAGACGCTACGAAAAATTCCCTTCAGAATTCATTTTAAAGCAGTTTTATAATTTTTTTGGAGAAAAAGCGTCTTTTATTCGGTCCATACGTACAGATGTCACTCAAAATCATCGTTAAATTGCATTCAATAACGGTCAAAATTTATATTTTCGTTGAAATATGCTGTCTGAAAATTATGTTGTATTAGATATTATTATATAATAACTTATTAAGTAATAAATGAGACTTCCATGATTACATTTGGATTGAGAATGGACATTGGCCTCTTTTTATTAATATCGTTCTTAGAATCGTAATTATAAATTCTGATTTCAGAATTACTTATAGTACGTAAACGAATGTGAAACTGCCTGGCTAGGTGGTAGTAAAAACTTCGCAGTGGAAAAATGTTAGTTCCGCGTGAATTGCATTGTTTCTTATATAGTATGGTGCATTTGCAAATTGTTGCAGAAAAAGATTTTGGACAGTTTGCAGTTTTTACGTAGAGTTTTACATGAATACGCCCAAACTGGACAAGCGTAACAGAGTGTGGGATGCAGAGAACGCTGTTTGGGGCAATTAAAGGGTTGAGTTTAGCTTTGTGAACCGGAACGTTCTGAATAATAGAGTGTATATGTGGCCACCATGTAAGAGAATTTGTGAGGATCACCCCAAGATAAGTGATTTGCTTAGTCCAGGGCAGTGAGGTTCCATAAAACTGCAGATTTTGTTCAATTTCTCTCTTCTTAGTGAAGACTATGGCAACTATTTTTTCAATATTTACCTGAGCTTTCCATTTCAGTAGCCAGACCTCTAGTGCATGTATGTGATTTTGAAGATGTTTTATGACTGGACTAAGAAAGGCATTTTGACCAAGAATGGCTGTGAGTAGTGTAAGAATGAGAGTTCTGCATCAGGAGGGTTAGAGGGTCGGGGGCGTGACCGATGATGTCCCACAGGGGTCGGGGCGAAGGGAAATGTCGTCACAACAGAAGGCGTGGTCAATGATTCCATGAGTAGAATTGAGTTATTGGTAGACTGCTGGTTGAGTTGTAGATTTCCTGCTGCTGAAATTTAAATTTAGTTTTTCAAAATTGTCAACGGGGATTTTTTTGAGATACATGCTCATGCTGGCCTCTCTTGATGAAAAATGAAAATAATGTTTTGGAAATGCTCATGGCGCCCTCTAGGGGTGAAAAAGAGAAACAATCTATTTTAGAATTTTTTTTAAAATCTATGATTCTCCATGTTCATTATGACTCCATGTTGAAAACCATGTTCATTATGACTTAAAAAATAAAAGCAACTTACTTTTAAACATAATCATCTATAAAAATGAAATTATATGAAAAAAAAATTTTTGTATTGTTCCCACCACCACCCGACGTTAGAAAACGTTGCGACAATCCATTTTTTTTCATTAAACATTATTTATATTGATATGACCATAAGCTAAGGAGTGTACTCCATCCTTCAAAATATATCTTTTATCATCAAAAACTGAAAGTGCGATTTTATTTAGAGCCATGGTAAAAAAAAAAAAAAAAAAAAAAAAAAAAATGGTTTTTACTCTGAATGTTATATTGTAATTCTCTGGTGAAGATAGATTTCTCTAAACAATCTCTATAATTTTTATGCTTAAGTTTCCTTTTAATAACGCTTCGATTAACTCCTTTCGCGGTTTTCTTCTCACTTTCATTCAACAGTAAAGAGCACATTTTCGGCCTCAATCCTATAAATTCCAGTATCGGTTCGGAATTCATTTCATCTTTGAAGCATCCAATTTTCTTTTTATTATTGGTATTGTATAAAGCATGATTCTTAGGATAATCTGACATATCATACAGATGCATATGAAATCTCATATCTCGATACACGTCTTCTGTTAAAATTTCGTACGTGAGAGAGTCTGTGTCAGTAAAAAGTAGCTTGGCTCTTTCTCCATATTGTTTTTTGATGTGATTATAATGAAAATTGTACATATGATATTTACTAAGTTCTAGTATAACAAATCCTACATAAATGGGTCTGTTTAAACTTACACAGTTTTTCAACCTTTGTACTCCAACCAAATCATTATAAAAAATTCTGAAATTATGAAAGGTTGGAGCTGCTACCAATTTTTTTGCTTTTTTCTCAGTATTGACTAATTGGACATCAACATGTTTCCTCACGTTTTCCATAGTTTTGCCGTACACACTATTGTTCATTAGTTTAAAAAAATCTTTCTCATATCCTGTCTGTGCATTTTTACGTTGATCCGTATTAAACCGTATATAAGGTTGTAACCAGGCTTTTTGTTTAAATTTTATTATTTTGTGAACATGTACTAATTTCATACCTAAAGAGAGATATAACTGTAAATTTTTATGATAGATGATATAATTAAATTTAGGATTTAAATTAGGAACTAATTTAGTATCTGAGATAAATTTATTATTTTTCAATGCGCTGACTGCATAAGGCGAAAGATGGTTAGCTTTTATTTTCATTTTTTCTGGAGCTAAGGGATAATCGTTATGGGCATTATAAAGTTCTTTGGGGTATTCGAGGTCTACTTCCAAGATGTATCCATCCAAACTGTCTTCTGATAAAGTCAAAACCTTTTCTACGACATTCTTATTTGGTTCTGTAAGGATTATGTTAATTTTATTAACAGTTAAATTTTAAGTTAAAGTTCCTTTCCTGTCAAATTCTTAACTTCAACTTACTACTTCCGGCCAGAACGTAGTTTTGGAATCTTGCTGAATATTTAATGAGGAGGAGCGGTATTTAAACCACGAAGTTACTGAGTGAGAGAGAATCAGAGTTTCTGATTTACGCGCGTCTGCCTTTCTGGCCACTCTCTCTCTCAAAGCTGTTATTACGCTCGGCCGTACTCAGGCCGTTGCTAAGCTTCGTAGTCAAATAAGTTAAGGGGCCAACTTGATTTGAACCTTGATATCTTCGGCTATACTTCTTTAGTTAATCTTACTTTTAGTTTAATTCTTAGTCTTTTAAGTTCAAGTCCAAGTGTAGGCTTTGCTTGTACACTCCCAGGCGGAGTTTTGTTAAGTCTTAGTGGAATAATAAAGGGTTATTTACCCTTCTTTCTTGTTGTTTCTTGTCACCGAACTCAAGCGATTATTCCCTTATCAGTTCTTAGATTCTTCACTTCCAACATTAACTTAAAATTCCGAAGTGAGGAACTCTACAGTTCAACCCATTCAAAATTTCCATACGGTAAGAGTTGACTCATAGCCCACCCGTAGAGGTTGTTAGCATTAAGGTATAGGATATATTTACTTTCTTTAGTTGAATCAAAATTTTTCAGATATTTGTTATTTGCTACAGCCTTACGCTGGGTAATTATGGACACACCTCCACGAATTCCATTCTCTATAAATAAATGCATATTAACATCCGTTAATAATTCCAAAGCTTGATTAGTCATTTTCAAACAGGCTTGCCAAGCTAATCCAGGTGCAGTCATCAAATGCGCACAGTCTAAACTATAGTAAGTTTTACAAAGCCGTCTAAAATTTTCAAAAATATCTGCTAATTGCGAAACATCACTTTTCACATATAAATCATGATATTCACCTAAATTTTGAATATAAAAAGCTTGCCAAACAGTTTTAGCATGAATGTAATCATCCGCAGATATACTTTCACCAGTTAATGTACTTTGAAAGTCCTCTATCGATGGTAACTGAGTAGCTTTAAATTTTTCAAAAGCGTTGATATATTCATATGGATATACACCTTTCCGTAATAGTAATTTTATATCTTGATGATGAATAATCTTAAATTTTTCTTCGGGTAGGTTTGATACAAGTTTTTCCAAAGACGCGTTCATAAACTGCAAACTATCAATGAAGATTAAAGATGCTTTTATATTTCTACATTTTCTTTTAATACCGAAAGAAATATATTTCTCCATATTATTAGCTATGATGGAAAATTCACAATTTGGAATTTTACCCATACCTTGCATAATTAAATGCGCATGATAATGTTTTAAATTATGAAATACAACGGGAATTTTCTTTTGAAGCCTATATTTTAAATTACATATATTATGTAAAGCTCCTCTATACTTTCCCGTAAGGTGATTATGATCTCTTACGCGGTTATTATTTAAAACTTTTTTACACAAGAAGCAATGAGTAGAATTTTTAAAAGTTTCATCCTCTTGCGGTGTCATACAAAGAGGTACGTTGATGGTTAATTTTTCGACTATTTCCTCTTCTTCTCGTAAAATATTTTGTATGAAATGTGAAATGATCAACTGCGTTTGGACCTCTGTATACTGTTACAGGTTTAAAACTTTTCCTATTAAGTCCTACAATTATATAAGCATAACCACAGGCTTTATGACGATGAATTTTTTCTGTAAACTGAAATTTTTTCTGAACGGTACCATGTTGAGTACGATCATGCTTCATTAGCTCCTGTTTTTTACTAAACGCATGACTGCATTTTTCGCTTGGAAAACTCTTTTTAACATGTACTTAAGCACGTGTCTTCTTAAATTATCTGCCCTCGTAAACTGAGTTTGACATTCTACGCAGCTAAAGGCTTTAGTATCATGTATTTTCATGTGACGAACTAAATGACTTTTATTGCTAAAACTTTAACCACAAATGTCACAAACCTGTGAAAGATAAAAAAAGTGACTTTCAATATGTTAGCTCTTTAATGGTTTCTTTCACTACTTTTAATTCTGTTTCACTCACAAATTTTAATTATAGATTTCATTTTAAAAATCCATCAGAATCAACGATGTTTAAACGGTTTTGATTAATTGAATTTTTTTTAAATTTAAAATTGTCTGCACCTCACTTTTTTTTTTGTAAACTTTATCTAACCATTACACAGAGAATAACTAAAAATTTACATTATCTTTTATACAACAATGATGAAAGAGAAGGAGAATCACGTCGCATTTAGAAAAAATTTATATAATTTCATTTTTATAGATGATTATGTTTAAAGGTAAGTTGCTTTTATTTTCTAAGTCATAATGAACATAGTTTTCAGAGAATCATAGATTTAAAAAAAATTCTAAAAAGACTGTTTCTCTTTTTTACCCCTAGAGGGCGCCATGAGCATTTCCAAAACAGATTATTTTCTTTTTTCATCAAGAGAGGGCAGCATGAGCATGTATCTAAAAAAAAACCCCGTTGCCAATTTTGAAAAACTAAATTTAAATTTCAGCAGCAGGAAATCTACAACTCAACCAGCAGTCTACAAACAACTCAACTCTACTCGTGACCTCATTGACCACGCCTTCTGTTGTGACGACATTTCCCTTCGCCCCGCCCCCTGTGTGACGTCATCGGCGACGCCCCCGACCCTCTGACCCTCCTGATGCAGAACTCCCATTTTTACACTACTCAGGGTCAGAAGTGCCTCTGAAGAGAAACATGAAATAAATAAATTAATAGCTTTAACTTCAAGTGTTATGATATAATAGTAATAAATTAAAGAAATTAGCTTAAAGAAATTGAGCTTAATAATTGCACAAAAGAAACCTTTTAGCAGGGAACCAAGAGGTGCTTACTTTTAAGTTACAACTGTTTACTGTTGAGAGAAATAATAATTGCCCGATTACGGGAGAACCTGACCGAGAGTGACCCTGAGCGAAGCTGAAAGAACAGCGAATTCGCTCAGGCGGAAGGGGGTTCAATGAACGAGTTGAGTGATAGCTTCGAGGCTCCTCATCTCCATTGCAACGCCTCTTAGGAAATGGCAAAGAAATTATATGCTCTTTCCAGAGTAGCTCCGGATCTTTTTCTAGATGACGCAATTTCTGGATGATAAATAGACAGTGAATGGAGAACTGGGTTTCCGATCGAAGGAATTTTTGAAAAAGTTTACAGAAAGTCACTATATAAAACGATTTAAGGGAAGAATTTTGGCTGCATTATGAATATCCTCGTTCGTAGCAAGTCGAGGAGCTTTGTAGATTTGTCAAAACATAATATTTTGGAAAATTTGGATATGTTTCCTGTTAGTAATTGCTGCTTCCATACGAGACTTGCATAAGTCAGAATAGGCCTTATCATTGATTTATAGAGCAAGATCTTTTTTTCGTGGACACGTCGCTTTTCCTAGCTAAAAAAAAGGCAGTAATTGGGATTTGACAATCTTCGCATTGGAAATTGTTTTTTGAATCTGAAGTTGCTTTGTTACTTTCGAATCGAGTTTCACTCCTAGATACTTATAAGTAGGAACCCGGAGAATTGAATCTCCGAAGAATTGCAAGTTAGGTAAATTGGGTGAGTTCTTAGGATAAATTAAGTGGCAGCACATTTTGCGACATTAATTTTGATCTTTCGCAGTCCGAGCCAGAGTTCTAGGCTTGAAAGATAATTCTGCAGTGCAGGGATTACCATAGTGGTGTTGGAATGTTGAGAGATGATGGCTGTGTCGTCCGCATTTAAAGCCATATCGACATTAGATGATTTAGGAATACCATTTATAAATATGTTGAACATTTGTGGTGAAAGTAAACTTCCCTGAGGGACGCCGGCATAGTTTGGGAACGACAAAGTGTCTACCTGTTAGATAGAATTCAATTATGTGTGTTATGTAATCTTGAAAACCCAGATTGGGGATTTTGTATATTAGTGCGTCCATCCAGAAACGGTCGAAAGCCTTGGCTGTGTCCAGGAATAAACCCTCAGTATACTTCTTGTGTTCCACAACACGATAAAGGTGACTCGACAGACAGCTCCACAGACAGCGAGTCTGGTGTCATCGTCTCGATCATTACAGAGATCGACTCGTCGGAAATTTTTCCGTCAGCTGAAAAGCTGTCGTTTAAGTTTCTGACTGTCGTTTTAGAGCTAAACTGAGGACGGCGGAGGTCACGGATTGTTTTTGAAAGTGTACGTAATAGATATTTTAATTTCTTAAGATTTGTGAAATTTCGAGTATTTCGCTATAGAAATAACGCATTTGATGCTGACGATTCTACATTATTTATTTATTCTACATTACCAATGCCTTAATTAAATTTTAGTGAAAATAATATATTTGGTGTTTTCCTATTTCACATATAAAGAAGGGGTGGATACTTTTAATTTAAAATTGTAATATTTAAGCTAATGTATATATCACTGTACTTAATTTCATGTTTTGATGAGTAATTTATAAATTTTGAAATTTTATGTTTTAAATTATAATGTATTTCTCTCTACTTTTATTTGAATTTGTAGTGTATAAAAATGTAATACATTAGACATGCATTAAAGAATATGCAGTATATAATTCAAACTATGCACATCCTAAATTCAACATTTACATTAAATTGCTTTGAGTTAAAAAATTTATTTAAGTAGTTTTAACTGTACCGATATCAATATCAATTTCCAATAGTTTCTAGAATCTCATGTATAAAACAAGTTAAATTCCTGTATAATTTTCGGTTAAATTCTTGTCAATATTATATAATGCAAGATTTATAATTAGTTATCAGATTTTTTAATGTGGTCTACTTTTAGATATTACATCAGTTTTGTATATATTTATACAGATCTTAAAAGTGCTTAGTTTTGGTTTTATGTAATTACGGCAAATCCTCGAGGGCTATCTGCCTAAAGTGAGGGTTGCCTTCGTGGAGGACATTCTAAGGAAAACTAACTCATATACACGTAACACATGGGGAAAACCACGGAAACGTCCATGCAACCAGCCCGTTCGCGGGATTCCAACCTTGGACCGAACTTCCAGTGTTCAGCGATTTTAAGGCCCGTTTACACTAGCGGAACTTTGGTCCCAAGAAGCGCACGCTAACGTCCTAAGAAACGTAACCTAAGTCGAGCGGTTAATCTTCAAAGGGAATTGACGTAAACCCAAGAGATGGAAAATTTTAACTCCGAACCTATGAGATGAAAGCTTTGGCCAATCACAGACTTACAAACTATCACGAGGGTTTTGTTGATGCTTTAAGCGAAAAACATGGCAGAAGATTTGACTACGTCTGACTGCAAATTAATTGCAGAAGTGCAACAACATCCGATTTTATGGGATAATAGAAAAAAAAGAATATCGAATGAAAAGAGGACAAGACGTTGCTTGGCTACTGGTTGCCGAAAGACTGAACCGAGATGGTATGTATCCATTTATTTATTTTTTTGCTCCTTTCGGATTGCAATGTGCTCTCTTTTATTCTAGTTCTCTTTCGACTAACGCAATTGTTCAAGTACAAAATAGGTTTAATAACGATTACACGATAAAAATTTGTTGACATATATTAAATTATAGCATTTTAGAACATTTCTGAAAATCTGAGTTTTATAAAATTTAAATAAGCTCAGTAGATGGATTTTTTAAAATTAAAGTTTATTAACTGCTTTAAACTGTATCTAAATGTACACTGTTCTATGAAAATTATATGCAGCAACCTTCAATTATATATATTTAAAATTTTTCCCAAATTATAGCAATTCAGATGATTACATAATTTTAGCTATTGTCTTTACATTAGTTTGCTCTTCTTTTTTTGCAACATGTTACTAAAGGCTTATGAGAAGAAGAAAGTAAAAGTAGTAAGTGTGAAGATCAACAGTAGTAAAAATTTGATTAAAGTTTTCCTCCTCAATTTTCAGAAATACATTTTCTTCATTTCTCATGCAAATGTTTATTCCGAAATACATAAAAAATCCCTAAATATATAAATATCCATACATAAAAATATATAAGATCCATATTTCATTTTCGTATGGATACATTTTGAATCTCATATAATTAGTATAATTGTTTGCATAAAATATTAATAATTAAACAGTAATTAATTACAGTGGTTGAATTAAAATTTCGGCTATTTTTTTTTAATTTCACAGTTGAAGAAGTTACTTACCGGTGGCAGAATCTGCGTAAGCAATATAGCCAAAGAAAAACAAAATGCAAAAGTGGAGCTAGTGCAGAGTCTGCAGAGCAGCAATGGCATCTGATGCCCCAAATGTCATTTTTGGATCCATGTATCCGCCATCGAAGGTAAATATTCAGAACCAAATTATTTAGTTATGTTAAATATAAAATGATAAATTTTCATATTAACAAAATACAATCTTACTTGTTAGTAGTCTGTAATATTATAAAGCATAAATGGATTATTTGGAGTTATCCTAGGTTGACTAGCAATAAAAAATTGTAACTTTATTGATATAAATTTATTAAATATGTTAGATAGTCACATATGTGGATATAAACCAATTTACTTAAGAAATTCCTCCCCTTAGGCAGATAGACTTTATATGCTTTGCCATAACTCAAATTCTATCCAAATATTTACGCTCTGGAAAACAAAAACTTCTCCTACACAATTTTTTTTTAACATTTATTGTCTCATCACTCGTTATGAATGGTTTAACACCTTGTAAATGTGTTATAATAAAACTGTATTACACATTATAGTTTTTTACTAACGTGTTTGGGCCAACTGAAGTTCTTACCTTTAAAAAATGTTGTAGAAACTTTGCTGTTCTCTACTTTTTTAATCTTCCCAATTAAAAATAGGCTAATATTTTTGCAATTTAAACTTATTAACAAAGTACAGCATATGCATAATATAAACAAAGCACTTGCTCTTTCCTTTGAAAGCTGAGTTTCTAAATATTTTGATGAAGACTCGTCTGTATATATATTTTTTTCTTTTTGTGGACAATTTCTTTTTATAGTCTATCCCTCTATAGTTGATGCCCATATTTCTGTACTCACACAGCTCAAAACTGATGTGTTACTGACCATTTTGATGTTCAGAAGTTAATGTTTGAGATTATGCATACCTGCTTTAATTTTATGAAGTTACTTTGCCCTTAACACATAAAGCCTGGGATTAATTATGATAATATATACCATCAGATCAAGGAGTTGTGCTTAAATTATTACATTAATTCATAATGAAAATAAATACAAAAATATATATGAAACTGAATTAAAAAATGAAGTTGTAATACTTTATTACTGAATTAACTGTTCAAATCTTTCATGGCATGAAATTTTTCAAAACAGTCCCCAAAGTATGGTGATCTTTTTTTATTTATAGAATGTGAAATGTGTAAGCCAAGATTAGATAAAATTTGTCTTAAACTGTAAGATACAAAAAATTTGATAAAATTCTCTTGTGATTGTGTTTCTATAAAAAGAAATAAGAGTTATTAGTGGCTCAATATTTTCATTTATTACGTACGGGCTTTGTATGCATATTCAAAATTTCTTCAATGAAGGCAAGAGATTCTTCTTTTTCATCTAAAATATTGATTTCTTTATAATTACTATATATACTATAAACACTACTGTCATCACAACTGTTAAATTGCAGCCTCCAATAGTAATATTTACATCCATGTTATTTAACTCATAATCCTGCTGATCTTCACTACTATAAATTTGATTTTCTATGGCATTAATATAAATAAATGTTATATTATAAATAACATTTATTTGGATTAATGAGAAGGATGAAACTGTTTGTGCTGAGATGACAGATTGTCATAATTTTGTTCCCTGGTTGTTAATTTTAATCTGAGATGCGATTCCATGTCCAATAATCTGTTCCATTTTTTCGTCTTAATGTCTACAAATACAGTCAAATACCGAAAATCCGCCAACTCCTGAAATCTGCGTTGCCTCTCAGAATATAAGCATTCAGTTTATATTCTGAGTTTCTTGGTTTCGGAAACCGCAACATTGAATACGAAATATCGAAGAAAAAATACTTACCGAATAATGACATCATAATAACTGAATAATAATGAGTCATAATGGAAATACCAAATTATTGACATAAAAAGTTTAAGAAAAAATATAAGTTTTTTTTCCTTCTAATCTGCATCGAGGTAAAAAAGCAGACGATTCACTCTTTGTTCAAGTTCAATAGACGATTCACTCTTTGTTCAAGTTCATGATTCACGTTGTTGTATTTTCTGAGCTTTGTTATTTCACGAGAATGTTTAATGCTACCTTTTTTTTTTATCCGGATATTTTGTGGATAAATTAAGAATATTTAAAATTTCAGCCCTTGTTAATACAATGACAGATTTAATGCATATAATAAATTATTGCAGTAATGTATGTAATTTAATTAAATGTATATAATACACCTTATTTATTTTGCACCATACTTCGGAAAATAAATTATTCATGTCATTTTGCCTTCTCCATATTTGTACGATAAAATTATTAGTGAGTAAATATGACAATTCGGTTGTATATTGCAGTACAAAAGATTCAAAGAGTGATGATGATTTCACCCTCTCCCCATATTTGATAAAATATTATTTTAATTAAAAACAAAATGTGATCCAGCACTGCTCCAAGAACGTAATGACTAGGAATTACCCCATACAACTGGATGTAACAAACTGTATTTTTTTAGAAATTATTCTTGCAAATATTAATAAACACAAAAGATTATGTAAGAAAAGAATCCAATGGGATGTTATAATTCAAATTAACAAAAAAAAGCTTTTTAGTTTCCGGTAATCACACTGAAGCAAGAAGACTCTTGGTTTACATTATTTTTCATGCTAAATTTTAAGATCTATTTAAATTGTCTGCAGTTCATAAGTAATAAAAATTAAAAAATAAGCTATTTAATGCAGTAACAAATAAGATTCTAAATTTGCTTATTTCACTACCTAATTACTTTGTATCACAAAATAATCATTAATGTATTAAAAATATTTTTCATATGCATTTGATTTTTTTTCCACAGGACACAGACAAACTTTCAAGGAAACAAAGAATTTGAGGAGCTTAATTTCACAGTAGAATCTGTTGTCTCCGAGTCTTCAGATAATATTGAATATCCGACAGAACCTGAATATGTGGAGCCATCTGTTATTCACGTTATGCCCTCATGTGAATCACCTTTATCACCTGCATCAAGCTCCAGACAAATCTTAGATAACACTAATTCAAATAATAATGATGAAAATACACCTAGAGGGAAGAAAAGAAAAAAGAAAGAAACAATTGAAAGTTCATTGCTTTCTGTTATTGATGAAACAAATAAATAATTAAAAAATCACCATCGATGTGAAAATGATGATGACGATGACGATAAACTATTTTTATTGAGTCTCCATAGTGATTTGAAAAAAATGACTGATGAAAAAAAATTGGAAACGAAAATACAATTTTTACAAATTATGGCAAGAAATAAATGAAATTATTTCTACATAACACTAATCAGTTGTTTTATTGTTTTATTTACAAATTTCATAAATATTTTCAAAAAATAAATTTACATAAGAAATGCTTTCCTTTCTTGCCATGGTACTGCTCCTTCTGCAGAAAAATATTCACAAAAATTATCTCGAACTGCAGATGCAGCACGGGATGAATTATTGGCCCCTAGACGGCCAAGTGGTTGCCATGTAAATTCTTCTGTTCTCCACATACCTTCTTTAATGGTGGCATTTGAAAGAAGAGAATCAGCAAAGTTCACTGGACAGTATTTCTTAGCTACCTTTCCCAACTCATTTTTCATTAAGTAATTATGAAGGTAACAGCATGCCAAAACTACTTTATTAGCATGCTCTGGGTTCAGGGCAATTTTAGTACGAAGTACTTTCCACCTAGACGCCAATATGCCGAAAGCATTTTCAACGCACCTCCTTGCTCGAGAAAGCCTGTAATTAAACATTTTTCTTTCACTCGACAGAAATTTGCCAGGATAAGGGCGTAAAATATTTTTCCTGAGTGGAAAAGCCTAATCTTCAACAAATACAAAAGGCAAAACTCGATCACTATTTAATAATGGTTTTGTATTTGGCAATGAAAACAAAGTTTCACTAACCAAAGCTTTACCTAGTGAACAGTTACTGAAAATTCCACCATCACTGATGCGTCCAGATGGTTAGCTGCCTGAATCAACATAAAGGAAAGTGTAACTAGCATCTGCCACTGCCATTAGGACTATGCTGTTATAGCCCTTATAATTATAATATGTTGATCCAGCTAACGGTGGAGCTTGTATTCTGATATGCTTACCTACAAGAAAAAAAAGCAACAATTATTAATTGCCTAAAGAAAAATAATATACACTTTAATGATAAAAATTAATATAAATACTTTTTCCAATAATAAATTCAGTTCTTAAATAAGTTCTTAAATTAGAAACTTGCAAAAAAATTCCTTTTTATATTAAAATTTGTTTTTCATTTCACACTTTCATTTATTTATTATGAAACAATTCCAGTCTTTTGATATTTTAAGACAGCTCATATACCAAGTTAGATGATTCTGCAATATTTTATATTTATCTTTGAAAAGAATCTTCATTTGCCTAATTTTAATATAATGCAATTTTTGTATTTCAAAAGCACTCACTGACAAATAAATATGGAATGCAAGACATAATACATACCATCGATTGCACCAACACAGTTGGGAAAATTCCATTTATATTCAAAACCTTCTGCTATTACAGCCCATTCATCTGATGATGCTGGTATAGCCATAACCAGTGGCTGTAAGACTTGCCATATGACATCACAGGTCTCTCGAATAATATGTGAAACTGAAGATTTAGAAACACGGAAAGTGTATGCCAGGTCTGTATAATTAGTTCCAGATGCTAGAAATCTACAAAAACATTCTGAATCAATAATTAAATTTTTGAAGTTTTAAAAACATGTTGTATAAAAATAAACAAAGGGCAATCTGGGGGGGGGGGTCAGTTTCAAAGAGATTGCAATTTTCTTTCTTATTATTAAACCACAGAAAATAAATGCTTTATTTATGTAACTTATTTTGATAAAATTATGTTCCTATTCATAATTTTTTAAATGCATTACAAATTTAAAAAAAAAATATGAATTTTAAAAAGTTCAATTAGACAGAGGTATAAAATGTTCTGACAAGAACATTAATTTTCAATTATATATACTACACAAAACTGGAATTAGATGTAATAAAGACTTTCAATTAGAGCTGGTGCCAAAGCATATGCAACCAGGGTGACCACACCAGATGGCAAAATTATTAGAATTTAGGAAGGAATCAGGTGGCAGAATTTCGGATTTGTGGAGTTTGCACCAGGCGGTTGTCTAGCGTCGACACTGCTTTCAAAACAAATGTATATATTTATATTTACCTTAAACAGATGGCAAGTCTCTCAGACACTGAAATTGATTTCCTAAAATGTGTTTCTTGCTTCTGTAGTTTATCTTGCAGTAAATGTAGAAGATGATCATATTGTTCTCCCTACATGTAAATTCAATAATATTATACTTATGAGTAAATTGAATATCAGAACTATATTTAATTATATAATTAATATAAAAACAAATACAAAATAGTTTATGTTGTGCTAAAATGATTAGCCAAAGTAAGAGAAAATAATTTTGTTGTTTTGAAAAATTGCTTGAAGTTATAATCTTACTATTTCTAACAATTAACACTTTTAGCGATTAATCGCATGTTATTAACAAAAATAACATAAACTCCATAATTAGAAATGATTTCAGCCTTCTGTGAAGGTGATCACCTTCAACATGATTATTTGATTATGCACCACACCCTGGGGTTACCTGCCTAAAGGTAACCCTACTAACCTAAATAATGTCATCAGGAAGATTTTTTAAGGTAAACTAATTTACATTCATATCTTGGACAGATATGCACAAAATGCCTATGTTCTAAACCCTTTCATCAGGTATTGAACAATTAATGTTCAGTGTTTTTATTTATTTAGCCACCGACGAGATATGATAGCAACCTTCAGAGAATATGGTTATCTGTGATTGTCATTACCAATGTTTGTTTATATTCTCAGGAATACTTTTGACTATTGAAGGTGCTCAACATGAGGGGCATCACTATATATTATATTGCCGAAATATATACTGTGTTGCTGCAACTATGATCAGTGAAAAATATTCAGTTATTTATCTTACAAATTTGAAAAAATAAAATATGATAATTCTGATTAAAAGAAAAATATTCAGTTATTTATCTTACAAATTTGAAAAAATAAAATATGATAATTCTGATTAAAAGGAAAATTACTCTCCATTTCAATTTCACTCTTATACTCTAATAATTGCTTAATTTTTCAGGTAGTAGAATTTCCTTAAATAATCTATTTTGATACAATTATTCTTACATTCTTTTGGAGGTAAAGTGTTTTTCATCATATTACTACAATATTCTCAAAAAATGATTTTTTAAAATATTGACATGATTTAATTTTATTGCTCATTTGTCAAATATAAAACACAGCTGGAACAGGAATGCAGAAAATCTTTTAAAAGCAAGTCTTTTTATGGATCTCCCAAATTCTCTAGAATATATTATTTAAAAGCCTAATTATTTTATATTTCTGGTTGTACAAAAGTACTCGTATTTTCATGACAAAGTGAAGCAATACTAATAAAATTCATGACAGTAATAATTAAAAAATCTACGGATACAGAATGCTGGGTATTTTCTAACAGAGAAACATATCCTAATACATGATAGTGCGTTAAAATGTTGACTGTCCAACATCTGGCACATCTAGTAATTTTACATTATACTCCATCTGATATTATGTTTCATTAAGGTAATCGAATTATAAACAACCTTCATTAATAATGCGCTTAATAAACCAATTAAACTAATTAGTTATAACTAATGCTAGTCCATAATTATGTAAAAAATAAAGGCTAATCTTTGGAATATGGTAACAGGTAGTTTGGCAACATTTTGGTAAGGCGATAAAGGTTACTAGCTAGGACTTTAGCAGTGTACATGGATAAAGTCAAGAGTGTGCGCAATGCCATTTTTGTGCAATTCTGGGATGTTTTTTTAAGTGAAAATAGGTCGACGTGTACATGGATGATACCGTGTATGTGCAATTCTTAAAAACGCGGCAAGCAGTGGGCGATTCTGCACCTTCTCCCAATTTCGAACCTAATCTTCGTCATGATTAAGCACTTTTGTTCCATAAAAATTCTAGCATAAGCGAAATTCGGCTAGCAGATTGTTGGAATAAAATGTTGAGTAAAAAAAAAAAAAAAAAAAAAAAAAAAAAGCATGCCTTTACTTCGTGAAAACAAAATGGCGTCAAAAAAAAAAAAAAAAAGCAGGTTGCTGTAGCAGGGTTGGTCGCCAAATTTTCGGCAAAAAATCGCCGAGTTACCATAATCCAAAGATTAACCAAAATGAACCTTGAAATTATTCATTTTGCTGGTAATTAAATCGCAATGTAATCATTAATCCTATTTCCTTAGTATAAATTACTAAGAGAAAAAATTACTAATTTACTGATATATAAAAAGAAATATTTGACAGTCTTCCTTCAATTTTTACTTTCAGGTTTTGCTAAAAAGTAAAAATAACTTACCGTCATTCGAGTATAATTGAAAAATAATTCTGGGTACTTCTGCCTCAGTGACGGAAACAATGCTGCATGAGCGGAATACGTATCTCGCTCTTGAAAAATTGACCGAACCCATTCCCGCCTTGGAACGCAAACGCTTTTGTACAGCAAATACATACATATTAAATTACTTCTCAAATGCATAACGCGCTTTCTTTATCAGCTTTTTTTATTAATTCTTAGGCTTTGAGACTCAAGTGTAAACGGGTGGGATCCTTGGGAGAAACAACTTAACGTTAGCGTACGTTTCTTGGGACTAAAGTTCCGCTAGTGTAAACGGGCCTTTACTGTCCGCTGGTGGGATCGATTTAAAAAAGGTATAAATATATATGTACTGCAATTTCTTTCACTGCATCTGTTAATATATCTATACAGTTTTATTATATATTTAAAACAGATTTTCTGTGCCTTAAACTTCTATGCTTCTGGAAGTTACCAATGATATATCTGTTATTACCAATGATATATTGGTAATGACAGATGCATTGGTAATGACACCCATGCGTCCAGCACGTTCGCGGGATTCGAACCTCGGACTGCACTACCAGTGTTCGGAGATTTTACCGCTCGGCCACTAGTGGGATCGACTTAAAAAGGGCATAAATAGGAATATGTACTACAATTTCCTTTCACTGCATATATTAATATATTTATAATACATTTATAATACATTTATATATACATATAGTTATTTATTTAAAACAGGTTTTGTATGCCTTAATTTTTATGCTTTTGGAAATTTCGAGAAATATGTTGGTAATCACAGATATATTGGTTATCAGAGATATGTTGGTAATGCAACAAACCCGTTCGCAATATTTGGACCTCGGACCGAACTACCAGTGTTCAGCGATTTTACCACACGGTCACTGGTAGGATCGATTTAAAAAGGGTATAAATAGGAATATGTATTGCAATTTCCTTTCACTGCATATGTTAATGTAGTATATATATGTGTGTGTGTGTGCAAGATAATATGTTTTATGATTTAACCTATAGTTATTTAATTTTTTTTTCTTCCTATTACTTTTGTTAAAAGTTTGTTATATTTTAACTCACTGCTTATTGGTATCTACGATACATAGTATATTTGTAGCTACGTGATAGGTATAATTCCTGAATAAATAAAATTATTGATATAATCATGGGTTGCTAAAAATTAAATTTTTTTTTTATTCAAATTCATTAGGAATATTAAACACGCGTACGCGGTGCTATATTTCAATGATTTGACTTATGACGTTGTTGCATAACCTTTTCAGAAAAAATAATGTATTTTAACCCTTTAACTGCTTAAGACGTGTTTAAACGTTTTGGAATTTCTTTAAAAATGCTTAAGACGTCTTTACACGAATTTCAAATCGCACGAAAAATGCTTAAGATGTGTATACATGAAGCCCGAATTTCACGAAGATTGCTTAAGACGTGTTTAGACGACGTGATCTGGTCTTCCTTCCCCTACCTTTCTGCAGGCGGCTGTCAGTTGACACAAAGGTCTTAATAGGGTGTGAGGTAACATCAGTTTATCAGTGTAAGTTATATCGAGATTTAGTTGTGTTCGATATTAGAATTTTATTTGGTTTATATAAATCCGATTCGTGTAATAATAATATATTTATTAAATACTATTCATTAGGTTTCCAAATCTGTCAAACCCAATCAATGGCCTCTTGGCTAAGATTTCTGATTACCGCTAGTTCGACTCGTATTCGAACCCAAACAAACGAACTGGTTGCATGGTTGAGTTTTGTGTTTTCCTCTATGTGTAACATGAACATGACTACGTTTTACTTAGAAAGTCATCGCTGGGGACATCTATTGCCTTCAGCTGATAGATCTCGTTTCCTTTGCCGTACTCAAATAATCTAAAATTTTTTCAAAAAGACTAACAGATGCATATAACAAAATAAAATCAAGTAAATGCATATAAGAAAATAAATTAAAGTAAATGCATATAACAAAACTGAAGTAAATGTATATAACAGAAAAAAAATGAGGTAAAAACAAATTTTTAATAATTTTTCAATACAGTAGTTTTTAAATTGCTTGTTTTCAAATTTTATTTCATTTTTATGTATGTACTAATATACAGTGTATGTGTGCGAAAGTGCGCTTGTTCGGCATATCCATATACATTAATTAAATAAATCTGATTTGAAAATGCATGCACTAACGCGCTATTCTCGTAATTTGAAAAACACTAAAGTATTGTCTGAAAAAAATATTTATAAAGAAAATTAAATTTCGTCTCCTTACTCAGTGATGTGTAAAAAATTTAAATAAGCTTATTAATTTTTTTTCTTTATTAAAAAAATTAGTTCCTTTTCATCTATATATGAAAAATAACAAAATCTTGCTGTCAGAATGGAAATTCTTAAAAATATAAAACTCGTTTTATTCAAGCAAAAGTTTCTGAGAAATTTCTCTAGGTCAGCAGGTAGTAACAGGACCACTGACTACTTTGTTTGAAAAACCCGATGAAGTGGATGATTTTACCCCCAAAAGGTTTTCTTTAACAAAGCAGATGCGGTCCAAATGGCTTTGCTGAGAAGCGTTCGTATTTGAATAGCTTGAAGCTTGAAAGCTTGAGTTGGAAGACTTATTGTTCTCGACGCAATCAGTCAGACAGCAATAAAATTTGTTATAGATATTTCTCTCTCTCTCTCTGTGAGTTCTTGAAATCTTGGAATGGGTGAAAGTTTATTTTGTTTTACATATATAAGGAAACTGCATGTAAAGCAAAATAATTCAAGGCACCCATTGTATGTTAATCATCGTACGTTCCCTCAGCTCTTCGGTTAGGTATTAAGAAAAAAAATTCCTATACTGCTTTTGTATTACTTGTATAGTGAAAGATTTGAAAAAAATAGCTTCATATGAAAAGTTTTTCTCTGATGAACGAATACAGCTGAAAGCATGTTTGTGTCTTCAAGTATATCCACAAAACATGAAATAGTATTGTACTCTTTTGTGTTGTATTGCATTTTTATATTACTTCGTGGTAAATTTTTTGATTCTTAAATTTCTCTCTCTCTCTTTTCTTATAATACACAAGAACTCTTTCAAATATGGCTCACCTATGAACCTAAATTTTTATACTATAAAATTTTATATAAAAATTAGCTGTAATCATTAGACACAGTTTTGTGTATATTATATTCCTGAATACATGCCTGCAATTAATACTAAGAATACTATTGATAAAATTCGTGATATAATTAATAATGAAAATACTGTTTAAGCTAAAAACCGATTTGAATATTTTTTTCATTATACGGTAACATGAGCCAAACAATTTTCGTTAGAAATATACGATTATGCTAACTTGACACATCAGATAGAAAATATTTTATCGTCATCATCGGATATGATAAAAGATTTTTACGCTTAAGATTTTGGATTATGATAAAGCACACAGGACCTATTTGTCTAAGGGAAAGGAAGTCTTCCGGGTAGATTTTTTTTTGTGGGAAACAAACTGTTAATTCACAATGAATTGTACCTATGAAAAACCCCTAAACCTCCCATGCAGCCGCTAGAATTTACCGGTGCTCAGTTATCTTACCGCTTGGAGACTAGTTGGCTTTCTGAACTTACGCAATATCTATCTGAATTTGAATATTTGCATAAAAAACGAGCAAAATAAAATGACACATTGTAAATAGTACATTTTACTGAAATCAAACTTTCTTTGAAAAAAAAAATTAATTGTAAGGAATAAGATGGATGCATTTAATTATTTCCCAGCGGGCAATAACAGCGCTGATCATATGTTTCGTATAGGAAATCATTTTCTTCGTGTTATCGTATAACGGAAAATATCCACAGATTATATTTTACAGATTTTAAGAAGTCATGGGTTATCTGCTTTAAGAGAACACCTTTGAGGGCAATTTTCTGAATAAAATTGGCTTGAATTCACGTTACGCATCGGGAAAATCATAAAGACCACAAGCAGCTAAACTGTTCGGTTGCCAACAACAAACTACCAACATCCAGCAATCTTATTCACTCAACTATAGTGAACTTAAACTAATGTTTGTATATTATTAGTAGTATTAAAATAACGAAAATATTTATTCTAATAAAAATTTTTGTTTGAATATCTTCCCTAGTAAGGTATTTCCTTTGATTGGAGATTTGTCAACAATAAATGCTATGTTCAAACAAAACATTTATTTAGAGCATAATGCTTAAATGTATGCTGGGATCTCTAGAAAAAAAATATCGCCGGAAAATATATCTCCGAAAAAATATTTAATTATTCATATTCTTATGATTAATTATTAAATAATTGATAACTTTTATAATTATTAAATGAAATGCTTATTTATACTTTACCAAATGTACAGCAACACTCTTTCTTTACTAAAATACCATATTGAATAAATTATATTGTAAGCAAGTAAGTAACAACATTGCTTTGTTTAATTAAGATACAATAACAAGTCGAACAAACATTAAATTGGAAGTCAAACAACAAAAATCAGCGTTATATTTTCAAATTTTCCCAATCTAATTTTCATTATATCTTATCTCGTTCATTTGCGCTTTTGCAGCTGAAGATGATGGTTCGGTAAAACCATCGAAACTAGTCCTGTGAAAATTTGAAAATATAACGCTGATTTTTGTTCTTTGACTTCCAAATTAATTGCTTTGTTTGTTATTAATATGTCTCATCTTTCCTATTTCAGATAAAATTTACTAGTGTTTCTTGGACAGGAAAGCAAGAATTTTTAATTTGAATCAATAAATTTATGATACACTGAAAACGGTTTCAAGTTATAATTCCCTTTCTGAATATCTTGAATGTATATGAAAAAGTAAAATGCAAATTTAATATTAATATTATCACCCTTAAAAAACACCCAAATGTTTCGTTTATTACTCTTAAAACTACGTAATAATTAAGGAAAAAAGAAATTATTTAAAATAATTATTAGTTGCATGGTATTGAAGAATATAGGAAAATGCTGAAGGTGTTAAAGATTTTTAATTAATGACAAAAATACAGAAAATCGGAAATAATACGAAATGTTTCAGCAATATCTCAGAAGAAATGAAAGTTGCACCAGATATTTGTCAGTATATAATTTTAGTGATAGCAGTTTAATCAGTCTGCATTGAAATTCCTGTGATAATCAGTGACATACAGATTTAGGTTACTTAGGTTAAAATTGCGTAATAATTTAAAATTTAACCGGGTAAATTTTAAAACCAATTTATTTGAAAACTAGCAGCTTCGCTGCGAGCCTTCGTCTGGCTTTTAAATGCAGCGGAAAAATGGCTGAAGGGAACTCCAAACGTTAAATTTAAAAACTGCGTAGGATTTTACTCTGCAGAACAACTTCAATAAAAAAGTTATTACGTATAACAAAATTACAATGAAATAAGTAATATCCCTTAATACAAATATTAATTATCCTAATAAATAAATTAACCAAATTCCCTTTGCAAAATCTTAAGAACTCAAATGGTATAAAGGAGGTTAAGAACTTTGTTTCCTAAAAAAATCAGTCAAAACTTTTCAATATCTTAACAACAGTTAAATGAGCAAGAAATAAAATAAAGGAATGCAAAAAACAAAAAATTCTGAAAAGCAAAGTATAATTAATGATATTTTATCTTATGTTTTCAAGGGAAAAAATTACAATGAAATGAGCTATATCTCTTAATACAAATATTAATTATCCTAATTAAAAAATTAACCAACTTTCCGTAGAAGAACAAAAATCATGCAAAACTTTTCAATATCTTATAAACAGTAAAATAAGCAAAAAATAACATGAAAGCAACTCAAAAAACATAAAATTCCGCGCAGAATTTTATTCCACAGAACAACTTTATCAAAAAAAATCAATAAAAATATATTATATTTATATAAAAATGACAACGAAATATGCCAATCCCTTAAAAACAGTGACTTAAGAAATACAATGAAAAATTGTTGCCAAACCCATATTTCTAAAAGAATGAAACTATTCAAAATGATGTGATTTCATCAAAAATCTATCAACAACAATAAGACAGGAAAATTGTTGCCAAAATCACATTTTTAAAGATGTGAGAAGTGTACTCGGAAGCTTCATTTAAAAAATATTTTAAAAATACAAAATATTACAATTTTTCCAAAAATTTTTTTGTAAAAGCATTCGCAAGGATGAAAGTTTAACGTGTCCAAAAATAAAAGAAAAATAAACTGTACATTTTTAAAAATAAACTTTTTTAGAAAAAATCCCATTAAAAAAGTGTTAAGCTCCCTTTGTTAAATAAATTCATATTTAATCGATTTATTGAAACACGAAATTTATTTTAAGTTCGTAAAATAGCTAAGTGCCTACGTTTCATGACGATGTGAAAATGGAGTGTGTAGAGTAAAATCTCGCTTTCCTATAGCCCATTATGTTTCAAAATGACTTGATTTCGTCACAAAACATGAAAAAAAAATTTGAATTTCGAAAAAATCGATTCGAAGTGCACTGGCTCTTGGGTAGATGTACCTATGTACCAAATTTCGTAGCCGTGGGTCTATTAGCTTACGCTCAGCGCGAACGAAAGGCACACCTACAGATAGACTCTTTCTTTTATTATATGTAGAGAAGATATGTAGAGATAAGATTGTTTAGGGGAAGGGAAGTTTCGCAGCTGTACCCAGCGGCATCACGGAGACGGTCATCACGGAGAGTCTAGCCTTTTGCAATTCTCTTGAGAGCTCACATCTACCGAACAGTATCTAGTAATCAATTTCACTTAGCGGAATCATTGAAGTAAAATTCTGGGAGGGATGGGAAATAACATAAGAACTGCTTGACAATTTTCAGAGGTTTAGGGTTATTTTCGCGACATTTTACGGGAAGTTCGGTCCAAAACTAGCGACAGTTTTAAAGGGATTCGCAGAAAATCACTCGACAGGCTAAGGGTTAATCATAAAATTCTTGTTAACAAACAGTTTACAAACATGTAACCTTTTAAAAAATTTCCATTTTGCAAAAGATCATACGTAAAATTATGTTTACGTTTCTTCACATACCTGAAGTTTTGAAAAGGCCATTTCTCTCTGCGTTTAAAATATCCATTAACGTTCCCCATTTCTCTTTTATATACTCTTTACTAAATCCAGCAGCATATTTTTTCGATTCACCATTTACTCGAACTCGATTTTTTTTTCTACCGCCATCCTCAGTAATAAGCACGTGCGAAACAGCCCCTTTGACAACAAACTACCTCTTTGCCCTGAGCTTGGAGCAATGTAGAGGTGAGATAGACTGGTTGCTATGCAATAAACGTTACTTCCGCACGCAATTTCCACTTCACTTTCCGCCGACGGAATTTGAAGGGGCCAGACTCGCTTTTCCTTCTGCTGTCGAGTGGAAAGAGAATCCCGACTGGTTTTCCGATATCGATCTCGACCGGTGTCCAGACTAGACCCGCAAACTGTTGTAGGATCAGTATATTGAAGTAGTTGTGGGATCAATTACATTATCATGGTATGATGAATTAACTGGGTCTTAACCCTCGAAGCTTCGTGGAAGATCCAATACGGCCCGCGGGCTAAGAAATTTTTGGAGATCTCCGACAGACCTATGTCGGACCAACTGGAATTCTTTTAAAATTCCAGTTGTTAGGAGCAAGGAGGTTAGAATAGCCAAAGAATATCTTTGGATGCTCCTAACAACCTCCTTGGTTAGGAGTATCTACAACTAAACTTACGCGTGCGAAATTGATAGATCCTCAGTAGTGTTGTAGAAGTAACGAGAAATTGTGTACCCGTATGTATTCGTTACTCGGTGAACCAGTACTCGTTACTATCGTATCGTTACTCGTTACTTTCGGTAAAATCGATTGGTATTCGTATCCTGAGCCTATTTTATCGGTATACGGCCCTAGGGATGCCGCCCAAGGGATCGGTATACGGCCCTATGCGATAGGAAGTTTTGCGTCGTATTTTTGGATACAAAAAATTCACCTCCTTTTATGGTGTCTCAGAAGTCAGAAGCGCCTACGGAAGGCCGTCAGGAAAATAGGAAAAAATAAAATAAAAAATAAATAACGAAATAAAATAAATATTACAATAATAACATTAATTAGTAATTAAAATACTAAAAAATACTTATTAAAAACTTAATAATTAAAATAATAAAAAATAGTGATTAAAATAATGAATAATTAAAGTAACATAATAATTAGCAACTGAAATAAAATACTTATAAATAAAATTTAACAAAAATGTAAAGACAAATAAAAATTAAAATAATTCTTAAATTTATGATGAAAGTTAAATTATAAAGTAAAATACCAGACCTTGTCTTATTGGCTTAGTACCTTTTCGTCCTTTCTCATTTCATCCCAGCTCCAAAAAGTGTCATTTCGTTCGCTGCCTTTCCCCGCCAATTCCCTCTTTTCCGTTTTATCCGCTGTTTGAAAAAAGGTGTTTACTTTACGATAAGACGAACGTCTGTTTACTTCAATTAAAATGGTTTAGAAGAGATTACTGTTTCTACTTCGACTTAGCTTTTGATTTCTAATACTATTTATTACTTTATGCAGACGAATTATGCTGAGCAAAAGAATGAATTTCAGACGTGTTCAGAAGGTGTTATATCTGAATAGAATATCATGGTCTTAAAAAGGTGATGTTCACTACCAATGTTTGTTTATGTTCTCAAAAATACAGATCTCTTAGAAAGTGACCTCTTAGAGATGTCGTAATTAGATGATTTGCTATAATTATTTTCTAATAGATAACGGAATTAATGTAATTTAATGTCAATAACTCAAGAAGCAAGTTTAAATACGATGCAACAAAAATATAGAAGTATTTTAAATGACGAAAATATTCATATTTTGTCAATATCAAATTTTAAAAAGAATTAATTTTGGACAAATTATGAAATCTAACTTTTAATGTTGTCTTTTGGTTCCTATATTTATAGCTGGCAAAGTTTTATACTCGTTACGAAAAAATAAAAATACAAGAAGTCTGAGTCCCGTAGACAGAGATTGACCGAGAAATTTAATTTCAAAATTTGCAGTGTTTGATGCCATTTGTAACTTGCCTTCGGGTATCGCTTAATTAAGTTAGAATAATTCGAGGAAATAAATTTAAATGAAGTGCAGAAAAAATAAGCATAATTTAAAAAGTTATGCGGTATCCATATCAAATTTCACTTTTCATAATGACAATAAAGCTTTCCCAAATACAAATAAAGAAACTGGGTTGGTGTTGGTGTATTTAATTATGGCAAAGTACACTAGGGCTATCTGCCTAAAGGGAGGGATGCCTTCGTGGAGGACTTTCTAAGGGAAATGGCTCGTATACACGTTACACATGGCGAAAACCACGAAAACACCCATGCAGCCAGCCCGTTCGCGGGATTCGAACCTCAGACCGAACTACCAGTGTTCAACGACGTTACCGCTCGGCCACTGGTGGGCTAAAGAAACTGGGAGACCGCATTAAAGATTAGATTTCGTTATTTATCCGTTATTCGTTAGCTGCTGCACCCCATTCCTTTCATCAGAACCGCTAATGACGAAAGGTTGAATTTCTAGTAAAGCATGTATATTAATGTTCAATATACATTTGTCACATTTTTGCTTTCTTTCAAAACAGCGATAATGTGGTTCTATTGCTTTAGAAATTAATAAAATGGGCCCTATGTTATAAAAATCTAATTATATTCAGATATACACCTTTTGCACATGTTTGAAATCCATTATTCTAATCAGAATGTCTACAGAAAATATTGAATCAATATTAGAAACCAAAAGCTAAGTGAGAATGAAGTAGTAAGAGTCATATCGTCTAACCTGTTTTAATTGAAGAAAACAGGTGCTTGCTTTATCGTAAAGTGAACACCTGTTTTTCAAACAGAGAAGAGCCCACCAGCGCTCGAGCGGTAAAGTCACTGAAGGCTAATAGTTCGGTCCGGGGTTCAATTCCCAGCTAACGGCTGGCTGCACGGACGTTTTCGTGGTTTTCCCCATGTGTAACTTGCATATGAGTCAGTTTCCTTCAAAAAGTTCTCCACGAAGGCATCCCTTCCCTTAGGCAAATGCCCTAGTGGGCATTGCCGTAACCAAATAATCCGAAACCGAAAAAAAAAAAAGCGAATTGGTGGGGGAAGGCAGCGACAAAACGTCGTTTTAGAAGAATAGGCTACATAACCAAATTTCTATCTATACTCTGGTAAACAGTACATTATTTGCTCATCATAGGCCTAAATTTAGCTAATGCTTGGCTTGGTTCTTAAATTGTGTTTGTACGTACAGACGTCACTCAAAAAATAATTCACATGGATTCTGTAATCGTCAAAAATGGATATTTCCGAACAGATGCGAGTAACGAAATGAATTTGTGAGTACCGAATCGGTACTTCGAGTCAACCGATGTACCCGTTACTCGGTAACGAATACATGCGGTTTGCTCCAGCTAAACTTGTACTATAATAAATTACAACGGTTTAATTAATAAATTAATTTGATATTTAACTAATATTTAAGCAAAATAAACTGTATAATTTATTTTTGCTGATATGCTTTCACACTGTGTATAGATTTATGATTTTGTCAATTACTGTTTTTCTGAAATATACATGAATTTTTTGGGAACGGTAAAAGTTAATGTTAATTTAATTGTTTAATTAAAATATTATGTACATCTCTGTGATGATATATGTCTTTTCTAGTTAGGTCGCAAGATAAGGGCATACACATTACCATGTAGGAATTCATTTATTTTTTAAATTTTTGTAAATGAACTCCTTTTAACTACACTCATGGACACAATCGTATTTTAGGATATTTTCTACTTCTTTTCCTTTTCTTTCTATAGGCCACCCCCCTTTTTTTTTTTTCCTCTATTATTTTTGGGCCATTTATTTTAAATTTTATTTTGTCTCATCTTTTCTTTCTGGCCTTTTGAACTCGTACAAAATGTACGAAGTTCCTTTTTACTCTCCTCAAATGCGAAATTGACCCTTTCCTATATACCTTTCCTTCTCACCTATGCTTGATTTTTCGCCTATCAGTGCAGAAAGACTTAGCGGGTGCAAAAGACATTTGTCTACAATTTTGTCCCCTTTCTTTTCTCTGCAGTTCAGCTTCTTTCTTGTACTTTTTTTTTAAACTGCCAAATTTCTCATGTGATTTAAGTTATTTTGAAAGTTTCTAAAACATTTTCATATATTATATTTCACATTTGTATATTAGTTAAAAATACTTTCTTTATTGAATTTTCAATTTTTACTTGTAAATACATGCATAATGTTAAGCATCTCAAAATCTGTTTTTTGACAATAAATTTCTCGCAGTTGTATGCTTAAATTTTTATGAGGTTGTACTGGATTTATAATCATACTTTCATAGTTATTTAACTTTTTTCCTTTTAGAATTCAAGGTAATTTCATGTGTCATATAAAAATTAGACGTCTCTCAGTGCTCTATTTGTATGATAATTCTTAATTTCTGAGCTATGGCATTTCAGTACTGATGGAGTTAAGCATATTACTTTTATTTACATTACATGTTAAACTATTTAGAGGCTATTAAAGCTGTGGGTACAAATTGGTATAAATACTTCAGTAATTTTTAAGTTTCAAAAGCTTTCCTGAATCAACAGATAATTTTCTAAAATTGTCAATAAATTTTTACATGATGAATACATAAGTGCATGCTGGCGCTTTAATATATCTAGCAAGTTCACAGTTTAAACTTCTGAAAAAAATTAATAGCATGTCTGCATATAAAGCATGTTTTTTATTTTAAATATGCTATTTGAAGTTTGCTTACATGGAATCTAACATCTATAATTGTAGCAAACTGGTTAAAAATGTTATTTTGCATGTGTTTCCAGAAAAGGCTTTATGATTTTAAATACTGGTTCAAGACATGCACCTTTAAATTATAATGCTCAGATTGAAGTGTAAAATGCTGTAAAAAATACTTCAGTTCTCTGATGGCAAAAAAATAAATTTTTGTATAGATTTAGTAGAGTAAAAATTCCACATCAAAAATATTTTTTCACCCTTGTTTAGGTAAAACGAAATTAAAAAATAATACGTACATAAATAAATAAAAATAATACTTTTGCATACGGAATTTGCAGATATTATTTACTAATCAATTATTTGTTATTGATAGCTACTTTTTATAACACATAGGAAAAAATACTGATAAATTTGTAAGAATTTACATGCATTAAATGATGAAAAAAAACATACATATGCTGTTAATATTACACTTATCTGAATATTTAATGATAATTCCATAACCTATATAAGATTCAATCTATACCACTGCAAGGGCAATGCTTAAATCACAGTTCTTCTTATTAGTTAATTTCCATATGTAAAAACATAAAAATATCATTTAGCTGCAGATCTATAGATTATGGCCTCTTGTAACAAGCATATGCAAAACACAGATAGTGAAAATAATGCAAAAACAGAATTTTTTTCACTTTTTTTTTTTCTTAATGTAGTGCAATTCATTCCATTACATGGAAATCTTATTAAAATACAGCAGTAATTTGATATGTTTTTCTATTATAAATCAACAGCTTTATATAGAATGATTTTACTTCTTATTTAAATGAATGTATATGGAAATATCAAAATAAATGAAAAAAAAAGGTCTGAATAAATCTTAGCCAACACTGCTAAGATATTCTTATTTTCAATAAATTGTTTCAAGGTATATCATTTTAGTTTAGTTCTTTTTCTATTAAAGCAGCTAACCTAAAACATATATCTCATTAATTTGTTAAAAATATAGCTTAAGTAAGTTTTATGTGCATACTGAGTAGGCAGAAAAAAATAGCCTTGATTTAAAATCTGTTTTAAAGCAACAAGTAAATAAAATACACTGGTTCTATTAGCATGTCAAAAAAAAAAAAAAAAAAAAAAAAAAAAAAATACTGATATGTACTCTAAAAAAAATCCCAAGTATCACATTTTGATATATTACACTCTTACAAAAGAAGAAATATCAGATTAGGAATATACTCTTTTATGTATTTGATAACAAAGAAGAGTAAAACGTATGCAACATCACATTGTGAAAAATCCTGCAAGTCATTACAGTAATAAGGTAAAAATCAGTTGATCATTCTTTCACAGTAGCACTAAGTTTTCCAATCAAAATTATGAATATGCCAAAATAAATTCACGATCGGTGCCCAAATTTAAGGTCACACAAAAGTAAATTTGATTTAGCTGAACATGAGATCTTCCACGACAAATTTACGAACAAATTGATTTTCTTTAAAATGTACTTGCAAATTTAACAAAAGCATGCATGAAATTTAACATTAAAATCTAAAGCACTAGTATTTAAGAACAGTTACATGTATTAAATGAATTTAATCACACTTTTAAGAATGCAATTTTCTGATAAATTTTAATTTTTATACGAAAATAGGATTAATTTTGTAAAGCTACTTAAAACATATTTCCTGTTCACACATTTAAGTAAATTTAAAGTAAGTATACTTAAAAAATGCAACATGAAGATCTACTACTAGATGCATTATAATGGGCTCAAAACAATTTGTCGAATATTTAAATTAATACTTAACGTCTTCAAAATTCCTAAAAAATACAAAATATATCTTACTATAAAGAAAAAACAAAATTATTTATAATTTAGATCACACTATCAAGTTTTTAACACTGGCGCCAACTAACAGATTTGGCGACAATATATTAGAATCAAAATCTACTTTAAATTATCAGTCGTACAGTAAAATTAAATAAAAATGAGGCACATCACATTTTTAACCTTTGTGATAACTGAGCACAAAGTTTACATGAAATGTAGGGAACTACTCTGATATGCGCCCTCAAGTCGCCAAATTTCTCGCCAAACATGTTTGGCGAGAAACTTCACGCTGCCATATTACTATCAAAATTTTTTGTTTATATTTCGAACTTTAAGCCTAAAATGTCTCCAAAAAAGCGGTTTTCGCACATGCAAAAACTACGTTTTGAACACACGATTTAAGCTAAAAATCTAAAAACAAAAACAAAAAATTTAGATAGCAAAAATGTAAAGTTTCTAACCAAAAATATTTGACAAGAATCCATGCACACAGCCACATGTTTTAACTTAAAAAATGTCTACGAATGGCACAATGTAGGCAACGAACGAATTTACAAACTACGCACACCTCGCTTTAATAAATTACAAAGAATACCATGTACACAGCATCCTGTTTAAAGTTAAAAAAAATCTACGAATTGCACAATTTAGGCAAGGAACGAAACTACGAACTACTCACACCTCGCTTTAATAAATTAACATAACAATAAATTTCAAAGAATACTGTATACACAGCATCCTGTTTAAACTTAAAAAAACATCTACGAATTGCACAATTTAGGCAAGGAACGAATCTACGATCTACGCACACCTTGCTTTAGTAAAATAACATAATAACAATAAATTTCAAATAATACCATGTACACAGCGTTTTGTTTCAAAAACAACAACGACAGAAATTCATACTAAATAACCAATGAACATAACATTCTACAAAATAAGAACAAGAATAAAATAAAATGCACTTACTATGAATTAATGCTTTTTCGAGCAGCAGAAATGCCAATTTCATACCGCCTTTAACATGCCGCCACGTAATCACTATCGTATTTACATGACAGCCAGACACACTCCAGAAAATTCATACTATGGTTCACAAATAAATAAAATCACAAATCCCTACTTCTATCATGCACAGGCATTAAAAATAATCTCCCAGACCCTCCTTCCACACCTCCAAATACCCACTACCCCTCAACAGGATGGCCACAATGATATTTCCTTTTGCCGAACTTCAATTCAACAACTTCTTTATCTTTCCCTCCCATCTTCTCAGACACAGACGCGAATCAACAAGCTCCAGCTAAAGATTGTTCAACGTCAACAGGGTTGCCATAGAACACGCAATCGCGCCAAAAACCAGCGCAGAACACATATCGCCACATTTGGTGAAATTAGGGCGTATATCAGAGTTGTACCCGAATGGAGGATACAATTTTACAAACAGCATAAACTATTTGCGATAATAAAAGAAACATCACAAACAGTATTGGCGATAATTTTACTGCACAAACACATGCACATTCCGCAATTCATTTTGTATTTATACAATCAGTTGATCGTCAATAAGTGACAATGAAATAAAAATACACATTCTGAAGAAATACGAAGGGTACAACTCTGATATACGCCCTAATTTCACCAAATGTGGCGATATGTGTTCTGCGCTGGTTTTTGGCGCGATTGCGTGTTGTATGGCAACCCTGTTGACGTTGAAAAATCTTTCGCTGGAGTTCGTTGGTTCCCGTCATGCTTTGTGTCTGAGAAGCTAGGGGGAAAAGATTTAATGGTGAAAATTGTTGAATTGAAGTTCGGCATGAGGAAATATCGTCGTGGCCATCCTGTTGAGGGGCAATGGGTATTTGGAGGTGTGGAAAGAAGGTATGGGAGATTATTTTTAGTGGCTGTGCGTGATAGAAGTAGGGATTTGTGATTATTTGTTATTTTATTTATTTGTGAACCATAGTATGAATTTTCTGGATAGTGTGTCTAGCTGTCATATAAATACGAAAGTGATTACGCGGCGCTATGTTAAAGGCGGTATGAAATTGGTATTTCTGTTGTTCGAAAAAGCATTAATGGTAAGTGCATTTTATTTTATTCTTGTTCTTATTTTGTAGAATGTTATGTTCATTGTTTTTTTAGTATGAATTTTTGTCGCTATTGTTGTTTTTTTTTTTGAATTGTTTGAAATTTATTTTAATTATTTTGTTGATTAGTGCGTACCGTCTAAATTGTGCAATTCGTAGATGTTTTTTAAAGTTGAAACAGAACGCTGTGTACATGGTATTCTTTCAAATTTATTGTTGTTATGTTAATTTATTAAAGCGAGGTTTGCGTAGTTCGTAAATTCGTTCGTTGCCTAGATGGTGCCATTCGTAGATGTTTTTTTTTTTTTTTTTTTTTTTTTTTTAAGTTAAAACATATCGCTGTGTACGTGGACTCTTGTCAAATAATTTTGGTTAGAAACTTCACGGTTTTGCTATCTAAATTTTTTGTTTTTGTTTCGGATTTTTAGCTTAAATTGTGTGTTCAAAATGTGGTTTTTGGAGACATTTTAGGCTTAATGTTCGAAATGTAGACAAAAAATTTAGATAATAATATGGCAGCTTGGAGTTTCTCGCCAAAAATATTTGGCGAGAAATTTGGCGCCTTGAGGGCGCATATCAGAGTAGTTCCATGCGAAGAGTAATTTTTGTAACATTCTATGGAAAAATACGAAGCTGAACTTACCTCACCAACGACACTCTCCTGGGCCCGGAATTCATTAATCTTGGCAATAATTAATTATCCATTGTCTATATTGTATGTAAGTCGAACGCATTGCTTCGATCACGGAAAATTCGCTGCTGACGCAGAGAAATTCGACTAATTTCATTCAAATACGCTTCAGCTTAAACTGACGCAAAACCTTCCGCCATGTTTATTGCCGGAAATATAACCATCTGTTTATTTAACACGAAGGGTCAGACCTGTCCTTACTTTAACAGCCGTCACGTCAATTTAACGCTAGCTTTCATGAGAATACCAATACTTGCGATTTAACTACTTGTGACATCAGAGTACCACGTGATTCCGTAAATCTCACTTAACGCTGTGGTTAAAAATGTCATGAATCATTCTGAGCGGGGACTTGATGGGTGAAGGTTCACCGTTTGATATTGTGCCTGCTTCCGATCTGTCTCTGGAGTACGTCCGTTCAACGTGGTTTGCCTGTGCGAACACGTGCATTGCTTATCTGACTGCATCAGCATTTTTTAATGCTATTTATGGTTTGTATGATTTGTGAAATGCTGATACGCTTTCACTAATTTATTATTTTCGATTATTTTTGGCCTTTTGAGTTTTAATTATGAAATTTAATACCGCGTGTCTTGCCAAATAGCCTAATTGCTGGTTACTTGTTTTTTGCCATATTACGATAAATTTCGCTTTACTGCGCGATTTAAATTAATCAGATAAATTTTCTCTGTTCTGCGCGAATTTTTTGGATTTTATAACGCACGTAGTTACCCCCAAGCTTTCACTTCAGGTGACTGTCAGGGGCCTCGTGTGTTTTCCACCTACACATCCGTCTGTGGAGAAGGCTGTCGAGCCAGGGCTCCATTCCGGGGTGTAGGATTACTGCCTTATGGGCGCTGGATTTCTGGATTTCTCTGCCTTTTGCTTTGGCTTAGCGTGACCATGGAGAGGCTCGTAGAAAGTTACAAATTACAAATACATGAGTTGGAACAACTCAAATTGGATAAAGGTGAACTCACAGAAATTGAAACAAAATTCTTAAATTTTTTGTTAAGCTCACTTGAAATTGTCAATGCACTACTTACTCAAAGTAAAACTGACTCAGTTTTAAATCAAGATAAGACACAACCTCAAATTCCAACCACAAGTAAAAATTACGAGGAAAATGAGAGGGCACGTAGCCCAATTAGTATTCATGATAACACAATTGTTACTGATGATGAAAAAACATTAGATAAAGATTCTAGCTCTGACAAAGACTATCCACAACGTTTTGGAGACAAAACAGTCCGAACAAGAAATCCCAGACAGGGTTTTAAAAAGATTAAATTAGATAATTTCACGCAAATCATTTCACCAGTTATTACTCAGAAAGATAACAATGGTACGATCGTACCGCAGGAAAATTCAAAGAATACTAGTCAAGAATCAGTCATTCCTGAACAACACACTATCTCTGATAACATTGAAATGGATACTTCTAATGCTGATGATCAGCAAAATTCCACAAATGATAACAACACACAGGTCAAAACACCTAAAAAGAACAAACTCCCTCCGATAATTCTCAAAGAAACCAAATTCAAATATAAAGCGTTAACAGGATTATTCCATCAACACAAATATAAATTCATCGGACAGAATATTAAGGATGGTGTTAAAATTATTACTTCTGATCCTGACAGTTATAAGGGAATTGTTAGGATCTTAAAAGAGATGAAAGTGGAGCATCATTCGTACATTTTGCCAGAGGATAAAAATCTCAAGGTAGTAATTAATGGAATATTCTCACGACTGAAATTGAGGAAATTAAGGAAAATTTAACTGAATTAAATTATCAAATAATTGAAATAAAGCAAATGTCACGACGTAGAGGCGGTGAAGTTCAGAAACTTCCACTTTTCCTTGTTACCCTACCTAAAAATGAAAACTCTAAACAAATATATCATGAACGCTATTTATGCGACCTCAGAGTCAAAATTGTTGAATACAGAGGCCGACAGGGACCATTGCAATGTTTTCGATGCCAAGGTTTTGGCCACACTCAGGCGGGTTGTAACTATGAACCGAAATGTGTCAGGTGTAGTAAAAATCATTATGTAAAAGACTGTCTGGACAAAAATAAGAAAGATGTTCCTTTAATTTGTGTAAATTGCGGTGGCAACCACACATCTAGTTTCAAAGGATGTGAAAAATTTACAAAAAATAAAACTGAAAAGCCTAAAACTTTTTCTAACAGAATAGTTGAAGGTAAATCTTTCGCAGCTGCTCTTTCGACTGGTATCTACACAGATACAATTACTGAGGCCAAAAAAGTTTTCACTGATCTCGCTGAACTGGTTTCAGCAATAAAATCCGCTGGTTTTTTCCAGCTCACACAACAAGTTAAGGACTTGAACAGAAATCATCATGAAAGCAATCAACCCAACAATATTGATAATGGGCCCGCACAGAATTAATAGAGCTCCTATCCAAATCATGATTTGGAATGCTCATAGCATCTTAAATAGAATCCAGGAATTTCATAATTTCTTACTAACCTATGATATTGATGTTGCTCTTGTCACCGAAACGTTTGCGACACCTTGTGTGAATATTAAGATCGCAAATTACAACTGTTACAGGTGTGACAGACTGAGTCACCGTGGTGGGGGGGCCGCTATTTACGTTAAGCACTCCTTGCAATCATGCCTGATTAGCGAAGATAGAGGAAACGGCTACGAAGCTGTTACAGCTTCTGTTTTATTACCAAATTATGGCATAATTTATTTCATTGCATTGTATAACCCTCCACACATTCCTATTGATGAGCATAAACTCGCTCAATTGCTGCCTAATTCAGAACATATCATCTTAGCTGGCGATCTCAACGCGAAGAATGTAGAGTGGGGTTGCAGACGCACCAACAGAAATGGAGAACTTTTACTAGAATTTATTAATAATTATCCTATTTATTTTTATGCTCCTACTGAATATTCCTATCTTCCTGATGACCCTCGAAAAGGAGACATCCTGGATGTTCTTCTTACCACCACTTCAATCCCGATTTATCTTGATGTGAAAGTTGAATTAACTTCAGATCATGTGCCGGTTTTAGCTACGCTTGGTACAAATAAAAACACTGACGAAAGATTTAAAATCACTACGGACTGGAATAAATATTATAATTTCCTCATTGAAAACCCTCCGGCTATTAAGCAACTTAAAACAAAATTTGATATTGACTATGCAATTGATGTTCTCAATAATAGCATACTTAGTGCATATAACAGGGCTACTAAGAAAATTCCTGCTGATAAGTACAGTGCTAGATTGCCTAGTAACATTAGAAACCTGATTTCACAAAGAAACAAACTGCGCAAAAGATGGCATATTGCCTGGGATCCTAGGATCAAAAAAGAGTTAAATAAACTGAACAGAGAAATAAAGAAAAGTATTTATAAACACAGAGATGAGTCTTGGAATGCAAAAATTGAAACATTCAATGAGCCAAATAATGCATTCTGGTCTTTTGCAAGGAATCTTCGAGGCAAAAAACCGAACAATAAACCAATTTACGGTGATAATATTATAGCTGTCACTAATAAAGACAAAGCCAATGTAATGGCTGACTTTTTAGAAAAACAATTTGTTCCTAACCAAGATCCAAGCGACCCTTTATTTTCATATGACACTAGATATTTTATTCAAGACTGGATTAATGGCCCGGGACCCAAAAAAGAGACTAATTATACTTCACCTAATGAAGTTAAGGAGATTATCAAAAGAATGAAAAATAGAAAAGCTCCCGGTTTTGATAACATCACCAACGTCGCCATCAAAAACTTGCCTATTAATGTTATCACGAAATATGTCAGCATTTTAAATGCCTGTCTTGAAAATAATTATTTCCCAGATAAATGGAAAACTGCTAAAGTAATTTTATTACCCAAGCCTGGTAAAAATGCTACCTCCCCGGAGGGTTACAGACCAATTAGCTTACTGCCCGGTCTGGGCAAAATCTACGAACGAGTTATCTATAAGAGAATCGAGCCTTACATGGATAAGATACCTCCTGAACAGTTTGGCTTCCGTAAGAAATTGTCTACGACCAAGCAGCTTGTCCGACTATGTGAATACATCGGTTCTGCACTTTTCAAACATCAGAGTGTCGCCTTACTCATGCTAGACGTGGCGAAAGCTTTCGACCGCGTCTGGCATGAGGGGCTTATTCTCAAGCTTATATCCTTGGATTTTGACAGAGATCTGATATTACTCATTTATTCTTTTATTAAACACAGAAAATTCTTCGTCAATATTGGTAACGACAACTCTGATCCCAGAAGACTCAATGCTGGTGTAGCTCAAGGATCAATTTTGGGACCAATTCTTTTTATATTCTATGTTGCAGATTTCCCTAAAATTTGCACAGACTCTAATTTTTATTTAGGATGTTACGCCGATGATACGGCGCTTGCATACAAGTCTCACAATCAAGAACTTGCCATTTCTAAATTGCAGGACAAAATTCCAGAAATTGAGCAATGGTGCACGAAATGGCGCATAGCCATCAATGCACAAAAATCCCAGCTTATAATTATTGGAAAAAAGCACTCTAGAAGTCCATTTGTAAACAAAATTAAAATCTTTAATGTTGAAGTTCCGCTTGTGAACAAAGCTACTTATCTTGGAGTTATTTTAAACAATAAATTCACATGGAAAGACCACATCCAAAAAGTAAGAGGCAAAACAGTTGCGGCTATCAAAGATCTTATTCCATTAATCGGAAAAAATTCAAAACTTGACCTACGAAGAAAAAGACATATTTATACTGCCATTATTCGGCCTATCTTTTCTTACGCGTCTCCAGCCTGGGCGACTTATTCGAAAAATGAAATCAAGAAGTTACAGATCGCTCAAAACAAATTTTTAAGGCAAATCACGAATGCTCATTTTTATGTTTCCAATGAAACTCTGCACAGAGACTTAAAAATAGAGAATATCGAGAATTTTCTCCATAATGCAAATCGGAAATTTTTTGATAAGGCGAGAAATTGCTCGTACATGAATCATTTTAAGGTTTTCGACTACACCGTGTTTTCAGAAGATATTAAAATCAGACCATTAGCGGCCTTCCTTACCAGGGACACTAATTTTCCTACTTAAACTATCTTTCATGCAACTTCATCTTTTGTATATATTGTACATAAATTGTCGTATTATAACTCGTATTCTATTGTATTTTGTATTGTATTTGCTCACTTATTGTATTTATCGTATGTAATAAAAATTGTTTTTTGCTAATACATCATGATTTATCGTAACATACCTATCAGGAACAACTTTAACCCTGACACTCCACACATTGCTGCCTCTCCTGGTCTTGGGCTTTAAGTTCGATTCTCTGCTTGTGGCGTCATGTAGTCACCCCCTCTTTATTTCATTTCCTATTGCCTCCTATCACTCGGTCCAGACACTTTTTATGTCATGTGCCCTATGGGCGTACTTGTCATGAGCCGGACACGTTGCATCACATGCAATATTTCGGCATAATTTGTAATGAATGAATGTCATGAATCGGGCCCTTTGTCTGTCTGTCTAATCCTCAGTTCTTTGGGGACACGTTATTAACCGGACCTCTTCTCGCTCCTCCCACTAAATGGCACCCTCTCATTGGTTATAATGAATGTCAATCACTTATGACGTTCAGATGAAGAGTTTTGGCTCCGGGTTACTAGAAGAAGAACTTTATGTTTGTCATAGTAATGAAGAGCAACTCAAATGTCGCCAATTTGTCGTGATTTTGGGATCTTCGCACATTTTCTTTGTTCTTTACTGAAATTTTTTCTTCGTTGTTCGTATGCAGACAGAAATTTTCCATAAGCTAATCACTAATTTTAATGCTTTAACGTATTAAACGCTATTTTATAAGGAGAAGCATTTACAGTATACTCTGAAATATTTTTTAATCACTTAATACTAAAACAATAATTCGTATCACTGAAATAATTTTTCAGTATTTCCTGAATTAAGTTTTTATCAGGATCATCTCAAAAGTCTTTCGATATGACGCAAGGTTTATGTATGAACAAATGTGGTTTCAAAATATTAGTCCTAATTTTATTTTCTAACATCTCATAGTTAGATTGTTCTTTTATAATTTTGAACTTACGTTATCTTTTCTCAAATAAAATTCGTAAATTGTGAATGATCAGAATAGCTATTACTCTACACCGATTTCAGCAGGTTTTTATAACACAAAACAAGTATAATAATAAATGTTTAATAATTTTAATTTATCTTAATTTAATTTGATCCTGTTTTTATATTGTAACAGATATGCAACAACAAAATATCCTTGATTCAGCTTACTTATGTAAACTTGTCATTGTGATATATAAATTATACTTTATAATTGAGATTTTCATCAAATTTCTATGCATCTCATACAATTAGTTAATAGTAAGTAAATGGTGTATCATGTTGTATATGGTTAAACTTTGTAAAAAATTAAGAAATCATATTGCATGGTTTCAAATTATAAATAAACTGTTTAAATCTCCTTTAATTAGCTAATTAAAATGGTTTGGATAAATTTATGTTACTTTTGTTTTGGATAAGTAATTATCGTTTCTTTTAGAATTTTCTCTTCAATAGCTCATTTTAATAATTAAACATATGTTTGATTTGGATCCCATCAGTGGCCAAGCAGTAAAGTTACTGAATACTAATAGTTTGACCTGAGTTGGATTCCAATCGAAAGGGTTGGCTACATAAGCATTTTTGCAAATTTCCAATGTGTAACTTGGATACCAACCAGTTTCCTCTATAAAGTCCTCCACAAAAGCACTCCTCCCTTTTGACAAATAGCACTCACATGCTTTGCTGAAGAATTTTCTGTTGAATAGCTAGCTTCATTTATAAAGCAAAGTGAACTATGTTTGATTTGAGATTAATTAAAAAAAGAAAGGCAACTAAAAGCTAATTATCATTTATTTGGATTATTTATTTAACTTGGATACCAACCAGTTTCCTCTAGAAAGTCCTCCACAAAAGCACTCCTCCCTTTTGACAAATAGCATTCACATGCTTTGCTGAAGAATTTTCTGTTGAATAGCTAGCTTCATTTATAAAGCAAAATGTTTGATTTGAGATTAATTAAAAAAAGAAAGGCAACTAAAAGCTAATTATCATTTATTTTAATTTTTCTCTTCAAGTTAAACAGCAAAATACAACTAATATGTTAATATAGTATAGAAATGATCATACTGGATATTTTCTGGGCACTTGATATAAGAAATATAAAAATAAACTGTTGATTGACTCCATAAAAATAGACAGATTTAAAGATTTTATTCCAGTTATTAAAAAATTAGTATATATATTGATTAAATCTGTGCAAATTAAAGATTAAAACTTTAGCATGCAACTGATTTAAAAGCAGAGTAGGTAACACTGATTTCTTGAATTTATGGGTTTCTGTGCTAGGCGAGAAAATGCTACCATCCTTAGCTACTTATAATTCATTCTAAGGAAGCATTAGATCTCTGTATAGTTAATTTTCTTTTTAAAAAATGTACATTAAGATGGTAAATAATGATTTAATGTTTCTACTGGGTTACTAGAACTTGTATTTTAAGGTTATTTTAGTAATGAAGATCAACTCAAATATTACCAGTTTGTCCTGATATATTCTTTGTAGATGTATTCTGTTCCTTTCAAAATGTTTGTTGATCATTTACTTGTAAGATAGTTATAAAGTATTTTCTCCTGTTCTTCCACATGTCTTCATGGTGTAATTGAAAACAGACTCGATGCATATTTGAGAGTTCCAGGGTTCCTGTGAGAACATTGCACATTTTTCACACCTCCTACTTCAAAATAATCTAATGACGTCACATAGTACTTAATTGTTCAAAAGCTAGTCAATAATTTTAATGCTTTTGCCATTTTGTAGGGAGAAACATTTATATTATAATGTGAAATATTTTTATAATCAGTTTAAATTATTGAAAAATTAGTAATTATATTTGTTATTTAATAGCTGATTTAATAACAGAATTGTTAGTGCTGTGGTTTCGTTAATTTTGGTTCCATTTCCAGCTGAGGAGATGCTGATGTCCTTAATTATTTATAATTCATTCTAAAAAAGCATTAGATCTGTGTATAATCAAGTTTCTTATTCGAAAATGTACATTAAAATGCTAAATAATGATTTAATGTTTCTGAGTTAAATTATAAAAATAATCCAATTTCTTTGTGATGATCTTGCATTTCATTATTAGCTTAAAATGTATTATGACATGGATATATATTAGTTTACTACACGCACATTTAAAAAAATAAATACCTCAAAACTTCCAAAGACTGATATAATTAAAAGTTCAAGATAGCGTGGTATCTTGATATTGTGCTTACATCAAAATTTTAACAAGCTTTACACATTTGAGGAATATAATCACAAATTAGATAACTGACCTAAATTTCTGTAACATAACATTTAATGATTATGAAAAAGCACACAATGACTTAACTATCTAAAGATAAAAATTACCTTTATGGCTTGTATTCTATTTAGGATCCAGAAAAACCACAAAACCACCTTTACGGCTAGCCCATTTTTAATGATTTCAATGTGCTTTGAACTATTAATGTGTGGATGGAGAACCCCAACATACTGATTTTTTTTACTCAAAAGACTTCTCCTTATCTAAGAAATTAAAATTTTTCTAAAAGACATATATTTCATACATAAAATATCAGTAAATGAAACATTTAAGTTTTTTTTTATTTTAATTTATTTATTATTATTATTATTATTATTATTATTATTTATTAGATTTACCTAAAACATTTTAATGAACACTATATATTAGATTCAAGTCATAGAATATCTAAATATTAATTCTGAGTATTAATTTAATCCCACATGTAGCTGAGTAGTTAAGACTGCTGAATGCTGGAAGTTTGATCATAGGTGAAAGTACTGGCTGTATGGTTTTTCCTGTGTGTAACGTAAATGTGAGCCATTTTTCCTTAGGGGAGGCAGATAGCCCTTGTGTTCTTTGCTGTACTATTCAAATATCCTAATCTAAACTTTTATTCATTTTTTCCATTTAGTGAATATGGCAGAGTTAGTTATAATTCTTATGTATTACAGTGCAAGGATAAATTGTTGTTAATAAAAATAAACAAATAAGTTTCATCTTTACCCTCCCCCTTGTGTGTGTGTGTGCATGCATAAAATTTTGATTTTTCCATTTAATTTGTTTTTGCGTTTAATTATTAAACTTGAAATGTCAGTTTAATGCCGCATATGTAACTCAAGTGCATTTTTATCCAACCACAACTTTTTTTTTTTAACTGCAGTGTGTGTACAAAACTTATTTCATTTTACTTTGGATTCACTAGAATTTTTAATTCGATCTGCCATTTTACCTCTGCAAGATGAGTGTTTTCAGAGATAATCAAATCTTGAGCTTATGAGAAAACAAATCACTCGCGGTAGTTCTAATTTTTTTTTAGCTTAAGGAACAATGTAATAAAAAACATGAGCATTTCTTAATCTTTTTCTTGAATCTTCATTGGGCTACATTTTGTTATTCTGTTGAAGTATTTATCATCCTTGCTGCATAATACAGTCAAAAGTCGTTATTCCGGACTCGTCGGGACTTCGGCGATTCCGGATTATCGATTTTTCCGGATTATAGATCATCAGTTTAAATCTCGTAAGATGGCATGCAGAAATTATAAAATTAAAAATATGAAACGTAATTTATGAAATAAAGAGCAATTATGATCTAAAGGGTATCAAAATTTACAAAAAGAAAAAGCTAAATATTTATTTGTTTACTTTATTAAACATTTCTTTCAATGTAAGTTGTTTAATTTCCTGCGTTTCATGTGATAATACTTTCTCTTTAATTCTATTAAACAGACATAATTTCTTGTTTAGTTACAAAGTTCCGCTGTTCAACTCCTATAATTGCTGTGTCGAGAATACCGACTAATTTGTCAATCGAAATTTTTTCGTTTTCAATAACCTCTGAGTCACTATCGGAAGCGAATTATAATGACGAGGAACTTGATTTAAATCATATCAAAGACCGAGTACATCGAGATGAAATACTACATTTAGTAAAGAATTATAAGCCAAATAAAATAAAAACATCTGCCTTGAAGATAAGGATAGTGTTGACAGATCAACTTCCAATTCATTGCGCGCCGTGTCGTTTCCCTTCCCCCGCAGAGCAGCGTGAGATTGATAAACATATTTCGGAATGATTAGATAATCAAAGGATATGCCTTTAGCCACTTTTTTTTTTTTTTTTTTTTTGGCAGCAATTCCACTTTCTGTTTAATGGACTTCGAAACATACTTTCGCTTTGTAGATCCTTTACATATTAGTAAATATATATCGGAAATTCTATTTGACATAATCGGAAGTTCAAGCTTACTTTTATAAAATTGCTCTAACAGTCTGCAAAAAATAATAAGCCGGATTCAATTCGAAGATTAAAGAACAACGCAATCTGCAACATTAACTGAAATAGATAATTAGATAATTTTAGCTTATACCGTCCGTTATACATTAAACGCGCATGCGTAAACGTATTATGCGCATGCGCACATGTATATTCGCAGCCGTAAAGGTCTTACGCGCACGCGTAAACGCCTATGCGCATGCGTGAACGCGACGCATACGCAGAAAGTTTTTAGTTTTGAGGTCCGGATTATGGGTGTCCGAATTAACGACTTTTGACTGTAATTGCCAGTTTTCAGAAGTTATAATTCAGTGTAGTGTAATATTTAATTTATCTTTCACATTAAAACTTCCAAAACTATTGAGTATCCTTTTTTATATCTTTATTTCATTTTGATTTTTATAATAATTAAGAGATAGATGTCTTCAAAGGAATATAACTGCAATTTGTTTTTAAATTTATTAAGATCTTTAAAGAAGGCAATACAAGAACATGTCATATATGCATAAGAATTTTGGTCCTTGTTCAGTAGCAAGAGGTTTAAAAAAGGAAGAGAACGTTCTGACTGGCTTCCCAATGTAATCTATATATCTTCAAGATTTTGCCATCAAGTAACTTCCTGAATTCTAAAAATTATGTCACCTGTACTTCACCAGGTGACTAGTCCTGAGTTTTAGACACCATACACTGACAATACTGAAAGAGAATTGTCATTTCATTAAGCTCCAGACTTTGAATGCTGTTTTCAACTTTGAATTAACAATTTATTTTATTAATTTGATCTGAAGTGTATGAAATTGGGAAAATTTATCTTATATTAAAATAAAAAAAAGAAAAACAATATTTTTATTTGCATGCATAAAAGACCTGGGCAGTTTGGAAACATACACTAAAGTTTTACCATTTTCCTAAAATATGATTAAGTAAAAATAACCTCGACTTGACAATATGCTGATTTAATGAACAATTTCATGAATTATGTCACACTTTGATTACTATTAATTGTTTGAAATGATATTTTTGCATCCTTAATTGACAAACTTAATGACTAGAGCACAGGGAATTAAAAAAAGTTACTGAATTTAATTCAGTGAACTTTTCATTAAGTCACTCGTGGGCAAAATTAAGAGAATTTGCAAATTATGTTTATTTTTAAGAAAAGTTGTGAATCTAAGGTACTAATTATGCCGCCAAAGAATTATGCAAATATTCAGAGTGGAATACGTAATCGTACATGTGCGTATCTGCGGAGCTATGATCGTGAAAAGAATGTCAGCGTACGAGGGGTTTTCAACAATTCATTACAATACTGGATATTAATCTGCATTGTGATTGCACCTGTATATATTTGTGTATGTTTGATACCTCCTTTTTTGATATCTAAATTGTATTACACTTCATTTGTATTCTTATTTCATTGCCCCTTTGCTGTGTATATCAGAGACTTCGAGGATTTTTTCATCCCTCTATTTCATGTGTTCTATAACCACTAGTTGGCACCACATTACAGTAAATCACCTATCTGCATGTTGGAAAATTTTTTATCACCAGTTCGGACTAGCGTCCACTTTTGCGATGGAATCAAAGAGTTAAATGCAATGGTAGCCACAGTAATTTGCTATAGAGTCTCGCCGATTACGGTGTGTATGTATAAAGCCAATGGCCTAGAAGAGTTCTCCCAGATTCGGGTAAAAACCAGTTAGTTACATGCCTGTTTCAAAGCCACGCTCGGCGATTAACGGTAGATTGTCGCCAGATCAATCAGAAGCGCAGGTAGTTAAAGAGCTCAATGTGACACCCAGTGTCGTCAGCAATTTATTGAAACAGTTTCAGGACTTTGAAAAGTTCGACCAAGATCCGCAACCAAGGTCCAAAGCCGACCAAAATTCACAACGACGATTGAAGCTCACTATTTGCCTCTTTCAGCGCTGCGACACAGAACTGCTACAGATTCACATCTCTCAGATATGCTGCCGCTGAAATCCGAGTTTCACGGTTTACAGTTGTCTGAAGGCTTCATGAGATAGGGCTGTATGCCAAAAGACCTGCTATTTGAGTTCCGCTCACTTCAATACACAGATTTCAGTGCGTGCTTTTTACACGAGCCGAGATATGCCTGGCCATTGATTCTTATTGTGTCTGCATCTGGAAAGAGCCTGGAACACGATACCATCCCTCCCTCATCATAGGAAAGGATCATTACGGTGGTGGAGGTGTAATAGTTGGGTAGGTATTATGCTAAACGGCCCACACCCACTTCATGTGTTTGACAAAGGCTTTCTGATTTCTATGAGGTATAGAGAGGCAATCTTAGATCGTATGTTTCAGGAGCGCAGTTGGTCCGGTGTTCCTGTTAATGGATGACAAAGCTCGTCCACATAGGGCTCAGCTGGTCAACAGTAACCTGGAAAGTGAGGATATTCGCCACCTGGCTAAACAACGCAACACCTAACTGAAATAATATATTCCTATAAAGCATGTCTGGGACGCTCTTAGGAGGGATATTTCCCCCCCTCCAAGGACCATCCTGGAGTTGAAAACTGTCTTGTTGCAGGAATGAGACCGACTGCCATAGGAGCTCTTCATCTGCGTCCTGTCTAGTATGCCGTCACGCTACACGACCTGTCTGGCTGTGGAAAAGACCATACCTCATATTAGATCTTAGAGAGATGTTAATTTATTTTACCGATGTTTATTTAGAGCTTTATTGATAATCATGAGACATAAAATGACTTGGAATGTCACATTCCTTTCTCTGTTATAAATGTATATTCATAGTGTAATTTTAAAATAATTCATATTCAGCGATTTTAAGTGATTTACAATAAATTTGACAGATGAACTCCTGTGTAAATGGAAAGTTTAAGAAACATTAATGAAGTTCTCCTGTATTTATGTCTTTATTCTAAACAACGCAACACCTAACTGAAATAATATATCGTTAGTTTCGCTTTCAGTTTCAGGATAGTTCTAAAAAATTAAGTTATTTCAACTTTTTTAAAAATTAACAGTATTCAGGATCTTACCTGTTTTTGAGGTGATCCTCTCTACTTCTCAAGGTTCCATATGATTTCGATCTTGTGCGAAAGTGATTTTCAATACCGATATTAGTCTTAGAAATATTTTGTTCTTTTCAGAGATGGACGCAACTAGAGAGTTTACTGCATTTTGTTTTGTTCCGTCACAAATAAGGTGATGAACGATTTCATCACGTTTGAATATTTGTAAATGATTTCATGTTATGCCCTGTTAATTAAATAAAGGGAAACTTTTTTAAAACTATTTCGTGTGATATTTGAATATGATGCAAATGTTATGCCATTTTTTTAATCATACTTAAAGACAATATCCGCATTTTTTTTAAAAGCTAACTTTTAACAGTTACCGTTATTGAATCTAAGAACGTCTAGAAACTATGCATTTTCGTCTCACAAATATAATAAATAATGTAACTGTTCAATAACGGACTGACAATACTTTTTCTAAATTTTAAATAAGTTTGAGTAATTCGTACATTTATCAATTAACCAGATTTTTAAATCGCTATAATTTAAACACTTTTTTTTTAATATGCTTGGCACTTTTTTCATTTTTGGCATTGCGAACTTGGTATATAACATATTTCGAATTATCGAAAACAGTTTAAAAAAATTATATTTGAGAATGCAGGTCATGATATAAAGAATTATCGCATTTGGCCTTTGCCTGTTCTCATGACTAGCACGTCTAGCTGTCATGAAGACCAAACATTAGCTTATTCTTGCTGATTTTTTATGGCAGTTTATGTAGCACCGATGTGCGTAATAAAAAAACTGCCCATTAAATTATTCATAAGTCAAATGAAACAGTTTACACAGTTCTTTTTAAGCTGTACAGATATTAAACTATGCATGATTAGCTAAAAAATTATTTTATTTTAGTAATTGAGTTTGTACATGCATTTTAACACATTGACTGCCATGTACATCATCGATGATTCATAGCGGCCTTACTTTTCGGAGCCATGTTCATCGAATGTGACTCAAATTTTGTATTGTTTGAAGCTGTGTGAGTCATCGGTGCTTCACAAATGGATCAATTTATACGGTTAAAACTATTTCTACATTTAGAAAGTTGTTCGTATTCTTGGTTTCGGCTTCTGGAAGCTTTTTTTCATAGATTATTATCTGATTTTAATATAGATTTTGCTACAATAAGTAATCGTTATTTATGAAGTAAAACAACAAAACAAACAAACAAAGTTATAATTAAATGGGATTGAGTTGTTTATTGAAAGAATACAAGACTAGCGATATTTTTAAAGATGTTTACGCATTCACTAAGTTATTTATTTTTGGTTATGTATTATATTTCATTATTTGTATTGTAATACAGTATTTGTCTAATTTTACCAATTTTTCCTATTGAGACATAGAACTCTTGTGTTAATTTACAATGAACTGAAATGTAATAAATTTATTGTTTAAAATATGAATGGGATTTATATTTTAAACCTGTTACTTGTTTATCTATTTATTAAATATTCATAAAAATATATTCAGATTAGGTACTGAACTGATTTTTAGGATAAAGGAGACACGAAACCACTAGAATTAAAAAAATGATCCGACAGACTATTTTACCAGATTTTGCTGTGGCACTGTGTTAAATAAAGATTACACACCCACGTGTTAAATAAAGATTCTTTTCAAGTACCCTAAAAAACTTTGATTTTAGAAAACATCAATTATGTCCGTGAAGTATTAGCAAGTTTGTTATATTTATAATACCGCTGGCATGGCTTCAGCCATGGCATGCAAGTCCCCAAGAGCGAAATAATGATATATTTCATTATTTCGCCCTTTATTATCCATTAAAATGGGGGTATCGCCTCAACCAAAGGTTCATTGTAGCCCAAATAAGTCTGTAGAGTTCCAAAAAAAGGTGAATTTGAAGATTTAATAATGTCCTTATTCTTCAGAAACACAATTTGGGTACAGTAAAATTAAATAATCATGCTAGAAAATTAATTACTTTGAAGTTGCACAGTAAACACCACGTGATGCGAGGTGGCCAATAGCGAGTGAAGGAGTCATAAGACCGCGAACTAAAATTTTCATCGAAAGCAAAGTCTTTACTTTAAAACACTACACAGTACTAAATAAATTCTTGATTAAATGAAAATAATAAGTAAGAAATGTAAGTTGCAATCAAAGTCCATAAGCTTTGTCAGAGCATAGTCCATAACGTAAACTGATCTTGAGTAATGAAGAGTAATAAGATACGTAAATTAAGTAGAAATAAAAGATATACACTGTACACTACCACCATAATGCATTATGATGTATAGTTCGCGGTCTTTTATCTGTGGGTTCTTTAATGGCTAGGTATTGTGAGTTTTTCAGTTTTTCAAAGAAGTTGTGTGCTGTAGTTAGTATTTGATCATGAATCGCGAGAATATTTAAATTCTTATGGATTTGCGTGTTCCGCACAAACCAAGGGGCATTTGTTATGCTACGGAGAATCTTATTAGGTAAGACGTTTCTTTTCTAGCGTTCAGTTTATCCGGCAGTTGCCCATGCAGGAACTGCATAGAGTAGAATTGGTCTGATGAGGGTGATATAAAGATTTCTCTTAGTATTCAGATTTAATTTAGATTTCCTTCCAAGCAGGGAGTAAAGAGACATAAATGCTGCATTAGCTTTATTGATGGTATACTGGATATGGTCTTTGAGATTTAAAGCTTTGTCGACGTACACTCCTAGGTATTTATATGAGCTTGCTACTGGAACAGGTGAATTATCTATTTTAATATTGGAATTAACTGGAAAATTTTTTCTGTATCTGCGATATAAAACAACCCAACATTTATCTTCGTTAAGTTTAATTTTCCAAATTTCACAGTATTTGTTGATTAGATAAGCTTGCATTTGGAGTTTGTCAAGACCATTTTGTGGATTTCTAGAGCTGGTTAAGATAACTGTATTGTCCGCATATTTATAAATACTCGAGTGTAGTGGGACAGGCATGCCATTTATAAAAATATTAAAATATTTCGGTCCTAAAACAGACCCTTGAGGGACGCCTCGGAAAATCTCTTTCTTGATGAGAGAATATCTCCACATCTTTACTTGAAACGTGCGACAGTAGACATAAGAGTAGATAAGTTTAATGAAGCTATTAGGCAGAAGGAAATTTGACAATTTGTGGAGTAAGCCAAGCATGCCAGGCTCGGTCAAATGCCTTCTCAAAATCGAGAAAGCATGCCGCTACTCCATTCTTTTTTCTAAATTCTTGGGCGATAAATTCTACCAGGTGGAGTAGCTGATGAGTAGTACAGTGTCCCTTTCGGAAACCAAATTGGTTCCTATCAATGCCGATTTGGTTAAGTCTTGTACTGATGACAGGTTAAAAACTTTGCAGAGAGCCGGTAGCAGGCTGATGGGTCTATAATTTTTGGCATATTTAAGGTCTTTTCCAGGTTTCAAGATGTTAATAATTATTGAATGCTTCCACTGAGAGGGAAAATAGCAGTGACGAATGCATGCGTTGAAAATATTGGTGATAAGTACTATACATCTGTTAGGCAGTGCTTGTAGCCCTTCATTTGAGATATTATCAAAGCCTTGGCTTTACGTTTTATGATGGCTTTTAATTGTGATAGCATTTTCGCCTCCTCTGTTGTGGTGTCTATCCTCTCTGATAGCCATGAATTCTGAATCTGTCACAAGCTCGAAGATGTGTTTCATTGACTAACATGACATCAATGTCATGTTTTTGGAGGTCGGAGATCGGAGATCATCATTCGTTAAGTGGTGTTCAACCCGAAGGCCTTTACCACTACATGTTTATCCATCCCCTAAGGACCTGTAAAAGTTATTTTTGGAGGTAAGAGATGAGCTGAGGTTGTTGCTTACGGATACCGTTAGCATTGAAGAAATTAATTTTTATAAAGCTTTTGGTAGCTAAAATAAGATTAGGAATATTATGAATAGGCTTAAAATTCATAATCAATATTTGACAGATAATCAAAAACGGCCATGCCGACCTCTAATTTTTCAAATATTCCTTTAGCATTTTTAAATTTTTAGAAGAAATCTTTAATTTGTAACTTTAACCTCTCATAAAATCCTAATTAGCTAGTTTTTGATCCTTTCGGTTGGTTTTCATCTCTGGATGATTGTTGCCAGGCAGGACTACGTTTAGGGATCTCCTTCGGATTGAGCGCCTGGAATTCTTTTTTGTCGTAATGGAATTGATTCTTCGTCGCTTCTATTTTGGCTTTAATTTCTTCAATCTGTTTCTGTATATTAAATGGGTGCTTAGGGCAACCTTTAAAAAAAGAAATGTGATCTGCTCCGCAGAGGGCACAGACTGGAGGTTTATCTTTATCATTTTTTGTTTGGGAGCAAGTATAGGTCTCGTGAGGTTTTGCACATTTTAAACAGCATGCTTTGTATTTGCGGCGATCCCGTGTATGCCCGTACCGCTGGCACTTATGGCATTGCATGGGGCCAGGGCGAGATTTGTAAGGTTTCCACGAACACGTCGAGTCCTCTTAATTTCTTTGTCATATATAGCTTTACCTTCTTTATTGCGGGTGCATTCAGCTAAGTATACAGGTAAATGGATAATTTTCCCCTCAATAACATGAGTGATTTAACGGTTTTTTTGGATGGGTATTTCCATTTCTTTTATTTCAGATTTGATACGTTCAATATCAGCAGTCTTTGGCAGTTTCTCGATGTTCATTTTAAAAGTATGGTAGGGAAGTTCAAGTTTATCTAAAAAATCAGTGAGCATTCTGTAATGTTCAGAGTCGTAAACTCTGATGGTAAGAGTTACACCGGATAAATTTCCGCGGAATTTTTTGATTTGTAACTTTTCTTCAATAGCATCTTTTAATTTGTCCCAGTCGCCTGCAAAGTCGGCTAGGACAGTGGGAGGGGGATAAAATCACCCTGCTCGTTAGTAGAATCCATATTGTCTTCGAGATTTAATTCCTGGAATTTGTTTTTCTGTGCTGGCTCATTAACCTCTGCGTTTGAAAGAGTGCGTTTATGTGTTATGCGAGGTGTAGTAAAACCTTCTTTATCCGTTATGTTTTTCTTACGCTTAATTTTAGCGTTAGTAGATTCGGTAGATTTATTAGTTTCCATGGTAGCTGGGAGTAATTAGTGGATTCATCCTCAGTTTGAGTTCAATAATGTACTGGCTTAGTGCTGCGATTTGATTTTTGAGATCATTAAGATAAGCTAATTATTCCTCGGACTGATTGGGAACATTTCTAAGTGAGTAATATTCCTCCTCTAGTTTTCGCATAATAAGCATAAGATTAGATGGACGTAATTCTATAGTATGATTTAAACACCATTCCTCGGTCCTTCTGAAAGCTCCCTCTCTCTCCATGATAATCTGTTGATCCGTTCACCTAACCAAATGGCTAAGATTGAATGAAAAACATACTTCTTGGACTTAATAGCCCTTCTGTGCTGTTATATTTATTTTGTGCTCCAGAAAAACCTTGTTTACAAGCAGGTTACATTATAACATAAAAATCAACTTGTGTTAAGAATGACTGAACTGTTGTCTCATCGTACGTACCAGTATGCCTGATTGCGATCAATTTTCCCCCTTCAATCTTCTACGAGATTTTTCTTTTGAATGAACTACTACAAGTGCCATTTCAGCATTACTAGATAGAGCCGAAGGTATCATATGGCCAAAAAAATTATGTTCTGCTCAATTTATTTGCAAAATAAGGTGGAAAGGTGGGAAAGAGCACATGTGGTGTAATTTTCTTTAATTACCCTAAAGAAATCACATATAGTGCAGTCAAATTGTCTGTCTACTATGACATTAATGTAAATAATTTTACGATATGAAGTCTAACATATGTATGTCTTTAAAAGTTCTTATGCCTTATGTAACTGCCAGCCATTTAGACATATATACTTGCACTTACAAACATGTTTTGAATAAGACAAATATTCATGTTTTTGTATTTTTAAATTTAAAATATCAGTTTTAACTCATGAAATTATAAAACCTATGAAATTAATTTTGTAACACTTGCATTCTTTGATTTTATTTCCAAATATCAGTTAATAATAATCAGTAAAATGACTTTTCTTTCACATGTACTATTGTTCATTATTTTGAAAAAAAAAAAAAAAAAAAAAAACAGTCTAAGCGTTTTTGGTTAAAAAAAGATATTCAAAATGTTCTCAAAATGAACTCATATAAGTATTCGAATACTTTGAAGAAAGAGTCAATAAAAAAAATAAATAAATAAAATAAATTAATAAAATAATGAGGCATTTAATACTCATAATGGTTAGATATCTTTTAGCTAAAGTTACACTTTTCACATGCATTTATCTATATTTTTTGAGTAACTGTTGTTCCATTCATACATTTTCAATTTGATTTAAGTCTGAAGACTAAATAAAGGAAGAAGTTGTGATAACTTCCGAACAGTTGTATGAAAACCACATGTGAACATTTAGGGCTGCATGTTTACAATCATTATCCTGATAAAACATGAATGTATTTTGCATTCCAATTTTCTTGCATATGCTTTCAAATTTTCATAATAGTTATATACTGATCTATATAATTTTCCACTATAAATGATACAAGATTCTAGTAAAATTGGTTGCCTTTGGTATCTAGAATACTTGAGAATTGTGTAGCGACTATTCATTGACTTCTAAAAGTCTAGAGCGACAAGTCCAAAGTAGGGTTTAAATATCCTTTTATTTAACTTGAGACCATTTATAGTTTGCCAATCCTGGGCTTACATGAAGTCTCCACTTGGGCTTTAACTTAAGATAGAAAATAAGAAACTAATGCTAACTAACTAAAAACTAGAAAAAGCTGTACAGAAATAACTAACAGAGTTGGCCCTTAATTAAACATCACTGGTGAATACTAACAGGCACGTAACAATACGGCTGAACGTAGTAAGATTTAGCTTAAAGCAATGACGTGGCCAGAAAGGAAGACATGCATTACTAAGCTCTTCCACGGAAGTAACTTCCGTAGACGAAAAAAAATTGACGTGGTCATTATTTTTCCCTGAGACTTCTTATTAAATACTGGTTCCACCTCGTTTATATAAAACGGGATTTTGAAAATTCATTTTGGTAGGGAGTTGTAGGTGGGAAACAAGAAAATATAGAAAGCTGTTTAAAACAAAACAAAAAAAAAAAAAAAAAAAAAAAAAAACCTTCAAAGGTAAATTTCCCATTCCAGGAGCAGTGAGAAATATACAAACCATTTTGCTTCCAACTTCGTGCTTAACAGTATGCAGAACCATATTTAGACTTAATAAGGTCCTAAGCTATTTGAGATACGGGGCCCTTTATAAGTCTGTTATACAGTGCAAAGTCCGTAATCCGGACTCGTCGGGACTTTGGCGATTCCGGATTATAGATCATCAATTTAAATCTGGTATGATGGCATGCAGAAGTTATACAATTAAAAATATGAAACCGTAATTTATGGAATAAAGAGCAATTATGATCTAATCCGTATCAAAATTTACGAAAAAAAAGCTTACATTTCTTTCAATGTAAGTTGTTTAAGTTGCTTCGTTTTTTGTGCTAATACTTTCTCTTTAATTCTATAAACAGACATAATTTCTTGTTCAGTTACGAAGTTCCACTGTTCAAGTCCTGTAATTGCTGTGTTGAGAATACCGACTAACTTGTCAATTGAAATTTTTTCGTTTTCAATAACGTTCTCTGTTACTTTCTTCGCTATCGGAAGTTGCGCGTGGGTAAACGCTTTACTGGCTTTAAGCGCATGCGGAAGTTTGTGGCTTTGAGGTCCAGATTATAGATCATTCCGGGTATTGGACGTCCGGATTACGGACTTTGTACTGTAATATATTTTAATATTATTTATACTATATCTTAATTTTTGGGGCCCCTCAGCTATAGCTCGTGTAGATTATACATAAATCCGACCCTGACAGTATGCAGTAAGATTTTAAGCTAATAAAATTTAATTAGGAAACACTTCTACAGAACAGCAAGCAGCAAATTGCTTTCAAAGTTATGAAATCTGACATAAAAAAGTTTAGATTAATCTATACAATATGTTCAACAAAACAGTAAACTACCTGCAGAAAGTCTGCACTCATAGCATTCTAAACAGAGCTTCAAGTAAAATCAGGAAGGCAAAACAAACTAATAGAAATTGATGAAAGCTTTTTTACAATGCAGGTTGAACACTGATATTTTGTTAAAGATGTGTCAGGTTTTCAGAGTTCCACAGGAACAACTAACAGAAATTTGGTAGCATCTCCCTAACTTTCACAGTCGATGAGATAATATGTAAGTACTGCAGAATGTTTTAGTGAAGAAATTGAATAGCCACAAAATATAATAACTACTACTGAAATATAAATTAATGTTTCTATAAAAAATAAACCTTTATTTATTCCCCCCTTTTTTTAAACCTCGGGTTCTTAAAATACCATTTGAACTTTACCTACAACCAAGAACTAGCAAGTCTGCTCTAGGAACAGGATTTAAAAATTTAAAAACCTTGCTCCACAGAACATCCCAGCTGGTTTTTTTTCTCTTTCTTGAAATAAAATACCAAGTATTTTCCTGTGATAAGAGATAACATATCATCATTACAGTCATTAACTCTGATTTTTTTTCTATTATGTCATTCACATTTAATGATTTGAGTTCAACTTAAATGCAAAACAAATATTAGATACTTATGCTTCATAAAACAGAACTCTTAGTATCTAAGCCTGAATTTAAACCAAAGTTTTCCTAAAACACATACACTAATGATTTTAAAAATACTGATAATTCTTATATTGATTTAAGAATGTATAAAATGGAAAATTTACTGGAATACTGAATGCATAATTCACTTCAATACATAATTTTTATCTTCTTTTAATATGTTACATTATTCCAAAAATTCATATATACAGTTTCATTTTTTAAAAGTATGTATTATACTTAAGAAAGATATCTCAAATTATGTTGAATTTTAACGATGGCTGTTACATTTTTCAGTCAGTTGTACACTTCTATCAGAAGCAAAAATGTTTTATTCACTACATTCCACCCTTTTGTAGTTCTTTGAATACTGTATATATATTAATAAAACAATTTGAAGGACCAAAGTCCATAGCTATCCTATAACAGTTAATATGCATGTATGATACAAGCTCTTGATCATCCAAGGTGACCTTGGTGTAAATTACTTTAATCAGTCTATCATATAAAAAAAAACTGAAATTTATTAATTCTTGAAACTATTCTTAGCATAAAGAATATCAAAATTTTCTCAGTATCTTGCACAGAAGATTACCCACCCTGTGAAATTCCTAAACAAATATGAAGTTAACTGAATAATATTAATACAAACTGAACATAAATTTCAAAAGTTTTTCCCCACCAAAATATACTAAGGAATGGGTACTTGCCATTTTATTTACCATGTTCACATTCTAGGCGCCTAAATAAATGTAATGAATTAATAGAAAAATCAAATTAAACTTCAGTTCAAATTTACATGGACTAGATTTTTGAACTATTTGAAATTCAATTCTGTTGTAAAATATATTAACATTTAATTCTTATATTCTTTGGCTAATTCCATTTTTTAAATCTTCATATAAAAATTTAGAAATGACTACAGATTAAGACAACTCTGACCAAATGAAATTTAATAACGTCAATAAAATGTAACAAGTACAATTCAAATGAAATAGAATTTAAAAATTCTGAAAATCATTAGAGATTGAGGGAATGGAATTTGCCTTACTTAAGTTTAATTAATTAAATACATTCCATTTATTTCTGAGAAACATTTTCCTTTGTTAAGATTAAAAATTAAAAAAAGGAGAGTAGGCAGCAATGAATTATTCTTCAATATCAAAATGTCCTAATTTCCATACTGGCTTTAGTTATCTATTAAATGAAAGTTCACAGGAGGCATTCAGATAAATTTCTCATGCGTAAAGAATACATCACGCATAGTCGAAATTAGAAAATTGCAATCAGAAAACTATTTGATGTGTATCCGTAATATAACGACGAGAAATTTGATTTAAATCATATCAAAAACGGAGTACATTGAGATGATCTACATTTAGTAGGAAATTATAAGCCGAATAAAATAAAAACATCTGCCCTGAATATAAGGATAGAGCTGACAGATCAACTTCCAGTTCATTGCGCACCGTGATGTTCTCCCCCCCCCCCCCCCCGCAGAGAGATGTAAAATTGATAAACAGATTTCGAAATGGTTAGAGAAACAAAGGATATGCCTTTATACATTTAGTTATTTTATGAGTTTAATACATTTAGTTATTTAGTTATTTTATTATATATTTTATGAACTAGTTATTTTATGAACTTGAGCATACTCTCTATAGCCACACTTGAAAATTTTCATTTTTGGGGGGTTAAAAATCTATTATCACCTGTGCCACTAAAACGAAAGGTAAAGTTCAATAGGAAAATTTTTCACAGATAACAGCAAGTTTAACGAATTAATCAAATGAAAGAAAATCCAGAATGACTTAAAATTTACACACATGCTCAGACATTCATACCCAGAATTAAAAAAATTTTTTTTTTTTTTTTTTTTGTCAATAATGAAATTCTGAATTTAGTTTCAGTATTGCATGATAATCAAAACCAACACTTAAATGTCACTAACATATTTAATGAACTTTTGTCATTATGCAGAATGATACTGGCACAGCTATAACACACTGATTTTTACTTGAAAGAAATGCTCAAATTTTTTTAGTATGTTTAGTCTTCATACTAAAAAAATGCTGGATAAATAGCTCAACCACCATACTCAAATAAAAACTGCTATTTATTGGAAACTTGCCTTTACTAGAAAATCCACGAGCATAGCCTTTATACTTTAATATCATAAATTACATGAAATAAATAAAACTATTAAAAACTAAATTCCATATTTATTCAAATTGGTAGGACTATCTGCTACTACTTTTTTTTTAATCCTAAAAAAAAATAATAATTAAATGATACACATGGCTGGAAATTTATGAATACAGCAAATGACATACTCTTTAATAAATTCATTTCACATTTTGTTCCAATTGATCGATTTACTTGGAGAAAATTTAAATTATGGACATATCCCATATAATTAGCAGAATTTAGTAGTTAAGGTCAAACATTTCACCAATCTGTTTAAGCCTTGAATTTACCAATGATGATACTATAATTAAGGCCTTTTTACAAAAAGTTAACTTCTATGCAATCAAATAAAGCATGTTAACCTGCAAAACAAGGCACAGAAGTCAAACTTGAAATCTGAAAAATAGCAAGACTTTTGGGAGAAAGCAGAGATGCTTTTACGCTGCGTTGGAACATTAAAAATACACTGATGGTACTTTTCCATTTTGCTGGCGCAAGCGATAAAGTCGCCAAAAATGGTACTACAGATGCCAAACGGAATATCTCCGTTGGTAAATGCTCATTTTCAAAACATATTGCAGCCATTTTTTTTTTTATCAGATTGATTGTTTCTTTCCAGTGGCGTAGCTAGGATTCCAGCGCCCGGGAACAACTGAAGAATTTACGTCCCTTTCTATGTGTCAAGAATGCAAAACATTCATTAAAAAATTTCGTAGCATTAATTTGGCACCCCCTGGATGCTGCGCCCGGGGATAGATGTCCCCTCTTGCCCCACCCTAGCTACGCCACTGTTTCTTTCAATACTGGCATACAATTACATAGAATTTTTACCAGAAAAATCAATTTTATACCCTAATGCCATTCGCGGTATTAAGTCAATTAGGATGCAATCACACAGCTCAGCGAAGGCGAAAATATAGAAAAGATAAAATCAAGGGTTAAATTCATCAATTCTAATGAGAATGCACTAGCGAAGTAAAGTACTGGGTTTTACATAATTCTTAAGTAAGCTATTCGTACGAACTGAAATAATACTTGCATTTAAACTTGTATTCCATATTAAAATGTAACTTAGGTTGATCTTTACATTATGGTAACTTGGCGATTTTTTGGCGAAAATTTGGTGACCAACTCTCCTACAGCAACCCTCTATTTTTTTTTCCCCGCCGCCATTTTGTCTTCACGAAGTAAAGACATGTTTCTTTTCTTTTTATCTCCTGAACACTTCTTTCAACAATCTACTAGCCGAATTACACTTATGCTAGAAATTTTATCAAACAAAACTGCTTAATCATGACAAATATTCACTACAAAATTAGGAAAAACTGCACAATACCATCCTCCTTACGCATTTTTCAAAATAACACATACACATAAACCATGTACACGCCGACTTATTTTTACTTAAAAAAACATCCCAGAATTGCACAAAAATGGCATTGCGCACACTCTTCACTATATCCATGTACACTGCTTTTTTCTCATAAATTACAAAAATTTCACGAAAATACATGACAATTTTCTCAATCTTTAAACCCGGTAAAAAGAACATATATGAAATTACCTGATAGCGAAAAAGTAATGAACATTTCCACATATAAAATAAATAAAATATCCAAAAACTTTTACCTCTAAATCATCTATTACATTATACACGTCACCAACGAATTCATACCGCAACCATTACAAATACTTATTGTCAGATATTTAAATTATTTCCATGCACGTTTACTTCAACTACAACGTATACCAAATTCCTACAAACATAAAATTCACAAAATAACTATCATTTCATTAAAATATAATTAAATTCAAAAACACTACTTAAAATATAAATGAACACATACATTAAATTAATAAAAATTACCTTACAATCCTAATTACTTTAAACTAAATCATTGCTAATAACAATTTTCCCAATAATACCAAATTCCTTTCCACCTTACATTTACAACAATGCATAAAAATAATATCCTCAAATAATTAAAAATACTAACTTAACAATCAGAATCTTGATTACGTGGCGGATACACTTTTCTTTCTTCTGTTTCAGAATCTTTAAAATCATACTTATCTTTCAAAGCAAGATACCAGGTAAAATAAATAACATAATAAAATATCTTTATTTCTCTCTCGCACAACCTTAAAAAACATTTATTACTATCCTTTTCAATACCACTAAATACCCATTTCGAATTCACTTTAGTTACGGCCATGGGATCCAAAAATTCACAAACACTATTTCACACAACACAGAATAAAGTCAAATACAAAATTGCCAGATTTTTTCCCGTTTAAAGAACAGTAATTCATCCATTAATATCACATGACATATCCCATGATCTCTCATTTCCCTCACACAAAATAATGCGTAATCAGAACTGAATACTACTCACATTCTTAACAAAGTCTAACTAACCTAATCTTCTTCCGAATCTTCCTTACATGGTGGATACACTTTTATTATGGATTCAATAAAATTACTGAACGATTTTTTTTCCGAATTTGATAAAAAAAAAATTCTTTTTATCACATCTACAATTCACTTTAGACAGCGCCATACAATCCCAAAATTATTCAACCCTACTTCACACAACACACAATGAAGCTTAATACAAAATAATATACATCCACAGATACTTTTCCAAATTCCCCCTTTTCCGATTAAAGAACCGTAATTCGTCCATTAATATCACATGACATATCCCATGATCTCTCATTTCCCCCACACAAAATAATGCGTAATCGGAACTGAGTACTGCTCACATTATTACCAAAGTCCCAGGTAGTAACCTTTATCGCCTCCAAAATGTCGCCAAACTACCAGTTACTATATTGTAAAGATCAACCGTAACTTATTGTAGATAATTACTGAATCATTGAGAGAATTAGATTTTTGTAGCGTAGTTTGAGCAAAGAATTACGTTAAATGAGATTACTTGGGTTCACGTGATACGAACCTGCGAAATGTAGTTTAAAATTTTGTAAAAAGACAATAAATGCTTTCATGGTACAACATCCTGATTCGCAGGTTCATTTTTAATTTTTTACAAAATTTTAAACGATATTAAAATGTTTATGCCTTTAAAATAAAAAAAATCTTAGAACTAACATTTGTTGACAATTTTTATGTGTAGTCACCAAAAAAGTGCGCTTGGCGAGATTTGCGCCGGCGAAACAGAAAAGTACCATACTGATTTATACAGAAATATTTTAATGCCTTTATTTTTTAAATTGCTTCCACATGAATTCGTTCTTAATTATATCCAAAAAATTAAAGATTAAAATTGCGATTTAAAAGGTCTACTAGACTTTTCGAGAAATGAAATACTTAGCAGAGAATGCACAGCTTATGTTAATTATAATTCTGAAGAGAAATTCTTGCAATTAGAAAAGCCACTACCTTTCAAATTGAAACCTTTTCCCGACTGCAATATTTTAAGTTTAGAAATGAAAAGGCAGATGTTATTTATGTCTGGATAAAAGGTACAGAGTTAAAAACTGCAAGCAAAAAGTAAAATTAGCTTCTATAATTAACAAACATTCGAAAGTGAATTGTTGGGCATTAAAATAACACAAACAAGAACTAATTATCATACTTATTCAAAAAAGGTACAAAGAGCAAATTCTATATAGACTAAATAAAAATAATATTCACAGGAAAAGAAGTGCACAGCAAAAATGGATGAGAAAAATACACATGTAAGAATAAATTTTCAAACTGATACATATTCAAAAGAACTGCATGATGAACAGCAACAACTAACTAGCTACACACAGAAATGGCATTTTTCTTGAATCATTAAATTTGGCACATAATCAGATAAAATAAAAATTTTCACACCTAAAAGGCAGAATTTTATCCTAGAATATAATAAAAAATTCAGTAATTAAGATCAGAAAATCTTTTACCAATCTGTTAAGCCAAGAACTTACCTGCATTAGTTTTAATGAATATTCTCAACAAATCACATTTCAATCTGTCAAATAAACTGTGTTAATATGCAAAACAAGATATTAAATAATACAAACAAGAATTGACATATTTATTCAAAAGAGGCATAAAGAAGAACAATTTTTACGCAAACTAAGTAAAAACGGCACATTTACTTGAAATTTTCTCAAAAATTTACCAGCACAATAAAAAGAGACATGGAGGGACAAAAAATAAAAAACAAGAATTAATTTTTATATCTACTAAAAAGAAAATTGCAGAATGAGCAGCAGCAACACAAAACAAAGTAGACAATTAAAAATAGTAATTTTAATGAATCGATCATTAATAATGAAATTCTGGGCATATACCACGTAATCAGAGATAAAGTACAAATTTTCATACATAAACAGCAGATTTTATCCTACAATATGATTCAGTAATTAAGAGCAGGTAACATTTTACCAATTTGCTAGGCCAACATCTTACCATCATTGGTTCTAATGCATTTTTCAATAAACAGCATTACACATCTGTCAAATAAACTGCATTAATCTGCAAAACAACACATTAAAAGAATACAACTAATTAACATATTGGCTCAAAAAAGGCATAACGAAGAGCAACTTCTACACAAATTCAGTAAAAATGGCACATTTACTTGAAATATCCTCAATCAAAAGTTTACTAGTAAAGCTTTTACATGTGTTAGAATTTTCGTGGTTACTTAAAAAAAATGGAAACAGTACATACACAACCTAAATGAAAATGGCGCATTTATCTAAAACCACGGTAATCGGCCAGAAATCTACCAGCACATAAAACAGAAAATGAGCATGAAAAAATTACTTTTAATATTTAATAATAAATATAAGATATAAAGCAAACACTTACCAGAGAAATAGAAACCTTGGTTATTTGACGAATAACCTGAAATTTGCCATTGCGCACATCTAAAAACAAACAACTTCAAATTAATTAAGACACAATAACACGCCGAATAAATACTGATTCAGAAGTCAACAAAAATCAGCGTTAATTCACAAAATTTTCACAGGACTAGTTTCGATGGTTTCACCGAACCATCATCTTCAGCTGCAAAACCGCAAATGAACAAGATAGGAAATAATGTTTAGATAAGATAAGAAAGCCTGGACAAGAATAAGCAAGTGGCGCCATCTGTTGGCGAAACCAGAACTAAAACATAATTTCTCTAAAAGCCGAAGGCAAATTTGGATTGGAATTAGGATCGTTAACTAGAACAGAAAGATTTTTATGAATGTGAAATGCCTCTAGAAAATCCAGTTCTCCAATGGAAGATGTTTTTTGAATAATTTTGGCAGCAGAAAAATTGAAAGTGTGATTTTCGGACCAACAATGTTGAGCAACAGAAGACTTCTGTGTTTCCTTTTTTCTAACATATGCCTCATGTTCTTTGACGCGAAATTTTAAGGCTCTCTTAGTTTGGCCAATGTAAATTAAACCTCACTGGCAAGGAATCCTATAAATACCCCAGGAATTCATATCCGGAATGGGGTCCTTGAGTATAGAAGTTGGAATTTTATTGATGGGAGAGTAAACAACCCGAAAGTTAAATTTCTGCAAAATATGTGCAACTTTATAGCTAATTGATGGAAAGAAGGGAATGACAACAGAATTTTTATAATCTCCTAAAATAAGAGTGTGGCTTTTAGTGTGTTTATATGAGAATTTTTTAACTGCTTGATTAATAATGTTGGGTGAAAAGCCCCTGTCAATAGCTATTGCTTTTAAATAATTTAGTTCTTCATCAAGGGCTAGTTTGGAGGAGCAAACTTGAAGAGCACGGAAAACATAGGAATAAAATGAAGCTACCTTTTGTTTAGTCGGATGACATGATTTAAAGTGTGGTGGAAGGCAAACCGATGAAGGTTTACGGTAAACTGTAGTACTGAAGTTGGATGTGTTACGTGTGAGCAGAATGTCGAGAAACGGAAGATAATTGCAAGCCTCAAGTTCAAAAGTGAAGTTCAAAAGTGAAGTCTCAAGTTCAAAAGTTTGTTGTTTGACTTCTGAATCAGTATTTATTCGGCGTGTTATTGTGTCTTAATTATAGAAGCCCTAAACAGGCTTACATTTTGCTTTCTTTTTTGCACGTGGTGTGGCCGCCATTTTGTGATTGTAGGAGTTTCGGTGAGTACATTTTTGCAATTTTCAAGTTATGTTTATGTTTTGTACATTTGGATATTGTGCTTTGCTTGTCTGATTTCATGCATTTTGCTTACAAACATTTTGTTTTCTATTCATTTCAGTGAGGGATTTTTCTGCTATTTTGTGTGTACTTTATTATTGCTCAGTTAATTTAGTTTGATTTTCTGCATTGTTTATCATGCCTTCATCCGTTAATCGTTTCACTAAATTACGCCTGAAACGGCAAAAATTCCAGAATCATCTTGACGTTTTACTTAAATGTAAATGTAAAAAATTGATCCCCAATTTTATTCAAATCAAATCTAATCAAAAACCTTCGAGTCGCGTTTCAAGAATTCTGTTAAATTGCAAACTTGCCTTACTTCGGTCCGTGATGAGGGATACACGTCAACAATTGTCCAAAATTGAACATGAACTCTATAAGCTTCATCTGGAACTCGCTAAAACATATCCAAAATTCACTGCCCTTGAACAAAAGTCTTGGTCTAGAACGGAGAATGCAGTTAACCGTCATAAAAACACCCTTGCAGTTAAATTCGAAAAACTTCTTTTACTGTCTTCCAGTTCAAGTAGTTCAAAAAATCTTCCCATTATAAACATCAAGCCAATAGTTAATATTTCTAATGTTAGTCTTTCAGAAGAACAAGAGAGAATTCTAAAATATAATTTTAACTTCTCATAAACCTGTAAACCCTCGATTCCAAAGATTTTGGCTCCTATCGAAAAAGCTTTCAAGTTCAGTAAAGTTTCAGATTCACAGAAAGAAATGATTAGGCATCTTATCGCTCATAATGTGAAATTCAATAATAAACCTTTGAAACCAAATCTAAATGCGAGAGAAAGAGCTACAATGCGCGAGATTCATTCTAACCCGGATATTGTCATTTCAAAGGCCGACAAAGGTGGCCAGATAGTCGTCATGGATAAGAACACTTACATCGATGGTGTCACTAAACACTTAAACGAAGGACCATATAATCGGATCCCTAAAGATCCTTCACCTTCGGACTTATCCAAAATAAAAACTGCGATCAAATCTTCACAAATCATTTCAAGCAACTTAAAACATTCGCTTATCCCATCTGTTGCGAATTGTGCCAGATTATATGCTCTTCCCAAAATTCATAAAAGTGGTATTCCTTTCCGCCCTATTGTATCAAATTTAGGTACTGCCTCGTATCCATTAGCTAAATATTTAGTTTCTAGATTTTCCACTCTATTACACAATAACATTTACACCATAAAAAATTCAATAGAGTTTGTAAAAAAGCTTAAAAACATTTCTCCTCGTAATTTACTCATGGTTTCTTTCGATGTAAAATCATTATTCACCAATGTCCCAGTGGAGGGTGCATTAAGATGTCTAGAAACCAGACTTCGCGAATTTCATTTCTCTTGCATCGAAATTGATGAGCTAATTTCTCTCACTCAACTCTGTTTGAAACAAACACATTTTGTTTTCCAAAATAAATATTACAAGCAAACTGAGGGATTAGCCATGGGAAGCCCCCTCAGTCCCATCCTGGCTGATATCTACATGAATTATTATGAATCAAAATTGTTTGAAACTTTAAACTTCCCGGCATGGTTCCGCTACGTAGACGATACTTTTACCCTGTTTGAAGGTAATAAAGATGATTTAAATAGAGTTCTTTCAACAATGAATTCTATTGATCCTGCTATTCAGTTCACTTTTGAACTTGAGACTTGCAATTCTCTTCCGTTTCTCGACATTCTGGTCACACGTAACACATCCAACTTCAGTACTACAGTTTGCCGTAAACCTTCATCGGTTTGCCTTCCACCACACTTTAAATCATGTCATCCGACTAAACAAACGGTAGCTTCATTTTATTCCTATGTTTTCCGTGCTCTTCAAGTTTGCTCCTCCAAACTAGCCCTTGATGAAGAACTAAATTATTTAAAAGCAATAGCTATTGACAGGGGCTTTTCACCCAACATTATTAATCAAGCAGTTAAAAAATTCTCATATAAACACACTAAAAGCCACACTCTTATTTTAGGAGATTATAAAAATTCTGTTGTCATTCCCTTCTTTCCATCAATTAGCTATAAAGTTGCACATATTTTGCAGAAATTTAACTTTCGGGTTGTTTACTCTCCCATCAATAAAATTCCAACTTCTATACTCAAGGACCCCATTCCGGATATGAATTCCTGGGGTATTTATAGGATTCCTTGCCAGTGAGGTTTAATTTACATTGGCCAAACTAAGAGAGCCTTAAAATTTCGCGTCAAAGAACATGAGGCATATGTTAGAAAAAAGGAAACACAGAAGTCTTCTGTTGCTCAACATTGTTGGTCCGAAAATCACACTTTCAATTTTTCTGCTGCCAAAATTATTCAAAAAACATCTTCCATTGGAGAACTAGATTTTCTAGAGGCATTTCACATTCATAAAAATCTTTCTGTTCTAGTTAACGATCCTAATTCCAATCCAAATTTGCCTTCGGCTTTTAGAGAAATTATGTTTTAGTTCTGGTTTCGCCAACAGATGGCGCCACTTGCTTATTCTTGTCCAGGCTTTCTTATCTTATCTAAACATTATTTCCTATCTTGTTCATTTGCGGTTTTGCAGCTGAAGATGATGGTTCGGTAAAACCATCGAAACTAGTCCTGTGAAAATTTTGTGAATTAACGCTGATTTTTGTTGTTTGACTTCTGAATCAACTTCAAATTAATCAAGAAAAATGTGTAAATTTTGAAAACAAGGTATTAAAAATTTATGGTACAATTGTAGCATATTTACGGATCAAAAATAAACCACTCATCAACCACAGTTCCAGAAATAAGAATGAGCCGATGACGCCAAATTACTTGGCAAGAAAGTTATTAGTAGATCTTCATGCAACCCACAGAATCTCGTAACTCCTCCATGGAGGTAGGAAGTAAGAAGGAGTCGCCCTAAACAAGTTTCTCCGTACCCTGCTCTGAAGCACCGGCGATCCCTACGTGGTGACCAAAACATTGGGTCATTTACCATTGAGTTCTATGGGATTTGACGCGTTCGGGTGTAAATATTTTGTAATTACGTCGCAAATATACATATAAATGTATATATTTTCTTTTTCTACAACACTTCAGAGTCCTAAGTATGTGAAAACAACATATTTTTAAACATTTCATTCTGAACGGAATTAAATGCTATACTTTTCTTAGAATGGTTTAATTTGAATGAAATATTTTCACAAGTTTTCGTTAATTACATTAGAAAAAAAAAAAATTAAGGTAGTTCGATTTTATTCGGTTAAGGTACAAAAATTAAGATCAAAGTTTATTGTAGTATTAATATTAAAATTATGCATTATTTCTTTTCTATTTATAGAGCTTCTTCCTAAAATACTTTCTTAAATATGACATGATTTTTTGGCTTCTTTTAAATCGAAAAATGTAAGTCAATTTATAATTAATGCTCTATTCGGTTCATTTTAAATTAGAGAATTATTAGGAAAATAGTATTTGACTTTCTCTGAACATTTCTGAAAGGGAATAAAAAAGGTTTTTTTTTTTTTTTTTTTTTTTTTTTTTTTTTAAGTATTATTTAAAACTTGTAACTGAGTTATTATAAAATGTAAAGGGAATAATTCTTTTAATTATACTTATCAGATTTTTTTCTTTTTACCCTTCATTTCAACAATACATATTCCAAAACTCTTTATTACGTTCTTAAGTGCGCATCTCATAGCATTTGCTTTACAATACCTTTTAACAGATTGCTTTCCAATAGGAACAATTTTTGCTTAAATAGTTTTATAACTTATTTGTCAACAGGATTTCAATTTATGTTTACAATTCAATATTAAGGTTATTCTATATTTAGATAACATTTATAATCATTATAAATTAGATACATTTAATCATTAGATTTCTTCACAGTACTATCACAGTTGTTTATAAGTGAATAAATTCTTCATTTCAAATACATTTATAAATAATTTAATGAATATTTAAGTATTTTGTCAAAGGCAGATACATGCTTTTTGCAAGCACATGCATAAATACCCATACATATTTCCTATTTATCATTTCCGGCATGTGCAAATCTTTAATTTCTGTGCATTCACTATATTTTTCGTGTAAAGTAATTTACACTAATTTAGCATACACCCGAAAGTTTTACATAAAAAATATATATGAATATAATTTGAATGAAAATTATAAGTATTATTTTTAATACCCACTCAAAGGTCAGTTTTTCTTCAAAATTCCCCCACGATGGCATCTCTCTCTTTAGGCAGATAGCCCTTGCATGCGTTACTCTATTTAATAAAAACTTAATCTGACCTATGTGCCTAATTACAAATATTTTAACATACATAATTTTATATTTACATTTAGCCATCAAGTTTCAAACTTTTCAAATCTTCTAGAAAATAAATTTTGGCAGATCTCTCTTAGCAGTTTTCTTAAAATCTATATTTTTGTAGTGCAACAGCTTAGAATTTTATAAAACAAATTCATAATCAAAATCGCTGTTGTTAGTTATCGAAAAATAACCAAGATGTGATTTTTGCGTAAATGTCAGTAAACTATACAAATTGCTATTATCCATCACACTATGAATGTTTCTTTCATGCGAGAGTGTCCCTTTTTCGATTTCTATGGAACTGTCGTGTGTCGAAATACTATCAGAATTTTGTCAAGCGAGCTTCTGAATGTAAACAAAAAACACCCCGTCTGGTGACCCAAACTTCAAAGCAGTGCTTCACTTCTAGCGCGGAATGGCCCCTCTTCCCTTTCCTACCTCCATGAACTCCTCCCATTTTTTCCCCCTTTTTTCTCGTGAAGATAACCTGTCAACAACGAATTCCGTTCTTTGGTGTAGTATCTTGCGTTCAAAATTTGATCGAATGAGGAGTAAATTGAGCTCATCAATTTATTTATTTATTTATTTATTTTTTCGGTTGGATATCTTTGGAAATCAGTTTGTTGTTTAATCTGGTCATTGCTTAGAAGCCTATGCTAATTTAAAGCTGAAATGCTGCGGTTTTTGGTGAGTCTGTTTTTTCTGATTTTATATTTTAATTTTTGACAGCATACTTATGTGTGTATGTCCGTTTTCAGTGTTTCGTTATATGTGACATATTTTACATTTTCGTATATAGTGACCTACTAGTTAAACGAAATTTCTATAATTGGTAGTTACCAGGAAAATTTTTAAGAATAGTATTTGAAATTTAATAGATTAATTACGTTTTTTTTTTGGTAACTGTCAGTAGAGTGAGATTTTGTCTCAGCATTTAAATGAGACATTATTAAATTCTCTGAAAACAAGGAGAAAAGGAATTGTTTTTAACTTACGAAAAAAGGGACTGTTAATTTGGATAAAATGTTAAGATATAAAATAGATATGAAATGAGTTATTCCATAAAGTTTATGGGAGATACGCTTACTGACATGAAATATTAAAATAAGGGAAATTCAAGTTTAACATTAATTTCGTAGAAAAATTGTTTTTTATTTGTTTGTTTATTTAATTGTTTTTTGTTATTATTATTTTTTAGAGACGTCCTTAATTTTTGGCTCATTTTGGAATTAATTAAATTCAACTATAAAACCATTAAAATTAGGCTAACAATAACCTTTTATTTGGTGTGTGTTTTGACCAACAGAAGGTAGTTGCTTTGTCTAATTTTTTTTTTTAAATTAGAGTATTTCTCTTCTGTCTATAAAACCAATGTGTGTCTTTTATACTATTATTTTGTTACTTTCTTATTATAGTGGCCTCCATGTTTTTAAAATTTTTATGTTATACAAAAGAGTAATTAGATTTGCTTATAGCAGCAGATTATTATAATAATGAAAAATGATAGTGTGCTATAAATCATGGAATATTTTTAAAAACAGATAAGTCAATAGGTAAATGTATAGTTTAGGGTACCCCTTGGTGAAACTTGGCGATTTTTGGTGGTACATGGATACCGATTTTGTACAATTCTTTGACTTGTTATTTTGGCTTGCAAAGCAGCGATTTTTAACCCAAAAATCACCGCTACACAAAGCCAAAATAACAAGACAAACAATTGCACAAACTCGATATCCATGTACACATCGACTTATTTTAACTTAAAAAAAAATCCCCGAATTGCACAAAAATGGCATTGTGCACTCCTTTGACTTTATCCATGTACACGTCGACCTATTTTCACTTAAAAAAAAAAAAAAAATCCCTGAATTGCACAAAAATGGCATTGCGTACTCTTTTAACTTTATCCATGTACACGTCGACCTATTTTGACTTAAAAAAAAATCCCAGAATTGCACAAACTTGCATTGTGCACTCCCTTTACTTTATCCATGTACACATCGATATATTTTCCCTTAAAAAGTCGAAGGAGCACCAAATTCTACACTATAGGCAAACAAAAAAATACATAATCTCAATAAAATACATTTTAAACCAAACAATAAAATAACATAAAAAAAGGAAAGACATGTTAACCAAAAACAAATATTCACTTACCATGATTTTCGAGTTTGCTTCTTACACCCAGAGCCACGTAAAAATCAAAATATCAATCATGCTCAAATGACTTTTTCAAACCAGGTACTCTATCGAACGCTTCACATAGTGACCATCTGAACCTTTCTTCCTACAAACCCATTCAAATCCATCTAAACAGTTTTTACGTTCGACTAGACGCATATCCTTCCTACTTACAGAACACTTATAATAGCTACTAAGTAAACCTTCATTTACACACCTGTCAAATAAAGCTCTTTTCCCCTTTCGCTCCAAATCGTACAGAAACTTCAAATTAATCTTACTACATTTGGTCATTCTACTGTCTAAAGAATCAAACCAACGCACACCAGAAAAACGCTTACAAAACATCCCATGATTCAAAATTTCCAAGAATCATGCACCCGATTACATCACAATAGGGTTTCCATAACATTCAACTACTCAGACTACCATAAATGAAACAACGACTTGGCGATAAATCAAACAACAACTTTGCCATAATACATGGAGTACCTTAAAGTCTACTCTACCCAAGTCAATATTATAAATTAAGCAACAAGACGTAACTCTTATTTAACTCATAAAATTTATTATAATTTAGGTAGGCACTTAATCTAAGTTTTAACAAGTTATTAAGGAAATATTCAGATGAATATATTTAATACACTACCTGCATTGAAAATGCAACATGAAGAAGGAAGGACCCAATATTATTCAAATTTCAGGGTAGACTCGCATCACTGAGTTATGGAAATCGTGAAATGCACAGCTCTCCAGTGCACATTGAAGAAGATATAAGGAAAGGAACCTGCAGAATGTTCAATTTTTGTGCTATTATTTTTTCTAGGGAAATCATCTTAGAAAATTTGTTCTTGGTTTAGAAGATGTGTGTAATAGCAGAGACATCGTCAACGAAGGCAGTTCCAGCAGACGGATGATTTTACGAGGGGCATGGTGATCGAACTGAGAAGGGCAGGTTGGTCCATATGGCAAATCTCAGTTGACACTCCTGGTGCACCGGCTATAGTGCACCGGCTATGGTGACGATGGATGGATTAAGGAAATTTGGCAAGTCTGAGGGGTGATTGGTGCAGCCAGAGTGACATCAGCACATGTGGATGGATGCATTCACAAACAAGCAGTGGCAAATCCTCAAGTCACTTCTACCTCCGTTCTACAGCATGTTCAAAACACCCTGTATGTTTCCATATGGACCAAAACCATTTGCCATTGATTGGTGGCTAGTGGCCTGCACTCATTTCGTCTGTTAAGAAGACTGCCATTGACCCCACATCATAGATGCAAACGTCTGCAGTGGTGTCAGGCTTGAGGTATGTGGACTTCGGAATGACATAGGATCGTGTTCTCAGATGAGTCACACTCCTGTTTCTCCAATGACAGTCGCCATGTACGAGTGTTACATCAATGTAGAGACGAGTCCAATCTGGCAGCAGTTGTGGAATGCTCCTAACACCGCATCATGGTTTGAGGTGCAAATGCATACGATTCCAGCTCACCTAGTTAGCTTGTGTTCAGGGTACTATGAAGGCCCAACGATACATGGATGATGTACTGCGGCTGTTGACACTTCCCTACCTTCAAGGAGTGCCTATTGCCCTTTATTAGAAGAATAATGCCTGACCACAGACTGCTGGCATCAGTCAAATTTCTCTGCAGTGGCGGCTCATAAGCACTGTGGAACTGCAGCACCCCCTATTTCCACTTATTATTATTTTTAATATTTAATATAGTGTGCCTTTTAGTATTTAATTCTTTCTTTATACTTTTACAATACATAATCCTTAAACTTAATGTCGGTAGCCATCTCTCACTTTGTGAAAAAGGTACAAAAGTCTTTGTTTGGAACTGTGCGCTTTACAGTTCCAGCGACGTGGGGTTTGGCTGTTCTGCACATGCGCACACAGAAAACAGCATGCAAGCTAGGTAGAGAGAAGAGCAATGTCGCTTTTACAGTGCCTAAATTCTGGGATGTTGTTGAAAACGTGATTTTTTTTTACTCCGCACAAGTGGTATTTCTCTACAAGGTGGAACTTCATCATATGTTTCATAAACAGAGTTCATGAAAATTTGCAACTTTTAAAAAATTGCATTACTGAAATTCAATCAACATCAAATGTAGATCAAACTATTGCAAAAGCAATAGGAATTTTAAAATATCTAAATGATGATAATTTGAAGTTTTGGTTAGAGATTTTTTATCAGATGCCTCGTTGAAATAATATACAATAAATGCAATCCAGAGAAATTAGTGTGTTTAAAGTTAATGAATATATAACAAATTTCAAAACTGCTATTTTAGATTTAAGAAACTCACAGAACTGTGTTTTTTCTCCTCAGCATTCTATTATGGTTTCTTTTGATGTGAAATCACCGTTTACTAATGCTCCAGTTGAAAATGCACTAGATTGTCTTGAAACTTGGGTTCAAGAATTCCATTTCACACATATTAAAACTGAAGAGTTAATTTCTCTTACTAAAATTAACTCTTCAGTTTCAGTATGTGTGAAATGGAATTCAAACACACTTTTTGTTTCCCAAAATGTATATTACTGTCAAATTGAGGGTAATCCTGTCGGTCCTGTACTTGCTGAGATTTACATGCACTATTTTGAAGTTAGATTATTTAAGAAATTTTCTTTTCGCTTTGAAGATCACACTTTTGCACTTTTTAATGGTTTAAAGAAGAAGGAAATCAGAAATATCTAGCATAGACAAGCTATCTGTAAGTGTGTTTTAGCTTCCTTCCATGGACCCATTGTTGAAAGTGCATTTAATTACATGGATCATCATATTATGACAGAATGTAGAACATTGCAATCGTAGATATTGTGAAAATTGTAATATTATTTATTCTCATTAAACAAAAATACATATGGAATTTTTGGATCCAAAGATTCCTGGTAGGGTTCTACTGCTAAAGATTTTAAGTATAATTTATTAAATATTTGGATAGCTTGCCTAAATTCTTCACATTCCGTGAACTGTTCCCTTTATGTTAGTGGATCCTCATTTCCTACCTCATCCCCATACCTTTTAATATGTATACTTGCACGCTTTACTATTACTGAAGGATACAGCTGCGAAACTTAAATTTCCTTCCCTTAAACAATCTTATCTCTTCTCTTCTCTACATATAATAAAAGAAAGAGTCTGTGTGTGTCTTTTGTTCTCGCTGCGCGTAAGCTAATAGACCCACGGCTACGAAATTTGGTACATAGGTGCATCTAGACAAGAGCCAGAGCACCTCCAAGCGAATTTTTCGAAACTCGAATTAATTTTTTTTTAATTTTATGTTTCGTGACAATATGGGCTATAGGAAAGCGAGATTTTACTCTACACACTCCATTTTCACATCGTCATGAAACGTAGGCACTTATCTATTTTACGAACTTAAAATAAATTTCATGTTTCAATAAATCGATTAAATACGAATTTATTTATCAAAGAGAGCTTAACACCTTTTCAACAGGATTTTTTCTTAAAAAGTTTATTTTTAAAAATGTACAGTTTATTTTTGTTTGATTTTTGGACACGTTAAACTTTCATCCTTGCGACTGCTTTTACAAAAAGAATTTTGGAAAAATGATAATATTTTGTATTTTTAAAGAATTTTTTAAATGAAGCTTCTGAGTACACTTCTCACATCTTTAAAAATGTGATTTTGGCAACAATTTTCCTGTCTTGTTGTTGATAGATTTTTGATGAAATCGCATCATTTTAAATAGTTTCATTCTTTTAGAAATATGGGTTTGGCAACAATTTTTCATTGTATTTCTTATGTCATTGTTTTTAAGAGATTGGCATATTTCATTGTCATTTATATATATATATATGTATAATACAGTTTTATTGATTTTTTTTTTTTTATAAAGTTGTTCTGCAGAGTAAAATTCTGCGTGGAATTTTATGTTTTTTGAGTTGCTTTCATGTTATTTTTTGCTTATTTCACTGTTTGTAAGATTTTGAAAAGTTTTGCATGATTTTGTTTCTTCAACGAAATTGGTTGGTTAATTTTTATTAGGATAATTAATATTTGTATTAAGGAATATAGCTTATTTTATTGTAATTTTTTTTTCTCTTGAAAATATAAGATAAAATATCATTAATTATACTTTGCTTTTCAGAATTTTTTGTATTCTTTTATGTTATTTATTGCTCATTTCATTATTTTTAAGATACTAAAATGTTTTGAATGATTTTTTTAGGAAACAAAGTTCTTAACCTCCTTTATACCATTTGAGTTCTTAAGATTTTGCAAAGGGAAGTTGGTTAATTTATTTATTAGGATAATTACTATTTGTATTAAGGGATATATTATGTCATTGTAATTTTGTTATATGTAATAACTTTTTTTTATGAAGTTGTTCTGCAGAGTAAAGTTCTACGCAGTTTTTAAATTTAACGTTTGGTGTTGCTTTCAGCCATTTTCCCGGTACATTTAAAAGCCAGACAAAGGCTGGCAGCGAAGCTGTTAGTTTTCAAATAAATTGTTTTTAAAATTTACCCGGTTAAATATTGAATTATTACGTATTTTTAACCTAAGTAACCTAAATCTGTATGTCACTGATTATCACAGGAATTTCAATGCAAACTGATTAAACAGCTATCACTAAAATTCTATTCTGACAAATATCTGGTGCAACTTTCATTCCTTCTGAGATATTGCTGAAACATTTCATATTATTTCCGATTTTCTGTATTTTTGTCATTAATTAAAAATCTTTAAAACTTTCAGCATTTTCCTATATTCTTCAACTGCATGCAAATAATAATTATTTTAAATAATTTCTTTTTGCCTTAATTATTACGTAGTTTTAAGAGTAATAAACAGAACATTTGGGTGTTATTTAAGGGTGATAATATTAATATTAAATTTGCATTTTACTTTTTTATATACATTCAAGATATTCAGAAAGGGGATTATAACTTGAAACTGTTTTCAGTGTATCATAAATTTATTGATTCAAATTAAAAATTCTTGTTTATCTGTCCAAGAAACACTAGTAAACTTTATCTGAAATAGGAAAGATGAGACATATTAATAACAAACAAAGCAATTAATTTGGAAGTCAAAGAACAAAAATCAGCGTTTATATTTTCAAATTTTCACAGGACCTTTCACAGGAACCATCATCCTCAGCTGCAAAAGCGCAAGTGAACGAGATAAGATATAATGAAAATTAGATTGTGAAAATTTGAAAATATAATGCTGATTTTTGTTGTTTGACTTCCTATTTAATGTTTGTTCGGCTTGTTATTGTATCTTAATTAAACAAAGCAATGTTGTTGTATCTTAATTAAACAAAGCAATGTTGTTGTATCTTAATTAAACAAAGCAATGTTGTTACTCATTAGCTTACAATATAATTTATTCAATATGGTATTTTTGTAAAGAAAGAGTGTTGATGTACATTTGGTAAAGTATAAATAAGCATTGCATTTAATAATTATTAAAGTTATTAATTATTTAATAATTAATCATAAGAATATGAATAATTAAATATTTTTTCAGAGATATATTTTCTGGCCATATTTTTTTTTTTTTTTTTTTTTTTTTTTTAGGGATGACAGCATACATTTTTGAAGCATTATGCTCTAAATAAATATCTTGTTTGAACATAGCATTTATTATTGACAAATCTCCAACCAAAGGAAATACCTTACTAGGGAGGATATTTAAACAAAATTTTTTTATTAGAATAAATATTTTCATTATTTTAATACTACTAATAATATACAAACATTAATTAAAGTTCACTATAGTTGAGTGAATAAGATTGCTGGATGTTGGTAGTTTGTCGTTGGCAACCGAACAGGTAAGCTGCTTGTGGTCTTTATGATTTTCCCGATGCGTAACGTGAATTCAAACCAATTTTATTTAGAAAATTACCCACGAAGGTGTTCTCTTAAAGCAGATAACCCATGACTTCTTAAAAACTGTAAAATATAATCTGTGGATATTTTTTGTTATACGATAACACGAACAAAATGATTTCCTATACAAAAACATATGATCAGCACTGTTATTGCCCGCCGTTTAATTAAATGCATCCATCTTATTCCTTACAATTAATTTTCCTTTTTCAAAGAAAGTTTGATTTCAGTAAAATGTACTATTTACAGCAGGGATGTCAAACTCATAGGTACACTTGGGCCAAACAAATAAGGTTTAACTTTGGGCGGGCTGCAAAAAAAAATCTATATTCATAGAAACGTAGATTTATTTCGAATAATACAATAATAAACATATATATATATTTATATAGAAAAGAACAAGAAAAATTTAATGTTTACATCTTGATACTTGACATCTCTTCTTTGCTATTATCTTTCCTATTTCGGGAGAAATTTTGTTTGCAGTGATAACTTTTAACGCTGACCCAAGGTGAGCATCATTAATACGGTTTCTAATAGGAGACTTATTACCTTTCATGGCTGTAAATAACTGCTCGCACCGATAAGTGCTACCAAACATGGAAATAATTTCATATGCGAATTTTCGAGTATTTTCAAACCTGGCTGGTAAATATTTGTAAAATTCAGGCATGCCCACTTCAATGAATTTTGCTTTCAAATTTGAGTTGGATTGAATCTCGATCACCTCCATTTGCATATGGCTGGGTACTGAGTCAATACTTATTGAGAAAATTGAAGAAAACCTAAAATTGTCTTCAAGGGAACTAAAATCATTAAACCTCGTTTCAAATTGAGTTGTTAAATTTGCAATTTTTTCTGCGTATTTTTGATATGAACAAATATCATCTAAACTTGATTTGTTCATGCTGCACGTCGGGAAGTGCGTCAAATCTTCATTTTTAAGTTGTTTTCCCAAAGAACTAGTTGACATTTGAATGCTTTAATTATGTCAAACATGTTCGTAATGATATGATCTTTTCCTTATGAACGATAAATTTAAATCGGTTAAGAGTTTGGTTATATCAACCAAGAAAGATAAATCTTGTATCCATATTGGATCGTAAAACAAACTTACATCTTGATTTTTCATTTTTAAAAACTGACATATTTCTTCTTTCAAATCCCAGAATTGTTTGAGAATCTTGGAGCAAGATAACCAATGTACCTCGGTATAGTAGGACAAACCCGAATATTCACTATCTAACTCACTTAAGAAAGCAGTGAATTGACGCTGATTTAAACCTCGAGATCTTATAAAATTTATAACTTTTTTTATATATGACAAAACATTCTCCATATTTATTACTTTTATTTCCATATTTTCGTGCATAGAACTTCTTGATGTATAATACAATGCATATGATGAATGTTTGAACCGTGAATTTCACTAAGTTTTTTTCTTAGTAATGCTACGAAGCCCTTGTTTTTCCCGGTCATTGATGGAGCGCCATCTGTAGCTACAGAATTTAATTTTGCCAAAGGTAGATTGTATTTCTGCAGAAGTCCAAAAACACAAGTAAATATATCTTCTCCTGTGGTAGTACCAGGCATCGGTATTAGTTCCAGTAATTCCTCAAAAATGTTAAAATTCTTGTCACAAGAACGAAGAAACACTGCTAATTGAGCTTTGCCACTAATGTCCGTGCTCTCGTCACAGGCAATGGAGGAAACTTTCGAAACTAGATGATTTTGCTTTGATCTGATCACTTAAATTCGCGGCTAAATTAGTAACTCTTTCCGCAACTGTATTTCGAGACAATGAAATTGATTGAAAAGCCTTCACATTTCCAGGACAAACAATTTCTCCAACTTTCATTAGGCATTCCTTGATGAAATCACCATCAGTAAAAGGCTTCGAATGTTTAGCTATCAACTCTGTCAAGACGTAGCTTGCATGTACCGCCTCTTCACTTTCTTGCAATACTTTACTAAACATGGACTGTTGCTTTTTCGCTCCTAACTTGAGCTCTTTCAACTTTTCTTCTCATTAATCCTTCGTAATTGTTATATTTCGATTTGTGTTCTTCGTAATGACGTTTAATATTATATAACTTTGGTACATTAATAGTATTATTACATATCAAGCAGATTCTTTTATCTTTTATTTCACAGCCAAAAATATTCCCATTTTACTTGGAATATTCTATGTTCGTCAGCGATTTTTCGTTTAATTTTACTACCACTTGGTTTTGATATAGACATACTGAATACAAAGGGCTGGAATAAACACAGTTAACTTTAAAAAGTTAACAAAAATTTATTCTTTCCACAAGAGATAAATCAAAATGCTGAAATATTTCTTCAAAAATATTCTAAGAATATCACAAAATGTCAAACGTTTAGCAAAAATCAATTCAAAACAGAGAAACTAATTCTGTCTCACAGAGAAATCGATACAAATCAATCACAACATTAAGTAAACAAACAGTTCGCTAGAACTACAGCTACTACTGAGATGAGTTGTTTGTTCTCGGCTTTTATAAGCTTTATAATTAATTTCTCGAATATACTGGAAACATCTATAAATATCTGGATTTTCGTGGATGGCAAGAGCAATTACGAGATATTTATTTATTAGATATTAAATGCACGCGCTGTTCTATTTTTAACCTTCCAACACAGCTGTCTTTTCAAAAATCGTCTGTGTTGCTAAGGCAACATGAAGCAAATCTAATTACAATTCTAAATAAAAAAAAACTAAATAAATAAATAACTATGAAATCCATAACAATATGAATTAAGTAATAATTAATAATAAAGCAAAGTGCATGCACATGCATTCACCAATATATCGTACAAAACTATGATTGGAAAACTGAGACCGTGAGTTCGGCCACATTTGGCTATCGGGGGATGCGTACAAGTTCTGAGTGCACGTGTCCCCCAAAAGTCGAAGGTGGCTGAACGCAAGCTACTCACACGCATTTGTAATTTAAGTAGTGTGTATGTCAGCTCGCTGTGAGTAATCTAACAACACTGAATATATTATCGTTAATTACTTAGCAGTAAACATTTCATTTTCTTCTTCGTCGACATGTTATTTTATTATTATATATTATTATTTGCCGATATATTGGCCGGGCCACAAAAATATTTGTTGTGGGCCGCGAGTTTGACATCCTTGATTTACAGTGTGTCAATTTATTTTGCTCGTTTTTTATGCAAATATTCAAATTCAGATAGATATTGTGTAAGTTCAGAAAGCCAACTAGTCTCCAAGCGGTAAGATAACAGAGCACCGGTAAATTCTAGCAGCTGCATGGGAGGTTTAGGGGTTTTTCATAGGTACAATTGATTGTGAATTAACAGTTTGTTTCCCACAAAAAAAATCTACCCTGAAGACTTCCTTTCCCTTAGACAAATAGGTCCCGTGTGCTTTATCGTAATCCAAAATCTTAAGCGCAAAAATCTTTTATCATATCCGATGATGACGATAAAATATTTTCTATCTGATGTGTCAAGTTAGCATAATTGTATATTTCTAACGAAAATTGTTTGGCTCATGTTACCAAACAATTTCCGTTATATATATATAATATAATGAAATATTATATATATATAACGAAATTTCGTTATATATAATATAATGAAAAAAAGATTCAAATCAGTTTTTACCTTAAACAGTATTTTCATTATTAATTATATCACAAATTTTATCAATAGTATTCTTAGTATTAATTGCATGCATGTATTCAGGAATATAATATACACAAAGCTGTGTCTAATGATTACGGCTAATTTTTATATAAAATTTTATAGTATAAAAATTTAGGTTCATAGGTAAGCCATATTTGAAAGAGTTCTTGTGTATTATAAGAAAAGAGAGAGAGAAATTTAAGAATCAAAAAATTTACCACGAAGTAATATAAAAATGCAATACAACACAAAAGAGTACAATACTATTTCATGTTTTGTGGATATACTTGAAGACACAAACATGCTTTCAGCTGTATTCGTTCATCAGAGAAAAACTTTTCATGTGAAGCTATTTTTTTCAAATCTTTCACTATACAAGTAATACAAAAGCAGTATAGGAATTTCTTTTCTTAATATCCAACCGAAGAGCTGAAGGGACGTACAATAATTAACATACAATGGGTGCCTTGAATTATTTTGCTTTACATGCAGTTTCCTTATACAGTCAAAAGTCGTTAATTCGGACACCCATAATCCGGAATGATCTATAATCCGGACCTCAAAGCTAAAAACTTTCTGCACAAGCGCCGCGTTGGCACATGCGCACAGGCGTTTTACGCGTGCGCATAAGACCTTGACTACTGCGCATATGCGTGTGCGCAAGTGCAGAATACGTTTCGCCTGCGCGTTTAATGTATAACGGACGGTGTAAGTTCTAATTATCTATTTCAGTTAATGTTAATGATTGCGTTGTTCCTCAATCTTCGTATTGGATCCCGCTTATTATTTTTTGCAGACTGTAAGAGCAATTTTATAAAAGTAAACTTGAACTTTCGATTATGTCAAATAGAATTTCCGATGCTGGAACTTCCAAAGGATCTACAAAACGAAAGTATGTTTCGATGTCCAACAAACAAAAAGTGGAATTGCTGCAAAAAATGGATAAAGACATGAAGAATGTGACAAAGAGGTTAGTGAAAACGAAAAAATTTCGATTGACAAGTTAGTCGGTATTCTCGGCACAGCAATTAACGGCACTTGAACAGCAGAACCTTGTAACTGAACAAGAAATTATGTCTGTTTATAGAATTAAAGAGAAAGTATTATCACATAAAACGAAGCAACTTAAACAACTTACATTGAAAGAAATGTTTAATAAAGTAAACAAATAAATATTAAGCTTTTTTTTTTTTGTAAATTTTGATACCCTTTAGATCATAATTGTTCTTTATTTCATAAATTACGGTTTCATATTTTTAATTTTAGAATTTCTGCATGCCATCTTACGAGATTTAAACTGATGATCTATAATCCGGAAAAATCGATAATCCGGAATCGCCGAAGTCCCGTTGAGTCCGGATTAACGACTTTTGACTGTATATGTAAAACAAAATAAACTTTCACCCATTCCAAGATTTCAAGAACTCGCAGAGAGAGAGAAATATCTATAACAAATTTTATTGCTGTCTGACTGATTGCTTCGGAAACAATAAGTCTTCCAACTCAAGTTTCTAGCTATTCAAATACGAACGCTTCTCAGCAAAGCCATTTGGACCACATCTGCTTTGTTAAAGAAAACCTTTTGGGGGTAAAATCATCCACTTCATCGGGTTTTTCAAACAAAGCAGTCAGTGGTCCTGTTACTACCTGCTGACCTAGAGAAATTTCTCAGAAACTTTTGTTTGAATAAAACAAGTTTTATATTTTTAAGAATTTCCATTCTGACAGCAAGATTTTGTTATTTTTCATATATAGATCAAAAGAAACTAATTTTTTTTTTAATAAAGAAGAAAAAAATTAATAAGCTTATTTAAATTTTTTACACATCACCGAGTAAGGAGACGAAATTTAATTTTCTTTATAAATATTTTTCTCAGACAATACTTTAGTGTTTTTCAAATTACGAGAATAGCGTGTTAGTGCATGCATTTTCAAATCAGATTTATTTAATTAATGTATATAGATATGCCGAACAAGCGCACTTTTACACACACACACTATATATTAGTACATACATAAAAATGAAATAAAATTTGAAAACAAGCAATTTAAAAACTACTGTATTGAAAAATTATTAAAAATTTGTTTTTACCTCTTTTTTTTCCCGTTATATACATTTACTTCAGTTTTGTTATATGCATTTACTTAAATTTATTTTCTTATATGCATTTACTTGATTTTATTTTGTTATATGCATCTGTTAGTCTTTTTGAAAAAATTTTAGATTATTTGAGTACGGCAAAGGAAACGAGATCTGTCAGCTGAAGGCAATAGATGTCCCCATGGATGACTTTCTAAGTAAAACGTACTCATGTTCATGTTACACATAGAGGAAATCACAAAAACTCAACCATGCAACCAGTTCGTTTGTTTGGGTTCGAATACGAGTCGAACTAGCGGTAATCAGAAATCTTAGCCAAGAGGCCATTGATTGGGTTTGACAGATTTGGAAACCTAATGAATAGTATTTAATAAATATATTATTATTACACGAATCAGATTTATATAAACCAAATAAAATTCTAATATCGAACACAACTAAATCTCGATATAACTTACACTGATAAACTGATGTGTAATAACACATAAATTCAAATACTAAACGGATAATGTTAAACGGATTCTACATAGATAATTTTTTGTAACATATTTCTCTGGGAATGTCTGGCCGCAAAATCCTGATTATATATACCCTTATTTTAAGGTTATCACATATCTGATGGTTTGACTTTTACCTCAAAACACAAAAAATCCACAAAATTCAATAAAATTAATAACTTTATTTCCCTGTTGAAAATTCTCTGGATCTTTTCAAATGTAAAAGCACACGCGCCAAACAGTTTGCTTTAAATAAATATATGCAGCAACGAGAAGAAGTGTTTTTGACAGCAAATCGTTTTAAAAATCGAAAATTTTTCTAAACGTAAGAAATTTGTCGCTTAAATTAATTTTTCTTTAAACAAAAAACAAAATAGAATCGTTTATTATTAAAAGAATTTTATTGATAATTCAGATTTTGAAAACAAGAACATTGTTGTTATAAAAAAACAAAGAAAAAATAAACAACATATTTCATTCAACGGGGGCCAACTTTGGCACATGGACTTTTCAACAGAAAAATATTTGAAGCATGTTATGGATAATGGTTTATTTGATTATGGCAAAGTACTCGATGGTTATTTGCGTAAGGTGAAAGATGCCTTCGTTTGAGAACTGCCTAACGGAAATTGGCTTGAATACATGTTACACATATGGAAAATTAAGAATATCGTACTGGCAGCCAGCCTGTTTGCCGATATTCGAACCCCGGACAGAACCACCAGTTGTTCCGTTAGATTCCGCTCAGTCGCTGGCGGGCTGTCCGATAACGGAAAAGCTCAAAATTTCATATTAGAGGAAAAGTGGTAGCATAGTATAATTCGAATTTATTGCCATTTCAGTAATGTGAAGCGATTTCAAGAATGTTTAATTATTTTATTTAGCTTATGACAAACTAAATAAAATAATTAAACATTCTTGAAATCGCTTCTCTTAATATACTGGTAGTTTGACCTGCATTCAAACCCCGTGAACAGGCTGATTGCATGGGCGTTTTTATGGTTTTAGCTTTTTGTAGTGCGAAATTGTTTCCCTTAGAAAATCTGTCACGAAAGCATACCTTCCCTTAGGCAGATCGCCTTCACTTGCTTAATAATCTAACAAGCCAAGCCAAACACAACCCGAGCGAGGACTCGTAGTCAAGGCACGTCATCATGAAAAGCTAACTGAAATTGGCTCATATTCACATTAAACATGGGCAGCAAAAATTTGAGAAAACTGGTATGCAGGCAATCATTTGTCATTATTTGAACCTGCTTCAAAATATTAGTATTCAACGATTTTACCACTACTTCACTGGCGGCCTTTTGTAGTATCTATTTTGTAGAATTAAGTTCGGAATTTAAAGAATAACTTTCATTCGTGCTATTGCTGTTAGCATTGACACTTGGACAGATGTTAATTTATTTTAAATTATTTTAATGTAATTAATTTAAATCTTTAGGTAATTGTTCTTCTGACTGTAATTTTTTGTGCCTAATATATCTAACCCTTCCGTAGACTAACTGTTTTAATTAATTTACACTCTGTTAATTTTAAGAGATTTTATATCGATAGATTTCTTTCCAAAAATGTTTCAAGGAGTACATATTTTTTTCTTTAGATTTTAAAACTATTTTGTATTTAAAATCTTAATAATAAAATAAAAAAAAATATTTCTAGAAATTCTTTCAGCATTAAATTTATTCGATTTAATTGAAGTTTTCGAGTAGAATATCTTCCTTTCGACATCCAAGAAATTTTTACATGTCAGTTCGCGTGTACAAGGAACACACAGCCACATATTCGAATACAAAAATCAGGTGTACTGAAAGCACATTTTTAACATTTCAAAATGTAAAAAGGAAAAATATACTATTAGAAACACCCGCACTTGAAATACGAGGGCAAACAAGATAGTTTGCAGCATTTTATATTTTATCCCGTTCTTGATGTTCTAGTCAACTTTTTATACATTGTATAATATATGGTTTATTAAAAAGTACGTCTTACGTTACAATTGTTACTTTTTCCTGTTTCTTCTAAATTTTGGTAATGTATTATAACAACGAGCGATTCTGTTTAACTTACATTTGTATAAATAACCACGAGGCAAACTGTTGTAAAACGATTTATCTTCATTCACAAGCTTGCAGTCGTTGGAAAGATAATGCACACCTGCTCTCTGACAATGGTTGTTCATTCTCAGGACCCTTCCGTAAAGTGTTCTTTTCAAACAGACTTCACACCCTATTAAGACCTTTGTGTCAACTGACAGCCGCGTGCAGAAAGGTAGGGGAAGGAAGACTAGATTGCGTCGTCTAAACACGTCTTAAGCAATCTTCGCGAAATTCGTGCTTCGTGTATACATGTCTTAAGCATTTTTCGTGCAATTTGAAATTCGTGTAAAGACATCTTAAGCATTTTTAAAGGAAACTCCAAAAACGTTTAAACACGTCTTAAGCAGTTAAAGGGTTAAGGAAAACTGGCTTGTGTTTATGTTATGTATGGATAAAACCATGAAAACTATTAAGAACCAGTCTGTTTGCAATTTTCGAATTTAGACCAAATTATGAGTGTTCAATGGTTTTATCCTCTTGTGTTCTAATGCATCCGTTTGATTTCTTTTATTACATTCTGGGTATGTATAACTTCTAAGGGAGTATGTGTCACTGACTCACTACAGTTGTTTTATTAACTGTGCGTCCATTTGTGTGTCTGAATGGATAAGATTACTGAATACTGGTTTTTCAAATATGGAGTTTAGTTCTCTTCAACAAACTGGTTATATGGGTTTTTATCATGCATAATATAAATATGAGCATTTTTACTATAGGAAGTCCGTGAAGGCATGCCTCTTAAAGCAGATAGCATTTGGTTGTTTTACTATAACAAATAACATAACTGGCAAGATATATTTTTGAAAACTTGCTTTTTAGGTAAATACTTAGGTATTTTATTAGCCTTGTGACAAATTATTATTTATGCCCTATTATAGAAGCTGTATGATTTATTGTAAATTTATTTGTAATTCGTATTTATATTGCATTCAGTTTAGTTTTTAATACGTTATTGAAATTGTGATATACAGTAAAATAGGGATTTAAGCAATTCGAGAGTTTAGATAGTTCCAGTTGTAGGCCATCAGCTTAAATCTAGCTAGATGACATGTTACCAGTTAGGGCTTCCATTATTGTTTATGTCAGATAGAAAAATGCTAACCTCCCACAACCATTCAATGAAATGGCAGAAAGTGTATTCAATCGCAGAAAGTGTGATCCTGAGGAGCATCAATACAACATCAATCAATGTGGAGTCATTGGTCTGACTGCCACTTTCCTAGCAGCAGGTGTTCGAATATTAATTCAGGAATGTCTGTTAGTTCAAAGAAAAATTGCATTTATGACACACCTACTTCTTTTTCCTTGAGACGAAGCAGAAATTTTAATCAATATTTTCCATTCCTAGCTTTTTTTTATATTACTATTATTATTATTATTTTTGGCTGGTGTTCGGGATTTCGGACTTCCATACTGAATACATACATGTACCTCATTAAAGTTATGTTACATTGTGATTCATGACTGTTGTATTTTAATGAAAAATCTAAATTACATTTAAACATAATGATTATTTTAAAAGTGAAATTACTTAGTTCTTAGAGAAATTAAATGAAATAAGCATTAAAATTATTCATACAATAATAAACAGAGAAAATTTATAATAAATAAAGTAATTTTATAAGCATACTGAAATTATTAATACATGAATAATTTCAATAAACTGAAATTAAAGGGAGAAAATTTCAGGTAATAAAAATTTTGACTTATCAAGAAAAGTTATTCATTTTGAACTCAGTGTTCAGTGTAATTTATTGAAGTTTGATGGCATGTTGTAGAGGTAGCAAACAAATTTTCCTTGAAGTGTAAGTTAAATATTTATTTAAATTAGATTTATAATGTAATATTATTAATCTTGGTTGTTATTTCTGTATATCTGTAAATCTCATTCTTTATAATTTCCTGTAAAATTTAATTACAGGCAACATTTGGAATTGGCATATATGCTGGTATATACATATGTCAGAATTATCAGGTAAATATTTCTCACTTTGCATTCAAATTTGAAACAATAGTATAAATTTTGTTAGATGTTTCTTTTCATATTTTAACTTTTTTAGAGCTCATTAATTGTTGAGTAAATAAAGGTTGTGAAATATTGGTTGTTTGCCCTGAGTTTGATTGTAAATTAAGTGTAAGAATGTGATTATTAATTTATTGTTACTAAATGGGCTGGTTGCAGGATTTATTTATATATTTATAGATTTCTTCCAAGTGTCTTAAAACTCTTTCATAAAAACATCTCAACAGGATATACTGCCCTTATATGTTCTGCAATGTTTAAAAATCCAATCCATCTTAATCATTCTTGAGTTTTATAGGTTAGAAAAAAGGTGACTGGCATTATTTCCCAGGTGGGTATAAAATGGACCAATATATAAAAAGAAAGTTAAAAGTAAATTGTAAGTTTTGGTGAGTATGGTTACTAATAAGGCCATTGATGGATGAGTTTATTTTTCTTTTCATCCCATATTACATGCCATTAAATAATTTCTGTCACATTTTAAGGCAATCAAACTTATTTTTGTTTGCATATAATATCTTTTGCAGATCTTTTCCACTTTAGGTACTGAAAAAAGATAGGCAAAGTTTTCTAAGCATAAGAAATATATTTCTTAGTTATTTTTTAGTAAACAAGGTTAGTTATTTAAGTAAACAAAGAAGAAATTAAAAAATTTATTTACACTATATGCTTTGAAAACAAGAGTGTGGTTGTTAGAGATAAGAACAACACATTTAACTGTGGCCAACAAGCAATGCTAACGTGTATAACTTTCTCTAGAAAATAATTTGGAAGATATCCTATATGGGGGGGGAACACTTTTTTTCCTTGCTTATGACAAAAAACAACCTTTTCCTTGATAGTTCTTTTATTAAATTTAGCACAACAAAGAACTAAATGTTATTTATGTCAAAATTCAGAACCAACTTCTAATTTTATTAATGGTTATGGTTCAAAAATGATTCATGACGCAAAGATCTGGATTCTCATTTTGAATGAAATAAGCAACTAAATCTCCAGAGAAATCAAACTTACTAACTCATACTGCCCTCTCAGCTATGAAAATGAGATTGGGGGATACACCACCATCTTTATAAGCGACAAACCATTTTGTTGGTCATTTTGCTGGCAAAGGATTAAAGAAAAACTATGAAACTATGCTAGCCAGTATGAAAACAGAAAAGGTAAATTGTTCATATTTTATGATGTGGAATTAAGTTGTAGCTATACCACTGCAATGAGCAGAATATGTAGCCCAAATCTTATCAGATATAAAGTTCTTTTTCTGGAGAGATATAGAGATTTCTTTGATTTTCTGAGAACAGTAGTTGTCTATCAAGAAAAATATTCATTCACTGTTTCTTGCCTTTCTTTTAACTGCGGATATAAATAAGAATATATTTTCCCCTAAGTATGACATTATTTAAAAGGATTAAGGCTGGGAAAAAAAAAGTGTTGAATTAAGTATATTTATACATCACATTTAGATACTTAAAGGGTTAAACTAAATACTGAGTTTTGACTTTGCTATCATATTCAGCATAAACATTTTTAGAAGTTACAGATTTACAAATTGCAAGTACTTTATTTGAATGTAAAATTGTTTCCACATGTGACTGAAATGAAAAAGTATTTTGAAATAAAATTAATTAAAAAAAATTGTAGAATTTTTATTTATATTTTACCATGCCTAGAGATCAGAGAAAAGTCAAAGTATTAAAATTTGATATTAAAAAAGCAAATCTAGCAATCCTATTCCTAATGTATCATGCAATACAAGCCTGCTTCTTTCAAAATGTCTATATAATTCTTCTTCAGTGGGGTCCAATGCTTTGCCATAATTAACATCTAGCATCAATTATCTAAACCATTAATTGGTAATAGTATAAAATGACAATGAAGAATTCAATATTGTAATAATTTTAGAAGGAAAATCATTTTTAAAAATATTTATTAAATCATATTCTGTTTATTATAGAATATTACAAATCTTTTTATTTCAATAACCATTGAAATTTTTGCTGACTTCTTTATTATATCTTATGTTTGAAACTTCACTGCAATTATAATCACTAAATATGATGTCAATTTATATTGAATAATATCAGCGTGGATGACCGTAAGTAGAGTTATGGAATATTAAAATCTGTTAGATTAATGCAGTTTATTTATTTTATTTTTTTATTTGTGTTTGTGTGTTTAGTAGACTATATTATAAAGTGTGTGAGCAAAATTTACTTTCTGATTATTTGCACCTCCCACTGAAAAGTTGCTAACTCATTGACGACTAATTTTTTGCCAAGCTAATGCTTGAAAGGCAACAGCCATTTTCAAAATAGTGACACCCTAAGAATTCCGTACAAGAACAGCTAATCAATAAAATTAAAAAAAGGGAGAAACTGGTAATAAAACACTTAACATTTTCAAGTAATCATTTCTTTCTTGTGCTGTTGTTGTCTCAGTTGTGTACACAGTTACAGTCAAAAGTCGTTAATTCGGACCTCAAAGCTACAAACTTTCTGTGCATGCATCGCGTTCACGCATGCGCATAGGCGTTTACGAGTGCGCGTAAGCCCTTTACGGCTGCGAATATGTGTGTGCGCATGAGCGTTTAATGTGTAACGGACTGTATAAACTAAGCTAAAATTATCTAATTCAGTTAATGTTGCAGTTTGCATTGTTCCTTAATCTTCGAATTGGATCCGGCTTATTACTTTTTGCAGACTGTTAGAGCAATTTCATAAAAGTAAGCTTGAACTTTCGATTATGTCAAATAGAATTTCCGATATATATTTACTAATATGTAAAGTATCTACAAAGCAAAGTATGTTTCGAAATCCGAAATCTGTTTATCAATTTCACGCTGCGGTACGCAATCAATTGGAAGTTGATCTGTCAGCACTATCCTTATCTTCAGGGCAGATGTTTTTATTTTATTTGGCTTATAATTCCTTACTAAACGTAGTATTTCATCTCGATGTACTCCGTCTTTGATATGATTAAAATCAAGTTCCTCGTTATTATAATCCGCTTCCGATAGTGAAGAAAGTGACCCAGAGGTTATTGAAAACGAAAAAATTTCAATTGGCAAATTAGTCGGTATTCTTAACACAGCAATTATAGGACTTGAATAGCGGAACTTTGTAACTGAACAAGAAATTATGTCTGTTTATAGAATTAAAGAGAATGTATTATCACATAAAAAACAAAGCAACTTAAACAACTTACATTGAAAGAAATGTTTAATAAAATAAACAAATAAATATTAAGCTTTTTTTTTTTTTTGTAAATTTTGATACCCTTTAGATCATAATTGTTCTTTATTTCATAAATTATGGTTTCATATTTTTAATTTTTTAATTTCTGCATGCTATCTTACCAGATTTAAACTGATGATCTATAATCCGGAAAAATCGATAATCCGGAATCGCCGAAGTCCCGACGAGTCCGGATTAACGACTTTTGACTGTATATGTTTTCACTTTAAGCTCTTTAGCTAAAACACACATGCTACATACATAACTGTTTTTTTTTATATATATATGTTTTGTTTTGTTTTGCTGCTGTTCTTATATATGCAGCAATCTGTTTTTGCTACAAAAAATCAATGTCTCGTGTCTAGTATAATTGTCAGGATCTTCTTCATTCGTATTTGCAGTATAACTCTTTTCCTCTTCTGTTCTTGTGACTTTTTGTGTTCTTTTGAATTGATATTTGCACGACTCAATCGAACCATTCCTCGATGTTTTTCTGATTAACATTTTCGAGGGATTTTATATTTGCAATTTTTTGGCATATACAGCTTTAGATAACTAATTATAGAGTATTTCATCATACAATTTTGGCATTGTACAACAACCAAAGCAGACATATGCTATATGCATACCTGTCGCTATAGAAATACTTTTTGGCTACTTCATGGTTGCCATGTAAGAAATTTGGTGACATACTTTCCCTCTATTCCTCGACGTTCTAGTCACGCATAACACATCCAACTTCAGTTTCACTGTTTACTGTAAACCTTCATTGGTTTGCCTTCCACCACACTTCAAATCATATCATCCGACTAAACAGCAGTTAGCTTTATTTTATTCCTTTGTTTTCCGTGCACTTCAAGTTTGTTCCTCCAGATTGGCTCTTGATCATAAACTAAATTCAGGGGCTTTTCAGTCAACATTATTAACCAAGCAGTTAAACAATTCTCATCTTAGTGCATCAGAAGGTACACTCTTGTTTTAGGAATAAGAATTTTGTTGTCATTCCTTTCTTTCCATCGATTAGCTATAAATTGTATCTATTTTACAGAAATTTAACTTTTGGGTTGTTTATTTCACCTATCACTAAAATTCCCTGTTTCAAAATTAAGAACTCCATTCCAGATATGGATTTCAGGCATATTTACAGGATTGCTTGCCAATGAGGTTTAATTTAGATTGGTCAAGTAAAAGAGCCTTAAAATTTCACATTAAAGAACATGAAGTATATGTTAGGAAAAACAAAACACAAAAGTCCTCTGTTGCCCAGCCCTGTTCCGAAAATCACTCCATTTTTTCTGCAGCCAAAATTATTAAAAAAACATCTTCCAGTGGAGAATTAGATTTTCTAGAGGCATTTCACATTCAAAAAATTCTTTCTGTTCTAGTTGATTATCCTAATTCCAGTCCATCTTTAGCTTTAACCTTTAGGGAAATTAGATTTTAGTTTTCTTCTTTCATCAATAGATAGCGCCAGTATTTAACTTCTGTTCAACCATTCTTATCTTGTTCATTTGCACTTAGGCAGCTGAGGAAGTAGATTCTGTAATTAAACCATCGAAACTAGTCCTCCAAAATTTACAAATATTATGCTGGTTCTTGTTTGTTTGATATCCCAAATATTTTGACCTAAATACTTTCCTTTTTGAATATTTTTTCATGATTTTTTGCTTAGAGTATAAATAATCAGAATACAGTCAAAAGTCTTTAATCCAGACTCGTCGGGACTCAGCGATTCCGGATTATCGATTTTTCCGGATTATAGATCATCAGTTTAAATCTGGTGAGATGGCATGCAGAAATTATAAAATTAAAAATATGAAACCATAATTTATGAAATAAAGAGCAATTATGATCTAAAGGGTATCAAAATTTACAAAAAAAAAAGCTTAACATTTATTTGTTTATTTTTATTAAACATTTCTTTCAACGCATGCATGCGTAAAGCATTCATTACGCATAGTCGAAATTGGAAAATTGCAACCAGAAAACTATTTGATTTGTATTCATGATATTTATAATGACGAGGAATTTGATTTAAATCATATCAAAGACGGAGTACATTGAGATGAAATACTACATTTAGTAAGGAATTATAAGCCGAATAAAATAAAAAATCTGCTCTGAAAATAAGTATAGTGCTGACAGATCAACTTCCACTTCATTGCACGCCACGACGTCCCCCATCCCGCGCAGAGCAGCATGGAATTGATAAAAAGATTTTGGAATGGTTAGAGAAACAAAGGAGCCTTTATCCATTTTTTTGCAGCAATTCCACTTTTTGTTTGATGGACATCGAAACATGCTTTCTGATGCTAAAGCAAAGTTTAAAGTTTATAAAATTAAACATTTAGCAGTAGTAGCAATAAAAGCTCCGTGAGATAATATGTTGTGCAGACATTGAAGACAATAAAGAGGTTTCAAACTTAACCAATTTATTAACAATATAAGAAAGAATAAAAACACACACACACAAAAAATAAATAAATAAATAAATAAATAAATAAATAAATAAATAAAATAAAATAAATTTAAACAATATCAGAGTCTTAGAAAAAATATATTATAACCATCATTCATCAAATAATATTTTTACCTGGTCTACAAAATACTGGCATTCAATACAAACAAAATGTCCTAAACAGTAATTATGTGGTCTCAAATGAAATTGGCTACACATTCAATAAGTCCATGATCAATCGTCAAGAAAGCACCTGAAATTTAAATTAAGTTCTTAAAAGCACTTAAATCCGGCCTAACTCCACTTACATTAGTTGAACACGAGGAATCGCCGCTAACTTATTTTAAATGCCACCTTCATGAAGAACATGGATGCCGCCCACGGCAGTCACTCACATTGTAGCCTCTAGAACCAAGGAACTTATTCTGGAAAGCTCATCTTGTATACAGGAACCAAGGAACTTATTCAGGAACAGTCATCTTGTGGACAGGAACCAAGGAACTTATTCACCGGACTGCACGCATCCTTCCAAAGGGGCTGGAAACCGCATACCCAAGTGCCAGGAAAGCAGGAACTAGAAGAGCTGAGCCAGAGCGACGCAAGATACTTATACCAGAAGTAGGTATGACGTCATCTCACGGCAACCAATCAGCTATCGTTGTGATTCGACTTTCCAGATAACGTTACATCACATTTCGTTTTTGCATCTTAATTAGGTTGAAACAGTCCGTTCTCAATGCAAACAGTGGCAGTAAGAAAAACAAGTAACTACAATATTACATTAAAATAAGAACTAAGCCTAATAAACATTTCAAGGAGGAGAGATGATGCAGTAAAAGGTTTACAATAAGTCATATTTTCCAACACTCCCTTTGTAGATCCTTTTGCAGCTCCAGCATCGGAAATTCTATTCGACATAATCGAAAGTTTCAACTTACTTTTATAAAATTGCTTTAACAGTCTGCAAAATATAATAAGCCAGATCCAATTCGAAGATTAAAGAACAACACAATCTGCAACATTAACTGAAATAGATAATTAGATAATTTTAGCTTAGCTTATAGCGTCCGTTATACATTAAATGCGCATGCATAAACGTATTATGCGCATGCTAACACGCATATGCACATGCATAAAGGTATTACATACATATGCATGCGCAGAAAGTTTGTAGCTTTGAGGTCTGGATTATGGGTGTCCGGATTAACGACTTTTGACTGTAATACAAAATCTTCATTCCTCAAGTTATTTTTAGCCCTCCCCCAAATCTAATATTTTACTGTTCTTTGTAGGTGCCTCGAGTAGATGAACCTGGAGAACTATGGAGGAAAATTAGAGAATTTGCAGAGCAGTATAAAAAACCACCTGAAAATTAAAAAAACCTTTAGCATATATAAATTGTGAATATTAATTGTTAATATGTAATATTTCTATTTTTTGCTAGTAAAGAATTTTGCATTCCTTATTTATTTTCATTTGCTTTTATTTATTTATTTTTTTTTTTTCATTTTAAAAAAAATACAATTTTAACATTTAAAAAATTTCATATTATAAATGTTTTTAGTATATATGAATTCATATGAATTTTAAAATCAAATTTTGTCTTCAAAAATAATATTCTGTTCAGTTTATAAGTTATCTTAAAGTTTTTTAAGGAATTTAAACCCAAGTGTTTAACCAAGTTTATAAGTTATCTTAAAGTTTTTTAAGGAATTTAAAACTGATTTTATGACATATCCGTTATTGACAATTATTGCTTGAAAGTGTGACTTATCTGATATAAAAGATGAGCTTAGAAATGTGGTATGTGACTTCAATGTAACCCAGAAATGTAAATTATAATTTTTAGTAATTTAGTATATGTAATGTCTGCTGGTATATACTACATTTATCATGTTTACTAAAATATGGCTTTTTTGTTTAGTATTGAGTTTCATAAAGCAAGGACACTTGTATAACAATTTTACAACTGCTGGCATATATTTATCTTTCTATGGCTAAAATTATAAAGAACTAATATTGCTTCAGTATGAGTGATAATTTTAAATTGGTACTTTTCAATGTCAGATATTACTCATGCAGTTTAAATTGATTACAGAAAAACAGTAGAACAAGTGCATGAAAAAGAGTGAAAAATTAATTGACCTTAGAAATTATCTTGAAGATACATTCACCTTATTTAAAAGAATGTCTTTAGTAGGTACATTTTCATTCCAGAAAAATTAATGTAAAGGATACAAATAACATTTGTGGAGAGGATGCCGAATGAAATGGACATTCTGTTAGAACAACTTTTGTGGTAGATATTAAAATTGATTTATGATTACCTGTTAAGACTGCAAGTATTTGTTCCAGAAGCTTTTTTATTATTGTAAGCTGCTTTTAGACTAAAATTTAATCATAACTAGTCAGTCTTACTTATGTATGCTTGGAGAGCATCTTAAGACACAAAGTGAATTTAAAATCATACACTTTATTTACAGCGTTTGTTATATAAATGTTAATAAAATTATGTTAGACGCATTGATTTTTCTTCGACTCAGTTTAAGTACTAAATTTTATATTGTTAATATTTAAATTCTTACCTATTTCCTAAGAATTTTAATTATTACTGTGAATTAATTTTTTTAAAATTTACTTTCTACATTAAAAATGTTAAAAGAAAATTATAATTAGTTTTGTAAATTATTTCCGATATTGCTAAATTTACATTTTTATGATGCCTTCTTCTGGTCCATTGTTACTTTTCTGAAGATAAAGGCAAAAAATCATAAGAATGAAAATTATCAGTAGGGATATGTAAATTTGGTAATAAAAAATGGAAATCTTTAACTTAAAAGTGTTATATTTCACATTCTTTTAATGCGTCAACTACTACTTGAGAGAAAGTAGAATTAACATTGTCTAAAAAAAATTGTATTTGTGTAAAACATGGCTTCTGCCTTTCCAAATCAATAGTTTTCAATAAAATTGCAAATAGATATCTTCCTTTAAGTCAGACATTTCATTTAGAGTATAGCTGGAGGGCCTCACATACAAACTAATCACTCTGGGTTTCCCAGATTACATCACAATCATCATTAGCTCCTATCTAACAGATAGACACTTTGTCGTTCATGTCAACTTACTATCTCTCCCCCCATGCCTATAAGGGCCGGGGTCCCACAGGGCAGTCTTCACAAATCTATTCAATATTTACACGAACGACATCCCACAGACACACACCACATACCACCCTCGCAGTGTATGCAGACGATACAGCAATTCTGACACAAAGTGCATCTCATGGCTTAGTTATCCAAGCACTAAAAAATCACATCAATGCACAGGCGTCCTGGCCAAGGGCCTGGAAAATCCAGATTAATGTCATGAAGTCTGATGTTATACTCTTCACCAAAAGAAGAAAATTTGATGCTAATTTGCACGTCAAAATGTACGACTCTCCTATCCGTTGGGTGAAGCAGACCTACTACCTTGGTGTCACATTAGACCACTGGTTTACATGATACCCCTTAATTTCAAATATTCTCAACAAGTTCCGAGAATGTAAATTTACACTGGCCCCCCTTAATTGCTTGGAACAGCGTTCTCTCGATTGACAACAAGTTACTCATTTACCAAACCATTCTGCGTACAATTCTCACCTATGCCTGCCTTGTTTGGGGTATGTTTGTCATACTTCTTTGCCAAAACTGCAAATGTCACAAAAAGTTGTTTTGAGGAAAGCGGTGAATTGCCGCTGGTACATTAGAAACACGGCGATTCACCATGAACTCAATATCCCCGAGATTAATGTTTACATGCCCAAACCGGCAGAGAAATTCTTCTGAAAAATTCTGGATGTCAATAATGCTACTATTCCTATTCTAAATTATGATTATTGTGCAAATGAAAATAGGAAAAGGTCAATGGCTGTCCTAAGGCATCTTACTTAAATATTTTCCATCATTATTGTAATTATACTGTAACTTTCATTTGTTTATACCTATATTTATACTTATACGACCCTTGCTCCTGCACTTTTGCTTTTCCTGTAAAGTCCCTCCACTGTAATTGCTTTAGATTTTTGTTTATACCAGATTGTGTACTAGTGTTTTTTCAATACTGGCATTTCTTTTATAATGTGGACATTATTGCACTTAGCACCTCCAGTTTTTCGTTGCTGGATTTGCTCTATCGGCAGTTAGGAATAGCGAATAGACTCTGTTGGTTCATTTTTTCATCTTGAGACGTGTTACGGAACTCTTGTGTTTCACTTATATCATGCTTCAGCTGTTACAACTGTTGAATATGGATTTATACAAATTCCCAACTTTATGAACTAATACATATTCGAAAGTCATCAAGTTTTGTTATACTTAGTGAAAGTTTTGCGAGAACCCAAGATTAGCATATGCACCGCACCTGAACCAACATTTCATCAGCCAATGCAACAAGTTACTTAGTAGTTTTTTAATTGTTCCTTTCTCGGAATATGAGGGAAATGGTACATATTTACATCTAAAAGTCTCTCTAGAAGATAAGATTGTCTGAACCAAGTGTGTATTTTTCTAATAAGCCAGAATAATTGAGTGATATAATTTATGTAGTATAATATTAGCTTAACATATTTTAACTTAAATATATTTTCACTGTATTCTCAACAAAGTCTCCCCCCTTCTTTTGGGCAATTTTTGCACTTGAAGACTAACGACAATTTTCAGTGTTTTGCTTAATCCCATATGGGCCTAGGGTGTATACGTTTTTTCTCTTTCATAAACAACATTTTGCATTTATTTTAATACACTATTTACTATAAATACAAAAATTACATAGCCTTAATTGTCAGTTTCAAGTAGAGCATTTTCCAGAGCTTAATATTTTAGGCATATTTCACCAAACAAAATGAATTGATATCTATAAGATGGTACCGAAAAGTTAACAAAAGAAAATTTTCCAGAGTTAATGCTGCAACTCTTTCTAAATTAGAATACTATCCTTAATTCAACACAGTCCAATTATTTATATGAATATATTTTGCAGTTTTATCACTCATGAAAATGGGTTATTAAATTGTTGCAAGCGCGGTAAAAGCAATGCAGAATATCACAAAATAATTTAGCAAACTGTTGGCCTACCTGTGGTTTAACTGCTTCAAAAATGATCATATGTCAATTCATTATTGTTCTAGGTATCTTTCAACTAGCACTATCTCAGAAAACCTTTCAAAATGGCATAAAATATTGAAAGATATGGAAGATTCATGTCTAGGATGTTATAAAATTGCTTTGCAGATAAAACATAGGAGGAATTTTTAGGATTAACTGAAAATGAGAAAAAATACTGACATGAATGAATCAAATGTCTTTGACGTGCAGCAGATTTTGGCATTTAAGAATAAGGTATGCCTCTTCTATTGCCTTTATTCTAAGATTTAGCGCTCTGTAACTTGTTCTTCCTAAAAATAAAACTGAAAGGAAAAAGCATTCAACCCTGTAAAAGAACTCAAGACAGAATCACTGGTGGTACTGAATGACTTAACAAAAGATTGCTTCATAAAAGCTTTCTCATAATAGAAACTGAAGGGAAAAAATGGGCTTAAACAGATTAAAAGATCAATCGAAATTTTTTATGACAGAGAATAACTTAAACATGGTTTCATATAGGAGAGGAAGCAGAGCAAAAAAAGCTTATATATACATATGAAAAAGAGTTACGTCATCACCACGTGGATAAGCGCGAACTGTACATAATACAACAATCTCCCTTTCAATGTTTGGCGACAAAAAATAAATAAACATTAATAATTTATAATCATTCCAGTTAATTTACAACACTTGAATGTTTCAAAGCAGTCAATGTTTTTATCAGCATATCAGCAAGCATTTTTTCTCTTGGCACATATTTAATGTCTATTTCATTTCTTTCATAAATGATGAAGTGATGTCTAATGTCTATATGTTTAGTATGCTAGTGGTAAACAGTTTTTTTTCCATAAGTTTCTATGCAACCATTTTACTTTTCAGTATAAAATGGTTGGATATTGAGCATTAAAATTTAATTCTTTGAAAAAATGAGGTAAATAAACTGCTTCTTTAGCACTCTCTGAAAGACTGATGCACTCTGCTTCAGTACTTCATAATACAACAGTTTATTGCTTTTGTGATTCCCATGTTACTAGATTTCCGGTAAGCTTGAATAGGTAACCTGTATAAGCATGAGACGCCTAGTCAGCATTGGTATATCCAATAAGTGCTTTTCCAGTCTTTTGAAATTTTAGACAATAATTTTTGGTTCCTTTCAAGTATCTAAGACAACTTTAAGCTTTGCAGTCAATGAGTTAGTTTTCCAGGATTATTATTAAATTTGCTCACGTGACTGACAACATATATAATATCCAGTTTAGGAAATCCAAGAAGATACATTAAGTGAACCAATTAGACAACGATAAGGTACATTGTTCATTTCTTTCTTTTCACTTTCAGAAAGCCACATTTCTTTACTTAATTTTACACTAGGATCTAAAGGAGTTGCTACTGGTTTTGCATCTTGCATATTAAATCTTTCTAAAATGTTATCAACATATTTCTGCTGAGATAAATTGATAAAATTATTATTTACATCTTAATTAAATTCTATTCCAAGACAATAATGAAGTTTACCCAAGTCTTCAACATGATAGATTCTTTAGAAAGATAATCTTTAAGTTCAGCATAAAAATTACAGCTATTTGTTGTTATTATCAAGTCATCTAGGTATAAAATTAGAATTAACTTAAGATGTTTTCATTATGTAAACACATTTATCTGATTGGTTGTAATCCAGAATTTTTTAGTTTTTTGTCTAATTTTTCATACCATTGTCGTCCACTTTGTCTCAAACCATAAAGAAAGTTTTGCAAAGCATAAACATAGGATTATTTTGGTTTTCAAAACTTTTACCTTGTTCCATGAAAATTTCTTCCTTTAAATTTCCGTTAACATAAGCCATAACAAAATCTAGTTGATAAAGTCTCATTCAGCACTGCATGCAATCACAGTTCTTATAGAGCTTGCTCTGGCTACTGGAGCAAAAGGTTTGAGTGAAATCAATTTGAGGTTTCTGTGCAAATCCTCTGGCAACTAATCGAGCTTTTCTCTTTTGAACTGTTCCATCTGCATTATATTTCATTCTAAGAATGCAGCAACATCCTATTATCTTTTCGTTTTGTGGTTGTTTTATTAATTTTCATGCATCATTTTTAACAAGTGCTTCGTTTTCACTTTGCTTAGCCTTATCCCATTCTTCAGTATATCTTTCATTTAATGCTTCTTCTAATGTTGGATTTGTATCTTCTTCAGCATATATTGTGGTACTCCTTTTTTGGTCTTCCTGAATTCCCAATCTTGATTTTCTTTGGCCGACCTCGCCTCCTTTTAATCTGCATTTCAGGTAGTGCTTCGGAATCAGAATCTTCATTATCAGATGATTCAGCAGATACTTATGCCAGATTTGAGGGGTTCTCTGTCATTTCATCAGCCAATATTTGCTTTACATTCAAAGGTTCTTTCTTCTTTTTATCATGAGTATTTTCAAGAAATAAAACTTTTAAATATTTATCACAATTAGTACAGTTTTCAAATTCATCAAAAAATTTAACATCTGGGTCCATAATGATTTTTATGGAATTTTTATTCCACAGTCCGTATGCTTTAGATTCATTTGAATACCCTACAAAAATACGTTCTTTTGATTGAGGATCAGACTTCCCTTTAGAACTTTTATTAAGTACAAAACATTTCCAGCTGAATACTTTGAAATAAGATGCAGTTGGTTTGATGCCAAAAAATAACTCTTATTGGTGTCTTGTTTAATCCTGCAGTCCTGAAGATATTTATTAAATTCTTCTCCACGATACTCGAGATCATTATCAGTACAAAGGATTTTTATTTTTCTGAGACGATTTTCGACTACAGCTTTGTATTTCATGAATGATTTTTTCACTTTGTCTTTAGTTTTAAGAAAACTATTTTCGACATAATGCGATTTGTCATCTCCAAAGGTAACAAAATAACATGAGCCAGCATGAGTTGGGACTGTTATAGGTTCACACAAATCTGAGTGAATCAAATTCAGTAATTCTTTCTTCACTTTGAAATTTTGATTCATTTTGAAAAGGTTGAACAGTTTGTTTACCTTTGCAGTCTTTTAGAGATTCGGCATCATTAAAATTTAAATTTCTAACCATGATTTAAGTCTTTCAAAGAACTCATTTGAATGATCTAATTTAAGATGCCACTTTAAAAAATCACTTACCTGTGCTACTGCAGCTATTTCAGTGCTTGGATATATATAATAAAGATCACCATTACGAATAGCCTGCACTAGTATAGATGCCTTTGGTTCTATTATTTTAACATGTTGCCCTGTAAAAATCACTTGGCGATTATTTGTGGTAGCTTTAGTTGTTGGCAGCAAATTATATTTTAATTCTGAGTGTAAGATTATTTGCCGTATTTCCGTTAGGTACTATTATTAGAAAAGTTCTGATTCCTGAAATTTTTGCTATTTTGTCAATTTCTAGCTTTATGGTTGAATTTGTTCGAGAATGAAATTCTCAAAAATAACCTTCTGTCATTGCACAAGTGAGATGTACAGCTACTATCTAAGCACTATAAGGAAGTCTGCTGATAAGTGTTATTTATTGTTAAACTAATCTGCTTTTCATAATTAGTATATCCATAATAGAACCTTGATTTCCTTATTTGATTGCAAATATTTTTTTTTCTGCATTCAAATGCCTTGTGGCTAATTTTTGTACAGTAATTACACTTCAAGTTCCAATATATTCCTTCAGTTGGGGGTGGGGGATTACTTTCCATTTTTCTTCTGTTCTTATTTTATTTTCAATATAGTATGCATTTTGTAAATTGTCAGATGTTTTCCCTTTTTTTGCTTCCCATTCTTCTAGCATTTTGATTTTTAATGATATTCGGGACGAGGTAATTCATCTCTTGATTTGATGGTGCTTTTGTAGAGCTAACCTTCTTTGCAGGTCACTTTGATCATACTCAGCTTTGAGTTTATTCCACACAATGGTTTATATAACACAGTTCACTAGAATGGCCAGAATTATGTACATGCAAGCTTTTTTATCAGTTTGGAGCCATTTCTTTTTGTTTTTGGTTCCTTCAGTTATCAGGACTTGTATTCCTCTTTACTTGAATGAAACAATGAAGTGTCCTGACTCGGAACAGGGAGCTTACTCAAGCTATGTTCAATAAATTGTGAAGTACACAATACACACAGGAAGGGTATACAAAACCCTTTATTTTTCTATCTTTACAGCGATTTCCGGAACTTCGGAATACAGAGACCAACCACTTGTGGTCTGAACGTAAGAATATAAAAATACTAACTAAAAAACTCTAACTAAAACTAACTTTGGATTAATATACAAGTGCCTAACTTCAAGATTGGCCGTTATTTAACAAAATTCGTATGTAGTTCAGAGAGCTGTTAAAACTACAATACGCTTAAAATTATCAAGAGGACTAAACCTCTGGCCTTGAAGGCAAACAGCAATCGAGTAAAAACTACTATGGCAAGCGGCCTGCTTCTAGTAACTCCTTCCTCTCTCTTGCTTGGCAAAAAGCCACAACTTAAGTACTTGGCGTTAGCAAGACAAATTTGCATAAATAAGTTAAAGCTTTTAATTCTGGCTGGAAGTAGAAAATAAGAAGTGATAGTAAAGATTTAAAATAAAATAAACGTTAGTAAAACTTAGGATCCTTACACAGTAAGTTTCAATTCTTTACCGGTCACATAATTTCACTTTTTAATCAATGCAGTTTCTATTTGTAACTTCCAGCTGTCAAAATTATCTTTTCCAAGCTTTTCTATAGCAGTCAAATACGAAATACAGTCTCTCACAGCCAAAACAAAATTAAGAGATATAAAAAAAAAGGCTTAATGCTGATCAGTTCGTTCTTACCTTCAATTAGGTTTAAGCATTCAACGCTCGAAAATATCCATTTCAAAGAAAATATTTTGCTACTTAAGCACTGTTGAAACGTTCCTGGGCCAATAACTATTGAAGGGGGAAAAAATGAGCCTAAACAGATTATAGCATCAATCAACATTTTTAATGAGAGATATTAACTTAAACATGGTTTCTTACAGGAGAAAAAGCGAAGCAAAGAAATGTATGTACACCGCGCAAAAGAAATATTTCCCGTTCTACTGGGCCGATTGACAAAATTGAACTTGCGTTTTTCATCTCTCGAAAGTCTGACTTAGGATAGGATATATATTAGATTTATATATAGCATCATTCTAATATAGGTGTTTTGACACAAAATCGGACCTTTTTCTGAAGTATTCACACAAGTAGTTTTTAAAAAATTAGCTCTCAAAATTTTAGCTCCTCAATGTTAATTGAGTTTGGTATATATTTATGAAGCTCTTTTAAACTTTATTCTTCCTTTCACATTGCGAAATTTAGGTTCATTACAAATAAAATTCTACCATTTTTTATGATTTATTTTTAAAATTTGTATTTTAAAATTTTTGAATTATAATCTATAAAAACGTTACCATCATCTTAAAGTAGATGTATTTTGCAATACCTGCAAAAAAGTACAGTTTTTTATTCAAAATTTCCGAAGCTATACATGAATTTATATATTGTCTCGTTTTGAAATTTGGCATATTTGTTGAAAGCAATAAAACATCAGATGTGGTTTAAACATTTTGCTAAAATTATAGAAACGATGTGACTTTTTTCCGCTCATATACAATATAAAAAGGTAGGAACGAAGTGCCTTTTTTTCCCGCTCCAGGATAATGGAAGGCAAAGGAAAATTAATTGCCATATATTAAGAAGTTTGCCAAGTGAATTATTCTTGGTCAAACTGGAAAAATTTTGTTAAGAAAAATTTTTGAATTTCTATGTAAATTTCACACCAAATTTTACAAAATTTAATATCTAGGCATAATTTGAGTTGTAGAATCGAAATATGGAAAAAAGTTATTTCAGAAAAAGTCTGATTTTTTGTCAAAATACCTATGTTAGAACAATGCTATATATAAATCTAATATATATCCTTAGTCACGCTTTCGAGACATCAAAAACACAATTTGAATTTTGTCAATTGGCCCAGTAGAATGGTCCCATTTTTTTGTTCTTCTGCAGTGTGCATATACATGTATACAAAAAAATTACATCATCAGCTCGCAGATAAGTGTGAAGTATGCATGCGTTAGGAGAAGAGCTATTAAGCTAATGTCTTATATTTTAGGATAATACAACAAACTGTGCTGGGAACAGTGTTTACATTGCAATAGATGTATATTCATAGGTAATGGGAAAAGAGTAAGATGCAATACAAGTTAATATTGTCAAATCTGACAAACATTTGAAAACACCATTCAATAATTAAAAATGTTTTTTTTAATGCACATTAATCTAACTTTTCGTATTGTCATAATTAGTACAGAAGTTTTAATTCAAAAAGAGCACTTTCTGGTCATAAATGAGATTTAAAAGAATGCATGAAGTATTAATTTCAATTTTAATGTTTGGCATAAGTCTTTTATAGAATTTAAGCATAAATTTCTCTAAGACAAACAAGGAAAGTATCTTTGCCTTCTCCTCCATTTAGATTACTTTCTTAATAACAGGTATTTATAAACATGCTAGCATTTCTTGAAAGTTAATCCTGTTTCTAATATTGTTGTGCATTAATAGATTAATCAAGCCTTAATGCAAAATATCAAGAACATTGAAATATTTTAAAATGTCATTTTATTGCACCAATAGAATGTGATTTTGCATTACAAATTAAAAAATACAAATCTTAAATACAACATGAGCAGATTCATAATGCATCATCTCAAAAATCTTTTTAATAAGTTTACTGTAACAATTATGTATACAGTATAATTTTGTAATATAAATATTTTAATATTCATACAATATACCATTTTATTATTTACATCAAATTGTGTCATACATTATGTTTTTCCCTCTAAGAAATATGGTGTAGAGTTCTGTTATGTAAATTACACAAAACTAAGTACATTTTTATGTTCTTTCTCAATTTTGAAGATATGTAGAAAAATACTCATAATCAAAATTGTTTTCATTTATAATCTATGCAGATTTTCATAATGTTGCATTGTAGCTAATTGTAAAATAAAATAAGTATCAGTATCCGGACTGTTTCAGAAAATGTTTTTAATGGTTAAATTCATTGTAATGCACTTACATAAATTTAAAGTATCTGATCTCATCATATGATAAATCTTTCAGTAGAAATTGTCAACTGAGACGATATTTGATTCAAAATGTGAGAAAGTTATTGGTATAGAATTTTTAGCTACAGTTTTTATTTTACATGACAGACATTTAGGATTGTCTTTTTAGGGGGGCACTTTATTAAAAATACAAAATGCTTATGAATTAATAAAACTAGGAATGTTATCCAAACATAATATTCCTTGAGTTGCAAATAATGACAATTTAATGTATTTTATATATATATAAAAAAAATAGTATATAAACTGTATATACTATTTTATATAATTTGATAGATTCAGATTTCACGAGTTGAACCAATTAACAGTGTTTATGCAAAGTCTGTCTCCCTTTCAAAATTTCTCATTGTATAAAATGTCTAAATCAAATCATTTGCATTTTATAATAAATATAAATGTTCTTCCTTGCATGCAATAATAAATTAAACATTAAATGCTTAAAAGAAAATTATTTTAAGTAATTGAGTATGTTATATGTCTGGTATTTTAAATGAAACTTTATCTGATGCAATCTGTGTAAAACTTCTGATAAATTTGCAAATGGTCTGACTATAATTTTATAATGTAAAATATGTCTGGAAAGTAATTCAGATTAGAGAAAATAAAATTTAAATTTCTATCTTTACTGTGAAAGATCGCCACTTTGACTACATAATTTGTGATTCATTATGGAGGGAAGGGGAATGTCTCGCTTAGATTTTATAATTTTGCTTAACACCTGAAGCTTGCAAACTCATAATGCCAAATATGCAAACCTGTAAACGAACTGACTTTTTAATGAAATGCTATATCTACTTGTCAAAATCAGAATAACTGCAATAACCAAAATGAATAATTTTTTTAAGAAGTATTTACTAATGCATACCTAAGATGTAAATTATACAGAAATTACACAGCTCAAATACTAGGGTAAACTGTATAAATACTTCACTTTTTTTTAAAGAAAAATAACACATATTGCTGTCATTTGATAAAACCAAATCTGAATCGTTAAAAACTTGATTCAAGAAGTATTTCAGTTTTAGCTTCTAGATTTCTGGTTGGAATATAAGTTATAAACAGATAGGTGTGATGTATGTGGAAAATGATTAAAAAATTCTTATTACATATATAAATGGTATTAGACTTTTTTAACCCTTTGCACTTGAGAGGTGACTCTCAGTCTCCCACTTGATTTGATGTGGTAATTCTCACGCAGAAATTTCAAGTTTAAGTTTGTTTGGTTTGATCAGTATCATTTCATGCATATAAACAATACATGCATATAAAACAACTACCAATCTTTAATATGTTTTTTAGATCTACTGTAATATATGTATCTTTGATATTAGTTTGCAGTTGATAGTCCTGGCAACAGGAATATTATTATTTTTAAAATTACGGAGCTGAATAAGCATGAAATTCAACAAAGGAATTTGTTCAACTGAAGATGTGTTAGACTTTTCATCAATGAAGAGCGAAATTATATCTATGGGTAGACTACTTGATAATAGAGAGGAAGAAAGCAGTGATGAAGACTGCAATGAAGTAAAGGGTATAAAGAAGGCAAAAATTCTGGGTAATAACTAATGAATGTGAAAGCGACAGTGATTGGGCAGAACAGACAGAAAATCCAGAATAGATAACATGCATAGAATCCAAAGAAATATTGCAAAGAATACCATTTATATCCGGCAAAAGAGTTGCAGGATCACAAGTATCTTCTTCTGTGAAACTATTTTAAGTTAGCTGTAGTTATTCACAAAATATGCAGAAAATAGTCGAGTTGCTGGTTCAACTGAATGAAAAAAAGGCCTCGAGTGCAAAGGGTTAATTAAACTTGTTATAAAATGTTATTAAAAAGTATGAATTGTTTTTAAATCATTTCACATAATTTGCAAGTGATGAAATATGTACTTTATGACACGGAAGATAAATGAGAGATCTTATGTGCCATATCAATTAGTAATAATTCCAGCTTCATCAGAATGTGAACTTTTATGGAGTTAAAACAATGGCTGAGTTTTAAGTGCTTAAAAAGTACAGTATGTATTTATTTCAAAACTTCTTGAATGATGCTTCAAGCTTTTTTTTTTTTTAAATCTGTTAAGATTTATTTTAATACAAAATGTGAAAATACCAGTACTTAAAACAGCAACCTCACAGATATGAAAAGTACATGAAACATTAATGCCTTACAAATGAATTATGGAGTTTTAAAATTCATAAATAAAAAAGTACAGGAAAATCACATAAAAAGCAACATAAAACGGTTGCAGCACAAAGTTCAAGCACACTTCCAAAAATTGTATATTAATACATAACATCAAATTTTTGAAGTAATCAGTTTATTACTGTTGTAGTAAATATTTTTTTTCTCCAGTAACATCTGGTATATTAGCACTGTTTTTTGAGACAGTACTGTCTATGGTAGGTAGGATAGGAGGCTCATCTGCTGCCTCATACTGAGGATTGTCTGCAGTGACTTGAACATCAGGACACTGTGTTACTTCGGGTCTTATTACCTTGAAAGGGAGAAAAAAAGTACTGTCTAAAAAAATGCAAAATATTTATTTTCTATTTAACAAACATTTAATTGTCATATAATCAAATTTCAGAAATAATGCTATTCTAATATACAGGCTTGACTAAACCAACAGTCTAGTCTCCAGCTTCATTCTGCTTTGTATATTAGCCAGTACACAGTACATAGCAGCATATTTATATGCAAAGGTTTTCAGAGAAAAACAGAATGAAAGATCAAAATTGGATGCTTGTTTATAGGGTATTTTCTAATTCATTATGCATAGCACTCAGAATCTTTTTTAACCTGGCTAATATAAGTAAGTAGTTGCATGCGTATTTCAGAACCACCTGGTACACAGCCAGCTTATACCCTTTTAGCTCAAATCATTCTTAGAAGAAAAGTGCAGGTTTGCAAAAATGTTCCAAAAAGAAAACTCTGGCTTAAATCATACCTGCCTCACCCAAGCCCTTCTCAATTTACTAAACATAGAAGGAATTATATGAACCTAGCTGTCTGATTGACTGTCAACTGCACTACCCATCTGCAGAGATTATGTTTAGGAATCCTGTTCATGTATATTGCACTCCCAGAGCTGAAACTGTATTCGTACAGATCTCAGCTAATACAATAAATAACCCTGACGGACATAGCTAATATATAAATACTGTGAAACAATATTATGCAAATTAATGAAAAGTTTTACAGTGACTGGAATAAAATAAAACAGCAAACTTTGTAATCAATTGTCAAGTCTCTCTCTATGTATATTAATGTTTTTGTTTTCAGTTCAAAGAGAAAAATTTTTAAATGAATTCAAAGAGAAAATATTTTTTTTTTTTTTTTTTAATTGTTGGAAATTATCCAGAAAGTGTGGATTCAAAGACTAAAATAATGTATTATAGTCAAGTCATTATAAAGTGAAATTAAAATTGTTTAATAAGTGCATGAAAATTCTTGAATAATATTCATAAATGAGAAACAAAAATTGTATTCAAAGGAAATGGACACCATTTCAAAGACAGTGTGTTGTATTCACTGACATCAATCCATACATATGCTTAATTGTAAAAAACAAAATAGATCATTTAAATATTAAAGATCTTCATGCTGCATTATTACATATTTATTAGTCAATGAATCTAGGCTTAGTACATTTGCCCAACAGGTACACATAGAGAATAGTAGCCTTTCCCTTTACTTTGTTAAAGACAGTGACTTTTCAGAACTTACATCTATTCTGAATAGCTTTAAAAAAGTTCCTTTTTTGTGTGTGTTAGATATAACCATTGAGGATTTTGTCATTTTTAATTATCTATAATGCAACAATTGTGTGCAATGAAGGTATGCAAGAAGTCTATAGTTGTTTGTTTTGTTCCTATCCTTAAAGATAGTGATGATGCATTTTTCTCATTCAATGTTTATTCCTTGCAAACTGGTGAAAGAGCTCTACTGTGTAAGATATCCTTTATCCTACACTGTACTTGTAATTCTTTCTCAGCTCATCACTTCCTGTGTAAACACCAATATGAGATTTTCAACACTTGTTTCAAAATGTGTGTGCAATTCTTCGACTGGATTTTTGTTCTTGGAGTATCAAGATTTACTCGATCGAATATGAACCAGAAATCTGGAGGAAATAAAGAAGGACTTTGAGTAATACTTCCATTTCTCATATAATATCTGATTTTACCACAAACATAATTATCTTTAAACTACTGTATTTGCTTCATCAAGAGGCTTTATCTCATCAAATGCAGATGGAATGTCACCAGACCAAGGAAAAGCAAGAGCTAAAATGTGTCAAAGTTTGAGATTAAAACTTTCATCTTCACCATACCTTTTAGCAAGCCTTGATGCCTGAATATGGTGCCACACTATGTCCTAAATGAAAGAAACACCCTTTACTAGCAGCATTTGAGAATTCATAACTAGAACAATTAATTGTTGCTTTTTCAGAATCACAGATAATGAAGTGAGGATTTACTTTGAGGTCATGTTCGACAGTAAAATCATTCAAATGTTGAAATAAATGAGTATAGCACTTTTCTGATTTGCTGGTCATTAAAACATAAACAAGAGGAAGCACTTTCATTGGTTCCAAAGGGATAATGATTGCATATGGTTAAACAAAAATCTTGAAGCAATTTTAAATATCCCATCCATGATCCAATAAAGGTCTTCTTTCAATAGTGCAATGTATTTTTTGGTCACGAAGAAGATTATGCATTGATTGTTAAAAGATAAATCATTTATCAAAAAGTTTTCATTGCCAATAGTCCTAAGTTTTAAGAAAATATTTTCAAAAATAATAGCCCATATAGGCAAAATTTCTTTATGATCTTTTTTTATAACTTAACATAGAGCAAGACAACTAAGCATTGCAGGATGACTTTGTTCTGGGACAGTATTGTTTTCCTCTTAAATATAATAGCTAGTATGTTGCAACTTTTGTGGGCCTTTTGTTTTAATATTATATACAGTTACAGGAATATCATTTTTTAGCATCATATTCATAATTTCATTCCATTTGGTTCTAGTGATGTTTTCTAATTACAAGCATGGTGTTTGTATAACCCTCCACAATTCAGAGCTCTTGCAACACCAATAAAACAAATCACTTCTGGTTTTGTTTTTGCATATCAAATAATTATCAACAATAAATTTAGGATGACCTATTTTTAAAGGCACTTTTTTTTTTTTTTTTTTTTTTTTTTTTAAGTAACATATGCTGATCTCTAATGCATTTACCTAATACATGACAAAGAATGAAATAGAAGAGATAATAAGAGACTATATGAATGAGGTACAGTAGAATATCTAACATTTCTAGTATTTCAGACAATAAGGTGAAATGTTACTTTCTAAGTGTTTTTTTTTTTTGGATCTGTATACAGAATATGGAATACAAAGTTACCCCCACCCAATTAGTGACCGGAAGCACTAACAATGCCTGATGTGCTTAATTTACAGCTCTGCTACAAAATCTCAATGCCACACCAGCAGATTAATAAAATGGTACAGTGGTTGGTAATACTGACTGATGGGCCTAGGTTCAAATCCTGGAGAAGGCATTAATGTTTGTAAACCTATAGTGTCTGTGTGGCAAGGCAGTACTGAAAATACACGGTGAACTGAAAGTGTTCTCAAGAGATTGATGGTAACGGAAGGGTGTAACTCCACACCTGTTTGACCAATGGTATTAAAAATTCACAGTTTATTCATTCCTTGTTGCTTTCCATTGCAATAAAATGTTTGAGATTACAATTTCTAAACTAAATGAATTTTACTGAACGTAAAAGCACAAAAAGAGAATATAGCAAGATAAAATGAAACTAAAAATTCTTACTTTGAAACCAGTCCACAAAGTTGAAAGTTCATGTCGACACCATCCTATTATTGTGGGAGGTAAGAGAGTACTTGGCACCAAATACAGAAGAGCTGGCTGTGCTGCACTCATCAGAAATAAGCCTATGAATGTTACCAACAGTCCTACTCCATATGCTGAATTAGAAAGATGTGTACATACATATACATTAGTTGCAATATATATGCTACAGACATAAGATTTCATTCAACAAAATCAATAAGTTGCCAACCAAAAATTTTCAAAAGTGAAACAAAATGAAATAGCATATTTCATTTATTTGCACATAGTTTGATAAAGAAAAAAAAAAAAGATACACTATGTTTCAATTACATCCAGTATGTTATCTAAAGTGGACCTGAAGTGCATTGCAGAATCAGTCAAAGTGCATAAGATAAAATCATGTGTTTTATTTTTCACTATCCTTATGTTCGACATCACATATGCATGGTTTCATGGACTTTCCAGGTTTGCCTATATATTTATATTAATTTCTTTGTCTTTTTTCCATTATGATCATAATTTTCATTTTGTTTAATTTCCTGCAATTTTCAGTAAACAAGGGTTTGCAAAACCAGTTTTTTGGTTTGGGGCAGTTGTTCTTAAGCATGCTCTCACTGTTATTCTCTCATATTAGTATATCAACTGTTTTCTCTCAAAATACATTTATTTTTATATATTTTTATTATTATTTCAGAAAAAAAGTTTAAAATTCTTTTGAAACAATGGTGGAAAAAAATTTAACCAACAGATATTACCAGACACATACAGCTTACTAATGATTATTTGGAACTGGAGATATAGTGTGAAACTTTGTATTTACAAATGATTCTGATGACTCCAAAAGATCTTTAGAAGTAATTTTAAAGACAATTTACAAAATTTTAATGGTTAATCCCTCAGGTCCGCAAATCTGACAATTTTGTGATTTTTCTCTCTGTATATTCATCAAATATGTTATTCTTACCAATGATAACTCAAGAACATTGTCAGCAGATTGTTTCTGTAACTTTTTCTGTAATTGTTATGAAGCTACAAAGTATGCAGCATGAAAATGGCCATACTGACTTACAGAACAAACAAAATTTTTATATTTTCCTTCTCAGGTGCTATTCAGAAAATTTTTGCATGTATCTAAAATCTGCTTTTCTTTTTTAAATATCCTGTATTTATTTTTACCCTTCTGTGGACGAGAAAGAAGTTTTGCTTATGTAATAATGGGAGTGGCTTGCTGCATTTCCACTGTAATGGGTTAAAAACATACATCTAAAGTACTTTCACTTAATTTCCTTCAGAATTTATGAAACAGGGTGTCATTATATGAATACAACAGCTAATCCATTTTCACATGCTTTAAAGAATTATTCTTTAAAGAAATAAAACACACATGCTTTAAAGAATTATTCTTATAAAAATAATATTTGCAATTGTTAATCTGACTTTTGAATGGTTGATTCTTATAATAAAATTTATAATACTTTTATACTGTACTGTAACTTACACTACAATTTAGAGAAGACAAATTTTCTTGTTATGGCATTTTTAAATTTAAAAATCATGTTTGTAAAAATTACATGATTTAACTTTTTAAATTGGGTTTCTGTCTATACAGTTAAATATTTACAAAAAAATTATACACATTGTAAAAAATAAAACACAAGAAATAAGACTTGTGTTTTATTTTTTCAAATTTGTGTATCAATTTAATCTGGTGTTAATAGATAAACTATTCAGCTCTACATAGGAGGCAATGGTGGATGCCTATTAGGTGCATCCACAATAAAATGGTCACCACTTTTTGCCTTAGGAGTGGCCAATGCTGAATAAGCAAATGCCTGCGACTAGATTAAACAAAACAAAACAAACAAACAAACAAAATATTTTTTTCCATAAAAAGAATGTAGGCAAAAGTTTTCTTGATCGCAGACAACTGTTTGGCTCAAACTTCACTTAAAGTTTTAGTAAAAGATAATATTTCTGTCTTGTTCTTCCCTTCAGATTGTAAAATCATTACTCAGCTAATGGATATTAGAGGACTGCATGGACTGAGATGCAGATATAAAGTATTTTTTTTTTTAATCTATGCCAATTTTTGTGAACAGAAGCATGGCAAGTGAAGTTTTTTAATATTTCTAATGCAAAATCTGCTGTGTGAAGCATTGCAAGGCCATAGGAAGACTGTCTGCAAGCATTTTTAAAAATGGTTGGTATAATTTATGGCCAGCTACAATATTACATGATAATGATAATAGTCATTAGTTTGAAAGTTTTCAGATATCATAACAGGCAATATTTTCTAATGAATGGAAATTTGTGAACAAGTATGGAGAAGTAATAATAAATAAGGATGATAAAACAGAAGTTTTCAACAGTGATGACAATGTTCCAGTCATCAGTCAAACACAAACTTTTACTAAATATAACTAGAAAACTATATAAAAAGTGTAGTTTTGAAATTTTCATGCAATTGGATTTTTTTTTTTTTTTTTTTTTTTTTTTTTTTTGTAATGAAAAAATGCTTTAACATGAATATGTATCTCATTTAAAGCACTTTTGTAACTGGAAATATACATCTTTGACCAATGGTTACAAAAATAAAGGCCACAAAAACTTCTATGATGCACTGTATACAGGGTGTTTCATAGATCATGGGACAAACTTGGAGGGGTGGTCGAGCATACTAAAACATGCATTTTTTTATAGGAAAAAAATGTGATTATATATATATATATATATATATATAAAACCTATCATACAATTTTTTTTTCTACTTTCCAAAAGAAGATATACTGGTTACCATTAATTAAGGAAAAATCACAAAAATAACAATTACGCCAAAAGTTACTTGTAGAATGTAATTAAACTGACCCACAGTAAACAATATATTGTAAGACAAAAAACAAAATTACCAGACAATTATGATATTATAAAAATTAGCATATGTATAAAATGAACAAATCGGGTGTGTATAAGAACATTATCTCCATGAAGTATGATTATCATCTCCCCTAGAAGAAATCCAACACATATAGCAAGCTGTGATGCAGTCAATTATGCAGTCTATCAGTTCCTTAGGTAGCGAGAGCCATTGTTCTTGAAAAACAGTTGTAAGCATGGCAAGGGTCTGAAGAGGATGATTCAAAGCAGCTATACATCTTTCTAAAGCATTCCAAACCTGTTTGATAAGATTCAGGTCAGGTGATTGAGCTGGCCACTCCACGTGCTGAATCGTTTGCTGTTGAAGATAATCATCCATGAGGCCAGCCCTGTGTGGTCTGGCATTGTTGTCCTGTAGCAGAAAATTATCACTTAATAAGTTCAAGTAATAGAAAGTGTTTTGTAATCTGAAAATACCACACACTTACTCATTCACATTCAAAGTCAGATAACTCCAGAACAACAACGATGAAGTACAGCGACCGAGTAAAATGAACTTAGAATCCCCTATTATCCAACCAGGCTTTCCAAGTGTTACACACATATAGGTTCGTAACTGATTAAATGTACACAGAAGCTTGATGAAATTTTTTTCCAAAAATAACACTTTACAGTTCTGAAATTTTCACAAAAAAGTATTTCTACAGTTCTTATCTGAGCTTCCACTTCAAACTACTGGGAATGAAGTAGAAGACAATGCAATGTGCATCTCAAAAGCAAAGCTCGCATGGTGATCTCTCAATACTCTAAATTCAACTGAAAAACTGGTGTTCTCTCCAGTCTTATATGGTTTTTCCCCCTCCCCCGAGAAATTTTCGATTGTCTTGAAACTGCTGGATGGCATACACAGTTACAGTGACGCAGAGATTGAACCACCAAACTTAGCGGCCTTTTGCGATTTCTCGAGAAATCTGGCAAAAAAATTAGTTGCCAAAACATCATCAACTTGCGGTTATCTTGCTAAATTGGCGAGATAGCCATTTACCTCAGTCTTAAATGAACTTACTAACGAAAGCAACCTGCTTGTCGATGCCTCGCATTCTGACGCATTTCATGTTGCTTATACATGAGATACTACAATTTACATATAATTTCACTAAAATTATCTACATGTATACAAAATTTCTAACTTTGCCCATTTGCCAAGGACTGCATTTCATAGACAGGAAATCATACTTACAACATAGGAAAATCAATCACTAAATATCAAATGCAATACTAAAATAAATGCTATACTAAAATAATATACAGCCCATAAAATACTTAATCAATCAATAAATGCATGAATATACAAATTTATATATACATACACATAGGACCATGGTCTTAGTATTTTATTTACACTTACTATGGCCATAGTAAGGGGCTAGCCTTTCGTAATGAACAACTAAGCCTAAGTTTAGAATCTGATGACTTACGGGCCTGAACTATGACATTGTTCAGACTGTTTAAGACTGTGTAAAGACCATCCCAGGGTGACTAGTTTAGGAGAAAGTCCTTTCCATTGAACCAGAATTCATAACCACACCTTGTCAACTGGTCAGAGTCGATGTCCTTGTTGTATCGGGTCTTCATCTAATCTATCGCCAAGCTGACTCATTATTGTGGATCACTTCAAACTCTGCCCGGAGTTCATAAATGCACTGAGGCAATAAAGGTGAATCCAAAGGGCAACTGAACAACAGATCACAACATGACGGTCAGCACTGAAGAGCATCTGGGATTCAGAGTAGTCAGTAGTCTTGTGGACAGCACTGTGCTAGGCCAATAAGTCGCAGTCCAGTTGATTTCTGGAAATCCTAAGCGAAAGTTTATTAAGGATGATTTGATTAAATATCTCTGTCATGCTGTCTGACTATGGATGTAAAGGTTTGACTGTGGTACAAGACACCATTTTGAATATGGAGCAAGTTCCAGGCAGCCCAGTATTGTTTTGTTGTAGAATTATACATCGAAATGTCCTGCCAAGTAGATTTCCTATTTGAAGACTCCATTAAGTCAATTATGGGTTTAATGTTGCTGTCTTCTAACTAGTTTTTTCTGACTTCTTCATCACTCAATAGGTCTGAGTCAGATGATGTTAAAGTTGTAATTTGATATAAGACAGGATTAACCAGCTCGTATTTTGCTTCAATCCTGGAACATTATTGGCAGTTTTCTGGGCAAGGTCTTCAAGACAGGGCGTCAGCATTTGCATGTGATGATCCTTTCCGATGACATATATTGATGTCGTATTCCTGGAGTTTCTATATCCATCTGCTATTTGGCCTTTGGGATTCTTGGAATTTAATACAGGTCAATGATGGATGATCTGGGCAGAGCAGGAAATTTCGGTGATAGAGGTAATGGTAGGAATGTTGTACATCTTTAACTATGGTGAGCAAATCTTTCCTTGCGACACAGTAACTCCTCTTCAATTTAGATAGACACTTGCTTCATTATGCTATGACATGTTTTTGACCAAACATGTTCTATGACATGTTATTTTTGAGACAAAATGTCACTGACACTCTCATTTTTGCATTTATGTATGGTTTGTTCAGCTGAGGATATATCAGGATTGTCACAAAAGTTAAAGCCTCCTTCAGTTTGTAAAATACATTCTCACGTTCTTTTGTCAACAAGAATGTTTGCTTGCTTTTTCTCAGTCTGTGAAGGGTTAAAATAGGGATTCTCAATATCTTGCAACAGCTGCCTGAGATGGCCACTAATTAGTTTCCCTCCTTGTTAGGAGCAGTCTTAGCTCCCCTGTATTGGCATTTTCTGCTGTTCCTTCCTACAGGGCCATCATCACTGCAGTTCCAGCAGTTTCAGATCAGTTTGTTGCCATTCATATTCTGCTTCAAACTATTGACTTGTCTCTAGACAAGCAGTCATTTGATCCACTGGCTGATGGTGGCATACACTGGAATGCTTTTTAGAGCCATGACATGTGCCATTTTTGCAGGGCTTTCTCTATCTCAGGATCCAGGATGCCACTGATGAAGTACTAGAGGGACAGGATTTCCCTTGTATCTGTTGGACAATCTGAAAAGGCGAAATGAGACAGCCTTTCAACATGTGTGGCAAGCTCCTAGTGTTTCTGTTGCTGAGATTTTAAATGAAGCCTGCTATAGTCTTTTAAATATTTCTCACCAAAGTGCAGCTCCAATGCACTGAATAGAGCTTTGACATTTAGCCTCTGGCTTTTAGGCAGAGTTTAAGGATATCCACTGTGTCTGCTCTCAAAGAAGCAGCAAGATAGCAGGCCTTAGCTTTGGAATTCCATCCATTCCTATAGAGAACTGAGTCTTGTACACTTGCCAAAAGGTCTTCCCATTATATACGCAAAGCTTTAGAGTGCGACAGGAAGACATAGGTAAGAATTTAAAGCTGTAAGAATTCTTTACAGCTGCGACTGTGGATTTCTTCAAGCTGTCAACTTCTTTGATGACAGCAGTAAAAACTGTCATTGAATTGTTGTTTGATAGCAGAAACTCTTTCTTTGGTTTCTTGTTCAATAGCAGAATGTTTCCAGTTTCTCCAATTTTATTTTAAACCTTGTTTAGTCTATCTTCTATAGCCCAGAATTAATTTCCTATTACAGAAATAATTCCCGATAGTTGAGTGTATAAACATTATACACTCAACCCACAGTAAAAAAGACAAATTAATAGCAGAAATTTTTTGTCTAAAATTAAAAAAACAGTCATCTTATTTGTTATGAACTTGAAAATTAAAAGCCTACATTTAAAATTAGACAAAATTTCAGGTGGGGGGTGGGGAAGGAATGCATCTCAGACATAAATGCCTATGAAAATGAAAGTAAAACATCTTATCCAATTCCTGCCACACATGAAAGTTGGCAGAGATATCATCAAACTTGTGCCAGCCATTCTAGCAGAAATTAAATGGAACATTTTTTTTTTGTTACATAAACAAATATAAATTATGGATATAGCATACAAAAACTCAAATCGCTTATCACTATTTTACACACTGCACCATGATGGTTTATACATTTTCAAATAAAGTTGCACATTGTGCCTCTTTTGATGCCAACATCAGACATGCAACTTAGAAAATACCATATATGCATGCTGTCTCATGAAAAGCAGGCCCTAAATATTAGACATTTTTTCAAAGTGTGGGGGAAAAAGACAGATCTTTTATATTAAACCAGCTTATCTAGAATGAATTACATTCGCATAAAACCAAGGTGAAATTCTTTCATTGTGATATCATGCTTATCCATTTCTGGTGGTAAATCGCACTTTTGGTGAGAATACATACGAGTTAATAATATAGGAAGCTCTTTAATGATCTTACAAATCTCTCATTCACTTAAATTAAAGGGGAAATTTTTCAAAGTGAAAAAAAAAAAAAAAAAAAAAAAAAAGATCTTTTTATCTTAAACCAGCTTTTTGAGAATGAATTATATTTGCATAGGTGAAATTCTTTCGCTGTGACAACAGGCTTATCCATTTCTGGTGCTAAATCGCACTTTTGGTAAGAATGTATACGAGCTAATAATATAGCGAGCTCTTTAATGTTGTTACAAATCTCTCATTTACTTATATTTAGGGTAAATTTTTTCCCTAAAATTCTAAAGTATTCCAATTGCTCGAGCTTTTCCATTAGTTTAATGGCGGATAGTCGATATTTTATCATATTTGTATTCGTATTATCGATTCTAATAAATAACTGATTCTTTTAATTTGTGACAAAAATGGGAGTTTTTTTAATGTTTTTAAAGATAGGCCTGGTGTTCTGTTTCTATACTTATATTTTATTAATTGGAACTCAATATTTTTTAAAGACTGAAGCAATCTTAATATTAGTTAATAATAAGTTTTTAACTAATCTTTTGTTCTAACCAAAACATATTACAATGCAATATTAATGAAAAAAAGGAACTGATTTTGAATCTAAGTTCTTTAAAGTAATACACTACTTTATGAAAGAAAGCAAAAATATAATGAATAAAGTAATCACTTTTTCTGTCATTTATATGAAATGATATGTGAAACACATCTTAAAACTAAATTCTCATACATGTGAAAAAACATATAATGTACATTAAAAATTTCAGTAACTAGCAAGAAAGGGAAACTTACCAACAATTGTAACAGGAAAGTAAAGTTTTTTATTGGTAATAAGATCATATCCATGGCAATACGATATAAGAAGACCTAAAAGTTAAGATGAAATATTAACCTGATAGTAATTCAATTTCAGTAACTATTGGGTCAGTCAGTCCATAAATTCATTCGCATTTTTTAGCAAATTTTTAAATAATATAAAAAACACAATTTAACATTTTAATCAACTATATATTTCCCTCCATTATCTACAATGTCTCGCCATCTTACAGGCAGCTTTTTTATGCCATTGCTGTAGAAAGACTCTGGTTTTCATGCAAAAAAACTTGAAAGTTCATTGTGTACATCCTGTTTAGAAATAAAAATTTTGCAAGGCATGAAATACGTGAAAATCACTTGGGGCAATATCAGGGGAGTAAGCAGGCTGTAGCAAAAGCTCCCAATTATATTCACTAATTTTTTGCAGTGTTGTTCGAGCCATATGCGGTCTAGTGTTATCATGATGAAGCAACACTTTCTTGATATTCACTAATCGTGGCCGTTTTTTGATCAATTCTGAGTTTAGACGGCAAAGTTGTTCACTATAAACTTCTGAATTTATCGTTTGATCTGGTTCTAACAATTCAACACATCCTGAACGGGGTTCATCATTAACGCTGCTTTTTCCAACTTTAAAATTTTTATACTATTTCTGGGCAGTCCTTACACCAATACTGTGTTCACCATGTACACTATTAATTTTTATCACTGCAAACTTGGCAGATTCACCACACAAAAATAAAAAATGTAGCACAGCATGTTTGTACTGATTATTTATATTCATCTTCAATGGGTACTAAAATGCATTCAATATTTACGAAAGTTGGTGATGAACTGAGTATTAGTCAAGCGATGACAAGTTTCAAAAGGTTCAAAATTGTACTATTTTAGTAAATGCATCATACTGAATTCCACACATACTCTTAATGCGCACAAACTTATAGACTGATCTGATAAATAAAAGCAACTGAATACCGAAAGAGGATATACTCATTTTTGGATATCACTATAATTTTAAAAGTTACTATAGACTCAGCAACGTTAATAAGATTAAATGTTTTGGAGTTAAATAAAAACAATAAATGTTTTATTTTAATTTATCTATTTTGACAGAAAAGATATGTAAAATCTTTATACTAAATTATATATGACATAGCTTGTACAAAACATTTAATAATGGATTTCTAAATAAATTACGGAAGCATTGCACAAGGCGCGTAATGTGTTGTTTCGTACAAAGTCTTTAATCCGGACTCGTCGGGACTTCGGCGATTCCGGATTATAGATCATCAATTTAAATCTGGTAATATGGCAAGCAGAAATTACACGATTAAAAATATGAAATCATTATTTATGAAATAAAGAGCATTTATGATCTAAAGGGTATCAAATTTTACACACACACACACACACACACACACACACACACACACAAAAAAAAAAAAAAAAAAAAAAAAAAAACCTTAATATTTATTTGTTTATTTTATTAAACATTTCTTTCAATGTAAGTTGTTTAAGTTGCTTCATTTTATGTGCTAATACTTTCTCTTTAATTCTATAAACACACAGGATTTCTTGTTGAGTTACAAAGTTCTGCTGTTCAAGTCGTGTAATTGCGGTGCCGAGAATACTGACTAACTTGTCAATCGAAATTTTTTTGGTTTCACTAACCTCTCTGTCACTTTCTTCATGTCTTTATCCATTTTTTGCAGCAATTCCACTTTTTGTTTGATGGACATCAAAACATGCTTTCGCTTTGTAGATCCTTTGGCAGCTCCAGAATTGGAAATTGTTTTTGACATAATCAAAAGTTCAAACTTACTTTTTATAAAATTGCTCTAACATAATAAGCCAGATCCAATTAGAAGATTAAGGAACAATGCAATCTGCAACATTAACTGAAATAGATAATTAGATAATTTTAGCTTAGCTTATACTGTCCGTTATACATTAAACGTGCATGTGTAAACGTATTATGCGCATGCGTAAATGCTACACATGCGCAGAAAGTTTGTAGCTTTGAGGTCCAGATTATAGATCAATCCGGATTATGGACGTCCGGATTAAAGACTTTGTACTTGTACTGTTTATTCGTGGCTGCTAAACCTTTATAATGACCAAACATGTCTGCTGCATTATTGCAGCTTTGACATCTGCAGTGTTTAATACTTATATGTAACAAATCTAACAGGTTCAGTATTACGGTTTTCAGTGATACACGGCTATGGGAATGTAAGAAGCCAAGGAAATGCTTTGCATATTGCCCATTACTTAACCAAATAGTAAGTTGTTCAACATGCATTACCAGATAAGGATTCAACAATTATGACATAGTACATTGATTTCTTAAATTTAATGTTAAAATTTTTCATCTTCCCTTCACTAACAATTTCAATTAATTCATCATATTATCTATGATGAACATTTTCTTTTCCTTTTGAGCCTTTATTTTATGTGAATTGCTAAAAATTTACGAAATTCAGCTAGAAACTCTACTCTTCACTTCTCTAATGTATTTCCATTTAATCCAGTTGATGATGCAAATCATTAATCATCATCATTTTATAGCAAGTCAATTTTTCCCTAAAAATTTAACAGCTGTAATGACTCTCTACAGTATTTTTTAGTACTTTCCGATTACCTAAACCCCCACGAAAAATAACTTTCCAACTCATTGCAGACTCGGTGAATTGGCCAAAAACATCTTTTTGGCTAGTTTTATGGCTCACAGGTAGTATTCTGATCATAAACAGCAACAAAAACAAGCATGAAATTTTATGAGGAGGGAAAAAAATCTACAGAATTTATATTTTCATTTTCACAACTGGTAGGTATCTTTTGATTATATATAAAACTAACTGCTATGTGGCCAGCATTTGTCTGGGTTTGAAATGTACCAGGAAAATGCCTAAAGGGAACACCAAACATTAAATTTAAAAACTGCACAGAATTTTGCTCTGCAGAACAACTATATATATATATATATATATATCGAATTTCAATAAAAATGAATTTCAATAAAATCCTTCGAATTTCAATAAAAATGAAATGTAGTATTCTGAAAGTAATTCGGAGAAACATAAGTGAAAAATTAGGAATGTGATCGTGTCTTCGTATCCTCATTTATTGATTATTTCTCAGTCCTCCAGTAAAATTTTCTTTACTAAAGCACCAAACTGTTTACAAGTTACTAACATCTGCAAAAGCAACGAGAAATCGGTTGCAATGGTCTAACGAACACTGTACTGTCTTCTCATAGCAGTAATAATATCCTCTGATCACTTCTAGAGTTAGGCTGAGATGTTTCCATTTGCCCTGTTTTGAGATTTAATGAAATGAATCGCATTATCGTGCTTATTGCTGAGGTAGAGAAGTAGCGAAAGCAATATCTCTTAATACAAATATTATTTATCCTAATAAATAAATTAACCAACCTCCCGTTGTTAAATCTTAAGAATTCAAATGGTATAAAGGAAGTTAAAAACTTTGTTTCTTAAAAACAAAATCATGCAAAATGTTTTATATAATTTAAATTCTATACAAAACATAATATAAAAAAATTAAAATGAAGTAAGCAATAAATATCCGTATTTTCAAGAGAAAACAGACAGCAGTCCAGTATCCAAAGCAACGAATGTAAAACTGTTGCCAAATCCACATGTCTAAAAGGATGAAACTATCATCAGAAAGCAATAACCAATCACAATTGTGCTTTGTGGATGACATAATTCAAAGTATACAAACCTTTTTGCCATAGGCTAATGAAGAGAGGGAAAAAAAAAAGGAAAATTCCTTTTGTTGTGCCTCGCAAGACACATGCGCATCAGAATAAGAAGACTGCGATGTGCGTGTTGTGTGTCCAAAAATCAAAAGAAAATAAGCAGCATTTTATCTCATATTTTCAACAGTCAGCAGTCCAGTATACTATAAATTGAATGAAAAACTGTTGCCAAAACCACATTTCTAATACAATGAAACTATTCAAAATGATGATATTTCCTCAAAAAAGATAACATAATTTTAATTCTAATTTTGAAAAAAATCGCTTCGAGGTGCACTGGCTCTTGTCTAGATGCACCTATGTACCAAAATTTGTAGCCCTGCATCTATTAGCTTATGCGCAGCGTGAACGAAAGACACACACAGTCAGATGCTTTCTTTTATTGTATGTAGAGATGTCTAAATCCACATATTGTACACATCAATTATACTAGTAAACAGTTATGCCAAAAACACAGCAATTCTACCAAACATTGGAAACGGAGGAATAGATAATCAAAAAGTACCCACATTTCTCTATATTTGTGTTCTTCAGAAGAAAAGAGTTTCGAATGCGTGTACCAATATGACTGAGTAGAGAATTTCTTGCTGTGCATATTACAGATTTCTAGCATTTCTTTGAACACTCATGTTTTTCAACTCTTACTTTAACATTTCCTGAATCTCCATAGCCTTAAGTAAAAAATAATCTAAAGGGAGACAAAAGTTAACATATATAAAAATAATTAATTTACAGTTACTGCACATCACCTATTCTCTTTAAAATTTCATCACCAATTGCTTTTATATGGCAAAATATGTTTTTCTTAACAAACTTATTAATCTTCATTTCAGTTTCTGTAGCAATTATTTTGATGCTATTTTCTAGACCTATGTGTCAGAATTTTAATTAGGAAACCTTGTATAACAAAATTAAAATATTTGGGCCATACAAATATATTACTGTTTTTGAGATTTTTAAAATGTTTATATTCACTTCTCTTTTGTTTTTTCTTTCTGTCATAAGCTAAGGTAGATCTTCATCAATTTCTCTTTCTTTAATGATATATATTATTAATGCTCCTACTATATGCTTTATATAAGGCTTTTCAACATTTCATTTTGTTCTTTGTTTTTTTCTCTTTCTATTCTAATCTGATCCAATCTCCAGTTTTCTCTCTTCATTTGTTGATGTGTCTTTACAATTTTTTTGTAAAATACTTAAACAACACATTTTGCTTTAAATTTTCTTCCTCACTCATCTTGGTTTATAATGAATTCATATTTGAAAGTCTGTGGAATTCTGATAAATCATTTGCATTCACATTATTTGTCTGTATTTATGCTCATTAAGTCTAAATTTGTAAACAGATGACAAAAGTATTTACATTACTTGCTACAACAGCAACTGTAGCAAACGGTTGAATATGCATATATACAGTATGCATATTTGGATTTATCCAGTGCACACAATTCATGTGTGTTATACATCAATGTACCGAATGGTTATAATTAAACCTATAAACAACATCCTACAGTGCAAATGGATGAATGGAATGCAACGAAATTTTGTATATAGCCTATACACGAGATGTGCTCACAAAATTTTGTAAAAATATTTATTTCCAAAATGTGCAACAGAGGACAGGTTAGGGTATGAAACGTTTGCAGATGTCATGTTTAATTCGATGTTTCCAGCTCTACTAATAACGGTCTCTTTAGCTGAACGTGCGTTATTGATAAAACCGTTTTACGAAAACAAGGGGAATGCTTCTGCTGCAGTTCGTGAATTTCGTCATGGAAGGAACCTACGACGTGGACCAGTGTCTACTAAAGGTATCAGTGCCCATGATTAAGAGATTTGAAGATATGGGGAAATTAGGAGTTCAACCTGGAAGAGGCCGTAAACGTATTACACGGCACTTGTTGATGCTGTCAAGACAGCTGTTGACGCACAGTCACAGACATCAGAGTTTGAGGGCAGTAGCGCATGTGCAGTTTATTGACAGACAGGGTACTCTTACAGCACCGTCCGAAAAGTACTCAGAAATGTAATGCACTATTTCTCATACAAGATTCACCATACCCAGGAACTGCTTGATAGGGACAAGCCACAACGTCTCTCATTTGCAGTCAGTTTTCTCAACAGAATGACTGTTGATCTGTCACGGCCTCGGAATATTCTGTGGAGCGACGAGGCACATTTCTACCTCAATCGGACGGTCAACACACAGAATTGCCACATTTGGGCTAAGGAAAATCAGCGAATGCACATTGAAATTCCCCAAAAATACATAATAATTTCTTGTTTAGTTACAAAGTTCCGCTGTTCAAGTCCTATAATTGCTGTGTCGAGAATACCGACTAATTTATCAATCGAAATTTTTTCGTTTTCAATAACCTCTGTGTCACTTTCTTCACTATGGGAAGTGAATTATAATGACAAGGAACTTGATTTAAATCATATCAAAGACGGAGTACATCGAGATGAAATACTACATTTAGTAAGGAATTATAAGCCAAATAAAATAAAAACATCTGCCCTGAAGATAAGGATAGTGCTAACAGATCAACTTCCAAATCATTGCGTGCCGCGTCCTTTCCCTCCCCCTGCAGAGCAGCGTGAAATTGATAAACATATTTCGGAATGATTAGATAATCAAAGGATATGCGTTTATCCATTTTTTGCAGCAATTCCACTTTCTGTTTAATGGATTTCGAAACATACTTTCGCTTTGTAGATCCTTTACATATTAGTAAATATATATCGGAAATTCTTTTTGACATAATCGAAAGTTCAAGCTTACTTTTATAAAATTTCTCTAACAGTCTGCAAAAAATAATAAGACGGATCCAATTCGAAGATTAAGGAACAACGCAAACTGCAACATTAATTGAATTAGATAATTTTAGTTTAGCTTATACCATCCGTTACACATTAAACGCACATGCGTTAACGTATTATGTGCATGCGCACACGCATATTCGCAGCCGTAAAGGTCTTACGCGCACGCGTAAACACCTATGCGCATGCATCAACGCGACGCACGCGCAGAAAATTTGTAGCTTTGAGGTACGGATTATAGATCATTCTGGATTATGGGTGTCCGAATTAACGACTTTTGACTATACATAACTTTGCTGCATTCCGTTCACCCATTTGTGCTGTAAGATGACGTTTATAGGAAAAGTTTAATTATAACCACCCTGTAATATATAGCATAGAATTTGATTTTGGTAATTTTTATGGTAATATTTATTTCAGTTCCTTAAAAAATAATACAAATGCTCTACATTAGTAAATAAAATAAAAATAATTAAATAAAATCGGTTTAAAAGTGTTTATTTTTTAATATACATTTTTAATGTATTTCTCATTTAATGTATTGGCCCATCTGAATTACCTGTCCTAAAACATTTATCTGTTGGCCGATTCAGCACTGGAGAAAACATATTAAAAGAAATATGTAATTAATAAAATATCAAATTTATGAAATTAAAAATAAAATTACAGTTATTAACCCTTTCAACTACGCAAATGCTCATGTCCATTAAACAAAAAACACCCTGGCATATTTTCTTGCAAAATGCTAAGACCTTACTTGCACTGTGATGCCTCAACAAAAATACCACTTGCATGGCACTACTTGAAATAAAAATGCCTATTATAAAAGTTGCTTTCTTAAAAAAAAAAGAAAAAAAAAAAAAAAAAAACTGATCTCTGTAATGATATAACCCTTTTATACTGGATACTGGGACAGTTTCTCTGTTGGAGAACAATGGCTAATTTACATAAAGCTGCTGATACCTTTATGATGAAAATTTATCATGACGGAATCCTTCCTTTGTATAGGTTCCTGTCAACAGTAGCCAATTTGCACAACAGTGTTGGCACCTTTACGATGAAGCAATCCCTGTTACGCAAAGTGCACTGTTTGGTACCGAGAAAGTTCGGTTTAATTTTTATTCCATATTCACCATTTATAATGATAAAACCAAGAAAAGAATCCAGAAATTTAAATTAATGGCATTAAACAGTTTTCTATGCTACACTTTGATTTGCTTTCTTTGAACTTTATAAGCAAATTCATAACCTGTTTATGTACCTATATATATGAGGGAAACATTTTCAGCCTCACAGTAAAAGGAAAGTTTTAATTTCTCATTATGATTTCTCTGCATAATTATCACTAAATCAATGCTTTTATGCACTCTGTAATGAAATATTTTTAAAGTCATATTACAGAATAATTTGTCTCCAGTCTCACAATACTAAACAAACTACTAAAATCATCATTCATGTTGAAGTCATATGCTCAAAGTGAGTTTTCCATTACAGGAAACATGAAAATTTGGCAGGGAGCAGGTCAGGAGGATAAGGTAGATGGGAAAGTGAGGCAAGGCTGCAATCAGCCAAAGCAATGTGCAATTGTGGCATGGTGAGGAGGTGCACTGTCTTTATGCAGAATTACTCTTTTCTTAGTTTTGCTTTTCCTTTTCATACAAATTCTCACTTTGTGTGTCAGATTAGTATGATATTCTCCACTAACAGTGAAAGTGTTTATCAGAAAATCAATGTAAATGTAATAAACTTCTTTTTTCCCCCTTGATTTCTGTTGTGAAGTAAAGTTTCTAGGGAACAGTCATGGCGGCACTTTATACACAAAATGATGAATGATGTATGCACACCTTTTGCCGATATTTGCAAATATTCAGACACTGTTCTCACAATCATCTGATGATCATTCATGATTCTATCCAGCACAGCATTTATGTTTTCCTGTATTGTTTCAATTACTGGATGTTTTCTCATGATCCGTCCAAAATGCTTTCAATTTTATATGTGAAGTCTGCAACCCATTGTTTAACAGCTTCAAATTACATTTCCTAACATCTTCAGTATGTCTTGGTAAATTATTGTTGCAGTAAGAACTTTGCAAAAGAGTAGCCGAGTCACAGCCACTCTCTTCTCTGACACTTCATTTATTTTCTACTTGATCAGAAAAATGGGAGGGGGATGGGAAAAACATGTCAATTTCATGAAATTTCAGTATCATAAAGTTTCAGTCTAACATCACACAAAATTTTAACTACCTAGCACTTACATTAAAATATATAAAGAATGTATCTCAATTCTGCTGTTATTACAAATATTATATACATGAAGAGAAACTATGATTTATATATACACAAACACACAATTGCTCTTGGGCTGAAATACTGGCACGTCTTGAAAAATGAAGTTTTGAGATAAACATATTTAAAGTTCCCCTTGGTTTTGAAATGTGAGAATCGCATGCTCAATCAGTGGATTAAGGAGAAAGCATTAATAAAAGGCTTCATACAAATTCTGTTAATAACAACAATTATAAAATGTCAAAAAATTAGCATTATTTAATAATGAATTTTATTAAACTGTGTAACTGTTCTTCTTATTTTTTACTTCCTTGTACGAAGTAAAAAGGAAGTATTGTAATCGCAAAAAGTTTCAGGCATCATATTTCAGTGCAAATATCCATTTTACCGCTATCGAATGCAATTTAACGATGTTTTTGCGTGACATCTGTATGTAAGGACAGAATAAAGGAGTCTTTTCCCCCAAAAAAATTACAAAACTAATTTAAAATGAATTCTGAAGAGAATTTTTCATTGCGCCTGTGCGTACGAACTTATCTTGCATAACTCAAAAATGAGTAGCCTCAGAATGTTGAAATTTTGTATATAGGACAGCTATAACATGTAGATGTCCACCTCGTATTTTGGTTGCAATCAGCCGCACCAAAAGTATATAAATATATGTATATAATCTTTCACTTAGTTTGAAAAGTGATTTTTGATCACTTTTGATACTTCTTTTGATACTCGAAATTTTTTATACTTCTACTAAATTTATATAAGGAGATAATATAATCAATATTTCTTTAGTAAATAAATATATGTGTGTATATATATATATATATATATATATAACTATAAACATTAATTCTTCCTCTCTATTCTAAAATCATAATAACTTATCTGCATTGCGTCATTCAAATTAATCATGCGATCTTACGTAACCGTTAATACCAGATGCCTCTTGACGACCAATCACCGAATTGTAAACCAAAACTTTTCTCTTCGTGTGCTTCCATCTTTCGTAACTACGCACTTCAGCTTTTGCTCTCTACTGTGCTAAGATGTAATTTCGCTGGCTTGCTTTCTATCCCAACAATATCAAAAATGTAAATCTTCTGTGGAAAGGCACGACTAGAGTGCCAAGTGACTGTGGCCACAAATATCAATTGGAAATAAAAATGGAATTAAAACTGCCTCGACTGCCAAGTTCTTTAAATACTACGCAATCAAAATTCTTCTTCAATATGGATCTAAGCACGCATCGACAGTGTTCCGTCTTTCCTTTGCTTTTATCATGACAATTAAGCCGGTAGAATAGTTTCCTGCAGCCTGAAACTTCAATGGAAAATTGAGTTCAGCTCTTCAAATCATCGTTTTGTGATAAATCCAAGATAATGTGAAAGAAGTGAATCATCAAATTTGTTTTTTCAGTGTTTAAAAAATAACAGATCATTCTTCTGCTGTGGTGTTCTGCAAGTGCTTCAAAATAATAATCACGCGTAGTGTTTACAGATTGAAAGTAATCTCTCGATAAATTGAGAAGTTTGAATGCCTAGTGAAAAGGAAATCATCAGTGAATTACCGTTTAAGAATTCAGCATTACAGCGGGTTCAAGGTTGATCCGAGTTAGTGTTTGCAAGTATGTGCGACAGAAAATTATTTGCACTTCCACTTTTTCAACAGCTCAAAAATTATTACATTCGTGTGAATCTAGCTCAAGAACTAAATTATTTAATGTGCTGCGGATTCTATAGTTTTCATTTCAACTTTGGTTAAAATCTGCAATTTGTTTTGAGAAAATCTGAAATTCTTGTTCATTAATTTTTCTAATTTTTCATAATTATGTGTGAGCAAATTAAGTAATTAATTTTAAGCTATTTAAATTATTCATAGGGAAGGATATTAAGATAAGTTTTTATGTTTTTGAAATTTTGTTGAGAATTTTGAATAAAAATTTTATAATTATTCTAAAAATAAAGATGTTAAAAATAAGTGAAATTAGTACAGATAAGTAATATGAAATTATGGTAAATGCATGTTAAAATTTATGGGTTTATTGTGTGTTAAGTATAGTATGATGAGGGTGTACTGGTTCCTTCAACAGAGGCCTGCAATTACCTTTGTACAGTTGTTCCTTTTACCCTCTTCATGCAAGATAATGTTGGAGGCTCTCATTTTATGAATGCATGTAAATTTTTTATATTATTATTATTATATTTTTTATTATGGAATGTATTAGTGCAGTTCTCAAAGGCCAGTTACCTTAATGCAATGAACGGAGGCCTTTTCAAGTAACTGTCTAGGCACCCTGGGCCACCAGTGCAGAGAACACACTGGTTAACTCAAGAGGACAGCCCTATTGATGGATATGTTTGTTTAGAAGTATTGCGAGGTTTCCAGTTTGGTAAAATCAGGAATTGTAAATCAAAGATGATAACGGTGAAACCATAAATTCTGAAAATCTAAATCCTATTATTTATGATGTTAAATTATAATTTATCAGATGGAAATAAGTACCATAAATATTTATGTGCATTACATTTAATTATAAGTAATGATTATGTAAAAGTTTTTGTGGTATTCTGTAATAACAAGAACCTTCCCTGAAGAATTATGATTATGTGAATTCTCAAACAAAAAGACTTTTGGACTGAAATGCTGAAAAATTCAATAGGACTTTAAAAATTAAAAATTTATTTTAAAAAAATTGATATTTATAAATTATACTTTACAGGACAAAAAATTTTATGATTTATTTATTTTTATTTATTTATTTTTTTTTTTTTTTTACATTTGCTAGTGTTTTAACTCTTTCTCTTTAAAAAGGCTTCTGTGTCGCTACGCCTTTTTCTTTTTGAAGGGGGGAAATATGTAAGATAATAATGTATGAATCAGAATTATAATATAACTATAAACATTAATTCTTCCTCGCTATTCTGAAATCGTAATAACTTCTCTGCATTGCCTCATTCAAATTAATCATGCGATCTTACGTAACCGTTAATACCGGATGCCTCTAGACGACCAATCACCGAATTGTAAACCAAAACTTTTCTCTTCGTGTGCTTCCATCTTTCATAACTACGCACTTCAGCTTTTGCTCTCTACTGTGCTAAGATGTAATTTCGCTGGCTTGCTTTCTATCTAAAAAATATCAAAAATGTAAATCTTCTGTGAAAAGGCACGACTAGAGTGCCAAGTGATTGTGGCCACAAATATCAATTGGAAATAAAAATGGAATTAAAACTGCTTCGACTGCCAAGTTCTTTAGATATTACCAAGTTAGCATTCTAGCATACTATGCAATCAAAATTTTCTTCAATATGGGTCTAATCACGCATCGACACTGCTCTGGCTTTTTCTTGTGATTTTATTATTACATATATATATATATATATATATATCCACTCTGTTACTTGGCTCAGTGATCTCAGTTTCTTTATTCTTATGTTTGTAAATTGTAAATTTTTTGTTGAAAAAATGATTTAATTATGTTGTTCTTATCTTCCGGTTAAGGTTTTCATGCCTTTAGTAAATCTGTATGCAATATTTGTAAAATTATTAACAATTTAAAAGTTGTTTAAGTGCAGCTAGGCCTAATTATTTTTGCCATGGCGGCTATGTTTGTTTACATTTGAAACTTTGTCAGAATAGTGATTTGTGCCAATCTAGAGAAACTAAGCTTCACAACAACAAAGATAATGCCTTCTTTTATTACTGGGAATTAAATTATGCTTAATGCATTCTGGAATTTATTCGAGGAAATAAGTTTTTAAGATTTTATTTCATAATTTTTAGTATAGATATTTTGAGTTTTTGTGTATTTTAGCCTTGTAGAAAAGTGAGGATTGAATTAATTGAATGAGAAATACTGAATCCTCTGTGAAAAACTTTTTTTTTGGGGGGGGAGGTTTGTTTAATTTCTTTTATACATCATTTTAGATTTATTATAATATTTTAACAGAACATGTGGCAAAGATTAGGTAATTTTTTAGATGATATAAATGCATTCTTAGTTATAAAACGAATGAAATGTAACGCTGTTAAGAGAACTTAGCGTAGCGCCAGAGTGTCACTATGGTAAACAAATATAGTGAATTTTAAAGAATGCATTTATTCTATTGTGGTTCGCGCACTATCGACGAAGTAGACTTAATTCAATCCAATAAGTTTAAACAAAATGCAAGAAAAAATTTGTATAATTTAATATTCCGTACAAGGAAGTCATGTAGGTACACATCAGATTTTTTTTTTTTTAACATTATGTTAAACTATACTGGAAGTTCACGGCTTATAATAATGAAAAAAAATTAGAGACAAGTTTTATTAATAACATTACCATATTGTGACATGTACTGTAAAATTATAGTATGGCATTCTCAATGTTTCGATGTGACATTATTCAAAATACAAAAGAAATTTAAACACTTCCCAAGAATAAACTATATTTACATAACTTTCAAAATAGAACCTATCTTTATGATTCAAATTTTTTATTGTTCTAAAATGCTGAATAACAGTTTGATATTGCAATTCTGAAGATTAAACTTTGTAGACCATCAAATTTTTTCTTAGATATTACACGATATTTGTTGTAAACTAGAAAGACTGCAAACTTTTCTTGCATCTGGAGGCTTTCACACTAATATTTACCAGAAACAATTTTAAAACCTGTTTCTTTAAAAGAAGTTCTTATAGAAGAAATAATCCAGTGATTGTTTTTCTTTTTTCAGCAAAGAAATGTCACTGAAGTCTACAGTGTTACTGTTAGTATTTACAATAAAATTTGGACATATCTGATTTGTGCTATCCTTTACATCAGTAAGTCACCATGCCCCATTTGCAAACATTTGAAAGGATTGCCTTGTTTCTTTGCCATTCTTATTGAAATGGCATAGTGAGATTGAACATAGATGGAGCCTTGTTTCAATGATCATTTCACATTTTTCCAATTAAAGAGACAGCACAACTTCCTTCATTCTGTGTGTGGACAATCACTAGAAATTTAAGCACCTTGCTTTTAATCTGTAACTTTACCACGACATACAAGTAACAAGCAACAAAGTATTTATTATTTTTTTTTTTACTATCCACAACTACTGTCTGAATACAGCACTATCTCTAAACTAAGCATTTTGCACATAGCTATTTTTACTTCCAAAACATTTAGCATGGATGTCCAATTCCAATTTTCAGCTTCGTGTCATAGATAACAGTAGACATCAGTAAGACTGTTTTTTCCCAAATCTCAAATTGTGAAGTTGTAGATGGATTATTTAAAATAAAATGATTAAATTTCTCCATGCAGTGTGGGCAGAGCTGCTTGCAAATTAAAATATGATACATGAAATGAGAGATTAATGCAGTTTTATCAATTTCCTACAGCTCATAATAATTATTCATCTTCTTCACTCGCATAAAAGACATTAGAAATATTTGCTCTTTCCAAAACACTACAATAATGGCATAATTTGAGATGGACTACATATGGGAATTAAGTGATGACTACATATGGGAATTACATATGGGAATTAAGTAATTTGAGATGGACTACATATGGGAATTATTCTTTCCAAAACACTACAATAATGGCATAATTTGAGATGGACTACATATGGGAATTAAATCAACTCAGCAAATGTCGGCACAGCTCAAGAACGGTTACTGCTTATGAACAGAATATGCAGTGCTTCCACTAAGCATGTGTTACTAACTAAGAAGTGTCAGCATTGCAGCGATCTAAGATAGGATACCAAAGAATGCAACAAAAACACTAATGCCATTTGTTAGTGTGGTAATGAACTAAAATATGTGCTAAAGCTGCTGCTGCAAAGAAGACTATTTTACAATGTTGGGAAAGGTTATAATTCAAAATTTGCATTTTTCCAGTTGTGCCAACACTGCAATCCATGAACACTACATATAATTTGGATTTATCTCACCTTAAAAGTATTTAAAATGCAAAAGGCAAGGACTAGTTCTAAATAATAGCATGACAAAAATGTTTGCTAAAACACAGGTTATATTATGAAGAAAATATCAATATAATTTTATAATTAAATCATATAAATTAAATATCTCAATTTTATACTGCTTTCAAAGGTCGAAACTCTTCACCCAACAAAATTTATAATAAATAACTTTTAGACTTTTTTTTTTTTTTTTTACTTTTTCATATTTCTGTTTACTACAAATTATTATACAATCAAACATGATTTGTTTAATCATCAGTTATAAAAATGATTATGATTAGTTAGAAAAACTTTACTAGCAATATATTCCTTATGTGTGTATATATATATGTAAGAAAAATAAAGAAAATGTAAAAGATTGCATTAACAGCATAAATTAATTTCCCTTCTCTATTCGAAAAATAGTAACCTCTATTTGTACTGAGTATTTTTGAGATTAATCTATGTCATACAACTCTTACATAATTCTGATGTTGTAAAGGGAACTAAAACTCAAATAGCCAACAGTAATTTTATAGCAATATTAACTATCCAATCAAAATGCATTGAGAAGCAAAACTAACTCAGTCTGAACTAAGATTTCACCCTAAACATAATGCACTTGCTTTCTACGCTTTCGGCTATCTTGACTGCAGTCTGTCTCCTCCTTCTAATCTTACGGCAAATTTATCTAAAATGTAAACTTTTTGGAATAGATACATTTAATGTGCCAACTTGTTTGTGACTGCAACATGATTGATTACTGAAATAAAGTTGAATTAAATATACCTTGACTGCAAATTTCTTATTCATTGTGAATCGGCGTTTCACCATTCTACAAAATCAAAATTCTAGCTGTTCATTACGGATTCAATCGCCTGCATTCTATGACAGAATCTATTACACACATATATATAAAATATAATTTATTATTAGAAAGGTTATTATTATGTTTATTACTTTGCAGCTTTAGCTTATTAATTTAATTGTAATTACTTTTATTTGGAATTTATATTAAATATATATATATATTTCCAAACCTAAAGCCTGATGGATTAACATGTTTGTTCAATTTATAAATTTATAAGTTAACAATAGCACAGACTTACCGGGAACTAAAATGTCACCAAATCCCAAAAGTGAATACTGCCGAAAACAAACAGCAAGAGGGTCAAAGCCAAAATAATCCACTCGCAATACCATAGGCAGCTAGAGATTTTTTTTAATATTATATTACATATATATTTTGATACATCAGAAAAATATACAATATGAGAAATGTTTAATGAAATATATCTGAGAATGAGCATGCGTTTAGACAAAAGGTAATTGTTTTCCGATTACAAAACTTTTACTTGAAATTATTTAATAGGAATGACAGCCAGTTCTATGAAAGGCAATTTCATAATTCTCAATTAAGTAAATATTTATTCAGAACTAGATGCAAAACTTCACGAGTTTCATTTCACCCATTTATCAAAAATATCCAAATTCAACATTTCAATTCAATATGGAAGAACTTTAAATAAAAATAATTCCTATCTATGTTACACATGTGAAAAACTTATACGCACTCAAAATGCAAATATTTAGATGGGATTCACATATTTGAATCTTTAACCAGTATTAATTTAAAATGTTAAGATAAATGAACGTTTGAAAAGTGGCTGATGTGTATCTGAAAACAGCTCCAAAACATAACCACCTTATGTTACAGACGACAAGATGCACTTTTATGCTTTGAAAAACTGATCTCGAAAAAATAAGAGAATTTCAAAGCATATATCTAAATATACAATTCTTAGGGAAATATAAAAAGAAGCATCTAGTATGAAATGTTTTGTAAGTAATGTAATTGAAGTATACAGATCATTAAGTTTTTGAAAAGAATAATTAAAGCAATCATGCAATAAACAATAATATTAAGGCAAATGACAGTGCAAAAATTACTGAAAATGAGACTGATAGTGTTGTTTGAAATTAAGATAATAATAACAATCAAACTAAACTATCAATTAAAGGAATTAATTAACAATCATGATTCTAAAATAATCATTACATCATAAAATTAAATTTCTTAAAATAATAACAAAAGTTTCAAATAATCTGTGCCATATATTATTCAATAAGCAAAATGCTGATTCAAAATCCATCACTGCTCTCCAGACAAGATTCCAATAAGCAGTTTCATTGGATACCAGCAAGCTAAGTCACAAGCAACTCATTCACTATGGTGTTCATGAGCACTTCTTCTGACTCAGGTACTACCAGTAAAATATTTGTGACTAAGTTTCCCAGTGTAGACAAGGTGGTAATGTACTGGAGGAATTGGGATAATTTTGTTCGACAGCCTGGTATTGACACAGTGTCAAAACTCCCAGATCATTTAACTGATATCTAATTAAATTTAGTCTTAAGGATCACAAAAAATTCTATAAAAAATTCATTTATTATTGAAGAGCATTTTAAAGAAACTGAACTTTTTTTTTCATTTCCTTATTTAAGATGGTAAAGTCTTGACTTAAAAAGAAGTCTTATTATGTTTTCATTATAATAAATTCAATTACTTAATAATAAATATATAATTAAATAATGATTTAGCAGTATGCAATTTACATATATTTAATTCCTAACTGTGTTTATATGCAATAAAAAGATTATGAAACTAAATGTAATTTTATATCTTTTGCGATATAACAATCGAAATGTTACAAATCAAGATATCAAAATAAAACACATTAAAATTATTTTTTAATATATAATACTGACTAATTTACAGTTCACACTCAAATAAATGTCATTAACTTTGAAAACTTGGGGATAAATAATTAGATATAGAGAAACTTTACCATTTCTTCAGACTTCCCACCTGTAGCCACTTCTTCCATAATGCTTTGTCCTTTCTGGTCAAAAGAAAATATTGACTACAGGATTTTACAAAACAAACTGATATTTATTTCAGTGATAAACATAATTCATGATACTTACCATAGTTAAAAATGGAGTAATGAAAACGAAAAAAATGTCATAGAAGAAAAGTAACACTAGAAGAACAGTACATATCTGAAAGAAACAGATATTTAAGAGAAAAGTAAAATCTGCTGAACAAGATTTTAAAATGCACATTACTATAAAAGTAGTTTCATAAACACTTTATTTTAAAATTATTTATACAGAAATCTATCAATATTTTTTTTAACAAGAACTACTGTTAACAAACAAATTTCATAAACTAATATATTCTTAAACTTTAAGAAACTTTTGTAAAAATGTCACTGCATTTTAATCCTTACTTTTAAACTTGGCAGCCTGATTGACTTTAACATGTTTATGCAAAATGCAACACCTAAAATGTCTTGCAATATCCAAGCATACCTAAAGCATAATTTATAATTAGAATGTAATTTACACAATTATTTACAGAAATCATATATTTAAATTTAATATTTTTTTTTTACTCACTTCTGCTTTCTTATCACAACCCAACATATAGAAATAGCCATTGAAAAAGCTATTAATGAAACCTGTCTCAAATCAATTTTGTATGATGTATGTCCACATTTCAAATCAAAAAACCTAAAACATAATTTTTTTTTTTTTAAGTTCTCTCAAATATTCACTACAGTGAAAATTAATTTTATATTTCAACTAATTGAAAATTTTACACATTAAAAGATGACAAAACTATAAATACAAGATTACACTAAATTATATATAAACTATTAAAAAAAAAAAAAAAAAAAAAAAAAAAGAGGATGACCCATTTTAAAACTAAAGTCCCTGATCCTAACTTAAATTTAGCTATGTCCCCTTTCAAAGAATCTGTACTGCATCACTTACATCATTATTTCATCTACAATACTGTGGCATTCTTGCCCAATCATCAATCAAAGCTGAAACAAAGGAGCCGAGATTATAAATACCCCAGCTGTTCAGTATGCAGTTAACTTTTCTACCCTGCTCTTTCCCTTCATAAGCATATAATTAATTACTTTGCTGCTTCCATTACATTGTTTGAAGATGTCATACACATATATAAAACAGTGAAGTGCTTAGAGCACCCATAGTGTTGTGTAAACCAAGAAGAGGTGTCTTAAGATATGTGCAAGAAATTATTCATCAGAAATATAAAATGATGTTGCAACTATCAAGCTAGTTGTGCTTTCTGAAGTTATTGTCATCTAACGCACAACCTGTAAGCTTGCCACATTTATTAATCTGGCCATGACCAAAAAGTTAATGGGTGCCTTTTCTTATTCACAACTAAATCCCACACGCACTCATATATCTGTAAAAGATAAAACTTGAAAGACACTTAATTGACATTAGACCTTTAAATTTCTAATTTTCAATTAAAGTACAAACACTTCAAAGCATCTGCACCTTCCCTGCCCTAACCACAGTGTAAAAAAACTCTTGCCCATTCACAGTGCCAAATTAAAACAAAATGTTTTGCCATTATAAATACTCCAGCCACAATACATGTATTCACTTTTGCTGCCTACACTTATTAGCTAAAGGACATCTCTCGACTGCTTCTATTCATTATTAAAAATGTAATATGTTATATTAAAATTATGAGATGCAGATTATCCCCATTATGCTGTGCCATGCCACGAGTCTGAATAGAGTAATCAACAAGTAATAAAGATACATTGTTCAAATTATCAAGTAAGTTCTTCAAAAGTTAGATCTGGTAAGATGCCACCAGTATGTTTGCCATTTTGTAGTGATATAAAATGTAGTAACTTCCAGCCATAAGTTTTAGCAAATGGTTCTACTAAATTCTCTTCTCAGACCAATTTATAATTACACACAAACACATATATATTATTACATATATATATATATATATGCATATTACTTTGTTTACCCAAAAACTAAATAATTTCTTACTTTAAAATACTTTTCTTTTAACATATCCCTTTTCCCTTTAATCAATAACATTACTAAATAAACATATTTAAAGAAAGAATATGCATTTGTTTTGAATTTGGTTGGTGCCAGGATGGAAAGCAGAGACTTTCCTTGGATTCTGGTGCAGCTGTTATTCAATCATAACATCGGAATCAGCAATCCACTCGGCAGACGTGTTAATAATAAATGAAGACAATCCAAACAAGTTTTCACCACACTGGTTTCCAAGAAAAACTGTTTTGTAATAAAACTATTTTCCCCTCCTTTCTCCTTGGAGCATTCACATAGTTCAAGCTTTCTCTTTTCATTCATAGTATGATTTGGAATTTGTGGTAGTTAACAAGTAGCGTGCTTGAAATGGGAAAATACAGCTATACAGCGGCTTTTAAATTGAAAGTCATAGAATTTGCACAGGAAAATGGAAAAAGAGCAGCAGCAAGATTATATAAGGTGGATGAAAAGTGTGTGCGCAACTGGAGCAAACAAAGTGATCAAATGGTGGCAACGAACAAAACAAGATGTGCATTTCATGGTTCAGAAAGTAAGTTTCTGAACTTAGAAAAAAAGTAGTTGCATATGTTCGTGATATGCATGCTAAAGGTTATGCAGTAACACGGGAAATGTGCCAAATAACAGCGCTTGCTGTGACACGAAAAAAAGACATTTCTACATCACAATACAACAAGCAAGTGAAGGCTGGTTGTGGCGAATGATGAAAACGAAATGGATTTTCATACAGTGCGCCAGAACAGATTTTTTTAAAAAATAATGTGTGCAAGGTATTAAAAGAACCAACTTTTATTTAATTTGTGTAAAAGTAAATATTAAAATTGCAAGTGTTGGTTAATTTGTACCTCTATATTGTGCTGTGCAAACTAATGTTGATAATGTAAACGGGGTAATTTATGTTATATATGTGGATGGGAGAAAGTGAGTTTGTAAATTTTACATAGTTATTAGACAACTTTAAATTTGATACTTTTATTACTTATGCCAATTTCTTTCAATTAAGTTCTATTAACTTGGTTGTTTGAAATGAAATTTACACCCCAAATTACTCGAGAAAAAACAAGCACAACATTTGAATGATCCATGTAATGTTCATACCTGTATTTTACTAATGTAATTTTAGTAAAAAAACTGTAGACATTACATGAGTGTATACAGTATCAAAAGATTACACAACATATCAGCCTGGAACATTACAAGAATACCACGATACAGGAGCCAACTTTACTATCTTTGCTACCTCGTACTACAATTGCTCTACATCTTCTTGAACAATGCTTCAAAAAAGAGATAGCTATCAACATCAAAGCTAAAGGAACCAGAACCATCGGATCATACTCGCAGAATTGCTGTGTTTGCATCTTCACAGATGGATCTTCGGATAAGACTAATTAACAGCAGAGCTGGAATAAACTTCATTTTCCTACATAACATCATAACAGAAAATTGGAACTCGAAAAATTGCTTCAAATTACACCTGCAAGCTCCTTTCATACAGAAGACTCTAGAGATCTATATAAAGCTAAAAAATTCCAAGGTCAAACAAATAATAATCTTTAGTGACTCCACACCTGCCCTTCAGGCAATTCAGCAGGGTTTCTCAAGACAGACCCATGAAAAACATAATGCCCTGGCTTACATTGATCAACTAAATAAACACTATATAATGCAATGGTTACGATTTCATGTTGGCATAGACAGCTATGAAACTGTGGACCGCCTAGCCAAAGAAGCAAGACAAATAAATCTCATTATCTTACCTCACTTAGTGCCATGAATTCAGTTGAAGTTGTTTTCTTAGTGAAAACTAAGAAATATGACCATCAGGCAGAAATTTCAGATATGCAAACTTAATGCCAACATAATTACTTCCAAAACCTTGGCAAGATTTAGAACTGACTATTTCATAGGGATCAAAACCTTACTATACAAAACAAGAACCTACACTGCCTGCAGAAACTGCTCTGGAATTTAACTTGGACAAGACCACATCTCCTGGTCCGCTATCTTGACTGCAATGCAGCAAATAAGTGACTGCCCACAGGAAGTCCTCTAGGAAGAAAATTGCTTCAACATAGCTAAGGCAGTCTGCACCGCTCATGGTACCATCTAACTGACTTCATGGACATGACAACAAACGAGCAAACCTTGATAAAGTAGTAGCATAAATACTATTCGAGATGACAATACTATATCTTGCTTTAGGAACATTTTAAAACATACACAGAAAAAAATCACATTGAACAAATTTTAATGGGAAAAAGGCCTAGCAATTTTGAAGTAGAGGTTAAGTGGTGTTAAGAGAAAGAGAAAAGAAAGGTGAAAAAACAGAAAAACACCAGCTATCTTATATTTTTATGTTACAGGATTTCCCCTTTCAAACAATAACATTTTGCACATTTGGCGTCTTCACTGTTTTTTACTCATGCCATCACTTTCTTCTGTAGAGATATCGTAAAAATCAATTTAAGTTTTCTTATTTTTTATATGCTTAGTATTGGGTACATATGTTTAGTATTGTAGATATTATGTATGTATTAGATATAAAGAACTATACTAGTTTAGTACTGCAAACGTACATACAAACCACTCTTTTCTAAGCGATAATTTGAAATGCATTAATTCATTTTACATTAAATCCTATGGAGAAAATTGTTTCAGTTTATAAATATTTTAGATGACAAACTACTCTCAGAGACAAATTACATTTGCGAAACAAGGTTTCACTATATCAAACATATACATATTATAATCATTATATACACGTGGTGCCCCATTAACAGAAAGGTATCAAGTTTTTGTTTAGCATTTAATATAGTAAAAGAATCCAAGCTAAGAAAAACCAAAAAGGTGAAGACCCTTTGGTAATGTTTAATGGTAAAGTACATGATTCACTGATAGTCTAAAATGTAATATTAGATACATTATTTATGAATAAATGACACAACTCTTCATAATAAGGAAATAAGGATTGGCACATAAATCATATTGCCTACATGTCTACCAACCATTTAAGTTGAATACAATTGCATAATGATAATTAATATTACCAGGAAATTTAAAAACCAAGAAATAAAAAATTAAAAAGTACATTTCTGTCATACACCTATATGGTGCAACTGACATTAATTCTATACTTATTAATATTATTATAATATTAATTCTATCCACAACTTATAATGCAACTGACATTAATTAATTCAAATTCCAAATTTTTTTAAATAATATTTCATATTATTCACACAAAATTTTATAAACTCATTAAATGGCATAATTACAGACAATAAAATACATTGATTTATAATCTTAAGTAAATAACTTAAATTTAGTGTACAGAGAAAGAAAGTATTCTACATTAATGACATGCTTCAGCATAGCTACAAATAAATAAAACTTTAAAATATTATCCACTATTATAATATTAACAACTTATCTGAAAGAATTAAGAACTAGATATTTATTGAATTCACATATTTCCAAAACGAATATGCTTTCATAGACTTGACAACTGAAAATTTTTCATGACATTGACTATGAGTATTTATTACACTAAATATATAATAAAGAACATGAAAAGTACAAACATACTTGCAGAATCTACCAGGTATTTTCAGAACCAGAGGTTCTAAACAGCTATGCACAGACAAAATGCTAGCCAGCACAAATACAGCTATTATTAAATACACTGAAAGCAGAGTAAGATAGAACAAAGGTTAAAATTTGAAATCCTGGTAATGTAATGCAATGAAACAAATTTGCAATATAAATATTTATTTTGATTCACACTAAACATATGTCTGCTACCAAACAAATAGATAAAAGCTTTAAATTTTAATAATTTCATTTAGTTATTGATTTAAAGTAATGCATAAGCTATTTCATCATTTACACTGCAAGGTTTTATGTTACTTAATCCAATATATGCTTATTTTTATATTTACTGTCACTTCTACTTTTATTGATTCTCACCAAGATGGAAATAAATTAACATGTTTATTTGAATAGAGTTCTTGAAGTTGGAATGAGGCACTGATGTTGACCTTCATGTTATTTCTCAGCCAGCTCTTAAAACTACATAAAATTGACTTTAGCATTCTGCTAGTTGTGTTGCTCCCATACTTGGAATCCTGAGCAAAAATTTAGATTAGAATTTAATTCATGAATTTCAGCATCAATTACTTAAATTCTACTATAACATTTTTCAATAACCTTGATCCCACAAATAGTGTTGTGATTCTGTAAAGCATGAACTGTACATTTGTGTTAAGTAAAAAGTAAGCTAAAAAGGTTTATTTTACACCTTCTTCTGAGTTCCAGTTGTTTTACATGCCGCCTGGGAGACTATATGATACCAGAAGTTAGTTTAATTTGGTTTCTGTAGTAACTTCATATTTAAGATAAAGAGGAGTTAATCTTTTTAGAAAGTTGTTTACTGCCCAGACAGGAGAGTGGTTAATGAAGCTGACTGCAATGCTTAAAGGTGCAGGTTCAAATTCTGAAGAAGGCATGGGTGTTTGTAAATTTATAGTATCTGTACAACATGGAGATTCACAAAATATATGGCAAGCTGAAAAACACTTTGAGTGGTTTGGTGGAAGAGGGAGAGAAAATGAAAGATCCTTGAACCCATCTTCCAGAGTGCTCTTCTTCCAAATTGGGACAAAATTGTGCAAAGTTCTGTTGTCACCTATATGTTGCTTACGGCTTATACCAACAACAGATGCAATCTTTCAATCTTTGCCACGATAAAATTCGTGGGCTTGTTCTTATTAGATCAGACAAGTGAGATTAGCCACAACAACAACGGACAGTTCTTTGCCGTAAAGGTAAAGAAACTTTACTTCTAAGTAAAGTAATTTTTAGAAGCTTAACCAAAATAAATCAGTCAAATCCTAGCATGAAATTTCTTTAAATGATTATATTTTAAAAAATACATTAAATTCCCAGTTACATAAAAATTAAGAGACTATTTGAAAAGTCAGTTTACTAAGCTAAAAAAAAGTTCATTATCTTTTTAACAATATAGTTTACATAAAGTATGCCTCAAAGATCTCGTACTTATTTAAACATTTAAAAACATACAGCAGAGATATCAATTAAGAAAGCATGTATCTGAAAATAACTTTGAAGCACCTGAAAATGAACAAGAAATCAGAATTAATTTTTACAGTTTTTGTCCCTGTTTTTCAAATGCACAATCTTACTTCTCTCTAATATCCCATTTGCTGAATACACTTAAAGCAAATTTTATTTAATTTCACTTATTTTAAAAAAAATAAATATACTCTTACATAAATTATAAGTCTCCAGTATATTTTGTTAATAAATCAGAACATACATTGTTGCATTCATATTTGCACTATCCATAACTGGATAGCACATATCCTTTACTGAACATGACATTAATGTGACTTTAATTCCATTTATCTAATTTGCTGCCGTTATGAATTTACATACACACTAATATCAGTTTACAAAATTTACTTAAAACATATTTCACACATACAGAAAAAAAGGGGCAAACAAATATCAAATGAATATAAAAAATGAAACTATGCTGCCATTAGAAAGCATAACATTTTAGTTTAGTAATACTTTAGGCTACTTTAAAATAATTTTTTTTTTTTTAATGTAAAATGACTATAGTTTGATTTAAGAGTACTTACTGATTATCTGTGCCCCCCCCCACAAAGTCGGCAATAGCTGATGAAAATTTTTTTGCCAAGCTAAGATGCAAAAGACAACAGCCATTTTGGAAAATAGTGAAATGCTAATAACTACATAAAATAGCAACCAATTAATAAAATTAAAAATGCAAGAGACACACCCATAATAAAATATTTATCTTTCTTTCACTTTTCTCCTCATATATATAACAATCGATTTTAGCTTCAAAAAAACATCAGTGAAATTGCAAACACTCAGTAACATGCATAAATTGGCACTATACATATTGTCATTCTCTTGATGCATGCAGTGATCCGTTTTCCTTTAAAAAAAAAAAAATCAGAGAATTGCACATATTAGCCACTGCACTTGTTATTTTCCCATGTATGTTACCATGTTCCATTCGTTTTGCTTAAAAAAAAAAAAAAAGAAAAGAAAATTATACAAATTTAGCATCGGTGCGCAAATTTCGATCTGTAATATCTGACTGCTTCATTGAGTGCTAATTTTTGTATTCTATATACTATTTCACAAAATGTCATATTTCAGAAGAAATGCAATGCTTTCTTTTTCACCAGCTGGCAAACTCTGCAGTCCCATTACAATTATTGAAAAGAAAAAATAAATACACTTGAAGTAACAAAAACAAGCACTAATGGCTGTCGAATTCGAAAATGGAAACACAACCTTAGGTGGAAATTGACACTCATCACAGAAATCGGCACATGTACACACTTGGCTGCCACATAAATATATTTTCGCAATGACATGGGTTGTTCATTTTGGCAACATGGCATGTTAACTCATAAATAGGCAACATGGCATGTTTTCAAGACTAGGTGCAGATAATCTGAAAACATTGATTTAGATTATACTGTACTCTTCGGAATCCAGTGTAGCAACTCTAGCATAGGAATTAAGTGAATTTTTACAATATTTGTGATTGCAAATCACATTTGGTAATTTTAAACCTCATTAAGTACTTTATGTAATATTCTGTGTTGATCCGTGTTGTTCCATCATGCAAATTAACATTACCAAGAGAAAACACTTTCATAGAATTTTCGGCAGTATTTGAAGTACTTTTGTTGATAGCTGCAGGAGAAACAATCTAGATTATTATTTAATTCATCTGAACTAGAGTTATACCCAAACTTTTATACTTAAATAGTCTAGTAATTTAATGATTTAATAATTTTTTAACTCAAAGTTATAGCATTTTAAATGCATTTAATTTGTTCTTAAAAAGATTTATATTAAATACACTTGAGCAGCTCTATTCTAGGAACATCACTGAAATAGCTGGCTGCATCTTGTTTACACATGATCCTTTGTGATCAATTTTGAGCTCATATGGACATGATGCAACCACCATTAAATATAACAATGCATAAAAATATGTATTAAATGTGATGTAAATAAAATTATGCTGTTAGTTCTTATGTTTTATTTTCAAAAATATATTGCTATGCTGTATTTTAAATAATACTAAATTTTGGAAATTTAATAAATTAAAAAACATGAATCAAATAACACCCAAAAGCATAAATGCTCAATTTTTAAATGGATATCTTGTGAGAAGTTTCTGAGAGTTTTAATAAGTTTTACTGGAAACATATCTACTTGTCTATCTAACTACATACCTATATATCTATTAATAAATAAATAATAGAGATGATTGCTTACTTCTAATTACAAATTTTATGCATTACATAGAAAATTAATACAAAAGTAAACAAAGATAACAGTATTACTTACCTAAATAATCAAAGAAAAAGTATAACAACATCAACATTGCCCCCATGCACATTACAAAGAAGCCAACATAATAAGGACTAACATTTATGACACTGCCTTCAGTATTTGCCTTTCCTGTAGCCCTTTTGGGAGGCTCTGTTTCGCTCTCGCGTAATGAACTTATTTCTTTGCAATAACTTGAAGGAAAAAGTAATGACAATAATGACAAAAGATTATGACAAAATTTTAGAGAAGCAAATAAAATAAAATTTATTAAAAGTACATATAAAATAAAAACTAATGAATGTTCATATTAAAAAAAATAATCAATTTAAGATTATACTATACTCTTCAGAATCTAGTATAGCAACTCTAGCATAGAAAATATGTGAAGTTTTACAATATTTGTGTTTGTAAATCACATTTGCTATTTTTAAACCTCAGTAACCATTTTTCTTAATATTCTGTGTTGATCCATGCTGTTCCACCTTGTAAATTAACATTACTTATGGGAAAACTCTTTCATACTGTTTTATAAAATAGTTATAAAATAAGTTCAAGTTTTATAAAATAGAAAATAGAATTTTTGTCTCATATTTTATGAAACTTCTTGCGAATTAATATAAAACTTGATGAAAATTATTTTCATTAAATACAGAAATTATTCGTGATATATACATATTTAAAATTCACATCATAATAACAAAACTTTTATGTCATTCAAATAGTATCTTCTGAATCTGATTACAACTAGGAATTTTTATTAATTTAATAATTCACTGGACATTTCACATTATATATCTGCAATTATATATTGGATAATGTAAAATTCCTTTAAAGTGATGATTTCAACCAGCTGTTCCAGTTCAAAGTCCGAAATCTGGATGCACTATATGCGGAAAGATTCAGACTCCAGACCATCAGACACATTTAGTGGGAATTCTCAAGTTGAGAATTACAAGACATGAACAACGGAACTTTGAACAAGAAATTATATGAAGTAATTTAAACAATTTACACTGAAAGAAATATTTAATAAAGAAAACCAAAAAATATTGAACTTTTTTGGTAAATTTGTATTCCCTTAAGATCTACTTTTTAATAAACAACTATTTCATATTTTTAATTTTATAATTTCTACATGCTGTCTCACTATATTTAAACTGATGATCTAAAATCCAGAATCGCTGAGGTTCTGATGTGTCTGTATCTCAAATTTTGTACTATACTAATGGATGTCTTTTTAAGTACATATAAAAGTTCAAGTATATTTGTTGTAGTACTCAACAAAATATAAGATGTGTGTATATATATATATATATATTACACTGCACAAAAAAAAAAAAAAAAAAAAAAAAAAAAAGGGACAGCTCTATATTTCCCCTTCTACTGGGTTGATTGACAAATTCAAATTGCGTTTTTCATGTCTCAAAAGCGCGACTTAGAGGATATATATTAGATTTATATATAGCACTATTCCAACATAGGTATTTTGACACAAAATTGGACTTTTTCTGAAATAACATTTTTTTTTTTTTTTTACATATTTTGATTCTACGACTCAAATTATGCCTAAATATTAAATTTTGTAAAATTTGGTGCGAAATTTACAGAGAAATTCAAAAATTTATATGGCACTTTTTTTCAGTTTGCGCCAAGAATAATTCACTTGGCGAACTTCTTAATATATGGCAACCTATTTTACTTTCCCTTTTTACATTGTTTATGAGAGGTAAAAAAATTACATCATTCTTTCTTTCAAATAATGTTCTTTATATTATATTTTTATGTTATTATTTTAAATATTTTTTTTTTTCTTTTTCGAATTTCATTTTAATTGTTTAAGTTGCATGGTTTCTTTTAAATAACTGTTTTAAAAATTTGTATTTACTCATTCGAACCACGTAGTTTAAATAAAAGGAGCATGATTTATTTATTTTTTCAAATAATTTTTATTATACTATATTTTTTTAGTCATAATTATTATTTTAGGTAATTTTTGAATTTTTAGACTTTTATTTAAATTTTTTTGTGTTGCATTGTCTCTTCAGATAATTGTTTTAAAATTTTCTATTCATTCATTCAAACTGCACATTTTAAATATATTTATTAATATAAATTTTCCAGAATTTGATTTTTCTACTTGAATTGCATTTCTTTCGGAAGAATACTTTATGACCCAGACTATAATGTGTTTGAAAACTGCATATATTAAAAGAGAAAATACAGTACAGTACAGTTAACATGCCTTTCAATGTTCAATTCAGAAAAGATATATAAATAAGATATATATATATATATCTCCGACATTTTAATTTAGGATGACTTGCATACATTGCTTTAAACAGTTTTATCATTGTGTCCATTGCTTTAGACAATTTTATCATTTCTGGATTTAATTTCTTAAAATGTTATTCATATTTTAGTCAAATATTTTATTTTTGAAATCGCAAGAATTTAATATCATAAAATTTTAAAAATTTAAATTAAAAATACTAAATTTTATGCAAAAATTTATTTTTCTTCTTAATGCCTTGCTCTTTTTTTTCAGGCATTCTGCAAGTATATTAAAAAGCATCCAACTATTTGAAACATGGACAAGAAGAGAAACACGCTAATGTGACAATCAAAATAGTAAAAACAACCTTGTATTTAGCGTAGGTATAATGAAACACTCAATCGATTTCGAGGGCAGCTAAAGGTCCCTCCTCATCAAGAGAAAGAAATACCTAGAAAGAAGAAAATAAAGGAGAAGGAGTCACAGAAACACGTGGTCCTTATCAGCACTGCACGTGGTTACTAGATTTTTAATCAGACTTGCACTGGCCGCCTACTTTTACTGAGCCAGGCTATCTGATCGAGCATGAAAAAATTAGCGAAGTTAAAATAGGGAGCGAGGAGCAAATGCACCTTACGCTCAAAATCTGAACTTCAAATAATGGAAAGCAACCACTGAACGGATTTTTATACCCTCTGGTAGTACCAAACGCGAGGAGGTAACGCCATCTATCGGCAAAAATAACTGAATTAAGATAGTAGAATTTTAAAGGCATTAGGAAGGACTGGATTGGACTTCAAATCATTAACTAAACCTGCTAAATCTTTGTGAATGTGAAAAGCCTCAAGAAAATCCAATTCACCTATGGAAGAAGCCTTTTAGATAATTTTTGCAGATCCAAAATCAAAATTATGGTTAAAAGTCCAACTATGATACGCTATTGAAGACTTGTTAATTTCGCCTTTTCTGACATAAGATTCATGTTCCTTGATATGAAACTTCAACGCTCTTTTCGTTTGGCCGATATATCTTAAACCACAGTGACATGATATACTATAAATTCCCCAAGAATTCAAGACAGAAACGCAATCTCTTAGAATCGAAGGGTGAATTTTATTAATAAGGGAGAAGCCGACTTGAAAATTGAATTTCTGGAGAATCCGTGCAATTTTATAGCTAACAGAAGGATAAAATGGAAGCACAACAAGGTCATTAATATTATTTCTAACAGTGGAATGTCTTCTTTGATGGAAATCTGAAAATTTTTTAACGGCTTTACCAATAATCACGGGAGAAAATCCACGGTCAATCGCAACTGCTCTCAAATAATTAAGTTCATTGGTAAGTAAAGATTCAGAGGAACAAACTTTAAGCGTGCGGAATACATAATAGTAAAAAGAAGCCATTTTTTGCTTAACAGGGTGGCATGACTTGGCATGAGGTGGTAAGCAAACTGCAAAGAGTTTACGGTACACAGTGGTGCTAAAATCAGTTTCATTGCGGATTATAAGAATATCGAGGAAGGGGATGGAATTGTTGGATTCAATTTCAAGAGTGAATTGGATGGCTGGATCAATTGAATTCATAATAGATTGAATTTCGGATAAATCCTCTTTATGACTGTCAAAAAGTGCGAAAGTGTCGTCAACATACCGAATCCAAAGACGAAAAGAAAGTTTATCAAATAATTTCATCTCAAAATAGTGCATATAAATGTCAGCAAGTACCGGACTGAGAAGATTACCCATAGCCAATCCTTCAACTTGACGAAAATATGCATTTTGGAAAACAAAGTGGGTTTGACTCAGAGAAACTTTAGTAAGCGAAACCAGGTCATTAATTTCAGTATGTGTGAAGTGAAATTCCCGAAGCCTAGTTTCAAGACAATTTAGTGTTCCATCGACCGGAACATTAGTAAACAGTGATTTGACATCAAATGAAACCATAATGGAACGAAGTGAAGAAATATTTTAAAGTTTATCAATGACTTCAACAGAATTTTTTACAGTGTGAATACTGTTAGCAAGAAAGGAGAAAATCTGGAAACTAAATATTTGGCCAAAGGATATGAAGCAGTACCTATGTTGGAAACAATTGGTCGAAAAGGAATACCGATTTTGTGGACTTTTGGAAGAGCATAAAGCTTAAACTCACGCACCAGTCGGATAGTCCCAACTATCTAGCTGATCTTCCCACTGTAAACATTAACCCCATCGTTAATATCTCCAATAGGAATCTTTCGGAGGATCAGTTAAAAGTATTAAAATATAATTTCAACTTTTCAAAGACATCTAAACTTTCAATTCCTCAAATCATCACCCCTATAGAGAAAGCCTTTAAATTCTCCAAAATTTCGGAAATGCAGGATACAATCCGCCACCTAATTACTCATAACGTTAATTTTAACAACAAATCTTTGGGTTCGAATCTTAGCAAAAAGGAAAATGAGATCTTGCATGAAATTCATTCTGATACTAATATCATTGTCTCTAAAGCTGATAAGGGTGGACAGATCGTTGTTATGGACAAACACACATATATTACTGGAGTCTCTAAAACTGATAAATGAAGGCCCATACTGCTCGATCCCTAAAGATCCTTCAACTTCGGACCTCACGAAAGTAAAAAGTGCCATTAAATCTTCCCACATTCTGCCAACTCAGTTGAAGTAATCACTTATTCCACCTATTACTAATTGCGCTAGACTTTATGCTCTTCCAAAAGTCCACAAAACCGGTATTCCTTTTTGACCAATTGTTTCCAACATAGGTACTGCTTCATATCCTTTGGCCAAATATTTAGTTTCCCGATTTTCTCCTCTACTTGCTAACAATATTCACACTGTAAAAAATTCTGTTGAAGTCATTGATAAACTTTAAAATATTTCTTCACTTCGTTCCATTATGGTTTCATTTGATGTCAAATCACTGTTTACTAATGTTCCGGTCGATGGAACACTAAATTGTCTTGAAACTAGGCTTCGGGAATTTCACTTCACACATACTGAAATTAATGAACTGGTTTCGCTTACTAAAGTTTCTCTGAGTCAAACCCACCTTGTTTTCCAAAATGCATATTTTCGTCAATTTGAAGGATTGGCTATGGGTAATCCTCTCAGTCCGGTACTTGCTGACATTTATATGCACTATTTTGAGATGAAATTATTTGATAAACTTTCTTTTCGTCTTTGGATTTGGTATGTTGACGACACTTTCGCACTTTTTGACAGTCATAAAGAGGATTTATCCGAAATTCAATCTATTATGAATTCAATTGATCCAGCCATCCAATTCACTCTTGAAATTGAATCCAACAATTCCCTCCCCTTCCTCGATATTCTTATTATCCGCAATGAAACTGATTTTAGCACCACTGTGTACCGTAAACTCTTTGCAGTTTGTTTACCACCACATGCCAAGTCATGCCACACTGTTAAGCAAAAAATGGCTTCTTTTTACTATCATGTATTCCGCACGCTTAAAGTTTGTTCCTCTGAATCTTTGCTTACGAATGAAATTAATTATTTGAGAGCAGTTGCGATTGACCGTGGATTTTCTCCCGTGATTATTGATAAAGCCGTTAAAAAATTTTCAGATTTCCATCAAAGAAGACATTCCACTGTTAGAAATAATATTAATGACCTTGTTGTGCTTCCATTTTATCCTTCTGTTAGCTATAAAATTGCACGGATTCTCCAGAAATTCAATTTTCAAGTCGGTTTCTCCCCTATTAATAAAATTCACCCTTCGATTCTAAGAGATTGCGTTTCTGTCTTGAATTCTTGGGGAATTTATAGTATATCATGTCACTGTGGTTTAAGATATATCGGCCAAACGAAAAGAGCGTTGAAGTTTCATATCAAGGAACATGAATCTTATGTCAGAAAAGGCGAAATTAACAAGTCTTCAATAGCGTATCATAGTTGGACTTTTAACCATAATTTTGATTTTGGATCTGCAAAAATTATCCAAAAGGCTTCTTCCATAGGTGAATTGGATTTTCTTGAGGCTTTTCACATTCACAAAGATTTAGCAGGTTTACTTAATGATTTGAAGTCCAATCCAGTCCTTCCTAATGCCTTTAAAATTCTACTATCTTAATTCAGTTATTTTTGCCGATAGATGGCGTTACCTCTTCGCGTTTGGTACTACCAGAGGGTATAAAAATCCGTTCAGTGGTTGCTTTCCATTATTTAAAGTTCAGATTTTGAGCGTAAGGTGCATTTGCCCCTTGCTCCCTATTTTAACTTCGCTAATTTTTTCATGCTCGATCAGATAGCCTGGCTCAGTAAAAGTAGGCGGCCAGTGCAAGTCTGATTAAAAATCTAGTAACCACGTGCAGTGCTGATAAGGACCACGTGTTTCTGTGACTCCTTCTCCTTTATTTTCTTCTTTCTAGGTATTTCTTTCTCCTGATGAGGAGGGACCTTTAGCTGCCCTCGAAATCGATTGAGTGTTTCATTATACCTACGCTAAATACAAGGTTGTTTTTACGATTTTGATTATTTGAAACATCTTGGTATTTCTGACAATACTTTTAAATAAATTTATCACCTTCCATTTCAAAAAAGCCCATAAACGGCCGAGCATTAAAGTCACTGAATACTGGTAGTTCGTTCCGGGGTTCGAATCCTGGTGAACAGGCTGGTTGCATGGGCGTTTTCGTGGTTTTTTTCATATGTAATGTATATACCAGCTGGTTTCGCTTAGAAAATTCTTCACGAAGGCATTTCTCCTTTTATGCAGATAGCCCTGCTTTGCCGTAACTTAATAATCCAAATCAATCCATTTCATCAGTATTTGGTCAGAGCCTTTGTCAGTCTTTAGATGTTAGGCATTTTGAAGGCATGAGACGAAAGGAAAGACTGATTTCATCATGAGGGACAATGTCTTTAGATAATATCCATATACTTCACTGGATAAATACCAGAATTTTCAAATAATTCGACTGAGAAATCATGCAGTGCTCCCTTTATGATACAATAGGATGTTCTATGACGTAATTTAAATTAATGCAACCATATACTCGAAAACCAATCGCTCTTCACTTTAATCTGCAGTGATATTGTTTTTGTCATTTCCATTCCACAAACTCAATTGCTCTTATTTGCCGGTGCACACGCCCAAGTGTTTTTTTTTTTTTTTTTTTTTTTCTTCTTTTTTTGAACACCCAACTTCCTTGAAGTAGATTCCCCTTTCAATTTTTGCTTCCCCACCCAATTTCCTTCTACATTTTTTTCAATGCTGACACACGAAAAATTAAGATTTTTTGATTTTAACACTTCCATAAACCCATTCCAAAAATTTCCATTTTTTGTCAATTTTTTTAAAAATATCAGTTGCATTAAATGTGTTTTAGCTGAAAACAGCTTCTAGACATTTTAACTATAATTAGAATTTAACCCATTAACCGTTACAACTACAAGGAATGTTTCTTTTCTCATGAAAATAATAACAAATATTAAATTAAGCATTTATAACACAAATTTACATTGAAAATAAAAAAAAATGCTCTTACCTGTGGAAAAAGGCAAGTGTTGCGCTCGCAGAACTTCAGCGGAATAAGACTACGAATATTTAGCGAGTAGAATTGTACACGTGTGATGCTTCTTTTGGTGGAGAGCAGGATTACTTTTTAGCCGTATAACGTTTTATAAATCTACAAATCACTTTACTTGAAACTATTTTAATATTAAAAAATACATTGTATTTCTTTTACAAATACAGATTATTTCATTTGAAAGATTCAAGCATGAAAAGCTTGATTACAATCATGATGTAAAGCTACATTACATACTTTGCATCTATAAACAGTCTGGTTATGGTACAAAGTCTTTTGTTATTAACGGACTTCACGATAAAATGTCTACCATCTCCATGCAATGGTTTTTGAATGCTGAATTTACTAGGTCTTCCTGTTGCTGATCTATTTCTGGCTAATTCTACACTCTCAATAGGAGTTTGCAAAAGGAATAATGCATTCTCACGTCTGAAATCTAAAATAGACTTTATATATTTCCAGTAGTAAAACGTGGTGATATTTAATAAGTTTAGATACGGTCTCAACTCATACAATTTATCAGTGTTGTCAAATGCAAATTCTGCTTCATATTCCTGTACTGCAAACGTGATATCAATTCTCATACAACAGGAACAAAAATGTCCTTATCAAAAGACCAATACATTTTTTCTTGAGGTAAAGAAAGATATCCTATAAGCAATAATATTCCAATAAATCTTCTCATATAGGCTTCAAATGCAATAAATTCTGGGCTTTTTTTTTTTTTTTTTTTTTTTTTTTTCCCTGAGCGTATATATTTGTCTGTTCAAAGAGAAGAGAGTAAATGTCTAAACCAAAAAATCGAAAATCTGTGCACTAGTTTTACCTTGTGTTTTGTCTTTTATAATTTTTCTTCTATCTCTTTCTTCATGTTCTTCCTGAGACATAACTAACAGTTCCTTTTTTATCCACTTCAAGATTTCAGTCTTCTGCTTTTTAAACTTTTTAGTATAACTATAACTGCTTTTAGAAGGCTGAAACTTACTTCTTACGTGAATTTCAACTTCCCCAGCAGTATATTTGGTAAAATATCATTATCGTTATTTAAAACATTGCCATTCCTTTCTTCTTCGTCACTAGCCTCTGCAATTTTTGGGGGAACAACAACAATATCAGTTTCATTCTGGTTATTATTAACATTATCATCATCTGTTTCTTCATCAAAAAATCTTTGAAGGGCTTCTTCTAACGCAAGATACCTCGTTCTAGGCATTTTTAAACAATCAGAACATGAACCAGAACATCGAAAGGAATGAGTGAAAAAGGAGATTGACTACCCGTTTCCTGCTGACGTTGCATCAACGCAACACTTGTTTTCCCTTCCTTCCCAACACAAATATAAACATCTGACTGATGTAATGTTCTGATAAACGGTGACCTTGGCTAAAAATAGATCACTCATAAAGAGGGCGATTCTTTCGTTAAATATTTTCAGCAAAAATACCAAGTCGAAAATTTTGCTTAAAGTATGAAATTAATTATTATAAGCAAAATGATTGTTGAAGGCAAATATTTTTTACAGAAATAATCTTCATAATATTCCCTACACAAAATCATCTGCGGGTATAAAATATCTTAGGTAGCTATATTTATATACGCATTTCTTTTGACCGTTGCGTCAACGCAACACCAGCGGCTAATGGGTTAAAGCAAAGTCCAAACTATAAATATTTGAATTAAAAGATTTCTGTTAAATGAGAAAGAAATAAACCACTCCAGCAGCGCTTATCCTGTAACACCGAGTGCCCCAATTCTTATATCAGGTGCAAAAAATCTTAATCACATTATTTAGAGATTTTAAGCCTAAAAATTTCTATATTAAAGATGTTTTTTATATAATCTGCAACACAAGAAAAATGACTACTTAAAACATTCTTTATAAGAGGATTAATGTAAAAATTTATGTTTGTATATACGTTTTTTAAAGCTGGGACATAACCCAAAGTGTCAATGTCTTGTTTGCTTAAAAACATTGTGAAAATAAACATGAAACGAATGTTTCTCACTTTTAGACAATTAAATTTAAATGAAGTTAAAGCAAAGTAGCAGACGATAACACGGTGAAGGTAAAAATTTACTCTTACAAATACTAAAAAAAAGAGGAAAAAAGAAAGTTGGTGTTGGTGTATTTAATTATGGCAAAGCACACTAGGGTTATCTGCCTAAGGGGAGGAGTGCCTTCGTGGAGGACTTTCTAAGGAAAACTGGCTCGTATACACGTTACACATGGGGAAAACCACGAAAACGCCCATGCTGCCAGCCCGTTCGCGGGAGTCGAACCTCGGACCGAACTACCAGTGTTCAGCGACTTTTACCGCTCTGCTGCTGGTGGGCACAAAAAAAAAAAGAAAGAAATTTTAAAAAGTTAAAAATTTGAATATTATCATCTATAATTTTAAAAAAATAGCTTTTCATATAGCATTAATAAATATTTATTATGCATCATTGAGGGAAAAATTTCATATAATTCCCCATAAAAATTTATTCAAAATTTAAGGTTAAAAATAGCTGTGACAATTCACTGTAACAAAATCCATAAACCACATTTGACGTTATTATCGCTAAAAAGAAGATGCCAAATTTCAAACCGCACAAATATGTAAATTCGTGTATATCTTAGAAAATTTTGAATAAAAAAGTGCTAATTTTTTGCAAGTATGCTTAGAAATACACCTACTTTAAGATAATGGTAAAAACTTTATAATTCAAAATTTTTTTGAAAAATTAATCAAAATTATTTAAAAACACAAATTTAAAAAAATAAATCATAAAAAATGGGCAAATTTTATTTGGAATGAACCTAAATTTCGAAATGTGAAAGGAAGAATCGAAAAGATTTAATAAAAAATGAGATCTTAATAAATATATACCAAATTCAATTAACATTGAGGGGCTAACATTTTGAGAACCGATTTTTTAAAAAATACTCTGCGACTTTTACAAAACTTGGTAGTCTGGCATAATTTTAGTCATTAGATCAAAATATGGAAAAAAAATTGCATGCCATTTTAGAAAAAGTCTGATTTTGTGCCAAAATACCTATGTTAGAATGATGCCATATATATATACATTCTAAGTTGCACTTTTGAGACATGAAAAACGCAATTTGAATTTCGTCAATCCGTCCAGTAGAACGGGAGTTACAGAACTGTCCATTTTCCCCCCACAGTGTACATATATATATAATGAGGGTCACTCTGATATTTTTGAGGTATAGCTATGTGGTGCAAGTTAAATTTACCATATCTTAGGGGTGTTCAAAGTACTTCCCTCCAACATCAATGGACTTTTGTATTAAAATTTTTTAAAGATTAAATGCTTCAAGCCATCCGTTTCTTGAAATTGATTTAAAAAATATGCTTTTATAATCTCATTAATTTCATCTTCAGAATAAAATACAATTATGTAAATTTTGCTTTCGTTTAAAAAACAATCAAAAGTAGCATGTAGCAAAATCAGAAGAATTCAGATGTTCTATCAATGTAATGTGTTATTGCGGCCACCAGAGCTCTCTGCCTGTCTGTGAGATATTTTTTCGCAATGCGCAGATTGTAAGCGCACCTCACATTTTGTTCTTGCATTCTTAAAACCGCTAATTGTAACTCTGTCGTTTTACTTTGTGCTGTGTGTTGTGTTCGAAAGTTCAAACCACCGAATAAAGGTTAATTTTACAGTCCACTCGCAGTGATTTATTCTTAGGTTTATTAATTTAAAGTTAAGATACCGCTACGCTACAATTATTTTGGTCGTCCTACGCCGGAGCTTCGAGAAAAACCCGCGCTTGTGAATAAGAATTCTATGTGTCCATAATGGAGTTGATAATGCAATTTCGGTTTAAAATTCTCAAGAGTTACGCAAGGGATACAGTGTACGAGGTGAGTGAAATAGTTAACGCATTTTAATTGCATTTGAGATTTCGTTATAGCTACTATTTTTGTGATTAAAGTATTAGTAAAATCAAGAATTTAGAATATTTTCAAAATGTCAGATATAGAAAAAAAGCGAAAGAAAATTTTGAAAACACAGTTAACGATATTTATCGAGAGAATAGATTATGATAACTTAGATAATGCTGAAGCTGAATTAATCTTAGAAAAATGTAAAATCTTTAAGGAAGATTTTAAATCTCTATTTAGACAAATTTATATAAATTGTGATGATGAAAAAATAGACACTTTCGTTGAGGAAGAACAGTCGATTTTAGATTTACAAGATTTACAAGGTCGTAAATGCAAATGGGATAAACCTGTCGTACCTGAACGAATCTCTGAAAGTTTAAAGTTACCGAAATTATCTTTACCCACATTTAGCGGAAATTTAACGGAATGGATAACATTTAAAGATTTATTTAGCGCTAGTGTTCGCAACAATCCAAATCTATCTGGAGCTCAAAAATTATAATATTTAAAGAGTTCTTTGAAAAATCATGCTTTTCGCATTATTCAGTCAATTCCCATAGCTGATCAAAATTTCAGTATTGCTTGGAATTTACTAGAAGAGAGATTTTCTAATAAAAGAGAACAGATATTTGCTTTTATTAAAAGAATTCTTAACGTTTCACAAATACAAATGGAATCTGCATCATCAATATTAAGTTTAGTAGATAGCGTAAACGAAATAACTCGTTCATTGGAAATATTAAATCAAAGGATAGATAATTTCAGTGATACTTTGCTGTTGTATATTATTTTGCAAAAACTTGATGGTTTGACGAAGTTGTGGTGGGAACATCAATTAAAAAAAGACGAAATACCAAAGTTGAATGATTTGATAGAATTTTTGAAGAATTATGCTAGAACATTACAGAACAGTAAACCTTTAATTAGTAAAACGCATAAATCAGATAAACCAATGTATAATAGGGTTAATTCTCTGATTACTAATTCTACTTGCTTATTTTGTAAAGAAGATTAATTTTATACAGGTGTTCTAATTTTTTTAATTTACCAGTGAAAAAACGAATAGAGTTTGTTAAGACTAATAAACTTTGTTTTAATTGCTTGTCTAATGTCCATAAAGTTAAAATGTGTAAGAGTGCAAATACCTGCAAACATTGTTTTAAGCATCATCATAGCATTTTGCATTTAGAAAATAATTTCAAACCAAAAAGTGCATCTAGATTCCCTTCACCGGAAGCACAAGTGTTTGTTCCGAAATCGCATATTAAACCAGAAAACAACTTGAGTGAGGTTTCTCCAAATGTTTGTGCAAACAACTATGAAAATCACCATTTTGTAGCTCATGCTAATGATAAACGTAGTCATGTACTTTTGTGTACTGCTTTAATTAAGGTTCAAAACTCAAAAAATGAATTCATAAATTGTAGATGTTTACTAGATTCAGGTAGTGAAAAATCATTCATTCGTCGGAAAACAGCTATCAATTTAGGATTGAGCATAAAGGATTAGAAGATATTAGTGTCATGCTTAGGTACTTTCAATACTACTACTACTGGAGAAGTTGAGTTGTTGTTTACACCTCATTTTAATACTAATTACAGAATTTCAACGTCCGCTTACAAGACAAAATTACAGGAAACATTCCAAGTGTAACATTACCTTTGAATTTATATGAAAATTTCGAAGATTTTAACTTTAGCAGATCCTACATTTCACGAATTAGGAGAAATTGATATTTTACTTGGAGTTAATGTATTCCTTACTTTAATCAATGGCGAGGTAATTAAAAGGGGCAAAAATCTTCCATTTGCATGTTGTTCTAAGTTAGGATCGGTAACTGCTGGAACTACACATTTTGAATTCCCAAACCGTAAGCAAGTTTTCAGTCAATACGCTAAACGTAAACACGGAGGAATTAGTTAAGGGGACTCGTACACCTTAAAATCCATAAGATGTTCGAATAGGTGATTGTTGCAAGAATTTGGATAACTTATTTATTTTAAAAGCAATTACGACCAACGTTTTACAGCTGACTACATAATATAGCAGCTTTCTGAAATAGTAATCAGAAAGTTTGTGTTGCCACAAATATTTTTATAATTTAATCCGCTTTGTGACAACATTTTTGTCATGTTTCCAACTTGCGCACACAGTTTAAAACATTCTGTTTCATAATTTAATTCCATATTTAATATAAAGCTTTTATAATATTTGGAAACTACTGTGAACCTAAATTTTTTAAAATTTCATGTTAAATTTTTATTTTATTTGGAGTTGAGTTTATAAAATGTATCTTATTAAAAATTTTTTTAATGTTTTCGCACATAAAATTTTTCAATATTAAAATATTCATCAGATTGTTGGTTCAGTTAGAAAACAGTGCCCATATAAAGAATTCCATCAAATTTCAAGTATGTACCATTAGCCATTTTTAAAATATCAACACGGCGAAATCGCAAGGTGGAAACACGGCGAAATATTTTGTCACAAAGAGGATTAAATTACAAAAATATTTGTGACAACACAAACTTTCTGGTTACTAGTTTCCAAAGCAGCTATATGATGTAGCCAGCTGTAAAAAGTTGGAAGTAATTGCTTTTAAAATAAATAAAATATCCCAATTCTTGCAACAGTCACATATTCGAAGATCATGAGGGGTTTAAGGTGTACGAGTCCCCTTAAATCATTTTGGGATTTGGAACAAATTCCCACATCAAAACCTTTAACTAAAGAAAGATTGTGTGAAAATCATTTTGTGTAAAATCACGTGCATAGTGAAAATGTTCGTTACTCAGTAAAACTGCCATTCAAGCCTAAAAGAAATGAGTTACGTAATTCCAGACCATCAACCTTTCGCAACTTTCTTAGTCTAGAACAAAAATTAATAAAAACTCCTGAAGTATATCAACAGTATAAAGACTTCATGTTCGAATATTTATCACTTGGACACATGGAAGAATTATACGACGATAATCCAGAAAAAGTAAATTTTCATTATTATATACCTCATCATCACGTGCTAAAAGAATCCAGTCTTACCACAAAACTATGCGTCGTTTTTAATGCTAGAGCGAAAACTACATCAGGGATATCACTTAATGACACGCTAATGAATGGTCCCAAGGTGCAAGACGACTTATTTACTATTCTTTTGAGGTTTAGATGCTATCCCATAGCCATTACTAGCGACTTATTGAAAATGTATCAACAACTTCAAATTCATGATGAAGATCGCGATTACCAAAAAATATTTTGGAGAGATGATCCATCGAAGCCGATTAAAACTTACAGGTTGTGCACAGTTACGAACGGCACTACTTCAGCTTCATACCTAGCTACTCGCGTACTAAAAAAACTAACAATTGACGAAGGAGCTAAATTCCCAAAGGTAGCTGAAATAATATTACACAATTGTTATATTGATGATGTCCTATTTGGTTCAGACACAGTGGAGGACACAGTAGAGTTAATTTCACAACTGAGTGAACTTTTACAAAAAGGTGGCTTTCAACTGCATAAATGGTGTACAAATGATCGCTCAATTTTGGAAACTGCTTTGAGTGCTCGGAACTCAAATTCTTCATGTACAGTAGTTGATACTAAATCAATAAAATTATTGGGTTTGGAGTGGTATCCAACGCAAGACGAGTTTACTTGTCACTTAGGAAATCTCGAAAACAGAGAGTGTTCTACTAAAAGAATAATTTTATCTTCTATTTCGAAAATCTTTGATCCACTTGGTTGGTTAGCAACTTTTATAGTTGCAGCAAAAATCTTGCTTCAAGATATATGGAAATTACAAATCTCGTGGGATGATCCCTTGCCAAATGAAATCAATCAAAGATGGAAAATCTATTGTGAAGATAACGCAAATCTTGAATCCATTCATATTCCTAGGAGAGTATTATTGCCCAAACCTACAAATGTAGAACTTCACTGTTTCTGTGACGCATCAGAGAAAGCTCACGCTGCAGTGATTTATTTAAAATCTTCAAATAATTCTTCAGTTTCGGTGCAGCTACTAACATCAAAAACTCGCGCAGCTCCCCTGAAAGTAATCTCTATTCCTCGTTTAGAACTCTGCTCTGCAGTTCTATTAGTGCATTTGGTTCAAGCTGTGCAGAATTCATTGCAAATTCATGTTGACGATATTTACGCATGGAGTGATTCAATGATAGTTTTGTCCTGGATACAATCAGAACCAACACGCTGGCAAACCTTCGTAGCTAACCGCGTTTCAGAAATTCAATCAGTCTTACCTTCATCGCATTGGAATCACATAAAAGGAAAGGAGAATCCAGCTGATTGTGCGTCAAGAGGTCTTTTGCCTTCAGAGCTTTCTACTCACGACTTGTCGTGGACAGGTCCTCAGTGGCTTAATTCAAATAATATTCCGTTCTCTATCAACTTACCATTTTCAGAAGAGTCTTTAAGGGAACAACAAAAAAATATTTCTTGTTCAATTGGAACAGTCGCTTCGCAAATTCCAGTCCTTAATGAAGTTTCATCATTCTTGAAACTTAAAAGAATCATTGCATGGTGTTTTCGGTTTGCGAATAATTCAGCTAAATCTACCGCAACAAGGATTAAGGGTTACCTTAAAACTGAAGAACTGCAATACGCTAGAAATGCAATTGTTAGAGTAGTTCAAATGGATGAGTTTTTTAATGAATATAATCTTCTGAAAAAGAATCAAGCGTTAAACTCAAATAGTAAGATCCTTTCTTTGAACCCCTTTATTGATAAGAATGGACTTATACTCGTTAGAGGAAGATTAAGACAATCCAACATCGTTCAGGACAGAAAATATCCTATTTTGTTGCCCAAGAAACATCACATAACACAGATTATAGTGAATCATTTTCATGAATCCCATCTTCATGCTGGCCCCCTGCTATTGATATCAGTAATTAGAAGAGAATATTGAATAATCCACGCTAGGTCAGTTGTAAGACAACACATTTGGAAATGTGTGAAATGTCATCGTGTACGAGCTAAAACATCTACCCAGATAATGTCTGATTTACCATCGTCTAGAGTCATTCCATCAAAGGTTTTCTCCAAAGTTGGAATTGACTACGCCGGACCATTTCAAGTGAAGCCCAGGAAAGGTCGAGGAGTAAAACCAATGAAATGCTACATTTGTGTATTCGTGTGTTTTACTACAAGAGCTATACATATTGAATTAGTAGGTAATCTTACATCAGAATCATTTATTGCGGCTTTGAAGAGCTTTGTGTCTCGAAGAGGAAAACCAATGGAAGTTTTTCCTAGCTCAGATAATATTGTGCGTATCGTGAAGATCAAAACTGCTAACAGAGTTTTCAAAAGGCCAATGCACAAACTTTTGCCTATCAATGACTAAGTTTTTTCCCTAAAGCATTATAGCATTGTACTTTACTTTAAGTTACTGAATTGTATCAAGGCTTCTGTGCATCTGTTTTGAGAACAATTTAGTTTCATTGCATAATTTCATATGTTTTCTTGTGAATATTTTAATGATACATTTTGCATAATTTAATATTATTATGATAATTTCATTTTGTAAAAGCTATTTAATTTGAAATGATGTTTCAACACCGGGCGGAATGTTTCGGCCACCAGAGCTCTCTGCCTGTCTGTGAGATATTTTTTTGCAATGCGCAGATTGTAAGCGCACCTCGCATTTTGTTCTTGCATTCTTAAAACCGCTAATTGTAACTCTGTCGTTTTACTTTGTGCTGTGTGTTGTGTTCGAAAGTTTAAACCGCCAAATAAAGGTTAATTTTACAGTTCACTCGCAGTGATGTATTCTTAGGTTTATTAATTTAAAGTTAAGATACTGCTACGCTACATGTGTTTTTGTTCAAGAAAGAAAACTTTAAATTGCATGAAATGAGAAAATGCAATATTATGGTCAAGTTCAATTTTTTTTTTTCATTTTAGGAATTTTTCTAGAAGATTCTTAGCAAAGAAACAGAAAGCTATAAATGTGTTTTTTACTTCTAACTTGATAGCATTTAACCAATTCTGTAGCTCTAAAGAAAATGGCGTACATTAATAGGATCATCTTCAAAGACACATACTTTATTTTCTTGAAGTGTTAGAACATTAAAAAATGGTATCGCATTTCACAACCAGTTATGATTGTAGAAATAATGCAGGATCCACCATCTCTAAATAATTTTAGGATCTTTTACAGATTCTGACATGCTCCACATTTTGATGCTGTTATTTTATGGGAGAACTAAAGACAAATTCATGCAGTTCTTAGTTTCTGATAATTTGAATATGACAAAGCACACATGGGAACCAAAGGGAAGGGATGCTTCTATGGGGGACTTTCTAAGCGAAACTGTTCATATTCACATTATCACAAAATCATGAAAAACCAACCAGGCAGTCATCCCATTTGCCTGGATTAAAATCAAGGACAAACTACTAGGTGGCCTATATGCAATTCTTAATGAATACAGTCAAAAGTCGTTAATCCGGACTCGTCGGGACTTCGGCGATTTCGGATTATTGATTTTTCCGGATTATAGATCATCACTTTAAATCTGGTAAGATGGCATGCAGAAATTATAAAATTAAAAATATCAAACCGTAATTTATGAAATAAAGAACAATTATGATCTAAAGGGTATCAAAATTTACAAAAAAAAAAAAAAGCTTAATATTTATTTGTTTACTTTATTAAACATTTCTTTCAATGTAAGCTGTTTAAGTTGCTTCGTTTTATGTGATAATACATTCTCTTTAATTCTATAAACAGACATAATTTCTTGTTCAGTTAGAAAGTTCCGCTGTTCAAGTGGGGTAATTGCTGTGCCGAGAATACCGACTAATTTGTCAATCGAAATTTTTTCGTTTTCAATAACCTCTGTGTCACTTTCCTCACTACCGGAAGCGAATTATAATAATGAGGAATTTGATTTAAATCATATCAAAGACAGAGTACATCGAGATGAAATACTACATTTAGTAAGGAATTATAAGCCAAATAAAATAAAAACATCTGCCCTGAAGATAAGGATAGTGCTGACAGATCAACTTGCAATTCATTGCACGCCGCGGCGTTCCAAAAATACCTTACACATAAAAAACATTTTTATTACTTGCATCGTTAAAAAAAAAAAAAAACCTTTAATCAGTTTTCATACAAATGTTATAAACAGTGGCAGATTTTGCTTTCTGTAAGAAAGAAACTTCATAATTTTGTTCAGAGCAATTGCCATGTAGGCCTGATTTCGCTAATAAAAGTTTTTCTAATGTGTCATCACTAATATTATATCTAAATTTAGTCTTCGTTTTCGCAACAACACCGAAACTTTTCTCACACTCTGCATTACTATGGGGAACTGTCAAGATGGCCAACATAATTCTAGACAGTTCACTATACTTTAAAATTACATCAGCATCTTTCAGTTTTCCTATTAAACTCCACTGGGTGTCAATCCTAGCTGATTTTATAATTTCATCCAAGTTTTCTAATTGTAAACTGCTGTTATGCTGCTGTTGGAACTGTTTCAATATTTCCTTCCTTTTAGAACTCTTTTCAAGAAAATAATAAATATCAACAATGTATTCATACACATTTATTGGTAAAGAAGCTGCCCCTTTTTCAGCTGCTAAATTTAAGGTGACAGGTGGACCTCATAATTTGAAAATCTGAATTTTCCTTTCTTAAGATGCCTGCAACACCAGTCTTCAAGCCTACGGATACTGGTGCATTATCGGCACCAAGTGCTAAGCAATTATCCAGAGGGACGGCATTTCCTTTTAAAGTTTTAATAATTAGCTGTGTTATATTAAAGCCTGTCAAATGTCCTTCTAAAGTGGGGACAGAAAGTAAACTGCACTCAATTTCTGAAGACTCTGGATTAAAAAAAGAAACAACAATTGGATACAATTTTGAATCGGTATTTTTTCTTCTATCCGTAAAGCGACAAAACGGACCTGTTTTAATGCAATCAATAACTGAAGATTTATTTTTAAAATCCATTTCTTTAACAATTGCACCTGTTTTGGTTCTTGCACTTGAGTATTTCTTAGCGATTTCACTATCGGAAAACATTTTTCTAAATAAAGCTGCAGCGTGATCCTATGTATTCAGTGGCAGGGTGTGCTCTAGTAAAAAGGCAGAGAACAGACATTCTGCATTAATAACTTTTTGGTCCTCTGTTTCCGAAGAAAAATTTTATTTTTCGTTTTTTTTTTAAAACAACTCATGTTGTCCTTGTGTTTTTGTGCATGCACATGTTTGAGAACATCCGCCCTTCCACCATGCGAAATCGAAAAATCGCAAATTTATTATATTTCCTTGAGGAAATAATGGAAGGAAAGTCAACTGTGTACGATTTTTGAAACGCACACGAGTATTTCACCTTTCTCGCAGACATAACAGAAGATGATAATTTCTAAAACTATTTCCCGAAGGCACGTGTACTCATACCACTCAGGAAAAAAATGACCGAAATAACTAAAGAACATCCAAATAACAGCTTGCTTTGTCCTCATTGGCTAATATATGCCAGATGACACGCAGTGGAGCAGGATGCCCATTAGAGAACTGGAGAACGACATTTCTGGATACGTATATGCTCTCACTCAAGCAGAAGTTATCTAATTCGCAAGGTTTGGTTTTAGATATAATCTAGAGAAAATTCAATTGCTTTCAGACGTCCAAAATCACTTTTTTTTTTTTTTTTTTTTCGTTTTTGTTCATATAACAAAGCATTAAGCCAAGTTCCATAAAAATCGTGAGAGAATAAGAAAAAGTTGGGAGAAATATATTGTAAATGGGGTTGGCGGGAGAGTGGTCGAAAATAGGGAGTCTCTCGCCTAAATCGGGAGAGTTGGCAACTCTGTGTCTGCATGCCTCAAAAACTTCAGAGTTGCCTACATATATTAAAATAAACAGTGCACTTTAAAATATAAAGGCTCAATGCAGCTGGATAAAAAAGGAGCTTAAAAAAGACTCGACAGAATAATTTAGGGAAAAAAAAAAAATTTGAAAGGTTTCAGATTTTAAATTATGTTTAAAGGGGCATTTCTTTACAGTTTTTTTAAAATGTTAAAAAAATGCCCTTTTTTATTAAATATCCTGCTCTTTGCACTTAAACCATAAAATTCAGTTCAAATGTCACAAAGTAATTTTAAAATGAGCATATCTTAAGAATTTCTGATACACAGTTCTGTGCGTTGGAGATAAAAAGATCCCCCCTTCCCGTAGAGTGTTGCCATTGTTCGCTTTGAAATCTTTGAGTTTGTTAATAAAAAATTTGTTAAAGTTTTAGAAAATATAAAATGGATAATAAAACAAATTCCAAATTTGGTCTTCCACATGCCCATATTTGTAGGAGGATTACGTCATTCAAAATTCAATGTCTCTATTTACCGTTGTTTTATCACAATGTGAGAAATATACATACATTTATGTAGATTTTTCATCATTTGATTTCTTCAAATATAATGCAGGACTCTAATATTTGGTGGCAACAGTTTGAAAAGTGAAACGGACATTTATAGTGATTCAATGCAAAATCACAAAACGAAAACAATAGTCCTTCAGGGACAAAGCCCCTTTGGACTAAAAATGGTACTGAGAGATTATGGTATCCATAACTTTATATAAACATCCATGTCTCCTTTTCGACTGCCATTGTTCACTCACAGAAATAGCTAAATATGGTAAATTCATGTACATATTATGAATCTGTCAAATTTTAACTACACTTAAAGAAAAGAAACTTATACTAATGTTGGGTATTTTGTTGTATATTTCCAATCTACAGCTTTATTACAAAGAAAATATATTAATATGATATATGTAATGACACTTAAATATTAGTAACCTACTAAAATTTAGTAGTAATATTAGTAATCTACTAGAAGTATATTTAAGCATTTGAACCAAATAACAAATGAAAATGATAAAAATATGTACAAGTTAGCTCAAACAAAAGCATCATAAATATATAGTTGTAAATCTAATTTTTATCAATTTCTAAGATGCATTATAATACTGAGAAAAATTTAAATACATTACATAAAAACTTACATTTCAAAACGTATAATTCCAGACCAATAAGATCCGGCAATAACAGTTATCATGGCAATCACCCATATTGCCAATAAACTGAAATCAAAATTTACAATGTACGGAGCAAACAGCAGAACAGTGACAGTATTTCCCATTTTCTAAAAAAAATTTAAATGAATATGTAAAAACATAATCTAATAAAAAACTTAGTACAAAATGCAGTATATGATGAAAAACATACTTTTAGTCGTTCAGCAGATTTTTCAGATATTATTGACACAGTAATATTTATATCTTCTGCATCAGTATCATTCATTTGAAATTGATCCTAAGAAATAAAACTCAGCATAAGCAAACCGAATTACCTATATTTATAACTAAAAATATTTAACAAAGTTAAATTTATAACTATAAATAACCATTAAATGTATTAAAAATGAAATAAACATTCAAATATAAGAAAACTGCATGAATTAAAAATTAATAAAAAATAAAATCCTCATATCAAAATTAAAACAAATTAAAAATCACAAATGCATTATTATGCATGAATATGATATGATGGCAAAAAACATAAATTATTATTTAAGTTACCTAAATTTTCAAACATTTATCTTATTTTTTAATTCAAAAATGAAAAAAGGGGGGAGCTATCAAACGTATCTGAAGCAGTTTGCTAATTAAAACTCATATCTTAAAGAATATTAACCTCATCTTTTTATTTTATTACAGAAAATGACAATGTTAAGAAAATTCTGAGAGGGAATTTGAAAAAGATTTTTCAGTTTACATTTATTATTTGAATAAAGATAAAAAGCAAAGTTAAAAATTTTTTTTTAAATATATACTTTGCTTTACTAATACAGTCAAAAGTCTTTAATCCGGACCTCAAAGCTACAAACTTTCTGCACATGCGTAAACGCATAATGCGTTTACACAAGCACATAATACCTTTACGCATGCGCACATGCGTTTACACATGCACGTTTAATGTATAATGGACGGTATGAGCTAAGCTAAAATTATCTAATTCAGTTAATGTTACAGATTGCGTTGTTCCTTAATCTTCTAATTGGACCCGGCTTATTATTTTTTGCAGACTGTCAGAGCAATTTTATAAAAGTAAGCTTGAACTTTCGATTATGTCAAAAAGAAGTTCCGATTCTGGAGCTGCCAAAGGATCTACAATGCGAAAGCATGTTTCGATGTCCATCAAACAAAAAGTGGACTTGCTGCAAAAAATGGATAAAGGCATATCTTTTGTTTCTCTAACCATTACGAAATCTGTTTATCAATTTCACGTTGCTCTGATGGGGGGGGGGGCGTTGCAGCACACAATGAACTGGAAGTTGATCTGTCAGCACTATCCTTATCTTCAGGGCAGATGTTTTTATTTTATTCGGCTTATAATTCCTTACTAAATGTAGTATTTATTCTCGATGTACTCCATCTTTGATATGATTTAAATCAAATTCCTCGTCATTATAAATATGACGAATACACATCAAATAGTTTTCCGGTTGCAATTTTCTAATTTTCAATTTTGCGTAATGAATGCTTTACGCATGCGCGCGTTGAAAGAAATGTTTAATAAAGTAAATAAATATGAAGCTTTTTTTCGTCAATTTTGATACCCTTTATATCATAATTGCTCTTTATTTCATAAATTACGGTTTCATATTTTTAACTTTATAATTTCTGCATGCCATCTTACAAACTGATGATCTATAATCCGGAAAAACCGCTAACCCAGAATCGCCAAAGTCCCGACGAGTCCGGATTAAAGACTTTTGACTGTACTATAATGAACATAATACTCTTTATCATAAAATATGTCATTGTTATCTAATACATTAATTCTACTTTTTGATGCTGCTGACAATTAGAAAAAAATTATGATTATCATTTACTGCAATAGGTTTTTCAATTTATATATAATTTCAAAGGTAAAAAAAAAATTAAAGGTTTGTGGTATGTAATTAAAAAATAACTAATGAATAAAATAAAAGGTTTGTGGTATATAATCAAAAAATAAGTAATGAAATGGGAAGAATGCATAGAGTTCTTGTAAAGGAATGTGAAGCCATTCTTTTTGCATAATAATCTGTAATTTTGAAATATACTGGAGACAGAATTTAAGCTCCAAGTTTGAATTCCAAATATTTCCACAAATGTTCAGGAATGTTAATTAGAAACCTGACTGGGCCAGATGAACTGCCCTGTTCATTGTTATGCTCTTCAAACCATGCCTGAATACATCTAGCAGTATAGATAGGAGGAAGAGGAGTACTCCCATCTTGAAATGCAGTCACTCCTTACAGAATACAGTGTGGACTAAAAATGGACATGATCCACCAGAATGCTCCAATACTGAATACCTTTCATCTTCCTAACAACCAGAATAACCAGTTGGGCAAGATTGCACTTCATCCTAACAGGAATCCACTTCCATACTTCACATTCAGCAAGAGGCAGGCCAAAAAGCTTCTCTGATATCTTTACTCCCCAGGTATAAATAAACACGCTTGGTGGCTTAACACTTTACCAACTGCTAGCGGTTCAACAGCATACGCACGTCCGACCGGCCACTTAGCCGCGGATTCTTCATGTTCTAAATAACTGCCAGGACAACCTGATAAATCATCTAAATAAAACTCTCCAGTACCATTTTTTTCGCTCATCGTGAACGGTAATTTTTTTAAAAAAACAGTGTGAAAATGTGGGAGTTTAAGAAGCAATGCATTTAACGCAAGTGAGCAATGTACCAAAATACTAATAATAAAATGCAGACGATATAGCAAATGGCAATTGTTTATCGCCATGGCTACCGATTGATAGGCTATTTTTAAGTAGCCCTGAGAAAAAAAGCAATTAATAGGCTATCAGTCAATAGGTGTTGGCAAAAAAAAGCCGATTAATAGGCTATCAATCAGTTCAATCCCTTCAATTCATACATATACCATCACAAAAAAATGACAGAGCACAACTAGCATTTTTTTGTAACAGTAAACATTTACAAGCTAAGGGTTCCCTTAATGAAATTTACAGAACCATCACTGGCACTTGGAAATATTCAAAACAACTTAACCGTACATATCCTTCAAATTTTTTACAGCATTTGCTACACTGTTGCCTTTTCTTATGTTCAAGTAGCACAGCTCGTCAGATGGGCTTTTCTGTTGCTGCCACTTTCAAGATGGGCTATTAAAGCAATAAATTAGGATCTGCACACCTGCAAGCCTGTAGTTACCTGAATGAAGCTGTCTTTGCTCAGTTTAATCACTTGTTTAATCACTTTAGGATATGTTTCAATAAGTCCTATTTGAAAAATGGCATTACTTATGACATAATCCAATATTCTTTTACATATTAAAATATTAAATTTTAAGATGAAAATAAATATAACAATATTTTGTTACACTGTGATTTTTAATTACCGTAATTTCTGGAAGAAACGCCGCTGCGTTTATGTGTTTAAAACTTAAATTTTCAGCGGGTGCGGTGTTTCTACCCATGCGGCGTTTAGGTGCACTAAAAATAAAATATTTCCTATAATGGTCATTGTACATAGTTTGGATGGCCTTGTCATTGTGCATAGACTGGTGCTGTTCCCACACAAAAGACCACTCAGTTGCTTTTTGCGAACGTTATTTTGTTTACATTCTTTCCCTTGAACGGACATACATGCCTTATTCACCCTAAACAAGATCTCAGAACAATAACATTCTTCCCCCTTTCAAATCAACATTCTCATCAGTTTGAATAGTCTCTCTCCTCTGCCATTCGATGAATCTTCCAGGACCCATCCTCTCCCCACCCCTGCCTTTTCTGCAATTTTTTTCAAAGGCAGACACGACTCCACCTGCCTCGAAATAACGAACTTTGACGTATTTCCCCTTCAGCATGAATGGATTTTTCTTGGCATTCTGCCAAATACAGATCCCATCAGTTTGAGTACAAGTACTTGTTGGATAGTTTTTAATTAGGAAGCGGAAAATTTTTGAAAATGTCTCTAAACGGCACAGAAGCTATACATTTCTTACCTTTAATTTATTTTTGAGTTATGGTTTCATTTCATGCATTTTTCTTAACTGGTATGTCATATATCAGGACTTAGGTTGAGTTTTTGCATCTATACAGCCAACGACGATGTCACGCGCAATTTAATCTATTGCGGCATTTACGCTGATGCGGCGTTTCTGTGTAATTTTAATTTTTTTCCCGCCATTTTTCTCGAGTGTGGCGTTTACGCTGATGCGGCCTTTCTTCTGGAAATTACGGTATATCTTAGCAGTATAATTTATTAAGAAAACTTTTAAAATTTGGATTTTCTAGGTAGGCTAAAGAAAAATTTCTTTTAATTCAGACATTAATTTTAAAAAGTTAGTAAAAAGAAAGCAACAACTGTAATTTTAATGAGAATTTAATAAGCATCAGTATGCAACCAATCCAGACCTCGATAAGGAGTTAAATGTTAATGCCATGTCTATTAGCCATGCTGTGCATCGCATAAACTTCATGCACAAGTTCAATTGCTGGGTGCCACAAAAGCTGACTCAGATAAGGACAGACGTATTTGAGCCTGCACTAATCTGCTTGAATAACAATGCAAGCACAACCAGATCATCATTTGTGATGAAAAGTGGATTTACTTCAACAACAGAGGCTGAAAAAGGGATTAGTCTGCGCCCGGTGAGCCCAGCCCGGTGTCGCAGAGCAAAATTTGACAAAAGAAAAGATCCTGCTTTATATCTGGTGGGATTACCGAGGTATTATCCATAAAGATTATCTGGAAAAAAGTAAAAACATTCACGGTATGGTGTACAGTGAGATACCAGTCTGTATTGATGCTGCTATCAAGGAAAAACATTAAACTGAGTTCCGGCACAAAAAGTAATGTTTCATCAAAATAATGCAAGACCACGTGTATCTGCATTCACTTTCTGGACTCAAATGGGATCTTTTACCCCACCTGCAGCTAAATCTTGCTGGCGCTATGTTCCATTCTGCATAGGACGTCCGAAATGAGGTTTTTCTGTTTTTGGATTAGCGGCCACCAAGTTTCTAGGCTGAAGGCTTTGCAAAACTACCAAAACATTAGCAGAAAATCAAAAATTTGGATGACGATTACTACCTGCAGTAAAGGCACTGCTCTCATTTTTTTTTCTAACTTTATTAAGAATGTTTTTTGGCGAAAAACTTTCATTACAATCAGGTATTTCTGTTTAATGTAGAAATTAAAATGCAAACAATAAATTATTAAAAATATTTTCATGTATCAGCTTACATCTGTAAAATGGAAGTAGCTATTCTAGAATAGCTTTGGAAAGCTATTCTAAAGAAAAATATCTTATATTGAAGTTAATAATGTGCTTATGTTACATAACCTAATAACTTTGTCAACATTTATAGAGTTCACTCATTTACTCAGTGCTCATTACTTAGCGCTCAGATATAAATAAATCTTTTCTAAAAAATAAAATCTTTTATTAAGTTGCATTTCAGCATTTCAACAAGTTCACCCAGGTTTTAAGAAATAAAATTCATAGCATTATATGTTCATCTTCATTTTAAATATAAATTTATAAAAGCTCACAAAATATATTACACAGATAAGGATATAAGGATTAAATTTTAAAATGAAAAAAAAAAAAAAAAAAAAAAAAAAAACGTATACCTGAAATAAATTTGTTATTAAAGTGGCCCTTTCAATTATTTCTTTATCAATAACAGATTTTACTCAACATGATGATGGCCATATCGATGGTCGAAAGGCTGGCAATGAATTTATTTTCAAGCATTCTTTTCCAGTTTTGATAATTCTTTCAATAAATCAAAAATTTTTAACTCTGCCACTGGTTTTATAAATATAAGATTATTTTAATCACCTCTTCCTCTCAAGAAACATTAAAGTAATTCCATTTCATGAAATTTCAACAAACTATTTCACAGCTTCTTAAAGAAAACACTTTCAATTATATAAGTTATGACACAACACAATACATACAATTTTATTAAATTTCGATTTCTTACAACTCTCTGATTGGGTGAAATAAAAACAACTCCTTTTCCCCCTTGGTCTTGAATATTCCGTGCTTGGTCAGCAAGAGTGCAGTTGCTTTTATACAACAACACAATTTTACCTCTTGATTCACTTTCTGGATGGTCATAGCACCAGTCTACTTCTGTATCGTCTTTTAAAATGTGAAATTCCTGAAGAAAAAAACACATATTTGGAAAGAAACTATAAATATACATAAACAACATTAAAAGGAAAAAAAGCATTAGTATAGCAAACAGAGGTATAGAAATATATATATATACAAAAAGTAAGAAATTTAGAACCTATATATATAATATTATTAAATTATTTCATGTTAAAATTGAGACAAATTTAATATGAAATGAAAAGAAAAACACAGCATCACTCATATATGAAATGAAAAGAAAAAAACAAAACAAAATGTCACTCATATACAAATTACACTGAAACGCATCTCTATACACTAAAATCTTAAAATCTATTACCTTTTACAGGGTTCGTACACATTTCCTTACATGAAAATTAAAGACTTTTAAGGACCATCAAAGAAAAAATTAAGGACCTATCAGCAAACAAAAAAATGAATAGAATAAAGCAATTATCCATACAACCGACTTCATGCTTGTAATTTTACTTTAAGAAACTAACAGAAATGTGTATTATGCACTATTATTAAATTCAATTTAATACTTACCATAAAACAATTTTGAAAATTAAACTAACTCCCTACAAGTTATGAAGTAGATAACATTAAATTAGGAACATAATTTCTTGAAAAACATGTATAAGTGTATTTTATACTAATGACAGTCACTATTTTAGAGATTTACATTATTATTATTTAACTTATTTGATATTTATTTAAACACAGTCAACTACTATTATAATCACAATGTAAGAATATTTTGCAGATTAAAATAACTGATTTGTAAACATACAATTTATTTCCTTGGTTTTTTGAAAGATACTAGAATAATAAACTGTACGATAAAAGATACAAAACATTTGTGCTTTTTTTTTAATCTGAAATCTTTTCAGCTATTTTAACATCTAATTTATTTATGTCTATTTCCTTTTCTTTAACTATTCTTAAGTTCATTTGCTTTGATAAACAAATCAATGTTCCTGCTGGTCTCAGCTTCATCTGCTAAAGCATCTACTTCTTCATTAACATCTTTAATGTCCCTTTGAAGAAATTTTTTCTTTTGCTTCATATAACCAATTTCTTCGTCAATAATATTTCTTTTCCTCTTTGAATTTTCAGATTTAGTTAAAGATTTTTGTTCTTCTAAATACTGAACTTCTAAATAACGAACTCCACTTCTTGCAGAAGCTGCTGCTGATCTCATTTCTTTATTAATTTCGATATTAAGAACACCTCCATAAAATTTTATGTAATTAAATACTGTGCATTGGAAAAATATATGATGAGTAACTTAAATTTTCAATTTCAATTGCTTTATTTACAGAGAAGCCCCTTTCCACCGAAGCCTGTTCATGTGACAAGATAAGAATACTTGTCACAGTGAATACTTGAATAATGAAAATATACATTTTTTACTATATATATATAATTTATTTCCTAAACAATATTGATTAATTCATTATATTATCTCCTAAGTTTAATTAAAGTAGAATTATTTTAAAAGAGTGAATCCATACTGGTGGTTATATTTTGAAAGATGTATATATATATATATAAATATACAGTACAAAGTCCGAGATCCGGACATCCAATATCTGGAATGATCTAAAATCCGGACCTCAAAGCCACCACCAACGAATTTTTTACGGCTTTTTTTAAGGGAAGGGGTATGCTTTACGCACGCGCATTAGATTTTTTTCATAAATATAATAAAAAAACATGCCGGAAATCCCTATTCTTAATCTCAGTTTGGCGCTAAATAAAATATCTCATTATTGAAGAAATAATTATTTTAGCATAAATTTGTGTGATTAGTAACTTGACTCCATAGCTGCGTATCTGCGTGGCATAATCTCAAACCGAAACATTTGTTAATTTTACACCAATATTTTATATCCTTGATGCCGAAATCGCAAATCATTATTTATTGTATTTTGCTTTCATCACCGCATGTTTATCAACGGATGACAACTTGAGTGATGAATCATGCAGCGACGCCAAATAACAGAGTATTATCTGATTACAGATTTAAGCTTGCATGGCCGCAACAGGCGGCAGAATTTAGCGAAGTTAAACAGAAGTTTTTCATTGTGATGACAATGCCCAATCATCAATCAATTAACGGAGGGCGAAATCTGTAGTATGGTTCTAAATCCAGAAAATACAGCTACCGATAGTGAAGAAAGTAACAGAGAGGTTACTGAACGAGAAAAAATTTTGATTGACAAGTTATTCGGAATTCTCGACACAGCAATTACAGGACTTGAACAATGGAACTTAATAACTGAACAAGAAGTTATATGTCTATAGTATTAGTCTAAAGTATTAGCAGAGAAAACAAATCAAACAACTCACATTGAAAGAAATGTTTAATAAAGTAAACATATAAATATTAAGCTCTTTTCTTTTGTAAATTTTGATACCCTTTAAATCATAAATGCTTCATTTCATAAATCACGATTTCATATTTTCAATTTTATAATTTCTACGTGCCATCTTAGTAGATTTAAAATGATCTAATATCCGGAAAAATCTCAAATCTGGGATCGCCGAAGTCCCGACGAGTCCAGACCCCGGACTTTGTACTGTATAAATATATATATAGATAGATAGATAGATAGATAATACGGAATGTATATTTTCAGTTAAAATTCTACCCAATAACTTTAGTAATTCATGAAAGTTAATTTTGCGTCTAGTTAATTCAGGAAAATTAGTTTCAATTAGTTGCTTTCAGCTTTAAAAATATTAAAAATTTTTTAATTAGTTAGTTATTTTCAACTAATAATTGTATCGCCATTAGCAAAAATTATGCATTACTATCAACAACATAGGTTTAAACCAAATACTTAATTGTCTATTGAAGCTTCTAAACGTATTTCCGAATTTCACTTTTTCTCGGCTAGCGTTACCGAATTTGCCCTTGGCGACCTAAAATCGAAATGGAGCCAACAGATTTTACGCGAAATCAATAACAGACCCTCTGCAGAAATAAACTCATAATCCCAATATCCCATACATATAGTATGTGCAAAAGAGAATAAACTCCGTAGAAGGTCATAAATTAATTTATGGCTTAATTGAAACAAACACAGAAATTAAGCTAAGCAAAACCGTGTAAAAACAAATTGAAATGATAAAACAAAACTTAATTTTCATGTGAATTTTCAGCGCTGACTCTCCCATTCTAGAAATTTCAATTTTTTCAGACAAAGACCACATTTAAGGATTGCCATCCATCAATATCCAGTCTTTGTAGTCAGCTTGATGAAGGCACAGTTTATTGAAAATGCACTTTCCAGGCATCTCGTTCCTATTGGCGTCGGAAGTGTTGTGGCCTTCCAGGTTGGAATTGCTCTAATTTTGGCAAATATTTTCAGAATACCCCCCCTTTTTTTTTCTCGAGCACCTTCATTCATTCATTCATTCATTACAATTTATGCCGAAATATTGCATTTGATGCAACGTGTCCGGCTCATGACAAGTACGCCCGAAGGGCACATGACATAAAAGTGTCTGGACCGAGTGATAGGAGGCAATAGGAAATGAAATAAAGAGGGGGTGACCACAGGACGCCACAAGCAGAGAATCGAACTTAAAGCCCAAGACCAGGAGAGGCAGCAAGGTGTGGAGTGTCAGAGTTAAAAATGTTCATGATAGGTATGCTAAGGAAAAACATGATATATTAGCAAATACAATTTTATTACATAAAATGAATACAATAAATGAGCATATACAATACAAAATACAAAAGAGTTCGAGTTGTAATACGATAATTTATGTACAATATATACAGAAAAGATGTTGCATGAAAAGACTGATTAAGTAGGAAAATTAGTGTCCCTGGTGAGGAAGGCCGCTAATGGTCTGATTTTGATATCTTCAGGAAACACGGTATAGTTGAAAACTTTAAAGTATTTCATGTACGAGCAGTTTCTCGCCTTATCAAAAAATTTCCAATTTGCATTATGGAGGAAATTCTCGATATTCTCTATTTTTAAATCTCTATGTAGAGTTTCATTGGAACCATAAAAATGAGCGTTCGTGATCTGCCTTAAAAATTTGTTTTGCGTGATCTATAATTTCTTGATTTCATTTTTCGAATAAGTCGCCCAGGCTGGAGACGCGTAAGAAAAGATAGGCCGAATAATGGCAGTATAAATATGTCTCTTTCTTCGTAAGTCAAGTTTTGAATTTTTTCCGATTAATGGAATAAGATCTTTGATAGCCGTAACTGTTTTGCCTCTTACTTTTTGGATATGGTCTTTCCATGTGAATTTATTGTTTAAAACAACACCAAGGTAGATAGCTTTGTTCACAAGCGGAACTTCGACATTAAAGATTTTAAGTTTGTTTACAAATGGACTTCTAGAGTGCCTTTTTCCTATGATTATAAGCTGGGATTTTTGTGCATTGATGGCTATGCACCATTTCGTGCACCATTGCTCAATTTCTGGAATTTTATCCTGCAATTTAGAAATGGCAAGTTCTTGATTGTGAGACGTGTATGCAAGCGCCGTGTCATCGGCGTAACATCCAAAATAAAAATTTGGGTTTGTGCATATTTTAGGGAAATCAGCAACATAAAATATAAAAAGAATTGGTCCCATTGATCCTTGAGCTACACCAGCATTGAGTCTTCTGGGATCAGAGTTGTCGTTACCAATATTGACAAAGAATTTTCTGTGTTTAATAAAAGAATAAATGAGTAAGATCAGGTCTCTGTCAAAATCCAAGGATATATGCTTGAGAATAAGCCCCTCATGCCAGACGCGGTCGAAAGCTTTCGCCACGTCTAGCATGAGTAAGGCGACACTCTGATGTTTGAAAAGTGCAGAACCGATGTATTCACATAGTCGGACAAGCTGCTTGGTCGTAGACAAATTCTTACGGAAGCCAAACTGTTCAGGAGGTATCTTTTCCATGTAAGGCTCGATTCTCTTATAGATAACACGTTCGTAGATTTTGCCCACACCGGGCAGTAAACTAATTGGTCTGTAACCCTCCGGGGAGGTAGCATTTTTACCAGGCTTGGGTAATAAAATAACTTTAGCAGTTTTCCATTTATCGGGGAAATAATTTTTCTCAAGACAGGCATTTAAAATGCTGACATATTTCGTGATAACATTAATAGGCATTAAGACACAATAACATGCTGAATAAATACTAATTCAGAAGTCAAACAACAAAAATCAGCGTTATACCTACAAAATTTTCACAGGACTAGTTTCGATGGTTTTACCGAACCATCATCTTCAGCTGCAAAACCGCAAATGGACAAGATAGGAAATAATGATTAGATAAGATAAGAAAGCCTGGACAAGAATAAGCAAGTGGTGCCATCTTTTGGCGAAACCAGAACTAAAACATAATTTCTCTAAAAGCCGAAGGCAAATTTGGATTGGAATTAGGATCGTTAACTAGAACAGAAAGATTTTTATGAATGAGAAATGCCTCTAGAAAATCCAGTTCTCCAATGGAAGATGTTTTTTGAATAATTTTGGCAGAAGAAAAATTGAAAGTGTGATTTTTGGACTAACAATGTTGAGCAACAGAAGACCTCTGTGTTTCCTTTTTTCTAACATAAGCCTCATGTTCTTTGACGCGAAATTTTAAGGCTCTCTTAGTTTGGCCAATGTAAATTAAACCACACTGGCAAGGAATCCTATAAATACCCCAGGAATTCATATCCGGAATGGGGTCCTTGAGTATAGAAGTTGGAATTTTATTGATGGGAGAAAAAACAATTCATTTTGCTTTCTTTTTTGCACGTGGTGTGGCAGCCATTTTGTGATTGTAGGAGTTTCGGTGAGTACATTTTTACAATTTTCAAGTTATGTTTATGTTTTGTACATTTGGATATTGTGCTTTGCTTGTCTGATTTCATGCATTTTGCTTACAAACGTTTTGTTTTCTATTCATTTCAGTGAGGGATTTTTCTGCTGTTTTGTGTGTACTTTATTATTGCTCAGTTAATTTAGTTTGATTTTCTGCATTGTTTATCATGCCTTCATCCGTTAATCGTTTCACTAAATTACGCCTGAAATGGCAAAAATTCCTGAATCATCTTGACTTTTTACTTAAATGTAAATGTAAAAAATTGATCCCCAATTTTATTCAAATCAAAACTAATCAAAAACTTTCGAGTCGCGTTTCAAGAATTCTGTTAAATTGCAAGCTTGCCTTACTTCGGTCCGTGATAAGGGATACACGTCAACAATTGTCCAAAGTTGAACATGAACTCTATAAGCTTCATCTGGAACTCGCTAAATCATATCCAAAATTCACTGGCCTTGAGCAAAAGTCTTGGTCTAGAACGGAGAATGCAGTTAACCGTCATAAAAACACCCTTGCAGTTAAATTCGAAAAACTTCTTTTACAGTCTTCCAGTTCAAGTAGTTCAAAAAATCTTCCCATTGTAAACATCAAGCCAATAGTTAATATTTCTAATGTTAGTCTTTCAGAAGAACAAGAGAGAATTCTAAAATATAATTTTAACTTCTCACAAACCTGTAAACCCTCGATTCCAAAGATTTTGGCTCCTATCGAAAAAGCTGTCAAGTTCAGTAAAGTTTCAGATTCACAGAAAGAAATGATTAGGCATCTTATCGCTCATAATGTGAAATTCAATAATAAACCTTTGAAACCAAATCTAACTGCGAGAGAAAGAGCTACAATGCGCGAAATTCATTCTAACCCAGATATTATCATTTCAAAGGCCGACAAAGGTGGCCAGATAGTCGTCATGGATAAGAACACTTACATCGATGGTGTCACTAAACTCTTAAACGAAGGACCATATAATCCGATCCCTAAAGATCCTTCACCTTCGGACTTATCCAAAATAAAAACTGCGATCAAATCTTCACAAATCATTTCAAGCAACTTAAAACATTCGCTTATCCCATCTGTTGCGAATTGTGCCAGATTATATGCTCTTCCCAAAATTCATAAAAGTGGTATTCCTTTCCGCCCTACTGTATCAAATTTAGGTACTGCCTCGTATCCTTTAGCTAAATATTTAGTTTCTAGATTTTCCACTCTATTAGACAATAACATTTACACCATAAAAAATTCAATAGAGTTTGTAAAAAAGGTTAAAAACATTTCTCCTAGTAATTTACTCATGGTTTCTTTTGATGTAAAATCATTATTCACCAATGTCCCAGTGGAGGGTGCATTAAGATGTCTAGAAACCAGACTTCGCGAATTTCATTTCTCTTGCATCGAAATTGATGAGCTAATTTCTCTCACTCAACTCTTTGAAACAAACACATTTTGTTTTCCAAAATAAATATTACAAGCAAACTGAGGGATTAGCCATGGGAAGTCCCCTCAGTCCCATCCTGGCTGATATCTACATGCATTATTATGAATCAAAATTGTTTGAAACTTTAAACTTCACGGCATGGTTCCGCTACGTAGACGATACTTTTGCCCTGTTTGAAGGTAATAAAGATGATTTAAATAAAGTTCTTTCAACAATGAATTCTATTGATCCTGCTATTCAGTTCACTTTTGAACTTGAGACTTGCAATTCTCTTCCGTTTCTCGACATTCTGGTCACACGTAACACATCCAACTTCAGTACTACAGTTTACCGTAAACCTTCATCGGTTTGCCTTCCACCACACTTTAAATCATGTCATCCGACTAAACAAAAGTTAGCTTCATTTTATTCCTATGTTTTCCGTGCTCTTCAAGTTTGCTCCTCCAAACTAGCCCTTGATGAAGAACTAAATTATTTAAAAGCAATAGCTATTGACAGGGGCTTTTCACCCAACATTATTAATCAAGCAGTTAAAAAATTCTCATCTCAACACACTAAAAGCCACACTCTTATTTTAGGAGATTATAAAAATTCTGTTGTCATTCCCTTCTTTCCATCAATTAGCTATAAAGTTGCACATATTTTGCAGAAATTTAACTTTCGGGTTGTTTTTTCTCCCATCAATAAAATTCCATCTTCTATACTCAAGGACCCCATTCCGGATATGAATTCCTGGGGTATTTATAGGATTCCTTGCCAGTGTGGTTTAATTTACATTGGCCAAACTAAGAGAGCCTTAAAATTTTGCGTCAAAGAACATGAGGCATATGTTAGAAAAAAGGAAACACAGAGGTCTTCTGTTGCTCAACATTGTTGGTCCGAAAATCACACTTTCAATTTTTCTGCTGCCAAAATTATTCAAAAAACATCTTCCATTGGAGAACTGGATTTTCTAGAGGCATTTCACATTCATAAAAATCTTTCTGTTCTAGTTAACGATCCTAATTCCAATCCAAATTTGCCTTCGGCTTTTAGAGAAATTATGTTTTAGTTCTGGTTTCGCCAACAGATGGCGCCACTTGCTTATTCTTGTCCAGGCTTTCTTATCTTATCTAATCATTATTTCCTATCTTGTTCATTTGCGGTTTTGCAGCTGAAGATGATGGTTCGGTAAAACCATCGAAACTAGTCCTGTGAAAATTTTGTAGGTATAACGCTGATTTTTGTTGTTTGACTTCTGAATTAGTATTAATAGGCATGTTTTTGATAGCGACGTTGGTGATGTTATCAAAACCGGGAGCTTTTCTATTCTTCATTCTTTTGATAATCTCCTTAACTTCATTAGGTGAAGTATAATTAGTCTTGTTTTTGGGTCCCGGGACATTAATCCAGTCTTGAATAAAATATCTAGTGTCATATGCAAATAAAGGGTCGCTCGGATCTTGGTTAGGAACAAATTGTTTTTCTAAAAAATCAGCCATTACATTGGCTTTGTCTTTATTGGTGACGGCTATAGTACTATCTCCATAAATAGGTTTATTGTTCGGCTTTTTGCCGCGAAGATTCCTTGCAAAAGACCAGAATGCATTATTCGGCTCATTGAATGTTTCAATTTTTGCGTTCCATGACTCATCTCTGTGTTTATAAATACTTTTGTTTATTTCTCTGTTCAGTTTATTTAACTCTTTTTTGATTCTAGGATCCCAGGCAATATGCCATCTTTTGCGTAGTTTGTTTCTTTGTGAAATCAGGTTTCTAATGTTACTAGGCAATCTAGCACTGTACTTATCAGCGGGAATTTTCTTAGTAGCCCTGTTATATGCACTAAGTATGCTATTATTGAGAACAACAATTGCATAATCAATATCAAATTTTGTTTTAAGGTGCTTAATAGCCGGAGGGTTTTCAATGAGGTAATTATGATATTTATTCCAGTCCGTAGTGATTTTAAACCTTTCATCAGTGTTTTTATTTGTACCAAGCGTAGCTAAAACAGGCACGTGATCTGAAGTTAATTCAACTTTCACATCGAGATAAATCGGGATTGAAGTGGTGGTAAGAATAACATCCAGGATGTCTCCTTTTCTAAGGTCATCAGGAAGATAGGAATAGTCAGCTGGAGCATAAAAATATATAGGATAATTATTAATGAATTCGAGTAAAAGTTCTTCATTTCTGTTGGTGCGTCTGCAATCCCATTCTACATTCTTCGCGTTGAGATCGCCAGCTAAGATGATATGTTCCGAATTGGGCAGCAATTGAGCGAGTTTATGCTCATCTATAGGAATGTGTGGAGGGTTATACAATGCAATAAAATAAATTATGCCATAATTTGGTAATAAAACAGAAGCTGTAACAGCTTCGTAGCCATTTCCTCTATCTTCGCTAATCAGGCATGATTGCAAGGAGTGCTTTACGTAGATAGCGGCCCCCCCACCACGGTGACTCAGTCTGTCACACCTGTAACAGTTGTAATTTGCGATCTTAATATTCAAACATGGTGTCGCAAACGTTTCGGTGACAAGAGCAACATCAATATCATAGGTTAGTAAGAAATTATGAAATTCCTGGATTTTATTTAAGATGCTATGAGCATTCCAAATCATGATTTGGATAGGAGCTCTATTAATTCTGTGTGGGCCCATTATCAGTAATGTTGGGTTGATTGCTTTCTTGATGATTTCTGTTCAAATCCTTAACTTGTTGTGTGAGCTGGAAAAAACCAGCGGATTTTATTGCTGAAACCAGTTCAGCAAGATCAGTGAAAACTTTTTTGGCCTCAGTAATTGTATCTGTGTAGATACCTGTCGCAGATACAATTACTGAGGCCAAAAAAGTTTTCACTGATCTCGCTGAACTGGTTTCAGCAATAAAATCCGCTGGTTTTTTCCATCTCACACAACAAGTTAAGGACTTGAACAGAGAGCACCTTCATCATCACTTTTGCCTCTTAAAGAACTTCCGGCTTCACGCTTTTGTCACAATCTGCCTAAATTTATAGATAACACCTGTTTCGAAAGACTGGGTGAATAGCCAATCAGACACCGATACTTTCGTTCGGGTAGCTAATTTTTTTTTTTTTTTTTTTAAATCGTTTGCAACGCAAATCCGCCAACAGATTGGTTAAGAGCCGTGCAATTTTAATTCCATATTCATGAGAAATCGCAATTCACACATAGAATGGCAATCATTAGAAATGATAAGAAATGTCAAGTGAGCAAAATTAAGGACCATATATTCATTTTGGCCAAAATTAAGGACTTTTAAGGACCAAAAATCATTTTTGAAAAAATTAAGGACTTTTAAGGACCGTACGAACCCTGTTTTAACTAGTTCAGCAAGACACTCTTTTGCAATAAAAATTCTAAATAAGTATTGTAATAAGGTTGATCCACATCCCTTCTCTTTGCACTTTTGAGGAATATTTAACAAATAGTTCTTAATGAAGGCGTTGTTTTCTTTCACTTTTACTGGTAGAGATTTATGCATAGAAATTTGTTACATTTAATACAGGATACTCTTATTGTGTGCAGTTAAAATATCCTAGTTTTCGGCTTATTACACACTCTTATTTATCAGTGCTAGATATAATAAAATATATAAATTAAATAAACAAAGGTCAATAATTAAAATCTAGTGGCATGTATTATTAATATTCAAAAAAGTAATATTACTGAGCATTTTCCCTTGAAAAACAGATAATACAATGCAGTGTAAAAAATAGCTGATCTCAAAAATTAAAAGGAAGATGACAAAAATGTTGAATAATTGAACACCACATTTACATCTGCCCACTCAGAATAAAGAACAAAACAGACAACTCTGAAATGAAATAATTCAAATATATTCATTAATAAAATATTTATCTCAATGACTCTTCTTTGAGAACTTAATGTTGCCCCACTTAAATTGAATTTTAAGCTATACAGTAAAGTAAAATTAAAGAACTATTTCATGTTCATATTAACAACAACAATGTATCTCTATCACCCGTTTAGTGAGCAGGTGTGAAAAAATAGTCTCAATGTAACTCATGCATGTCATAAGAGGCGACTAAAATGGGTACCCAACGTCCAGGGTATAACTCGGCACCCTATCAGAGGACTGCTCCTTCAAGGTTGGAAGTTGGACGTAGGGCTAACAACCCCACCTGGGAAAAAATTCCCTGTTTCAATGTCTGAACAAGAAAATATCCAGTACCCTTCTCATAGATGAGCTCGGAAAAAGATAAAGGATTTGATTTTGGGGTCATAGAATGTCTGTTCCCTCTATTGTTCTAGAGTTCTGCATGAATTTATATAGCAACTTGAAAGGTACAAGGTAGATACTGCAGCAGTTCAGGAACTTAGAGAGACTGGGCAGGGTATATAGTTGATAAGAAAACCTCATATACTGTTCTACAGCTGTCATGACAAAAAACACACAGAAGGAACTGGTTTCTTGGTAATGAGGAAAGTAACTGAGGACAAGGAAGATGAACAGAAAGATACATTTTATGAAGAGCTCTCAGAATATTTTAGGAGCTGTCCACTTAATGCTATTACACTTTTACTTGGTGATCTGAATGCTAAAGTGGAAGGAAAAGGAGTTTAGACCCAATATGGGTATGCACAGCACACATGATAAATCTAATAATAGTGGAATCTGCCCTGCTGGGGTTTGCTTTTGCACATGACCTAGTGATTGGTAATACCTGCTTTGAGCATAAAAACATTTATGAATATACTTAGAAAGCAACAGATAGAGTGATGTTTAATTAGATAGATCACGTCCTTATTGATACTAGACATTTCACAAACTTGATTAATGTAAGAACTTTTAGAGAAGCTGATATGGATTATGAAAATTTTTTAGTTCTACCTAGCATAAGAGAAAAAACGTCCAATGCTAATATAGAATGACTAAAGAAACTACAAAGGTTTGATTGTAATAAGTTTAATAAATTAAATGCCATGATCCCCATTTGGGGATTTGTCTCAATAGCAGAAATTTTGTAACTTTAATTAGGTTGGCAACAATGGTTACTTTTTTACATACATTGTTGTTTAAACCTTTCTCAAGCTTTTGCATGGGTTGTTGAGTGGTAGGTGTTAAATGAGTGACCTGGAGAGTATTATTTGTGAGAAGAAGTAAAATTTCTGCGAGTTTCAAGATTTCAACATTTTCAAAATGTGGTATGTCATATTATGATGTACTATGTTTCCAACTCCTGTGTACTGTTGTGTTCTCTAATGGATTTAAAATATATTTTCTAACTATTTATTGTCAATGTGAATTTTATTTTCTGGTGAGGGCTACTTGACTGTCGATCCTTATTTGGGGCTCATGGCATATTCCATTTATGTTCCAATTTCTAATCTCTGTGTCAATCTAGACACCCAGAAATAAATGTAAATTGAAAGAAAAAAATTTGGCAGTTAATGGGTTAAAATGAAAGAAGTTGCCAGGACTTACAGCGAGGCATTGGAGAGGGATATTTCACAAGTGAATATTGACACTCTTGATCTTGAATACCTATGGCTTAGGTTTAAAATAATAGTATCTAACACTGCAGGTGCAGTTTTAGGCCATATAGCTCAAGAAAAGAGTGGAGTTTGGTTTGATGAAGAATGTAGGCTTGCAAATAAACAAAAGCTTGCCGCATACAAAAGAACATTGCAACATTGTACTAGAAATGTGGCAAGGAATACCGTGAGGAATGGAAAAATGAAAAGATTCTTAAGGCTCAAGGAAGAGCTTTTGAGGAAAATAGATTTAAGAGTGTTGAACATCTGAAGAAGACCAATGAGTGCCATGCATTCCATCAGGAGGTCAGATAATGACAAAGAGACTTTAAAAACAGAATCAATTTTTGTAGAAATAAAACAGGTGATATCCTTAGCGAAAATTCTCAAATTTTGGAAAGATGGGTTGAACTGTTAAAGGACAGTGAAAATTTTTAATTCTTTTGATGTTATGCAAGAAGAAATTTTGACCAATTACAGAGAAATGGCACCACGAAAGTTTGCATGAAATAGTATCTGCTGTCAAGGAGATTTAAAACTACAAGGCACTTGGAATCGATTTTATATAGGCAGAGCTTTCAAAGTATGGAGGATAGAGTGCTATGGAGTTTTTTTACTGAATTAGTCAGAATGTTTGCTCAAGTGAGAACATGCCAGAGGATTGCCTCATAAGTGCTATATGTTGAATCTACAAAAAAGGAGACTCTTTGGTTTGTTAAAACTATAGAGGGATAAGTTTACTGTGAACTTGCTACAAAGCGTTCTACAAATTACTGTATAAGAGACCTTATGTAAATAGAATTGTTGGTGACTATCAATGCAGATTTTGTATAGGCAAATCCACTGTGTAACATATCTTTCACCTTAGACAGATTATGGAGAAACCCCATGAATTTAATATTGATTCACATCTCTTGTTTATTGACTACAGACTGGTGTATGATTCCATTGACCACAATGATTAATTAAGAACAATACATGATTTTGATATTTTCTTAAAATTGATAAAATTGGTAAAAATTATGCTTAGTATACTTTTGCAAGCTTTTGGTTCAAAGATACCTTTCTAGCAGTTTTCTCATCAGTTCAGGAGTTAGAAAAGGAGATACCCTCTGTGGCTTTTATTTTAAATAGCGTTGAAGAGGGTCACCAGGAAGTTTGGAATAAACATCAGTGGCAGTATTTTTAGAAAATCTGTTCAAGTGCTAGAAATAATCTGCAAATGCAGATTTTAGTACAAGCAGCCAAAAGCAAAAAATATCTAATAGATGTGTTTGAAGCTATTGATAAGGACGCTACACCAGTTGGCCTTATTGTTAACCAAGAAAAAAACTAAATATGTGACTACTATTGGAAATATACTCTAACTCATCTCTTAATTGGGGATTATAAAATTGAAACAGTTACATATTTCATTTATCTGAGATCGATATTTAACAAAAATAATGATAGCTTACCTGAAATAAATAGATGTACTGTTGCAGCTAATAAAGCTTTTTATAGATTAAAGTATTTATTTAGATCTGGCTTTTTACCTGGAAAGACAAAACTATTATTCTACAAGAGCCTAAATCATCCTAACCTGACTTACACTTTGAAGACCTAAACTATAACTAGGAAGAAGGAAGGTATCTTAAGTACTTTTGAATGCAAGGTTCTGAGAAGCATTTTTGGGGGAATTCAGGAAAATGGTACCTGGCATAGAAGATGCAACACTGAATTATACCAAATGTTCAAAGAGCCGAATGCTGTTCATTAAATTAAAATAAGCCATCCCAACTGGGCTCGGCATGTTATCCATATGAACAATCACAATTACATACTAAAAAAAAAAATGTTTTTTGGCTAGACCAAGTAACACAAGAAGATGAAGACCTATACTTTGATGAATAGATGCTAGGACTGTAGGAGGAGGACTGTTTAGTCCTTAAAACTAAGAATTGGATGAGTTTGGCTGCTAGTAGAGGTGGTTGGAAACGTCTAGTTCATCTTGGCCCACCCTGCGCTGTCATGCCATGGATGATAATGATATATGTCTATATTTTAGGAGTTCTTTTACAAAAATCCCTCTTAGTTTAGATATTATTCTAAATTTTTAGCATATCAGAAAGATTATTTGAAGTTTTTTTTTATAAAGAAGGAAAATGAGTTAACAGTGGAAATTGTTAATAATTAAATATTTTAAAGAAAAATGTTATTCGCTCAAAAATTCCATTATTATTTTTCCGTTAAGTATTCTCTCTCCGTTCAAAACATGCAAAGAAGAAAAATTTGTAATTAGATTAGGAACAAGATTACATGCACCACAAAATGTCAAATTATAACATGACAGCATCATTTAGTTGCATTGCATACAAACATACAATTATTTTTATAACAGCCTTTTTTTTCTTCTTATTCTCCAACCTTATTTTTTAAGAAACTTTGAATGCTGGATTTCAAAAGCAGCACCTACTATAGTTAATACTGACTTTAAAACTGCAGAATGTGTCCTTAAAGGAAAAGGAGAAGATGAAATATCCCATCATTACTTATGATACATAATGTTGCGTGCGTACGGGTTCGTTATGAAATGAATGCACAAGTCCGATGAAAAATGAACAAAAATTTATTATCACAACAAAAATGCTTAAATTTTCTCAAATTATCATGCAGTATTACAATATCTCACAGTAGTTTTCTTTTAACTACTCAAATGTCAATAGAACGTAATTCAAAACAGCTAAAGAACGCTAATCCGCGAATTCGCTACAATCAACAACAGTAGTTTTCTAAACAACAACAAACTAAGCAACTACTACAAACTGAGATTTTTTCCTCCTTTTATAAGATTTTAAAATCATGCGCTAGAATTTTCCAGTACTTTCTCGAAATAAAAAGAGATATTTATTTATTTAATGCACGCGCTCTTGTATTTTCAATTTTCCGGCTTAGCTTTCTTTTAATATTCGTCACGCGCTGCACTGCGCGAGAAATAAAACCATTTAATTTCTAATTGAACTAACATTAGCTTTTTAAATACCAAATTCGTAACACTGCGCCCTTCCCAAGGACTGCATGTCCGGGCAGTACAATCCCTGGACAAGAAGCAAAACTTACAACTGTGGCATAAATGCATTAATAAGCATTACATTACAATAATAAACAACATGAACAATAAATGCAAAACATAAAACAAATCAAATGCTATCAAATACAAATCAAATACACATTTAAAAACAAAATGGACCATGGTCTTATACTATTTACAATTATTTACATTATGTACTATGGCCATAGTAATGAGCTAACCTGTCGTAATGAACGACTTTAGGTTTAGAGTTCGAAGACTTACGAATCCGAACCACGACGTCATTCAGCCTGTTTAGGACTGTGTACGGCCCATCCCAAGGTGACTGTAATTTCGGACAAAGTCCTTTCCGTCGAGTCGGATTCCACAACCTTTACCTTGTCTCCTTCGTGGAATTGATGTTCAGTAGCTCTTGTGTCGTATCGGGTCTTCATCTTCTCCGTCGCCAAGTTGACTCGCTCTCGTGCAAAATTGTGCATCACTTCAAACCGGGCCTGGAGATCTTGAATATATTCCTCAGACGATGAAGGAGCATCCGGAGGGCGGCCAAACAATAGATCACAAGGCAGACGAAGGTCAAGACCGAAGAGCATCTGTGATGGAGAATAGCCGGTAGTCTCGTGGACAGCACTGCGGTAAGCCAGTAAAAAGAGTGGTAATTTCTTGTCCCAGTCCTGTTGGTTTCTGGAAACCACTAATGAGAGGTTATTAAGGATGGTTCGATTGAACCTCTCTACCATGCCGTCCGACTGGGGATGCAATGGCGTCGTTTGAGTTTTGTCAATGCCAAGTAGTTTGCATAGTTCTTTGATTACTGCCGAGGCAAAATTCCTTCCCTGATCGGAATGTAACTAAAGAGGCACTTCGAACCTGGAAATCCAGTGCTGTATCATTACCTCAGCTACTGTGACTGCCTCTTGATCAGGAATAGGATAAGCTTCAGGCCACTTGGTGAAGTAATCAATGACAACGAGTATGCATTTGTTGCCATCAGCAGTTCGTGGCAGAGGTCCCAGGATGTCAAAGGCGATACGTTCAAAAGGCGCACCTACGTTGTAACGTTGCAGTCTGCCTCGGCTGCGTTTCCTCGGTCCTTTCCGACCTGCACAGGCATCACAAGATCGGCACCACTTTTGCACGTCATTCTTTGCATTATTCCAGTAAAAGCGCTCACGAACTCTCTGTAAGGTCTTCATAATTCCAAAGTGACCTCCTGTAGGGCTGTTATGTAGTTCTTTGAGGACATCAGGAATCCGGGATCTTGGAAGTATCAGTTGCCATCGGAACGTCTTCCCATCATCCGACTCGAATTTCCGGTATAAGACGCCGTTTCGAATGTGAAGTGAATCCCAGAGTGCCCAGTATTGTTTTGTTGTAGGACTACAGATAGAAATGTCCTGCCATGTAGGTTTTCTGTTTGATGACTCTATTAAATCAAGTATGGGTTTAATGTCGCGGTCTTCCAGCTGGTCTTTCCTGACTTCATCATCACTCCACGGGTCTCGAGCAGCCGATGTTGATGTTGTAATTTGTCTTGCGACCGGAGTCAGCAGCTCGTATTTCGCTTCCACCCTGGAACAATATCGGCAGTTTTCTTGGCAAGGTCTTCTAGACAGGGCGTCGGCGTTTCCGTGTGATGATCCCTTACGATGACGGATAGTGATGTCATATTCTTGGAGTCTCTGTATCCACCTGGCTATTTGACCCTCAGGATTTTTGAAATTTAAAAGCCACGCCAATGAGGCATGGTCCGTGCGGAGGAGGAATTTTCTCCCGTATAGATAATGATGGAAATGTTCTACAGCTTTGACTATGGCGAGCAACTCTTTCCTTGTGACACAGTAATTCCTCTCCGGTTTAGACAGGCACTTGCTCCAGTATGCTACTACACGTTCTTGGCCGTCTATTTCTTGGGACAAAACAGCACCGACACTTTCATTGCTCGCGTCGGTGTCGAGAATAAATGGTCTGTCGAGCTGAGGATACGTCAGGATTGGAGCAGATGTTAAAGCTTCCTTTAAGTTGTTAAATGCATCCTCGCATTCCTTTGTCCACAAGAATCTTTGCTTGCTCTCTGTCAGCTTGTGAAGTGGTCTTGCGATGGAAGAAAAGTCCTTCACGAATCTCCTATAGTAGGTGCAAAGCCCTAGGAAGCTTCTCAGCTGATGGACATTTTCGGGACGCGTCCAGGATTTAACCGCTGATACCTTTTCAGGATCCGTGCGCACACCTTCTGCAGAGATGACATGTCCCAGGTAAGTCACTTCCTTTCGAAACAATTTGCATTTAGCGGGAGTCAGCTTCAGATTGGCCTCTTTCAGTTTCTGAAGCACCTTTCTAAGATTTTCTAGATGCTCTTCAAAACTCTTTCCGACGATGATGATATCGTCCAGGTATATCAGACAGGCTTCGTAAGAAAGGCCTTTCAAAACAGTCTCCATAAGACGTTCGAATGTTGCCGGCGCATTACACAGTCCAAACGGCATCACTTTGAACTGCCAAAGTCCTTGTCCCGTAGTAAATGCCATCTTTTCTCGGTCATCAGGATGGACTTCTACCTGCCAATACCCACTCTTTAAATCAAGTGTTGAGAACCACTTGCTTCCAGAAAGAGTGTCTAGAATGTCATCAATTCTAGGAAGAGGGTAACTGTCTTTCTTCGTAACCTCATTCAACCGGCGATAGTCAACGCAAAATCTTGTTGAGCCGTCTTTCTTTCTGACGAGAACGATGGGAGATGCCCATGGACTCGCTGAAGGCTCGATGACATCGCCTTCTTCCATATCTTTTAACAGTGTTCGCACCTCTTCCTGTTTAGCAAACGGTAGACGTCTTGGATGTTGCTTGATCGGGGGATGATCGCCAGTATCTATTCTATGTTGGGTCGAACTTCAGAAGACGAGCGGGAGAAAACAACTTGAAGATCTTTAATGACGCGATCGGCAGCATTTTTCTCTTTATCGTTTAATTGTGCATTCTGCAATAACTCCGATGTAATGCTCTCTGAGGACACGGATTCTGGGATGTTACTCTTTTTTTCAATGCTGGTTACTGGAGTACATGTTGCAACCACTTCACCTTTCTTAATAACTCTCGACTTTTCAGTTACATTGGCGACTCTCACCGGGATAACCGTTCTGGATAGGTCGACGAGTGTTGAGGCTACTAATACTCCTTTTGGGATAAAACAGTTATTGGGATATTCTATGATGCCGTAGCGGAAATTTCTATTTTCGGCTATGGATCCAGGAAGTAAAATTTCTGTTCTTGCAGGTATTGTAATATAGTCTTGTGCTATGATTTTATGGACAGATTTAACTTCTTCATCATTAACGAGAAATAACGCTATGTCCTCAGATGTAGAATGCAATTCATTATTTTTAAAATCCAAGGAAAAATTGAATTTCCTTAGAAAGTCCAATCCGAGTATGCAAGAATCAGTGATCTCTGCTACATATGCCGTGTGATGGTAAGCGGCACTTCCAAACGTGATGTTAACATTTACTTTTCCGTCGATGTCGATCTTCTCACCGGACACAGTCTGGAGGGTAATGCAGGGCGGCGTCCAGATAAGTTTGTTTCCTAGTTGTTGAGCCAAATCTTTTCGGATGATGGTGATGTTGGCTCCTGTATCTATAGTCATATTGCACGGAACTCCATTAATATGTCCTATTATGAAAAGTCCATTACTGCCGCCTCTCACTGCAGAAATCTGAAGCGCTTTAAACGGGGGCTTTTCATTATCTGGCAACCTCCGCCCCGCGAGATGGCCACTAATTAGTTTCCCTGCTGCTTGTTAGAAGCGGTCTTAACATCAGTACCCTGGGGTGTTTTGCAGTTTCGTCGTATGTGTCCTTCAGCACCGCAGTTCCAGCACTTAACGGTCGGTTTCTTCTCACCAATATTCCATCTCAAGGCGTTCAGTTGTCTAGTTAAATCGTCAAGTCGAGCGGTGACTTGATCCCCTGGCTCCTGGACTTGAGCAGCTCTGACTGGGGGGCAGTCTCGACGAGTGGCTTGCTGGGCTGCCTCAAATTTCATGGCGTACACTAGAGCACTTTTTAAATCTTTTACATCCGCCATTCGTAGAGCTTTCTGTATTTCAGTATCTCGGATGCCGTCGATAAAGTATTGCAAGGACAGGATTTCCCTTGTTTCTGTCGGGCATTCCGAAAAGGCGAGATGGGACAGCCTTTCAACATCTGCGGTGAGCTCCTGAAGTGTTTCGGTAGGCTTCTGTTGACGAGATTTTAATTGGAGCCTGCTGTAGTCTTTTAAACACTTCTCCCCAAAGCGCAACTCCAAGGCGCCGGACAGAGCTTCGAAATCTAACCTTTTGTTTTCGGGAAGAGTCTGAAGGATATCCGCTGCGTCGGCTCTTAAAGAAGCGGCGAGATGACAGGCCTTAGCTTGGGAATCCCATCCATTCGCATCCGCCACGATAGAAAATTGTGTCTTATACACCTGCCAGGAGGTCTTCCCATCATATGTGGATAGCTTCAGAGGTGGACGAGCAGGCATTGGTAAGAATTTAAAATCATCACTCCTGCTCCCTGCCGACGCTACGAATTTCTTTAAAGTATCCATTTCTTTGGCAACTGCAGAAACTCTCTCGTCAATTTGTTCTTTTACAGAAGAAACTCTTTCTTCTATTTCTTCTTTCACCGAAGAAACTCTTTCTTCAATATGTCCAACTTTATTTTCAACTGCGTCAATTCTGCCTTCCATAGCTTCAAATTTATTTTCTATTATGCAAGTAATTTCTCTTTTCATTTCTTCTTGACCAGCTTGAACGGCTTTCATTTCGTCCTTAACGGATTCCTGGCCCAATTTCATTTCTTCCTTAACGGATTCCTGGCCCAATTTCATTTCTTCCTTAAATGATGCTTGGCCAGCTTCCATCTTTTCTTGGAATGCAGCAAAAGCACTAATGAGCTGTCTCAATTGTTCTTCCATCGCTCTTGTTATTGGCATTCAAATCCCACTCCTGACACCAAAAATTGTTGCGTGCGTACGGGTTCGTTATGAAATGAATGCACAAGTCCGATGAAAAATGAACAAAAATTTATTATTATCACAACAAAAATGCTTAAATTTTCTCAAATTATCATGCAGTATTACAATATCTCACAGTAGTTTTCTTTTAACTACTCAAATGTCAATAGAACGTAATTCAAAACAGCTAAAGAACGCTAATCCGCGAATTCGCTACAATCAACAACAGTAGTTTTCTAAACAACAACAAACTAAGCAACTACTACAAACTGAGATGTTTTCCTCCTTTTATAAGATTTTAAAATCACGCACTAGAATTTTCCAGTACTTTCTCGAAATAAAAAGAGATATTTATTTATTTAATGCACGCGCTCTTGTATTTTCAATTTTCCGGCTTAGCTTTCTTTTAATATTCGTCACGCGCTGCACTGCGCGAGAAATAAAATCATTTAATTTCTAATTGAACTAACATTAGCTTTTTAAATACCAAATTCGTAACAATAAATTGCAAACAGTATTTCATGATCACTTAAAATATTAACATGCAGTAAATAAAAATTTTTTGTATTACTAATACATACATTTAACTACAAATAACTTATATAAATACATGCTGCTTTTATGGTTAAAACTACCTAAAATACAAGACAAAAATTTATAATTTCAAACTTTGACATTTTGACAAAAGCTATAAAATGATTGTGGAAAAAATTACATGATTATTACTACTATAAACATTTTTAAAAAATTCAAATTTTGGAAAGGTGGGATGAATATGCTTATATTAAAATTCTTAAATTCAATTTATTATATAATTGCATTTTTTCTCTCTTTAATAATAAGGACAAATGTATTTAAGGTAAAATAAAGCAAGGTAGAATCACAACACACATACTGCTTTAGACTTTTCTTCAGGTACAACTGAAAGTCCTTTAAAATATACCATACAGAAATTTTCTTTTTCAGATGATGATTCAGCAACAAGTACACCAAATTCTTTAGGTAAAGCCTGTAATTTTCAAAATATTAAAAAGTTTATAAATAAACCACTGTGCAACAAACTATAGTAATATATCACAAAAAAATTTATCACTGTGTAATTAAAAGTTTTTAAATTGGTTATTTTCATAACTTTCTTTTAAAATATCAGAGAAGTATTTTAATAAATGACCAACTTACAAAAATAGCATGATAAAGACTCTCAATATTTAAAGGTTCAATATTTAGAACGCCTATTTAAAACTTTGGTTTAATCTAATAACAGATACACACACAGTAAAAAGCCAGAACATACTAGTTTAACACAAAAGCCTTGGGGGGGGGGGAGAGGAAGCACACACTGAGAATTATTTTTAAATATTTGTAGCAAACTTGAAATACAATGTACTCTTCATTATCCAGGTGCAGATTACTTGTTTTGCAGATTATCCATGAGTGGCCATGCTTACGCCCAGCCAACACTATGTATGTAAAAGTGCAATCTAAAAGAAAACCAATAACACTCATTCTATCATGCAGAAGGATTCTTTCTAATCCAAAAATTGGAGATATATCTAATTATGAAGAAGTCGAGGTAAAAACTGAAGTTGTAAGCCAAAAAATTGAAAATGTAAAATTCTTTGAATATGTCTATCGGGGAAAATACCGAAGAACAGTTTGATGGCAATTCAACCGAGCAATGTTTTCAATGCTTGAGTGATGCAGATAATCATTTCAAATATTGCGAGAACAGAGGTAGAGACGATACTGAAATTACAAACAAAGATACTGACAATCACACTACTTCTGAGACAGCAATGACTTCTGTCAAAACTCTATTGGACTTCGTTGACCAAAGAAGATTTGAATGCATTGATAAAATAACAATTAGAAAAATACACAATGAAATTCATCAAATATCCTCAACAAAGTATATTTACTGATTTTTTTAAAGAAATAAACACATACAATATGCATGAAAATTGATAGTTTGGGTTATCTATAACCTATTTCTCCAGCATCGCCCCGGGAAATCAAGAGCACTGTGTATAAATTAAGATTTTCTGGAAATCAAATATCATTCTGTCTGTAAACTTTAAACAAAGCATCAAACAATACTTTTACTGCATGAACTGCCTAGCAACTTTATTATTCATTTCATTAAAACCAAAGTTGAACTAAAAGAAGTCTGTATTTTCAATTAATAAAATTATAAATATTAATAAGACAAAGTATCATGTTTTTACTTTGAATACAAAACTGATTACATTTAATTTTGTACAAACTATAGCAATTAAATAAAACAGAAAATGCTGGGCACTTGAAATTGCTCTGGAATCCAGACACTCTTGCAAAATGAAACTGGTATATCTAGAAATAAATTATTAAAGAAGTTGGCAGGAGTGAAATTGGGCTTTACTTCGCAACAACTATACGATTTACATTAAGCTTAATACTAAACATCGAGTTGAACTATTAGTTACTGCCTCTGAGATTATAAAAAAAAAAAAAAAAAAAAAAAAAAGCAGGACATTTTTGAAATAATCACAAGTGTTCCCTATTTCAACAAAGCTATGAAGTTCTGACTGGTCTGGAACAATTAACTGTGCCCATGCAAAGACCTCTTTTGAGGCTATTTAAAAAATTTCCACGACATAAAAGTGAGTATACGTAGACAGAAGCTGACATACGTAGACAGATCCAAAAGTTTCTTGCTTGTTATACTTCTAAAGGAAATAAAGAAAATTTTAATACAGTCAAACTTGTTTTTATGCAGTAGATAGGAACCGCATAAAAGAAACTGCACACACACAGACACAAAAATTCAGATATTTCAAAACTACTTATAACAAGTCACTTTTTTGCAACATATTAGATATATATATATGTATATTTATGCAGTGGAGAGGCACCACATAAAAAAAATCACACTTGGAAAATATGACAAAGATTTACAAAATAGCGAGAAAGTGCGTTAAAAAAAATAATAATTATACTACACATGCAAACATTTTGAAAAAAAAATTTTTTTAAATTTTACACATCGAAAAGTTTTCAAAATTCACATAATTCACTGCTACTCCTTGTAGTTTATTTTTTGTTACCATAAAGCTGGTAATAAATTTTTGCAACAACATTCATTTGATCAGCTGCTAGTAAACATCATGATAGCTGCTTTCATTTGTTGCACAATTTAGATTTATTTATTTTATTCACATATTTTTTTGTGCTTATAACTGTGGATCCTTCACCATCTGCCACACAATTTAATATTGCAATTTTAGTTTCTAATGCAATTTACAGATGCTTTTCTTTGTTGTGCAATTTATAGATTTATTTATTTTATTCACATATTTATTGTGCTGTGGATCCTTCTCCAGGATCCTTCGCCAGTCTAGTTAACATTACAATTTTAGTTTCTAACGCAATTGCCTTTCTTTTCCCTTTTTTGGAGAATCTACAATTATTCTCTTTAAGGGAGTACTTATGTCTAAAATTAAAAAACATAAAAATTATATCTAAATACACAAAATAATTAATTTACCTTTATTCTCATTATAAAATGAATCCTTAATCGTGAGAGTCATGGAAAAACTCTGAACGTGAAATGCATGCTGCTAGTGTGGTGAACGAAAATGACTGAATGTGCATTATCGAGAAACTTTTGGTAACAAATTAAGGTATCTTACCTCGTTCGGGTACCATTTTTTTAAAAATGGTTTTTATTTTAACTATAAACATCTTAATTTGAAGATAAGCATATTAATGAATGAAAACAGCTTAAAACGTAATGCTAAGTAATTTTAATTTTGAAAAATAATGAAAAAAAGGATAATTTTTGCTTAAATTTTGCCGTAATGGCAAAAAACCATGGTGAACAATGTATATATAAATATGCAGTTTTTATAATTTGTATTTATTTTTACATTCGTTTTGTATGCAATGAAGCAAAATAATTAAGAAATATTCATATATCCTTTAAATATGTCAAAATGTATTTACTGTACATTTTCCTATTATGGCATCCAGAATCTAAAAATAAAAAGTAACAATTCAACTTCTAATTAATATTTCTAAAATCTTCCGCTTCAGAGCATGCATCAGATTATATGAAACATGTATAGAAAGTAACATTTAATTCTATCCATAAAAGGCTGTTACCATTGGCAATATTTACAGAAAAAACATTTTTCAGAAAACAAGTTTAAGTTTTCATAAAACAATTTCTTGATGAAAGAAGCATCCCTGATAATTAAAATTTCCCTGCTTTGTAACTGAAACCTTGTTTTTTATTCACACACATTGGACTTTTTCTTTCGAATAAAGCGTAATTTTTTCTTTGGGTTTTTGTAAAACCTGTGGAATGCCGCCAAAACTCATGATTCTGCACTTTATCAAGTTTTCGAATTCCCTGCTCATTGTAAAATTCAGGACACATATCTAATTTTGAAAATACTTCAAGCAAACCTATAAATCCATCATTAAATAACACAACACCTACATTTGCTCCAAACGTTACTGTTCTCAAATTTATGAATGTTTCTTTCGCAACAATTTGCAATAAAACGCCATTAAAACATTCCTTGATAGTTTGAATTTTGCCATGTATGCACGTTTTAATAACTCTTGCTTATTTAGTCAACTCCATATATGTAGGTTTAATTAAATTCAAAACATATGTTGATATACCAGAGGTTTCTGCAATCGCGCTTTCATAGTTGCACCAACTCATTGATTAAGGAGGACATTGGCTTCGAAGAAGCGCTATAATGGAACAAGTAGCTAGTACAGCTTACTGCATCTCAATGAAGTTTCCAACATTACTTCTAATTGCAATCCCTAATTCTGCAGCTTATCAATAAAAAAATGAGTCAGTTTACCTTTTCCTTTCAATTTAGGAGTGGAGATTTTTACTTTTCGTAGTCTACTACCAACCCTTTTCAATACATGTCCAATGCATTCCAGTTTCTTAACCGAATCTTTACCATATAAATCTTTCACAATTAAAAACCCCTTAGAATTCCCATCTTCATAATAACTCCATGTACTTCAGCTTTCGTAATGTGATAGATCATTAAAAAAGCGGATAAGCACCAACTGCTTCCATACCCGAAGGTGCTTCTTTATAATTTGCAGAACAATTATGTTATGCTTTTCATATGTCGTGCTGAAGATTGCATTCCATTCTGTTAATTTTGTTGCAAATGATGATAAAATGTGACATAGTTTTCAAATCAAGCACTTTGTCAATGCTAATTGACAAAGCAGCAACACGTTGAATACCCTCTGCGCCAAACTAAATACGAAATTAAGTGAAAAAACTATCGCCAGATTCTTAAAATGTATTACAAAATATCTAAACTTAGTACGAAGGTTTATAATTTACAAAATCTTGATGATAAATAAGGTTTCTAAATAGGTATGTCTATTTAAACGTTCACTTCCGGCCTAGAGTATTGGAACTTCCGGTTTATTCCGCTACAGAAAAATGCTTATAACTTCAGTTCTAATTAGTGTATCAACAAGCAAAAACTTGTATTTGATAGCTAAAGATGTATTCGTTAAGATAATGTAATAAAGTAGAAATCGAAATTTTAACCGAAAATCGTCTTTTGTACGAGGTCGGATAGCGCCTAAAGACGAAAAATGCTTTTTACAGTGTACATAGTTGCTGATAGAAAACATTAAAATAGTGTTATAATGCCAACACCATAGGAATTCATATACTGCCATTAAAAAAAATTCTCACAAAATAAATCACACACAAAACAGGTTTAACTGAAGTTTATTTTTTAATATGATCTTCTAGTATGTCGATACATTTTTCATGTTATTTAATAAAAAAACTATGCCCCTAAAAAAATCTAAAGGCTTGCCTCAAAATTTTCTACAACTTCTTGTTTCACACTATCAACAACATTAAATATCTTTCCAAGAAGGTCAGATTTCAAGGTACTTTTCCATTTTGCTGGCGCAAATCTCGTCAAGCAGAGCAGATTTTATTGAAGACAACACACAGTATACAAATAAAAAAATGTTAAACAAATGTTATTTTTAAGAATTTTTTACTTTAGAGGTATAAAAATTTTAATATCGCTTATTTTTTTTTTTTTTTTTTTTTTTTTTTTTTTTTTTTTTTCAAATGCGTCTGTCATTTCCTTTCTCCACATAAATTCTGTGAAAAAATTATTCAGATCCATGACATGGTGTTCCTCTGGCCATTCCAGTTTACAACCATTCCGTGACTGGTTTCCAACCGATTCATTTTCACTGGTTTTTTAGGTTTCATTCATAACTTCAGTATACACCATTTAACTGAAGTTAAATGCACTCCAACCATAAACAAACCTCACACACTTCAATTTTTACATATGCAAAAGAATGGGAGCCTAATTATCATTCAATTGTAAGAACTTAATTATTACTCACATAAATATTATTACAAATGTAATTTTTTCATTAGATATTTATTACAGAAGATTATACAATAAAACTACTTACAAAGTAGGCTTTATTTTTGTTCTGGTGGATATTTATTTAATGGTGGTAGCTTTAGTATCAAATTTGAAACAATTGTTCCCATTAGCAATTTTGTAGAAAAACAGTAGGTTAGAGCAGATTGAAGGGTACCCTTTGGATTATCGCTAAGTTGTTTGTTTCGTTTATCGCCAAATTGTTGTTTCATTTATGGTAACCTGAGTAGTTGAATGTTATGGAAACCCTATTATGACATAACTGGTTGCATGATTGCAGTGAATTTGAATGATGGGACAGATTTTGGATAAGAAGTACATTGCTATTTTGTGGTTTACGTGGTAAAGTGCCTGAAGATTAATTTGCCTTATAAGAATTAATTTGAAGTTTCTGTATGATTTGGAACGAAAGGGTAAAAAGCATTAATTGGACTGGTGTGTACATGAAGATTTACTTAGTTGCCATTATAAGTGTCCTGTTTGTAAGAAGGAAATGTGTATGGTCAAACGTCTGAGGATACCTACACTACGGAGGATATTTCTGACTCTTATTTTTGTGAATTTCTGTGGCAATGTCAGTATAAAGATTCTAGTTCAGATAATTTTAAGAAGTTTGGGGATGACGTTGAGGAATTTTGTTTGACTGAAAACAGGGAAATTTGTAAATAAGGTAAGTGGATATTTTTGTGTAAGTGCTAAGACGAATTTCCTTTTTTATATTTGTTTATTGTTTGATTTAAAATGTAGTTTATTGCAATTTTATATTTTTTGTTGGCTGCTCCTTTGACCTTTTAAGTGAATATAGATAGATGTGTACATGGACAAAGTCAAGGAAGTGTGCAATGCCTAATTTATGCAATTCTCTGATGTTTTTTAAGTGAAAATAAGTTGATGTGTACATGGATACTGAGTTTGTGCAATTCTTTGAATTGTCACTTTGGATTTGAGTAACAAATTCTTTGAATTGTTATTTTGGATTTGAGTAACAAAGATTTTTTGCCCAAAAATCGCTGCTACATAAGGCCAAAATAACAAGTCAAAGAACTGCACAAACTCGGTGTCTGTGTACCGCCACAAATCGCCAAGGGGCACTCATAAATATATTTTTACCAAACACTGTATTCCTGCAGAAATTTTACAATTTCTTCTATTAGTGGCAAATTCCACAAGCACATATTTTAAAACTGAGTTTAAGGGGGGAAAAATATATATATTATTTGTCTGCAAAAATCAATCAAACTTAGAACACAACATATAGAATGTATGCGAAAATGGTGAGCTTGCTTGACTGAAAAATAGTTACGAGTACGGTTGCCAGAGTTTGGCACGTAATAAGTCCAAAAAATTTGGTAACTTCAACTACGGTGGTTGTGCTAATTCACAAGTACCTCTAATTGTAGTTGGATACTTGATCACAATTTTCACTTTGGTTCTGTAAAACTTAGCCATAAAGCTTCTGCAGTCGGCAATATTCTGCAAAAAAATGTTTGCTGGGAGTTTCAATCAAAATCTATATCAAACTAAGGCTGCCTTTTTTTTTTGCCTAATATTAAAGATCACTTCCTGTTAGCAATGACAGTCCTTGCCTAACCTGACACTTCTCAGAAAAAATGTATACTTTACAAAAGAAAAGAAAATTCAGCAAATCTGGACTGACTGGACTATTCTTTGGAAAAAAATGTAAATAATTACATCTCCTAGAAATTCAAGCTTGATAATTCATTTTGCTACAGTTTTTGTAGCTAAACGAAACAAACCTATACGACCAATATATTGGATATAACAGTTTTTCATGCTGAAAACACCATAGCCATTATATTGGTCATTTAATTTCTAAAGAATTAAAATGAAAAACAAGCGACATGAGAATGAAGAGGATGAAAAATAAAATAAGTACCTAAAAGTGCTACAATAAATGATGAAATTAAGATAAAAAAAATCGCATATCAGTAGTAAGGACAGGTAAGTCATAAGTAGACATAAGTAGGACAGGTTGCTGTCCTACTTATGGCATAATCTCAATATAAATTAAAAGCCTAAAGATAAGACACTATCTGGTGTAAACTTTCACTAAAGATTGCAACTATACTTATTTATTCTAGGACCTCTGAATTACCCTTATTCCGAGATCACTGCATGAGAATTTTTCACTGCCAAAGAGTAATCACCACAGTTACTACAAATCTATTAATACAAATACTAACATCAACATTATTCAAACTTGGTCTTGTTCTTTTTCACTTTTTCATTTAATCTGATTGAAAACCAGACCCATCAATAATCAAATAGGTAAGAATTGCAGTCAATAAGCTGGCTGCATGAGTACTTTCATAGTTTTTCTCATGTGTGAATACAAACTACTTGGAAAATCCACCATGAAATTTAGTTTATTTAATTATGGCACAGCATGGAAGGGTTATCTGTGTATGGGAAGGGATGCCTTCATGGAGGACTTTCTAAGGAAAACTGGTTTATGTACACATTAGACATGGGAAAAATCACAAAAACGAACATGCAGCCAACCCATTCGCCTGGAATTGAACAAAGTTTGGAACTAATAGTATTCAGTTATTTTACCACTCGGCCACCCGCAACCTCTAACAAGGAATCTTTCCATTTAGGCAGACAGTCTCAATATGTTTTGCCATAATTAAATAACTCAAGCCACTAAAGTATAAAAGGCAGTTAGGCTGCATTACAGAATATACCTTTTACATAATTTCATATCTTCTGCTTTTCAGTAATTTAATATATTTGTCATTTGTAAAATACTGTTTTTCTTATTAGAAAAATCAAAAATCATATTTCTCACTGTTCTAAATCATAATTTGCTTGCAAGGAAAGACAACAGATCAATTAAAAATTAGGAAACAATCATATCAGAATAATTTAATACTTGTCCAAAAGCAGTGGAGTGGGATAACTTTGAGATAATTTAGATCCTTGATAGTAACTTCACAGTGCCTTTCTTTGACACAGCAAGGCAAATAATAAAAAAATAAATATTATGTCAGAGTTTCTTCCAATGGCAATTAACTGTATTGCAGTAATCATATTATTAATTGTATTAGTTCACAGTTGAAACAAAAATTAGGAAATAATAAAATTCAAGATGATAGTAGCAATAAACACTTTTCACGATTTTAACAAAATTCTTCAGAATCAAAATTAATGCTGTTTTGCAGAAATTTATCTAGCAAGTTTGAAAGACAAATATATCTAGTTAAATAAGCAACTGCAGACATATGTCTGCAAAAATGTTATAAATACCTTTATAACATTTTTGAAATTTGTTAAACATTATTTTGATGAAAGAAAGCAAGACTATGATCGGGAAAATTCCCAGAAATTCAATGTCTAAGAATTGCCTGTGACTTTACAGTTTTCTAAAAAAAAAAAAATTTTTAAATAAAATTAAAAAAAAAATGTTATATCATTTTTGCCCTTTTATATTTTTTTTCCTACTATAACTCTTATTTAAACTTATTATAGATCTAGTTTTTTCTTTTTCATTTTAGCAAATCACAAAACCCAAATTAGTATTTTTCTGCATTTGTACAAGATGCTTTCTTGACATTTAAATATGCTTGTCTGTGAAACACACATTAATTGTTTAAAATTAACATACCAAATGGAATAAATAAAATGAATTCGTAACATAATAATAAAACTAACAACTTTTCTAAATATTCCGCAAGTAAATTCAAGATCCTTAATAAGTAAATAAATTTCCATGAACAACTCACGTTGCTCAGCTCTAGAATTGTTACGAAATACGCAAAGCAAATCCATGTCCACATCATTTCGGAATTTTAATTTTAACCTGAAAATGAGTAACAGAATTTAGCCACTATTATAGCAAAATATCATCACACTGCGGAAGATTACCGACGTACGAAACTTAAAAATTAAATCCGACTTGGTATAATCCCGATTGCAAAGGTTAGTGCCAAATTCAGTAATTTAAATAATAGATCTGAACCGAGCTGGATAAAATACATTATTAGTGAACGTTTCCAAAAATTCTTCCTTCATGCTTACAACATTCCATTAAAAATTTCTGTTCATGTTAAACGTTATCCAGATTTTATACTTAACTCTACATAAAATCAGATTTTATTTTTCTTCTTGAAAGAAAAGGAAGGGATTATTATACTTCAACTTCTGTGATTGGCAACAAATGCAATTTCAATTGGCATTAAACCAAACCGTGTGTTGAATTTGTCTTGTCATTTTCGGTACGAGTTAGTTAATTTCATATAAGAAAATGCCTGTCGAAAATCTGGAAGCCGAAAGTTTAGAAAAAAATCCAAATTTGGAATTAGCTCAGTTGAAATTTTTGCTTTCTTCTGCTGAGCATCAGAGAGATGAAAATTTGAAATCTCGCCTGCTAGAAGCCATCAAAGAAAATAGTATGCATACAGTTTAGTAGAATGTGCAATATATGTATATATATCGTGAATTTTTTTGTTTATGGCTGTTTTTTATTAAATTATATTTATGAACTCGAGGTAGATCATGAATAACATTAAGAAAAACGAAAATATTATTTTATATATTTGATTATTTTGAATGTAATTTAAATCACCATGTTTAATTTTGTCTTCTTTAAACTTTGATTTAATTATGATATTCTTATGTTTATACTGTAAAGCATAACGATTTTTTTCATTATTTTAATATTTTGTTTTTCTTATTTTTTAAATAAGATATGGCTCCATTTTATGAAGAGGTGTGCAAAGATTTGTCCTGGCCAGTAGATAATGCTCTATTGGAAACTATGAAAAAAGCCAATGAAGAGCAATTGAAAAAATTAGATGATGCGATTGAGGATGCTGAAAAAAATCTTGGAGAAATGGAAGTCAGAGAAGCATTTCTAAATAAAGCTGAGTATCTTAGTAGAATTGGCTCCAAGGTTAGTTAAATCATTTTTATGAATGCTTGTTGATAGTAATGTGTAGGTGCAACCTTCAAAATATGTAAAAATAATATTTTACAGTATTAAAGTGAGCATTGTTTATTGTTTTTTAAGTATGCATTTGTAGCTTTCAAATTCATTTATGAGGTAAATGTTTAATCCACATGTAATTCAAATATAAATCAGTTAATTCCAAAATATTCATTATCAGAAATGAAATTCCCCCCTTATCCAATTAAATATCTGGGGGAGAGGTCTTTATTGAGTTAAATGTCACATAGCATGGAGTTGACATAAAGTAGTTTTTTCTTGTCACACCTCGTATTTTAGCACTATGTTGAATTATTGTTCTCACCCATGTTCTTATATTATTCATTTTTGATGACATTATTGAATTTACATTGTTTATTTTAAAATATATTGCTTTTTTTTGTGTGTGGAAATATGGCATTAACAATCTTTAATTTATCAAGTAATGAGTTGGACATCATCATCATCATTTTTTTCAAAAAAGAGGTCTTTTATCTGTCAAACAAGTATGCGAAAATGACCACAACATGAAACTTTATGTTAATGATGAAACTATTTGGTGGTGCTGTGTTAGAAATTTCAAAAAGAAGAACGGTATCTGTGTTGGAAATTCATTCAGCGATTTCAAAATATCAATTACTCACTACTATTAGATTTATGTATTCTTGGGCAGAGGAGTTGACATCCATGAAATGATGTAGCAAACAGCTTAATATGTGTGAAAGTACAGCAGTTAACTGAAAAAATTTACTCGTGCTAAAATGGTAATAACAAGGATAAGGATTCTTAAAAAATATTCATAGGAAAGGACATATGAGTATTATTATTATAATTATAGTTTTTACGTTCACACTTCACAAGCTTAGTGAAATTATAGCTGAGATTTTGGCACTGATCTTAAATTGCCACTATAACAAAGAAATACAGTTTAATTATTTTGAAAATCGTCAATGTGTAGAAACCAATACAGGGGTAAGAAGTATTCGATTTAAATTTTTAAAAATATTTTTTTAACTTCCATGCACATAGAGAATATGCTGATTATTTGAAAAAAAAAAAAAGTTGCACTAAAGAACTCGGTATTTATAAAGTTTAATAATGTGAATTCTGCTGTACATAATAAAAAACTATTTTCATTGCTGTGATGAAATCAATAGATAATTTGTGAAAAGTCATTTCAGAAGATGAAAAGTTTCTGTTACATCAAGGAGCTTGAATACAGAAAAATGCCTGTCTCATACAGAAACAGAAAAAACAGATACTGTAAACTTTTGGGCTGAGGTAGACAGGCTAAAAAAAAATGCAGAAACACAAATACTCGGTATTGACAAAATTGATTAAATGTAGTTTAAGTGATGTTATGACAGAATGTAAAATGTCCTGAAGCATTGATACCCTGCATGCTATACAGACTACAAAATATTATTCATTCTCACCAAACAACTGTAACATATGAAAATGTAGGATTGTTAAATCCCTCTCAAGATACTATTGGTAAAGATGTTAGGGACAATTTATTGAATAGCTAGACAGCTTTAAAACATTCTTTATATTTTATAAATTTTCTTCCTACTAGATATTTCTCATGTCCCAGTATTTTGGATTCTAATATAATGCTTGAAGGTTTAAATGAATGCTCATTATCCACATCAAGATGTTTATCTGATCATACTCAACTTGCAGTTGTTAGCAAAAAATATAAATGCAGCAAACTGAAATCTGTTGTTTAAAATAAGCTAAACTTGGCATTTATTTTTTAAAAAATGTTGAAAAACTAAAAAAGGTAAGGAACTTTGTGAAATAATATAATTAAACATAAATCAATTTTAAAAAAATAAAAAATGGCAGTACTTACATATTATCCCATTGACTGTGAAACTACCGCCAAGCAATGTAGTTTAGCACCACTTATAACATCTGCACTTTTGTTTGATGCAACCATAATTGATTCTCAGTAAGCCACTTTTTGTTTTTTATGAACAAGGATATAAAATAACTGTTATTGCTTATTTTTTCCTTGCATTTTGAAAAAATAATTAAAATTTGGGACCTCTTCTGCAGAACAGCAAGAAATGTTTTATTCCCAAAGTTATTTGATCCTACCATCAAAAGAAATATGTATGAATGAGCACAATATTGTATTTTATTTGAAAGCATATAAACAAAATGCACCATTTGTGATTACACTCATCGTCATCTACATCTGATCGAGAGAATTAACATTTGTTGAATGAGGGGATACCTGGATATGGCTGGCGAAATAGTGGAAAGTTTTTATTCATAGTGTTCTAAACAGAATTTACACTAAAATTGAAAGGCCTACAAGTGACAGAAATTAACAAAAGCCTTTTTACAAAGTGCAAAAATGAAGTGGCTCAAATACTTCCTTGGGAGTGATTGTGCAGAGAGACTGGTGAATGTTCTCTTTTAAGAATTGCATACAGAAGTGCTCCTCAAAATTCCAGAGGAACAACTTCAGCAGGATATCTACTAACTTTTACGGTTTGTGGGGAATATGTATATACCAAAAGTAATTATACTCTTTGCTTCACTAGTGAAATTGTTTTATGTATTTGCATTGCATTAATATTTTTGATTATTTGTAATTATCTCAAATATTTACTTTAGAGTAGTTTTCGGATATTTTTGGAATTGTGTCACAGGTTGATCTTTACATTATGGTAACTTGGCGTTTTTTTTGGCGAAAATTTAGGGACCAACTCTCCTACAGCAACCCTCTATTTTTTTTTCCCCGCCGCCATTTTGTCTTCACGAAGTAAAGAGATGTTTCTTTTCTTTTTATCTACTGAACACTTCTTCCAACAATCTACTAGCCGAATTACACTTATGCTAGAAATTTTATCTAACAAAACTGCTTAATCATGACAAATATTCACTGCAAAATTGGGAAAAAGTGCACAATACCATACTCCTTATGCGTTTTTCAAAATAACACATACATATAAACCATGTACACGCCGACTTATTTTTACTTAAAAAAACATCCCAGAATTGCACAAAAATGGCATTGCGCACACTCTTCACTATATCCATGTACACTGCTTTTTTCTCATAAATTAGAAAAATTTCACGAAAATACATGACAATTTTGTCAATCTTTAAACCCGGTAAAAAGAACATATATGAAATTACCTGATCGCGAAAAAGTAATGAACATTTCCACATATAAAATAAATAAAATATCCAAAAACTTTTACCTCTAAATCATCTATTACATTATACACGTCACCAACGAATTCATACCGCAACCATTACAAATACTTATTGTCAGATATTTAAATTATTTCCATGCACGTTTACTTCAACTTAAACGTATACCAAATTCCTACAAACATAAAATTCACAAAATAACTATCATTTAATTAAAATATCACTAAACCATGTACACGCCGACTTATTTTTACTTAAAAAAATATCCCAGAATTGCACAAAAATGGCATTGCGCACACTCATCACTATATCCATGTACACTGCTTTTTTCTCATAAATTAGAAAAATTTCACGAAAATACATGACAATTTTCTCAATCTTTAAACCCGGTAAAAAGAACATATATAAATTATCTGATCGCGAAAAAGTAATGAACATTTCCACATATAAAATAAATAAAATATCCAAAAACTTTTACCTCTAAATCATCTATTACATTATACACGTCACCAACGAATTCATACCGCAACCATTACAAATACTTAGTGTCAGATATTTAAATTATTTCCATGCACGTTTACTTCAACTAAAACGTATACCAAATTCCTACAAACATAAAATTCACAAAATAACTATCATTTAATTAAAATATAATTAAATTCAAAAACACTACTTAAAATATAAATGAGCACATACATTAAATTAATACATACATAAATACCCATTTCGAATTCACTTTAGTTACGGCCATGGGATCCAAAAATTCACGAACACTGTTTCACACAACACAGAATAAAGCCAAATACAAAATTTCCAGATTTTTTCCCGATTTCCCCCCTTTTCCGATTAAAGAACCGTAATTCGTCCATTAATATCACATGACATATCCCATGATCTCTCATTTCCCTCACACAAAAAAATGCGTAATCGGAACTGAGTACTGCTCACATTATTACCAAAGTGCCAGGTAGTTAGTAACCTTTATCGCCTCCAAAATGTCGCCAAACTACCAGTTACCATATTGTAAAGATCAACCATGTCACAATTATCCCCTTGGGTATTACATGGAGTAAATTTTTTCATTTTAAAATGTAATATTAAAATTAAAGCAAAATCCTTTAAAACATTATCCCTTACTATTAAAAACATTCTATTCTAGGAAGCTGCTCTAGCAGTTTTTCGTAAAACTCAAGATAAAACAGTTTCCCTTGGTCATCGACTAGATCTGTTGTTTCATATCATCAGGCTTGGATTGTTTTATGTGGACCATGATCTAATAACCCGTAATATTGAGAAAGCAAAAAGGTATGTATTTCAGTTAAATAATTTTCAGTTGAGCTTAGAAAATCGGAGAATAAATATTCAGATATCAGTGGCATGTAAATAGTTTTTTTGTGTGTACATTTTTATTTTCCATAGAGCATGTACCATGTGCATGAATAGTCTTTGTAAAAAGGCAGAGGTATGTACAAGCTGTGTACATAACTGAACTTTAGATGAAAGGTGCTGTAAAGATAGTTAAATAATCATCAACCCTAATATATCTGATTTAAAAAATAACCATTAACGTATTATTAGGATTCTGTATTAGGTGTATATCAGAAATAATAAACAGAAAGAAAAAGGGAGAACTTCATGAAAAATAAGTAAAAAATAACAGCTGTACAAAGTACAGATTTACATATATCATCATTTTGTCTTTCAAAATATTTTTAAATTACTGAGTAATTGCCTCAAGTTGAGTAAATAGTTAGCTGTTGCTCAGTTAATTATGCATGATGAGATATTTAAAATCTATTTTTTATGACTTTTCGTGAAAGACATTGGCATTGCTGTCAAATCTTGTTTTTCATCAAATCTCTTGGTCTCCCAGTAAATCACCAAATCTCCAATTTTTAATTTTAGCTTTTACTAAGGAAAATGTTTCCTAGCAATAATTGAAATAAATGGGATTTATTTAATAAATGAATTGTAAATTAGACAAATTGCATTCTCGTACCTCTCGCGATTTTCAAAATAATTGTTCTTATTAAATTTTATGTTGTATGAATTATATTTTTATTACATTTTGTTGACCTTCTTAAATTTCGTTTGATCTGAGCTCTCTTAAATCTACTATAGACATTTGTAGATTTTTATATGATGATTCAGGCAATGTTTAATCAATTAATATTTGTACTTAATTTTATTTTACTTCAGTAAATGGTACATTACTAATTTTATCCATACAATGTACATTAATTTTTAATTTTATTTTCATTATATTTAAAAGTACTTTGATAAATAAAGCTTCACTATTTGAAATTTTTGCAATAAAAAGTTTTAAGAAAATAATAATTAAAAAAAATGAAAGTACCATAAGAACATAAAGTTTATAATGTCTAATTAAATGCTAATATATTTTACATCAGAACTGTATTACAAGTTGTCCAGTTATCTGAATTATAAAGCATTATAAAGTGAATTAAAGCCAGTTTGAAGTTAATTTGAAATGCTATTGATTGTTGCAACAATCAATGCGCAGGTTACAAATTAAATAATCACAGCAGGGATTATTAGTATAAAGATTTTAATAGGGATATCTCAGACAAGCTGAAAACGTTACGTTACTCTAACAAGTGCATACATATAACTGAGTGAAAAGGGAATTTCCCTGCTTAGTTCACAGTTAAAGAAAAATAAGAATAATAAAAAAATAGTCGGTTAATCTTTGGATTATGGTAACTTGGCAATTTTTTGGCAAAATTTTGGCGACCAACACTGCTACAGCAACCTGCTAGTTTTTCTTTGGACGCCATTTTGTTTTCACGAAGCAAAAGCCTTTTTTTTTTTTTCCCCCCTTAAAATTTTTTTCCGACAATCTGCTAGCCGAATTACGCTTATCCTAGAACTTTTATGGAACAAAAGTGCTTAATTATGACGAAAATTAGGTGCGAAATTGGGAGAAAGTGCAGAATCGCAAACTGCTTGCCGCGTTTTTAAGAATTGCACATACACGGTATCCATGTACACGTCAACCTATTTTCACTTAAAAAAACATCTCAGAATTGCACAAAAATGGCGTTGCGCACACTCTTGACTTTATCCATGTACACTGCTAAAGTCCTAGCTAGTAACCTTTATCGTCTTACCAAAATGTCGCCAAACTACCTGTTACCATATTCCAAAGATTAGCCAAATAGTCCAATCAAATGCGACGTTCCTTCTGTCGACTTCACCCAGCCATAATCGTCTGTCTGAAGCAGCCATTTCCTACTCTCTCCCCCTCTTTGAGTCAACTTCAGGTTGGCTCAAAAACATACAATACCTGGTCGAAGAGTTCTAATTTAAGAGGCACCTTAATCACACGTCCAAATTTTGACACTTTAGCACCTTGCGGGATGTCACTAGAGTCATTGAGATCTGAATGCTCATCACTAGAAATAGAAGAAATAGGATTAGTAAAAGCGTTATTGTGTATGGGATCAGTGGGTGTGTCCGTTAACTGCACTTCCAACGGAAAGACTCGCTGAATGGGACAAAGCAGCGTACCAGCTTGAGTCTTCAGTTCTACAGTTCTCACTTTGCCATCTTTCCCAGGAATTAGTCGAATGACTAGCTAAAGGCCAATGCATCCGTTTTTGGATGTCACCTCCTACTAGGATAATTTCACCCAACCGTAGCTCTGACAATGGACCCTTCTTATTTTGTACCAGAAGGCTAAATAGTCTTAAATCATTAAGCAGTTTTTGGTGATGTCTAGTACCTTTTCGAAGACCTTTCGAATCGCAGAAATCAACATCAGGAACACCTAAGCTACGATTCTCGATGAGAAACATGGCTGGGGAAAAGAGATTAAATCATCTGAATTTTCGGACAGATAGGTAAGAGGCCTAGAGTTAATTATTGACTCGCATTCACACAATACTGTGTACAACTCCTCAGTTGTAAGAACCACATTACCGAGTGTCCTTCTCAACAGTTCCTTTACTACACGAACTAACATCTCCCACCAGCCTCCCCACCAAGCGGCTGTGAGAGGATTAAACTTCCATATTATGAGTTGTAAAGTCGTTTACCTCAATTTTTTTTTTTTTTTTTTTTCAAATTGATATTACGAAGTTCTCTTTGCGCTCCTCTAAAATTAGTTCCGTTGTCGAAATAAATTATTCTCGGCCTCCTCCTTCTGGCTACGAATCATCTCAACGACATCAAGAATGCGTCAGTAGACAATGAGGAAGTTAATTCCAAATGAATGGCTCTATATATCGCACATGTGAACAAAACTCCAAACTTTTTCACCTCCCTTCACATATAAGGGTCCTGCCACCTCAAACACCGCTGCTTCATTGACACGATCGCCTGGTAGGGACACCGGCTCGCAACCTTGGTCTTGTATCCATTGCATCTTGCACAATTTTTTACGACTTTCTTGACTGCTCTTCTGCCTCACTATCCAAAATTCTTTCTCACTATCCAAAATCTCTCCCTTAATATTTCGAGTAATATTTGGGTTCCAGCGTGACAATTTTGTAAATGATAATATTTTATCAGACGCTGGGTGAAAATGCACCGGTCTGGTACAATAATTGGACAAATAAATTCAGGGTCGTCTGATCGCTCTGTAATGCGCGTTTTCACTATTTTTATACCCTCACTGTCTGAAATGACACTCATATTGGGAATAGAGTCGGCGGTGGGAAAATACTTATTTTGTACAATTATTATAAGAGTTTTTTCGGCATATTCCATCTCAAGAATGGTTAAATCTATATTCTTTCAAAATGCACGTTTACTTTTTGTGTTTTTCACAAACCGCAATATCCATGTGACTAATTGAATGATAGATTAAAAATTCGAAAACCTAATGCTCTACCAAGGTATTTCCTCTTCAACTGAATTAAGGTTACACAATCTGACCTTCCTTTTTTATCATTCTACCTCAAAGATCTCTTAAGTCAAATGGTCTGTTAGCCAGTTGTTAATATGTTCCAAGAGCCAGGATGGACCCTCTCACCAAAGAGAATCAGAAAATGAACGAGGGGAACTGCCTCTTGAAAGTATATCTGCCAGGTTTAAATCACCTGAAACATGGCGCCAACACCGAGAAGTAATCAGACTGTTTATTTCTTTTACTCTATTTGCAATGAACACTGACCAATCATCATGGTTCTTAATCTACCAGAGTGTTACCATAGAATCACTCCATGCAGTAGTTTTCAAATCAGGCAAATCTAAGGCGGCGTATACTGAGTGTACCAGTCTCGCGCCAATGCAACAGGACATCAATTCTAACCGGGGTATTGTCAGAGATTTTAATGGCGCCACCCTGGATTTGGCTCTGATCAATCGAATTTTGACTCCCACGGACGTTACAGTTCTAATGTAGACACATGCACCATAGGAGCTCTTACATGCATCAACGAATAGATGTAGCTCTGAATTCTCATTTATCTCTACATATTGTGGAATACTAATTTTCTCAAGATATTTAATTTCATCCTGCCAGTTCTGAAAAGTTTTCTGAATGTTATCTGGCAAGGGGTCATCCCATTTTAATTTCATAGTCCAAGCTTCCTGTAATAGTAACTTAGGTAACAAGGTAGTTGGACTCAAAAAAACCCTGCGGATCAAAAATTTTATGTACAATAGCCAAAATATTACGTTTACTTATCTCATTATCCATTGAATAATTAAGATTACATTTTAATGTATCATTATCTAAATCCCATAAGATTCCAAGAAGAGGTTATACCTGAACTACAATGACTTGGAACATTACTTTTCCAACCCTGTAGGTTAAAACATCCCCGAGCCATTACTTCTGTCGCCTTAACTATAAAAGTTTCTTGCTGTTTGATCACGTGAACCCCAGTGACACAATTGTCAACATAAAACTAATGCTTTAATTTTTGGGTCACATCGTCAAACTCGGCAGGGAAATTATCCAAGAGATGCTCTATCAGTGCAAAGAGTTGGAATGGAGATGAACAAACACCGAACACCACTCTACAGTGTCTGTAAATCATAGGTGTTTTAAGAGTTGGAATAAAAAACCTCAAATAATCTCTGTGTTCTGGGATAATACTCAGCTGAAGAAATGCTTTCTGAATGTCCGATGATAAACCAACATAATACAATCTAAACCGGTCAATTATATCAGGTATCCTTGAACGAAAACGTTCGTTTTTCTGGGCACCTGGACTGAAGTGTCCTATCCCCATCTAAGCTGGGACTTTTCCGAATATTGAAGTTGTAATTTGTGGTAGGCATATCTATTTTATAAGCAATATATGGTAGAATCAATAATGTCAGAGATTTGGCATATGGTGGAAAGTTCAGATGATAAAAGCAATTGCAAGCAGTAGTTGGAGGGCAAGTTCATAGAGGCAGCGTCTCACGGCGGCGTTCGGTGTTCAGCGGCGTAGCTTCCTTAATCGGCGAAGTCTGGGCTGGAACTGGGAGGAGCAGGAGATGGGCAGGCTGGACATCCAGTAGCTGGTCTTGGAGGAGAAGAATTCTGTTTTGGCTGAGGAGTATCACATGCAAGCAGTGTTTATTGGGAGTTGTATGTAATGGCTGGGAATAATAAAAATTTAATTATTTAGTCAATCTTTTTTCTTTTCTTTTTCCTTTTCAGTCATTTTCATTATTTTTTTAATATTTTTTTGATATTTTAAATTTTTAATATTTATTTTTAAAAAAATATTTTAAGGCACATTCCTGAGTATTGCTCTTGGATGCTGTCTGTTGATGGTCAGGTTAACATCGTATGTAAGGGCTGGTATTCTAGGATTGTTGGACTTGTGCAAGTTTTTGAAAAATTTTCTGGATATTTTTTCACAAAATCGTTAATGTACATGACATTCAATTCACGTCTGATTGCCTCATTCCTAACATACCAGTGTGCCTTTGAAATAATTCTTAGGGTGTTGTTTTCAATTGAGATCAACCATTCCAGGTGTGTTTTCCATAAATATCCCGAGGCAGGGCAGGCATAAGTTAATATGGGATGCAATACGGCTGTGTAAATGAGTAATTTATGGTTTATGTCCAAAACGCTGTTTCGAGTGATTAATGGGGCAAGTGTATGTCTACTACCTCAAAACTTTGTAAATAAGTGGTTAATGTGGGGCAAAAATGTGAGTCTCCTATCCAAAATAACACCTATGTATTTGGTATGCTTGACCCAGGGGATTCTTTCGTCGAACATGGTAATGCATCCGTATTTATTTGTTGATGTTCCTCTTTCTTGAGAATAGGACTGCTTCAGATTTGCTGACATTGATTTGTATCTTCCAGGCAGTAAGCCAGGACTCAATAGCATGTATGTGTTCCTGTAACTGTTGTATTGCTGAGCTAAGTGTAGCACTTTGGGTGAGAATCGCTGTATCGTCTGCATACATGGCAAGAGTAGTGTTGTGTGCATGTGGTATGTCGTTCGCATAAATATTAAATAATGTTGGCGAGAGGAGGCATCCATGAGGCGTGCCTGATATTTCTTTTATTTGAGTGTGTTTTATTACTGCGAACGACAAATGTTCTATCGGCAAGATAGGATTTAATGATGGAAATTATGTGTTCTGGGAATCTCAGGGTAATGAGCTTGTAAAGTAGGCCTTCCAGCCAGACACGATCAAATGCTTTGGCATATCTAAGAAGACTGTAGGTGTTTGGATGTTGGTTTGCATGCCGCTGGAGATGGTTTCGATGACTCGATATAGTTGCATCGTTGTGGAATGATTTTTTCTGAACCTATATTGTGCAGGGATGATGATATTTTTTTCGTTCATGAAGTCGCTCATATTGTCCAGGATAACTTTTTCGGTGATTTTGCTGAGGATAGGGAATAAGCTGATTGGGCGATAAGTCACATGGGTTGTTTGTTTGCCGGTTTTCAAAATTGCAGAGATGACTGCGATTTTCCAATCCTTTGGAAAATACCGAAGTTTTAGAATGTACTGTATTATTTTGATGAGTCTACAGAACATAAGGGTGCCCACTTTCTTAATCATGCTGACGCTGATGCCGTCTATTCCTGGACTTTCCTTCTTTTTCATCTTTTCGATATAGCCAAAGACATTCGAGGGGTTGACTAGAATTGTGTTGTTTGCAGGTGTATTTGTAAAATAATGTGTAAGGGTTTGTGAGACTGTGAGTTCTGTTTGAGGGTGTGAAATGTTGTTTAGTGTAAATTGAGATGCATAGTAATCCGCAAGGGACTCAGCTTTCTCAATATCTGTGTATGCGATTCCTGAGGGGCCGTTAAGGGGCGGAATATTTTTGTGGCTTACACTGTAACTAGAAATTGCTTTCCAGAGCGAAGTATCGTCTGGTGAAAGTGATTCTAGAGAATTAGCCCAGCAGTGTTGTGCATGTATTTTTGAGAGAGTCCTGACTTATTGATGCAATATATTTAATGTTTTTTTTATCTTCTGGGTGTCATGTTCGTTGCCAAATTTTTCTTGCTTGGTTTCTCTGTTTAGTGAGTTGTCTGAGTTTGGTATTTTTGCTATTCCGTTCCTTTCTTGGTTTGCTGTTTTGGTCCAGGGCAGTTTTGAGGTCAGACGTAAAGGTTTTAATAAGCATGTCTAACTCATCCTCATTGTGTACTGTGTGTTGTTAAGAGCTTTGGTGTAATTACACCAATTCATAATAAAGGCTCGGTGTTGTGGTGTACTACAGTGTCTGCTATCAAACTTCATGAACTCAGGGATGTGATCAGATGATAGCTCAGGGACTGTTTCCACTGTGTATGCATAGTGAATTCCTTTTAGAATGAAATATGACAGTGGGAAAACCAAGACTGTAGTATGTTGGGTGAGTGGGAGCTGCAATTTGAAGTTTGGCTGAGTTAGTAAATCGATATGTTGTGTGTCCGTGAGTAGTTATAGTATTGCAGTTCCATGCCTGATGTTTTGCGTTAAAGTCTCCACCTAATATAACTCAATTGTTGAGTTTAAAAATTGTATCTAAGGAGGTTCTGATTTCAGTGTTTGTAGCACCCCTAGACACATAGATGGACACAAAAGTGATTGGTGGTGAATGTGTGGGTGTGACTGTAATTGCCAGAGCTTCGCTGGCTGAAGGCGTGGTCAGTGTTATTTGGTAATGAAGGATGGAGCGCTTAATTACTCCGCCTGCTGTTCTTCTTGCTTGGTGATGTATGGCATTTAGGTTTCTTGGCCTATCGAATCTGTATTGATCATAGTTGTTGATGCTGAATTTTTTGTTGGGGTCAAGCATGTGTTCCTGCATGAGAATAATACTGGGACTATACTCATTTACAAAATCTCTAAGTTCACAAAGTTTATGAAAAAGGCCGTTTACATTCCATGTAACTATAACAAATTCATAGGGTGTATTATTCATGATTGGTGCTGAAAATATTTGCTTCTTCACAGATGTTAAATAATACAAATAATTTTTCCATAGATGTTTCAGAATTCCTAATTTGTTCCATGTTGGATTTTAATAAAGTTAAAAATTTAGATAAACTGCCATTGTCAAAAACATTATATAAGTCTTTTAAAGTTGAGAAAAAGTCAGTAAAATTGTTGTTAATAGATTTTCTGTTGCTATTTTGTGTTTCATGTGCTTTTGCTCTTAAGGTTGCCTGTGCATATGTTTTTTCTTCTGAGACTGTGGCTGAGGGGGTGATAATAGTATTTTGATTGTTTGTAACATGTGCTTTGCTAATATTTGTACGTGGTCTATTCTTAGGAAATTTATCGCACACGCGATAAGAAGCTGGGTGATTTTGTTGGCAGTTTGCACAGGTGGGATTTTCGATATATCCAGGTGTTGGGCAGTCTGTAGTTTTGTGGTTTTGTGTGCATTTTACGCACCAAGGTGCAAAGAAGCAGTTGTCTGAAGAGTGGTGGAACCTTTGACAATTGTGTCATTGTGGTACTATACTTTTGATTATATCAGGTATGAGTTCAAGTAAGTTTGGCCGTCTATGTACTATTTAAACATTCATTTAGGGACGGTTGATTTCTCTCTCAGGCTGAAGTGTCAAACACCGACCTTACCTTCATTGTCTGGCTAGTATGCTTTATAACAGGTTTATGGGGCAAATAATAACTCAAATTATCAATTTCCAGTTTCAGGAACCTTTTCTATTACTTTTAGGTCTTCCCACTGCTTAAAAACTACCTTATAGTCATCTGACTGATTTTCCTCGTTAATTCGTTGACGCATTCTTTGATGCCTTTTAAAAGTCATAGACTTATTGTTAGGTAACAGAATTTCAGATTTAAAGGGTAGTGGCAATTCATATTGGCCATCAGGAAGAACATTTAAATTCTCTTTAAATTGCTTAACAGAGTGAGCAAGTTTACGTTTAACATCTTCAGTTGGGTCTGTTATGCCAATGGCATCTAAATTCCAGAGTTCAGTTACGCTAAGATTAGCACAATGCAATGAAACTACATCATTGCACAATTATTTTCTAGTAATGCTGGAATAGTAGCTGAAGTAGGTTCTTTAGATAAGCTGTTTACTGTACCAATCACAGTGTATCCGAATGTAGTCTCAACTACAGTTATACCCGAGTTCGGTTTCAGAGACCTGCCAGTAATAATGTCCCCGATGGCATCTGCTCCTAAAAGCAATTCAATGCCATATTCGTTAGCTTGCAAATCAGACAAGGTAATATTTCTTTCTTTTAATTCTTTCAGGGTATTGTGATCAACTACTTTTGGAACACATCCACCTATTTTATTTTGAGAAAGTACTTCAAAGTTATGGTCATAAGTGCCCTCAAAATTTCTTAAATTAGCATCAAACACTAAATGGGAATGAGGACTTGTCTCTCTGCCCCAAAACAAACTGTGTATAATGGTTTGTTTAGATTTAGGACGCAGTTGCAGAAACGCGATGACCCTTTCTGAAAAGTAAGATTTCTGTGAACCACTGTCCAAAATCGTACGAACTGCAAGTTGTCTATCCTCGATTAATATTTTTAAAACAAGTGTTGGCAAATACACATTTTCATTAACAGCTGACTGTTTAGACAATATATTACTTGAAATAACAATACTGTCAGTTTCATTTGGCTGTACAGGTTCACCATTTGAGCACATAATGGTATAGTGAAATTTATCACAAGTTAAACATTTTACTTTATTTTTGCATGCCCGTGAACTATGTCCAACATGTAGGCAGCGAAAACAGGCTCGCTTTTGCACCAAAAGCTTTCGTTTATCTTCTAAAGACATTTTGTGAGCAGAAAAACATTCGTCAGAATTGTGGGATTTCTCACAAAAAATTCACACATAAACGGTGCAACATTTCTTCTGGAAATTACGATACCTTTGAATAGTTTTCTTTAGTTGGCGGAAAACTTGTTACCATTCTTGATGCTTTAGAATCTGCTATCACACATTGTAACAGATATTGAAATTTGTCGTCATCCACAATAGAATCATCTTTGTGAATTTTTTCAAACTGAGACCAAAAGACAAGAAAGTCTTTTGGTTCTCCACTAAATTTCCTCAGTTCAAGTTTGGGAAGCTTAAATTTCCTTTTTTGCTTGGTTGTTGTTCCTTCCGTAACTGAATTTCCCTTCTTTGCATTTTCTAACAGTGAACAAATCAAGCAGAACTTGTCTCGATATTCTTCTGCTTTAAAAAAATCTTCGGAATATTCGTCTTGAAGGGTATCATCACTTAGCAACAAATTCGAAACATCTTCTTGAGTTGTTTCCAAACATGTGAATTTGTCCTGAATCTGTTTAAACAGCATACTGACCTCGTCATTTTTTAAAACTGTTGTTTTCGATCTTCTGAGCTGTATCGTTGCAGCATACCGTAAATGCTGTTCACAGCGACTTTCGTTTTGCTTTCAAAATTTTGATATCTATATTTCATCAAAAATATAAAGTAGTGGATGCCAAATTTACTATGTTGCAACTCTCAGGGCTACAACGTGCAGGTTATGAATTAAATAATCACAGCAGGATTATTAATATAAAGATTTTAATAGGGATATCTCACACAAGCTGAAAACGTTACATTACTCTAATAAATGCATACATATAACTGAGTGAAAAGGGAATTTCCCCGCTTAGTTTGCAGTTAAAGAAAAAAATAAGAATAATAAAACTAGTACAATCAAATGCGGTGCTCCTTCTGTCGACTTCTGTCTCAGCCATTATGTGATCGTCTGTCTGAAGCAGCCATCTCCTACATTGATGCTCAGCTTGGAAACTTCCCAGTTTTCTTGCAAAAATATTTTGTTTTTCAAGGTTGGTAGTTATGTATTGGTGATTTATGGTTAATTTAGATAGCTTATGAAAGCTCACCATTTTGTCATATGTGTATACTCTGACGAGTACTCTTCTGATAGCAAAGCAGCAGTCATGGCTAAGCCAAAATGTTCATGTGAAATATAGCCTGAATGATAATGGCAATGATCCATTAAAGACCTCATTCAATTGAAACTCCGATGGTCACTTAAATAGTGATCATTACATTCAGCATTAGTGATCATTTTTGAAAACAAGTGATTTTTCGTATTCAATTGAAATACTTCCAGTCGAACTGGTAGGTGTTGCTAGAGATTACTTGATGAGCATTGCTGTTTATCACATGGTCAAAAGTTGCATTGCTTTTGAAGTAACCAATGATAGAGCTCCTATGGATGCAGGCTGATTTGTCAGCCATGTTGAAACCATTCTTTAGGGTTGCAATTCAGGTTTGATGTGCCCTCTTTGGCTTTTCAGCGCTATTGTTTCAAAGTTTTATCTATGGAAAGTTTTCAAAGGTATCATTTTATTTTAATTCCTTTATGAAAATAGCTAATCTGAAAGACATATTCCATTCACATAAATCACAATAACCTGTGAAAAATATACGTCAAGTAAGTTATGTATGCATACTGAAAAAAAAGTAATTTCAAAGATGTTTTAAAGTAAAAGAAAAATGTGCACTATAGTTCTATTAACAACTCAAAAAATATATTGTGATGTAATCTAAAAGAAAAAATTATATAATACATAATGATATAAATTAAATATATATATAATAAATACATAAAACTTTATAATAAATAATGTTCATAACAATATAATAAATGCCAACACACATCATAGCATGTTACATAACACTGCTATGAAAAAAAAGAATATTTGATTAGAAATATCCCTTAAACATTAATAAATGCCAACACACATCATAGCATGGTACATAACACTGCTATGAAAAAAAAGAATATTTGATTAGAAATATCCCTTAAACATTTATTTGATAACATAGAGGAGTAAAACGTAAAGATGACAAGAAATTATGAAAACAAGTTATGCAACTTAAGAAACAATAAGCCCTTTAAGTTATTGCAATATCATAAGACAGATTGCCAACTAAATATCATTTATTCATTTTTTACATCAGTAATAAGTTTTTCATTAAAAAATTTAGCAGTGAATGCCAAAACAGATTTATTATTGGTGCCTTTAATGCAAGGTCACACAAAAATAAACTTGATTTAGCAAATTTTTGAAAACATTAAAATCAAAATTATCAAATTACAGTAACATATATTATTAAATTATTTTAATTGCACATTAAGAATGCAGTTATCTTATAAATTTTAATTCTTATATGAAAATTCAACTAAATTAAGAATGAGTGACTAAGCTTGTACAGCAATTTAAACCATATTTCATGTTCATACATTGGAAATAAATGGACAAGAAATTACTAGATGAAAGAGCTGGAAATACAGTGATGTAATACCTTCAAAATTATTCGTAAAATATTAAAATTGATGCTTATCTTCTTCAAAATGAATATAAATGTGATATATTTGTATTTAAAGGAAACGTTATATAATGCATAATTTTAATCATATTATCCGATGTTTACATTTTTACATTGGGGCCAAGTGATAGTTTTGGTGACAATATAACGGTAAAAAATAATGTGCAATTTTAAACCATGAATCCTGCATTAAAATTTAAATAAAAAGTGCACTTCATAGTTCTAATTACGCACAATGTTGAAATCAAATGTAATTCTTTAAACTTTATCTGTTTGCAAATATAACAATAAAAGAATTGCATCAGCATTCACAATATGTGCATTGATTGCACAGGCACGTTCTGCAATTCATTTTGTACATGTAAATCAATTTTTCATTAATTAGCAATATTTAAATGAAAATACAAATTTTGCTGAAATATGAACACTTTTTTTTAATAGTATATAAAAACATAAGAAGCTGAACTTACTTAAAAAAAGCGCACGTTCCTGTGCTCAGAATCCATTCCAATCTATGAGAATTAATTACCCATTTTCTTCGTATTTCTTCATTTTTCAGGACACAGCATATTAAAGTTATTTTTGAAAGGGTATAAGTAATTTGATGCAGCCTATTCACCCATATTTCTTGGAATTAGGTCACACTCCATCAATAGAAATGTAAACAACACGACACTAAATCAGTGTTCACTAGCAACAAGTGCACTTCATTTGGATACAATACAGATGATGAGTCAGCTCGCCTTGCTAGGATCCTTATACATCCTATACTTTGATATAAATTGCTACCCATGCAGTAGATCTAAAGGATTGCCCTTAAAGTACTATCCTTAAAGTGCCCCTTATGTAAGTACCTTGGCATACTTAAATTCTGTCTTCATAAAGGTACAAACAACACAGCTGCCATATTAATTTGATCGTTTTCGCCATGGAATGATAGGTTCAGAGTGATCGCTATGAGAATGATCGATTGCAAGTTCAGAGTGATCGCTATGAGAATGATCGATTGCAAGCTCAGAGTGATCGTTGTGTTTCAATTGAATACCAAAACAGCAAAACCAGTCGCAACTGATGACGAATCATGACTAATGATCGCTAAATGTTTTAACTGAATGAGGCCTTAAACAGGAACTCTTGAAATTGTAAATGTAGTAGGCTTTTGATTAACCAGAGTAATACTGTTGATGGTTAATATGATGCCAGTTAAAAAAGCATCTGGAAGAGGAATAACCTATATCATAATTAATAGAAAATGCTATTAAAAATTTATCTGTATTTTTAAGCACTTTTATTTGGAGAGTAAGCTCATTTGGTTATGCAAATTAAACCAGCATTCAAAAAAAGAACACACTTAACAAAACAAAAAAAAATTACATTATTTTTGGAAATAGAAAACAAAAAAAAAATTTTTTTTTATTTGTATTTCTATTTAAAACACAAAACAAAAAATGAATAGCTGTAATTTATGTTTGATGGAGGATTTAACATTGTTTATAAATTTCAGATTATGCACAATTACATTATATACTTTTGTGGATAAAAAAAAATTCCTAAATAGTGTGACATGTATTTAATATTGCCATCTGTTATCCCTGCTATTATCTCGCATATTTTTTCCTTCTGTCATTCCACAGTAAAAAAACTTGGTTTTTAGACATGGCCAGGTTAATCTCCATTTGAGTAAATGAAAAGTTGTCTCTCAGTTAATCTGTCTTGAATGCTTTCTAGCAAGCTGAAAGAATAATACTTCGATCTGTGGTATTTTTCTCAGTCTTAGCCAGTTGCCAGTTTTAGTCAATTGATCAAGAATAGTGAAAAAAATTTTTTTTTTCTCTAGCACAATCTGCTAAAAATCCACAGTTATGGAAAAAGTTCTTCCCTCCCCCCTTTGTGTGAAAAGACATGATTGTTTCAATGATTTTGTTATTTAGCCAATTTCGGCTTTAGATATCAAAGAATTACTGCATACCTCACTCATATTGTTTTAATTCATGCTCATACTGTGATTTTTTGGAGCTCGACAACAAAGCTCACAAAACTCAACAACGGGATTCATACAGTCCTTAAAGAGTCCTTAAAAATCCTTAGATTTTTTTAATCAAATTTTTGTTCTTAAAAGTCCTTAATTTTAATCATCTGAAATTTCTGTCCATTTTTATGACTGCCATTTTGAAGGATAGTTTTGGCAATTCACTGACAAATATGGTTATCTTTTGAATGGGTTCGTGGGTTATAATTTGTTCCTATTTTTAATATAAACGTAGGGATATTCGAATTTTGGGGCAAGAAGTGAAACATAAACGTTTCAAAATTATTTCATTTTCTTCTAGTGAAGAGCTTTTCGCTTTTGGAGATGGGAATTCTTTTATTAAATAGTTCTAAACTTGCCGACTTAACAGCATTTTAGTGATTTTAAGATAATTTTTTATAGAAAATTTTTAATTAGAAGAGTTGGGAAATTTATCATCGGTTTTTTAGACATTATAACACTGATAAATTTCATTAAAATAATAGTAATATATTGAAATTATTTTTTAGAAATAACATTTAAATAAAATATTTTTAGTTGTCATATTATAAAGTGACATTACTTTCCATTTTGTATTTATCCAATCATTACACATTATTTTGAGTCTGAAAAATAAATAAGGTAATAAATGCTATAAAACATAGTTTACAAAATAGTTCGTAGCAAAAGCAAAATAGCTGTATAATTAATTTAAAGTGTCTTTAATTAATAATTAAATGTAATTAAATTTTTTAATTATTTTTCATAAAATGAAGAGGAAATTTATTGAAAAATGAAACTGAATACGTAAAGAGAAAGAAATATTATTCTTCAAAGATATTTATTATTATGTAAGTTAACCAGTTGTTTATAATTTCAGCCTTTACTGAAACATCTCCTTTCCATTTCCTCACCAGAATGCAAATCAGTTAGATAGTTTCTAAACTGAGGTTTTTCGATTGTAAGATAAGTTTTTCTGGCCTTACTTGCATACTGCTTTAGTTCCTGCCAGCTCTGAGAATTTATAATTATTCATCTTTGCATTATCTCTGCCAACATTTGAATTTGTTATGACGACAGAGTCACTCAGCTAGCTTAGATTAAAATTAAATTGTGTAGTGTTTGACTATTAGTCCACATTTTTAGTTTGCATTTGACCATTCCTGATTAATTACATCGCCATGAACTGTAGTTTATTTTGTTAGCATAAGAATATGCCTTTATATTCGAAGTTCTTTTTAAATAAGAGGTTTATTTAAACCTTTATCTGACTTTGTAGTTACTTTTAGACATAGCAATAATTTGCTTTGCATCTATCAGGTGTTTTAGACTATTTAACTTTTACCAGATCGAGTAACACCTCATAAGTACATTTTCGAGTGATTGACTAGTAGCAGATAAGCACTAATGGGAACATTAGTTTGTGTATTGAAAGAAATTTCTAATGCTAGAAACAAATTTCTAATGCTTGAAGAAAAAGAACTTGATATAAATTAGCCAAAATATCTGGGAAGGCTTCAAATTAAAACGGGGCATAAATATTTTGTTGTGTGTTGCTGCTACAAAACGTAAATGTTTTCTAGTTTTTAATGTATAATTCTACTAATATCATTTAAAAATCAAAGTTATAAATTGAATGTATTTTAAACTGTGAAATGTCATTAAATTGTGATTTTAATATTGCTTTTTTAACAAATATTTTTAAAAAATAAATAAAATTTACTAATGACCATGTAAACTTTTCATGAATAAGGATACCTAATTTAATTATTTGTAACTAACCACTCACCCTTAAAAGTTATCTCTGCATATTAAAGTGAGTTATTGCCTTCCATTAATACTTACTGTGGTTACAAGATACAGCACAAAAATGAAAAAATAATGTAAAACTTATTCTATGGCATCTATTGAGATTTAAAATAATGCAAAACAACTTATCACCTCTGGTGCTTTAGTGGCTTATTGGAATCTTAAACTATATTAACTGGGTTACAACCACAGGAACTCTGCATTAAGCTATGATACTAACTGCGTCAGACAGACAGAGCACAGCTAACATTCAAAGCTTGCCCAACTGTGCTTGCATCAGGCTCTCAGATTTGCTCTGATCAGCAGGTCTCTCTAAGGCAAGCAGCAGCAGTGGCAGTAGCCAGTCCTCTGTTAATGAATCATGCTGATTATGATTTTACTTCTCATTTTGACCTATGCCATTTGACATGAAATCTGCCTGCTGTTTACATCTTCTAGATTGAGCAAGTACATGGCAAAATGGAACATTAAAAAAAAAAAAAAAAAAAAAATCGACATAAAGCTGTTAGTAAAACATAATAAAATGTCACTAATCTTCAAATACATCCAACCATTATAAGTGTAAAATATTTAATTATGCTGTTTGATAATTATAATTAATGCTGTTTGATAAATTTCATAAACTTGATTATATTCTCAAATTTGTTTTATAATCATGTTTATTAAATTATGTTCAATAATAATAATGCATCCTACTTGCAGATCTATTTTATTCTTAGAATGGTATTACAAAAGTGAAGTTCAGGCATAGATAGTATCTTAATTGAATTTATTCAGTTCCCATTTGCTGATAGGCCCTTATTTTTTTTTTTTTTTTTTCCCATTAATGGTCCTTAAAAGTACTTAATTTCCATGTGCACAAACCCTGAACAAATGTTTACATTTGGCATCATAAATAAATCAACTAGGAGCTACAAATAAATAGACAGCTATAGGACTGGAAATCTGCAATTCATTAAAATTCAGGTCTGGTGTATCATATATGCACCAGCAGCTAACCCTCTTATGAGAGGGCATGCCGCTTAGCACAACTCACCTTGGAGACTGTGTGTTCAGGGCCGGATTTAGACTTGATAAGGCCCTAAGCTATTTGAGATATGGGGCCCTTTATAAGTCTGTTTATACTATATTGTAATTTTGGGGGGACCCTCAGGAAAGTGAGGGCCTTAAGCTTTAGCTTGTATAGCTTATACATAAATCCTGCATTGGTGTGTTGCACCAGTGCATCACCCGGTTGCTAGTGGCATTTGGAATTGATGCATATATGACACACGTCTGCAGAGGGTTTTTAGTTCAGCAACATGTCGCCGTGAAGGGTGTTGGGAATGGCATCACTACGCCAGCGAATAAAAAGCCAGATAGAGACTGACGTCATGGGACGCCAGAGAAAAACGAATAGTTCCGGTTTAGTTAGCTAAGAACGATGTTTGCATGATGTTGTTAGTATTGTAGCTAGATAAATATTTTTTATTCTTTTAACTTGTCTTTATGTGTAAATAAATCTTTTTGCTTAAGTTTAAATGAAGTACTCCATTTATGACAAGATAGCTATTAATTCATCGTGTAGATGACTTACGAATCCCTTCTGAGCTAGCCATTGTTCGAACGTAACGCCTTACGTAACAAAGGGGTTAATTATTGGATTTGCAATTTTTTTCTTTTCTTGCCATGCTTGAAGGCTGCAGTTACTGGTTCGCATTAGCACTAAAACATAATTCCACCTGAAGATCATTTGAGCAGAGACCTTTTCTGTTGATAATTCACCTTAAAAGAATTTGATAACAACATCTTCAGCATTTGGCAGTTCCCAGACTGTAACATCTACCTTAAATTCTTCATAAAAAAATCGGCTGCAAGTCAATAAAAATTGTTTTTTATATTGAAAAATGGCCAATTCCAATGTTTGGCATTGTTTAGGACATACAATTGTTATTCTTGTCATGCTTTGACATATTTTGGCTGCTGTATTTGTGTGTAAAAATATTAATTAATGCAATGAATGATTTTCATTGATGTAATTAATTTTATGTAAAATAATTATTCTAGTTTAAAAGCATATTGTATTTTCTTGTGAAGAAATATTTGCTAATTTATATTATAACAAAACGGTAGAATGTATTCTGATTTTCACTTCATTAAGTTTTAACTAGAAACCATTAAAAAAATTAAAATAATGCATATGAATTTGTTTTAGTTTAATTGAAGAAGGTGGTGACTGGGATCGCCGGAATCGGCTCAAAGTATATCAAGGTGTTTACTGCATGGCAATACGAGATTTCAAAAATGCTGCAAATTTTTTCTTAGATACTGTTTCGACATTTACAAGTTATGAACTTATGGACTATAAAACATTTGTAACGTATACTGTCATCTGCAGCATGATATCTTTGCCTCGAGTGGATTTGCGTGAAAAGGTTGGTTTTTAATGCTTTATGTCTTCAGTATATCGATCATTTATCTTCATTTTTGATGAATATAAAACATTTATGCGTTCGTATAATAAGTGTAATTTTAAATTGCAGGTTGTAAAGGGCTCAGAAATACTTGAAGTATTACACAGTACTCCAGATATCAGAGAGTATCTCTTTTCATTGTATAATTGTCAATATGCTGAGTTCTTCCAAAAATTAGGTAATCTTGATGCATTTCTGTAAAGATCTTGTCTTACTTTATAAAGACTTAAAAAAAATGGAACTTTTTCAGTGTTTTAAGCTCTATTTAATATTAATTAGTATATGCTTTCATATGTTATGCATGCAAAACACTTTGAAAATTCTATACTTTGTCTTTATGTAATTAAAACATAATTTGTGCACTTTGCAGCTTGATTCTCATGAAAAGATATTAAAATGCATTTGAAAAGCATTTAAAACACTACGATTATTTAAATTTAGCATGAGGTAGCCATTTGTATATGGAGAGCGTATTGTGTAGTTGTAACATTTTTTTTAGAAAGCAGAGTCATATGCGTCAAGTAAAAAATGATGGGGGAGTAAAATTAAACTGTATTTAAATTTTAAACTGAGGTGACCGGAATTAAATAGTAAGAGTGCAATTTTGAGGTTTGCATCAGATGTTAAAATTTATTAGTTTAACTCTAATATTTTATGTCTTGGAGAGATGATTTGGGTTGTTGTTAGATTTATGTATATCATTTATTGTAGTAACATGCATTTTGGATACAAAATTGGGTTTTTCTTTGAAATGAAGTAGCAGTTTTTTACCATAAGTCAATTCTGCTTGCATATCAGTCTATGCCTAAATACTAAATTTTGGCAGAATCACGCAAGCAATTTTTCAAAACGTAGAACTTGAGATATATTTTCATAATGTTAATTGACTTTAGTTTATAATTTATTTGTAATGCCTTTTTTAATTAAATTTTTATTTTTAATTTAATAATTTCCTTTTTGTATAATCTGCAGTTTAATTTTAGTTACAAAGTATTTCAGGTATATTTTTAGATTCGTAATTTAAATGGGCATAGAGATATGCATGTTTAAGATAAAATTTGTAACTACTAATTTGCAGTAGCCTTTTAAGTCTATTTAATTTGATTATTTTCCATTTCTGTCCTAAAAGTAATAGCATATTATAATAAATCCCTTTGAATTGCATTATTTCAATATTAATCTTTAATATATGATTCTTATAGATTGTTTGTAACGCGTGTATTCACATACTGGAAATCTTAATAATGTTTTCCATGTTTATCCCCCATGTCCAGTTGTGTAATATAAGTGAAACCTAAATATCTAAAATTATTGAACTTCGGGTGCATCCATCTGTTCTGCTTATAGTACTATGTTTGTTCATTATTCTTTAAAATTATGTCTAAATAAAAAAAAAAAATTAATCATTCATCTGCTACTACATGTTTGTCATCATCTTACTAAAATTCTGCATTATTGTTAAATGATGGTTAGTGAAAAATTCATATTTGTATCAGATTAAAAGCCATAATGCCAGATCTGAATTTTATGCTCCTTTTATCATTTTGGTTGGTTAGTTGATTATGACAAAGCACGCCAGGGCTATTTTCCTAAGGGTTGCTTCGTAGAGAACTTTCTAAGGGAAACATGCTGGTATACATGTTACACATAGGGAAAACTATGAAAACACCCATGCAGTCAGCCCATTTGCTGGAATCGAACCCAGGTCAGAACTACCAATGTTCAGTGATTTTACCGCTCAGCCACTGGTGGGCTTTATCATTCAGGTTTAGTTTGATAGCAGTTTTTTACATTTGATATCATTTATCACTAAAATTGTACTTTTACAAATACAGTGTTTTAATTTAAATAATATGAAACTAACAATTTTTTGCAAAATTAGAGCTGCAGTATGTTTAAGAATATTATTTAAGGGAAGATGATAATTGAGTAGACTCAAAGTTAGAGATTTTTGTTTACATCTGAGAATAAAATGCATGTGTTTTATTTTTTTGATGATTTTAAATATTTTCTTTGAGGGGTTCCATTTCTCTCATTTAATGGTGTAGATGTTTTGTCCAGAAGAAGGTAAAAGTGGATTTAAAGGTAATAGAAAGACAATGGCAAATATGCTTTGATTTATAACTTTAAAGGATATTCTTTCCTCAAAATTATACTCTTTAATAACTTCAGCTTTCCAAACATGTAAAAAGAATTTCTAATATATATAAAAAAATGTTATGGTTCTTTTGTCAGTATTATTAAAATTTCCGTTTTTATTTTATTTGGTAATTTTCAGTGTCAAAGAAAAACAAGCACACTGTCTCATTGCTAGTTACTTGGATTAAAGCAGTTTATAAAGTTTTCTTAATAATTTTCATTAAAGGATCATAAGATTGTACCTGTATGCATATAATATTGCTAGGTGCAATGGATATGTAAATAAAACTGTACCTTTTATAAATGTATAATCATTTAGTCACAGTTAAAATAAAACATGGTCAATATTTCCACTACAAATAAGGAAAACTACCTGATCTAATATTTGGAAGAGTTGTTCGACAAAGCAAGATGTTTGAGTTTCTGGGGCCTTTATCACATTATTTAAGGGTTAAATGTGCTCTAACTTTTGTATTAAATAAAAGAATTATGGAAAATTATTTCAAAAGATCAAGAATGATGAGAATTATTTGTGTATTTGTGCTGTGCACACGCAATGAAACCATTAGTGTTTCCAAGCAGTTTTGATGTGTCATAGAAATATGATTAACAGTAATATTTAGCTCCATTATTTATTATGCTGGAAATACTGGTTATTTTCATAATGGTCGTTTTAGGGAAATGTCCTTTATTTATGAAATTTTATTCTTGGATTAGTAAAATTTAAAAGAAATTTTGTTTCTGGAAAACATTTAAAATTTTATTAATTTTAAAATGATTGCTTTAAAAATTTACTCTGGATTTTTATAAAATTTGGTATTTAGGCTTACTTTTAAATGTAGAATTAGTCTCTTTATTATTATTTTTTTAAAAGTGGTCAATTATTAAAAAGTATCTATTTTGTGTTAAGTGTGTAACATATATTTTAAATCTGCCCTTAAAACTCAGAACGTATTTAATTGGAAACAAAACTTTTTTTAAAAGAGAATTTTGTTTTGGCATTTTGAAGTTATGCATTTAACTTTTCCATAAAAATTTTAAACTAGTTTTGTTACTTTAATTTACTTTGTTCTCATATTTGAAATGATCTGTTTTATATCTGATGTTTGCTGTTTGTGCTATTTTTAGATATTTTGTCTAGTTCGTAATAACCAAAACATGGTTTTGTGCCATTAAGATCAATCAAATTTATGGCAAAATGTAAATTATTGTTTTTTCATATGCAGTATTTGTTGCAAATCCTATGTGCTAACAATGCAGTAAGAAAATACACAAATATGACTTGAATAAAATCATCTTTTGGAGCAAAAGTATCCATATAGCATTACATATGGTTATATGTTCTATATCTTGAATTTCTTAGGAATAATTCTTAAAATAGTAATGAAAAAAATTATTTTATATTCTTTTTTTTCTGATTTTGTAAATGAAGTTCAAATACTACAGTGAAAGAATTCTAGATCTTAGTGCAAATGTCTGATTATCTTTAAATTTTGGAATAAATTTGTGATAAGGCAATAATTTTTCCACTCAAAAAATAATTAAATAGAAAATTGGTGAAATTTAAATTTATTATAAAGTTATCACATACATAAATTTTTTAGTTTTCATTTAATTTCATTAAAATACACCAAAATTAGAAAGATAAAATCAGAAAGTGATTATCAGAATTACCTTAGAATATTAAAAATCTTGTAGATTTTCTTTGACAGTTGGAAGAAAATTGATTAATCAAGTAAAAAGAAAAATCATATGCATGTGGAAAGAGAATATTACTATTAATTTAAATTGAAAATAAATCTAGAAAGAAAACATTTTTCTAAATAATCTATGAAATACATTAAAAGAGATTAGTTTTATTATATTAGGTTGTTCAGCAGGATGCCTGGAAAATTGTATTAAAAATCATACGAGTGGCCAATATCATTGACATGTTGACAGTGCTACAAAATCAATGGAAACAGTGTGATAAGTTGTTGTAAACCTGCAACAGAACACCATCAAGAACAATGAACTTTTGTGAGATTTTTGTTAAGCAAAGGAGTAAAACCTGTATAGGCTTATTCTCAGATGAGAATTCTAGTGATAGGTGTATGAATCATACATTAAATTATGAATAAATTTAGTGTGGAAGGCACAGCAGTCACAGAGTACAGCCCTAAAGGATGTGATACAAGAAAAATGGTGCATTGTAATCAAGAAGGTGGCATCATAATTGGAAATTATGCCTGAATGGACCTATGAAATTGTTCACAAGCTGAGGGACTTGATACCTGAAATGGAAAAAAAAAAAAAAAAAGAGAGTGCCATGTTTGTTCCTCCATCAGTATGAGTGTGATGATGAAGGATTTCTGCAAAGTGTCATCAGGAAAGTATCTGCAAAGTATCATCTGGAGATCTGGAGATCTTTACTGTAAAACAATGCTGATGTTTGAGTGGCTGCACTTCTGTCAAAATTCATTTCCTGCAGCATAAGTTCACTCCTCAAATGTTGGCCTAAATGTATCAAACTAGAATGAGACTATATTGAATATGATATTATAATGCAGTCAAAAGTCATTAATTCGGACACCCATAATCCGGAATGATCTATAATCTGGACCTCAAAGCTACAAACTTTCTGCGCATGCGTCGCGTAAGACGTTTACGGCTGCGAATATGCGTGTGCGCATGCACAAAATACATTTACGAATGCGCATTTAATGTATAACGGACGGTATAAGAAGCTAAAATTATGTAATTCAGTTAATGTTGCAGATTGCATTGTTCCTTAATCTTCGAATTGGATCCGGCTTATTATTTTTTGCAGACTGTTAGAGCAATTTTATAAAACTAAGCTTGAACTTTCGATTATATCAAATAGAATTTCCGATATATATTTACTAATATGTAAAGGATCTACAAAGCGAAAGTATGTTTCGAAACCATTAAACAAAAATTGGAATTGCTGCAAAAAATGGATAAAGGCATATCCTTTGTTTATCTAAACTTTAATGTTTGTTTATCTAAACTTTGTTTATCTTTAACGCCGCCGGCCACGCGCAATGAATTGGAAGTTGATCTGGCAGCACTATCCTTATCTTCAGGGCAGATGTTTTTATTTTATTTGGCTTATAAATCCTTACTAAATGTAGTATTTCATCTCGATGTACTCCGTCGTATCTCGATTTAAATCAAATTCTTCATCATTATAATTCGCTTCCGATAGCGAAGAAAGTGATAGAGGTTATTGAAAACGAAAAATTTCGATTGACGACTTAGTCAGTATTCTCAACACAGCAATTATAGGACTTGAATAGCGGAACTTTGTAACTGAACAAGAAATTATGTCTGTTTATAGAATTAAAGAGAATGTATTATCACATAAAAAACGAAGCAACTTAAACAACTTAAATTGAAAGAAATGTTTAATAAAGTAAACAAATAAATATTAAGCTTTTTTTTTTTTTTTTTTTTTTTGTTGTAAATTTTGATACCCTTTAGATCATAATTGTTCTTTATTTCATAAATTATGGTTTCATATTTTTAATTTTATAATTTTTGCATGCCATCTTACCAGATTTAAACTGATGATCTATAATCCGGAAAAATCGATAATCCGGAATCGCCGAAGTCCCGACGAGTCTAGATTAACGACTTTTGACTGTACATATTTTATAAACAAAAAATTCCAATTTTCCTTCGAATGCAGTAATTTGGTATTTATAAATTGTTTTCTGTTGTTTATTTCTATATTGTATTTAATTTATCTTATGCTTATTTTTCTTCTTCAGCATTGGTAGAAAAAATGCTTAAACAGGATCGCCTCCTTGCTCCACATTTTCGTTATTATGTGAGAGAAATGAGAATTTTAGCGTATACACAACTTCTTGAATCATATCGAAGTTTAACATTGCAGTATATGGCAGATGCATTTGGAGTTACAACTGAATTTATTGACAGGTAAATAGAATATATGTTTTTTAAGCAATACTATTCTTAATAAAATTAAAATTAAATTGTATACATAATTTTATAGGGAATTAGCAAGATTCATTGCTGCTGGAAGACTTCATTGTAAAATTGATAAAGTTGGAGGAATAGTTGAAACAAACAGACCTGATAGTAAGAACTATCAGTACCAGGTATATATTCTGAATATATATTTACTTCTTGATTTCAAATTAAGTTGTTTTGATTCATCTTTGAAACAAACAAAAAAAAAAAAAAAAAAAGTAGTACTTTTAGACTGTAGTACTATAGTAGTACTTGTAGATGAATGAGCTGCGAGCCGTTTGTTAAATGTGTTTGTAATTTGGAATCATTTTGTTCCCTTTTTTTTGCTTGTTTATTCCAAGAAAAACACATGTATTGCATATCATAATCAGACTTATATTAGTCTTTCTGTTCCTAAAAATTTAGCATTTGAAAGAGTTCTTGATGTGTAGAAAAACTATCCATTTTATACAGTACAAAAATATGAATATTTTTAAACTGGTTTCTAAATTTGGAATTAAGACCATGCACTGATGATTGATATCCTAGAAGAATTATGACATCCGTCAAACTCTACACATTTGTAATATTAGTTTCACAAAAGCTAATTTCTCATTGTGAGAACAATCGATGCATTAGTGGCGATTTTAAAAATTGTAATAAAACTAAAATTAATTCTGTGTTAAAAAATTAAAGGGTTTTAATGATTAATAATTGAAAGCAAGAATATAAATTTCACAAATTATTGAGAGAAAAATTACTTAAATTTTTCAAGATGTCCTTTTAAAATAGATTATTGTAGCAAAGTATTTGTTAAGTGAAAAAGGAAAATGGATAAAAAAAAAAAAAAAAAAAACTTAACAATGGATAATTAAAAGCAATTTTCTGTGTTTGTAATCCAGTTTGTATGGAACAACAGATTTAGATTTAATGTCAATCTCCTTAAATGAGAGGTTTTTAGGAGAATTTAATCTTATAGATCTTAATTTAATATTGTGTAGAAACTATTTTTTAAAAAAATCATCAAATATCGACCTCAGAACATTGTAGATCAACAAATTTTATATTTTTCCTGTGGTTTTATTATTTTAATGTTTGTTTTTTAATGTTAGTTTTATTTTTAAAAATTTTTCGTTTCATGTACAATTATTAGTATTTTCTGTTTTAGTAAAATGCAAACTATTTTATATCTTGTTTCTATAAAATAAAATGTTGGCCTTTGTTAAAATTTTCATGATTCACCACTGGTTATACATAGGTTGACCAGAGTCCATAATTAATGATGTAATTCTTTATTGGATTTCAGGTCATAATAAAAAGTCTATTAGACAAAAAGTTCATAAAATCAATTAATTACTTTTTTCATTTTTATAGAAATGTACATGTTAAATATAGAGAAAATTCTATTTTAAAGGAATATATTATCTAGAGTTAGTATCTCTCCTGGTAAATCTCCAAAAGTCTTATTTTTTTCATTTATTTGAATTTTAATCATTTCTTTTAAACATAGTTCCAGAATAAATGTTAATCACTAAGTTTTCAAGGCAAAAGGAAATGTTTTAAATATCTATACATATAAAATAAATTCTTTTCTAAAAAATTTTCTTCAGTGATCTGTCATTTCCAAATGATTTTTTGATTAATTACATCCACCACAAAATTTGTAGGATGTGCTATGCAGATTTATTAATATTTTGGCTGACATGTATATTTCAGCATGATTTTTTTATTAATTAAATCCATCGCAAAATTTGTAGGACCTGTTATACATATTTATTAATATTTTGGCAGACATATATATTTAATTTTATTAATAATGTTTTTCAGGAAAGTATTTAAATTCAGTTTTGTTTTAAATTATTAATGACACATTTAATAAGTTTATCTATGAAATTATATGCATATTAGTGGAATGCTGGCGGCTTCTCACATGAAAAAGGACTCAACTCCTAACTGTTCTAGATAAGGATAATGCTCATGTGTTTTACATTGTTGAAGCTAATCTGACTTTGGAATCCTTAAAATTCCACTGGATACTTCTTACATATGTTACCTAAATCAAGACGAGTCGCAAGTGGTATTCTTGTTGGACTAAAGAAATCTCTTACTTCTTCTTTCACAATTATTTGCGACTTAAGACTCTATCAGCGGCAAAGAGTTGGTTTGCACTGAAGTTTGGGAAAACAATGTCCATTGTACAATTTTTATGTGCTTCAGTCCACCTGGTAACACTCTCTCTTTCTCCAGAAAAACAGTGCTAATGGGTGATTTCAATGGTTATAGCACTAGATGGAACTATGCTGACTACAATAGTGCAGGTAGAGTTGTAGAAGATTTTCTCAACTCAACACCTTTAAATTTTCTATACCACCCATCCATTGTTTGCACCTACCTACATTACAACGGCACATCTACAAATCCTGACCTAACTATGGTTTCGGATGATATAGCACCTAATGCCGCAAGAAATGTAATTTATGACCCCGGCTCTAGATACAGAGCAATCCTTACAACAATCAAAGAAAATGCTCCTATAAAAAGAAATGCCAAATATAGTAGATCACAAAGCAGATGGAACTTTTAAAAAGCCAACTGGAATACATTTACTGCAGATCTGGAGCAGGCTTTTGAAGATGATAATAAATTCCGTATTGGAAGCATTGATACTTCATTTAAGAGGTTCTGTAAGACAATCTACAGAGTTGCTAAAAAGTGGATTCCCAGAGGAAAACCTTGCAATTACAAACTGTTCTGGTCTGTACATCTCCGGGGCCTTGAGAGACTAGTGCAATAAGGCTCGTATTTCTGCTGAACAAAGAGGGCCGAGGAAGTACAAAACTGAAGGAAATGTGTTGCTTCCCTTCGAAATGAAATTTATGAAGCAAAGCAGAAAAGTTTTAATTCTTTTATTAGCACAATGAATTATAAATCTGATTGTAAGTTTTAGGTATGTTAACAACTTAGAGGCTGGCCCTTCCCAAATTACTAGGGACCCTTTTAAGGATCGTCATGGAATTTTAACTAGTGACAGAGATACTGAAAAGCTTTTATCTCGTTTTATTCTAAATAACAAAGACTGAGTCAAGATTCCATGAGAACTAAAAAAATGTTGAAAAGTAATATTCATAAAGCTGTAACTGGTGTTGTTTTTTAAAAAATTAAGCAGTTTTAAATTGAATTTCAGTCTTTTTTTTTTTTTTTTTTTTTTTGTTGCAGAAGTGCAACATTGCGCAGTAGTGCTGTAAAATTACAAAACTTTTTTTTATATGAGGATTTTATTATTCATTGTTATAAATTGCTTTAGCCTTACATACAAGGAAAATTTTTAAAGCAATTATTGACTTTGTTGTAAAAAGTCCCCTATTTTACACTTTTCGCACTCAGTTTGAGTGTAGCTCTTGCAGTTTGAAAACTTGCACCGTATTCTTTTCTGACCATATTGGCCAATTATTTATAGCATCTCCACGAATGTTCTTACATGGAACGGATTGGGCAGTCCCTTTGCATCTTTTAGTCTAAGACATTTGTTCTATTGAAGTATTACTAGGTCTTCCTCTTTTAGCATTTCGACCGTACCCCATTTTGCATAAGCATGATGCAACTTCAGATTTGAATTTTTGTAAATTCATTAGATTTTTTTTTTATTTTATTTTATTTTATTTATTTATTTTTTTATTTTCAGATTTCTTCATTGTTTTTTTAATTCGATCAAATCCAAGCTCTTCTGACCCTATAGTTTGGCAGGTGACACGAGAGAAATACCCAAATATTGATTTATTTCATTCTCTGATATAGTCAAAGGCTTACTTGGATTCTTTTGAATAGCATATCGTTTGCTGTCTTCATAAATGTTACTTATGATCTCTTCCGTCCATAAATATTTAAAAAATTGGTACGTAGTGTCCAAATCCGTAATTTCTCTTGGGAGCATGTCATCTCCATGGAATTTTATTACTTCTTCAATCAATGAAATGTTTTGTTTTTTCCATAAATATTCTTTGACAATGCTTTATTATTCTTAAAGAGTTAAATTTAGAAAAGGTTTTCTGACTGTAATATACCAGCGGCCGAGCAGTAAAGTCGCTGAACACTGATAGTTCGTTTTCGTGGTTTTTCCCATGTGTAACTTGTATACAAGCCAGTTTCCCTTAGAAAATCCTCCTTGAAGGCATCCCTCCCCGTAGGCAGATAGCTCTCGAGTCTTTGCCATAATCACACACTGGCTGAAATATTTCTATCAAATTTATTATCATCATCATCAGATGTTTTTATATTCTGAATTGTATTTTGTGAAACAACACTCTTTCACAGTCATTATCAGAATCATCATTAGATGACACACAATCAGGTAAAAAATGAACATCATCAGCAGAATATTCAAGACTATCCTCACTTAAATCGCTCAATTTGCCCAAATTATTCATATATCTAGCAATTTCATCTTGGGTTAGTATACACTTTTTGGCCATGTCAAAATGGTAACCAAAGACCAATGTTGCAGACCTGCACCATATAATTAAAATCAAATTTCTTTCAAACTTTTTCTATTAGAAAATCAAAATTTCTTTTAAATGAACATAAAATATTTAAACTTCGTACCTGGTAATTGTTTTTGCCAATAAACAAGTCGAAGCATAAAATATAATGGAATCTTTTTATGGCAAAAACACAGTTCTTAAGGCATCGGAGATTTTTATAATTGTTGTGATTTCTGGAAAAAATGTGCTGCTATCTAGTGACAAATTTAGCATGTATTTCGTTGCAGTAGCCTTTTTTCCTTAGATAAGTGATTTGTAGGTAATTAAAAAAAATATTGAGTCTGTTAAATTAAAATAAATCATATGTTGCAGAAATGCAACAGTAGGAAGTTAAGGGTTAAACATTTCTTTCAATGACCGCATGCATAAAGCATACATAACGCATAGTCGAAATTAGAAAATTGCAACCAGAAAACTATTTGATGTGTATTCGTGATATTTATAATGACGAGGAATTTGATTTAAATCATATCAAAGACGGAGTACATCGAGATGAAATACTACATTTAGTAAGGAATTATAAGCCAAATAAAATCAAAACATCTGCCCTGAAGATAAGGATAGTGCTGACAGATCAACTTCCAGCTCATTGCGCTGTGACGTCCCCCCCCCCCACACACACAGAGCAGCGTGAAATTGATAAACAGATTTTGGGATGGTTAGAGAAACAAAGGATATGCCTTTATCCATTTTTTGCAGCAATTCCACTTTTTGTTAGATGGACATCGAAACATGCTTTTTCTTTGTAGATCCGTCGGCAGCTTCAGAATCGGAAATTCTTTTTGACATAATCGAAAGTTCAAGCTTACTTTTATAAAATTGATCTAACAGTCTGTAAAAAATAATAAGCCAGATCCAATTCGAAGATTAAGGAACAACACAATCTGCAACATTAACTGAAATAGGTAATTTTAGCTTAGCTTATACTGTCCATTATACATTAAACGTGCATGCGTAAACGTATTATGCAAATGCATAAACGCATATGTGCATGCATAAAGGTGTTCAGAAAGTTCGTAGCTTTAAGGTCTGGATTATAGATCATTTTGGATTATGGACGTCCGGATTAATGACTTTTGATTGTACTTCTATCTGAAACATCATGTGGTTGCATAATATCACTGTTTTTACTCAGTTTCAAAACTTAATATTTTTTCCTTAACCAATGGGCAGCAAAAAATATCAGTTATGCAATCAGCATTTCCCTTTGCCATAAGGTTGTCAGTCATGATTGTAGTTTCACCGTCCTATTAAGTGCGAATTTCATTATTGGTATCTGAGAGGCCGTGCAGATTTTTGTTCTGTAACTGTGTAATGCTTATTTATGCTGAAGATTTTTTATTATAAACTGTTTATATAAATTTCATTAAGATGTATTTTGTAAAATTATTTTTAACTGATTTATTGGTTTTGATATATAGCAGCATTTTTTTTACAGGCTTGCATTAAACAAGGAGACATCCTTCTAAACAGAGTCCAAAAGCTGAGTCGTGTGATAAATATTTAATATCTTAATTTTTTTATTTAACCTTTGTATGAACTTAATAAATTTTATGTTATGACTGGATGATTCATTTATGTGGTTTTCAGTGCCAAATTTTCCCTCAGTAGCTTATTTGGGTTTCAATGATATATATGTGTGTGTGTAAAATAAAGGATTTCTAGGAAACACTTTCAATAAATTTCTACATGCTTCTGTAGCATTTCTTCCTTGTTGAAATTCGTATAAAATACAGTGGCATACGTAAATGAACTTTATCAGTAGCCATGGGTACACTATCACTTCACACTTAAGACTAACGTGAATCTAATTTTAGTTAATTTACTATGTCAGTGTGTATACATTAAGCGATAAGATATACTAAATAGTTTATTATGCATTTAAGTGGCTATCACAGTAGCTGTAATGCATGTATTTACTTTAAATATAGCATCTCGGAATAGGTTTAAAATTTTTTCTTTTTCAATTATTTTTCATTTTAAACTATTTCATTAATTTTTTTTAACCTGAAGCTGTACAATTTTAATGCAAACTATCTATTTTTTAAATATAATGTTATAACAGGATATTTTAAAATATTTTCTAAAATTTTTATTTCAACTCCAAAAAACAGTGAAATTTCTACACATGGTCAAATACTTACGCTTTTTAAGCTTATCTTCAAAAACAGTATGAAAAATACATTTTATTAAAATCTTTTCTGGCATTTGTTGAAAAATGTTTCCAAACCATAGTTCAGTTGTTTAGCTTTAAGTTTTGTTGCTTTTGCCAAAAGATATTCAGTTAACTTGGAATAATTAGCAGTCATTTCATTAATTATCACAGAAAGTATTATTTCAGAATTTTGATTTCATCCAAACTACTTTCATTAACTGCTTTTTCCAGTTATTATACTGTCTTCTGTGCAGCATTCTTTCATTTAACAATAATTTTAAATTTGTGCATTTCAGGAACATTTTGTCATTCTGTATTGTTTGATAACTTTCTGCATTCTCTTAAGCTGATCTTCTAATTAGAAGAGCAACAGCTAAAACATTCATTGCTCCCTTATTGTTGAGAAATTTGCATTTCTCCCTTGCGGCTTTGCAGTGCTGAAAATGGTTAAAGTTCAATGTTGTATAGTCCTGCAGTGAAAGTCAAGAAGGTGTTTCTATTTCTGTGCATGAGAAAACCTATGTCCTTCTGGTTATCAACATGGCCAGTGGCCATGTTCAGCATGATATTGTGATCTGATCTATAGAATCCTATTGTGGTAAAGGTCTCTCGAAGATTGCTATGGAAATACGAATCTAGCCGAATGTTCTAGACAACATATATATGAAGTCGATACAGCCAAATGCCTGACAACATTCTAATCTAGTTCATCCCCAATTATCCAACTTGCATCTTCTTTGTGTTATGTTTATTTCTCACATGCTATATGTTAACATATCTTGTTCAGCAATTTTGTTAAGCTCAAGGAAAGCACACATTTTAACTTGCAGCACATATGCTCTTTTGGTAAGCAACTTAGTTTTACACTGTGCCAAAAATTTTATCATCACCAAATTAAAATTAAACACTTATAAAACAAAATATTCTACTTACAAGTTTTAATTTGATATAATAATTATTAGTAATCGTTAGACTAAGAATTATGTAACCATTTGTATCGTTATTAATTCAAATTGAACTGACATGCAAATATGATAATGATAATCTGTCTTTCATTGCAAAGCTGTTATTAATTGAAAAACCCCTTTCCTACATGCATTTGCGACTGGTAATATCAAAAAGCTTTAATCCACTACATTCCATTTTTTAGATCCTGTACCAAGAACTATAAAATATGATCTATATTTATATTGTATTATGTCAACATTCTCATTCATGCATGTATAATAGCCATATTTAATTTGCCCTGTTAATATGAAAGTTGTAAAAAATAGATATGTAAAACAACTTCCCTATATATAAACTTTTCCAGTTTAATGGAAGTGCCATAGATCATTAAAAAATGGATTATTATTGGAAAATTGTGCAATTAAGTATTTAGAAATAATTATATATCAGCTTCTAATAAATAAATAGATTTTTTGAATAAGATGAAATGGTCTTTTATAATATTTGCAGCACCATGACCAATATCAATCCTTTTACTATCTTATCTGCTTCAAAAAATAAGAGTAATTTTTACTTTTGTTTAAATGTCTTTTTCAGAAATAGATATTTTCCTAGAAAATAAATACATTCTTCCTTGTGTACCTAATTGTTTATATGAAAGATATGGAAATATATTCTGCCACCTAAAATCCTGAAAAAAAAAAAAAAAAAAAAAAGGACATGCTTAGGTTTAAGAACTTCAAGAATTTCAGTATGCTATTTCAAAGAACTTCTCTTAAGCATCATTAAATCATTTTATGCTAATTAAATGGACAAATTTTACTTTCACGTCATGTAATGCGGGCCAAATAAAATTTCTAAATTTTAGAACAGTTATTAGAAACTGGAACATTTTCATGAAATTAGGTTAACTGCACCCTGTGTTGAAACTGCATAATTACTAGAGAAACTTTACTTATTATTACAAAAAAAAAAAAAAAAAAATCATTTCATCAGCTTTTCCTTATCAACCAAAATCCTATGCTGTGCTGTTGCTTGATGTCATTAAATTCCTACAGAAGCCAGTTTTACTTGTATTAAAAATATGGCAATAATTGTAATAATTTTCTTCTATAATTCAGATTGAAGATGCAGCATCTGCAATGGTACTTATAACTAATTGTTATTTTTCACATTCTCTAATCCACTTTAGATTTAGAATTTTTGAATTAGCTGCTATACTTGCTGTGAATTTCGAACTACTTTCTTTAACTTGAAAAAGAATTTAGACCTTTGAAAATGATATCACGAGCACCAACTGGAATTTGTTTCTATGTGCATTCTTCCAACAAATAAAATTGACAAATCTTCCATTTCAATGTCTGGTTATGTATGTATTATGTACTCGAAGATGTAGACTTTTGCTTTGCTCAATAATATTCATCAACTTTGAATAAAATAGTATTATAAACTATTTAAAAGTAAATTTGCTTGCAAATTTACTTTAATTACATCAAGATTTGCATCTAATTTCTTCATTGTCTCGTTCTTTGGCATGATCAAATAATTGTAAACATTACAGCTTTAAATATCACAGTATCAGTATTAAAATTTACACTACAGAAAACTGAGAACTATTGAGAAATGCTGCGAGTTCCTGAATCCAGAGCTAACTTAAGATTATTCAATATAATTACACATTATCTGTATAGTATATTTATAATGAAACTTCCTTGAGATTGCCCATGGTTCCAGATGATTTAATCTTCTGTAAAAATGGTTACTTTGGTTTGTTATTTTATTGTATTTTCAGAAATACTGATTAGTTAGTTAGGTAAGTTAAAATTTTATATAATACACAGACGATTTATTTATAAAGTAATACTGATTTGTCATTAAATTAAGCAATACATACTTGAATAGATTTTTTTAATATAATGTTTAAATAATCTGTCTTTTCTTTATAAGTAAGACAAGCAACCTTAGATGAGCTCTGTTTGCATCCTTAAGACTTTTAACACTAGCATAAAGTGACCACATTTTCATAGAGACAAAGCGGGACAAATGGAATGAAATGAGAATTATAATTTAATTATGAAAGCAGACCAATAATTCAAAAAAAATATTTTATTATATACATTCATATACTTGTCTATACAAAAAAATATACTTATTATTAACTATTGGTAACTATAAAAATATTTGTAAAAAAAACAATAATTTGAATATTATGTTTTTTAATATTTTATTTAAAAAAAATTAGGATTTTCTTTCTTAATATTTTTTATCCAGGTGAATAGTTTGCAATAGATTTGGATCATTTATTAAAATGTCATGAAATTTCTCATTATATTTTAGGCTTAATACAGATTTTAAAGTGTTAATGTTCAACTGTGTTTTTATTCAGTCCATATTTTACTGATAAACATGTTCTGCTGCTGCATTTGTTCCTGGAAGGGAAAGTGCGTGTTCTACAATTTTCAAAATATTTTTATAAAGAATATTATTCTGTTTAAAATGAAGGAATAATTCTGTCTATTTCTTGTCTGTTTCCCCATTTGCAGGCAACCAACATTTAATTTTTTCATCAATAATGTATCTTTTTACCAATGACAATTCATCAAAAATATTATTTTTCAGAAAATGGATACTAATATATTAAAAAGATTTTTCCTCATATTCCCATAAAATCTCCTTTTTTAATGTCACCCAATGAAAGTTTTTAATATCCTTGAACTGAACTGTCCATTCTTCAAGATATTCCAAGCAGTTATAAAATTTTCTGACTTCTTTCAGAAAATCATGTCGTTTAATATGGCACCTTGTTCTTCCAACCTAGTGATTTCCTTCCAAATAACTAAAGGAATGTAATCATTATCAACTCTTTCTCACAATTTTGCTTTTAAATTGTTGATTTCATTTGACATTTTCATAAGCGAAATTTTGTCCCCTTCAATAATTTTCTCAGCATTGTGAAATAATGTAGCTTGGTTGTGGATGAACTGAAGACAAATTTGTGATGTCTCATTTTCAAAAAAGAGCTGCAATATTCTTGGACATTTATCTTGTGATAAAAAGTATGATTTTAATGGCTCGTATATTTTAAAAATATTTTCTACAGATGGTAAAAGAGATCGCCATCTTGTTTTGCTGTAACCAATAATTCTTTTATATTCGATTTCTGTGCTTTCACAAAAATCCTTCAAACTTTCTACGTACACAGCATATATATAAAAATACGAATAAATTTTTGCAATAATATTTTTAACATCCACTGGAAGTAAATCAGATGCTGTTTGAATAGTATTGTGTAAAATGTGCGCTGCACAACTTACTCGAATAATTTTTTGATTCAGACGGTTCGTAAAAATGTTATTGATGCCTCTTCTAGCTTTTCCACCAAAATTTGTGTTAGTGTCAACAATAAAATTATTACCTCACAATAGGCTATAATTTTATTGTTCAAATTATTTTTTTTTTAAATAGTACTTATTGAATCAAAAATTATTTATGAAGTTTCACCCGGCAGATGGTATAGTGGTTAGGGAAGTCTGATTGCAATAAAGGGCCTGGGTTCAAATCCCGGAGAAGGCATGATTGTAACTATCTGTCCCTTCATAGGAGGCAATAGTGGCCCACCTATTAGATGTCTCCATAATAAAGAGATCACCACATCTGGCCTCAGTATAGATTAATGGACTCTGTTACAAAATTGTAACTATTCACAATCTGCCACTGGAAAAAAAAAAGTTTAATGAAACAAAATCTAATATTCTAATTTTAATTCCTGTTTCTGTATCAAAAAGGTCTAACAATTGTGGGAAATAATTTTAAATCTTTGTGGTTGGAAGCATCATAATATATGGATATAAATGTGTGTTTATCTAATTCTTTCTGCAATTGTGAAAACGAATATGGTGAAAAAACATTACAAATAATTGGTTTGGTTTTTGTCCTTGCACGTGCAAATTTTTTGTCGTACGATGTTTTGATCATTTGCGACGTACAATCAATTGATCTGAAACTTTGATTGTGGTTTATGGTGTGGAAAGCAAATAGCCCTTCAGCTAATGCTAGCTGTTCCTCCATTAACAATAGATCTTGACGAGATGTAACGACAATGATCAAACACCACCAAGTAAATCTAACTCATTACATCGCCTAATTTAGTTTACTCAGCATGCATTTTATGTGTTTTTTTAAACTTTCTTATGTTCCTCTATAATAATTAATAGGTAATATATTTTTACAGTACATTTAAAATAAGAAATGCAGATGTTTTCTAAAAAGCGGGACTGTCCCGCCAAAATCGGGACGTGTGGACACTTTACACTAGCATAAACTGAAGTTAGTATGATCCAAGATAAGATAAAGCATAGACCATTTTATGTACATCATCTTATAGGTTTCACCTAGCCCCTTCGCGCCGACTGTCACGTCTACGTGCCAGCAACGAACACACTCACTTCCCGGCCGACACGCAGGCGTGCCAGAGCATTTTTCCCGTTCAGCCCCGACTGTCACGTATTTGTGCCAGTGTCCTGGAACATTTTAAAAACTATAATTTCTGCCACAAGATGGCATTGTATGTCCATATGGTTTCAGATACATGTACATTAGACCTTCTACTGGAAATGAGAGAAGCATGACTCACATACACGTGTTTTTGATTATATAAACAAAAGGGGAAATAAATGTTTCCGAATGGCGTGATTTATGACGTCTCTTTAAATTCGCATGTGGTAGTTATTTATTGTAAGTAGAGAAGTTTTATTTTCGCTAAAGCGTTGGGTAATTCGGTTTGCAGTTCAGTTTTTAGAAAATAATTAGATCTTGTTAGACGTGAATTCTTTCTGTTACCGTTGCAATGTCGAAGCGTCGAAAATGTTTAACAGAGCATGAAATAGCAGAAATGATGCAAAATATTTCAGATATTGATTCTGAAACAGATTCTGATAGTAGTGATAGTGATATTATGATATATTCTGATCATAAAGAATCTGGCGAATCTAATGATGATGAGGACATATGTATGCCAACTTTCGGCATACAGATGTCCGAAATGTCCTCATCATCATTAATCCTTAATTAATTAATGTTCTCATCATCAAGGTCATTATTACGAGTGCAAGGAATGTAAGGTAGGACTGTGTGTAGATCCCTGTTTTCAAATTTTTCATACAAAAAGAGAATTTTAAGTAATATATTTAGTTTCTAGATGTATTATGTTAAAAGTCATAAAATGGTGAGTAATGAAAATAAAATGTGTAAAATATGCATTTAAACAAGAAATAAGGTAATTAAAGTATATATAAAAATATCTATAAAGCATAAGCTGTTTAAATACTCTATAGAGCATTATTAAACAATAAATCAGAAATTTCATGGATTTAGGCTTAATAGCAAAAAAGGCCCCCGGCCCTGGACAGACGCTCGCTTAAGACACTGCCGGCCTCCGCGATAAGCGTGCGTTTGCGCTACCCGGCGCTAAGGGGCTAGTAACGAAAAAAACTGATGTAGCCACCACATAACCTACTACCAATTTCATGTTAAAGCATGGAACTGGTGGAAAAGCGAGCTTTAAGTAAACTGTCACTTACAGTTGATCATTTGTAAATAAAATCTAGTTTGTTTATAAACATTACAGCTTAATGCTAATATAAATGCTACTAATTTTTCATTATTCAGTTCTCCCATACAATGGATAACTTGCTTGCTTATGTATACATCCATTCTCTTGCTTTGATTTTTAAAATATTGCATCAATCACAGTATATCCTGTGGTCATATAGCATTTCAAATTCACAAATCAGTGACGTACCAATCATGAAATTTTTAAAACCAACATTTGTTTAGAATTCCCAACAGACTGTTAAGTGTTGCCATACAGTTCTATTTATACTTGCTATATTATTTCTTTAAAACATTGTGATACCGTTTAGTGACAGCAACCTTTTATCTGAAAAGTGATTTGACACAGAATTGAGGATTAAGGGTAATAAATTCAATTGCTTCATAATAAGCCTATTCTTGCTGCATTTGGCATAATCCCAAGAATACATTTAATGCTTATGAATGCAATGTGTTTATCTCAATCACATACCTATTTTAAATATCAAATATGAGAACTGGGTTATATATATATATATTTTACAAAAGTCTTGGCTTCAAGTAAAGTATCACTTCTGATTTATCAATTTTAGCCAAAATCTAGTATGTTATTCCCATTAATATAAAAGTCTTGCATATTTAAATTGAAAAGATTTTGAATATACTTTAATAAAGTTTATCATGGTTATCCAGTTTTACCCGAAATCTAACCTCTTTATAAGAATGTAGAAAACTTAAATACGGAAAATGGAAATATTTGGAATGTCATAAGAGTTATCGTGGACGAAAAATCATTGCACACAGATAGTGTAAAAATAATAAATCGTGCTATGGTGACCTTTGCATTTATTCACTGAAAACTCACAATCAAATTTTCGGACCAAAATCATTACATCTCACACCAATGCAATAGGTTAGCAAAGAGGTTAAAATATATATGCTAGTACAACTACCAAGAAAAATAACTAAAAACTATAAATAACTATATAATAAAAAAATAGATTTGTTATTTAATATTCTTCACACAAAATACAAAAAAAAAAGTGAATTTTATTAAAAGATCTAGTTTTCCTTGATTTATTTATTTTTAAGACATCAAAATTAATCCTTTTCTGTATAACTTCAATTCATGGCTTTTATTGCATTGAACAGGAAGAATTTCATCTGGCAGGTAAGAAGCAATAGTGCCAATAGCAAAGAACGTACATATTCCTTGTCCAGAGTTTCTCTCCTAATATACATGAAAATATCAAACTTTCACACCAACAACTGAAAATTATTTTTGTGGTTTGAATCAAATGTGGACCATTATATAGAAAGGGGATTAATGAATGTACTGAAAGCTTCCTTTGAAATTGCCTTATTAATGTCAAAACAAAATATATATACATATACTACTCTATGGTTCTCACTAAAATTCAACTTTTAATTTTTCTGATTTTCCATAGCCAAACAACTTGACAGAAAATGATGAGCTAATAATAACCAAATTTATTATGAATTTTTGCATATTTATTAAAAAATACTATGGTATAATTAAGAATAATCTAAAAATTTATCTTATTCGCTTATGCAAAGGAAATGAAAAAAGTGTATACTGAAAATATGCATCTAAACTATATATAAAAAAAGAGGTAGAATTTTTTGAAAAAATATATAAAACCATGGAAAAATTGTTGAATAAATTATAATAGTACATCATAATAAATATTGCTGTTGCAATATTTCAAAATAAAACTGAGAAGCCAAGAATAACACTGGATTGGAAAAAAGGATTTAATTATTGCAGTTCTTTATAATTTCAATTATAAAGGAAAGGGTAACATAGCAGCTATATTTCTAAAGAGAACAACGAACTTCTCTGCCTGCTGTTGAGCTGCCTAATGATACAACAAAAATTGCAGAATGTGTGGTATTACATTACCCTCAAATCAGTCTTAACATAAAGATCAAGTCTTTATGTCAGCAGCCCCTTATGCTGCACTGCCACAATTTCCTTACTTAAATTTATTGCATGGCTTTTTTGATAAGTTTTTTCTTTAGGAAGGCTACTGACCAGTTACAACTTTTGGCAAATTCTTTAAATTATATTTATTTCTGGTAATCATTATCAGATAACTAAAAAAAAGGTAACAGGAAAAAGTCATGTACCCAATGATTACAAGTATTTAAAGAAAAATGAAGTCACAAAAAAAGACAGAAGTAATTGCAGATGGTAACAAGGATGTATCTTTTGTGCCTAAAAAAAAACAACCATAAAAATTTGATAATTTATTTTTTTTTAACAATACAGCATGGGAAAATTTCATTTGTTAGTATTTTATAGATTTATATAATACATTTTATAGATATAATAATATATTTTATAGATTTATATGTATACAGTAGGAAAAGCATCCAGCTACTCTTACAGTTAAATACGTCAATATGCAATTTTTCCCTGTTATAAGAGACCTACTGTTTGATGGTAACTGAGGGAAGGGGACTATAGGTTTATATAAAGATATATTTTTAAATTAATAGTTTAAAGAAGAACATATAATTGGAATATTGCTCAGAGGAATAATAATGATTGCATAGAAAAATTCAGTACCTCTGAGTTATCTGAAATTAAGAGCTATGGTAAATGTGAGGATATCTTTGGCAGGAATCTTAATATCATTTATTCCTTTATCTTGCTACAGAATAACTATGGCTGTGATTTGGCTGCTTTTTTAATCTACTTATTTTATTACTGTCTATCCCTAGCAGTTTTGCTTCAAAGTGATGAAAAGAAGTGTCTATTGTAATGTGTTTTAAACTTAACCATTTCTGTATTAGTAACCCGCATCTTATCCACTGCACTGTCCGGATTTTGGAGGAACGGAAAGTTATTCTTCTTGTGCTAAGCATCGAAAGATAAGAAAATGGTTGCAACCAGGAGACAAATAATCATAGGCAAATTACTGCCACTTTTGGTTCCTACCACAGCTCCAGGTTCCAGACAATTCACAAGTATCAAAATTCTATACAATCCATGTTGCAGAATTTTGGCATAAATTTTTACTCCTTAAAGAAGCATCCTATGCCTGTCTTCCTTTGAATGCATAGAATTTTTCCATACGATCAATATCAATCTAACATCAAATTTTACGTGATACTGAATTAGGACATTTCAACATGATGCAAACTATAAGATTTTTCACATGGGGGATTCCTGCAGCACAAATAAATGACACAGGACATTCTTACCATCTTTTTCTTCAGGTTGGGCTTGTCAAGTATCAGGCAAAGCCCGATACCTGACAAACAGCTAAATAACATTTTGTGCCAAACGCACCAAATCCAATACTCTGGAGCTCCATCTAGTTTGGGTCGCCCACGTTTTTTATAAAGTTTCTTTCTTTAGTATTGAGAACCCTAAAGTAGTCAAGCGAGTGAGGCTAAAGGCATCACACTAATATATAATATGGTGTAATGCTTCCTCATTCTTGCTTCTTGATTTTATCTAGAGAGGCAGTCATGCTTTTAATAGCTTCTGGCTCTTCTCCAGGTGCTGGTTGAGTGACCTGTTGTAGAGGCCATTTCTACCTCACTCAATGAAAGATTCATTCCCGCTCCTTCCATTGATTTCCTCTGGGTTTCCTTGTTTTGGGAGAAAAAAAGGTCTACCTCAGAGGTTTTGCCTGCAAAAGCAGAATTTCTAGTTATATTGTCATTTTCAGCCATACGTAAACTAGAAAAGAAAGTACAGGATAAATATGTCCACCCAGTATTGCCTGTTGCTGGTTAAGGCAAAATACTCTATATATTGCCAGGCATTCTCTAGAGGCTCCTTTAAGACACTATAACTGCAGTGTCATTTACTTAGGCATGGGTTGCATAACACCAGGGTTACAGGAGGGGGTTCATGGCTTCTTATTTAATAATTGAAGCTATCCTGTCAGATAATACAGAACATCTGGATATCCACCACCTGCCGACATGCCTGGTAACCACTCAAGCCCTAAGTTCTGCCCATCATATGTTATATACTACACTGCTGCATCTCTAAAAGTGATGAATAAGCAAAAAGTACTGTAAAATGAAGGACCATCAGAATATCGTTAACTTTTAATTCAAACACCCAAATTTTGATCAAGCTTCGTGAACATCTGTCACAATTAGTTCTAATAAGTAGCCACATCCCCAGTACAAGGCAGATTTTCTACATGCAAGCAAAGCATATCATCATAGCCATGAATACATTCCAATTAAATACATTCTTTCAGGAGAGGGTAAAATGGTTTCCAGAATATTGAGAAATATATATGCAATGCAAGGAGTTAATTTAAATAATGACATGCTTTGCATATATGCAATCACTTCATTTCTTTCAATCATCACATTCATCTATATTATATTTAAATGCCATAGTATAAGTGTAGTTTTTTAGGTGGATATTTTTTCTATCAAATTCGTAAATTCATGAGAATTACAAATGAGAGTTGATTAAAAAATAATTACTACTTTATACTTATCATCAATACATTATAATAGTATACATTATATTTAATAAAGATATAATATGAATAACAAACCATCAATCATTACTGTAATAAATTATACATTAAAAAATGAGGAGACAGAAAATATAAGAGGTTTATGAGGAATCTGGTGACTTGAAAAAGACCTGTGTATGCTTGTGCCTGTTTCATACTTTATTAATATATACTGTTTTGTAAGAAGCTAGAATGCAGTATATGATATAGGACTTTTTATTGAATAATACTTTAATTTTAAAATGAGCAATTTTTGACAATTACAAACCTATTGTACTAAGAATGATGACACATACAAAAACTCTTTTTATTTTTTATATATATTTAAGGGTAGAAGCAAATTAGCTGAAAATTTTGGTATTTGGGTATTAGCTGACATTCACCAATGCATCACTAACTCCCCATGACTCTGCTTGGAAATTGCAGTGCTATAAGCTGTTCCAAATTCTTTTAGAAAACACAATTTTTTTTTTTTTTTTTTTTTTTTCTTTCGTGGGAGGGGGTGGAATTATTTCTTTGCCTACAGAAAGGTGGAGATGGTTTCTTTTGTCAAATTTCAACATCTTCAAACCACAGCAATTTTCACTCGGTGTTATTTGTTTGTTAATTATTTTCCCAACAGAAATGTCTGAGGACAACATCTGTTCATCTTGAATTAATTTTGCATAATACATTTACTAGATTTCCTGAAAGATGAATGAATGTTTCAGATATTTAGCATTTTGTCAGAAAATCATGGCTATTTCAATTCTTTCACAATGAAACTGTACAGGACAAAAGACATAGAATGGAAAAGTAATGGTAACAACTGCTACCAAAGTGTTAGAACACGAACTGGGAACTCAACAGAGTTTGTATGGAGGCAAGGGCAACCCAAAGAGAATAATTATAATGTGTTTCACATCATTTTGAATGCCACTACCAAGCAATATGAGATTTCTATTACAGTTCAGCATCTAATTTCATTGGCTTTCTCGGATGTTCTTGCAGTGAAAGTAAACCATTTCCCTGACTACATAATGAACATCATCAGTCTATTTTTCGTAACTTTATTTAATTTATAGTAATAATAATAATATAATATATTATGATTAATATTAATAATTTAATTTATTTCCATCATTTATGATAAATATTACCCTTATGGTATTTCAAAATAAAACTAAAGAGCTAAGAATTGAACCTAAATTGAAATTTTAATCAATTTAGGTTCAATTCTTAGCTAGAATATAGAGTATATTTAGATATTCCTAGCTAGAATATAATTAGATATTATAAACACAGTTACACAGTTCAATGATTTCTAAATTGCATTATTAATTTCTAAAGATCAATTACACATTTAAGGACCACACCAGTAGCCGACTAGTACTGCTGTTGCCCCTCCCCCCCCCCCGGTGTGATCTCTCCTAGTCTTAAATTTTGCTACCCAGTGCCTCCTCTAAATTCCAAAAAATTTGCCATCCTTAAATTTTACTGCATGTTATTTCTCTAAATTTTAAAAATTTTACTGCTGTTGCGACTGCACTGGTTTCAGCGTCTCTGTCATCGGCATTGCCAAGCAGTTCAGATTCCAGAGGTATAATATCAATGTGGGTCAATTTCTCTTATAAATCTCCTCGAAAGTATCTGTCTCCCTAGGCAAATAGCTATTATGTATTTTCCCATGTTCAAATAACATAACTGATGCTACTAAAGAGAGGAATGCAACGCAGTTGAGAAGTATAAACAACAGCTCATTATCAGGCTGGAAAACTGTAGCTTGATCAAATTGTTTTAGATGCAAGCTAAGTAAATTATTTTAAGGAAAACAAAAATTATAAAAATCTTTCAGTTGCTTTCATTTTCAGACAACAAACTTTGTTTATAAGTTACCATTTAATGTAATAAGTTTAGATTTATCCCTGATCTTTGAAAAAAGTTTATAATTTTATTTCTCTGATTTTCCACACGAGTGGGAACCCTGCAATATATGCCAAAAATCAAAATTCTTGTTTAATCTATTATATTTTATTGTAAGAAAGCCACTAGCAGATTGTTCACTACACTTAAATACCACATATTTTAACATCTTTGCTACATTTGAACAAATTAAAAACTGTGTTTAAAAAGAATTTCACAAAGACTTTAAAAACTGTAAACAGCATGTATCAAACAGCCTAGAAAATTGCAAATGTAGCAGAATGTCATTTACAGTTAAAAAAGTATTCTACCCTTTCAAAACAAATTACATACGTTTAATGTTTAATGAAATATTATTATGAATTAGTAACAATTTCATTTTGTACATTTTTGTTTTTTATTCGCACATCTTTAATCAGTAGTTTATCCTGTAAGATTCACTTGATTAAAAAGATTTCTTTTCAGTTTTCGTATTCATATTTATTTTCCATTGATTTTAAAGTGTGACTTACATTAATTTTCAGTTATTCCAGAAAAAAAAAAAAAAAGAGAGAGAGATAATTTTTCAGTTTTGATCCTACCAAATAAAAAAAAATCTGGCACTTTTTTTTTTTTTTCCTATACTTTTATATTTTACAACTACTTTTGTCAATTTCTGTTGCCTTAAAATGAACACTTTTTTCTTAACTAAAAGGTAAACACCAGTCTTGGACTTTTAACTATTATTTAAATTCATACACCATAACATAATCAAGTACTCCTTATCAGATCATATCTTCAATAGCTCTATTTAAAAGCAACATAAAAAGTAACACCAGATTTTATAAACTTTGTATTGTGTAAAAAGGATGCATTTTAGAAAGAATATGAATGATTGAAAGCCCTTGAATACATGAAGTGTTTAGTTTTAGAACTTTCTAATGCATCAGATTGCAGATCATAAGTTTCCTATAAGAAACTGCCACAAATTAACTCGTAAAATAGTACAGATTTTATTTAACTAGCGTAATTTACACGTATATACACATATATTTAAATTTTACATTTTTTTATGCTTCAGTGTTTGATTTTATGTTGAAAGGATATATGCCCAGTAATCTCGCAATGCCTGTGTATCCTAAACCTAAAAGAAAAACTATTATTTAATAGGTAAGTAAGATTATAATACAATATATATAAATTCAATAAATTATGCAGCACACTTTTCAAAAACCGCAGATTTAGTAATTTGTATGAAGAAATTACTAAGATTTAAGCAGTGAATATAAAATGCTAGAATGACGATTGATCTGAATTATAATCATTACCAATCAAATATTCAGAGAGAAAAATATTTACTCGATGCAAATACCAATGACACTACTCTTGTACTTCTCAGTTTTGCTTGTTTACCACGATATAATACATATCCACTTGCAAGGAGAAGTGAAGTGCCACCAATCAGCCGGCACGAAAGGCAGTCTTCTTTTGTTGATTTTAGAACAACAGATTTTGGAATGTCAGACGTTTCGGACGCCATAAATACAACTACAGTCGGAATTTTACCCCTAAGAAATTACCGCGAAATTTGTTATTCCTTTCGAAAAGCTACCATATGCGAAGACTAGCAATAGAAACAATTTAAGCATGCATTATTTTGCTTTCGAAGTTTATTTCAATCACCGTAAGGGGCGCTTTCGTATGGACGTAAACGTCCTTTCAATATAATTCACGGATTTTAGTCTAATGAGAGTAATAGAATAGAACTTTATATATTGACAGATTAATTAAATCTTGTAGTTACATTATAGTAATCCTATTTATCTATACTCTGAATTTAAATGAAGTAGTTTCTATTAACGAAATCCATGAGGAATTACGCATATAGCAGCTTTAAGTTATTCTATTCCCGCACTGCTCGCAAGAAGTTCTTTAATGATCAAAAACGAATCAATAATCCTGTCATCAGGGTATATGATTATGATGTAAACGACCCTTCGTATAGTTAAAAGACAAATGGCCATACTTGGCAGCTTACCAGATTAATGTACCTGCATGCCTCAATTGACATGTACTTTGTATTTGTGTAGCATCTTCTCTCACATATTTATTTATTTATTTTTGGTATTTATATCATGCATATTGTTGCGTGCGTACGGGTTCGTTATGAAATAAATGCACAAGTCCGATGAAAAATGAACAAAATTTATTATTATCACAACAAAAATGCTTGAATTTCCTCAGATATTCGTGCAGTTTTACAAATACCTCACAGTAGTTATCTTTTAACTACTCAAACGTTCAAGAGAACTTAATTCAAAACAGCTAAAGAAAGCTAATCCGCGAATTCGCTACAGTCAACAAGAACAGTTTTCTAAACAAACTCTTAAAACAACAACAAACTAACTAACAACAAGAACGAATTGAGAAATCGAGTCAATGGCTAGGCGGCAATTAGTAGCCAACCGCTACTTTAACCGTCTCTGTTGGTAAATTGTCCTAAGGCGTTGGTACTTAGGTTTTAAATTAAGGCGATTTACGCCGCGCCAACTAGGTGAAACTTGTCAAATTTTGTGAAATGTAGGTGGAGTGGAGGGAGATGATTGGCAGGAGCCTGTCACGTGGGTGGTCACCCACCCAAGTTCAGACTCCGAGCAAAGCAGCGTACGCGTGCAATGAGAAATATTGGATATATTAATAATTATCAAGTTTTGAAACAGGTTATCCATATTGGAATAATTAAACTAATATCGCGATCTAAATGAAGACAAATGGCACAACTAAGTGCAACAGATTAGCTAAACAAAATATTCAAATTCATCCTTGCTGTAAAACACAGATTGGACAGTGGTAGTCACGTGGGGGTCACCCTCCCGTGAACTGTCCACAGCCAATGCATCTTGAAATTAACGAATTGAGAGCTTCTCATGCCGCTTATATAAGCTTTTTAAATGCGCGGGAATTTTCTGGAACTTTCTCGAAAGAAATATTTATTTATTTATTAAATGTTAAATGCACGCTCTCTTGTATTTTTAATTTTCCGGCTTAACTTTCCTTTAATATTCGTCACGCGCTGCACTGCACGGAGAATAAAACAATTTTAATTATAAATCTACTAACATTAGCTATTTAAATACCAAATTCATAACACTATGTATTGCCTTCTTTTATTTTCTATCGCACCTCTGGGTTCACACTTGCTTAATAAGTTGCATATATATATATATATACATGTATGTCATTTCACAGGTTATCACCAGTGCGACGGCTAACTTCATAGCTTTCCAGATAGCTTTTCACAACATCTCAGATCTTTGCACGACCTACCTTATTATTAATTTAATTATCGAACACCTTTGGCCTCTCTTAACTCCAAAAAGTTATATATTAAAACAAACAAAAAAAATTACGTACGTCATGTAAATATGTTTGTATACACATTTCACATTTCTTGACTTTATTATGTGTAAGCTGTAAAATTTATTTTCCTGTAGCATTCGTAAACAACACTCTTCTTCGATGTGGGGTAGGGTGTTGGACCCAGACACCCTGGTGCTACACCAAAATTTCTCTTCTTGCAAATTTCTTTTCGTGTGAACAATAATTTCATTAGTAGGGAAAATAATTTCATTAGTTTTAAGGGTAACAAATTTTAAATAAAATGTGGATGGGAGTCACATACATTAATACTGCTTATTTAATAACTCAAAAAACATAAATGAAGCAACATGGAGATGAGATTTATTCGCACTCAGACTCATCTTCCAAAGCGAGTAACTTTTCAAAACGTCTTCCCGTATCCCGCTTGCCATCTGATCTTTCAACTGAAATTATCAATGAACTTCATGGTGGGCTGCCGGTTTCCTGTTACCCTACAGGTTCTAGATCAAAAACTGAAATTGAATGTACAGAAAGATCAGCTGCTCTCCGCATGAAGGGTACACAGTAAGTGTGGTAACTCCTCAAAGAGAAGGAACACAGAAGATTCTTAAGGTCGTAAACTAAAATTCGTTCTAAGATACTTTTGCTAACTTAGAAGTTTTTTAGGAAAGTTACTCGTACAACATTTTTCTCTGTATTAAAACACGTCTCGCTACTATAGACACATACACAAAAAAAAAACACACACACACACAAAACAAAAAAAAACAGTTCTGAAACCGATAACAATGAATATTGATGTGGTATCCGTTAGTTCAACACAGTCACCAGAGAGCCTCACCTATGAGCCTGCAGGGAAAGCGAAGTGAAAGAGGAAGATGAGATATGGACAGACGTCGAACCCACGCGAAGGTGTTAAGAGATTGTCTCTACGCAAAGGTGGTAACTGTAGAACTGTGTGATTCCACAAGGAGGTGGTAAATGGTTATAGGAGGGCGATAGCGAGCGCGAGTAGGCGCCAAGCTGCTATTTTAAAACATGTAAAAGTGACGAAGCAGAATTTTGTTTGTATACAACGGCACCGTGATTCGATTCAATACACCTTTTTCTGTTATTTTCATTAAATGTCTATGGCGTGGAAAACATTTGGAAATGTTATTGACCCTAGGATATAGAATATCAACCTCAACTCCCCAACCACATTGATATGTAACATACACCCATCTTTTATTTTGTACATCTAGATACTGCAAGACAAAACTGATGTGTTCCTTAAAATCTGTAATTGTAGCATAGATATTTTAGTCAATAGTCATACAGGTAGAATACTTATAAATTCAGTCCTTTGGGTTACTTTAACCTCTCGTCCACTTCGAGTACGTTGTTATTTTAGGATCTGAAACAATTTCATCACTGCGTTATGTCAAGTCTGAAGGATGCTGTTTTGAATCATCACGACTGGGCAAAAGAATCTCCTCTATTCTTTTCAAGGCGTAATCTGGGCCCTGAGTTTCCAGCTTTGTCTTGAAGGGTTAAATCTGACGATACAATCTCTAAGGGTTACAACAGTTGAAGGGGACGGATAACTTCTAGGTTTGTCAATTTCAATCGAGCTACTCACTGTTTACCATCTCTTCCTGTAAATATTTCCATCGCCCTAGCTAAAGTGCTTATACCTGCACTTGTTACGTACGTAACATGACTTCGAACAGATAAATTTGTGACGCGATCTATTGACTTTTTACTGTGCATATCAATAAGTAACTTAAATTTGGTTAAAAAAATCTGCGCCTAAAATAGCTCGATCCACTTAGCGATTACTGGAGTTAAAATCTAAATCCAGAGTTAAAATTTTGAAACCGAAAGTGTGTATTATGTTCTATTTTCAACATACAATTTAAAAGAATTACATATTTTATGGTTTGATGTTGCCGGAATGATAGATAAGTCAGCCCCGCTGTCCACACGAAAACGTAAGCGGTTATTTTATCAGTGACGAATAATTAATATTTACGGCCATCTTTTGATTCAACAGCAGCAGAACCTGCCGTCGCATCTACTGCTGAGCAGAGTTTTCCGATATCTTTCAGCTAGAAGGGCTTTCACATTTATTAGGGTAGCATTGATCACCAAATTTTAAATCATAGTAGCAGCAGGATCCATTGGGATTACATTTTTTTCTTCAATGACTACGACACTTGCTTCGATTAAAGCTAGAGTGTCGATATTTATTTTTAGATTGTCTGTCGTAATTTAGTTCCGAAATTTCTTTTCCTAAGTTAGAGATTTTTATCAAGCACATATTCATCACAGAAGTATCTGCACAAGCAGAATAAATTTCTGTAGTTGAGTTCATTTCAAAATTTTATCCTCCATTATCCATAAGCTATTCAACTTTTCACTACTCACAATCAAAATATGTTTAATATATTCTGGCCATTTGCCAAGCCATAAGGATCGCAAGCCTTTAACCGTTATATTTGTTCTAGCAAGTGATTGCATTTTATGCAATAATTGGTTTAGTTTCATATCGTCGAGTGAAATTCCTGTAAGCGATTTTTTGATACTTCTTGGCTTTCTTTAGAAGTACTTAAAAGCCTTTCTTTAGCAGTTACGTGTTTATCAATCCGTTCACTTTAGATTATATCCCATATATTTTCTACAATTTTGGCTCTAATTGTGCTAAAAGGCAGTTAAATTAGTCGGATCTTGGGTAATATTAGCAACTGAAAACTGTGCGTCAACTTTGAAGAATCAAATATCTGGTTTTTTCAACCCAAAAAAGGCGAAATTTTAACGCTTGCCTTATTTGCGGTAAATTCTTCACCAGTGGTAGTCAAAGCAAGACTGTCGGTCTGCATAATTCGATGGTTACAATAAATTTTTCATTCAAAGTGTCACCAGATGTTATAAACGCTATTCTCAGCTAATAAATAGGATAATTTAACAACTTAAATCATAAATCCAGAATGGATTAAGCATAATTTAATTCTTAATAAAAGAAAACGTTAAGGTTATAACATCAAAGCGAACTCTTTTTTATTTACGTTTTTCTTTTGTTGCCAATCTAGAGAAACTAAAATTCGAAACAACAAAGTTAATATTATACGTAGAGGGAAGCTGCTACAGCTATTCACACCAGTACCACCATATAATTTGTCCGCAAATACGTTTTTAAAGGTTCATTTATACCTTCCAAAATAGACTTTGCTAATCGTACCGCAATGACAGCTCCGAGAAGTTCTATTCTAGGTATAGTAAGACGGCTCACTAGAGCTACTCCGGCCTAAATGCAGGAATACTTCAGCTTCCTCCTCACAGCGTAGGAATGCATATGCATTTGCTGATACGTCAGAAACGATATGCAGTGTTGCAACTTCACTTTGCCCTGACAACATCTGCCGAGGAATAGAAATGTGTTCAACAAGAGACAGATAGTTTAACCATTCCTTATATTTGATTAGAAGATCTTTCGGGAGTGGTTCATCTCATCTAAGTTTCCTTTTCCAGGCTATTTGTAACAAGATTCAAGGCTATTTGTAACAAGAGCAACAGCAAGTAAAATCGACGGATAACAGACCGGTTTGAAACTGGTGGATGAATTTACTTTCTGTTGATCGCAGAAAGTAAATTTCTTTTCCTAACACTTTCCTGTAATCTCACTAACGTTTCCGGCAAAGCACATTTGTTCACAGCACAACATCACATTCAAAGCACATCAGTTCATCAGAAGTAGTATTCCAATTAAAGCCTTTCAAAAGTACCTTTTGATTTCCATCTTGAATTCCTGTGTGAGACCAGCAATACAAATTAGAACATTTTTCTTGCATTATATTTGTAGCTTGTTTTTGAAATAGATGCGACTCTTCCTCATCATCTGCACTTGTAACTCAGTTGTAAACGCAAAAACATGCTTTTAGTTTCTCCATGGTAAATTTCAGCTCTTCTATTTGGTATTTTTCTAAATTTAAATGATGCGAAATTGTCGCATTTAACACGAAAGAACTTGTTGTAACGCCGAACACTATACGACAGTGTCTATATATCTTTAATTTTCCAGGAGTCTTTCAACATAAAAATCGAAGTACATCTTGATCTTCTGGCCGTACGATAAGCTGAAGGAAAGCTTGTTTGATATGTGCTATTACTCCTACAGTATGCAGTCGGAATCTATTCAATAGTGGGAAGCCACTTGTTTAAGACTAGGACCCGTACTCAGATAATCATATAAAGAAGCACAGATAAAGGCATCTAACACAGGGTAGATTTTTATAGTTGTGCTTGATAACTTAATTACCGGTTTATGAGGTAAATAATGAATGCTACTGTTGATAGGAGATGGCTCTACTTATTCTGTTGTGCCTTCTTTCTACTGCTGCAAAAAAAATTCATGACATTTGTCAAAGATATCTTCTCTTCTTAACCGTTTAGTGACAGATTGTAACCCCGTTTCAGCTATGTCGTAGTTATCAATGGAGAGAAGGATGCTCCACTATTCAAGGTAAAGCCACCTCATAACGATTGTCACTGATTTTTCCCACCTTTTTGGCATGCCTTCGGGGTGTAGTGGTCTGCACGCAGGGTGCGTATTCCAGAGGTCCGCGGTTCGATTCCTGGCGAAGGCATTGCTAATTTTTCAAGTCTCTTGCTTCTAAAAATCCTAATGTCTCTACAGTGGCGCTGAACTAAAAGGGTGGTGGATGATGATTCTCCACATCCGGGATTTGGCGATTGGGTCCCCTAAAAATCCCAGTCACCTTTTAAAAGAGGGAGTATATAAGGTATTTCTCCCGCCTTCTTGGCATGCCTTCGTGTTGTGGTGGTCTGCACGCTGGGCGCGTATTCCAGAGGTCCGTGATTTCGATTCCCGGCGTAGGCGTTGCTAATTTTTCATCTTGCCTGCTTCCTTAAATATATAATGTCTCTACACTGTCGCCCGAACTAAAAGAGTGATGGATGAGGATTCTCCACACCCAGGATTTAACGATTGGGTCCCCTAAAATTCCCAGTCGCCCTTTAAAAGTGGGAGTATATAAGGTATTTCTCCTGTCTGCTTGGCATGCCTTCGGGGTGTGGTGGTCTGCACACAGGGCGCGTATTCCAGAGGTTCTCGGTTCGATTCCCGGTGAAGGCGTTTCAAATTTTTCATTTCTCCTGCTTCCAAAAAATACCTAATGTCTCTACAACTGTTAACAGTTAAGGTTTCCTTGAAATGCATTACAGTTTCATCTTCTAGCACCTTATTGATTTCCTGTTCAGTCAGATCACCGATGCTCAAAGTTTGTAACTTCCCCTCCTCAAAGTTTCTAACCTGAAAGTTTTTTAGGCAGATTGTGATACTCTTAAGTACTTCTCTTCGAGTATCTGTTCTTCGAGTAGTAGTCGAGTATCTTCTCTTCGAATAAGTTTCGAGGGCAGTCCCTAAATTTATTTGTTAAGGCTTTTGATAGTTCAGCATCAGAAAATTATTGCTGCTTTAAGCATACAGAAATAAAATTACTCGTAATAAAAAATATTCCACAAAAGAGAAATATACTAGAAAAAAATTATTCCACAAAAGAGAAGCTAAAAATTACTGAGAATATACAAAGTGGTGTTTTTGAACTTAAAATATATGTAGAGAGAGAAACAGAAAGAGAGAGAGAATATCGAACTTCCAAAGGCAAAAAACGGCCTGAAAGAAAGAAGAAGATAAATTTTCGAACATTTTTTAGATATGTAGTAAGTGAAATAAGCTTTCAAATGAAAATTAAAAACTAGTGATTGTGCTGTAGTAGATAAGTGTTATCAGATCTGGATTAAGCAAAAGAAGCATGTGAGTAGCATGAAAATGACAGTTCTGCATCAGGAGGAGCTGAGGAGCTGAGGGCGTGGTCAATGACATCACAGAGGGCGGGGCCAAAGGCAACGTCATCACACTAGGAGGCGTGGTTTCGAGTGGAGTTGAGTTGTTCGTAGACTACTGATTGAGTTGTAGACCTCCTGCTTTTCATTAAAAGTTAGTTTTTTTAATTTGGCAACGGAGTCATGGCGTCCTCTAGGGATGAAAAAAGAAAATAATCTATTTAGGAATTGCTTATGGCGTCCTCTAGGGATGAAAAAAGAAAATAATCTATTTTAGAAGTTTCTTTTATTAAAAAAATGTTCTATGATTCAAAATATAGGATCGAACCGTGAAACAAAATATCTCACCAGCTGAGTAGTTTGAAGATTTTAACCACTAAGCTGACGGGATACATTCAGATTTAGGTAAAAAAGCCTATATAAGAAAATGGAATTTGAATCAGCTCATCAATTGCAATTATGCCTGCTCCAGGAGAAGCCACCGTTGCGGTGTGTTTATACACTGTTTTATGTGTTATTTTATCATCCATCTATATTTTTACAGAATTTCATAAAATTCCTATTGATTTTACGCTACGTCTTAACGACAGTGGGAACTTATCATTATCCATATGAAGAATAATTCAATAGGTTATGAATATGAATTTATCGTATCAGGATCCGGCTCATGTTGCAAGTTTTGGTGGTGTTGAAGCTTTACATCGTGCTGCAGGAGGTAAAGTTTCCAAGAAAGAGATTCAAACATGGTTAGATGGAATAGATGCGTACACGCTTCACAAGCCAATTCGCCGAAAATTTCCAACGAATAGGGTAATCGTGTATTCTATAGATCAACAATGGCAAGCTGATTTAGTGGATGTTTCACATTTACGTGATCATAATGATGGTTATCGATATATATTAACCTGTATTGACATATTATCCAAATATGCATAGGCTATTCCTCTGAAACAAAAGCGGGGAGAAGATATTGTGAAAGCGTTTCAAAAAATAATGAGTCAACGTAAACCAAAATTCCTTCAAACGGATCAGGGCACCGAATTTAAAAATAAAGTGTTTATAAAATTTTTAAAAAGAAATCAAGTTAAACTTTTCAGTACATTCAATACTACTAAAGCATCCGTGGTGGAAAGGTTTAATCGCACTTTGAAAACAAAAATGTGGAAATACTTTACGACTCGAAATACATATAAATATGTAGATATCTTGGACAAATTAATAGAAAGTTATAATGCTACTTTTCATTCAAGTATAATGCGAGCTCCCATAGAAGTCAATTCAGAAAATGAGAGTGACGTATGGTTTACCTTGTATGAAAATCATCCTTCTAACGTTTCTAAATGTATATTCGCTGTAGGAGATGTGGTACGTGTTTCCAAACTAAAGCTTACTTTCGAAAAAGGCTATGAAACCAATTGGACGGAAGAACTATCTGTGGTGACAGAGTGTGTTAAAAGACATCCAGCTGTGTATAGAATTAAAGATTTACTTGGAGACTCAGTAAAAGGAACGTTTTATGCACAAGAGTTGCAGAAAGTGAGACTGAAAGAGGAATATCGCATTGAAAAAATTTTAAAGAAACGTATACATAAAAATCAGACAGAATACTTTGTAAAATATCGCGGTTATCCCGACAAATTCAATCAATGGATTCCAGCTTCTAATTTACTCTCGATATAAAGTGTGAGAAAATACTGTATCCGAATCATTTATGAAAATGAGTTTCTACGTAACACTTCCGAGCGATAGCTCTATGAATTATTTCCCCGAAAATAAAATTTCACATTTTATAACACGTTTACCTGTTCCCATTGAATTAAAAGGTATGTGGGAAGTTTGTTTGGTTGAATTGCTATATCCGCACACATGGCACAATGTGAATGCAGACAATAACTTAATTGGATTTGTTTTAGAGAAAGATGGTGAAATGTTAGGTCGTAGATTACCTCCAGGATGTTATGAAACAGTACCTGAAATTTTAAAAGCTATTTATATTAAAGAACATCAAAACAAAATAATATTTAATTATAACCCAGTAACAAAACGAGTGAAAATCAAAGTGAAAAATAACGCTAAAGTGATTTTACATGATGGGTTAGCAGAAATGTTAGGTTTTGAACCTATGGAAATTACATCTACAGATGATAGTTCCGAAACTGTTGTAGAAAGTCCTTTTGCAGCCGACCCCTGTGCACATTATCGTGTATTAATGATATATACGGATATTGTAGAACCTCAAATCGTAGGAGATGTTTTAGCTCCTCTTCTTCGAATTGTAAGAGTAACTGGTAGCGATGGAGAAGTGGTGAGTGCACTATTTGATAGACCTCATTATTTACCTGTGAATCGGAAAATGATAGACACTTTGGAAATCGAATTAAGAACGCATATGGGAGCATTTACGCCATTTGAACGAGGAAGGTCATACGTGAAACTTCATTTCCGTCAAAAATACTTGTCATAATGTATGGACCTTATCAGTGTTGTCAAAAATCTTTTGAAGATTATTATGTACAACAAACAGGACATGGATTGAATTATTATCAAGGTAATCTTTATCAGAGAGGATACGGATTAGGGGGTCTATTCAGATCCTTCTTTCGCGCTGCCGTACCTCTTATTAAATCAGGAGCCAAAGCAATTGGAAAACAAGTATGGCATAGTGGACTGAATTTGTTAAATGATGTATCACAAGGACAAGATGTAAAAGAGGCTGCTAAGCGTCGACTGAAAGAAGCCGGAAATATATTAACAGATAAAGCTGCTACTAAAGTGAAGAACATGATTGGTTCTGGACGAGTTAATAAAAAGCAGAAACGTAGGAAAAAGCGTACCATTTCTCACCGATCAAAGAAGGTGAAAGCACAGGATATTTTCTCTTAAAAAAAAAGTATGACTTCGTATATTCATCGAGACTCTCCCGTTTGCGTCAAATCTGAATTAGATTTATTTACCATTCCTCCTACGCAAACAGCTATAGAAAAAGGACAGTTTGTGGAATATCACCCTCTCGCAAATATACGAGATGGAGGACCTATCGAATTTAATATTTCTGGCAGTGGTGAAGACTATATTGATCTAGCTGCTTCTTATATACACGTGAAAGTTAAAGTAGTTAAGGCAGACGGATCCAATCTAACAGACAAAGAACCGGTTGCCCCTGTAAATTTATTTTTACATTCTCTCTTTTCGCAAGTAGATGTAAGTTTAAATGAAAGAAACATTTCATCTGCGACAAATACCTATCCTTATAGAGCCTTCATCGAAACATTATTGAATTATGGGGAAGATGCAAAGAACAGTTTACTCACCTGCGAAGGATTTTTCCAAGACACTTCACCTAATAAAATAGATGTCTTAGCTCAAGATGCGGATGCTGGACTAAAAGCTCGCGGTGAACTTATAAAAAACAGTCAAAGTGTGGATTTGATAGGACAATTACATTGTGACATTTTTCAACAAAATCGACTCATGTTAAATTTAGTTGATGTGAAAATTAAAATGGTGCGTAGTAAATCTGCTTTCTGTCTAGTTTCTACTGAGAAAGATGCCGATTATAAAGTGATCTTGGATCATGCTTCTTTGTTTATCAGAAAAGTAAAAGTAAACCCTGGAGTCTCTCTCGGACATGTAAAAGCGTTGGAAAAAAGTTCTGCTAAATACCCTATAGATCGAGTATTATGCAAAACATATTCAGTATCTAAGGGAAGTTGGTCTTTTATGCAAGATAATGTATTTTTAGGATTGATGCCCAAGCGAGTCATTATTACTTGTGTAGAAAATGCAGCAATGAATGGACAATATTCAATGAATCCTTTTCTGTTTGCCCATCATCATGTCAACTTTATATCGATTTATGTAGATGGACAACCCGTTCCATGTAAACCAATGGACCTTGATTTCGAATCTAATCATTATGTGCGTGCTTACCACAGTTTATTTTCTGGATTTAATCGCGACAAAGGCATCTATTTATCTCGAGAAGAATTTGTGAAAGGGCATGTGTTATATGCTTTCGATTTAACTCCAGATATGTGTGATGGATCTCATTTTAACTTACAGCATCAAGGCAATTTGCGAGTAGAAATTAAATTTGCTAAAGCTCTCTCTGTGACTCTCTCGGTGCTAGTCTATGCAGAATTTCAAAACGTGATTGAAATAACAAAATCTCGTCATGTACAATGCGATTTTGCTAATTAAGCAATGGACAGCCTTGAAATAAACAGAGCACTCTCTCAGAATGCAAAGACAGGAAAAGCATTTCTGGGAGTTTTTGCAAGTGATCGACTTCCTATCGAGATCAAGAAATATCCAAGTTGCTTTATAGCTAATGTAGATCGTGCATCTGAATCCGGTAGTCACTGGTTAGCCTTTTACATTTCATCCCCACAGCATTTAGAATTTTTCGATTCCTATGGACATGACCCATCCTATTTTCCTGGACCGATAGCCAAGTATGCAGAACGATTTCCACAGATGGACTTTAATTCGATGACTCTCCAAACTAATGTAACAGCAGTATGTGGTCAATATTGCATATACTATTTACATTGTAAATGTCGTGGACAATCTCTCAATGATATATTGTTATCTTTCATACCTCAAGATATATCTAATGATATTAAAGTACATAATTTTGTAATCAAGAAATTTCATGTAAGATCTTCTTTCTATCAATAAATACATTTAAACTTTATACATTATGTGTCTTGTCTCATTTAATATGGAATTTCCAAAGCTACAACATCCTTTCACAATGGTGATTTCGGGACCCACTGGATGTGGGAAAACCTATTTTGTACGAGAACTGTTAAAGTATAAAGAGGAAATGTTTTCAACGATTCCCGATAAAGTAGTATGGTGTTATGGAATTTACCAACCTCTGTATAATTATATACCGAATGTTACTTTTGTCGAAGGTTTACCAATTAAATATCAAGAATATTTAGGTTCCAACACATTATTCATCATAGACGATTTGATGAGCGAATGTGGGAATGATAAACGTCTGACTAACTTATTTACAAAAGGAAGTCATCATTTAAATTTAAGCGTTATTTTTATCACACAAAACTTTTTTCACAAGGGAAAAGAAATGCGTGAAGTGACTTTAAATGCACACTATTTGATTTTGTGTAAAAACAGAAGAGATGTCAGTCAAATCGTACATTTAGGAAAACAGCTCTTTCCGCGTCATTTAAAGTTTTTTCAAGACGTATATGAAGATGCAACCAAGAAACCTTTTTCTTATTTATTCATTGATCTGCGCAGTGAAACTCCGGAAGAATTACGTTTACGCACCCAAATTTTACCTAACCAAGTACAGTATGTTTATCAAATGAAACATTACTAAAAAATAATAAAAACAACAGCTTTATAAAATGCATCATCATTTTATAAAATGACGCTGGTCAAGAAACAGCTAAGACAGTTACAGCTGTTAAACATTTGTCCGTTAAAGTTACGGAAACAGCTATTAAAGAAAATTAATATCAATTGCATAAAGCTATATGCGAATGTAGTTTAAACATACTCAAAGGAAATGTTCCATTGTCAGAGCAACAAAAGAAGTCTCTCTGTAAGCATAAAACAACTTTACGAAAATTAGGAAATCGTAAGATTTCTCTTGTGAAGAAACGAAAATTAATTTTACAAAAAGGAGGTTTTCTAAACGTTTTGATTCCTGCTGCTCTCAGTGTTCTTACAGGACTAATCAATGGAGTTCACTAAGAAATATGTGTTAGTTCCAGAAGAGATGATGACAAAGCATACCATTTCTGATAAACAGTTAAGTGAATTGGATAAAGCCATGATGCATATTTTAAACAGTTCAGATGACGATCGTGAGAAATTAGTGCGTTATTATGAACTTTTACAAAAGAAATTGAACTTAAAGGAATACAATTCACCCTTTAAACCTCCTAAAGACGACTCACAAAATTCTTTAGACGATTCAGCTGAGATGAAGAAAGTGAAAGAGGAAGAAGAAGCCTCCTCATCTGTGACAGACGGCGACAAACAGATGACTGTAACTGATTATTCTACTGTTATCTTAGACAGTGTACCTTTACGAATGAGAAGAAAAGCACAAAATGCATTAGCTATTTTAAAGCGACATCCTGATATTCTTTAGTGGAATGATAAAGGCAAAGTACTTTATCATAAGGAAAAAATTAAGCATTCAAATATTATAGACTTATTCAACATCCTTTTTACAACCAAAAAGAAAAAGATTAATATTCCTGCTAAAAACGAATTTTTAAAAGCCTTGACTGAAATCAACATGCCAATGGACTATATCAAAAATGAAAATTTACAGAATCATGATGTTAATATGAAAAAAAAAAGTATTGCATGTTAAATCTGTAAAACATATACGTTCTCCACGAAAATGGGAACCTTATTAAATGAATAAAATTATTATTTTTACATATAGACTCTTTCTTCTCTCTACAATCAATATTTGTTTTACATCGTTTTTAAATGTTATGAAAAACATTCATTTCACAAAGAAGCTTTTACCTTTCAATACATTTATTTTCAAAGAATAAATTTCTGTATTATACATAAAATATACTTGGAATTTTCTTTCCTTAGTTAATATCAAATTAACAGCAATATCCATTTACTAACATTTGATATACACGTTTGCTTTAAAATTAAAACTAAAATTTCAATATATTTCTATTAAAAACATAAGGAAAAAAAAATAGTCATAACATCAACCAAACACAGAAATTTAAATAGAATAGCTGTACTTATATTAATGCATTTTTATAATCTTCATAACATTTCGATTCAAAAAACCTATCACAAAATAAATGAACAGTTTTTTTTTCTGCCTTAAAGAATCTCTTATATTTTTAAAATTAATACATAAAAATATATCTTCACCAATATAATTCATCAACACTTACCGTAATACATTCTTGTCTTGTCTTGTTTGGGAAGGACAGTCTATAAGGCGTCATTATATTATTGCGTTATCATGGTAAGATAGGTTAATGGAAAACTCTGATAATCACTGAAAACTTATTTGAAAGAGTTGTTATTCTTAAGTTTGACATTACTTATACATATATGCATAAGGGTAATCTTAAAAGCATCATCCACTTATCATGATAGAGTAATGGAAAATTTCTAAAACTCTGATAATCATATGTGAAAGAATGTATTATCTTAAGGTTGTTGTTGCTATTCCAAGTTTGACAATACATACAGAAGTGAAGGAAGATCCTTGATAAGCGTTGTAGACTTCACGTTATGATAAGGGTTAATGGAAGTTGAAATCGTATTCGAAAGAAAGGGTTATCATAATGTTGTTGTTGTCCTGGTTCAGATTATACAAATCTGAAATGTTTCGAGAACATTCTTTAATCCCTATAAAAGGTGTTTCAGAAATGGAAAAAGTCAGTTCTCTTCTCAACCTTGAAAAGAGCAAGTCTTCCTGATTTGATTCACAGAGCTTAATATTTTTTTGCGATGGCTTTTGAACAAGATCACCAATCTGTTTCTTCCAATGTAAGTATTAGAACTGTTATATATTATTTTAATTATTATTTTTTTTTCAGACTAGATGAACTTTTTAAAATGAATTATAATCAATCTATTTTTTTAATACATGATTTATATGTTTGCTTCAAGTATGATTTGAATTCAAAGAGCTTTTAATAGCCTGCTTTTTACATAGTTTAGAGTTCAAAAAAATTTTTTTTAAAGCATTTGTAAGAGTCTGAAGGAAATCAGTCGAGTTTGTATATCGTTGCATGATATTTTTAATGCATGAATGAACTATTTTTTATGAGAAGATGCTTTTATTTTGAATCTTTATTTTAAAAGTATATTTATTATAAGATAATGAATGAAGTATCAAATACTTTTAAACAGCAGTCATCATTTTTGAATATTCTAAAAAAAATATTTTTTATTAACACAGTTTTTTCTCTTTTTTTTTTTTTTTTTTTTTTTTTTTTCTTAGTTTATCGACTTTGGATTTCAGGAGGAAGAGTTCAACTCTCTAACTTCTGAAAGAATGGAACCTCAACCAAGTACAAGAGAGGTAACTTTTTTTTCTTTTTAATAGTCACTTGTATATATATAGTTATTTATTCAATGGTTCTCTTTCCCTTCAGTCGTTGTTGTACAATGTGTGATTATTAGGAAAAAAAGTAGTGAGAGAGAGATTTTTAAACTAAACTAAAATTCTTTAAACGTAAAGAGTTAATACTAAACGATTTCTAAAATGATTTATGTAACTAAATTTTTTTTTAGTGAGGGATAATTAAAAATGCGTAATTTTATAATGAGGAAAGCATGCATATTGAAAGCCGCTTTTCTATCTTTCACAGGTTTGCGACATATGTGGTCAAAGTTTTAGTAAAAAGAGTAATTTAGTTCGTCATTCGAAAACACATGAGGGAAAAATCTTTCACTGTGAAGAATGTCAGGCTCAGTTTACGAGAGCAGATAATTTACGAAGACACATACAAAATATTCATGTTAAAAAAAATACCTTTTCATGTGAAAAATGCAACGACGTGTTTAGCAGAAAACATGATTTAATGAAACATAACCGTACTCAACATGGTACTGTTCAAAGTATTAAAAGGAAAAGTAATAACCCCCATCCATTAAACAAGCGAATGAAGCGTCGGCCTTAAATGTCTTCAGTTCTTTTACAATTATCGCCACCAAAGAAATTAATCAAGATCTAGAAATATTTTTAAATAATATCAAATTAAATATTATGTCGAAACTCGAGGAAGAAATCAATGGGAAAAAGGCTTTAAAATGGTACATTATAGTAACAGCACAGTTCTCTAGAATAGGACATGATGGGGACGAAGAGGTTATTAAACCACATTTTACATCTACCTGCCTCACAAATTTAACAATAGAGAATATTGAAGTACAATTGAATGAGGCCTATAACAAGATAAAAAAATCATTTGAAGAATTTTTACAAAATGGCTCGGGATGGACATTAGATAAAATTGAAAAATTAGAACTCTGCACAGCTCGATATCATCCCTTAGCCGCTAGTAGTTATATACCTCTTCCCAAAGAACTTGCCATGAAAAAAGCTATTTTAAACATTCAAAATGATGATCAAAAATGTTTAGTGTGGTGCTTACTTGCACACAAATATGATCTTTCTAGAGAAAATAATGCAAACCGAGTAAATCATTATAAACCCTATGAACATGAAATAAAATTGGGAAATATTGAATGCCCTGTTCCTATTACAAAAATACCATCTATTGAAAAACTAAATAATCTTAGAATAAATGTATTTGGATATGAAGAAAAAGAAGTCTTTCCCCTCTACATTTCAAACAGAAAAGAAACTGATTGTATTAATTTACTTTTAATCAGTGATGACAGTAAACAACATTATTGTTTAATAAGAAATATGTCTCGGTTATTAGGTAATCTCACAAAACATGATGGAAATATGTTCTATTGCATGAGATGCTTGCATAGATTCACCCGTGAAAACCTGTTAGAAGAACATGCAAAATACTGTCAACATCAAAACATACAGAGAATTAAAATGCCCTTAGAAGAAGAAAAAATATTAGAATATACTAATTATCAATATGAAGAGTCTATTCCGTACATTATTTATGCTGATTTTGAAGCTTTAATTGAAAACATAGACACTTGTACACCTGATGTAGCTACTGCGTCTTTTACAGAAAAAATACATCATCATAAAGCTTGCGGATATGCTTACATAATTGTAGGACCTAATGGGAAAAGCGTTAAACCTGTAACAGTATACAGAGGTCCTAATGCAGTAGACCATTTTATACAAAATATTTTACGTGAAGAAGAGGAAATAGCTGAAAAATTATATAGTATTGTACCTCTTTCCATGACATCTCAAGATGAACAAAATTTTAAAAATGCAACTCATTGCTACTTATGCAAAAAACATTTGAATAATGATCGTGTAAAAGATCACGATCATCTTACGGGAAAGTATAGAGGAGCTCTGCACAATAAGTGCAATTTGAAATTTAAACTTCAAAAGAAAATTCCTGTCGTATTTCATAATTTAAAACACTATGATGCACATTTAATCATGCAAGGCATCGGCAAAATTCAAAACAGGGAGTTTCATGTTATACCTAATAATATGGAAAAATATATTTCTTTCCGTATTAAAAGAAAATGGAATAATCTAAGAATATCTTTAATTTTTATTGATAGTTTACAGTTTATGAACGCGTCTTTGGAAAAACTTGTATCTAACTTGCCTGAAGAAAAATTTAAGATTTTAAAAGAAAATTTTCCCAATGATCAAAACATAAAATTATTATTACGGAAGGGAATATATCCATATGAATATATCAACTCTTTTGATAAATTTAAAGATACTCAGTTACCATCCATAGAGAACTTTCGAAGTACTTTAACTGGTGAAAGTATATCTTCGGATGATTACATTCATGCTCAAACTGTTTGGCAAGCTTTTCATATTCAAAATTTAGGTGAATATCATGATTTATACGTAAAAAGTGATGTTTTACAATTAGCAGATGTGTTTGAAAATTTTAGACAGCTTTGTAAAACTTACTATAGTTTAGATTGTGCGCATTTGATGACTGCACCTGGATTAGCTTGGCAAGCCTGATTAAAAATGACTGATCAAACTTTGGAATTATTAACGGATGTTAATATGCATTTATTTATAGAGCAGGGCATTCGTGGAGGTGTGTCCATGATTACCCAGCGTAAGTCTGTAGCAAATAATAAATATCTGAAAAATTTTGATTCAACTAAAGAAAGTAAATATATCTTATACCTTGATGCAAACAATCTCTACGGGTGGGCTATGAGTCAACCCTTACCCTATGGAAGTTTTGAGTGGGTTGAACCTCATAAGAATGTCATAGAAAAGATTTTGACTTTATCAGAAGACAGTTTGGATGGATACATCTTGGAAGTAGACCTGGAATATCCCAAAGAACTTCATAATGCTCATAACGATTATCCCTTAGCTCCAGAAAAAATTAAAATAATAGCTAATCATCTTTCACCTTATGCAGTCAGTGTTCTGAAAAATAATAAATTTATCTCGAATACTAAATTGGTTCCTAATTTAAATCCTAAATTTAATTATGTCATCTATCATAAAAATTTACAGTTATATCTCTCTTTAGGTATGAAATTAATGCATGTTCACAAAATTATAAAATTTAAACAAAAAGCTTGGTTACAACCTTATATACAGTTTAATACAGATCAACGTAAAAATGCACAGACAGGATATGAGAAAGACTTTTTTAAACTAATGAACAATAGTGTGTACGGTAAAACTATGGAAAACGTGAGGAAACATGTTGATGTCCAATTAGTCAATACAGAAAAAAGAGCGAAAAAATTGGTAGCTGCACCAACCTTTCATAATTTCAGAATTTTTGATAACGATTTGGTTGGAGTACAAAGGTTGAAAAACTGTGTTAATTTAAACAAGCCCATTTATGTAGGATTTGTCATACTAGAACTTAGTAAATATCATATGTACAATTTTCATTACAACCATATCAAAAAACAATATGGAGAAAGAGCCAAGCTACTTTTTACTGACACAGACTCTCTCACGTACGAAATTTTAACAGAAGATGTATATCGAGATATGAGTTTTCATACGCATCTGTACGATATGTCAGATTATCCGAAGACTCATGCTTTGTACAATATCAATAATAAAAAGAAAATTGGATGCTTCAAAGATGAAATGAATTCCGAACCAATACTGGAGTTTATAGGACTGAGGGCGAAAATGTACTCTCTACTGTTGGATGAAATTGAGAAGAAAACCGCGAAAGGAGTTAAACAAAGTGTTATTAAAAGGAAACTTAAACATAAAAATTATAGAGATTGTTTAGAGAAATCTATCTTCACCAGAGAATTACAATATAATATTCAGAGTAAGAACCATCATCTTTTTACCATGGCTATAAATAAAATCACACTTTCAGCTGTTGATGATAAAAGATATATTTTAAAAGATGGAGTACACTCCTTAGCCTATGGGCATATCAATATAAATAATGTTTAATGGAAAACAAAATGGATTATTTTTAATGTGGTCAATGACTTCACAGTGGAGTTATGGGAAGGGGCTGGCACCTGGGTATTCAAAAAAAACCCCATGACTGTGAAACTGTGAAGAGAGACCCTCAGGTGTCAGAAAGCTGAGGCTTTGGATAAAAGCCCATGTGTGTGTGTGTGTGTGTGTGTGTGAAATTTTAATGAGTATTATGTTATTCTTTCCAATATTTTAACAGTTATTTCTTTCCAGAAAAGCAGATATTTTGTTTCAGGGTTCGATCCTATATTTTGAATCATAGAACATTTAAAAAAAAAAAAAAAAGAAACTTCTAAAATAGATTATTTTCTTTTTTCGTCCCTAGAGGACGCCATAAGCAATTCCTAAATAGATTATTTTCTTTTTTCATCCCTAGAGGACGCCATGACTCCGTTGCCAAATTAAAAAAAACTTACTTTTAATGAAAAGCAGGAGGTCTACAACTCAATCAGTAGTCTACCAACAACTCAACTCCCCTCGAAACCACGCCTCCTAGTGTGATGACGTTGCCTTTGGCCCCGCCCTCTGTGATGTCATTGACCACGCCCTCAGCTCCTCAGCTCCTCCTGATGCAGAACTGTCATTTTCATGCTACTCATGTGCCTAGGACATCAAAGAGAAACACACAGAAAAGTACTTAGGAACTCAAGGGAAGTGGGCACTAGAAAAAATTTCCCATAGTGAGTTTTACCATAGAATATATTATGCAGCTAAACCAAGACTGAGAGAGAGAAGAAATGAGAAAAAACAGGAGTAAATGTATATGGGACCACCAAAACCTTTTAAGTGCTTAGGGTCTCTAAATGTCTCAATTTGGCTCTTGTGCTTATATAAATGGTGTAAATATTAAAGACATTGTGTCCAGTGGTGCCATTTTGAAGATCAAAAAGAATCAGTCTAGTATCCTTCTTGGACATGATGATACATTTAAGCTTCTAAGAAGGATTTCTAGATGCGAGATTTTATGTGGAAATCGTCAGATTAGTATTGAAGAAGAAGCAGAATCTAATCATGTATACACTACAGAGTGATTATGTCAGATACCTAAAGCTGTCAAGAAGATGGTAGTTACACTGACAAACAAATCTAGAACTGTGTCGGGACCTTTGCTATCGATTACTCTCGAACACATCGGGCGTAAGAAAAGAAGCAAAAAAAGGGTAAAATGAAAACTAATAAAGGTAAAATAATACTTCTGCTGTGCACAACTTCAATGGAATCGATATGTTAAAGCCATTGTGTGTTATTAAAATATATATTCCGCGATGGTCTAGACGTGTTAATATGGCGTTATTGCTTGATGAAAACTTTCTATGTTTGCAGGGAAAATTGACCAAGTGGGACAAAATTTGAGAATAAATAATAGCAACTTAGTCGCTTTTTCTTATTTATTAAATGTTTCTTCGGGATATAAATAAAACTTCATATGTCTGTATATAAATAATTATAAAATTCTTGATCTCTTACTACAGCTTAACACATGATGACGTTTCGGTTGTAATAAAGTTTGTAGCCTTGGACAGAAATTACAAGAAATTATCTTCTTCACGGATTGTAGATCATCGGTCAGTCGGGTTCTTTTCGTATTAGTTTTCAGCTACGAAAAAAAAAAAAAAAAAAAAAAAAAAAAAAAGCTATTCACATACAAATTTATTTCCAAACAAGTCGATTGTTTTAGTGAAAAATCTCGTAACTGAGCTTATTTATTTTTTGTTAATAAATAATATCAGTAAAGGTTGATATATTATGCATCTTCAAATCTTTGAATCAGAGTTATATCATGCTTCAGATTAACTTCATTTACAGATTTTTTGGTCCATTATTCATGTTCGATTTGAACAGAAATGAAAATAATATAATCAAACTTCAAACAACTAAAATCTTGAAATCTTTACAGCATATGTGGAACAAACATTTTATTAAAATGTCTTCGTAGGCAGCATAAAATTGCGTCGGGGGCCGGTATTTTTTTATCAGTGAAGTAAGCCATCTAACTTGAAATGAAAAATTGCTATTAAATGTGATTAAACTGCTGTTAAAGATCCAGTTAATCTTTCGTGCATAAGTATGATGGCGACTTCGTTTGTTCTCAAATCAGTCATTAAAACTCTATGGTCACTATCAGCGGCCGAGTGTAGAGTTGGACAATCCGCTCCGAAATTGATTGAACGAACCGATTCACTTTACTGAACGAATTTACTCCCAAACTCCAGTAAACGGAATTGTAGCTCTGTTACAACTCACAGACCGTTCTTGTTGGAAAAATGTCAGAAATATAGATTTACTATTCGTTCACGAACTGATTCACTTTACTGACCGAGCGAAAACCTACTTGGCGAAGAAGGAAGTTATTTATGGAAAGATTATTGCCAGCTTACCATTTTACGGATAGTGCAAATGAAGTTGAAAGATTATTGCCAGCTTACAATTTTAGGGGAGAAAAGAATGTTTTTCCTCCCTTGTTATAAGTGAGTTTAGTTTTTATCATTTTCTAAATGTTTAAAAATTTTTGAAAAATTCTAGAATTTTATTACGTTAGTTATGTTAGAAAGGAGCTTTCAAGAGAGCTCAAAACTACAGCTGAAAGAAATCGGTTTAGGGAGTTAGCCTTTGATTGAATCGACTTTTCCGATCCCGCGGCTCAACTCTTTTTGCTCTTCCCTCCAACCTCGCTAAGCAGTCCTGATCCCTCTCGATTCGTCATTCGATTCTTTCCACTATTTGTTCTACCTTTACTAACTGCTCTTGATTCACCCATCGTTCGGGATCACTTTCATCAAGGTTGTTATTAGTGAACGGTCAGTCATAAAAAAAAAAAAAACGAAACGATTTATTTCATTGAACGAACAGTTCTGATTCTATCATATAAAAGAACAGTTTTGCCCACATTTAACCGAGTGGTTAAGTCTACTAAGAAATGATATTTCAATTTGGGTTTGAAGTCTTCCGATTGGTCTAAGCCTTTTCGTGGTGTGTGTGTTTCATCGTAAAAGATTAAACAAGCAAACATAAAAGTCTTCATATTTTATTTTAATATTTACTATAAAATGAAAGGAATTGCCTGCAACAGCTTTCTAAATGCAATCACGTGTTCTTTCAATGAGCTTTATAATAATTTAATAATAACTTTAGTGTAAAAATATCGATGTAAAAGCTATCCTCTTAGTTTTTAAAAAATCTTTTCTGGTAATGGCAGAAACACCTATCAAAGGATAATATTCAATCCATTTCTTTTGTTTAAGCCCCATCAAAATGCAAATTCACAGCAGTTTTTTTAAAAAAATTACAGGAACGCGTTTTTAGCTATAGTACTGACAGACAAGTTAACCAAAAGGAAAATCAAATATTTTCTTTTGGTTAGCTTTCACCAAAGTAATTTATTAGCAGTTGACAACGAAGATTAGCATAAGGCATTTATTTCTAATAATCCCGAGAAAAATCAGTATCGATTTCTGGAAAATATAACGAGACTTATATTCCTGATTAAAAGAGAATAAATTAAAAGGAAGTGAGAGGAACATGCAATTTGAAAACTTCAGTTTATAAAAGCCTATCTCGTTCAAGTTCTGTTTAATACATTATAAACATTCTCAGTGAAAACATTAAATAAAGCTTTATCATTGAACCATTTTTATTTCATGTTTCTGGAAGTTCTACTCATCATATCTTTAAAAATTAATCACTACAATTTCTTCATTCATTCGTTTTTTTTTTTTTTTTTTTTTTTTTTTTTTTTTTTTTGGCAAGTTGAAGAGATAAAAAAAGAAAATAAGTATCTAAAAATTCAAATTCAAATTTAGTTAAATAAAATATTTGCTTTCATCAGCTTCGAATAACTTTTCTGAAGGTATCGTTTTAATCTTTTTAGGATTAATGAAGGAAATTTGGCTCAGCATAGGGTGAAAAACTGGCTATTTTTTAAAATTGGTAAGAAAGAAAATATCATCCTAAACCACCAAAAATGTCAGTTAGAAGAAGAATGCATGACATTAAATTACAAAGGAAATTAAATCTTTACGAATGTCCTCACAAAACCGAAATTCAATTTTAAGAGCTTCGATATTTGAAGAAATCGAATATTTGAAATATTATTGTTCGAATATTTGAAATATTATTGTTGAAAGAGCACATGTCGATATTTTGTCGATTTTGAGGTGTTAACATTTTCTCATTCTACAAATATAGATACACTCAGGGGCGTAGCTAGACGGGGGCAAGGGAGGGCATCTGTCCCCGGGCGTAGAATCCAAGGGGCGCCAAACTGATGTTACGACATTTTAGAATTAAATGTTTTCCATCCTTGGCAAACAGAAGGGGCCGCGAAATCTTCAGTTGTCCCTGGGCGCTGAAAACCCTAGCTACGACTGTGGATGCACTTACAGTTGAAGCGGCACATCTCAATTCAATTCTGTGTGTACTGGCAAGCGGTCGAAGATGGTGTTTATTGTTGAAAGGGAACATGTCCAACCTGTGAGCCCTTTCTCCAATTAACACAGCGCGGGGCATAGTGAGGGCGTTGCAGGTGAAACCTCTCATTGTTGTTGAAACCTTGTAGGGTTTATATTTATTTTAACTAACATTTATTTTAAGCTATCTTTCCTGTCAAGCCTTTACTTTCCCCTAGAATTGCCAATGCCAGAGTATGTAAATCGTAGTAGAACGCGCAGAGTATTCAAATTTTAGCAGAAGTAATTTGAGTTAAATAGAAGGGAAACGAGATTTGTAAGTGTGCTTTTTTGAATCACGAGCGTGAAGGTTGCTAGGTAGAAATTTAAGAACCGCGCGTTTCGGCTTGTGTGCCTACTTCGGCAGTTAGTTGAATCTTTCAACTTCTTAATCAGAAAGTTTGCTGAATCTCAGCTGTATCTTAGAACACGGTTAAGACAGTTACAATTATAGAGCCTCGTAGATAGTGACTTAGTTAGTTATTCATCCTGTCATTCATTTTTAGTTGTACTTTTCTATTTTTGTTTAACCGCCGGGTCGGCGTAGTTTGTGAGCGTCGAGTGAACGCAACTGTGACTCCTGAAGTGAAATAAAAAGGGAGTTAAATCCTTCTTAAGAGTCTGTGTAATTTCCAGTTCATAGCAGTCACTACTACTATTGCTGACAAGTTGGGGCCTCTCAACATCACAACCTATTGCTCTTATCGGGCAGTCTGTAAACATTGCATCATCCTTTTGCTTAGGTTTCTTTCATTTTTATATGACTAAAAAAAAACTAAACTCAGTAGCGCAACAGCCCTAGTGGGCCACGACCTTCAGTATTCAAAACTCGCAAAGTATTCAAAATAGTCAGCGGAAATATTCTGAGTTAAATAGAAGGGAAACGAGTTCGAAAGTGTACTTTCTTGCTTCACGAGCGTGGAGGTGGCTAGTTAGAAATTGAAGAACCACGCGTTTCGGCCTGTGTGCTTGCCTCAGTAGATAGTTAAATCTTTCAACGTAATATTCAGAAGTTTGCTGAATTGTCAGTTGTATCTTAGAACGCGGTTAGGTTAGTTACGTTTTAGAGAGCCTCGTAGGTAGTCACTTGTTATTATTCATTTTTAGTTTCTTATTTTTATTTTACCGCCGGGTCGGCGTAGTTTGTGAGCGTCAAGAGCAAGCATCTGTAATTTCTAAAGTTGAATAAAAAAGGGATTTAAACCCTTCTAAAGACTTTGTATACTTTCCAGTTCATAGCAGTCACCACTATTGTTGCGTGCAGCTTGGAAGCGCGCAACATTACATTGGCGCCCGAACACTTGTCGAACTGAAATGGCCGAAAATTGGATGGAAGCTGCTGAACAACAACAAGAAATGGAAAGCCAATTGGAAGGATTTGGATACCTGGTCCAGACGATGAGAGCGTCAATCAAGCCAAACGTCAATTTCGACGGAAAAAATTCGGTGGCGAAATTTCTAGAAGGCCTCGAAAACCACTTCTAGCTCTACCCTGTGCCTGAAAGACAAAAAGTTGCCATCGCCACATCTGCACTAAGAGGACAGGCCTCGCTATGGTGGAAGAATATAGGCAAATTTTTATTAGGGGAATTCGGAGGCCAGACATATACATTTGAAAATTTCAAAAAATCGTTATTAAAGGCCTTCCCCATAGTGAAAGACCGAGCAAGGCTAGAAGCCGAACCATAGTTTTTATCAACGGAATATAGTGAGTTGACGGACTTTATTCTGCGAAAAATTAAGCTGACGGATATGCTGTATGGGAAGAAACCCGACGCGTAGATTATTGAAATAGTCTTACCAAGATTGCTACCTGCTGCTCAAGATTACTTCGAAATTAGAAACCCAAGGACATTGCAGGAGCTCTTCGAATTGACGGTCAAGTTCCAAAATCGCAGAATAGCGGAAAACGCTAGAGGGGCATCGTATTCTCAAAGTATGCGAAGGCAATCTTCAAATGAGCAGACCAGAAATGCAAACCGCTCTTATGGGGGAAAGAGCTATCAAGCTAACTCATCGAAGCTCGAAGGTCAAGGCCCAAAAAGGAAATTTGAAAACAACCGTTCGCGTACCCAGAAGGCAGAAGTTGAAAGGAAAGCTTTAAACGAGTAGAGGGGCCTGTGAAAGCAAGGGTCCAGACCCCGGAAGTTTTGAAAAAACCCTCAAGAAGATACTTAAATACGGTCATCGTAAAATACTCACAATTACCAATTATACAAGTCTTGGTTGGCGATGTACCAGTAGAAGCCCTCATCGATACAGGAGCAGAAGGTAATTTTATGAGTGATATTTTTTTTAAGAAGAATTTTAATAGGTTTCGATTATTTAAAAATAAAAACACAGAAATCATAGCAGCGCAAGGACAAACTTGTCATTGTATTGGAAAACTATCTTTAAAAATACGGGTTCAAAACGAAAGCCTTAAAGTATTAATTTTTGTAGTAAAAAACTTGCAAAGTCCACTTATTTTAGGTATGGAGTTTTTAAAAGCCACGAAGGCCAAACTGAATTTTCAGGAAAGTTCTATCGTGCTGGAGATGGATCGGGGGTGGTGGAACCAGTGGAACAACCGCAAGTCGACCTTAGCCATTTGAATGACCATGAAAGCCAAGCCATCCAGCAAGTGGTGAGTACTTTTTCAAACTTGTTTTCAGAACTGCCTGGTAGTTGTCAAATAGTTACGCATGAGATACAGTTAACTGCCGACAAACCCTGTAGGACTAAACCTTACCGCTATGATAAACAGAAAGAATAAATTATCGAAGAACATACTCAGAAAATGTTAAAGAACCACATAATAACGCCCATAAATAGTGAGTACGCTAGTCCAGTCGTGCTATGTAGGAAAAAGAACGACTTTCCTCCTTCGGATAAAAGGGTTTGGAGGTTTGCTATCGATTACAGGAAACTTAATAGTGTTACTAAATTCCCAGTTTACCCTTTGCCGGTTATAGAGGAAATTATTAGGAAGATTAAGTCTACAAGATACATGACTACGTTGGACTTAACATCTGGCTACTATCAAATAGCTATATGAGACCCGAAGACATACATAAAACCGCGTTTATAACAAAATCGGGCACTTATGCACTTTTACGCATGCCCTTTGGGTTGTGTGGGGCCCCGTCAACATTCCAGAGAGCTATGGACATTGTTCTAAAGCCTGTCCTAGGAAAATCGACTTTAATCTATCTAGATGATATACATATAACGAGTAGTACGTTGGAACAACATATTAAAGACCTAGAAGAAGTTTTTAAATTATTAAAAGAGGCCGGTCTTACAATTAACGCCTCAAAATGCAAGTTCGCAACTAAAGAACTTAAATATCTGGGTTATAAAATTTCGCAAAAGGGTATAGAAACTCAAGATTCAAAAATAAAAGCCATCAAGAATTTCCCACCTCCCAACACCGCCAAGAAACTTTCTTCTTTCCTTGGGTTATGTTCTTATTATCAGTCATTCATAAAAGATTTTGCTAATACTGTTGAACCCTTATTAGTAATAAAAGAAAGAAAAGTAAATTTACGTGGACAGCAGAAGCAAATACCGCATTTGAAAGGTTAAAAGAAGCGCTCATCAATGTCTCTGTTTTGAAATTCCCGGAGGGGGACGAAAACCTGGAAATTGCAGCAGACGCGTCGGACTATGCTGTAGGTGCTGTTCTCATGCAAAATGGCCATCCTTTGGAATTTTTTAGTAAAACGTTGAACCCTACACAAAGGAATTATACAGCTACAGAGAGAGAAACATTAGCCGTATTAATGGCTGTACACAAATTTCGAGTTTATTTCGGCAAAGCGCTAGTAACAGTCTTTTCGGATCATGCGGCTGTTGGTAGACTTTACTCGGGGAAAAACCTAACGCCCAGGTTAATAAGATGGGCTTTAAAACTCCAAGAATATAATCTAATAATAAAATATAAACCGGGTAAGGAAAATAATGTAGCTGACGCACTTTCTCGTATAAAACTGGACGATGAACTTAAATGCGCTGTGTTGACTTCAAAAATTTTAGATTCTAGAGAAACAATTATTGCTGAATTGAAAGCTGATCCTGAATTTGGAAGTATCTATGCATATTTGAAAGACCCCGAAATCTTTGAGCACACAGATATCGATGCGATAAGAAATAGAGCAGAAAACTATGAAATAATAGATAATTTATTATTTTATACGAAAACAACAAACGAAAATCTCGAGTACAAACCAATCATCCCAGCCTCGCTTCGATTAAGCATTTTGAAGGAATTACACGACGCGAAAACAGCGGGTCATTTAGGGGTCAGAAAGACGTTAAAAAGGGTACGCGAGGCGGTATATTTCCCGCAATTATACAAAATAATAACTGCGTATGTCAGGTCCTGCAATCAATGTCAGTTAATAAGTGATATTAATTACAGCCCGGCCGGGTACTTAAATAGCATTCGCGCTACATTTCCGAATGAAATTTTAGGCATAGATCTTCTTGGTCCTTTTCCCCAGAGTGAGTTAAATAAAAATCGTTTTCTTTTAGTAATTGTAGATCATTTTTCAAAATGGACAGAAATTGTTCCACTTAAACGCGCGTCAGCCAAAACAGTCGCAGATGCATTCTTACACAGATACATTTTAAAATACGGTGCACCGATAAAAGTCATTAGCGATAACGGTAAACATTTCGTTAGCCAAATATTTGAAAATATTTGCAATGAACTTGGCATACGCCATATCAAAATGGTTCCGTATAGACCACAGGCAAACATCGCAGAAAGAGTTAATAAAAATATTGTAAAAATAATTCGAAGTTATGTTAGCACACATCACAAGCGCTGGGATGGTTACATAAATGAGTTAGCTTATGCTTTAAGAACGGCAAATCACGATACTACGGGAAAAACTCCAGCAGAATTATTTTTAGGACGGAAGTTAATTACGCCATTAGATAAATTATTCTTTGTGCAACAAAGAGAGCAAAAATTTAAACAAAAAGATGTGCAAAAACTCATTGATTAGGCGGTTAAAATCTCGGATACGGCAAGAAATAGACAAAAATTATACTATGATAGAAAACGCCGTGAAGCAGATTTTAAAGTTGGGGATAAAGTGTTGAAGCGGAAATTTTCTTTATCAAGTGCCCCAGATAATTTTACTGCAAAATTAGCTCCAAAATTTGAAGGCCCCTATGTAATTCAGGAAATCAAGGGAGTCGTATTGTACCTTAAGAACGAGAGAGGGGAAATCTGTAAAGCTAGTTCCGACCAGGTGGAAAAATATTATAATCAAAATGATTTTGAAATCCTTAAAAGTTTCTTGCAGGACTCAAGCGTAAAAGAAGTAGAAGGTCCAGAAGTAACGTCACCCGCTCCACCACCCAAGAAGCAGAGAACTGAAGAGAAACCTAGCCCTGCTACATGTCATGCGACGGTACCGAAAAGAAGAAATGAAAACGTTCAGACTCCAGCATTTAAGAAATACAAGGAAGCAACGCCGCCACGTAAAGAAGCTTTGGTAAAGAGGAAAACACCACTTACAACGTATCGCAGTAGAAATTCTGCATCGAGGAGAACGCTTCCAGGGCCAGAGTGTCAAGTGCAAACAAGGCCGCCGTTCCCGAGAACGAAAAGACAGCAGGAGGAACGAAAAGACCACCACCAACAGAAGAAATTCAAGCATGATTCCAGACCGGAGGACGCCAACACCAGCCGTCCAGGAGCAAAACGGAAAAGACAGCAACCCGACGACTACCGCTCCAAGAGGCCAGCATGCAGAGGGCGAAAAAGAAAAATTAACGTGGACGACACTTCGAGGTCATTAAGGAGAAGACTGACGTCCATGAAACCTATAACGTGGGAGCAGTTCTGCCAGAAAAGAATGACGGAGTTCCAATCATCGAAAACTCAAAGATAAGTTAAAATCTTCTATAATTTTTTTTTCTTTTGTTCCGAAATGTTATGCGTAAATACGAAGTTCTATGTTTTGACGGAAGTCAATTTGTCTCGGTTGAGACTTAGTTTTGTTTTACTTTATTTAGCTAAGGCAAAAGTATTATTTTCTCTAAGTATAAAATCTAAGAACAAGCAGTTTCTGTTGGTCGAAAGACTAATTCTGTTATGTTAAAGCCAAAATTTGGCCGAAGATAAAAATAACTTCGTATTCTTGTATTAATAAGAAATTTAGTTTCAGTACCGCCAGCTTGGCGAAGAATGCGTAAAGTAAAAATTTATTTTTCTCTTATTCATTTTATGGTAAATTGTAAAAATCATATGAATTAGAATTTTGTAAATATACGTAAATACTTGAAAGTTATGTAAAAGTAGAATTTAGTCTAGAAGCATAAAATTTTAGATGCTAAAAGTAAATGCTCAAAAGAAATGATTAAACTGTAGATAAAATCATGCTTTAGAGCGAAAGCCTGCATGTCTAAAGATGAATGAGGGGTAATTTAGAATGAATGTGTTTTGTAGTGTTCTCCACCTACACTTGAATTTTAAGAATGTTAAAATAGCTCATCGAGTTTTAGAATGTCGAGTAAAGTGTGTCTAGTTGGTCGTTGAATTCTAACAAATCATTGTGGTTAGGGGAAGTGTTGCAATACTAAACCACGAATATTCCCGTTTGACACCACACATGATGGAGAGTCAGGGTAAAGTTAAATTCATGTTTCAATACTTGAATGAATGTGAATTAAGCAGTAACTAAGGAAAATAAATCGATCAAAGACAAAAACTTATTCAGTGTCAAGAAAGTGTAAATTATAATGTATTTAGAAAGATACTGATACTTATTCCTTCCAGATGCTGGAAGGAAGAGAACAAATTGATTGCTGAAGTCCAGGAAAGGTTGCTGTAAGAAGAGAGGGTTAAATAAGTATCTACAGAAATTTATTCTACCTTTTGTGAGAAAACAGTTTTTTTTTATGTAAACGAGGCTCTTAAACTTTAGTTCAGAATTGTGGAAACTTTTCAACAGGTTGTTTCTAGGACCTGCTTCCAAGTTTACCAAATTCTGGCAGCGGCAAATGTAGGGTTTATATTTATTTTAACTAACATTTATTTTAAGTTTAAACTATCTTTCCTGTCAAGCCTTACTTTCCCCTGGAATTGCCAATGCCAGAGTATGTAAATTTTAGTAGAACTCGCAAAGTATTCAAAATAGTCAGCGGAAGTATTCTGAGTTAAATAGAAGGGAAACGAGTTCGAAAGTGTGCTTTCTTGCTTCACGAGCGTGGAGGTGGCTAGTTAGAAATTGAAGAACCACGCGTTTCGGCCTGTGTGCTTGCCTCAGTAGATAGTTAAATCTTTCAACGTAATATTCAGAAGTTTGCTGAATTGTCAGCGGTATCTTAGAACGCGGTTAGGTTAGTTACGTTTTAGAGAGCCCCGTAGGTAGTCACTTGTTATTATTCATTTTTAGTTTCTTATTTTTATTCTACCGCCGGGTTGGCGTAGTTTGTGAGCGTCAAGAGCACGCATCTGTAATTTCTAGTTGTTAAATAGTTGTTGTAGTTGAATAAAAAAAGGGATTTAAACCCTTCTCAAGACTTTGTATACTTTCCAGTTCATAGCAGTCACCACTATTGTTGCGTGCAGGTTGGAAGCGCGCAACATTACAGTGCATTTGGAGGATATTGCATAAAGAAGATGTAGAGGAGGAAAGGAATCTTTTAAAATATCTGATTATTATTATTTCGAGATGAAGGAGTAAATCGTTTGATTAAAAAAAAATCTAATATTGAAGAGATCGGAGGTAGAAATAGTTGTTCCCTTTGCACCAACCTATTCTGGGATGAATGTCATTAACATAAAGAAATGGACGATATCTAAAAAGTCATTCAGTACCTACCAGAAAGAATATAAGGATTTTTACAACACCATCACGTTACGGCCAACCTCTACAACAACTGCACTTTCCAAGAGCGAAGACAACTCTTACGTTTAATGTGGTTGGTTAAAATTGTTTGACTATGTATTTGGGTTTTAAATATTGTTTCAATATTATGTTCAGTATTAAAGATTTCTGACAAAAATAATACATTTCGGGGTGAAGGAATGTCATTTTTAATGGGACGTAAAACGTATAAACCGTTTTATTTTACTTTGTGACATATTTCATATTTCGATTGCTTCAAAATGCTTTTATTGTTGAAAATAAAGTAAGTTATTCAAAGAAAAATCCATATATACTATACCTTTTTGGCTTTTTATTTTCGAAAGGGCACATGCCCACAAGATTAAAATGTCTAGGAATTTTAAAATAGGAGTTAACATTGTAAAAAAAATTGCCTACAATGCTGTTTTGACTATCTCTTTTTATTTGGGAATCGAAATATGCATTAACTTTATTCTGGAAAATGTTAGAAGGTTTTTATTGCCTGGTGTAAAATTTGCAAAAATCGACAATTATCGATTCATTTGTTTTTGCAACACGTATGTCTCAAGACCTTTTGGTCTTCTGGAACTCATTTATCATTAACGTTAGTTTCGTCTTCTTTTAAGCCCACCAGCGGCCGAGCGGTAAAGTCGCTGAACACTGGTAGTTCGGTCCGAGGTTCGAATCCCGCGAACGGGCTGGCTGCATGGGCGTTTTCGTGGTTTTCCCCATGTGTAACGTGTATACGAGCCAGTTTCCCTTAGAAAGTCCTCCACGAAAGGCATCCCTCCCCTTAGGCAGATAGCCCTAGTGTGCTTTGCCATAATTAAATACACCACACCACGTCTTCTTTTAAACCATTTCTTACAGTACACAGTAAATGTACAGAATTGACTCAATACCATTTTTATCCTAATAAAATTTATTGTTATTCAAAACACTAGTCTCAAACTGGCGGCACTCAAAGCAGTTTTTTGTGGCTCAAGAATATAATTCTTGTAAATAAATTGAAATTATTTTAACAATAATTTCAAGGAAAAGCTTTTATGGTTTGGAATCCAATTTTATGTTATATTCATTACTAAAAATAAACAAATGAAAATCGAAACTCCATGAGGTGTTGTAGCTGAAAGGTGTAATAGAAGAACAGAGATGTTTAGAGTTATTTACATATAAATATTATTTTTCTGTACGCTCACAGAAAAATCTAATAAATAAAAGAAAGAGAATATGTTGTTGAATATGTCTCTCGGGAAGTTTTCGTATCTTTCATTTTAGTTAAAAGTAAGTTATTTAGTGATTACTTCATATATTAATGCCTTCTCAAAATTTTAATATATAGCTCTCAGTGCGTTTGAAATACAAATTGCGACCAATAGAAATTTCTTGCAGATACCAAATTTTAGATTTCAGGCAGAAAATAAGTATAAATTTGAGTTTTTGCTTTGCGTTATTTTTATGTGTGTATTTTGACAAATATGAAATAAAATTTTTTATATTAAATTAGCAATTTGTTTCGTTGACAAAAATTTTTGTTATTATTATTATTATTGAGGTTTATCAGCTGGTTTCAGGCCGTGCATTTAGCCCGCGTGCATTCTGAGTTTCAGATCTGGTATTTAAGATGCCGTACATAAATTTTAAATCATAATTGCTTCTATAGAGCAAAGAGGACCAAGTGCGTGTGCTGACCACACATACTGCTTCATTCTTTACCGTAATCTGGATAAGTGTGAGACTCCACCCAATGAACCTTATTGGCCCGAAGTCAAGAATTTTGTGGGAATGCTTTGCCTTTAATTAGCTACATGTACTCGAAAAGATAAATTTATAAAAATTTAGGAAAAGTTATGTCTTGCAATATTCTCTATGTATTTGCAATCCGACGAAATTTTGAAAGCGCATAAGAAAATATTCTAGTGCATAGAAAGTAGAATAATAAATTGCGTACCGAAATTTCATACGGTACATCAGTTTCGCTTATTCGACACAAGCAGGCAGACAGAACGTCGGATAATAGGAAGATGTTAAAAAAAACCTATTAAATGTCAAACTACGTTGTAATTTTACACATTACGTGCCTAATAATCATATTTATAACAAAACAGTAAAATTTACTTGAAAAAATGAACTTTCAGTTACAGTATTGTCTGAAGTTAAATACAGTACATACAGTACTTCAAGAACTCAGCTTTGTGGTAGCTGAAGGAAATTTTTTATTGTAGTCTGCTTTCTTGATGCGTGTCATTTCTTCGCTGCCAAGCCTCGCCATCTTTGTAGAACAATTATGCCAATTCCTGTAGCTTCCTCTTTTATTGCTGAATATATTTAATTTCATTTTCTAAAGACTTAATTTCGAAGTTATGTGGAATTCTGCGAGGCTCAATGGTTGGTGTTTGATCTTGATATTCAATTTCGTTTGCATCGCAGCTAACAAGAGCAACAATTTCTTCACCAATTATTTCATATTGAACTTCATCTTTCACCCAGCACTCGATTTTGGCAAAGATGTTCACGACTTTCAATTCTTCTTGCCGATTGATGCTTTTTTTTTAAAGATGTTATAGTGGATAACACGCAATGTGTATTGAGAGACTTTACTGTAGTTCATGTTCCTATTTTTTGGCAAGAGTTGCGCTAATTTTGAGCAATATTCAAAGTTTGCTAAGGACATAAAAAACTTTAAGATACTTTATTTATTTATGCTATATGTTAATCTACTAGAAATAAAAAATTTAAATTTTAAAGTTACTTTATTAAATTTATGCTGAATTCTGCTTTTTTTTTTTTTTTTTTTTTTTTTTTTTTTTTTTTTTTAACTGATTTACAGAAAAAACCACTGAATAAATGTATATTTCTGTCTTACGCTACTTCCAATTTTCTGAGACCAGGGACATTTTTTTTTTCAAGCTCGCTCTTCGCATTTCAATAAGCACCGACTTCTGGCGCCTAAGGGATCAAAAATACGTGTTCTTATTTTTAAAAGTTGGGTTTGCCTCAGAAAAAAATATGAAAAAAACTAAATAGGGGAAAAGTTTTCCTAGAGTCAGAAATTAAACAAGAGTTGAAAACAAACAGGGGCTTACTGCCCATAATTTCCCCTGGGAAATCTTTTCCACATAATGATATAACACTCCGTTAAATTCTCAGGGGTGCAGGGACCACCGTTTTGACAAGAAAAAAGCATATAAAACTAGTTTCACTTACCCTTAGGCAAAGAATTTAGGGAAAATGGCATTCAAAAAGTGGGCTAAGGTAAGGAAAATGTAGGGGATGGAGCTTTTATGTATTTTTGGTTTGTCTTGCTTTTTGCATTCTATTGAGAATGCAGTATAAATACAGAATTATGGGAAATTTCATTGATATATTTAATTCGTTGGAAACTGTTTTTAATCTTTTATGATGATGGTTATTTTTTTAATATTTTAATTTGCGGAAAAATATTTTATTATTTTATTGAAAATATTATTATTATATTGAAATATATAATATTATATTGAAAATATTATTATTATTATTATTATTTTAAAAATGTTCTTTTCATTTAAAACTTAGCCTTGCAAAGATACACGAAAATAAAATATCTAAAATAAATATAAAAAATCTAATACATAAACATATAAATATCGATAAACCCTAAAATTAAAATTATATAAAAAGAGTATAAATTGAAATTATTATTATTATTTTAAATTGACATATTATATCCCAAACAACCAGTTTATTTTTTGCTTTGTTTGCTTCATATAAGAAATCTGAATCGTTGAGACTCTAACAGTAACAATATCATGCACTTTAAAGCATTCCCTTAAAATTTTGTCAGTTCATTTTTATAACCATTATATGAATTTTAATCAACATTATTTTAAAACTTCATTTCATGCTGAATGTTTTATAATACATAACAAAACTAAATCAGTTATATCTTTATTACATAGAACTTTTTCGTAGGGATTTCATGGAGTTTCTTCTTGATCCCAGGGGATCAAGTATTTCCACTGTATGTTCAAAATAAAAATCTACTATTTTGGATGTAAACAAAGCTCATATACTGTACAAATTACGTTAGTACAGAAATATATATTCAAAATAACATCCAGTTAAATATCTTAAGTTATAAATAATGAAAAATTACGACATCAATATATTTACTTTTAAGAAGGCTGAGTTTTCCCTCCCTTTTCGTGCTCGGAAAAAAATGGCTAAAATGGTCATGTGTTTTCAGTTTTACTGGAAAGATGTAGCACGAAAAGTGATATTAGCTTTCAAAACTAATTGATTTCAAAATTAATTTACTAATTAATTTTCGTATATTTTTTGCTCAGTCACCCTTAGTCTACTCTCCCAAAGGTATCAGGGTTCAGTTATGACATACAGGGTTCAATTATGACAGGGTTCATTTATGACACCAGTACTTACGGCTTACCTATACAGGGTTCAATTATGACACCAGTACTTACGGCGGATTCGTTTTGCTACTGTCGCAGAAAATTTGAAATTGTGAGATTCTAACTTGAGATTTTTTTATATAAGTGAAAAATTGATTTCTGTTGAGAAGTTTGCAAATGTTATAATTGTGAACCTTAAAAATGTTTCCCAATTTCAAAAAAATGTAGCAAAAATCTGAAAGGGTTCAGATTTGCCCCACCCAACCGCGATAGTCGTTGCGAAGCTGACTGCCGTACCGAAGGAACAGGGTTCGAATTCTGCAGAAGGCATGAATGTTTGTAAATGTATAATGTTCGTGAGGCATGGGGGCACTCTAAATATGCGGCCAGCCGAAAATCCTCTCGAGAGGTTGATAATAGAGGAAGAGGCGTAGGAGATCCTCGAACCTGTTCCCCGGAGATGCTCTCCATCAAAATTGGGTGCGGGGGGGGGCGAAACTGACCAAAGTCTTACTATCACCTTATGGTGCTCAAGGCCTACCAACGACAGGCGTAGTCTTGCGCTCCTTGTCATGATCAATTTCGTGGGCTTGTTCCGATGTTACTGTCAGACAAGTGAGATAAGTCACAACAACAGGTTTCAGATTTTAACTGTGCCCCAAAAGGAATCTTTTAAAATTTAACATGGTTAATCAATAGAGATTATAGATAGAGATGTCCCAGATGGAATAGAGAAACATTTTATAGGATAGTACATGAATATGCATTTAGATTAATGTGAGACCTTTATATATCTTCTGTAATTCTATAAAAATATGTGATGTTTTTAATTAGATATGTCATGAATTAAATGCATTTTTATTTAAGTCAATCAGGTTTAAAAGTAAAAAAGTAATATTTTTTAAGCTATGCATCCATTGCTTTCAAATAGTTTAGTTTTTTTAATTAATAACAGCCATATGAAAGATGGAAGAATAATATGTTTTCCCAAATGGCAAGAGACTCGAACAAAAAGTGAAACAACGCATTTATAGTGCATGACGCAAAATCGCATTTCGAGATTAAGAATACGTTTGAACTAAAAAAGGAAAATATTTTTTAACTGTCATAACATTTTCAAAAACAATTTCTTATTGACGCTTTATTTTAAGCTTTTTGATTCATAGAAAGGAGAAAGTAAATCATTATTTTTTTCAAAAAGTGGCGAAGTAAAGGTCTTATTTGTCTATAAAAATTTTAAAATTATACAAAAAAAAAAAAAAAAATTACGATACAGAATTTCCATAAATTAGACAGGTAACTATTAAAAAACATCCGATGTAGACACCATCTGATGTAATAATTCATTCCTATTAAATTATACATATTTTTTCCTTTTAATAATTCCTACTAAATTATACATATTTTTCTGCACTTCATCGAAACTTATTTCTTCGAATTTCATTAAAGATAACAAATCAGTTTTCACTTTGCGGCAAAGGTTAAAATACATAAAAACTCAAAATATCTTCATTAAAAATTGCAAAATAAGGAAAATCCTAAAACACCAAATGCAGTTAAAAAAATTACAATTAAAATAGAACAAAAAAAAAAAAAAAAAAATTAAACAAACAACCAAAAGAAAAAAACCAAAAGAAAAACATTAAACAAAAAAACAAAAAAATCACAAAAAAATTACAATTAAATTAGAGTTTTTAAGCAAAAACAAGTAATTCGGCCAGCTGGCAGGAAGACAAAATTTTTGGTGCAAAAAACTGATAGTTAACTTCTGGTCCTATTTGGAGCACCAACTGACTTAATTCACTAACAGTTTCAAATGAAGCCTCGTTAATCCTAGCGTTACTTTTAAATTGTTGATAATTATACAACTGTTGAATGCTAATTAACTTAAGGCATAAAATGAATAACAGAAGCATAATAATAGTAATAATTTTGAACGTGTTCCGACTACTAGATGTGTCACTACATGGCCTAGACACCTCTGAAAAACCTCCTTATTAGGCGGGAGGCAGGAGCAAGGGAAAAGCCACCTTGGAGGTGGTACGTTAGTCTCATTTCCTAACGCCCAGTCCAACACTTACTAACGACTTTTTAATATCCTTTACACACAACCGGAACGTAGGAACAACATAATTCAATCACTTTTACAGCAAAAAATGGACAATTTACCAACATATAAAAATAAGAAAGCATAGAGAACAGAGCCGGGTAACAGAATGTGAATATATATATGTAGGATTTGCTTTCAAAAGAACATACTAGAGCACAAGTGATGCATTATTAAATGCTTTATTTTCTACTAATAAGAAATAAATAAAAGTAATAAAAAATAAATTAAGCAAAAATTAATATTGCAGGTGATCTCACAATAATTATACTCAGTCCAAACAGTTCTACAGGATTAATGTAATAATGACTAACACACAGTCCTCCATAAATACATTCAAGGGCCCGTCTGCCCTTTTATGTCTAACTATAGATAAGCATCTTGGAGAAGCTGCGAGCCTTCTGCCCGCTGATTCCATCTCAGATATCCGCTCTGCGCTTGGACGCATCTCCTCTCCTGCACTTCCAACGGTCGTCTGTCGCTCTGCGAGCTGCGTTACGTCATGGTTCTGCTAAGTTAAAGTAGAAGTAAATAGATTAGAAGAATCAACCTCCACAGATATATTACATTTCGTGTGGCCGATTGCAACGAAACGAGAGGTGCATAACTAGACATTATAGCAACAAGTAGAATATCTTAATATGTACAAATGTACAAAATGCATGTTTGTACAAAAGTAGCACATTTTGTACAAAAATAGTTTGTAAAAATACTCAATTTGTACAATTTAATGTACAAAATATCAGCAAATGTACAAAATAGTTCTACGACTACTCATTTTTAAGTAATGGGAAATATTTATATAATACATACATACGTACGAATAGACGTCACAAAAAATTCTCTTCTGAATTCATTTTGCAATCCGTTTTGGAAAAAAAGAGTCCTTTATTCTATCGCTACGTAAAGATGCAACGCAAAAATTATCTTTCAAATGGATTCGAGAGCGGTCAAATGGATATTTTCGTTGAAATATGATACCCGAAATTTTTTGGCATTACAATACTTTCTTTACTTTGCACGAGAAAGTAAAAAATCGCTTGATTGGAAAAAATAGGTAAATTTTGTTCCGAATAAATTTAAATTTAAAAGACTATTTTCCAACCTATACAATGATGCAAGGACCTAAATCCTTTAAAAATTAACTCTATGGTTAAATAAGGACGTGCGAAAAATGCGTGAAAAATTGCTTCAGTATTAATTAATTAAATATCTATATTGAATTTTGGATGAAATTTTACGCAACATTGCATCTTTATCGTAAATAATTATATGTGGAAAATTTCAAAAAAATTCCTCTGAGTGCGAGTAATATAAACCAACAAGCAGGGAAAACAACAGAAATAAAAAAGATTTCTCTAAACGTAAGGGTATGCTAAGAACTGGAAAAAAAAGTTCAACTATTGTTTCCTTTCGCAGCAAATAATTTTAAAAAAATTCTCGATAATCAACTAATATAATTTGACTTATTTTTTATATTTATTGTTTTATTATCATTGTTAATTAAAAAGAAGAATGTAAAGATGCAGCATTAAATAAAAAAGAAAGAATTTTTGAGAAAATGAACTCATGTGAAGGTATATTAGAACAGGAAAGAGGGAGAATTCCCTGACCTCCAGTCATTTATTTTGAATCGAGACTTCACAGCTATAATGGATCTGGCTATCAATCCGGAAAAGTCCGGGTTTTGACGCTCTGACTGTTGTCCATAATACATTGTAAATTCTGGTATCTGTCCTTTTTAGGGTTGCCAGAATGTGGATTAAAAGCGGAAATTCCTCCTTTTAACAAAGAATCTCCGACGAGTCGCCAAACAGAAAATCGCTAAATTTAATTTAACATTCCAAGGCACTTGCAATTTTCATAAAATTTTATTTAAATTTTTATTCTCTAAATTTATTAGTAACTTGAAAATGGAGAACACACTTGTTTCTTCTATGTAGTTTTTTAATTTAACAGAACAAACAAATAACTTTTTTAAGTACTTTTATAGAGTTCATTTATTTTTATCTCATATAAAAAAATCTTATACTTCTTTCCAAAATATTTATTGTTTGCAAATCAATTAGTTTAGGCCAGGCTAAGAAAAGAAACAGTTTCAAAGTTTGTAATCGGACTGACTGGGTTTGTTAATATTATTGCAATATGCTAACTGAATTACCATACATTCACAATTCGTTTGAAAGCGTCTGAATCTGTAAACGCGTATGAAATCTTTGAATTGCGAATGAAACTTATATAGTTTGCTAAATAACCTTGATTATTTTCTTTGATTTTGCTGTAAAAAATCTTCATTATATTCTCTCTATATAGTTATTTCTTAATATATTCTTCGTCAAATGAAAGATCGCCTTTTGACCTAGTTTCTGAAGTTGAAATCAATACCAAGTTGAAATTTGCTAGTGCTCAATTCACAATGAGATATAAGTTAATGTGTAGAATTCACGAATGGGTCATATCACCCAAGAACGCAGAATCTAACCCGCAGAAAACATAAATAGACCGATGAAGGAAATGACTGGAAGAAAATGATTATCATATTTCTAAAAGGTTGGTGTTGGTGTTGGTGTATTTAATTATGGCAGAGCACACGAGGGCTATCTGCCTAAAGGGAGGGATGCCTTTCGTGGAGGACTTTCTAAGGGAAACTGGCTCGTATACACGTTACACATGGGGAAAACCACGAAAACGCCCATGCAGCCAGCCCGTTCGCGGGATTCGAACCTCAGACCGAACTACCAGTATTTCTAAAAGGAAAAACTTTCTTTGCACTTTAACTTCCGGAAGCAAAAGAATGGTATTCATTATTCAATTATAAAAATTTACATCAAATAATTGTGTCATAATTAATACATGGGCGCTTTAATTATGCTACAATCAAAAGATTTACAACACCTTTTTTTTATGGGAGTTATGACCGAACTCACTGGTTATTAACCTCATCACCAAGAAAGTTACCCAGGGTATACGACAGGAACAACGAATATTACTCTGGCAAAGAAAAGGAAATCCAACTTGCGTCCTTGGTTTTGCAGTTGTTACCAGCATCTACTATTACAATACTTTAAAATAGGCACTTCAAAGTCTTTACGACCCTCCCTTATTCGTGATCGTAAGGTGTGTTGTCATTATCGCAGAGCATTTATTTCATCCTCTTATTTGAGACTGTAGTTCAAATCATCCTTAATTCGTGTTCTTTTACGAAAAGAGAGATCTTAAACGGAAATGAAGTGGACACTCATCTATCTTGCGGAATTGCACTTACCATGTTTAAGAAAAAAGCCGGGAAAGAGAGAGAGAATGACCTTTAAAAATGCCTACACTACCATTTTCTTCCATAACAACTTCATAACTTCATCTTATGTTAACTTTCATTAACATAAGAAATTTAAATTGGTGAGTTGAGACATCAGAATTTGTAAGGACAACTAATAATTGATATTCTTATTTTTAAATCTTTAAGCACTTATTCTTTTATTATTTAAGCACGGGATTTTTGACAATAAATCTTCCTTTTATCCAAGAGGTAGACGACTGGTAATTCGTAGAGCGCTAATGCAGGATTTTTTTTTTTTTGGGGGGGGGGGTTTAAGTCATTAAATCCAAACTAAAACTGGAAGCAATTCATTTGTTTATCCTAGGGTTTCTGAGTCTTCTAAAGAGCATCTTTGAAGTTAAACGGCATTCTGATCAAAAGTTTGAGATTGTGAAATTTACCCCATACCTCCGAAAGAAAAAAAATGCTTCCATCATTTGCCTTTAATCCTTCTATAAATATACAAATATTTTGTCCATTTATTTAAATGACATTCAGTCGCACTCCGATAATGGCTCACTTTTCTCTTTTTCGAAATTAAATCTAGTACTACAATTCACATGTGCGGAAGTAAATCGAAGGCCATTTAAATATAATTTGACCTCCTTTGGGCGCATAAACTGCAATTAATCTCCTAATAGACTTTGAACGAATTATTGCTGTGCCTGGAGTTTCAACAGAGTCTTAAAAAAGGTTTAAACAACTTTTTATTGAAACATAACTTGAACATAAATGCAGGGGTCGTGCTTACATAATCAAGTCACCACTTTTGGCAATGCAGCTTAGAATATTAGGTGACAGGTGAGAGCAGGGTCTGAACACCCGGGCGGCTTTCACTGAGTATTCGGGTAATGTCCGGATCCGTAACTGTCCAGAAAAACAACATTGCCAAACAGGGGTTGATGCTGGAAGACATTGTATTGCGGATTCTAACAATACCAACGCTTACTATACAATTATATGATAATATAAAGATACTTTACATCAAAAAGTGGTTTTACTTTTAGTATTTGTACGTTTTACATTTCCAAGCACGTTGGACATTTAAAACATAGTATTAAACCTTGAGTTGCAGAACGTGGTGCTATGTTGAATTAAGACAGTAGTAATACATCGTTATACATTACACATTAACAGTGCATTTGATATATTAATACATACAATGCATTAATAAACGTTTCTAAACTTGTAGAGTTTCTTTCAGTTAACTGATTATTCACATTTCTTTTATCTTCCCTGAACTCTTCGACTTCCCCTCGCATTTCCTTGCCAGGATGCTAATTTAAAGTGAAGTGAGTATTTAAATGGGTGAATCTTAGTTATTCAGAGCGTGTTTTCACTAGCAACACACGTTACGCGTCTGTCCTTGCTGTTACGCGGAGTTGCTGATACGCCTTTTGGCCATTTAAATAATTATCACACCGGATAGGTTGTCGAGTCAACCTAATTAGCGTGTTAGCCAAGCACTACTCTTTAGACTTGAATTTATTGTCTTACATTTCTTAAGTTCTACCGCAAGTTGTCTGTGTTATTGTAAAACACGAAGTACGTGCCTTTCTGTTCATAGTTGAGAATAATAAAGGGTTATTTTGACCTTTCATCTGTGCTGGTATTATTTAACACCTGTGCAAGAAGTCGCCAGGTTCCTTAGCAGGATCTGGTAGAGTTTATGTGGCCAAAGAGAGAAAGATCCTATAAACTCTACAGACATATTGCAGAGCAGTTACCAGTGCACATTATACAATTTATGACTATATAAAGGTAACGTTACATCTAAACGTGGTGCTTATTAATTATACATATTAATTATACATACCTTATATATGCTTATTAATTATACATACATTATACATGCTTATTAATAATACATATTACGAATTCAAGTTCGTTGAACATTTAACTAAACCATTAGTAATAGTTCGTCATGAATTCATTATACATTATTAATACATACAATACATTAATAGTACGTTCCCAAACTCCACTGACATTAATATTACGATCGCCAAACTTCACTGACATATTACAGACAGGTACCGGTGCATATTATGCATCTAATAACTATACAACGATACGTTACACATTTACACATTCGAAGGTGGTGCTTATTGATTATACAGTTTAATTATACATACATTATACATGCTTAGTAATTATATATACATTATCCATACTTATTAATTATACATACATTATACTTGCTTATTAATTACACATATTACGATTTCAAGTTCGTTGAACATTTAATCAAACAGTTAGTAATACTTCGCTATGCATTGTACATTACTAATACATACGCACATTACATTAATACATCTATAACATAAAAAGTGCATTACCCTATTCAATTACATTGAGCGTTAAACTTATCCATTAACATTATATTAACTGGTATAAACAGATTAAATACGTATGTATGAGTTAGGTCTCCTATGGCTAGATGGGACTGTGTTCTGCACTGCAAAGCTTCCAATTTTAGCATCATTAGACGTATTTTCCTCTGCATTGAGAGTTGCTTGAGCATAAATCTTTAGTAGGTGGCTGTATTTGTAGTTGGCAGAGTTTCGTGAAAGTCTTGTGTAAGTGGGCAAGATATCAGATAACACTAAGTTTCAGAACTTAAACTAAGCCTAGCAATCGAAGACTATGCAATGTAGTTTAACACTAAAATGGCTCAGAATTTTTTACCGCCGTAACAGTTTAAATTTCGGCAGCAATAACGCAAAGTGGAAGAATTACAGTCTTATGTGTGCTAACGAAATTTAGTTACGTGGCCTAATAACGTGGTCTTACAACCGAAAACCCTCGATTTAAATACTCTCAACCAGAAAGAAGAAGTAATAGGTAAACTGAAAAATATAAATAATTGCTTAATTGAAATAAAACAAGTTGAATTAAATATTTTAGAAAATTTAAAAGATTCAGCGATTTTTTTTTTTTTTAAGAACTTGACACGAAAACCCCCTTTAAAGTCAATACAGCTGTTTTATTAGGAATTCTTTTAAAGTCCAATGAATTTTAATATTTTTCAGTTATTTATGCTTCATATTCGAAAATTTCAAATAAATCCTAATTTTATTTAATTCTTAAAACTCAACTCTTTGAATACGAGAATCTCTACCTTTCTCTCTCTTTTTATATACCTCAGCTAATCAACTTATTCTTAAACAACCCGAAATGCTATCCTTTTTCAAATTTATGCAGCCATTTACATTTCTAAAGTGCAATTAATGTAACATAGAAAATGTGCAAAATTATACTATATATCTTCGCGTAAAGGTTTCTAGGCTTACCCAATTAGAACAAAATTGAAACTTTCTTTTTTTTTACCTTTCTAAATTTTCTAATTTTTTTCTAAAGTTAATAACTTTCTAATAATTCTTAGTAATAAATCGCTGCTATCTTTCCTCTCCCAAAGAAAAGTTAAAGGATTGTTGAAAAAAAAAAAAAAAAAAAAGAGGGTATTTGCTGTTTTGTTGCCTTTGCTGTTTAAAAATCAATAACTAGTTCTCGAATTCTAAATTTTAAGCATATGGTTCAGCTCTTTGGCCGCTGAACACATATTAATTCCATTATAAAATGTTACTATATCACTTTGCTTTCTAAGGAATATATGCAACAAATATATTGAAAATTAAAGATGCTTATAAAATAACAAAACTGCTTATATTGATTAATTTCGTAAGTAGTGAAAACTGCTATGAATTGTTATTCGCCAGAAAATTCTCTGGTATAACAAATTAGTAAAGTTCTAGCGAAACATTGGAATTCTTGACGAAGGCTATCGTTAAGTTTCTTAAAACTAATTTTAATTATTTTTCTCCCGTTATTGTTCTTTGAAGAACCAAAAGAAGTTTTTCTTCTAAACTGGAATAATTTCAAAAGAAGGGTGTTCTTTTGTTGGAAATAACAAATAACTACTTTCCAAAATTTAAACAAATGACAATAAATTCGACAGAGCGATAATATCTGTACTTTCATTGACTTCAGATTTCGCAAAAACGTAGATGTGTTATCTATTCAACAGTATAAAAATGAAACTATAGAAAATGTATTTAAGTATATTTTAACCCCTTTAATTCTTACTTAGTATCTTCGAAAAATATTTTATATGCTGAATAAACACAATAGTACGATGAGATCTCCTCTGATATTAACACAAGCTTTGTGTCGGAGTTTCATCTCTTCACTCAAGACATCCAGCTCAATAAAAGGTAGCAACTACCATTCCTGTAGAATAGAGACTGCCAACCAAGGGGGCTTGCAGCTCTTGAGGATGCGAGGTAGTATTCTAGGGGCTGTCTAGATTTGGTCCTAAAATCTCCTCCTTTAAAATACCCAGGCTCTTTAGGTCTAGGTATTTTCAAGGAGAACTCAAATCCATATTCTTTTAGTTCGGATAATATGTCGGATTATGAAGAAATGATGGAAGATCTTTCAGAACTGAGATAAAAATCATGTTCTTCAAGTATTGGAAAGGCAGGAAACAATATTGATTTCGGCAAGAGACTGTGTTCTCAAAACTTAGTGAAAAGTGCACTGTGCTCATCCCATTTGCGACGACATACATAAGCGAGTCTAAATTTAGTGTCCTTTTGTCAATCGAAACAAAATTCAAAAATCCTTTGGATGCACAAGCAGATATGTGAACTGCTGTTAGCAACAAAGAGCCATGATTTGAAAAACTCTTATCCAATAAAAATGGGGAAAAATTGCCTTTATTTTTCTTTAAAAGATTTTGAAAATATTAATTTTTGTAATATTTTCTTATTTCCATGTTTCTTTTTTGTTTATTATTAAAATTTAATTACACAACCCCCCCCCTAGAAACTGCTTTAGAAAATGCAAGAACATTTTAAAATATTTCTAGAGGTACGGGACATGAAATGGGTGGGAACCTGTGCTATAGAGGAACAATTTACAGCTTTTGGAAAGTAACTGAGAGAAGATTAAAAGTAGAAATATCTTTTCTAAGCCATCCCAAACATTTTGGATGGAAATGAGCTGAAATGCCCGTAGTATACGCTGACCACTGGATAGCAGGGTCTTTTGCAAATCTTGACTGGATACTTGTCAGGATACTAAATACTTTAGCTCTCAAGTTTACCAGCTTGCTTCTGTGCACTTTGGACTATAAATCTGAACTCCAAATTGAAATATAAATTCTCCCAGAAGATTCAAAAACTTAATCCCCATATCTTACCACTATGAGAAATTGCAAGTCCATGCGATGTCCAGAAAGTCTAGTTCATACCACCAGCCAGTCACAACTAAAGGAGTGGTATTCAATTAGGTTTTTTTTTTTTTTTTTTTTTTTTTGTTTGTTTGTTTAATTTTTATTCTCTCCGTACCCTTATGTTCATTTTTAGGTCCTGGGAGGCATAGTAATTTATTTGTGGCGAAAACTGTGGACCATTATGTTTGTATTCAAATAGCATGCTGACAACATCACTCTAAATCAGCGGTCCCTAACGCTATGCCCGCTTTAAGTGTTTTACTTCATTTTACGTGTGCTTGTCGCTGTGCAACCACAATAAAAAAATATTTAAGTTTTCAATAAAACATTATATAACATTTTTATAGACAGTTTAATAAGCGCATTTGTTTACAAAATTTTTTGTTTACAATTATATATGTATAATTTTAAATGGACTTACCAGACATTTCGATTCGATTGGGATTGTCCCAGTTTGATAGCATGCTCCCGATGCCCCTGCCAATTTATCATTTCGACCCGTTACATCTTAAAAATTTAAAAATTTCAAATGTCATCGTTTCCAACTATGAATATCACAAAGTAAAATTGCAGATCTGTCCTTACAGATGAATATCTTGATGACTGTTTAAGAGCAGGAATATCATGATACTCTCCTAATAATGAAGCAATGGCCTATGAAATTCAATGCTAAATATCGCAAACTTTTCTCTGTACTAGTTTGTCTGTCTCTTAGTAATTATTTATTTTACATGAGAATACAATCAATAATTTTAATATAGGCCTTTTAAATATTTGATATCTATGACAGAGAAAAATAGTACTTCAAATAGGCTTTGCCTCATAATGCAAGAAATGATAGAATGTTACACGGAAAAGCAACTGACGGCTTACTTATCGAACTATTCTTCTAAACATCACAACAGTGTTGAAAAACTTCTAGACGAATAATTTCTGCCATGTGCACTGAAAATGATGTTAAACATGCTGCCACTGTAATTGATAACACATGTCAATTGATTTTAACTTTTCTTCATATAGAAGATAATTAAAATTTCCCGAGGGAAAAGTTGAAGAAACACTGCCCTGCGCTGCTGTAGAATATTCTGCTGTAATGATTATTTAATTTCATGGCTTGGTTTGTGAGAATACAGCAAAGCATACAAGAACTGTCTACCGGGAGGGATGCTTTCGTGGAGAATTTTTTAAGGGAATCTGGCTCGTACCTACGTTACATAAGGGAAAAACACGAAGACGTCCATGCAGCAATCCATTTTCTCCGAATCGAACCTAGGTCGGACTACCAGTGTTCAGCGAATTTACCGGTAATTTACTGGTAATCTCTTAATTTCACGGAACAGAAAGAAAGAATCATAATATTAATCTTCATTATTAGTCTCGCAGAAATTATTAAAGGATGAAACTGATAAATAATGCAGTAAAAAGGGATATAATGAAAGGTTACAAAATAGAGTACTTAAGTATTATCCTGTCGACTGTGAAAGAGTTACCAAGCAGAGCAATTTAGCGGTAGTCATAGATAATGTAACAACGGACTCATAACATCTGCGCTTTCATTTGATTCAACTCCGACTGATTCTCGATAAGCAACTTTTTTTTTTTTATGAACAAAGACATAAATTAACTGTTATTGTTACATTTTTCTCTAATTTTGAAAAAAAAAAAAGAAAGAAAGAAAGAAAGAATAAATATTTGGAACCTACAGTTTATAGAACAGCAAGCAATAGATTATTTTCAAAGTAATGGGATCGTACTATAATAAAAATGTCTACTAACGGACACGATCTGGTTGGCTGAATATAATCGACAAATTAAGACACAATAACACGCCGAATAAATCCTAAATCAGAAGTCAAACAACAAAAATCAGCGTTATATTTTCAAAATTTTCACCATCGAAACTAGTCCTGTGAAAATTTTGAAAATATAACGCTGATTTTTGTTGTTTGACTTCTGATTTAGTATAATCGACAAAGTTATAGACTAGAACAATTAACTGCGTGAATTTTATACTTATACCTTTCCAAAAAGATCTAGTAAAAAAAGAGCTTCAAAAAATAGTAGGCATCGACGAACACCTTTTGCGAAGCGACAAAGCAAAGCGGGTCGAATACTGATTATTTATTAAAAAGGCACGAGTTCTTTCAGAATTCAGCAGGTACAAGTTTGGCGGGATCTTCACCATCTTTCATGGTTTTATCGTAGCCAATTTTCACTGACTGTAGTCAACCTGAAATTCTCAAGGGCAAGTGGAACATTTTCATTTCAACATTCATTGTTTAATTTAACTAATATTTTAAAGAAAACTGTTTTTAAACACATCATTTGAAATATGTATAACGTTCATCGAAGGCTGCTGTAAATTTCACCCGATAAAATTTACGAATTGGTTCAATGGTTCAGAATTTTTATTGCATTTATTATTTTTTAGCGGTATATTAGTATATTTAAACTGATAATAACTAATTTCATTTCTTCTAAAAAAAGTACTGATGTTTGTGAAATGACTTATGAAATGCTTTAGTCAGAATTATTTTTAGTAATGCCATTTGATTTTGCCATTTCCTGTCGTCCAGGAAACATGTTGCGGTGAAATGGGCCGGAAATACTTCTCCCATTCACCTATTCACCATTTAAATTTTCAGAACCATGTTTATTTAGACAAACATGCATATAGCAAAATTCGTAATTAAAATTAAAATTTTACACTTTTCTCGAAAAATATATCTTAGATTCTTTTTTCAAAATGTTGAATTAAGCTCACCCGCTTCCCCCAAAAGATGAAACATATATATATATAATTTATCAAGCAAAGTAGTTATAAGTTCAAGCAAAGTAGTTATATAGTTTTAAAAAACCAATTTTGGTCTAGAAAACATCTTGCGCAATATGCTGCAAAATAAGTAAAATATAAATTGTAGTAAGCTCGCCTAAAAGTTACCAAGAGCTGCTGCTCCAAAAGGTTCAACACGTTTAAAAAAAAAAAAAATAATAATACATATGAAAATCAAACCTTTAGACATGTAAAACTTTAAAAAACAGAAAAAGATAAAAAGCGGAAAATGGTAAATTAGCCCAATTCGACTTCCAAACTGGCTTTTCAAGGGAAATTTCATTTATTTGAACGTCGAATCAAGCTAACCCCATTACGCGTTTCGCCGAAACAGACAATTGAAACTTTTTCGCTAAAAAATTTTTTAATAGTCTCAATTCTCTGTTCCAATTTCCCGACGCGTCCGCACAGAATGACACATTAAGGTGTTAAAATATGTTAAATAATACCTAAACTTCCTAAATCTAGACTAAAATCAAAATTAAAATCAAAATAAAAACGAAAATAAATAGCGATGAGCTATTAGTCCTAAAAATGCAAAAACATACGGGCTGGGCCTGCAAGCTTAAAGATTAACAATTTAATTTTTAAATTATAGATTTAAGAAATCTGTAATGAAAACCTGTAATTAAAATAAAATAAAACAAAAATTAAAAAGAGAACAAACTAAGTGGGTCTTGCTAAGACCAAGAAAAAGTTGTAACAAAAGAAACAAAAACTGACCTTTGGCGATGCAAAGCTGTCCCTCTTAAAACTTGTTGAAAAATGGCTGCATTTCTTCGTGTCTTTCATTCGGATGACGTATGTAGGGGGAGCGAAGTTCTGTGGGCATTTAGTCAATACGAAGATATATATATGTATAAATAGAAAAATAGAAAGTAGTACACGAACAAGAGAGTCTTTCCTCTTCTTTGCAAATATGTAGAAATAGATATATAACTTCAATAATTTAAATTCACCTTTCTCATCGAACAAGAGCACTATTATTATTTACGCCTCCCATAACCTTGAGTGAATCGTTAGTAATTTCGAGTCGGGCAAGCCGAGCTGGGACGGATCTCTTGTTATATCTCCTTAAATAGGAGTTTAAGGAGGTAGAGGTATTGTCATTTTTTGCCGATCATAGATTTTTGGCACCAATCGTGATATTATTGCTTCTGCAATGTTTTATTCTAGCTTTGCTCTAAAATACTCTGTGGAAATTAAACAATTGCGAATAATGAGTTTTAGGAAATAAATTTCATTTGTTTCATTCCTAGAAATTAAAAAGGAAAAGGCAGGTGATGACTGCTGAATTCAAAAAATGTGTCCCAAACGCAGGCAAAGGAGAAAAAAAAATTCAGAAACTTTTATTTTAAAGAACTTTTAGTCATATAATAATTTAAATAGTAAAATGGAAAATTATGAAGTTTAAAACTTGGCTCAATTCACTTCATAACGAGCTGACAGAGCTGTAAAGTCGCTGAACACTGGAAGTTTGATCTGATTTCTATTCCTGGGAAAAGGGATAGCTGCGTAGACAATTTCGTGATTTTCTCCATGTGTAATGCGGATACGAGCCAATTCCCCTCAGAAGGTCTTCCCCGAAGGCATCCTCCTTAGGCAGATAGTCCTTTTTACGTAATCAAATAAATCAAACTAAACCAGTTCGTTGTAAGTGACCATTCCATTCCAACATACTTTAAAAAACTCAATCAAAAAAAAAAAAAAAAAAAAAAAAACATGGCACTTGCAACTCTCATATTTAAACGTTAGTTTGCTACCAGCTGAAAAGCGGCCAACACAAAAGAATGCTCGAAAACTCTGAGCTTGATCCTTTTTTCTTGATTTCAGGTCTCATTCCTTTACATCCTCTCGGCGCATCATAACCTGTTTGGTTATGATGCACCAGAAAACTCCATGCACCAGAAAACTCCATCACCACCTTTACGTGCCAAAGCTCTAAAACTGAAGAATGCTGGTAGTTAGTTTCTGATTTAGTTCTTGATGGCTGTAAGAAGTGGGAGCTGCGTTAGGATTTTTAAGATTTTATTCTTGTGTAATGTGAATATGATCAAATTTTCTTAAACAATTTGGTTTGATTTATTTGATTATGGCAAAGCATGTGAAGATTATCTATATAAGGAGATGAATGTCTTGGTAGAGGACTTTCTAAGAGAAACCGACACGTATTTAAGTTACACATGGGAAAAACTAAGAAAATGTTCATGCAACCAAAAACCCGTTCGCTTTCGCCTGGTGTCGAACCTAGGTCAAAATACCAGAGACTTTAATACTCGGTCACTAGTGGGCTTTCTTAGATAATCCTCCACGAATGCCTCCTTTCCTTAAGCAAAGAGTCCTCCAATGCTTTACTAAGATTGCTTAATCATTTAATGAATCAGCCTTGTACGAGGTGTTTTCGTTTTTTCATACTATTTTGCATACGTTTCATGAGTAAGATTTTTACGTGTGGATTTCAAGAATTTTAAGCCCTTCGCATAGTGAAAAATGGGATATTTAACTGGAGAAGTTATTCTTACAATACAACATTTTTTCTTACTATATTGCATTTGTTACTGCGTTGTAAATTTTAAATATGATTATTCTTGATCCATCAATTTTTAGATACGAATTTAATTAAAGTTTAAATGAAAAAAAAAATCCAAAAAAATGGAGATATGTCGCCAAATGAGAATTTTGACGTATTTGGTGATTTCTGTCACTTACTTATGTTGTCCAAAAGATAGATGGACAGTCGAGAATGGTTGAGGGGAGTGGGACAGAATCGAATTCGGTGTCTTAAGGTCCATCTACACTTCTAAAAGTTGCCTGGGGGAGGGAAGCAGACGGAGAAGTGTAAACGGATAAATCGTATAGACAGACCGATCTGAGGACAAGGAGGGAGAAGATGCATTTATCACTTTGTTGTCGCCTCTATTGGCACAGCCGTTAATACATAACACTGCTTTTTAAAAAATTCTTTCTCACTTCAATTTCGAAGGAAATTTCAGTTCTTGTTTAAAGTAATAGCTTATGTTTTATTCATTTCAATTAAAATTAATTATTTTTCTTGTAAAATTTCAAATTAAAATAGTGAATTTAAATTAAAAAATAATTTAATTACTGTTAATTTTAATTAAACGTTACATTTTGAAGAAATCAAAACTAAGGATAGAAATGGCAAACATATCTTTATTTATAGTTACCGTGACGGTTTCTATTTACTATTAGTTTAATAATTTCGATTCGCCATTTTGTCTGACGTCTACCGAAGGTTAAATATTCGAAATACTAGTAACTTCTCGTATTCAGCGTGTGCAATGGAGCAGATTAATAGACAATCCCTAAAATAGTATGGGCTCTCTCTTAAAATTGCTGTTGTTGTTACCGATATCACTTGTCTGACAACGGTCAACACAAGCTCTCGACATTCATCGTGGCTAGGAGTCAAATACGCTTGTCGTTGGCTAGAGGTTTGGACACCATATTAGGTGACACCTCAACTTTAGCGCAATTCCACCTCCAATTTTGAGAGAGGAACCACTCCTCTTTCCCTACCACTAACCTCTCGAAGAGCCGTATATTTAGAGAGCGCCCACGCCGCACAGACAATATACGTTTAAAAATAGTCGTGCCTTCTCCGGGATTCGAAACCGGGCCCTTTGGGACATCTGTCAGAGTCACTAACCACTATCTCGGGTGGTGGCTTTCAAAATTGTAAAATCCTCCAGGACATTGTCCCTGCTTAAATGCAGTTTCACAGGCCATTTGTCTACATCTTATCAGGAATTTTATGATTTTCTATTTTAACTGAAGAATTGCATTCTAAAGTTAGAAACGCTTGTAGCCTAGTTTTTCAAATTTTTTGCGTCCCGGTATAAGTTTGCTACCATAGCTTTTATCAGCCACGCATTCTCGTGGCTTGCAAAGATGCTGCTATGTCATGCAGTTTAATATTGTTACCTGCAGAAAAATGCGCACAGAACCGATGATAGTTTGATAAAATTTATTTTCTGCAAAAACGCATCTAAAATGCGGAGCTTTCTAGGATTTCTCAATACTCCGAAGTCGTTCTGAACTCACAACTACTCAGAAACTGACGCTCTTCCGAGTCCTGTATAGTTTTTCTGCCGGACGCCAAGAGATTTCTGGTACCTTCCATTTCTTGAAATTATTATACTATAGCATCAGTTAAAAAACCCATTACAGTTATACAAGAACTGGACCAAAATGTCGCCAAATGGTCACCAAGTATGATTAGCGACTGGCAAAAATTGATTCCATTTCTCCCCAAATATGACAACAAAAAACCATTGCTAGCTTGGCGATATTTCACCAGCTTAGCAAGATAGCGATTTACTCAGTGATAAATAGACTTCCCCCTGTATTCTTAATTTTCTTGCAAAGCTTTACTTTTGAAGATTTTCAGGTTACATAATATAAAAATAAATAAATAAATAAAATGAACATTTTTAAAATAAAAATTTATAAAATTAAAAAAAAAAATCTTAAAGCTTTCTGATTTTATATTACGTCCAAAGGGGCCTTTTTTTTAACGTTTAGTGTGTTACCTTTATTTATTAAATATAATGTCCTTCTCACTTAAACCATGACATTCAATTCAACATCAATTTCCCAAAATAATTTAAATATATTTTTTCCGATAAAGCGCGCGAGTCGATAAAAAGACTCGCGCGCTGGAGTCTCCCCCCCCCCGTACAGTGTCGACATTGCTCGCTTTGAAATCGTTGATTTTCTTAATCAAAAATTTGTTAAAGTATTACAAAATATGAAATCGATAATAAAACAAGTTACAAATTCCACATTTGGACTTCCAAATGCCCATATTCGGAGGCGTATTACGTTATTCAAAATTTGATGGCTCTAGGTACCGTTGTTTTATCACAATGCGAAAAACATACATACATTTATGCAGATACTTCTTTTTTAATTTCTTTAAATATAATACATAACGATAATATTTGGTGGCAACAATTTGAAAAGTGATTCAGACCCTTCGACGTTTTCGACGTCCTTCTGAGATAACACCCTTTGAGCTAAAATAATACAATTTATATATATAATTAAACTAAAATTGTTTACATATGTACAAAATTCGTGACAATATACTGACTGCACAACCAAAAGTCAACGGATATTTTAGATTTCAGACATTTTTTAGACTACCTAAAGAAATACTCGACTAATTGTTTTGTAAATATAAGTACGACCAAATGAATAATATGTTTCAGCTTATATTTCCAGTGAATTTCTTTAAGCGTGTCCATTAAAAGACCAACAGCAAAATGATAAGGGGAAAAAAGTCTTTTGAATTTATCATTTTGTATCATAAAAGGCATGAAATTATCTAAAATTTTTGCAAAATGTTTTATACAATATATGCAATATTCGCATACATTTTCGTAAAAATAAGGCATATATTATATTAACGGAGGATCACCAGAAGCTCAGTGGTTCAGGAGTGGCTGAACATTGATAATTCGACCTAGGTTTGATTTTTTTTTTTTTTTTTTTTTATGTTCCAATTTTTGTTCCTTATAACATGCAGAGTTTTAAACCAAATTTGACGAAACTTGTTTGAATCTTAACAAGTATCGAGAGAAACCTTAAACTGAAATTTGAAACGAAATAAATATTCATTGAGATATGAGCATTTAAGAAAAATTTTTAATTGCGCATGTGCGAAATACGTTAAATTTTTACAGTATTGCAGTTCCCTTCTGGGCCTAGCTAAATGATAAGGGATTAGCCACAATTTCTTTATTTCTATCAGACGTACTCAGCTCTTTAGGTTCATTTTATTTCGACATCGAACAAGAGCTTTAGGTCCTTTCCTCTTCTGCCGCTTATATAGCATTTAGGCATTTAGATATAGTGTGGAGTAGTTTACTTATACCAAAGTGGTATCCCATAAATAAGAAAATACAGTTTTTGTGTAATCAGTGTTTACGGCAATAATTTCAAATTCAATTTGCAAATAGCGAACGGGCTGGCTGCATGGGTGTTTTCGTGGTTTTCCCCATGTGCAACGAGCCAGTTTCCCTTAGAAAGTCCTCCACGAAGGCATCCCTTCCCTTAGGCAGATAGCCCTAGTGTGTTTTGCCATAGTTAAATACACCACCAACTTGAAAGCGGGCCGAATGCACGCTCTAAAAATAGCTGACGGGAAAAAATTTCATTACTTTCCTTTTTTTTTTTTTTTTTAAAGCAAAATAGAAAACATTTTAACTAAATTTTAAGTTTCGCTCACTAAATATTTATCAAAGCATACGTAAACAATAATAATAACGCCAAGAAAAATTCAAATTTATATTTATTTCCTATCTGAAACTTAAAGTTGCTATCTGCAAGGTCTGCTATAATTAATTTAACATCTTATTAACACTTTGTAATTCCAGCATACTGACAGTTAAATATTAATCTTTGACACTGACATTTATTTCAAATAAGTCTAATATGTTTCATTAATCGTTAAATAGTTTAATTTAAACTATACATGAATAGACTATCAGAAGTGGGACAAAACTTGAGAATAAATAATGTCGTTTTTCGAATTTATTTCTCTTAATTATTCGATTTTTTTTTTGGCTCATAAATTAAAATGCGTAAATAAATTATAAATGATCGTCTTTATTTCTTACTGCAATGTTTCGATTTTAACGAGAGCCCACCAGCGGCCGAGCGATACTCATCTGTGAATCGTGTTCTTTTCTTATTATTTTTCAACTGTGAAAAAGGCTGTTCGCATATAAATGCTTTTCAAAACAAAGCGATTGTTCTTAGTTCAAAAATTAGTAACTGAACATATTTATTTTTTGAAAAATCAGTATAAAAGTTAATCAGATCTGTATTTTTAAATCTTTGAATAATATTTATATCTCACTCTAAATTAATTAGCTCAATTTACAGATTTTCATGAGCGCTAAACAACAAAAAGCACTAGTAGCTGTCTTATGTATTGTTTTATTTCCAATAATTTCAACCGTTTATCGAAAACGCTTCCTCAGTTTTGCAGTAAAATTGAAATCTGCACCTTTAAGCAGATTTTGGGAAAAATACAATGGATTTTACAGTTTTAAAAAGCAAGCTAACTTGTAGATGAAATAAAAAAATTAAACGAAATAGTTACAATAACCAAATGCAAACTTCCTGTAGGGATTTGCCCAGTTCTGAGAATTTTTCTCTTTCGACAGCCTCGAATCACGAAAATATTGGAACCAAGTTTCGCCTTGTGAAATATTTTAATCTGTTCCTTAAATTTAATTATAAGCGAATTCTTTATGCTATATTTATGTTACATTAGACATATTCGCTTTTTATTAAATGTGAATTGCTGTCACTATTTTGCGAATATTTCTTTCTTTGTAAGTTGCAAGTAACTTTATTTTCACTTGTAACCAAGTTGATTGCCAAAGTTTAAAAAATAAGTTTTTTTTTGCTTGTTTGGCTTGGTTTATTTGATCACGGCAAAGCGAGCTAGGGCTACCTAAGGGTAGGGATAAGGAAAACTGGTTCATATCTAAAAATTAAGGAGACATTGAATTAGACTTTTAATTCTAAATTGTATCTTTATTTGGGAATATAAATAGGTCTGGCTATTATTTCAAAATTATACACTTAGGTATTTGAAATTAGCAGACTTTACGCAAGAACATATAAACTGAGAAATTTTATTTCTGAGATATATGAAAGTTCAAGGGAAATTATGATTGATTAACAGTAAAAAAAGTTCTCGCGTCATTAATTCTGAAAAAGAATCAGATAACACATCTGAAAATGAATTCACAAATGTTTCGTCAAATAGTATATTTGTATAACAGGAAAAAAAAAGGGGGGGGTTATAAGAGAAAACAAGAGGGGGCAAAGTTTTGTCGTAGTATGAGACGAAATGCAGTATGCTGCCTGCCTAAATAAATTTAGGTATGTAATTAAATAAATTAATAAAATTAATTAATTTTGCAGCTTTTTTAATTACTGGGAGAAAGAGTCTTAAAAGCCATATCAGAGAAAGAAAAACTAAATGAAATTTAAGATCTTTTTTAAACGGTATTGCCCAACTGCAAATCGAGATTTCCCCCTTTTTCTGCCAGGGAAATTTAACGATCTCATAAAGCGAAAGAAGTTTTCCTCTTCTCCTAGACTACAGGGGGTCTTCACATTTTCCGAAGAAGATCCATCCTTTACAAAACGCTGAGAGTTACTATTTAGTTTTATTTTTCGAAGACAACAGCAGAAAAGAAAAATAGAGTAATAGAATAACAAGAAAAGAAAAATAGAGTAATAGAATAACAAGAAAAGAAAAATAGAGTAATAGAATAACAAGAAAAGAAAAATAGAGTAATAGAATTACATAAATCATAAGAATATCTAATAAGCAGGCTAATCACTTGAATAACAGTAATAAATGCAAGAGCTAGCAGAGAAAATAAAAGGTATTAGTAAACACGCATATTAGCATTAGAAACGTCTTTCATTAATTACAGTAATAGCATTATAAATTCGGTAATTATACAGCATACGAGTTAGATTTCGTACATATTACATCTGTTAATGCCATTATTGATTTAGCATTTTTCTTTAATAATAATAGTCATCATGTATGAATTAGACTGGAAAATTGAATATAGTTAACTGGCGTGCGAACGATTATTCGGTACTATAGTTCTGGAATAAACGTGTTAAAGAATAATACTTAGTACTTTCAGGAAAATTTCGGAATAATATGTTAAGCAAATTAGATGGAGAAATAAGGCATAATTTATTGATATCAATATAAAGTCTATATTTTTGGAAAAACTTACGTATAATTTGTATCAAGGTATCAGAAACCGAGCTAATTCCTTCGCTTATTTTTTTCTTATTAACGTGATTTGCAAAGAGACACGCTAAGGTAAAGATGTAAATTACCAATGAATAAAACTTTACATTATTTTTAAAGTATGAATTTAAAAAATATTTTACTTCGTAAACTGACGTTTTTACAATGCATTTTTCCATACTAAATACGTACAGAAAAAGAAAGAGCTGGAGTATCTCTGGGATTTTAAACTCGAGTCGAACTACAAGTGTTTAGTGACTTTACCGCTTGTTCCTAAGATCTCTTGAAATTAGGCTGATGAGATGCTATGTGTTAAAGAACGTAGAAGATACAGTGCTAGTAAACACAAAAGTGTGCTCAATTATAGATTTACATGTTTGGTAAATGAGTTAGACTTATCTGATGTAAGCCATTATGTGTGTGTATTTAATTATGGCAAAGCACACTAGGGCTATCTGCCTAAGGGGAGGGATGCCTTCGTGGAGGACTTTCTAAGGGAAACTGGCTCGTATACACGTTACACATGGGGAAACCACGAAAACACCCATGCAGCCAGCCCGTTCGCGGGATTCGAACCTCGGTTCGAACTACCAGGTAAGACATTATGAAATATTAGGAATATAAGATATAAAAGCATCATTGAGCTGTTAATTCCAATATTGCTGAAAACATTTATAAAAATAATAAATGAGGCATTTTATAAATCACGTGAACTAGTATTATAAATTACAACAGTAAAGCAGTAACATTGATTAATGATTCATGTAGAGCTTTTTTCGTTTTGATATCTAAAGCGAGTTAATGCCAGGTAATCCTTCAGAAGATAGTCTTGATATTTAAACTTGATAAACATTTATTAACTAGGAAATAAAATTATTTTGATTTAAATAATACTGATTGAATCTTGTTTTACACTAAAGTTAAGTTACCGTCTGTTTAATAAACTTCAGAAAGATCATTCTCAAAGAGTACAGCATAACTACACTGCTTCACGACCTCCTCACGCATTTTTTTTTAAATTTTTGTTGTTGTTTTTAATGAAGAACAAATATTAGTGCTAAATGTATGCAATTATTTGCCCGTCAGCTTCTGATTCTGAAAAGATGAAGCTATTTCATCTGTTCCTGCGGATTTTCTAGGACAGCTCTTTGCAAATGACCAAATCTTGTAAATTTACGAAAATTTCTTCGCAATGACACATCAGATATTTAGGTCTTTTAAATGGAGTGCGCGTAATTAGTAACCTAAAAATCTTTCGTGGTCATCGTGGGTTCTCCTTTTCTGTGGTTACGACCTTGACTTCTCCAGACAGAGCGCACTCCCCAATTGCGCAAGTTTTCTTTTAACGGCATATTAAGGTTAAACCACATCCTACGCGGACTGTCCACTTTGACCTGAACCTCTGCCACATCGGGGGCTCCGCGCCCAGTAGGAAAATACAACTTTGGGTGGATATGACTACTCACGTAGGCGTACCGGAAAACTAGACGCCTCTGCAATTGGGTGAGGTGGCCAAAAGGACAAGGATGGGCTTTCATTATCTGTACTCATCGCAGGCACTTTAAAAGTCTAAGCAGAAAAATTTTCAAACTATTTTCACATGTGCTAAGACTGGTTCCTTAGACAAATTCGAAAAACACTTTGCTTGGCATATTTAACACATTTCTGCTGTGCCTTCTATATAAGTAAAGCTTCATTGGAAAGTTCAGAGCTAAATGATAAGACGCATTTGTTATCTAACTCAGATTGTGATCAGTAGCTTTTTATTTATAATATAAAAGAAAAACATTCATACATTTTGTAATAAAATAAAGCATAAAATGCAAGTCGTCCTAAAAAATTGAATTATTAAAATTTCGGATACTTAGCATTAGGGCAGGCGCCAGAGCCGGTGCGGCCGAACAGAACGGTAGACTTTAGAAACGTTAAAAATTTTAGAATTTAGAGAAGCACCGAACAGCAAATTTATGGTGGTAAAATATTAAGAATTTAATGGAAATACTGTATAGCAGAATTTAGAACCCACAGAGATTGCACCGGGCTAAAAATAAAAGTTTTTAGAAAAAATCCCGTTGAAAAGGTGTTAAGCTCATTTTGTTAAATAAATTCGTATTTAATCGATTTATTGAAACACGAAATTTATTTTAAGTTAGTAAAATAGCTAAGTGCCTACGTTTCATGACGATGTGAAAATGGAGTGTGTAGAGTAAAATCTCGCTTTCCTATAGCCCATTATGTCTCAAAATAACGCAATTTCGTCACAAAACATAAAATAAAAAAAATTCTAATTCTAATTTCGAAAATATCGCTTTAGGTGCACTGGCTCTTGTCTAGATGCAACTATGTACCAAATTTCGTAACTGTGGGTCTATTAGCTTACGCGGAGCGCGAACGAAAGACACACTGACACACACACAGACGGACTCTTTCTTTTTATTATATGTAGAGATTAAAACTGCAAACAGGTTCCAAAAGTAAAATTTTCTTGCTTAGTCATCTAGTCAGAATACTTTTGCAAATATTTTAATCAGTGGGAAAAAAAAAAATTACGGCTTAATTTGCCTTTATTTGAATCCTTATTAAAATATTTTACACCGCTTTAAGAAATTTGGTTTAACTCATTAATTACAGTAAATCTAATCTTGAAGAAATAGCTGTTTTAACGATGAGAAAAACGGGTGCAAATTTTTACGCGCAGCTATTTAAAAAAGTTTTTCAAGAAGCCCAGTAAATTTAAGAAATATTTTGAAGAAATTAGGAGTCCTGCTGTGTAAAATTTATTTCTGTATATTTTTTGTGCATATTATTTTATTTTAATTAGTATCTCCCCTTCCCCATATGAAAAGTAACATGAAAATTTTCCTCGGTGATGGAAAAGGTGCAATTAAGTAGTTAACCTAATAACTTCCGTAAATATTGATAAGGATCACAGAACTTACCTTTCGATACAAACTTTCACTCCTACGAAAAATCTATTAAGAAATTAATATAGCGTTGTTATTCTATTGGGGGGGGACATATTATTCAAAAGAGAAAATGAACGAAATGTTTAAAATACTAACTTGGTTAAATATTTTAAGAATAGCCTACAATGAATCTATACTCAAAAGTAATCACTACATGACTACAGTGATTAGTCATAGCTTGTTAATTTCCCTTAATTGTAATATCTTCGAGCATGCTTATTGGAGAATTATCAACCGTTAGTTAGAATGCTATCCGATAGATGGCGCAATGAATATGTGAAACAGAAAGTCCATGGCTTGGATACGCGCAAATGTATGTTTTTAAAGGCCTAATTTTTAATATGATTAATTTCTCTGGGATGCCAATGGTACAGTTCGCTGAGGGCACTAAAATGCTCGAGCCGAGAATTAGTGCTCAGACTTATGTATATGGATTTGTTAGTTTGAAATGCAGTAAACTCTTTATATATCGAATTTATGTACTGCCAATAAATTTGAGAATGATTAAACTAACCACAGATAAGAGCTAACCACAGATCTAAACAAGAATTCTTAATTTTCTTTGAAATTTACTACTTGTTCTTAGTCTCTTCAAAAAAATAGACACTGACTGAAATTCGCAGCAAAGAAATAAACGTTTTAAATCGAATAACGAAATAACGTTTCCCTGTGCATTAACTATTAAATCATGCTTCCCCCCCCCAAAAAAAAAAAAAACTATGGCATTCTTTACTTTTACTTCATTCTGAGTGGGAAAATTCTATTATTCATTCTAAGATAACTATAATAACAGCTTCAGCTTTTTAAATTTAGGTTAAAAAAAAAAAAAAAAATTTAGTTTGGCGTAGTTTTGAGTATATATGTAATTTTTCTTTTCTGCAGCTAAAGAAGAAAACTTTAATCTAATCTAAGATTGTCTTTTTTTACATAATTATAAATTTTACATTGGCATGTTTATCTTCCACTTTGATATAATAACAGATATTTGAAAAATAATTGTCTAACTTAAACTCATATTTATACACATACATTACATTTAAATAAGTACAAGATCGAATTAGTATTAGTAATTGTCTTAGTATCTAAAGAGATTTAGGTAGTCTTTCAAAAGAGGGGCAAAGGAGGAAGATCTTCTTTCATGCGAAACTACTTTGATGCTTTATACGATTATAAATTACCTAAAATGCTGAGCCAGCTTTGTTTTTTACAAATTATGAATGCATTGTACTTTATTTTTACACTTACAGCATTCAGCAGTATTTTACATCGTCATTTGTGACTTCCATTTTAAAATCATTTGTATTTGATTTATTATTCCTATCATCATATTTCGTAATCGGCCTAAAATGACTTTTCTTCAAATTTAATTTGTGTAGTTTTTCAAAAGCACTCTGCATTATTTTTATCTTCTTGGCACAGTATTGGATTTTAACAGTTTCTTTCGCGGCAATCCAAGTAAGCGATTTTTCATGTCATTTCCACAATCATTTCATTAAAAATGTTCTCAGTAAATTCCTATGATCTTCACATTAATAAAATCCCATCTTCGACGCATGTATCCATTTTTTTTAACCAAAAGCAAATTGTTCTTTGGAAAAATATGAAATACAATATCATTATATTTCTCTTTTCCTCGAATTTTACGACACTTTGCTACAACGCAAGAAGACATTTTACAGAAACGATACTTTACAGCAATGGTCTGAAACATACCTTGCATACGAGTCAATGCACTATTTGAAAGTAGCTGATGGGCAGCAATTACAGAAAAAAAAAAAAAAAAAGGCGAGATTTACTTTTTTAACAAAACAACATTTGCTAATTAAATTAAAATCTTTTTACTAGATTTTTGTAAAAACATACGAATAAAAATAACGCAAAAAATATGAAATTTATATATTGCCTGAAATCTAAAAGTTAATATCTGCAAGAAATTTCTGTTGGTCACAATTTTGGAATTCAAACAGACAGCTAAATATTAAAACTTTCAGACTAGCATTTATTCAACTAATAGTAATATATTGAACTACTATAAGTTGTAGAGTCATTAGAATTTTTTGGAAGCTAGCAACCGCCTTCGGTGGTAATCGAATCGCGGACCTCTGAAACCCCGGCTCAGTGTGCAGAACCACTACACCACGAAGGTACGCTGGGGAAGTGGGAGAAATACCTTATAAAGTAACTTACTTTGAATTTAAACTAAAAATAAGTATATGAAAGCTTCCCCAAAGGGACAAAACCTGAGAATAAATAATGACAACCTATTCTGTTTCTTGTATTTATTAGATTTTTCTATGACGCAAAAGAGAAAAAATAATACTTGTATGTAAATTATTGTAAACATCTTTGTTTTTTACTACACCTTTCAACTACACCACCTCATGGCCCTTCAATTTTCATGAATTTTGTAACCTTTGAGGGGAATTACTATAGAAAGTATCATTATAAACAGTAGTATACTCATCGGCAGTCTGGTTCTTTTCGTAGACTTAATTAATTTCCAACTACGGGAAAAAAAACTGTTCTCATGTAAATGTACTTAAAAGTGAAGCGAGTATTCTTTTTGCGAAAATTCGTAACTTAAGATATTCATCTTTTCACAAGTACTAGTAAAAGTTAATCAAATTTGCATCTCAAAATCTTTGAACAAGATTTATATCAAAGTGTAAGTCAATTAGCTTTATTTCTAGATTTTTTGAAGAGTTACGTTCGTTTTTGATAATGAATATAACGTAAAACTGGGCTCCAAAACATTAAAATCGCAAACATTTTCTTCAAATTCTTGTCATAATAATGCTAATTAATTTACGGGAAATGTATTCGCAGTCAGCATAAAATTTCTTCGAATGCCGCATGAGGCCGGTGGGCCGCCAGTTTGACTTTAACCCTTGCTTTGCTAGAAAACCATATATATGATTAAAATTAATTTAGGATGCCCACATTACTAGCTTTAAGGCGAAGTCAGAGCAGATGCAACCATGGCCTATGTGATATACAAGGTTTGGAAGGTTATGCGTGCTCAGTTGTTATTTGAGACATATTTGCTTCTTGTGGGACCACAACGTATCGAACTATCCCTTAGCTTGCATATTTATTCGATTTATCACTTACAGAACTCATGTGAATTGCTATAAAGTCGGTCTGTTTGTCATCATGTGCAACTACAAATGACGAATGAAAGCGTTCAACTTGCATGAAATGACATTCCACAGACAACTATTCAAAGTCTGTATAAGTCAGTATCACGCCATATGCAAATAGCTATAGGTGCGGAAGGAGGGAGCATTAAATTTAGCATCTTCCTTTTGTTTGAAATTTTAATTATTTTTATTTTATATCATATATATTCCTATGTACATATGCACATCATACGTAAACTCATATATACATCATATGTAAATTCTAGTAAATATCTTTGTTGTAATTCATAGCTTTCTTAGTGTTGTAATTTCTTTGAACTGCAGTGTATAAATTACATAGTTTGAACATTTTCTTGCATAATTTAACCAAAATCATTTCAGCACCAAAAGATATGCTCCAAATCAAAGGAAATGTGCACTGAAGAGTGGTTAATGTTAAATAGGCTTCCTCTCCCCCGGTATGAAGCTTCAAAATCAGAAGAACAAAACATTGGTGGCATATCGAGAAAGGAAGGGGAGAAACTGACGACAAAAAGCAGAAGGAAATGAAATCGCCTAAACATTTAAAGTCACTGATGATCCTTATGTAGCTGCGTATGAAAGTGAGGAGCATGTTTTGAAGAAAATTTCTAGCATATGTTTCCCTCTTCAAGATGCATAAGGTACAATCAGCAATAATATCATGCATCAAAATTCAAATCTAATATGTTTCATGAACTGAAACATATTATGTAACGATTCAGATTTATAATGTAATGTGTTCATAAAATATCATTATGCATAACTAATGATATCAAATGTATTAAAATACTTTAGTTCATTTGAGCGAATCCCTATTTCATTTTTTCCCAAGATAAATAACAGAATAATTTTTTGACTCCTTGTTTTGCTTTCTAAAAATATCAACTTGAAAAACATTTCACATATGTTACGTTTCCCTCATTTAGTATTCAAAAACACATTATGACAGATATGAGTTGCTGTATTTTATCATCAGTAATCAGTAATTGTGTTTTCCACAATACTATGGTTTCTTGAGATTTAGGAATTCCTGACCTGGTAATTAGATTATTTCTGAAAATTATAGATCTTTTTCGAAAAATTCTCAAAATTTAAAAAAGAAAAGTGTTAAAAAGTTCATTAATAAGGAGAGTAAACAAAATGACACAAAAAGAAATGCAAGCTAAAAAGAGAAAATACTGAGTTGTCTGGATTTTTGTTTAATTTTTCTTCCAAGTATACTGGAAATATTGTAGTAGTTGTTTCGTAGGGATCCGTGACACTTAGCCGAAAACCACTTAGCCGACGAGACACTTAACCGACACCAGTTAGCCGACAGGACATTTAGCCGACACGGACATTTAACCTACAGGACATTTAGCCGACACGGACACTTAGCCGACAGGTCATTTAGCCGACACGGTCAGTTAGCCGACAGGACATTTAGCCGACATGGACAGTTAGTCGACAGGATATTTAGCCGACACGGACAGTTAGCCGACAGGACATTTAGCCGACAAGGACACTTAGCCGACATGACATTTAGCAGACACGGACAGTTAGTCGACAGGACATTTGGCCGACACAAAGAGTTAGCTGTCAGGAAGGACATTTAGAGCTACGGGACACTTACCTGTCAAGACATTTAGTCAACAGTTACTAAGCCGACAGGGACGTTTAACTGACACGTACCCAAAAATTATTTAAACTATCAATTACAAAATTTCTCGACTACTCCACAAGTTCAATATATAAGTCATTTTTTCACCTATCAGTAAAATTCATTTTTCGATTCTTAAAGATTCTCCGATATGCTATTAATTATTGTGTTAATTTAGCATTGTTTGATATGTATTGTGATGTTTGGTATACATTGGCCAAATTGAAAAAGCGCTGAAATTTCTCGAAAATGAATAAAACAAAACCTTAAAGAATATTTTACTTCTAAATTAAACTTCATGCACTAGTTTATGGCTATAAACATTCACCTAAGTAAGTATCTTAAGCAAGAGGCGTGGTTAATAAAATGTTACAGAATTTTTATCTCAAGAATAGTGGCATGAACTGCGAATTATAGAGGTCACAAATAATTTATACCTTTGCTTGTCTTAAAAATTCAGTTTTTTAAAATTGTTTTTAATAACAAAATAAAATATATTTGCTAAACTAACCCTCACCACTCTATGTTTCCATAAAAAGTATAATTCAAGGATAACAATTTTTATTGCATTGCATTTTGCGCATTTTTTCAAGCGTAATTCTTGTATAAATTTCTTTACTTTAGTAAAACGGTAAGAATTCTAAACGCAAAACTTATGAACTTATTTTTGTGTACAAATAAAGTAAAATTAAATAATACTGATAGCATATGATGCTTTGAAACAAATAAGGTAAAATTAAACAAGATCTGATAATTTTCTTTGATTTTATACGCATTTTCAGGCAGTAGTTTTTAAAATTATTATAACATAACAAGACGATCATTTATTTGATTATATGATCATTAATTATTAACATTACAAGATGATTATTTATTTTAGCAATTAATAAAATTCGGTAATTATTAACATTACAAGATGATTATTTATTTTAGCAATTAATAAAATTCGGAGCATAAACGTTTTTGAGTGTAATGAAAAAAAAAATGATAAACTCTGGAAGCACTCAGCAATATAATTTTATATTACGCCCAAAGGAGCGTTTTTGTAACGTTTTGCGTGTTACCTTTATTTATTAAACATCATGTTCTTCGCAAGTAAACCACATAAAATTCAATTCAAGAACAATATCACAAAATATTTGAAAATGGCATATCTTTAGAATTTTCGCGTTGGAGATAAAAATGTTATTTTCTGTACAGGGTTGCCTTTGCTTGCTTTGAACTCGTTGAGTTTGTTAATCAAAACTTCGTTAAAGTTACAAAATATGAAATGGATTAAAACAAATTCGAAATTAGGCCTTGCAGGTGCCCATGTTCGGGTGGAGGATTACGTTATTCAAAATTTTATGGTTCTAAATTCTGTTGTTTTTTTCACAGTGCGAGAGAAACATACATGCATTCATGCAGATTCTTCATTATTTAATTTCTTTAAATATAATACAGGGCGATAATATTTGGTGGCAACGGTTTGAAAAGTGAAACGGACATTTATAGTCAAACAAAGCAAAATGCCGTTTCGAAGCTAATAGCTTTTCTGAGCTGCCGCCTCTTTGGGCTGATAAAATAAATTAACAATAAATAAGAAAACTTATGTAGAACTAGACATAAATTAAAAAAATAATCTCTATAAAATACTAGCACAATTAATTATTACAGTCGAATACAATTTTTAGCTTTATAATAAATGCATAAAAATTATTAAAGTGTTAAAAGTGTTAATCACTATAATGTATTATGAAATATTATTGAAATAAAACTTCTTTGTAGAATATTATGCTTTAATATTCAGATATAATTTTAAGAATTGAACTTATTTAATTTTAAAATATTGAACTTATTTAATTTTAAAATATTGAACTTATAAAGAAGCTGAGAAATTTTGTAATTGATAGTAAGTTTGACTAATTATTGGGTACGTGTCAGCTAAACGTTACTGTCGGCTTTGTGTCCTGTGGATTAAATGTGTTGACAGTTAAGTGTCCCGTAGCTAAATATCTTGACGGCTAACTCTCTGTTTCAGCAAAATGTCCTGTCGGCTAAATGTCCTGTCGGCTAACTGTCCGTGTTGGCTAAATGTCCTGTCGGCTAAGTGTCCTTGTCGGCTAAGTGTCTTGTCGGCTAACTGTCCGTGTCGGCTAAATGACCTGTCGGTTAAGTGTCCGTGTCGGCTAAATGGCCTGTCGGCTAGGTGTCCGTGTCGGCTAAGTGTCCGTGTCGGTTAAATGTCCTGTCGGCTAAATGTCCTGTCGGCTAAGTGTCCCTGTCGGCTAAATGTCCCTGTCGGCTAAATGTCCTGTCGGCTAAGTGTCCATGTCGGCTAAGTGTTTCTGTCGGCTAAATGTCTTGTCGGCTAACTGGTGTCGTTAAGTGTCCTGTCGGCTAAGTGTCCGCGACCGGTTTCGTAGCAGTACACTGTTTATATTCAGACAGCTTTTCAGTAATTCTGCTCTACTGAACAGCTCTTGGTTTCAGAAGAAAGATTCCAGATCGAGAAATTCTCTCTTTGCGTTGACTTTGATTTTAAGCGATAGAAACCTTTTCTCAGTACTTCCACCCACCGATGGCTGAGTGATAAAGACTGTTGAAAACTGAGCGTTCGATCCGGATTCGAGCTCCGGCGAGCAGTCAGGCTGGATGGGTATTTCAGTAGTTCCTACTATAATCTAACATGAATACTAGCCAATTTCTCTCGTAAAGTCTTCCACAAAAACCACCCTATCTTTAAGCAGATAGCTTCGCATGTTTTGTCGTATTGAAATAATGTAACCTACTTAGCATTTAAAATTTTCACAGCGGTACGTATTTTAATCTTGCAGTAAAATTTCCCTCTTACATTCTTACCTGTATGCTATCAAAACATAAACGAACTTGCCTATCGAAAATGAAGCATTATCGTGCACTATAGGGAAAGAAATGTCGCTAATATGGAAATCCCTATAGCATACAAACACTGTAACATTGATAAATATGTAATGTTAAAACCGGTTGAATCTGTAAAACTTCATTATACTACAATATTATATTTTTCACAATTGTGTGAAAAAGGTTAGATGAGGTTCTTGCTTTTGTAAAAGGTTCTTGCTTTTGAGAGCAACTAGTTATAGCGTTTTGTGAAACCTAGTTGCATGAATATCCGCAAAAACTAACTGCATCGAAACGATGGCATATACCTCACAATTTTAGATTTAATTTCCAAATTGTTCAGCATTTCCCTAGGACATTAATTTAAATAATTAAATTAAATGTATTTCAACAGTTTACTCTGTTAAGGGGGAGGAATAGCTTTCAGCTTTAAAAAGTCAGATGAGAAGTAATGTCTTTTAAATATGTAGAAGTTTTCTGAAAATTTATTTCGAGAATAGTCACTTACAGCTTCATTACAGCATTGGTAATTGGTACACTTACAGCATTGGTATTCTCGAAATATAAAAAGCTTTTGCTGAAAATCTGAAGATTTCCTGAGACAGGTTTCTCAATTGCTTTTGACTTGAATTTTGACCTTTTTTCGATTTAGTTTGTATTTTTCCATTAACGGCTCATTTTTCTCTTTTTACATTTTTTAAATATTGGATACCGAATCAATGGATAATCAGACAGCATTAAAAATTAAAACAAAGATGTCAGTTATTAAGACATATGTTTATCGCTTTTGATTGATTCAGTTTGTACATCAACTACAGCTAAGGTTGAAAGACAAATTAAAGATGCTATGCCACACCCGAATAAGTAAACATTGTCAGATATGGCTATTTGTCAGTAACGTGGAGGTTAATTTAAAGGACTTTAGCATTTGAAAATAATGGCAATATTTGGCTGATCACATAGCTGATGAATGTTCTGATATATCAAATGTAAAGTAATATAACAGTCCTCGTTCCTCTAAACAATTGTAACAATCGTAACGACTCCGTTATAGACATTCCAGAAGTCAAGAAAAGGGGGAGACATGCATTAAAGAGTAATCTACCTTTTTCAGTATTTGATATGTATATTATATATGGCGTTATGTACGTTTATACATTTGTAATTACTTTACGATGAAGCTGTAAGTGCACAACATTCGTCTTCTCCATTACCTGCTGTCGTGATGTAGGGAGGAGGGGGAGGTTATAGCATAGGAAGATCTAGAATTCCACTCTCGGGGCGGCAAAGGTATAACTGATAGAGTATTTTCTGTATAGTCACTATTTTCTGTAACTGATAGACTGTTTTCTGTACTAGTGACTATTTTCTGTAACTGATAGACTGTTTTCTGTACTAGTGACTATTTTCTGTTAACTGATAGACTGTTTTCTGTATTAATGACTATTTTCTGTAATTGATAGACTATTTTCTGTTAGTGTTCCTAGAATTAATAACACAATATTAATTTAATAATAATGGTTAATATTCGATTAACTTGATTTAAAATAATGGTTAGTATTCGATTATTCTCCAATTTTAAATGCTTTTTATAAATAAAAATACAGTTTATTTAAGAGGTAAAATATCTGAAATAGTAAAATGTTTGAAGAGTTGAAACAATTTTGTATATCAGATTAAATTGCTAATTGGTCCAGTGCATGGTTAACCAGAAAAGCTAATAAAGCTAGAAAGAGGACTGTATCAATCAACAGAAACAATTTATTGTCATTGATCTAAAATGTGCTGTTTGAAGCAAAGTTTATTTCAAACAATAATAAAATTTTGATAAATTTTAATTCTTTTTTTTTTTTTTTTTTTTTTTTTTTATAAAAAAGAGGGAGGCTTTGTAAGTCATATAGATGCTCTTTCAGATTACAAGGCTCAAAGTATGGCTCAAAGATTGCTCAAAGTATGGCAAATTTTACTCAAACTCAGTCAATTTAATTAAGGATTTGTAATCACATTCCAGTGCCTTAACATTTCTCAATTTTACTCAGTATACTTAAATTTGCTCCAATCAACTTTCTTTTCCTTGCTCTTGAGTCCATATTATGTTATCGCTAGTCTGAAAAAAATCCTATTGTCTTCATTTTCTTGTTTATCTGCTATCGCTCTGTCATAAGCATTTGACAAGGTAGGCTCCTAGAAAATACCATGTTGTGTCAAACCGTGTTATACGAGAATGATAACCAGTACAAAATAGAGGGATACGTTCTGAAGTTTTTTAAAAACAAAATATTTTATTTAATGGTTCTCACATTTGCCTCTTTAAATATTTTGTAATAGGAGAAGCCTTTTCTCCTTCTAACAAACGATTCAAAACTTTTACTTTCACCTGCAAAAAAAAAAAAAAAAAAAAAAAAAGTTTTCTTTTAAAAGTTGTTTGCTTACTGACAGACATTGTTTAGGACTAAAATCTAATTTCACAATAATTACTCCTAAAAACGATAAAGTAACACATGAACGAAATTTCTTTTAAAAAATTTCTTTCAAAATCCCATTGACGTAATTTATGCAGTCTACTAGATGAACACTTGGAGCACTTGATGCATACTATGTAAATAATGGACACGAATTGCCATGTAAGAAAATGGGTATTCCCGAAATTTATTATATTTTTGTGTGCATAAATAAGTAGGTTGCTATTGTGTACTACACACGATGGCATTGCAAGTAACATAATTTTCTTAATGTTTAAAATAAAAATCGTGTTATTGAATTACGCACCTATGTAAAGTGTTATAAGAGGTTTTACTCATATTTATTAAAGTGCTAGAATGAAACCATGTAATGCCATGTTATACGAGAGTATCCGCAACTCCGCAACTTTTTCATTGTGTAAGAGAGAAATCGTGTTATAAGAGGGATACCTATATATCTTTTTCTTATGATCAGAGACTTTTCTCAGCTCATTATTATTTTACTTATTTTTGAGAACATTTAATTATCTGTCGAATTTCACTGCGCATTTTTCGAAGCACTGTTTTGTCTTTGTATTCGAAGCCCCTTTGCTCGTCGAAGTCATTTGGTCCTTTAATCGATTGCGCGTATGCAGAACGAACTGTACGAGGTACTTTGATGCTTTGGTTGCATATTCTGGTTTACAGCGGGAATTAATTCCACTCCTGTACGAGGCAATCGTTGAAACTAAACCTAAATACGAAATTCAGCAGTTTTTAGAGCATGAACTTGCGCGAGCTTGATTTTTACACACTCTTGGGCATAGCGTTAAGCGTACTTGCATAGGAATCGCCATACGCGAATAATCCACATACCGGATTATCCGCAATTGCATAATCAAGAATACACTGCACATTTGTTTTGGATAAAATTTTTAAATATATTCTACTGTTTCATGTTGCTTTTATGCTGCTAAAATTCAAAAATGCCCAAGGAAAATATTGGTGTGATCCTGGAACGTATCTTGCACAATATCTGCGCAATGGAAAGCGCTGTTGTCGTTTGGAAAGTATCCATATTCTTCAACATTGAAATGCAGTCTTGTAAGATGTACTTAACCTCCTTCTACGATACACTCGTAGTATTGAACATTTGATCTCCCTTCATCCTGCAGCAATATCAGTAGGCCACTTCCATACCAGCAAAACATCCCTCAGGCCTATCTGAGGTTTTCTGATTTCCAGGCGGCTATTTAAATGCAAGCACCAGCCGAAAGTTTTTTCCAGAAATTTGATGATAAGGGAAGAAAGGTAGAACTTGGGGCCTGTACATCAGAGTGTTCTGAAGCAAATTTGTGTTGGATATAGCGATATGATTAGACTTAATGTAATGATGAGCCGAAGTCCTCTCGAGAGATTTAGAGATAAAAAAAGAGCAGTGGCAGACCCTCCGACTATTCCCTCGGAGTGTTCGCCATTAGAATTAGGACAAAGTTTCTCCTTTTTCACGGATTAGTTTAGTTCGCTCCTTGTAGTGCACCCTGGGTAGCATTCTTGGTGATGAAGCGGATAAATGACGGATGGGTATTGGTCGTTTTCGATGAATGCATTAAGTTGCAAATGCCAGCTATTTGAAACAACATTACGGATTTGGTTATTGTTCGAAGTGTTTCTAATTCAGTGTTCAGCGTGTTTTCACGTGTTCTTTTAATTTGTACAAAAAAAGTATCTAGACTAAGAGATCTTTTTATTTAGTACCTCTTCACTTTCTTTGACCAAGAAAATATGGAACTACAAAAATACAGTTTTAGTTGCTAGAGAAGATTCTTACGATGTGATATTCCCTGAACTGTTTCGAATGATTTAAATTACATTTTTATTCAGGATACATTTGCTAACTACTTTTTTATTGTCAGGAGTTGTCAATAAGTTCTAATGGTGGATCTCTACAATGTTTCTGTAAGAATACGTTTTAGAGGAAAGAGTTAATTTTTGCTAGGAAAAAATAACAAATTAGAAGGTTAATGCAATGTACTCTTTCGAATTTTCATATTCTCAAAATTGTAAAAGGATTAAATGGAAACAATGCCAGCAAATGGAACAAGTCTACAGAATGGAACTCATAAGACATCGAATACGCTCACTTCCAGAAGGTAAGCATGGAGAGGAAAATGCTAATTTCCGGAAGCCAATCAGAATTGAAGAGGATACAATTCGCTGCAGAGGTAGATGGAAGTATGCAAATATGTTAGGTGACAGCCGATCGCGCTTTCATGTCAAGAAATATGCAAAAAAAGACAGTCTTATAAGAAGCCAGCTTTATGAAAGGTTACAGAAGTTGATTGTAAGTGCTGATGGAAGGTGTTTAAAACTTTCGTACAATTTGTTTTCAAGACATACGTGTTTCTATGATTCCAGCAGATTAATGGAAGATTCTGAGCGCTGGCGTTCTGTGGGGCGCACTGAAGCAGGACAGTCTATCACAGATGTTGCTCTTTTCTTCGGCGTTCATCATTCTGTAATTTCACGTTTATGGAAACAATTCCAAACCACAAAGACAGTTGTCCGAAGACCCGTAGCCGGTCGCCCAAGGGTTACAACCTCCACGGACGATCGATATATTGCTATTGTAGCCAAGTGGAATCACAGAGCGACCTCCACACGTGTGACATCTATGGTTACAGCATCCATTGGTAAGGCGATATCTGCATCTACTGTACGCCGAAGATTACATATGAGTGGACTGTACGCCCGGGCACCTCGAGTTTATGTTCCTCTATCCGTCCAATCAAGAGGGGCACGATTACGGTGGTGCCGAGAACATGACAATTGGAATGTGTCTGATTGGGACAATGTCATGTTTGCTGATGAGTCAAGATTTGCTCTGGATCCAGATGACAAGTGTATGAGGATATGCCGTGAACAACGAACACGCAATCAGTCCCAAAACATCACCGAACATCACGCATTCCGAGGCGGAAGTATTATGGTGTGGGCAGGGATTTCATTAGGATACCGCACCGACCAGCACATCTTTAAACGGGGTTCTTTGACGGCTGTCCGGTATCGAGATGAAGTCCTAGAACCCATTGTGAGATTGTACGCTGCAGCAGTTGGCCCTACTTTTGTTTTAATGGACGATAACACACGTCCCCATAGAGCTGACATCGTCGATGACCACCTGGAGAGTGAAGGGATTGCGCGTATGGCGTGGCCAGCATGTTCGCCCGACCTTAATCCAATTGAAAATCTTTGGGATGCTCTCGGCCGTGCTGTATCTTCACGTTTCTCACCTCCAGCCACTCTTATTGAGCTGGAAACTGCTTTACAAGAAGAACGGCGATTGCTTAATTCTGCGGTGGTTGACCACCTAATTGAAAGCATGGTCACAAGGTGTAAACTTTGCATACAGATGAGGGGGGGATCACATACCCTATTAATGTCCTTTTTTTCATTTTATGCTGTTTATTTTCACTTTATACGTAATTTTGTTTAAGTCTCCAATATGTTATTATCTGATAACTTACAAAAATTTAATATTATTTTCATTTTTGTGTATAATTATTGATTTTGTTTTATGCATAAATATATATGCTACTTTCCTGCCGAATTTTGTGTCAATCAAAGTAGTATTTGTTGATTTTTTTGCATTTTACCTTTTCATGCTTAAATTTTGGAAATGAGTGTAATATGATTGCTAATAATGCCTATTTACAGAAATATCTAAGGGAGTTCCCCAGATTACAGCTATTCATTATTTTCCATAAGCAGTACTTGATTTGAACCTCAGCAAACTGAAAAAAAAAAAATAAAAATAAAAATAAAAAATCTGATGTGTACACCACATGACTTCCTTGTATTGGAATATTAAATTATACGCATTTTTTCTTGCATTTCATTTAAACTTATTGGATTAAATTAAATCTACTCGCCGACAGCGTATAGAATAGAATAAATGCATTCTTTAAAATTCACTCTAGTATTTGTTTACCATAGCGACACTCTAGCGCTAGATTCACTTAACAGTATTAATAATTATATAAGAGTTAACTTATATAATAATTATATAACGGAAACTAAGTTAACTGTTATATAATCCAATAATTATATAACAGTTAACTTATATATTTCGTTCATATTATAACTCATAAGGCACAAAATTTAGAGAAAAGAATTATCTAACCGTTGCCACATGTTCTATTCAAATACTATAATAAAGCTAGAATGATGTATAAAAGAAATTAAGCAAACAAAACAAAAAAAGAAACAGTTTTTCACAGACGATTGAGTATTTCTCATTTAATTAATTCAGTTCTCACTTCGCGAGAAGGCAAAAATACATAAAAACTCAAAACATCTATATTAAAAATTACGAAGTAAATCTCAAACACTCATTTCCTCGAAAAAATTCCAGAAAGAATTAAGCATGGTTTAATTGGCAATAATAAATGAAGGCGTTATCTTTGTTGTTGCGAAGCTAAGTTTCTCTAGATTGGCAACAAATCCACTAGTCTCCTGTTTCAAATGTAAACATCAATGGCCGCCATTAAAAAAAGCTTAGCGGCAATTAAACAACTTTAAAATCGCTGATAATTCTAAAAATATTGCACACAGATTTACTAAAGGCATAAAATCCTTAACCGGAAGATAAAAACAACATAATTCAATCATTTTTAAAGCAAAAAATGTACAATTTACCAACATATAAGAGTAAAGAAACTGAGATTACTGAGCAGAGTAACAGAGTGGATATATATATAAATATATTTATATATGTTTGGTGCGACCGATTGTAACCAAAATACGAGGTGCACATCTACATGTTATAGCAGTCCTATATACAAAATTTCAAAGTTCTGAGGCTACTCGTTTTTGAGTTATGCGAGATACGTACGTACGCACGAACGTACTTACGTACGTACAGTGGATAGACAAAAATATGGAAACACCTTGTGAAATGCATGTTTGAAAAGAAAGATTGATTTTAATGAAATATGTAGGTGGCGCTGGCGTTTTTGACTACTGACGCCACCTATACAACTTCGTAAATGTGCTAAACATGTCAGTTGTTGTCGGAGTACTGTTATGTGAGGTTGTCATTGCATTATGTCAGAGTTAACAGACTTAGAACGTGGGCAAATTGTTGGAGCACGTATGGTAGGTGCTTCCGTAAGCAAGGTAGCCGAGGTGTTTAGTGTTTCAAGAGGTACTGTATCGAAGATTTATTCCGCATATTTGAAAAGCGGAAAAACGTCATCTGCTAAATCACAGCGCGGACGAAAGTGTGTCCTGAGTGATCATGACAGACGATCATTAAGGGCAATTGTGACGAAAAATAAGAAGACCACAGCTGCAAAAGTTACTGCTGAAATGAATGTTGTGTTACCGAACCCTGTGAGTACCAAAGCAATTAGAAGGGAGCTTCATAAACAGGGAATTGCTGGCCGTGCTGCAATTGAGAAGCCACTCATCAGTGATGCTAATGCCCGTAACAGGAAAGGGTGGTGTTTAAGGCATAAAGCCTAGACTATAGAGCAGTGGAAGCGAGTAATATGGTCTGACGAGTCTTCTTTCACATTGTTTCCCACTTCTGGCCGAGTTTACGTCTGGAGAACGCCATCTCAAGCCTATAATACAGACTGCTTGTTGCCAAGAGTGAAACATGGCGGTGGTTCTGTTATGGTTTGGGCAGCCATATCGTGGTTCTCTGCTAGCCCCCTGATAACTGTGTCAGGGCACATGACTGCCAAGATTTATGTGAACATTTTGGCCGATCAAGTTCATCCCATGGTACAAACTTTGTTCTCCGATGGTGATGGTGTCTTCCAAGACGACAAAGCCCCTGTTCACACAGCTGACATTGTCCAGGACTGGTTTTCTGAGCACGAGGATGAGTTGTCCCACCTCCCCTGGCCACCACAGTCACCAGACCTGAATATTATCGAACCTTTGTAGTCTGTCTACATTGGAACGGAAAGTGTGTTCTCGTTATCCACCACCAACATCGTTATCTGAACTTGCCACCGTTTTTCAGGAAGAATGGTATAATATTCCCTTAGCAAACATACAGGAACTGTATTTATCCATTCCGAGAAGACTGCAAGCTGTTTTGGATGCTAACAGGTTTCCTACACCATATTAAGGTATCCGAACACGTTGAAAAGGCCAATTTTGGCAAAAAATGGCAATTTTCTTTTATTCGTTCATTGGATAGACTGTTTATTTAGCTTTCCAAAACTGGTATGCTTTTGTTTATACGTTAATTAGAAACCAAGATATTAAGGATTTCATAAAGACGCAAAAACCGGAAATGGGCATTTAAATCACCGAAAGTGCCATTCAAAGGGTTGAAAAGAGATAGAAATGGACATAAATAATTTGCTGTCTTTGAAATGTAATGTAAAGACTTTTAAAGAGAGGGAATTTATAGAATCTTATCTGTAGTCTGTTCAGCAACATGAAATTATTTCCAATAAAATGCAATATTTTTATTAATTACCTGTAGAAAGCGTTATGTTCTCGCTAGCAAATGAGTTTGATTTGATTCGACACATTGCATACTGCAATTAGATTTATCTTAGTCTTTGATTATTTTTAAAAATATTCTACTTAAAAACATAATAAAGGGTTATAAAAAAAATCGAAGTCGTGTTTGTAAACGAAAATGCGTAAGGAACAAATTTATGAAACGTGTTGTGAAGGAAATAGAGAATAATATTAATAAAGCAATTTCCATCAAATGAACTAAAAATAAAATGTTTCTCATCGGCAGGAGACATTTTTGAAAGTGATTTGTGACGTAAATATTTATACTTAAGTAGTGTCACTAAATATGAATGCGTAAGTCATATTCAGAAGCCCCGTTCCAGAGTTAGAAAATTGAAGGGAAAACAAAAATATCTTGATGGAGGGGTCAACGGCGCTCACTAATGATGTCTTTATTGACAAACTTTAAAATGGAATTAGAATCAGGAACAATGAATGGAAAGTGCTGTAACTGCTCCATTTTTTCACACTTTCTCTCGTGCAAAACTACTTATACATGGTCAGTGCCCAGACGGACCAGACATTTTTTGTAAATATCAGCGAGCTGTATCAGTTAGAAGAGTGTACACAAACAAATCCAAAGGACTGGGCCAAAGAATGTAATTAATATTCTTCAGAGTGTATATAAAACTATGTGAGCAGAAGCTCTTTTAGAAGTGCTTATAAAAAAGACATGAAATACAAACAAAATTTTAATTACATTTTTTTGAAATTTATACCGATGGTTGCCATTGTGGAATTACAAACTCTTAAATTGGGGGCATATATAGCTGTTATACACTTTAAGAGAGGGCTTTTAGGCTTACTAGATATTTAAAATTATATAGGTATGCAACATGGTGAATATGCAGTCGAGAGATTTAGTAAGCTAGACATGGAGCGATTAAGGAAATCAAAATATCACTCACTACCCAGAGTAAAAATTGGCACAAAAAACAAATAGGCTGAATATAAACAGAAAAACAGATAAAGTTGAACAAACGGAAGGTATAAACTATAGATATGGGGAGTTTTAGGTATCTGTGTCAAGATTTAATAATAAAAATAAAGCATTTTAAACTTTAAATGCATTTTTCTCAAAATCTATTTTTTCTAAAAACTGGCTCACTTGGTGCACGATAAATCTTATTATTAATTAATTTTTATGAAACTTTGTATGCTTAACCTATATATAGTTATCTAGGGAATGACATACCAGAATATTTATATATTAAATATTTTTGAAATTGTGGCCTGTTATTTAAATAATGACACCGTGAATTTATTAAAAATCTCATAAAAAATTTTCAAAATTCTGAAATTTTTTTACTAATTGAGATATCTTTAACATCCTTTGTCATTCCTTAGATAAAAGCATGAAATTTATTATTATATGACTCTTTTTAATATAACTTTTATTTTTTCACATAGAATGTTTCAAATTGTTTTAAAATTTAATTAAAATTTCCCGTAAATTTAATATTTTTTGCAGGATAATAATATAATATATTAAATTTTGATATTCCATAATTAATCTCTGTAGATAATAAATGAGAAAATGTGTTTATAGTGTACCTATACAGCTTTTTTGAAAAAAAGTGCTCCGAACGTGGTCGGATACCTTAAGCAAAGAAACATGTTTTTTTAAAGGTGTTTCCATATTTTTGTCCAACCCCTGTACATACGTTCGTACAGACGCCACGAAAAATTCTCTTCAGAATTAATTTTAAAGCAGTTTCATAGTTTTTTTTTGGGGGGGGAGGAAAAGAGTATTTTATTCGGTCCTTACGTACAGATATCACTCAAAAACATTGTTAAATTGCATTCGATAGCGGTCAAAATGGATATTTTCGTTGAAATATGCTGCCTGAAACTTTTAGCGATTACAATACTTCCTTTTTACTTCGTACAAGGAAGTAAAAAAAATGTGTGCAGTTCTCGGGCCATATAATGTAAACCTTATTCTTTATTTCCTAAATTAAATCCATATAATGTAAATTTTAAATTTTGTATTTTAAATCCTTTTCTGTTTAATGTTTCCTTTTTAGCCCAAAGGAGCGTTAGCTCAGAAGAATTTCTCAAATATAAAGAAATTAAATAATGAAGAATCTGCATAAATGTATGTATGTTTCTCGCACTGTGATAAAACAATGGTACCTAGAGCCATCAAATTTTGAATAACGTACGTCTCCACCGAATATGGGCATCTGGAAGCTCAAATTTAGATTTGGAATTTGTTTTACTAACTATTTCATATTTTGTAAAGCATTTATGAGTTTTTGATTAAGAAACTCAACGATTTCAAAGCGAGCAAAGGCAACACTGTACAGGGAAGGGCAAAATAAAAACATTTCATCTCCAGCAGAGACTGTGTATCGGAAATTCTAAAGATATGCTCTTTTAAATATTTTGCGATATTGCTGTTGGATTGAATTTTAAGTGTGACGAGTATGATATTTAATGGAAAAAATGTAACACACAAAACGTTAAAAAAGCCCCTTTAGGCGTAATATAAAATCTGTAAGCTTTCAGAATTTTTCAATAATTAAATTTTATATTTTAAATCTTTTCCTATTTAATGTTTTCTTTTTTTTTTTTTTAAATTAGTTTATGCAATCGTGTTTAGCTATGTAAAGGCGCCACCATACAGAGATTTGTTTTCCTCGGACTATAATATTAATGTGATAATAAACCGCTGCACGGGAACTTAGCGTTAAGTTGCGGAGAAAGCAAACCAAGAATCACTTCCTCCGTTCTCTGATCTAGAATATTTTTTAGCCTCTTAAATTTCAGGTACAGTCGAATCTCTTTTATCGGGCATTTCATTTCAGTAGACACTACCCATTAATGGATAGTTCCAGTTTCTCCGGACCCTCGAAGAAGGAGACCAGTGCACTTGCATTTAGGAGATATTTCCTGATAACAGACGAAAAACTCGATTTTGTGAATGTTCGCTAATTAGATGTCCCATTGTGTACTTAAAGTGAGTCAGCGCTTACGTATTAATGCAACTAGCTTAGCTATCTAGCGATTTTTACAAATGAAATGGTAAAAATTATTTATCGAGTGCAAGTTAGCTACTTTTGTAAACTTCCCCCCCCCAGATATTCCCAAACTGTCGATATTTATCGTAAGTCGGTAAATATTATCAACATATCAAAAGAAAACACCTTCAAAAATTTTAAATGGCAAATTCGAATTATTAAATAAGGATTACATTACACGTCAAAAAGAATAAAACACATTTTTCACGGAATCCTTCTCTAATTTTTTATCGTGTTCTTTTTCCCCTGTACAGAGCGATTTTTTTCGCTTAAAGAACGTCATCACAGAACTGCATAAAATCGACATTGGGCACCGGCTATCTACCAGATGGGTCACATCATAGTTTCCTTTAGCGATTTTGCGGCAAAATACTGTATTCTTGTAGATGTTTTACTGCAGCCTCTTCTACTGCCAATTCCACAAATGACATTTTAAAATTAAGTTGAAGGCAAAAAAAGATCACCTTTTATAGATAAAAGGCGTTTGAGCTTAAGTACAGCAATAACAAAGCCTTCGAAATCGGGATGTTGCTTGACTGAAAAATTGTCGTAAACACAGCTTTCTGAGGAATATTTACTTGTATAGTTGCCAAAGTTTGGCCCAGTCTGAACATTTGGCGAATTTTACTAAAGTGTTTGAGGTAATATTTAAGTACCATAGCAGTTTACAGTCTAGGTAACTATTAGATGCCATATAAGCATGCTGCAAGATGCTGCAAGAGAATGCACTAGCAAAGTAAAGCACTGCGGTTTTACGTAATTTCTAAGTAAGCTATTCGTACGAATTGAAATAATTCTTGCATTTAAACTTGTATTCCAAATTAAGATTTAACTTGAAATTAATGTAGATAATTACTGAGAGAATTAGATTTTTGTAGCGTAGTTTACGTGAGATGAGATCACTTGGGGGTCACGTGATACGAACCGGCGAATCAGGATGTTGAACCATTAAAGCATAGTAAATTCTTAATGTCTTTTTACAAATTTATTGTCTTTATTTATTGGCTTTTTACAAAATTTTAAACCATATTAAAATATTTATGCCTTCAAAATAAAAAATTCTTAGCATTAACACTTGTTAACATTTTTATATGTGTATACTGTATGCTGTCGCCAACAAAGTCTGCTTGAGAAGATTTGCGCCGGCGAAACGGGGATTATTCAATTATGGCAAAGCACACGAGGGCTATCTGCCTAAGGGGAGGGATGCCTTCGCGGAGGACTTTCTAAGTGAAACTGGCTCGTATACACGTTACACATGGGGAAAACCACGAAAACGCCCATGCAGCCAGACCGTTCGCGGGATTCGAACCTCGGACCGAGCTACCAGTGTTCAGCGTCTTTACCACTCGGCCGCTGGTGGGCCCTCGGCGAAACGGAAAAGTACCCAAAGATGTAGCTATGTAATGATATCTGAAGTACGGTTAGGATAGGTTAAAAGGTAAGTTTAATTCAGTAGCAGGATTACTTCTGAGCTTGATTAATACAGAGCAAACATAATAGCCAGACATTTTACGGCAAAGCTCACTGGGGCTATCTAGCCTGAGAGTAAAAGATAGCTTTCGAAGAGGACTTTCTAAGGGAAACTGGCTCATATACACGTTTCTCGTGGGGAAAATGACGGAAACGCCCATGCAGCCTGTCCCTTTGCCTGGAATTAAAGTCAGGTCGCAACTATCAGTGTTCAATGACTTTACTGCTCGGCCGTTGGTGGGCCCGTAAGCAATTTTAAATGCAGTTTTATATACAGTAAGGAATTTTCATTTGAAAACTAATTTCAGAACTTGAACTATAAATTACAAAATCTCGATAATCTGAAATCTAAAAAGTCATTTGAATTACTTACCATGCGATATTCGAATTACTTACTTATTCGAATTACTCATTCAAATTAATTATATTACGATATTCGATTTACTTACCATGTGATAGGTCAGCTAATAACACACTGCATCCAATCTTTATTCTGTATCCAATTTCCTTTCCTTATTCATTAAAAAATTTTTAGCCTCTATTTAATGTAATGATTAATTTCATGAATAGATTTTACAAATTTCGTATGGGGAAAATTATATAATTTTAATCGTCCTGGTGTATAACCAGGCCTTAAATACCGCTTGCAGGTATAAAGACGGAGGCCTGAACTCCAGATTTTTAGGGAATTTCTAACTTCTTCTAAAATTTCAATAATTACAATCTATTAATGTTAATTATAACTGTGTCTACGACACAGAATGGCTTCACCGAGCCCTTATTACAGATCTTTTCAAATAACATATTCGAAATTCTACAGTTTTTAACCTATGTTTTAAAACAAAATGCTTGGAAATAATTTTAAGATTAGCATAAAACAATGAACGGGTGTAAAATTTATGAGAAGAGAAACCCGTAAGTAATAGAATTAAATAGCTTTAACACTAATTCATTTACCTGTAAAAATTATTACTTCTTGGAATTGTAAAAACGGTTCAGAATTTTAGGTTTTTTTTTTTTCTTTTCTTTCCTTTTTTTTTTTTTTTCCCCTCTTTTGGCGTGTTTATTCACAAAGATTAAAAAGAACTATTAACGCATAAAAGTACTAACTCAGTATTTAAAAACTCTTAGAAAATATCAATAATTTAATTATTCTTTGTTTTGAAACTAAGATTTCTAAATTAAGACTAAACTAAGATTTAAAATAGAAACTAAGATTAAATAGAGAAACTAAGATTTAAAATAGAATCATAAGTTTTGAGACTTTTATTTTGAAAAACGCGTAAGATGTTATTTTTATGCATTTAAAATTGTGAATTTTAAGATTAAAAAAAAATCAATAGGAAGTTATAACCGTATTATTATGATCTAATTTTATGATTTGGATTCCTCAAACTATTTTGACGTTAGTTTTAAGATATAAGATGAATTTGCTTTAAGGCATGAGTCGCGCATTTTAGTTATTATTTATTGTTACTTTAATTATTATTTCAAGTGTTTTCAGTGACATTAGCATCTTGAAAGAGTTTCACGTTTTTGCTTATTCGATTCGTTAGAAAATCGGGGCCTGCTAGCTGTTTCAGAAAGGACAAAAGCAAAATTCGTACAGAGTTAGTTGGCTTACCGTTTCCATTATCAGAAACAAGGTAACATTATAATGCGAAAGAACCGATGGTTCAGTAAATGCAATAACGTAACAAATGAGCAATCGTGCACGAAAATGATGTATGGTGTGCCGATACGAAAGCATTCAGTGTGTAATTCTATTCATGGACGTTTAGCAGAAAATGTTTTCGGAAGACAAACATTAAAAGTCCCGATAAGAGTCCGATATCCTAATCGCTTTAAGTCTTATGAGAATTCCTCAGCCTAGATTAGAGTTAGTGTCGTTGATCTCGGGAGTCAAAACTCATCTCTCGCCCATCACCAGAAAATCAACTCCAATCTAATAACACAAACGAACGGACGGACGGTGCTAGGGGCCAGGTACCTGCTTTTAGCATCGCATGAACGATTTGAGGAATACACTTAACGCACGCGTCAGGCTCTTTTAAGAGTATGAGGCGCGCGTGGCAACGAATGATTTACATTCTTCGTTCGAGTTGAGAAGTTGCGCCGAGAATCATCCGTAGTCGAAGCGAGAAAGGACAAACGATAAAATCCAGTCGCTCGTTCCCAAACAAATTTATCTACTGGTATCTTTTGAATATTAAGAACAGTTCGAATTCGGAGTTGTGATAAAATCTGATTTTAAGTAAGATAATGCAAATAATTTTCCCAATGAAGAATTTGACAAGAGTTAAATTGGCCGTAGAAGCTGAGACTTGAATTGAAAAGATTTAAAATTTGAATTATAAGTAGCATTTGTAGCAGTTTCGAGGAAAACTCTAATAGTTACTGGAATCACGGATATTAGAGAGTCATTTTAAACTGCTAGTTCATGAATTATGTCTCGCGTAAAATGGTGCTCTTAGGTGCGGCGGAATAGTCAAAAATGTCTTTTTCTAAAGTGTAGATATTTATATGTAAATAAAAATATCTGGTGTTTTTCCTGGTTCATAAATATCATTTAAACACTTAAAAAAAGAAAAATTTAAAAGTTTTTGTCATTCAAATCTCGATTTCTCTGTATGTTGCTCTTATCTTAACTGCTACAAAAGTGCTGAAGTTCAAAGAAATGATTTTTCTTACAACATAGTTTTTCATTTTAGAACTCTAATAATCTTACTAAATATTGCTCAGATATACGGTTTAGAATTGACTGGTGCAACTGAAAAACACATTTTAATTTCTTTCACTTCCGACCTTTGAAGCTGTAGTTTTAAAACCATTATTTAATGAAAACGTTAATGTATTGCTTAATTTAATTAGGTAGAATGACTGTAAATGCATGGTTACTATTTTTGCGTTAGACTTCAGTATTCCTCTAATAACAAGATATATAATTTTTTTTTTCATATATTTAAGGCTAAGAGACAGTTCCAATTTCAAAAGCTATATGCAAATTATTTCATGAGAACAATGATAAATTTTTCTTTTTCCTACATTAGAATTAAATTTTATCCGAAGCTTAATTTAAAAGTGTTGAGAATGTTGTTATCACAGTGGATTCCTTTTCGTGCAGTCAAAATTAAAATCTAAATATTATTAACAACTTCAAAAAATTATGGAAACTAACTAGCTTATAAATTTTTTCAAGATTTTCACGTGTAACTGGATAATTATTTTATGATAAAAATAAATGTAACACATTCCAAATTCTGCATCCGGATTAATTAAAAACAATTATCGAATTACGTCGACAGTAACAAATTTGTAAAGCAAACTCATATCTAATTCAGAAGTCAAACAACAAAAATCAGCGCATTTTGCGGTTTTGCAGCTGAGGATGGTGGTTCGGTAAAACCATCGAAACTAGTCCTGTGAAAATTTTGTGTAAATATAACGCTGATTTTTGTTGTTTGACTTCTGAATTAGTATTTATTCGGCGTGTTATTGTGTCTTAATTAAACTCATATCTGTTGATGTCTGCTATCAAAAAAGGGATAAAGTAATATTGAGAGGGAGAAGAGTTCTGTACAGTCAGTTCTTCAGTTCTTTAGATCAGCAATTCTTAACCGAGATCAAGTCTTCCAGTTCTTTAAATCACTATTTCTTAACCGAGGTCGCTCTGAATGCTAATATTGTACGAGTAAAATCGCTGAAAACTGGTAGTTCCACACAGGTTCAGCGAACAGCTTGGCAGCTTGGGAATTCGTGGTTTTTCTCATATGTAACGTGAATACGGGCCAGTTTGCCTAAAAGATCTTCTGTGCTGTGAGATAATACGAATAACCTAATTTAATCTAGCTACTCTTCTGCGAGAAATTTCTAAGGCAGAAATAAGAACAATTATACTAATCATCATCTGTACAGCTATATAATAATTGTGATACAAAGGTTCTTGTACAAGCAGACTATAATTTCAAAACAACTATAAAATCCATTTAGAGATTTCTTAAATTTTAACCAAGCAGACATTATCTCGTTAATAGAAAAGGATAGGTGGAAGCATTAATATATTATTAGAAGATCTAATTTTAAAATGAAAGGAAAATTAGGAAAGCTAATACAATTAAATTTATGAATAACTTGGAATGCAAAATGCAAGGAAAGAAATGAAGTTATATAAAATACTAATAAGTAAATAGATCGAGTAATAATTAGTAGTCGAAAATAATTTGTTTGTAATGCTTTTTTTAAATACCTTTATGAAGGACACATGTCCTTAGAATGAAATAGATACAATAAATAACTGTTTAATTAATAAAATTACAAAAAAATTCGTTCGCTCATTTACTTTCAGTCAACATTTAAAAAACTATCTATTATAATTTATTCAGGACCACAGCAAGGGTAGACAAAAGAGGCACTTGTATTAGGCGCAGAAAGAAAAAGATGCCAAACTGTTTAAAAAAAAATTATAATAAAATATTGTTTACATGGGAATTTATTCATTATTTTCTGTCTCTAAAACTATTTTTTGTACCTGAAATCCAGTGGCGAAGTAAAAGAGGCGGTTCGCCTTGGACAGCATATTTTTATGGCCGGCATTTTTTGCATGAATGTTTATTTTATAGGGGTTAGTCAAATCCTGTCGATGAACTTTGAAATTTTGAGTTTGAAATTTTGAATATAAACTTTGAATTGAGTGTAACTATTTTTATCGTTTTAGGTCACGCCCCCACAAAGCCTGTTAGGCCGACAAGTGCCTTTCCTAAGCAGACGGGCTGTTCTACCGCACAGAAAAAAAAGAAAAAAAAAGAAAAGAAAAGGGATTAGTCAAGACAGGTTATCGAGACCGGCGAAGAATAATTAGATTCTAAACCGGCATGAGGAATTAAACTGAGAAGAAAAAGAATTTTTACTCTAGCTAAAGTATTCAAAGAAATCACCAAGGGATTTCAATAGTTACCTTCTCTTTTTATATCACATTTTCATGCCATTGAAACTTTCGAACATCAACTAAATTAAGATCACAGTGATATTCATAAGAAGGAATTCCTCGTTAAGAAAGAAATTTTTCAATTTTATTTCTGTTATTGATAGAGATATCGATAACTGAAGCGTTGAAGGAAGGCCCTTTTGAAATTTTGCAATTTATTCTAAAATACAATCTCCAGAGCAAAGTTGCAAATAATGTAATACTAATACGAACTTTCCTCTTACAACCGCTCACGTGTTGCTAGTTGTAAGAAGCGATTTCTAAATAAAAGTCTTTTGGTTAGAAAATAAGTAACTTTTATTTTCTAAATGAAAGTAGTATTTACGAACTACAAATGTATATTTTGCATTTAAGAAACATTTCTCTACTGTCCAAGTAATAAATAGCAAGAGCAATCAAATAGACATTTAGAATGTCACTGATGGTCTTCAGAACAAAAACGATTAGCAAAATTAATAATATAATTTGAAAATGTCTGAATTAATGTTTTTTTCCAAAGATAAACGTAGAGTTTAATTTATTTTCTTACATGTCCTTTTGACATTTTTGTAGTTATTTGTTTGCATATCACGAGGGACAGCAAATTCAGGTATCGGCCCAATCGGCAAAAGTTCTAGTTGCCCCACTACTTCAACATTTAAGAATGCTTACTTTTGTGGTCAAATATGCAAATTTTCCCCAAGAGGAGTGAGAAAAATTCACTTTCAAACAAGCTGCAGTGTATTATTAATACATGAATTAATAATATCAACTTATTCTTAGAATTATTACATATTTTTTTCTAATATTGTAAAGAGAATTTCCTTGAAAGCTCCCATAAAACTATAATTCCTTACCTTTCAAATGAATTGCCTTGTAACAGAAATAGGGTTTCACAACAGGAAAGCAAATATATATTATAAAACTATAGGCAAATTCGTTCCTCACGGACCTTAAAATTTTTGTCTCCAGTTTATGGAGTTTTGGTTATCTCTTGCCAACTTGGAGAGCTTTTAGAAAATTCGAGAAACATACTTTCGAAGCCTTACGGTGGATCCTTCTAGAACTTCTAAAAGCTCAAGTTATACTACATAAATACGATTTCAAGAGCCAGGGAGTTCAGTTCTGAATCAACTGAGATTTAGCGGTTGATTGACTTGCGACTTGGAGTTTACGATTTTGAGTATTGACGATATTTCTCGTGCGCTAAAACGAGCTTAATATCCGCATTTTCCAGAGCTATTTCTAACAACAGTAAACGTAACGAAGCTTTGATGTATTTAGTTCAATTGGTTAATCTTAATTTACTTGCAGTAAAAAATATATCGATACATTGTATAAATAAGTTAGCAAATGCAAATTACGTCACTGCAAGAATGTCTTAAAAGTACATAAGGGTCTAAAACATGACGCTATTTTTGTTCGTTTTCCCTGTTACGAAATAAGATTGTAAAATCTAAACAGAATTAGTACTGATTGAGGGTTTTTGTTGTACAATGAATGTCATCGAAGTGTTTATAAGGCTGTAAAACAGCACACGTTTAATCTTCAGCTGACAGCGAAAATTAATTTTTTCCCCCTCAAACTGACCGGTTCAATTCCGCTTGCCATTGCAATCTACTATTACCAGGCGATGTTACAAAATAAGCTATTGCGTTCCCACAATCCAGTAACAAATACGTTGTCAAAATTACATCTGTGGAATAGATTAAATAGTAACAACGGATGCCATCTGGTACTAATACAGAAAATGATTATGTGTTATAACAAATGATGCAATCATTTTTCCAATTTTATTTTCAAGAGTCTTCTTGACTTAGATGAACATGCATGCTTTTTTTTTTTTTAGTTTAAACTAAATTATTTAATGACTAATTAAGCATATTAGAATTACTTAAAACAAATGTCAGTCTGAAAGTTTAATACTTAGTTATCAATATATTTGAATCACAAAATGCAACTAAGAAAAATGTCTTGCAGGTAGCAAACTTCAGATTTCAGATAGAAAACAAATTTTAAATATTTTTAATTTTGCTAATAAATTATTTTATTTTGTTTCAAAAAGAGAAAAAAATCTGGGTAGTCAAGTGTAGATACTTTTGATCGCGCATGCGGCCCGCATCCAATTTGAGTTTGAGACCACTAACCTACTTACTCTCTGATTGATCTGGATTATAATTTTTAATTCATCTATGAAATACACTACTGTGCCGTTTCCAGATTTTTCCGAATCTAGTGGTACAAATTCAAAACTTATTAATTAAATACCGTGACTAAAACTAAATGGTAATTGCTTTATAATGTTTTCGGTGCAGAAAAACTCAGTTCCCCTCCTCTTTAAGTTACCTATTTGTAAATTAACATTTTCTTGATGTCTGAAGGAGTAAATGAGTTCCGTAGAATTAAACTTAGTCACTTATTTTAGCAAACAGGTGTACTTGTTAAAAACGTTTATATTTTTTAAAAATTATTTGCTAATTTGTCTAATCTTTATATGTATCATAATAAGAATGAAGAAATTCTGCTTTTCGGCTTTAATTATAGTATTTGAATTTTTTTCTTTAATACCATACATCTTTCTTGGTTTCATATTTTCCCCCTTGAAGCTTGACTGGAATCATCACGTTCATACAATGGGTAAAAAAAGTATTGGCAATTGCATATCATTGATCATATTAGCTAACAAAGAAAATGGTGGACAATTTTAGCTTGACATAACGAACACAGTAGGTAATTAACACACAAATATAAAGAAGCTTTCATTTTAATATGCCTTTTACACAAAATATGAACAAAAACATAAATTTGCATGTAAAAAAGTATTGGCAGAGTTCTAACTGCTATGCAAATTTTGTTGCTTAGACGTGTTTAGACTGATAACAAATCCTGTTAATATAAAGTCTGTAATGCTCTTTTGAAACGTTATTTCGCTAATACTGTTATAAAATGTCTTTGAAGTCGAAGGAGTTGTATTTTAATGTTAAAACATGATTAATCGGCTCAGAAATGAGGTTTAACTTACCATGCTATAGGAATACAACTGAACATAAGTTTATTTGCTGTCAGAAGTGTTGTAGAAAAGTTGAAAGAGATAGAGGATCGACAGAAAATAAGATCAGGAGTGGACGAACTCCTGAAAGGAAAAAACGTGGCATTATCAAAGAGGTTTAGAAAACCCTAAAATAAGTGCATGCCCAGATAGCCAAAGATGTTGCTAATACCTCGCATAAAGCTTTTAGTGTAGAGACTCTACGAAATGTTTTATATGAAAAACATTTATTATGGAAGAGCAGCTAGAAAGAAATCTTTCATTTCAGAAATAAACTGAAGAAAGAGATTATATTTTGCAAAATCTCAAGTTAATTTATCAGACGAGTTTTAGAATACACTTATTTTCTCCGAGGATTCAAAGTTCGTATGTTCATGCATCGGGAAATACGTAGTTTACGATTTACGACATAACATGTTCATGAGGAGGTTACAGTTTATTAAGCTAGCTTTTGCATCTACTTGGCAAAGATGTTTGGTGTCTGAAAATTCGTAAACTTTGCATTTTCTGTTATATAGTTGCAAGCTATCTTTTCCAAAGAATGCACTATCGGTGTTTCGCGACTTCATTAGTCATTATGATAATAACTGTGAAGGTGGAAAAAATCGCAGTGTCAGATACACCAATGGTTATGAGGCACAAAGCAGAGACTTCATTTGATAGCTTAGAATTAAATTTAAGAAAATACATCACACGAGAAAAGTGTCGGGCCTGTGGATACTATGATGTTTACGGAGACATGGAAAAAAGTGTGAAAATGGCGAAATTACTTCTGACAATGTTTCAGCAGGATCCAGAAGTTATTAATTTAATAACATAGATAGGCGATCATGAGCGAAACATAGGTACACCTCTTCGATCCTAAAAATAAACAATATAATATGACTTGGAAACACATTTCTTTACCTGTAAGCAAACAGTTTCAGCATCATTAGCCCAAATAATGGTTATTGTTTTTGGGGATGCTTTAAGGCAGCTGATGATTCATTGATTGCCTTCAGAGTTAAAAAACCTATCTGTACAGTTAACTGTGAGAAGGAATTGAAAGTAAACAAATGAGAAAGGCCTGGAAAGAAATTCTATACCATCACGCAATATGCCGTCATATAACTTTTTTTCCTAAGAAAACGGCTGCCAAGATTCGCTGGATTTCTGTTGTTAATTTTGCCCTTTATATTCGCTAGATCTTACTTCAAATGACTTTTTCAGTTTGAAAATCTAAAGAAAGATCTCTGTGGGATGAATTTTGCTTGTGATATAGCAGTTATGAATGCAATTAATGACAGGTTTTAATAGCATGATGATGAATTTGTCATACATGGATTAGACATAACGCGTTGTCATATTCAAAGATTAAAAATATTTGGCTAACTAAGCATTGTTTTTTATATACCATTTCATGAACACTTTGATCACCTTTCGTAAATATAAGCCCGCTTCCTTTATAGAAGTTTGAAAAACTTCCACTAGAAAACTCCAAAATGCGTCATTTGTAGGTTGATAACCCTCGAATATTTTAGTAGCAATACCAAACGTTACATTACAATAAGTAGCAATACAAACATATTAATTTATTTTTAAAGAAATATTTTGAACTGAATCTTTCTAAAAATAGAGTCGAAGAATTAATTTAAATTTTAACTGTTATTTTCTGGAACTTGAGTGTGTTTAAATGTGAAAACACACGGGAAAAAATTGATAAATTCGTGGGGAGAATGTAAACAAATCTCTTCAAAAATATATTTGTCAAAGAACTATAATTTAATCCATATTACATTTTATGCTTTTCTTAATTATTTTAAGGCCCACCAGCGGCCGAGCGGTAAAGTCGCTGAACACTGGTAGTTCGGTCCGAGGTTCGAATCCCGCTAACGGGCTGGCTGCATGGGTGGCTTTCCCCATGTGTAACGTGTATACGAGCCAGTTTCCCTTAGAAAGTCCTCCACGAAGGCATCCCTTCCCTTAGGCAGATAGCCCTAGTGTGCTTTGCCATAATTAAATACGCCAACACCAACTTAATTATTTTAAGAAGTATTCAAAACTTAAATGAACTTAATAACTTTGAATTACACAATTAGCTAGTAAGCTTTGAATTAGCTAGTATGTACACATAAAATAAGCTGAATTAATTGAATTCTTTTTAAAACATTTTAAAGTATTCTTTTGCCTCTTTTTTAAAACAATTTTTGTGTTTATTATTAATCTCTCTTAGCTGCAATCTTAATTTATCACGTTTAAGCAAAAGTGAAATCTGTATTCTTGTTAAAATGCATATGAAATGTGAGACAAGGGGAAAAAACGATACAAATATTTCATTTTACAAGCATTTAATTTATAAATCTCCATCCATAAATAAAATCTGTTTTCACAACATATCAATATACAATCATTTCGCGTGTAAGTTACAAAAGAAAAGAAATTTTACTAATACTGGCAAAGAAAGCAGAACATAAATGTAGTAATCGCAAACATGTTCAACCTAACGTTACAAAAATTTTTATGTCTAAAAAATGGTGCAAACACAAAAGAAAAGGCAAACAATGAAATTAGTGCAGTTCGGAAACAATCAACATTTAACGGCACTTAGATAATTCAGAAAAATGTTCTACGTAACAAGTAACTATATCTGCAAGTGAGTGAAAGTTATGTACTTCTTTATATATATATATATACAATATCCACAAGAAATTCGGATAACAATAATTTTGTCAGAATAATATTTAAACTCTATATTAATTATACATTTTACTTTTATTTTAATAATAATTCATGAAAATATGTGTATGTGCGTGTATATATGAAGTTAAAAATGTTGCATTCTAAAATTTAAAGTTTTTAAAAAAAGCTATAGAAACTTAATTTAAAGCTTTACGGAAAGAAATGTTACATTTTTAACACTAATAAAATGAGATAACAAAAATCTTGATTATATTTTCACAGTTTTCGGAAAATTTTGAAATAAGCAAACGGGATGGCTTCATGGGCATTTTCGTGGTTTTTCCCATGTGTAACGCTTATATGAGCCAGTTTCCCTTAGAAAGTCTTTCCCGAAGGCATCCCTCCCATTAGGGAAATAGACCTCGAGTGCTTTGTCATAATAAGCCAAACCTTAAGCTTTCAAAACTGAATGTTAAATGTTAAATTTAAAATAAATCATTCGATTCCAAAAAAAAAAAAAAAAAAAAAAAACGTACATTATCTCTTATTCGCATTCTGTCCTTGTCTTAAAAAGTAAATATAGAAGTAATTTGCATTATACTCTTTTTTTTTAAACTCCTTATACAAATTTCCTGAATCATACTAATACTGAAACAAGTTTTAAATAAAGAAACCCACACTTTCTTATATTTTACGAAACCAGCAACATTGTAAAATGGATTTTGATCTATTCAAAACAGATTTTGATTTTAACTGAAATGTGTGCATATGAAAATTAAATAGTTAAACGTTTAGTGAAGTTAAAGAGTTCCACTTGACACCTGCTGCACGCAAATTAACAAATGCTTTACAATCTGCTACTATTCATACAATAACAAATACATAAAAATGTACTGTACAATACTCGAAAAAAGCATTTCGTGAGTATATGCTTTACCACAATTTTAAACGCAATATTACAACAAACAAACTTTAAAATTATAATTAGTGGATAAAATCTAAGTACGATTAAACTTATTTTTCTTCAGAAGTACATTGTTGTGTGCATCAATCACTTGCAGAGGAAATAATAGCTTTTAAAAAATCAACCCTAAAACGGTAAGCAAGCTTCGGTATTCACCTTTACCTAACCTTGACCTACCTTTCAGGCAAATTCTACAATTGTACATTTTACACATACTCACAAAGCATGGAAGAAGACGACACATAATTAAAAAGGAAAAAAATAATAATAAATTCACCGGCTCTGGAGCCACATATACACTGGCAACTGGCAGCTTGGCTGGCAATTTAATTTTTCAATGGACAAGACAAAACATATTGAATATTATTATTGGTATGTACAAGAAATTGAACCACACTAGATTTGTGATTAGGTCATATGAGTTTATCAAAACATATTTATGATACTAACTCGGATGTACAGAAGACAAAAATAATACATTATTAAGGATGAAATTTCGTCTGTTTCAATGATATAATAATATGTTCATATAGTTTCAAGAAAATACACTTAACGTTTCAAGATAACTGAAACATAAATCTTACGAAAAAAAGATGGATTTGTAGAAAAACGTCATACACAGTAAAAAGACAAACATTACGCATAGAAAATATTTTACTGAAATTTCGCAGCAATCTTCGTCAAATATGAGATCAATAATTATGATTATTATCATAACCTTACATTTTTAACTGATCTTAATCGTTTTTGACGAACTGGATGCTATTTTGTCGCAGATTAGATTATAGTTAACTGCTTATTTACATCGATAGTTGTTTACAAAGTGAACTTACAAATCATATTTAAAATGATATTTCATACAGAATAAATCAAACTGATTATCAAGCGTCATAAATTCAAATTTTAAGTACGCGTACATTTACTCAGGCACATGGATTATTCTCCACCAGATATACAGAAAAGAATCACTGCGAAAATTCAGTTATGTTCTATAATGTACAGACAAAAAATAAAAACACACATTTACAATAGAGCAACAGAACTTGACGGAAGGAAAATTAGCAACATTTATTACAAATAATTATGTGAAAGCATAAAATTATTGTTAGTCAATATTCGTTGCTATTAGGAACAGAAACTGAAAAAACATTTCAAATTGAAAAAATAATGTTTCTAGTTAGCAAGAAGCAACTCTCGTGAATTTGTCTAAATTTTAACTGAAATCCATCTCACATAAGAGTTTTAATACTATAAAAAAAAAAATGCAATTAATAACAGTGTTACATATTTTGAATAAAATATTACAGATCGATTTGTTTGAATATGGCTTATGATCCACGTTATCCATCACTTTGTTTTTTTTTTCTACGTAGTCTACGCCGTTCTACAAGGTTACAAAAGAGTAGAGGTATTACGTATGTGTGCAAGTTTTCGTTCATTAAAACGCATTCAGGCCACTTTGGAAGTGAGGTACATACTGCCTGAGGTATATACAACGATTGTAAGATAATTATTCCGTTTTCTTGGAGTTATCTGCAACAGTACACAATGAGGTCGTATGCTTTGCATACAGCAGTAAAATCACGAGGTACATATGATACATCTAAGATAGAAAATACTCATCTGTAAATTTAAAACATGAGCTAGAACTGTTGTGTGTTTGCAACAGCAAACCAGCGATGTCACGAAAGCTTGTCATTTCACTCCCTATTGGGTGTGACATACAAAACTACGATACGATGCCTGGATATTAAAGGAAATGGTCTGAAATATTTTTATGTATCCTTACAGTACCCGTATGCAAGTCAAGCATAATATTTTGCTTTTTAATATGCGAGAGGTAATTTAAGGTATTTAGAGCTCTGAGAGAGAATTGGTAACTTTCAAGCCACTGATATATAGAGGTAGAGAAGTTTAAATTCTGCAAAGTTTGAATCCTTCCGAAGAAAGAAAGGTAGTAAATACCTTTAGACAATTACAAAAGTACTTTAATGAGGGTTAAACTTACAAATAATACTCCTAAAACAGCTATTTAATAAAACACACGTACGTAAGAGTTAAACTTGATACCAAGTTAATTTTTTAGATTGAAGATGTACTTTTTATGTAAAAAGACTTTTCAATAAAACTATTAAAATAATTGTTAAATTTATGAAAAATTAGAATAAGTCTTAGTTTTATAGAAGCAGAAGTCATAAGTGATTAATTCCCAAACAAATTGTATGACTATTTTTGCATGAAAGATCAGAAATTCATTTATGTTGTATTCGAAACAACATTCATTTCTTAAAATGTAGTACATAAGTAAAATTAAACTATATAGTTTGCATAATATTTTATGTGAAAATATTGACTAATGCTTCAATATATATTTTGGATTCATTATAACATTTTTATTAATTTATGGTAAATTTTACTTTATTTTGCAGGAAAAAATTCAGTATGAACTTAAGCTTAAATATACGAAGTGCCTTTATATAAATTTAAATAATGATTTTATTTCTCTTCTTTGAATACTAAAATGTAAACTGAATCAACACGAAAACTGAACATTACTCATCTACTATTTTAATATTTTTCCTTAACTAAGACGAATTCTAAGATTAAATATCTTCGAATGCACACGTTTTCCAATAATGTAATTAAAAAAACAAGTTTTTAATTATCAGAAAATCATATTATGTCTAATGACATTTGATAAAAACGATAACTATATATACATCTTTTGCAAAAGAATGTTCATGCAGCAAATAAAATAGCTCTTTTAGATTACTAGTAAACAAAAATGAAATTTTAAATTATGTATTCTTTCTTTCTGTCTCGGAAGGAGGTTTAGCTGAAGCTCAGAAAAGAGTTGCAGAACTGTAAGCGATATTCCCTTGAGTAAATTTGAGGTTATTATGCAAAACGCGTAACAAGTATTAAGTGTACACAGCACGAAGAACATTTTCATAGTGGCAGGTTAATTTTTCACAGATATGTTTCTTTACCAAATTCACGAAAAATGAGAAATATATACTTCTCCTTGATTTTTTGAACAACTATTAACGAGCTATTGACATTTACTTTTTATTTTTAGTTATCTAAAACTTAAAACTACCACTTATTCAAAGTCAATTAATTCTCTGTTTCATTGCAATCTAAATTTTAGTAACAATTCAATAAATAAAGTTTTGTTGGCAGCATTGAAAACATTTTAATGCTAAGTGATAAGGAAGCTTCTGGTGGAATTTTGTTTTAAAATCAGCTGTAAAAGCTCAAAGCGCTTTTCTGACTGTTAATCCTGATAAGATTTAAGTAAAGTTCAATCATAAAAGGCTGTCTATAAAATTAATTTGATTTCCTAAGCCAAAAAGAAAAATTTCTTACTCAAATAAACAATTACTACAACTAAGCAAATAGAAGCTTCCCAAACTTATTTCCCAGAGCCACATAATTAAATATTTTACTACAGAGAAAGAGGCACTCAGGAAGAAGCATATATGGCTCATCTTATACATGAAATAGTACATTACTTTAAATTCAATACGATTTTTAACTCTATTCATGAGGTACCATTGATGATTGTACAGAAAAAAGGGGAAGACTTCACAACCCAGATTTTTATTATGATCAAGCATGTCGATTCAGAAGCTGACTGATACAATTAATAATATATACATTTCGAAGCAAAATTCCTATGCTCAAGTTCCTTCCTAAAATTGTTTGCTTCATGTTGTCCAGCTAGTATTTTTAAACTACATCAGTTATTTATTTTATTGTAAAATTCTGCTGACTTTAATTCTGAGAAAACTGGAAAACATGTTGTTCCAAATTTTACAAAATTTCATTTTAAAGGTGAAATTATTTTCCACATGTAACATATCACACATATTCCCAATTTATATACAATTTTCCCACCTAATTCTTTTGTCTTTATAGTATAAATCTGCAATATTTTAATATGAATGTGTTATAAAAAGCTTTGGAGGGTGTAATTTACAAAAGTTTAACAAATATTATACAGGGCATGCAATTTATGATAAAAAATACTTCAAAAAGAAGTAATCAGAGACATGTAAAATAATTAATAATGTATGTGTTGTTCATAATTAATAATGCATGCGTTGTTCATAAAATAACTAAAATAAGAAAGAAATAGCTTCTTAATTACTTAAAATATTCATTCATACAAGATATAAACTAGTAAATGTAAAATGAAAATTTGATTTTATTTAAAGGTATGGCTTATATTTATGTGTTTTTATATGTATATAAACATGGGTAAAATATATTTGGGTACACAATATATCCCTTGTATCTGTAGCAGAAATGACTGTGTTATTTTTGTACTCGGAATCTATAAGTTCGACACAACTTTAATATTAATGTTTTATCACGTTTTGGCTTAATATTGTGAATGATAAGATTGGAGTATGTTATTGCACACGTGACAGCATCGGAAATGCTATTTCCTGAAACATTACACAAATTTTCAGGGGTTCTTTTGAACAGTCAGCTTCTAAATTAACAGTTCACTTTTGTATGAAATCTCTAAATACATGATACAAAGAAACAATACACACAGCTATTCTTAATAAAGTGAGAATACTGACATTATGTGTGTGTGCAAGTGTAACAGCTACACCGCAAATACAAGATTAAACAACGTCACCATCACATAATTACCACAAGACGTTCTTATTCGTCTTCATCACAGGCACTTGGAGAAATACAAAACAACGGTAGACGCTTACAAGGATAAGGGATTTTTCCAGAGGAAGTTATTAAACGATTCTACCATTTTAAATCTAAGATACATAATACACTGATTATAAACAATTTACACAATTGTAAATAACTCTGCTTTGCTACAAATAGCGGAGCAGATATTTGTTTATATGTTTAACAATTTTTCTCATATTCTATCATAACTTACATCAGATATAACTCTTTGCGAATAACTTGAAGTTAAAAGTAAAAAATGAAAGGAGAGTTACCACAGAAAGTTAAAAGTATGCATTCCCTTTTTTATTTTGCTTTGTAAATGCAGAATCTAAAATTTAAAGATTTAAAAGAATTTTTCTTTTTCGGGTGAAGCATAAAAATAATAACCTCCAGAAATACAAGATATAGGAAAACATTTTGCAGAAAAAAGACATAATTTCCGAAAAGCCAAATACATTAGAGGTGAAAAAAATAACAAAATATATAATGGACTTTTTGCTTGCAGCTTTATGAAGGACGTAGTAGAGGGCAGACAATCTTTTACAAAGTGCCTACCAGAAATTGCTAATACATGATAGGAAATTACAGATTAAAATTAAATATAACTTCACGTATACATATATAGCTTCTAATTTTTTATCTAATATGCTTATTCAATGTGTAATACTTAAAATGCAGAATTCTGTAAGTGGTAAAAGGAATGCATAATGAAGAGCTGTTTTTCATACAGATTTAAATCTACAAATGAGATACAAAATACAACATGTCTGCTAGTCCTCATTTTTCCTTTTTATTAATATTATAACGAGAAAGCTTAAAATGCGGAAGGTAACAATTTTAAATGAAACTCATATTTAATTTTTATTCATCTGTGCAACGGCTCCGAAAAAATAATAAATGGAAGTTAAAAAATTCACAAAACGATGTGCACTTATTACAATTATATGAGATAATTTACTCCTAATTAAAAATTACATAAAACACGGGAAAGACAGCTATCATAAACTTCATTTATTAAAAGGAATAATCCGTCAAGTAATATAAAAATATGTGAAATAGATTAAAAATGGATTAAGAAGAATATCTAAAGGAAAGTTGAAAGAAAAATAAAAATTATTTCGTTTGTAAAGGCGAAATTTTCATTGGCATAACACAATAAACATCTCCAAATATTTAACATATAATAAAAATTAGTGTAAAAAATACTTCCGTTACATATAATAATGTGCTAAATAATTTAAGCGTTATGTTTAGTTGCTTGCAGATTGCATCGACTCTGTAAAGAAAAGAAAAGTAGAATAAGAAAACTGTTTTTAGGCGCTCATAGAAAAAATTTAAATATTATCTAAGTACCTATATTCCTGAGGTCGGACACAAAAGTATTACACAGTACAACAACACAATAAGCACATCAGACACAGAAAAAGAAATAAACAAACGATACAATGATTTTCAAAAGCATCATTTTAGAAAGTTAAAAGAAAAAAAAGGGATTTAAAAATAAAAGCTAATAAATGAATCACTAATTTACAAACAAGAACTTCATAGATTCTTCAACTTCTAACCTTTTTGTCTTGCAGAAATGAGCACTTTTTGATACAGATAAGTACAACGTAGTTTCTAAAAATTGCAGTCATTTCAATTTAATTACAACAATACGGATATTTTTGGCACTACAGAATTTATATATATATATTATATATATAGTCATATAAAAATGTTTACAGCAAGTGAAAATCATCTGTTTGACCTAAATATTCACATGTCACACAGAAAAAATAAATTTAATGGGCTAATAAGAATTGTGTCCACGAATTTAGTAATTATACAATAGTTCTCAACTATAATAACCGTTTGAGCGTTTTGAAGATAATCAACAAACAAACAAACCCGGAGCAAGAAATCACCTGAACAACTGCAAAGTTACAGTCCTTGATTTTTTTACCTACCTACCATATAAAATAATACTACACATTAATACATATTAATCAATTAAAAACGATAGAATGACTAATAAATAGTTAAACAATTCAAGACTTTACTTTTCCAATTTTTATTAATATAACTATTATAAAGTATTACTTTCTTAACTCTTATAGGTTCTAATATATGTTTTCTTTGGGTTACAAATTCGGCAAACAACTCAAATGCTTTCATTAGTTGCCTGACATTGCTTCAAAACATCTCAGATAGTACTGTAATTTTTGTAGAATTTTATTATTTAACTCGGCAAACAATAATTAAACAAAGGAATTTTATATAATCTATGATATGAATCTATCAGTTGATCAATTACCGAAACAGCAACTAATTTTGAATAACTATTATTATTATTAACCTAATGTATGCTTCAAAGACATCTAATTTATGAGATTTTAAAATACCAGATATAATAGAATAGAATGAAAATAAGACATTAAGGAAAATAACTCGTCTAAAACTTTAGGTAAATCATATTCAAAAGAAAAATTTTCTCTTAAACAAACCATTTCTTTATTTTTGGCAGGCCTGAATTTTTATTTGGACTGCTTGTGAATGCTCTCGTTTCTTGCTGCGGAGGTTTGTTTCTTTCTAGACAATTTTTTAAATAAAAGGTAAAAGGAGTCGATTTTTACGTTGTCATTTCTTTGGAGTCTGAATCTCTTTCAGACATAATATAGGGTGATCCCCCACTTTGGCTTACGACGCATTTGCGCATGTGCTTTTCAAGCGTGCTTGGCACTGAAAAAGGCATGTCACAGAAGCGGCACCTATAAACGTCCTTGCCGAGACGACCATGTGTTTTCATGTGCCTAGTTAATTTAGAACTCTGAGCACAAGCGTAACTGCACAGTTCGCACTTGTACGGCTTTTCACCCGTATGAGAGCGACGATGCACTGTAAGGTTTGAGCAGTTTTTAAAGACTTTGCCGCAAAATTCGCAAGTATCATTCCTGCGCTGCTGTTCTTTGGGTTTGACCAGATTATTGGCTAGGGCAACGCATAACGCTGAGCTGGGGCCGGGACGTGGACTCGAACTGCTTCGGCCGTTATCGCCGGAATTCAAGGCACTTTCCGTGGATGACTTGGGATGATGGTTTACGTGACCATCGAGGCCATAAATGTCCCTGTATGAAGTTTGAGAAGGATCCACTCGAGGATACCACAGTCCGGCATACAAAAGGTTTCCTTCTCGCTCTTTGTCTTTCCATTGCTCGTCCAGCCTCATGCGCTTCATACTAAGAGGCTGGTCGAATGAATCTAAAAGATTTGGAGCGAAACTGAGAGGAGACTGGCCAGCACTTCTAGTGCCTTCTCGGGGTGGTCTTTCTGGATGATGGTACGAAGCCAAATCGTAACTGTGATGACTTCCTGCATCATTTGATGCACTACCATCAGTTCCGGAAGAATATCGCTCTTGCTTTAGAGAATTACGAAATGAACTTTCCTTGAGGGCTTGTCTGTAAGCTTCCTTATACGGAGGTATGAGACCGAAACCTACTTTCTCCATAATTTCACTGATAACAGAATGTTTTACAATCTTTTTATCGTGATTTTCGCTCTTATCGTTTTTCTTAGAAATCGCTCCATTTTCTAACTTTGGTGTTCCATTATTAGTTGGTTTTTTCGTCAGATCTTCAGCTACAAGAGCCTCGTCATTAGTAGAGTGATCAATGACTAATTTGCCTTCACCATTTTCCCTCAGACTTTCATCTTCCTCCATGCCATCAACATTGACTTCTTCCTCATCTTCCACTGCTTCTTCTTCCTCTACATCAATTTCCTCTTCATCTAGTTCCTCTTCTTCGTGATCATCAGATCCGTAATCAGCATCTCCATTCGTTTGCTTCTCCCCATTGCTACATTTAGTCTTACTGTCGGCTGGAGTACTTTTTGAGGTCACATCTTCTCCATTCTGATCTTTTTCGTTAACTTTATCAAAACACAATTTCTTTAGTCTGTGGGTTTTCATATGTCTCTTGAGCTTGCTTGCTTGCGTACAAGCGTGCTTACAAATGTGGCATTTGAACGGTTTCTCACCAGTATGCGATCTCCGATGAACTATGAGATTGCTTTTGAACTGAAACGATTTTCCGCAGTATTCGCAAAGTCTGTTTTTGGCAGGGGTTTGTGCATGATCGCTTGTCGTTGAAGACGCCGATGAATTTAAAGTCGATGGATGAACTTTCTCTGGAGGGGTCAAGGATGACTCAGGTGGAGTGGAAGGACGAGGACTCGTGCTATTATTATTGAAAATAGCTTTAAAATTCGGTTGGAGAAGATTTCGTGGAGTAGAAGTAGCATTCGGACTTGTGGCTCCAGCTAAAACTCTTAGCCTTTGGGAATAAAAATCCTGCATTGGTTCGCATTGGGAGATTTGTGGTGGTTCTAGCAGAGGTGGTGGCGTGGTACTAATAGGAGCGTTTGAAAGGTTGTTGGAAGACTTGCCGATGAGATCTAGACGCAGTTCCTGACTAGAGTTGCGAGGGAAAAGAGGTGCAGGGTCCATTTGGCGTTCAAGAAGAGGAGCCCTAAGGCTAAAAGAGTGATTTAAGGTGGACAGCGTTTCAAGGGGTTTTTCTATCTTATCCGCCGTAGGAAAAGTAGAGTCCACGCATATGCTGAGACCATGGATTTCTTGGACATGAACTATCAATGCCCATGCTGAAGTTAAGCTCTGCTTGCAGGTTGAACATACATAATTTCTTGGCTCTGAAATGAAACAAAAGAGAATAATTAATTTTGAAGCCTTTTTTCAGACAATAATTTAAAAAGTTAAATATGCAACATCCTTTTAAATGAGAAAACAAGAAGTTTAAAAATATGCATATCCCTTATAAAAAATCTAAAAAAAGATCACTGCAAAATTCCCAATAGTTTCAGTTAGCAAAACGTTTGTTGCCTGAATTTATGATGATGAGAATCTGCACTCGCAAATTACTAACAACTGTTTACGCTAAAAATTAATTCACTTCTTTAAATAGATACTCGTTCAGTAATCAAAGTATTTGATCAATAATATGAATTGTTAATACTTTTAAAAATCTGTGCTATATGCTAGGATACAAATAATAAATATAAATATTTTTATTTATCAAATTGCTTTACACTATTACAATTGTAAGAAACTTTTTACAATATTTTAAAAAAAAAATATTACTTGAATAAGTAGAAATTCGGATTACAAGTCCTTTCAGCAATGGTAAATAGTAATGGTCTATTGTTAGACAGATAAGGTTATCAGGTTCAATGTTTCTTCTTACCTTCTTCGGAAACATACAATGACCTGACTAGAACAGAGAGCTTACTAAAGCTATGTTCACTAATTGTAGTAAGTAGACAGGATACAGACGAAGGGTATACAAAACCCTTTATTTTTTTCTTTATATACAATGACTTCCGTACTTCGGAATACAATGACCCTCCACTCGGGGTCTAACTTAAAAGATATCAAAATAAAACTAAACTCTAATTTAACTTTAGAATAAGATTGGCCTTATAATAACAGAAAGCGTATGTAGCACAGAGACTGTGAACACTACAATACGTTTAATTTATCAAGAGGATTAAAACCTCTGGCCTGGAAGGCAAAGTAGCAACTGCGTAACTTCTAAGGTAAGCGGCCTGCTTCGAACTCACGGCTTCCTCTCTTCTGCTTGGCAAAAAGGCCACACTTAAATACTTGGCGTTCGCCAGACAACTTTGCATAAACTCCTTCACGCTTATAATTCTGGCCGGAAGTAGAAAATAAGAAGTGATAGTAAAGATTTAAAATAAAATAAACGTTAGTAAAACTTAAGATCCTTACATACTTCCCGCCAGAGTTAATTAGTTTGAAACTGAGGTCTAAAACGACCTTGTTGAAAACTTTTAGCTCTAGAAACTAACGCGAGGCCAAACTTTTACAAACGTAACTTAGCTAGAAACTAGAAAATTTTAAAAGAAAGAAATTTGTTACAATAGCAGCTCCCGGAATATACAACAATCTTTTTTCTTTTTCATCTGTACTGCATCAAAACAGGAGCTTTATTCAATTCTGGTTCCTTCCAGAGATCTGGAAGGAAAACTAGTTTAATGAAATGTTACAGAATGACATTGCAAATAACATATAGAATATACTTTTCTTAACATTCTTATTTCATTCATGACTATTTTAATTATCTCTCCCCGTGCTCTCTGACATGTGTTGTAAAAACACCAAACACGAATGTGTTTCTGTCTATGTGTTCAACACTTCCTCCTACAATCAAAACACTAACGTGTTAAAATTCAACATACGAGACCTCTTAACACACCCTAATTTCAACTCTAGACCCTGAGGTACTATTCTGAAAGTGGCTAACTCTAAAGTGTAGCGTCAGAGAGCCTAACTACATTATTCAACCTTTAACACATATTCAGCATGATTTAATCTTTACAGTCACACGAATAACAAAATTTTTTAACATTACTTTCACTTTTACCATATCACGGTATTTCTAAACATTCAAAATAACAGTTCACATGTATACAAGAACATATGAAGATGCCGTTAATTTTACACATTTGAAAACATACATTAGTAGTACATTGTTAACTTCTATTCTTTTCAAAGCAAGTGCCAATTCTTTCTACATTGAAATAATACTACATTTCAAAAAGTCTTTCAGACTAAAACTTCTTTCTTGTTAGAATGTTTTAAATAAAATTTATACAATTTAAGTCTTTATACAACGCTATTATACATCAACTTTAGTTTTACGCGCGAGTAATTGAAAAACATAATAAGAAAATCGGTCACAACTCATTTCTCGCCCTTTTGGCGATAAAGGTAGACCTCGCATGAGGTAAAACTTCTTCAAATCTGCCACTTGCAGTAAGAATGAAAGATTAACTTAAGTTTGTAAAGTAACACAAAATTTTACTTATCTTTGTAATATTCAGACATCCTTTTCTGGGCCCAGTCTTTAAAGGTGCTGCAAACCGTAGCTTGGTTGATCCTCCTTCTTGTACGGGCTCGCCCTTCAGTGCTTTCCTCTGGAAGCTTCCGTTTTTCACCACTACGGCCACCCTTGAACATCTTCCTTCTGTCCTCTGCTTGTGGTCTTGGCCGTTTGAAGGCAGCTGGTCTTGGTGGAACCGGGAAACTTCTGTCGTGATCCTGCTTGGACCTCGTTGTTGGCCGTTCAAATTTTTCTTGTACTTTTTCCTCCGCCGCTGATGGCCCTTCCGCAGTTCGGCGACTTTTGCTGCGGAGAGTTCTGTCGGATGAGTCAATCTTCCGTTTCACAGCCGGGTTATAGTTGCCGTCCTTTCTCCCGGTCTTTTCCACATACGTCGTCCTTCTCCCTTCTTCATTCTGGGGGTGTTCGTGAACTCTGTTTTTTGGACGGTGGAACGGCTTCTTTTTCTTTGTACCTTCAATTTTTCCGCGGGGCAATTTTCTTTTTACTTGCTTCTGTCTCTCATTGGCTTGCCCTTGTACTTGTCGTTTTCCCACCTCTGGAACTTGTACCTGCGGTGTCTGCCGTACCGGATCCTGCAAAAGATCTGAAAAGATTTGCATTTTATTACGGTCATAGAATGGTTTTATCTGGTCAATGTTTGCGGAACAGGTTTCACCATTTCTTGCCTTTAATACTACAACAGCGTGAGTTATTTTTTCTATAACATATGGTCCTTCAAAGCGTGGGAAAAATTTGGCAGTTTTATCTTCTGGTGCTGAAGAAAGTGAATGCTTAATTTTTAAAACTTCATCCCCTACTTTATAAGTTACTCCCCGTCGTTTCAAGTCATAATAGAGTTTCTGTTTTCTCTGTGCTACTTCTGTATTCTTTTTTGCTTCTTTTATTAGTTTTTCTATATCACCCATTTTAAATTCTGGGGCTCTTTGTTGCACATAAAATAATTTATCTAACGGTGTTATAATCTTTCTGCCTAGAAATAACTCAGCAGGAGTTTTGCCCGTTGTATCATGTTTTGCGGTCCTAAGGGCGAAAGCAAATTCATTGACATAGTTATCCCAGCTTTTATGAAAATTTTTAACATAACTACGGATAATTTTCACTATATTTCTGTTGACCCGTTCCGCTATATTTGATTGCGGCCGATACGGGACCATTTTTAAATGACGTATGCCCAGTTTTTGGCACATGTCTTCAAATATATTACTTACAAATTGAGGACCATTATCCGATATAACTTTTAGGGGCGCCCCGTATTTTAAAATATATTTATTTAAAATAGAATCGGTAACTAATTTCGCGGAGGCTCGTTTTAAGGGAACAATTTCGGTCCATTTACTAAAATGATCAACTATAACAAGGAGATAGCGACTTTTGTTTAACTGACTTTTTGGGAAAGGGCCCAATAAATCGATGCCGATTATTTCATTTGGAAATTCGGATTTAATACTATTTAGAAACCCGGCCGGGCGGAAATTAATATAATTAACGGCTTGACATGTTGGGCAGGACTGGACATACGCCCTTGTTAACTTTTGCAGTTCAGGAAAGTAGACTGCCTCGCGTACGCGTTGAGTAGTTTTTCGAATACCAGCATGAGAAGCTAAAGGGCTGTCATGGAGCTCTTGCAGGATATTTAATCTAAGACTAGCTGGGATAACAGGTCGAAATTCGTTGTTGGAATTCGTAGTTTTTGTATAAAATAATAGACCATCTATTAGTTCGTAATGGGCCGCCCTATTTCTTATCGCCACAATATCTTGGTGGCTAAAATTTTCAGGATCCTTCAAATACTCATAAATACTTCCAAACTCAGGATCCTTACCCAGTTCGGTTATTACAGTTTCTCGGGAATTTATTGTACACGCTGTCAGCATTGCAACTTTTACGGTATTACCCTGTTCGTCTAATTTAATTCGTGACAGGGCATCTGCTACGATATTTTCCTTTCCGGGGGTATGCTTGATTACCAGATTATATTCTTGCAGCTTGAGTGCCCATCTTATTAACCTTGGGGATAAATTTTTTCCAGAGTACAATCTAGTTACCGCCGCATGATCAGAATATACTGTTATCGGCGCCTTTCCAAAATAGACTCGGAACTTTTGCACTGCTAACAGAACTGCAAGTGCCTCTCTCTCGGTCGCGGAATAGTTTCTTTGTGTTTGATTTAAAGTTCGGCTAAAAAATGCTACTGGCTGCTGATTTTGCGAAAGTACCGCTCCTACCGCATAATCCGAAGCATCCGCTGAAATTTCTAAATTTTCATCCTTTTCAGGAAATTTCAACACAGGGGCTTGCGTTAATGCTTGTTTTAATTTTTCGAAAGCACTATTGGCTTCGGCCGTCCACGAGAATCTTGCCTTTTTCCTTTTTAATTTTAACAATGGCTCAGCGATAGCCGCAAAATCTTTTATAAAGGACCTATAATATGAACAAAGTCCTAGAAAAGAAGAGAGCTTCTTTGCCGTGTTTGGAGTCGGATACTTTTGTACAGCGATTATTTTTGATTCATCTGTCTCGATCCCTTTTTGCGATATTTTGTAACCTAAATATTTTAATTCAGGGGCTGCAAATTTGCATTTTTCGACATTAACTTTTAGACCGGCCTCATTTAATAAAGAAAACACCTGTCTTAAATCCTGTACATGTTGGTCTAGATTATCACTAGTAATAATGATATCGTCTAAATAGATAAATGTGGACTTTCCGAGAACAGGTCTTAACACAATGTCCATGCATCGCTGAAATGTTGCTGGGGCGCCTGAAAGGCCAAACGGCATTCGCAAAAATGCATAAGTGCCAGACTTGGTTATAAAAGCAGTCTTAGGCACGTCCTCAGGCCTGATCCCTATTTGAAAATAACCATTCGTTAAGTCTAAAGTTGTCATAAATTTGGTTGATTTTATGTTCCTTAAAATTTCTTCTATAATCGGTAACGGATATACCGGATATTTCGTTATGGAATTTAATTTACGGTAATCAATAGCGAATCTCCACCTTTTTGGATGCTCCAAAGGATAATCATTATTTTTCTTACATAAAACCACCGGACTAGCATAACTACTTGAGATAGGCGTTACGATCTTTTTACGTAGCATATCGGTAATATGCCATTCTATAATTTTTTCCTTATTCTTATCATACCGGTATGGTTTTTGACGAACCGGCAATGCATCTCCGGTGTCAATACTATGGTTGGTAACCTGGGTAAATCCTGGAATATCACTAAATAAGGAAGCAAATTCACTTACCACTTGTCGGATTCTATCTTGCTCGTCATTAGGCAGGTGGTCGAGATTTACCCTTGGCGGTTCAACCTTTTCTACACGCACTGGTTTCATCGTCAGTTTAAGAGACGCTTCATTAAAATCCAGTGTAGCTTGTGCGTCTGAAAGAAAGTCTATTCCTAGTATTAAGTGTGCTTGCAAATTCTTTACTATAAAAAACATCACCTTTACTTGTTCGTCCTTGATACGGATGTACAAAGGTACTTTACCTACGCACTTACATTGTTCTCCTTGCGCCGCTAATACTGTTGTATTATCCGCATTATATATGCGGTATTTGCGAAAATACTTTCTAAAAAAGACTTCTGCCACACAGGAACACTGCGCGCCGGTATCCAGGAGTGCGGTGGCCGGGATATTATTTACCAAGACTTCAATCTTCGGAAGAGTTAAATTTTTCACCATTACTGTATTTAACTTGTAGGAAGAGGGGTTTTCGTGGCCTTCGGATTTCCGCACCCTCTCGTCAGCAGAAATCCGTTTTAGTTTAAATTATTTTTTCTTTCGGTGCTTTCCTTCTTTCTCCACTGGCCTTGAGACTTTTTTCCTGGGTTGCTATTGAACTGTCGACGTTCGCCGGCTGTTTTTGAATGCTCGGGTTTCCTTGCCCACTGATTCGCTTTTTCTCCGTAGCCATGTGCTTGAGTTTGCTGTAGTCTTGGCGTACCAAATTGGTTTCGCTGTTGATATTGGCGTCTTCTTTCGACGTCCGCCGTTCTTCTACTTTCAAACTGGATTGCTAGCTCAAATAATTTTTCCAGTGTAGTCGGATTTCTCAATTCAATAAAGTCTTGCACTTGGGGTAGTAACCTCGGCAAAATCACTTGAATTATTTCAGGATCCGGACGGTTTCCATACAAGAGCTTGAAAACGTGAATTTTTCTTAAAATAAACCTGGAGAGGTTTTCCATTCTTTGTTGATATATACTGAACAGTTCTGTTTCTAATTTCGCACGATCCCTTACAACAGGGAAGGCTTTTAGTAGGGCAGTCTTGAAATTTTCGTAGGTATAGGTGGGACTTCCTGCTTGACCCAAGAGACTTCTGCCGATACATTTGAACCAGTTAAGCGCTTGGCCCCTCAAAGCGCTGGTAGCTAAGGTAACTTTTTGAAACTCGTGCACGGGGTAGAGCATGAAGTGGTCATCCAATTTTTCCAAAAAACTGGTTACCTGTGAGTTTCCATTAAACGTTGCTTCTGGTTTTATCGAAGCGCGCATGGTCTGGACAATATACCCAAATCCTTCCAGGGCGGCAGCTGGCATTTCTGGATTCTGAGCTGTTTCTGCAGGCAGCACAGGTTCTTCTTGAAACTCGGCCATGGTTATTCTTCGTCGGGCGCCACTATCAGGTTCAATGTTTCTTCTTACCTTCTTCGGAAACATACAATGACCTGACTAGAACAGAGAGCTTACTAAAGCTATGTTCACTAATTGTAGTAAGTAGACAGGATACAGACGAAGGGTATACAAAACCCTTTATTTTTTTCTTTATATACAATGACTTCCGTACTTCGGAATACAATGACCCTCCACTCGGGGTCTAACTTAAAAGATATCAAAATAAAACTAAACTCTAATTTAACTTTAGAATAAGATTGGCCTTATAATAACAGAAAGCGTATGTAGCACAGAGACTGTGAACACTACAATACGTTTAATTTATCAAGAGGATTAAAACCTCTGGCCTGGAAGGCAAAGTAGCAACTGCGTAACTTCTAAGGTAAGCGGCCTGCTTCGAACTCACGGCTTCCTCTCTTCTGCTTGGCAAAAAGGCCACACTTAAATACTTGGCGTTCGCCAGACAACTTTGCATAAACTCCTTCACGCTTATAATTCTGGCCGGAAGTAGAAAATAAGAAGTGATAGTAAAGATTTAAAATAAAATAAACGTTAGTAAAACTTAAGATCCTTACAAGGTAGCAAAGTTAAAAGAAAAACTTAAAAATGAACTTAAAAATAAAGTCAAATGAACAAAGTTAACTATTATTTTTGAAACAACCAAGCATCAACTTATACATTAAAACGTGCTTAGCTCCTCCATCCACCCTCCATATCCTGATAATCTGAGAAGTCCGAAATTTTGCGATCGTCGAAAATGGATGACTTGAGTTATCGAATAAAGACGAGGATGGATCATGAAGTGAGCTGAAAACGGAAAGGGGGATAGAAAACCTTGGTCCAGAAAATGAAAGTGTAGAGAATTCTTGGTCATCAAAACGCATCCATCAATGTCCAACGCGGGCCAGTCCACCCCTCAGACACAAATCCTACACTCGCCGACCCCCTATCTGTGTCTCTCGCATCTGCAAAACTGATCTTAATGAAGAAAAAACGATTTCTATTTTCATTTCCGCCCTATTGGAGGATCAGAGATCTGGGTGGCTCTGCCACGTTTTATTCAAAGATATCACTAAACCTAAACTTGAGCCATCCGCCATGTTTGTCCATTCATGACACACACGTTTCTCGTAAAGTTTACAAAAATTAAGAGTTTATTCCCATACGTCTCAGAATAAGCTCGATAATAGCTATGCCTAGAAAGATACTTAGTACCTACAGTTGCAAGACGCACATAAAATTTTAGGGAAAGGGGGAAAATGAAGCTAATAAAAAGAGGATACGTGAAATCGACATATTAATTTAATGAAAAAACAACAAGACTCTCTGCTTTGAATGCTTTTTTTCCCTCTCTCTCGCGGAAACTACTTACGTTTTACGCATGGTACTTTCGTTTTATGTAGGCTAAACCTCAAGAACTTCTCTTTAACTACTCCAATCCACAGGTTAGGTTAGGTTATTTGAATATGGCAAGCGCCACGAAAACTTTCTACTTAAGAGGTGGGACATTTTCGCGGAAGATTTTCTGAAGGAAACTGGCATGTATTAACATTACACATGGGGAAAAGCACGAAAAGCCAGCTCGTTCACGTGGACCTGATCCCAAACCAAATCGAACTACCAGTATTCAATGATCTTAACTGCTCAGTCACTAGTGGGGTCTAGTCAACAGGAAATCCACACGGGCACAAACGATCAGTATGCAATGACTTACTTGTTCAGCCATTGTAGACATCTGACAAGAAAGATTTAAAATTTTTAAACTATCGAAAATAAATTCTGTTATGCAATTATGTCTACTGTTACAATTATAACGGCACTATTCTTTTTACTTTCTACCACCCACAACGTCCACAGAAAGTAAACAAATATTCACTACAGTATCCGCTCTATTTATTGAAAAATATTCACTTTTAATGGCATTCTAGTACCTAACTCATTGGAAAGCATTTTGGATTAGTAAGCATGAGATCATCAAATCACTTTTAATCTCTAAAATATATCGATAATTTTTCGGGCAGATGAATATTATGGCCTTAAAAAACACGTGCAGTTCACTTTTACTAAAGTTTTTGTTACTACTTTCAAATTAGGGGCGTTGAAACTAAAAAGTCGTTTTTTGAGAGCAAGCGCCTTCAAGTTCACTAATGTTGCACCAGCCAATAAAGTGGTCAGTAATGGTGGCAATCACTATTTTGGAGTTCCAAAAGCTACCGCTGTAAAATTATGTTTTATTTTTCTTCCTTTCATTTCACGATATATCCCCTAAGCGCGGGTCGTATATTGAATTGCTGAATAGGAAGTTCCTCGGCTGGTGGCAAAGCGCAAATAATGCACCATCCATCAAAGTTTGGCTGAAACCGACGGACAGAGTGGGCGATTTTCAGTTGTCCACCTTCACTTGCTTACGACACGAATAAATGTATTACATCAAAAAACTACCTTTTACCATTAATGAGCATATTTGAAGAGTAAGGAGGCTAAACAGATAAAGAAAATACAGCACCTCTATATGCATTAAAAGTAGTCACGTGCTTGTATTTTCAAACTATGCTAAGACTAAAGCTCGAAGAAGATAATAAAAAAGTAAAATGACAATTTGCAGATATACCTTGCGTTTCTAAAGCTGAATTGTCTTTAAAAGACTAGCATATAAATATGTCGAACTAAGTTCTGTTTTTACATATTTAACGGGCGAAGGGGAAGGGATTTATTATAAAAGCCAAAAATGCTTTGGCCCATCGCCGGGTAAAAATTCGAACTTACTTTGATGGTTATCTCTCTCATAATCTTTCGCCCAAATCATTTCCAGCTTTGTGTTATCCTTCTGATAAACAATCCTTCTTCCTCGTTCTAAAAAAAGCTCAGATTATTTTGCGATTTTCGGCTCGTTAAGATGCTCTCGGCTTAATGTTTTTTCTCACCACTTATATATATGCATAAAATATTCTACATAACAATACAGTGTAAATATCAGTATTTTATATTGTGATTATTGTGATATGTATATGATTATTTCTAAATTCAATAAACATGTGCAATATTCTAAAATTTCAATTTATTTGATAACCACTCACCTATTTAAAGCATTTTTTTTTCACGAAAATAACTTAGGATTTTATGACAGTTGTTTAACTCATTTATTAACAAGTTACACGTTATATTACAATGATGAACGCACTAAAAATGTCAAAGATGTAACTTTCCATTGACGGAAAAAATTCAAATTTCTGCAGTGTAAGTGGTACCCTTACAGATAAGTCGCTTTTGATGCTAATGAATTTTTCATGATACAGCTAAATGATAGTTTTCCAATGCTCTTCTGAATAATTCTGGATGCAGCTGAGCAGTTTCCGTTTTAAGGCAATTTATTGCTACAGCGTTATGAACCAATCATATGACTTGCAAATTATAATTTAAATTTATTATATAACCATGCACTATTACATTAGTTTTTAATAGTATCTTAAAATAAAAATATTTTTATGACAGCTACCAAAAGCCTTTCAGTGACTTACAGGTAGTTCAAGATCGAAATTTTGGCAACTCTAGTTCTGGATAATATTTAACAAAGCCTGAGCAGACAAAATTTTATCATACACATTTCAGGAATAAAGGAAAAATACCATAATAATTGAGAAGACAAATGCGGATTTGATTTGGTACATAATTTAAAACCGAATTTTAATTAAAATATTTTTTGATTATGGTGTCTCCTTTGGAAGAACTACAGCCTAACTTTTTGGGTTTTGATTAACTGCTGTGCCACGAAAACTATCAAACTAGCAGGAGGGTTGTCTTCATGGAATGCTTTTACCCGAAACTGACTCATCTTCACTGTATATGTAAAATGGAAAATTCCCAGTAGCGAGTAGTTCTTGTTAAAACATTACTTTCATGAATATATAATAATTTTTCTAAAGCAAGAATTTTAATGATATTATTGCTCTAAATTCAGGAAGATGCAAAGAATTTTTTAGCGTTCTAATTCTTATCAAGAGTTTTAAACAAAATTACTATATTTGTTTAGTAATCCTCCACCCTCCCAATGCATGGCTAAATTGCGATATTTATAAAATGTTACATTTCAATAATCAAATAGTTCATCCCCCTTCGATAAGTGTTTAAAATATCCTTTCCCGAAATGTTACCTGGCATAAATCCCGCCTGACATGAAAAATAGACATCACACAAGTGAAAAATAACGTCTTATTTTTGCATGATAATAAGCAATATTTTATTGTACGTGGAAGTTTAATTTGTGAAACGAACGATGTCATTACACTTATTTAACTATTATCATAAGGAACTGACCAGTTTTTTTTATTGCTTATGATCTAAAATTGTACATATTGTAAGGATCTTAAGTTTTACTAACGTTTATTTTATTTTAAATCTTTACTATCACTTCTTATTTTCTACTTCCGGCCAGAATTATAAGCGTTCAGGTTTTTATGCAAAGTTTGTCTGGCGAAAGCCAAGTATTTAAGTTGTGGCCTTTTGCCAAGCGAGAGAGAGGAAGCAGTGAGTTCGAAGCAGGCCGCTTACCTTAGAAGTTACGCAGTTGCTTGTTGTCTTCCAGGCCAGAGGTTTTAATCCTCTTGATAACTTTTAAACGTATTGTAGTGTTCTCAGTTATCTGTATTACATACGCCTTCCTGTTAACCCTTTGAAGGGCACCGGTATATAATATATACCGGTTGTTTGTCAATTTTTTAACCTCCGAAAAAGTGCTAACTTTTCTACACCAAAAGCTATAATCGTAAGTGTCTAGTATTTTCTTTCGATTCTAAATGGCAACATCACTCTATGAATGCTCAATATTTTACAGTTATGAAATTAATTTACGTCGTTCCAAGGTATCATGTTGGAAGATTGATAAATTCTATTGGAGGGAAAGAAAAAATTCAAAATCTGCAAATATATGACGTACACATGCTGAATCTTACATATTTACTTCATTTCAGTCAGAAGTGATAATTAACAGCAAATTATTTATACGATTTTAAAACCGGTATATAATATATACCGGCGCCCACACTGAGGGTACCGCGCCAATAGATGGCAGCGCCAGTCTTCTCCTTTTCTATTCTGTGACGTGACAGAATTTCTTTATTATTATAACAGTTTATGATGTAATAATATTTCATGATTAACTTATAAGTCGTTTAGGATTAAATATTATGTTCATGGAGGAATGGGGAGTTTTCTGACTCTGCGCTAGGACTGAATACAAGTATATTAGTTTCATTTATTCTTTGTGTACTCAGCTCAAGTTTCATTCGTCTGTGTTTAGCTAAAATTTTTATTTCAGCACTTATCTCTTTCCAAAGAGAAAGACTCATCGATTTCAAAATTCCCGTCTGGGGTCAAAACTTCACACAATTGTAGGGTTTAAACGTGGCATGCTAGCCCCCAAAAGACACCTGTTGCTTCCTGTTTTCCAAAATCCTAGAATGTAAGAAAATGAAAAGAGATGATTGACAACCAATTTTTTCTTTCGGGAGCCAGGCCTTCTTCCCTTTGTGAAGTGTGATAAGATCACACAAAGGGAAAGCTCACTTAAAATGGAAATGTACTTAAGGTCCATCTCATAGTGTAATCACAAAAACTGCTGATTTGAAAGCATGCTTTTATTCTTTAGGGAAATTCTTTTTAATTCTTTGTTAATTTCAGATGAAAGACTAGAGAACACAAGAGAAATTTGCGCTCTGGTTGATACAAATAGGTTGTTTCGGAAATAAATTTTCACAGTTGGTGAAAGGAGGAAAAATATTTCTAAGCCCCGTTTTAGATGCAAACTAAAATTTATCCAAAAGTTGAAAAGGGTCCCCTATGAAGCCAAAGGGGTTGAAAATCAGAATAAGAGCTTTGAGGTGTATCAAATAATAAATTTGTTTGACGGTGTTTCTTCCTGAACAAAAAGATATATTACAACCTATATTTACAAAAAATAAAAAAGGGACCCTTACGGTCCTCCGTGATCTAAAGTGTGTGAGCGTGAAGGGGGGGGGCAATTCTTCGTATCATAGTATGAAGCATGGTTTTTTTCACATATTATCTAAAGCATAAAATACAACTTCAAAAATGCAACATAATTTCTCAGCTGAGTCGGTCGTAGTGCTTCATTTTTCAATTTTTTTAAATTTTCGGCTGAGTTACATCTGCTTGTAATATTATACTAGTTCAGTTACAGCATGATACGATTTACACAAGCAGTGTTATATTTGCTAATTTTTTTATAAAATAATATTGAATTTAAATCAAGTTGAAGAGCTTTTTACCCATAAGTATGTTCAGCTGGGTTGCATCATCAAAGTGCATAAAAACATAAATTTTATTTTTAAAATTTTAAATTTCTGCCGAAATTTAAGAAAATTTTGTCTTTAGACTTACATAACTATATTCAAGCACTCATCACTACAGACGCACATCAAAAGTACCCAAAATTAATTTAAAAAACAAAGATTAACAGTTGGCAACTACCTGGAAAAAAATGTCCTAGAGGGGCGCCGGTATAAAATATATACCGGCTCTCAAAATTCCGGATTTCGCTCTAGAATTTTTTTAAGTCTCAATTTTGTGTCCTTAGGGTCCATAAGTTATAGTTCATGCAAAATTTTACCACAGTTTAAATTATTTTATATACCGCCCCTCAAAGGGTTAATATAAGGCCAATCTTCCACGTTTATTATTCTAAAGTTAAATTAGAATTTAGTTTTATTTTTTATACTTTTACGTTAGACCCCAAGTGGCGGGTCAGTGTATTCCGAAGTACGGAAGTTATTGTATATAGAGAAAAATAAAGGGTTTTGTATACCCTTCGTCTGTATCCTGTCTACTTACCACAATTAGTGAACATAGCTTTAGTAAGCTCTCTGTTCCGAGTCAGGTCCTTGTATGTTCCCGAAGAAGGTAAGAAGGAACATTGACCCTGATAGTGGCGCCCAACGAAGAAGAATAACCATGGCCGAGTTTCAAGAAGAACCTGTGCTGCCTGCAGAAACGGCTCAGAATCGAGAAATGCCAGCTGCCGCCCTGGAAAGATTTGGTTACATCGTCCAGACCATGCGCGCTTCGATGAAACCAGAAGCGACATTTAATGGAAACTCACCGGTAACCAGTTTTTTGGAAAAATTGGATGACCACTTCATGCTCTACCCCGTGCACGAGTTTCAAAAAGTTACCTTAGCTACCAGCGCTTTGAGGGGCCAAGCGCTTAACTGGTTCAAATGTATAGGCAGAAGTCTCTTGGGTCAAGCAGGAAGTCACACCTATACTTACGAAAATTTCAAGACTGCCCTACTAAGAGCCTTCCCTGTTGTAAGGGATCGTGCAAAATTAGAAACGGAACTTTTCAGTATATATCAACAAAGAATCGAAAACCTCTCGAGCTTTATTTTAAGAAAAATTCACGTTTTCTAGCTCTTGTATGGAAACCGTCCGGATCCTGAAATAATTCAAGTGATTTTGCCGAGGTTACTGCCCCAAGTGCAAGACTTTATTGAATTAAGAAATCCGACTACACTGGAAAAGTTATTTGAGCTAGCAATCCAGTTT